>NC_058370.1:114255000-117060833 GCF_018350175.1 Felis catus
ATGTCATTAGCAAATATCTTTTCCCATTCCGTTGGTTGCCTTTTAGTTTTGTTGGTTGTTTCCTTTGCTGTGCAGAAGCTTTTTATCTTCATAAGGTCCCAGTAATTCACTTTTGCTTTTAATTCCCTTGCCTTTGGGGATGTGTCGAGTAAGAGATTGCTACGGCTGAGGTCAGAGAGGGCTTTTCCTGCTTTCTCCTCTAAGGTTTTCATGGTTTCCTGTCTCACATTCAGGTCCTTTATCCATTTTGAGTTTATTTTTGTGAATGGTGTGAGAAAGTGGTCTAGTTTCAACCTTCTGCATGTTGCTGCCCAGTTCTCCCAGCACCATTTGTTAAAGAGGCTGTCTTTTTTCCATTGGATGTTCTTTCCTGCTTTGTCAAAGATTAGTTGGCCATCTGTTTGTGGGTCTAGTTCTGGGGTTTCTATTCTATTCCATTGGTCTATGTGTCTGTTTTTGTGCCAATACCATGCTGTCTTGATGATGACAGCTTTGTAGTAGAGGCTAAAGTCTGGGATTGTGATGCCTCCTGCTTTGGTCTTCTTCTTCAAAATTCCTTTGGCTATTCGGGGCCTTTTGTGGTTCCATATGAATTTTAGGATTGCTTGTTCTAGTTTCGAGAAGAATGCTGGTGCAATTTTGATTGGGATTGCATTGAATGTGTAGATAGCTTTGGGTAGTATTGACATTTTGACAATATTTATTTTTCCAATCCATGAGCAGGGAATGTCTTTCCATTTCTTTAAATCTTCTTCAATTACCTTCATAAGCTTTCTATATAGTTTTCAGCATACAGATCCTTTACATCTTTGGTTAGATTTATTCCTAGGTATTTTATGCTTCTTGGTGCAATTGTGAATGGGATCAGTTTCTTTATTTGTCTTTCTGTTGCTTCATTGTTAGTGTATAAGAATGCAACTGATTTCTGTACATTGATTTTGTATCCTGCAACTTTGCTGAATTCATGTATCAGTTCTAGCAGACTTTTGGTGGAGTCTATCGGATTTTCCATGTATAATATCATGTCATCTGCAAAAAGCGAAAGCTTGACTTCATCTTTGCCAATTTTGATGCCTTTGATTTCCTTTTGTTGTCTGATTGCTGATGCTAGAACTTCCAGCACTATGTTAAACAGCAGCGGTGAGAGTGGGCATCCCTGTCGTGTTCCTGATCTCAGGGAGAAAGCTCTCAGTTTTTCCCCGTTGAGGATGATGTTAGCTGTGGGCTTTTCATAAATGGCTTTTATGATCTTTAAGTATGTTCCTTCTATCCCGACTTTCTCAAGGGTTTTTATTAAGAAAGGGTGCTGGATTTTGTCAAAGGCCTTTTCTGCATCGATTGACAGGATCATATGGTTCTTCTCTTTTTTTTTGTTAATGTGATGTGTCACGTTGATGGATTTGCGAATGTTGAACCAGCCCTGCATCCCAGGAATGAATCCCACTTGATCATGGTGAATAATTCTTTTTATATACCGTTGAATTCGATTTGCTAGTATCTTATTGAGAATTTTTGCATCCATATTCATCAGGGATATTGGCCTGTAGTTCTCTTTTTTTACTGGGTCTCTGTCTGGTTTAGGAATCAAAGTAATACTGGCTTCATAGAATGAGTCTGGAAGTTTTCCTTCCCTTTCTATTTCTTGGAATAGCTTGAGAAGGATAGGTATTATCTCTGCTTTAAACGTCTGGTAGAACTCCCCTGGGAAGCCATCTGGTCCTGGACTCTTATTTGTTGGGAGATTTTTGATAACCGATTCAATTTCTTCGCTGGTTATGGGTCTGTTCAAGCTTTCTATGTCCTCCTGATTGAGTTTTGGAAGAGTGTGGGTGTTCAGGAATTTGTCCATTTCTTCCAGGTTGTCCAATTTGTTGGCATATAATTTTTCATAGTATTCCCTGATAATTGTTTGTATCTCTGAGGGGTTGGTTATAATAATTGCATTTTCATTCATGATTTTATCTATTTGGGTCATCTCCCTTTTCTTTTTGAGAAGCCTGGCTAGAGGTTTGTCAATTTTGTTTATTTTTTCAAAAAACCAACTCTTGGTTTCGTTGATCTGTTCTACAGTTTTTTTAGATTCTATATTGTTTATTTCTGCTCTGATCTTTATTATTTCTCTTCTTCTGCTGGGTTTAGGCTGCCTTTGCTGTTCTGCTTCTAGTTCCTTCAGGTGTGCTGTTAGATTTTGTATTTGGGATTTTTCTTGTTTCTTGAGATAGGCCTGGATTGCAATGTATATTCCTCTCAGGACTGCCTTTGCTGTGTCCCAAAGCATTTGGATTGTTGTATTTTCATTTTCGTTTGTTTCCATATATTTTTTAATTTCTTCTCTAATTGCCTGGTTGACCCACTCATTCGTTAGTAGGGTGTTCTTTAACCTCCATGCTTTTGGAGGTTTTCCAGACTTTTTTCTGTGGTTGATTTCAAGCTTCATGGCATTGTGGTCTGAAAGTATGCATGGTATAATTTCAATTCTTGTAATCTTATGAAGGGCTGTTTTGTGACCCAGTATATGATCTATCTTGGAGAATGTTCCATGTGCACTCGAGAAGAAAGTATATTCTGTTGCTTTGGGATGCAGAGTTCTAAATATATCTGTCAAGTCCATCTGATCCAATGTCTCATTCAGGGCCCTTGTTTCTTTATTGACCGTGTGTCTAGATGATCTATCCATTTCTGTAAGTGGGGTGTTAAAGTCCCCTGCAATTACCACATTCTTCTCAATAAGGTTGCTTATGTTTATGAGTAATTGTTTTATATATTTGGGGGCTCCGGTATTTGGTGCATAGACATTTATAATTGTTAGCTCTTCCTGATGGATAGACCCTGTAACTATTATAGAATGTCCTTCTTCATCTCTTGTTACAGTCTTTAATTTAAAGTCTAGTTTGTCTGAAATAAGTATGGCTACTCCAGCTTTCTTTGGCTTCCAGTAGCATGATAAATAGTTCTCTATCCCCTCACTCTCAATCTAAAGGTGTCCTCAGGTCTAAAATGAGTCTCTTGTAGACAGCAAATAGATGGGTCTTGTTTTTTTATCCATTCTGATACCCTATGTCTTTTGGTTGGCACATTTAATCCATTTACATTCAGTGTTATTATAGAAAGATACGGGTTTAGAGTCATTGTGATGGCTGTATGTTTTATGCTTGTAGTGATGCCTCTGGTACTTTGTCTCACAGGGTCCCCCTTAGGATCTCTTGTAGGGCTGGTTTAGTGGTGACAAATTCCTTCAGTTTTTGTTTGTTTGGGAAGACCTTTATCTCTCCTTCTATTCTAAATGACAGACTTGCTGGGTAAAGGATTCTCGGCTGCATATTTTTTCTGTCTAGCACCCTGAAAATCTCGTGCCAATCCTTTCTGGCCTGCCAAGTTTCAAAAGAGAGATCAGTCACGAGTCTTATAGGTCTCCCTTTATATGTGAGGGCACGTTTACCCCTTGCTGCTTTCAGAATTTTCTCTTTATCCTTGTATTTTGCCAGTTTCACTATGATATGTCATGCAGAAGATCGATTCAAGTTACGTCTGAAGGGAGTTCTCTGTGCCTCTTGGATTTCAATGCCTTTTTCCTTCCCCAGTTCAGGGAAGTTCTCAGCTATTATTTCTTCAAGTACCCCTTCAGCACCTTTCCCTCTCTCTTCCTCCTCTGGGATACCAATTATGCGTATATTATTTCTTTTTAGTGTATCACTTTGTTCTCTAATTTTCCCCTCATACTCCTGGATTTTTTTTATCTCTCTTTTTCTCAGCTTCCTCTTTTTCCATAACTTTATCTTCTAGTTCACCTATTCTCTCCTCTGCCTCTTCAATCCGAGCCGTGGTGGTTTCCATTTTGTTATGCATTTCGTTTAAAGCATTTTTCAGCTCCTCGTGACTGCTCCTTTGTCCCTTGATCTCTGTAGCAAGAGATTCTCTGCTGTCCTGTATACTGTTTTCAAGCCCAGCAATTAATTTTATGACTATTATTCTAAATTCACTTTCTGTTATATTATTTAAATCCTTTTTGATCAGCTCATTAGCTGTTGTTATTTCCTGGAGATTCTTCTGAGGGGAATTCTTCCGCTTGGTTATTTTGGATAGTCCCTGGCGTGGTGAGGACCTGCAGGGCACTTCCCCTGTGCTGTGGTGTATAACTGGAGTTGGTGGGCGGGGCCGTAGTCCGACCTGATGTCTGCCCCCAGCCCACCACTGGGGCCACAGTCAGACTGGTGTGTGCCTTCTCTTCTCCTCTCCTAGGGGCGGGATTCACTGTGGGGTGGCGTGGCCCGTCTGGGCTACTTGCACACTGCCAGGCTTGTGATGCTGGGGATCTGGCGTATTAGCTGGGGTGGGTAGGCAAGGTGCACGGGGGCAGGAGGGGCAGGCTTAGCTCGCTTCTCCTTAGGTGATCCACTTCAGGAGGGGCCCTGTGGCAGCAGGAGGGAGTCAGATCCGCTGCCGGAGGATTGGCTCCGCAGAAGCACAGAGTTGGGTGTTTGCGCAGATCGAGCAAGTTCCCTGGCAGGAACTGGTTCCCTTTGGGATTTTGGCTGGGGGATGGGGGTGGGAGATGGCGCTGGCGAGCGCCTTTGTTCCCCGCCAAACTGAGCTCTGTCGTCCGGGGGCTCAGCAGCTCTCCCTCCCTTTGTCCTCCAGCCTTCCCGCTTTCTGAGCAGAGCTGCTAACTTATGTCCTCCCAGACGCTAAGTCGCGCTTGCTGTCGGAACACAGTCCGCCCGGCCCCTCCGCTTTTGCAAGCCAGACTCGGGGGCTCTGCTTGGCCGGCGGGCTGCCCCTCTGCCCCGGCTCCCTCCCGCCAGTCCGTGGAGCGTGCACCGCCTTGCCGCCCTTCCTACCCTCTTCCGTGGGCCTCTCATCTGCGCTTGGCTCCGGAGACTCCATTCTGCTAATCCTCTGGCGGTTTTCTGCGTTATTTAGGCAGGTGTAGGTGGAATCTAAGTGATCAGCAGGACGCGCGGTGAGCCCAGCGTCCTCCTACGCCGCTATCTTCCCTCCTCCCTCGCCTATTCTTCTTTATTCATTCATCAGTCAACAGACATTTGGGCTCTTTCCGTAATTTGGCTATTGTTGATGGTGCTGCTATAAACACTGGGATGCATGTGTCTCTTTGAATCAGTATTTTTGTAGCCTTTGGATAAATAGCTAGTAGTGCAAATGCTGGGTTGTAAGGTAGTTCTATTTTTAATTTTTTTGAGGAACCTCAATCGTTTTCCAGAGTGGTTGCGCCAGTTTGCATTCCCACCAACATGCAAAAGTTTCCCCTTTTTCTGTGTCCTCGCCAACATCTGTTGTTTCCCAAATTGTTAATTTTAGTTATTTCACAGGTAATGAGGTGGTATCTCATGGTTTTGATTTGTATTTCCCTGATGATGAGTGATGTTGAGCATCTTTTCATGTGTCTGTTTCCCCTCCGGATGTCTTTTTTTTTTAATGTTTATTTATTTTTGAGAGAGAGACATAGCTTAAGTAGGGGAGGAACAGAGAGAGAGAGGCAAACACAGAATCTGAAGCAGGCTCCAGGTTCTGAGAGGTCAGCACAGGTGCCCCTGGATCTCTTCTTTGAAAAAGTGTCTATTCACGTCTTCTGCCTATTTCTTCACTGGATTATTTGTTTTTTGAATGTTGCATTTGTTAACTTTTTTTTTTTAATTTTTTTTTCAACGTTTATTTATTTTTGGGACAGAGAGAGACAGAGCATGAACGGGGGAGGGGCAGAGAGAGAGGGAGACACAGAATCGGAAACAGGCTCCAAGCTCTGAGCCATCAGCCCAGAGCCTGACGCGGGGCTCGAACTCACGGACCGCGAGATCGTGACCTGGCTGAAGTCGGACGCTTAACCGACTGCGCCACCCAGGCGCCCCGAATTTGTTAACTTTTTAATAGATTTTGGATATGTCCAATATGTCATTTGCAAATATATTCTCCCATTCCGTTGGTTGTCTTTTAGTGTTGTTGATTGTTTCCTTCGCTGTGCAGAAGCTTTCTATCTTGATGAGGTCCCAATAGTTCACTTTTGCTGTTGTTTTCCCTTGTCTCTGGAAACATGTCTAGTAAGAAGTTGCTGCGGCCGAGGTCAGAGGCTTTTGCCTGTTTTCTCCTCTATGAGTTTGATGGTTTCCCGTCTTACATTTAGGTCTTTCATCCATTTTGAGTTTATTTTTATGTATGGTATAAGAAATTGGTCCAGGTTCATTCTTCTGCATGTTGCTGTCCTGCATTCCTAACACCATTTGCTGAAGAGACTGTCTTAGTCTCTTTAACAAATGGTGCTGGGAGAACTGGATAGCAACATGCAGAAGGTTGAAACTAGACCACTTTCTCACGCCATTCATAAAAATAAACTCAACATGGATAAAGGACCTGAATGTGAGACAGGAAACCATCAAAACACTAGAGGAGAAAACAGGAAAAGACCTCTCTGATCTCAGCTGCAGCAATTTCTTACTTGATACATCCCCAAAGGCAGGGGGATTAAAAGCAAAAATGAACTATTGGGACCTCATCAAGATAAAAACCTTCTGCACTGCAAAGGAAACAATCAACAAAACTAAAAGGCAACCAACGGAATGGGAAAAGATATTTGCAAATGACATATCGGACAAAGGGCTAGTATCCAAAATCTATAAAGAGCTCACCAAACTCCACACCCGAAAAACAAATAATCCAGTGAAGAAATGGGCAGAAAACATGAATAATAGACACTTCTCTAAAGAAGACATCCGGATGGCCAACAGGCACATGAAAAGATGCTCAATGTCGCTCCTCATCAGGGAAATACAAATCAAAACCACACTCAGGTATCACCTCATGCCAGTCAGAGTGGCCAAAATGAACAAATCAGGAGACTATGGATACTGGGGAGGATGTGGAGAAACAGGAACCCTCTTGCACTGTTGGTGGGAATACAAACTGGTGCAGCCACTCTGGAAAACAGTGTGGAGGTTCCTCAAAAAGTTAAAAATAGACCTACCCTATGACCCAGCAGTAGCACTGCTAGGAATTTACCCAAGGGATACAGGAGTACTGATGCATAGGGGCACTTGTACCCCAATGTTTATAGCAGCACTCTCAACAATAGCCCAATTATGAAAAGAGCCTAAATGTCCATCAACAGAAGAATGGATAAAGAAATTGTGGTTTATATACACAATGGAGTACTATGTTGCAATGAGAAAGAATGAAATATGGCCCTTTGTAGCAACATGGACGGAACTGGAGAGTGTGATGCTAAGTGAAATAAGCCATACAGAGAAAGACAGATACCATATGGTTTCATTCTTAGGTGGATCCTAAGAAACTTAACAGGAACCCATGGGGGAGGGGAAGGAAAAAAAAAAAGAGAGGTTAGAGTGGGAGAGAGCCAAAGCATAAGAGGCTCTTAAAAAATGAGAACTGAGGGCTGATGGGGGGTGGGAGGGAGGGGAGGGTGGGTGATGGGTATTGAAGAGGGCATCTTTTGGGATGAACACTGGGTGTTGTATGGAAACTAATTTGACAATAAATTTCATATATTTAAAAAAAAATGAAGAGACTTTTTCCCATTGGATATTCTTTCCTGCTTTGTCAAAGATTAGTTGGCCATACGTCTGTGGGTCCATTTCTGGGTTCTCTATTCTATTCCATTGATCTGAGTGTCTGTTCTTGTGCCAGTACCATACTGTCTTGATGATTACAGCTTTGTAGTATAGCTTGAAGTCTGGGATTGTGATGCCTCCTGCTTTGGTTTTCTTTTTCAAGATTGCTTTGGCTATTTGGAGTCTTTTCCGGTTCCATACAAATTTTAGGATTATTTGTTCTAGCTCTGTGAAGAATGCTGGTGTTACTTTGACAGGGATTGCACTGAATATGTAGATTACTTTGGGTAGTATCGACATTTTAACAATATTTGTTCTTCCTATCCAGCAGCATGAAATCTTTTTACATTTTTTTGTGTCTTCTTCAATTTCTTTCATAAGCTTTCTAGTTTTCAGCATACAGATCTTTTATTAGGTTAGGTTTATTCCTAAGTATTTTATGGTTTTTTGGTGCAATTGTAAATGGGATTGATTCTTTGATTTCTCTTTCTGCTGCTTCATTATTGGTGTATAGAAATGCAACCGATTTTTGTATATTGATTTTATATCCTGTGACTTTGCTGAATTTATGTACCAGTTCTAGTATTTTTTTGTGGAGTCTTTTGGGTTTTCCAGGTAGAGTATCATGTCGTCTGTGAAGAGTGAAAGTCTGACTTCTTCCCCTCTGATTTGGATGCCTTTTGTTTCTTTCTGTTGTCTGACTGCTGAGGCTAGGACTTCCAGTACTATGCTGAACAACATGTTCCTGATCTTACGGGGAAAGCTCTCAGTTTCTCCCCATTGAGGATGATATTAATTGTGGGTCTTTTGTATATGGCCTTTATGATGTTGAGGTATGTTCTTTCCATCCCTACTTTCTTGAGGGTTTTCATCAAGAAAGGACGCTGTACTTTGTCAAATGCTTTTCTGCATCTATTGAAAGGATCATGTGGTTCTTATCCTTTCTTTTATTAATGTGATGTATCATGTTGATTGATGTGTGGATACTGAACCACAATTGATGTGTGGATATTGAATCCCTGCAGCCCAGGAATAAATCCCTACTTCCTCACTGGAGCAGCGCCAGGCAGTGAGCTCTGAAACTTTAGAGTCTGCTCCACTGCTTATAGAATCCTGGGGACACTGAAACCCTCTCTTTTCTCCCTGCCCATGGTCTCGGGGAACAGACTTCTTGCCCAGTCCCCTGAGAGTGTCTTTTCTCTTTCTCTCTTTCTCTCACTCTCTCTTCCTCCATCTACTTTTGAGGGAAGGGGAGTGCTTTTCTTGTGTGATCCTGATGTGCTGCACTCTCTCCCTCTCTCTTTGTCCTCTCTCCCCAAAAATGACTCCGTACTCTCTGCAGCCTTTTTCTTCTCCAATTCACCTCTCCACACTGCGTACCTGCCAACTTCTGTAGCTCAAATTATGCAGACTATTGTGTTAATCCTCAGATCAATTTCCTAGGTGTTCAAGATGGCTTGATGCTGAACTAGCTGGGTTTCAGGGATAAGACAAGCGCAGGGTCCCCATACCACTCCACCATCTTAATTCTATCCCCCCTAAACTGAATTTCACATTGTTTCCTAAAATCTGAAAGAAACTCATTTTTTCTAATATATTAACAAAAACTTCTAATTCAAAAGATTATCTTCCAACTTTCAACTTTGAGTAATTTCTGAAACTACAGAAACAGAATCTCAAATTCTATTAGCCCATAGCTATCACAAATCCAATTTTAAGATAAAAATATCTCTATCACTGCATTAATGTTAAAGTATATCACATTTTTCTAACACATACATAGGAAGATCCTTTGTACTCCCTTTAACTAAAATTTAAGAAATTACCAAAATACTCAAGAACTTAATGTGAACATTTCATGTTAATATTTGTTTTATAAAATAGAAAAAAAAAACTTAATGTGAACATTTTATTTTAATACTATTTAAATGTAAATATTCATGTTTCTTATCTAAAATCCTCTTGGAAGATACTTTTTTAAATCTATTTCACTATTTGGGATCCCCATTCCACTAAGCAGGCAGCATTTATTCTCTACAAATATTCTAACTAGCTCTTTACTTCCTGATACACCTACCATTTTAATAGCAATAAGTTACCAGAAAATAAAAGGACGTGAACTTACCCAAATGAATAGACAGGGCTAGGTTTCCTCATCATTACCCAGTAACTTATCAAACATGTTATTAAACTAAGTAAAAAGGAAAATAAATTTTGCTTTAGAACTAGAGCGAGAACACACAGAAATAAATTAAGTTTCCAGAATTCCTAAGTTTGGTGAAAGTTATCAGTGTTTGAAGACTAAATAAATTATTCAAATAATCCCAAATCTAATCACAAAATCCTAATACCTCAGCTTTAACATGTGAAGAAACTGAAAAAAATTAGGATACATCAAGTCAATAAATAGAACCTAAATCCATTCTTTCTCTACTCAGTAAGTTATCCATGCTAAATGGCTTCCATAACTGAGCATGCAAAAATGAGACAGTAATAATAAGGTAATAATAAAAAATAAATAATATATTTTATTTTAGCCACAGACAATAAATCTTGACTCTGATTAACTTTAATCTTTGTTAAAAGTTAACCTAAATATTAATAACATCTTAACAACATTATGAATGTTCTGGATGTTCATTTTCCAAGTACAGTGGAGATTACTACAGTGTGAAATTCAGGTGGTAACTATCTGTTTTAGACCAGTCAAGTAGATTTAGTTAGATGACTAATGAAAAGACATTGTAATACTCCTAAGGCATCGCTCTTGAAAACATCAAGTATTTTACAACCCTTACACAGTAATATGAAAGGTCTTACAAAGCAGGGAGCCAAAAAGGTGTCTCCCTAGCTCACAATTGCTCACTTTAGTTATTAATGCCCATCTACATGGTTACAGAAGAAACTGGTATGTTCTTACTTGACCCTGCTCCCTGGCCACAGCTGACTCAACTACAGGTAGGCACCTCAAGCACCTGGTCTAATGCCTTAGTATTACCTTTTCTGTTCCTCTATAAATGAGATAATTTCTTCCAATATATCTCCTAATTGTTATTGTTTGTATATATATTGTTGAGAATTCTACTTGTTACACACATTGCTTTAAGCAGAGAAAGCTTCATAAGTTCAGTGCAAAAATTCCTTATTAGTTTCAAAACACTGAAGAGATCTTCTAAAACTTACCTAAAAAGGTCAAATATGGTCAAGTAAGTATAGGCAGTTAAAGCTGCAAAACAACAACAAAACAAATGATTAAAATGTTGCTGTTAGGAAATATAGCTCATCATCAGGATTGTTCACACCAGAAGTATCCATTACAAAAAAAAAAAAAAAAATGGAGTCACGAATTAACCTCATATGTTGGCAATTACTTAGACTAATATATATGTAGCTAAAGTTGATAAGTACAGAGGCGCCTGAATGGCTAGAGGATGTGACTCTTGATCTCAGGGTCATGAGTTCAAGTCTCATGCTGGGCATGGGACTACTTAATTTAAAGAAGAAAAAAAGTTTAAAAAACAAAAAACAAAGAAGGTAAATTTAATAGTTTACTTTCAGAACCTGATTTCTCCATCAGGAAAAATGAAGCAGCTTATACCCAAAAGTGCTGTAATCGTTTTTGGTTTTTTGCCGTTTTCTGTCATCTGAATACTATTTTAAATATATTCTTTAAATAGCAGGATGAAAATAAGGATACATAAAAATATACGAGGTCAAGGGGCGCCTGGGTGGCTCAGTCGGTTGAGTGTCCGACTTCGGCTCGGGTCATGATCTCGTGGTTTGGGGGTTCGACCCCCACGTTGGGGTCTGTGCTGATAGCTCAGAGCCTGGAGCCTGCTTCTGATTCTGTGTCTTCCTCTCTCTCTGCCCCTCCCCCACTCATGCTCTGTCCCTGTCTCAGAAATAAACATTAAAAAAAAAATTTAAAAAAATATACGAGGTCAAGAAACAAAATATTACAGATTTCCCTTTACAAGGAAAGTCCAATAAACATAAATGTCAAAATCTTACAGAGAAACCGTATAAACTGAAGGGATAGTCTATCACGTTAAATAGGAATCTAAGTTTTTCAAATAGATTTAAAACTTACAGGGGTACCTGGGTGGCTTAGTTAGTTAAGCATCTGATTTTGGCTCAAGTCATGATTTCAGGGTTCATTAGTTCGAGCCCCACTTTGGGCTCTGTGCTGACAGCTCGGAGCCTGGAGCCTGTCTCCCTCTCTCTCTGCCCCTCCCTCAGCCATATTCTGTTTCTCTCAAAAATAAATAAACAACAACAAAAAAATTTTTTAAAGGATTTAAAACTTAAAAAAAAATAGGTGATTTAAAATGAGAACGCCTAGGGGCACCTGGCTGGTTCACTCACTTAAATGCGCGATTCAGCCTAGGTCATGATCTCGCTCGCCATTCCCAAGTTTGAGCTGTGTTGAGCTCTGTGCTGATAGCTCAGAGACTGGAGTCTATTTCAGATTCTGTGTCTCCCTCTCTCTCTCTGCCCCTCCCCACTCATGCTCTGTCTCTCTCAAAAATAAACAAACATTAAAAAAAATGATAATACCTAATAATTAAACCATGCTGTACCATTTACAAGATACTTTTCAAATAGATTCTCACAATTAAATCTTTTGAGTTATATTTCAGAATAATATACCCCATGTAAAGAAAGACATACCTTTTTTTTAAGATCAGAACAATAAATGTGAAACTAATAATTAATTGCACAAAAATAAGAATGGTGACATACCTATACTGTTCGTAGAACTGCACCACATAAGCAGGAAGCCAGTACATGTTAAATTTATTACACCAAAGAGCAGTATCTTCCAGGACTGTGAAAAAGAAAATCACTCTTATTTGCATAGTGCTAATAAACTTCACTGGGTTTATTCAAGTTGCCGCAATTCATACTCCACAAAGGAATAAACCCAACTTCCTTCAAAAAGTCAGTGTCCCACTTTCTATATCTACCAAAATTATCATCAACCGATTTATTATTATAATATATGTAAATCTAAAACAATAGAAGGGGAATTCTTCAAGAGAAAAAAAATTCTGCCATAAAAACTCTCAAACAGTTGAGAAAAATAGGCATTTACTTTAACACCATTTTGTCTCTATAAATATGTACATAGAGACAATGATAACAAATGGGGCAAAATATAAAGCAAATGGCGAACCTGAGTAAAGGGCTTAAGGGAGTTCCTCACACTAATCTTGTGACTTTTCTGTAAACTTGAAATTATATCAAAATAAAGTTCTTCCTTCCCTCCCCTGAAAAAGGGCAGCACTTACTTATTCACCAAATAAGTCATATGAAATAGGACTACAAAAGAGGGAAAGACTACCATGGTTTAGAAGTTCACAGACCTGAGATACACCCTGAGAGTAGCTAGGATTTCATCAGAAGATTTCATCAGAAGGAGAAAGGGAATTCTAAAAACAAGAGATCAAGTGTTTTGTTTTTTTTTTTAATTCTTGTTCCACTCTACTCCGTACAAAGAAGGGAGATCTATAATTGTGTGAATGTAGAAGTGAAAGAAATTAGCGAAAAGGGAATTATATGTAGGCATTAAGATTAAACAGATATAATTGCAAAAGTCAAGTGTGGGATAGGATGGCTTTAGAACACAGATGGAAAATGCAGGTTTAGAATGAAGAACAACTCTTTTCAGAAAGGTGAGAAGGATAAGAAGGTGACTGAAGGGACAGAAACTGTGAGGCAGAAAGAAGTGACAGCGAAATCGCACAGAGCTAATACCTTATAAATCTCCAGAAAAGAACAACGTGTTTTTCGAAAATTAAGGGATATGGTAAAGTAGGACTTAAATCAAGAGGAGAGTTTGCAGAATAGCTATTATAGTGAGAATACTACTGAATTGTCAAAAGAGAGAAAAGAATTACCAGCATGAATTTATGGTAGACAGCATTCTGCAGGTTCCCCTACCCCTAGGAGCAAAACCAGAGAAGCAGGTGAGGTAGGGATGTCAGAGACTGAGAGCTGATAGGATAGGTTAATGGGACAAGGGACTCTAAAAGTGAGGACATTAATGAAATGACTGGACATGAGCTCTAGTCAGGACAGGGATTGAAGAATAGTCAGAAAAAGAGGATAAAAGCATGTAATTTGAAAATGACCTCTGAAGCTCTACTGATGAATCAAGCTATTCATCAACAAATATTTGAGTACCTATTTTGTAACAGACACTTTTCTAGGCACTGGAGATACAGCAATGAACAAAATATGTACCTTATAATCTAGCTGGGATGACAGACAACAAACAAATATATAACATCAGGTGGTGGTAAGTGCTACAAAGGAAAAATAAAGTGTGTAAGAACTCAGTAATGGGTGTCATGGAAAGGTTGCTCTACTAGACAGTAGACAGGGTAGTCAGAAAAGACCCCTTTGGTGAGATAACATGTGACCTGAGATTTTACAGAGGCAAAGGTGCTAAGCATGCAGATATCTGGGAAAGAAAATGGGTACCACGGTGCAAATGCCCTAAGATAGAAGAGTACCTGGCCTAGGATGGCTAGGCAAGAGAGGTGAGAAGGAATCTGGGGCTCCATCGAGCAGTATCTTGTATGCTAGCAAAAGACCTGGGGTTTATTTCATATGAGATGGAAAGTGACTTAGCTTTCATAAAAGATCATCTAGCTTCTCTATTTTGAATGTACTGCATAAGGGCAAAGAGAGAAGTGGGAAGACCATTTGGAACATGACTGCAATAATCCATGTGAGAAACGGTGGCTTTGAAGTTGGTAAGAAAGTGTTAAAAGATTCTGAGTACTATATTAAAGATGGAGCTAGCAAGATTTACTTATAAAATGGATGAGGAACAAGAGAAAGAGAGGTAAGAACAACTCCAGGGTTTCTGGCCTGTGCACCGCAAGAAAAGAGTGGCCATTTAGTGAGTAAGGGACAGAAAATCAAAGTTCAGGTTTGACCATATTAAATTTGAGATGCCTGTTAGATATCCAAGTAGAAATGCTGAAAGGGCCATTATACATAGGAATCTAGAAGTAGGGGAGAAGTTAGAGATTGAGATATATATATGGGGTCATCAGCATATGAAGTTAGTGTCACCTAGATGTAACAAACATAAGCAACAGAGGCTAAAGCTCTAAGAGGTGGGATGCTCTAAAACTTAAAGATCAGAAAGATGACAGGAAAGTGATGAACAACAGCCAAGTAAGTAGAAGGAAAACCAAGAGTGATGTTTCAGTCCAAATGAAAAAAGTGCTTTAAGGAAGTGACCAATTTTTGTCAAATGCTATTGAAGGTTAAGTAACATGGGAAATGAGAATGAACATTGATTTTGGCAACACAGAGGTTATTTGTTAAAGCTGTTACAGTGGATTGGTGGGAAGTAGAGCCAGGGAGAAGAGAAAGTGAACAGAGTAAAGACAATTCTTTTAAGTAGTTGTTCTATAAAAGCAAGCAGAGAAATAAGGGAGTAGCTGACAGTGGAAGACATGGCATGTAATAATGATGCAAGAAGGAACAATGATGCAAGAGACAGAAGGAACAATCGTAGGAAAGTTGTCTTTGGGTAAGCAACAAGTAGAGGCACTGGCCTTACAAAGAACAGAGTTCGTTTATAGAGACAGGCGCAAAGATAGTGTTGGTGGATGACAGGATGTGGAAGCATTTTCTGATTACTTCTTTTCCTTTAGTGAAACAGGAAGCAAGACCAATAGGTCAGAGTGAGGATGAATAAGGTTTTGGAAGTTTGAGGACAGAAGTGAAAGAAAATGGGTTGAAATAACCATCTAGAAAAATGGAAAAGTGAATGAGCTAAAAAATATGGAATGGGCAGCTCTAATGGCATACTTGACCATGAATTTAAAATCAGACCAGTCACCATGTTTCTCTTAGGCTACATTCAATTGGGTGCAGCCACAGAGTAGGAGGAAAGTAAACTTAATGATGTTAAGGATTTGCAGAAAGTATCAGAGGATGAGAGACAGATGGAAGGAGGGCACAAAGGAGTTTAAGACATATGCATGAAATTGGTAATGATGAACCAAAGAATCTAAACTGGGTAAGTAAGCAAATGAGGATAAGAGAAGTAAAAAATAGTGAAAGGATGGCAGTCAATGGATTAGAGATCCTGGTAAGACTGAAGGATTACTGGAATTGGGGTAATACAAGGAGTGAACTGGAAAGACAGATGGTAACTATGAGTGAAATGCTTGAAAATGAGACAACAGGCAGTTTTAGCTATTATAAATGATAATGTCTGTAGTATGATCACAGAAGTGGATAGTTGGAAGGGAAGTATGACAAGATTATTTGTGGTAAGGAAGTAAGGAACTGAGAGGTAAGGATCTTCCTTATAAGAAATTACCAAGAACTAAGATAGGAGTAGTAGTAAAAAGAGACAAGCTAGGGTACATCTTGTAAGATTTAAGTTATGATAGAGTTATCTGCACAATGTAGGTGTTCCTAGATCAGTTTTGTTCCTACTACCAATTCTGTGGTGTACTGTATATGGTTCAGGAGTTTCCTGTTTACTTCTGTAATGTGGTTGCTTTCCATAGAACATTATAAAGTTCTACTTATCTGTTTTCAAAAGATCCTCCTAAATGGACTAGACACACAAGTAGCAGATGAATTTCCTACCTTTGGCTCTTTAAGTTTAACAACCACAGCAGTATACTATTTGCAAATATTAGAATTATTGAGTTCTGCCTATATTCCAAGGTTTTAGCAAACAGAAGATACAGTGATAACAAACAAAGAACAGAGTCTCTAGTCGAGTATCACAATACATGGCCAATATCACTGGTTTACTTATGTTCCAGTGAAGCTAGGTGTATTTGAAATTCTTCACATATTTATTGCTTATTTTGTACTTTTATTAAAAAGTGGACAAAATAAGCTACAGTCACTGTCTTCAGGGAGCTTATAGTATAATTTACACAATAATGAGAACAATGAAAACAAAACTAGGTCTATATTGGTGACCAATATGGGGCTTGAATTCACAACCCTGAGATCAAACCAATTATCTTTTTACTTACAGTATCAAAGCATAAATTATTTTTCTTTCCATACAATAAAAATAAGTAAACTGGCTTCAAACTACACCTATTAGATTTGTAAAAAAAAAAAAAAAAAAAAAAAAAGGTAAAAAATAAAGTTGAGATGCTGAAAAAAATAAATAAAAGGCAATCACAAAATAATTTATCTTTAACACTCATTAGAATTAGAATAAGAACCTTAACTGAAGCCTAGCTTCCTCCCAAGCAAACAACTGTGTATGAAAATACTATACTTTTACATTAAAAATGTGCTTATTCAGGGGTGCCTGGCTCACTCAGTTGGTAGAGCACGCAACTCTTGATCTTGGGGTTGTGCGTTAGAGCCCCACACTGGGCACAGAGATTACTTTTAAAAAAAATTGCTTATCCAACATAAAAAAATGAAAACAGTGTGGTGGGGCGCCTGGCTGACTCAGTCAGTAGAGCATGTGACTCTTGATCTCAGGGTTGTTGAGTTCAAATCCCACATTGGGTGTAGAGTTTACTTAAAAACAAAACCAGTGTGGTGGGATCAAGAGCAATTTCTTTGTAACTTAAAAATGATCTTTTTCAATGTCATTATGTTGTCTGTGCAATGATTAAAAATAGAGTTAATAGGGGCGCCTGGGTGGCGCAGTCGGTTAAGCGTCCGACTTCAGCCAGGTCACGATCTCACGGTCCGTGAGTTCGAGCCCCGCGTCAGGCTCTGGGCTGACGGCTCGGAGCCTGGAGCCTGTTTCCGATTCTGTGTCTCCCTCTCTCTCTGCCCCTCCCCCGTTCATGCTCTGTCTCTCTCTGTCCCAAAAATAAATTAAAAAAAAAAAAATAGAGTTAATAAATAACTTACCCTTCGGTCAGCTGCTACAAGTCTAAATTCCTGTAGTAACTTGCCAAAAAAAGATCTCTGTGGTTTTCTAAAGAGATGAATTGTCCCCTTTAAAATAAACAAAAATAAACAAATCAGCATTTAAGCATGTAATCTTTTTCATATCCTGTGATGCGATATAATAGTAACAACATTTACTGAACACTCAGTATGTGGCAATTATTCTAACCACTTTATAAGTATCTATTTAACTCTCACAATAATCTATGAGCTGGAAACCATTTTTAGTAAATTGTCCAAGGGGACATTGCTAACAACTGACTGAGAAGGAATTCAAACCCAGATATTTTAGTACCAGACTATACTCTTTTATTTTTAAGTGGATTAGGTAATTTTGAACCAGAAAAGCAAACCATTTGCCAAACAGCTCTGCTGGAAATAAAATATTACATTTACCTAATCAAGAGGTTCTGTCTTAGGCAAAGTATCTAGCATCCTGGCTAGCCTCTGTAGTCCTTGTTAGTTCACAGTATGGGTCCAGTAGAGAAAAGGCATGATGATGGGGTTAGCAAGAGAAGAAATGTTAACTGGAGACTAGAATTTGTCACTCAAGTATAGGAAACCTTAGCATAAAGGAGAGTTTAAGCACATATGGGAAACTGTTTTATGATTAAAGCAGTATCCAACATCAGCAGGAGAAAATAAAAGCTACTCAATACATGGTTTCTTGGAAAAATTAAGTTGGATCCTTACTATATTTCTTACTTTGATTTTTTATTCTGTTAAAGTTAAAACACAAAACTATCGCGTACTTGAAGAAATTTATGGATGTATAATTTCATCACTATCTTGGGAATATAATACCCTATGAAAAATAAAAACAAAGACAACTCTGGGAGGAAAGACAAACTGTGGAAAAAATAATTTTTAATTATTATTCCAAAAGCAAAGTATTGTTTCTAGGGATAAAAAAAAAAGTCTTTCACAATTTTCAGTGGGTCATGTACAATAATTTGATTGCTAAGTGCCATGTACTTAAATATTTATTTGGATTTTAATTTTAGCAAAATGCTTTCCTAGATGGTAAGGCCATGATCACCATTAACAACCATACTACATTTCTACCTCATTACCACTGGCTGCTTTGACTTAAACACTTAAACTCCACAGAAAGCAGTGGAACTAAATGTTAACAGATTTAAAGTGAGGAAAACTCAGATTCAACTCAAGCACAGGTATGATTTTCCCACAGTTAGCATCTGGGAACATCTCAGTAGTTATATAAAAAAAGATATATCCCATCCTTCAAAACTCAGACATGTCATTAGTTACATTAGGTTGAGACTCAGAAGAGGCAAAAAATAAGGATGAGCCACTAGAAATCTGGCATAAAAAAACAGAATGTTGATAATCGTTGAGGCCAAGTGATGGCTACACGGGGGCCCATTATACTCTACTTTCCTATGTTTGAAAATTTCCGTAATAAAAAAATTTTTAAGTGAAACAGACTTTAAAATATAAAAATAAAGCATTAGAACAAAGTGTTACTGATTTTGCTATCCGAATGAAGACCAGTGTGTGTGTAACTCTAAGTCTTTGCTAAGCTACTTCAGGTGAAAAGGAACAATATGCTACTTTCATTTGAAATGCTAATGAATGTTAATGTTAATGAATATACCCTATTCTTAATGAGTTATATGTCAGTTATTTTGTCCCAAAAATAAATTCTGCTTAATACTGTTATCTTCTACCTTCATCCCACTTTAAATTATTTAAGTTACTTTAACTTAAGTTTTAGGTTGAGACAATAAGGTTTTTAAAAGGCAGAGGGCCATTTCTGATGCCATTCTGATATTAGCTAAAAGAGGTAAGAACCCACGAAAATCCTAAATTCATGTCACTTTTTCCAAAATTACATTGTCCACTGCTATCAAGATAAACTCCTAATTTTACAATCTGAAATTCAATGCTTTCAATGACCTAGCCTCAGTTTCTTTCCAGCTTTACCTCTTGCTTCAGGTAGGAAATCAACTCAAACTAAACTGGTGTACCCCTGTCTCATGATGGTTAACACTCTAGAATGAAAAGGCCAGACTTGTCTAACCCAAGCTCTAACAGCCCTTAATACCTGGCAAGTTACTTGACCAACTCTGTTTCCTCGTTCAAATGAGAGTAATGAAAAGTAGATTCAGAGTGATGGAGTAATGCACAAAGCACCGTTTCATGGGTGACTTTCTATATGAAGCCTTCCTACATTATTCCAAACGATACTGTTTTTTTTTTTTTTAATTTTTTAACGTTTATTTATTTTTAAGACAGAGAGAGACAGAGCATGAACAGGGGAAGGGCAGAGAGAGAGGGAGACACAGAATCTGAAACAGGCTCCAGGCTCTGAGCTATCAGCACAGAGCCCGACGCGGGGCTCGAACTCAGGGACTGTGAGATCATGACCTGAGCCGAAGTCGGACGCCCAACCGACCAAGCCACCCAGGCACCCCCAAACGATACTGTTTTTTATGCCACTTGCTTTGTAATGAACCAGAGGATAGCTTTCATCTTGTCATCTTGCACTGAAGTTAATTTTTTGGTAACTTCACTAATGACAAGGGCTATTATTTCCTTTACATTTTCTAAGCTAGCCCTGTGCTTTGCATATAATACCTTAAATGCTACTATTTTCCTGTATTACTAATGTTTCAAGCATAAAAATTTAGTGCCATAGATATTTGGTGTTTTATAAAACAGGTTTATATTGAAAAACCTCTTCTGGGCCAGGCACTGTTACAAGGCTCGGGGAATACCAGAGTGAATACAGAGGTCCTGCTCTCAAAGAGCTTACAGTCTAGGAAGTGAGAAAGACACCTGAATACACAATTTTAACAGTCTGTTAAGGGCCAGATGTTATTGGTAATTAGCACCAAGTTATCATGGGACCATGAAGGAGGTGCCTAACAGAATCTGGAGACAGGGCAGAAAGGCTCATGAGAGACTAAAGGACATGTAAGGATTACACTGATAATAACGAGTAGTGAGAGATCAATGATTTCCGCAGAAGAGCATGCACAAGTTAGGTGCAAAGGCCTAATCCTTAGAGCATGATCTGCAAGCTGTTCACTGTGACCGGAAAATGAATATAAGTATATGCAAAAAGAGGCTATAAAGAAGCTTGACAACAGGTTGGTATGCCGTGGCAAACAGGACTTTATCTTGAGGATTATGCGGCGTGGTGAATGGAAGGATTTTAATCAAGTGAGCAAGGGAGTAGCATGGTCAAATTTTATAAACTTAATTCTGGCTACACAGTGGTGAGTATTTTGAAGAAAGGAGCTCTAAGGCTATTTGGTTAGATCCCCAAAAGTAAACTTTTACCCACTTTCTGTGTGACAGAGGGATTACAGAAAATTTGCAGAAAAAAAAATAAGTACAAATAAAACATTTTACCGACCATACCCACTCAAGGAAAAAGACTTAGAGTAACAATGGCTTAGGCACACTGAAACGTGGTCCTTTTCTCCTCCGTAGTCTATCAGTAAGAAATCCATGAATTTTTTTAGATAAAATGGTGCATACCTCTTTTGACGCTAAAGTTACAATCAATATATCTTTTGATAAAATTCGGAGAGCCATACACTTGATTTCTAAAGGCATAACGAGACTAATTTCTCTTACAAAACCCCTTTAGATTAAACATCACATCCCCCAAACCATAAGGTATACTGGAATCTACAAACGCCGGGGAAAAGTGCACCAAAGACGTTTTACCAACACCTGGACTTACTCCAGTCACTGGCCTTTTGAAAGCTGCATCAGGCACTCCATAAAGCCAAGTTGCACAGTGGGGCGTCAGTCTCAATACCCTATTCATATTAAGGCCAATAGTGTTGTCACTGATATAAGCCTCACTAAATAGGGTCGCTGTTGCTGGGGACTTGTTTTCACATCTTTTGCTGGGGTAGTCGCTGACGCCAGTGGAGACTTATTTCTATAGCAAGTAAATCTCGGCAGGGGAAAGTCAAACTTGCTAAGAATTGGAAACTCGGCCTTGAGCAGGGCTGGGATCCCGAGCGTCTAAGGAACGGGGTGAGGGAGCGAAGGGGGATCAGAACTCTAGGGGGAATGCTTCGGACGTAAGCCGCTTCTCCCCGGACGCCGGAGGACAACTTCGAGGACCCCCTCCTCTGGGCAGCTGAGGCATGTCAAGGCCGCTTCAGGTTGAGAAAAGATAAGAGGAATCACCTACAACAGAAGCCCTCACACCCCCAGCCAACTCACCATGATAAGGAGCAGCACAGCTCCTGCCGGAAGACGACCTGGGAGCTGGTTTTTCCCTAGAGCGGAAGGGGTGGGGTATCAGAGGCCGATTGGCTGAGAGAGACGCGGGGGCGGAAGTGCGTGCATGGACCTCTTGTTCCCGCCCCGTCCTGGGTTGCCCCTGAGTTCTATAGAGGTGAAGGTAGAGGCTAGAGCGACCCTACCGAGGCTTAGGTGGAGTAGAGAGCTACAGTCAAGGAGACTTTGGCATTTATTTCTAATGCTGGCAAATTTTCACTTAGTGCTGAACATTTTTATGTTACGTGATTTAATTTTTTTGCAATACCTTGTGAAATAAATAGTATTCCCATTTGAGGAAGCCGGAAGAGCAAGAAGCTTGCCCAGAGGCGTACATCTGGGTCTCTGTAGTAGTTGAATTTGAACTCAGACTAATTACAGAATATCGTGTTCTATTTCCTAAAACACTAAATTGACATACAATTAATTTTATTACGGAAGTAATATTATAGAATACAGGAAATAAAATAGTTTGATAACGATTGAGTATACAGCACATAAGTATCAGGAAATAGTCTTATGAAAATTATATACTAGTAAGAAGACACAAAACAAGTAGGGAGAAAACAATGTTTAATATATTGATAGTGTCATGTAAAAATAGAGTTATGAGGTGAGGTGGGGTAGAGCCTGAGTCCTACAATTGGTTGGGTATCTGACTCTTGATCTCATCTCAGGTCTTGATCTCCAGGTCATGGGTTCAGCCCTGGTTGAGCCGGCTTGAAACAAGGAAATTAATAGAGTCATGCTACAAAGTGTGATTGAGTAGCTCATTTATAGTAGTCAGAGAAAGGAAATAAAATTTGACTTCTGAAAGACAAAAGTCTTTCTGCGAAGATTATTCAAGGCAGGATAAAGAAGCCGTGTGCCTAAGTCAAAACAAGCAGGAGTGTTTCAAGAACTGAAAGAAGACAGTATGTCTGGAGCTTTGTGCTTGAGGGGAAGAAATGAAGAGATCTAAATGGTAAATGGGTCAGATGAAGCAGGAATTTCTAATTTAGGGGTAAGGGGATTGTTGGTTTTTGCTTAAACAGGAAGCTGGTGGAGGGTTTTAACAAGGGAGTGACCTTTACACTGTGATATGGAGACTGGACTGGAGGTGGATGATAAGAGCAAACATCTACTAAGCACTTATGTGGTAGGCACCATTCTAAGCGTTTAACATGTATTAGCTCATTTAATCCTCATAACAGCCATTTGATACAGATACTATTTTAATCCCTGCTTGGAAAATTGTGTGCCAAGGTCACACACTTACTAACAAAGCTGGAATTCTGTAGGATACAACTTAGTTCTAAGCCTTACCTGTTTCTCTGTGCTAACTACTCCTGGACAAGATTAGAAGCAGGAAGACAGGTTAGGACGTTATTGCTTCATTTACACAGAGCAAATCATTGATTTTTGAAGTTTCTTTACAGTCTTTTTAAAAACAAAATTGGAATCAAACAGTACATATTGTACTGTTTTGTGTAAGGATGTATTCTGACTTTTCTTTCTCTTGTATCTTAATTTTTCCAGAATTTTGTATTACTGGCCTTAAAAAATTCAATCATAGGCATGTGCCTTAACGTACATAATTCCTCAGTGATGAGTATAACAGGGTGTAAATGTAGCATAAAGAAATCTCTCAACCTATTTTAAAAAAGAAGATATCCTACAGGGAATTGGGTATAAAATCATAGGAAAGAACTATACAGGAGATCAACAATGAAACAGAAGACTTGAGCAATACTATATACCTATTAGACCTAATATATCTCTAGAATACACCATCCAGTAACAGCAGAATACACATTCTTCTCAGGTGCATCTGAAGCATTTTCCAGGATAGTACATATGTTAGGTCATAAAACATTTTTCAAAAAATTTAAAAGGATTAAAATAGAAAATATGTGGGGCGCCTGGGTGGCGCAGTCGGTTGAGCGTCCGACTTCAGCCAGGTCACGATCTCGCGGTCCGTGAGTTCGAGCCCCGCGTCAGGCTCTGGGCTGATGGCTCAGAGCCTGGAGCCTGTTTCCGATTCTGTGTCTCCCTCTCTTCTCTGCCCCTCCCCCGTTCATGCTCTGTCTCTCTCTGTCCCAAAAATAAATAAACGTTGAAAAAAAAAATTAAAAAAAAAAATAGAAAATATGTTCTCCAGACATACTGGAATGAAATTAAAAATCCAAAACTACAGGAAATTTGGGATTTTCACATCTTGTGGAAATTTAAAAAACATAGTCTTTAAGTCAGTAGGTCAAAGAAAAAATCTCAAGAGAACTTTGAAAACACACTGACCTGAATGAAAATGAAAATTCAACATACAAAATGTACTGGATATAGCAAAAGCTGTAGGTGGAAATTTATAGCTATAAATGCCTATATTTTAAAAAGAGGTAAGATCTCAAATCAATAAACTAACTTTCCATCATAGTAAGTGCAAACCAAAGCAAACAAAAGGAAGTAATAAAGCTTGGAGAGGAAATACATAAGTAGAGAATAGAAAAATAAAAAACTAAACAAAACCAAAAATTGGTTCTTTGAAAAGATCAATGAAATTGGCATAGCTTTACCTAGACTGACCAAGAAAAGGAGAAGACTCAAATTAATAAAAATCAGGAAAGAAAGAAGACATTTTACTATTGGTTTTGCAGAAATAAAGAGGATAATAAGGGAATATTATAAACAATTGTATGCCAACAAATTAGATAACCTAGATGAAATGGACTAATTTCTATAAAGACACAAATGTCTGAAACAGACTCAAGAAAAAATAGAAAATTCAATTAGACATTTAACAAAATATTGAATTTATAATTAAAGAAAAAAAAACCTGGGGCGCCTGGGTGGCTCAGTCGGTTAAGCGGCTGACTTCGGCTCCGGTCATGATCTCGCGGTTCGTGAGTTCGAGCCCCGTGTCGGGCTCTGTGCTGACAGCTCAGAGCCTGGAGCCTGTTTCAGATTCTGTGTCTCCCTCTCTCTCTGACCCTCCCCCGTTCATGCTCTGTCTCTCTCTGTCTCAAAAATAAATAAATGTTAAAAAAATTAAAAAAAAAAAAAGAAAAAAAACTTTACACAAAGAAAAGCTCAGGCAAAGATGGTTTTACTGGTGAATTCTACCAAATATTTAAAGAATTAGCACCAACCATTCACAAACTCTTCCCCCAAAATAAGAGGGAACACTCTCCAGTTCCTTCTACAAAGCCAGAGTTACCCTTGATACCAGAACTAGACAAAGACAAGAAAACTACAGACCAACATTCTGTGTGAATATGGATGCAAAAAACCTCAACAAAATAGCAAAATGAATCCACCAACATATAAAATGAATCATATACCAGGAATGAGTGGGAATTATCACAGGAATGAAAAGTTGGTTCAACATATGAAAATCAGTGTGATATGCCATAATAATAAAGGACAGATAATCACATGATCATCTCAATAGATGCAGAAAAAGCATTTGACAAATCCAACACCCCTACTTGGAAAAACACTCAACAAAGTAGGAAACACAGAAATGGGTTATTTGAGTAATTAGTCCTTTTAGTTTGGAGGTATACTATTTTGTAATTAGACCTAGATCTTTGTATAAAATGTCATCAGGCTTTTTATTTTGAAAATATTTTTGCTGTTAACCTTATTCTCCTTCCAGCTCTTTTGCTATTATCTGTATTATAAAGTCTCGTTGCATGTGTTTTGTTCACATATTATTTAATGTATAAGGGACTGTTCCAAAGGAAACAGATGTGGAGTATAAACCTGCTAAACCTTCAATTCAATCCTAGCCAGTTCTAAGACCTAACAATTGGAAATTCCATTAGACTGGCAATCAATTATTGAAAAAGTGACTTGTCAAATTGTGCCTTGGTTATCCTGGGCCTCCGTGAGGACATTCCCTGTCTTGTCCATGTATCATTTTGGTTAGTCTATATTCTGGGGTCAATGATGGTTTGAATGTAATATCATTTCCTCTCCTTGACTGCTTATAAAATATTTTTGCTTTTTTTATTTTTTGCAATCTGATGTATCCAGATATGATCTTTGTTGTATTTATTCTTCTTGGGGTTCACTGAACTTTTGGTATCTGTAAGTTGATGTCTTTCAACAAATCGAGGGCAACTTTAGGTATGACTGCTTCAAATGTTTCTTTTGCCCCATTCTCTTCCTCTCCTCTACTTTTCGGTCCTCAAACCAGAGGTAAATTAGACTGATATTTTCCCCTACTCCTGAAACCAATATTACACTATATGTTAAATACCTAGAATTTAAATAAAAATATGTAAAACAAAAATGACACATGAATTAAAAATAAAGTAAAACAAAAAGATTGATATTGTCCCACAGGTATCAAACCTTTGCTATTTCTTTTTTTTCTTCCTCCGTGCTGGAATTTGTAATTATATTGGCTTGTCTTCTGGGGGTCTTCCTTCTGCTGTGTCCAGTTTACTCTGAAGCTCATCCAGTGAAATTTATTTCAGATACTATAGATTTCATTTCAGATTTTTACTTTTCATTACCAGACTTTCCATTTGGTTTTTAACTTCTATTTCTCCACTGAAAATCCTAATCTGTTCATCCATCTTTTTTCCCTATTCTTTGAGAAGTATTAAAACTGTTTTAAAATAACTGTGTTAATTCCAACCTGTGGGTCATCTCTGCATTTGCTTCTACATATTTTATATTGATTATGTTTTTTTTTCTTTGTATGATTAATTTTTTATTGTGTACTGGACTTTGTGGATATGTTGTGAGGACCCTGGATTTCATTTTCTTCTAAAATGTGTTTTCTTCTGGCTAGCTGTTAAATTACCAATGGATAATCTTGATGCTGTGAAAGCTTTATTTTAAACTTTGTTACAGTGAGTTTATCCTTTTGCCCATAGTCCTAACAAAAGTATGGCCCTTAGGTCTAGGATGCTGTGCTTTCTCCTTATTATGGTCCTTTTTGTATTTCAATGGGAAACCCAAAATACTTACTAAACGTCTCTTAGTGGAAATTTCGAACTTTGTATTCCCCTGGCAGCTACTTCTTCTCTACAGTTCGTTAGACTTCAACTATTGCTTTCTGCTAGGTTTGACTATTATACTGCACAGGTACAATTTTGGAGTTCACTAAGGATTTGAAAGAAATTTGTAGGCATAATCTAGGGCTTATAGTTCTGAAATTCTCTTCAAGATTTCTCTCCTAATTTCCAGCTGTTCTACAAGCCCCAAATGTCCCCTCAGCCCAGAAAGACTATTACATTCTACTTGAAGTCTATTTCTAAGCACAGTGCACAAACTGGAAATTGCCCTTGGGGCAAAAGCTAGTTAATGTGGATCTCTTCTAGTACATGATTTTGTGCAATTTCTGCCTATTTCTGCTTGTTCTCTAGAGTCTTCTAATTATTGCTTTTTATATTCAGTTTATAATTATTGGCAAGAGTTAGTCCAATACAAGCTACTGCTAGACTGCAACTTCTGAAACCTCACATTTCAAATAAACAAGTTAAAGGCAAAATAAAATTTATTTCCACTCCATTAGGATAAAAACCCACTTTATGCAGCTGAACCTAATTCATTTTTTTTTCTGAAGAAAAATACAAAAGACCAAATTAAAATTTGAAGCATTTCAAGGAAAATCCTTTGACTTAAGGGTCAAAAACCAACCTGTAAAAAGGCTCATTCTACCAAAAGAATTCATTTTTGGGGGCATCTGGGTGGCTCAGTCAGTTAAGCGGCCAACTTTGGCTCAGGTCATGATCTCACGGTCCGTGAGTTCGAGCCCCGAGTCAGGCTCTGTGCTGACTGCTCAGAGCCTGGAACCTGCTTCAGATTCTGTGTCTCCCTCTCTCTGACCCTCCCCCGTTCATGCTCTGTCTCTCTCTGTCTCAAAAATAAACATTAAAAAAAATTTTTTTTAAAGAATTCATTTTTGTACAAAATATAAAGAATTCTAGCCTATAAACAAAGACTGCTGCATACTTACTTACATTGGAATGCTAGTAGCTGCTTTTCCTCCACTTCTTCCCAAGCACAAAGCACAGTCAGAAATCTAATAACCTCAGTGGGTAGACTGACTTAGAATACGCTTTTACCTGGGTTGCCTGGCTGGCTCAGTCAGTTGGGCATCCGACTTTGGCTCAGCTCAGATCATGATCTTGCAGTTTGTGGGTTTGAGCCCTGCATTGGGCTCTGTGCTGACAGCCCAGAGCCTAGAGCCTGTTTCAGATTCTGGGTCTCCCTTGCTCTCTGCCCCTCCCCCACTTGCACTCTGTCTCTCAAAAATAAATAAAAACATTAAAAAAAATAAAAAAGAATAAGCTTTTACCCTTAAGTTATCTGGAAAGACAGTACTGCTTTTTCCCCTAGCTCAAAGTCCTGTACATCAGTAAGTTTTAATGTAGTTTATAAAACTCTGCCATGTTAACCTGAGCACACCAAAGCTGAATGTTTTAAAGCATTACCTTTCATGACGTTAATATGACACAGAGCTCAATGCAGAACCCAAAAGGTCATAATCTAATATTAATTCACAAAGTCTCGACAACTTCTATCTTTATCAAAAATGACCAGACCGATCCTTTACACCTCCTATTAGATCATTATCTTATTTTCATGATCCTTCTATGAAAAAAAAAAAACACAAAATAAAACTTGGTCATAGTAAGTCATAGAAAGTAGGTCTCTAGCTCTAAGCTCAACTTCAGACTTTAGTCAGGGAAGTCAAATAATTTCTATACTGTATGGTTATTCATACAATAATATAATTCTTAGTGTTTATGACAATATTAACTTGTCTACCTTTTAATATTTGAAATCTTTGTTACATAAAAACTATTCCAATAAAAATAGTGAGCTACATTAAATTACTGCAGGTAGAATCATGATAATTTTAAAGATTATATTTTAAAAGCTGGGCTTGAAGCACACAGATCTTTAATATGACTGAACAGTTATTCACACATGAATAATGCTAATCCTTTATTTAAATGAAAATACAAAGTGAAATTTTATGAGCTTTATTGAAAATGTCTTAACTTTGGATATTCCCAATTCTTGTCATCAGGTATGTATATTGCATCATCTTTTATTATCAAGATTTTATAATTGATGCTTTAATGTTTGAGACCTTAAAAAGATAGAACATATGACTGAAAATAGGCATGGTTCTGGCTTAAAAAAATTTTTTTTTTCTATTTATCCCAAGCCTCACTTCTGTTACCTAGGGAGTTCTAAGGTCATGATTAGAAGAGACATTTAAATTACAGCTACAAATAGCATATTATCTTAAGAAATGATACATCTTCTATATTTACATAAATCCTTGACAGGAACAAGAGGAAATTTAAGAAGAATGTATGTTTTCATTATAAAATTCTTATCTAGCCAGGGCAAGTTTTTAATGTATTCTTTCAAAACCAAAGGTGTTTCTCCTAAATTAAAAAATCTTTGTTACTACTATAAAATTATTCTTTCCACCCATGACATCTTACATAAAAGCACCAAAGAAAATTTCTGTAAACAAACTTTTAACCAGTAAACTAAGGGCAAATATCCATTTGCCTTTATTACAGTATTTAAAAAGCCATGATATGAGTCACTACTTCCTACAATGACAGTTTTATAATAAAATCCAGGCATACTTATACAAACAAGAAACAGAATTACTGTACATTTTGGGGGGAACAAAAGGCAGATTAACAGACTAACTTTTTAGTTAACAAAGTGAGCACAAGAAACCTATAAAATGTACGCAATGTATAAAAATTCAGTAATTTTTAAAGTTTCATTGAAGGGATTAATCATTATTAGGAATAAAAGATGGTAGATCCACTGGCTTATCATTATCCTGTAAACAGTAAGAAAGCAATGAGCAATAAATTAGAAACGTCTTAGCTCTCAGTACTTCCCTTCTCTCACACAGGAACCACTTTTACGGCAGTTAAAATTGGCCTTCTTAAATATTAGAATAAATCTAGCAGAAAATAAACTCCATTAGGAATAAATTAACAGTCTACAATAGATTTCTGACATATATTAGAAAAAAATACTGCAGGTCACACGAGGATTGATCTACACGTTGTATGACAGAGTGACTCAAACCTTCTAACCTTCTCCTTTTCTATTTTACTAGATTTGCTTTGTTGCTATCAACAAATGGCTTTCTAAATTGCCAGCAAGGTAACAGAAAGGTGAAAATGCAATTGTATCATGACTGTAGATTGATGGAAAGAAAAAACAAACAAAACCTTCAAAACACTTTTTCCTTTTACTGTTACATAGGAAGAAGTTTCATTTGGCACACTGGATTTGTAAAGAGGGAAGAAAAAAAAGTAACTTAGAGTGTTTGGTATTCTAATCTGCAGTAAAGACAACAGTAGGAAAGGAAAATAGAAAAATTACTATTTTAAGAAAAGACATCAGAAGACAAACAACCAAAGGCGCTTGTGTCTTCTACCATTCACTGTCTCTGGAATACTTTCATCTGCAACACAATATACAAATTATTATTTACATTATGATTATATTGGTAAAGAAGACCAGAATCAGTTTTTGTTGTGCTCTAACTTACAGTGCCCATTGGGATAACTAGCAACATAGGCAAGAAGGCCTTCAACAAAATACTCCATTTGCATTGTATATTTTATTTAAATTTGTTGTATGGTTCATCTGCTGGGGTGCACAAGTAATTGTAAGACTCTGAAAAGTCCTGTAAACTTAGGCTGAATTTCTGTAGCTGATAACTATTCGACGAAGATGGTGTGTTACTCTCTTCGAAAGCAAAAACGTTCTGCAGGCTTATGAAGGTCTTTTCTTAAACAGTGGTATCGCCAAAGTCCTTGTTCCAACGTATGTATGCTTCTAAGGTTTGAGGGCTCACGCTGCGTTTTATCTTTTTCAAGGATTCAGTGAAGTCAGATAATCGAATATTTCTCATCTAGATTTTAAAAAAACACATGACGATACAAATGATGAATACGTACACAGTAGTTAACCCAAAGATGGACTGAAGTAATGATGCTATTGCTTGTTAATGTTATAAATCTATATAAATATATTCTTAGAAAATCACGCCAATCATCTTATTTTACCTATTATAGGGTAGGCAAGTTTGCTATGTAAGAAATCTTACAAAAATGCTATACTAACATATGTGTTTAGCTTCTTAGGCATTAACATTTTAAATCATAGGATCTTCCCATTATAAAAAGAGAAAACACTCATTATACAAAATGTGACAAAATATAGACAGGCAGAAAAAAGAATCACAATGCCACCCTTCAGAATTCTCAAGTTTCACTCACTAGCTAAATTCATGCTATGTTTATCGAAAAGGGAAAGAGGGTTTACAAGAAGCACATGAGACTTTAAGGAAATATTGCTTTTTACATTTCTTGTCTCATTTTCTGACCTTTTTAATGGGCTATGAGAATGTAGACCAAAACAATGCTGAGTTAACATGTATCTGTATCTACTGAGAGATTTTTAAAACCCAAAAGGAGCTTGGCACGAAACGACCCATTTTTAAAAATTGTCAGTAGTATATACATGTGTATTTTGCCCAAAAAGAAGTTAAAGGAGAATCTGAGGCAAAATGTCAACTGGATATTTATATATATTCTTTTTATGACTCTTATAAAACCCAACCTAAATACTTCACGCACGCTCTGATATCTTGATGTGCACAGATTGAGAAAATCACCCACACTTGTAACTTGTAGCCTAATCTTAGTCAAAAAGTAAAAGGATATATTGTTACCACATAATCACTATATGAGCCCTACATGTTTTCTTATTTAGCTATAAAACACACACTGGCTCTTCCTAAAGGCCAAAGTGTGGAAGGATGATAAATGTATTACCTATGATATTCCTGAATAAAATTTATTATAGAAATTAAGGTTTTAAAGGTTTTGACGAAATTCTAATTGAACTGTAAAGTATGGTGTACATATACATATGGAATTTATATATGATATTTTGAAGTTAGTAAGAGACAAATGTATACAACAGGAAAAAGCAAATGGTAGCTAATTTGAGAAAGAGAAAAATAAATAGCAAAGATGTCATAACAAAATAATGAAATAATAAAGTTAAGCTGGATACAAACTGTGCGCTTTAAAAACAAAGTATATTATACCCTGAATTTATAGCCCCAAATTTTTAGCATTAACTTTTAAAAACACAGAATTCCAATACTATTATTTGTTTCTATTCTTATAAACTATAAAAGTCAAATGGAGTTCATCTCACCTAAATGTGTGTGTACAAACCAGTACCTGACAATACAGTTAGTTATTAAAGTTGTACTAAATAAAATTCTAGTATACTTAGGGCACCTGGGTGGCTCAGTCGGTTAAGTGTCCGACTCTTGATTTTGGCTCAGGTCATGATCTCCCAGTTTGTGAAATCAAGCCCCGTGTGGGGCTCTACACTGACAGTGCAAAGCCTGGTTGGGATTCTCTCTCTCCCCCTCTCTCTCTGACCCTCCCCACTCATGTTCACTCACATGTGTGCCCTCTCTCTCTCAAAATAAATGAGTAAACTTTAAAAAAATAAAACTTAAAAAATTACAAAATTCTAGTATACAATTTTCAAAACCAAATTACTTGTTTTCCTCTCATCTCATAAATGTGACTGATAAAATAGATTTCCTAATTTCTATATCAAAATGCCATTATAAAGTATTTATGTATTTTTAAATCTATGGACACTTACTTACATATGGATACACAGTATCCACACATTACACACAACTAAGTCTCCATATGGATACTGTGAATACTAGGATACTATGTAAGTGCCAGTCTGCTTTAAGCATGCTATATATATTAACTCATAAATCTGGAACTAACAGCTAAAAGTCTACCAAATAATTAATACTAAAACCATCAGATTAAAAATAAACTGGATAAAACATACAGAACCAAAACTTATAACAAGGTCACAAAAGGTACCGTAATGTTATTTCTTGTAATTCATTCAGTAGTTTCATATTTAATTTTAGTGTTCCTAACATTTAGTTTAAAATAAGGTTCATATGGGGCACCTGGGTGGCTCAGTCGGTTAGGTGTCCAACTTCGGCTCAGGTGTGATCTCACCATTGGTGGGTTCGAGCCCTGCCTTGGATTCTGGGCTGACAGCTCAGAGCCCGGAGCCTGCTTCAGATTCTGCGTCTCCCTCTCTCTCTGACCCTCCCCCACTCGCACTCTGTGTGTCTCTCTCTCTCAAAAATGAATAAACATTAAAAAGATTTTTAAATAAGGTTCATATATATTTTTAAAATAGTGGATAAAGTTATATTTTTAAGTATGGGATTAAAATTCAAGTAGATATTATGCTGTAATACTGGAATAAATGTACTCCATCAGAACGAATTCATGGTATTTTAAAAATACGTGTATTTTCAGGCTCTTGCCATTGGAATAGTCTAATTCAACACCAGTACTAATAAAAAACAATGTAGTATGGGGGTGCCTGGGTGGGTCAGTTGGTTAAGCGTCAGACTTCGGCTCAGGTGGGTTCGAGCCCCACGATGGGCTCTGTGCTGACAGCTCAGAGTCTGGAGCCTGCATCGGATTCTGTGTCTCCCTCCCTCTCTGACCCTCCCCCACTAGCACTCTGTGTCTCTCTCTCTCTCAGAAATAAACATTAAAAAAAAAAAAAAAAAGAAATGCGTTAGCATCTCATAAGAGGGCCTATCACACTAAGAAACTGTAATGAATCACATTACATTGGTATTGTTTTTATAAGGAGGGAAACAAACACTGAAAAACTAATAGAATATGAAGGGATTAACTTGTTACAAAGAGTAAAATCCTCAAGTTTTCTATGATTTTCTTCTGTTTAGTAGTTACATAACATGATTTGATAGAAAATGACTTAATGACTATGTACAATATTTTTTGTCCATTACCAAAGAACAATGTAAGAGACTGTAATTTGATATGCCTCTAGATTTTGAAATGAAACAAAGAACTTTTTCTAGCTTCTAACCAAATCACAGACAAAAATCCAGACAAAAGAGAAGTCTTACAATATAGAGAACCAGAGCAAAGAAAATTATAGAAGAGTATACCTCACTGGCAGACATATTCTTTACTTGTTCTGGTTTCAGTTCTGGAAAATATAAGACAGCCACTTTAAGAAAAAGGTCTGTAAGTTTAAATTGCTGAAAAGCAAAACCAAGTAAAATGATCTAAAAGTACATGTTTGATATAAATTATTTGTATTAAAAGGAAGACACAAAATATTAAGCACAATTTATAAATGCTTAGAATAACATTCCTTCTTAGGAGTAACTGGGAGGCATTCAATTTCTTTGCATATTGCCTAGGAGTCATAAATTTTACCAATTTGAGATTGAACTTAAAAGATTCAACTTGTTGTTTACAAAGGCTTTAGGTTATTTTTTTTTAAGCCAACAGCTTTTGTCTGCTTCAGAATTAATAGCTAAAACATTCTGGAAAAAATACAAATGGTTTATATATTAGCTACTGTTTTGAGTCCACTATCTGAACAAGATTTTGTACCTCTGGCAGTAAGAGTTTGACTAGAATGCTTTGCCAGAATCTCAAAATATATTCTCAAGGTTATACTTATTTTGCTCCAAAGCAGCAATTCCGAGTCAGTACGCTGTCTCACTGCAGGAGATGTGTTCTAGAAGCTGCATGTTCCATGTTCTATTTTATTACCACAGCCAGCAATCTGAGTGCATAGTTAAGAGCATCACCCATCCACTGCCCATGCCGCCTGTGGAAAAGCAGCTGAGAATATCTAGTCTAAAGTGGTATCAGAATGGTATTTCAGAATCAACAAATAGGAATCAACACAAAGCAATTCCTCAAAAGATAACAAATAATAATACAAGTAAAAACTTCTCTTACACACTTTAATTTCAAGTGACAATCAGATTACTCAAGTTGAAAAAAGCCCCAAACCAGAAAAGAACATTTTCCCTTTATTTTTTTTTTTGCTTGCTTAAAAATGTTTTCTTTTCCTTTGGGTTTTCTGCTGGCGACCTACTATCAAGAAGTGAAACATATGACAGATGGTAATTTATCATGGTGAGCACTCCTTAACGTACAGAGCTGTCTAATCACTATGTTGTACACCTGAAACGAATATAATCTTGTATATTAACTATATTTCAATAAAAAAATTTTTAATTAAAAAAAAAAACTGAAACCTGTTGTTTATAATAGGGGTCATGGTCTAGTGACCCATGGACTGTCTTTGTATGGTCTGTGAGCTGAGAATGGTTTCACATTTTTGTTTTTTTATAAAAACAAACAAAAAGCAAAAAGAATATGCAATGGAGAGCCTATGTGGTCCCACAAGCCTAAAATATTTATCAGGCCCTTCACTGAAAAGTTTGTGGACACTCAGTCTAGAAACTACTTCATACCGGGGCACCAAGGTGGCTCAGTGGTTAAGTGTCTTGACTTTGGCTTGGGTCACAATCTCCCAGTTCATGAGTTCAAGTCCTACATTGAGCTCTGGGCTGACAGCTCAGCGCTCAGAGCCTGCTCTGGATTCTGTATCTCCCTCTCTCTCTCTGCCCCTCCCCCGCCTTGTGCTGTCTCCCTCTCTCCCGCTCTCTCTCTCAAGAATAAACATTAAAAAAAAATTAAAAAGAACAAACAAGAAAAAGAAACTACTTCATATCAAGTTTTCCAGCAGCTTCAATGCTTTCCTACTACTACTTAAAAAACACCTCTCAATAGGGCTTCCTAAACTTCGAAAGTGGTCTAATAAATAGGTCTAAATGTCTCAAGCTCTGTACACATACCTCGGATAGGACCCAGTGCTGCATCTTTTGCCAAAGCTGTTAGATCACTTCCTGAATATCCATCGGTCATTCTGAGAATGGGAAGGAAGAAAGAGCAAATGATTCTCATCTTTGCAGATTTAAAATCCTCCATGTAGAAAGAGTGTAAAATCTAGTTTGCCTCTGTCATCAAGCAGACAGCTACACACTTTGATTTTAAGGGCACAGAAAGGCCCACTTGCTGAAAACAAAGAAAACCATCTATGGCAGGCAAGTCTCCTTAGAATGAATGTCTCAAATTTTCATCATAAGAATCATTTCTTTACATTAAGGCATATTATATGTCCAGGAAGCTCCATTAGATTATAAATACATCCCCTGGAAAAGTAACAGCCATAAGCCATTGCTGGCCAACTGATACATAACCATTAATTATTGCTCTGTAAGTAAGTTAATGAAATGAATGTTTCTTTACCTTGACAAAGAACACTGCCAGTCAAGGTAGATTCCTTTTCTTTTTTTTAACTAAGAATATATATTTTTTAATTTTTCAAGTAAGCTCTGCACCTAACATGGGGCCTGAACTCACATCCCTGAGATAAAAAGTTGCATGCTCTACTGACTGAGCCAGCCAGGTGTCCAAGGTACATTTCTTTAAATATAGGACAGACAAGGTAAAGGACGGGTCTGGGGTAGAAGACATTGGCAAAAAGAGGCACACCTGAATGGGATGCCACAGTGGAGAGTCCTGGGCAGCCAAGAGATTATCAAAGGGAACTAAGAACTAGGGAGGGCAAAGGGGAAGAAGAAAATAAAACACGAAAAGAAAGCATTTACTTATCATGTACTATGTTAAATAACTATAGAGATCAAACATTATTAGCTGAATTCTTTACTGGAACAACAAAGAAGAACTTCACTATTTCCAAGTATTGAATTTATTCTTTCTTCATAGGTTATCTGGGACTCAGAGTATTTACTAAAATTACCAGCTATTCACATACTTCTTGAATATTTAAATTACTTTGTGAGATTTTTCAGAGACTAAAATTCAACAAGTGCACCTCCCATATTCAGTTTCTACTTAAGTACACCACTTAGAAGATGTAAAAGTTAAAAAAATTATGTGTAATACAAAGAACAAATTTATATGAGAATATTTGTGCTGGTGTGGGCAGAGATAAGTGTCTTAAAAATTTTTAAACTATTTTAATACCACTTATAAGTTTTAATAAATTTATAAAAAGCATGTACTACTATCAGATATTTAGGTCATGTCTTGTAGAGGATCTAGAAATTTAAATTTAGATACCATATCTAACAATGAGAGATAAGAAAAAACAAAGGAAGCAGAGGATGAGACGAGCAGTTTTCTGAAAAATAAATTACTCATTTCACACTTGAGTTTACTTTAAACAAAAAAGAAAAAGACTTCTTTATAAAAGAAAAAACTTTAAGATAGACCAAATCAAATTACTCACCTAGCAAGTTGTGCTAGTTCTTTTTGGGTCAATGGGCTTCCTTGTTTACATAATAGATTTTTAAGTAAAAGTAATCGTGTCTAAAAAGAAATATTAAAGAATTATCAGTCTCAAGAATTAGCTTAATGAAATATCCAAAAACTAGATTCAAATCCTGACCCTCATTTACGAGCTGAATGATCACACACAAATCGCTCTAGTTCTTAGAGCCTCGCTCATGTCTGTTAATTGGAGTTAAAACAACCATTTTTTCAGAGCTCTTAAGAGACTTAAAGATAAGCCAAATAAAGCACTAAGGAATTAGCTGCTGCTACTATCAAGGATGTTAAGGTCTGAGCTAGACAACCACAATTTTAAAAAAAAAACACTTTTCTCGAGGTATGAATTCATATAACACTAATCTCACCATTTTAAGTGTAACATTCAGTGACTTTTAATAAATATATAGTTTTGCAACCATACCATACTCCACTTTTAGAACATTTCTAACACCCCAAAAAGTTCAATCACGCCTATTTACACTTAGTTCCCACTCCCACCCACAGCCTCTGCAAACCATGGTTTCCTTTGTTTCTAGAAATTTGCCTTTTTTGGATATTTCATATAAATGGAATCATATGATAGGTTATATTTTACATCTGGTATCTTTCACTTAGTATGTTTTTGAGGTTTTTCCATATTACAGCATGTGTTAAGTATCTCAATCCTTTCATTGCTAAACAGTATTCCATTAAATGCATATACCATATTTGTTTATCCATTGTCTAATTGATGAACATTTTAGACTCCTTACAGTTCTTGGCTATTATTTATAATGGTGCTATAAAAATTCTTATATGTGTCTTTGTGTAGACATGTTTTCATGGAATTATAAGGTCTTATGGTAAGTTTACATTTATCTTTTTAAGAAATTGCCAAACCGATTTCCAATCTGGCTGTACCAATAATTGGAAGATCAATATTGTCAAGATGGTAGTCCTTGTTTCCATGTTAAAAAAAAAAAATTCAGACATAGATACATACCTCCTCGTTTGGCAAAGACACATATACCCGTTTGATGAAACGCCTAAAAAAAAGGATCCAAACAACTTCAGAAACATAGATTTGAATTTACAGGTAACTCCACTCAAGCAGCAAATGACAATAAAAAAGTTTTTTTTTTTTTTTTAATGTTTATTTATTTTTGAGACAGAGACAGAATGCGACTGGGGGAGGGGCAGCGAGGCAGGGAGGCACAGAATCTGAAGCAGGCTCCAGGCTCTGAGCTGTCAGTACAGAGCCTGACGCTAAACTCATGAGCTGTGAGATCATGACCCGAGCCGAAGTCAGACACTCAACCAACTGAACCACCCAGGCGCCCCAACAATAAAAAAGTTTTAAGTGTTATACTCAAGGTATCTGAATGCATTTTAGTAGTCATTAAAGTGAAGAGTTATTTTGAGTTACTTTTTTTTTTTTAAGACTTTATTTTTACATAATCTCTACACCCAACGTGGGGCTTGAACTCATAACCCCAAGATAAAGAGGCACACGACTAAGCCAGCCAGGTGCCCCTTGAGTTACTCTTTAAAACTCTCTAGATAATGTTTAAAATTCCCTAATTCACTATTGTCAAGTTCTCATATGTTTTTAATACAAACATATGAGAGCTATTAAAACAAAAAAATCTGATATGAGGAGCAGAATAGAGAGATCTCCACTGTCTTCTTGAAAGGGAAAACAATTAAAATCAACAAGGACCACAGAAACAGATATGCAAACTTCACTATCAACAAACTCAGGTAACATTTACACAACTAGAGTGTATGAAGAAGGGCTGCCTAGGGCAGTGAAAATTATACCGACGAAGGAGGGTACACATAGCATCTGTTGCTGGAGGTTCCAGACACGGCTATCAGAGCACAGAGTTTTCCAAAGGAAACAGAGCACACTCAGGAGGAATAAAGCCAACCTCCCCATATTTAAACAAGCATGTAAAGAACGGCTCTGCACATCATGTGAAACCTAGTCAGGCAGAAGCAGGGGAACTGCAAGGCAGGTGGGGCTGAACGAAGAAACTCAAAGACACATCATCTTTGTAAGAAAACATCAATCAGTCTGGCAAGATCACAAACTGTCTTGCGTGGACTAATCTTCATAAGGTACGGTTTGATTGTGACTCAGGGAGACTGCCTGATAGTCCAGTCTACTCATACGACAACTCAAGATACTTGCTCGGTAGCTCTCTTCCTAGAGTATCACTCCAAAACTAGGTTTGCCAAGAAAACTCCCCTTTATTCAAATAAAAATAGTAACCAAACAGGCAAAAGCACATGGCTATTCTTTTAAGTGCTAAAAAAAAAAAAGAGGGAAAAGGTTACAATAAATATAGAGAACATACACAAAAAGATTTTGCCATAGAGCAAATTAAATTTGTGACCAAGTAACTTTCTGTGAAATAAAATTATTTAATGAAAAAAAAAAGTTTTTACAAAACAAGAGCTCAATGAGATATAAGTGTCTCAAGACAATGACACACAAAAGCTCAAGGAAATAAGACAACAGAAGATGAAAAATGGGATTGCAGAGATCCGGAAAGCAATGAAAGCAAAGAAGAAAACCACCAAAGACACAGAGGTTACAATGGTAGCACAAAGAAGATCAGACACAAACTAAGTAGGAAATAAGGACAACAAACAAGAAGACAAACAAACAAAAAAAGACATTAAAGTTAAAAAGGACTAGAAAGGAAATTAAAGATAAGGAAGACAAAAAGAGGTAACATAATGCATAAATTGTGTGAAAGAAAAAAAAAACCAGAATAATGAATCAGGAAAAACAATTAAAGGTAGTATTCAAAATAACTTTCCTAAAACAAAAGAGATTCCTAACTCTCAATTTAAACAAACACCAAATCCCAGAAAAAATAAACACAGATCAACATCTTTTTCAAATAACTAGATTTCAATAGTTAAAAATTATATCCAATAAAAAGCAAAAATCAAGTTAATCCATAAATGTGAATAAAAAGCAGGCTGGCTTCAGACTTCTACACTGCAACATTTAATCCTAGAAACAATGGAGCAATGTAATAAATTCGTCAGGCCAAGAAAGGGAGGCCCAAGAATTTTATGCTGAGTCAAACCATCCTTCTAGTGGGAAGGGAATAAATTTGTTCAATCATACAAGAACACAGAACATAATTTCCATGAATCCTGCTTTTATTGGCTTTTCATGAAGCCAACTAAAAGAAAAGTAAGAATCAATTCTGGTGTTTTAAGATAATTTAATCCTAATCAGAAGAAATAAACAATTTGCCTGCAACCAAAGTGAAAACTAGTTTTCGTGGTATCATGTTGGCTCTGCCTTCAAAATCTTTAGTAGGTAACAAGAGGCCAAAGGATGAATACCAGGAGGGAAATAATTTGTCTTCAAATTGAGAGTGAAGGAAATAAGACACATGTGAGATGAACACAGGAGCAAATACACCTGTAATCGATGTGTGTTTCTACATAAATCCCCCTACCTGAGAACAGCCTCATCAAGCTCTTGTGGCCTGTTAGTTGCACCCATTACAAGCACTCTGTCATCTCCAGCAGATTGTACCTGTAAGACAAAAAAATTTTTCAGTACTTTTAGGTAAAGTAATAACAAAAATACGATAAAATCTGTATTTCTAATTTGAGTCATTTAATTTGAAAATATCTACACTAAGATGCTACCACCTTAAAAATACCATAATCAATACTTACACCATCAAATTCTATTAGAAATTCAGTTTTTAGACGTCTACTAGCATCATGTTCTCCTTCTCTTCTTTCACACAAAAGGCTATCAACTTCATCTAAAGGAAACAAAAGGATAAGACTTTAACTTAAAGCCACACAACACCAGTCATCTGAGATTAATCTAGTTTACTACTTAAGTTATTCATATTGTAGGTCCTGCACAATTCATTAGTCTTTAACTTTGCACTTCTTTAAAATGTGTTCCTTCTGAATACTCTCTTTCATTATACCTCTCAAACTTGGAGAAGGGAATTTCATAAATATTCAACTAACTTAGTTAGAAAACATTTTCTTACCTATAAAAATTATAGAAGGCTGAAGTTCTCGAGCCACAGCAAAAAGAGCTCTCACCAATTTCTCTCCTTCTCCCACCTAAAAACAAGGCATTATACACTGTAATACACATAAAATGCAACATTATTCCAGCTGTTTAAATTTCATGATTAAAAGTCTTACATCTAAGAATTTCCTTTCTTTGCAACCAAAGATTTGGTTTAAGGAATCGTGGGAGGAAGGTAGTAACCATCACTTATTAAAAAAAAAAAAAAAAAAAAAAAAAAAAAAAAAGACTATTATTTAATACAGTCTGATAAGTTTTTTGGGTTTTTTTTGGGTTTTTTTGGTGCTGAACCCTAGACTGGTCTGGTAAGTACTTTAAAAAATGAAATACATCTCTGCTTTGCTTGACCCTACATTCTTAAGACTTGAGAATGGAATAGCTATTAGGGGTATAACTAGTGAGAAGATGGAATATTAGGAGAGAGAAACAGACACTGTACATATTTCTTAAGCCCTTGGTTGTAGGGTATATTCATACAACCAGGTAAGTTGCAAAGTGCTCTACTAAACTAAACTTACTTAAATTAACTCTCACAATATCACTGTCAATAAGTATAAAAGTATTTCTAGATAGCCAAGGAGGTCTATGAACACCCCTTGCGACATTCCAGGGGATGAAATGCTATAATAAAACAATTCTATACATTAAAATCAACTCATGAAAGGGTCATGAGGTTTGGGGTAATCCACTGTAAAAACTCTTCTGTCCTCTAGGTGGCATCTATTTTTTTAATTGAAAATTTCATTAAAAAAAAGAATGGCCTCAGATTTAGAATCACAAAGCAAATATTCTGAAGGACCCCCATGAGAGATCACCTGCTGACAACATCAACACTTTATAAATGAGGCCTAAAAGTTTTCTTTTCTTAACACCAGCTCAGTACCCAACAGTTAAGTTGGAATCCCTATCTCCTAACTTCCAAGACAGTGTTTTCCATTATACTATGTGTATCATGTTGGGTACATCTACTTTAATAACAATTTCACTTATAAAATTTCACATAGAAAGTAAAATATAACTAAGAAAAGAGATATCATTTTACAGTTACTTTTAATTATTTTATAAAAATGAGAACTCAGCCAATACCTGATCTTGGATTTCTAGTCTTCAAAACTATAGGACAATAAATTTCTGTTGTGTTTATGGTACTTTGTTACACAGCCCCAGCAAATTAAAACAGTATTTGAGAGCACAATCCTAACTTCAAAAGAGCCTAACTTTGTCTTTTGAAGAGTGATTAATGTCCATCAGAGCTAAATAATAGATATAAAACTCAAAAGTATTTTTTGTGTAATGTTATTACCGTTTATACTTAGTAACATCTAGACAGCAACATAAAATATGACAATACTGGAAAAAGAACACTCACATATTTTGAAGTTAAACTTGCAGCACTTATATTGAAGAAGGTTGCATTGGATTCTGCAGCTACTGCTTTAGCCTTAAAAATCACAAGGGCAAAACATTATATTAGTTCAATATCTTCCTTAACAAAGAACCACATTTGAGGGGCGCCTGGGTGGCTCAGTTAGTTAAGCATCCAACTTCAGCTCAGGTCATGATCTCATGGCTTGTGGGTTTGAGCCCCACGTCAGACTCTACGCTGACAGCTTGGAGCCTCTTTGGATTCTATCTCTCTGTCTCTCTCTGCCCCTCCCCGACTCGTGTTGTCTGTCTGTCTCTCTCTCAAATGAACATTAAAAAAATTTTTTTAAATAAAAGAACATTTGATCAACTTAAACACTAAAAAAGACTTTCCAAAAATATAAAATATTACATGATTCCTGATATGTGGCAATCAGTGTGTTTCTTCTCAGCAATGAAGAAAAAGTCTAGGAAGAGCTATGCTTCTTTCCATTCTCCCTATTTTTTCTAAGGGAGATGGATAAGGAGTGGTTAAAAAAAAGGGTGTTAATTCCCTTCTTAGTTATAGAAAGATAACTGGTTGGGGAAAGAGAAACAGCTAAACTCTTTTCCTCTTTACTTTTCCCCTCTAAAAGAGCTATACAGGAGAAAGAGGTATCCAGATCCCAGTAAAACCTTGGGCAAAAGGATACTGGAAAAAAAAAATGTTGTATGTAAATTATACTTCAATAAAAAAAGAAAGTGTGTTATCCTGATTATTTATTTATTTTGAAAGTTTTTATTTATTTTGAGAGAGAGAGGGGGGGGTAGGGGCAGAGAGAGAGAGGAGAGAGGGGGAATCCCAAGCAGACTCCACACAGCCAGCTGGGAGCCTGACATGGGGCTCAAACTCACAAACCGTTGAGACCACGACCTGAGCCAAAATCAACAGTCAGACGCTTAACAGACTGAGCCGACGCTTAACAGACTGAGCCACCTGGGCACCCACTCTGCTGAATATTTAAATAAAGCCGTTAAAATAGGAAGAAAAAAAAAAAATCAAGGGCTAGGAAGATACAGAATATAGTAAGGTAAGCTTTTCTGAGGTAAAAGTGTTATTATTTAACTTGGGAAAATAATGAAAACTACACTTAAATTTAACCACTCCAAAACATACTACTGAAGAGAACATAATGTGTTTTTCCATCTACTTCTTCATTGAAAACATGTTTAAAAACTTAGGAGAAGGGGCGCCTGGGTGGCTCAGTTGGTTAAGCGTCCGACTTCGGCTCAGGTCATGATCTCACAGTCCGTGAGTTCGAGCCCCGCGTCAGGCTCTGTGCTGACCGCTAAGAGCCTGGAGCCTGTTTCCGATTCTGTGTCTCCCTCTCTCTCTAACCTCCCCCGTTCACGCTCTGTCTCTGTCTCAAAAATAAATAAACGTTAAAAAAAAAGAACTTAAAAAAAAAAAAAACTTAGGAGAAGTATATTATAACAAAAAGCAAATCATAAAAATAACTCAGAGGTTGTGCACGCTTCGGCAGCACACATACTAAAAAATAACTCAGAGGCAATATAAACTTTTTTTCATAACATTATCTCTAATTATCTAAACAGAACATTCAAATTCTAAAAGAATTCTTACCAGCATTGTTTTTCCATTTCCAGGTGGACCAAAGAGTAACAATCCTCTGGCAGGAGCTCTAAGCCCTGTGAACAACTAAAATCATATACTTTAGTTGACAACTATGATTCTGGAGACACTTTTTTTCCCAAACATTTTAAGTCTGTCATCTGAAAAGCATCATTTTGGGGACGTTTGGGGGTGCAGTTGGTTCAGCATCTGACTTCGGCTCAAGTCATGATCGCATGGTTCGTGGGTTCGAGCCCTGCATAGGGATATGTGAACAGCTCAGAGCCTGGAGCCTGCTTCAGATTCTTTGTCTTTCTCTCTCTCTGCCCCTCCCCCACTTGCACTCTGTCTCTCTCTCTCAAAAATAATTGTTAAAAATAAAAAAAAAAGCATTTTTCCGTAGCATCCTCCTAAACAGAACTCCTCAGAGCTCTAAAGAGAACACATATAATCAATAAATTGGTGTAATTATTAAAAACAGAAGAAAACAAAATTTTTAAGAATCTCGTTGAAAATTAAAGCAAATTGGTTAAACAAGACATAATGAACACATACGCTTCTCTACTTCCTTTGGAAATCTCACCAAAATAACAGATGAAAAAAGAAGATATAAATCTTCAAAATAAAGAGAACACGAAAGGAAAAAACAGAAGATACAAAAATTTTTGTAGAGAGAGAACGGACAAAGTGTGGTAAATTATTTTGCAGAGGTGATGGAGCTAAAACCTAAGTGCCTGATTGTAAAGGGATACCTAGATACCAGCAGTGAGTGGAAGTGAACAAAAACCCTGGAAAACGTCAGGACGTGGAAGTATGATGTATCAGAGAAAGCAGGAGGAAGGTGGACAGCCACAGAGGAACTGCTTGAAAGTTTGTATGAGGAACAACTAAACTGAGGTGCCCACCCCCCCCCACCAAGATCACCAAGATCCAAGTACTCCTCTTTCACAAACAAAGGAGGCAAAAATTTTGTTCTTTAGAGATATTAAACCTGAGTCTCCAGACTCAAAGACATCAGGCATGGCAAAGAGTCAAGTGTGAAGCACGAGACTGATATCACTTTGCTTAATAGTGAAAGAGTATGTATTTTTAAGTTGAACTGTATGAAATGGCTAATACTTAACAAAATTTTTTTTTTATTGTTTATATATTTTTGAGAGAGAGAGAGAGAGAGAGAGCACGAGTCATGGAGGGGCAGAGAGAGAAGGGGACAAAGGATCTGGCAGATATTCAACTTTCAAAAAAGTATTTATTTTGGGGGCACCTGGGTGGCTCAGTCGGTTGAGCGTCTGACTTCGGTTCGGTTCATGATCTTGTGGTTCATGAGTTTGAGCCCCACTTCGGATTCTGTGCTGACAGCTCAGAGCCTGGAGCCTGCTTCAGATTCTGTGTCTCCCTCTCTCTCTGCCCCTCCCCTGCTCATGCTCTGTCTCTCTCAAAAATAAGTATTAAAAAAAAATGATTACAATACTACAATACTATAATCCATGTAGTTGCAAATGGCAAGATTTCATTCTTTTTGATTGCCGAGGAATACTCCATTGTATGTATACACACACACACACACACACACACACACACACACACACACACCCACACACCCACACACCCACACACCACATCTTTATCCATCAATGGACATTTGGGTTCTTTCCATATTTTGGTTATTGTTGATAGTGCTGCTATAAACATGGGGGTGCATGTGCCTCTTCGAAACAGCACACCTGTATCCCCTGGATAAATACCTAGTCGTGCAACTGCTGGGTCGCAAGGTAGTTCTATTTTTAATTTTTTGAGGAACCTCCATACTGTTTTCCAGAGCGGCTACACCAGTTTGCATTCCCACCAGCAGTGCAAAAGAGATCCTCTTTCTCCGCATCCTTGCCAACATCTGTTGTTGCCTCAGTTGTCAATGTTAACCATTCTGACAGGTTTGAGGTGGTATCTCATTGTGGTGTCGATTTGTATTTCCCTGATGACAAGTGATGTTAAGCATTTTTTCATGTGTTGGTTGGCCATCTGGATGGCTTCTTTGGAGAAGTGTCTATTCACATCTTTTGCCCATTTCTTCACTGGATTGGTTTTTGGGTGTTGAGTTTAAGAAGCTCTTTATAGATTTTGGATACTAACCCTTTATCTGATATGTAATTTGCAAATATCTTCTCCCATTCTGTCGGTTGCCTTTTAGTTTTGCTGATTGTTTCCTTCACTGTGCAGAAGCTCTTTATTTTGATGAGGTCCCAATAGTTCATTTTTGCTTTGTTTCCCTTGCCTCAGGAAACGTGTTTAGTAAGAAGTTGCTGCAGCTAAGATCTAAGAGGTTTTGCCTGCTTTCTCCTCAAGGATATTGATGGCTTCCTGTCTTCCATTTAGGTCTTTCATCTATTTTGAGTTTATTTTTGTGTATGGTGTAAGAAAGTGATCCAGGTTCATTTTTCTGCATGTCGCTGTCCAGTTTTCCCAACACCATTTGCTGAAGAGACTGTCTTGATTCCATTGGATATTCTTTCCTGCTTTGTCAAAGGTTAGTTGGCCATATGTCTGTGAGTCCATTTCTGGGTTTTCTATTCTGTTCCACTGATCTGAGTGTCTGTTTTCATGTCAATACCATACTGTCTTGATGATTACAGCTTTTTTCCTTTAATTTTCTTTTTAACATTTATTTAATTTTGAGAGACAGAGAGAGACAGAGTATGAGCAGGGGAGGGGCAGAGAGAGAGGGAGACACAGAATTCGAAGCAGACTGCAGGCTGTGAGCTGTCAGCAGAGAGCCCGACGCGGTGCCAAAACTCACAAATCGTGAGATCATGACCTGAGCGGAAGTCGGATGCTCAACCGACTGAGCTACCCAGGCGCCCCGATGATTACAGCTTTGTAATTCTACTTGATGTCCAGGATTGTGATGCCTCCAGCTTTAGTTTTCTTTTTCAAGATTGCTTTGGCTATTTGGGTCTTTTCTGGTTCCATACAAATTTTAGGATTGTTTGTTCTAGCTCTGTGAAGAATGTTGGTGTTATTTTGATAGGTATTGCATTGAATATGTAGATTGCTTTGGGGAGTACTGACATTTTAACAATATTTGTTCTTCTTATCCAGGAGCATGGAATATTTTTCCATTTTTTTTTGTCTTCTTCAATTTCTTTCATTAGCTTTCTAATGTTTTCAGTGTATAGGTTTTTCACCTCTTTGGTTATATTTATTCCTAGGTATTTTACAGTTATGCCCACATTTTAACTGGGTCATTTATTTTCTTACTGTGCAGTTTTAAAAGTTCTTTGTATATATTTGGATACCAGTCCTTTATCATGTAATATATTTTGCAAAGATCTTCTCCTGGTCTGTGGCTTGTCTTCTCATTCTCTTAACATCTTTCACAGAAAAGTTTTTAATTTTAATTAAGTTCAACTTACCAATTTTTCTTTTAAGGATCGTGCTTTTGGTGTTATATCTAATATGCTATCCTCAAACCAAAAGATCACCTAGATTTTTTTCCTATATTATCTTCTAGGAGTTTTACAGTTAGGTTTGCCTTTCACATTTAGGTCTGTAACCAATTTGAATTAATTTTTATGAAAGGTGGGAAAGTACAGTTCTAGAATTATTTTTCACATGGATGCCTATTTGTTCCAGCACCATTTGTGGAAAACACCATAGTTTCTCCATCAAATTGCTTTTGTGCCTTTGCCAACTGATGATATTTGTGTCTCTTGTGTTTCTGGGCTCTCTAGTCTGTTCTACTGATCTATTTGTCTATTCTTTTGCCAAAGACACACTATCTTGATTACTGTGGCATTTTTTTTTTTGTTTTTAACATTTTCTGGTTTTACTTTGATATAACAGACATAACGCTAAGTTAAACGTGTACGGTATGATTTGATACATACATATATTGAACAATATTTACCAAAATAAGGTTAGTTAACACATCCTTCACTTCACACAATTATCATTTTTTTGTTGTTGTTACAATGAGAACCAACAAACAGATACATAATCATAAATACAGAGAACAAACAGGTGGTTGCCAGAGGGGAAGGAGTTGAGGGGTGAGCAAAACTGGTGAAGGGAATTAAGAGGTACAAGCTTCCAGTTTTAAAATAAGTCACAGGGATGAAAACACAGCATGGGGACTTTAGAAAGTTCTACTGTAGTAACATCGTATGGTGACAGATGATAACCATATTTATCATAGTGAGCACGACTTAATGTACAGAGTTGTCAATGTTGTACACCTGAAACTGAAATAACATGGTATCTCAACTCTACTTTGACAGAAAATAGTTCTTCAAACTTCATAATTTTATCTTAACTTCCCTTGTCTGCAGTATGATTTGTCTAATTTTAAATTCCTCTTCCCTCGATATAAAAATTATTTTGTTACCTACTTTTCCCTCTGAATGTTAAAAATAGATTGGTTATTAGGAACCATTATAGTCATTCTCCTCTAATAACCAGTCAACATCAATTGCTAATGTTTTTTTTTTTTTTTAATTTTTTTTTTTTTAACGTTTATTTTTGAGACAGAGAGACAGAGCATCAACGGGGGAGGGTCAGAGAGAGAGAGACACAGAATCTGAAACAGGCTCCAGGCTCTGAGCTGTCAGCACAGAGCCCCGACGCGGGGCTCGAACTCACGGACTGCGAGATCATGACCTCAGCCGAAGTCGGCCGCTTAACCGACTGAGCCACCCAGGCGCCCCTGTTTTTTTCTTTTTAAAAACATCAAATAAATTATATGAATTATATGAATTTATCAGTCTAGCATAGCTCACACATTTCTTTACTGCTAGTATGGATTCAGTAATGAATGATGCTACAGGAAAATGATAATATAAAGTGCTTACCTCAGGCCTTAGAGAAGGAAGAATAACAATTTCTTGCAAGGCTTGTTTTGCCAACTCTTGTCCAGCTATATCATCAAATTTAACAGCTGTTCCACTAAGAAAGAGAATTACAGTTAGCTCCACAACAAAATATGCTTCAGTTACTACCATATGAAATAAAGTTATTTTTTGAAATAGTTATTTTTATGTTAACTGTGAAATTATAATTAAATCAGTAAAACAATGGTTTTCTGCATTTACTGTAACTGAAAACATAAAAATTAAATAAGTATATTAGACAAGATACTTTATTTTTTTAAGTTTATTTGAGAGACAGACAGACACACACACACACACACATGGAGAGAGAGAATCCCAAGCAGACTCCGTGCTGTCAGCATGGAGCCCAATGTGGGGCCTGAACTCACAAACTGTGAGATCATAACCCGGGATGAAATCAAGAGTCAGTCGCTTAACAGACCAAGGCTTCCAGGTGCTCCTAGACAAGATATTTGTTATCTATTTTACTTATATTAAATAAATAAATTCAAAACTAAAACCATTAAATGAAACACTTTAGATGGCAAAACTTACTTGTCCACAATTTCGTTCATTATAAGGTTAGCAAGGTTGCTGTCCACATTCCTAAAATTCTTCAAGTCTTTCTTTTTGCGAACAGCAGTTGTAGGGGTAGAAGGTTTATTTGTTCTGTTTGTTTTTGGTGTACTCTTAAAGGACACAAAATTATAATGTAAAAATACAAACAACAGTTTCACAAGTAAATTAACCTCAAAGTTCACAGAATTAAAAGCTTAACAATAGGAAAAAGGATATAAAAAACCCAAAACTGTGTATTTACTCCAAGGCAAAATGGTATTAACTACAGAACTACATTTGGCATGAAGTGGGCTTACGAGAGGATTTAATCCAGAAAGATTTAGATACCATAAAATAAAAAGACCCTATGATAATTTTGATTATTGTTAGAATTCTAACAAAACTCTGTGGTTAATGTTATAAAACATGTACATATATTTAAACAACTGAGTAACAAATTTAAAACGAACTCCATAGCATTATATAAAACAGACTGGATAAGCAGTTTACAAAACAATACCGAATTAGGTCCAAAGGGAGTTAAAGTAAGATTTACTTTTTAATAGCAAGTTGTCCTTACAGATTTTTTTCTTGTAGATTAAAAAAAAAAATTACATTCCACTTTGTATAAACTTATCAATGCTTTAAGATATTATAAAGTATTTGTTATTATCTTAAGCAAGCAATTAAAGTTACCATCTCCAAATACCTTATGAGTTCCAGCTGCAGGACCAGGTCCCTGTCTCACTCCAGAAACCATGGATAAACCACTACAACTAGGTGCTCTGTGGTGGCCTGAAAGACCTGTGGATCCAGTTTTCATAACTGTTTTTGAACGAGGCAGTGAATTACTAGTGTGTGTCAAGGGATCTTTTCTTTTCGGAACAGCTCCACTTTCTATCAAAGAAAAAGTACAATCATCATGGATAGAAAACTGCGGCTAAACATTATAAAATAAAGATGGGTACAAATTTGCAAAACTAAGCTAAATACTATTTTTTTTTACATTAGCAATATTTCAAAATAAGATTTCAATTAGACTATCTACTAGGGTGGTCATGGGGTTATCACTTGGTGGACAAGATTATGGGTATTTAGGTTTTTCCTTTTCCTGATGTATAATAGTCTTATAAGGAATATTTATTTGTAATAAGAAGAACCACATTTATTTGTGGGGACAGGAGGAGGACATAAGAAGATTACCCAAAATTGCTGAATATTTAAAAAACAAAATGCAATAAAGGCATTAAAGTTATGTTGTAGAAGAAGTGGGGGGGGGGGGGGGGGGGAACACTGCATTACCTTGTTCCAAACTTTCAAGACTATAAAATAGTATGAAAGTCCACAGTCTGTGCCCACCAAAGGAAATAATCAATTAATTTAATATCAATCAATTTTTAATTTAAAGGGTACAAAGATGTGGTTTTATATGCTGAGTATTCTATGTGCTGTATATATGTAAATAAACACACATAAAACATTTTCAATTAAGCTTAAAAGGTTACCTGACCTACCTATATTTCACTTCTACATACATTACAGGCTTTCAAATGTTCAAATCTTACTACTTCTAATATTTTTATATACTCCCTAACAAACATCAGTTTATTAGTAACAATGTTTACAGTAAAGACAAATGTTAAATCAGTGAGCAAATTAGAACAGCCTAAAGAAAAGACAAAAACCTTATTTTTGTGTTTTTCATCAAATCCCTCTAAGTGTTTTAAGGAAACTCAAAGGAAGAGAATGTTAGAGTAGAGAAAGGTGATCAAGAGGTTCTTCCAGTAAATAAATGTAAAGTTCTGAACCATATGTTCAAAGAACTAGTGGATAGTGACCCTAAAGGACAAAGCAGGAAAGCAATCTAGAAAGGGGGAAAATAATAAGGAAAGCAAAGGTGTGAAAAAAGAGCAAAATCTGCTCTTATTGTCACAAACTGAACAAAGCAATGTTTACTTTCATAAAATTTAAGTCCTGGACATGAAACTAATACTGAAAAAGTCACCAATAAAACTAGCCAAGATGTCCCAGAACTTAGGAAATGAGTATCTGTCCCCCACCCCAAAATAAAAAAGCATGTGAGATAAGATAAAAATTCATTTCAGAGGGAAAAAAGGAGAGGGAGGGGTGCCTGAGTGGCTCATTCAGTTAAGCGTCTGACTCTTGATTTTGGCTCAGGTCATGATCTCTCAGTTTGTGAGTTTGAGCCTTGTGTCAGGCTCTGCGCTAAAAATGCAGAGCCTGCTTGACATTCTCTCTCTCCGTGTCTCTCTGCCCCTCCCCTACTCAAGTTCTTTCTCTCTCTCTCAAAATAAATACACATTAAAAAAAAAAAAGAGTGGAGAAGAATTTCTTCAGACAGTAAACATACAGTCCTAAGATTGTAAGTGAATAGAAATTTCCACAAGGAACTAAGAGAACAGACAGCAGACTTTTCATAAAAAATAGCAAAAGTTTAGTAGGCAACAGAATAGGTAGGTTCAAAACACGGTAGCAAGAAAAAAGTGTTAACCTATTATCATTTAAAAAAAATTTTTTTTAAGTTTATTTTTGAGAGAGAGAGAGAGAGAGACAGTACGAGCAGGGGAGGAGCAGAGAAAGAGGGAGACACAGAATCCAAAGCAGGCTCCAGACTCTGAGCTGTCACCCAGACCCCAATGCAGGGGTCAAACTCACTAGCGGTGAGATCATGACCTGAGCCGAAGTCAGACACTTAACCAACTGAGCCACCCAGGCATCCCAGGATTACTATCTTTCTTTACAAGCCTTTCAGTATTTCTTTTCTAATCAACCTTTTGAGGTATAATCTATGAGTCATAAATTGCATCCATTTAAAATGTAGAATTTGATTGAGTTTATAAAGATATAAAGATGACAGGATGCCTGGGTGGCTCAGTAGGTTAAGCATCCAACTCTTGATTTTTGCTCAGGTCATGAGCTCATGGGTGGTGGGACTAACCCCTGCCTCAGGCTCTGTGCTGGCTGTGGAGGCTGTTTGGGATTCTCTCTCTACCTTTATCTCTGCTCTTCCCCCTCTCACACTTTCCCTCTCAAAATAAATGTTAAAAAAAAAAAAAAAAAGATGAAATAGCCACTAAAATCAAGATACAAAATGTTTCCATCCTACCCAAAAGTTTCTTTGTACTCATTTACACTGCATCCCTTATTGCCCCTGGCCCTACACAAACACTCATATGCTTTCTGACAATGTTGGGGGTCACCTGATTTAGTAGTTTCTATTGATCTAGGATCAAGATCATTGAATCTCTCATATGACATCTCCAATATGCTGTTGAGGTTATCTAGTAATTTTTTTTTTTATTTTAGCGAGTATACTTTTCAACTTTAGAATTTCCATTATCTTTATTGTATAGTATGTTATGTGCTAAGATCACAGGTTTGCTAACTGATGCCGTATTTTTTTTTATTAAAAAAAATTTTTTTTTAACGTTTATTTATTTTTGAGACAGAGAGAGAGAGCATGAATGGGGGAGGGTCAGAGAGAGAGGGAGACACAGAATCGGAAACAGGCTCCAGGCTCTGAGCTGTCAGCACAGAGCCCGATGTGGGGCTCGAACCCACAAACTGCGAGATCGTGACCTGAGCTGAAGTCGGACACTTAGCCAACTGAGCCACCCAGGTACCCCCTGATGCCGTATTTTAACTCTTTGAACACATTTAATAATAGCTGCTGGTAAGTCTTTGCTACATCAACAACTGGGCCCATTCAAGAGTCAATTTCTATTGACTGATTCTTTTCTTACAAAAAAATTTTTTTAATGTTTATTTATTTTGGAGAGAGAGAAAGTGTGAGCAGGGGAGAGGCAGAGAGAGGGAGGCCCAGAATCTGAAGCAGGCTCCAGGCTCTGAGCTGTCAGCACAGAGCCCAACGTGGGGCTCAAACTCACAAACTGTGAGATCATGACCTGAGTTGAAGCTGGACACTTAACCGACTGAGGCACCCGTGACTGATTCTTTTTTTTTTTTTTTTTTTTTTTTAATTTTTTAATGTTTGTTTATTTTGAGGGAGAGACAGAGCACAAGCAGGGGAGGGTCAGAGAGAGAGGGAGACACAGAATCCAAAGCAGGCTCCAGGCTCTGCGCTGTCAGAACAGCGCAGCCTGACGTGGGGCTCAAACTCAAGAACCGCGAGATCATGACCTGAGCCGAAGTCAGCTGCTCAACTGACTGAGGCACCCAGGCGCCCCTGATTCTTTTCTTAAGTAACGGTCACACTTTCTTATTTCTTTGCATGTCTGGAAATTCTAAGTTGAAAACTGGACACTATAGATAACACACTGAAGTAATACGTAGACTTTGGCATAACTATTTCCTAAGAGAGATGAAATAACTCATCCATGTGAAACATCACAGAATATTCCAGGAGTGTGTGACACTCGTAAAATAGGCCTGAGTAAGCAAGTTCATTGACTAGGACTCAATGGGTATCAAATACCAGTGCTGCATTAATTAGCTGTGCACTTGGTAAATACCTCCATCAAGAAAACAGGATAAAACAGATCACTATGGGAGGGGGGATGGACTAAATGGGTAAGGGGCACTAAGGAATCTACTGCTGAAATCATTGTTGCACTATATGCTAACGAATTTGGGTGTAAATCTTAAAAAATAAAAATAAATACATAAATAAATAAATATAAAAACTGATCACTAGGGATTTGAAATAAGATGGTTTGATTTTTTAACATAGGTATCAGGAAGAGAAAGTTGCTTTTTTGTTTTGTTTTGGGTTTCTTGCATGGCAGAAAAATACAATGGGATCTCACATGTGAAATCAAGTAGAAGAGAAGCAAGAAAACAAGGGAAAGGCATACCAGCTCTTCAGGGCTAGAAAATCTTGCTGTTTACATTGGAGGATTATTAGGATCTCAAATTTATATCTTAGAAACTTAATTATTTATATGTGGTAAATTCTTACATTTCTTGGTTTTTAAAAAAGTTCCTTATGAAAACGTCAGCTCTTCATAGCTGGGCGGAGAGAAACGGGCAAAATATTTATTTCTATATTAGAAATGGTGTGTTTTATTTATTTATTAAAAAAAATTTTTTTTAACGTTTATTTATTTTTGAGACAGAGAGAGACAGAGCATGAACAGGGGAGGGTCAGAGAGAGGGAGACACAGAATCTGAAACAGGCTCCAGGCTCTGAGCTGTCAGCACAGAGCCCGACGAGGGGCTCGAACTCACGGACCGCGAGATCATGACCTGAGCCGAAGTCGGATGCTTAACCAACTGAGCCACCCAGGCGCCCCTAGAAATGGTGTTTTAAATCATGTACAGGAAGGGGGCACCTGGGTGGCTCAGTTGATTAAGAGTCTGACTTCGGCTCGGTCATGATCTTGCGGTTCGTGAGTTTAAGCCCTGCATTGGGCTCCGTGCTGACAGCTCGGAGCCTGGAGCCTGCTTCAGCTTCTGTGTCTCCCTCTCTCTCTGCCCCTCCCCTGCTTGCACTATGCCTCTCTCTCTCAAAAATAAATAAACCTTAAATATTATTTTTTTAAATCATGTACAGGGAGGATAAGGAATACAGCCAGTCACAAGGGGCTCTGTACTAGAAGACCAAACCAAAATGAGAACTCCATAAGAGAGAAGTAAAGCCAGAAGGGAAAGATTTGATGACCTATTGTCTCCAGTCCACTTACCTTAATTCTTCTTAATTCAAGTCTTGAAGGTTTGTATTATGTATGAATAAAGAAGACAGTTGTCTTATAGTCTAAACTAAGGTTTTTCTGCTACAAATTGAACAAAGCAATGTTTACTTTCATAAAATTTAAGCCCTGTACATGAAACTAATGCTGAAAAAGTCACCAATAAAACTAGCCAAGATGTCAGAGAACTTAGGAATGAAGATCTGCTGTAAGCTTCTGTAGGAGTTGATACCCCAAAGTTCGTGGAAAACAAATTTAACCCATAGTTAATAATAGTATTCTAATGTTTCCCCTTACTATGTGAACTCAGCTTCAAATTTTTCCTAAGGTACTATGTTAAAACGTTCATGCATAGTAATTAAAATTGTAATTAAATATGTGCAATTAATATTGATATTTAACAAAGAAATTAAAATTTCTGACTTAAAAAACACCACTTCATGAAAACTTGGTACAGGTATGCATGAAAAAAACCACAAATGCTGAAAATGCAACAGCAACAAAAGAATATTTTAATAGCTTAGGAAAATGAACCTTCGTATTTTATAATCTCAAAAAAATGGGTGGTTGCAAAATAAGCAAATAAAGCATGTTGAGAATGGTTATATCCTATTTGCTACATATTTATATACCATGAATGACAGGGATACTGTATTTTCAACACAGCCCTGTGAAAACAAAAGCCAACGAAATAAACCATTATAAAATCAAATCAACATTATCAGGTTATATAGGACTCTACTCTGCATGCAAGCTTTATTATCTTCCATGTTAGTTAACCTAAACCCACCTGACTGGAGATGTCCATTGCGGCATGTCAAGTTAGTACTGTCATTATAGACATCCGTTTGGGACTTGGAAAATTGCAAAACTGGTTGCAGCTTCTCTATGCAACAGAGGCAGGTAAAAAAAAAAGAACAAAATAAATAAAAAGCAAAAACACATAATGAAAAAATAAGATGTACATGTGAAAATAAAAAGTAATTCAAGGTGTTAGAAGATGAAGGATTTTGGCATTTATATAAAATTATCTTAAAAATATAATTAGTAAAAACTCAGACATTAAAATAGCAACAGAAGTTCACAACTGGTTATTTTCAAAATATGCTTTATATAGGTGTTGTAACCTGAAGCAGGTTTCATATTACCACTATCACCAGCAAATATTTTCTGAGTATCTAATATACCTGCATCATTATGTAGGGGAATAGCCTGGAGACAAAAAAATGAATATTGTTTTTATCATCCAGATACTTCTTTAACATGGCTGGCAACTTACAACACAATTTTTTATTTTTTTTTACAACACAAATATATTAAAAAAAAAAAAAAAAAAAGATTGTATAGGAGCACCTGGGGTGGCTCAGCCGATTAAGCATACAACTCTTGATTTCAGCTCAGGTCATGATCTCATGGTTCATGGGTTCAAGCTTGGGATCCTCTCTCTTCCTCTCTCTCTGTCTCTCCCCTTCTCGCTTGCGCGCGCGCGCTCTCTCTCTCTCTCTCTCTCTCTCTCGCTCTCTCTCAAAAATAAATACATTTTTAAAAAGAAAAAAAAAAGATTGTTTCAACCCTACCCTCAATTTCAAGTAACGACAAATCCTCTCAAGACCCAGGTCGCTATGTCTAGCACCTCAAGCCCAGGAGGGTACCATTTTGTGCTATCTTGCCCCTATCACTGATGCACTACCATTTCCCCATTCAAGTCATCCATACTACTAGTTGACCCTGTTTACCCTGCTTCACCACTTACCAGCATGAACTTGCTTTAGCCTCAGTTTTCTGAGGGTCTCAAAGATTAAACAAAATAATACACAGGAAGAACCTGCTGTGTGCCCCTATTCATCACAGGGGCCCAATTCTTACCATAATTATTTTGTTGCAGTACTCCCAACTGTCATACTGATTCTTTTCTTCTGTACTAGGAGCTCAATGAATATACGAAAAAATGTAGCACATATATACTAACTCTCCTAAACTTTCATTTCTAAGGTCAGACAAGCAGGCGCCATGCTTGGTTTATGGTACAACCACACATGCCTTTGGGACAGGTTAAATAGCAGCTACCCTTTCTGCACAAAGCACAAAGTACTGAACTGTTTTTGTATCCTAGAACTGGCTGATACAATATACCTTGGAGCTTTTTGTTGTTGTTGTTAGCTAACAGATAGGTCATCTGATTTTTCTCAATGATAATACTTTTCAAATCACTGAGAAAGAAACCATTTATGTTGGTAATAGACATAACTTAGAAAAAAAACCTGTAAATGTCTTCTTTATCAATTAACACTCCCTTCACTGAAATGTAACAAGAAGATCACGTATACATTCATTACATACTAAACATAAAGTAACTAACTCCTTGGTTTTGATAACTAATAACTAGGAATAAAAAGCCAGAGAAGTTGTTTTGGTGTGTAGGGTTTAGATTTATAGGTGTGGAAACACACATATACACAATACTACTATACTGCTAATATGAGCTTGCTCCAATTCATTTTTGTTAAAGAAAGTAAACTTAGTTTAATGTTTCTGTTTAGAATCACTAAGGTTGTATAGATTCATTAATGATTTAAAATAAAACCATCACCTTGCTTCTTGGCTCCCACACAACCATCCGAGTCATCTACTTTATTAAAAGGAAAATATTACCACGTAACTTTTCTGTTTAAAGCCCTTCAGCAGCTTCCCACTGCCCACAGACCAGAGCTCAAACCTCTTGCTATATAACAGTAAGGCCCTCCATGATCTGCCTGCATCTCTCATACTGGAGTAATCCTATGTTCACTTCTTCTCCAGCACCCTTCCCTACTTGCCATGCTATTTCTTACCGAGAACCTCTGTTCATACTGTTACTTCTTCCTGAAATGTCTTTTCTTCCAAACATTCTTTACAGCTTTGTCTTTTTGGGGGCTTTAGGTGGCCCAGTTAGTTAAGTGTCTGACTCTTGGTTTTGGCTCAGGTCATGATCTCACAGTTCGTGAGTTTGAGCCCCGCATCAGGCTCTCAGGCTCTGTGCTGACAGTGCAGAACCTGCTTGGGATTCTCTCTCCCTCCCTCTCCCTCTCTCTCTCTCCCTCCGTCTCCCTCTCCCCTGCTCGTACTCTTTCTCTCAAAATAAATAAACTTAAAAAAGAAATAAAAGTAATTTAAAAAAGAAAGCTTTATCTTTTTTAATCTCCCCTTTAGGTTTCACTTCTTCCAGGAATATTTCTCAGACACCTATTTTTCCACCCCTATAAAATATTTGTACACCTTGTCCAGCAGTAATGACGATTCATCTATTTATGTATCTGCCTCAGCCAACATATCATGAAAGCCTTAGGGAGAGGAACATTATATCCAATATGTCAGTATATCTATCTGGTCAACCTTCATATATAATTATAATCCTACCACTTGTTACAATTTCTCCTCATATTATGCTGGTCCAAGCCTCCATCATTTTTCTCCTAGCTTATTACAATTCAATAGTGATCCAACTTGTTCTCCCTGGCTCTACCCTTGGAGCCTATTAGCAAGGTGATCTTTTCAAAATTTAAGTCAGAGAGGTGACTGGGTGGCTCAGTCAGTTAAGCATCTGACTTCAGCTCAGGTCATGATCTCATGGTTTGTGGGTTCAAGCCCTGTACTGGGCTCTGTGCTGAAAGCTCAGGGCCTGGAGCCTGCTTAGATTCTGGGTCTCCCTCTCTCTCTGCCCCTCCCCTGCTCACACTCTCTCTTTCTCTCTCAAAAATAAACATTTAAAAAAATATAAGTCAGATTATGTCATTCCTTTCCTAAAAATCCTGTAACTTCTCCTTTTTTCAGAGATGGCAAAAGTTCAAATCTTTATGGTGGCCTATAAGGCCCTGCTTGTTAGGATGAACCTCCCTGCCCCATCAGTTCTCTTACCTCCTCTCTACCATACTCTCCTGGCTGGGGCACACTGGCCTCTTTGCTTCTTATCAGACACACCAGGTATGTTTTCTTAAGGTTTTACATCAGCTCTTCTCTCTGGACCATTCTTCTCCCAGAGACCTGCATGGCTAACTCTTGTCATCTTTTCAAAGAGGTGTATCTAACCATCCTATTTAAAACTAAAAGCTCAAACCACCTCCCATCCACTCCTAATCCCCATTACTATGTTTTATTTTTTTTTTCCATATATTTATCATCTTCCAACATACTGTATAACTTAATTCTTTTTTATGTTTATTCCCTACTGTCAGTCTTCCCCCTGCTGGAATAAAAACTCTATGAAGGATGGATCCTTGTCTATACCCTAACATTTATATGTAGAACATGGTAATCACCCAAAACCTAGGGGCACCTAGGTGGCTCAGTTGGTTAAGCGTCTGAGTTCAGCTCAGGTCATGATCTCGGGATTTGTGAATCGAGCCCCATGTGTGGCTCCACGCTGACACTGCAGAGCCTGCTTGGGATTCTCTCTCTCTCTGTCCTCCCCCGCTTGTGCACTCTCTCCCTCAAAATAAATAAACTTAAAAAAAACAAACATTCGAGGGGTACCTGGGTTGGTCAGTTGGTTAAGTGTCCGACTTTGGCTCAGGTCATGATCTCATGACTCGTGAGTTTAAGCCCCACATTGGGCTCTGTGCTGACAGCTCAGAGCCTGGAGCCTAGTTTGGATTCTATGTCTCCCTCTCTCTCTGCCCCTCCCCTGCTCACAGTCTGTCTGTCTCTCTCTCTCTCTCTCTCTCACAAAAATAAACATTAAAAAAATTTTGCTGAATTACTAAATAAATTCAGTTAATATCATTGGCACTGTACCTGGTACAGAGTAAAGATTTAATAAGTGGATGTTGAATGAAGCTATTTATTTTTTTACAAAAAGGTAACCTCCAGGTATGCCAAAATTATTTATTTATGGTTAAGCTTTGCTCGAAGGCTTACTAACTTGAATCTAATATATATGAACTCTTCCCATTTTATCAGAGAGTCTGCATCCTCTCTAACCAATCTGTAGGCAGAACTCTTAGTATGATTCTCCATCCTAACTAGGTAACTACTGGGCATTCCACCTCTGAAAAGTTCCATTTCTCAATCAATACGTAGTATATAAATATGCTCTACTATGCACGTGTGCACAACTCTTTTTTACTGTCTTTGGTAGATACAGTCCTAGACTTTGAGATCTCAGAAGACAGGAATATGTTGAGGCCTCTATCCCACCTCTTCTTTTTTAAAGGAACCTCTTGCATGAACGGGCAAAGAGCACTTTTGAGGATGACAACAGACAATGACATCCAAAACATTAATTCTTTTAATGCCTACTTGTTATAGATTCTCTTTTCATCCTAGCACAAATAAGAAATTACAAAGCCATATTAAAAGACAAGTCTATAATAGATGAGATGCTTCCAATAATTCATCATATCACATCTTCAAAAGATAAATCAACCAACTCCTAATTACTCAATTAGAAACATGCTACTAAATGTGCCATAATTAAACTTAATCTGCATTATAGATATGATAATTTGTACATATAGTGAAAGGCATTATAGCTAAAACATAGAAAATACCAACTAGAACAATTAATTATTTTACTACAATAACCTTTGATATTGTATTTAATTTTACTTGATACACTAGTGATCTTCACATAGGAAGTAAGAAGACAAACTCTGTCAGCCATAGACACTAGGCGAACATTGCCTTGTTAATTACCTGAAAACATTAAAGGCTTCTTTTTCATCACTGTGGGGCAAAAAATTTACCAACACAATGGGTCATATAAGAATGAATGAATGAATGAAATATTTACATATGCATGTGTAAATACATTTTTCCACAAAAGCAAGGTGGTGATTACAGATAGATAAGGAGGTGAATAAAAACCAGCATTTTTGAGTACTTACTATGGTCTCTGTGACTGTCACAAATATAGTGAGATAAGTATTATCTATTAGCATATTATAAATGAGATGAAAAAGGCTCAAACATGCTAAATAACTTACCATAAATCACAGAGTAATAAATATATAAGGTCTATCTGTTTACCAAATATATACTTCTATCAAAACAAGTTATGGTACAGAATCACCCAAGAAGGATGGATTTTAGTTCCACTTTGTTTTAGGGGTAGATTTGCCTTAAAAAAATAAGTTTAAAATCTATACCTTCAAAGAGAAGATGAAAAGTTTCTCTTTATAGACCTATTCAAACTGATAAATGCAGAAAGAATGACAGAATTGTATCACTAAGCATCAGTCATCAATTGCTACTACTATCACACAATGCCAGAAGTACTGACAAACCACCTATCAGATGAACTTGGATATTAAAAGAGGCATATCGTATGAATCTTCTGGAGATCCTGATTCAAAAAATTACCAGAAAAATACTAAGTTATTCAATTATGAGATACTAACTAAACATTATATTATGCATTATATTACATTATATTATATATTATATATAAATTCTATTTGGACACTAATCATTTATTTGGCTATGATTTTTTTGTTAATATTAAAAGAAATATTGGTTATTTTTTTAGATGTGATAACGGCATTTGATAATTTTATTTTTAAGGCATTTTTAGAAATACAATAGGAAATATTTATAAATGAATTAAAAAAATGACAAGAATTTGTTTCAACATAATATGAAGGGGGGAAAGTGGGTATATATGCTACCCACTTCCCCCCTTCATATTATGTTGAAACAAATTCTGTACATATATATATATATATATATATACACACACACACACACACACACACACACATGTATATGTATATATACACATTCACACACACTGGAGTTGGCAAACTTTTTCTGTAAGAAGCCAGATAGTAAATATTAAAATATTTTAAAAAGCTATATATCAAAAGGCTTTGAGAGCTTTACGATCTCTGTATCAACTACTCCACTGTCACTGTAGCATAAAAGCATCCAGACAGTATCTACAGGAATGAGTAGCTGTGTGCCATCTTATAAAAATAGGTAGTGAACTGGGTTTAGCCCATGGGCTGTAATTTGCCAGCCCTTGAATATAGATACATCAAGACTGACTAGGAGTTGATAACTATTAGAGCTGAATGATGGATAATTAATTCATTATACTCTTCTATTTTGTGTATGTTAGAAATTTTCTGTAAGTTATAAAAAAAGCCTAGAACACATTTTTAAGATTGATCTATTTCCATCTAATTTTAAAGTTTCACTGAACACACATTTCAAATACATCTCATTCCAGTTATACAATTCATTAAGTGATACCTAGAAGTTGTAAACGGTCCTTGGCCATAACCAAATTAGTCATCATTTTAGCTTGAAGGCGTCTAGCTCTTTCACACTGTTCACCTGAAAGAACAAAGAGGAAAAAAAGTGAAAACATCTACATTTCCCTACTAATATTACTTCAAGATAAAATATTATCGGGGCACCTGAGTGGCTCAGTCGGTTAAGTGTCTGACTCTTCAACGTTTTTTTTGTTTTGTTTTGTTTTTATTTATTTTGGGGACAGAGAGAGACAGAGCATGAACGGGGGAGGGGCAGAGAGAGAGGGAGACACAGAATCGGAAACAGGCTCCAGGCTCCGAGCCATCAGCCCAGAGCCTGACGCGGGGCTCGAACTCACGGACCGCGAGATCGTGACCTGGCTGAAGTCGGACGCTTAACCGACTGCACCACCCAGGCGCCCCTAGTGTCTGACTTTTGGTTTCAGCTCAGATCATGATCTCACAGTTCACGGGTTCGAGCCCCACATCGGGCTCCACACCACGGAGCCTGCTTGGGACTCTCTCACACTCTCATTCTCACTCTCTCTCTCTCTCTCTGCCTCTCCCCTGCTCTTGCTCACTCTCTCTCTCTCTCTCTCAAAATATGTAAATAAACTTGAAAAAAAAAAAAAGAAGATAACATATTATCCCAACTAATCTCATGGGGAGTCATAGTCTTTATAATGAAAAGAGTATCTTTAAAAAATTAGTTAAATTCCTTTTGATGGCTTCAGATCTACTGTTGTATTTCATGGATTTCATGTGTTATTTCATGGATTTTGAAGCATATCTTTTCCCCTACATTTAAAAATCTTTCAAACTGAGATGGGTTTTACAACCAGTACCAACTTACTAAAGCTATCAGCCAGGCTGCAGTCATACCACAGTTTGTCATTGCCTGTGCGTGAACAAATTTGGTCATTGATGTTAATGTTGCTGTTATAGCTTTGTCTAAATAGGATGAAGTCAGTACATTCAATAAGGTAAAAGTCAAATTCAAAGTGATGATAAGAAGAGAATGTGTCATATTTTAGCTGACACTGTTTTTTCTCTTAGTGGTATAATCAAAGGCATTTTCGATTCAGTGAAGTACCATTTTTCTTATAATTTATTTTCTTCTAGCTCTTCTTCTACACAATTGACAAGGAAGAGCAAATACATTCTGTACATAATTCATAAAGTCATGCTCATAAACTCATGAAAAGTCTCAAAGGCCTAACCTCCCATATATACTTGTTCTATTCTGCTCTCTTTTCTATAGGACACCAGTAGCTAGAGAGGTAGTCAAAAAGGGCAAAGAAAAAAAACCTGGCAGACATTAGCCATGTTGCAATTACTGGGGATGAGATGATGTAAGTAGTAGATATCAGCCAACCAGATAACAAATATCCCTGGGTGGACTGATCCATAAGGCTAAGATTCTCATCCTATATAATTTTTCCTTCTGAATTTATTTTATCTATGATAACTAAAATATTTTACTTATTTAATAGTGATGCCCACATACTGCACAATAGTCACAGCATAGTATTTTAGAATTCAGGCTCTGAAGTCAGATTGCCTGGGTTCAAATATTGACTCTACCTACCACTTGCTAGCTATGAGACCTTAGGCAAGTTACTAAACTTCTTGGTACTTAAGGTTATTTATGTAAAAAGTAAGGATAATAGCAGCAGCCTCAGAGTGTGGGGTTGTGGTGAAAATTAAGAGGTAACACACATGAAGCACACACACTGATGCTTGGGCACACAGCACAGTGTAAAATAAATGCTGCCTATATAAAGATAATATTAGACTATAATTTTTAATTTTAGGTGATAGGAAAGTAAAGATGAAAAATAACTGCTTTGGTTTTAAAATGCCAAGTGTACATCAAACTAAGACATTTACAGCTCATATTCTAACATGCAGTCAAGCATTACCCTTAAACACAAAAGGGAGTCTGATTAAACCACTGCTTCCTGCCTTGACAATGAGGGAAGGACCAGTTTCAAAACAGAGCTAAAAATGAGGCTAAAACATCTCCAACAGTGGGTCCAAGGAGGACACAAGTAATATCCTGGTTTTTGTCAGAATGCTATAGGTAACCAAGTTTGAACACAGGTAATAAAGCATTAACTGTAAGTCTATACACATTAATAATAACACTTAAAAATCTGTCAAATACTTTCAGGAAGTAGCTGGATCTGAAATCAGGGCAATCACATGAATATTATTTGGGATGGCTACCAAACAAATGTAAATAAAATCTTACCTTGTCCTGTAACTATGACAGCTATTCCTTTTTCTAGTTCTTCAATACCTTTCTTATACCATTCCACAGCTTGCTCCTTTTGCCCTGCTTTAAAACAGAAATAATTATTTGTATATATACGATGCATTACATACTAGAATATACTAAACATTTCCCAAATCATGCAGTTATTAGATGATATATGAAAAAGAGGACTGTGATCAAATAAACCTGAGGAATATTACTATATGACTTCTTGGTACCTTTAGCATCCTAATGTGTATACATTTCCCAAAGGGGAGGTATAGACATCAATATTTCTCAAAATTTTAGGGTTGAGTCCTTTGTTTATCATCTCATGGTATTGATGCTTGTAACCACTGAAATGCTGTACTATGGAAAGAAATTTTAATTAGGGAGAATTTATTTTAAATAATGGTATTGAAAATACATACAGTTAGAAAACATAAACCTGATTTCAATAATGGGGGAAAAAAGCACTATTTAACCAACCCAACTGTATTCAAATCGGACGTAATTTGTTCATTGTTGGGTGCCTCCTTTTTGGAGTTAGCTTTTATTTTAAAAATGATTGCATCATGAGAACTGATACATGAGATTACAAGTGTGGCATTTAGTAAATGTCTATTTTCTTTCAAACAAATGACTGGTTTACAACATTAATTCTTGATCCAAGTTAAGCCTAAAAAAGACCTAAAAATTCAGTGTAATCAATATGTATCAATATGTATGTAGAATATTTCTATAAAGTGTATGTATGTAAAGTGGTAACAACCACATGCAAATCTCATTGTTTTTGAAAATTAATTTCTTAGTCTTTAGAATCTTAAAAGTGGCGCAGAGATACAGTAAAGGTGGAAATCATCTATCAGAACTAAGTTTTTCTTTTTTTCCCAACTTATGTCCCCATTTAATCAAACAACAGTTCCCATGTCATTCCTTAATATTATCTGAAATTTCAAAGCCAGTAAAATATCATGACTCCCTTGATTAACAAAGATGAAGTAGTCTTACCAGAAGCACCACACACAACTAAGTAATGCTGTCCCCTTATGAATGTGTACCACCTACTCCTTCCATCATCCCCCAAATAAATCACTAACTAGATTCAGCCCCTGGGATGGAGTAATTTCTTACTAATTGTAGTGCCACTAGTATTTCACACAGCTTCTAGGCCAGAATAATGACACATGAAGAAATTATTAAGCATTTGTTATAAGGGTGGGTGGCTCAGTCGGTTAAGCATCCAACTCTTGGTTTAGGCTAAGGTCATGATCTCATCGTTCATAAGTTCGAGCCCCACATGGGTCTCCATGCTGACAACGTGGAACTGCTTGGAATTCTCTCTTTCTCCCTCTCTCTGTGCCCCTCCCCACTCACTCTCAAAATAAACTTAAAAAAAATAACTTCTTACATACCAATTCAATTCAAATTTCTTACCATCCAATTCAAATTATTTGCATGCTGACCTTCCTATTTTTTTAATAAAAAAACCTATTTATATGTACTTTTGGTTTTTTAATTTGAAAAAAAGGGAGGGAAATATAGAAAACAGTAAAATAGCATTTGCATTCTGAGTGGTGGGAAATGATAACAATGTCACATTTGCTTAAACATTTTTTTTCATAAATTACAATAGATACAAAAGAAGTTCCTTTTTTTGTGCCTCTTCCCATTTCCAAGCTCCTTTCCTTTCTAGAAACCATTATAATATATTCAGTGAGTATCTTTCTAGTACATGTTTTTCTATTGTACCTATTTTATTTCTACCATTTAAAAATTTTACATCGCTTTTGAGTTCTATGTTGCCATATAGAGATCTACTTCATTCATTTTGACTTCTATATAGTATTCTTTAAAAAAATTTTTTTTAATGTTTATTTATTCTTGAGAGAGAGAGACAGAGACAGAGCATAAGCGGGGGGAGGGTCAGAGTGAGAGAGGGACACAGAATCCGAAGCAGGCTCCAGGCTCTGAGCTGTCAGCACAGAACCCGAAGTGGGGCTCAAACTCACAAGCTGTGAGATCATGACCTGAGCTGAAGTCAGATGTTCAACCGACTGAGCCACCCAGGTGCCTCTCTATATAGTATCCTTTATCATCCTATAATTTATTCGACTATTTTTCTATTAAAATATATTTAGTTTATTTCCAGTGTCTCAGTATTTCAAATAATGCTGCAATAAACATGCTTGTACCTGTCCTTGTATGTATATGTGCCAATTTCTCTAGGGTATGTTTAAGGGGTAGAATTAATGAGTCATAGTTCAGTTCATTTCCATCCACCAGAAATCAACAAACTACTTTTTGAGAGTGCTTGCACCAATTTCCACTCCTAATAGCAGTGTATGACACTTACCACTGGCAACATCCAAATAAATGTTTTAAGGAGGCTGAGTATATTACTATCTGCAAATGAAATGACTGATTACAGATAAATTCACGTGCTCAATACTCAATTACCTAACATTTTTTGATACGAGGTAGTTGATTTGCTATATTAATTGAATCTCTAAGTCAGTATGATAGTAGAAAATGCATAAATAATTATTACAGGACTTATAAGTACAAGACTACTGGAGAAAGGATAGATATATAGGTCAGTAGAACAGAAGAGAAAGTCCAGAAATAGACCCACTCACATAACATGGATTGACTTTGACAAAGATGACAAGGTAAGTCAATGAAGAAAGAACAGCCTATTCAAAAAATGATACTAGAATAACAGCCCTCCATATAAAAAAGAAACCTTCATACAACATAGAAAAAATTAACTTGAAATGGATCACAGACCTAAATGTAAAACCTAAAACTACTTAATTGATAGAAGAAAACAGACAAAATTCTTTGTGATTGTGGCTTAGGCAGAGATTTAGAAGATAAAAATCACAAACCTTAAGAGAAAAAAACCTGATAAACTAGATTGCATTAAAATTAAAAGCTGGGGCACCAGGGTGGCTCAGTCAGTTAAGCGTCCAACTCTTTATCTCAGCTCAGGCCTTGATCTCACGGTTGTGAGTTCAAGTCCTATGCTAGACTCTGTGTGGAGCACGAAGCCTACTTTAAAAGAAAAAAAAAAAAAAAAAATTAAAAGCTCCTGCTCCTTAAAAGACAGAGTTAGATAATGAAAACACAAGCCCCAAATTGAATGGGAGAAAATATTTGCAAACCACTATATCTAAAAAAAGACATGTAACCAGAATACATAAAGAACTCTTACAATGATAAAAAAAATTATCCTCATTAAAATATAGTGGGCAAAAGATCAAATAATGTATACTTTATCAAAGACAGACGTAACTCGCAAAGAAGCACAAGAAAAGATGTTCAACATTATTAGCTTTTAGGTAACTACAAATTAAAATCACAAGATCCCACTAAGTACCCAATTTAGAATGGAAAACAATTCCAATACATCGACTATACCCCCCCAAAATTTTTTAAAGCTCTTAAAATTATAAGACAAAATAAAAATGGACCTCACATATACTTGGAAGGGTGAATACAAAGTAGAGCCACTTTGGGAGAAAGTCTGATAGCTTATGATATTAACATACACATGTTTACCACATGACCCAGCAATCCCTTCTTCTTTGTATTTACCCAAAAAAATGAAATGAAAACATTAAAGACCAGTACATGAATGCTTATAACAACAGCTTTATTCATAAGAGCTAAAAACTGGGAACAATCTAGATGTCCATCATTTAGTGAATGGATTAACAAAATGTGGTACATCCATATGTAGAATATTATCCAGCAGTAAAAAGGAACAAACTACTGGTAAATGTAGGAATGTGGATGAATCTCAAAAACATGCTAAACGAAAGAAGCTAGACACAAAAGGCTACAGACTGTATGAATCCATTTAAATGACACTCAGTGAAGACAAAACTATAGGGACAGATCAGATCTGTGACTACCAGGGGCTAATCGAAAGGCAAGGGGACTGATTACAAAGGGGCACAAAGTAGCTTTTGGAATGATAAAACATTCAGTATATGTTGTTGTTATGGTTACCCAACTCTTTGTAAATACTCACTTAACTACACACTCTTAAAAGGGTTCAATTTTACTGTATGTAAATTATACCTCAATAAATCTGACTCTTAAAAAGTGCAATACTCTCGGGGCGCCTGGGTGGCGCAGTCGGTTAAGCGTCCGACTTCAGCCAGGTCACGATCTCGCGGTCCGTGAGTTCGAGCCCCGCGTCAGGCTCTGGGCTGATGGCTCAGAGCCTGGAGCCTGTTTCCGATTCTGTGTCTCCCTCTCTCTCTGCCCCTCCCCCGTTCATGCTCTGTCTCTCTCTGTCCCAAAAATAAATAAAAACGTTGAGAAAAAAAAAAATTAAAAAAAAAAAAGTGCAATACTCTCAACATTTATGTAGAAGTATATTCATTGTGGCTTAGAATATTACACCTGAACTATAATCTTCATTACAAGATTAAAATACAAAAATTAGAAAAATATTTTTAAAACATCTGTTTAAAGGGATCAAAGAGTTTTCAAAACAGTGAAAAGTACCAAAATTTGTAAAGGTACCATTTCATATTCATTAGGATGAATTACTAAAATTACAAAAATTACTAAAATATAGAAAGGAAAAAAGCCAACAGAGGTGGGTCTAGCATTTGGAGCACTTTTCTACCTGAAGCAACTGCCAATTCTGAAAGCAAAAGTGGCCAAGAAACTAAGCAGAGCTTTCAGCAGACTCATAGAACTAAATTGACAAAATGCAAATTCCAGGACATGTCCAGAAAAAATAGTGGCAAAGCTTCCAAGATTTTGGTTGGGACCCTGCATTACTGAAGAGTTAAGAACTAGACCAGCCTGCACAATGGCTAGAAACCATACTTAAATCACTTCACTACCTTTACCCTGAAACTAAGGGAAACTACAGCCCTTACCATCCACTGACCACCCTTTTGACTAAACTGTGGCAGAAAAACCAAAGCTTCCAATGGTCTCTAGCACAGAAAAGGCCTTCAATACAGTTCTTAGTTTCCTTTATACATTGTTCTTAACTCTATAAACCCAAGTAATACTCAAACTCAACCAACCAAACTGGACCAAGTCAAGAGAAGAGTGGGGCGGCAGAAATTTACATTCACTGTTGTAGTTGAAATTATTAGCTAATAATTTTAACTACAAGCAAACTACATAATCTATGGCAGCGACCCAAAGGTCAAATATTGTCAACTACCTGTTTTAGTACATAAAACTTTACTGGATCACACCTACTATATGAGAATTTTGAGTAGCTGTGACAACTTAAAATATTTACTAAATATTTACTCAATTCAACAAAAAATCAAACCCAACATAAAAACTGACAAAGGACATAAAAAGACATTTTCAAAGTAGATATAGAAATAACCAATAAGCAAATGAAAAAATGCTCAACATAAGAAATTAGGGAATGCAAATCAAAACCATGATGAGGCATTGTTTCACATCCATTAGGAAGACTATTATTTAAAAAACCCTGAAACTAACCAATGTGGAGAAATTAGAAACCCTTGCCCACTGGTAGTAGCAACATACAAATGGTACAACTGATGTGGAAAAGTCCTTCAAAAAATTAAACACAGAATTACCATACGATCCAGCAATTCTACTCCTATGCAGATACTCAAAAATACCGAAAGCAGGGAAGCAAACAGATACCTGTATATTCATGTCCATAGTAGCATTATTCACAATAGATGGAAACAACCCAAATGTCCATCAAAAGACAAATAGTTAAACAAAATGTGGTGTGTGTATATATACATATATATATGTGTGTATACCTATGTGTGTGTGTGTGTGTATATATATATATATATATATATATATATATATGTAATGGAATATTAGGCAGCCTTTAAAAGGAATGAAATCTGGGACGCCTGGGTGTCTCAGTCGGTTAAGAGTCCAACTCTTGATTTCGGCTCATGTCATGATGTAATGGTTCGTGGGTTTGAGCCCCACTTCGGGTTCTGCACTGGCAATGGGGAGCCTGCTTGGGATTCTCTCTCTCTCTCTCTCTCTCTCTCTCTCTCTCTCTCTCTCTCTCTCGTGCTCTCGCTCTCACTCTCTCTGCCCCTGCCCTGCTTGCTCTTGCTCTCTAAAATAAATAAATTAATTTAAAAAAAGGAATGAAATCTGATACATACAACATGGCTAATGAACCCTGAAAACATTATGTTAAGTAAGGCAAGTCAGACACACAAAAAATACCGTATGATTCCATTTACATAAGGTACCTGGAATAGGCAAATTCATACAAACAGAAAGTAGGACAGAAATTACCAGGGACGGAGGAAAGGGGAGAATGTACAAGGGAATATAGGTGGAGAGTTATTATTTAATAGGTACAGAGTTTCTGTCTGGATTGATAAAAAGTTCTAGAAATGGATAGTAGTGATGGTTGCACAACACTGGGAATGTATTAAATGCCACTGAATTGTACACTTAAAATGATTAAAACAGCAAATTTTATGTTATCTATGCTTTACCACAATGAAAAAATTACTGGGGCGCCTGGGTGCCTCAGTTGGTTAAGTGTCTGACTCCTGATTTCAGCTCAGGTCATGATCTCATGGTTCATTAGATTGAGCCCAGCATTAGCACAGAGCTTGCTTAGGATTCTCTCTCACCCTCTCTCTCTGCCTCTCCCCCCACCCCACCCCCTGCCCATGCACATTCTCTCAAAATGAATAAACTTAAAAAAAATTACTAAATGGCCCATTATAAGCAATTTGCTATCCCTTGGTATACAGCAATGAAAATGAACAAAACTGCTGCCATGTGCAACATCACAGAATTGACAAGCATTTATTGATTTCATTGTAAAGCTCAAGATGAGGAAAAACTGATCTATAGTGTTAGAGTTAGGATTTGTAGATACCTTCACAAAAGATGGGGAAAAGGAGCACGTGGAAGATGGAAGAAAGCATGACAAAGGCAGGCTTTTTGAAGTAATATTCTATTTTTTTTAATGTTTTTATTTATTTTTGAGCAAAAGAGAGAGAGCAAGTGGAAGAGGGGCAGAGAGAGAGAGAGAGAGAGAGAGAGAGAGAGAGAGAGAGAGAGAGAGAGAAGACACAGAATCCGAAGCAGGCTCCAGGTTCTGAGCTGTCAGCACAGAGCCCCACATGGGGCTTGAACCCATGAATCACGAGATCATGACCTGCACTGAAGTCAGACACTCAACTGACTGAGCTGCCCAGGTGCACCAGTAATATTCTATTTCTTAACCTGGTGGGGTTTCAGACTGCTATGTTCACTTTGAAAATTCATTAAGCAATAAAGTAATTGTGCACTTTATATGTAAGTTAATCAAAGTTTACTTAAAAACTAAAGAACAGAAGATCAGATATATTGATATGCAAAGAGAGTCCCAATACATTGAAAAGGTACAGATCAGTTTATTGTAACATTTGTTTCCTCTAATGAATACTTAACATTTATATAAGTAAACAAAATCAGATAACTTATTAGCAATCATCTTCCCAAGGCTAAGATTACAGAGGATTTTCACTCCCTATATTTGTTCATTATTTTAATTTTTGAGTATGTGCTACTGTACAAGCAACAGAAATACTAACAACATCCTTCTTTAAATTTGAGGTAAGTCTAGGGGTACCTGGGTGGCTCAATCAGTTAAGGGGCTGACTCTTGATTTCTGCTCAGGTCACAATCTCATGATCTGTGAGATCAAGCCCCATGCTGGGCTCTGCATTATGGCATGGAGCATCCTTGGGATTCTGACTCTTCCCCACTTGCGCTCGCTCTCTCAAACAATTTTAATTTAAAAAGTATAAATAAATAGAGGTAAATATAGTGGACTAAGTTATGAATTATCTACTTCATCTTTTTCATTCATATAGTAGTAGTACCCACACTGCCAGAGGGAGGGTCAAAACAAGAGTAGTTTGAGGTAGAGAGAGAGGATATGTGTTTGTAGTAAGTAAGAAGATGGGGACATAAGTCCTCGCTCATCATTTAAAAAATTTTTTTTACATGTTTATTTATTTTTGAGAGAAAGAGAGACAGCATGAATGGGGAAGGGGTAGAGAGAGAGGGAGACACAGGATCCAAAGCAGGCTCCATACTCTGAGCTGTCAGCATAGAGCCCGACGCGGGGCTCGAACTCACGAGCCGTGAGATCATGACCTGAGCCGAAGTCGGACGCTCAACTGACTGAGCCACTCAGGCACCCCATTGGTCATCATTTAATAGCTGTATGACTTTGCGAAAGTCAGTCAATCTCTCTGAGCTTTAGTCTCCTGACCTAAAAGCAAGACGACATTTTTTTTACCTAACCGAGTTATGTCAAAAATCAAATGAAATAGGATATGTGACAGACAATACTTTAAATAATAAAGAAGCATGTAAACATTACTTTTACTATTTTTATTACACTTAGTACATTTGTTGGTTGACTAATTTAAATCCTTCTACTTCTGAAATGCATGCACAGTTGTACGTTCTTGAGTTTTCCTCATTTAAGTTATATAAAGCCACTGCTTTTACTTATTTAGTCCTTAGTATACGCCTACAAAAAATTCCAGGGAACAAATATATTCATTTTCCTACACAATTTTCTGCTAGCAACTTGCAAGTGTCACAATTGACAGAGTAACAAGTATCTTTAAAAATCCTACAATAGATTTTATTGTGTGCTAAATACTAAGAAACCACAGGGACCATGAAGCATCAGCAAATAGCCCCCAGATTAATTCTCTCATAGGTCACTATCACTGGAAAGGACACTTAATTAAAAAAAAATTTTTTTAATGTCTATTCATTTTTTGAAAGAGAGAGAGCACGTGCATACGCACGAGTAGGGGAGGAGTGGAGAGAGAGGGAGACACAGAATTCGAATCGGGCTCCAGGCTCTAAGCTGTCAGCACAGAGCCCAATGTGGGGCTCAAACTCGTGAACCACAAGATCATGACCTGAGTTGAAGCTGGACGCTCAACCAACTGAGCCACCCAGGCGCCCCTGAAAAGGACACTTTCTACTGTGTTTTAATTCAGCAAGAAAGTCACACTTGCATTCACTTTCTAACTTCAAGGTTTATTTCTAAAGTAAAAACTTATTTTCCAGGGCACCTGGGTAGCTCAGTCGGTTGAGGGTCCAACTTCGGCTCAGGTCATGATCTCATTGTTTGTGGGTTTGAGCCCCTGATCGGGTTCTGTGCTGACAACTCAGAACCTGGAGCCTCCTTCAGACTTTGTGTCCCCCTATCTTTCTGTCCCTCCCTGACTCATGTTCTGTCTTTCTCTCTCTCAAAAATAAAATAAACATTAAAAAAATATTTTTTAACTTATTTTCCCATTTAATTCCCATGTTTTGAATTAAAAAGTTTTGAATCCCTTGTAAAGAAATCATTTCGGTTTTGGACATTTTCTTTAAACCTTAAGAATGCCAATTAATTTATCTTTTTAAAAGTCTTTTGTATTTACTATGGGTAGTGGGTAAGTTTAATTTTTTTCGGTGCATTTTCTCTATTTTCCAAATTCTCCACAAAAAGCTTGCATTACATTCATATATGAATACAGAAAGATTGGGGTGCCGGGGTGGCTCAGTCTGTTCAGTGTCTGACTCTTGACTTCAGCTCAGGTCCATGTTCTCATGGTTCATGAGTTTGAGCCCTGAATTGGGCTCTACACTAACAGTGTGGAGCCTGATTGCATGCTTGGGATTGTCTCTCTCTCCCTCTCTCTCTGCCCCGTCTCTGCTCACGTGCATGTGCGCATGCTCTCACTCTCTCTCAAAATAAACTTTACCAAAATTTTAAAGAAAGTACAAAAACGTTAATTTTATCTTTTATAATAAGAAGCTAAGACACTAAGTGAGCTTAGGCAGAGACTTCCAACTTTTTTTCTGAACTAAAGATCACAATTAGCAAAAAGATTTTTATATCACTCTTTAGATAATTCTCTTTCTTTCCCAAATGTAATTTACACTGCACTTATGTCCTAAAAATGGTAACAGAAACTAGGTATTGAAGGTTTAAAACAATGTTCTAACATAACCTCTAGGAGTTATAATTTAAGAGGATTGTTGAAATTAAAAACAGTAGTTCCATTTTCTGAGGACCTACTAGGTGCAAGCACTAAGTATTTTCCAAACATGGTCTCAGTATAGTAAGTAACTTGCCCAAGATCTTAAATAGTCAGAATTCAAATGCCATTTTGGATATTAGGCGCTGCAATTAAAAAAAGGATATGGGGCGCCTGGGTGGCGCAGTCGGTTAAGCGTCCGACTTCAGCCAGGTCACGATCTCGCGGTCCGTGAGTTCGAGCCCCGCGTCGGGCTCTGGGCTGATGGCTCAGAGCCTGGAGCCTGTTTCCGACTCTGTGTCTCCCTCTCTCTCTGCCCCTCCCCCGTTCATGCTCTGTCTCTCTGTCCCAAAAATAAATAAACGTTGAAAAAAAAATTTAAAATAAAAAAAGGATAAAATTAGACCCTCAAAGCTAAGGAAGAGGAAAGCAGTCCCTAACACCCAGGAGCTGGCCTAGTACTAATCAGTATCAGCTAGGGTCTGGTGTAACTAAGAGTTGATCTGGCATTACACCTAGGTCTGGTGTTCTTTTGAACATAAACAATTTCATACAACATTAGCATCAGATAAGGCTACTCTATGATGGTGATGGATCAAGACAAACACAAGACACAGACAAAACATGAACACTGTCCAAGCCATGAAATACCAAACACCCCCCTTTTCAGCCTAATGAGTGCTTCTCAACCAGTAACAGCTTTAGCCTTATTCTATTCTTCCCTCTTCCTAAATCACATTTAATCACACTTAATCATAGAATATCTCCACCTCCTCATATCATCCAATACAGAGTAAAACTCTACTTCCTTAAATCCTCCTCAAAATCACCCAATACAAGCCCAAATCCTAGAGTAAGTTATTTCCAACACCCTTTCCCTAGGATGCCATGGTTTCCACAGCGCACGTTCTCCCTGCTTCAATGATAAATCGCACCTGTTCAATTACAGGAGTGTGTTCCTAGCGATGGTTGACTGAAAGACATTGACAAAACCCACTTAACAACAGTTACTTCTCTTCGTCTCTATTGTAGCATAAAGTATCTGTAGAAGAGCTGGAAAGATACATGAATAAGTTTAGAATGTCTATGCTCTACCTAGTTAGCTGTAAAACAAGTCTCCAAGATAATCATAGATTTTGCTATTTTTCTTTCTTCATTGACCAGAAAGAACAACTGCTGACATGTGAGTCTGCTCAAAGTTTTATTCTATAGGATATCTAGCGTGAGCAGTTAATCCACGAAGAGTAAAAATAGGCTACATTAGCACATTAATAATTTCACGGGTATTATATAGGTCAAGGAGAATTGTAAGTCAAAAAAAGAGGAAACCATTAGAAAAATAGAGAATCCATACTTTGCTAGAAGTCAAAAGGCCAACTACTGGATTGGATGGAGCACGGGGAATATGATAGTAGAAAAAAGAGGTAGGAAAGGTTAGAGAAGATCCTTTGTCAATAATTTAATAATTTTAATAATTTAATAATTTAATATCCATTTACTGACTATTCCTCGACTATCATCTACATGACTCATCTGGATAGATTCTTAGGAATCTAGTTACCAGGTGAGTTTTGTAGGGTTTAACTACATTCTACATTAGGAAAAATATAAACTGCAATAAAAAAGATCTAAAAACACAGCAAGGGATACAGTTCCTAACAGTGGCTGCCTTTTTGTCTTTTTAGTGCAAATGCCACTAACTAGTCTTGAAGAGAAATGTGAAATGTTTATTGTGTATTTAATAAAAGATGATGTTATTCTTTTGGAAAAGGGTGATATTATGTGAATGTCCATCCATCAGAATAATTATTTCCTTGTTCTAATCATAGAAACTTCAGAGCATAATCATCAGGCCCAAGAAAATTGTCTGAAATCAGTCTTTTCAACATGGTGACTAGCAGGTTTTAAGGGTAAAAGAAAGCATACCAAATCTGACATTTATTTTCTCTATTCTCTATCTTTACCTTCTGAAAATATAGATAGGCAAGTATTTTGTGCGTGTTTTAAACAGTGTAAGGATGAATTATAGGGAATTACACAATTATACGACAATTTTTCAAAATTCTGCTTTAAATATAAACTGGGAATAAATATAAAAAGATTCTATTAGACAATTTGTGTCCTTGATGCCAGGTTCTTCAGCGCTACAATATCCTGAGAAACCAACTCTCTCTCTTTCATACAACGTACTGGGCCCTTACTGTCAAGTTCTACATACTCCAGGTAATCAAACCACACCTACAAAACCTGCACCACTACTTGCAGGAGTCATGCCAAACATGTTCGGTCATGTTCCGGTTAATCCAAAGACCCACTATGACAACCTCCTCCTTTCCCCCAAGTATTCCAAAGGGTCTAGTGCAAGCATTACAAAATAGAGAACCTGCCTAGTATAAAGCAGAAAGTACAATATTCTTAAGTTCACCTAAACTCTGTTCCTGGTTCTGCTAATGTGAGTTCACTCTTTAAATTTCAGTTTCTCCATACACATGATGAATAGAAAAGGTTATCAGTTTTCCAAAGATGTTCAACAATTAAAAATATATCCACAAATTATTTAACTCCTTGACAAAAATGAGAGATATATAAAATGCATGAAAACACACACATCTTTTATTAATCACATAGCAAATGCTGTCTTATCTCACTGGAGAGGAAGTGAGTTTTTCTTAAGTAGCATCGAGAATGCAGAGCTATGCAAATGAATTAGTATCCAATAAATTCTTGCTTTAATGAATAGAACTCAACTATCCTTACATTAGGTAAACAGAATTTGCTGTGTTATTCTTCTCTGTTTAAAATAGTGTGGCTTCATACAAACTTAGGCATTTATGAAAATTCAGTATCAAAGCTGAGTATGCCAAAAGAATAAAATACAAAATAAGCAGTCACTATATAAACTACACGTATATACTACTTTATTAAAATAAGATTTAATTTGGCCTTTATTACTTCAAGGCATCAAATGTTTCAATTAATTAACACCACTACAGTCTGAAATAGTGCACTTCACCTGCAGAAACAAAGTGGCTTTCAGCACATTTAGAAGCTAAGTCAAGTTGCTAAGGGAATAGCAGTGCATCACATTACTAGCCCCTTGATGGTTTACCAGAGTTAGGAAAACTTTGATGACTGATTTAAAGACAATTCATTTCTTGCTTTTTCTTTCTTTTTTTTTTTTTTTTTTTTAAGTAGGCCTCATGCCCAGCACAGAGCCCAGTGTGGGGCTTGAACTCACGACCCCAAGACCAAGACCTGAGCCAAGATCAAGAGTCGGACACTTAACCAACGGAGCCACCCAGCAGCCTCAAAGGGTTCTATTTGTTCATATATACAGTATTTTGACACAGTGGGAAAGAGGGAGAATGAAATTCTCGTATTCTTCTATATTGTCAAAGACAGCTGAGAGATAAATAGCCTTCAAATGTGAACTCTTGCAACTACTGGATTAAGGCTCAAGTACAAAAAGTTTCAATATTCTAAAGAAAAAATAGGAGATAGAAGGGAACCATGACAACAATATAAACTTAGCTTTAACTTATTTTTAAAGGAAAATGAATAATTTCTTTCAGTTTGAATTAGTTTTGGCATATAAGGCATCAGTTGCAGAACTCAAACTGAAGAGTTACCAAAGCCCATTCCGACATCTTTTAGAAACTAAAATAAAGCAAAAAACTTTGAATAGAAACATTATTGGTAGAATGAGGGTGATGTGGTCCATGGATTGCTGAAATATTTATACTTAAAAAAATATTTTAGGAGGATTTAACTATAATAGATGCAGGCATACATGTGATACTCTAAGATAAATTATAAGTATGAAACACAAAGTCTAAATTCTACTTCTGTCACTTATCCCTCACATGAAACTGATTTCTCTTTAAATCTAACAGCCTCAGATCTTTTTTTTTTTTTCTCATATCTAGGTTTTCCTTGCCCTCTCCTCTTATCCTACCTCCCTCCTAACTCCCATCACTCAGTGTTAAATAAAATATCCTTATATTTTCTGGCATTCTTTTCCTAAATACTACAATGACTCTACCTTTAAAGATCTTCCCTCTATTCTAAACCATCTTTTGACCTAGACTGGTAAACTTCTGAAGACCCTACTGTAACCAGATAGTGCAATAAAACAGTGCTTCTCTAGGAAGAGACGATGGTACTCTTCATCCTCACCAAGGATCCTTGGATGTTCCTAAGTGGTGGTACAGCATAAAGCAGTTAACAAAAAACTTCCTTCCACAAACACATGGTATTTTTGTTCTTAAACAGAACTCCTTCCTATAACTCTTTTTTTTTTAAATAAAGATTTTTTTTAAAGCAATCTCTACACCCAACGGGGGGCTCAAACTCAGAACCCTGAGATCAAGAGCTGTGTGTTCCACTGACTGAGCCAGCGAGGTGTCCTTTCCTAGAACTCTCTTAACCTCCACTGTCCTAACAATCAAAAACCATGAATGCCTGTCCCTTTCCTTAAATCCAAAGGAAATAGGTTTCAACAAAACTGAAATTCTAGAACAGTTTCTGCAGTTGACAGTGGTGAAATATTGCAAATGAACAGCAGATTGTTTTTTTTTTTTTCCTTTCTGACAATGTAAGTGAACACCTAATTGAGGTGGGATAGAAAAATGTTCTTTGGTAGTTACAGGAAAAAGAAGATCTCAGCATACCAGAGGGAGAGATGAAAGGAGGGATTTTCAAAATGTTTTAAGACGTCTTCTAACTTCAGCTCTCTTCTTCCATAAAAAATTTTTTTTCATTAGCAATCAGCATAGGTTTGAAATGCTTTAATCCTTTGGGACTCAGTTTGTTCATCTGTAAAATGCTGATACTAACAGTACTTTTAACTCACAGGGTAATTGTGAGGATTAAATAGGTAATACACACAAACCTAATAGTACAGTGCTTGGTGCACAGAACCACTTAAAAACGTTTTAAAAAATCTAAAGGATATAGATTTTGCTTTCATTCAAAGTGGGAAAGAGGGAGATAAAAAAAAGATATACATCTTTGCTTCAAGTTTTATTATAAAACGAGCTATGTAAGTTTTTCCTGGTCATTTATTTAACATTTCAATTTAGAAACTTAGAGGCAACCTTGTTATACTGATTTACATAAAATCAAACAAGACACAAATTTCACGTTAAACTAGAACTTGATAGAAAAGCACTTGGGAGTCATTCTAGTGATAAAATGCCTGTCCTGTAACTTCAAACAAAATGCCAATTTAGCTATAATCCGATGCAGCTGTTCCTTTCAAAATTAAGTCACCATTTGTTCTTTTTTTTTCTGACACTACAGTACCTTGCTTTCATTAAAAGCTTCTAACAAGGCACAGCTTCTCCGACACCAAAACCTTTTGGAAACCTGGCTCAGAGGAAGCCACACACTGTTTACAGTGCTAGAAAGGATCCGTGTGGTCACTCTAGGACAACTGTCACTGTCACTAGCACGTCCGGCTGTCTCAGGGACTTGGGTCATGTCGAAGTGAAGGGGAAGGCTGGTGTCTGAAACAAAGTCGACAGCTAGGGTGGCTGAATGGGGGGAGGTTTAACTGAGAACAGGACGAGGGTCTGACCGCGGTGAAGCCGTCTGGTGGGGTGGATCAATTCCGAGGGTGCACTGCCCACTCCCAGAGCAAAGGGACGCAGGTGTTGCCATCCCTCGGCAACCCCACCGCTTTCTTCCTGGCGCCGCCTCCCCCCTCCCCTCAGCCCCCTAGTTACCTTTCTCGTCCTCATCGATGCGCAGGGCAACGGAGATGTACTCGAAGGCCTGTTTGTGGAAGGCTCGGACGCGCTCGGCCTCCCCGCCCGGCACTGGTGCCGGGGGCGAGGCCGAGGCCGGCGCCGGCGCGGCCCGGGAGCTCCTCTTGGCAGCCATGAGGGCGCGGGAGAAGCGCTGGCAGAGCCACACGAAGAGGAGCCCCAGGTGGAAGGCGACGAACCGCAGCAGCGCGAAGCCTATGAACAGCGGGTAGGAGAAGTAGTACAGGTTCCGCTTATGCTGCGACTCGGGCGGGGGGGCCGGCCTGGGGGCGGGACGGGCGGGGGTCAGGCAGGGGGGCGGAGGCCTGGGAGGCACCGGGCTGCTGCCGCCGCCGGAGCCTTTCTTCTTCCCTCGTCCACCCGGAGAATTCATTCACAGCTCCCACTGCCGCCGCCGCCATAACCCGCCTCCCGCAGACCGACGGCGACCAAGCGACGGCGGCGGCCACTGGGACGGCGAGGGCCACAGACGCCCGCGCGCCCGCCGGTCCCAGGAGCTCGGCACCTCCACGCGCTGCTCGCAGGCTCCGCCCCTTTCTCCGCGCTCGGCCAAGAGCACAACCCCTTTCCTCCTCCAGCGGTCGGTAGCTCCTGCCCCTCCCTCTCGGTGTCCTCTCAGCCTCCTGGTAGCTCCGAGCGGTGACCGCGCACGCGCACGCACACCCATGTCTTTCTCCGGCGCGCGCGCGCACGCCGCCGTCTTTGTTGACCCGAGCTCCTACTGCGCGTGTGCAGTTCCCGCCCTTTGGGCCCTTCCCAGCGGGACTACTGTTCCCAAGGTACAGTTCGGCTACGTTGTCCTCAGGGACTGGTCGCTCTACTGACAACGCTGTCCCCGGCAACTGCTTAGCAGGGAACCTTGGTCATCAACTCCTCAACGCAGCGGGTACAGCTGCGGCTTGGGGTCGTTCTGCTAGTTCGCAGGGCTCCTATCTCGCACTGTCATCGTTTTCTTATATTTCTTTCAGCATTTTCTGCCAGTCTTCCGCAAGGGATGGTTCACCTGTGTTCCATCTCAAAAGTAATGGGTACCATGAAAACACTCTCAGTGTCCATCTATAGGAAAATGATTAAATGAATTTTGGAATACCTATATGTAATTCCGTGGACCATTTAAAAAGAATGAGGTGGACCTATATGTACTGATAAAGGAAGGTGTCCAGGATATATTGTTAAGTGAAAATAGGAAATTACCGATCGGTGTGGTATGATCCTATTTTGTATTAAAAAGAAAAAAAAAAAGTAAGGGTACCAATCTGGGAATTATTATCTGAGAAAGAAGCAATTGTAGAGACGTATAAACTCAAGGTCACCGAAAACAAAAATGTTAGCTCACTGGAATGAAGTGAACGATTCTAGAGGTTTAATTAGTATGTGTTTAGATGTCTATTTTGAAGAATTAATTCGTTTGAATAGGGACATTCCTAGGTTTTGCACAGTAATCACCCCACAGCTTACTAAAGAGTCCAGACTGGGCCTTTTTTTTTTTTTTAAATCTACTGGATGTCCCTTCCTTTGGGGAACTACCTGCCCACTTCTGCTGCCTGTATTCCAATGAGCTGCAAGCACTGAACCCAACCTCCCAGATCACAGAAGTGGAAACATGAGGTTAATATACTCTCCTAGAAACTGGAATCTTGGATGGACACACTGGAATAAAAGATAGTAGGAACTGAGTTGCTCTAAAGAGCTAGTCTATCAGTTCATCTCATTGAGATCCCCAGAGCTGCCAGTCTCCTGGACTGGTCACTTGATAGTGTAACCTATCCAATAAACTATTCAGCCTGTATCTCTATTTCTCTGTTTCTCTCTCTCCCTTTCTCCATCTATTTCTCTTTTGTTTCCTCTCTTTTTCTTGTTACTTGGGTTAGCCATAGTTGTTTCTTGTTGCCTAAAATTAAGGAATCCTAACTGATAAAGTCCTCATTGTTGACAGAGTGAGGTTTATAAATGCTTCATGCCAGCTTCCAAGAATCTCCATATTCTGGCCAAAATTTTGTCTAATTTTTCCCCACCACTACCTCCCTACAAACATAGGTTATTGCAAAAATGACTTACCCCCTGTTTCGCTCCAACTGCTCCCCACCCCTTTGCCTGCCTCTGTGCTTCTGCCAATTCCTCATTCTGAAATGTCCTTTCCTTCATATTTGATTAATTTCCATTCCTGACTTTTCTCTTTTGAACACCGTAGTGCTTTTGTTGTAATGTGAAATCCCTTATATTTATACATATATCATGCAAAGAAGATATGTGTAACTTATATGTACAAAGAAAAATAATGAAACAAACAGCATCCAGTTTAAGAAAAACTAATGTGACCTGTTCCTTGAAGCACTTTGTGAGCCCCTCCCTAATCTCAATCTCCCCCTTTCGAGGAAGCTGCTGTCCAAAATTTTGTACTCATTGTTCCTTTGCCTTTCATTTTAGTTTTGCAATGTCTGTATGTATTTCTATACCATATATTGAATAGTTTTGCCTGGTTTTGACCTTATACAAATGCAACCATACCGCATGTATTCTTAATTAGCAGTTTTCTGCTCAATAGTTAAGTGTTTGTGATAACTCCTTGTTGATTTGTATAGGTATAGTACATTTATTTTCACTAGTATGTGGTTTTCCACTATATGAATTTACAACAATTTATTTTACCATTCAACTGTTGATGGTGCCAGTTTTGTTTTTGTTTTTCCTTAAACAACTTTTTAACTTGCCAAGACATGGCATACAGTAGAGTGGATCTGGAGTCAGATTGGTTGCATTTAAATCCCTGCTCCACCACTTTCTATGATCTTGGACTAGTGAGTGACTCAGCTTTCACATCTATTACATAATAGCAGATTAGTGCCTGGAATGAAGTTGCTGCTTGATAAGTTGTTGAATGAAGAATGGTTCTCTCACATCTACACATATACTATAATCCCCTAAAATGAATTACTAGCAAGTTTCCAAACATTCATTACTCTTTCCTAGGACCACAGTTATCCTTGTGTCATTTTTCTTTCCCTTAGAATTGCTTCTCCTCCTACTTCCACTGTCAAAATCTCTCATGGCTTAACCATAATGTTATCTTCTTTTCTTAAATATTTATTTATTTTGAGGAGGGAGGGGCAGAGAGAGAGAGGGAGAGACTGAGTCCCAAGCAGGTTCCATGCTATCAGCACAGAGCCCCACTTGGGACTTGATCCCACAAACCATGAGATCATGACCTGAGCTGAAACCAAGAGTCAAAACGACTGCGCCACCCAGGCACCCCTGTAATGTTATCTTTTCAATAAATCCTTCCCTTATCACCTGCAGCAGAAATGATTCTATTTTTTAATTCTATGACAATTTGGTTGTGTTACTCTATGACTCTTCTAATATACTGCCTTGTGTGACAGTTATTTAAATGCTTTGTCACCTCCTGGTATAGATGATAAACTTATTTCAAGGCAGTGGCCAAACCTTACCCATTTTGGCTTACTTTCTGCACCTAGCCTGATGCCTTGCTTATAGTACTCACTTAATAAATACCAACAATTTGAGGGGCACCTGCGTGGCTCAGTCAGACTTCAGCTCAGGTCATGATCTCACGGTTCGTGGGTTTGAGCCCCACATCAGGCTCTGCACTGACAGCTTGGAGCCTGGAGCCTGCTTCCAATTCTGTGTCTTCTGCTCTCTCTCTGTCTCTCCCCTGCTTGTGCACACTCTCTCTGTCTCAATAAACATTTTTTAAAAATTAAAAAAAATCAATAATTCGAAAAACAACTCAAACAGGTAATTGTTGTAAATATCTGTTGCTGTGTAATAAACCACTCCAAAAATTTACTGGTTTAAGATTACAGCCATTTATTTACTCATGATTTTGTGGATGAGCAATTTGGGCTGAGTTTAGCAGGCAATTCTTCTTTTGGCCTTGCCTTGCCTGAGGTCATTCATGTAGATGTTAGTCATCTGATGGCTTGATTGAGCCTGGGTGGCCTAACTATCCTCACTCATGTGCCCAAATGGCAGTGGTAGCTGTTGGCTTGGGTATGTGTCTCCAGCAGTATATTCCAGACTTCTTTACATAGCATCTGACTTCAAGAGAGCATGTGTGGAGGGGCACCTGGTGACTCAGTCGGTTAAGTGTCCTAAGCTCAGGTCGTGATCCCACGGCTTGTGGGTTAGTGCCCAGCAGCATCGGGCTCTGTGTTGACAGCTCAGGCCTAGAGCCTGCTTCGGATTCTGTGTCTCCCTCTCTCTCTGCCCCTCCCCTGCGTGTGCTCTCTTTCTCTCTTGAAAATAAATAAATGTTTAAAAAATTTAAAAAAAATTTTTTTACAGAGAGTATGAGTGGAAGTGCAAGTTCTCTTAAAGCCTAAACCCCACAGCTGCACATTGTCATTTCTGCTGCATTCTGTCATCAAAGCAAATTGCAAGTCCAACTCCAAAGCCAGAAATGGGAGAATAAATTCTACACTTGATGGAGGAGTGACAAATTCACACTGCTAAGGGGGAATTTCTATATGGAATTACTGTGGCCATCTTTGCAAATAATCTACCCTAGTGATTATGTGTAAAATTTCCTTTTATCTCAAGTTAAAATTTCAGCTTAAACTGTAGATGGATTACTCATCTAAGAAAGCATTTCCCAACCATTTTGCTGAATCACAAAAACCTTCTTAGTTTTAATCGTGAGGTAAATTAACACAATTTTAGGGTAACAGGAACAATAAGATGATGACTAGTACTACTGCTAATATTTATTGACTCCATATTCTGGGCTAAGTAGGTTACCTTATACTGTCTCATTCAACCATCACTATTTGAGTTAAGCATTGCTGTCTACATCTTTAAAAATAAGGAACCCAGGGGCGCCTGAGTGGCTCAGTCGGTTGAGCGGCCGACTTCGGCTCAGGTCATGATCTCACGGTCCGTGAGTTCAAGCTCCGCGTCGGGCTCTGTGCTGACAGCTCGGAGCCTGAAGCCTGTTTCAGATTCTGTGTCTCCCTCTCTCTGCCCCTCCCCCGTTCATGCTCTGTCTCTCTCTGTCTCAAAAATAAATAAACGTTAAAAAATTTTAAATAAATAAATAAATAAATAAAATAAAAATAAGGAACCTGAAGCTCTAAAAGTCTGTTACTTGCCCAAACATCACATATTAAAGATACATACTACTTCAGGGAGTTAAGGAAAATGTTTTTACATAGTCTGTTTATATATTATTAATTATGAAATAAATATATCTTTGGCCCCTAGAGCAGGAGTGATCTTTTTTTTTCCCTTGGCGTCCAGGTGTTAAGTCTCTGGCCTCTGGCCTCCCACTTGCTAGGTCTCTGCTATTCACTTGTGCTTAATATAGACTGTGTCAATATACCTTTGCCAATTTTTTGTATGGTAAAAATATGGGATTGAGAGTCAGAAAGACAGGTTTGGTGTTCTGGTTCTGGCAGTCATTAGCTGTGTAATGTGGAACATGTTCTTTAAGTAGTTCCTCTGTAAAATGAGTGGAATAAGAATGAAATTACAAAATGAAAGAATTCACTTAAAGCCTTCAGCATAATATCTACGATATAAGAGGTATCAATAAATTTTCTGTCTTTTACACCTACAGTGCTGTTCCAGAAATCAGACTTTCCTGGGATCTCAATTTTTAGTAAACTCAATACACATCTTCTGCTTCTTGGAATTATACCCCAGTCAAATCCATTTTCTGAATTGACATCTTCCTAAATTTGTTTCAAGAAGAACAGTGCCTGATTGTTATCCTGGCCTTATAGTCTGCCTGGACTGAAGATCCTAACCTTTTCATTTAACCTACAGTGGGACAGCCTCCCAGTTTGCAGATGGTAAGGACTTGCAGGACACTTAATCTTAAATGGAATCTGGGCCAGTTTCACCAGGACAAAAAGGAGGAGCTGAGTACTGTGCTAACTAATCCAGGACATTTGGTCATTTTATCACTTTAACCCATTAACTTATTTACAAAGTGATTATCACCAGATAGTTTTTTTTTGTTTGTTTTTTTGGGTTTTTTTTTTTTTTTTTTTTTTTTTTTTTGGCTATTTTAGCTCTACTTCTCTTCTAAGGAACTCCTCAAACCTTCAGCTTGAGAGACACTGGATTATCAGAAGTAGGGTCCAATGACAGATATTAAGGACCACTTTTCAGAAAAGTTAAGAGAGAAACAAAACAGTAACAGTAACAGTAACAGTTGGGGGATTATTATCCAATAGCTGTGTTAAGCAAAAACCTAATTGTGGGCAATTAATCATTTCTCTGTATTGAGTCCACATTGTGTTGCATTTTATTCATTTACTTGTTCAACAAATAGATATTAAGCACTGACAGCATGCCAGGCAATGAGTAAGGTACCAAGATTATAGGAGGGGGTAAAATCAGATTTATTATCTGATACAGTATCTAAAAAACTCAAGTAGCAACTAGCAACAGTGATGAGACATATATAGGAGTTCCAGGTGTGGTTGTGGTATTCAAAAATGTATATATGGTATGAACGATGAAATTTATGGGAAATCAGAGTAGCATCCCCTTATGAAACAGGGCTGCTGTCAATCAGCCCCAGCTGATTTTTGCTTTTCAAGAATATGTGCTGTACTGGGGCATCTGGGTGGCTCAGTCGGTTAAGCGTCCAACTTCAGCTCAGGTCATGATCTCCTGGTTCATGAGTTCGAGCTTTGAGTAGGGCTCTGTGCTGACAGCTTGGAACCTGGAGCCTACTTCAGATTCTGTGTCTTTTCTCTCTCTGCCCCTCCTTTACTCATACTCTGTCTCTCTTTCTCTCTCAAAAATAAATACACATTTAAAAAAACTAAAAAAAAAAGAATATTGGTGTACTGTTGCCAGATTTTTAAAACATCTCAAGAGAAAGGAGAATTCTCAATTTTTATGTGAAATCTATAGCTGAGGAGATATGGGCTCAAAATTTAAAACAAACAAACCAAAACAAAACTGAGACACCAGTTTGAGATTCTCTGTTTCACAGAGGATTTGTTCTTAGTGAAAGCGTGAGTGAGCTCATGGTTTTGAAATAGTAGTAGGTGTAAGAGTACAAATTGTTACCTAACCGGCTCAACGTGAGTTTTCAAACTGTGATGATGTGGAACCATAAGCAGAGGTAGCTAATACAGAATTTGAAATGAATGCCCTGAAATGGCCATCTAGATTATGAGAGAGTACATTCAATCATCACTTGGAGTACTTGGTTATAGTAATACACTCTTACATTTCTGTATTTATGGTGGGCAGGGCATGTTTAGCGCACATGAAAAGCAGGGTAATGGGAACTGTTAGCACCAGGTGAGTGTTGGGGCACACCAACGGAATTGTCTGTTTTCAAACCAACAGCAGTGGGTTCAGGAAACCTTCTTTATCCTTGAGATCTTCCTCTCCACTTTGTCAGGTTAACTCATATCCTATATTCTGGTAAAGATACCTAAGTTTCTCCATTTACTCTCCTCATTACTGTTTCAGTCTGTATTCTGTCTTCCTGCTCCTCCCAGCTTTGCTTAAACACCGATTCTTTGTTAATACTGCTCCAAAGACATATATCTCAACCTCATCTGAACTTCTTCAGAATTCATTTTCTATATCATTTATCTTAACCTTTAGTCGGCTATTATCTTATATTGTCATTTAAATGTATCATGTATATGTATATATATCTAATACAAATTAACTAGAATACAAATTTATGAGGGCAGGCACTGCAATTTATATTTATCTTAAATTCCCTGAGAGTTTGAGATCCCCAATATCACCTCCTGATTTGTTAGAAGGACTCATAGAACTCAGAATTTAGTCATACTTACAGCTATGATTTACTTTTGAGAAGTTTTTTAATGTTGATTTATTTTTGAGAGAGAGAGAGAGCAAGAGAGAGAGACAGGGTGTGAGCTGGGAAGGAGCAGAGAGAGAGGGAGACACAGAATCCAAAGCAGACCCCAGGCCCTGAGCTGTCAGCACAGAGCCCAATGTGGGGCTCAAACCCATGAACTGCGAGATCATGACCTGAGCCGAAGTCAGACCCTTAACCAACTGAGCCACCCAAGCGCCCCTACAGCTATGATTTATTAAAGCATAAGGATGCACAGCAAAATCAGCAAAGGGAAAAAGGCAGGTGGGGCAAAGTCTGGAGAAAACTAGGTGCCAGCTTCCAAGAGTCTTCTCTCAGTAGAGTTACACAAGACACCCTTAATTCCTCCAGCAATGAGTTCTGACAACAGTATTGTCCACCATGACAGTCGTCGGAAACTCAGTGCTTGGGTTTTACTAGGCACCCACTGACCAAGGTGTACCAAAATTCCAGACTCCTAGAAGGAAAGCTAGTGCTTAAAAGAAACTATAGTGTTTGCACAAACAATTTAAGTCACTCTAATCATTTAGGGAAAGTTTTGTATTTGTGTGGGGAACTGTTTATCATTCAAATTCTCAGATACCAGGCTTTCTGCTTTGCACAAATATATACATGCAAAAACAGATTCTTAACTATACATTTTCCTACAACATACATTGTTTTTCACATAAAATTGTGTAACAAATGTTTTTTTTTATTTATTTTTTTATTTAAAAAAATTTTTTCTTCAACGTTTATTTATTTTTGGGACAGAGAGAGACAGAGCATGAACGGGGGAGGGGCAGAGAGAGAGGGAGACACAGAATCGGAAACAGGCTCCAGGCTCTGAGCCATCAGCCCAGAGCCTGACGCGGGGCTCGAACTCACGGACCGCAAGATCGTGACCTGGCTGAAGTCGGACGCTTAACCGACTGCGCCACCCAGGCGCCCCTGTATTGAGATATCTTAATTTAACCTACTCCCAATCTTTTCCTGCTAAAAACTATGGTACAATAAATATCTTTCTATTTGTGCATTTTTGTATTCATATGGGATAAAGTCCTTCACAGAGAAATGCTGTGTTATAGTGAAAATTCTGTTTCAGTTTATCCCTTTTATGGTAAGCTCATGTTGAAATTGAACTCTTTACATAATATGCAGTAGTGAATGTTTTTTGACTGACTAGCCAGCATCCAATCCCTTTCTTTCCCCTTCCTACCCATTCTAAGATTTTCTCTTGTGGAACCAACCCTCTTCCATTGTACCATGTTCATACAATTCTGGTGGGATCAACTACTACCAGGAATGGGCATTAATTCAGGTTAGCACATCACATCCACATTATCAAAATAACTGGTTCAAGACGGATAGATTAAAGGAAAGTTCAGGTTTTTGGTACATGGGTAAACCTAAGAGAAGTTATGCTTTCTGTCTTTGAATATCAAAAAGAAAGCAAGCTGTCCTGAGTACTTGTAGCAACAATATCTTGACCATGAGAAATCAGCCTGAGAATGAAGGTGATATATAGAAGAGATGAAGGTGAGAAACTTGTAGATAAACAGTATAAAATCTAAGCCTGGAGGCACCTGGCTGGTTCAGTTGTAGGAGCGTGCGACTCTTGATCTCAGAGTCATTAGGAGAGCCCCATCTTGGGAGTGGAGATTTCTTAAACACAATACTTAAAAGCTATGACGAGGGTGCCTGGATGGCTCAGCTGGTTAAGCAGTCCGATTTTGGCTCAGGTCATAATCTCGTGGGGTTTGTGAGTTCGAGCCCTATGTGGGCCTCTGTGCTGACAGCTTGAAGCTTGGAGCCTGCTTCAGATTCTGTGTCTCCCTCTCTCTCTGTCCCTCCCCGGCTTGCACTCTCTCTCTCAAAAATAAAAAAATAAACATAAAAAAATTTACAAGCCATGAATAGAGTGTGTTAGCTACCCACCTTATTACCACTGGAAGTTTCAGTTGTTACTCAAAAAGTCTTGCTTGTTGTTTAACAAACTGGAGTTGTGATTTGTTACTGGAATCCCAAAGTATACTAATACATTTGTCCTCTATTTATGCATAGCTAGGAGCACCACTTTTGGAATTAGGTAGATCTGGGTTAAAATTTCAACTAGCCATGTAAGTTATGTAACTTTGTATGACATTTTCTGAATCAATTTTATTATTTTATGGGGATAATTGTATTTACTTTATAAGGGATTAGAATATTATGTGGTAGAATATGTAAATCATTTCACAGGGTGCCTGAATCCAGTTGGATTTTTTTTTCACCCTAGTTGGACTTCTAATTCAATTTTTTTCTGCATTCTCTTATACATGAATACATCAGTAATGCATTCTGATAATGATACTATAGAGAAACACTTTACACAATAATCTGGTATTATTGTGTAGTAAATTAGGTGGCATAACTACCAATTTCTATTTTACTGACCAAGTTTGTCTTTAAGAAAAGAAAAGGTTTGGGGCATCTGGTTAGCTTGGTCAGAGCATGCAACTCTTGATCTTGGAATGGTGAGTTCTAGCCTCATGTTGGGCGTAGAATGTAAAAAAAAAAAAAAAAAAAAAAAAAAGAAAAAAAAAAGAAAGGAAAGAAAGAAAAGGGAAAGAGAAATGATTTCAACATGTATTAATATGGAATGGCTCTGGGTGTCTTAAAATTAAAACATATCATACTTATATATTGTACTTATTAATAACTCATGACCTATTTATAAACATACATTTAAGTTATTTGGATTGTAAAAGGAAAACATAAAACATAAAATCAACACTCTTTTTTAAAAGATTTTGTTTTTAAGTAATTTCTACACCCAATGTGGGGCTTGAACTCGCTGAGATTAAGAGTCACATGCCTTTCCATTTGAGTTAGCCTGGTGCCCCTAAAAATCAACACTTTAAAAAAATTGAAAATCTCTTAGGAAATTTTGGGGAAAAATCTAAATATAACCAACCTCTTATGTGAAATGGAAATAATTGACAATTTAGGGACTGGGAATTATAGGAAGTTTAGCTTTTTTATTTTTAGTACTCTCATTGCTAAGATCATGGCTGTATCATAAAAATCTGAATTCACTCTATTCATGTCTTTAAACAGCCCATTTGACATGTTCCATGGTATATCAACATTTCTGAGATGAGGATGGTGGTAAGGGTGCTTGGGCATGGGGTTTGGTAATGGAGACAAGGGAGTTATGGGTAGAGTAGTTGTCTTCTAATATTAGCCACCAAAAGACACTTCCTTGGAAAGCTATTAAGCACATCTGGAATATACATTTCTAGGTCTTCTTCAGAGGTGGTTGGTGTCCCTGTGCACAGACTATTCTCAGGAGGGTCTATTTACAGTCAATAAATTCTATGTATTCCTCTGCAAAGACATTTGTGTTTGTGTGTGTGTATGAGTGTGTGCTGAATCATGCTCTTTATTTGAGCACTTTCTCACAAATCAAAAGAAAAAAGACTAGAAACAACAAAAAAGGTAGAACATAGTCTTATAAAGAAGTAGTAAATGTAGATAAAATAGAATGTTTCACTTATGTACCTTCACACAATGCAGTTTCTTCTGTTTTATCTCATTTTATCCTCAACATGAAGAATTGTTATCCTAATCTACACGTGAAAAGACATGAAGCTCAGAAGAGTTCAAGTATTTGCTTATTTCCATGTGACAAACAAGCGAAGGAACCAGGTTCTGATATTCATCTAATCCCAAATCAAGCGTTCTCTACTACACATATTGCATTATTCCAAATAGGTATCATCTAATAGGTTAATATTTTATAAATGGGATTTGCATCAAGTCTATAAAAAGGTTCAAGCACAGTAATTTGTCTTTATTATTCTAGATTCTAGAATTCTAGTTCTAGAATCTCTAAACTACTGTCTCCCTAAAACCGCAAGAAAGAAAGTCTAGAGTAGTGCTTTGGCGCAAGTGCTTGCTTTCCTTATAAATTCACTTCTTTGGAAAAAAAAACTTATTGAATATAAGAAACAAATACAAAGATGAATGTAATAAGATTTTTCCCTTTGAAGAACTAAAGAATCTAATTGTGTTTGACTGCAAACAATATATAAGGCAGAATGAGGTAAGCGCTGTAATGGAAGGACATAACAGAAGCAGATGAGAGAGTGCTGAACCAAGTTTGGTACTCCAAGTTCAAATAAGAGTTCAATGTTTTTCTCATTCTTTTCATTTATCCCTTTCTAGAGAGTACACATTATTGCAAATTTCTGTCATAATTATGGTTCTCAGGGCCCATCCTCTTTAGAATCTTTAATTTCATACAAGCACTCAGCATTCTGCAGTCTCTTCAAGTAACTTTACACTTCCTATCACTTTTGTGCTAGTTCATTTAAATCATCTGTAGTTGTCATGTTTTTCTCCCACCTCTCTGTGGCTATGTCTTTTTCTCTGAATTTTTCAAAAAGTTGTAAATGTAAAAATTTTAGTGAAGCTTTTTGTAAACCATACTTAGAAGTCTCTTCTAGATTGAGAGAAACCTGGCTGATAGTTAATTGTGTGTGTGTGCGTGTATTTACCAAAAGGAGCAGCACATATGTATATATGTGTGTGTATATATAGAGAGAGAGAGAGCACACAAACACACGCATATATACAAAGATATATATAGTCTTTAGTAGTTTCAGCATATATATTCATACTCAGGTTTGACTATGAATCAACTCCATATATGCTGTGAACCTTATGAAGTACTAAGTTATATAGGACAAGGTCCCTGCCTTGAAGGAGCTCAGTCTAACTTCCCATTTTACTAAAACTGTTGGTATTTAGAAAATATAAATTAGCAGCTCTCAGTTACTTTCTGGAATTTGGAAATATTTATTATGCACCTATTGTGTTTTGGGGAATGTATGGATATATGCTGATATAGTAATCCACATTAACTATTAAGTTTCCCAACTATTCTCTAGACTTATTTGCTGTTATTTCCCATGCCTGAAAAGTATTTAATCTTAATATATGTAGTTGTCAATTTCTATTTCCTACACTTATGCATCCACATCTTTGCATCAGTCCTACATGAAAAATCCTCAAAGTGCCACATGGTAACTACCACCAATTACAATACTAATCAAGTATACTTTACAAAATTAAACTTTAAAAATGTACCCACAAGTCTAGTTACTAAACAAATTTATTTCAGATCTTTAGCAATTCAGTTTTTGCAGAGTAGCAAAATAAAGTTGTATTCTACCTTTTTCAAAATGTAATATTATAATCATAAATATTTCTGTATTTCTAGAGTAATGACTTTTAATAGTTTACATTCCTTTATGTTGAAATGACATATTTAGTCTCCAAATATTCCATATGAAGTTTCCAAATTTTCATATTACAAGTGCAGCTACAAATGGGATTGTTGAATCAAAGGTAGGAACTTCAGTGTATCACTTTTATTTACATTAAAATAAATGGAATTTATTGAAATTAAAACAATCTTGTTTGCTATTTACAAATTGTAATGTAGGAGGCATATTATCCTTTGTGTTTTTTTACAAATACAATAGTATCAATAGTATCACACTTTGGAAAGCAGGTTGCTTTTTGCTAATTTTGATACAAGTGTAAAATAGCTTTAACATCGCATATTCACAGATTTAAGGACTTGACCAGAGCTTACCATGAAACCCCTAAACACTGCTTCTTCCCCCATCTGTTTAGAGTAAAACACCGACATTCTTTCGTAGACTGCTTAGCTTAGGTCTGATTTTTTTAATAAAAACCACCCAGCGGGTGGGTGATTTTGCTTCCGCGCGGAAGGGCTTCGGCAGAAGCTTTCAGGCAGCACCGCGGCATGGCGGGCTGAACTCCTGCCAGTTGCGGTGGTCACTGGGTCTGCAGCTGGGATGGATCTTGCCTTGAGTGGGCAAGTTGAAGGACGAGTCTCTCGCGACCTCTTGGGCCACATTTTGACCAGGACACTGCGGACCGCACAGTGCAACGTAAACTCAGGACAGGACGAAGGTACCACCCCGCCCCAGTTCGGCTGGGGAGTTCTGCGCAGGCGCGGCAGTCGTGCGACATCCGTCACTTACGGCTGAAGCGGTTTGTGCTGGGAGTTGGTGGCGCGGTGCAGGGCTCATAAGAACGAGCGGCTTGGGCGCGGGTAATCAGCTCCCTTTCCCCCTTTTCCCACTTCTTCTAGGTTCTTGGGACTACCGCGGAGCTTCCGGACCTGATGCGGGCGCCCTGTCTTGGACTGTCCCACCTTGCTCCTCTACTGCTCCGGGTGCTCCCGCGCCCAGGTGGGGGTGAGGGGCGGGGTCGGGGGCTGGGCTGGGCTGGACTCCATCCTGGCATCTTCGTGTTGAAATCTCCCGGGTAACTCGCCGTTCTTCTTGTTTTCCAAGACTGGTTTCCGGGGATTGTGACTTGCAGGGTCCGCCATGGAGCCAGAGCAGATGCTGGAGGGACAGACGCAGGTACCAGGAGGCCCTGGCTTCAGGGTGGCGGTGTGCAGCGAGAAGGGGCGGCTCGTGTCTCAGTGACCTGTGTTTTGTTTTCTAGGTTGCAGAAAACCCTCACTCTGAGTACGGTCTTACAGACAATGTCGAGGTAATTCGCCCAGTTCTTTTGCCGTTTCTGAGCGTCTCTTACGTGCTGGAGAAAACTTAGGATCCATTTTTACCAGGTTGCTTTGCACAAGGGAAAACTTTTATCTCAGCATGAACCAAACAGTATCAAGTTATGGGTAGCTTGTTTTATTAGTGGTGCTAATGCTTCGTGGTATACAGAAGTCCAAATTACTTTTGAGTCAAGAGTTTGAACTGAAAGTGATATAAAGAAACAAACATGCGTCACCAATGGAGACTGTTAGAATCGTTTTTGCTTGGTGGCTATTGATGAATCTGTTGGGATATTCTTTGGAAAAATTGCGCATTAAAATTACACCCATTGTCTTTGTAGCAGAATAGTGTGCTGGTGGAATGAATAAATGTTGTGTTCTTTTTGCGTTCAGTAGTAGATGCCTTTGGAAGCTGTAACACACATAATAGACATTGTTTTTGTCTTACACAATGAAATCTGAATTCAAAGAGTACACACAAAAAACATACACAAGTGGATATACTTTCCCAGAACTTTTGCATATAAGTGCTAGGAGGTTGTTTAAAAGTGGAAGTTAGGGGTGCCTGGGTGGCTCAGTGGGTTAAGCATCCCACTTTAGTTCAGGTCATGATCCCACCGCTCTGGGTTCGAGTCCCATGTGGGGGCTCTGTGCTGACAGCTCTGAGTCTGGAGCCTGCTTCAAATTGTGTGTCTCCCTCTCTTTCTGCCTCTCCCTCCCTCATGCACTGTCTCACTCAAGAATAAATAAACAACAACAATTAAAAGAAGTAGAAGTTATTTTGTAAATGAATGAGTAAATGCTAGAGCAAATGAATTAGGCAAGGCTGGGTGGGATTGGTTAGGAAAATAGAGGCTTCCAGGAGATGTGTATGTTTTATTGGGGGAGGAAAAAAAAATAGGGAAAGACCTTGCCAGTGATTAAGTTTGGATAAATGAGTGCAGGAGTATTTCCAAGCGAAGTAATAATAGTAGCAGCTACTATTTACACAAAAGAAAACTTTGTGTAAAGTAATTACACCAGTTTGTGTTCTATTCCTTTAAGAAACTTCTTTTAAGGCATCAGCACAATCTTTCTGTGATGGTGCTTGTGTACGAAGGCAGAGCCGTGATACGGTACAGCAGTGTTTCCCAAAGTGTTTCTCTCAAGTCCTCAGACCAATTTCCATGGAAAAGTGAGGAAAAAATGAGCGGAGGGAGTATTTGATAATGATACATTGTTTGGTGATTGGTCTTCCTGCTTTTATAATTTAAAAATGCCCATTCTCTTGGGGCACCTGGGTGGCTCAGGTCACCATCACGCAATTCCTGAGTTTGAGCCCCACGTCGGGCTCTGTGCTGACAGCTCAGAGCCTGGAGCCTGCTTCGGATTCTGTGTCTCCCCGCCCCTCCCTTCTCTCTCTCTCTCTCTCAAAAATAAATAAACATTAAAAAATGTTTTAAAAAAGCCCATTCTCTTATGAATTAATGGTGGTAGTAAAAGAATATATATTTATTTATTAGTAAGTTTTTACTTTGGAAAATAGAGTTCATTTCCCTATGTTGGTTCCTTCGTTAATTGTGTAATTTTGAATTTGTTGTTTGTGGTATCTGAAAGTCTGGAAACCACTACAGTTGCTGCTACTTTCTGTCTTACTCCATTTTGTTTCCTAATTTCTTTTTGGGGGCTTGCTTTATGGTTTATAGCATGCAAGTCTAGCTTAACAATTTACCTTCAAGTGGTATTATTTCTTTTAGTGTGCAGTGTAAGAACCTTAACGACAGTGTTCTCCCATTGTCTTTCAACTGGCCTTTGTGCTATTGTTATATATCTTCTACATATTTTATAAATACCATAACTCATTTTTATTTTTTTTTAATTTATTAAAAATTTTTTTTTATTAGTTTTCTTTATTTTTGAGAGGCAGAGAGAGACAGAGTGCGTGTCGTGGAGGGACAGAGAGAGAGGGAGACACAGAATCCAAAGACAGGCTCTGGGCTCCAAGCTGTCAGCACAGAGCCCAATGCAGGGCTGAACTCACTAACCATGAGATCAAGACCTGAGCCAAAGTCGGTCACTCAACTGACTGAGCCACCCAGGCGCCCCCATTATTTTTATTTTTTTTATTTTTTAAAGTTTATTTGTTTGTTTTTGAAAGAAAGAGAGAGTGCAAGCGGGGGGTGGGGAGAGAGAGAGAATGAGAGAAAAACCCAAGCAGGCTCACTGTGCAGAGCTGGATCCAGGGCTCAAACTCTTGAACCATGAGATCATGACTGGAGTCAAAATCAAGTGTTGCTGCTCCCTTAACTGACTGTGCCACCCAGGTGCCCCTCATTATTTTTATTTTCTTTAAAAAGTTGTCTTTAAAGAGATTTAAACAATAAGAAAAAGGAATATTTCACATTTACTCACTTATTTACCATTTACCATATTTACCATCTTGACTCTTCATTCTTTTGTGTAGATGGAGATTTCCATCCGGCATCCTTTTCCTTCTGCCTTAAGGGCTTCTGTTAACATTTCTTATAGTGTAGGTCTACTGGTAAGGAAGTCTTCGAGCTTCTGAGTGTCTTAAAAAAAAGCATTATTTTGTCTTTATGTTTATTTTTTTAATTTATTTTTTTTGTCTTGAGATATTTTTGCTGGGTATAGATTTGTTCTGTTGTCTTTGGCTAACATTATTTCTGGCAGGAAATCTGCAATCATTTCTGTCTTTTCTTCTCCATACTTAATGTGTCTTCTCTTGGTGTTTTTAATTTTATTACAGGTTTTAAATAATTTGATTATGATATGTCTTGGTGTGTTTTTTTTTAAATTATTTTTATGCGTCTTGTGCTTAGGATTCATTGAGTTTCTTGGATTTGTGGGTTTAGAGTTTTCATGAAATTTGGAAAAATTTCGGCCATTATTTCTTCAAATATTTTTAAATACTGTTAGCTTAATTTATTTACGTTTTCCTTTCCCTTCTTGGAGATGTGGAATATATTATAATAGCTGGTTGATGGCATTGCCTATTCTATCATCTGTATCATTTCTGGGTCTCTTTCTGTGGACTGAATTGTTTTCCTCATTATGTGTAGTAGTTTCCTGCTTCTTTGCTTGCCTGGTGATTTCTTATTGGAGGCTGGGCATTATGCATTTTATCTTGTTGGGTACTGGTTATTTTTGTATTCCTTCAAATATTCTTGAGCTTTGGTCTAGGACACAGTTAAGTTACTGAGAAACAATTTAATCCCTTTGAGGTTTGCTTTAAGCTTTTCCAGGTGAGACCAGACCGACCTTTAATTGAGGCCTAATATCCTCCTCTTGCATCTCCCCCAAGGCTCTGTATATTATGTGGTTTTCCAGTTTTGTGTCACAGGAACATGAACTATTCCTGGTCTTGTGTGAGCTCCGGGGATTCTGTCTCCTGCTTATTCTAGGTCTTTTTTTCCCTTAGCCTTGGGTAGTTGCCCTACATCCATGCACTGATAAGTACTCACCTGAAGACTGTAAAGCAGTCTCTTTAGTGTCTTTCTGCACATTTCTCTCCTTTCCATGTACTCTTGAGTACACTGTCCTGTAAATTCTAGTTGTCTTGATCTCCCTGAAGTTTCAAGTCTGTCTTCTCAGCTTGGGGAGATTGCTGAGCTCTGCTTTGGGTCTTTCTGCGTTGCATCCTATATGTTTTCTAGCAGGAAGCAGTAGCCTATGACAATCAGAGGGGTCACCTTTTTTTCCCCCCTGTTTTTGTGATCATTGTTCTACACCGTTAACATCTTATACCTTTTTTTGGAGGGGGGTGGATTTGTGTGTGTGTGTGTGTGTGTGTGTGTGTGTGTGTATACATATATATAAATTAATTCAGGATTTTGGCTTAACTAAAATTAAGCATTAGCAGTTGGCACATAGTGCATATTCATTAAATATTTGAATGAAAGATGAGAGGTTTTGGTCAAGGGGTTTTATTATAAGATATATAGGAGTTAATCAGGTATTGCTTAATTGAAGCAATTAATTGCCTCCTTATTGAAGGTATTGGAATGTCATGTAACTGACTAGTTTTTGTCATATGGGCATTATCTGTTGAAATTTACTGAGGAACAGTAAGTTTCTTAACCCATGAGCAAGTAAATAGATATTTTATACATTAAGTACAGAACATTATCATCTTACTAAGTCTCAAAATAAGATGGAAAAATCATGAGCCTGATTAGAGTAGTTGCCTGACATAGTTGTGGGAAGTGTCTTTGGAAATCATAGTACATATATATTGTAGGTATATGATTAAAGTTTTTTTTTGTTTTTTACCACTTTTTACAAAATAAAATTGTCTAAAAAAGCTAAGTCTAGAAAATGTTTCTTTGTTGTCATTGACTCATTTATATCCAGTTTGAGTATGATTGAAGCAAAATTCATTTTTAAAAAATTTTTTTTACATTTATTTATTTTTGAGAGACAGAGTGAGACAAAGTGAGAGTGAGGGAGGGGCAGAGAGGGAGGGAGACACAGGATCGCAAGCAGGCTCCAGGCTCTGAGCTGTCAGCACAGAGCCCAACGCGGGGCTTGAACCCACAGACTGTGAGATCATGACCTGAGCCGAAGTCGGATGCTCAACCGACTGAGCCACCCCGGTGCCCCAAAAGTTCATTTTTTAAAAAAGATTTTAAGTAATTTATACCCCCAACGTGGGGCTTGAACCCACAACCCTGAGATTAAGAGTTGCATGCTCCAGTAACTAAGTCCTCCATGTGCCCCAAAAGTTTATTTAAATGAAAGTGTTCTTAATAGTGGTTTGTCTTGTAGATAGCCACTTATTTCTAAATTTCTAAAATGGTCGATTTGTAAAAGAATGCAAAGTTTTTCAGTAAAGATGTCAGATGAATCTATGTGAAAGACCTAAATTTGGGGGTTTCTAGGAGTAATAGTATAAGTTGTTTCTTAAACATCATTTAAATATCACATTAATGATCTTTTCCATATGATCCTCATTTTTTGACTATCATTTACTTAATATTTTTTCTTAATTCTGTTCACTTTTAAAAATCATGAATGCATTTCTTTAAAAAAGAAACCAATGGAAAAACATTCTCATTTGATAGAGGATAACCATAAACAAGAAAATAGTGAATGTGAAATGGTGGGGATAAGTTTTAGCTATATTCTATTGCCATTGGAAAACTCTGAGCCTGAAGCCTGCTCTCTCTGTTAAGAGTTTAGCAAGTGTTGCTAAAGTGTTACACACCTATTACTACGGAAGTGAGACTTATCCTTGATAACTGCCTGTGATGAAAGAATTGAAACAGGACTAGCTTTCTCACTGTGATTCAGTGCTACTTATTGTCACGTCCATATTTTTTGAAGCATACTGTAGGAAAGTATTCTTTTTAAAAAAAAATTTTTTTTTCAACGTTTTTTATTTATTTTTGGGACAGAGAGAGACAGAGCATGAACGGGGGAGGGGCAGAGAGAGAGGGAGACACAGCATCGGAAACAGGCTCCAGGCTCCGAGCCATCAGCCCAGAGCCTGACGCGGGGCTCGAACTCACGGACCGCGAAATTGTGACCTGGCTGAAGTCGGGCGCTTAACCGACTGCGCCACCCAGGCGCCCCAGGAAAGTATTCTTATGAAAGAAAGAAAAAGCACTTGTATTTATTCCTAAACAGGCAGAAAGAGAGAGAGAAAGAATAGAATCTAGAGATAAGACATTAAAAGAATAGACACTATGGTGCCTTCAGAGAAGAAAGGCTTAAATGAAATTTAGAGATGGGTCTGATTTTATTTTGGCAGAGAGATTTGCCCTACCATACCAACTCTCTGGTCATTGATTTGCCTTTTCTACTCATGTCATATTTCCATTATTTTTTGTTTAGCACTCAATCTAGTTATTTGTAATATACATGCGTGTTTTTTGAATCCACTAGAGGATAGTAGACAATGAGAAGATTAATGCAGAAAAGTCATCAAAACAGAAAGTGGATCTTCAGTCTTTGCCAACTCGTGCCTACCTGGATCAGACAGTTGTGCCTATATTATTACAGGGACTGGCTGTGCTTGCAAAAGAAAGGTAAGATAGTGTCTGCAAATGGAGTTCCTGGAGAAAGCAAAATAAAGGCTTCCCTAAGTGAAATCTCATTAGTTATCATTAGTTATGTTTAATTATTTCTTGCAATATAAAGAGTTAATAAAATAAAAGTCAGCCCTAATATCATCAATTAAGACACTTTCATTTATCTCTACTGATCTTAGATCATATGCATATTTGTAAAGATTTGCAATTGTGTACATGTAATTTTATCTCCTTTTTACTTAATATTATAAACTAAAACTTTTTCCATATCTCTGCATAGGCTTTGTGATTATAATTATAACAGTATTGCAGTTAGCCATTTTCTTATTGTTGAGCTCTTAGGTCCAATTTCCTTTGTTATTATAGGTTAGCAGGTGACCTGTGTTATATGTTTTCATGCCTCTTTTGCTTTTGTTTCATTACTTTCTTATGATAAATTTCCAAGAGTTGATTTGCAAGTTTGAGGAACATGACTCTTTTTATAGTGTTTAACACATAATACCATTTTTCCATCCAAAAACTTATCCTTAAGTTTCTTCCATTATCATAGTTTTAACAGCGTGACTGTTAACTTTTCTTGTCAAGGTATTTTGATTTATATTTATTAGCAACATTACAGTTTTTTCTGTACATGTTTTTTCCTAGTAATTCTACCTAAATTCTTTTTGTATAAGCAAATCCAATAGGGAAAATGTTTTTATAAATTAGTTATACGTATAAAAGAGGATTTATTTATGACTGCAAGTTATGTCTCGGCTCTAATTCTGTCAATTAAAATATGGGCATCTTTTATATTTTCTTGTTGTTTACAGAAATCCAATATATTAGAAATTATAAATATTACTTTAAATGCTAGAAGGAAAAATTTGAAGAAGTTTTTAAGTAACATGCTATTATTAAAAACCATTTTTAAGGAAGGAATTCTGGCAAAATTATTCATGAAATTAACCATAAATATTATGTGAAAAATGTTGTTTATGTCTAGGCAGTTCAAAAGGCTATTTAAAATGGTAAGGGAATGTTTTGAGATCACTGTAAATGAATTCTAAATACGCCTTTTCATAGTAGGATTTTAAATACCTGATTCCCCCAATTTTTCATCTTTCATCTTCTTTTTTCAGCAAGCATAATCTTTGGAAAAGTGATAAATAGGAAATGACATCTTCTGTTAACATTTTTTCCTAGTTTTATTGAGAAATAATTGGCATATATCACTGTATAAGCCTAAGGTATATACCACGGTGGTTTGATTTACATATATTGTGGTATGATTACCACAGTGCATTTAGTTAACATCCTTCATCTCACATAGATGCAATAAAAAGGAAAAAAACAAATGAAAAGAAATTCTCCTTGTGATGAGAACTCTAAGATTCTACTCTCAACAACTTTGCTGTCTCTCACACAGCAGTGTTAGCCGAGGTCATCGTGTCAGATATCACACCCCTGGTGCTTATTCATCTTGTAACTGGAAGTGTGTGCCTTTTGACCACCTTTCTCCAGTTCCCCATTCTCCCACCTCTTAATTCTAAAAAATATGTTTTAACTTCTCAGGTGTGCTATAGGGTAGCAGTATTAGAATTATTATTGATTTAAATATTTGAAGTAAAATACAGGTGACTTAAAATATAATAGAACTTACTTGTCCAAATGAATGTTGATCCCTTCGATTCGTTTTTTGGGAGTTCATCCACTCGTCTCAGTGATGCTACAGCCATTTTCCTATATTGGTTTTGTACTCTTATTGAAGGATGATACTTGTGGAGAAAATTGTGCATGTCATAGGTGTACACTTCGATGAATTTTCAGAGTCCAAACATACCCACAAAACTTGCAGTCAGATCAAGAACCTGAGTACTGTCAGCACCCCAGAGTTCTCCCTGGTGACCCCTTTAAGTCCTTATTTCAATATCCTGGGTAATCGTCATCCCACTGTCAAACATTACATTTTTGAAACTTTGTGTTTTAGAATTGAGTTTATAACCAGATTTAAGTCATACAAAAATCTCAGCCTCTTTAAACCATATTGTTGACTGACTTGCTTGTCTGTTTCACTTACCATGTTTACTACAAATGGCCTTTGAGTGTAAAATGAAAATTAAATTTAAAAAGATGTGTTTTTGTTAATGGAATAATACATTTAAATTAATACACCTAGAATATAAATTTCTAAATTTTGGATTTCTTTTCCCTTCCAGACCACCAAATCCCATTGAATTTCTAGCATCATATCTTTTAAAAAACAAGGCACAGTTTGAAGATCGAAACTGACTTATTGGGAAGAACAGAAAAAATTTTGTTTCTACTGTAGATTTACATGATTAAGAGGCAGCTTTAATTGCCAAGATTTCCCCCCCTTTTGGAAGTATAAGAACCTTCAGGACAACAGAACTTATTTCCGGAATTGCAGAAGAAAACATTTCCCTTATTTTGATTTAATCACAATACTTATTTAATGAGTGTATTCTGTGCAATTTTTTTCTCAGATTGTCTTTAACTTTGTTTTTAAAATGACCTTCAAAATAAACTGTTAAAACGTCATTATTTGAAAGTAGTTTTTGTTCTCTATGACAAATATTTTATATGGTTCAGTTATTTTCATGAATTGCTTCTTTCTTGGGTCTTAGAATGCTGCAGAATTTTACAACAGCATGAAAATACAACAGAGTCAAGTTTAACATAACAATCTCAGCCAGTTTTTCTCTTTGTTGTCCCTGGACCTCCTGGAGGGTGGGATCTGGGCATCTTCAGTTTTTAACATTACAGGTGATTCTAATGCATAATGAAGTTGGAGTACTGATAGAGGCATTGTGGACGGTGTACAATATCCTTCATTGCTCTAAACCTTTATGGTAATACAATAACAGCTGTCGTTTGTTGCAATTCTGTGTGTCAGGCATAAGTACTATTTTACTTAAATTATCTTTAACATTAGCAACTCTACAAAGTAGATATTGTTATTCCCATTTTGCAGATGAAACCTTTGGAGAGGTTAAGTGACTTGCTCAAGACCACACTGCTGGTAAGTGCTTGAATGGCATTCAAACCCAGTTCTGCCAATGTGTTGTTGATAGCTCAGTGAGAAGTACTTGTGCAAGTTAACATCATTGCTGCTTTTTGCAATAGAAAACACCAGCCAGTCCTTTCTGGGGGTCTGCTCACTTTGTCCTATATGAAGAAATTAAATAACTCATTAGCTCAGAAAAAAAAAAAAATTGTCTGAAGAAAGCCAGGCAGGAGAAATATTCATTAGGGGAAGTGATTCTCAGTGGGGAGTGACTTTGCTCTCTCACCCCAGAGGACATTTGCTAATGTCTAGAAACAATTTGGTTATCACAACTGAAGTAATACGGAGTTTTACTGGCATCTGGTGGATAAAGGCCAGAAATGCTGCTAAATATCTTATAATACATAGGACAAGCTGTGTGCCCCACCTGTCCCCAAGAATTACCCAGCTCAAAATATCAACCAGTGCTAAGGTTGGGAAGCCCTGGTTTAGGGGCACATGGCTGGATCAGTTGGTAGAGCATGCAACTCTTAATCTCAGGGTCATGAGTTTGAGCCCCACATTGGGCATAGAGTTTACTTTAAAAAAAAAAGAAAAAGCTTGCTTTGGAAGTGTATTAAAACTAATCATGTGAGGGCCAAGTTAGGAATTAAATGCTAATGACGTATGTCTTAAAGTTCACTTTTTAAATTTTTTTTTATTTTTTAAAATGTTTATTTTTGAGAGAGAGACAGAATGTGAGTGGGGGAGGGGCAGAGAGAGGGAAACAATTCAAAGCAGGCTCCAGGCTCTGAGCACAGAGCCCAATGTGGGGCTCAAATTCACAGACTGCAAAATCATGACCTGAGTCAAAGTTAGATGCTTAACCTACTGAGCCACCCTGGCACTCCTGTCTTACAGTTCACTTTAATGCAGCAAAAGCTTATTTCAATAGGAGTGACACTTGTGGGGAGGTGACATGGTTTTGATTTAAAATTGCATATCTATATATTTGAATAGGAAAAACCTGTAAAGATTGGGATCTCTTGCTTATAGTTTCCACAAATATTAATTCTATCCGATTCATTTTGGTTATTTGGCTAGCTCCTACATTAATCTGCCTGAGTCTTTTTAGTGACATTTTTAACATTTGATTAAGTAGTAACTGGGTAATTTTTATTAAAGCACCAATAATTTTATCATCTTGACAGCAGTTCTTCACCTGTGACTCACATCAGAGCCACTTAGGGAACTTTTCATATTTGTTTCATATATAAATAGTCCTGGAGAGCCTGATTCAATTGTGATCAAGCCTGGGCTTCTGACTTTGACAAAAGCTCTTTAAGCCATTCTGATATACACCTCTGGTTAATGACCACTTTGAAGTAATGCAGTACTCTGCCTAGTGCTACATTATTTCTGGTGTTCTAAATTCTCTTTGAGATGGGGTTTAAATTACTCAATCTTGAAATTGATCCTTTTAAAAGTTATAGCTGAGAATAGGCATATTTTGTGCTGGTAGTACACATGCTTCTTACTGAATGCTTATCATGTACCAGGCACCCATGCTAAATACATGAATTGTGATATAATCTTCAAACCCTGTGAGGTAGATTTAATTTTAATAACTCACTTTTAGATGAGAAGAGTGAGATTTTTTTTAACTTGCTCAAGGGGAAATAAGTTTGGGGCAGGGATTCAAACCCAGATTAATGCTATATTACCTTCCCTTAATGCTATGTTACCCTCTGCTTTAATGTTCTCAGGGGTGCTTACAATTTTTCTTTGGGGGAAAATCAGTTTGCCCTTGTGTGTGTACAGTAGGAGGCCTTTTATCTAGTTGGTAGACGGAAAAGCGAGTCATGGTAGGGAAGCCTCAATGACACTGAACAATTTTTTTTAAACTTAAAAAAAATATAAATCTTTTTAACCTGATAATATTTTTTTTTCAATCTTTTCTTGGGTGTGGGTTCTCTGCTTAGAATTCTGTTTCGTTTTTCTTCCTCAAACCACTTCTGTAATGTATGGTCTGAAAATTCCAGTTTTAGGTTTTTTCTGAAAGTAGAGGATTATTTTAGACATTTAAGAAGTAATTTGTAGAATCCTATAATTTTTTAATGATTTTTTTTCTCCAGGCTTCAGTCATCTTATCTGCCTCTAATTTGGCAGTTTTTACTTAGTCTTTCCAGAGTATTCCACCTAATTTTTGTAGCTCTTTTGCATTATGTGTTTGCATTTCATTAGTTTATGTAATATTTGATTAAATTGTGTAGTGGTTGTACCTAGTACAACTGGTATAAGTCAACTGGAGAACACAATGGACTCTTGTAAGTTATGTACATAAACCTGGGAGGAGATTGTAATAATGTGAGACTTTCCTAAAGAGTGTAGTCTATAACCTTCAAGAGTTCAACTTATATTTGACTATGGGAATGGAGAGCATCACTTACTCCAGTAAGTTAGTGAAGTAGAAACCAGTTAAGAAAGTTTCCACTACACTTTGATGAGGTATTTTATGTGTAGCTGGCAATTACATTATAGAAGGCATTCCTACCCTTTGAACACTTATTTGGGTAGGTTATTGTTTAGTAAACAACTATAGAAATAGAGTAAGAAGTGCTACGTGTTACAGAGAATGTGTGAATTATGTTGGTAGATAGCTTAGTGGGAAGATGAGGAGAGCAAATTAGGCATAGATTCATAGAGGAAATGGAGACCTTGAATCGAAAAAAAAAGAAAAATGGGTTGGATAGAATGATATTGTCTACTTAATTCTGACAATCCTATAGAAAGAATATTGAACCTTTGCTTAAATCTCATTTAGGAGAAGGTATAGTGAGATTTTAGGATTGATAACTTCCTGCTTCCTGATAGAATGGTCATAGGGATAGCATAAAATATTGTAGCCAGATATTTTTCTGGACTGGATTCCAAAAAGGCATTAACAAATTGGATGCCCGATACCTGTCATCAACCTGTAGAAATGAAGGACGAAGATGAAAGCTGTAAATGGCTATCACTGAGAATCTATTTGTTTAAAAATCTCTAAATTTAAATTAGGAAAGTAATATAATAGTGGAAAATAGGTCACCAGAGATAAAAAGGCTAGGAAGTGATGAACATGAATTTTCTTTCAAAAAAACCCTCTTGTCAGACTTAAAAAAAACAAAAAAACAAAAAACCCTAAATCTTTTGACTCAGTTGTTTCATTTCTGGGAATTCTAAATAATATTAACAATACATTTGACAAAAGGTTTGAAAATTTTTTTCCGAAAAATTAGAAGTGAACAAATTTTCATCTCAATAGGAATCACTAAATCTGTAGTTAGCTTAGTGTCAGGTACATAGTTAAGTGTTTAATAGACATTACTTATAAAATTTGACTTCTAATGGAAGGGCAAAGTTGACTGACAATTAGAGTACTAGTTAAATTTTTTTTTTTAACTGAAGTATAGTTGACACAATGTTACATTAGTTTCAGGTTTACAACATAGTGATTTGCAACTCTAAGTTTTGCTGTGCTCACAGTATAGCTACTTTCTTTCACCACACAACACTATTACAGTATCATTGGCTATATATATTCCCTGTGTTGTTCCTTTCCACCCTGTGACTTATTCCATCACTGGAAGCCTGCACCTCCCACTCTACCAGTTTTTGCTCGTTCCCCCAACCCTCTCCCCTCTGGCAACCATCAGTTTGTTCTCTGTATTTATGTGTCTGTTTCTGGTTTTTTGTTTATTCATTTGTTTTGTTTTTTAGATTCTGCCTATAAGTGAAATCATAATGGTATTTGTCTTTCTTAGAGTACCATTTTTAAAAATTTATTTTTATTTATTTTTGAGAGCGAGAACAAGCATGAGTGGGGAAGGGGCGGAGAGGGAGGGAGACAGAATCCCAAGCAGGCTTCCTGCTGTCAGCACAGAGCCCCATGTGGGGCTCGAACCCATGAACCATGAGATCATGACCTGAGCTGAAATCAAGAGTAAGACGCTCAACCAACTGAGCCACCCAGGTGCCCCTTAAGAGTACCAGTTTTAATTGAAATCAAAAGAGCATCTTTATGTTAAAGTCTTCTCTCAATGTTGATTTGTCCAAAACTCTGTAGTTTTATTCTAGAATATTTTTCAGATATGGGGGTTTTAGTAAGTAGTAGGCTGCTCCTCAAGCTGCCAACCATGGATAAATAAATTATAAAAATGGTCAATTTAATATTGTCATGTAGATTCCAAACATGAAGTCTAAAGATGTAAGTAAAGTAGTGTGTGTGTGTGTGTGTGTGTGTGTGTGTGTGTGTGTGTGTAGGTATATATGTAGATGGCACAAGTTTAATCTTTTGTCCATCCTTATGCTTTGGCCACCTAAACAAGTACCTTTACAAATTATTGTGTTTCCTTCTGGAGGTAATCTGTATATATGCAAGTGTATGAGAATACTTACAAGTATTCATTTTTACATTAATCATAGGATACTTTAAACATTGTTTTCCAGTTTGCTTTAAAAAAATTTTTTTTAAAGCTTTCCATACCAGTATATAGCACCACCTATTCTTTTTAACGGGTGCATATGTGTGGATATATCCTACTTTAACAAGACTCATATTGATGGGTATTGTGGTTGTGTTAGTTGTTTGCTAGTACAGACTGATGCAGTGAATATATGACATGCTGTTTCAGAAAATATGTTGGGCTATGAATGTTGGGTTCTGGGACTAGTGGTGCCTTATTTATTAAAGTCTGTGCTTCATAAGGACTGTATTAGTGAGGAATTCTTCCTTGCCCTTTGCTGTGACTGATGTTTATGGAGTGTCAAATCCAAACCCCTGGTGGATATAATGGAAATTGTATATAATACAGGATGTAACACAGGAATTGCACAGTATTGCCACACAGGCTTCTCCTAGGATATGAAATGAATATTTTGCATTATATGGATCTCCATTAATTTAAAGGGAGGTAAGTGAATAGTTTCAACATATTTCTTTCAAGAGTCTGTTCTTGAATAAAAGATGGACAGGAGGAATAATGATGGGATATTTTTAGAGCATTCTAGAGATAATAGTAGATCTTTTAACCTTTCACTTCTGTTGGCATTGTGGTCTTTGCTGAGTTTGACCAGGAAGAAAACTCCTTTGGGGGAAAGAAGCCTTCAACAGAGCATTTCCATAGGGAGGAAGCTTAAATTTAAATTAAACTACCAGTTTGGAACGAGACCTAGAGTTGTTGCTAGGAGTAGAGGATAATGATAAGAATAAACCAAGAACAGCTTATAAATTGTTTTCAGATTATTTTCACTTAATCTCACAGCAAGCCTGTGAGTTAGATACTATTTTTTGTATGTTGACAGATAAGAACACTGAGGCTTGAAAAGGTTAGATCACTAGACGCCCATGATCACATAGCTGATCAGTGACAGCCAGGACTCAAATCCGTTTTTCTAATTTGGCCAGCCTGAAATACGAAGCTTTCTCAGTTCGTTGTATCCAGTGTCCCTTCCCTGTCTTTTTTGGGGCCATAGAAACACAATTAGGAGTCCTTAACTTGAGGAACTACCACTGCTTATCAATGCCATATTAACCGTATCGACAGTTTTCTTGAAACTTATGATGAAAAGTTTACCGATCTACCATGTCATCATTTGCCACTGAGTTTTGGTATTCCAAGAAGAGTACCATGGAATTAGAGCTCCAGCCCACCTTTTTGTTATCTTTAAATTGACTACTTGGCACATTTTTTTTTTCTTTTGGCTGTAAAATATGTTTATATTTGGGCAGGTTAGTGGTAAAGTGAGAGGGTTAAAAATTGAGTAAAGAAATACAGGTCAGTCTAAAATTTTTTTTTTTTTTTTTTTTTTTTTTTGTCTAATAACTAACTGTGTAGAAGAAGGTGTGAAAGTCAGAAATGGTCCAGTATTTGACCAGGTTTTTAGGCCTGGGATGTCACACAAGATCCTTGGGCCTTAAAGCTGACAAGGTGGGAGGAGGGATGGGAACAGGACAGTAATTTAACACTTCCTCAGAGGTCCAAGATATCCTACTTTACTGTGATTCCTCTATAATTTTAAAGGAATTCTTTGTTCCTGGCACTTCTGTGGAAAAGTTGGATTTATAAGAGGAGGAAATGTATGCATCCTATGTCAGGCTCTTTACATTTATTAACTCTTGTAATTCTAGGGACACTCCTTGAATGAATTATTCCCTTTTCATAGAGAATAACTGATGCTAGGTATATCACACTTGAATCTCAATTAGGGAGTTAAGACAGGCACCTCCATCCATATAAAATGAAACAAGATAACGTTTATAGTAGTCAAAGCCGGGATTAGGTGGTCAGGGTGGCCCAGTGAAGCAAAAACTAGAATTTGCGGGACCACAGGCACACCACCATGTGCCTGTTTCTACAAATGAACTTCCCAACGTGGCCACGAGCTCGCATCCCTGGGAGTGAAACCTTGGGGGTGTGAATTCACTAAAAATTCGTGTGCATGATGGGGGTGGGGGGGGGAAGGGCAAACTGGACTGTCCTCGTGGAAAACCGCATCGGCGTGCCCTCGGAGCTCTACATTTAAGGAAGTTGGCTGGGGGAGGGGGCTTGCCCTGCGGCTGCGTCCTGCTCCCCGCACCCTCCCCCCCCCCCCCCAAAGCCTCTGCTGCCGCTAAACCCCGGAGAGCGGAGCGTGCACGTTGAGATTCCTCGGCGGGCCTGGCAGCGGCTGCTGGGCATGCTCAGTGGGCAGGACCCGTTAGAGTGGCGAGTAAGGAAGCGTTGGCTCCTCTCTGGGTCTGCCTTCCCCGGTTCAGGCCCCGGCCCTGGGCTTTTGTGTGCGCGGAGCTGCAGCCGCCGCTGCCTCCTCGCGGGGCCGCCCGACCCCAGATGCCGGCCGGCCTGTCCGGTTTCCGCCGTTAACCTCGCCGCGCGGCTGGAGGAGGAGCGGGGCGGGGCGGGGCCCGCGGGCCGGCGGCCGGGCGGGCAGGAGGGCCCTGCCGGGGGTGGGGGTGGGTGCGGGGAGTCCCGCGGGGGGTGGGGGGAGGGGGCGGGCGCGGAGTCACGGGGGTGGGGTCACCGGCGGTGGCTCGGGGAGGCCAGCTGGGAGGGGAGGGGGCCGTGGGGGCGGCTCGGCGGAACCGGCCGCGGCTGGGGAGCAGCGGCGAGGCCGGGGGCTGGGGCCAGGGCGTTCCGGGCTTCGCTGAAGCCGCCGCGGGCCCCATCTTCCGGCGGTCGCCGGAGTTTGTGGTGATTGTTGCTGCCTCCGCCACCGCCCCGGCTGCCATCTCCTCCTCCTGGGCCGCCGCCTCCTCCTCTTCCTCCTCCTCCTGGGCCGGGCCGATCCCCTCCCCGCCGCCGCCTCCTCCTGGGCTGGGCCCGCGGTGTCTCGTCCCCTCGCGGAGCCGCTCCTGCCGCCGCCGCCGCCGCCTCCTCATTCATCCTCGTGCACCATAGGCGGCACAGGCACCAAGATGTCCAACCGAGTGGTCTGCCGGGAAGCCAGTCACGCCGGGAGCTGGTACACAGCCTCAGGTAGGGCCCCAGGCCGGCCGGCCCGTCAGCCCGCCGCCGCCGCCTGGCCCCGCGCCCGCGGCCGCCCGAGGTCGGCGGCCCGGCCCCGCGCGGCGGCGGGAGGGACGAGGGCGCGGACGGCCGCCGGCCGCGGACCGCGTGGGGAGGGAGCGGCCCGGAGGCCGGCCTCGCCGCCTCCCCCACCCGGGTTGGGCAGCCCGCCGGGCAGCCCGGGGCCGGCCGCCCTTCTCGCTCAGCCCGGAGTTGGGCGAGAGGGAGAGTGGCCGCCTCGGCAGCCTGCGCCCTCCCTCGGGACCCGGCTGGAGGAGGGAATGCGCTCCCGGAGCTCCCGGACCCGAGTCTGCTGGTCGCCGCCTCCGGCTCCCGGGAGGCGGGCGGCCGGCCGGCCGGCCGCTGCCACCCCCCCGAGAGGACGGTCTGCCCGGCGCCCGAGCCCCGCTTCCCCCACCCGGCGCCGAGGGAGGGACGCGCGTTCCTGTGCTCGCGGTTGCTCCCCGCCGGCGGTCCGAGCGGCGCCCGCCACCGGGGCAGTCCTCCGTCTGGCGGCGTGCACGGCCGCGTCCGCTCTCCCCTCTCCCGCGAGGAAGTCCTCTCCCTCCTCCGCTGGCAGTTTGGCAGGAGGCAGCGCTCCGCTCTCACCTTTAAGGTGCTCAGCTGTCTGGAGAGGAGTGCGCGGGGTAGTACTTTTTCACGTTGCCGGACCGGAGCCCACGGCTCCGCCCGTGAGGTCTGCGGGAGCGGGGTCTTTTCTGGGATTTGCAGCTCTTGTGTGTTGGGGGTAGAGTAGGAGTATTGCCAGGCGGTGGCTTGGGGTGGCCTCCCAGCTCTTTTGTCAGTGTTTTCATTGTTACTGTCATTCACGAAGGGGGCAGCTGGGATTTGGCATCAGCACTTTTGCTCAGCAGCCTCGCCACTCTCTAGTCGCTCAGCACCACGCAGGTGCTGAAGTACCTAAGGAATTAGATTAGGGTCTGAGCGAACGGAGGCTTCTGTCCACACTGCCTAAAAACATTTTAGAGCTCTTTAAGAAAGCCTAGGGACTTTCCCTTTAATAAACGTTTTGTTAGAGCGACTGTTTTCTGGGATTACTTTCAGGAGTCACATTTCTGGTAAGTTAACAAAGAAAAGTTCCCCTGTGATTCCTAATAGTTTTCAGTCATTTGGTATTGGCTTATCAATAACTAGACCTAACTTTAACGTGGATCGCATCATGTTTCCTTTTGCAAATAGTTGGATTGGCTAGTGACATGGTTTGTGAGACAGCAAAGGTTTGGAGGAAAATTCATTTCTCTGAAGTTGCTAAACGAGCTCATAAATACATGCACTTTACTGACTCACTGAAGATTCGCTGCCTTAGGAAGACACAAAAGAATCATAATTTGCAAGCCTAACAGGTAGCTGTAGTTTTGTACTAAGCAAATGACATTTGACTTACCTTCATGGTCCTAAAGTACTTCATAAACATTTAATCATTTCTCACAACCTGAGAGTGTCAGTTAAGCTTTTCTTGTTCAACATATGGGGCTGTGCCCAAGACTGTGTACTAGGCAGAACAGGAACTGAGAAATGGGGGAGTCCCTAGCTCCTGGGTTTGCCCTCCAATTTAGTGTATTGCTAACATCCAGTTTATCAATTATAGTCTTTTCAGGGTTGTAAGTCACTAAGCTTCTTCAGTGTATTTTGAAGGTTAAAAAGTCTCAGTTTTCACTTTCATGGCCTTCTTTTGATTTATTTCTTTTGGTTTTGTTTTCTATGCCTTTCTATAAGTGTTAAGTGTTTTAAACTTTTTTTTTTTTTTTTTTGTAGCTTGCATTGAAATTTCAACAAAGGATTCTGGAGGAATTTTTATAGATTCTTGAACATTCTTTGGGTAATAAAATAAGGCAGAGTTGACACTTTGGACTTGAAGAGACTTCTTCAATAATCTCAAATATGGGAATTCTTTTATCCGGCTCAAAACATTCTCTAAGTATAGCTATCATTAGGGAATGAAAATGAAGTAATTTCTTTCTTTGTTTCTTTGTGTGTGTGTGTGTGTGTGTGTGTGTGTGTGTGTGTGTGTGTAAGCATAATTTTATTTTTTTCAGTGTTAGGTTCAGGTGTACAGTATGGTGATTCAACAATTCCTGTAATGGACTGTTTTCTTAAAAAATTTGAAATACAATCTTACTTCCCTAAACTTTCAAAGAAATCGATAATGCCATTTTGATAATGTGAATAGTTATAGACAACTTCATTGTTAAAAAAATTCAGAGCATGAGTGTCTTGTGCGTGTGTATATATATGTGTGTGTGTGTGTGACTTTAAACTTAAGTGATTATTTTTAAAAAAAAATTTTAATGTGTATTTATTTTTGAGAGAGAGAGACAGAGCGCGAGCCCGGCGGGGCAGAGAGAGAGGGAGACACAGAATCTGAAGTAGGCTCCAGGCTCTGAGCTGTCAGCACAGAGCCCGACGCTGGGCTTGAACCCACGAGAGACCATGACCTGAGCCAAAGTCAGACAACCGACTGAGCCACCCAGGCGCCCCTAAACTTAAGTAATTATTAAGGATGAATTTAAAGCAGTGTAGTTGTAAAAGCTTATTTTGTATTTGAAAAATAAGTGAAGTAAAAATAAGTAAACTTCAACTTGGTTTGGTAACTTGTTTAACATTACCCAGTGTACCTATATTGATAACTTTGACCATTGGAAAAGTTTTACTTGTGTTATTATTGTTTTCCCTGGTGAACTACTCTTAAAAACTTGAGTAATAGGAGAGAGACAGATGTCATTGTGGATTGTCATTCTGTTCTTCCTACATCATTCAGATCATGTCCATAGAATTAAAGTATTTGGTTATGGGTGAAATCACATTTGCTTCAGTTCAGGAAAAAAAAAAAAGTGTGTGTACTTATATATGTTACATGTATATACACATATATATCTTTGTTTTTATTTACTTCTTGTTATATGCTAGATCCACTAATAGAAGTCTAAATTATTCCCTGCCCTCGAGGAATTTACAGTTTATTTAAAGTAAGTAATAAGACAGCAAATACATTTTGGATAAATTAGGAGTGCTTTTATAGGAGTTCTGAGGATTGTGGAATCACTTTAAGGTAGGATTTGAATTGTGCTTTGAAGGAATGGTATTTAGGTGGGTTTAGAGAGGAGAAAAGAACATTGGGGAACACCACAAAATACAGAGACAAATAATGTGAATAGATCAATTTAATAAGAATGGAAGGTTCACACTTGGGTGTAGTTCTTGAGCCTGGAATAGTAAGTAGGTTGGTGCTACAGTATTGATGCCTGTGAATGCTATGCATAATAGTGATTTGACTTATTCAGTAGGCAGTCAGAACCAAGGGAGAAGTTTCTGAGTAGGGAGCTAATATGTGAGTAGCATTTTAGGAAAATTAATCTCATAGGAAGGTTAACCCTCAGTTCTTTACCTGTGTATAGCAGGGATCAGCAAACTATGCCCACAGCCCAGATCCAGCCTGCGGTCTTTTTTTTTTTTTTTTTTGTAAAGTCCACTAACTAAGAATGGTTTTTAATTTTCAAAGGGTTTAAAAAACAAGCATAAACCAAAAAGTGCAGTAGAAACTGTCTGCGTGGCCTGTAAAACCTAAAATATTTAGGCCCTTTACAGAAAAATATGCCAGCTTCTAGTGTAGGTTAGTGGTTCTCAAAGTGTCATCTCTAGACCAGCAGCATAATGTATCTGTACTCTGTATTTTCTCTTATAGCTTTTATTTCATTATTTCAGGCTCCTACTATCTTATATCAAGACAGTTATAACTGCCTCCTAACTGGCCTTCTTTCTGCCCGTCTTATCCTCCTTAAGTCCATCCTCCACGTAGCTCCCTGAATAATCTTCTGACCACATAATTCCTTTACATAAATCTCACTGACCATCTTGCTTGTTGGAAAAGGTCTGTTTCTTCATGGCTTGGCATCCTCCTTTTTGGCCACTCCCTTCTACCCCATCCCAGTCCTTGCTTTTACCACCCCTTAAAGCAACATGTAACAGCTCTAATTGTTTCTTTAAATACATTGTGCTTTTTTACTCAAGCTGTTTGTCTGATGGAATGCACTTTGCCAGGATAATTCCTCTCTTCTTTTAAAGACTCAGGTGTTCGTACCTCCAAGAAGCCTATCCTGTTGCCTTGCCTCTTCCTGGCTGTTTTTGATGTTCCTTTGTACTCTCATAACGTGCTTAGCTTTACATTTACCTGGTTCTCTGTATGTGTGGTCTTCTGTAACGCTAGGAATTGCTTGAAGCTAGGAGCAATATCTTACTCATTTTTTGTACCCTGAGTACTCAGAACAGATTTTATACTTAGTAGGTATTTAGTAAGTATTTGAATGAATGAATGTTAAAGTGCTTCACATATAGTAAATATGGACAAAGATTTTGATTGTTTAAATCCTGAAGAACAGCAGCGTGATATAAGATCATTGCTAGTTAAATCTCTGAGTGTAGTACCAATGAAGAATGTCGGTGGTGGGAAAGGATTAGAAATCCTTTCACCAGTTGGGGACCTCATTTTATACAAGACTTTTAAAGACGTGTAACATGCCTTAAGAAAAGCGTATGACTAGATGAATTTTCACATTATAAGCACATTCGTGTAATCAGTACCCAGCTAAAGAAACGTATCAGTGTTGGAATTCCCAACCCCTGCTGTGTTCTTTGTATTCTGACACTAGAAAAGTTTTGCATGTTTTTGAACTCTATATAAAGTAGGATCATAAAGTATATCTTATTTGAGCTTCTTTTGCTCAAAATATTATATTTATGAGATTAACCCCTGTTGTGTTGTAATTTGTTTTTTTCTTGTTGCTTTATTCTGTTATGTGAGTATACCACAGTTTATTCATTCTCCTGTTGGTGGACATTGGATTATTTGGTGCAGTGAACATAGTTGTACTTTTTTTTCTGGTAAAAAAAAAGTTTTTTTTTTTTAATTTATTTTGAGAGAGAGAGAGAGAGAGAGAGAGCGCGAGCGAGCGCATGCATTACCCGGCAAGTTGGAAAGGGGCAGAGAGAGAGAGTCCCAAGCTGACTCCACGCTCAACGAGGGGCCTGATTCAGGGCTCGATCCCACAAACCATGAGATCATGACCTGATCTGAAATTAAGAGTTGGCTGCTTAACCGATTGATCCACCCAGGCACCCCTACAGTGGAATTGTTAAGTCATGATTATGGTATGCTCATTTTTAGTAGATTCTGCTAAAGTTTTGGAAAGTGGTTTTACGAGTTTATGCTCCCACCACCAGTGTATGAGTTCTAGTTGTTCTGTATCTTTGTCAACACTTATTATTGTCAGTCTTTTTATTTTTACTTATTCTGGATTGGTAGATAGTGGTATTGCATTGTAGTTTTAATTTTATTTTCCTGATGACTAATAAAATTGAACACCTTTTTATATTAGGGACCCTATGATATTGGCCATTTGGATTTCTGCTTTTGTGAAGTATCTGTTACAAAGTCTTTGGGTCTTTTTCTATTAGGTTGTTTACTTTTTTCATATTGATTTGTAGTTCTTTACATATTGTGGTTATAGTCTTGTTAGATTTATATATTGCAGGTATTTTTTACTCTGTAGCTAGCCCTTCCAGGATCTTGGTGTCCTGGTGAATCAAAGTGCTTAATTTTGTCCTGGTGAATCAAAGTGCTTAATTTTAAAGAAGTCTAGTCTGTCCATTGGTTAGTGCTTTTTAATTTCCATTTGTGAAATCTCTGCCTATGTCAATGTTATGAAACTGCTTTCCTAGGTTTAATTCTTAATTTTTATTTTTAAATATTTATTTATTTTGAGAGGGAGAGGGAGAGGGAGAGGGAGAGGGAGAGGGAGAGAGAGAGAGAGAGAGAGAGAGAGAGAGAGAGAGAACACGAGCAGGGGAGGAGCAGAGAGAGGGGGAGAGAGAATATCCCAAGCAGGCTCCTGGCTGATAGCACAGAGGAGGTCATGAGATCATGACCTGAGCTGGAATCAAGAGTTGAAATAAAAAATCAGATTCATAATCAACTGAGCCACCCAGGCACTGTCGCCCACCCCCCATGTTTTCTTTCAAAAGCTTTATCTTTTTTTTTTTTAAATTTTTTTAATGTTTATTTTTGAGAGGGAGAGAGACAGAGCATGAGCAGAGCCGAGGGGCAGAGAGAGAGAGAGAGAGAGAGAGACAGAGACAGAGACAGAGACAGAGACAGAATCCAAAGCAGGCTCCAGGCTCTGAGCTGTCGGCACAGAGCCTGATGCGGGGCTCGAACTCACCAATGGTGAGATCATGACCTGAGCTGACGTTAGCCACCCAACAGACTGACTGAGCCACACTGGCACCCCTAAAAGCTTTATCTTTTTACCTTTCATATTTATATCAATAATTCATCTGGTTGATAGCTGTATGTGTATGAAGTAGGTATATTACATAAATTTTTTTTGTTGAACTAAATGTAGATACAGAAAAAGTATTCAAGTGTACACTTTGATGAATATTCAGATTTAACATACTCTATGTAACCAGCCTGTTATATCAAGAAATAGAATGTTGTCAGCATTCCAGAAGGATACATTATGTTTTAATGTTTAAAAAAAAAATTTTTTTTTAATGTTTTTATTTATTTTTGAGACAGACAGAGACAGAGCATGAGCAGGGGAGGGGCAGAGAGAGGGAGACACAGAATCTGAAGCAGGCTCCAGGCTCTGAGCTGTCAGCACAGAGTCCCACACGGGGCTCGAACTCATGGACTGTGAGATCATGACCTGAGCTGAAGTTGGATGCTTAACCGACTGAACCACCCAGGTGCCCTGTTTAAATGTTTTTTGAAATTGGTATGTCTAAGTGTATATTTAATGTGGGGCCTTTCCCCCCTACCCTGTCCCCAAAAATGGTTGTTACATTGATGGTACATCTCATAATTACTGGTGTCTTGGAATCAAGGAAATATAGCAAAGTCTGATGATTTCAAAAAGCATTCTTGAAGTGTTTGTATGATATATATCTTAAAAAAAATTTTTTTTTTAATGCTTATTTTTGAGAGAGAGAAAGAGAGCATGTGTGTGAGTATGGGGGAAGGGCACAGAGAGAGAGAGAGAGAGAGAGAGAGAGGGAGACAGAATCTGAAGCAGGCTCCAGGCTCCGTGCTGTCAGCACAGAACCTGACATGGGGCTCAAACCCATGAACTGTGAGATCATGACCTGAGCTCAAGTTGGACACTTAACTGACTGAGCCACCTGGGCACCCCTGTATGATATATGTCTTAATTGCAGTTTTACTTTTTGAGTTGTTTTATTCATTTTGCCATATTTCTAAACTTTTAATAAAATTTTGTCAGGGTGCTGTGGTTGGAAAACTGCAATTGTTTTATTTTTTTGACATGTGCCTTGAGTTTAGAGTGTCAAAATACATCTCGGTGTGTGAGAAATTGAAAAACTGTCTAATATTCTCCTTTGAAGTAAAGAGATTATACGTATAATATTTAGTCTTAAAATTAACTTTTTAGGTTACTAGATACAGTGTTCTGTATGCTGATTTTTCTTTGCATTTCATCCTGCTGTTTTACTTGGAAAAAGGCAAGAAGGAAAGAACAAATTTAATAGGCAAACTGTTACAGTTTTGTTTGATTACCACTGGCTCTTTCTCACTTTCCTTCTTGTTTTTTCTCATGTATTTTCCAAGTCAAAGTCATCTTTCTTTTTTTTTTTTTTTTTAAAAATTTTTTTTTTCAACGTTTATTTATTTTTGGGACAGAGAGAGACAGAGCATGAACGGGGGAGGGGCAGAGAGAGAGGGAGACACAGAATCGGAAACAGGCTCCAGGCTCTGAGCCATCAGCCCAGAGCCCGACGCGGGGCTCGAACTCACAGACCGCGAGATCGTGACCTGGCTGAAGTTGGATGCTTAACCGACTGCGCCACCCAGGCGCCCCCAAAGTCATCTTTCTTACCTCCATGGTATAGTTTGTAGTTATCTCCTTTTGGATTTTTGTCCATTTGAAAGACCAGGATGATAGCAAAAATGCCCTTCATTAAACATATTCCACGGGTACGTTTCCTATATTTGTATATAATCTGTAATCCTCAAGGACACTACAAGGTTGGTATTGTCTCCATTTATGGATGTGGAAATAATGACTCAGAGAAGTTGAATAACTTGTTTAAGGTATATTTAAGTGGAGGAGTCTGATTGCAGGCAGCCAGTCTGACTGCAAGGAGGTATGGTGAGATATGCTGCTCCAAACATTGAAGTTTTCTGCTCTTCAGGTTTTTTCTAAACTATTGACATTTAACTCACACTTGTGTATATCTTATGGTTTATAAGGCATTTTCTCATACATTTTTGATTTTCACAATAATCCTGTGATTAGGTATAGGATAGGTAAGGCAGGCAGGCTTTAATCCACCCCCTCCTTGCTCTCTTATTGATGAGAAACTAAGACTTGGCGGAGGCTAAATTGCCCGAGTCATACTACTGGTAAACGGCGAGCTAGGATTTGAACACAGGACTTCTGGCTGAAGGCTACTGTTTTTTGTTTGTAGTGCTGCTGGAGTAAGAGAGAAGTGGAATTATTTGGAGTCAGTAAGCATCTCTATAATTGTTAAATAAATGTTTTAGATTATAAAATAATAAAAGTGTGACTAGAAACACTTATGAATATTGAATATTATTCATAGAAAATAAATACTGGTAAAGGATTTGGTTTATTTTAATTAGGCTGGTCCCAGAATTTGAATCAGGCCGAACAAAACTTGATACTTCTGGAGAGGCTTTGTTTAACATTCAGTGATTCAGTGTTGAATAAATTGAGCTCTGTGTGAAGGGTACTGCTCTAGGGACTAGTAGTGTAGCAGGAGATGAAACAAACAAAAATCCCTAGAGTGTATATTCTGTTTGGAGGAGATAGACAATAAATAAGGTAAGTAAGTAAAATATATAGTATATTAGATACGGGAAAGTGCTATGGAGAATTATAAAGCTAATCAGAGCTGCTGGTGCATAAAAATGTTTAAGAATCGGAGGGAAGTTTGCAATTTTAAATAACATTGGAAGGGAAGACTTCATTTGAATGACTTTGAGTGAAGACTTGAAGTAGAGAGAGAGCAAGCCTTGCATTGTAGGTAATTTTAGAGGTAAAATTAGGTAGGTAAAATTAGAAGATAATTTTTTAAGTTTATTTATTTTTGAGAGACAAAGACAGCATGAGTGGGGGAGAGGCAGAGAGAGATGGAGAAAGAGAGAATCCCAGGCAGGCTCCACACAGTGCAGAGCCTGACATGGGGCTCAAACTCACAAAACTCACATGACCTGAGCTGAAAGCATGAGACTTTTAACTGACTGAGCCACCCGGGCGCCCCTAGAGGCCAAGATAATTTTAGGCTGAAGGTACGTCAAGTTCAGAGGTCCTGAAGCTAAAGCTGGCTTGGAGTATTGGAGAAACAGCAAGGAGGCCATTGCAAGTGGTATGAAGTGACATGGATAGAGTAATGTGATATGAGGTTAAAAGTAAATGGCTGGAGCAGAGGCACAGAGGTGCTTTGGTCAGACAGGTCTTGAAGACCATTGTAAGGACTTTTCTTGAGTGAGACAGCTGTTGGAAGGTTTTGAGCAGTTGATGACATGCTCCATTTAGATTTACTAGAATCACTTGACTGCTGTAGTGAGTGTCAGGGAGTGGTGAAGCCGGTGGCAAGGGCAGAACCAGAGAGACCAGTTACAAGGAAAGCACTAATCCAAGTAAGAGACGATAAAGGCTGGCATTGAGTAATAATAGCAGTGGAGGCAGGTCAGAGTGATTGGTTACTGGATATATTTTGAAGGTAGAGCTGACGAGATTTGCTGCCATACTTGGAAATGGGGTATGAGAGAAATAAGTCACAGGTATTTCTTTCTTCCTTTTTTTTTAAAATTTTTTAAATGTTTATTCATTTCTTTTTGAGAGACAGAGATACAGAGTGTGAGTGGGGGAGGGGCAGAGAGAGAGGGAGACAGAGAATCTGAAGCAGGCTCCAGACTCTGAGCTGTCAGCACAGAGCCCGATGCAGGGCTCAAACTCACAAACCATGAGATCATGGCCTGAGCCAAAGTCGGCCACTTAATCGGCTGAGCCACCCAGGCGCTCCAGTCACGGATATTTCTTAAGGTTTATCTGTTAGAAATTGCAGTAATGGAGTTGCTACCACCTGAGGTAGGGAAGACTTATGAGAAAAAAAAAAAAGGTAGAGGAAGGTTAGGAGCTCTATTTTGGTTTGTTAAGTTTTGAGGTACTTACTGTAAGTCACGTGGGCACATGAGCCTAGACTTTAGGGGAGAGGCCTAGACTGGAGATGTAGAATTGGGAATTATCATTATATAGATGGTATTTAAAGCCAAGTGTCCGGTGAAATTACAAGAAAGGGAATAGCTAGGCCAAAGAGGTTCATGACTAAGCCTTAAAATGTTTCCAACCTGAAGAGGTTGGGTCGGTGAGGGAGATCATGTAAGGAAGACCAACTGAGCATCTCATTAGGTGGAGAATGAGATAGCCTAGGAGCCAAGTAAAGAAAATGCTTGAAGACATCTCAGTGCAGTTAATATAGATTTGCCTTGGAATTTTTTCTTTGACATACACATTTCAGTCTGGTCTAGGCTGCTCTGCTCTTCAACATCGTTTATGCTACTGCCACAGCTTCTCAACTCGTTGCCTACTTTCCATTCTGTTCTTTACACAACAGAGAGAGAAGGGAGAGAGAGAGAGACAGAGAGACAGAGCGAGAGAGAGAGATATCTTCTAAATATGTGAATGAGATAATGGTCATTTTTCAGAACCCTCCCCTCATACTTAAAATCACATTCAAAATTCTTACTGAGGCTTAGAAGGTCTTACATGCTCTGACCGCTGCTCAACTTTCTGATTTCATCTCCTACCACTTATTCTTTATGCTGTTCCAACCATTCTGGCCCTCTTACTGTTTCCCAAATATGTCAAGCTTATTCCTGCCTTAGGACTTTTGCAGGTACTTCCCAAGATTGGCTAGTTCGGGCAGAGTAGCCAAGGAAAGGATATTTTTACTAATTCCCTTATTTTGCTAGTCACAACTAGGAGTAGACCTAGGAAGGGGTGAAAATGGGTGGGATAGCTTTTCTCAAAGTGTGATGAGAAACAGTAGTCCCTGGAGATGCCTTTGCAGAAAGGCTTTATGGTCAAGTAAGTTTAGGAAATGTTGCATCTGTTTTTCTCCCTTGGGCCCAGATAACTAACAATAGACTTGTTTTATGGCTCATTACATGGTCTGTCTTGGTGAATGTTCTGTGTTCATTTGAAAATAATGTATGTTTTCTGTAGTTGTGCGGTGGAATGCTTTCTAAATGTTAATTAGGTTAAGTTGGGTTATTGTATTTAAGTCTTCTACATTCCTATTGATTTTCCTTATTTTATTATTTATGTTAGTTCCTGAGAGCAGTATTGAAATTTGCAACTATAATTCTGGGTTTGTGTATTGTTTCTTTTAGTTTTGTTGATTTGTTGATTCATGTATTTTATTTTATTTTATTTTTTTTAATTTTTTTTTTCAACGTTTATTTATTTTTGGGACAGAGAGAGACAGAGCATGAACGGGGGAGGGGCAGAGAGAGAGGGAGACACAGAATCGGAAACAGGCTCCAGGCTCTGAGCCATCAGCCCAGAGCCCGACGCGGGGCTCGAACTCCCGGACCGCGAGATCGTGACCTGGCTGAAGTCGGACGCTTAACCGACTGCGCCACCCAGGCGCCCCAATTTTAAATATCTTATTTAATGTACATGTTTGGGATTATGTTTTCTTGAATTAACTATTATTATGTATGTTCCTCTTTATATCTGGTAATATTTTTTGTTCTGAAGTGTTCCTTGTTTTATATTAATAAAGCCAGTCCAGCTTTCTCATAGGTAATATTTGTATGGTACATGCTTTTTCATCGGTGTCAGGGGTCACTGAGACTACCTTCAGGTTTGATGAGCCCTTAGAAGGACTCCTAGAACTCAGAAAAGCTGTTATACTTACAGGTACAGTTTATTACAGAGAAAGGATACAGATGAAAATCACAGAAAGGGAAAGGTGCATATAGTGGAGTACAGGACAAATCAGGTATCAGTGTGTCCTCTCTCAGTGCAGTTGCTCTGACAGTGTTAAATTCTGTCATCAATGATTTGACAACAAGTATGAAGTCTTGACAGCCAGGGAAGCCCATTTGGGCCGTGGTATCACAGGTTTTTATTTTATTGGGGATGTCAGTCTTATAGGCATAAAGCACTCTTGTGACTGACCTTAACTAATCAGTCTCTAGCTCTCCTGTCTTTTGCAGAGCTCATAGTGATACAGTGTGGCCCATGGTATCAGGAAAACAAAAACAGGAATTTATGACAAATCATATTGTTAGCATAAACTAGCAAGGCCCTAGGTATACGAAGACCCTTTTTTTTTTATTGTGGTAAAATATACATAGCATGAAATTTGCTATTTTACCAATTTCTAAGTGTACACTTCTGTGGCATTTAAGTATATTAATATAATTTGCAGCCATCACCAATGGTTTCCCAAACTGAAAGTCTGTACTCCTTAAATACTAACTTCCTATTGATTCCTCTTCTCATCTCCTGGCAACCACCATTTTACTTTCTTTATCTATGAATTTGCCTATCCTAGGTGTCTAGGTTAAGTGGACTCATAAAATATTTGTCCTTTTTTGTGTGACTTACTTTACTTAATATGTTTTCAAGGTTCATCCGTATCCAAATTAGTATGTATCAGAATTTCATTTCATTTCAAGGCTGAATAATATCCATTGTATGTATAAACCGTATTGTATTCATTCATCTGTTGATGCACAGTTGGGTTGTTTGTACCTTTTGGCTATGTGAATTAATAGTCCTGTGAATGTTGGCGTGCAGGTATCTGCTTGAGTCCCTGCTTTCAGTTGTTTTGGGTATCTGTCTAGGAGTAGAATTGCTGGGTCATAGGGTAATTCCATATTTAACTCTTTGAGGAATTAGCAAACTGATATCCACAGCAGCCACACTATTCTACATGCCTACTAGCAATGTACAGGGGTTCTACTTCCTTCACATCCTTGCCAACACTTGTTCTTCCCCCCTTTTTTTCTTTGATAATAGCCATCCTAATGACTAATGATATAGAACATGTTTTCATGTGATCATTGGCCATTTGTAGATTATCTTTGGAGAAATGTCTACTCAGTTCTTTCTCCTATTTTTAAATTGGTTTGTTTCTTTTTATGAAGTTAAAAGAATTCATTGGATATTCTGGAAATTAATCCTTTATCAGACATATGAGTTATAAGTATTTTCTTCCATTCTATAGATGGTCTTTTCCTTTCATGATAGTATCTTTTCATGCACAAAAACTTTAATTCTGATGAAATTCAGATTTATTTATTCATTTATTTATTTTTCTTTTGTTACTTCTGCTTTGGTGATGTATAAGCAACCATTGACAAACCTAAGATCATGAAGATTTGCTTCTGCAGTTTCTTCTGAGAAATAAGTTTATATAGTTTTATATAGTTTATAGTTTTAGCTTTTACATTTAGGTTGTTGATTCATTTTGAGTTAAGTTTTGTATATGGGGTGGGTTTGGGTTCAACTTTATTCTTTTGCATGTGGATGTCCAGTTGTTTCAGCACCATTTGATGAAGAGACTATTCTTTCTCTGTTGAATGTTCAAATCAATTGATTATAGATGTTTGGGTTTATTTCTGGACTCAGTTCTAGTCCATTGGTCTCTATGTCTATCTTTCCTATTCCATTACCGCACTGTTTTGATTACTGTAGCTTTTTTACCCCATTTTTGATAGGTGATTTGGTAAAAATTGAATTCAGTAGGTGTGTTGACATTACTTCTTTTAGCACTTTATAAATGTTTTATTGAATTTCGGCTTGCACGGCTTCTGAGAATTCTGTGATTTTTAAAAAAAGTATTCGTTTCTCTCAATACAGTGTTGTTGTTTTTTTTCTTTTCCTATGGTTGTGTTAAGCTTTTTTTTTTTTTTTTAAACTTATTACCATTTTCCTGCTATTTTATCATCATGTGCCTTTGAGTGATCTGAGTTTATCCTTTTTTGGGATTCACTAAGTTTCTTGGATCTGTGGGTTATAGTTAGCAGCAGATTTAGAAAAATACTTGTCATAATCATTATTACCGCAAATATTTTTTCTTTTTACCCCCTTTGTTTTCTGGACTCCAATTAAAAGTATGCTAAATAGCTTGGTATTGCCCTATAGTTAATTCAGAATTGTTTTCTTCTTTCTCTCTGTGCTTCCTTTTGGGTAATTTCTTTTAAGTTCACTGATTTTTTTTGTGTGTGTGTCTTGTGCAATATCTAAATATGCTTTCAATTCCATCAGTGACATCTTTTAAGTACAAAAAAGTTAATGAAATAACTGCTAATTTCACCTGAATATTACCTTTTCTTTTTTAAGTTTATTTGTTTTGAGTTTGAGAGAGACAGGGAGACAGAATCCCAAGCAAGCTGTGTGCTGTCAGCGCAGAGCCTAACCTGGGGCTCAATCTCACAAACTAAGAGATCATGACCTAAGCCAAGATTGTGAGCTGGAGTCTTAACTGACTGATTCTGAGCCACCCATGTTCCCCTCATCTGAATATTTTCTTAAAAATTTTTTTTAAAATTGATTTATTTTTTAACTAAACATTTTTTTTTAATGTTTATTTATTTTTGACAGAGAGAGAGAGAGACAGACAAACAGCATGAGCGGGGGAGGGGCAGAGAGAGAGGGAGACAGAATCTGAAGCAGGCTTCAGGCTCTGAGCTGTCAGCACAGAACCCGACACGGGGATCGAACTCACAGACTGCGAGATCATGACCTGAGCTGAAGTGGGATGCTCAACTGACTGAGCCACCCAGGCGCCTCTAAAATTTATTTTTGAGAGAGAGTGGGTACATGTGTGCGTGCGAATGGGGGGAGGGGCAGAGAGACTGGGACAGAAGATCTGAAGCAGGCCCTGTGCTGATAGCATTGAGCCCAATATAAAAACATTAAAAAAATTAAAAAAAAAGTAACTTTTTATTTTTTATTTTTTTGCTGATATCAGGGCAACCTAGAAATTGAAAATACATGTGAATTATACTTAATATTGGTTTAGAGTTATTTTCTTTTAAATTAATTTTTTTAATGGTTATTTATTTTTGAGAGAGAGAGACAGAGCATGAGCAGGGAAGAGGCAGAAAGAGAGGGAGACCTAGAATCAAGAGTAGGCTCCAGGCTCTGGGCTGACAGCACAGAGCCCGACACAGTGCTCCAACCCATGAACCTTGAGATTACGGCTTGAGTGAAAGTCGAACGCTTAACCGACTGAGCCACCCAGGCACCTCCAGTATTATTTTCTTTTAAATTAAATTAAGTTATACATTTAAAAATACTGTGAATACATTCATATGTTTTAAAAATTAAAGGATTGAGAAGCTCATTCCTATACCACCTTTGTAAATTTCATATTCCCCTTCCTTGTAGGTGTGTGCTTTTATCAATTCCTTGCATGTCTGTCCATTGTTTTGTTATGCATATACAAGCACATGTGAATATGTCATCATTTCCTACACCTTTTCAGCAAATGGTAGTATACTGTATTGTATAATTCTTTTATACTTTTGTACTTAACAAATTCAGTATTTGAAGGTCTTTCTGTGTTATAACACCAATAGTCATTATTCTACCTATCACACTCCCTTTTTTGGTTATTGCTTATTCTGGTTCTTCAAAGGAAGATAGTTATGATGCATTCAGTAAGGTGATACAGAGTTGAATAGCTACATAAAGTATCATTAGATCTCTAGCAGTTATTTTGAAACTTTTCAGTCTCAGAGTCCCTTTATACTCCTTAAAATGATTGATAACGCCAAAGCACTTTTTTTTTGCATGTGAATTAACCTATCAATATATGTCATTAGAAACTAAAACTGAGAAACTTAAAATACTTACGTGTAATTTATTTAAAAAATAATAAAACCCATTGCATGTTAATATGAATAGCATTTTTAATGAAAATAACTATTTTCCAAAACAAGGAAAATATGAGAAATTAGCATTTGTTACATTTTTGAACATATTTTCAATGTCTAGTTTAATGGAAAACAACTGGCTTCTCATATCTGTTACTGCATTCATTTTGTTGTGACTTGTTGTTTTATCTGAAGCATATCAAGAAAATCTGGCCTCATACAAATATGAAATTGGAAAAAGGGCAGAATATTTTAGTGAACTATTCAGATGATTGTGGATATCCTACTCTGATGCTGTACTAAAACTAAATTTTTTTTTAAATTTTTTTTTCAACATTTTTATTTATTTTTGGGACAGAGAGAGACAGAGCATGAACGGGGGAGGGGCAGAGAGAGAGGGAGACACAGAATCGGAAACAGGCTCCAGGCTCCGAGCCATCAGCCCAGAGCCTGACGCGGGGCTCGAACTCCCGGACCGCGAGATCGTGACCTGGCTGAAGTCGGACGCTTAACCGACTGCGCCACCCAGGCGCCCCTAAATTTTTTTTTTTTAATGTTTGTTTATTTTTGAGAGACAGAGCATGAGCGGGGGGGGGGGGGGGGCTGTGCAGAGAGAGAGGAAAACATAGAATTGGAAGTGGGCTCCAGGCTCTGAGTGAGCTGTCAGCACTGAGCCAACGCAGGGCTCGAACTCATGAACCAGGAGATCATGACCTGAGCTGAAGTTGGATGTTTAACTGACCCAGGTGCCCCTAAAGTTGTAGTTTTTTAAAAATTGTTTTATTGAAATATAGTTGATGTATGATGAATGACACAAATGTAATATACCTGTGAGACTGTCAACAACAACATCAAGATGGTCTACTTCTAAAAGCACTTTTAGAAAAATTAATTCCAGGGTTGCCTGGGGGGCTTAGTTCATTAAGCATCTGACTTGATTTAGACTCAGGTCGTGATCTCACACAGTTCATGAGTTCGAGCCCCCCCGTCAGGCTCTGTGATGTCAGCAGATTCTCTCTCCCGCTTTCTGTGCCCCTTTCCTGCTTGCACGCATGTTCTCTCACTCTCAAAATAAATAAATACACATTAAAAAAAAGAAGAAGAAGAAAGATTAACTCCAATCCGGAATTTGAAATCTTAGCAATGAAGTTTTCATACTGTTTTCATTAATTTCAGTCTATCCTCCACTTGAAGTGGATCTTTCATCCTTGCAGAATTCTTGTAACACCATGTATTAGTCATGTGGAAAATATTTGTTCCTTGGGTTATATAGATCTTCCAAATGCTTACACATTTTATCAGTCATTGTTAAAGAATCACATTTGTTAATATCACCATTATTGTCAGAAAATCCTGTTTGACTTTGGAAGGTTTTAAGCCCTTAATGGTAGAAACAAGTTTTGCAAAATTTCAGTTTTCTCAAAGCTTGGATTTTATACTCAACAATATACATTGACAGGTATGTTTTTTGATGTGATAGGCTCACTGTTGATTTTCAAGGAAATATCTGCTAAATACTCAAGGTTAAGTAACCAGTATTTGTCAGTCATTGTTTCAAGAAAAACGGTGTTCCATAAAAAAGTGGCTAGGTCAGCTTGCAACTCAGTCATGTAAGTGCTTTCCCTTGAGACAACTGTCATACTTCCCATGTCAGCGCACAGAATATTGAAAAGTGTATATTCAAGGCTTGAAATTTAATAAAATGTGTAATATTTACAGCTATAGCTACATCAAAGACATTCTTAAAAGAAACTGGCTTTTTCTTTTTTTTAAAGTTTGGTAAGTGTGTGGTGGTGAAGACTGTAATAACTGCTAATATTGTTTAGTGCTATTGCTAATAAGATCCCAGCAGTTTGACCTAGTTACTTTTCAACCATCAAAGTAAATACCAATACAGTGAAAGAAACAGTCTTTTAGTATTATTATGAAAATAATTTTAACTTAGTGGACCTTCTGAAAGGGTCTTGGGGATCCCCAGGAATCTGGAAATATTACTCTGAGAACTGCTCGTCTGTAGAAATCCTCATTTCTTCCTTTGCAATTGTATTAAGCCCTCACCAAAAACAAACAAACAAGCCCTCAAGATTTCTCTATTGTAGTGACTGTCAATCTTACTGTCTTTTCTTCCTGTCTCCGCCACCCCCCCCCCGCCCCTAACATACCCTGTACTATAATATACTCCTTCCAATAATTATAGTGGCTCATTTTTGCCTGATTCTGAGTAGGATAATGGGGAGATGTAATTTATAAATTGTAGGTGATTTTGATACACTTCTTCCTTGACCTGTGTTTCTTAAAGTGTGAGGGATTATTGGAAACCTGTTGAATTAGGATTGCTGATAAGTGGGGCCCAGATATCTGCATTTTTACATACACTAAAGATGGTTCTAATACAGAGCATAGAGAACCACTGCTTTGACACTTTAGGAAGAAAACTGGGTTGCTCGGAGTAGATGATATCACCATTTTCAGTTTTGTATTTACTGGTCAGAGTGAAAGGTGACATCACCACTATCATCTTTGCATTTCTAGCACCCAAAGTAGCATCTGGCACATAACAGGAGCTCACTAAATGCTTTATGAATGATTAGATGATTAATCTGACTACCTTGTTCTGTTATTTGTCTGATACTAACTTGCCAAATATAGGATGACAAAGTTAGCTTTAATTTATGTGTTTAATTATATTTCGTAGTGTGCTTACTTTACAAGAGTATGTTTTAGAACTTAAAAGCCGTGTAAATCAGATGTGACTGTACTGCTTCAGTGATGTTCTTTTGTATTTAAGCTTCTGATTATGGATAGCCTGCATGATTTGGCCTATGCCTGACTATCCTACATTATCTTTTGTCATTCTCCTCCTTGTTCGCTAGGATTCATGAAACTGGTACTTTTTCCGTCCGGATTCTTTTAACATGGTAAGGTCTTTACTCAGGGCCATTGTGCTTGCTGTTTTCTCTTTCTAGAAATTTCTGCCCCCAAGTATTTCCTTGGCTCTTCATATTCTTTACGTCTCAATTCAGTTGGTAGCTACTTAAGGTGCCTTTCCTGCCCCCTCTTTTTTTAAACTGTCTTCTCTACTGGACATAGAGTGGCTATGAAATAATGGTTCTGTTTATGTGTCATAGCATTGATCACAATTCAAAGTTATTTTGTTGTTTACCTATTTACTGACTGCCTCCTTTCTCTAGAATACATGTTCCATGAGAACATAGACCTGCCTGCCTTTCCTTATTGTTGTCTCCTCAGTGTCAGAAACAGTCTTGACATGAAATAGGAATTTTGTAAACTTTATTAAATAAATAAATTAATGAATAGGTGAAGAGAATATATGAAAGAAAATTATTTTGGTTACTCTATATATCTTTTTAACATTTTTATTTATTTTGAGAGACAGAAACAGAGCATGAGTCAGGGAGGGGCAGAGAGAGAAGGAGACACAGAATCTGTGTCAGAGTCTGACATGGGGCTTGAACCCACAAACCATGAGATCATGACTGGAGCTGAAGTCAGATGCTTAACCAGCTGAGCCACCCAGGTGCCCCTGGTTATTCAATAAATATCTTAATAGAAAAGATAATGTCTATATTTATTAATAATTAAGGACTTTATGTGAATAAGTTTGTTCTACTAGATTACGTGAAATGTTACATACAGATTAGGGCTTCTGGTTTATAAGAGGGAATAACAATAATTTCTGGTGGGAAATATGTAAATGAATAAGATAAAACCTTTGCTGTTTATAACCATCCAAGGAGTCATTTATTTTAGATCAGTTACCACTTTCAGTGTTACAGCTTTTATTTTAGGGATTTGGAAATATATGCAATATTTTCAATTTTCAGAAACACATTCTTTTTTTTAACTTTATTGAGGTGTAACTGACATATATATAACATTGTGTAAGTTTAAGGTGTATATGTGATGATTTGATTCCATGATATATTACCAAAGAAGGGTTAGTTCACACCTCTGTCAACTCACATAATTACCATTTCCTTTTTGTGGTGAGAACATTTAAGATTTAGTCTCTTAGCAACTTTCAAATAGACATTACAGTGTTAACTGTGGTCACCATGCTGGGCATTAGATCCCCAGCACCTAGTCATCATATAACTGGAAGTTTGTACTTTTTGACTAACCTCTCCCTGTTTCCACCACCTTCCAGCTCCTGGCAATCATTATTTTCCTCTCTATGAGTTTGATGTTTTTGGATTCCACATATAAGTGAGATCATACAGTATTTGTTTCTCTCTCTGACTTGTTTCACTTAGCATAGTGACCTCATATTTTCTCCATGTTGACACAAATGGCAGGATTTCATCTTTTTTAATAGCTTAATAATATTCCATTGTATACATAACTGCATTTTCTTTATCCATTCATCTTTGATGGACACTTAAGGCTTTTTCCATGTCTTGGCTATTATGAATAATGCTCAGTGGAGAAATGGACCTCTGGCAGCATCCTGCACAGCTGGATCATTCACATCCTTTCATTTTCCCTTGTGGGAGAAATCACGAGCAGAGGAGGTTTCTCTTGCTTTTCTTTTTTTTTTTTTTACCTTAAAAATTTTACAGCACTCTTCTTTAAAAAATTAAAAAAATTTTTATTTTTGAGAGAGAGAATGAGTGGGGGAGGAACAGAGAGAGAGAGAGAGAGAGAGAGAGAGAGAGAGAGAGAGAGAGAGACAAAGGCTTTGAATTGGGCTCTGTGCTGACAGGGGCTTGAACTCACAAACTGTCAGGTTTGTGATCGTGACCTGAGCCGAAGACAGATGCTTAACCTACTGAGCCACTCAGGTGCGGTGCCCCACTCTTCTTTTAAAGTTTATTTATTTATTTGGAGTGGGGGGATGGGAAAGAGGGTGTGCTAGCGCATGCACAGAGAAATAACAGAGAGGAAGAGAGAGAATCCCAAGCAGGCACAGTGTTGTCAGCGCAGAGCCCGGTGTGGGGCTCCATTCCATGAACTGTGAGATCATGACCTGGGCTGAAACCAGGAGTTGGATGCCTTAACTGACTGAGCCACCCAGGTGCCCCACTTCTTTAATTTTAAGTGGGCTCCACACCCATTGTGCGGCTTGAACTCATGGCCCTGAGATTAAGAGTCATATACTAACTGAGCCAATCCTGTGCCCCTGGGGAGGGTCTTTTGGTACTGAGCTGTGCTGCCTTGGGCTACAAGTGCCATGGGAAAAGTCAGACTTCCTCTTAACGCTCTCTAGTGTGCCTAGACTTTTTAATTTTTATTTATTTATTTTTTTTGCTTCAGTGGTATGCTGGAATTTTGCTGCTGGGCTCCTAGACTTCCACAAAGGCTCTGTCATCTGTGGGTGATTGCATAAGACCATCTTCTCCAGGGGCTCTAGTACTGTGGCCAAGAGGGACTGGAGCAAGTTTGTGGGCCACTGCAGGATCCGGAGCCAGAACTGAGATCTGTAGGCCTGTTCCTCAATGCATGGGTGGGCAAGACTCCTCATGGGTCTGTTGGCATGTGGTGCTGATTCCCACAGCTCCCACTAAGGAACTTTTTGTTCATGGATACATGTCAAATTGATCTGTTGAGTGACTTAAGACTGTCCTAGGAATGTCGATTCTGGTGTGGTTTTTTTGAAAGCTTTCCAGGTGATTCTGATGAATACCTGTTTGCTCTAGTGCTTTACAGGTGATTCAGGGTTTACTTCTCAGTTGGTGAGGCTGACCAACATAAACTGTGAGAATAGAAGGGAGGGAGCTGTTCAGTAGGACACAGATTAGTTTATCTAGTCTCCGTTTCTGCTTTGTATATAATTCTTCAATTTCTGAGGTTACCATATGGGCTGTTGCCTAACCTGTCAGTTGGCTCTTCTTGGGTTCAGACTCCCATTCCTGATTTAGCAGTCAGTTGTGACCAGGTTGGAACGGTCATGAGGTATTACTGTACTTAGTACTACTTGTCTTTACGTTTGATTGCAGTGAAGAGGTAATACTGAGTGACTAAGGGAGAAGTTACCATAGATAGAGATTAGAAGAAGTCTTTCTGTGGAAGTAAAAATTAAATTGAAATCCCAAATGGTATGAAATTCTCAGGGAGAGAGATTTCCAGTAAGAGGGAATAAGTGGCTGAATTATAGTGAAGAATGTTGGAGAAGGAGATTAGGACTACATCATATAGATTCTTGTAGGTCTGGTTAAATGGGTTTTATTCTAATTATAATGGGAAATTGAAGTGGCCGGGAGAACTCAGAAAAAAGTCTGATTGGGCATTAAAATGTTTATGATAAACATTGAATGAAGAGTAGTGGTTTAAAAATAAAAAAATCTTAGAATATTTTAAAGTTCCATTGCTAATATGAATTTTAACATTAATGTATTCTAATCATCATTTTTTAATTCTTCCTAAATTTAAAAGTTATTTTTAAATAACTGACTTAAGACAATTTGTATTTTATAGACTTCTATGCAGTCTATTTACCCGTTTGTCCATCTGACATGGTAATAAATGGTTGGTTTGTACATATCAGTTGGTCTGGAAGTGTTTACTAACTATGCGGTAGTGTTTAAGAATTTTAGGAAGTAGAAGATCAGTACAACCCTGACACAAGTTCAGATGAGCCATGTGGTGGGGCTGCTGGGTTCTATTTAATGAGTATGGCCGACATTTATTGAGTCTGTACTGTATGGAAAGTCTATACTGTGTGTCAGGCATCTGCACTTGCATTTCTCTTTTAATATCGCAGCCAGTAAAAAAGCTGAGGCTTCAGTTATTCAAGGTCACAGCGTTGTGCTAGGGTTCCCACCAGCTCGATCCACACTCAGAGCTCTTAACTACCATTCCATATTCCCATACAAGGCTTTTAATAAATTTATATCTTAGACTATTAAACATATATGTTTATTTGAAAATAAGAAGTTAGGGAATCATTTAACTTATAAAACATTTTATTTTGTGGAGCTTCATTGTGTAAATTGACAAAAGCAAGATAATAATAAAAAAATTCTCAAATATGTAAAGTTTTTATCCCTGCATGTTGTGTAAATTATATAGTGCACATGTTTCAATATTCTGTCTTGTAATTAAAACACATTTTCAAGCATAAGAACTTTCATTGGTTACCCATTGTCTATATGGAATACAAGTAAACTTTTTTTTTTATATCTCGCAGTGTCTATGGGGCAAGAATCCACGTGTGGCTTAGCTGGCTCCTCTGTCCTAGGGTCTCCAAGTAGCTTCCTTTTTTTTTTTTTTTTTTTTTTAAAGTTTATTTATTTATTTTGAGAGGGAGAGACAGAGAGACAGAGAGAATCCCAAGCAGGCTCTGCACTGACAGTGTGTAGCCCGACACAGGGCTCTAACCCACGAACTGTGAGATCATAAACTGAGCTGAGATCAAGAAAGAATCTCATGCTTAACCAACTAGCCACCCAGGCGCCCCTCCAAGCAAACTCCTTAATGTCAGCTTAAGGGGTGACTTATTCTAGCTCTTCCTTTCTCAACTATGCAAGCTTTTATTTCATGCAACTGAAAGGCCATTTCCACGTTTGTGCTTTTGTGCATAGCTTCCTTCTGTTTGGAAATACTCTGCCATCTTCTGCTTTTCTGGTTCAGCTTTTAAGACCTAAGTTAATTTATTTTTCTTCCCAGCATTTTTCCTTCATCTGAACTCTTAAATCTCTCATTAGGCACTGTATATATACCTTACCTTGTTTTATTTATCTATTTCCTCAGCTAGGTAAACCTCTTGATGGAAATGGCTGTCATTGATACCTTTTTGTAGTTTGTGTTTTATACATACAAAGAGCTCAATAACTGCTTGCTAGTGAAAAGACGGTAAAAAGCCATATATGCAATGTGAGTAATATTTTTATTGTTATTTATCTTAGTGTGTGTGTGTGTGTGTGTGTGTGTGTGTGTGTGTGTGTGTGTGTCAGACTGAGAGAGAGGCAGAAGGGGAGAGAGAATATCTAAAGATCCACGCTGAGTGTGGAGCGCAGTGTGGGGCTCGATCCCACGACCCTGGCATCACAACCTGAGCTGAAATCAAGAGTCAAACGCTTAAGTGAGCCACCCAGGTGCCTCAATAATGTTTTAAAATAAACATTTCATTTTGTTCATCTTATCTCATTATAAATCTCAAGTTTAAAATCTAAAAATTTATATTCTTGTGGAAGATTTTAGTGTTTAATTTCATGAAGAAATGAAAGGTTGGAGCTCTAAAAGAGAAAAAAAGGTATGTTATGTGTCAGTCTGTATAAATAGCAAGAATATGATCATAGTAATTAATATTTTTAGTTTTTTTTTCTTTTCTCTTCTTTCTTTTTCTGTTTTTAGTAGGCTCCACACCCAACATGAGGCTTGAACTCATGACCCTGAGATCAAGGGTTGCACGCTTCACTGACTAAGCCAGCCAGGTGCCCCAGTATTTTCAGTCTTTAGAAATGGATATTGCCTTTGACACTTGATATATTTAGTTATCTGTACCCCCAAAACAATTTTCCTGAATACTTTTGATTTGAAAACATTCTTTATAAATTTGGCTTACATTTCTTTCTAAATTTGGAATGTACATAGAGAAAGCTTTTAAATTCAGCTTGTTTATGTTCTTCATTAGTGTTTTTTTACTTTCAACTCTATTTAAAAATTTTAAACTTTCTGTGAGGATTTGCTTTCTCATTTGCCACTTTATCTTTCTACTCTTCAGTGTTTAGTTGAGGAGCACTGATTTCAGGAGAAACATTTATTGAAAGCAATTGAAATTAGCTATATTAAGAGTCTAGATGGAACTTAAGTTTACCTTGTTCACATTTTATGGGCCACGTCAAAAGAAAGCAGTTTGTAGGTGCAGTCCACACAATTTTCTGGGCATTGTGGGCTCTTTTTAAATTATCTCTTTATATTTTTAATGTTGGGGCACATATTTTTTAGTACATTTTAGAAACATGGCTAGTTAGTCACCACTGATACTACATCTTTATAATGTATATATTTTCACATTATTTTCAGCCTTATTATTATTATTATTATTATTATTATTATTATTTTCACAAGATTACATGACCATGCAGCTAGCTACTAGCACAGCCCTGTGGTGAGCAGCTAATCAATGTTTTCGTTCTAGGGCTCTGTTCACAAGACTTTTTTTCTCTGAGGCAGGTAGTCTGTTATGCTACTGGATTGACATTCTCCACAACCTTTGGAAATTCACATGGATAAAATGGTATTGATTGCGGGCCATGAATGAATGTTTCTCCTATGACAAAAAAACATTTAGTATTAGATACTGCCCACATTTTTAATACATTAAAACCAAGGATTGATACATTAGAGATTTTTTTCTCTCCCCTTATATTTTTTGGGAAATGTTTGAGGAGGATTTAAGTATTTTCAGCAGTTTTAATTTTTGCCATATTTAAATATGTTTAGAGTCTAGACTCCTTTCTCAGCTCACCATTGCTGTACATTTGCTTCCTTCTCTTCCTTTTAGTTTGTCTAGAGACTGTTTCCAGCCAAAGATACTTTGTTTTCTAGTACTCTGCCCCCATGTGGGGGGCAGTGGGGAAGAAAAGAAACTAGAACAGACTACCTTTTTCTAGATGCCCACTAAACAATGCGTTGACCAAGTACTCTCGAGATCTCGGTGGCATCTTCTTGAGATCTCGGTGGCATCTTCCATGAGTCTAGGTGGCAGGGCATGGGTTTAGGACGAGTGTAGGCTTCCACTTAACCGGGGCCAGTAAGACCCTATTCTATGTATGTTGCCTGCTGACTCCTCTGTCTGTCACACAGATCTAGAGATGAGAATTTTCCCTAAATCCCAGCTTTGTCTAGTTAAAGGAGCTTTATCCCAGGAGAATGCATAATTTAGGTGTCATTCTACTTGCCAAACTGGTATTAATTTATTTAATATTTAAAAATTCAGTATACCACTGAGAACTTTTATGGTTTCACTACCTATTTTATTACACATGACCATTGTTTTATTGTTTGGTGTAGCATTATAAATGCAAATTTGAGTTGATTTAGATTTTGGTACCCTATGTCTGTCCATAGATGTTTTCTAAGTTTATTTCGTTTTGCAGTTTGAAGTGCTATATTCCAAAGATGTTGAAGCCCTGAGAAAACAAACTGTATGCATGTGCATGTTTTAAATTTTTTAAAAAAGATTTTGTTTTTAACTAATCTGTACACCCAACGTGGGGCCTGAACTCACGACCCTGAGATCAAGAGTTGCATGCTCCCCTGATTGAGCCAGCTAAGGGCCCCTTTAATTTTTACATAGGAGTCAATTTGAGTCCCAAGAAATGTGTGTAACACCTGAAGGATCCTTTACTAAGTCTTAGGTATATATAACATGGTTTTTTAAAAACATTTTTTTTCAACGCTTTTTATTTATTTTTGGGACAGAGAGAGACAGAGCATGAACGGGGGAGGGGCAGAGAGAGAGGGAGACACAGAATCGGAAACAGGCTCCAGGCTCCGAGCCATCAGCCCAGAGCACGACGCGGGGCTCGAACTCACGGACCGCGAGATCGTGACCTGGCTGAAGTCGGACGCTTAACCGACGGCGCCACCCAGGCGCCCCTAACATGGTTTTTTTTAAAACAATCATGTTTTGAATATAAAAACAAAATATGATTCCAACCAATATTATGTTAATTGAAAATAATTTTCATATATTTTCTTATTTAGTTTATTTATTTTGAGAGAGAGTACAAGAGAAGGGCAGAGAGAGAGGGAGAGAGAGACTCCCAAGCAGGCTCTGCACTGTTAGCATGGAGCCTGATTGGTGGGCTTGAGCTCCTGAACTGAGATCATGACCTGGGCCAGAATCAAGAGTCAGACGCTCAACTGACTGAGTAACCCAGGTGCCCCTAATTTTCATTTATTTCAACTGTTAACTGCAAATGATGTGATAAACTGACCTAGCTTCTTTTTTTCCTTCTTCTTCTTTTTTTTAACCTACCTCTTTCATTGATTATCAGGCAAAAATGTAGTAAGTAAAGTGCCTCTATTTTAGTAATACAGAGTAAGTTAATATGTTTTATGGATGTCCTTGGTGTTAAACCAGGTACAGAAGATTAGAGACAGAGGGAAAGAGAGAAAGTTTCACAGTTTCTGATATAATGATTTTTCATTTTTATCATGCTTACGAACTTCTGTAAACTGGAGATTTGTGTAAATTGTCTTTTTTTTTTCTTTTTACCAGGGTGAAATCCACATAATGTAAAGTTAGCCATTTTAAAGTGTACATTTCTTTTTTCTTTTAATTTATTTTGAAAGAGAGATAAAATGTGAGCGGGGGAGGAGCAGAGAGAGAGGGAGGGAGAATCCCAAGCAGGCTCCACACTGTCAGTGCAGAGCCTGACATGGGGATTGATCTTACAAACCATGAGATTGTGACCTGAGCTGAAATCAAGAGTCGGACACTTAATCTACTGAGCCACCCAGGCACTCCTAAAGTGTACATTTCATCGGCATTTATTCACAATATTGTGCAGCTACCAGCTGTATTGAGCTTCAAAACATTCTTATAACCCCAGAAGAAATCTATTAAGCAGTTAACCTATTAAGGCTATTAAGTTGCACCCCATTCTTTCCTACCTATAGCTGCAGTCAGTCACCTATCTGCTTTCTGTCTCTGTGGATTTACCTATTTAGGGCATTTCATATAAATGGAATCATACAGTTTGTGACCTTTTGTGTCTGGCTTCTTTTACTAAGTATAATGTTTTCAAGGTTTATCCAAATTGTAGTATATATTGGTACTTCATTCCTTTTTTATGATTGAATAATATTTTTTTGTATGCACATACCACATTTTGTTAATCCAGTTATCGGTCGGTAGGCTTTTGAATTGTTTTCATCTTTTGGTGTTTGTCACTAGTGCTGTTAAGGAGATTTGTGTACAAATATTTGTTGGAATATCTGTTTTTATTTCTTTTGGATGTTGTTGGAATTGCTGGATCATATGCTAATTCTATAGGAATTACTTAGGAACTGCCAAACTATTTTCCACACTGGCTGTACCATGTAATAGTCCCACCAGCAACATATGAACATTCTAATTTCTCTACATCCTGTCAATCACTTGTTATTTTCTTTAGAAAAAAATTTTTTAACGTTTATTTTTGAGAGGGAGAGAGAGAGAGAGAGAGAGAGAGAGAGCGAGCATGAGCACACAAACAGGGGAGGGGCAGAGAGAGAGGGAGACACAAGATCTGAGGCAGGCTCCATGCTCCGAACTGTCAGCACAGAGTTGGATGTGGGGCTCTAACTCATGAATTACGAGATCATGACCTGAGCCAAGGTCGGAGGCTTAACCGACTGAACCACCCAGGTGCCCCTTTTTCTTTTTTTAAAGTAAGCTCTGTGCCCAACATGAGGCTTAAATTTATGATCCTGAGATTAAGGGTTGCATATTCTATTGACTAAACCAGGCCCCAGGTGCCTTTTCCTTCTCCTTTTCCTTTTTGTTTTCCTTTTCCTTTCCTTTCCTTCTTTCATAGCCATCCTAACTAGCGTGAAATGGTATGCCAGTGTAGATTGATTAGCATTTCATAATCACTAATGATATTGAACATCTTTTCATGTGTGTATTGGCCATGTGTATACCTTATTTGGAGGAATGTTTATTCAGGTCTTTTGCACATTTTTATTTTTTTTATTTTTTTTTTTCAGCGTTTTTATTTATTTTTGGGACAGAGAGAGACAGAGCATGAACGGGGGAGGGGCAGAGAGAGAGGGAGACACAGAATCGGAAACAGGCTCCAGGCTCTGAGCCATCAGCCCAGAGCCTGACGCGGGGCTCGAACTCACGGACCGCGAGATCGTGACCTGGCTGAAGTCGGACGCTTAACCGACTGCACCACCCAGGCGCCCCTTTTGCACATTTTTAAACTGGGTTGCTTGTCCTTTTGTTGTTGAGTTGTAAGAGTTCTGTATATATTCTAGGTATTAATTCTCTATCAGATATATGAGTTGCAAGTATTTTCTCCTTTACGGTTGTCTTTTCAACTTCTTGACAATATCGTTTCATGTGTAGAACTTTTTTATTTTGATGAAGTCCACTTTTACCTATTTTTTCTTTTGTTTGCTCATACTTTTTAAAGTCATTTTGTTTATTTTTCATCTCATTTCATTTCATTCCATTTGAGAGAGAGAGGAAGAATGCATGCATGTGTCGGGGAGAGGGATTGAGGGAGAGAGAGAATCTTAAACAAGCTCCACATTCAGCATGGACCCTGTGCAGGGCTCGATCCCACAACTCTGGGATTGTGACTTGAGCCAAAATCAAGAGTTGGACACTTAACCAACTCAGCCACCCAGTCACCCCTGTTTGCTTGTACTTTTGATAGTATGTCTAATAAGAAACACTTAGCTGGGGCGCCTGGGTGGCTCAGTCAATCAAGTGTCCAACTTCGGCTCAGGTCATGAACTCACGGTTCATGGGTTCGAGCCCCATGTTGGGTGGGCTCTGTGCTGATAGCTCAGATCCTGGAGCCTGCTTTGGATTCTGTGTTTCCCTCTATCTCTGGCTCATGATGTGTCTCTCTCTGTCTCTCAAAAATAAAAATAAACGTTAAAAAAAAACCACCCAAATTGTTAGCAAATGCAAGGTCGTGATGATTTGCCCCTGTTTTTATTCTGAGAGTGTTATAGTTTTAGCTGTTACATTTAGGTTATTGGTTCATTTTGAGATAAATTTTGTATATAGGGTGAGGGTAGGGTTCCAGCTTTATTCTTTTTTTTTTCTTTTCTAAAAATTAATTTATTCTTTTACATTCAAGTGTAATAACATGCAGCGCTATATTTAATTTCAGGTGTGCAATATAATGATTGCACAGTTCTGTACATTACCCACTGATCATCACAGTAAGTGTGCTCTTGATCCCCTTTACCTCTTTCACCCATATCCCCTCTGGTAACTGCCAGTTTGTTCTCTATATTTAAAAGGGTTTTTTGTTGTTGTTGTTGTTGTTTGTTTGTTTTTTCTTTTTTTGGTGTGTGTGTATCTCTTGTTCATTTGTTTTGTTTCTTAAATTCCACTTATGAGTGAAATCATATGGTATTGTCTTTCTATGACTGACTTATTTCACTTAGCATTATACCCTCTAGATCCATCCATGTTTTAGCAAAAGGCAAGATTTCATTCTTTTTTACGGATGGGTAATATTCTATTGTATGTATGCCACATCTTTTTTATACTTTATTTTTTTATTTTTAAAATTTTATTTTTAAAAATTTATATCCAAATTAGTTAGCAGATAGTGAAACAATGAATTCAGGAGTGGATTCCTTAGTGCCCTGTACCCATTTAGCCCATCCCCCCTCCCACAACCCCTCCCGTAACCTTCAGTTTGTTCTCCATATTTATGAGTCTCTTCTGTTTTGTCCCCCTCCCTGTTTTTATATTATTTTTGTTTCCCTTCCCTATGTTCATCTGTTTTGTCTCTTACAAAGTCCTCGTAGGAGTGAAGTCATGTGATTTTTGCGTTTCTCTGACTGACTAATTTCACTTAGCATAATACCCTCCAGTTCCATCCAGGTAGTTGCAAATGGCAAGATTTCATTCTTTTTGATTGCCGAGTAATACTCCATTGTGTATATATACCACATCTTCTTTATCCATTCATCCATCGATGGACATTGGGCTCTTTCCATACTTTGGCTGTTGTTGATAGTGCTGCTATAAACATTGGGGTGCATGTGTCCCTTCGAAACAGCACACCTGTATCCCTTGGGTAAATGCCTAGTAGTGCAATTGCTGGGTTGTAGGGTAGTTCTGTTTTTAGTTTTTTGAGGAACCTCCGTACTGTTTTCCAGAGTGGCTGCACCAGCTTGCATTCCCATATTCTTTTGCATGTGGATGTCCAGTTGTCTCAGCACCGTTTGTTGAAGAGTTTCTTCTTTTGCCATTGAATTGGCTATACATGTTTGGGTTTATTGCTGGATTTTCTTTCCTGTTCTGTAGATGTTTGGACATATTTCTGGACTTTGAGTTCTATTCCATTGGTCTGTCCTTATGCCAGTACCACGCTATTTTGATCACTTTAGTTTTGTAGTAAGGTTTGAAATTGGGAATTGTGAGTCTTCTACCTTTGTTCTTTTTCAAGATTATTTTGGCTATTCAGGGCCCTTGGAAATCCCAAATGAATTTGAGGATCAGCTTTTCCATTTCTGCAAAAAAGAGAGTTGAGATTTTAATAGAGATTTCATTGGATCCTTTGATCACTTTGGGGAGTATTGCCATTTTAACAGTATTAAGTCTTTCAACTCATAAACGGGATTTTTTTTTCATTTACTAGATCTTTATTTCAGTAATATTTATAGTTTTTTGTGTATATGTCTTTCATACACTTGGTTAAATTTATAGCTAAGTATTCTTTTTGATTCTATCATACATAGCCTTGTTTTCTTAGTTTCTTTTTTGGGTTGGTCCTCACTAATGCATAGAAATACAGTTGAGTTTTGTTTGATCTTCTTACAACACTCCTAAATTCCTTTATTAGCTCTAATAGTTTTAACGTGGGTTCTTCAGAATTTTTTTTTTCTTTAGAACTCTTTAATGTAAGTCATCTGTGAATAGGGAGAGTTTGTATCTTCCTTTCCAATTTGGATGCCTTTTATTTCTTTTTCGTGCCTAATTACTTTGGGTAGAACTTCCACTACAATATTGGATAGAAGTGGCAAAAGTGGGCATTCCTGTCTTATTCTTAATTTTAGGGGGAAAGCTTTCACTTTTTGCTGTTGAGTATGATATTAGCTGTGGGTTCTCACAAATGTCCCTTTCTTAGTTTAAGGAAGTTTCCTTTTATTCCAAGTCTGTATTTTTCACAAAAGGGTGTTGGATTTCGTGAAATGCTTTCTCTGTGTCAATTGAAATGATCATGTGCTGTGTTTCCTTTCGTTTAATAATGTCTATTGCATTGTTTAGTTACATATATTGAACTGCCCTTGCACTCCTGAGATAAATTCTACTGGTTGAGTATAATCCTTTCACTGTGTTGCTGGATTTCATTTGCTGGTATCTCACTGAGGGTTTCTCCATCTGTATTCATAAAGAATATTGGTTTGTAGTTTTCTTGTGATGACTTTGGCTTTGTTATCAGGGTGGCGCAGTAGAGTGAGTTAGGAAGTGGTCCCTGCTCTTCTGTTTTTTGGAGGACTTTGAGAAGGATTGCATTAATTCTATTCTATATGTTTGGTAGGATTCAGCAGTAAAGCCTTCTGGTCCTGGACTTTTCTTTGTTGGGAGTTTGCTGACTCAGTCTCTTTACTTGTTATACATATGTTGCAATTTTCTATTCTTTAGTCAATTTGGATAGTTTGTGTGTTTCTAGGAATTTATCCATTTCATCTAGGTTGTCTTATTTGTTGGTGTGCAGTTGTTCATAGTGTTTCCTTATAACCTTTTTTATTTCTGTAAGGTCATTAGTGTTGTCTTCTTTAAATTAGTTTTTAAATAAAGCTTTCATTTTTGTCTTAGATTATTTCGTGATTTGGTATGTTTCTCTAACGCAGTTCAGTTTGTTTCACACACATTAAAAGATGGAGGAATAGGAAACAGATGACAAATATCACCTCCAAAAGTAGCTGTGTACTGGCATTACTGTACATCAGTTCAAGGAGAGTTAGAGTTAGGTTCATTATACTCCCAGACCACATCCCAGGTATACCAGTTAGAGAAACATTTGAGTGAAAGATTATTAACAAAAAAATGTACCACACACCTAATCCTAATTTTGTATGGTGCTATTACTAGTTTGTATTTTTCTGAATCTGGTGGTAAGACTTTTTTGATTCAATTTTATATTATTGAATCTTCCTCATGCTTGGTTTTAGTGGCATTTCAAAACAGAAAGTTTATTCTTTTAAACATTTTTCTGCATAAATATGTCTGTCTTATGTTTATACCCAAGAAAGAAGGGTCTACAATCTTTATAATTTAACAGAATATTTCATAATTTGCAGGCTGTTATTAGCATCCATGTGAATGTATCAATGTGTAAGTTAATCTGAAAATGTAAAAAAGGCAAAATTTTTAGGTGGGGTTTGGAGAGAGGTAAACTTTTCCTGGCTAGTTAGTGGGTGACTGTATGAAATAACTTTCAACCTGAAACATTGCTTCAGATTGGACAAGGTATTAATGGTGGCAATAAAAGGTATTTTGCTCATGTAGCTACACTATTTTTTTACTCGATCTCTATGGAATTATAGTGCATCCTGAGTGTGAATGAGAACTATGTATGCTGTTTCGTCAAGAAAGATGTCAACAGGGGCTCTTGGGTGGCTCAGTCGGTTCAGCGTCCAACTTCAGCTCGGGTCATGATCTCACGGTCCATGAGTTCTAGCCCTGTGTCGGGCTCTGTGCTGACAGCTCAGAGCCTGGAGCCTCCTTCAGATTCTAGGTCTCCTCTCTCTGCCCCTCCCCCGCTCATGCTCTGTCTCTCTCTGTCTCAAAAATAAAATAAAATAAAATAAAATAAAAGAAAGATGTCAACAGACAGTTACCCTAAGACTCATTAGGAAGCCAGGATGTGACAGTGCCTAGCATTGAATGGGTATTTAATAAAATGTTTGATTAAGTGGATGAATCAACGAAACAAACGTAACTATAAAACTGCTTGAGTAGTTGTCTGAAATAGGACAGAGGCTGAGATCAATTAAACCAACATTAGCTCTTTTAAACTAGCCACATTTTGAAGTGTAGTGAGTAAAAGTGTTGTGAGCACCCAGGAACAGAATTGTTCCTCTGTTTGGAGAGATGGCTATTGAAAATTATGAAAAAGAAAAGCTTGTGTTATTCTTATTACAGAAGTAGTTCAGATACCTTAAAGAAAATTTAGAAAATATAAGTAAATGTAAAATTGAAATAAATCATCTCTTATCCTAAAATAACTTCATTTCACATATATATATGGCTTTGTAACCTGATATATTCACTTAACTGGAAGTTCACCATATGTAACTTTCTGGTAAAATATTGGAGATTAGGAATCCTGCCAGAAAGTTTCCTATGTGATTAATACAGTCTTAAATGACTAACTGGATGTAGTAACTAGCCTTTTCTGTATAATAATATTGAATTGTTTATAACACTTGCCTAAAATAAACATTATTATTCTTATTTTTTAAAATGTATTTATTTTAAGAGAGAGAGAAAGGGGCAGAGAGAGAGAGAGAGAGAGAGAGAGAGAGAGAGAGAGAATCCCAAGTAGTTTCTCTACTGCTGATGCAGAACCTGACACAGGGCTTGAATTGATGAACCATGAAGATCATGACCTGAGCCAGAATCAAGAGTCAGAGGCTTAATTGTCTGAACCACCCAAGTGACCCTAAAATAAACATTATTAATGAATATTAATAAAAATATAGTATGTACATATGATCAAATCAAAATGTTTGGTATTTTAAATTTTTTAGTAGTTTAATCAACTATGTGTCTCCACCCTTTTAAAGTTTTGTTTTATAGGGGTGCCTGGGTGGCTCAGTTGGTTAAGTGTCTGACTCTTGATTTCAGTTCAGGTCATGATCTCAAGGTTTATGAGTTTGAGCCCCACATCGGGCTCCATGCTGACAGCTCAGAGCCTGGAGTCTGCTTCAGATTCTGTGTCTCCCTAGCTGTCTGCCCCTCCCCTATTCATGCTCTGTCTCTCTCTCTCTCAAAAATAAATAAACGTTAAAAATTTTTTAAAAATTTTCTTTCATAAATAATACGCTGTAACCTGAAACAGTACTGTAGTGTTTTCTAGCTTTTCGTTTTAAAAACGAAGAATGGAAATGTCCTCGTTAGAGAGAAGATGTATTTATATCTAAAATTCTATCTATAATGGACAACATTGACAATAAAATTAAGATGAAAACAAAAAACACAAATAGATGTTGATTGTGAAATAAAACAGTTTATATGTCAGGAATTTGGGGGAGAGTATGGAGTTGAAATTCAGGGATATGAAGTGTGGAAGGTAGTTTCGGTATCAAGGAGATAAAAAGTAAGAGAAGGAGGCCTCCTTTGTAATTAATCTGAGGCACTTCTTCGAAGATTTATCACTGTACAATTTGGTCACTGACAGAACACTCTGCAGTTGAATCACTGACAGAACAAATAACTAGGTTTGCTACCAGGAGAAGGAAATTTGCTAATACTATTAGGAGCTGTAGGCAGTGCAAAATTCAGAGGCTTCCAGGTTAGAAGATGAACATGAAAGCTCCTGAGCAGAGTTGTTAATCCCAGGGTAGAAGCTCTTTGTAGTCTGCCCCACTTAGGTGTAGGCAGCCCTGGGTCCCTTGGTGTTAACTGAAGCCAGAAGGATCTCAGGTCTGCGGATGCGTCCTGTTGCGAAGAGAGGCAGAACCAGGTACTAGGATCACTTTGCAAGATGAGATATTTGGAATTATTTAAATGATGTGAGATGGTTTCATGGGCTGGGGGAAGCTATTTAAGGTTTATAGGAAGAAAATAAAATAATCTTTAGTGAAGTGCTGTTATGTGGCTTGATACTTTCATATATATTCTGATTCAGTCTTTTTGGGTTAGGCTTTGGGGGAGTCTGATTTTTTATTAAGCACACCAGCTGATTTCTTGAATGTGGTTCTTGAACCACAGATTGAATTACACAGGCAGGACTCCTGACTCTTGGTTGGGACTTGTAAATTTTGATTCCTGTTGTCTGAGCTTCCTGGTCATTCCCTCATTCTTCTGAAGCCTCAGATGGCTCTCTAAGATAATATATGAGAACAGAGGTCAGAACAGTAATGTCATTGTAACTATTTTCAGAACTCTTCAATTACATAAATGTCACCTCAAAATTTAAAAATTTTCCACTGGACACTAACATTAAAAATTTATAAAATTTTATTAAAAGATTATATTTCTATTAAAAATAGTTACTATTAATTGATGACCAACTGATTGAGACCTATTAACTTCTTTTACATAGCAATTTTCATTTAATGAAGTTACATCAGTAACTACAAAACAATATAGTATTCATTATTGTTTCCATGTTCCTTTATAGAATGAAGTCCTCTATTATTCTATATTTATACAAAGCTTTTTTTCTATCATAAAAATGCTTCATTATATAGAAAACTTTAGACTATATAGAGGTGACCAAAGTAAGTATCTAAAATTTGACATCCCAAAATAACCATTGACAGAAATGATTTATACCATTGTACAAATGTTGCAGCATCTATTAGGTTGTTTTTGCCTAAATATGTTATTCTTTCCTAAGGTATTTAACTTAAAAAAATTGAGAAAAGAAATTTTTTTCTTTACTTAAAGTTTATTCATTTATTTTGAGAGAGTGAGCACATGTACACACAAGTGGGGGAGGGGTAGAGAGAGGCGAGGAGAGAGAATCCCAAGTAGGCTCTACACTGCCAGCGTGGAGCTCAACATGGGGCTCAATGTGGGGCTCGAACCCACAAACTATGAGATCATGACCTGAGCCAAAGTCAGATGCTTAACTGACTGAGCCACCCAGGCACCCTGAGGAAATAAATTTTTAATAAATTTTAACTAAACTATGTGTGAGATCCTTGAAATCCGTAAAGAACTGGCATCAAGTGATTTAGCTTTCTCTGGGACGTGAATATCAGGGCTAGTTTTAATGGCAAACACTCATTAAACAATTTCTTTTTATAGTTTTATACCTTTATTTGACAATCAGCAGTTCTCATCCACATTAACAGTCTGTAGATTTTTGAAAGTGGTGACAGGTACATAGGTAACCAGTGTATAGAGCCTGTTTAGTGTATCTTCATCCTCGTTATGTTTTCTGGACAACTGCACACGGATATGGTATGGAATATTCCTTATTCCTTTGGCCCAAACAGCTTTGTTGAGCCTGGTGTCAATGCGCACATCTGGGGTTCCCATCTCCTTCATAGCAAATTTCCGGATCTCTTTGAGTGCCTGAGGAGCATGCTTCTTGAAACCCACTCCATGGATGCGCTTGTGAATGTTGATGGTGTATTCTCTGGTCACTACCTCGTTGATGGAGAATGACTCTTCTTCTCTCCACCCTTCTTTGCGGGAGCCATTCTGCTGGGCCTGGGTTGGAAAGGAAGCTCATTAAACTATTTTTTTTTTTTTTAATTTTTAATGTTTATTTCTGAGACAGACAGAGACAGAGCATGAGCGGGGGAGGGCAGAGAGAGAGGGAGACACAGAATCCGAAGCAGGCTCCAGGCTCTGAGTTGTCAGCACAGAGCCTGATGCGGGGCTCGAACTCACAAACTGTGAGATTATGACCTGAGCTGAAGTCAGTCGCTCAACTGACTGAGCCACCCAGGCACCCCTCATTAAACTATTTCTTAATGGCAAAAGTAATAAGTACCACCTGTTAGCCAAAAGAAGTGTGTCTATTTGGAACTCTAAAAATCACCAAATAACTGGTAGTAGTAACTAACACTAGCTGGTGAGTGGTAAGTTTGTAAAATTCTTTTCATCTTAAAATAAGTCACCATTTAAGCATGGGGAATATGTAGAGTGTCTTCTGTATAAAACTGGGATACACTGTATACAGTATATTCTGGGGATAAAGTGATGGTTACTGGGGATAAAGGGATGGTTTTAGGAAGGAGGAGCAAATTGCATGTAGACTTATGAGGATTTAAAAAATTTTTCTCACTTTCAAAAAGAGATTAGGCCAGTCAAGTTTGTGTTTGTTTAGTACTTTAGGAAACAGTTGGCTTTTTAAGGAAATACATGTTTTTGTATGTGTTATTCCACTTAATGCTAAGCCACCCTGTGTAAGGTACTTAGTGTTTTATACTTATTTTTATAGATGAAAAAACTGAAACTCAAAGTTTTTTATCCTGGTCACAAACTCAGATATTTTTGGCTTTGTTTCCATTTCTTTCGCTCACGTTTACCATTCTCTGATTTCCAAAGTTCTTCTTCTTTTTTTAAAAATATTTATTTATTTTTGAGAGGCAGAGACACAGAGCTTGAGCAGGGGAGGGGCAGAGAGAGAGAGAGACACAGAATCCAAAGCAGGCTCCAGGCTCCGAGCTGTCAGCACAGAGCCTGACGCTGGGCCCGAACTCATGAACTGTGAGATCATGACCTGAGCTGAGGTCAGATGCTTAACTGACTGAGCCACCCAGGCACCCCTCCAAAGTTCTTTTTAACTCAAATTCTGTGGTTTTACACAACTGGGGAGGATAGTGTAATGAATTCCCATTTACCTGTCCCAGGACTACAAAATTATTAGCCCATTGCCAGTTTGTTTCACCTGTATCCCCTTGCATCTGCCCTCCCATATTATTTTTACCTCCATATTATTATGATTTTAAAGTTTATTTATTTTAAGAGAAGGGGGAGGGGCTAAGAGGGAGAGAATCGCAAGCAGGCTCTGTGCTGTCAGTGTGGAGCCTGATGTGGGCTCAACCCCACAAACTAATGACATCATGACCTGAGCCAAAATCAAGAGTTGGACACTTGACTGACTGAACCACCCAGGCGCCCAGTCACAATTTTTTAAAAAACTGTTTTTAAGTTGCAATTCAAATAAGGCTCATATGTTGCAAGTGGTTAATATGTCTCATAAGTATTTAAAAAATATTACTATTAAAAAAATATTTCTTTAGAGGAGTTTTAGGATCACAGCAAAATTGAATAGAAGAGGTAGAGATTTACCATATTTGATGTCTGTTTGTTCAGCCACCATTTGTTGAAAAGACTCTTCTTAATTTTATTGACTCCTTTCTTTTGTCAAAGATCAGATGACTATATTTCCGGGTGTCTGTTTTTGGGCTCTCTATTCTGATCCATTGCTGTATTTGTTTTTTAGCCAATATCATTTTGTCTTGACTACTGTAGCTTTATAGTAAGTCTTAATGTTGGGTAGCAGCAGTTGTCCTCCAACTTTGTTCTCCTTCAATATTATGTTGGCTTTTCTTGGTCTTTTGCCTCTCCATGAAATAAATATTCAGAATGAGTTTGTTGATACCCACAAAGTAACTTGCTGGGCTTTTGATTGGGATGCATTGAATCTGTAGATTAAATTGGGAAGAACTGACATCTTGTTAATGTTGAGTCTTCCTATCCATGAACATGGAATATGTTTCCATTCATTTATTTAGTTCTATGGTTTCATTTATCAGAATTTGTAGTTTATTTCATGTAGGTTTTATACAATTTTGTTAGTTTCATACCCAAGTATTTCATCTTTTTTTTTTTTTTTTTTGGTATTAATATAAATGTTACTGTGTTTTCATTTCAAATTCCACTTCTTCATTGCTGGTATATAGAAAAGCAGTTGACTTTTGTATTTTAACCTGTGTTCTGCAACCTTGCTATACTTGCTCATTTATTTCAGGAGTTGTTACTGATTCTTGTGGATTTTTTTACATAGATGATCATGTCATTTGCTTAGATGGACAGTTTTTATTCTTTTTTTTCCCCAACCTGTACCTTTTCTTTTCTTGTCTTTTCCAGTTTAATGTCAAAGAGCTGGGGTACCTAGGTGGCTCAATTGGTTGAGCGTTGAACTTTGGCTTAGGTCATGCATGATCTTATAGTTCATGACTTCGAGTCCCACGTTAAATTCTGTGCTGATAGTGTGGAGTCTGCTTCCAATTTTCTGTCTCCTTCCCTCTCTGCCCCTCCCATGCTTGGACTCTCTCTCTCAAAAATAAATAAATGTTAAAAAAAAGAGAAAGAAAGAAAGAAAAGGTGATGAGGAGACCTTTTTGCCTCCTTCCTGATATTATGTCTTTTTAAATCTACACATTCCCTTTCCATCTCACTCTGTTTTTTCTTTTTTTTTTTCCTTGCAATTTTGTTTTGTTGTTGAAGAAACTGGGTCTTTTCTTTTTTAGAGATTCTTGCAGCCTGGATCTTTGTAACTCCATCTCTGGGATGGTGTTCAACATGTTCTTCTGTCACATTTATTTTATAAAAATTGTTAATTAGATCTAGAGCAGCATTGTCTAGTATAAATAAAAAGAAAGCCATAAATTTGAGCCACACATTGGTAATTTGAATTCTTTCTGGTATCCACTTTAAAAACATAAAACAGGAGAAATTGATTATTTATTTGTTTATTTATTTTAATGTTTTTATTTATTTTTGAGACAGAGAGAGACAGTGTGAGCGGGGAGGGGCAGAGAGAGAGGGAGACACAGAATCCGAAGTAGGTGCCAGGTTTTCAGCTGTCAGCACAGAGCCCGACGCGAGGCTCGAACTCACAGATTATGAGATCATGACCCAAGCTGAAGTCAGACGCTTAACTGACTGAGCCAGCCAGCGCCCCGAGAAATTGGTTTTAATATATTTTATTCCACTTACTATATCCAAAATATTATTTCAACATGAAGCCAGCATAACTATTGATGTATTTTACATTTTTTGTACTAAATCTTAGAAATCTGGTGTATATTTTACACATATCACATCTCAATTAGAATTTGCTACAATTCTATTTGCTCAATTAGAATTTGCAAGTGCCTAGTAGCCACATGGGGCTAGTGACTCCTGTAGTGAACGAACAACACAGATTTAGGGCCTAGATCAGATTTAGGGTTTTTGTTTTTGTTTTTGTCAGACAGTAGAGAATTGCCTGATTGTCTCTCTTTGGTGATATCGGTAGCCATTCGTGATCACTGTTTAGATCTAATAATTTATTAGGACTTGTGAAGCGGTGACAGTTTTTAATCACTCTACCCTCATTTATTATCTATAATATTTCTCTAAGAGGATATTTCCTGTCCTCAATTAATCTAGTTACTTGAAGGAACAGTTCATTTAGAAAAAGTGGGATAAGTAATGCTTGATCCTTTTCCTTTATTTACCAGTTATCAAAATAATGAGTTGGGGGTGCCTGGGTGGTGCAGTCGGTTAAGCGTCCGACTTCAGCCAGGTCACGATCTCGCGCTCCGTGAGTTCGAGCCCCACGTTGGGCTCTGGGCTGATGGCTCAGAGCCTAGAGACTGTTTCAGATTCTGTGTCTCCCTCTCTCTGCTCCTCCCCCGTTCATGCTCTGTCTCTCTCTGTCCCAAAAATAAATAAATGTTGAAAAAAAAATTAAAAAAAAAATAATGAATTGGCTCCTTAGCATTAGGATAAAAGGTACCTTTGGATACAGGTGACCAGCAAAAAAAAATTTTTCAAGTGTCATTGTGAACTCATAGACTTAAAAGATACTCAATTTGTCCCATCTTTAGTCAGTTGGAGTCTCTTTAAGCTGACTCGAGTCCTCTAGACATGGCCCTGATAGTCGGTGATAACTTTCTTGCATTGTGGTGTATTAGTCTGTATTATCTAGAAAAACATAACCAAAAGGATATATGCATATATATAGAAAGAGATTTATTATAATAAATTCGCTTATGAACTTTAGAGGCTCACAAGTTTCAAGATCTGTGTTTAGCATCTGGAGGCCCAGGAGAGCTAGTGGTGTATGTAGTTCCGGTCCAGCTCAAGACTCAGGAAGAGCCAGTGTTGTTTTGGTTTTAGTCTGAAGGAAGGAAGAAAACCAGTGTACCAGCCTGAAGTCTGTCAGGCAGGACGAATTCCATCTTACTTGTGAGGGTGTCAGCTTTTTTGTTCATTCTGGCCTTCAAATGATTGGATAGGGCTCCCCACATCAGGGAGGGCAATTTGCTTTACTTAGTCTACAATTTCAAATGTTAATCTCATTCAGAAACATCCTGACAGACAAACCCAGAATAGTGTTTGAACAAATGTCTGGGCATCCTGGCAGTCAAGGAGTCATATAAAATTAACCATCATATCTGGGATAAGATGTTCCAGGCTCATTTTACATTTCCTGCCCCAGATGTAGAATCTGCCATTTTTCCAAAGAACCTCAGTCTTTACTGTCTTAAAGTCAAAGTGTCAAAGTCTTATAAATAATGCTGGCAATTAATAAATGAACTCTGGTGATTCTTTTGATGATGAAAACACATTAAGATTCATAAATTTAAAAGCTTTATGTTAAAAGGCTTTGTTGTAGGATTTTTATCAAGGTGTAATTTTTTTGGGCACCTGGGTGGCTCAATCTGTTGGGTGTCTGACTTGATTTCAGCTCATGTCATGATCCCAGGGTTGTGGGATCAAGCCCTGTGTCTGGCTCCACGCTGAGCTTGGAACCTGCTTGGGATTTTCTGTCCCTCTCCCTCTGTCCCTCTTCCCTGCTCATGCTCATTCTCTCTCACAAAATAAATAAATAAACATTAAAAAAAAGTTGTAATTTCTGTAGCATCATTAAATTGTCTTATATATTTCTTTTTGTGTATTTCTTTTCTTACTTTTGGGAAAGAGGTCTTGGTATCTGCTCTATCTCTCCTATGTTGATCTTTTTCTTTCTTTTTTTCTTTCTCTCTCTCTCTCTCTTTTTTTTTTTTTTTTTTTTTTTTGTGAGCTATACACCCAATGTAAGGCTTAAACTCATGACCCCGAGATCAAGAGTTGCATTCTCTGATGACTGAGCCAGACAGGTACCCCCTATGTTGATCTTTTTTAAGTTTCTGATAGAACGCTCAAGAAAAGCATAGAATGAAAGCTGATAACCTAGAGCTATACCTAGTAAAATGTATACAAGTGATTGGTAAGTATCTTTAAGCATGAATCTAAATAATTCTACCTCTTAGTATATTATAATAACCTAGAATTATAGACATAATTGAGTTTACCCTCTTCATCTTATAGAAAAGGAAACTGAAACCTAGATCTGTGGAAATGTTAGTACTTTAACCTGGATCACTTGCTTCTTAGAGTAGGTACTGTGCTGAGTAGGACAGCTTCACAGCTCAGAGACAGACAAGCGTGGCCAAGAATCTTGGCATTGCCCTTTACTGGCTATATGAACTTGAGGAAATTCTGGCGTTCTTGTTTGTTTGTAAGCTAAAAATAATAGTGACTGTGTCATAGGATTGCTATGACAGTTAACCAAGAATAACATTTTAAGGAACCCAGTACTGTGCCTGTCACATTGTAGGTACACTAAATTCTGGCTGTTCCTCTACTCCCATTTTGTAGTTCTTTCTGCCTTATTACCTCCTTTTTGAATTAAACATCAAATATATCTAAAGTAGCTGAAAACAGTGTTTTTGTTGTATTTTTTTTTACAGTGTTTGTAGTTTGTTTAATAGATTTTTTTCTTTAGTAGAATAAAAAAAGTTTATTCTGGCCTTCTGAATTTTTCTGGATGGCAGTTACTGAAGTTCATGTTGAGAAGATTTTACTTTTCATTTTGAAGTACTTATCCAAAACAACTTTTGTTGTTATACCCCCATTTATCATAATTATTGAATATTAAACACAAATGTTTTAAATAATACTTTGTGTCATTCAGGTAGAATGTGATCATGTTCATGCTTGTATTCTGCTGCAGCAAACAGGACAGTTCAGAATGACTATAATTAATAGGTGTTTAAGAGTTGCTTTGATGTCCTTAGATGAAAGCTTTGCTACCATTACCAAATGCTAGTATTTTAAATTATCACTCTCCTTTTTAACATGAACTATTGATGGGGCGCCGGGCTGGCTGGGTCAGTGGAGCATGTGACTCTTGATCTTGGGGTTGTGAGTTCCAGCCCCACGTTGGGTGTAGAGATTACTTACAAATAAAATCTTTAAGGGACGCCTGGGTGGCTCAATTGGTTAAGTATGTGAATCTTGATTTTGAGGTCATGATCTCATGGTTCATGAGTTCAAGCTCTATGTAGGGCTTTGTGCTGGCAGCCTGGAGCTTGCTTGGGATTCTTTGTCTCCCTCTCTCTCTACCCCTCCCCCATTTGTTATCTCTTTCTGTCAAAAATAAACATTAAAAAAAATCTTAAAAAACTAGTATGAACTATTGGCTTGAGTTCTATAGAACCATGTACGGGATTGTTAATGTCTAATACATGTTTAATTTGAATGTGTAGAGAAAAATCTTAGAAACTATCTTCCAAAAAATGCCCTCTCATATTCATGTTGCTTGCCATCTCTTCCAAAAGCATGCTTAAAAAATGTTGACTTTCCCATGACAGCAAAGATAACTTACTTTGTTGGGAGGTTTAAACATATGATTGCTAATGCCTAAGGTACTATTTCATAAAGTGAGTGAATTGATGTATTTGAGGTGTTGGAGATTTCAGATTGGGAGACATAGAGACCTTTTTTTTTTTTTTTTTTTAATCAAAAAAAGGCAATGATAGCTGCTTTCAACTCTTCTTGGAGTGGTTTTCATTTGCCGTCTCCATTTTCTTGTAACTTCTCTGGTCTTTCACTACTTGTAATTTAATGTTTACCCCCAAATACTGAAAACTAATTGCCCTAGGGTTACTGATTTCTCATACTCACCAAATGCATTGACTAGCATTTTCTCTGTTTTCATTGTGCTCATTCATTGCAGTGCATCAAATTCTGTTTACATCGAAAATTTTAACTCTTTGCTTTCACTGTACTGTATTTTCCCTCTGTCTCTTGAGCTGCACCTCATTTTTCTTTCTCCCTGGCTCAGCTTCTTACTTGCATGCTCAAGTGTCTATATCCAAAGACTTATGTTTTTAGCAGTTGTGCTGTCATCAGTAGTTTGTGCATATTAAGATTGCTCAGCCATTCTCATCTTTCACCACTAATTAAATGGCTCTGAAATATACGTTTCTGTCATTCATGCTTTTTTTTGCACTTAAGGCTCTTACTCTTTACCAGCTAGACATCTTACCTAGTTGTCTTTCTGCCTCCTAAAACTTTCAGTGTGTCCAAGTCAAAGTCTTCATCTTAGAAAAGACTTCGTGGTCTTCCTTAATTGTCATTGGTATTGGTACTCTTGTTTTTCCCGTTCCCAACATAGTCATCATTGATTCACTCACCCCCTCCAATTTATTTTGATACAGAGGTCTACCAATTCTGATTTTGGGAAATGCTGGCTTATAGAACTAAGGTTGGTTGAGTGGTTGTCTGTTTGTCTGTCTATCTATCTATCTATCTATCTATCTATCTATCTAATTGGCCTAAGTGCAGAGGGGGTTTGGGAAGGAGTTTTTATTTCTTTAGTTGAATTTTTCTGGTGGCCGTGGTTTAAAAGAAGGTGCCAGTGATATTGTCTAAGACCTCTTAAAGGTACGAGTTCTTGAGCATGGCTGAGGCTTTCAAAGCTTTTATGGTATGATCTTCTGGGAATGGGGAGAGGACGCACCTGCATTTAAACCCAAATATTCTTCAATCTGGGAAGATTTTACCTTAATACATTTGCTTTAGTGATAGTTCAGTGAAAACAATCCAAAGGGATATGGAAAGGTTTGGTAGAGTGGATGCACACGTACAGCTCACTTTCCATGTTTAACCACAGCCCTTAGTTTTCAAAGTTAGTTTTCCTCCTAAATTACCCATCTGTGAACTCCTTGGAAAGCCTTTTATCTTTGTGGCCATTATGCCTGACTACCTTTCCTTGTCGTGTGTATCTGATACCTGACATGCCCATCTCTTAGTGCACATTAGGTGTGTTTTCTTGGCTAGTTAGCAAGGAAGAACTTGCTGAGATTCTTTTTGTTTACATCTTATGGTTGCAAAATCAGAAACATAATTCTAGACGGATGAGCTGGCACATGCACTACCAATGCTTAGTGAAAAAACAGGCCTCAAACATGCCACAACAAAAGCACAAAAACAAAAATTGCATTAGATTATAGTTAATTACTTCAAAAAGCAACTTGGCTTCTCTACATTGTCTGATAAATGATGGCTGAAAGAGTTAGAGTGGAGAATAACTCAAATCCCTTGCAGGACAAGTGAGAAAAACAACCAACCAACCTGAAACTATTATGTTTTATATATTACATGAAGGAAGATACTAATAAGATGTTTAATGTCCTCTTTTCTTGTCTGGAATGTTTTCAAAAAATTTTTTAAAGTTTATTTATTTTGAGAGAGAGCGAGAACACGAGCAGGGGAAGGGCAGAGAGAGAGAGAGGGAGAGAGAGAGAGAGAGAGAGAGAATCCCAAGCAGGCTCTACACTGCCAGCGCAGAACCTGATGCAGGGCGCGAACTCATGAACATGAGATCATGACCTGAGCAGAAACCAAGAGTTGGACTCCTAACCGACTGAGCCATCCAGGTCCTCCTAGAATGTTTTCTTGCTCTCTGTTTATACCTTTCAGAAATAGGGTAGGGAAGTGAAATAAGAAGGGGAAATCCCCTTTTGCTAGTGGGGGAAATCTTGTCAAATTGGTCCATGTGTATGTATCCTAATACTTTAATGTATCTTTTCTTGGTCAATAGCAATTTTTAGCAGTGGGTTTTATTTAACTTAGATTATTAATATAGGTATTGTCTTAGGTCTAACAATGGTTTGTTAGTTGGGTTTAGCGTTTAGAGGCTTTTTTCCCCATGTCAATAAACAGGTGTCTGCAGCATCATTTTTTTTTTTTTTCTTTTTAAATGCCTGGCTCCAACCTATTATCTTGAGACAAAGAATTGCATGCTCCACTGACTGACCCAGCCAGGCGTCCCATGCAGCATCATTTTACAAAAATTATTTTTAATTGAGGAGTTCCTGGGTGGCTCAGTCAGTTAAGCATCTAACTCTTGATTTCAGCTCAGGTCATGATCTCATGGTTCATGAGTTTGAGCCCCACGTTGGGCTCTGTGCTGACAGGTGGAGCCTGCTTGGGATTCCCTGTCTCCCTATCTCTCTTCCCTTCTCCTGCTCATGCTTTCTTTACCTCTCTCAAAATAAATAAACATTAAAAAAAAAAAAGGGGCACTGTGTGGCTCAGCCAGTTAAGTGTCTGACTTTGGCTTAGGTCATGATCTCGCAGTTCATGAGTTCAAGCCCGGCGTCGGGCTCTGTACTGACAGCTTGGAGCCTGGAGCCTGCTTCGGATTCTGTGCCTCCCTCTGTCTCTGCCCCTCCCCTGCTTGCACTCTGTCTCTCTGTCTCTCTCTCTCAAAAATAAATAAACATTAAAAAAAAAAGTATTTAAAAAGTATTATTATTATTTTTTTTAAGAGAGAGAGACACACACAGAATTTGAGCGGGAGAGAGGTAGGGAGAGAGGGAGGCACAGACTCCGAAGCAGGTTCCAGGCTCTGAGCTGTCAGCACAGAGCCCGATGTGGAGCTCGAACCCATGAACGGGGTGATCGTGATCTGAGTTGAAGTTGGATGCTTAACTGACTGAGCCACACAAGTGCCCCTAAAAAATTATTATTTAATTGACATGTGGTTGACATAAAATATTAGCTTCAGGTATAGAATATACTGATTCAACAATTATATACTTTACAAAATGTTCACCATGATAAGTGTATTATAGTAATGTTGACTATATTCCCTATGCTGCATTTTTCATCCTTGAAACTTATTTATTTATAACTGGAAGTTTGTACCTCTAATACCTTTCACCCATTCCACCTATCCCTCCACTCCTCTCCCCTTTGGCAACACCAGTTTGTTCCCAATATTTATGAGTCTATTTCTCTCTTTCTTCTCTTTCTTTTTTATTTTTATTTTTTTTAGTGTTTATTCACTTTTTGAGAGACAGAGACAGAGTGTGATCAGGGCAGGAGCAGAGAGAGAGGGAGACAGAGAATCCAAAGCAGGCTCCAGGCTCTGAGCTGTCAGCACAGAGCCCAATACAGGGCTCGAACTCACAAACAGTGAGATCATCACCTGAGCTGAAGTCGGACGCTTAACTGACTCAGCCACCCAGACGCCCCTTTCTTTCTTTTTTTAAGAAGTTTATTTATTTAAGAGAGAGAGAATGCATGCAAGTGAGTGGAAGAGGGGCAGAGAGAGAAGGAGGGGGAGAGAGAATCTCAAGCACATGGAGCGCATTGCAGGGCTCAGTCTCATGAACCATGAGATCATGACCTGAGCCTAAATCAAAAGTTGGATGCTTAACTGACTGAGCCACCCAGGTGCTCAGTCTGTTTCTCTTGGGTCTGTTTCTAGCCACCCAGTCTGTTTCTCTTTTGTTGTCGCTGCCTGTTCATTCATTTGCTTTGTTTTTTAGATTCTGGATATAAGGGAATGATAAAGGTGTTTGTCTTTCTTTGGAGTATTTCACTTCCCATAATACCCTGTAGGTCTATCGTGTTGTCATGAATGGCAAGATTTCATTCTTTTTTTTTTTTTTAATGGAGCATTATTCCATTCTGTATACATACCACATCTTCTTTATCTATTCAGTAATTCATGGAACTTAGGTTGCTTCCATATCTTGGTGCAGCGTCATTGTTTATAACTTCATGTTATTATGTTATATGAATGTACCATCTTTTTTTGTACTCAGTTTTTGGATAGGTGGTACATGTACATAGTACAAAATGTGAAAGATACAAAAAAAGTACCCATTGAGAAGTATAATTTCGCTCTACTCTTAGTCAGGATGCAGTTACTTTTATCCATTTATTTCATGTTCGTCCAGAAATATTTTACATAATCACATATGTGCACATACAAAATGACAACATATTATACCTTCTGTTCTGTACAGTTCTTTTCTTTTTCTTCTGAATTAAGACATCTCCCATAGGGGTTCATAAAAATTTGCATCACTGGTTAACATTTGTTTAGTCTTCTACTTCATGGATTTACTATAATTTATTTAATCAGGCATTTCTTTTGTTTGTTTGATTGGGTTTTTTTGGTGGACGCTTAGATTGTTTCAGATCTATTGTTCTATCAGTTCACAAATAGGCAGTCATATTACACGTTTCATTTGATGTAGTCCACTGGGCCCGATCTACTTTTTCTGGTTAAAGTCTGTAAGTGAAAGCTCTTAGAGAAGAAGATCTGTATTACACAGAATAAGGTGAGAATGTGGTAACGTCTGTAAATCGGTTTTGGGGTGGGAATATGTGAAAAGTGAAAATTCTGACTTTTCCTTTTAAACTTTTTCCTTTTTCTTTTTTCTTTTTTCTTTCTTTCTTTTCTTTTCTTTTCTTTTTTTTTTTTTTTTTTTTTTTTTGGTGAAGGAAGTGTTACCTTGTGTGGGAAGTGTTACTAGTGTTTCTAACTAGTGAATCTGTGTTACCTTAGTAACAGACTAATACACCACAATGCAAGAAAGTTATCACTAGTGTTTCTAGTTTTCTACAGATTATGTTTTTGGATTTGCTATCAAAGTATCCAGATTCACTAGTATCAATCAACTGACTGGTTATAACCCAAAGAAACATTAGAAAAAGGAAGAAAAACACACTAGTTGCAATTGGAAGAAAATTATTCTTGGTTAGATACCCATTAAGAATTATGGACCCAATTTTAAGCATTTCTATCATTTTAGGTGGTTGCCTTTTATGATTCAGGTTCATATTTCCTCAGTAGAATACCTGACTCTGTGTTAGAGGATAAACATGGTATATCTTCTTGAAGCCTCCATTTAAATTGCAAATAGGAGTATGGGAGTTTTGAGATTACAAATAGTTATTCCTATTACTATGGTAACACAAATATAAATGTCATGAATTTTTGGACTAAAACAGAAGATTTAAGAGGGAATTTGAATTTGTGTATCACCTAGTTTCTAAGAATCTGAGTTGACTTTGTCATCAAGGTTATTTGAGAGCAAAAGCTGGAGAGGCAGTGATCCTAATGGGAGGCTAGAAACACCATTAAAAATAAACTATTGTAAATTTTAAGAAACAATGAAAGTTACGGCTTTAAAGTAGTTTGGAGGTAAAAGTTCATCCATTTATATTTTGCTAATTTAAAGATTATGTGATTTTTTTTTTTTATGGTAATGAAAAAATCTCAGTTGTAAACCTTCCAAGAGCCTGTTGCCACATTCATTCATATAGCATGGGCAAATAAACTCATGTATGGCAGTGGGCCTAACATTTTAATGTGTATAGGAGTCCCCTGGAGAGCTTGTTAAAATCTTGTTTAAAAAAATGTCTTCATCCCCTGAGATTGCAATGATAATGGCTTTGTGATGCTCTGTGGTAAGACCTAGAGATCTCTTTCTTAGGTAAACACATCAGATGATTCTGGTCTGTAGACCACTTTTTGACTATTGAAGGAGAAACCCCATTAGTTAGAAAATTTAATGGTAGGAGCATGTCAAAATCTTCAGGATTGTGATTTAAAACAGCAGCATGATGCAGCATAATACGCTTGATTTTGAATTGAACTTGTCTTCTGTAAAGGCCTATAGATAGTAGTTGTTTGCTGAACATTGGTAATGGGAAACTTGTGACTGGCAAGAATCACATTGCTGTTCTACCATCCAAGTAGAAATAAGTATCTTAGAAGTCCAAATACATTTTTCTTAGAAGTTAACTAACATTTCTTTGGTTAAAGAAAAAGAATATTTAATTTAATTTGAAATGCCAAATATAAGGGCATTAGATTTTAATTTTTATCAAATGGGGGCGTGAATTAAATTACTTTATCTTTCAAAATATTACTTTGAAGGGAATGGTGAGGTTTTGGTGAAATAGGCATTGTCATACATAATTATGAACGGATGCAATTTTGGGTCACATTTTGTTTTAAGTTTATTTTGAGAGAGAGAGCAAGAGTGAGATCGTCTGTGTGAGCATGGGAGGGGTAGAGAGAGGGAGCGAGAGAATCTCAAGCAGGCTCTGTGCTGTCAGCGCTGGTCCCGCTGTGGGTTTTGATACCATGAACTGTGAGATCATGACTTGAGCTGAAATCAAGAGTTGGATACACAACTGACTGTGCCACCTAAGTGCCCTCATTTGTTAGGGATAGGGAATTTGTTTATAAACGGAGAATGGGAGTAGGAATAGACAATGCAAATTCATAGACTGTTAAAGAGATTACTGCTAAGCCTATTTTCAGATGACAGTTTTCTGTGTGACTTGGAGGGAGAAATACACTGTTATCTTCCAAATTTGCAACCTTTTTAGATATGAAATGCCAATGGAATTGGTATTAACTGTGAAAATTGTGAGAAACTGTATATGAATGGGTAGAAGAGTGGGACGTAATTTCCGGTTGGCCAAATATAAGAGTTGGTTGGTACACACTAAACATTTATTTGAATGATTAATTGCTCTAATGCAATTGTATTCTGAATTACAGAGTTTTAAAAATGTAAGTAAATTCTTAAAATGTTTAAATAAATTGGTGGATAATAAGGAATCCAAGATATTTGGATTTGGCCTAAACTTTAAGGTTTTTATTAAAGAGAATAATCATTGTTCTTCACAGCAAAGGTTTCTTTTGGGTTGATATAGTAATGCTCTGGATAGTTTTAGGTTAGATTCAGTGTGGCAATGCCTGTGGTCCCAAGAGCATATTATTTTCTATGTGATTAGTCCTATCATAGATACATAAAAACAAATAGTATCTCTTTAGATGTATCTAAAAATAAGATACTAAGTTTTATAAATAGCATAACAAATTTTAGGTATGTGGTTACAATACAGCATCAGTAATGAGAGAAAGGATTTAGGGAGAACTGCTGAAAGTTTACTTAAAATTAAATGAGATTATTATAGTTGGTAAGGCTTCTCAAAACACTTTTCATTGTAGTGAGAAGCAGTGGTCCCAAATGTTGGTCTTTGATGAGTATAATTTTTGCTGTTCTGCACTGATATAAAAGGAAAAAATCAGAACATTATAGTGAGTGTAGTTTTTATAGTGCCTACTGTATTTCATCAATTTTAAGATGTATATATTCCCACATTTTAACATTTCTGAAATTGATATGTTTTATAATCAATGGCACCTTGACATTATTGTTGGTTGTGAAATAGTTGCCACTGTCTACATATATGTGAACTCAAGAATTCATTCTGCTTCTATGACTGGACACCTGTGACCCCTTGATGTTTTAGTTAACATAGCATTTAAGGACCATTTGTGGAAGAGATTACCATTCCTGGGTTGTCTTCTGAAACCTTTCGTTAGTTACATTTTTCTGGTGACACTTTTCATAAGATCAAGAAATGTATGGCATGGGAACTTGGACAGTTTGTGTCAGTTTTTTGGACACGAGTCCCGGAGACAATAGAAGAACACTCAAGAAATATTTTAAGGCACCTGGGTGGCTCAGTTGGTTGAGCTTTGGACTCTTGATTTTGGCTCAGGTCATGATTCAAGGGCTGTGGGATCGAGCCCCATGTCGGGCTCAGAGCTGAGCATGGAGCCTTCTTGAGATTCATTCTCTCTCTCTCTCCCTCTCTCTTCCCCTCCTTCCCTCCCCCCTCCCTCTCTCTCCCTGCTTCTTTCCCCTGTTCATGCTTGCTCTCTCTTAAAAAAAAAAAAAGATAAATAAATATTGCATCACTAATTCCATAAATGGTACAGAGGATGATTTTATGGAAAAACAAAGATTACCAGTGACTGTGAGTTAAAAAGCAATTTAGATATCAGATTGTGAATTTGAAGACATTAAGAATATTTTGAGGGGTGCTTGGGTGGCTCAGTGGGTTGAGTGACCAACTCTTGATTTTGGCTCAAGTCATTATCTCATGGGTTTGTGAGATCTAGACACCCCCTTCGGGCTCTGTACTGACTGCATGGAGGCCAAAATCAAGAGTCTGATGTCCAGCTGACTGAGCCACCAGGTGCTCCTATTTTGCTTTTTAAAATATAAACATGAATGCTTCTGATAATTCATATCTCGGTAAGTTTTAAAAAGCTTTCTTAGTAAATAAATTCTAAGTGATAAGACGCCATGTGTCCTAGTCTAATTGGGAGTATTTTTGTCTTTCTTAGTGGTACATAATGGTGCACTTTAACACTGATGCACTTTAACACTGGGTTAAGTTAAAAAGTTAAAAATTTTGACAGTATCATATATTTGTAAGGATGAAGAGAAATGCAAGTTGTTGAGCCTTGCTGATGTTGGAGAAATATAATTTAAGCCAAAGTCTCTATTTTAAATGATGCACTTTAACACTGGGATTCTCTTTCTTTAACACATTCAACGAAATGTGGTTAATTTATTCAGTTTAAAGGACTGGGATTATCTTACTTTGTACTCATCTTACTTTTTGGTGTTATTTATTTTATGAAGTCATGGTGATCGTAGATAAATGGCTGATATGTTTTAAGTGTCCTTTCTTGCTAAAATAAAAATTAGTGTGTTGGTTACCCCCATTTTTTTTTTGAAATTTTATTGGCCTATGAAACTCAGAGATCCAGCAGCCACTGTTATAAGAAGTCTAGCATAAATTCTTATTATTTGTAGATTTTTGATCACAGATTAGTTTTTTACTTTGAAGAGGTTTCACAGAATGATTGCTAACAAAATCTGACAGCACACTTGTGTTTGGATTTGCATTTTTTGCTTCTGCTTTGTCTCGTGTTACTTTGCCTTAACCAATCCCGTGGAATTAAGTTTACTGTGTCAATGGGCAGGTACCACTTAAAAATTAATGGTAAAAAAATTGTGGCAGTTGGTCATTCTTGATATATATGAGATACTTTGAGCAACTCTAGAAGTCTCTTCTTTTAACCAAAAATGTCTCCTTTACTAGATTGTCCTGGTGTCTGAAGTTTTTGTCTTTGAGCCATTCTTTGGATTTAAGACACCGACAGAGGCTCCATGGAGGCAGGCATCGCATCTGTCCTTTTAGTGCTGTAACTGCATCATCCATTTCACTTCTTGGCACATAAATAGGTGTTCCGAAAATATTTATTCAATTAATAAATGACGGCAAAGTTATTTGTGACGTTAGAACATTATTGGTCATAACGAACCCTCTGATGTGTTAATTTATTCAGTAGAAAAAGAGAAGAGCTTACAGAACACATGAGTTTTGTTCAGAGTGAGGAGACCACTGAAAGTTTTTATTTGCAAAGAAAAATATCTTATTATTCAGCAGGCCAAACAGAAAAGTGTAGAAAACCAATTTGGCTTACTCAATTACATATCTTAGAATTGTGTCAGTTGCATAGGAAGAGCAGGATTGGTTGTGTGTGTGTGTGTGTGTGTGTGTGTGTGTGTGTGTGTGTGTGTGTAGTATCTCTTTAGTTTTGTCACCATGAGAATAAACTTGCTTGTGAACTTGTTTAACTCAAGAAGGATAAAAACAGAAGTGTTAATAAGTTACATTGTAGTAAATACAGCCCATTATTTATTGTCTGTTTCCTAAGGAAATACCTGAGCATTGATCCTTTGGGAACCTACTTTTAGTATCTTATCCTAAGAAGTAAATACCTATTTATCCCTTTCAGGGCAAGATCACACAGCCATTAAATAGTTTTACTAGGATTTAATAGTACTTTTGATTTTCCTACTCATTAGTGTGCCTTCAGATCCAGTGGTATTTGAAAAATAAAGCAATAGTTCATCATCATCTTGTATTAAGTAAGGATACCTTATGGCCAAGTATCAGCCTCTCTGGAAGAATTCATTTTTTTACTTGACACTTTGTAGATCAACAATTAAGCAACCATATGTAATAAATAGATATGCTCAGTTATCTTATTCAAAGATAGTTAAGAAACTTGGAGTTTAGCTTTTACCGTAGGATCCTTCTGAGGAAATTGGTCTTTTAATAAAAAGACTGCTAAGAGAGCTTGATTTAGAGCTTAAAATCACTGAAGTTGATGGCAGTAGAGTGCCTAAATTGGGAGATAATATGTTCTTTGCTTTTATCCATCATTCATTTTCTGTTTTATAAACTTTCTATAATGTGGAAATATTTAGAGCACTATTTTTTAAGTTAGTATGAAATTTGTTAGGCAGCTAAAAATTTACTTTGAAAATCTGAACTATTTTTCCTTCAGTTAATGAGATTATGTAATATAATTTTTTGGGGGGGTAATTGTCCTTAAATTTAAGTTTTTAGGGGTGCCTGGGAGGCTCAGTCGGTTAAGCATGTGTCTTTGGCTCGGGTCATGATCTCATGGTTTGTGAGTTCAGGTCCTGCTTTGGGCTCTGCACTGACAGTGCAGAGCCTGCTTGGGATTCTCTTTCTCTCCCCCTGTCTCTGTCTCTTCCCCACTTGCTCTCACTCTCTCAAAATAAATAAATAAACTTTAAAAAAGTTAAAATTTTAAAACAAACCACAATATTTGCTGAAATCAGAACTTTTTTGTACTTTGGTATTTTACTAATGGGGCTGTTCATTATAAACTTTTTTATGTGTATAGTCCTTAATATATATACAGAGGGATATCCAAATCAGTAGATGTTTAATCTGAGTGGATATCAGGGAAATACAAATAAGATTTAATAAAGGGATACTATTACATACCCATAATTTGCCAAAAAGCTAAAAAATTTGACAGTGTCCTATATTTGTAAGGATGAAGAGAAATGCAAATTGTTGAGCCTTGCTGATGTTGGAGAAATATAATTTAAGCCAAAGCCTCTATTTCAGAAAAACCTCTCTTCAAAGGTAGAAGAGAAAGAAATTTTTTTTTCTTGAGTAAGCATTGAGCCAGAATGTGAAGCACATTACAGGCAATCTGCTAAAAGATTGCAAAGATATAAGGAGAGCTCACGCTTTTCTATAGCCAAGCAGATACAACTCATTACATACATGTTGTCAAGATAAATTGTAAGTAGTGCTCAAGTAAGAGAACTTGATAGCAGCATTTCTCACATGTGACTTATCCTAAATCTCTTGGTAATTGGGGTGACCATATGTATTTGTTAATTGGCTAAAAATAAACTTGAATCTTTTGCAACTTGAAGGTAGGTGGCTGGCTACTTAGTGCTCATGTCTTCCCACAGAAACTGGCAGAAAGAGGGTGCTCTCTCCTTTGGTGCAAATAACATTTCAAAGAAGTGGTTATTAGGTCCTAAAGATAGTCCTGGGGTGCTGGTTAGAATCTTGCTTATTTATTTATTTGTTTGTTTTTTCATTTACATAGTTATTTACTTATTTAATTTTTTAAAAAGTAAGTTCTACATCCAACATGGGGCTTGAATTCATGACCCTGAGATCAAAAGTCTCATGATCTACTGACTGAGCCCCAGCTGGGGTGGGTGGAGGGGATAGAAGCTTATTTAGCTTTTAAAATGATTTACATATACATATATTTCAAAGGGATAAAGAAAGAATTTACAATTACAAGCTTTCTAGAGAAAGTGCTCTAAGAAAAATGTGTGGGGTATCTCTTCCCTGTTTGATTTTATGTAGTTAATTTATTTTTAAAGCTTATTTATTTGTTTTGAGAGAGAGCATGCAAATGTGGGGAAGGGGCAGAGAGAGGGAAGAGAGAGAATTCCAAGCAGGGTCCACACTAACAGTGTGGAGCCTGATGCGAGGTTCTAACTTATACACTGTGATATCATGACCTGAACAGAAAGCAAGAGTTGGATGCTTAACCAGATGACCCATATTGTATTGTATTATATTATATTATATTATATTATATTATATTATATTATATTATATTATAAGCAGGCTCCTCACCTAACGTGGGGCTCCAACTCACGACCCCGAGATCAAAAGTCACATGTTCCACTGACTGAGCCAGCCAGGTGTCCCTCTCTTCCCTTAGTTTTAACAGGGAGAGTTAAAGCTCTCATTTTTTATGCCCTTACACTGATGGGTAAATTGATCTGGCCACTTTAGTGGGCAATTTAGTTTGCAGTGTTCTGGTAGAGTTGAAGATGTGCCTACTCTATGATCCAGTACTTTTGTTTTTAGTTAAATCCCAGAGAAACTCTTAATACATGTTTATAAGAGACTTGTAACATTGAGTATTAACAGTGAAGCTGTGGAAACAACCAAATGTCTGTGAAGAGAATGAATAGGTAAATTTTGGTATGTTCACACGATACTAACAGTATTGAGAGTGAGTGAATTAGAGCTACAAAATCAACATGAATAACTTACAATGTTGAGTGACTAACTCAAATTATAAAAGAATATGTGCAATATATTTATTTAATATATTAAAACATGTAGAACAATAGCTGTGCAGAGAAATGCATAGTTTTATAGGTATATATATTAGTAAAACTGTAATGCAATGAAAAACACCAAAATCAGGAAGTGGTTACCTCTAAGGAGGGAAATATATAATGGGCTCAGCAATTTTTTCTGCTGTGTCTGTAATATTTTATTTTTTAATAAAGGAAGATCTTAAGCAAATAAGAATGTTATATTTGGACAGTGGTTACATGGGTGTTTGTTTTATTATTATCTAGATTCTCTTGTAATGTTTAAATATGTTATGATCAAAAGCTTAAAAAAAAGAGAAAAAGGGGGCCAGAGAAATGAGTGGTAGTTGGGGGGAAATCAGTCCGCTTATTTTATATATTTGCATGTTAATGGTAATGATCTAGTAAAAAGGGACCAAGTTAGTGTAGGAAGACTGGGATAGTTACAAAAGAGCAGCGTCCTTGAGAAGAAAAACAATGGTACCCAGTGCAGAAGTAATTTGTTGGCTTTTGATAGGAGTAAGGACCATTTGTTGACACAGGAGAGAAAGCAGAATAAGTGGTCGAAAGGGGAAGGAGTTCTTTTCTGAATTTAGGGTGACTAATGTCCAAGTTTGCCTGAGACTAAGAGGTTTCCCAGGATGCAGAACTTGCATTGCTAAAACTGGGAAAGTCCTGGGTAAACCAGGATGGTTGGCCATCTTCTGATTTTCTTTGACAAATTGAAAAGCATGATCATCTGGGAGTGAGAGGGGGATGAGAGTTCAAGATAAAATGGAAAGCTCTATGAAGTGATTGTCTTAAGGCTGAGAGAGCAAATTCTCTAAGTTAATGTAATATGTTTTCTGAGCTTTCCTAAGGGTCTGTTGAAGTTTATGGGCATAATTTCAAAGTTCATTTGGTTGTATTTCTTTGTTATCTCATTCAGCTATATAGGTGAAGGTACTGTGTCAAGTGGAAAGATGGTTTTAACTATGACTTTACTGTGATGGAGGAAGAGAGGTACAAGACTGAGGGCAAAGGCAAGGAAATGATTGTAGTGATGGATCATCAAGTCTCAGGCTGGGTTAAGAGGTGAAGAAGAAAGGAGAGGAAGGATAGTGGGAAAAGTAACTCCATATCTGTTGGGAACGAACAGATTTCTAGAAGTGAACTGGAAAGATAGGATGTGAGGAGAGTGGGATGTTTGAAATTGAGATTTTTTAATAAAAACTTTTTTTTTTTTAATTTTTGAGAGAGAGACATACACAGAGTATGAGAGGGGGAGGGGCAGAGGGAGAGAGAGAGAGAGGAGAGAGAGAGAGAGAGAGAGGGAGGAAGGGAGACACAGAAGCTGAAGCAGGCTCCAGGCTCTGAGTTGTCAGCACAGAGCCCCATGCGGGGCTCGAACTCATGAACCACGAGATCATGACCTGAGCCAAAGTTGGACGCTTAACCAACTGAACCACCCAGGCACCCTGAAATTGAGATTTTTAAAAAATGTATTTTATTTTGTTTTTTACTTAAAAATTTTTTTAAATGCTTATTTTTGAGAGAGAGAGAGAGAGAGAGAGAGAGCGCGAGCATGAGTACAGATGGGGGAGGGGCAGAGAGACAGGGAGAGAGAGAGAGTCCCATGCAGGCTTCTCACTGACAGTGCAGAGCCTGCCATGGGGCTTGAACTTACAAACCATGAGATCATGACCTGAGCTGAAATCAAGAGTTGGATGCTCAATCAACTGAGTCACCCAGGCAACTGAAATTGAGATTTTTGACATGGCATAGTCATTGGTTATTAATGTGGTCAGTGGAGTAGGGGCTGGAATGGATAGGAGGGAAAGGTATTAGGTGTGGGAGTGATCACTCCATGGATGTGATTTTAGTGACTTAAGCAAGTTTTGGCACTCTGAAAACAATCACTTGGGTATTTTCTTTTCATTTGCCAACAGTCTTTTGTTTCTTGTTTTGTTTAAACAGTGCCTCAAATTGTAGATTGAATAGTTCTGGAATGAAGACGGATATAAATAAGTAAATGGATAAAAGCAAATATTGTTTAATCAGTACATGATCTTATCTATGGCTTGCTTAGTAGTTGGTTAACTTTCAAACATTATCATCCAAGCTAATGATCCCACTGCCCATTAAGCTATTTTAGTCCTAAATAGGTTCAGTGAGGGCTTTGTGTCACATATAGTTATATATAGTACATTTCTCTGCTGACTCCAGTTTCCCTCTTTCTCTTTTTATAGGACCGCAGCTGAACGCACAGCTAGAAGGTTGGCTCTCACAAGTACAGTCTACAAAAAGACCTGCTAGAGCCATTATTGCACCGTAAGTTTTAAGGTTCTTTACCTTAAAGACATCTTTACATGTTTCATATGTTAATTATTAATATAGAATGAGTAACTACAAATTGAACTAAATTTTTAAAAAATTAAATAATAAATGCTATGTTGAGCTGAAGAAATTATATTTAGTCATTTTCATGATTCCTTTGGCTTCCACTTTAACTCAAGGATAAAGGAATTAGCTATTTTCTCAGGTGCAGTAATTTTAGAGTTTATTTTTGGTAATAAAACTGACTTAAAGCTGAGGGTTATTTGCAGTACATAAACTTGGTGATTTCAGATTGATGTAAATGAGTAATCTCGGTTTTAAATATTAAAAAGATCTACTTTCATTCAGCCAACTTTTTCCTTAAATTAAAAAAGGTGCGTTAAACAGAATATCATGCAGTATGGAGTAGCAAACAAACCTGCGGGAGGGTTTTTTTTTGTTTTTTGTTTTTATTGAAGAAAATCTGTGACTATTTTGTCTTTGAATCTCAGAAGGCTTTTTAGAACTACAAGCTAACAAATAAACAGTTAACAGAGTGTCTGTATGTGATAGGAATTCAGTTCATTTTGATTTGGTTTCCAGTGTAACTTTCAAAACACATTTTTTTAAGCACATGTTAACTGTTTCCTGAGAAGAGTAAAAGTTAGTGTTTGTCCCATTTCTTTCATAGCAGTGTCTTTTCTATAACTTCTGTTGCATTAGGTTTGGTGCCCCGATAAATAAAAAATAGTGAAAATAATAATATAGCATCCACTTATTAAACAATATGAGAAATCAGTAAATACACATAAAGAGTCTACATTAATGTCTGGCACATGTAATAAGTACTCCATAAATACTAGGTATTTAATGTGCCAAACATTTCGTTAAATGCTCCATTCGTATGATCTAACTTGATCTCATTTAATAGATATAAGAGGCTGACTGTACCACTTACAAGGAATGTGACATACAAGTTACTAAATCTCTTGTGCCTTTGTCTCATTGGTAAAATTGAAATATTAATAGTACCTCCATAGGGTTTTTGATGATTAAATCAGTTAATCTTTATAAACTTTTAGCATAACTTAAACTAATAACTTAAACAAATATGTACCTGGCTAAATGCCAGGTGTTCTTAGTGCTGTTTTTTGTTTCGTTAAGATTTTTGGAGGGATTTTATCTTTATCTTTTGTTTGGGGCATATTCCTCTGTTTCCTTAGTTTGCTTGACTCTCTGTGTTTGTTTCTATGTATGAGGTGCAGTACCCCTCTCTCCCAGTCTTGAAAGAGTGGCCTTGTGTAAGAGATGAACCTTATCTTTCAACCTTACCCTAGCTCTTGGCTGTCTCTGAAACTTTTGTGAATGTCTGAGCAGCCTGATTTATTCTTGATAAGTCCCAGTTGTTGAGAGTGTGCCACGACTTGTCAGTGTTCTGAAAGATCTCACTCAGCCCTTAGTTTCAGTCTGATTAGAAGCCAGACCCTCAGGCAGCAGCTTTTAAAGTATGCATACATAGTCCTGGAGACTGTAAACCCTGTTGGCCTCCAGACCAGGTGACCTAAAGGTGTTCCCTGGGTGACAGTGGCAAAAATCAGGGCTTCAGATGAGTGTACACGCTCCTTTCTGGGAGGTACTGGGGTACTGTAGTGAGGCTTAAGGAGAGTGTGAAGATGGTGTCCGCTGGCCTACTTTCCTTGAAAGCACCTCCATAGCCTCTGGTTGTGTGGCCAACGTGAATGCTGCCCCTCAGGCTGAACCTCTGGGACAAGTAAATAGGCTTGTTTCACAGAAAGACTAGGATATGTTTCAGACTGTTGTCTGCGTGGTGCCCTGGAGGTAGCCTGTCCAGAACTGTCTTTCCAATTGTTATAGCCCAACAGACCCAGAAACGCAAGCCGCCTTGGCCACAGGAAGCAGGTGATCGATCAAGGAGTGTCCCCTGTGTAGACTGTGTGTGCCTGCCGGCTTTAGCAAGGCCACGGGAGAGTGCATGGCTGATGTGTACACATCAGCTTTTTACAGGGCCATAGGAAAGCATGATGCTGGGTCACCCTGCTGGTGCTATTAAGGCAGAGAGAGAGCACAAAAATGGCCTTGTGCCTCTGTTCTTGGAGAGAGTTCCAACAGACTCCTGCCCCTCTGGTAGACGCTTTAAGATTAGCCAGTGAATCTTCTTCACTACAGTCTAGGCACTTTGCAAACTGCTGTTTCTGTGCCAATTTCCAGAGCTACTGAGTCTGCATGTGAGCCCATAAGAGAAGTATCTCAGTTTCTACAGCCCTTCAGGGTCTCCTGGATATGAGCCCTGTTGTTTTTCAAAGCCCGATGTTTTTGGGGTTTGTTTCACTGTTACACTTCCCAAGGATTGGGGTACCTAATGTGGGGCACAAACCCTTCAGTTCTCAGGGAGAAACTCTGGATTTGTGAGAGTCCTCCTGATTGTGGGTCCCCATGCTAGGGGTCGGGTTTTGATGAGACTGTCCTGTCTCTCCTCCCCATCTTAATGTGGCCCTTTTACCATTTGTTGTGAAGGAACTATTCAGTTAGTTTTCAGATCTTTTTCAGAGGGAATTGTTCCATATGTAGCTGTAGATTTGGTGTGTCCGTGGGAAGTGAGTTCAGGATCTTCCTGTGCTGCCATTTTCGACTACCCCCCTAGAGTTGCATTATGAATAAACTCACATTACTACTTTCATGGTGCTTACCTTTGAGTACTTGGGAAAAGCAGACAATAAATAATTACATGCATACATCAGAGATATTGTGGGTTTGGTTCCAGACCACTGCAATTAAACGAGTATCGCAATAAAATGAGACCAATGAATTTATTTGTTTCCCGGTGCATATAAAAGTTATGTTTACACTGTATTCTTTTGAGTGTACAATAGCATTATGTCTAAGAAAACAGTGTACATACCTTAACTAGAAAACATTCTAGGGGCGCCTGGGTGGCTCAGTCAGTTAAGCATCCGACTCTTGATTTTGGCTCAGGTCATGATCTCATGGTTTGTGAGTTTGAGCCCCACATTGGGCTCTATGCTCGCAGTGCAGAGCCTGCTTGGGATTCTGCCTTTCTCTCTCTCTGCCCTCCCTCCCTGCCCCCCCCCACCTCTCTCTCAAAATAAATAAATAAACTTTAAAAAAAAAAAAAGAAAAAAATACTACTAAAAAATGTTTACCATTCAGTGAGTTATAATCACTGATCACAGATAACCATGTAATAACAATAAAAAAGCTTGGATTGCAAGAATTACCAAGATGTGACACAGAGTCTTGAAGTGAGCAAATGTTGTTGCAAAAATGGTGCCGATCAACTTGCTTGATGCAGGGCTGCCACAGACTTTATAGTTTGCTTAAAAAAAAAAAAAAGCAGTATCTGTGAAGCTCAATACAGCAAAGCACAATAAAATGCCTGTATATTCTGTATCAGATGCTAACGGGTGCTAAGAATAATAAAGCTGATCAGAGGATCAAGAGTATGACAATATGAGTTTGGAGGTGCTAGTTTATATAGAATAGTAAGAAAAGGTCTCCCCAATAAGGTAACTAACACTTGAGCCTAAATAATGCGAGAGAAGTTATGCAGATATCCAGGGAAAGGGTTTTCCGGTTGAGGAACAGTGAGTACAAAGGCTCTGGAGCAGGATATGCTTAGTATATTTTGAGGAAAAGCACGGAGGAAGGTGTAGTTGGAGTGGCATGTACAAGGGGAACAGTAGTGGATGAGACAGGCACCAGGGGCTACATTGTAAGGAGGCTTTGTAGGCTGTTATGAAAACTTTATGTTTTATTCTAAGTGATATGGCAAGTCGTGAAAAATTTTGAGAAATGACATGACCTGACTTAGATTTGAAAAGGATTACTCTTGCTATTGTATGGATGTTTAGTTTTGTGGAAACAGGGAGTCCAGTTTCGGAGGCTTATTATGATAGCACAAGAAAGAGATGACATAGTGGCTTTGACAGGGGGCTAGTGGTGGATGTGGCGAGAAGCAGTGTCTTCCAGATATATTTCAAAGGTAGGACCAGCAGAGTAGAAGAAGAGTCAAGGATGACTCTTAAGTTTTGGCCTGTGAAACTGCAAACATGGAATTGATTTTATACTGTAAGGGGCAAACAGAGGTAGAGGTGGGAAGTAGATTTTAAAGTGTTTTGTAGATGGCACGAAAACAGACACATAGATCAATGGAATAGAATAGAAACCCCAGAACTAGACCCACAAAAGTATGACCAACTAATTTTTGACAAAGCAGGAAAGAATATCCAATGGAAAAAAGACAGTCTCTTTAACAAATGGTGCTGGGAGAGCTGGACAGCGACATGCAGAAGAATGAAACTAGACCACTTTCTTACACCATTCACAAAAATAAACTCAAAATGGATAAAGGACCTGAATGTGAGACAGGAAACCATCAAAATACTAGAGGAGAAAGCAGGAAAAGACCTCTCTGACTTCAGCCACAGCAATTTCTTACTTGACACATCCCCAAAGGCAAGGGAATTAAAAGCAAAAGTGAACTATTGGGACCTCATGAAGATAAAAAGCTTCTGCACTGGAAAGGAAACAGTCAACAAAACTAAAAGGCAACCAATGGAATGGGAAAAGATATTTGCAAATGACATATCAGACAAAGGGCTAGTATCCAAAATCTATAAAGAGCTCACCAAACTCCACACCCAAAAACCAAATAATCCAGTGAAGAAATGGGCAGAAAACATGAATAGACACTTCTCTAAAGAAGACATCCAGATGGCCAACAGGCACATGAAAAGACGCTCAATGTCGCTCCTCATCAGGGAAATACAAATCAAAACCACACTCAGATATCACCTCACGCCAGTCAGAGTGGCTAACATGAACAAATCAGGAGACTATAGATGCTGGAGAGGATGTGAAGAAAGGGGAACCCTCTTGCACTGTTGGTGGGCATGCAAACTGGTACAGCCACTCTGGAAAACAGTGTGGAGGTTCCTCAAAAAGTTAAAAATAGACCTACCCTATGACCCAGCAGTAGCACTGGTAGGAATTTACCCAAGGGATACAGGAGTACTGATCCATAGGGGCACTTGTACCCCAATGTTTATAGCAGCACTCTCAACAATAGCCAAATTGTAGAAAAAGCCTAAATGTCCCATCAACTGATGAATGGATAAAGAAATTGTGGTTTACATATACAATGGAATACTACGTGGCAATGAGAAAGAATGAAATATGGCCCTTTGTAGCAACGTGGATGGAACTGGAGAGTGTGATGCTAAGTGAAATAAGCCATACAGAGAAAGACAGATACCATACGTATGTTTTCACTCTTATGTGGATCCTGAGAAACTTAAGAGAAGTCCATGGGGGAGGGGAAAAAAAAAAAAAAGGCTAGAGAGGGAGAGAGCCAAAGCATAAGAGACTCTTAAAAACAGAGAACAAACTGAGGGTTGATGGGAGGTGGGAGGGAGGGGAGGATAGGTGATGGTCATTGAAGAGGGCATCTTTTGGGATGAGCACTGGGTGTTGTATGGAAACCAATTTGACAATAAATTTCATATATTAAAAAAAAATAAAGTGTTTTGTAGAATCTAGCATTGTATTTTGACCATGTTAATGTTTTGAGACGCCTGTTAGGTGTCTGTAAGTGGAGATCTCAAATGGGCAGCTAAAAATACGAATCTGGAGTACAGAGAAGAAGGGCCAAGGCTGTGTTGATACATATATCACACTTAAAGTCTAAACAGCCTGTGGTTGTGTAGCAAGTAAAATACAGAGAAGAGGTTCAAAGACTTAAGCCCTTAGGCAAACTAATTTCATTTAGAGATCTGGATGAAGGTGAGCATTTGCAAAGGAGATACTGAAGGAAGACCAGTGGGGAAGGAGGAAAACCAGGGGTGAGTGGTGTCTGTAGGAGGCAAAAAAGGATGAAAAATGTGTCTGGGAGGAGAAAATGATCATCAGTGTCAAATTCTGTGCCAATAGGTCAAATAAGATGAGGGCTAAGAATTGATAATTGGATTTGGCAATATGGAGATCACTGGTGGCCTTGATACATACGATTTCTGTGGAGTGGTAGGGATGAAAGCACGATCGCACTGGGTTCAAGAAAGAATTGGAGAGGGAAATGAGTGAGGATGGTTTTTTTTGCTTTTTTTTTTTAACAGGCTTTTCTATAAATCAAGGAAATGAGGGAATGGGAGTATGTTGTCAGGTGAGAATTTTTATTTAAGATGGGAGATATTAAAGTGCTTATGATATAGATGAAATGATCCAGTAGAGAAAGAAAAATTGATGCAGGGATGAGGGGGGGAAGTTTGCATAATTCTCGATTGGGTAAGAATGGATTAATAATCATGTCTTTATAGTAACTCAAGACATAGGTCCTATTGTCATTCTAATTACTTTGCTGGTATTTAAGTATTTTATGCTATCTTCCTAGTTAAAACTTGTTCTAAATGTGGGAGCTGTGCTAAATGAACATACAATTAAGTTGAGGCTAGTTATTCATGAAAGTGTAGCTAGACTTGTTTCCTTTTTATTATTAGCTTTAAGTTGAAATTGGCAATAGACTGGGAAATGAAATTTTTGAGTCTAAGTTAAAATACATTGATTTGGAAAAGATTCCCAGGTTACCTTAGGTTTTAAAATGGATATTTGAAAATAGTTTTGGCTTTGGTGTGAATGTTTCTGTTATATAGTGACTTTGTAGTTATTTTTATGCATATATAATGCAATTTCCATTTTGTTAATATGAAAACTTTAAATATATTCAAGTTTATCTTATTATATGGCTTCCAGAAGTAATGCTTTTCCTTTCCAGAAGTGTCTTTTTTTTAAGTTTATTTGTTCATTTTTGAGAGAGAGAGAGAGATAAAGGGTGCAAGTGGGAGAGGGGCAAAGAGAAGGAGAGTGAGAATCCCAAGCAGACTCCTCATGGCCAGTGCAGAGCCCAGTGAGAGACTCGATCTCATGAACTGTGAGATCATGACCTGAGCTGAAATCAAGAGTTGGATGCTTAACTAACTGCATCACCCAGACACCCAAAGTAGTTTTTTTTTTTTTTTTGAGGTAGAAAAGCAGCAACAAATATTTTGTTGTTTATGTAGAGACACAAAATCATCTTTGTTAAGAACATGCTTATCTAGTAATTAGAAAACTTAAAATTTTTAGATCTCTACTTTTAAGTCTATTAAAAAAACATTCTTTTTTTTCTTAAGGTTTATTTTTAAGTATTCTCTACACCTAAAATGGGGCTAGAACTTACAACCCTGAGATTAAGAGTTGCATGCTCTACCGACTGAGCCAGCCAGGTGTCCCTAAAAAAAGTTATTTAACTTTTATAAAATTTAGCTCTCTGGGGCCAGCTTTTCTTAGATTTTACCTTCATAGGCATAAATTCTGTAAGGGGAGCCTTAAAAACAAACAAAACCCAACTCAGAACCTGAGTTTTAACAGATTACTTTTAACAGATTGCTCATTTGTATATTGATGTAGATTAAATAGAATGATGTTGTTAAAGAATAAATATCGACCCATAAACCAACTGTTAATCAATCTTAATGATTTTAATCTATATGACATATAGGCAGGCACAGTTGGAAGATTCAGAAGAATTTAATTTGATTTAAAAATAACCTTTGATTGAATTTAGGATCGCCTTACGTATCTTGAGGTGCAGGAAACAGTGTGTTGCCCAGAGATATATACTGAAATGATCTCATGGACTAGGAGTTCCCAAAGCCTTCCTACCATGACTGCAAGACATCTTGATGCCAAAATTGTTGTTTATTTTGCAGTACGCAGGAATATCTCAGGAACCCTTAGAATGGAGCTGTACAGTTATGCATCACTTAAGAAACCTCATATTGGAGGAGCACCTGGGTGGCTCAGTCGGTTAAGCTTCCAACTTCAGCTCAGGTCATGATCTTGCGGTTTTGTGCGTTTGAGCCCTGCGTCAGGCTCTGTGCGGACAGGTTGGAGCCTGGAGCCTGCTTTGGATTCTGTTTCTCCTTCTCTCTCTGCCCCTCCCCCATATGTGCTCTGTCTCTATCAAAAATAAATAAAAACGTAAAAAAAAAAAAAACCTAAACCTCATGTTGGATAGAAAAATATAATCAGATAATTGGAGAGGTTACTTACACGAGTAAAGGGGCTTACTTACACGATTAAGCAGATACTGTGGATATTGAAGCACTCTTCATGTATTTAAACTAGAGTTTGATTTGTTACTAGTTAACCTAGTAGGAGTAGTATGGAGTAAAGGATACTTTCACTTTTCATTGTGCCCCCTTTTTTATTGTTTGACTTTTTTACACTGTGTGCATGTATTTTAACACAAAAGTGAGTTTAATAATTTTAAAAAGCTGAGGAACATTTATATAGAAGACCAGTTTACATACTGTGAGGCATACCTGTTGAGCTCCACCAGTGTATCATGAGACAATGAATCTTCATAAATCATGTAGTTCGTTTAAGTTACTGGAGATGTATAAATTATTTATTTCTAGTCCTTGTTTATTTTAAGTGGTAGGTTATTTATGGCAGTATCTCAGGTCCTGTATACTTTAGCGGTCAGACAATCTAGATGTGGAACATTGTGGTCAGTTTGTTCTTATTTGACTTGGATAATTTTAATACCTTTTATTAGTTCATAGTATTGTTTACTTAATACTTGTAAGATTCCATTTTTTTTTTTTTTAATTTTTTTTTTCAACGTTTATTTATTTTTGGGACAGAGAGAGACAGAGCATGAACGGGGGAGGGGCAGAGAGAGAGGGAGACACAGAATCGCAAACAGGCTCCAGGCTCTGAGCCATCAGCCCAGAGCCCGACGCGGGGCTCGAACTCACAGACCGCGAGATCGTGACCTGGCTGAAGTCGGACGCTTAACCGACTGCGCCACCCAGGCGCCCCAAGATTCCATTTTTAAAAATAAAATATTCTGAATAATGACTTTTGAACCTGGACGTTTTTTGAGATATAATCATTTAAATTAAAAAAAATTTTTTTTTGATGTTTATTTCTTTTTGAGAGAGAGAAAGAGCACGTTCATGCACAAATGGGAGAGAGCCAGAGAGAGAGAGAGAGAGAACCCCAAACAGGACTCAAACTCATGATCTGTGAGATCATGACCTGAGCTGAAATCCGCTTAATTGACCTAGCCGCCCAGGTGCCCCTCATCTAATGTTTTTTTATGAAGCAGGAATCTTGGGGACCTTTGAGCAATACCTATGAGAGTAAAAGAATAAAAGACGAGGTGCAGCGAAGTAAAATGGAGAGTCGCAATGTGAGGCCGCTGCTTCTGGGAACTGTTTAGAACCAGTTGTTCATGTTAATCCCATATGCTCCCAAGTGTTTTTAAATTTAGTTTCTGGCTTTCTAGATCATAGCTTTAGTAGATCTTATTGACTTTTCTTATTGCTGCAGGAGATTATTTTATCTGGTCCAATCTTCTCATTCCATCTAGGGCAATCTTTTTATTTTGTATTTTTGCCGCTATTAAATAGAACTAGGCTATGAGAACCTGATTTTGTTGAGTCTAAGTGTTTTTTTATTGTTCTCCATATCCTCTTTGATGAAAAGCCTCTCATAGAATACGTGGTAGGCTCTTGGCATTCACACTTTATGCTATTCACCTATAACCTTTGAAGGTCTCAGAATGAATAAGTGAAAGTCCATGTCATGTAGTAATTGGCAATTTTCCTCACATAGGAATTTTAATTATACCCACACTGCAAGGCTGGCTGTGTGCGAAACTGTGAATGACCATGGAGAGTACCCTTGCATCCTCATTTGTTGCAGCTCTGTGGGGGATACAGAAATTCTAGAAGGTTAGGAGGTGAACTGGTGTGTAGGAACAAGGACAGAAGCAGAAGTACCCTGTGTTATAAGAAGGATCAGTTTTTAGAGACATGTTTTTAGTCTAATGAGAAATGATAGGTGTTACAGTATAAATGATAGGTGTTACAGTATAAATGATAGGTGTTTGTCTTCATGAGGTTACATTGGGAACCAGAGTGATCTGGAAAAGCGAACAGGGATGACTTTGCATTAAGGTTTTAAGAGCCTTGAAAGACTGATTGGAACATACTTTTATGATGTATATTCAAATATCTGTGGAGCTCACATTTTCTTTTTTTAAATTTTGAATGTTTATTAATTTTTGAGAGCACAAGCAGGGGAGGGGCAGAGAGGGAGGGAGACAGAATCCGAAGTGGGCTCCGGGCTCCAGGCTGCCAGTGCAGAGCCTGACACTGGGCTTGAAACCATGTGAGACCATGATCTGAGCCAAAGTCAGCCACTTAACCGACTCAGCCACCCAGGCTCCCCTGTAGAGCTCACATTTTCATTGCTCTTCTGACTATAGGCACAAATGAAAAACACCTTAGCTGTTCCCTTAGTGAAGCCTCTTTTATTGTGAATGATCCCTTAATGAAACCTTGCTTCCACATGTATGTGTAATCATGGATTCTATTAGCAAGAGAAGGGTGTAGGAGTAGAGGATCATTAATGAGATTTGATGATTGTTACCATGGCTCTCTTACTTACCATGTGTCTGGGCCAGGATAAAGGAAAGTACTAGAAATTCTTTTCTTTGGCTATGATCTTGGTTCTTTTACGAAGTAGAGTTTCTCAGGATATGGGTTAAGAGGGATGGTACACTTAATGATTTTTTTTTTTCAACGTTTTTTTTAATTTATTTTTGGGACAGAGAGAGAGCATGAATGGGGGAGGGACAGAGAGAGAGGGAGACACAGAATCGCAAACAGGCTCCAGGCTCTGAGCCATCAGCCCAGAGCCTGATGCGGGGCTCGAACTCACGGACCGCGAGATCGTGACCTGGCTGAAGTCGGACGCTTAACCGACTGCGCCACCCAGGCGCCCCAATGATTTTTTTTAAACACTCTGCAGTGTATTCTCTATTCAAGTTAATAAGATTCTTCCTCTCTTTTTACAACTGTTTTGTTTTCTATCAGACTTTTAAGCCTTCAACTTGAAAATCTGAAATTATGAAGTCTGAGTTCTATAAAGTATACTTTATACTTTATATATATATTATATACTTTATATGTATATTATATATATATACTGAGTATACTATAAAGCATACTTACGTCAGTTAATCATGTTTTCAGAACCACCCACCTTCCCTACAGTCTTATAGGATATATGGTATTCTTCCAGTTTTTAGGGTCGTTGATTTTCCTACACCACAAAAACATTCCCTTCTTCCTTAAAATATGTAAAGGTCTCTTACGGAGGTTAAGAATGGGTTCTGGAACGCTACTGCCTACTTTTAAGTCCTGATGTGGCCACTTACTATGTGTGACTTAGAGTAACTATCTTAACCTTTCTGCTTTAATTTCTTCATCTCTAAAAGAAAAATAGTAATTCCTACCTCATAGGGTTGGTGTGAGGATTCAGTGAATTGCTGTCTTGCCTTACGTGGATGAGTGACACATAGTAAGCTTTGGGTAAATGTTAGTTTATTTTCATTATCGTAGTTACCCTCTTCTCCTCTTCCTCATTCCCCGATACCTCCTTGGTTACTAAGCTATGTCACTTTTTCTTTTTACAGTGTAGGTCATTCATATCTCATTTCCCACTGGCATTGAGACCTTTCTAGACCATGACAATACTACCACAGGCCAAATTTTTGAGAGAGAGTCATTTAACACTTCCTGTCTCTGATCTTATATTTTTCAGTTCTAGACTAGTAACAGTTTCGTATTGTCACTACACTGCTCCAGAGTGTACAGCAGTTTTTCAGTAACTTGTTTTATCAAGCCCAGACTCCTTTGTCTGTCTGTGCCTTCAAACTACTTCTTGTTCCACTCAGGCCAGTCTCCTATTTTCTCACCTACGTCATACACTTGGGGCATTTGCACATGTTCTTCCTTCAACTTTGATGCTCTTCCTTTGTGCCTTTACTTCTCTACTCTTACTATTATTTCTATCGTATCTTAGAATCCCACGTTTCTAAGACAACTTTCTGGCTTTTAAGAACTGTGGTTGAGTAGGAACAGGATTGATGAAACTGGGAGAGATTCACACTGGAAAGACAGACTGAGAAATCGGAGTATGGAATGAAGGTCAGGGCCTTTAAATTGAAGAATGGCAAATAGGAATTAAAGTCTGAAAAGCTGATCTAAGATGTATCAATTTAAAGAATAAGGGTTGGGACATGGATGGATAGGATATGAGTGACAACTGAGAGCAATGCAGTATTGAAAATTTGAGATATTATTCTGGTTTGACACAGACCAGGACAGATGCTGGTGGATCAAATGGTTTTTAAGGTCCACCTGACTAGGGAAGCTAACATATTTCTGAATTGACAAGGGGAAGCCAGTAATGTTAAGATCAGGAACAGCTGTCAGGAATCTGAAGTAGTTTGTACTGGGGTGTTTGGCACTGGAGGATTGGGGACCGAATTGGAAACAGTTGAGCCCCTGGTTAGGCTAGAATATCAAGATCAGCAAAACTGAATGTGCTGAGCCATAGAACAACTTACATTTCTTCTGGCTAAGATTAGAACCGGGTTGTGGAGAATATTGCTATACTAAAGCAACTTGATAGGCTCTCTTGCCAGAAGTATATGGATAGAGTGACTACCATTAACCCAACCAATAAAACCTTTAGTGATTTCAGTGTGCTTAGTGTAGGTACCATATTACTTAACTCCTGATTAAGCACACTACTATCCTATATTGCTGTGATTGACTTATGTGAATCTCTTTTTCTCTATTCATATCTTAAGCTAGATCAGATGATGACCCTTTTTAAAACAGCTCTATTGTGGTAGGTTGACCTGCAGCTGCATATATTTAAAGTGTACAGTTGGATACATTTGAAATATGTATACACCTATGAAACCATCACAGTGAAGATAATGAACATATTCATCATCCTCAAGTTTCCTTATGCCCTTTTGTGATTCATCCCTTCTGTACCTCTCTGCCTCTCCTTTCCAGTCACATCCATTGACTTATTCTTTGTTGCTACAGATTAGTTTTTATTTTTTAGTGTAATGATACAGTATGAGCTCTTTGTTGCATTCTCTATTTTTTTTTTAACCATCTTTTTAAGTATAATTACTTCTGGGTGTATCAATAGTTCCTTTCTATTGCTGGAGAGTTTTCCATTATATGACTGTATCTCCATTTTTTTGTGTTTTTGTTTTTGTTTTTAATGTTTATTTATTTTTGAGAGAGAGAGAATGAGAGCAGGGTAGGGGCAGAAAGAGAAGGAGACACAGAATCTGAAGCAGGCTCCAGGCTCTGAACTGTTAGCACAGAGCCCAACATGGGGCTCAAACTCAAAAACCGCGAGATCATGACCTGAGCCAAAGTTGGACGCTTAACCGACTGAGCCACCCAGGCACCTCTATACTTCCATTTGTTTATCCATTCATCTTTTGAGGAATTAGGTTTCCAGTTTTTTACTGTTGCAAATAAAGCTGGGATGAGCATTTGTGCACAAATCTTTGTGGTAATAATGCTTTCATTTTTCTTGGGAGTGGAAAGCTGGGTCATATGGTAGGAGTATATTTAACTTTTTAAGAAATTGCCAAACTGTTTTCGAAAGTGTAACATTTTACATTTCCAGTATACATTTCCACTTTACATTTTGAGTATAGCTCGAATTTGACTTCTGCATCCTTAACATACTTGATATGGTCACGTTTTTTGGTTTCAGTTATTCTACTGGCTGTTTAGTGGTAGCTTTTTGTAGTTTTAATTTGCCTTTCCATAGTGACTGAATGACGTTGAGCATTCTTTTGTGTGCTTATTTGCCATACTGGTATATTCACTAGATTCTATATACAATGATGGATCCATTCATCCATCAATGGACATTTGGGCCTTTCCGTACTTTGGCTATGGATGTGTCTCTTCGAAACAGCACACCTGTATCCCTTGTATAAATACCTAGTAGTGCAATTGCTGGATCATAGGGTAGCTCTGTTGTTAATTTTTTTGAGGAATCTCCATACTGTTTTCCAGAGTGGCTTCACCAGCTTGCATTGCCACCAACAATGCAAAAGAGATCCTCTTTCTCCGCATCCTTGCCAACATCTGTTGTTGACTGAGTTGTTAATGTTAGCCATTCTGACAGGTGTAAGGTGGTATCTCATTGTGGTTTTGATTTGTATTTCCCTGGTGATGAGTGATGTTGAGCATTTTTTCATGTGTCGGTTGGCCATCTGGATGTCTTCCTTTGATAGTGTGTATTCATGTCTTTTGCCCATTTCTTCACTGGATTATTTGTTTTTTGGGTGTTGAGTTTGATAAGCTCTTTATAGATTTTGGATACTAATCCTTTATCTGATACGTCATTTGCAAATATCTTCTCCCATTCTGTCGGTTGCCTTTGAGTTTTGCTGATTGTTTCCTTCACTGTGCAGAAGCTTTTTATTTTGATGAGGTCCCAATAGTTCATTTTTGCTTTTGTTTCCCTTGCCTCTGGAGACATGTTGAGTAAGAAGTTGCTGTGGCCAAGATCAAAGAGGTTTTTGCCTGCTTTCTCCTTGAGGATGTTGATGGCTTCCTGTCTTGCATTGGGGTCTTTCATCCACATTGAGTTTATTTTTGTGTATGGTGTATAAAAGTAGTCCAGGTTCATTTTTCTGCGTGTTGCTGTCCAGTTTTCCCAACACCACTTGCTGAAGAGACTGTCTTGATTCCATTGGATATTCTTTCCTGCTTTGTCAAAGATTAGTTGACTACACATTTGGGGGTCCATTTCTGGGTTTTCTGTTCTGTTCCATTGATCTGAGTATCTGTTTTTTGTGTCAGGGTCACAATCTCTTTGTTGGAGTTCGAGCCCTGAATTGGGCTCTGCGCAGACACTGCAGAGCCTGCTTGAGATTCTTTATTTCCCTCTCTCTTTGCTCCTCCCCTACTCTCTCTCCCTCTCTCTCAAAAATAAACATTTAAAAAAAAAGTGTATGAAAGTATGGAAGGAAATATTCTTCCTAATATTTGAAAACGTATCTAATCAGCAGAGAAGTCATTCATATCAGGCATGTGTTTTCATTGTTCCACACTTGTCAGTTGCAGCCATTGCTTAGCTATGGACATAAGAATTCAGTCCATCAATAGATGAATGGATAAAGAAGATGTGAGATACACACACACACACACACACACACACACACACACACACACAGAGGAATATTACTCAGCCATAAAAAAGAATGAGAGCTTGCCATTTGCAACAGCATAGATTGATTTAGAGGGTATCAAGTGAAGTAAGTCAGAGAAAGACAAATACAGTATTTCACTCCAATGTAAAATTTAAAAAATAAAACAAACAAAGGAATAAAGAGACAAACAAAAAACCAACCTATTAAATACAGAGAACAAACTAGTAGTGGCCAGAGGGGAGGTCTGTGAGGTTGATGGGTGAAATAGGTAAAAAGGATTAAGAGTATATACTTCTTGATGAAGACAGAGAAATGAATAGAATTGTTGAATCATGTCTTATATACCTGAAATTAATATATCCCTGTATGTTATGTTATAAGAAACCATAGGAGACTCTTTTTTTTTTTTTAGGAGACTTTTTTTTTTTTTAATTTTACTTTTTATTTTTAAGATTCACACCCAAATTAGTTAGCATATAGTGCAACAATGATTTCAGGAGTAGATTCCTTAGTGCCTCTTACCCATTTAGCCCATCCCCTCTCCCACCACCCCTCCAGTAACCCTCAGTTTGTTCTCCATATTTATGAGTCTCTTCTGTTTTGTCCCCCTCCCTGTTTTTATATGATTTTTGTTTCCCTTCCCTTATGTTCATCTGTTTTGTCTCTTAAAGTCCTCCTATGAGTGAAGTCATAGGATTTTTGTCTTTCTCTGACTAATTTCACTTAGCATAATACCCTCCAGTTCCATCCATGTAGTTGCAAATGGCAAGATTTCCTTCTTTTTGATTGCCAAGTAATGCTCCATTGTATATATATACCACATCTTCTTTATCCATTCATCCATCAATAGACATTTGGGCTCTTTCCATACTTTGGCTATAGTTGATAGTGCTGCTCTAAACATGGGGGGTGCACGTTTCCCTTTGAAACAGCACACCTGTATCCCTTGGATAAATGCCTAGTAGTGCAATTGCTGGGTCGTAGGGTGGTTCTATTTTTAGTTTTTTGAGGAACCTCCATACTGTTTTCCAGAGTGGCTGCACCAGCTTGCATTCCCAAGGAGACTCTTAACTATAGAGAATAACAGGTTGCTGGAGGGGTGGTGGGTGGGGGCTGGGGTAAATGGGTGATGGTTGTTAAGGAGGGCACTTGTGATGAGCACGGGGTGTTGTATGTAAGTGATGAATCATTGAATTGTACTCCTGAAACCAATATTACACTATATGTTAATTACTAGAATTTCATAAAAATTTGAGAAAAAAAGTTTAAAAAATAAAAAGAAATTTAAAAAAGATGAGTTATTATTATAGGATATTTGATTTATTTAGATTTGACTTGCTCTTGGTCTTACTACTATGTAATAGTCTGCTAATGGTATTGAAGAGGAATGTATAAATTCTATTAGTATTACATTAGCAACTTCAAGTAAGCCTTGAATATCTAAATTTAATTGTCCTGTAGACCAAAAATGTTACAAAAGACTTTTTAAAATTTAAAATTGGAACATAAAGCAATTATGTGTTTTCTGTTGTCTTCTAGAGTTTGCATCATTAGCTATATTGCTTTTATTTTTACACTCACTTCTGTTATGTTTACCATAGTTTTATTTCTTTCAAAAGGTTTTTTTGTTTCAGAACATCTTGATTTTGAATCTGATCATTAAATTTAAAAATATTTTGTTTTTTAGCCACGCAGGATATACGTACTGTGGGTCTTGTGCTGCTCATGCTTACAAACAAGTGGATCCATCCATTACGTAAGTAATACATGGTTTTGTTTAAATGGGAGAAGGTTGGGAATTATATCATAACTGCTCTGTCATGAAGTAATTTGCTTTTGCATGCTTATTGTCATATACTCGATTTCATTAGGAATTTGACTTTTTATTTAATACCTTCTATAGATTATGAGAAGCTTTTGTATTGTTTTTCATTTCTGAACATTTAGTCTTGACTTTTCCTTTTGTTGGTAAATGTTTAGTTGTGGAACTGTTAGAAGGTTACATATTTTGGTTTTTAAAGTTTTCTTTCAAAACCCAGGAGATGAACATCTTTAAGAAGAATGCAGAGGACTTTGTTCTGTGTTAATCATTTTGTAATTAAAAATTCTTTATTGTACTTGTGGTTAATGAAAGAAAACAATATTTCATTGACAAGATGAAGTAGCTGAATTATTTTAGAATCTGATAGTGAACTTAATATGGCGTTTGAAGCATGTTAGCTCTTAGTAATTTGGTGGGAGCTCTGAAATTAGCTTTAAAATTTTTTTCTGGCAAATTGAGACTTACAAAGTGATACACTTAAAATAAGAAATTTGTGAAGTTTGAAAAGCTTCTGCTAGAAATAGTCACCCAAATTACTTAATTTACTGACTAGCAGTTTATTTAAATAGTTAATTCACAAATGTGAACCAGTATCAGGCTCCAGTCTGTATGCTAGTTATACAGACACTCTACACATAGGTAAAGTCAGTTATCTTCCCTGTGTCAAATGTTGATTACTAGGTTCGAGTTGTGCTAGTGGCGGTGGATGTAATCATTCCAAGGAAGTAACTCACAGCAGCCATGAGTTTAAAAAGGAAACCTCACCCCACAGCCTACTCCTTTGCCTTTGAGCAATTTGTTCAAAAGAGATGCTCTTTTTTGTTCTTATGTAGTGTGCTCTGCTCATTGTATCATACCTTTGTTGGAAATTATTTTTAGTAAGTTTTTCATAATAAATACAATAATGTTGCCAAATTGATGAAGTTTTGGTTAGCCTTCATTTATGTTTTGAGGAGTGTTTTAGCAAGTATTTAATACCTATTTAATGTACAATTTTAACTAATGTATTTCATATGTAAGAGCAAAAATAGATTGGAAAGATTTTCAGAAGCTTCCTTCATTTGATCCTGGGTCTGTAAATCAGTGATAATCAAACGTAGTTTATATGATAGCCTTTCCCAAACCTTTTTCTTTCTTTCTTTCTTTCTTTCTTTCTTTCTTTCTTTCTTTCTTTCTTTCTTTCTTTCTTTCTTTCTTTCTTTCTTTCATTTATATATATATATATATTTAATGTTTTTTATTTACTTTTAAGACAGAGAGAGACAGAGCATGAGTGGGGATGGGGCACAGAGAGGGAGACAAGAATTTGAAGTAGGGTCCAGGCTCTGAGCTATGAGTACAGAGCCCGATGTGGGGCTCTAACTCAGGAACTGTGAGATCACGACCTGAGCTGACGTTGGAGACCTGAGCCAATGTTGGACGCTTAACCAACTGAGCCACCCAAGCGCCCCTCCCAAACCTTTTTCTATTTGATAATGTTATGTAGAGAGATATAGAATCTATATTGGTAGAAGCAGAAAGCATGTATTAAATAAGTGGATAGAAAGTGAGAATGGGAAGAAAAAGAGAAAAAGGAAGAAAGCCAAGGACTAAGATGATGATGATAAAGTGAGTGAGTAAAGAGAGGCAAATGATACATGATGATGTGATCAGCCTATTTTTGTAATTAGTATATAATAATTGAATTTTGAATAAATCTAAAGGTCCTAATATTAAAAATAATTCACAGTCATAGCTGTATTCTCTTGAAGGTGGCTGTCCTTGAGATTGGCAGTGTTACAAAGTTCTTTGAGAAAATAGAGAAAGAACATCCTTCTGGGAACTATGAAAAGTATAGAGAAGAAATAACAGTCCAAGAGAGATTAAATTCTATACCACTAGCTTCCATTCTTACCTTCCATACTAATTCATTCCCTACATGTCAACCACGATCATCTTTTGTACTGTCTTGTACTTTGAATGGATCTTTTACCTTTGCATCATTTCATTAACATCTTACATAGAACATTTAGATGATATTTGTTTTTTTTTTTAATGTTTATTTTTGAGAAAGAGAGAGAGAGAGAGAGACAGATAGGGAGGGAATGCGAATGGGGAAGTGGCAGAGAGAGAGGGACACAGAATCCGAAGCAGGCTTCAGGCTCTGAGCTGTCAGCCCAGAGCCCAACATGGGGCTTGAAGTCACAAACTGTGAGGTCCTGACAAGCCGAATTCGGTTGCTTAACGGACTGAATCACCCAGGCACCCCTAGAAGATATTTGTTAATTGAGTTATGCCAATCTTTTGAATGTTGACATTTCATTAGAAAGTGCCAAAAAAACACATTTGTTGATATTACCACAAATTTCATCAGAAATATCTTTAATTATTGGGAAGCTGTTAATTTCATAGTCGTAGAAGTTTTGCAGAAGTCTAATTTTCACTGGAAAACTTCAGGTATATCTTGGGTAATGTTTTCTTTGAAGTGGCAGGCCAATTTTGTTCATTTTCTAGGAAATTTCTGCTAAGTACCTAAATTGGAATAGCCATAATTTGTCTACAGTCATTTTTTGAAGTAAAAATTGTGTTCCATGAAAAAAAGGTCTAGGTTTGGATTACACTCAAAAATCACACAAATGTTTTCCCTGAGACATAATTCTATATATATCAAAAGTGCTTTATGCATTTCAATCACTACAAATTTAAACATTTGTCATACAAAATATTTTTATAAAATTTTACTCAGAGTTCAAGATTTATTGGAAGTAAGTGATACTGGCCTTAAAAAAACAAGCAAAAAACCTTGGTGTGGGTGGAGGTAACGGATGTATGACTAGTAGTGTGTTCTGATTCCATTATCTTGATCACAGTTCTGATGTGCCAATGGTTTAATTTACCCAGCCGCATTTTTGTGCCATAAATGCAGATGGCAACATAGTGGGAAAGGCAGGTTCCTCATTATTACTAAAACGGTATTGATTTTGTGGACTTCTTGGAAGGGTCTTGAGGCATCTACAGTCCACAATTTAAGAAATGCTGTGATACCAGGATGATTGGATTTAGATAATGGGAAAGGTGTTGGGGAAGGCATTTGATTTTGGGGAAGGAAATGATTTTGAAGCCAAGCAGAAGGAACAGTAGCATGTGTGAAGGCTTTCGCCTAGATGGAGTTGTTCCAGTCATCAAAGAATCGCAAGACTAGTATCATAGACTATTGTGATCAAGGGGTGGGGGTGGGGAAAGTAATGCAAGACAGGGCTAGTTCACTGACACTTTAGAACCCATTTTAAGGATTTTAGATCTTATCCTCCAATTATATGAAAAATCACCGAAAGACTTTAAACAATTTTTTTAGCATTTATTTATTTATTTATTTAAAAAAAATTTTTTTTTTCAATCTTTATTTATTTTTGGGACAGAGAGAGACAGAGCATGAACAGGGGAGGGGCAGAGAGAGAGGGAGACACAGAATCGGAAACAGGCTCCAGGCTCTCAGCCATCAGCCCAGAGCCTGACGCGGGGCTCGAACTCACAGACCGCGAGATCGTGACCTGGCTGAAGTCGGACGCTTAGCCGACTGCGCCACCCAGGCGCCCCTAGCATTTATTTATTTTTGAGAGAGAGAGAGAGAGAACAAGTGGGGGAAGGGCAGAGAGAGAGGGAGGGAGAGAGAGAGAGAGAGAGAGAGAGAGCAGGGCAGGGGCAGAGAGAGAGGGAGACACAGAATCCGAAGCAGGCTCTAGGCTCTGAGCTGTCACGCAGAGCCTGATGCAGGGCTTGAACTCATGGACTGTGAGATCATGACCTGAGCTGAAGTCGGACCCTTAACTGACTGAGCCACACAGGTGCCCCAAGACTTTTTCAGCAAGGGAGTGATAGGATCTGATTTATGTTTCAAAAGGAGTAAAGGAATTTAAAAAATGATGCATTTAAGTAAGTTCTTTCCCATAATTATCATTGCTGAGTCTTTTCCTATTACTAAAACTTTAATTAAAAACCTGGAATTCAGGATGTACTTAGATAGTAATTTGATTTTGATTTATATCTTTCAGAAAGCCTTTCAGTTAGGAAAAGAGAGCCAAAGGAATCTTCTTTGTGGCCACATGTCATTTAGTTCTTCAGTTAAAATATCTCCACTTGCCAGGAAACATCTTTAGAGAATTACTTGTATTCCATTATTTAGATTAAATTGTTGAATATTTATAAGGGCAGATACTAAGGTAACTTACATATTTGATGCATAGACTATAATTCTTGTAGTAAGTAATTCCACAAATGTGAATTCTCTGGAGGTATTATACATGAACTACATTCCTTTCTTTCTTTTTAAGTTTATTTATTTTGAAAGGGAGAGAGTGCAAGCAGGGGAGGGGCAGAGAGAGATAAAGAGAGAGAGAATCCCAAGAAGTACCCTCATTGTCAGTGCAGAGCCTGATGCAGGGCTCAATAACATGAACCATGAGATCATGACCTGAGCTGAAACCAAGAGTGTGTTTAATTGCAAGAATTTTGAAATTAATTGAAAGAAGGGAAAGTGACGTTGCTTCCAATGCCTGTATTACTTATTTCTCTTCAAAATATTCCTGTGGCTTTGGTGTTTATGGATCTAGCAATCTAGCAAAAACAAAGAAAATAGTGTTTTTTATTTACAGTATTAATTTGGTTGGCATGTAGCCAACAAAGAGACCCATTTTGAGATTATGCGCTTTTTTTTCCTTCTTTTCATTGTCATGTAGCCTTTTTTAATTTTGGGGCTCATCACTTATAAGGGTTTTTTATTGATGTGACCTAAACTTTTTTTCTGTGTTGCATATGAGTGAGTTTCTGCCAAACTAGAAGGAGTCTGTTGGGTACACAACTGGCGAATTCAGATGAGTGGGAACTCTTCCCTGTAGGTGTTACCATTTCATCCAGGTTGGGTCTGGCAAAAAAGGTGAACAAGGTAAATAGTCAGGTACCAGAGGAGGCAATTAGACTTTACATGCTGACCTCTGATGTTTATTTCTGGAGTAGTGCTCCTATTTTGGTCACTATTAGAACCTTGCTACACTTACCTAGAAACGTATCTATGTCTTGAGTTTAAATTGGTGTTTTAAAAGTCATCTCATATTTTAATTATATATGATGGATTTCCTAGAAGTGTTCTGATTTTAAATATTCTATTCTTCTGTCTTTTCATAGAAATGCATTCCTCAGTCATAAAAATGCCTTCTTTTTCATACTTTATTCTTGGTTCATGTAATAGCCATCCTTAGGCAAGTCACCTGAGCACTCAGAGTTACCATTGTCTGTTTCCCACATTAGACTTTAACTTTAAAAATTGTGGTGATATTTATGTACTGTTAAGATAAGAGGACATACTGGTAGCTCTTTTGTTCATTTAGCATTGTAATTTGATTTGATCTTTGGTGTGTGTGTGTATGTGTGTGTAAATGGTTGTTGATTTGCTCATAGAGGTGATGACAAGAAGTGAGTATTAGTAGTGTAAGAAGAGGGGGAGGAAAGGAGATTAGAAATGGCCTGTGGTTCAGGTCTTATGGTTTTCTGTATATGACATCTTGAGGAAGTTTTGGGACTCTAAACTGAGAATTGCTGTTTCCTTATCCACAGCTTTCTTACCGTCCCCTCCCGCAGCCATAGCATGTAACATATAGCAGACAATAGGTTGTCTTAGCTGTAATTGAATTTTATGAAAATAAGTATATTGCCTAAGTACATTCCTTGACTTGCAAGTTTTTTTCCATTCTTTTTTTTTTTTTTTTAGTTTTTTTTTTTGATGTTTTATTTTTAAGAGAGAGAGAGAGAAAATGAATGAGTGGGGGAGGGGCAGAGAGAGAGGGAGACAAAGAATCTGAAGCAGGCTTCAGGCTCTGAGTTGTCAGCACACAGCCCCATGTGGGGGTCTAACTCATGAACTGCCAGATCATGACCTGAGCCAAAGTCAGACGCTTAACCATCTGAGCCACCCAGGTGCCCCTACTTGCAAATTTTTGATATGAAAAAACTAGGTCATGTCTCAGTCTTTGTCCATTAATTGAGCAATGAGTAGTAATTAATTTTTTCTAGGTACATAGCTTATCATATAACCCCTTCTTTCCCATAGGTTTGGTTTCTCGAGTCTAAAAGTTTGTGTGTATGTGTGGTGGGGGGAAGTTTCGTTCATATGAATCTGGGAAAACAGAGAAAATGGATAGTTTTAGAATTTAGATTGTAGGGATGTTTGAGGTAAAATGAGGGGAAGTTAATTTTACTCTTGATGTCAAGATAAAGGGATTACAAAGATTTAAGCTATAGTTTAACCCAGTTCTTTTCTTTAGCTATAGTGCAAATAACACATAATCAAATTTCTTTGTTTTTGAGAATGACTTTTACTTGAATGGGAACAGAGAAAGCTTATTATACAGAATTTTTCTCAACAAGATTCCCTTTTTCTCTGCTATGGTAGAAATGTGGAAATAACTTTATCAGAATGGTTCTTTGTAGTGATATTTTGTATGGAGTTTTATAAGTTATGCTATTATGTATTTCTATTAAAATTGTGGCAGATCTTCGGAGGAAAGGTTAGAATGTGTTAGAATTTTAAGATTTTATTTAATAGCTGAAATGTTTAAATTCAGTTAATATAGCTACTGACAACCTTCTGTATCTTAGGCATTGTGAATATAGAAATGATTTTAAGAATATCAGTTGCTTTACTGTAGATCAGTAAATCAATAACTAGTATGCCTAGGTGTTGAAAATGGTTCCTTTAAAGGCCTTCCAACAAAAAGACAAAGATAAGGAATTGAATTTAATTAACTGAGAAGAAAATCATTAGTGGGCATATTAGTTTGCTAGGGATGCCGTAATAAAATACCATGAAGTAGGTGGCTGAAAACAACAGAAATTTATTTTCTCACAGTTCGGAGGCTGGAGGTCTAAGATGAAGGTGCTGGTAGAGTTGGTTTCTCCTGAAGCCTGTCTCGTTGGCCTGCAGATGGCGGTCTTCTTGATGCCTCTTCACATGGTCGCCTCCCTGTGCATGTGCACCCCTGGCATCTCTTCCCCTTCTTATAAGGATACCAGTCACTGGATTCAGTCCTTACACGAACAGCCTCATTTTAACTTAATGATGTGTTAAATACCTTAGCTCCTAATATGGTTATGTTCTGAGGTACTGGGATGGAACTTCACCATAAATTTTAGGGGTGCATAATTTAGCTCATAACAGTAGGTAATGAAATCAGTCAAGAAGGAAAATGGTACCACGTGTGATTTTTAAAAATTACTTGTTTTTTTCCCTTTCGTTTAATAAGGTTTGTGTAGAAGTGCAATTGTTCTGTGCTTTTTGTTGTGTATCTCCTAGCCGGAGAATTTTCATCCTTGGGCCTTCTCATCATGTGCCCCTCTCTCGATGTGCACTTTCCAGTGTGGATATATATAGGACACCTCTGTATGACCTTCGTATTGACCAAAAGAGTAAGTATATAGAAATCTTATAGCTTTTAAACAGCTAAAGAGTTTTTAAAATAAGAATTGTAAGTTAATTTAAAAAATTGAAAATGTGAATATTGTAAGTATTCTCTCAGTTTTAAAGATAAAATTGATTGCAACTTATCTGCAAACAGCAAAAACAAAGAAAGGATATCTTCTGTATGCCTAAAAGACGACTAGACTTTTTTTGCCAGCCACAAAAATCTCTGTCAGGTCCACTAGTCTCCAGACTGTTAGTGGTTGCATCTGTATTGAGGGAAGTACCATGTACTCACTATACCACGAGACAAGAAGTTAGTATGCACCGTAACTTGATGAAAGATCCTGTACATGATAGTCTGCCTCTGTGTTATTACTTGCCTCATTGTAAATAGATTATGCTGATAATGCCTTTATTTCCTCTCAAATAATCTTTATGGGGGAAAAGAAATAAGATGGTACTTGTGAAACTCTGAAACAAAAGCTGAAATAAATCTCAAGTGTATTTTATTTTTAAAACATGCCTGTTACTTTGATATATTTTTTCCATAGGATTTTAGAAATCACATCTTTATTTAGTTGTATCTCACTTTATCCATTGAATGTATAAATTAAAACCTTTGACTTTATAATAGTATTTTTGGAGGAGAGAGGAGCATAATTTTAAAAATACAGAACAGTACAGAGAATAGTGTAACAAATATTCTTGTACTTACCATCCACAATTGACTCAGAATTTTTCCCTTATCTGAATTCTGTTTACTTTCCCAAAGACCATCTTCATGAACTTGCTGTGTATTCTTCCAGGGCATCAAATTACATTTTAAGTATGTTGTGTGCTTATTGTTTCTAGAAATTTTGGAACACATTCTTCTGTAGAATGAAAGAAGCCATTTGCAAAATAGATGATCACCTCGTTTTCCTATTTTTAGGCCTAATTTTTCATAGTTTGGGGTTTTCATTACCATCGAGTATTAGTAATTTGTTGTTAGAATAATTTTTACTAATGAAGCTGGAGTATAACTAGCCTTACTACTCTCTGTGATGCTCTTAGGGGACACACTTTATTTTTAATACCTTGGGGCATTCAGAAAATTTTGGTTTTAGATAGCATCCTAATGAGGGAATGGATGATTTTTAATAAGGTATAGTTTTGCAAAAAAAAAAAAAAAAAAGAGTTATACCATCATTTGTGTCTTTCTCTGATATTGGTAAACCCATTTATAAAAATGTTGGTTCTCTTCTATGATAAAACTATTCTTACTCATTTTACATATTAAATTTCATCTTTTTTTTGATACAATATCCAGTTTTAAGTTTGATTTATCAGAAGGGTCTGAATTACTAGATCATTTTAAGATTATTTATGGCATGGTACTCGTGAATTTATGTTCTGGGCTGCCCCAGAGGCCTAATTTTTAATTTTGAGGAATATAGCATGCTTCATAGGAATTTTCTGTTCCCAGTGTGGCAGGCATCTGAGGTGGGAAATAATAATCCCATAGATTTTATTATAAAAGAAAACAAAACATAAAAACTGTGTTATTAACCTCACAAGTAGGTAGATCAGTGGCTTTGCCATATTTTACTAGGAGTTCTAATCAACTATGTTCTTGTTGGCATATGCTGATTAAAGTCAAGGAAAAGCTTAGACCCAGAGGTGATTTTAGATGTAATGAAAAGAACTGATGAAAATTTTGAATTACTATTTTAATATAACTGTGTAATATATGAAAGTGCTAAGTAGTCATTACATATGTTATTGCTTTGGTATAGAAAAAGCTACTTTTTTCTTCTTTTTTTAAGATAAAAATGATGGAAATTATTATGTGGTACTTCTTTCTCTTGCCAAAGTGTGTAGTTTTTTGTTACTGAGTGGAGTCTCACAGAATAAGGATATACATTAATATATTTGTTTTACTATATTTTGAAATCTCTTTAGTTTACGGAGAACTATGGAAGACAGGAATGTTTGAACGCATGTCTCTGCAGACAGATGAAGACGAACACAGTATTGAAATGCATTTGCCTTATACAGCTAAAGCCATGGAAAGGTATACTGATTAATATAAGAAATCCCAGAGAAATCATAAATATTAATTTCTTTGGAATTATTTTCACTGGGTAAAATAATTTTTAGGATAAGGAGATATAAAAAAATTTTTTTGTTGTTTGATGGGCGCCTGGCTGGCTCAGTTGGTAGAGCATGTGCCTCTTGATCTTGGAGTTGTGAGTCTGAGCCCCACACTGGGTGTAGAGATTACTTAAAAATAAAAAGTCCTAAAAAAGTTTTTTTTGTTCTTTGAAATGATATAAAAATTTGCGATAGATTTTCCTATTGTGGATTGAAGTTGGTTTTGACTAGTTTGCCTATAAAGGCTGACCATATGAATTGATAACGGTTGTTTTATTGGGTGATAATATTTTAAAAACCTGTGTGTGTGTGTGTGTGTGTGTGTGTGTGTGTGTGTGTGTGTGTATTGATCTGCCTGTTATTTTATTCATTAGACATTTATCTCAGAATAACAGTTACATTCTTTTATGCTGTAAGTAAGTAATCACACAATTTTAGATTTGGAAATTACATAGAAGGTCATTTATTTCAGTCTTATGCAAAGTACATGAATATCTTTTAAAATATGTGTGACAGATTATTATTTGGGACTCCTAAAGGTCTTCCAGTGATAGGATGTACACAAAACTACTAAGTAGAATGAGGACAAGGACAGTATCTATTTTATTCTTCACTTGTATCCCAGTGCGTAGTGCAATGCCCATTACATAGTCATTAATGTATTTTGTAAAAAGAAAAATTTTTTAAAGAGCTTTCTTTCTTCTTTTAGGGCAGTATTCAAATTAGAAAGTCTTCCTTTTGTAGGTCACATTTCTCTAATTTTTCAACTGTTTCCTTTATATGGACTTAATATTCCGTACATAGTTTCACTAGTTCTAAATATGGTGAGATTATTCCTTCTGGATCTTGTCCCTATATTCTCTTAGTAAAATACAGGGTATATCATATAGGTTTTCAGTAAATGTTTTTTGATTAAATGATCAATGTAGCCCGAGATCACATTAACATTATTCATGCTGATATGGCTTACATACTATTGGCTAATACACTTGTGGTCAGCTAAAACCCAAGTCTTTTTCATACAGTTAAATTGAATTATTTTCTCTCTTGTACTTTTGGGGTTTCCTTTCAACCCTCAGTTACTACTGTTTAATTTTTTCTTGTTGGTTTTAGTCTATTATGGCAGTCTTTTTGGATCATTTCCACTCTTAATTCTGTTATCAAAGTATTATTTAACTTCTCTCAGTCTTATGTTATCCACATCTATACACAGTGATAACTATGATGAATTGTATATACCTGAAGAAGTTTCCAAAAATCAGTGTGATAATAAATTATAAAGAATATAATTTTAGGTTAATTGTGTTTTACTACATTCTAATTCTTCAGAAATTGTTAAACCAATGTATGCTGTTTATTTCTCGGAATGCTAGTATAATCAGAACACTCCATTCTTCAGTTACATAGAATAAGAGAAAACTTTTATTATTTCCTGAAATGTTTGCATATTTTGTTATGAAAAAATATATTTTAGACCTGGTAAATTTCAACACACTAGAACCAATACAATTAAAGCCAACAATATCCTTAAGGAAGTTTTAACAAAATAACATTTTTTGTTGTTATTTCAAAAGTAAAATGTGTAATATTGAAAATTTAGGAAAATAGAAACTTAAAATCAACAAAAATTCTTTTTAATAATTCCCCTTCTATTAAATGGTGTTAAATAACCACTATTAAATTATATCACTTCTCAAGAGACCTTCCCTCTCTCCCAGATTACATTTGCATCTCTGATACTGACTAGTACCTAGAAGGTACCTAGTGCTTTTCCTTTATAGCCTTTGGTGCACTCACTGTGTATATTAGTTATGTGTTACTGCACAAGATATTGCTCCAAAACTTAGAGGCTGAAAATCACAACTATTTTATTGCTCATAATTTTTAGGTCAAGAGTTTAGGCAGGGGACACCTTGCTCTGGTCCATGAAGAGTTGACTGAGGTAACCTGAATGGGGTTAGAGGATCCAAGGTGGCCTTAGTGCTGGTTTTTAGTTGTTAGCTGACCTCATTTGTTCTCTAGGTAGCTGGTTCATTCATCAACCAGGGCTTTTCTCTCTTCTTGGCTTCTGTCTAGAAGCATAGCCTGGATTTGTTTACATGGTGATTTTGGTAGCAAGAGAACAAAAACAAAAGTTTCTCAGCCTGTTAAGGGCTAGGTCTGAAACTACATGGCATTATTTTTATCACAGTCTCTTATTTATTTATTTATTTATTTATTTATTTATTTATTTATTTATTTATTTATTTAAAAATTTTTTTTCAACGTTTATTTATTTTTGGGACAGAGAGAGACAGAGCATGAATGGGGGAGGGGCAGAGAGAGAGGGAGACACAGAATCGGAAACAGGCTCCAGGCTCTGAGCCATCAGCCCAGAGCCTGGCGCAGGGCTCGAACCCACGGACCGCAAGATCGTGACCTGGCTGAAGTCGGACGCTCAACCGACTGCGCCACCCAGGCGCCCCTATCACAGTCTCTTTTTTAAAGCAGAACACAATGTCAGCCAAGATTTAAAGGAAGGAGAAATAGATTCCGTCTCTTTTTTTTTTTTTTTTAATTCTAGTTAGTTAACATATAGTATAATATTGGTTTCAGGATTAGAAATAGATGATCAATACTTTTCTTGATGAGAGAAGTAGCACGTGTATACAGGAATAGGAAGAATTGTTGGCAGCCATCTTTGCAGATGGATTACCACAGTTCTTCTGGTGGGCAATTCAGTGTTTCTCCAACATGCAGTATTCAGCCCTCTTAAGATGCCCAGAAATCTCATTCATTTATACCCTCAGGTTCAAAGTCTGTTGCCTTATGATCTGCATGAGGTTAAGATGTGGATGAGGCTTTCTGGGTACAGCTCCTCTTGATTTGGATACCTGTGAACTAAGAAGACAAGTTTTACTCCATTCCCACCCTGCCATACACACTCAGTATACAATTTTGAGACAGGAACACTTAATCACAATAGAGCCTCCTAGTGGAGAGTGAAAGAATGGCAGCCTCTGACCCAAAGCATTTCTGGAATCTGATCAGGGAACAGAGAATGTTCTTTGATTATGGCTTGTTTCTGGCTTCTGGTTGCAGTTTCATAATTCCTTATTTTTCTCAGCTCTTAGCTTGCTCCTTTGGGCTCTTGGCTCTACTCACTGACTCATTTTTATTTCTCCATAAGAAATGGGCCTTGTTTACACCTAAGTAGCCATTTCAGTCGGCTTCATGTATGTGACAGTTTGAAAACCTAAAGGCCTCTCTCTTTTCATTTGGAACAGTGTTTGTTTTAGTCCAAACGGATAGAACTCCATTAAATACTATGGGTTTTCTATTTATCAGTTTATAAGTGCATTCCATTAGACAAAAGTTGCATCCACAGTTCTTTCAGTGACAGGACTCTCTCTACTTTGAATCCCAAGTTAGGATCCTGTAAGGTTCTTAGAAGCCCTTTTGCCTATCTAAGAGAGTATTTAAGCCTTACCTTGCTAAGTCTTTCTGTTTTGGGGGCTCATTCAGTTAACTGTCCAACTCTTGATATCAGCTCAGGTTCTGATCTCACAGTTTGTGAGATCTAGGCCTGCACTGGACACTGTGCTGACAGTGTGGAGCCTGTTTGGGATTCTCTCTTTCTCCTTCACTCTCTGCCCCTCTGCTGCTTACTCTCACTCTTTCTCAAAATAAGTCAACTTAAAAAAAGTCTTTTGGTGGTCTTAATAAAAGGTTATACAGATGAATTTTTGATTTGATGATTGTGAGCCCATGGTTTATTGGCAGCACTCCGAATTTGATCTTTGTCTTTATGTTGTTTCTTTGACAGTCTCTTGCTATCTGTAGAGGCTAGTGATGAGAAACAGCTATTTTCCAACTAGGCAACTCCTGCTTAGAAATCTTTCGTTTAAATTCTGCATGTAACTCTTTAGCTCATGTTATTCTTCTTTTACCTTCTCACACTTGGCTATAGAGAAGCCAGTGACACTTTGAATATTTTGCCTGGAAATCTTCTTAGCTAGATCTACGTGTTCACTAGGTATATTTTTAATGTTCTAAGTTACTACTTGGAATTGTGTGTAATTATGCTAATTGTTCTGACAGTAAACAATACGGGCCCCTTTTCTCCTGGTCTTGCATAGCAGTTTCCTTACTGCTCTTCCAGTTTACTGTCTTCTTCTTGCCCTTTCAGATTCTGCCTGCCTCTGTGTCCTCAAAGCCAATGTTTTAGGTTTTCTGTTCCAGTAGTAACCTTTTTAAGCACCATTGTTCGTCTCACTTACCTATTGTATACAGCATAACAAATCACCTCAAAGTGCTTTTTTTTTTTTTTTTTTTTTGCTTATGACCCTGAACTAGAAATTTGGTCAGGGGTGAGTGCTGACAGCTCGTCTCTGTTTCATCTGCTGCCAGTTGAAGCAGGCTGATGTAGGCTGAAGGCTCTAAGATGCCTTCACTTGTTGTCTGGGGCTGTGATGCTGGTTGTCTGCTGAGGTAGCTTGGTTCTCGTCTTTGTGATCTCCCATCTCCACCTGTTGTCACTTGCCATTCAGGGCCTCTCTCTTCCCATGGTGTCCTCTTGCAGGATAGCCTTGGACTATTATGAAGTTCATGGCAGTTCAGGGCAGCAAGAAAGCAGGCTAGAATTGTTCAGGCCTTGTAATATCTAGGCTTGGAACTGGCACAGTGTCAGGCCATATTCTACTCATTCAAGCAAGTTTCAAGGCTAGGTTCAAGGGGAGGGAGAAAGACTCTACTTTTCATGGGAGGAGTGGCATGAGCATTCAGAAGTGGGTGGAATTTTCAGGGATGTTACCTAAAGGAAGCCTACCATAGTACCACTGCAGTTAAATAGCTCTTTTGGTGATTACCTGTTTGTCGCCTATCCCTGGTAATTCCCCAATCTTCTCTGTGCCTGAGGGCAGCTTGTCTTCACCTTCACCGTGCCCAGCTCGGTACCTGGTACACAAAAGGATTTCTGTAATTAATTGTTAAGTGAATTAATAATGATCTTCCCATTTGCAATACTTTCATTAAATAGTTTTCCCAAAATGAGGTCAGATGTTCTTTTTTATTAGCAGCTTTTCATATCATGACCATATTTCCATGTCATTTTTACTCTTTTTGATTGAGTATACATGGGCTTTGTAGTATATGTTTATGTAATAGTTTATAATCAATTGACCATTTAATTTCCTAACTTTTCTTTCATTTTTTTCACTATAATCATTACAGATTTTTAAAAATTAAATACCTAAGGTGTTACTTATAATTCTGTGTATTATCTTAAACAGATTTAAAAAACAATACTCATTTCAACTTTTAAAATAATAATGAGTAGTGTAAAGGAGAAAACATGATATGACCCATAATCTCCTTGCTTGGTTTGATCCTGTTGACATTAAAAAAATACTTGTACAGTACTGTACATGGCTTCAAAATGTAAACAGCATCAAAAAGAATAAAATGAACAGTTAAAGCCTCCCTGCTTCTCCTCAACCAATGTTGATTAGTAGTAGAAATTGTTATGCATATGCTAACAATATATGTATGCATATATGTTTGTGTATATATATATTATATATATAAGATTTACATACATATTTATTTGTGTGAATAAAACCTGCAAATGAGATAGTATCTTAGGTACTTTATTTTGATCCTTTTTTCCATGTATTATCTTTACTATTGAAATTCATAATAATTTTTATATTGCTAATAATTGTATTCAGACAGTTAATTTAGGATATGTAGAAATGATCCATTTTGAAAAAATTGAGTTAACTCTGAAAATTAACAGCACTGGATCTCAGCTCTTCTTTTTTTTCCCATTTTATTTTACTTGTTCAGTTACATTTAATGTCCCCCCCCCCCCCACATTCTTTCTGTGTCATACCCATGTACTGTTTGTTTGCAGTTTAAAATTTTAATTGTTTTTTTTGGCAATTTATATACAGTAAAATGTACTCTTTAAGGCACAGAATTCTGTATTGACAAATGCAGAGTTGTATATATCCACCACAGTCCAGATATAAAACAATTCCTCTGCCTCAGTTGCACAATTTTTTGTTCAGAGAAATGTGCAGAGTAAATAGAATGCTTTAGTAACTTTGAAAGTGTTCCATTGAGAAATATGGCACTCTAAAACCATTCATGTTCATTATAAAAATAGTCATCATTATTATCTTAGCCATTTACTACTTTTTGTTACTGCCAATATTTTGGAACATAGACAACTTGAAAGTACAGTACAATGTACTTAAATCTGTCCCATCTTCTGCTTTAGGTTCTAGTCAATCTTATAAATTCAGTGTGGTTAGGATTTGATAACTCTTGAAGTGCTTAGACTATTATAAAAAAAACCAGCAACTTGATTTTGTGTAGTTTACCCAGATATTTAAGCTGAAGTCTTGTAATTCTTATGTTTGTCCATATTGATTATATGTTTGAGTTCCTCGAGTGAGAACACTATCCGATGGCTTGGTTTGGTATTAAACACTATTAACTGAACAATTTTCTCTGTTCTTAATGTCTTGCATTAGTGTACATTTGTTACAGTTGATGAAGAAATATTGGTACATTATTAATACCTAAGTCCATAGCTTAATTAGGGTTCCCTTTTGGTGTTACATAGTTTATGGGTTTTACCAAATACCTAATGTCATGTTATCTACCATTATAGTACCATATAGAATCATTTCATTGTCCTAAAAATCCCCTGTACTCTGCCTGTTCATCCTCTCCCCCTCCACTCCCCCCAACCATACCCTGGTAACCATTTACCTTTTTACTGTATCCATAGTATATAGTCATATTGTTTTTGGAATGTCATATAATGGAACCATACTATATGCAGCCCAAGTTGGCTTCTTTGATTTAATAATATACTTTCAAGATTCCTCCATGTCTTTTTTTGGCTTGATAGCTTATTTCTTTTTATTGCTGAGAATATTGTGTTCTATGGATGTATCACAGTTTATCCATTCACCTCTTAAACGATTACTGGTATACTTGGATTAATATCTCTCACATGTGTTACTGCTATCTACTTATTGCCCTTGTTTTTTATTTCTTTTTTGCTTTCTGTTAATGTTTCTGCCTTCTGTGGTTTTAAGTGAGCATCTTATGATTCCATTTTTTTCCCCTCTAAGCATACCAGTTATAGTGCTTTTTTTTAAACCTTTGGTGGGTGCTCTAAAGTTTGCAACATACTTTTGCAGTGAATCCAAGTGCACTTTAAAACAACACTGTACTGTTTCATAGGTAGTACAAGTATCTTATAACAGTATTTTCTATTTGTCCTTCCTGTCCCTTGTAATACTGCAGTCATTTGTAAGCTATAATTACAGCATGTTGCTACTATTAAGTTTTGAAGGAATTGTTATCTCTTGGATCAACTAAGAATAAGAAAAATACGGGTGCCTGGGTGTCTCAATTGGTTAAACATCAGACTCTTGGTTTCAGCTCAGGTCATGATCTCACAATGGTGAGATTGAGCCCTGTGTAGGGCTCTGCTCTGACAGTGTGGAGACTACTTAGGATTCTCTCTCTTCCTCTCTCTCTCTCTCTGCCCCTTCCCTGCTCATCTGTGCTTTCTGTCTGTCTGTCTGTCTGTCTCTCTCAAAAATAAGTAAATAAACTTAAAAAAATAAGAAAAATAAACGGAAATAAACTAAAGATGTTGCTTTATTGCTTTCTTTCTTGATGTAGATCTGAGTTTCTGACCTAGATCATTTTCCCTTTTTCTGAAGAACTTTTTAACAGTTGATACCTCTGATTGTATTTTTTAGTACTTGCTATTTTGGGTTGAAGGAAGGAATTCTTTATCACCACCTCAGGAATACACGAGAAACTCCTTTTATGATGTTTGTTTAAATCACAAATTAAGAATAATGTATTTTATATATGGGGAGTAATTTTGTAGGCTAGTAAACAAAACTCATTTTGGCTCCCAAGTGGTGATTCTCCTCCCTTAAGTTTTTCTAGTTAATATGTATAAAAATTTGATTGGTTTTAAAATGGTTTAAGACCTTTCTCCTGTCAAGATTTAAAACATTTGGTTATTTTAACATTTAATATGTTAACATTTGAAATGTTATAGAGCTACCTAGCTGTACTAATCTCTGTGGAAAGAATAATGGGAAATAGACAAATAAGCAAACATGGTATATTTTTCTCAGCATATAGCCTGGTAAGAAAGTTAAAAAATGTATATAAATAAATGTAATATAATTCAAAATGTATTAAGTGCAGTTGAGTTTGTGGGATCAGAAAAAGGGGATGTGGGAACAGAGAGATGAAGTTAGGAGAGCACACAGGTTGCTTCATGGCAGAGAGAGCATTTGAGTGGACTTTGAAGATGGCTGAAGTTTTCTCAGAATGGGGCAGAAGGTTTCTGTGGGAAAGGGGCTTCTGTAAATACAAAGTACAGGAGTAGGAAAACCCAGGGCTTAAGAATAGAGAGCTACCTGCCTTGGCCTAATGTAGTTGCAGAAGGCTTGCCTAGTAACTGAGGTATGTCTATAGATTTTTTTGTGTGGCCTGCAAATTTAGAAAACATTTTCTTATATATATGAATGTTTTTGGTTGGCTCTTAGTCCTGCCACTTCCTGTTATCTTATACCTTATCCACCTTTTAACATGTATATAATGCCAGCCTGGAGCTGGAGGCATTTGGGTAAGTGACCTGTAAAGACATACAGTAAGAGGGGCAAGATTAGCTAGTTGGAACAGTGGGTTGGGACCATATTATAGAGGTCATTGAATGTCATTTTAAGATATTTGTATTTTATCCCCTGATTGGTATAGAGCTAGTAAAAGTTGCTTAGCAAAGGAAGGAGGACATGGTTGGAACTTGGAATCATAAGAATATTACTCCTTTTTTTTAAAGTAAGCTCCATGTCCAGCATGGGGCTTGAACTCTCGACCCTGAGATCAAGAGTCGCATGCTGTACCAACTGAGCCAGCCAGGAACCCCGAATACTACTCCTTGATGGTGTGATGGTGAAGGATGGATTAGAGTTGGAAAAGATTGAAAGAAATAGTTTAGTAAAAAAGTCATGGGACTTTGAACTAAGGCAGTGGTGGATGGGGTAGCAAACTGAGCAGATAATAGGAGACATTTGAAGATTAGAATCATAGAACTTGGTAAATGTTTCTGCCTGGAGCAGTAATGTGATTTTAAGAGTGCAAAAGTGAAATGCCTAATTGTATATCATTATCAGAGATGGTAAAGTTAGAAATAGGTATCAGTTTAAGGGAATATAGGGAATAGAAATGTTGACTTGTTCCTAATAAAATAGTGAAATTTCTCTATAATTTGGATTGCAAGCTTGGCCAATTTATGATAGGATTATTTTACTTCAGATGGTTGAGTAGTACCTGAGATATTTCTGCCCATGTAAAAAACCTTTTTTCTTAGTATTCTTATTCAAATGGAAATTAAGAAAGGCCTATATAACCTTTGAAATTTATTTTGATAATCTGATTAGATTTACTTACCTGATGATACAGCAAAGATTTATAATGACTTAAATGTTACTTTTAGTTGTCATTGACAGCTAGCTTACTTCCTCCTTTTCCTTTCTCCTCCTTCCTCGGTTCTTCGGTTCTGCTTGATGTTTTCTGGATCTTTTCAGTTTGTTCTTCCTTTGAGTGAGTCATAGTATTCTTTACAAAGTCTATATGTATGTCTCTGTGGTCTGAAGGTGAATTTGATCAGGAAGAAAAGATGAGAGAAATTATTTTTTTTAGAAGACTCCCTAAACCTCTGCAGTTATGGTTCCTTTATGCCACTTTGCCTTTAACCCAGTTTCAAGAGTTCCACCACCAGTTTCACATTTGAAGACTCACTAGAAGGACTCACAGTTTATTCATGGTTATGGTTTATTGAAAGAGGTATGATACACAACAGGACCAGCAGAAGGAAAAGACATCAGGCAGAATCTGGAGGAATCCAGGTGTATGCTTCCATCATTCTCCTTCTCACAGGGTGGGCTAAATAGAACGTGCTTCCTCCATCAGTTTAACACATGTGCAGTGTTTCTGGCCAGAAAAGCCTGCTCTAAGATTCAAACTCCAGGATTTTGTTTGGGGACTGGTCATGTAGGGACCCCCTGCTTGCATAACTAGCTCCAGCTACTGAGATTCTCTGCTCTCAGAAGGAAAGTAGGTGTTTGCCATTATCATTTTGTTTACAATCCAGGCAAGCTGGTACAGTGTCCCAAGTGGTAAAGCAGGCTTAATCACCATAGGGAACATTGTAAAAGCCAAGGGCCAGTCTTTACAAGCAGCCCCTTCTAAAAATTGGAGCAACAGACCGACTAGGTTTATTAACTCTCCTACAGAAGTCCCATTCCTCTTTTGCCAGTTCCAGCCTGCCATAAGTTTCTGACTCATTATTTTAAATGAAATTCTAACCCCCTTATAGCTTAGGTTTGTATTAGATCTTAAAATTTTACTTTCTTTCTGACTGTGGCCCCAGTCAAGGTCCTCAAATATTCCAATATAGATTTTTAGTGCTCTGTGCCATTAAGAATATTGGTGGTATACTAATACTGTTTGTTTTTAAAGAGAGTGCTCCTCTCTTGGTTCTGGGATTTCAGTTTCTTTTAGTTTGTTACACATCTTGGATGTATTAATTTTCTGCAGCATGGTTTAAGATACAGGACAGAAAAAGAAGGGATAAACCTTAACTCTACATTACTTAAGTGCTCACAAGAGCCCTGTAAGGCAAGTATTATTAAGTCTGTTTTACTGATGACAAAATTGAGGCTTAGGATAGTTTTAGGTAACCTACTGCAGGTAGCACAGCTTACAAGTGGCAAAGATGGGTTTTCTTTTTTCTTCTTTTAACAGATTTATTGAAAGATGATTTACATCCTATAAAATTCACTCATTTAAGAGTACAACTCAATGATTTTCAGTAAATTTACAGAGTTGGGCAGTCATTCTCACAATCTAGTTTTAGAATATTTGCACTACACAAAAAAGAAACCTTGTGTCCCTTTGAGGGTAGTTCTGGCTCCAGCTCTCAACCTTATGCAACCATTTATCTGCTTTGTCTCTATAGAATTTTGCATTTTCTTTTTTTTTTAATGTTTTATTTTTTTATTTTTTAAATTTATTTTTGAGACAGACCATGAGCAGGGGAGGGGCAGAGAGAGAAGGAGACACAGAATCTGAGGTCATATAGCTGGGTCATATAAATCTATGTTTTAACTCTATCAGAAACTGCCAAACTATTTTGCAGAGTAGCAGCACCATTTTATATGCCAGCAGGAACACGAGGTCTCTAGTTTCTCCCCATACTGGCCAGTATCTGTTATTGTCAGAGTACAATAACATTTTTGATTACAACCATTCTAATAGATATATATAACCTGACTTGGTGTTAATTTGCATATTTCCAGTGACTCATGATATTGAGCAACTCTTCAGTGTGGTTATTAGTCATTTTTATGTCTTCTTTTGTGAAATGTCTGTTCATATATTTTGCTCTAGTTTTAATTTGATAATTTGCCTTCTTACTGAGTTGTGAGAGATTTTACATATTCTAGATACAGATTATTTCACTCTGTTGAAGAGCAAAAGTTTTTGATGAAATCATTTTATCATTTTTTTTCTCGTGTGCATTTTGCTTTTGGTATCATATTTAAGAAATCTTTGTCTAGGGGCACCTGGGTGGCTCAGTCAGTTGAGCATCTGACTTGATTTCAGCTCAAGGTATGATCCCAGTGTTTGGGAATTGAGTCCTGAGTTGGGCTTTGTTCTGAGCATGGAGGCTGCTTGGGATTCTCTCTCTCCTTCCTCTCCCTCTCCCCCTCTCTCCCTCTCTCCCTCTCTCCCCCTCTCTCCCTCTCTCCCTCTCTCCCTCTCTCTCTCCCTCTCTCCCTCCCTCTCTCCCTCTCTCCCTCTCCCTCTCCCTCCCTCCCTCTCTCTCTCTCTCTCTCTCCCTCCTTCTCCCCCATTCCCCCATTTGTTCTCTCTCCCTATCTAAAAAAAAAAAAAAAAAGAAATCTTTGTCTAATTCAGGGTCACAGAGATTTTTCTCTTCTTGAACAGGAATCAGCAAACTATAGCCTGCAGACCACATCTGGCCCACAACTTGTTATTGTAAATGTTTTATTGGAAGATAGCCATCCATACCCACTCATTTACATATGTGGCTGCTTTCTGTTTACAGTGACACTTTGGCAGCTACAGAGATTGTATGGCCCAGAAAATGTAAAATATTTACTTTACGGCTCCTTTGAAAAGATTGTTGCTGACCCCTGTTCCAGAAGTTTTCTTAGTTTAGCTCTTAATAGTTACGTTTATTACCCAGTTTGAGTTAATTTTTGTATATAGTATGAGGTAAAGGTCTAAGTTCACTTTTTTTTCATATGGATATGCAGTGGTTCCAGTACTGTTTGTTGAAAACACTATCCTGTTAAGTAATGAGTCATTTTCCGTTTGCTGCTTTTAAGATTTTCTCCTTGTCTTTGGTCAGTTTCATTACAGTGGTCCTTGTCTTTGGTCAGTTTCATTACAGTGTATCTAGATGGGGATCTCTTTGTGCTTATCATATTTTGGGTTGTTGAGTCTCTTGGAACTGTCGTTCAATGTTTTTCATGAAATTTGGAAAGTTTTCAGCCATTATTTCTTTTAAGTCTTTTACTGTACCTTTTTTGGGACTCTCATTGTATGCATCTAGTGTGTTTGATGTTGTCTACAAGTCTCCAATGCTCTGGTCATTTCCCTTCAATCTTTTTTTTTTCTCTACAGGTTCAATTGTTTGTTTTATCTTTAATTTCACTGATTTTTTATGTAATATTGAATCTGCTTTTCAGACCATCTAGTAAATTTTAATTTCATTTGTTGTACTTTTCAACTCTAAAATTTCCATTTGATTCTTTTATTTTTTATTTAAAAATTTTTAATGTTTGTTTATTTATTTATTTATTTATTTATTTATTTATTTATTTCAACGTTTATTTATTTTTGGGACAGAGAGAGACAGAGCATGAACGGGGGAGGGGCAGAGAGAGAGGGAGACACAGAATCGGAAACAGGCTCCAGGCTCTGAGCCATCAGCCCAGAGCCCGACGTGGGGCTCGAACTCACGGACCGCGAGATCGTGACCTGGCTGAAGTCGGACGCTTAACCGACTGCGCCACCCAGGCACCCCAATGTTTATTTATTTTTAAGAGAGTGAGAGAGACAGAGCACGAGCAGGGGAGGGGCAGGGAGAGAGAGAGAGAGACACACACAGAATCTAAAGCAGGCTCTGGGCTCTGAGCTGTCAGCACAAAGCCAGAAGCGGGGCTTGAACCCACAAACCAGGAGATCATGACCTGAGCCGAAGTTGGATGCTTAACTGCTTAACCTACTGAGCCACCCAGGTGCCTCCCCTCCTTTTTAATGTTTATTCTTGAGAGAGAGAGAGCGCATAAGCAGGGGAGGGGCAGAGAGAGAGAGAGAGGGAGACATAAAGTCGGAAGCAGGCTCCAAGCTGTCAGCACAGAGCCCAACGTAGGGCTTGAACCCATGAACCACGATCATGACTGGAGCTGTAGTCGGACACTTAACTGACTGAGCCACTCAGGCTCCCCTCTATTTAATTCTTTTAAATAGCTTGCATTTCTTTGTTGATATTCATTAATTATTTAGTCATTGCCATATTTTAACTTTTTAAAGCATGGTTTCCTTGATGTTTTGAACGTATTTATAGGAATTGTTTTGAAGTCTTTGCTAAATCTGGTCTCACGTGGATACAGCTTCTATCTATTGGTTACTTTCTCCCCCCCGATAATGTGTCACATTGTCCTGTTTCTGTGGCTCATAATTTTTTCTTACAACTGGACTTTTTATCTTATAGCAACTTGATTCCAGTTTTAATTTAATTTTTTTAATGTTTATTTATGTTTGAGAGAGATAACGAGAGTGAGCACGAGCAGGGAAAGGGCAGAGAGAGGGAGACACAGAATCTGAAGCAGGCTCCAGGTTCTGAGCTTTCATCACAGAGCCCAAACGTAGGGCTCTAACTCATGAACTGTGAGATCATGACCTGAGCTGAAATTGGACGCTTAACTGACTGAGCCACCCAGTCACCCCTTGATTCTGGTTTTATTAAAATTTTCTGCAGGTGGTAGTAGTGGTGGTAGTTGTTTCATTCATTCATTCATTCATTCACTTTTCATGTGTTTGTTTGTTTAAGTAACTTGATTGGCTTTATCTACAGAATTTCTCTCTCCCAAAATGTGTGGCTACGGATTTATCTCCTCAACTTTTTAAAAATTCTTATGAACTTTGGCTTTCTAGAGTTCATCTCTGTGTCTGCATTGCTTAGTGCTTAGTAAATGATTGGTTGGAAGTTGTAATTGAACACCTTGAGCCAGTAAGGTTTTTGTCCTCTGCTGGCGGATTGTGTATATTTTGGGGAGTATGTTCAAAATTTGGGCCATTTTCTAGCTTGCCTCCTTTACTTTCTATTGGATCTTCTCTGGTCTCCCTGTGTATACATGCAGATTTCCAGGCAGCCTAGGATGTGGGAGATGCTGGTTTTTCTCAGGTCTCTAATTTGCCTTGGATATGCTCTTAACCTCCTAATTAGCTGGCATTCTGGGGGGAGCTAGGGACCTTAGGGGTCTCCCCTGTACATTTGTGCTTGCTGCCTTCTAGTCACATGGGGTTTTGTGGAGGGCATCAATCCTTTCCTCAGAATAAATGAATTTATCTGGTCCCTGCGTGGCTCTCTCCTTTCCAGAGTCTCCATGTTAAATTTCTAGGTTTGTGGGTTGCCTCAAGTGGTTCCATAACCTCAGGCTACAAGAGCTGTGGGCTTTTCTGTTTCCTGCTGGGTGTGAGTATTCTGCTCTGTACTCCAGGTCAAAGTGAGCCCCCTTTAGCAGTGAATCTGCTGATTTTATTAGGCAGCTTCTGCCATGTTGGTGGATTGGGGCAGGGGGATGGAGGCAGCTCCTGGTAAGGTGCCAGACTTCCGCTGTTCTTCCCAAGATGTTCACTTATTTTACGCTGATAAACTCTTCTCGTTGTGTTTTTTGCCTTGTTGAATTTCTAGAGCCACGAAATGGTTATTTTTGACCGTTTTATCATTGTTTTCTGAGGGCAAGATTTTGTACTCCTTCACTGGGAAAAACCAACTTGACAACTTGTATTCTAGAGCCTAGGAATATTATATTTCAAAGCCAAATACTCATTTTTCTAATTCATGCTTTGTGAGAAGATAGAACAAGTAAATTTTTAAAGACAAATGACGAAGAAGTAGATAGATGGATCTTGATTCAAAGCTTAGATTTCTGAGTAGTTTGAGCCTTTTACCTTCGTATCGACTTGCAAGATGAGACCGAGGTTAATTGAATTGTTTGGTGGCTGTATGGAATAGTAGGCATGTATTATTTCTTCAGAGTGAGCCAACTACTGTTGATAAACTACTTTTCCTATAGCGTTGCTCACTTCATAATAGTTTCAGAAAATAGATATTGTAATTATGATCATTTGACAGATAAGGTAAAATACATTTTTAGGTTAGTGATTTACCTACCCTCTCAACTTTTATTATATGATGGAGATGGTACTTGAACCTATTTCTTCTCACTTCTTGTTTTTTAATACTCTTATATAACTGCATCCCTACCATGTCATAATTACTTACACTCTTTGATGATCTTAGTTTTTTTTTTAATTTATGTAGGTAGTACTTGAAGTTAGAACAATTCATAACAGTCTTCTTGAAATTTTACTAGAGCTCAAATTCTTTTCTTTCAAATGATAATCACTCTTAGCTTACTGAAGAGCCCCTATTCCTTCCTGGAGTTGTAAAGCAAACTGGTGAAAGAATCAGAGAAAGAGATATTCCATGGCAGCTTCCTCTGCCAGCTTCCTCTTTTTTTCTTACTCCATAGATGCAGATTCTGCCCAAGAAGCCCCTGCATTGCAGAGGGACTGGAGATCTGTATGATCTGTTTATTTCGCAATTGACAAGGGTAAGGGGGCCTTTATGGGGGAGGTGCTTGGGTGCCCTGAATTTAGCTTTATGAAGCTGGGCTAACACTTATTTTGGGAATAAACTAAAATTTCGTATTTTTAAAAACCCTTTTATGAATTGTTTGTCCTACATCAGTTAAGTGTCAGATTATCATATTGAAAAGCATTTATTATAATGGTGATTTTTTTTTTTTTAAAGTCCTGTTCAGAACAAGTCAGACAAACATGATTCACGCTTCTAAAATTCCAATCTGGGATCATTTAGAATATAAATAATATTGAATATATGTAAGTAAAATTTCACAACAATGAAAATTTTAAAAGGTTTGGGGTAAACGTCTGTTTCTATAGCCCATCATAGTTATTCTTTATTAATCTGCTCTGTTCCTTTTCCATAAATCTGTCAATCTGTAGAGTGAAAAAGGGACTTGTGGATATGTCATAAACATTGTGGGTGGTTGTGGTGTCTTTTTCTTGCTGCTAGAAATTAATATCTACTTCCTTGAATTCTGTGTCCACCCTAGAGACCAGTGAATTTTGAGTTGTATCGTCAGACTGTCCTGTATCTGTTTATTAGTTAGTATAGGTATAAGGTGCAGTTGGTGTATCTTATGGGAGCCAAGGGTTAAGTTCTGTAGGTCTCACTTGGCAAGGTCATAGAAGTGCCAGAAGTCGTGGTATTTGTAACAGGATAGGATTAAAATATTGAGGAAGAGTTTAATGCTCTTTTAAAATTGTGGAAGGATTGGGCAGATGATTGTAGCTTTGCTTGGTAGTTGAGAAGACTTGGTGATGGTCTGATGGGCTTATTTTTATTTTTGAGGATATTATTATACCTAGTAGTAAAATAGCTTTGTTTACCTAAAGAGTATTGTATATTTCTGTAATTTAAATAGATATTTTTAGTATTGTGTCTCTCTCTTACTTGTAAATGGTCTTCTTTAAACATTTTATTTGCAGATTAAAAAATTCAATAATATGTATATTATCCTTACCACAATAATGTTCCACTTTTAGTGCCAACACACTGGAAAACTATTTTTATTCTTATACTTCTTAAATGACTTTTTTTTTTCTTCTTCTGTTTTCTTTAAGCCATAAGGATGAGTTTACCATTATTCCTGTACTGGTTGGAGCTCTGAGTGAGTCAAAAGAACAGGAATTCGGAAAACTCTTCAGTAAATATCTAGCGGATCCTAGTAATCTCTTTGTGGTTTCTTCTGATTTCTGCCATTGGGGTAAGTTCTAGATGTTAACATATCATGGTAGATATTATATACTTGTGCTTAATGGTATCTTTTCACTGTAAGCTCTGATTTTCTGTTCCTTATCACTTTCCTTGGAGAGTTTTACTTTTAGCCACAATACTTCAAAGTGAATAAAAAAGTCTTTTGGTCATTTAAAAAGGATCAGATTATGATAGTGGGTCATGGATACATTTCCAAAGGCGACTGGTATAATTGGATTCACACTGTGAGGGCATCCTTGCTTAGCTACTTACGATAGTGGGAGTAAAGATCTTTTAACCCTATTTCCAGGTAGAGTTGTGTGGTAGATTCTCTGAAGTTAGTTTTTTGGTAGATAAAACAAATGTTCTTTAGAAGGTAGGAGAGCGCTTTGTGCTATGCCAGTCCTTTACCACATTTCTTTTTTTGTAATTAGTGTATTTTTTCTTTCTATTTTTCTTTTGGTGCTTAATTTCTGCTATTAGCTCAGAGCTACCCTACAAAGATTGTAACAGGTTGGCTATTAGCACTGTGGTCTTCATTGGTAATGGTTTATAAGGGTAAGGATTCTGAAGTGATTTTTGTTATTATTGTGAATAAAAAGAGTAAGGAAACTTAACAGTGAATAGATCATAAAGAAAGTGAGACATTTGTGGATGCTTCTTTTAGTAAATTTTGATTTTTGATTTCTTTGGATACAATTTGCTCTCCTTTATCCATTGCTGTTCTGGATTATTTCTGAATCCTGTTCCTTTTAGGACATCTCTCATTGGCTTAAGAATGCCAATATCTATTCATCCTTCAGTTATTTCTTTGATTATAGAGAAAACAGAAGGCACAAGACTATAAATTTTAAGATATAGTACTAGAATGGCCAGAAAAACATCCTCAATGAGATACAGGGAGGCCTGGCTTTTATGTGTCTTAAGCATTGATTCCTAGAGTTGACAATATTTATCTGGCCTGGTTAGGCTGATATTTTCTCTTACCTTGCTCTGTGAGTGGTTTTGAGATTTCATTTTAAGAGAACCATCCTCCCTAATGGTATAGATAAGTATTGGGGTTTAAGTCACTGATTTCTCATCTGGGGCTGATTGTCCTCTGAGGGGGCATTTGGAAATGTCTGGAGACATTTTTGGTCATCACAATGGGGTGGAGGTGGGAAGCGGGGATGCTTTAGGCATCTGCTGAGTAGAGTCCAGAGAAGCTGCTTCATAAACATCCTACAGTACACAGGACAGCCTTCCACATCAAAGAATTATCCTGCCCAAAATATCAGTAGAGCTGAGGTGGTGAAGCCCAGGTTTAAGGTATGCAGGTAGCTGTACTACCTTGCCAAACTCCCTAAGAGGTTCTCAGGGGTGTTTAGTAATCAGTTCTATTGGCTAGTTTGCTACCTTTGGCAGAAGTTTTTTTTTTTTTTTTTATGGATTATAAGTATATTACTTAGATCTGAGGGCTAGGTATTTGCTTAAAAAGAGTTCTTTTCTTAGAAATTCTGAAGTTTAGTCATAGTTGATCTTAAAAACTAAGGTATATCATTATTGAAAAAAGGGCTCTTTTTCTTAGTATTCTGAATTTACATTGGTAGTAAAGCATGTCCATATGTTTTAGAAATTAAAAATTCTTAAAAAAATTTTTTTTATTATTTACATTTTGAGAGACAGAGCTTAAGGAGGGAAGGGGCAGAGAGAGAGAGAGAGACAGAGAGAGTCACAGACTCCAAAGCAGGCTCCAGGCTCTGAGCTGTCAGCACAGAACCTGATGTGGGGCTCGAACCCATGAACTGTGAGATCATGACCTGAACTGAAGTCGGACGCTTAACCTACTGAGCCACCCAGGTGCCCCAGAAATTAAAAATTTTTAAAGCATGTGACCCGTCCCTCTTCACTTTTAAGACCTCTATGAATCACTTTACTTTTAAGATTTAAGTAGTTAGTTCCCCTGATACTGTTCTTCAGAATTGAAGTTCTCCCTCTAGGTTGGTACCATGTGCACTCACAGCATAAATCCACACAAAAATCAGTATAATGCTATAATAGTGCTCTTCTCTGTAAAATCATCCTTTTCACCTCAATAATGAATTCTAAAGCAAACAAGCCCTAGTTCACTACTATATTTAAGTATGATATTGAGAGAGAGATGAATTTTGTTTTATACCCTACCTAGGTTTTTAGAAAATTATTTAGTCCGTTTGATCTGTGTTCTAGAAAATTTTGGTATTTAAATTATAAGATAAGATTTCCTGGTGATAATTACAAAAAAGAACCCCAAGTTTCCAAAGATTGGTAGATGTTATGAGAATTATCCAGAAACTAAAACATATTTATATTTACATTTGGTGGTTAAGTAATAGAACTTTTCCAAGTGTTTGTTTTTTTAGTATGACTATCACTAATAATACCCATTAAGTGCTTACTTTGTACTTACGAAAAAAGCACTGTACTAATTCTTATTGGGAAAGTTGATGAAGGTCTGGTGATAAGTGGAAGGTATTGCATGGATACTATTTCAAAATTGGTATTTCCCTCTATAATTGTAATAGTAACCGTCATTTTTATAAAGTAAGATTTATTTTCTATTTTATGTGCCTAATTGAAGTAATATGAATCATGGGCTAGTTATGGGTTAAAATGTCTCAGAAATTTTCATGTTTCTCAAATTCATGCTCTGGTGGCGTTGGTCATCTTTTCTATATTAATGGATGCTGTACTCCCACTTTAAAAAACTAGCTTTTTCTTGTGAAGATATTTCTTAATGGTTTCTTCTTCTGTCTTTTTTTCTTTTTTTGTAAAGATACCATATAGATTGCTTTTACTATATCATATTAATGGTAACACTGAATTGTAAATCATTTCAAAGGAAGGATTCACTTCCTCAAATACTCAGAGATTTTCAAAGTATCATTGACTTAAGCTGTCAACACACTGTATATTTCTAAATAGCTGATTTTTGAAACAAAATTGATTATGGTACAGTTGACAAATTACTCAGATATATACAGTGGAATTTTGTTTTTGTTGAATAGTGGATTAGAGTCCTGGCAGAGACAACAAATTTCATTTCTAGTCATTGTTTATATTATGTCCAGCTTCTGTTAAAAACAAAGCAGGGAATTTGGTGACAGAGACAGTGGGAAACCTGTATGTAATTGGCAGGGTTTTGCCTGGTTCATTTTATTTGTTAGCCAGTGTCCATTACAAGAATGACTTTTTTTTTTTTTTCAATTGTACTTTGTTTTAAAGATGTTCCATCTCTCAGATCCCATTTAAATTTTATGTGGACTTGAAAATGGCATTAGAGAGAGAAAAAGCAGAAAGACTAAAATATTCTCAAGTGTTTTTTTTTTTGGGTGGGAAAAACTAAGGGAGAGTGGGAACCTGGATTACATTATGCCCCTTCTTTCTGTCCCTTCATTTGAATCCGCACCCTGCCTCCCCGCCCCCCCCCCCAAACCCTCAGCATTTCAATTCTCGCCTTTTATTTTATCGTAAGTCTAATCCACATGGAAATTCATTAGTCAGCCCAATAGAGTGATGTTTCCTAGTAACTCTTTTCATAATCCTACCTCATTTCACCCTTCTTGCTGCTACCAGGGATTGTGGCATAAGTGAAGGACATTTGCTGCTAGTAATTGATTTTTACTCTGGTTAGGTAATGTGAACCCTATACTTTTTCTGATCAAGTTTCTTGTCCTATAAGATGACTCCATATAAGAGAATTTTGACTGGCCCTATTTTAGTTTCTCTAATTGGTAGAATTTTCATTCTGTTTTCCTAACTTTCAGTTTTGCTCTTCTCTTCTCTCTCTCTCTCTCTCTCTCTCTCTCCACATACATACACACACACACACACACACACACACACACACACAATGTTTGAACTTTTCTGATCGCTCTGAAATTCATATTTTCAAATTTAGATTATTGATAGCTTTCATTAACATTTTTAACTTCTAAGATGTTTCTAAATGAAACTGGATCTAACAGAAATTGAAATTTTTAAAGTTGATTCATTCTTCTATGTAATTTTTCTTTTATGGTGGTTTTAAGTACAAATCAACTTCAGTAAATTTACTTGGTAAATGTTAATGATAAATTATTAAAATATGAATAAAGTTTACTACAGTCACTTCAGCAATTTTGGATTTTTACATATAAACTTTTATTTGTCTAAGTTTACATAATTTCTCTTTTATAAGTATGTGTCATCTATTAAAAGTGGCATTCCCTTAAATATTTATGATTTTATATCTTAGTTCAGATTTCTACTTTATATTAACGAGTGATTTTTCATGCATGCTCTTTTTCCTTTCTGTTGTCAGTCTCTTAGGAGTATACTAGGGTATTACTATTTTCTAAATATTGAAATTGGTTTGAGTATAAGTTAGCTAATTTCTGAAATACATCTTATCGAAGCTTTCATATTCGTCTTCTCAAATTTCATACATATTAATATGACATATTTAAGTTTTTGATTTTTTGCAAGTATGAGAGACTTTATTTTTACATTATAACTAAGACTTCAGAATGTAAGGACTATAGTTTTTGATGATTTCAATTATGAATGTCCCCAGTTTAGGCCCTTAGTATAGAATGAATGGCCTCATAGTCTATCTCACAAGTTGTTGTGAGGTTAACTCAAATAATTGAAAATATTTTAATATATAAACATAAAGTGACTAAGTGAATGTATAATAGTACAGTTTTTACTGGACATATGTCTGAAAGTCTGTCTTGTTGACTAATCTTTTGGGAGGTTTATTGACCAACTTTCCAAGCTCATTGTTTATTTCTACAATCCGGCGTATCGCTTAATGTTGAGGTATTTGATATTTTTTTACTTTTTGTTTTGAGGTACTTAAAAAGTAGTGTTGGTTCTTGTACCATTCATTGTTATGTTTGTCCTCATTAGTTGATTGTTGTGTGTTAAACAGACATCCCTGGAGCTTACTCTCCACACTCTGTGAATCCACTCATTAATCACCAGTCACCTTTGGAGATGGGAAAATTACTTACCTGTATTTCTTTTTCTCAGAAAGCGTGCTCTGGAATGGATTCACAAATGAGCTACCCTCCTTCCCTCAAAGAGTAAGGTTTCTGCTTTACAGGATTTTTTTTCTTGGGTTATTTTTCCTCTCATCTTTTGAATTTGAAAAGAACTGAGGGAAGGCACCTGAAGAAACTACTGACATACTCACTAGGGGAGTTCCAAAGCTTGTGCTGCCCCTAGGGGCAGTGTCAATGGCTCTTAAAGCTAGAAAGCTCATACTTGGAGTTGAAACAGGGGCTCAAAGAATCCATTTTCCCAGTGTACCTTCTGAAAGGATAAGTTTCAGGTAAGTAATTTTCTCTTACTATGTGATATGCTTTATTCATACTTATAAAAATATGCAAGTCCAGTTCTCCAGGTACATAGGCAACTGTATTTACTCAGTTTAGATGCATAAGCTTTACTGAATGTTAGAAGTATTATAAAACAAATGTCTGATCATGAGTTATATGAAATCATAATATATTTTAAATCAATAAATATTTGATTAAAGGTGCATTTGATAAACAGTGTATTGTGCTAGTGTTGTCATGTCTCTTATTTCTCACTAAATAAAATCTGGATAAACTTCTTTTTAATAATTAGATACAAAAGTGGTTTTTTTTTTTGCATTCAAATTCCAAGAGGTGTGTGCATGCATGAGCACGTGCACTCCAACCCACACCTATATACACATGTAGGCTAGGATGATGTAAACTATTTACTTCAGATTAGATGTTTTCTGTGTGTGTAGTGACCAGAATGAATTACTCAAGTAATTTTTAAATGCTTGTACAATTTTTAAAAATTATTGTAAAGACAGTTTGAGCTGTTTAAGTAAGGTATTTTTTTCAGTGTAGTAGCTATATGTAGTGTGGATTTAGCTACTTAGTCAATATATTATTTAGAGCTCATAAGTATTTCTACTCAATTCTTCAGCTACAAAATGCAAGGTAGCTACTTAAAGAGTAGCAAGAGGTAGATAGCAAAATGTTAGACACATTTGCTCATCAATCTTTTGTGTATTTTGTCCTTCTTTTTAAATCACATGCTGATTTAATATTTTAAAACATTTGAAACATTTTCTGTATTTTTCTCTTCAGAAGTAGCTTTTAAGTGAATGTTACATTGAAAACTGTCCATACGAACAAGGCAGCATTTTCAAATATAGTTACCCTTTTCACTTATGATTAAGGCAGGTTTGACCAACTTCATTCATTTGAAATGGCAGCTCCGAACTTGGAAATACGCAGAAAAGACTTTTCAGTAGCAAATGGTTATCACAAAGTCCATGAATTTTACTCTGCACCTGAAGAGTAGCAGTTTTCAGATTAGATAATTGTGTCCCAGTCACAGGGTTTATTGACAGCTAAAACTAATAGCTATTTCCTGAAGCAAGAAAAAGAATACATTAGTATAAACCTGAAGCAGTTCAAGTTCGAAGAATATTCACTGTGATTGCTTCCAAGGATATTACTCTTACTATGGTTGACAGTGAGTCAGAATTTTCTTGTCTAAGGTTATTCATTTAATTGTTCATTCATTTCACAAATGATTTGGCATAACTCTATCAAAAAAACTTTGAAATAGAAGTAGAAATTTCGTACTAATGAATTGAATCAATGAGTTATTGGGACAGGCTTTAGATTTGTCTTTGAGCCTTCCAATAGCCACCTGGAAAATAGGAAAAATAGGGTTATAGAGTTCTCATTATTAGGTAGGAGTAAGTACGTACATTCTGTAAAGAAAAACAAAACTAAGCCTAACTCTAAATTTTGAAAGAAATGTATGATGAGTTATTTAACATAGGGGCATTGAGTGATGAATTGTCACTATGTAAGAATTTTTTCAGTGCAAGGACTGTAATGGATCTCATAGTTATGGCAACATTTAGTAATCTTCAGTGTTTACAAAAAAGGTTTTTGTATCCAGAAAGCAGATAATCGTCTTAGGATCCTATTGCTGATTCTAGGATATCATGAATTACAAGATGCAATACTGATTTAATAGAAGCTCTTGAGGGAAAGTAAGAACTGCTACATTGAGTAATTGTACATAGTAATGTATGTGAAAAGCTAAAATGTAAAAGTTAAGGAAATACAGTATATTGTAGAAAGATGACCATCAAATATGACCAACATCAACATGTAAAGGAAGTGTTGAGAACTATGATGTGTGGGGTTTTTTTTCCAAAAAAGAACATCAAAGAAGTTTTTTTTATTTTCCGTTGCTCGTCATTTATAGTAAGATTAAACAGAAAACTTAGAAATCATAATTATCCATCTGGAGAAACCCATCTTCTCGGGTGTGATGATAATAATTGTATATGTGAACTTTGCTGTAAAAATGAAGCTACAAGACACATAGTGTGTGCATACATGACTGGTATACTCTAATACTTTTTAAGTGCATTGATGGATCTTTAAAAATTACTAAATACAAAAGTAATGAGTTCCTACATAGGCATCACAGAAATAAATACAAGTGTAGATGTATCTGAAATACAACATAATCAGTGGAATAAGATAACCACAATTAGTTATGACTATATTTAACTTTTGGTTTTTATGTAACTATAGTAGGAAGCAAAATGTATTACCTGAGCCTTTTGTTTTCTGTCTTCTTTTCAAGCTTCTTCCATTTTACCCTCTCTTTCTTGGAGAAGAGCTAAACGTTGAATGTTCTGTACTTGTACTCTTACTGAGATTTTTGTCAGAGTAGGACTATTTATTATATTTATTCTTTTGTGCCTCCTATTTTAAGGCACCTGTATTGCTTTTTCAAGTAGAGAGTTTTGCAAAAATGAGATAAATTTTTTTATTGAGGTCATAAAAATCACATAAGCCATGTGTTTCTCTGACCTGCAATTTTTTTTTTTCTGTAATAGAGATCAAATCTTTGTACTTATCCAGCAAAAGCTAAGCTTCCATTGATTTGTTACATTGAGATAGTTTTCTTAAACCAAATTTCCTTGAATCGTATTCTTTGGGTTTCTCTTCCATTACAGACTGATACAATATGTTTAACATTGCTTCTAACTTTTAAGCTGTTTTGTTTCCTTAGTCTTTTGTATTGCTCGTCACTTTAAGGTTCTACAGTTTGAAATAGTTTTTAACATCATAAAACACTGTTGATATATCATTTCTTTATCACCTTCCCAAATATGCCTTTTATTTTTATGTACAAGGGCTCTTGGGAATGATTCTCTCAGAGGCTTAAGCTGTGCTTTGCCCTCCATGAGAACTGAAATTATTTGGTAAGCGCTTGCTTTCTTTTTAGCTTCTAATTTTTCCCTATTTTATTTTGTACATGATATTTGTTTCAAGGTCAAAGGTTCCGTTACAGTTACTATGATGAATCCCAGGGGGAGATTTATAGATCCATTGAACATCTAGATAAAATGGTAAGTCTTTCAGGTGTGGGTTTTAATGCTCTAAGGTGTTTTCTTTCATTTCAGTTTAGTGATTCAAGACTTAATATGTTGAATTATACAGTGGACTAATAATTCTTTCCCTACCTACCTAACTAAATGTGCAAAGTATAGTTTATCATCATATGAATATTGATTATAAAAATAATCCCTTTTCTATTAGTTGAAATTTCCTTTATCTTTTTTTGATTAATGAGACTAAGAATAATTAGATTTGGATTTTAGATGCTATTTGGGGGAGTGTCTCAGGTTTAGGGAAGACAGGATACTAATGCCATTAATTATTTTTAAGCAGAAACAACCACAGCAAATTCTTAGTTTATTTTATTATTTAATTGTATCTTTTGGCCATTTGGATTTTCTGAAATGGTGTTTCATTTTGTTGTTTTATATATAGAATTTAAAAATATGATTGTATTCTCACATGGCCCAGGACTACAGTAGACATTGATCTTGCTGTCATTTTCCTTGAAGTAGTACAGTAGTCATAGTACTTGTTTTCAGATTTAAAAAGTCATACAAATAATTTTGTTGTTTTTTTTCTTTACCTAAAATAGAATATTAAATATAGCAGATATCTCACTGATTGGAACAGAATATTAAATATAGCATATACATCATTAATTTGAACAGAATACTAAATATAGATGAATCTCTAATTTGAACAGAATATTAAATATAGCAGATAAATCACTAATTTGCTCTGACTTTTGACATCATTTTAGTTCCCTGGTCCTCAATTTGTCATCTCTAAGATAAGAGACTTGGAGTAGGTGGTCTCTAAATTGTCTTTAAATTCCATCAGACTTTAAGCCTGTGATCTGTTAAAATCAACTTTACCCCTGTTTGAAAAGCCTATGCATATGTTTTAGTACAAGAATATTTAGTCTAAAGTAGATAAAACATTTTAGTAAAGAATCTGGATCTAAAACGATAGCTGGGCTATTATCTTGTATATTTTGTTAAAGGCAAAATGGAATGAATGCAAATTTAGTTACTTAGGAGATTTTATCATATTTAAATTTATCTTGTTACTTAGATCCAATTATGTCTGAACACTTTTGCTTTGGAATTTTGTTTGGATTTTAATCTACTGACTTTTTTTTTTTTTTGCCTTTATGATGTTGTCGTTTCAGTCTTTAATTCTTTTCTGGCTTCTCCTTCTGATCTTATTCTTCCGAGGCTTAGTGCTCACTTGCCTCAGAAAACTTTTCTGGTTCTGTTGTCATTTATTTTTTTCATGTAGCAAGTGATTAATGGGTGTCTAATGCGTGTCTGGTACTGTGTGAAGTATTGCAGATGTTAAGAAGAGAAAACATTGTCTCCCACTTCATGGAACTTACAGTGTAGTCATTGAACAGACTTAGAAGCTATTATGGTGTAGAGATGTAAGAGATATTTAGGACACACACTCTCCTTATTGTTCCATGAAAATGACATACTTGTGCCTAGCTTAGGACTTTTGGCCTTTCTACACTCGACTGTCTCACTTACTCTCTGGCTTTGCTCTGCTTCACCTTCCCAATGGTACTGGCTGCCCTGTTTAATTTTGCATCATATCCATTTAGCATTCCCAATCCACTTAACCCTGCTGCAGTTTTTCTTTCAACAAACTAAATATTGTACTTATCACAGTTTTGTTAGGAAATTTATTTTGTTCTCTGACGTATCCAAAGTGCTTAGAGTCGTGAGTAGAACATTAGTAGGTGCTCAATAAATATTTTTCAAGTGAATGAATTAGTGAATATAATCTTCCTCCGTACATAATTAAATTAAGCAAATACCCTAACTGTAATCTGAAAAAGAAATAAAGGGAAAGTAATTTATGATAAACTAGTATATTTTTTAATAGTGTAAGCACCCAGATGCCAACTATATTAGGAGACATTATGAAGTAGTTAAATGCTTCCACATTGTATCATTAATATAAGAACTACCAATCCAGACCTAAACAGTTATTTTATATTTGTGACTCACATTACTAAGCTGTGTTGCAGGGTGACTCGATTTCCCCAAATGGTGAATAATTCTTAGTAAAGTTGTAACCTAAACAAAATACAGCCTTCCCTCAGTTTACGTGATATGGAAATTCCTGGCGAATCTACTGTATATTAAAACCAGGCAAAACTTCTTAGTATTTATATATAAAATAGGGTTAAGGGTATAAAGAATTATACATGATTGTTTCATCTATGTGGACATGTCAGAGTGCTTTGGGATGAGAACAGTTATTTGTGTGGAGGACAGTCCTGTGTTAGAGGACAATCAGCATCCTTGGACCCCACTCACTAAATTCCCCAGTGGCATCTTCTAATTATTGGGACTTCGCAAAAATGTGCCCACAACTTTCCATTACGCCCCTATGGTAAACCATCCTTCTATGACCCTACCCTACTTAAGTTTTCTTCTCAATATTAATTACTGTGTGACTTGTTATTTGTTGATTTGTTTGGCGATACCCTTCCCTATTAGGTTATAAGCTTTATGAGATCAGGATCTTTGTCCATTTTTTTTTTTTCAGCCTTTCACTGGGTACTAAATATATATAGATATTGAGTGAATCGATGGAAGAATGGACAGGGTAGCGGTGAGAAATGAAGATAGAGAATCTGGAGCAGGCTGTTTAAGGGGTATTAAATAGGAAAGTGATAAAATCAGATTGTATTTGAATAGATCACATAGCTGCTGTGTAGCAAGTAGGCTGGTGGGAGGTCAGAAGAGAAATCAGTAGACCAGTTTGGTAATCCAGGTGACAGATGGTAATTTAGACAGCGGATAGGGTGGTGATGGTGGAAGAGAGGGACAGAGTGGATATATTCAGTGTATTTAAGAGATAGATTGATGATAGGACTTGGAGATTGCTTGAACTTGCTGAGGAAGGAAGTATCAAGGATAGCTTCTAAATTTCTGACTTATGCTGCTGGTTGGGTGTTGGTACTATTCACTTAGGTTTAAAGCACAAGAAGATAGGACTGATGTTTTAGGAAGTAGGGAAATCATAAATCCCATTAAGGATTTGTTATATTTGCTGTTGCCTTTAAGATATCCAAGTGTACATGTCAGTCAGGTAGGCATTTGGATTTTCATTTTGCTAGTTATTTTTGAGTGCACTTACAGTCCTAGGCACTGTTGGAGATATGGCATTAAACACACTTGCTCTCACAGAACTTTTTTTCTAACAGGAGGAGATATATATATATATATATATATATATATATATATATATATATATTATATACATAATATATATATATATATATAATAAAGGTAAGGGTATGTATAAGTTAGTTCCCAATAGTGATATGTGCTATACAGAAAATATAGAAAGGGTTTTGAAATGGTAAATGATTTGAGTGATTGGTGACTGAGTGATTGTAGAAATACTTCCCTGAGGAGAGACATTAAGCTGAGATAGTGATGGTAAGAAGGAGCAAACCAAATTCAGATCTGAGGAGTGAGCATTCTTGACAGAGGGAACTGCGCGTGCAAAGATGGGAAAGAGGCTGGTGTGTGAAGAAAAGGAAAAAAAGGACAGTGTTGCAGGAATGCAGTAGGTAAGGCTAAGAATGGTACAACCTGTGGCAGGAGGGACAGACAGAGAGCAGATAATGGAGGACTTTATATTCTAGGGTAAGAAATGTATGTAAGTACAAGGGGAAGTGAAAATGATGTAGTCACATTCTTTTAAAAGTTATTCTGGTGGTTGTGTAGAGGATAGATTCTACATAAGGTTCAAGAGTAGTAATGATGGACATGGGCAGTAGTTGAGGGGAGAGATGATAGTAACTTGGACTAGGGTGGTATAAGTGGATATGGAAAGAAGTTGGTAGATTTGAGATCTCTTTCAGAAGTATTAAACAGAGCTTTGCTAAGGAATTAACTATATTGGCTTGAAGCCCAGAGAATAGGCCTGGAGTAAGTTTGAGAGTTCTAACAGGTAGATGGTAATCAGAGCCAGACCAGAGGTAAGATTGTCTACTATAGTAATCCTTAACCTTGTCTTTGTAACCTAAATCATCCATGGAACTTTTTCAAAATAGACTTGCCCGTACCTGCCCCAGGAGATCGCCTTTTGGTAGTATGGAAAGAGTCCTAACATTTTTTTACTCCTAAATTTGCTTTGTTAGGTGAATTTAAACTGTCTTACTATAGCCCCTAATCTGTTTAAGTAGAACAAAATTTCCTATTTATCTGTCTTCCCTTGTTTTCTATTCAGCTCTTTAAATCATTAGTCAACTTTAATTAAGCAACATTTAATTTTGCACAGGTAAGAATTTGTGAATCCATGAATTGATGCTTTTAGCACAGAGAGATGTTCTCCCCAAAATATTAGTTTACCCGGTGCTCTGAAGTCACCAAACATAGTGCCATTCTTTGGAACTCTCTAGAACTGTGGTCACATTTAAAAACTTTAATATTATTTATTATTCTATGTGTGTGTGTGTATATATATATATATATATATGTATATATATTTATATATAAATATCCATACTTAATTCTTTTAGTCTTCTTTTTTTTTTTTTTTTTTAGTTTTTTTAAATGTTTTAGTTTTATTTTTTTGAGACAGAGAGAGACAGAGCATGAACGAGGGAGGGTCAGAGAGAGAGGGAGACACAGAATCTGAAGCAGGCTCCAGGCTCTGAGCTGTCGGCACAGAGCCTGATGTGGGGCTTGAACTCACGGACTGTGAGATTGTGACCTGAGCTGAAGTCGGACGCTTAACTGGCAGAGCCACCCAGGCGCCCCAATTCTTTTAGTCTTCTAATTCTATATTGATTGTTAGCTATTATTAAGAGAAGTAGCTTTGTTTATCTTTCTTGATGTATATTATCAGTTAGGCAGATAGACCTTGGTTTCTTACTTTGAGGCAGAGCAAAAAGAGTAACATTTATCTGTTGGCATCATTCTCATAATTCTCCTGAAATTGTTGCCTTTTCTGGTAGCTTGTAAGTCTTTGAAATTAGAACTTTTGTTCAAAAGTATATGTAGAACCAGTAAGCTTAAGATTGGCTTCTAAGTCTGCATCCGATTTACCATACTTTAGATGTCCAAAATCACCAGGGCATAATTTTTAAATTTTTATTTAAATAGACTGGGATACAATTACTGAATATTGAGTATTTGCTTCTTATTAATATGTTTGAATTTGATATTTGATTTGATAGTTGGAGTCTGATTTTTGTGGTCCCTTTCTATTTATAGAATTTTTAAATGGCTCATAAGTGTTCCGTTCCTTTATTAGCGTGCTCTAAATTCAAGTTATAAGTCAATTCTGGGGGATTGGAGTAAATGGGTTGAAATAATCAGAATGGCTAGTTCCATACATATAATCACGTATGTATGTCTTTATGCATATATGTATATATGTACACTCACTGTTAGACTCTTATATAACCTGATTTTTAACTGATTTATATAATCAAATGGTGAATATCCCTCTGTATATTCCTTTTCCAAAGTGCCATTTTATGTTATAAATTATTTCATTCGAGAACCATATTTTAGTTTATGTGTGCAATCTTTTGAGAGCAAATATAATTGGATGGTTCTCTAGATGTATTAGCAAATGTTAGCAATTCTGAATTGTAATTATTATGCCTTTTGAAGTTTGATAAAATGAAAAACTATTTATAAAATTTTAGGTACAATCTGTTCAAAATTAGTGTGTAATAAAGTTTTGGCTCTTTTTTTGTTATCAGGAAAATCTTATTACATATAGTTACTAAAGTAAGTAAAAGGGTTTCTAGGTTCCAAAAGCAGAAGAAAAACAGCTTTTCCTCTTATTGCAAAATAATTATATCTCTAAAATTTGAATATCTTGGAATTGAATTATGTGAAAAAGATATGTAAAGAAAAATATATAGGAAAATAAACTGGATCTTCCAGATGTTGTAATTGGGGGAAAAAAAGTAACTAGTTACAGGAGATATAGATTCTGGAAGTGTTAAATAGTATTGGCTCCTGATTATGTTTTTGGTAATTAGTACTTTGCAATTTCAGTAATCATAGTGACCAAAGCAGAACATACTTTAAGACATTGATTTTAGTGTACTTTGGAGATTATTTACTAGAAACATTAAAGATACATAAGTACATACATACATATCTTATATATGTCACATAACGTGATTTTTTTCTGTACCACTATTGATGTAGACCAATGTGTCATTATGGACATTGCTAGCTTATTTATGATTCGGCAAAGAGGATCTGAAAGTGTCATTGTAGCCATCTTTGTAATGTATTTTCCTTCCAAATTTATTAGTAGTCCTTTCATTTAATTTGAACTTGAGCTACTTTTCTTCCTTTTCTTTTGTAAGTGAAATTGTTCATATTTGTCTACTCCTATTCTTTCTTGAACTTAGGCCAAGGTTTTATAATATCTCCTTTCAAGAGAGCTATTTATTAGTATGTTGCTTCTTAGCACTACTGTCTTTAGGGTGATTTTTTTCCCCCATAAAACTTCTTTCACTCTAAGATTTTATCTTGTCCTCTCTTACAGAAAGCAGAATATTTCCTTTTCTTACCTTGCCTCCCTAAATGTATACTCATCTCTCTAATATATATATATCCTTACTTTAGAAAATGAGGCCTCAATGATAATATGGGATTAATTGTGTGTTTGTAGTAATAAAAAGACATGGTTTTAGTTCTTATGTCTTAAAGTCCTCTAAAAACGTTTGCTCCTTTTTTGTGCTTGTTACTTTAGAGGGAGATTGCTTCTGGGTGATAATATTTAAAACTAAATTAAATTTGGGACACCTGGGTGGCTCAACCAGTTACACATCCGACTTCAGCTCAGGTCATGGTCTCCCAGTGCATGTGTTTGAGCCCTGCATGGGGTTCTGTGCTGACAGCCCAGAGCCTGGAGCCTGCTTCCGATTCTGTGTCTCCCTCTCTCTCTGCGCCTCCCCCGCTCCTTCTCCTCCCTCCCCCACTCTCTCTCTCAAAGATAAATAAACATTGAAAAATTTTAACTTAAATTAAATATCATATATAGATAAACTTTTTTTTAAAAGGGAAGATTTTTGTTGTCTTAATCAGTCCTGAATTTTCAGCTTTGTCAGTTAAAACTGTGTATTCAGTTTAGGATTGCCACTTGGGATTTGACATTACAGGCTTTTTTACTCATTACTTGGAGAGTCAGCATAATGATAGATTCCCTCTGCCCTTGTCCCCCCTCAAGGTAGAGAGTTAGCTTTCAGTCTCAGGATTTCTTGTGGAAGCTGCTAAATTTCTCAGAAACCCACATCTTGATGGATATAGGCTTTTGGAATTCATGATGTTTGTTTTGTATCTTAGATCCTCACTGCTTCATATTAGATTTAAGTTCATGCCAACAGATTCTCAATGTGCTAGGCCCTAGGCAAGATTTTCATCACCTGGACTTCAGATTCTTTGATCATATCTTCTAGTATTTTAGGGAATAGAAGATTAAGCATATTTGAGAAGCACTTAGTTTCTTCATCTTCTGCGAATTTTGACAGTAGTATTAAATTAGCATTTTCATCTCCTTGGAATTTTGGTAACAGTAATTTAAAAATTGTTAGCATCAAAATATAAATATATACAAAAGAATATATGCCAGTGTTCTGTATTACTTAGTGGATATCCTCTTTCTCATTATCATTATTGCTGTTGTTTGCAATACTTTATGAATTTTCCAATTGGAGACTTTCACTCATGAGAAAAGCCTTATTTTTTCTCTGTATCCCTTTATAAAAGTGCATACCCTTTCACTATCTTTATTTGTCAGAGAATTGATTGTAATGGAATTGATTCTTGTCCTAGTAGGTATATAACACACTTTAGGGAATTAAAAATTTAATTTTAATCCCTTAGTTTTCATCATCTCAATTTTTTCTTTTCCCTTCTGTAATTTAACCATTATATCTTAATTTTGAACACGTTATTTAGTAGTGTCTTCTCTACATGTATAACTTTATATCTTTCTCTATGAAGCTTCTTGGCCAGCCATTTTGAATTCTTTGTCTTTAACAAATTTGAGCATTAAGTTTTCTTCTCTTTGAATTCTTCATGTCAATATATAAATGTGATAAGTTTGTTCAAAATGTACATTAAGATTTTAATATTAAAACATATAACAGAACCTCAGTGTTGCCTAATTTGCTAATGACTAGAATTCTATTTAAGGTAAGCTGTCCCAACTTCATCCAGAAACAATAAAAGTTCTCTCAAAATGTGTGTACCAGTTACAACTATGTGAGAGTATTTAAAGAATTGTTTGTATGTCTCTTATACTATATGAAGCAGAGTAAGTCAGTGAGAAAGAGCCTCAGATTAGAAATTTAGAGGCAAGCTTTTAACTGTTTTTTTTTTTTTAATGCCTCAGTTTCTTCATCTTGTAGGAAGTTATATCTTGATTATCCATATGTATGGAAGAGATTTGTAACTCCATCTCTGCATTACTACTTGGTTTGGAAATATATTGTGTCATTTTCTTTGTACCAGAATCATGATACTAATTGTTTATCTTAGGTTTAAGTTTTTGTTCATATTTCTCTGAACTTGCACCATATGTCACTGGAGACTGTTGACCTGGAAGCCTCCTGGTCTGTAAGGGAAAACAACTTAGCACATTAAACACTGGCTGTGGACAGATCTGAGAGTGGCTAATTGATGTGCAAGCAATTGAAAGTTGATTACATACACACAACTATCTTTCAGATGTATTTGCAGGAAAGTGTGATGATGTTTATGAATGACTTGAATACTCTGAAAACAGGTTCTTTATAAAATTAAATTTTCATGCTGCCACTGCAGTACTTGTATGCAACCTACTGATCTACTGATTACTGTCATTTTTCAGATGAGTGTTCATCTGATTACTCTAGGTGCTTTTCCACTGCTGTTGTTTTAAAACTTGTTGAAATATGATTTAAAAACCACACAAAATATAGCAGTTGATTCCTTGGTTAAACCACAATTTACATTCCTCTCAGAGTATGTTAGTCCAGTCTGTTGGACATAAATATAAAATATTTTACCTGAATTAGAAAACAAGGTAAGGTAATTGGTGAATGAATGAGAATCAGTGATTTATTTGCTTTATTAAAGGTGCTCTCTATTATTGTACTATGAACACATTATTTAAATGCATTTGCAGAGTATGGAATTTAGTGTGAATAAGTGTCCAAGTCATAGTGGTTGTTTTAATAATATTAATAAGATTTTTGATTCTGAATTAAAATCTTAAAAATAATGCATTATAGTTGAAAGTATAAGGAGAGAAAAAGATTTTTAAAAACTATTCAAAGAAGGACTATTTTGCTTAAGCATTTATCTTTTATGAGCTTTAAATTAATTAAAATATGGTAGCTTTTTCTTAGTTTGTGCTATCTTTTTATCACATACTGATAATTCAGAATGCCTTGCATGTTATGTTTAAGTGTATGTTATGGAATTAGCTAAATTATAATAAACTTTTAATTATTTATGCCAGTGGCAGGAGAAATATGGTGGTTATGGGGAAAAACCAGCCATATGTCAAATTTAATTTTAGATTTTATATGAACATTTTCACAGCAGATTTACTTTCGTAAATATATTTATATAAGAAAAATGTAAAATTGTGAAATGTTTGAGGATTGTGACCCAAGTGGTAACTGGTGATGGTGCTGTAGAAACATACCAGGAGGTCAGAAAAAACTAAAACTGAGGATTGGAAGTGTTCTGTTACTAAAGTATACATATTGTTTAGAGTTGACTATAATGAGATTACCTTTGATGAATGAGTTGGATATTTCACAAGCATTACTTAATGTATTTTCTTTACTTCTCTTTAACTAAAAAATTATGGTTTTTAGCTCTAAGTAACAGTTTTAAAATGTCATGAGAAAATAATAAATTATGTACCTTTTTTTTTTGTCTTTCATCTTCTTTTTCTCTTCCTTTTTTAGGGTATGAGTATTATAGAACAATTAGACCCCGTATCTTTTAGCAATTACTTGAAGAAATACCATAATACTATATGTGGAAGACATCCCATTGGGGTGTTATTAAATGTGAGTATCCTTAGGAAGCCTTGATTTTTACCATTTGATCCTGTGATGTTTCAAAATATCTTAATTATTATCATCTGTGCTACCTTATTAGCATTGTTTTTAGGTATATATAGTAAATATTCTTTTTAGTACACTTAAGATAATTTGGATTTCCATTATTTTGGTTACATGAATAAAGTTTTTACTGGAAGACAGGCCAGTGCTTTCTTTTAAATATAGAAAAATAATTTAGAATAGAAGCCTAGTTTTTCTCTTGACTCACAGCCATTATGTTCTTTACAAATAGAAGCAAAAGTAACCTTTGGTAATAAGTAACTTTATTAATTTTTTGGTTTTATTTAATGTTCTAGACTCCATAAAAAATAAACAGAAGATTCTGTTCTTGAACTTCAGATATTCATAATTTAGTAACACAAGACAGATGGCATGTATATATTTTTCTCTTTATAACAATAATATTTCATGTAAAGAGTAGTAAGAGGCAGAAGTTTCAGGTAGTTGGATTTTTGAAAGAGATAATAACAATAATTTTTCCTCTAATAAATAAAACAGTATGGCATTCCTGAAAGAAAATGTGAGACTTTTTAAGAAAGAAGAAAGTGTATATACTCAGGAATGAGAGGAGGAAGCAATAATGTGTTCATTGTTTGGAGAGGCAGAGAAATCATGGAGAAGGTAATGTTAGTCTAGAACAGGGTAGGGTAGGACCTTGAAGTCCAGTGTTCATTTAGTGTGATTTGATTTAGTACATTGTGGATTTTTAGGAATGGTTTTCTCTTAAGCAGTATTGGCTGGAAGAAGAGCCTGTTCAGGGCTTTAAACTAATTCTTGAAATTTAAACTGGGTAAGCTGCACTAATTTCCTAAAGTCTGAATTGGAGCAAATAAAATTTTAATGAAGTAAATGATGAACTAATCCACAATTAAAGTAAAAATCCTGGTTTACCTCTTAGATCTAGAACTTAATTTATATATATATTTCACATTTCGTCAAACTTAGACAAAGAAGAGACCCCAGTATTTCATGACAGAAGTGGCTCCGATTTGGTTTAGAGAAAAGAGAGGTATATTTTTCTTGAAAGTGGCCTTATTAAATATAATAAAGGTAGGGTGAAAGATGACTGATACTTATCAAGAAGCTAGGTTAGTAGAAGTTCTTTGAGAGAATGAAATAAGGAGTCCTCTGTTTTACCTATTTAATATGTGACAAGATATTCAAGAAACAAATCAAGAGAAGAGTAAAGAATCTAGGCTTCAGCTGTGAAGCGGACAAAGTTAAGCCACCAACACATTCAAAGAGTACTCACTTTCTTATGAGGTCTGTTGTAACTAATTTTTCTTTCCCCCCCCAGGCTATCACAGAGCTCCAGAAGAATGGAATGAATATGAGCTTTTCCTTTTTGAATTATGCCCAGTCAAGCCAGTGTAGAAACTGGCAAGACAGTTCAGTGAGTTATGCAGCGGGAGCACTCACGGTCCACTGAAGCTCTGAATCCTCAGGGATGCCACCTGCACATACTCATTCTCTGTCCGGGGTCCCAGCCTAGCCCTTACCAAGATACTGGTCCTGGTTTGGGGGGATTCTGAAACCTCAAACTAATAGAACTTTCTTCTCTTCTTTTCTAGTAGGTGTAGTCCTTCCTTAATTTCAACTCATTAAAAAATGCTTTATAGTTTAGGGCAGTGGAAGGAAGGCTGGCATCAAAATATTTTGATCAAAAAAGATGGCAATGTAAAGGCCCAGTTGTGGGAGACAGTTTTTTTGAGAGTAACTTGTAAAGCATTTACCATATCCTAAATTTGCACTCTTTGCAGACTTGTGCACATATATTCCGCTTTCAGAATAGTTTTGCAAATTGTACACAAACAAACAAAAAAGGGTGGAAGCTTTTTAATAAAGAAATTGCATTTATAAATGATCTGTATTAGAATATAATAAATCTCCAGTTATAGTCAATTACTACCCGTGTTGTACAACAGATACCTTCTATTTTAGTTGCTAATAAAGGGCTACACAACTCAAAATAGTCTGATTTAAACTTATTGCTCTGTGGTACATAAGAAAATTGTTTTTTTATTAATTCCATCTCAGAATTTTTATGTTAAAAGTGGTAAACTTCAGCTCATGTAGAGATATGTTAGGATGTATTTTATTTTTTACATATTTATGTGATTTTTTATCACAGATAGAATCATATTTTAAAGTTAGCTTTTAAAATTACATATAGTTTGCCTTTTTGTGTGTGACATCACTTTGTGTCATTACTATATTGTAACGATATAAATTCAAGATTGGTAAAAGAATGTAGATGTAGTCCTTTCCTTCAAAGATTGTGTTTGATAGGCACTAGTCTGCAAATGAGGAAATGTTGAAGAGTATTCTTAGTGATTTTGAAATCATTGCAGACCAAACACTACTGCTATGCCTTTGTAGTGCTGTTAAGCAGTTTGACTCTCTATTTGAATTTATAGCAAGAAATCATTAACAATAACAAAAACAAAAAAAGCCACTGGATTTTCTTACAGTTCTACAAATTTTTTTGTCATGATTTTTGGTGCGGCTCTTCCAACTAAAATAATGGTATGGTGTTGTATTTCTTTTTTTAGCATAGACCATTCCTAGTCACTTCGGGGGGAAAAGATATATAAATATATATAATTTGATTAGTTAATTATTGGCCACCATGCATGTATTAGATTATACCTGTTTCAGTATAACACTGGGTATCTACATCACACTGGAGAGCATTTGTATCTTCAGTCTTATGCCAGAATAGCACAATTTTTAGATGCCTTGCACCAATTTTATTTAAAGATTTGCATTTCTTAGTTACTAATTATCAACTTTCTATACTCAAGAATTGAGAAAAAATAATGTTTTGGATTCAAAATTATCCACCTATATGTGTATGGAAATTATACTTGTACACGTTAATGATTTATTTCCCATCACTTAGGTATACTTTTGAGTACCATAAATATTTATTCCTTATTTATTATACAGACTATAAACATTTTAAACTTGACTACAGAGTGCATTTTTATTATTTTCTGAGTATAAAATGGATACATGATTATTATAGAAAATTTAGAAAATATTGAAAAGGATAAAGAAGAGAAAAAATTGTCTGCAACTTCACTATCCAGAGATAACACTGTTAATATTTTTTGTATTTCCTCTCAGTCTTTGTCTATGCTATTTATATGTATGAGTGTGTATATGTGTTTGTGTGTGTGCATAATAACAAAATTGAGATTATATTGACCATATAGTTGTATATCCTACTTTTTATAACTTCCTAAGTACTCCCCCATATCTTGGAAAGTGTGATTTTTAAAAAATGGCTGCCTAATATTTTATTGTATGAATATATACCATAATCGAACCAGTTCTCTCTTTGGATATCAGATTGTTTCTAGTATTTCACAATTATAAATAATAGTGGGATGAACATCTTTGTATGTGAAATTTGAACTGTATATTAGACTAGTTCTTAAGGATATATTCATGGGAGTGGGATAATTGGTTTAGATGGTGAGAACTTTTTAGGCACTTTAAAATATGGCCAAATTACCCTTCAGAAAGTTTGTACCAAATTAGCAATACATGACTACCCATCATACTTCCCCTTCTCCACTATTGATTATTATTTTCTAAATTTTTGACAATTTGTTAAGCAAATAATTGGTTGTACTTTTGATCATTCTAGTAAGAGTGGCTTTACCGTGAATACATTTTTTTTTCCTTCTGTGATTTTGTAGTTGATTGATTAATAGAAAACATGAGAGGATTGCTTAGCTTGAGTGGGTGACATCCCTGTGAATATGTTTACTGTGCATTTGAAACTCTGGAATATTTCACCATCACTCTACCCTTTCCTAGAATATGAGCATATCTTTCATACTCAATTATGAAGTAGAAAGAGTTCCAAACTGGTAGTTGAGTACTGGATTCTAGTTCAGTCTGTGCCACTGTTGAGTTCTCTTATTACCATAAATATTTTGTGTTCTATTGAGACATTCTCATCTGTAAAATGTGGAAGTGATCTTTTAAGGACATTTTAGTATCAAAGTATTTTAGTGTTGGGACTATTCTTTAGAGATTCTGGTGTCACTTAAATGTTAAAAAGCTACATGATTAAATTAGATTAGAAGTTTTATCTAATTTCAACTTTGCATACATAAAAATGAAAGTCTTAACACAAAAGGGAAATTAATTTGCATAATTCAATACAGTTACTATTACCTAAATAATAAGCTTTTCTACTTTAAGTGCCTTAAAAGTGTTTTGTATTTGAAATCTAAAATGTAAAGGAAATTATTATGTAGTTCTGTACAGTTTCTTCTTTACTTTGTACTTGTGAGTTATTTGCAGCAACTTTTTTTTTAACCGTAGATTGCACACAGCAGTATATTCATGGATTCTTCACTATTCTACTAGTGAGGCGTTGGGAAATGTATGTTAAAGATTAGCTCAGTGAGCAGGTAAGTAAATGCTTTGTCTTGGGTGGGCAACAAATCTTCATACAGAGTAGGATAAAGGACTATTCAGATATCCCAGCGTTTATATTTAGATACTCCAGTGTGGGTGGTATGTCCAGAGTGAGTCATTGATTATTGTTGCAGGTCACACATTTTTCTTTGGCAGTAAATAGTTTATTGCCCTAGATTAGACGTTGGCAAGTGTTTTGTGTAAAGGGCTAGATACTAAATTTTGGGAGTTTGCAGGCCATATAGTCTCTGTCCCAACTATTCACCTTTGCCACTTGTAGCACAAAAGCAGCCACAGGCAATATGTATGTGAATGGATGTGGCTCCGTTTCACTCAAACTTTATTTACACAAAAATACAGCTGGATTTGGTCCATGGGCCACAGTTTGCTATCCCCTGTCCTAAATATTGTAGTTTACTTGTAGTTCAAATATTGGTCAGTAATTTAAACTGCAACAAATGATGATAAGTTTCTATTATCCCAAATCTCTCTTAATTTGATGTAGTCTACATGGCTGGGTTTGAGTGTTATGTAGAATTACAAAGATAAGTAAGGAAGTGGGTAAAGGAAACTGGGAGGTCTTAGGAGCTAGTGTTAAAGCACTTTGAAGCCCTTTCATTTGCTGAAGTCCATTGAGAGTTTTGCTTTGCTACCAAAAATTAAAAGAGTTATGAGTGCAGGTTGTGACTGGTTGTTGCAAATTATAGAAATTATTTTAAGCCCTTGGCTATGTAGATGGTATTAGAAGATGGATGAGATGAACCTTTTACCTGAGTATTCTAGGCATAGACCAGTAATTTAAGAGATATGGTAAAATGTGACTCCATTTTGTGACTACCATCTTTCATCACCATCCCTTAATATTTAACCCCCCACTCCCACCCTGCCCAATATTTAGTTGATGGGAAAATTACTACACTGTTTTGGTCTCATTTACTCTGGATCACTGAAAACTTCATCAAAGATTAGTATTAGCCCATAGACTGGCAGTTGGGTAGTGCTGGGGTATGGTTGCTTGAAAGACCTAGTGTGGTTGTAGAACTGTTACTGATTAGGAGGTGTAATAAACCACATGCAGTCTGACATTCAGTCTAAAACGTTTATATTATGTTGAATGGTAAGTGCTACATATTAAGGGGGACATTATGAACTATAGTGTTCATAGGGAAGCATCTGGAATGATGAAAGTCGTGAGTGCTATAGAGAGTGGATGTAGTTAAAGAAATTGATAATATTTATTTTGGAGAAGATAAGTTTAAAGAGAGGGAGTTCCCCCCGCCCCCCCAAATACTTGATTACCATGTGTAGGAAGGAATAGAGTTGTTCTTTGTTGTTCTTGGTGGAAAAATTAAGAAATGGAAGTTTCTGGTTCCACATTTAATGTTCTGTGGGGGAATTTCTAAATGCAAATCAGCTGTGTCCTCATAAAAGCATTGGAAGTACTCAAAAGCTAGATCAGTGGTTCTCAGAGGAGCATCCTTTATTTCAGCATCAGCATCATCCTGGGTATATTATTGGTGTAGATCTAAAATGATGGAACACCAAGCTGGAAAAAAGCTAATGGAATTAGTACAAATAAAATGGAACTTACTTCATGTGTATAAAATTATCAAGGGCAGTAATTTTTAAATAAAAATTGATTTTGATCATTTAACACTAACTTTCAACATAGATTATGAATTGATTGTTACATGTTAGTGGAAGAACACTGACTGGACCCTTAGAATAATTAATATACTTTTGTTTTAGTTAAAACATTTAAATATAAGCTGGAAGTTTCTGTTTACTAAAATACATTTCAGTTGTTCTTTAAGTCATTGACTTAACTTTGTTAAACAGGTGCTTCTTCAACATTAAAACAGCCATAACCATAGCAGAAGAGGGTGTTGAGGGAGCTTGCTCTTTTTATACATGTGAATTCCGAATATTAGGAAAGGAGCCAAGAGCAGCTGGCAGATAAATTTTCTCTGCCTTCTTTCTCTTTTACCCTTAAGTCCAACTGAGTGACAGGTCATACTATTATTGACTGTGCTATATTTGGTAAAAGTACTTCAAGTGATGCTGGTAACTGGGACTTCTGTCTTTTTAAAGTCACTATTGTGGATGGAATTTGTTTGCCTATCATGAGTTCATTGATAAATGCTGCTTTTGGGGGTACTATGTAAAATTTAGAGTTTTAGATTTGTTGTTTATTTAAAGGTTCTCTGGGGGATTTCAGAGTGGTTTGTGCCCAAGATGTGTCACATTTATTGCTTATGTGTGTAAGTTTAACTCTAATACAAGGTTTTTGCCAATACCCTATAAAAGAATAGAAAAAACTTTTAAAGCCAATTCTTCTGATTTTGAAAGCCATAACTTAATACAATTGGTTTTTCATTATAAAATGTTTAAATGCGTATTTCATACTGTACAGTGAGGTTTTAACTTTACTAGCTGTAGTCCTATTTTTTTCCTGTCATCCTAATAGTGAAACCAAAGAGCATATAAATACCATTATTAAGCTATTGAAGACCAAGTGTATTTGGCTGTGTGCAAGACCTGACTTCTGGTCTTTAAATCGGCCAGTGCAACTTTTCGAAAATATTTTAATTTTTCTGGCCACCATATTCTCTAAATTACTTACTGAACGTGGTGTTATATACATTTAAGTAAGAAATACTAGAACATGTTGAAAACTCAAAAAAAAAAAACCCAACACAAACACTAGAATGATATATAAATGACATATGAATGACAGAGTTTTGTGAGTTTTTAAATGAAATACTTAGACTGTTGAAGTAGATAGATTTAACAAAAGTATTTTTAGCTTAACAGTTTCATAAATGGAATTTTTTTCTAAGTTTTCTTTTCTATTAAAATTTATCCACTTGAATCTAATATAATAGACAAAATTTGTTCGATTTTGATGAATTTTAAAGCAAGGAGAACAAAAGAGAGTCTTCATATGAAGTGTTTTCTGAAGGACAGGAAAGTATAATCCTTTTAATTGGAAGCATTTTTTAATTGGATTTTTCCATTTTCAGTTTTAAATTGTGGAAACCAGCTTCCTTACTGATTTTAAAAGATGGTAGAATTTAATATTCCCAGGCTCTTTGTAGTGCCAAATGAAATGAATGATAGTGTAAGTGATCTGGTAAATTTGAAACCACTGGCCCAAGGTCCTTAGTTCATATTTTACAGTATCTTTTGGTGTTTACTGGTATTTAGAAGTGTTACAAAGTTTTAAAAACAGTAATTAAAATGTGCTTGAGCTGCTTGCCCAATGACATGTTGAGCCAACTCTCAACTAGTAAGATACTATAGCTTCTTTTTCACTGGAATTCATTTTCAGCTTTGCTGATGAGTTGCTACGAATTTGCTGAAACAAGTCACTGCTCTTTGCTAGAGCAGAGTTTCTTTATTAATGTGAGTTAGAATTGAATGGTATGACCCCTTTCCACCTTTGACTTTTTATGACAATAATAATACCTTATTATTAAATATATTATACTTTTAATTTTTAAAACGTTTCACAACTTTTTCTTTCCTCTACAATAAGTAGGCCAGACATTATGACTTTATTATTGATAGAGAACCTGATGCAGGCCCATACAAATAATATGACTTACATGAGTTTGCATGGCTAGTTAGTATCAGAGCAAGGACAAGAACTCAGTTCCTCTAATTTTCAGTCCTATGTGTTAGAAATGCTATACCTTACTATTACTACTCTATGTTTTGTTTTTGGTGCTGGCTGTTTGAGATATGTTAAATTCAAATAGTAATGGGATTTTGCAACTTTAATAAAAATGGGAATCATTCATGTACATGTCTACTTTGATTAATTTAGGCAAAAATAGACTTCTTTTGGTAGATTAAAGTACTCCATACTTTTACTAACTCTGAAGACTTCTATTTTCTTTTCTCAGAAGTTTATTTTAAAACCTAAAAATTCTATTCTGTTGCTTGCCATCGTTAAAATGCACCGCTGGTTTGTAATGGGACACTGACAAAAGTGAAATTTAGGTTATTTGGTATGTGAATTACTGATGGTGAGACTTTGCAGCAAACGCTTGGCTCTCACCCTTCCAGTCCATGCATAGAGTGTCCTGCAAGCACCTGTGACTCTGCCTTGGATTGTCTCATCTGTACACAGGGCAGATTGGAAATGCTAGGAAGATAATGCGTTGGGAGCAGCCCTCAGCCAGTGATGGACGGGAGTTGGAGGATAATTATTCTAGCTAACTTGCCCTTCTGGTGATACTCTGAGGCGTATTTCACATTGCCTCTAAAGAGTTTCCAGTGGGACTGGACTTCATTGCCCACAGCAGGAAACTGTTAAATATGTATTCTTTATTTTCTTCCTCCTCTTCACTGTCTCACTTCCATGCCTTTATCCAGTGTTCCCTGGGATTACCTCCCAAATGAGCTTCTTGTTTTTTGAATTCTTGTCTCAGAGTCAGTGTCTGGGACCATCTAAAACACTTTTTCTTGAAAACACTTTTCACCTGGGAAGTAAGTCATTACTAGTATTCTTGTTAGATATGAAAGATTTCTTTAAAAAAAAGACAATTATTTTGAACCAGATCTAAAACAAGTATTTTAGTGTTCTATTTTAGCTTGTCTCAAAATTATATCCATGTTTAATTTAATTTCCTTAGCTTCATTTCATAGCGAAGGAAAAACTCAAAGTAAAAACTCTTAGGTAGTAATACAAGCTAAATATCTTAGGTGGAAATCTTAAGAAGGACACAGTGAGTTACCTGTTTTGGTAGAAATTAAAAAGGGTTTGGTTCAACTAAAATTATAGATTATTTCCTACTTGGATCCTACTTTTTCGTTTCTTACCAGGGCCTGCTTATTCATAGTCAGGGACCAGGATTAACCTTGACTAACACTGATTGTAAGGATAAATTTAGTTTCTGGATAATCTTCCCAGAGATTTTTCTATGATTCTCATTAAGTCCAAACTTTTTTGTGATCTTATTAAGGATTAAGGAATATGGAGTTTATAATTTGAATAAACTGTACATTAAATTTAGTGCATTGTAAGTTTATCTTTTATAGCTCTTTGATATCTTTTTTTGAATTAGGAATACTGGGTTTTACATGTTTTTAAAAAACAATGTGGGAAGCATTCATTTTAGACACATGTTAATTGTCAGTCTTCTTTCATCATGTAAAAATTGTGATATGTGTGTGAAATTTATGCTGTATTGATTTGGTTTGTGAAATGGAATATAGATGAATTTAAACAGGTTTATATTTCTGTTTTTTAGGGCCATTCTAAGATTAGCATGCACAAATATTTTCCCAAAGGAAAAACAGAACATTGGAAGAATATATTTTAATTAGTTATTCTGTTTACAAAATACCGTCCTAAAACATCTCTGTATTTTTTTAAGAAAAATTCCAGAGAGTATATACATAGTGTTTTCCCCTCAGTGTAACTGCCTTGTGGTGCCTTCAAGATTCTACTGTGTTTTTGAGTACGTGACAGGACATTTGACCTTTGGGGTTATATTTATCTGTTAGAAATGGTCAAAAGTCAGCGGGATGATGAGATTGGACAATATGGTTTAGAGGGAAAAATGTTAGTGGTAAAAGAATAAGTCTGCCTTTCTCCTGGGATACATTAAACTGCCCTAAAGTGGAGACTCTCCACAATTTCGATAGTGGCATATTGGAATAAGCTTGTAGTCTGTTAAAGTAACTATTTGTAAAAATAATTTTTGTTACTTCAAAAAATTAATCTTGTTACTTTTTAGACATGTTACATCCAAGCAGCTGCCTAAATCCAGACAAGGCTTTTGGCATTTCAGATATCTCAATATGATAGCTTGAAATCTGGTATAAGAACCAGAGATGATTTTTAAAATGTGTAAGAAAGCTGGCCCATTTCCTGAACACTAAATATTGAAGTGATTAAAAATGGGAGATATCTTTTTATAAAGTCTTTACTGAAAGTTGACTTCTACAATGTGAACAATCTCATGATAACCTGATCAATAAAATAAGCTTAAAAAATTGTCTCTTTTCAAAAGTTAACATATTTTCTATCACCAGTAGGCCACTTATACAGTACTTCTGTATTAAGGATTTAAATACAACCTGGCCTTTTTAAGGTTCAAAAGTGCTCCCTGCCCTCCACTAATATTAAGTACTTGTGTTGATTTGAAAATGTTGTGTTTCTGGATGTTTGTTAATTTGATGAATCTTGCAGGGTAAGTCTTTCCTGAAAGTTCTGCTTCATACAATTGTCAGAGAAGATTAACTTGGATGAAACAATGATGCATGTTTTAACAGTTAAAAATTTTAAAAATTTCTGTTTAAAATCAGATCTCTATAACTGCCACAGATAACTTTATAATTTTTGTTCTCAGAGTTATTTGTGTGTTAGGAAAATATTGTACCTTATAGTACCTGGTTTGCATTTTTTTTTCTGCTGTTTTAAAAAATCTTCACATTAATTTCTCTTAACAAAACTAATCTTGAAATAAATGTTTACATTATTGAATGGGGAAAGGTTAAACCAATTATTAGTACTAAAACAGGCTGAAATTTAGGTCTGGCGTTTTGAATGGAGTTTGGATTGAATATCTAAAGGATATCAGTTTCTACTCAGGTATTTACTTCAGAGAACATTAGATTCAGAATTACTTGATTGTAATTTACATTTTAAATGTTAATGTAGAGATTTTGCATCAATAATGTTTTTTAATTTCCAGATTCATTTATGCTTATTTTTTAAACGGAGATTTAAATAATTTTTACGTAATAGAAATGTAGGTAAATATGTTGTATTTAAATTATTACCCCTTTATTACTTGAAAGGAACTTTGCTTCTGTGCATCATAATAGCTTTTGATATGGTATAACACATTTCCTTTATTTTTTCCTTGAAATTTTACCTCTTTACCTGAAGAGATGTCTGTCCATAATAGCCTCAGGTGTCTGTGCCCAACTCATATGAGTGAAATTACTGTTACTATACAATGGCTTAGAATGATATTTTTTAGCAGAAATTTTATAGTAATTTCATTACTACATGGTAATGAAAAGCTTTCTGATTAGGATCTTTAGCTTTTCTTGCTAGTTTCCACCCTATTATTCTTCCTTCTCCTCTCCCTTTTTAATGTCTACATTGTCGGTATCTTCTCTACAATTTTAGGAAACTAGATATTTGAAAAAGGAGTCATTTTCACTGAGTTTTAGTTTTTCTGTTCAAGATGAGCAGTACTGTGATAAGGAGATGTACTTTACTTCCTTCTTTTATAACAGCTTATGGCACTTAATATTCTTAATGAATAAACCTTTACCAAATGTTACACTCATTTGCAGATCAGCCTAGGAACACCCTCAAGAAAGAAGCAGATGGGTTGTGTAGTAAAATAGAGATACCGAGATTTTTGAGCGTGGGGATTTTGTCATGTCCAGTGAAGAAAAATGTTCTTTCAATGAAGATAATGAGGCTTACAAATGGAGAATATAGTGCAAAAATATGAATAGTTAAAACTATTTTTAAAAATATAAACTATAATGAAAACAAATTAAATAGGTTATTGCCAAGAAAAAGATACTGTATGTTTAAATTATCTTATATATATATATATATGTGGCCTTTAGAGCAGTAAATGCCAGGATTCATCTGTTTCTCTCCTCCTCTTTAGGTAATTGGAACAGGTACTTCGCTAATATTACTGGCTTAATTCTATAATGCTTATTATTTTCTAACATTTAAACACACATTTCCCTAACATAAATGAGAAAAGATACTGATATGTGTCCATCCTCCCTTCCTCTTTGTTGTATTTTTTCTCTGTATATAAAAAAAACAACAATAATAAAATAAGCTTGCTTTTAAAGTTCTGAAAAGGCTGCTGTTACCGTAGAGAAATGTTTTCAAGGTAGTTTTAAACCTGTAGCTCCTTGTCATAGGTAATCTGTCCATTCTGTGGTATTTTTAGCCTTAACTTTTTTTTTTAACGGAGAGTGGAGCTCAGGAGATACGATACCCTCACAGCAGCACCACGTTTGCTTGGGCACATGATTTTGGGCACATTCTCCCTTTGTAGTGGTGTTCTCAGATGGTTGATCTCCCCTTCCCCCCATTAACAACTCTGGCCTCCCAAAACCAGTCTCCTTATTGCTCTTTCTCCCTCTGACTCTTTCCTACTCTTTTTCTCCCTCCTTCACTGAAACACAACAGGGAGAATAAGACCCTATAAGCATGTAATTACTGTATTTCATATTCTTAATTATCACTCATCACTTCAGTATTATCTCCTAATAGAGCAGTCCTATCAGTAATCCTCCTCGTTCATCGTCCTTCTAAATGTTGGTGTCAATTTACATAGCTTTTAAGCGTATCGGAGACATGACCATTTATAAAGGTATTGGCTTTCACTGCTTATGGTAAATAATGTTTTAATCTTTTGCCAAATGAAAAAAAAACTTTTCAAAGGAAAGGAAAAGTTATTTTATGCAAGTGTTTGTAAACATGTATGTAAATATGTCATTTTTCTTTCCCTCCAAAAAATTATTAATAAAAATGGATTTTTAGTTTCTTCTTGAATGGGGTTCCTTTGTGTATAGTAGGGCAAATTGTGCAAGTCTAAAGCCACACTGCAATCTGACTTTTTTACACCACATCACATCAGAAGGGATATAGCTTTTTATGCTTTAATTTTCAAACAGTATTTCCCCCTTTATTTAAGAAAGAGTGTCATTGACATTTTTTAAATTGAAGTGTAATTGACACATAACATTTCAGGTGTACAACATAATGATAGAATATTTGTATATATTGTAAAATGATCACCACAGTAAATCTAGTTAACATCTATTACCATACATAGTTATCAATTTTTTTTGTGATAAGAAATTTAAGATTTACTATTGTAGCAATTTTTAAATATGCAATACAGTATTATTAATTATATCCACCATGCTGTACATTACATCACCATGACTTATTTCGTACCTGGAAGTTTGTACCATCACCCATTTTGCCCATCCACTGCCACCACCTCTGGCAACCACCATTCTGTTCTCTGTGTCTATGAGCTTACCACTATTTTAGGTTCCACGTATATAAGTAAGATCATTTGGTATTTGTCTTTCTCTGTCTGACTTGGAATAATGCTCTCAAGGTTGTCACATTTGTTGTCACAAATGGCAAGATGTCATCTTATATTTTATGGCTGAATAATATTCCAGTGTGTGTGTGTGTGTCTCTGTATGTGTGTTCACACGCATGAACACCACATTTACTTTATTCATTCATCTGTTGATGGGTACTTAGGTGGTTTCCATGTCTAGTTGTAAATCATGGTGCAGTGAACATGAGGGTGCATTATTTTTTTGAGTTAGTGTTTTCATTTTCTTCAGGTAAATAGCCACAGGTGGAATTGCTGGATCATATGGTAGTTCTGTTTTTAATTTCTTGAGGAACGCCTATACTGTTTCTCATAGTGGCTATACCAATTTACATCCCTACCAGTAGTGCACGAGGGTTCCTTTTTCTCCACATCCTCACCCATACTTGTTATTTCTTTTCTTTTTGTTAATAGCTGTTCTAACAGGTAGCAAGTGATGTCTCATTGTGGATTTGATTTGCATGTCACAGATGATAAGTGATGTTGAGCATCTTTTCATGTACCTTTTGGGCATCTGTACATCTTTAGGAAAATGTCTATGCACATCTTCTGCCCATTTTTGAAATCAGATTGTTCGTTCTTTTACTGTTGTTGTGTGAGTTCTTTATATATTTTGGATATTAATTCCCTACCAGATACGTGATTTACAATAATTTCTTTCGTTCAATAGGTTTTCTTTTCATTTTGTTGTTGATTTCCTTTGCTATGCAAAAGCTTAGTAGTCCTGCTTGTTTATTTTTGCTTCAGTTGCCTTTGCTTTTGGAGTCCTTTTCAGAAGTTGCTGTGTCAGAATGCTTACCCGTGTATATTTTCTTCTAGAACTCTTATGGCTTCAGGTCTTACATTCAAGTCTTTAATTCATTTTGAGTTAATTTTGTGTGTGTTGTAAGATAGTGATCCAGTTTCATGTCCCTGTTGGTTTATATGCATGAAATGAAACATCCACCTCTCCTAGCCTTGAAGGAGTAGCCTTGTTTAGGGAGATGAACCTTAGTTCAACCCCGCTGTAGTTCTTGGTTGTCTCTGTAACCTTCATGGTTGTCCAAGTAGCCTATTTTATTTTATTTTATTTTATTTTATTTTATTTTATTTTATTTTACTTTATTTATTGTTATTTTTTTTAATGTTTATTTATTTTTGAGAGAGAGACACAGAATGTGAGTGGGTTGGGGCAGAGAGAGAGGGAGGCACAGAATCTGAAGCAGGCTCCAGGCTCCAAGCTGTCAGCACAGAGCCTGATGCGGGGCTTGAACTCAGCATCTGTGAGATCATGACTTAAGCCAAAGTTGGACACTCAACCGACTGACCCACCCAGGTGCTCATATTTTATTTTTAATAGATCTCAGTAGCTGACGGTGTGCAGAGACCTGTCATTGTTCTAAAGGGGACTGTTGCAGTCAGCACATAGATTCAGGCTGATTGGTAGCCAGAATCTCATTCAGCAGCTTTTAAATGATGCAAATATATACAGTTCTGGTAGACCATAAGCGTAAACCTTATTGGCCACCAGAGCTGGCTGATCTGGAGGTATCCCCTGGGTGACAGTCACAAAAATTGGGGCTCTAGCTGAATGTATAAGCTCCTTTCTGGGAGATAACTGGTGAGCTGTAGCAAGACAGAGGGACAGTGTAAAGATGGCATCTCCTGGCCTATATTCCCCAAGATCAGTTTTCTGGGCCTCTAGATGTGTACCAAATCTGAAGTCTGCCCCTTGGTCCAAAACTCCAGGACAAGCATATAGGCTTTTCCTCAGAAAGACTGGGGGCATGTCTGCTGTCTTTCTGGTGCTCTGGGGCTGTGCCAGTTGTGATGGTGTTTGGGACCCAGAAATGCACATCTCCTTCTCCACCAGAGCCAGGTGATCAAGGGGGCACCCTCTGGATGGCACCCATAAAAACTGGGGCACCAGGTGTGTGTAAAAGCTTACCTCTGGGAGATACTGGTACCCTGGAGCTTGGCAGAGGGAGAGTGTGAAGATGGTGCCCATCGAGACAGGAGAAAAACAGGTGCCACTGGCTTTTGCAAGACAGAAGGAGAGTGCAAAGATGGCTCTCACCAGCCTCTGTCTTAGAGAGTATCTCGGCAGGCCCCTCCCCTCAGGCTGATGCTTTCAGATTAGCAAGTGGATCTTTTACACATAAATTCTGAGCATTTTTCAAATGACGCTGTGGGCCCCTGGGCCCTTGTGTGAGTGATCCATGTGTGAGCTTTCCAAGAGCTGCTTCTCGGTTGGTTACAGCTCTGTGGATCTTTTGGATAGGAGTCCCATTGGTTTTCAAGGCCAGATGTTTTGGGGGCCCATCTCTCAGGTGTAGGTCCTAACAGTTGGGGTGTCCATTGTAGGGTATGAACCCTTCACTCCTCAGGGAGAAGCTTCAGGTTTGCAAGTGCCCTCTCGATTTTGAGTCACTGAGCAGGGTTGAGTTTTATGGTGAGATGATGTGTCAGCTCTGCTCCCTGCTTCAGTGTGGCCTTGTTTGTTTGCTCAATGTGAAGGATTTGCTCAGCTAGTTTTCAGCGCTTTTTCAGTGGAAATTGTTCCATATGTAGCTATGGATTCAGCGTGTCTCTAGGAGAAGGTGAGTTCAGGATCCTTCTGTGTCACCATCTTGAAACATTTCTCATTGATTTCTAAATATTGTTTTTGAATAAATTAGGCCTCTCGACTGGTTGATCAACAGCATTTACTAAACCATTGAAAAACTAATTATTGGTCGGACGTCTTTGTGATATACTGTCATTCATGAAAACCAATGAGTTTCAAAAAGAGAAAAAAAATAACTTTTTTGGAAATAAAAATTTTGCTTATTGCAATCCACTCAATATGGCATCTAATGTACATTGGAAAGAAATGGCTGTCCTAACAGTGTTTTGCAGAGTCCTTACAAACATAAGAATTTTTTGCTTAATTTTGGACTCCACACATGGAAAGAGGAGAAAAAACTCAGAGGTAAGTGGCACACATGAATGATGATTTGAGGAAACAGGATTTGGATGAACAATTTAAAAATGTTTGACGAGTAAAGTGGAGAGATCAGGGTTGACTGTATCTTTAGGTATGGGAAGGAACATGGCTTGGGTGATGATGAGGACTTCCTTTTTATTTTAGTCAATAATCAGTTTTAAACAGTCATACATAAGACTGGACTCTGGGGAGCCTGTACTCGTGCAGCTCCAGGAGCATAACAGCACACAGTCATGGGAAAGTTTGGTGAAGAAAAGGGGAAATAACTTCATCAGTAATGGTTTAGGTGAGATGCTGGCCTGGAAGTGCTTCAAAGATGGTTTTCAGTCCAAGGTGAGATTGTAGAATTCATTATTAAGAGTGACACCATGGGCCGTTTTGTGTGATGTATGTGTGCCTGTGGGATTCAGAGAGGGAAGCAAGAAAGAATATACCTCAAAAATTTCAGAATCATTGCTTTATCTTAAATTCCAATCTATAAGCAGGATGGTCAAGATTTTAACTTGGTGGATGGCCATTAGACCATGTAACAGTACAAATGATTTGAAGACTTATAGATTATGTAGTTGAAACTCCTGGACACTTCAGTGGAAATTGATAAGTGATGTCAAAGTACAGCTCTTGAAAATGCAAAAGCTCAAAATTTGTTGTTAACAACTAAATTCCTTAGAATCGCTGTGACATTTGGTGAGATCTGAACTAGTGATTTTGATATAGGAAAAATCTTAACTTCATTAAAATTTAAAAGATGTTTGAAGTGACATCCTTCAGTTTTACTGTTTTGGTGATGAACTGATGTTTTTTTTTTTTTAATCTGGCACAGAAATGAAGACATCTGCAGCTCTGATTCTTACAGCAATAATGCCACTTAAAAACTGTTAGTTGTGCTTTTAAAAATAGCAGTATACTTAAAACAGTTTTTGGCCATACTCATAATTTCTTTTAAAGGTCATATGGCATTTAAAAGTTTGTTGTTGTTTTTGTAAAATTTTGCATATAATGAATATTTTGAGTATATTATTTACCTAGTAATTGAAAATAATACAGAACATTGTAATATTCAGTCAATTTGTAGGCTATAACACAGGTCAATTCTTTTTTTTTTAATTTTTTTTTCAACGTTTTTATTTATTTTTGGGACAGAGAGAGACAGAGCATGAACGGGGGAGGGGCAGAAAGAGAGGGAGACACAGAGTCGGAAACAGGCTCCAGGCTCCGAGCCATCAGCCCAGAGCCTGACGCGGGGCTCGAACTCACGGAGCGTGAGATCGTGACCTGGCTGAAGTCGGACGCTTAACCGACTGCGCCACCCAGGCGCCCCCACAGGTCAATTCTTATAGGAAGTACTGTTTAATATAAAATCTGCATAGGGACACCTGGGTGGCTCAGTGGGTTAAATGTCTGACTCTTGGTTTCAGCTCAGGGCCTGATCTCGTTTTTGGGGTCAAGCCCTGTGTTGGGTTCTTTACTGAGCATGGAACCTGATTAAGATTCAGTCTCTCTCTGTCTCTCTGTCTCTCTCTCTTTCTTTCTCTTTGTCTCTGTCTCTCTGTCTCTCTCCATTCCTTTCCTTCCCCCCCACCTTCCCTTCCCCTCTCCCCTGCTCAGGCTCTCTCTCTCTCTCAAAAAAAAAAAAAAAAATTCCTTCATGTCATTTTCATTTGATAGCTCTTTTGTTTTTAGCACTGGTATTCCATTCTCTGGGTATACCACACATTTATCCATTCACCTGTTGAAGGACATTTTGTTTTTTCCCCAAGTTTTAGCAGTTTTGAATAAAGCTTCTGTAAGCATCTTTTAGCAGGTTTTTTTGTGGACATAAGTTTTCAGCTCTATGTAACTACCACGTAGTGCGATTACTAGGTCACATTAAGAATATGTTTAGTTTCACGGGCGCCTGGGTGGCTCAGTTGGTTAAGTGTGTACAACTTCGGTTCAGGTCATGATCTCACAGTTCATGGGTTGGAGCCCTGCATTGGGCTGTGTGCTGACACCTCAGAGCCTGGACCTTGCTTTGGATTCTGTGTCTCCCTCTCTCTCTGCCCCTCCCTCGCTCACGTTCTGTCTCTCTCTCTCAAAAATAAATAAAAACATTAAAAAAAAGAATGTGTTTAGTTTTAATAAATTGCGTATTGTCTGTGAAAGTGTCTGTACTATTTTGCATTTTTAGCAATGTAATGAGAGTTCCTATTACTCCATATCCTCCTCAGCTTTTGGTGTTGTCAGTTTTTTGGATTTTTAGCCTCTTAACTAGTTTCTGGGTTTTTCACAAATGGAATTTATCCATGAATTGTTGAGTTGGTATCGACTTTTGGGGAAGGAGGGTCCAGGGTTTTCTATTCTGTCATCTTAGTGACCCTACTCTCCTTTTATGTCATGACCCCTACCAAAGGAATAACTGGCCAGGGGAACAACAACAGCAAAAAAGATTTGAATAACCATGAAAAGTTATTTTATTTACTCAGAACTCTGAAGGGTTAAAGTCCTTTGTGTGAGACATATCTAGAATGCAACTGGTAACCTGGAGTCAAACTAAAAAAAGAACCCAATTTTACTACAGTATTTGTTTTCATATCCCCTTTTCCTATTCTTTTTTGTTGTTGTGGTTGTTAAATGTTTATTTGAGAGAAAGAGAGTATGATAGGGGGAGGGACAGAGAGAGAGACGGAGAGAGAGAATCCCAAGCAGGCTCTGGACTGTCAGCGCAGAGCCTTAACACAGGATTCGGTCTCACAAACTCATGAGAGTTTGCTCATGACCTGAGCAAAAATCAAGGTCCAGATGCTTAACCAGTAGCCACCCAGGTACCCCTCCACCCCCCATTTCCCTATTCTTAAGGTCTCTCCTTCCCCTGCTGAAAAAGTAGAACAAGTTGTGGTTCTGCAAACTCTCGTTGAAATGGTTTGATTTGAGAAAAGCTCAGTCTTTTAAAGCTACCTGGGATGATTTAATGCAGTTATGTGGTAAGGTATCTGTTGGTAACCTAGCACAAGATATTTCATTATCACTTAGAAGTGATAAAGGGTTGAATGGCGACCATTTATTTACAAGTTTCCCTCAGTACCTTTCTGGCAGAGTTTAACTTGAGAGTGAAAATAAAAATTTATTTTGATATTTAAGTTCATATTGAATCTATATATAGTATTTGTGGAGTTTCCTAAGATACTTGTAGATCTGTATAACCAAAATTATAGCAGCAGTAATAAAAATAATAGTTACTACTCCTGTAGACAGGCATGACTGTATTTGCTATCCATAATTTCTGTCTACCTTAGCAGCAGGACCTGTGGCTGTACTTCTGCTACTGCTTCCCATATTTTTGCCAAGTTAGAGGGTTCAGACTTGTAATGTCATTGGTTTGTGGAATTTTGAAATGATCTATAGATTCTGGAAGCACAGAACTTAACTAGAATTTGGAGACTAAGATTCAGAAGTACTCCAGCCATGTCCTAATATGTGAGGGAAAAGAGTGCCATGGTCTGATCATTTTCTTGCTATTTTGATGGTAATATCTTTAAAGGTGTATTGTTATCTCAATTCTAAATTTTAAGAAATACATGGAACTTGGGGTGCCTGGGTGGTTCAGTCGGTTAAGCTTTCGACTCTTGATTTTGGCTCAGGTCATGGTCTCACATTTCGTGAGTTCGAGCCCCACAACGGGCTCTGTGCTGACAGTGCAGAGCCTGCTTGGGATTCTTTGTCTCCCTCCCTCTCTCTGCTCCTACCCTGCTCTCTATCTTTCTTTCTCAAATAAGTAAACAAACACAAATTAAAATAAAAAGAGAAATTCATGGAGTTTCAATATTCCTTATTATTCCCCCTTTTTTTCAGGACATCTTTTGATCCCATAGCATCACTTACTATTGCAAAAGTATTGGAGAGTAAATATGTATGTGTTTCAAAGATTTCCTTATTGCAGAAGGGAATGTAATTGTCAATACCTTTCAAGTGGTGATGAATAAATTGTTCTATAAATATAGATTGCTGAGGTCTGCCGAATTGTGTACAGTCTTCAGAATGGTCAGGGGATTCTCTAGTGACCACTACAACATTTCTAAGTATAGAATCTAGACTTCGGGAGGTCAACTTGCTTGTTGGTTGGCTTTAAAACAGAAATGATCTCGAGCCTGCTGTCTTTCTTTAAGAGCTCCAGGGGAAACCTCATAATTTTACCAAATGACTTCCATGTGTTTATTTTCCCCTTACGTACTTGAAAACATTTCTGACTTCATTACCTCCACAACCCCAGACTACTTTTCCCTGGTCTAATTCATTACTGGTCTTGAATCTTTTCTTTAATGTTTATTAATTTATTTTTGAGAGAGAGAACACAGGCAGGGGAGGGGCAGAGAGAGAAGGAGACACAGAATCTGAAGCAGGGTCCAGGCTCTGAGCTGTCAGCACAGAGCCTGTTGCGCGACTCGAACTCATGAACCGTGAGATCATGACCTGAGCTGAAGTCAGACGCTCAACTGACTGAGTCACTGAGGTGCCCCTTGAATCTTTTTTTAGTGTATACTTCCATTTAAGCATCTTTAATGCTCTTTTCTGTGCTATTTCTTTATCACTCTTTGGTAATAGGAGCATGGTATTATAGTGAAGTCCTGGGCCAGGATGCTTTTTCATCTTCTGCCTTCCACCTGCTAAAGTAAGATCACTTTATCAAGTTGCCCTGATAGTAGAATAGCACTTTCTTCTCACAAGAATACTAGAGTGTCCTGGCGTATTGTCAGTTCCTGTTTATTAGGAAATTGAATGTTCCATAGCCATTGTGTTTGTGCAAGGTACTCCTGCTAGTATGTACTAGTTACCTATTGCTGTGTAACAAACGGTAACAAAAAGTAATGGTTAAAACCCACACATTTATTATCTCACAGTTTCTCTGAGTTAGGAATCCAGACGCAGCTTAGCTGGTCATCTACCTCATGGACATCTCCTATAGTTTCAAAGTGTCAACCAGGGCAGAAGTCTTATCTGAAAGCTTGTCTGGAGAAGGCTCTGTTTCCAAGCTCACTTATGTGGTTGTTGGCTTAACTGAGTTCTTTTTTGGGCTGTTGGACTAAGGCGTCAGGTCTCTGGCTGCTGCCTGGAAGCTGCCCTCACTTCCTAGCCATTTCAGCTTCCCAGTACAGCAGTTTGGTCAAAGCCAGCAAGGGATAGAGCCTGCTAAGCAACGCAGAAGTCAGATTTTTTTTGTAGTCTAACCATGGAAGTGATGCCTTCTCAATGTTGGTTAGAAGCAAGTTACTTGAGGGGAAGGGACTGTATAACATCACAACTAACAAGAAGCAGAGATCATTGGGGGTTATCTTAGAGGATGCCTACCACATGACATTTAAAGGACATCTTTTTATAATCCCTAAATAGACTAAGATTATTCACAGTGGGCTAGGGGAGCCTAGACCATTCCATGTGTTGGCCCTGCATGTGTTAAAAATGTAGAGATGATTCTAGAATGGGGCTCCAGTTCAGGCTTAACAGTCTAAAATTTCTGGAAATGCACCCTTTTCTACTTTAAAAAAATTGAATAGTATTTACCAATTTCTGGTCTTTTGTCCCCTCTTGTGCTTTCCATTATTTTTTAGAAGTAATACCAACTCTCACATCTTACGTGCATTTGGTTCACCTTCTATATGTAGTAACCATTTGTTAAGTGTTTTCAAACACTTTCAAGTATACTCTCATTTGGTCATCTGACAGTACGCTAAGTGACACAAGCAAGGCAGGTATCATTGTCCACATTTTATAGATAAGACTTCTGTAGTAGGCTTTTCACTAGTCTGCCTGCTTTGAGTCTCTTTCTATCTTCAGTCTCTTATTCACACCAGCACCAGAGTTGTCTAATAGCAGAATTTGATTGTGCTTCCCCACTGTTTAAATTCTTTAATGCTGTTTCATTATCATTGGGATAAAATCTAAATTCCTTTACAAGAGCTTAAAGAGTTTCTTATTTAGCCTCACCTCTGACCTCCTCCATTTTCTTCTCTAATCCTACAAAATTATGCTTAGCACTTTGGTGATTTTACATTTGCTGTTCACGATGCCTAGAACACCCGCTCGACACCTGTCTTCATGTTCCTAATCTTGTTAATCTTGGCTCAAAAGGCATGCCAGAGGATGAATGGTATTCCAAGGCCAGGGTTCATAACGTGTTGTTTTTCTTTTCATCACTACCTATGCACACTAAAGCATCAGGATGTTTTCTTGTTACACCCTAAGTTTTTTTTTCAGTGCTTTTCCTGTAATGTTTGGTATTCTCTTTAGTTTGAACAGCATTCGATCAATGTGTGTGTGGATGTGTGTGGTGTATTACATCGACTCTAGTACACATATAGCAATATACCTAAATATATATATAGTAAATATACAGCATTACATTATGTATATAAAATATAAGCCATTTCTTTTAAACTTAAGGTCTATGTCTTTTGTTTTCCTTCTTCCTGTGATCATAGTTATGAGAACCTCTTTTGTTGGCTTCTGCATTTTTCTCAGGTTTTATCTATTTATTTTTACTTTTATATATTCTTTTTACTTTTGTCAACTGCATTTATTTGTGTAATCTGTTCAGGAATCTTTTCTTCAGTTGGCCATTTGGTTGTATTTATTTATTTAAAAGAATTGTTTTTTTTTTTTTTTTTTTTTTTTTTTTTTAGTGTTTATTTTTGAGAAAGAGAGAGAGTGCTAGTGTGGAAGGGACAGAGAAAGAGGGAGACACAGAATATAAAGCAGGCTTCAGGCTCTGAGCTGTGAGCACAGAGCCTGACGCTGGGCTTGAACTCACAAACTGTGAGATCATGACGTGAGCTGAAGTCGGAGGCTTAACTGACTGAGCCACCCAGGAGCGCATAGTTTTATTAAAAAGAAGTACAGAGCAAGTGCACATGAGCCCCATGTAAGTGTCATTAGAGCATGCACATTGTCTGAGTTTCAGGAGGGTAAAAACATGACCAGTCTTTTGTCTGAGGTTTTAGTTTAGGAATGGGTTTCACCTTTCTGATTCTCCTGTCATTGGTTTGTGCCATATATCCCTTACAAATCTTAACACTAGCTGCAATCTACTGATAACCTACTTTGCACCAGAATGTTTTATCCTTAAAATAATCATAAAAAGTAGATAGGTATCCTCATTTTATGCAACTTAAAAAGGTATAACCCACTATCTGGGTTATAGGGTGAACCCACTCAGATAGTACGTAGCTGAGCTATGACATGAGTTCAGACCTGTAAATATTGTGCAGAAAATACATTGCCCTCTGGTTAGATTCTTCTATTTAAACTGTTTTCTTCAGAAATAAGGCATTGTGGTTCAGCACATTTAGTGAGTACCTACTGCATGATAGATACAAAGGTTCTTTTCCAACCATATGAAATTCCTGCTATTTAACCATACTTTTACATTACTAAAATTGTAATTTTGTGTTATTCAACATTATACCTTGTTTTAGTCAATTTTCACAATAAACCCCATCTTAAAGTAGGTGTTTTCCTAGGTTAGAAAACAGTTTCAGGAGGAGTAAGCTTATTCAAGGCCACTCGTGTATAGGGAACAGACTTGGATTCGATCCCAGGCCTGTCTTTGTTGTTGTTTGTTTGTTTTTAAGTTTGTTTATTTATTTTGAGATAGAGAATAGTGGTGGAAGGGCATAGAAAGAGGGAGAGGGAATCCCTAGCAGGCTGCATGCTGTCACTGCAGAGCCCGATGTGGGACTCCGTCTCATGAACTGTGAGATCATGACCTGAGCTGAAATCAAGAGCTGGACACTTAACCGACTGAGCCACCCAGGCGCCCCAATCCCAGGCCTGTCTTACTCCAAAGCCAATGCTCTTTTATATTATACCTGTTTTCCTCAGAACTTTTTGGAATTTGTTCTTTTTTGAGTCTGATATAAATTTCCTCAATATTTTCTCATATTTCTATCCAGGAAGACCTCACATTTCCCTCCTCACTTTCCATCTCTACTGTTTTACCTTTCCTGGAGTGTATTGTTTATTTCCCAACCAGTTGCCCTGTTACTCTGTCTCCTTTCTTCTTGATGTTCCTCCCTGTGAATTCCTGTAGCCTGTTTCTCATGCAATTTTAGCACTTGATTACTTTCTTTTCATGTGTTATTTTTCTCAGCTCTATTACAGATTTCCTGAGCATGGGATGTTTAATGCTTCTATCACTTCTCACGGTTCCTTGCCTTGCATTCAGTGTAGTAGAATCAGTGATTCTATGCTTTTCCCCAGGGCATGGACTCAGCACAAAAATGATCCCAGTGGGACTTATTCTGGAAGATTTTGGCCAACTTTTGTGTGATCTGATACTGGATAGTTTGAAACGGTGACTCATGCAAGCCCCCATACTTCTTTTCTCTTTGGGAATGTAAACATCTGGCCATTCAATTCTGTATATTAATGTCAGCAAGAGTTCCAAGGCAGTAAGAAACTGCTTCCTTCCCCACCAACGAGGCAAGTGTTAGTTGGTCCTGCAAGCCTGTAAGTTCCCCTTATCTATACCCTAGACATACCTGACCCATAAATTAAAAAAAAAAAAAATCTTTTGTAGGGAAAAATCCAATCACACGTATCTATTTTTAAGAGTAAGCATGCAAATAAAAGGATAGAAAAAAGAAATCAACAGTATCGTGCTCCAGAGATGGTCACTGTTAATATTTTTTGCACATACATGTTTGAGTGTGCATTTCTGTCTTTTATATATTTTTTAAAAGTGGAATCCCACCATATATATAGTCTATTTGCTTTTTTTTTTTCATTAAACATCATGGAAAAATGGTCCAGTGTATTAAAATTGTTCCAAAATGTGTTCGTGGCTGCATAATATTCCATTGATTATATAAGGAGGAGGTTACTATGTCACAAGTCATATAGAAATATAACCATTTTTATAACATTTAGTTTTTATCTAGGGTTTTTGATGTTAGCTTATGATAAAAAATTATATTGTCAATTCTAAGCTTTCTCAATCAATTCAAGAAAATTTTCTTTCTTGATTCAGAGGTTTTTCCTTTTATTTTTGCTTCCTATGCAGTATCGGAGTACAAAAGTGACTTGAATGACAGCTAAGTGTTTAATAAATAAGTCTTATACAAGTCCCTGTTTGCCTACACCTAGGAAGCTGGATAAAATATTGGACAGTGCAAGACTGGGATTCATGAGTGAAGGGAAACAAACAAGTTCAACCATATGACTGCACCAGATTACCACCTGGGGGTAGTGTTAGTGCAGGGAACCCAAATAGCACAAAGGGTGGACAGAGTTTAGGAAGCAGGTCAGAGCTTGGGGAAGCCAAGATGACTTGAATTTGTTGAGTCAAGTAACAGAGGAGGTTTGCTCTACAGAGGAAGGGCTCTAGAGACCTGCGGAGGGGTCCCATTCAGTCTTGGGTGAGTACTAATTTGCGCATGTTTGAGAGAAAATGATCTGAGGCCAGGAAATGAAGGACTACAAAAGAGTAGGCATAATGGTTTCCAGAGCTGAGATGACTAGGAGTAGTTTGCTCCCATCACCAATGTATGGGAGGAATCCTCAGAAAGGATTAAATTAGCCCTAGACTAGGGTTCTGCTCTGTACCTGTCCTTAATAAAAAGCTTGAGAGCAAGACTCAAAGAATCCAGCTGACCCCGAATAACCATTGCCAGAATAAAATCCAACCACGTTTAAAGGAATTTAACAAAAATCCAGTATGCAGCATGCAAGATTCAGAATGTCCAGCATCCAGTAGAAAGAAATCAGGTACACAGAAGGCAGAAGAACATGACCCACAACTTAGGGGGTGTGGGGTGGAATCAATAAGAGACCCAGAAATGCCAGCAGTGATAGGAGTAGCAGGACATTAATAATCCATGCTCCATGTGGTCAAGAAGGCATAAGAAAACAGCACAATGAGTGAAGTGGAGGATTAAAAAAAGGACCAAATGGGAATGCAAATTGGTGCAGCCGCTCTGGAAAGCAGTGTGGAGGTTCCTCAGAAAATTAAAAATAGACCTACCCTATGACCCAGCAATAGCACTGCTAGGAATTTATCCAAGGGATACAGGAGTACTGATGCATAGGGCCACTTGTACCCCAATGTTCATAGCAGCACTCTCAACAATAGCCAAATTATGGAAAGAGCCTAAATGTCCATCCACTGATGAATGGATAAAGAAATTGTGGTTTATATACACAATGGAATATTACGTGGCAATGAGAAAAAATGAAATATGGCCTTTTGTAGCAACGTGGATGGAACTGGAGAGTGTGATGCTAAGTGAAATAAGCCATACAGAGAAAGACAGATACCATATGGTTTCACCCTTATGTGGGTCCTGAGAAACTTAACAGAAACCCATGGGGGAGGGGAAGGAAAAAATAAAAGAGGTTAGAGTGGGAGAGAGCCAAAGCATAAGAGACTGTTAAAAACTGAGAACAAACTGAGGGTTGATGGGGGGTGGGAGGGAGGAGAGGGTGGGTGATGGGTATTGAGGAGGGCACCTTTTGGGATGAGCACTGGGTGTTGTATGGAAACCAATTTGTCAATAAATTTCATAACAAAAAAAAATAAAAAAATAAAAAAAGGACCAAACTGGGACTTTTTGAAATGAAAAAATATCTGGAATAAGAAATCGCTAAATGGGATTAACAGGAGATTAAATTGAAGACTACCATCCAGAATGAAACAAAAACAGAAGAGGCGTGTAAAGGGAATAAATAGCATCGGTGATCCATGGGATAATAATCAGCAGTTTAACATAGGTGTAATATGAGTCTCAGAAAAAGGGGGTGGGGGGGTGGGAGGGGAAAGGGACAGAAAAAGTGTTCGAAGAAATAATAGTCAAAAATTTACCAAGGTTCTTAAAAACTGGAAATGCACAGGTGCAAGAAACAAAATGAACAAAGATTAAGCATGGAGAAGCTACAAGGCACATCATAATTGCTGAATGCCACTTACCAGGACAGAATATTTTTCATTCACTTGAATTTTTTTTTACTTCAAAGTGAAATTTATAAAATGTGGTTCAAGGACCACCTAGATCAGAATTACCTTGGGTTTTTATTAAACTGTATGTTCCTAGGCTTCATACCAAAGCCACTGAATTAGAATTCCCTTGAGGATGGCCCAGGAATCTCAACTCTTAGCCCTCTTTCCACATGAATTTGTACATTGAAGTTTGAGTACTACTGAAGTGATAATAAAATCTATACAGTTGGGAGAGTGTGGTAAAATTAATGTCACTGTCAGATATTAGAAATCTTTAATATCAGCTGTTTTCAGACAAAAGAAATTACTTTCTTATAACAGTGTAAGTTACTGATGCGATTAAATCTGATTTTTTGTCAAAGGAGGCAGAAAACAGCAAGGATTAGTCATATAGATTTTAATTTTAATTTATTACATAGCTTCCCAGAAAAGGGGCTGCAGGATACTGCATTCAGAATAGAGGATACTTTTGAGTAGAGTCTAGAAGGGTAAGACTGCCAGTTTCATTTAGATGTTTTCTACAGAACAGTTTCAAACTGATACTTAGGAAAGACACTTGCTTCTTGGATCAATTACTTATTTTCTCTGTGCCTGTTTCATAGTTTGTAAAATGGAAACAGTAAGTTTTCTTTTATTGTGAAATGAGATCACATGCTGTGTTAAGCAACCAATTTGCATATGCTGAGTATTTGATCAGTGTTAGTTATTATTTCCTCTAATAGACATTCTCATTGAGAATTTGTGATTTACTCGACACTGGAAGTGGGAGTAAAAACCAGTCTAGCAGACTGGTTTAAAAGTAATTTGACTGGTTCTGTACAGGTTTAATTAAGTTCAGTTGGAAAGGTTAAATTACAGGCTGCTCTAAGAAAGTTAAAAGGGAAGCCCTGGGAGCAGCCAAGTTATGCTTGATCAAACTAATTGAAAAGCATGACATTGAGCTTGTTACTCACCTCCATAACAATTTTATTCCCACTGGGTTAAAACAGCATCTTCATATCAGATTTGGGACAGTGTAGCTGTGAAGGAAGGAGAAGAGAAAGGGAAATAAAACTTCCGCCAATTGGACAGAGACAATGGAGCAGCAGCAGTGAGACACTGTCAAGACCTGGGGACCATGTTTTCTCAAAGAGAGAGGCTGAACAGTTCACTTGGGGATCGTACTCACAACCATAGTCTAAGCACCAGCTGCTAAGCAGTGGAACTCAAATACCTGCATATTCTTAATTAAAGGTGTAAAGAAAGTAACATTAGAAAAGAAATAACAGATTCTTAGCCTTTCATTAATGTATTTGCGCATTATTGAGTAGTCCCTATGTGCTAAGTTTTTTGCTTTCAATAAATGCAAAAGGCACATGCTCTCTCTTGCTTCTTGGAGCAGTTAGCCTAGAAAGCAACAAGATAATTTAAGGAAAGATAGGCTCACCTCCCAAAAAATTACACTGTAATGTATATTGCTCACAGGAGAAGAGTTGTCCTTGAAACACTCAGAGGTAGCTGGAACCTGCCCAGAAGGCTCCACGAGAGTCTTTTCTGCCCTCAGAGGGAGAATGAGAAGGTAGAGGACCAGGATAACTCTAGGGCTGACATCCGGCCGTAGAAAGAGACATTACCTCAAGAGGAGGGCTGGCTCAAAGTCGTGGGCCTCAGATTTTGTTGTGTTTTCTATGGTAACTCATGAATGGTATTGAATAAAGTCTGTGTAAACATGTACTTCAAGTGAATACATAGAATCTAACTTAGCCATCTAATAAAACAATCCTACCTGATTCCTTTAAAAACTGTGATTGGGTGCTGCAGCTCCAGAGTCTGACAGCAGGAATAAAATTTGGTTTAACTATTTAAGCTTCTTTCCCCTTTTTGTGTGAAATAGGAATGATGATAAAAAAAGTTGTTCATAGTTCATGAAGAGAAATATGTTGAAACTGCTTGTGCAATGCTTAATGCATAGTAATTTCTCAGTAAATGTTTGCTATTATTAAACTACATCCCAACAGCCATTCTTAAAGGGAAGGAAGGAAAGAAGGAAAGAGGGAGGCATGGAAGGAGAAAAGGAGGGAAGGAGGAAAGAAGGGACAAAAGAAAGGAAAATAGGAAGAATGAAAGAAAATCAGTCAGTACACTAGGTGTCAGCATTGTGCTGCAAATAGTCATGTACACAAAATGCCTATTCTAATTTTATTTACAGGGTGTCCAGGTTGAACTGGCTTGGAATAGAAAGGTACTTAAGCAGACCTGGGAAATTCAGAATCCTAAAACTGCAGAAGAGGGATATAACAATATTCTGGCCTAGGCCACTATGCATCAATTATTTTTCAAACTGGCAAGCCGTTGAAAATAAGAGCTGCCCATCTCATTGGACTCCTGCTATCTCCATAAACTCAGTGTATCAGAAATTAATAACAAGCTCTTCTTTGTCTATTATGCTAGCGTTTTTATCATCTTAGGCTTTAAGTCTTGACATCCTCAAGGAACTTGTGATTGAATCATACCTTTACTACTTCTTAGCCATATGGATAATGATAACTGTTTTAGTTACTACACAGGGACATCAGAATGATATCTGAAAAATAAATGTATTTAAAATAGACTTACTGAAATGTAAGCCCTAATTATAATTCTATGTATTTAGCAACAGTAAGAAACAAAAGTAGAGATGGGGGAAGAATTGACCCAGAATTGTTTTTTTTAATTGAGATATAATAATTGACATACAACATTGTGTAAGTTTAAGGTGTACAATGTGATGATTTGATACATTTATATACTGCAATATGATTACCACCATGGCCTTAGCTAACATCTCCAGCATGTCACATAAGTATAATTCCTTCCTTCCTTTCCTTCCTTTCCTTCCTCCCTCCCTCCCTCCCTCCCTCCCTCCCCTCCCTCCCTCCCTCCCCTTTCTTTCTTTCTTTCTTTCTTTCTTTCTTTCTTTCTTTCTTTCTTTCTTTCTTTCTCTCTTTTTCTTGCTTTTGCTTTTGCTTTCTTTTTGTGATGAGAACATTTAAGATCTAATCTCTTAGCAACTTTTTTTTTTTTAATTTAAATTCAAGTTAGTTAACATACAGTGTGGTCTTGGCTTCAGGAGTAGAACCCAGTGATTCATCTCGTAACATATGACACCTAGTGCTCATCCCAAAAGGTGCCTTCCTTAATGCCCATCACCCATTTAACCCATTCCCCCCACCCACCACCCTTCCAGAAACCCTTAGTTTGTTCTCTGTATTTCAGAATCTCTTATGGTTTGCCTCTCTCTGTGTTTTTATCTTATTTTTCCTTCCGTTCCCCTATGTTCATCTATTATGTTTTTCAAATTCCACATATGAGTGAAATCATATGATGTCTTTCTCTGACTGACTTATTTCGCTTAGCATAATAACCTCTAGTTCCATCCACTTAGTTGCAGATGGCAAGATTTCATTGTTTTTCATCACCAACTAGTTTCCATTGTGTGTGTGTGTGTGTGTATCACATCTTTATTCATTCATCAGTCAAGGAACATATGAGCTCTTTCCTTAATCTGGCTATTGATAGTGCTATGAACATTGGGGTGCATGTGCCCCTTCGAAACAGCATACCTGTATCCCTTACACAAATATTTAGGAGTGCAATTGCTGGGTTGCAGGGTAGTTCTATTTTTAATTTTTTTTGAGGAACCTCCATACTGTTTTCCAGAGTGGCTGTACCAGTTTGCATTCCCATCAGTAATGCAAGAGGGCTCCCCTTTCTCTCGACCCTCACCAACACCTGTTGTTTCCTGATGTTAATTTTAGCCATTCTGACAGGTTTGGGATAGTATCTCATTGTGGGTTTTTTTCAACGTTTATTTATTTTTGGGACAGAGAGAGACAGAGCATGAACGGGGGAGGGGCAGAGAGAGAGGGAGACACAGAATCGGAAACAGGCTCCAGGCTCTGAGCCATCAGCCCAGAGCCCGATGCGGGGCTCGAACTCACGGACCGCGAGATCGTGACCTGGCTGAAGTCGGACGCTTAACCGACTGCGCCACCCAGGCGCCCCCTCTCATTGTGGTTTTGATTTGCATTTCCCTGATGATGAGTGATGGTGAGCTTTTTCTCATGTGTGTGTTAGCCATCTGGATATTTTCTTTGGAAAAGTGTCTGTTCCTGTCTTTTACCCATTTCTTCACTGGATTATTTGTTTTTGGGTGTTGGGTGTGATTAAGTTCTTTTTTTTAAATTTATTTTTATTTTTTAATTAAAAAAATTTTTTTTAATTTACATCCAAATTAGTTAGCATATAGTGCAACAATAGTTTCAGGAGTAGACTCCTTAGTGCCTCTTACCGTTTAGCCCGTCCTCCCTCCCACAACCCCTCCAGGAACCCTATGTTTGTTCTCCATATTTAAGAGTCTCCTGTATTTTGTCCCCCTCCCTGTTTTTATATAATTTTTGTTTCCCTTCCCTTACGTTCCTCTGTTTCGTCTCTTAAAGTCCTCATATGAGTGAAGTCATATGATATTTGTCTTTCTTTGACTAATTTTGCTTAGCATAATACCCTCCAGTTCCATCCACATAGTTGCAAAGGGCAAGATTTCATTCTTTTTGATTGCTGAGTAATACTCCATTGTATATATATACTACATTTTCTTTATCCATTCATCCATTGATGGACATTTGGGCTCTTTCCATACTTTGGCTATTGTTGATAGTGCTGCTATAAACATGGGGGTGCATGTGTCCCTTTGAAACAGCACACCTGTATCCCATGGATAAATGCCTAGTACTGCCATTGCTTGGTCGTAGGGTGGTTCTATTTTTATCTTTTTGAGGAACCTCCAAATTGCTGGGTCATAGGGTGGTTCTATTTTTATCTTCTTGAGGAACCTCCATACTGTTTTCCAGAGTGGCTGCACCAGCTTGCATTCCCAGAGTGTGATAATTTCTTTATAGATTTTGGATACTAACCTTTTTTCTGATATGTCATTTGCAAGTATCTTCTCCATCGACCGCCATTTAGTTTTGTTGATTGTTTCTTTCACTGTGCAGAAGCTTTTTATCTCGATGAGATCCTAGTAGTTCATTTTTGCTTTTATTTTCTTTGCCTTCAGAGATATGTCAAGTAAGAAGTGGCTGCAGCCTAGGTCAGAGAGGTTTTTGCCCATTTTCTCCTGTAGGATTTTGATGGTTTCCCCTCTCTCACATTTAGGTCTTTCATCCATTTTGAATTTATTTTTGTTTATGGTGTAGGAAAGTGGTCCAGGTTCATTCTTCTGCATGTCGCTCTCCAGTTCTCCCAGCACCATTTGTTGAAAAGACTGTCTTTTTTCACTGGATACTCTTTCCTGATTTGTTAAAGATTAGTTGGCCATGTATTTGTGAGTCCATTTCTGGGTTCTCTATTCTATTCCATTGATCTATGTCTGTTTTTGTGCCAGTACCATACTGTCTTGATTATACAGCTTTGGTAAAATATCTGCTTGCTGAAAACTATAGAAAACTAATGAAAGAATTTGAAGAGACACACACAAAAAATGTAAAAACATTCCATGCTCATGCGTTGGAAGAACAAATATTGTTAAAATGTCAATGCTACCCAAAGGAATCTATGCATTCAATGCAATCTCTATCAAAATGACACCAACGTTTTTCACAGAGCTACAACAAACAACCCTAACATTTGTATGGAACCAGAAAAGACCCTGAATAGCCAAAGTAATGTTGAAAAAGAAAACCAAAGCTGGAGGCATCACAATTCTGGACTTCAAGCCGTAGTCTCTTAGCAACTTTGAAGAATATAGTACGGTATTGTTGACTATAATCACAATGCTATGCTTTCGATCTCCAGAACTTAATCCTCTTCTAACTGCCAATTTGTATCCTTTGACCAACATATCCCCAATTCCCCTACTCCACAGCCACTGTCAACTACCAGTCTATTCCGTTTCTGCAAGTTTGGGATTTCTTTACATTTCACATGCAAGTGATACCTTATAGTATTTGCCTTTCTCTGTTTGACTTACCTCATTTAGCTTAATGCACTCAAGGTCCATCCATGTTGTAGCAAATGACAGCATTTCCTTCCTTTTTATGTGAATGATGTGTGTGTTTGTGCGTGTGTGTGTGTGTGTGTGTGTGTGTCTGTGTGTGTAATCACATTAAAAAAAAATCCATTCATCCATGAATGGACCTTAAGTTGTTTCTATATCTTGGATATTTTGAATAATGCTACAGTGAACATGGGTGTGCAGATATCTTTTCAATATCCAGTTTTTCCCCCCTTTTGATATATACCCAGAAGTGGGATGGCTGAGTCATAACGGCAGTTCTGTTTTTTAATTTCCTGAGGAACCTCTGTACTGTTTCTGTAGTGATTGCATCAGTTAATATTCCCATCAACAGTACACAAATGTTCTCTCCTCTCCACATCCTCACCAACACTTGTTATTTCTTGTCTTTTTGGTGATATCCATTCTAACAGATGTGAGGTGATAGCTCATTGTAGTTCTGATGTGCATTTCCCTAATGATTAGTGATGCTGAGCATCTTTTCATATATCTGTTGGCCATTTGTATGTGTTTTTTTGGAGAATGTCTATTCAGTTCCTCTGCCCATTTTTTAATTGGATTGTTTTGTGTTACTGAGTTATATAAGTTCTGGATGTTAAACTCTTATCTGATACATGGTTTGTAGAACTTTTCTCTCATTCTGTAGGTTGCTTTTTTCATTTTATTATTTCTTTTGCAATATAGAAGCTTGATTATAGAGTATGGTTTGGAGTTCTGTGGAATTTAGTTTCCTAGTATTTTGTTCAGTATTTTTTCTGTCTGTGTTGATCAGGCTTATTGGCCTGTGGTTTTCTTACAGTGTCTTCTTCTGGCTTTAATTTAAGGGTAATGCTGGCCTCATAAAATGAATTTGGGACTGCTCTCTGTTTCAGTTTTTTTTTTAAGTGTTTGGGGAGAATTGACATTAATTCTTCCTTAACTGTTTGGTAGATTCACCAGTGAAATCATCAGCTTTTGGGCTTTTCTCTGATGGGAAGTTTTTTGTTACCAGTTGATCTTCCTTGCTCATTGTGGTCTGTGTGGATTTTCTATTTCTTCATGATTCAGTCTTGGTAGGTTGTATGTTTCTAGGAATTTATCCATTTCTTCTAGGTTATCCCATTTGTTGGCATATAATTGTTCATAGTAGTCCTCTACTATCCTATGTATTTCTGTGGTATCAGTTGTCAATTTTGTTTATATTTTTTTAAAAAAGCAGTTTTTAGTTGATCTTTTCTACTGTTTCTCTCATCTCTATTTTATTTATTTCTGGTTTGATCTTTGTTATTTACTTCTGCTAACTTTGGGCTTATTTTTAGTTCTAGTCCCTTGAAGTAAGAAGTTTGATTGTTTATTTGGAATATTTGTTTTTCTTAATATATGCATTTGTCACTATAAATTTCCCTCTAAGAAATGCTTTTGCAGCATTCCATAGTTTTTCTTATGTTGTAGTTCCATTTTCATTTGTTTGAAGATATTTTGATTTACTTTTTGATTTCTTCTTTGACCCGAGTGTGTTTTTTACTTTCTGTATGTTTGTAAATTTTCTAGCTTTCCTCTTGTTGTTGATTTGTAGTTTCAAAGCAATGTGGTTGGAATAGATGCTTGATATGATTTAAATCTTAAATTTGCTTAGATTTGCTTTGTGGCCTATCATATAATCTATTCTGGAGAATATTCTATGTGCAGTGAGGAAGAATAGGTATTCCGTTGCTGTTGGATGGAATATCTGTTTATGCCTGTCAGGTTCATTTGGTCTAAAGTATGGCTTATGTCCATTTCCTTGTTGATTTTCCTGTCTGGATGATCTATACATTGCTGAAAGTGGAGTATTGAAGTCTTGTATTATTATTGTTTTCTTTTTCTCCCTTCACATCTCTTAGTGTTTGCTTAATATATTTAAGTGTTCTGACATTAGGTGCATATATGTACAATTGTTACATATTCTAGATGAGTTCATCCTTTTATCATACCTTATTTGTCTCTTGTTACCATTTTTGACTTAAAGTCTATTTTGTCAGATATAAATACATCTATCTCTGCTTTCTTTTGGTTTCCACTTGCATGGGATATCTTTTCCCATCCCTTTGAACCTATGTGTGTCCTTAAAGCTGAAGTGAGTCTCTTGTAAACAGCATATAGTTGGGTCTTGTTTTTCTTTTCTTTCTTTTTTTTTTTATTCAGCCCACCAGCCTTTGCTTTTTAAAAAAATGTTTGTTTATTTTGGAGAGAGGAAGAGAGTGCGTGTATGTGCACACGTGAGTTAGGGAGGAGCAGAGAGAGAGGCAGACACAGGATTAGAAGTGGGCTTTCTGCTGATAGCAAAGAGCCTGATGTGGGGCTTGAACTCGCAAACCATGAGATCATGACCTGAGCTGAAGTGGGATGCTTAACTGACTGAGCCACCCAGGTGCTCCAGCCTTTGCCTTTTGATTGGATAATTCAATCCATTTACATTTATTGTAATTGATATGTAAGTACTTACTAATTCCATCTTAATAATTGCTTATTAATTGCTTATTAATTAATGGCTGTTTTGTAGCTCATTGTTCCTTTGTTTTCCTCTTTTGCTGACTATCTTTGTGAATTAGTGATTTTCCATGGTGGTATGCTCTAACTCCCTTGTCTTTATCTTTTGTGAATCTATTATAGGTTTTTACTTTTTGGTTACCATGAGATTTACATAAAACATAGAACAGTTCATTTTATGCCAATGGCAACTTAACTTCAATCTCATACTCAAACTTGACCCTTCTACTCCCCTACTTTTATGTTTTTGAAGTCACAGTTTACTTATTTTTGTATTATACATTTATTAACAAGCTATAGTAGCCATAGTTATTTTTACTGATATTTTCCTTTAATCTTTTTTTTTAAAGATTTTTTAAAATGTTTATTCCTTTATTGAGAGAGGGTGTGGGAGGGGCAGAGAGAGAGGGAGACAAAGAATTTGAAACAGACTCCAGGCTCCAAACTGTCAGCACAGAGCCCGACACGGGGCTCGAACTCATGGACTGTGAGATCATGACCTGAGCTGAAGTCGGAGCTTAAATGACTGAGCCACCTAGGTGCCCCTCCTTTAATCTTTATGCCATAGTTAAGTTGCATTTAGGAAAGTCTTTATTTCTCTTTCGTTTCTGAAAAACAATTTTAGAGGGTACAGTATTCTTGGTTGACTGTTTTTTTTCTTTAAGCACTCTGATTATTATTCCACTCTCTCTTGGCCTGTACAGTTTCAGCTGTGAAATTTGCTGATAGCCTAATCGAGGTTCCTATAGCTTAATATCTATTTTTCTCTTGCTGCTTTTAGAATTCTCTCTCTGATTTTGGTTTTTGACAGTTTCATTGTAATGTGTTTAGAGAAGACTGTTTGGAATTGAAATGGGGTGGTCTATTAGAAAGAAAGGAAGGAAGAAAGCTCTTCATTCAGCCATCTGTAACCTTTAATAATGAGATAAGTTTCTGGCAGCAGAGGAAATGGGAAGGACTTCTTTCTCATCATTAATCCTCTTCCTTTCCTAGCCAGTGATCTCAGAGCTCCAGAGGAAATGAAAAACAGTTCTTACTCTCAAAAAGGCAAGGTATCCTTAGATCATCCAATTACATGGCACAAGACTGGAATCAGTAAGTAGCTGAAATAAATCAAGATGTAAGGTTTAAAGTTGTTACCACCCCCTAATAGAAAATTATTTTGTTCAGAACTTTCACTCCTTCTGTAAATCTTTTAAAGTAAGAGTAGAAGTGGCAGAGATTACACAATAATATAAGAAATTAGACTGGCCTGAGCTCTGGCTCTTCGAATCTAGTGATTAAACAACTTTGTTCTTAATATTTTGATTTGTAACTGACTTAATATGTTATTTTGATTTGTGATTGCTCTGGAGAAGGAAACATAATTTTGAAACACTTAACTTGCTGAAGACCTAAAAATTAGTTAACTAACAAGTTCTTGATATGGCAAATAAAAAAAAAGTTCTCAAAATAGTCAAATATGAGTAGCTTTTACATTTCCTAGTCGTTGCTTCTATATTAGGGCTTAAATATGAGTGATATGGCTAATTTCTTCCTGATCTTTTGAGTTAGGATTCTTTGGCATTTTGTAAACAGTCTACAGCCATGTAAATGTCATTTAATAATCTCCTCACTGTAGGAAAAGCATCTCATTTATGTAGCACTCTTTTTAAAACAAAAAAATTTTTAAATGTTTTTATTTATTTTTGAGACAGAGAGAGACAGAGAGTGAGCAGGGGAGGGGCAGAGATCGAGGGAAACACAGAATCTGAAGTAGGCTCCAGGCTCTGAGCTGTCAGCACAGAGCCTGACGCAGAGCTCGAGCTCACAGACTGTGAGATCATGACCTGAGCTGAAATCGGATGCTTAACCGACTGAACCACCCAGAAGCCCCATCATTTATGTAGCACTCTACAAAGTGCTTTCACATAATCATTTGACTTTTTACATCTATGTGAACTAGATGGGAACTATATTGTCATACACCAAAACAAAGTTAATTCAATAAGTATTTATTTACTTAGTTTTAAGTGTACAAGGTGGTGATACAATACTTCCATATAACACCCAGGGATCATCACAACAAGTGTGCTCCATAATCCACGTCAGTTTGTTTTCTATAATTAAGACCCAGTGTGAGATCTGAAACCATAAAAATCCTAGAGGAGAACACAGGCAGAAACTTCTTTGACATTGGCCATAGCAACTTCTTTCTAGATAAAACTCCTGAGGCAAGGGAAACAAAAGCAAAAATAAACTATTGGGACTTCATCAGAATAGAAAGCTTCTGCATAGCAAAGGAAACCATCAACAAAACTTAAAGGCAACTCATGGAATGGGAGAAGATATTTGCAAATGACCTACCTGATAAGGGGTTAGTATCCAAAATATGTAAAGAACTTACAAAACTCAACACCCCAAAAAACAAATAATCCAGTGAAGAAATGGGCAGAAGACATACAGATAGTGAACAGACACATGAAAAGATGCTCAGGGTCAGTGATCATCAGGGAAATGCAAATCAAAAGTACAATGAGATGTGACCTCACACCTGTCAGAAAGCCTAAAATCAACAACACAAGAAACAAAAGTGTTGGCAAGGATGTAGACAAAGGGGAACCCTCTTGACACCATTGATGGGAATGTAATCTGGTATAGCCACTGTGGAAAACAGTATGAAGGTTTCTCAAAAAGTTAAAAATAGAATTACCCTACAACCTAGCATTTGTACTACTGGTTACCCAAAGAAAACAAAAATTCCAATTCAAGGGGATACATGAACCCCGAGATCGATAGCAGCATTATCAACAATAGCCAAAATATGGAAACAGCCCAAGTGTCCATCAACTGATGAATGGATAAAGAAGATGTGGTATATATATTTTATATACATACAATGGAATATTACTTAGCCATAAAAAGAATGAACCCTTGCCATTTGCAATGACATGGATGGAGCTGGAGTATTATGCTAAGGGAAATAAGTCAGAGAAAGACAAATACCATATGATCTCACTCATACGGGATTTAAGAAACAATTGAGCGAAGGGAAAAGAAGGAGGCAAACCAAGAAACAACAAGTATTGAGGAATGCTCTACTCTGACAGACATTGGTGATACATAGTGAATGTGGAGTTTCTGTACTAGTGGGGAGGGGCAGACAACAAACAAACATAGGTGTATGTCATTCCCTTACAGAAAAGTTGAGTAGGGTACAAAGGACAGGGAACATGGAAGATGTCCATGAATGCTGCTCTATTTAGAATGATCAGGAAAAACTTCTCTGATGATGTGACATTTGGGATTCCAGAGGAAGAATATTCCAGGCAGAGGAAACAGGACATAGAAAGGCCTGAAGAAGGGAATGCTTCTTGATGTGTTCAAGAATTGAATAGAAAGAATTGTAGGAGAGATGGGACTAGAGGGAAGTGAACAAAAGAAGAATGGTCAAAGACAAAGTCCGATGAAATTCGTAAAAAGGCTGTAAGATTAACTGAGTTACTCTTGATTATTCAATAAGTGACAGAATTGAGTTCAAACCCAGGTCCCCTGACTCCAGATCCTGTGCTTATATACTGTGTTACTTCAGAGACATAACCAGTCTCTGCTTAGTAGTAGCTGCTCTATTAATGCTTCTTCGGCAGATTCAGTGCATCTAGGGAACTGAAAAGCAGTGTCAGAAAGATAATATTAGGGGCGCCTGGGTGGCTCAGGTCATGATCTCACGGTTCATGAGTTCCAGCCCCGTGTTGGGCTCTGTGCAAACAGCTCAGAAGCTTGGAGCCTGCTTTGGATTCTGTGTCTCCCTCTCTCTCTGTCCCTCCCCCACTCATGCTCTGTCTCTCTCTCTCTCTCAAAAATAAATAAACATTAAAAAAAAAGAAGGATAATATTAATCTGCATGATCTCTTTTTGGGCTGCTATCATGTGATGGCATTTATGAAAATCTTCTTGGCCAAGGACAAGACTAGACTCTACTGCTCAACTAAATAGGCAACTAAGACTACTTCCCACTACTTCTCTTGTGGTTTAAAATTTCCCCCTTGAAATATTTCATTCAGCTGTCCTTAACTCTTTTTTTAAAGTTTATTTATTTTGTGAGAGAGAGAGAGAGAGAGCACACACACATGAGTGGGGGAGGGGCAGAGAGAGAGAGAGGGAGAGAGAGAATCGCAAGCAGGTTCCATGCTGTCAGCATGGAGGCTGACACAGGGCTCCATCCCATCAACCATGAGATCTTGACCTGAGCCGAAATCCAGAGTTGGACACTTAACCAGCTGAGCCACCCAGATGCCCCAGCTGTCCTTAATTTTGAATATCGAGGCAAGTTCTAACAGCAGAGGAAATGGGAAATAGAGTAAATATTAACAACTTGAAAGAAATTGCATGAGATCATTGGACTGTGTGTGAAGTGCATGTACAAATATAAACAGAAACATATATTCTTACATATACATATATGCACATATATAAACCCCTCCATGGGAAACATTTAAACATTATTTTTATTTTTTATTTTTAATTAAAAAATTTTTAATTCTAGTATAATTAATGTGCAGTATTAGTTTCAAGTGTACAGTTCTGCACATTACATTCATTAATTCTATACATTACTCAGTGTTCATCACAATAGGTCTACTCTTAATCCTCATCACCTATTTCACCCATCTCCCCCCACCTCCCCTTTGGTAACCATTAGTTTGTTCTCTGTAGTTAAGAGTCTGTATTTTGTGTCTTTTTCAATTTGTTCACTTATTTTGTTCCTTAAATTCCATATATAAGTGAAATCATATGGTATTTGTCTTTCTCTGACTTATTTCACTTAGCATTATACTCTCTAGATCTATCCATGTTGCATCCATGCAAATGGCAAGAATGAATTTCATTTTTTTTATGACTGTAATATTCCAGTATGTGTGTGTATGTTACCACATCTTCTTTATCCATTCATCTCTCGATGGATGTTTGGATTGCTTCCACAATTTGGCTATTTATGCTGCAGGAAACGGGTATGTATATCTTTTCAAATTAGTGTTTTTCTATTCTTTGGGTAAGTACTCAGTTGTGGAATTACTGGATTATATGTTAATTCTACTTTTAATTTTTTGAGGAAACTCCATACTATTTTCCACAATGTCTGCACCAGTTTGCATTCCTCCCATGGGAAACATTTATTGCTAATGTTAGTGGTAGAAGTAGATATAAATTATGATAAAGGTGATAACATCAGGGGTGCCTGGGTGGCTCAGTCAGTTAAGCATCCGTTTCTTCATTTTTGGCTTAGGTCATGATCTTGTGGTTTGTGAGTGTGAGCCTTGTGCCAGTCTCTGCACTAACAGTGTGGAGCCTGCTTGAGATATTCTCTCTCTCTCTCTCTCTCTCTCTCTCTCTCTCTCTCTCTCCCCCTCTCTCCCCGTCCCTCTCCCTCTCCCCCTCCTGCTGACCCTACCCCACTCATGCTTGCTCTCTCTCTCTCAAAATAAATAAATTTAAAAAAAATTTTTAAAGATGATAACGTCACACGATGTCAATTTCAATAGAATCTACTCAATGAGTCCATACTATAATCATGGGTTATAGACCAGTGTGAATTTTAAATATAAATTTTTAATAATAATATAATACCATAATAATATATAAACCATTACAGTATGCAAATATTACCTATTAAATGATGAATTAATACTTGTTTGGATTGAACATTGAGTTAATTCTGTCTTAGCATACTTGTAGAAGACCACGTGTTACTTAATCACTTTAAATAGGAAATCGGGCACCTGGCTGGCTCAGTTGGTGGAGTGTGTGACTCTTGATCTCGGGGGTGGGAGTTTGAGCCCACATTCATTGTACAAATTACTTAAAAATAAAATCTTAAAAAAATTTAAATAAGAAATCATAAATTATTTTACTTCAGAGATTGCCATGTAGTACCCAGCACAATGGCTTAAACACTGAGTGGAAGACAGCCTAGAGTAGTGGTTGGGAGAACACAGCTGTTAGATTTAAGCTAAGGTAAAACCCATCTTCGCACTTAGTAGCTGTGTGGTCACAGACAAGTCTTAAATGTCCTCATCTATAAACTGGTTTAATAATAGCACCCACCATATAGAATAGTGAGACTTAATAAGTTAGTTAATTAACATGTAAGGTGCTTAAAATGATCCTGACACATAGTAAGAACTAAAGTGGTGTTGTACTACTTTTATTAACGTAAAAAATATTTGTTGAAGTTAATCTTTTGCAGATAGGATTGGTTGATTTAAAAATAGGTCAGGTGTGTACTAATATGAAAGCTGTGCTTTATGATGAACTCAAGGTTTAGGGAATTATTTCTCCATGTCTGACTTGTAGGCATATTTATTCACTAATATCCATTTCTCCATCTCTTCTTTTCTCTCCTAAGTGACAGATATTAAAACTGTCTTCCCATGAGGCGGAAACTTGGAGGTTTCCCTCTTTTACTTAGTGATCATTTTATATTTGTCTTTATACTTGTCTCCCTTCTTTTCTAAAAGGAAGATCTAGAAAGGAAACCTAGCCTGGTTAGTTTAGCAGTGTTTTTTCAAATGTTTTAAGAATGTGGGTTGTAAATCAATTTAGTGGGTTTCAGTCAATTAAAAAAATTTTTTTAATGAAAGTGCATCACAGAGAGTAAGATAAGTATTGTTTTATGAAATATCACACACATATATGTGTATACATAAATATATTCCTACATGTGTAACACACATGAAAGATAGTATGTATAATGATTAAGGGCATAGACTCTGGAGCCATGTTGTGTGTATTAAAATCCTGGCTTGGCTCTTTGTCTTGTACAAGTTTCTATGTGCCTCAGTTTACTCATCTGTAAAATTAAGGTAATAAAAGTACCTACCTCACAGAATTGTGAGAATTAAGTGAGTTAACATATGTAAAGAGCTTAGAATTTATAAATCCCTTTCTCTCTGTTTACCTATCCATCTATTCACACACACAGATATACACACAGATCTATATATCTACACACATACACACATATGCACATAGTAAGAGCTGTGTAAAAGGTTATCAATAATGTGTGTGTGTGTGCTTGTCCTGATGTAAAATATGTTTCTTACTGTGAGTTGTGGCCAAAAAAGTTTTAAAGTTACTTGTTTATCAGGTGGAAGGGTATTGTGAGTGGATTTGGAGTGAGGAGACTCTGGTCCAAGTCAATTCTCTGTCAATCCTCATGTTACCTGGAATGTATCATTTGACTTCTTTGTCATTGTCTTTCTCTTAAAGATGAATGGACTCTCAATTATCTTAAATGGGCCAACAAACACTATAACTCTATGCTTTTATTCTTTCTGCCTCTTCCCTTTCTTCCATCTTACTTCTGAGCAAAATGAGAAGTTCTTTATGGATTGTAGCATTATGAGTTTTGACCTTGGCCAGGATGATTGAATGAGGATTAGGTACCTTAGGAAAAAGACATGCAATAGGGACTCTTGACACAAGATAGTGACCAACTCATCAACTCTTTCCTTTGAGGGGAAGTTGAATGTGGGAAGACAGGCAACATTAGGGATGTCTAGAGAGACATCACAATGGGGGAGGATCAGAGCGGTGTTGTAGTGCCCTACAAATTGTGGTAGGAGGAAAAATGGCCTATAGAATCAATACTGGTGGTGGAATTCTGTGGAGGGGAGGGAACCATCTCAAACTGCCTCTGACCAGCTTGTATGGTTGTGGAAAATCTGCCCCTCAGGACCTTCCCTAGGTGGGTTATAAGTGAGATAGAGAGTTACTTGGGGTTGGGGTGAGCCAGGAGAGGAGATGAGACAAAGGGGGGGCTAGGAATATGAGAAAGAAGAGTTTAAATATAAAAGACAACCAGTGTAACTTTCCTGGAAGCAGGGATAGTTAAGAGCATTTTAAATTAATGGGGATTTCTAATTCTCAATTTTTTGTTGACTGTGTCACACAGGGTTCAACTCCTCTCTATTGTACCATTCATACCCTCATCTTTGAGTCAGTAGTGTTCCAGAAAGAAAGGGGATTAAGGAGGGCCCATCAGCTTGATATAAGGAAGAAAGTGAAATTCAGAATAGATATCAATAATTTAGTGGAAGCAGGAACTCAGTTGAAATGTAGCCCCCACACCTGGGTGGCACAGTCAGTTGAGCTTCTGACTTCGGCTCAGGTCATGATCTCGTGATCTGTGGGTTCAAGCCCCACATTGGGCCCTGTACTGACAGCTCAGAGCTTGGAGCCTGCTTCAGATTCTGTATCTCCTTCTCTCTCTGCCACTCCCTGACTTGTTCTCTCTCTCTCCCTTCCCCTCCCTCTTTATCTATCTCAAAAATAAACATTAAAAAAAAAAGAAAGAAAGAAATGTGTAGCCCCCACCAGGCACCCAGACATATTAGAAAGGATACCAGTTTTCCCAATATATGTGGAATGAAGGTTTGAGCCAATTTGCTTAAATACTGGAAGACAGGATGAGTTGAGCAAGTGCAAGAGTTGGAGGCTTTCAAGCAGCTGATACATAATATAATACCGTAATTCTCTGTCATTTAGAGTGTTGTTTTCCAAAGAGTATCTCTGAGCACTAGCTTTGTTTCTCCTCACCAATAAGAGTTTCATGAGGAAATAAATTTGGGAAGTGATGGGCACTTCCCACTCCACTCACCTTAAAGATCTGCAGTTTACATCAGCATGTTATAACTCTGGGAAGTTGAGCAGTGAAGGTTCAAGATTACGTAGTTGCCTTCCTTGGAGCCCAAAAGCACCAAAGGAACACAGTCTAGTTTCCAATTACTTGCTAGATTTTTCTATCTTGATTTCAAAAAAGACATTGCCACACAATGTCCCGAAATTTCTCTATGAAGTGAATTTACCCTATTGTCACCATTTTGGTTAATAAGATTACCAACACATGTTATCTCAGAACTCTCAAATATCTTTTATTTTTGACCATTAGCTGTTCTTCACACCTGCCATACACATACAATAGAATTAATTCATTATCAGATCTTGCTGATGCTTGTAAAACACTATATCCCTTGTTACATGCCAGACTTTTTATAATTTTTTTTAACGTTTATTTATTTTTGAGACAGAGAGAGACAGAGCATGAACGGGGGAGGGTCAGAGAGAGGGAGACACAGAATCTGAAACAGGCTTCAGGCTCTGAGCTGCCAGCACAGAGCCCGACGCGGGGCTCGAACTCATGGACCGCGAGATCATGACCTGAGCTGAACTCGGCCGCTTAACCGACTGAGCCACCCAAGCGCCCCAGACTTTTTATAATTTTAATGTATATTGGTTATTTAAGATACATTGAATCTTAGTAACAGGAAATTGTATTTCCATATACCAAGCAATAAACAATTGGAGTTTGAAATTAAAGTACCATTTATAATAGCATAAAAAATTATCAATCATTGGGGCGCCTGGGTGGCGCAGTCGGTTAAGTGTCCGACTTCAGCCAGGTCAAGATCTCGCGGTCCGTGAGTTCGAGCCCTGCGTCAGGCTCTGGGCTGATGGCTCAGAGCCTGGAGCCTGTTTCCGATTCTGTGTCTCCTTCTCTCTCTGCCCCTCCCCCGTTCATGCGCTGTCTCTCTCTGTCCCAAAAATAAATAAACGTTGAAAAAAATTAAAAAAAAAAATTATCAATCATTTAGGGGTAAATCTGACCAAATATGTGAAAGACCTGTACACTGGAAATTACTAAATATTGCTGACAGAAGTAAAGAAAATTTCAAGAAGTGGAGAGCTATACCTTGTAAATGGCCTGGAAGGCTCAATATTGTTAAGGTATCAGTACTCTACAAACTGATTTATACAGTCAATGCAATACCAATAAAAATCTCAGACTGTTCTGGTTCAAAATTGGTAAGCTGATTGTAACATTCATATGGGAATGCCAAGGATTTAAAATAATTAAAGCAACCTTAAAATAGTAAGAAGAAAGTTGGAGGGGTACACTACTTGATTTTAAACATTATTATTAAGCTGTTGTCACCAACACAATGTGGTATTGGCATGGAAATGGACAGTTACATCAAAGGAACAGAATAGAGAGTTCTGAAATAGACCCATACATTACAAACAATTGATTTTTTTTTTTTTAATATCAGAGCAAAGGCAATGCGATGGGTAAAGGATAGCCTTTTCAACCAAATAATGTGGGCATAATTGGATGTCTATTATTTTATTTTTTTAAAGATTTTATTTTTAACTAACTTCTACACCCAATATGGGGCTTGAACCCACAACCCTGAGACCAAGAGTGACATGCTCCACAAACTGAGCCAGCCAGGCACCCATGGATATTTATATTAAACAAACAAACAAGAAACTTGGATCCATACTGTGCACCATTTATAAAAACGAATTCAAAATGGATCATATGCCTAAATGTAAAACCTAACACTAAAAACATGGTAGAAAATCTTTGTGAACTTGAATCAGACAATACTTCTTAGAAAAAAATTCCAAAATCACTGAATAAGAGGATAAATTGATACATTAGACTTCTTCAAAATCTAAAATTTATGTTCTTCAGATGACACAGGAGAGCATGAAAAGACAAGACCACAGACTGGGAGGAAATCTTTGGGAAGCATATATTTACTAACGGACTTGATTCCAGAATATATAAAGAACACTCAAAACTCAATAATAAGAAAACCCAATAAAAATGGACAAAAGATTTGAATAGACTTCACCAAAGAAGATCTATAGATGGCAAGAAATTACATGAAAATATGGCTAATAGAAAACTTACCTGGCAGGGGAGACACCATGATCACAAAGGTAGTTCTCCCAGGGCGAGGCTCATCCATTGCACTCCAGATGTGCTGACCCCTGCGATTTCCCCAAATGACTTATTGGAGAAATGCAAATTAGAAACTATGAGATATCACTACATAGCTGTCAGAATGACTAAAATTAAAAAGATTGACCCCACCAAATGTTGGAGAGGATGTGGAGAAACTAGAACTCTCACATACTACTGGTAGGAATGTAAAATGTATGAACACTTTGGAAAACAGTTGGGCAGTTACTTAAAAATGTTAAAAATATGGCTGAGCCTGCTGGTCTTTGGCAAGCTGGTGATGCTGGTCTCTGTTGTGCAGGATGGGGTTTGTTAAAGTTATCAAGAATAAGGCTTACTTCAAGAGATACCAAGTGAAATTTAGAAGAAGACAAGAAGTTAAAACTGATTACTATGCCCGGAAATGCTTGGTAATTCAGGATAAAAATAAGTACAACACACCTAAATACAGGATATTTCGTGTAAGCAGCAGAGACATCATTTGTCAGATTGTTTATGCCCGTATAGAAGGAGACATGATAGTTTGTGCAGCTTATGCTCATGAACTCCCAAAGTATGGTGTGAAGGTTGGCCTGACAAGTTATGCTGCAGCATATTGTACTGGCCTGCTGCTGGCCTGCAGGCTTCTCCATAGGTTTGGTGTGGATAAGATCTATGAAGGCCAAGTAGAAGTGACTAGAGATGACTGCAGTGTGGAAAGTATTGATGATCAACCTGGTGCGTTCACCTGCTATTTGGATGCAGGGCTTGCCAGAAATACTACTGGAGATATAAAATTTTGGGGGTCCTCAAGGGAGCTGTGGATGGAGGCTTGTCTATTCCTCACAGTACCAAATGATTTCCTGGTTATGATTCAGAAAGCAAGGAATTCAATGCAGAAGGACATCGGAAGCACATCATGGGTCAAAACGTTACAGATTATATGCAGTACCTAAGGGAAGAAGATGAGATGCTTACAAGAATCAGATGCTTATAAGAAAGCTCCTGCTGCTATATGAGAGAATCCAGTCTATGAGAAGGAGCCTAAGAAAGAAGTTAAAAAGAAGAGGTGGAATTGTCCCCAAATGTCTCTTGCCCAGAAGAAAGATCAGGTAGCTCAGAAGAAGGCAAACTTCCTTAGAGCTCAGGAGTGGGCTGCTGAGAGCTAATAAACCACAATTTTCTATGAAGATTTTTTGGATAAAGACAATAATAAGCTTATTCACCAACCCACAACAACAACAACAACAACAACAACAACAACAGAGAAGTTAAGTATACATCTACTACATGACCCAACCATTCCACTCCAAGATTTTTATTTACCCAAGAGAAAAGGGTGAGCAACTGAGTGGCTCAGTTGGTTGAGCATCTGACTCTTAATTTCAGCTCAGGTCATGATCTCAGTGTTTATGAGACTTGGATTCTCTCTTTCTCTCTCTCAAATAAATAAACTTAAAAAAATTAAAAAAAAAAAGGAATTACATCCTTGTAAAGATTTGCACAGAAATGTTTATAACAGCTTTGTAGCCCCTAAGTGATAAGCAACCCAAATTTCCATCAATGGGTAAATGGATAAACACATGGTAGCATATTTATACAATGCCATTGTAGCAACAATAAAAAGGAATGAATTGTGGATACAGTCAACAATAACAGCAGATCAAGTTTGTTTGGGGAGGTGTGTAGGGTGGAGGAGCACAGAAAAGTGGGAAAGGAAGGGATTCCAAAGGGACCTGAAGAAATTTGGGGCCATAATCCATTGTTTACTATCTTGATTGCAGTGATGGTTTCACAAGTATAACCATATGTCAAAATTCAACAAATTACACACTTAAAATATGTGCAGCTTATTTTATCTCAGTTATATCTCAAAACTGTTTTTTAAAAACATGGTTCTAATGTGCATTTATTTGAGGTTGTGTGTGGGTAATTCAGGTAGGCATGTCCAGCTTAGGGTTGGAAAAAGGGATGTGTAACTCTGGGGGAAGGTGGGGGAAAAGATTTTAGGAATAAATTGTCCCTCCCTCCCTTATCCTCTTTCTTCTCTCCCTCCTTTATCTGTCCTCCATAAAGATCTGAGATGGTTAAATATTATTTATGTGGAGTTGATAGTTGAAGATATGGGAAAGGCTGGTTGCATAAAGGAATGGGTTATTGAGGAAAGAAAGGTGAGAAACACTGAGGCATGTTTGAAAGGGACACTGAAGAATAAAAGAAACTAGTATGATCAGAAGAGTGGTGGGCATGTAGGAAAATAATTAGTAAAAGGGAATGGATGAACTACTTCCTTTTTGCTTAGTACTATTTCTGTGAATGTTGGTCTGTCTTTTTAGGGCTCAGGAACATCTCCAATGGGATAAAGAACAAACCAAACAATCACAGGGCTATGCTGGTTAATACCCTATTGTTTCTAATGGAGTAGTATGTTGTTTTTAAAAAAAAAACCCACAAGGCTCCTGGGTTGCTCAGTCAATTAGCTGGCCAATTTCCATTTAGGTCATGATCTCCTGGTTCATGAGTTCGAGCCCCACATCCGTCTCTGTGCTGACAGCTCAGAGCCTGGAGCAGGTTTCGGATTCTGTGTCTCAGTCTCTCTCTGCCCCACCTCTGCTTGCACTCTGTCTCTCAAAAATGAAGAAACATTAAAAAAATATTTTTAAAAAACCCACAAAATGAAACCTCAATAAAACCAGTATTCTTAGGAGATGGGAGTCATTTCACATATAATCCTTTAGCTAGCTCAACAAATATTTGCATGGCCCCAACATCTTCTGGTTTTATTTTATTTTATTTATTTTATTTTATTTTATTTTATTATTTTATTTTATTTTATTTTATTTTATTTTATTTGAGTAAGAACTCTATACCCAGGGTGCCTGGGTGGCTCAGTCAATTAAGCATCAGACTCTTTGGCTGAGGTCATGATCTTGCAGTCTGTGAGTTTGAGCCCCGCCCTGAACTCTGTGCTGACAGTGGGTAGCCTGCTTGGGATTCTCTCTCTCTCTCCGTTCCTCCCCTGCTTGTGCTCACATGCTCTCTCTCTCTCTCTCTCTCAAAACAAATAAACATTAAAAAAAAAAATCTCTGTACCCAACATGGGGCTCACACTTATGACCCTGAGATCTAGAGTTACATGCTGTACTGAGGCAGTCAGGTGCCCCATGCATTTTGTTTTCAAAAGACCACATGAAAATGCTGAGTGCCTTCAAAGAGGTATAGTAATTTATGCCCTCCTGTTTGGCATAAAGTGGGTGAAACATTTTTAATGTCATAGAACAAAGAAAAAAAAGTAAATTATATAAAAACATATATGAGGTCTTTAAATGGGTGTCCTGGCTGCAGTCCTTTTGAGATGCTTTTCAGCATTTTGTGCTGCTCCTGCCTGAGAAGTCCTGATAATAATTTCTATAAAGACTGCTCCATATTATATGACGTATTCGTATTATATGAATGCGCCAACAAGAAATTAATCCATTATTTCAGAGAAATAACAGCCACTGTGGAAAAGAACCCATCAGGGCTAGGATTTCTACTTTCTTATATTCTTTAGATTTCCTACAATAATAAATGATTATGAAATCTAAAGATTTGCCAGGGAAGATTTAATATTCATTTCAACTGAAGAACTGAAGTATCTTTTTCAAAGCCTTTAGAAAGAAGTGGATTGGATTTCTTACCTGTGGCTTAAGTTAACAGTGTTCGGGGGAAAAGAAGAACCAAAGAGAAATTAACCAGATGACCAAACAAACAAACCCAAATTCACAAAAATAAAGACATTCTATATACCAGATAACAACATTCATTGCTGACCGGTTTTTTAGATGTCAGACAGATCTCTGTTCTGACTGTTGAGCTGTGTGACCTTGGACAGATTGCCAGTCTCTCTGAGCTTCTGCTCTTCCTTAAAAGGGGCCATAATACCTACCTCACCAACAGAGACGTGGTGGGGCGTGAGACAGGGGATTTATGAGAGAGTGCCTGGCCCAGATTGTCTTAAAATGATCATTTAGTTCCTTCCCCTTTTTCTCAGGGATTAACTGAAGCTGACAGTTTGGGGTGCAGGCAGATAGTTTGCTGCAGTGTGTAAACCAATTCCAGTCTCCCCTTCTTTGGTGTTTCTGTACCTTCTTGGAGTGTGAATGAGGAGGGTCCTCTTCTTTTGATGTACAGGCTTGGGTTAGGTTAGCTAGGAAAGTGACCTGTCTGACTTTTTTCCTGCTGGCTTATATCTTTGGCCATGTTTCCACCAGGCTGTGGCCTCAGTGCTCTGGTCAATCCAGAGTCATCAAAGCTGAGAGAAAAGGAGGTGAGGTGGCAAACTGTGTGGGGAGCTCAGAGCTGGTATTCCCAAATTCTTCTGATCTGCCCCACAGACAGCACAGCCTTGGTTCAGGCAGGCTTCCTCTCCACAACAGCCAGGTTTCTTCTTTACCCTTCCAGAGTCCTACACTCTCTCAGGGGGAGGGGTGATGAATGTTTTTGGCACTGAAGGAAAGAAATCCTATTCCAAAGAGGAATACTTCTGTTCTACTCCCCAGTTTTATTTTGTCTTTAAACTTCAGGTTCTCTTTTCCAGGAGAGATTTAAATTGGATTACAGTAATAATTCCTATTTGTTGCATGCCACATGCTTTATATCCATTAACTCACTTAATTCTTACAACAATCCTGCAAGATGCATGTGGTTGGTTCCATTTTATGGATGAGAATATTGAGGCTCAAACAGATATGAGGACTTGTGCAAAGCAACGTAGCTGGTGACCGTAATATTAATCCCCGGACATGTTTTATTTTGGAGCTGTGAAGCAGTTTGTCTCTCAGTCCTATTTACCTGTGTTTTCACCCCACTCACCGTACCACCACCCTGGCCTGGGGCAAGTCACTAGCTTAAAGGATTTATTTGCCATGTAAATCCTGAGATGTGATCTCTTTCTCTGTCTCATCCCTAGGATATCATTAGAGAGAGTTTGCCAGCTGGGAAAAGATACCAATGACCCCATAGCATCAGTGACTACAGTGTGTTCTCATAAAACTGGTGCTCTAAAAACGGCTACATTTTACTGAGAGAATTAACCACAAATTGAGGCTAGTTTTTACAACGCCACAAGTGGGGCTGTATTAATTATCTATAAAGACGATTCTGAAGTGGTTCTCTGCTCTCAAATTCCAAAGGAAGCAAGTAAGGTACAGTATGCAATGTTCTCTGAGGCGGATGGTCCAGTCTTCTCAAGTTTTAGAAGGTCTCACTGGGGACAGTCAGGATCCTGAACTGTATTATGATTTTACTCTTTAAAAGGCTCTGTGAAGCCCTCAGAGCAGAACAAGCTGGCGTATCTCAGAGCACCAGAGCTAGATCCAAAGTGCATTGGCATTTTTTCCCTAGCAAAACAAAACCAAACATGAACAGTATTTCCTCTAAAACTGAAAAACAAAGTCAACAAGGAGAAACAGGATAAAAAGAAGGACAGTTTTGGATTTTTGAAAGAATTTGATTCAGTACCTGGTGTGAATTGAATTTATTTAACTGTCATTCACATTTAAAGGCCTAGGCCCAGGTCTAGAAGAGTTATTGTAGCATTCCATGAAAGACTTTCCTTTGTTACCCACATTTAGTTTATGTGATTGGTGCACTAGGATTATTTTTCCAGTCTGAATGGATATAGAAGATGTATGGACCTGCAGTGTGTACAGAGCTGTTAGCATCACTCAGAAATAAGCTCCAGTCCCATTGCAACCCATATACATCTTGCATAACAAAGGATTTGGGGCTTAAGGTGGCATTTCAACCTCAAACAGTGTTCAATATGACCAACTTTTACTGCAGTTGAATTTATTTGTCGTTCTAGGTGTTCAAAGCATCTTATTTATTCTGAGGTACAGAATCAGTTTTTAGGGTGGTAATTAACTCTTTAATAGATGACAAAATTGATGTCTGATATTACAACATGAACCCCTACATCCAGCTATAGCTGACTTGACTCTATTGCAAGGAGCTCAGGCTTTGGAGTAGGTTCTGCTATTTATACACTTTGGCTTTGGGAGAATCACTAGTGAGTCTTAAAATTGAATGTGCCTACAAATCACCTGAGGTTTCTGTTCAAAGGCAGATTCTGCTTCTGTAGGTCTAGTGTGAAGCCTGAAGTTCTGCATTTCTAACGAGCTCCCAGATGGTGAAGATGTTGACAGTCACACTTTGAGTGTCAAAAACTATTTGAACCTTAGTTTTCTCACCTGGAAAAAAAGGGGGGGGGATGAAAATAACTACTTGAGAAAATTGTTAGGAACATTAAATGAGTCAGTGAGGTGAAGCATCTGACACGTAGGAAGATTACCACAAATATAAATGTCCCACTCCTACTTTTCCCGTTTGTTCCTACCTAGCTCAGTAGGCAGGAACTCTGTTCAACTCTGTTTCCTCAGCTGCAGTTTTTAGTGGGTTTACTTCCATATTTATGTCATAGAATTAAGTTCATCGCAGAAAGACATGTGTAAATAATTAAGAACCCACCCCGTCCTCTTTCCCCAAATTATGTGCCATTCAACATTACATGGAAAATCTTATGCCCAATGCGAATGCTCAAAATTGAATTGCAAAGCACCTTGTTCAAAATAGCTGTAAAACTTTGCTTAACCATTAGCAAAACATGATTATTTGGGATCACAAAACAATACTCAATTATATTTTTGGAAGACACACTTCTAAAACAATGTTTGAAAATGGTTGGAAATGAAAGAATGGGCAAAAATATACCAGGAAACTCAAATATAAGCAAAGAGGGTTCTAATCTTAATATCGAGTGAGCTAGAATTCAACTCATACAGTTCCATAAAGTACAAGAGGAGGGAATACTTCTCAACTCATCATCTGAGGCCAGTTTTACCCTGATACCAAAACCAAACACATCAGGAGAATAAAAAATATAGGCCGATCTCTTACGAATGTAGCTGCAAAAATCATTTTCAACAAAATACTAGCAAATTTAATCAACCTATCAAAGAGTTTTACATACCAGATATCATTATCCCATGAACGCAAGGGTGGTTTAACATTTCAAAATTAATTTGTGTGATATGCCGTATTTTAAAATTACATGATTGTTTCAATAGGTGGAGAAAAGCATTTGATCAAGTCAGGTTCTGCTCAGGATAAAAATACTTAAACTATAAATACGAGGGTAGTCTCTCAAGCTGATAAAGAGCATCTATGGGAACTTACAGCTAATATGCTTAATGGTGAAGGTTGAGTGTTTTCCCTCATAAGATAAGGGACAAGACAAAGATGTCATTCTCACCACCTCAGTTCAGTAGTCTACTTGAGATTCTTGCTAGGGGCAATGTCTTCGTCCACTCAGGATACAATTACAGAATACCATAGACGGGTGGCTTGTAAACAACAAATTTATTTCCTGCTGGTAAGGAGGCTAAATGCAAGATCAAGGTGCCAGCAGTCTGGTGTCTGGGAAGGGGTCGCTTCCTGGTAGACAGTTTGTTTTCCCTGTGTTCTCACATGGCAGAAGGGTCAAGGACCTATCCTAGGCCTCTTTTATAGAGGCACTAATCTAACTCCTCCATCCTCATGACCTATTTACCTCCCAAAGTTTCCACCTACTACCATGACCTTGGATGTTAGGACTTCAACATATGAATTTTTGAGTGACGCAAATATTCACCCTATAGCAAGCAATTAGGCAAGAAAAAGAAATAAAAGACATCCAGACTAGAAAGGAAGAAGTAAAACTATATTTGCAAATGTCATGATCTTGTGTATAGAAAAACTGAAAGAACCCACTGAAGACCTATTAGAGATAATAAACAACTTCAGCAAGGTTGTAGGATATAAGAGCAATATTAAAAAATCAATTGCATTTCAATACATTAGCAAAAAACAATCTGAGAATGAAATTCAAAAATAATTTCTTATATAATAGCATGAAAAAGAATAAAATAAGAATAATTTAAATAGAAGTGGGTAAGACTTGTATACTGAAAACCACAAAACGTTGAAAGAAATGAAAGATCTAAATAAGCAGAGAGACATCCTATGTTCATAGACTGGAAGACAATACAGCAAGTTAAGATGGCGGTACTCCCTAACTTTGATCTGCCAATTCAATGCAGTCTCTGGCAAAATCCCAGAAATTGGCAAGCTGATCCTAAAATTCATGTGGAAATGCAAAGGATCTAGAACAGCCAACACATTCTTGAGAAGAACAACACAATTATAGGACTCACTTGCAGTTTCAAAGCTATGTACTTTGCAGTTTGTACTGTGAGGTTACAAAGTGATGATAGTATGGTACTGCCATAAAGATCAAAGGAATGAAATTTAGAGTCCAGAAGTAAACCCTAACTTTTATAGTCCGTTGGCTTTTGAATAAAGGGCGAAGATGATTTGATGGAGGGAAATAATAGTCTTTCAACAAATGGTATTGCATACATTAGGTATCCACATGCAAAAGTATGATTTTGGAATATTATTGGAATAGTGGAAATTTTATTGCTATAATAAACTAAGCTCAAATATCAGCATCATGCATTTTAGTCTTTCTGCAAAGGAGATAAAACTATCATATATAGGGATGATAGTGATGTTATACTTTGAAATTATGAGAGAATCAATTGAAAAGCTTTGTCAAGCAATAAGGGAATTCAAAGATAGTTACATACAAAATCACTATAGGGAAATCAGTGGCAATCTCTCTATCTGTACCATTATCTGTATATATCAACCAGTTAGAAGATAAGATCTCACTTGGAATAGCAATCAAAAAGATGAAATACCTACGGATTCAGCAAGACACAGATGAAGAAAACTTTAGAAGTCAATGAAAAATACGAAAGAAGATTTGAACAAATGCAAACCTTTTGCATGGTCTTAGAAAAACACTTCCATAAAGCTGACAGTTTTCCCCAGGGTAAATTGTACATTTAACATGATCCCAATAAAAATGCCTGTACTTTCCTCCCTGAAGTGGTGAAGTGTATTCAAAAGTTCATATGACAAATGAGACAAATGAGAACAGCCAGGAAATTCTGACAGAGAAGAGCAATGAGGAAGGGTTATGTCTATCAGATATTAAAGCATAAAGCAACAACAATTTTAAAGGTATGATAATGGTGTTTGAAATAAGCAGATGGACCAATAGAACAAAAAAGCATAAATAAACCCATAAACATACAGGAATTTAGTAGATGATAAGATGATATCAATGGGGCGGGGGGGGGGGAAGATACTATTCAGATAGTGTTGGGACAACTAAAACCATCTAGAAGAATGCAAAGTTGGATTAATATTATTATACTTAATAGTATAGGAGGGTAAGTTCCAAGTGAATCAAAGATTTAGATGTTAAAAATAAGGCCAAATAAACACAAATAAAACATGAGGAAATTATAACTTTGGAGTGGAGAATGCCTTTTTGATTATGACTAGAAACCTAGTGCATGGCTCCCTCTGGGTGCTTGGGAGCCTCCTGGCATGTCACTGGGCATGTCTCTGGGTAGGGAGTAGGTCTGGTCTGAACTGCAGCTGAGAGGCGCTGGGACTGGGTCACAGGGCTGCTTTGGGGGCCACAGCTGTGACTGAGGTCTACGGTCACAGATGGGCATACCTCCTGCTGGGTACCTAGGCTGGCAGGACTGCTCCTGGATTGTAGCTGAGTAGGACAGGAATTCCATCATAGGGCTGCTTCTGTACCTACAGACAGAGCCAAGGTTGGCAGACTGACTTCCTGGGGCACATGTCCTTATATGTAAATCTTTCTCAGAGTTTCTTTCATAGCCTAGTAGCTCTTTTCATTCTAAATGCTCTGTATGGGCAAAGCTATCGTGGCTGGAGCAGATTTAGTGAAAGGGAGTGGAAGTAGATGAAGGTAAGGAGGTGAGAGAGGACCGACGACAAGAATAGTATGTCAGCAGATTCTGAAGTGCTGACCAAGATGGAAACATAGGAAGCCCCTGAGCTTTTTTCTTCCACACGCACACCAAATGTACAGATACAATTGCACGTGGTGCAATTCCCTGTGACCGAGATCTGGAAACTAGCTGAACAGCTCCTACACATCTAACAAACGAGAAAATACCCACATCTAAATGAATAGGAAAGGCCAAGACACTGTCTTGCTATAAGCCCCACCCCAACACAGTGCCACACAATTGGGATGGAAACCCACATCTAGCATCCCAACTTTTAATACTCCCACTGAAGGAACAGACTCCTGAAACACCCATATTGGAAAGCAACAAGGCTTGTGTCCGTAAGACTCCAAAACTACAGCAAGTAAAGAAGCAATTCTTAATGAGCACACAGTGCTTGCTGTGACTATCCCCTTAGGGCTCAGTGCAGAGGGAGCTGGCACAATTGCCTCTCCTCTACTTTCCCTGAAACAGGTTTGTCTGCATAATTTAAAAGCTGACCCCAAAGGGCCAGGTTTCTAACTTAGCAGGCACTAGGGACTTGGGAAGCCAGAGCTCCTCTCTCACCTTCTCCCTCTAGCTCATTCCAAGTCACTAGTCACCAGTATCTTTCTGGAAGAAGCTTATACACACATCTGCACCCCAGATATTGTGGCTGTCACCACAAAAAGATTGAAAAAGAATCCCTACCCTCCATCTCCATCTATAATTCTTTTTATCTCCGTCTATAATTTTTTTCAGTAACACTGAAACTGTATACTTGGTGGGGTTTTGGGGGTGATGGTGGTGGTGGTGGGGGGGCGAGTCTGAAGCCAATGGCCAAGAAAGAATTGTTGAGACATCTTTGGTGCCTAAAGGCAATTCTATAAACCACAGGGACAGGACCCGTGGGCAAAAGAGCTGCTCTGGGACCCTGAGGAGAGACTGATTATATACTTGGGAGTTGGGGGAGGTAAAGTCAAGAGGAAGTTTCCCAAGAGATTTTCATATGCTAAAGACGCACAGGGTACTGGAGGCCTAGCTGTTGTCAAACTAAGGTTGTTTTTACCTCTAGGAAAGCATTAGCATTAAGACAGTGGGGGTGGGGAGGCAGCAGGGAGTTACTCTGCCTGCCTTAAGTATTTGTCAGTGGGCTGCAGGTTATAAGGAAATTTAATTTGATCTTCCATTTCCTTCTGCTTTTGTTTCCCATTTCATACCCATTAAACAGTAATTCCCCATCTTTTCTCTTCCCAGCCCCTGGCAACCACCATTCTACTTTCTGTCTCTGTGATTTTGACTACTCTAAGTTCCTCATGTAAGTAGAATCATACAGTATTTGTCTTTTTGTGACTGGCTTATTTTACCTAAAATAATGTCCTCAAGGCTCATCCATATAGTAGCATATACCAGAATTTCCTTCTTCTTCTTCTTTTTTTTAATGTTTATTTATTTTTGACACACAGAGAGACAGAGCACAAGTGGGGGAGGGGCAGAGGGAGAGGGAGACACAGAATCTGAAGCAGGCTCCAGGCTCTCAGCTGTCAGTACAGAGCCCGACGTGGGGCTCAAACTCATGGACCATGAGAACATGACCTGAACTGAAGTCGGACGCTCAGCTGACTGAGCCACCCAGGCACCCCACAGAATTTCCTTCTTTTTAAAGGCTGAATTATATTCCCTTTTATGTATATATCACATTTTGCTTATCTATTCACCTGTCATCAGACAGTTGGGTTGCTTCCACATTTTAGCTATTGTGGATAATGCTACTCTGAACATGGCTATACAAATATTTCTGAGACCCTGTCTTCAATTCTTTTGGGTATATGCCCAGAAATGGAATTGCGGGGGAGGGGGGGGGCGCCTAGGTGACTCAGTTGGTTAAGCTTCTGACTTCAGCTCAGGTCATGATCTTGCAGTCTGTGAGTTCGAGCCCCAAGTCAGGCTCTGTGCTGACAGCTCAGAACATGGAGCTGCTTCGGATTCTGTGTCTCCCTCTCTCTGCCCCTCCCTCCCCCTCTCAAAAAATAAATAAATAAAAAACATTAAAAAATTTTAAAAAAAATGGAATTGCTGGATCATATAATTTTATTTTTAATTTTTTGAGGAAACTCCATTCTGTTTTCCATAGCGGCAGTACCATTATACATTCCCACAAAGTGCACAAGGTTACTGATTTCTCCACATCCTCGCTAACACTTATTCTTCCCTTCCTTCCTTCCTCTCTTTTTCTTTTTTCTTTCTTTCTTTCTTTCTTTCTTTCTTTCTTTCTTTCTTTCTTTCTTTCTTTCTTTCTTTCTTTCTTTCATAGCAGCCATTGTACTGAGAGTGAAGTTGTATCTCATTGTAATTTGATTTGCGTTTCCCTAATGATTAGTGTTGTTGACCATCTTTTCTTGTATCTATTAGCCATTTGTATATCTTCTTTGGAGAATTGTCTGTTCACATCCTTTGCTTATTTGTGAACTGGGTTGTTTGTATTTTTGTTTTTGAATTATAGGAAGTCTCTATCTTCTGCACATTATCAGAATATTCAGATATATGATACTTTTATCATGATTATAATTTGCAAATGTTTTCTCCCATTCTGTGGATTGCATTTTTACTCTGTTGATAGTGTCTTTGATGCACAAAATTTAAAAATTTCCATACCATATAATTTCATTCACCTATGGAATCTATAGAAGAAACCCACAAATGAATAAACAAAAAGCAGAATCAGATCTATAAATGCAGAGCACAAACTGATGGTTGCCAGAGATGGGGGCTGGGGATGGAAGGTGGAGCAAAATGGTTGAAGGGAGATACAGTCTTCCAGATATGGAATGAATAAGTCAAAGGAATAAAAGGCACAGCATAAGCAGTATAGTCAATGATATTATAATAAAAATGTATGGGGACAGATGGTAACTACATTTGTGGTTAACATAGCAGGATACATAAACTTGTTAAATCACTAAGTTGTACACCTGAAACTAAGGTAACACTGTGGGTCAACTTTGCTTTAAAGTTTGGGAAAAAAATTTTCATGAAGTCCAATTTGTGTATTTTTGCTTTTTTTTCATGTGTCTTTGGTGTTATATTGAAGAAGTCATTGCCATATCCAGTGTTGTGAAGCCTTTGCCCTATGTTTTCTCTAAGAGTTTTTATCGTTTTCATTGATTTTCTCTACTGCTTTTTTGGTTCTCTATTTCATTTATGTGTGCTCTAGTCTTTACTATTTTCTTCTTTCCAATAGCTTTGGGTTTACCTTGTTCTCTTGTTTCCAGTTTACAACATTAAGTTGTAAAGGTAGGTTGTTGATTTGAGATTGATTGTTGTTTAATGTAAGCATTATATCTATAAATTCCCCCCTTAGTTGCACTTTTTATGCATCCCATAGTTTTGGCATATTGTGTTTTTGTTTCACTCATTTCTAATTATGTTTTCATTTCCCTTGTGATGTCCTTTTTGATCAATTGATTGTTTAAGAATATGTTGTTCAGTTTCCACAATTTTGGGATTTTTTTCCAGTTTTTCTTTAATGATTTCAAACCTTATCCCATTGTGGTCAGACAAGATACATCATATGATAGCTATCTTTAAAAATCTATTGAACAGGGGTGCCTGGGTGGGTCAATCGGTTGAGTGTCCCACTTTGGCTCAGGTCATCTCACAGTTGATGAGTTCAAGCCCTGTGTAGAGCTCTGTGCTGATGGCTCTGAGCCTGGAGACTGCCTCGGGTTCTGTGTCTCCCTCTCTCTCTGCCCCTCCCCTGCTCATGCTCTGTCTCTCTCTATCTCAAAAATAAATAAACATTAAAAAAGTTTTTTTAAATCTATTGAACAAAAATCAATTGAGTCTTAATTTGTGGCCTAATGTATACTCTAGCCTGTAAAATATATCCTGTGCACTTGAGAAGCGTTTTTATGCTGTTGTTACGGAGTAAAGTGTACTGTATGTGTGTTAGATCTAGTTGGTTTATTGTGTTGTTTTTCTGTTTCCTACCTGGTTGTTCTATCCATTATTGTGAGTGAGGTATTGAAGTCTCCAAGTAGTACTATAGGGCTATTTATTTCTTTCTTCAATTCTGGCAGTTTTTGCTTCATATATTGTGATGGTCTGTTATTAGGTACATAAATGTTTATAATTCTATCTTTTTGCTTTATTGAACTTTTTAGTAATGTATAGTGTCTTCTTTGTCTCTTGTAAACTTTTTGGATTTAAAGTTTGTCTTGTTGATATTAGTATAGCCACTACTGCACTCTCTCTCTCTCTGTCTGTCTCTGTGTGCGTGCGTGTGTGTGTATGGAATATCCTTTTCTGTTGTTTCAATTTCAAATTATTTGTGGCTTTGGATCTAAAGTGAGTCTTTTATAGACAACATATAGTTGCATTGTATTTTTCAAAAACCATTCTGCCTTTTGATTTAAGAGCTTAATCCATTTACATTTACAGTAATTACTGAGAAAGAATGACTTACTTCTGTCATTTTGCTGTTTATTTTCTATGTAATTTAGGGTTCTGTCCCTCGTTTCCTGCATTATCTTCTTTTGTGTTTAGTTTTCTTATAGTGAAAAATTTAAATTATTTCTCATTTCCTTTTGTTGATATTCTGTAGTTATTTTCTAGGTGGTTACCATGGGGATTACATTTAACATCCAAAAGTTATATCATTCTAATTTGATTTTATACCAGCTTAACTTCAAAAACATACAAAAACTAGCTCCTTTATAAGTCTGTCATCACCCCTTTTTGATGTTGATCTCACAAAATTACATTTTTCTACCTTGTGTGCCCCAAAATACTAATAATTCTACTAATACACTAGTCTCTTAAATTATGTAGAAAAGAAAATATGAAATTACAAACCAAAGTTACAGTAATACTAGATTTCAGACTATTTATATATTAGTTTCTTAAATCATATAGAAAGTAAATAGTGGAGTTATAAACTGCTGTTACAATAATACAAGCTTTCATTATTGTCCACGTTTACCTTTTTTAAATTTTTAAAAATATTTTTAGTTAAAAAACAATTTCTTTTTTTGAGAGAGACAGAGCATGGACGTTGCTCCAGGCTCTGAGCCGTCAGCACAGAGCCTGATGTGGGGCTCAAACTCACAAATTGTGAGATCATGACCTAAGCCTAAATTGGATGCTTAACTGATTAAGCCACCCAGGTCCTTACACATGTTTACTTTCATTGAGATCTTTATTTCTTCATGTAACATCCCGTTACTGTCTAGTGTCCTTTCCTTACAGGACTTATCCTGTATCTTACAGGACTCTCCTGAGTATTTCTTGCAGGGAAGTTTAGTAGTGACAAACTTCCTAAGTTTTTGTTTATCCGGATATGTCTTGATTTTCTACCCACCCACTTCTAAAGGACAGTTTTGTCCATGTACGATTCTTGGTTCAGAGATTTTGCTTTTAGACCTTTGATTGTGTCAGCTTACCGTTTCCTAACCTACAAAGTTTCTGATGAGAAACATGCTTATAATCTTGTTAATTAAATTTTTTCCTCTTTTAATTCCAGTGTAGTTGACATACATTGTTATATTACTTTCAGAAGTACAATATAGTGATTCAACAATTCTTTTTTTCCAATATATGAAATTTATTGTCAAATTGGTTTCCATACAATACCCAGTGCTCATCCCAAAAGGTGCCCTCCTCAATACCCATCACCCACCCTCCCCTCCCTCCCACCCCCCATCAACCCTCAGTTTGTTCTCAGTTTTTAAGAGTCTCTTATGCTTTGGCTCTCTCCCACTCTAACCTCTTTTTTTTTTTCCCCTTCCCCTCCTCCATGGGTTTCTGTTAAGTTTCTCAGGATCCACCTAAGAGTGAAAACATATGGTATCTGTTTTTCTCTGTATGGCTTATTTCACTTAGCATCACACTCTCCAGTTCCATCCACGTTGCTACAAAGGGCCATATTTCATTCTTTCTCATTGCCATGTAGTACTCCATTGTGTATATAAACCACAATTTCTTTATCCATTCATCAGTTGATGGACATTTAGGCTCTTTCCATAATTTGGCTATTGTTGAGAGTGCTGCTATAAACATTGGGGTACAAGTGCCCCTATGCATCAGTACTCCTGTATCCCTTGGGTAAACTCCTAGCAGTGCTATTGCTGGGTCATAGGGTAGGTCTATTTTTAATTTTCTGAGGACCTTCCACACTGTTTTCCAGAGTGGCTGCACCAATTTGCATTCCCACCAACAGTGCAAGACGGTTCCCGTTTCTCCACATCCTCTCCAGCATCTATAGTCTCCTGATTTGTTCATTTTGGCCACTTTGATTGGCGTGAGGTGATATCTGAATGTGGTTTTGATTTGTATTTCCCTGATAAGGAGCAATGTTGAGCATCTTTTCATGTGCCTGTTGGCCATCCGGATGTCTTCTTTAGAGAAATGTGTATTCGTGTTTTCTGCCCATTTCTTCACTGGGTTAGTTTTTTGGGTGTGGAGTTTGGTGAGCTCTTTATAGATTTTGGATACTAGCCCTTTGTCCGATATGTCATTAGCAAATATCTTTTCCCATTCCATTGGTTGCCTTTTAGTTTTGTTGGTTGTTTCCTTTGCTGTGCAGAAGCTTTTTATCTTCATAAGGTCCCAGTAATTCATTTTTGCTTTTAATTCCCTTGCCTTTGGGGATGTGTCGAGTAAGAGATTGCTACGGCTGAGGTCAGAGAGGTCTTTTCCTCCTTTCTCCTCTAGGGTTTTGATGGTTTCCTGTCTCACATTCAGGTCTTTTATCCATTTTGAGTTTATTTTTGTGAATGGTGTGAGAAAGTGGTCTAGTTTCAACCTTCTGCATGTTGCTGTCCAGTTCTCCCAGCACCATTTGTTAAAGAGACTGTCTCTTTTCTATTGGATGTTCTTTCCTGCTTTGTCAAAGATTAGTTGGCCATCTGTTTGTGGGTCTAGTTCTGGGGTTTCTATTCTATTCCATTGGTCTATGTGTCTGTTTTTGTGCCAATACCATGCTGTCTTGATGATTACAGCTTTGTAGTAGAGGCTAAAGTCTGGGATTGTGATGCCTCCTGCTTTGGTCTTCTTCTTCAAAATTCCTTTGGCTATTCGGGGCCTTTTGTGGTTCCCTATGAATTTTAGGATTGCTTGTTCCAGTTTTGAGAAGAATGCTGGTGCAATTTTGATTGGGATTGCATTGAATGTGTAGATAGCTTTGGGTAGTATTGACATTTTGACAATATTTATTCTTCCAATCCATGAGCAGGGAATGTCTTTCCATTTCTTTATATCTTCTTCAACTACCTTCATCAGCTTTCTATAGTTTTCAGCATACAGATCTTTTATGTCTTTAGTTAGGTTTATTCCTAGGTATTCTATGCTTCTTGGTGCAATTGTGAATGGGATCAGTTTCTTTATTTTTCTTTCTGTTGCTTCATTGTTAGTGTATAAGAATGCAACTGATTTCTGTACATTGATTTTGTATCCTGCAACTTTGCTGAATTCCTGTATCAGTTCTAGCAGACTTTTGGTGGAGTCTATCGGATTTTCCATGTATAGTATCATGTCATCTGCAAAAAGCGAAAGCTTGACTTCATCTTTGCCAATTTTGATGCCTTTGATTTCCTTTTGTTGTCTGATTGCTGATGCTAGAACTTCCAGCACTATGTTAAACAACAGCGGTGAGAGTGGGCATCCCTGTCGTGTTCCTGATCTCAGGGAAAAAGCTCTCAGTTTTTCCCCATTGAGGATGATGTTAGCTGTGGGCTTTTCATAAATGGCTTTTATGATGTTTAAGTATGTTCTTTCTATCCCGACTTTCTCAAGGGTTTTTATTAAGAAAGGTGCTGAATTTTGTCAAATGCCTTTTCTGCATCGATTGACAGGATCATATGGTTCTTCTCTTTTATTAATGTGATGTATCACGTTGGTTGATTTGCGAATGTTGAACCAGCCCTGCATCCCAGGAATGAATCCCACTTGATCATGGTGAATAATTCTTTTTATATGCTGTTGAATTCGATTTGCTAGTATCTTATTGAGAATTTTTGCATCCATATTCATCAGGGATATTGGCCTGTAGTTCTCTTTTTTTATTGGGTCTCTGGTTTAGGAATCAAAGTAATACTGGCTTCATAGAATGAGTCTGGAAGTTTTCCTTCCCTTTCTATTTCTTGGAACAGCTTGAGAAGGATAGGTATTATCTCTGCTTTAAACGTCTGGTAGAACTCCCCTGGGAAGCCATCTGGTCCTGGACTCTTATTTGTTGGGAGATTTTTGATAACCAATTCAATTTCTTCGCTGGTTATGGGTCTATTCAAGCTTTCTATTTCCTCCTGATTGAGTTTTGGAAGCGTGTGGGTGTTCAGGAATTTGTCCATTTCTTCCAGGTTGTCCAAGTTGTTGGCATATAATTTTTCATAGTATTCCTTGATACTTGTTTGTATCTCTGAGGGATTGGTTGTAATAATTGCATTTTCATTCATGATTTTATCTATTTGGGTCATCTCCCTTTTCTTTTTGAGAAGCCTGGCTAGAGGTTTGTCAATTTTGTTTATTTTTTCAAAAAACCAACTCTTGGTTTCGTTGATCTGCTCTACAGTTTTTTTAGATTCTATATTGTTTATTTCTGCTCTAATATTTATTATTTCTCTTCTTCTGCTGGGTTTAGGCTGCCTTTGCTGTTCTGCTTCTAGTTCCTTTAGGTGTGCTGTTAGATTTTGTATTTGGGATGTTTCTTGTTTCTTGAGATAGGCCTGGATTGCAATGTATTTTCCTCTCGGGACTGCCTTCCCTGCATCCCAAAGCGTTTGGATTGTTGTATTTTCATTTTTGTTTGTTTCCATATATTTTTAAATGTCTTCTCTAATTGTCTGGTTGACCCATTCGTTCTTGAGTAGGGTGTTCTTTTTTTTTTTAATTTTTTTTTCAACGTTTATTTATTTTTGGGACAGAGAGAGACAGAGCATGAACGGGGGAGGGGCAGAGAGAGAGGGAGACACAGAATCTGAAACAGGCTCCAGGCTCTGAGCCATCAGCCCAGAGCCCGACGCGGGGCTCAAACTCATGGAGCGCGAGATCGTGACCTGGCTGAAGTCGGATGCTTAACCGACTGCACCACCCAGGCGCCCCTTGAGTAGGGTGTTCTTTAACCTCCATGCTTTTGGAGGCTTTCCAGACTTTTTCCTGTGGTTGATTTCAAGCTTCATAGCATTGTGGTCTGAAAGTATGCATGGTATGATCTCAATTCTTGTATACTTATGAAGGTCTGTTTTGTGACCCAGTATGTGATCTATCTTGGAGAATGTTCCATGTGCACTCGAGAAGAAAGTATATTTTGTTTGTTGGGATGCAGAGTTCTAAATATATCTGTGAAGTCCATCTGATCCAATGTATCATTCAGGGCCCTTGTTTCTTTATTGACCGTGTGTCTAGATGATCTATCCATTTCTGTAAGTGGAGTGTTAAAGTCCCCTGCAATTACCACATTCTTCCCAATAAGGTTGCTTATGTTTATGAGTAATTGTTTTATATATTTGGGGGCTCCGGCATTCAGCGCATAGACATTTATAACTGTTAGCTCTTCCTGATGGATAGACCCTGTAATTATTATATAATGCCCTTCTTCATCTCTTGATACAGCCTTTAATTTAAAGTCTAGTTTTTCTGATATAAGTATGGCTACTCCACCTTTCTTTTGGCTTCCAGTAGCATGGTAAATAGTTCTCCATCCCCTCACTCTCAATCTAAAGGTGTCCTCAGGTCTAAAATGAGTCTCTTGTAGACAGCAAATAGATGGGTCTTGTTTTTTTTAATCCATTCTGATACCCTATGTCTTTTGGTTGGCGCATTTAATCCATTTACATTCAGTGTTATTATAGAAAGATACGGGTTTAGAGTCATTGTGATGTCTGTATGTTTTATGCTTGTAGCGATGTCTCTGGTACTTTGTCTCACAGGATCCCCCTTAGGATCTCTTGTAGGGCTGGTTTAGTGGTGACAAATACCTTCAGTTTTTGTTTGTTTGGGAAGACCTTTATCTCTCCTTCTATTCTAAATGACAGACTTGCTGGATAAAGGATTCTCGGCTGCATATTTTTTTTCTGTTCAACACATTGAAGATCTCATGCCAATCCTTTCTGGCCTGCCAAGTTTCAAAAGAGAGATCAGTCACGAGTCTTATAGGTCTCCCTTTATATGTTAGGGCATGTTTCCCTTGCTGCTTTCAGAATTTTCTCTTTATCCTTGTATTTTGCCAGTTTCACTATGATATGTCATGCAGAAGATCGATTCAAGTTACATCTGAAGGGAGTTCTCTGTGCCTCTTGGATTTCAATGCCTTTTTCCTTCCCCAGTTCAGGGAAGTTCTCAGCTATTATTTTTTCAAGTACACCTTCAGCACCTTTCCCTCTCTCTTCCTCCTCTGGGATACCAATTATGCGTATATTATTTCTTTTTAGTGTATCACTTAGTTCTCTAATTTCCCCCTCATACTCCTGGATTTTTTTATCTCTCTTTTTCTCAGCTTCTTCTTTTTTCATAATTTTATCTTCTAGTTCACCTATTCTCTCCTCTGCCTCTTCAATCTGAGTCGTGGTCGTTTCCATTTTATTTTGCATCTCGTTTAAAACGTTTTTCAGCTCCTCCTGACTGTTCCTTAGTCCCTTGATCTCTGTAGCAAGAGATTCTCTGCTGTCCTCTATACTGTTTTCAAGCCCAGTGATTAATTTTATGACTATTATTCTAAATTCACTTTCTGTTATATTATTTAAATCCTTTTTGATCACTTCACTAGCTGTTGTTATTTCCTAGAGATTCTTTTGAGGGGAATTCTTCCGTTTGGTCATTTTGGATAGTCCCTGGAGTGGTGCGGACCTGCAGGGCACTTCCCCTGTGCTGTGGTGTATAACTGGAGTTGGTGGGTGGGGACGCAGTCAGACCTGTTGTCTGCCCCCAGCCCACCGCTGGGGCCACAGTCAGACTGGTGTGTGCCAGTCTGGGAATCACTGTGGGGTGGCATGGCCTGTCTGGGCTACTTGCACACTGCCAGGCTTGTGGTGCTGGGGATCTGTCGTATTAGCTGGGGTAGGCAAGGTGGGTAGGCAAGGTGCACAGGGGCAGGAGGGGCAGGCTTAGCTCGCTTCTCCTTAGGTGATCCACTTCAGAAGGGGCCCTGTGGTAGCGGGAGGGAGTTAGACCTGCTGCTGGAGGGGTGGCTCCGCAGAAGCACAGCGTTGGGTGTTTGTGCGGAGCAAGAAAGTTCCCTGGCAGGAACTGGTTCCCTTTGGGATTTTGGCTGGGGGGGGATGGGCGAGGGAGATGGCGCTGGCTAGTGCCTTTGTTCCCTGCCAAACTGAGCTCTGTCGTCCTAGGGCTCAGCAACTCTCCCTCCCTTTGTTCTCCAGCCTTCCCACTTTCTGAGCAGAGCTCCCAGATGCTATGTCCCGCTTGCTGTCGGAACACACTCCGTCTGGCCCCTCCGCTTTTGCAGGCCAGACTCAGGGGCTCTGCTTGGCCGGCGGGCTGCCCCTCTGCCCTGGCTCCCTCCCGCCAGTCTGTGGAGCGCGCACCGCCTCGCCGCCCTTCCTACCCTCTTCTGTGGGCCTCTCGTCTGCGCTTGGCTCCGGAGACTCCATTCTGCTAATCCTCTGGCGGTTTTCTGGGTTATTTAGGCAGGTGTAGGTGGAATCTAAGTGATCAGCAGGACACGCAGTGAGCCCAGCGTCCTCCTATGCTGCCATCTTCCGAAAAAGGGAAAAGCGATTCAACAATTCTATACATTACTCAGTGCTCATCATGATAAATGCTCTCTTAATCCCCTCCAACTATTTTACCCATCTCCCCTCCCACCTCCCCTCCGGTAATCATATGTTTGTTCCTATAATTAAGAATCTGGTTTTTTTGGTTTGTCTCTTTTTTTCCTTGTTTGCTTTGTTTCTTAAGTTTCACATATGAGTGGAATCATATGGCATTTGTCTTTCTCTAACTGGCTTATTTCACTTAGCATTATACTCTTTAGATCCAGTAATGTTGTTGCAAATGGCAAGACTTCATTCTTTTTTATGGCTTTGTAACATACACACATGTACACGCACATACACACACACACTCACCATATCTTTATCTATTCATCTATCGATGGACACGTGAGCTGCTTCCATAATTTGGATATTGAAAATAATGCTGCCAAAAACAGGGGTGCATATACCTTTTTGAGTTAGTGTTTTTGTATTCTTTGGGCAAATGCCCGATAGTGAAATTACTGGATCCTATGGTAATTTTACTTTTAATAATTTGAGGAACCTCCATACTGTTTTCCACAGTGACTGCACGAGTTTGCATTCCCACCAATAGTACATGAGGATTCCTTTTTCTCCACATTCTCACCAACACTTCTTTATTGTGTTTTTGATTTCAGCCATTCTGTCAGATGTGAAGTGATATCTCATTGTAGTTTTGATTTGCATTTCCCTTGTGATGAGTGATGTTGAGCATCTTTTCAGGTGTCTGTTAGCCATCTGTATTTCTTCTTTGGAGAAATGTCTGTTCATGTCTCCTGCCCATTTTTAATGGGATTATTTGATTTTTTGGTGTTGAGGTGTATACATTCTTTATATTTTGGATACTAGCCCTTTCTCAGATGTGTTGTTTGCAAATATCTTCTCCATTCAGTAAGCTGCCTTTTAGTTTTGTTGATTCCTTCCTTTGCTTTGCATAAGTATTTCATTTTGATGTAGTCCCCATAGTTTGTTTTTGCTTTTGTTTCCCTTGCCTCAGGAGACATATCTAGAAAAATGTTATGGGTGATGTCAGAGAAATTACTGCCTGTGTTCTCTTCTAGGATTTTTATGTTTTTGGGTCTCACTTTTAGGTCTTTCATCCATTTTGAGTTTATTTTTGTGTATAGTGTGAGAAAGTGGTCTGGTTCCATTCTTTTGCACATCACTGTCCAGTTTTCCCAACACCATTTGTTGAAGAGACTGTCTTCCTCCATTGCATATTCTTTCCTCCTCTGTCAAAGATTAGTTGACCATATAAACATGGGTTTATTTCTGGACTTTCTATTCTGTTCCATTGATCTATGTGCCTATTTTTATGCCAGTACCATACAGTTTTGATTACTAAAGATTTGTAGTGGATTACTAAAGCTTTGAAACCTGGGGTTGTGATACCTCCAGTTTTGTTCTTCTTTTTCTTTTTTTTTTTTTTCAACGTTTTTTATTTTATTTATTTTTGGGACAGAGAGAGACAGAGCATGAACGGGGGAGGGGCAGAGAGAGAGGGAGACACAGAATCGGAAACAAGCTTCAGGCTCCGAGCCATCAGCCCAGAGCCTGACGCGGGGCTCGAACTCACGGACCGCGAGATCGTGACCTGGCTGAAGTCGGACGCTTAACCGACTGCGCCACCCAGGCGCCCCTGTTCTTCTTTTTCAAGATGCAATGGATTTCTGTACACAGATTTTGTTTTCTGTGACCTTACTGAATTAATTTATTAGTTCTACTAGTTTGTTTGTGGAGTCTTTAGGATTTTCTATGTAGAGTATCATGTCATCTGCAAATAGTGAAAGTTTTACTTCTTCTTTACTCATTTGTAAGCCATTTGTTTCTTTTGGTTGTCTGATTGCTGTGGCTAGAATTCCAGTACTGTGTTGAATAAAAGTGATGATCATGAACATCCTTGTCTTATTCCTGAACTTAAGAGAAAAGCTCTCAGTTTTTCACCATTGAGTATGATGTTGGCTGTGGGTTGTTCATATAAGGTCTTTGTTATGTTGAGGTGTGTTCCCTCTGAACCTACTGTGCTGAAGATTTTAATTTTCATCATCATCATTATTATTTATTTCATTATTTTCAAATAGCCAGCATGAGTGGATGTTGTACCTTGTCAAATGCTTTTTCTGCATCATGTTGAAATGACCATATCATTTTTAATCCTTTCTTTTATTGATGTGATGTATCAAGTTGATAGATTTGCAAATAATGAACCACCCTTGCATCTTAGAATAAATCTCACTTGATAGTGGTGACTTTTTAAAAATGTATTGTTGCTTTCAGTTTGCCAATATTTTGTTGAAGAATTTTGCATCTAAGTTCATCAGAGATGTTGTCCTGAAGTTCTCTTTTTTTGTATGTGTGTCTTTATCTGGTTTGTTATCAGGTAATGCTGATCTCATAGAATGAATTTGTAAGCCTTCCTTTCTCTGATATTTCTTGGAATAGTTTGAGAAGAATTGATATTAACTCTTCTTTAAATGTTTGGTAGAATTCACCTGTGAAGCCATCTGGTCCCATATATTTTTGATTTCTTCTTTGAGTTCTTGGTTTCATTGTTAGTAACATGTTATTATATTATATTATAGTAACCAATACATTGTTAGTAACATGTTATTTAATCTCCATGTATTTGTGTTCTTTCCAGATTTTTTTGGTTGATTTCTAGTTTCATAGTGTTGTGGTCAGAAAAGATTCATGGTATGACTTCAGTCTTTTTGAATTTGGTGAGACCTGCTTTGTGTCCTAATGTGATTTCTTTTGGAGAATGTTCCATATGCACTTGAAAAGAATGTAATCCAGTTAAGAAATGGGCAGAAGACAGGGAGCCTGGGTGGCTCAGTCGGTTAAGCGGCCACCTTCAGCTCAGGTCATGCATGATCTCACGGTTTGTGAGTTCGAACCCCGCACGGGGCTCTGTGCTGACAGCTCAGAGCCTGGAGCCTGCTTCAGATTCTGTGTCTCCCTCAATCACTGCCCCTCTCCCACCCATGCTTTGTCTCTCTTACTCTAAAAAAAGAGAAAAAATGTTAAAAAAATAAAAAAAAAAGAAATGGGCAGAAGACTTGAATAGACATTTCTCCAAGAAAACCTACAAATGGCTAACTGACACATGGAAAGATGTTCAACATCACTCATCATCATGGAAATGCAAATCAAAAGTAGAGTGAGTTATCACCTCACAGCTGTCAGAACAGCTAAAATTAACAACACAGGAAAGAACAGATGTTGGTAAGGATGCAAGGAAAGGGGAAATCTCTTACACTGTTGGTGGGAATGCAAACTGGTGCAGCAACTCTGGAAAACAATTTTTGAAGTTCCTCAAAAAGTTAAAAATAAAACTACCCCGTGATCCAGCAATTACATTACTAGGTATTTACCCAAAAGGTACAAAGATACTGATCAAAGGGGCACATGCACTCCAATGTTTATGGCAGCATTATCCCCAATAGCCAAATTATGGAAAGAGCCCAAAAGTCCATTGACTGATGAGTGGATAGAGATATGGTATATATATCTTTATATACACACAATGGAATATTACTCAGCCATAAAAAGAATGAAATCTTCCCATTTGCAACAACATGGATAAAGCTAGAGTCTATTATGCTAAGCAGTATGTCAGAGAAAGATAAATACCATATGATTTTCACTCATATGTGGAATTTAAGAAACAAAAGATACGAACATAAGGGAAAGGAAAACAAAAAGAGAGGAAGGCAAACCATCAAACGGACTCTTAACTATAGAGAAAAAACTGATGGCTGCTGGAGGGGAGGTGGGTGAGGGGAATGGGCTAAATGGGTGATGGGTATTCAAGAGGACACTTGTTGGGATGAGCACTGGGTGTTATATGTAAGTGATGAATCACTAAATTCTACTCCTGAAACTAATATTACACTATATGTTAACAAACTAAAATTTAAATAAAAACTTGAAACATTAAAAAATATGTATTCTGCTCTTTTAGGATGGAATATTCTGAATCAATCTGTTAGTTCCATCTGGTCCAATGTGTTATTCAAAGCCACTGTTTCCTTGTTGATTTTCTGTTTTGATGATCTATGCATTGATATAAGTGGGTGCTAAATTCCCCTACTATTGTTAGATTATTATGAATTACTTCCTTTGTGTTTCTTATTGCCTGCTTTATGTATTTGGGTGCTTTCATGTAGGGTGCATAAATATTTACAATTTTCATATCTTCTTGTTAGATTGTTCCATTTATGATTATATAGAGTCCTTTTTTGTTTCCTCTTACCTTTGTTTTAAAGTCTATTTGGTCCAGGGGCGCCTGGGTGGCTCAGTCGGTTAAGCGTCCGACTTTGGCTCAGGTCACGATCTCGTGATTTGTGAGTTCGAGCCCTGAATGGGGCTCTGTGCTGACAGCTCGGAGCCTGGAGCCTGCTTCAGATTCTGTGTCTCCCTCTCTCTCTGCCCCTCCCCTGCTCACTCTGTGTCTCTGTCTCTCAATAATAATAAGCATTAAAAAAATTTTTAAGTCTATTTGGTCCGTTATAAGAGATGCTACCCCGGCGTTCTTTTCACTTCCATTTGCATGATAAATGCTTTTCCATCCCTTCACTTTAAAAAAATTTTTTTTTTAATTTTTATTATTTTTTAAATGTTTATTCTTTGAGAGAGAGTGAGAGAGAGAGAATGCACAAGCAGGGGAGAGGCAGAAAGAGGGAGACACAGAATCTGAAGCAGGCTCCAGGCTCTGAATTGTTAGCACAGAGCCTGATGTGGAGCTTGAACTCATGAACCATGAGATCATGGCCTGAGTCGAAGTTGGACACAACTGATTGAGCCACCCAGGTGCCCCTCCGTTTCTTCACTTTCATTCTGTATGTGTTTTAAGGTCTGAAGTGAGTCTCTTCTAGTTAGCATACAGATGAGTCTTGGTTTTATATCCATTTTGTCACCTTATTTATTTTGATTGAAGAGTGTAGTATATTTAAATTCAAGGTAATTATTGATAGGTATGTACTTACTGTCATTTTTTTACAATTTTTTTTTTTTAGTTCTTCTTTGTCCCTTTCTTCTCTTGCTCTGTTCTCTTATGATTTGATAGCCATCTTTGTGATATACTTGGATTCTTACTTTTTATTTTTTGTATTTCTATTACTGGATTTTGATTTGTAGTTACCAGTAGGTTTGTATACATTATGCTATGCATATGGTAGTCTATGTTAAATTAATGGTGACTTATGTTTGAATTCATTCTTTTTTTTAATATGAAGTTTATTATCAAATTGGTTTCCATACAACACCCAGTGCTCATCCCAACAGCTGCCCTCCTCAATGCCCATCACCCACTTTCCCTTCCCTCCCACCCCCCATAAACCCTCAGTTTAGTCTCAGTTTTTAAGAGTCTTTTATGGTTTGCCTCCTTCCCTCTCTGTAACTTTTTTTTCCCCTTTCCGTCCCCTGTCGTCTTCTGTTAAGTTTCTTAGGATCCACATAAGAGTGAAAACTTATGTGACTTATTTCACATAGCATATCACTCTCCAGTTCCATCTATGTTGTTACAAATTTCATTCTTTCTCAATATTTCATTCTTTCTCAATGCCAAGTAGTATTCCATTGTATATATAAACCGCAACTTCTTTATCCATTCATCACTTGATGGGCATTTAGGCTCTTTCCATAATTTGGCTATTGTTGAAAGTGCTGCTATAAACATTGGGGTGCAAGTGCCCCTATGCATCAGCACTACTGTATCCCTTGGGTAAATTCCTAGCAGTGCTATTGCTGGATCATAGGGTAGATCTATTTTTAATTTTTGAGGAACCTCCACACTGTTTTCCAGAGCGGCTGCACCGGTTTGCATTCCCATGTTTGAACTCATTCCAAAAGCACTACATTTTTACTCCCTTCCCCACCATGTTTTGGGTATTTGATGTCATACTTTATGTCATTATGTCTTGTGAATCTCTTGACTAATTTTTATAGATATACTTAATTTTACTGATTGTTTGCTTCCTACTTTTTTTACTCCTGCTTATGGTCTTTCCTTTCCACTCAAACCGTCCCCTTTAACATGTTTTTTTGAGGTTGATTTAGGGGCAATGAGTTCCTTTACCTTTTGTTTGATAAGATAAACTCTTTATCTCTCTTATTCTGAATGATAGTCTTGCTGGATAGAGTATTCATGGTGGCAGGTTTTTTTTTTCTTTCTTTCATCACTTGAAATATCATTCCATTCCCTTCTGGCCTGCAAAGTTTCTGCTGAAAAATCAGCTGATAGCTTAATGGATTTCCCCTGTATGTAACTATTTTCTTTCTCCTCATGCTTTTAAAATTCTCTCTTTATCACCACTATTCACCATTAAAAGTTTTTAAAATTGTATTATTTTCTTTTATTTTTACTTTTGTATATATAGACAGAGTGTGAGTGAGGGGAGAGGGACAGAGGGAGAGAGAAAATCTTAAGCAAACCACAATCTCAGCGTGGAGTCTGATGCAGGGGCTTGATCCCACAACCCTGGGATCATGACCTGAGCTGAAATCAAGAGTCAGATGCTCAACCAACTGAGCCACCCAGGTGCCCGACTATTTGCCATTTTAGTTATATGTGTCTTGGTATGGACCTCCTTGGGTTGATTTAGTTAGGGGCTCTCTGTGCATCCTAGATCTGTATTTCTCTTTCCTTCCCCAGATTCAAGAAGTTTTCAAATGCATTTTCTGCCTCCTTTCCTCTCTCTTCTCTCTTCCCCTGTATTATGCTTGATGGTGTTGCTGAATTCTCTTACTCAATTTTCATTTATTATTATTTTTTCTGTCTTCTGTTCACCTTGATTACTTTTCATTACTCTATTCTCCAGGATGCTGATCCATTCTGGTTACTGTAGTCTACTATTGATTCCCTCTTTTGTGTGTGGTGTGTGTGTGTGTGTGTGTGTGTGTGTGTGTGTGTGTGTTTGGGTAATTCTTTTCTTTTTCTCTTTTTTCTTTTAATTTATTTATTGTTTAATTGACATTCAAGCTAGTTAGCATATGGTGCAACAGTGTTTTCAGGAGTAGATTCCTTAATGCCCCTTACACACTTAGACCATCTTCCCTCCCACAACCCCTCCAGCAACCCTGTTTGTTCTCTATATTTAAGAGTCATATGTATATGTATATGTATATATATATATACACACACACACATATATATACATAGAATTTTTCATATATATATATATATATATATATATATACAAATATATATAATTTATTGTCAAATTGGTTTCCATACAAAACCCTGTGGTCATCCCAACAGATGCCTTCCTCAATGCCCATCACCCATGTTCCCCTCTCCCCCACCCTCCATCAACCCTCCATTTTTTCTTAGTATTTAAGAGTCTCTTATGGTTTGCCTCCTTCCCTATCTGTAACTCCCCCCCCATAACTTTCCCTCCCTTCCCTTCCCCCAGTCTTCTGTTAAGTTTCTCAAGATGCACATATGAGTGAAAACATATGGTATCTTTCTATGCCTGACTTATTTCACTTAGCATAATACTGTCCAGTTCCATCCACATTGCTGCAATTAACCAGATTTCATTCTTTCTCATTGCCAAGTAGTATTCCATTATACATATAAACCACATCTTCTTTATCCATTCATCAGTTGATGGACATTATGCTCTTTCCATAATTTGGCTATTGTTGAAAGTGCTGCGATGAACATTGGGGTACAAGTGCCCTTATGGATCCGCACTCCTGTATCCCTTGGGTAAATTCCTAGCAGTGCTATTGCTGGGTCATAGGGTTGATCTATTTTTAATTTTCGAGGAACCTCCACACTGTTTTCCAGAGTGGCTGCACCAGTTTGCATTCCCACCAATAGCGCGAGAGGGTTCCTGTTTCTCCACATCCTCGCCAGCATCTATAGTCTCCTGATTTGTTCATTTTGGCCACTCTGACTGGCATGAGGTGGTATCTTAGTGTGGTTTTGATTTGTATTTCTCTGATGAGGAGTGACATTGAGATTCTTTTCATGTGCCTGTTGGCCATCTGTATGTCTTCTTTGGAAAAGTGTCTATTCATGTTTCCTGCCCATTTCTTCACTGGATTATTTGTTTTTCAGGTGTGGAGTTTGGTGAGTTCTTTATAGATTTTGGATACTAGCCCTTTGTCCGATATGTCATATGCAAATATCTTTTCCCATTCCGCCAGTTGCCTTTTAGTTTTGTTGATTGTTTCCTTTGCAGTGCAGAAGCTTTTTATCTTGATGAGGTCCCAATAGTCCATTTTTGCTTTTAATTCCCTTGCCTTTGGAAACGTGTCGAGTAAGAAATTGCTGCAGCTGAGGCCAGCGAGGTATTTCCTGCTTTCTCCTCTGGGTTTTGATGGTTTCCTGTCTTGCATTCAGGTCCTTCATCCATTTTGAGTTTATTTTTGTGACTGGTGTAAGAAAGTGGTCTAGTTTCATTCTTCTGCATGTTGCCGCCCAGTTCTCCCAGCACCACTTGTTAACGACACTGTCTTTTTTCCATTGGATGTTCTTTCCTGCTTTGTCAAAGATTAGTTGGCCATCTGTTTGTGGGTCCAATTCTGGGGTCTCTCTTCTATTCCATTGGTCTATGTGTCTGTTTTTGTGCCACTACCATACTGTCTTGATGATTATAGCTTTGTAGTGAAGGCTACAAGTCTGGGATTGTGATGCCTCCTGCTTTGGTCTTCTTCTTCAATATTACTTGGGCTATTCGGGGTCTTTTGTGGTTCCATACAAATTTTAGGATTGCTTGTTGTAGCTTCTAGAAGAATGCTGGTACAATTTTGATTGGGATTGTATTGAATGTGTAGATTGCGTTGGGTAGTATTGACATTTTAACAATATTTATTCTTCCAATCCGTGAGCATGGAATGTTTTTCCATTTCTTTGTACCTTCTTCAATTTCCTTCAACAGCTGTCTATAGTTTTCAGCATACAGATCTTTTATGTCTTTAGTTAGGTTTATTCCTAGGTATTTTATGATTCTTGGTGCAATTGTGAATGAGATCAGTTTCTTTATGTGTCTTTCTGTTGCTTCATTATTAGTGTATAAGAATGCAACTGATTTCTGTACATTAATTTTGTATCCTGCGACTTTGCTGAATTCATATATCAGTTCTAGCAGACTTTTGGTGGAGTCTATTGGGTTTTCCATTTATAGTATCATGTCATCTGCACAAAGTGAAAGCTTGACTTCATCTTTACCAATTTTGATGCCTTTGATTTCATTGTGTTGTTTGTTTGCTGATGCTAGAACTTCCAACACTATGTTAAACAACAGTGGTGAGAGTGGGCATCCCTGTCGTGTTCCTGATCTCAGGGAGAAAGCTCTCAGTTTTTCCCCATTGAGGTTGATATTAGCTGTGGGCTTTCATAAATGGCTTTTATGATGTTTAAGTATGTTCCTTCTATTCTGACATTCTCGAGGGTCTTTATTAAGAAAGGATACTGTGTTTTGTCAAATGCTTTTTCTGCATCGATTGACAGGATCATATAGTTGTTATCTTTTCCTTCATTAATGTGATGTATCACATTGATTGAATTGTGAATAATGAACCAGCCCTGCAGCCCAGGAATCAATCCCACTTGGTCGTGGTGAATAATTCTTTTTATATGCTGTTTAATTCGATTTGCTAGTATCTTGTTGAGAATTTTTGCACCCATATTCATCAGGGATATTGGCCTGTAGTTCTTTTTTATTTTTTTTATTGCTGGGATTCTGTCCGGTTTGGGAATCAAAGTCATGCTGGCTTCATAGAATGAGTCTGGAAGTTTTCCTTCCCTTTCTATTTTTTGGAACAGCTTGAGAAAGATAGGTATTATCTCTGCTTTAAATGTCTGGTAGAATTCCCCTGGGAAGCCATCTGGTCCTGGACTCTTATTTGTTGGGAGACTTTTGATAGCTGATTCAATTTCTCCACTAGTTATGGGTCTGTCAAAGTTTCTATTTCTTTCCATTTGAATTTTGGAAGTGTGTGGGTGTTTAGGAATGTATCCATTTCTTCTAGGTTGTCCAGTTTGTTGGCATATAATTTCTCATAGTATTCCCTGATAATTGCTTGTATTTCTGAGGGACTGGTTGTAATAATTCCATTTTCATTCATGATTTAACTATTTGGGTCCTCTCCCTTTTCTTTTTGAGAAGCCTGGCTAGATATTTATCAATTTTGTTTATTTTTTCCAAAAACCAACTCTTGGTTTCATTGGTCTGCTCTACTCTTTTTTAGATTCTATATTGTTTATTTCTGCTCTGATCTTTATTATTTCTCTTCTTCTGCTGGGTTGGGGTGTCTTTGCTGTTCTGCTTCTATTTCGATTAGGTGTGCTGTTAGATTTTGTATTTGGGATTTTTCTTGTTTCTTGAGATAGGCCTGGATTGCAATGTATTTTCCTCTCAGGACTGCCTTCGCTGCATCCCAAAGTATTTGGATTGTTGTATTTTCATTTGTTTCCATATAATTTTTAATTTCTTCTCTAATTGTCTGGTTGACCCATTCATTCTTTTTTTTTTTTCAACATTTTTTTCTATTTATTTTTGGGACAGAGAGAGACAGAGCATGAACGGGGGAGGGGCAGAGAGAGAGGGAGACACAGAATCAGAAACAGGCTCCGGGCTCCGAGCCATCAGCCCAGAGCCTGATGCGGGGCTCGAACTCACGGACCGCGAGATCGTGACCTGGCTGAAGTCGGATGCTTAACCGACTGCGCCACCCAGGCGCCCTGACCCATTCATTCTTTAGTAGGGTGTACTTCAACCTCCATGCTTTTGGAGGTTTTGCAGACTTTTTCCTGTGGTTGATTTCAGGTTTCATAGCATTGTGGTCTGAAAGTGTGCATAGTATGATCTCATTTCTTTTATACTTATGAAGGGCTGTTTTGTGACCTAGTATGTGATCTATCTTGGAGAATGTTCCATGTGCACTTGAGAAGAAAGTATATTCTGTTGCTTTGGGATGCAGAGTTCTAAATATATCTGTCAAGTCCATCTGATCCAAAATACCATTTAGGGCCCTTGTTTCTTTATTTATTCTCTGTTTAGATGATCTATCCATTGTTGTAAGTGGAGTATTAAAGTCCTCTCATTTTGTCTCTCTGTGTCTGTTTCTTTCTGTTAGTAAAGTCGGGTACTTCTCCTTTTCTTGAAAGTAGTGGCTTCATGAAGAAGAGGTCCTGTGGTGCCCTGTAGTGCAATATCCCATGTTCACCAGAACCTGGCATTTCAGGGGTGTCTCTTATGTGTGTTGTATGTGTCCACCTGTTGTGGCTGAGCCACTTTTGCCTTCAGTCCAGTTATCTGCAATGGTTCTCTTTGCCTGTTGTGAGCAGGGTTTGGTTGTTGTGTTGTTAATGGGCCATTCTGGGATAGCTGGTGCTTGAATGGAGTAAGACTAGGCATTTGCTAGAGACGAGGTAGCACTGAATGCTGGGGACTTTCCCTACATTGTCCCTTGGGAATATTTCATTGGGTGGGACCTGAAGTTATATCAGATGTCTGCCTCCAGTGCACTGCTGTGTGTGGTTATCTTTCCCTCTCCCAGGTAGGAGTCACTTTGGGGTGATGCTACTTCCACCCTGCCAGGCTTGTGGCACCACTTTGAATGAACTCTGGCCAAGGCATATTGGAGGGTGCAGGTTCATAGGAGAATGTAGAGACAGAGTGTGTGGTGTCAACAATGTTTGTGTAAGTCAGCTGTGGGAAGGAACCTGGAGCTGAGGCGTGGCTTGAGGAGGTGTGTGTGCATGAGAATGTGAGGGCGGATAGTGCCGTTAGCAAGTTAGGTAGCTAGGGTTGGGGCTGAGCTGATTCCCTCAGGTGTCTGTGTGTCTAGGTTGGGAGTCTTGGGAAGGAAGTAGTGCCAGCCAACTCTTTAATTCCTGGAGAAGTCTCCCAATGATTCCTCTTCCTCCAGTATAGGCTCTGAGATTAGTAAGCAAATCTCCCACATTGTATTTTTCAAACAGCTGCTTCTATGTTGTACCTCATGTGGGGATATTGGTTGTTATGTCTCTTTAAGGGTGGGGACTTAGTTTCCTCTTACCCTTGACTCTCCCAGAGCCAACCCTACTGATTTTGAAAGTCCCAGATGTTAAGCCCTGCTGATTGTAAAAACTTGCAAAATTATGCCCCTCTGGTTTTCATGCATGTTTCCTGTGCCTGGGGTGCTTGGTGTGAGTCTCGCCTCTCCTCTTTCCACACCCAGAGTCCCTCCTTCCCTCAGACAGTCCCATGAATCCATTTAGCTCCAGAGTGTGTCTCTTTCCTTCCTACTGTCTTCGATGTGGCGTCTTTCCTACATTGACCTGTAAAGAGACTGTTCTGCCAGTCTTTGGGTTTTCTGTGTTATTGTCAGCTTAGGGTCCTCTTACGCCATCTTCCCCTGCTGATAATCTTATTGAGGATCCTTTTTGTTATGTGGCAAGTTTCTTCTCTCTTGCTGCTTTCAAGAATCTGTTTGTCTTTGCTTATTGAAAATTTGTTTATAATATGTCTCAGTATGGGTCTCTTTGAGTTTATCTTAGTTGGAGTTTGTTGAGCTTCTTAGATGTCTATATTCATGTCTTTCATCAGATGTAGGAAGTTTTTAGCCCGTGGTTTTTCAAATATTCTCTCTGTCCCTTTCTTCCTTTTTCTCTGTAACTCCCAGGATGCAAATGTTATTCTGCATGATGGTGCCCCCCAGGTCCTTTAGGCTTTGTTCACTTTCCTTCAGTTTTTTCTTTCTCTTCAACAGACTAAATAATTTCCATTGTCCTATCTTCAAGTTCATAGGTTCTTCTCCTTTTTTCTTTTTTTTTTTGGTCTGCTCAAATCTGTCTTTGAATCCCTCTAGTGAATCTTTGAATTCACCTGTATTATATAGCTCCAGAATTGTTTTTTGGTTTCTTTTTAGGTTTTGGGTCTCTGTTAGTATTTCCAATTTCATAGTGTTGTGGTCTGAAAATATGCATGATATGATCTTGATATTTTTGTACTTGTTGAGGGCTGATTTGTGGCCCAGTATGTGATCTATTCTGGAGAACATCCTACTAAAGAATGAATGGGTGAGCCAAGAAATTAAAGAGGGAATTAAAAAGTACATGGAAGCCAGTGAAGATTAAAACATGACAGTCCAAAACATCTGGGATGCAGCAAAGGCAGTCCTAAGAGGGAAGTATATAGCAATCCAGGCATTTCTAAACAAGGAAGGAGGTCTCAGATATACAACATAATCTTATGCCTAAAGGCATAATCTTATGCCTAGAAAAATAAAAGCAAATAAAGCCCAAAACCAGCAGAAGAAGGGAAAAAATAAAGATTAAGGCAGAAATCAATGGTATCGAAATTAAAAAACAAAACAAAACAAAACAAAACAGTAGAAGAGATCAACGAAACCAGGAGCTGGTTCTTTGAAAGAATTAACAAAATTGATAAACTGTTAGCCTGATTGAGTAAAAGGAAAAAGGAAAGGACCCAAATAAATAAAATCACAAATGAAAGAGGAGAGATTACAACCAACACTACAGAAATACAAATAATAATAAGAGAATATTATGAATGATTATATGCCAACAAATTGGCAATCTGGAAGAAATGGACAAATTTCTAGAAACATGTAAACTACCAAAAGTGAAACAGGAATAAATAGAAAATTTCAACAGACCCAAAACCAGTAAAGAAATTGAATCACTAATAAAAAGTCTCCCAAAACACAAGAGTCCAGGGCTGGATGGCTTTCTAGGGGGAATTCTTCCAAATACTTAAATAATAGTTAATACTTACTCTTTTGAAGCTGTTTCAAAAGATAGAAGTGGAAGGAAAACTTCCAAACTCATTCTACGAGGCCAGCATTACTTTAATTCCAAAACCAGACAAAAATCTCACTAATAAGGGCAATTGTAGACCAATTTCCCTGGTGAACATGGATGCAAAAATTCTCAACAAGATACTAGCCAACCAGTTCCAACAATACCTTAAAAGAATTATTCACCAAGATCAAATGGGATTTTTCCTGGGATGCAGGGCTGGTTCAGTATCCACCAATCAATCAATGTGATACATCACATTAATAAAAGAAAGAAAAAGAACCACATGATCCTCTCAATAAATGCAGAGAAACCATTTGACAAAATAGAGCATCTTTTCTTGATAAAAACTCTCAAGAAAGTAGGGATAGAAAGATGATTCCTCAAGACATTAAAAGCCACATATGAAAGACCTGCTGTGAATATCATCCTCAGTGGGGAAAAACTGAGAGATTTCCCCCTAAGGTCAGGAACATGATAGGGATGACCACTCTCACCACTGTTACTTAACATAGTTTTGGAATTCCTAGCCTCAGCAATCAGACAACACAAAGAAATAAAAGACATCCAAATTGACAAGGAGGAGGTCAAACTTTCACTGTTTGCAGGTGACATGATACTGTGTGGAAAACCCAAAAGAATCCAACAAACTGCTAGAACTAATACATGAAGAGGAGGAAGAACAAAATCAGTAAAATTAAGTATATCTATAAAAATCAGTCAAGGGATTCACAAAACAAAATGGTGTAAAGTATTACTCCATATACCTAAAACATGGTGGGGAGGGAAGTAAAAATGTAGTGCTTTTAGAATGAGTTCAAATGTACATGACCATCAATGTAATATAGACTACTATATGCAGAACATAATATATACAAACCTAATGGTAGCCACAAATCAAAAACCAGTAGTAGATATACAAAAAATAGAGATAAAGAGAGCCATCAAATCACAAGAGAAGAGAGTAAGAGAAGAAAGGAACAGAGAAGAACTATAGAAACAACCATGAAACAAAAATGGCAAACGGTTCTTACCTATCAATAATTACCTTGAATCTAAATAGACTAAAGTCTTCAATCAAAAGAATACAAGGTGATGGAATGATTATAAAAACAAGACCCATGGGGCGCCTGGGTGGCTCAGTCGGTTAAGCATCCGACTTCAGCTCAGGTCACGATCTCACAGTCTGTGAGTTCGAGCCCTACGTCGGGCCCTGGGCTGATGGCTCAGAGCCTGGAGCCTGCTTCCAGTTCTGTGTCTCCCTGTCTCTCTGCCCCTCCCCCGTTCATGCTCTGTCTCTCTCTGTCTCAAAAATAAATAAACGTTAAAAAAATTAAAAAAAAATAAAAAAAAACAAGACCCATATGTATGCTGCCTACAAGAGACTCATTTCAGACCTAAAGACTCATGCAGAATGAAAGTGAAGGGGTTGAAAAGCATTTATAATGCAATGAAAGTGGAAAAAAAAGCTGGGGTAGTGACACTTATATTGAACAAAATAGACATTAAACAAAGACTATAACAAGACCAAGGACACTACATAATTTTATTGGGAATAATCCAACAAGAATATATAACAATTGTAAATATTTTTGCATCAACATACATAAAAGAAGTTATCAATAGTAATACAATAATAGCAGGAGACTTTAACACCCCACTTACATCAATGAATGTATCATCCAAACAGAAAATCAACAAGGAAACAGTGGCTTTGAGTAACATATTGGACCAGATCAATCTAACATATATTCAGAATATTCCATCCTAAAACAGAAGAATACACATTCTTTTTAACTGTGCGTGGCACATTCTCCAGAATAACTCACATGTTAGGCCATGAAACAAGTCTCAACAAATTCAAAACGATTGAATTCATACTATGCATATGACCACAATGCTTTGAAACTAGAAATCAACCACAAGAAAAAAACCTGAGAAGAACACAAATAGATGGAGGTTAAATAACATGATACTAAACAATGAATCAGTCAACCAGGAAATCAAAGAGGAAATAAAAAAATACATGGAGACAAATGAATATTAAAACATAATGGTCCACAATCTTTGGGATGCAGCAAAAGCTTTCCTAAGAGAGAAATTTACAGCAATTCAGGTCTTCCTCAAGAAGCAAGAAAAATCTAAAATAAAAACCTAATCTTACACTTCAAGGAGCTAGAAAAAGAACAAATAAAACCCAAAACCAAGAGAAGGAAGGAAATAATAAAGATTAGAGCAGAAATAAACAAAGTAGTAGCTTAAAAAAAAAAAAAAGAACAGATCATTGTAACCCAGAAGTGATTTTTAGAAAAGATCAACAAAATTGATAAATCTTTAGTCAGACTAATCAAAAACAAAAACAAACAAAAACAAAAACAGAGGATGCAAATAAACAGAATCAAAAATTAAAGAGATTAATGACCAACACCTGAGAATTACAAAGGATTATGAGGGAATATTATGAAAAATTATATGCCAAAAATTGGACAACCTAGAAAAAATGGATAAATTCCTAGATACATAAAACCTCCAAATCTGTGTCAGTAAGAAATAGAAAATTTCAACAGACTGATTAACAGCAATGAAGTCAAAACAGTAATCAGAAAACTCCCCAACAAACAAAAATTCAGAATCAGATGGCTTCACAGGGGAATTCTACCAAACATTTAAAAAAGAGTTAATACATCTTCTCACACTATTCTAAGAGATAGAAGAGGAAGCAAACCTTTCAAATTCATTCTATAAGGCCAGCATTACTGTAATACCAAAACCAGATACAGATACTACAAAAAAAAAAAAGAAGAATAAAGGAAAAAAAATCCAGCTCTGATGAACATAAATGCAAAAATCCTCAACAGAACATTGGCATTCAGAATCCAATAATCCATTAAAAAATCATTGATCACAATCAAGTGGATTTATTCTGGGATGCAAGAGTGATTCAATATTCTCAAATCAATCAATATGATACATCACATCAATAAGAGAAAGGATGGGAGCCCCTGGGTGGCTCAGTTGGTTAAGTGTCCGACTTCAGCTCAGGTCATGATCTGTGGTTCACAAATTCAAGCCCTGTGTTGGGGTCTGTGCTGGCAGCTCTGGAGCCTGCTTCAGATTCTTTGTCTCCCTCTCTCTCTGCCCTTCCCCTGCTCTCACTCTGTCTCTCTCTCAAAAATAAGTAAACATTAAAAATTAAAAAAAAAATAAAGAATGAAAACATCCTTTGAATATGATAATTTCCATAGATACAGAAAATGCATTTGACCTAATATCCATTCATGATAAAAAAAAAAACCCTCAACAAAATAGGTTTAGAGGGAACATACTTCAATATAATAAAGGACATACGAGAAAAACACAAAGCTAACATACTTAATGGTCAAAACCAGAGCTTTTCTTCAAAGATCAAGAGGAAGAGAAGGATGTCCACTCTCACCATTTTTATTCAGCATAGTACTAGAAGTGCTAGCCACAGCAATACGACAACAAAAGAAATTAAAGCATCCAAAATGGTAAGGAAGAAGTAAAACTTTCACTATTTGCAGATGACATGATACTATATATATAGACAACCCTAAAGAACCCACCAAAAAACTGTTAGAACTAATAGATGAAATTAATAATGTCACAGGATAAAAAATCAATATGCAGAAATCTGTAGCATTTTGATACATAGATAACAAAGCAAAAGAAAGAGAAATTAAGAAAACAATCCCATTTACAATTGCACCAAAAATAATAACATACCTATCAATAAACTTAGGAGGTGAAAGACCTGTATTCTGAAAACTATAAAACACTGATGAAAGTAATTGAAGATAAAACAAATGAAAAAGATATTCCATACTCATGGATTGGAAGAACAAATATTGCTGAGATATCCATACTACCCAAACCTATCTACAGATTTAATGCAATCTCTATCAAAATATCAGCATTTTTCACAGAACTAGAACAAATAACCCTAAAATTTATATGGAACCATGAAAGACCCTGGATAGCCAAAGCAATATTGAAAAAGAAGAACAAAACTAAAGGTTATTACAATCCCAGATTTCAAGATACACTACCTAGCTGTAGTAATCAAAACTGTATGGTCCTGGCACAAAAACAGACATATAGATCAATGGAGCAGAACAGAGAGCCCAGAAATAAATCTATACCTATAAGGTCAATTAATCTTTGACAGAAGAGACAAGAATATGCAATGGAGGAAAAGATAGTCTCTTCAACAGATGGTGTTGGGAAAACTGGACGATCTGCAAAAGAATGAAACTGGACCACTTTCTCACACTATACACAAAAATAAACTCAAAATATATGAAAGACCTAAAAGTGAGACCTGAAACCATAAAAATCCTAGAAGAAAACATGGGCAGTAATTTCTCTGACATCACCCATAACATTTTTCTAGATATGTCTCCTGAGGCAAGGGAAACAAAAGCAAAAATAAACTCCTGGGACTACCTCCAACTGAAAAACTTCTGCACAGCAAAGAAAACAATCAACAAGACTAAAAGACAACTTACTGAATGGGAGAAGATATTTGCAAATGACATATCTGAGAAAGGGTTAGTGTCCAAAATATAAAGAATGTATGCGACTCAACACCAAAAAATCAAATAATCCCATTAAAAATGGGCAGAAGACATGAACAGACATTTCTCCAAAGAAGCCATATAGATGGCCAATGGATGTATGAAAAGATGCTCAACATTACTCAGCATCCAGGAAATGGAAATCAAAACCACAGTGAGATACCACCTCACACTTGTCAGATTGTTTAAAATCAACAACACAAGAAACAACAAGGAGCCCTCGTGCACTGTTGGTGGGAATGCAAACTGGTGCAGCCAGTATGGAAAACAGTATGAAGGTTCCTCAAAAAATTAAAAATAGGTTTACCACATGACCCAGTAATTTCACTACTGAGCATTTACTGTAAGAATACAAAAGCACTAATTTGAAAAGATAAATGCACTCCTATGTTTTTGCAGCATCATTTACAGTAGTCAACATATAGAAGCAGCCTAAATGTCCATCGATAGATAAATGGGTAAAGAAGACATGGTGTGTATATGCAATGGAATATTACTCCGCCATAAAAAGGAATGAAATCTTGCCATTTGTAACAATATGGATGGATCTAGTGGGTATAATGCTAAGTGAAATAAGTCAGTCAGAGAAAAACAATTACCAGAGAGGAGGTGAATGGTGGGATGAATGAAATAGGTGAAGGGGATTAAGAGAGCATTTATCATGATGAGCACTGAGTAATTGTAGAATTGTTGAATCACCGTATTTTACACCTGGAACTAACATAACACTGTATGTTAATTATACTGGAATTTAAAAAATATACACATACATACATAAATGAAAAAAACCACAGCCAGACATAAAAGATAGATCACATACAAAAGAATAACAGACTTTAACCTGACAGTAATGGACACCAGACATGATAGAATGATATCTGTAAAGTGCTGCAAACAAGTAAGTGTCCACTTTGAATTTTATATCCAGGAAAATAGTCTTTCAAAATTAAAGGTGAACAAGAAAAATTTTCAGGCACACAAAATCTGAGAACTTATCAATAGATATTCACTAATGAAACTTCCCAGGGATGTATTCAGGAAGAAAGAAAATCTGAAAAAGAAGGTCTGAACTTCAAGGAAGAGCAATGAGCCAAGACAATCATATAGGTAGTTCTATATGGAGAGTAATTATATAAAACAATAAAAAACATTTAATTTTTGGAGTTAAAGAAATGTAGTAATGAAAATGCCAGACTATAATGGCAATTAGACTGGAAGGCATGATTGGAATTAAAGCATTCCAATGTCTTGTTATTATCCAGAAAGAGGGTAGAGATGTTGGTTAAGTATTCATACAAAAATTTTAAATGTAATTACTGCAGAAGAGAAATAGAATATAATTTCAAAACCTGTAGAGGGAAAAAATGAAAAGAGGAAACAAATTCCCCTCAAACAAAAGAAACACAGAGAAAGTGGAACAAAGAGAAATGCAATATAAAATACTGGAATGAGTTTCAAACACATTAGGATTCACAACAAATTTAAATAGAGGTACGTTCGGTTAAAGTATCAGTAGATGTCCAGAAAGGCTTCCAAATATGATGTTTCCAGCTGCAGATCTTAGCTAACAGCTGTTTTACAAAGTAACTGAACTATATGAAAGGCAAAGCCAACCATCCTTTGGTACAATGGAAATAGGGTGACTCAATTGCAGAAAGTTACCTTTCAGGATCTTGTTGGCACCACAGTGTGAATGCATAAGCCTTGAGGGGAAGGAGGAAAGAGGAGATGGGACTGAATAGGAAACATACAGACAGTGCATCCTTGTGGGAAACATTATGATTATTTTCCTATTACTGAGTCAAGATGGAGAAGAGATTCTGTTTTGCCAATAGCCCTTTATCTGCTTGACTGTGCTGTCTAAGAAGTTAAAGCTCATACAGCTCTCTCTCTCTCTCTCTCTCTCTCTCTCTCTTTCACACACACACACACACACACACACACACACACACACACACACACAGTTTATATAGGAAGCTATACTGAGATTCAGTATACCTATCTCAGAACTACCTTGAGCCTTTCCAACTAAAACTTCCTGAAAGCTGCTGTTGGTCCAGGAAAAACTTGTTTCATTCAAATTTAATAATCATAAAAAGGAACAAGTATACAAACTATATTGCCAGTAAAAAATGAGGAAAAGAACAAGAAAAACTGATGAAAAGTGAAGACCCTCCCAAGGAAAATGTTGACACTAACCAGATAAAAATAGTGACTACACATATCACCAGGATTTTAAAGAACTCTTTCAAGGATTAACAATGCTCAAAGAAACTACAAGTCTTTAGGGAAGATGATGTAGAACTTGCACAATAATAGAACTAATAACAAAAAGATGAGGAAGAGAAGGTAGGAGGTACTATAATGTTTTCTTAGCTTTTATAGCTAGAGGTCAAAGATATCTTAAAATTTAATAAAAGTCCAGTAGTTATGAAGGCATATGTATCAGGCAACTATTGCTGTTACCTGCTGTTATTCCAGGTAATATATTATCATACAACTTAGAGATTTAAAGAAACCATTTTTTATTTCTCATGAATCTGTGCACTGATTGGGTTGTTCTGCTGATCTGGGCAAGGTTCCTCATGTATCTCTGGTCAGTTAGCTGGGTCATTGGAGGTTGGCTGGTCTACAGTGGCTTTGGCTGGGATGTTTCATCTGACCTTCATGTACCTGTCATAGTCATCTGGCAGGCTAACCTCAACATATTCCTGTGGGAAATAAATAGAAACAAGAGAGACTGCAGAAACACACAAGTATTTCCCATGCTGCTAATATTCTTTTGTCTAAAGGAAGTCACATGGCCATGCTCAGATTCAAGAGGATTAGAAATAGACTCTACCTATTATATAGAAGAGACTTCAAAGTCCCAGGGCAAAGGGAATGGCTGCAGAAGGAGGTGAACAAATGGTGCCATTAATTCAATCAATCTACCATAGTATAAAAGTAAATTCTAGAAGAAACAAGCAAATAATATAATCTACTAAAATTTGGTGGTGGAAAAAGAGAACGGGGTGGATATAAAGTGAGAGGAAGTAGAAGTGGAGGTGTTATTAAAAATGTTATTTAAGAACCAGTAAGTCATGGCACCCACCAATCAGAATGGACACTGACCAGTATAGGAGTAGGATCCTGAGGGTCATCTACTGTTCCAGATATTGCTCTTTTTGTTGCATGAAGAGGTTTGGGAATTCCAGAAGAGTCGCAGGAAAGGCCCTTTGTTTTAATTAATTAATTAATTAATTAATTGAAATCCAAGTTAGTTAACATATTGTGCAATAATGATTTCAGGAGCAGAATTTAGTGACTTATCACTTACGGATAACACCCAATTCTCATCCCAACAAGTGCCCTCCTTAATGCCCATCCCCCCCACCCAACACCCCTCCAGCAACCCTCAGTTCTCTGTATTTAAGAGTTTCTTATGGTTTGCCTCCTTCTCTGTTTTTATCTCATTTTTCTTTCTTTTCCCCTATGTTCATCTGTTTTGTTTCTTAAATTCCACATATGAGTGAAATCATATGATATTTATCTTTCTCTGACTGACTTATTTCACTTAGTATAATGCAGTCTAGTTCCATCCACGTTGTTGCAAATGGGAAGATTTCATTCATTTTGATCGTGGAGTAATATTCCATTGTATATAAATGTCCCACATCTTCTTTATCTGTTCATCAGTTGTTGGACATTTAAATTTTTTATTTCTGTATTTTTTTAAGTTTATTTATTTTGTGAGAGAATATGCATGTGCACACACGTGGGTTGGGGATGGGCAGAAAGACAGTAAGAGGGAGAATTTCAAACAGACTCCATGCTGTCAGCACGGAGCCTGTTGTGGGGCTCAGTCTCATGACTGTGAGATCATGGCCTGAGCCAAGCCGAAATCAAGAATTTGACACTTAGCCGACTGAACCACCCAGGTACCCCTATCTTTTAAAAGTATCATTTTATTAAGTTTCAAGTTCAAAATTCTCCTTAAACTTTTAAATTCACTTCACATAGCTTATTATTATTCTTCTATCATTCTTTCCTTTTTGAACACTTTTTAAAATTTTTGTTTTATTATTTTTTCATCATGATAAGTATACTCATGAATCCCCATCACTCATTTCACCCATCCCCTCCCCCCTCCCTAACCTCCTCTGGTAACCATCAGTTTGCCCTCTGTAGTTAAAAGTCTGTTTGGTTTATCTCTCTCTTTTTTTCTTCGCTTGTTTGTTTTGTTTCTTAAATTCCACATATGAGTGAGATCATATGGTATTTGTCTTTCTCTGACTTATTTCACTTAGTATTATACTCTCTAGCCCAATCCATATTGTTGCAAATGGCAAGATTTCATTCTTTTTTTATAGATGGATAATATTCCATTGTGTGTGTGTGTGTGTGTGTGTGTGTATACACCATATCTTTTTTATTTATTTTATTTTTTATTTTATTTTTTTAAATGTTTGTTTATTTCTGAGACAGAGAGAGACAGAGCATGAGGGGGGGAGGAGCAGAGAGAGAGGGAGACAGAATCTGAAGCAGGCTCCAGGCTTCGAGCTGTCAGCGCAGAGCCCAACGCAGGGCTCGAACTCACAAGCCACGAGATCATGACCTCAGCCGAAGTCAGACGCTCAACCGACTGAGCCACCCAGGCGCCCCCACCACATCTTTTTTTTAAAAAAAATTCTTAATGTTTGTTTGTTTTTGACAGAGAGAGAGAGACAGAGAGAGACAGAGACAGAGTATGAGTGGGGGAGGGGCAGAAAGAGAGGGAGACACAGAGTGTGAAGCAGGCTCCAGGCTCCGAGCTGAGGAGCCTGTGCTGAGGCTCAGCACAGAGCCTGACGTGGGGCTCATACAGAACGTGAGATCATGACCTGAGCCAAAGTCAGAAGCTCAACAGACTGAGCCACCCAGGTGCCCCCACATCTTCTTTATCCATTCATCTATCAATGGACACTTGGGCTGCTTCTATAGTTTGGCTATTGTGAATAATGCTGCAATAAAGGGGTGCATGTGTCCCTTCAAATTAGTGTTTTTGTGCTCTTTGGATAAATACCTAATAGTGCTATTTTAAATGTTTTGAGGAACTTCTGTACTGTCTTCCACAGTGGCTGCCAGTTTACATTCTCACCAGTCCAAGAGGATTCCTTTTTCTCCACATCTTTACCAGCACTTGTTTTTCTTGTGTTATTGATTTTAGCCATTCTGACAGGTGTGAGGTGGTATCTCACTGTGGTTTTGATATTCATTTCTCTGATGATGAGTGATGTTGAGCATCTTTTCATGTGTCTATTGGCCATCTGGATGTCTTCTTTGGAAAAATGTCTTTTCAGATCCCCTGTCCATTTTTAAATCAGACTTTCTTTCTTTCTTTCTTTCTTTCTTTCTTTCTTTCTTTCTTTCATTCTTTCTGCTATTGAGTTCTATGCGTTCTTTATATTTTTTGGAAATTAGCCCCTTATCAGATATATGATTTGCAAACATTTTCTCCCATTCAATAGGTTGTCTTTTTATTTTGTTGATTTATTTTGGATCTTGAAGCTAGGAAACCGAAGCCAACAATTTCTACCAGATTTTACTTGCAATGTCTATAAATTTGAGTGAATTCCTCTTTTTTTTGAGGTCCCCCAAATAGTCTGTCTCTTGGCCTTATTTATGCCTTTTGAAAATTGGAACAGAATTCCTTTAATTTAAGAAACTTCAATATTTAATTTTTTAATACTCTTGGGAGATAGAAAAACATTATACATTCATAGAGAGAGGTAAACTCTTTCTGAATTGCAGACATATAGACATACAGAAAGCTTGAAACTCCAATCCTATAATTTCAGCCACATGTCAAGAGAAACACCAAAATATTGTGGTCTACATATCAAAGAGCTGTTCTCCTTTCCAGTGAGCAGGAAAACAAAATAAATAAAAAACCAACCAAATTCTACGTCTTCTCTCACTCAGTGAAAAATTAATATTTGTTAATAGAATCTATTAATCCAATTTTGGAGATCACTAAATGGTCATACATTCAAATGAAGTTACTGTTTTTTGCTGACACCAAGAGAGAATACTTTCTTAGCTACAACTGCATCATACACACTTATACACACAATTAGTAGAAAGGAAAAAAAAAACTGGAGAAATGGGGTCAACAAAGTTCAAGTTTTATTGTTGCTTGGCATTCACCTCTGGGAGCAAAGGCAATATGTGCCTGGGATTAATCCACCTACCGGGTACATTTTCCTAGTGATACACTTGGCTTTGTTGGTAAATTCATTGGGCATCTTGGTGGAAGACCTCCAGAAAGAGAATTAAAAAGAAAGGTAAAATCATGACTCCAATACAAATGTAAAATGAACATGTGTCAAGATTTTATTAAACCCACTTATTAATGAGGGAACCAGTAAGCTATTACAACCAGTTCCTTCTTCCCAGTAAGGAACAAAAAATACCCCTCAAAACTCAGAATGGGGTCTTCACTGGTCTGCTTGAAGTCATTTATGCCCATATTTCAACTGATCACTATGGCTAGGAAAATGGAATTCTTCGATTGTTCATGAGTTGGGTCTGTGCCCACACACGGACTGAGAATTGGGGAGAAGTGGTTCTCCAACAAAAAAAAATGGTGCATTGTTATTGACAGTAAGGAAGGAAGATGGATGCTGGGCAGATTAAACAACTGTCCACTCTGTCAGTATTTGGCTGGGTAAGAGAGTAGAAAGGCTAATGATTGGGAACCTAATTTGTTTACTATCATGGGCCGTCTAAAAGTGGAGAGTCTGATAAAAGAGATATTGTATATGTGGAACTTGACCAAACTTGGCAAAAGAACTAATATGGGAGGAAAAGACGTCAATGTCTTCTAGCCTGTGGGTCTGGGATGATGATGGGAGTCATAATGAAAATGTAGAATACAAAGGAAGAGAAGATGTGGGGGGCAAGATGATGAGTGCAGTCTAAACTCCTTAAAGTGTGTTGGGACATTGGCATGTTTCCAGGCTTAGACAAAGAAGTTAACAGAGCAGAAAAAGGTGAGATAAAAAATAAATTGTTGGAGCAAGAGGTCAGCAGAAATGGAATTAAATGCAAAATTGGTTTTGCTGATGTTTTGATACAATATTTCTTTAGAAGCAAAAAGGAAAGGTCTGGGGCACCTGGGTAGCTCAGTTGGTTAAGCGTCTGACTTCGGTTCAGGTCATGATCTTGCAGTTCCTGGGTTTGAGCCCCGGTCAGGCTCTGTGCTGATAGCTCGGAGCCTGGAGCCTGTTTCAGATTCTGTGTCTCCCTCTCTCTCTGTCCCTCTTCCAGTTGCACTCTGTCTCTGTCTGTCTGTCTCTCTCAAAAATTAAAAAAAAAAAAGCAAAAGGGAAAGATAAGAGGATAGCTAAGGTTATGGAAACATTTTAAAATAGAAGAGAGAGAAACTGAAGAAGTTCACATAGGATGACTCCAAATTCCTTAGAGGAAGAAGAGACAGAGGTGGATTTACCATGAACTTAATGACACTTAAAGCTCTGGTGCCCTTATTTTCACAGGCCTCTCCCTTTTCTAGCAATGTGTTCACATGCTTTTTATAAAATTTACAAAGTGATGATATTTAAAGTGCTGTTGGTTAAGATTGCTGTCTCTTTCCACTTCAGCTTCTTCTTTGTCATGCCTTGCCTTCATGTGGATTAGCAATGGAGTGGCAAAGTAATTTTTGGGATGTGGCTAATGGGAAGTTGAGTTGAGGATATATTTAATTCAGGTTTAGTGGGATATACTTGTTTTATTCTCAGTTACTTCTGTGTATAGTTAAGCAATTTCTAACAATCTTGGTATAGGAATGGCTTCTGGAATACTGTATTGACCACTGAACTGACTTAATCTGGCATCATAATGTATAGGTAGACAGCCATCTAAGTGCATGGCCTGACATGAACATTTTCTAAATGCTTGCTATCAGAATTATGTGGATAGTGGACCAGAAACAAATTTTGAAAAATATGGAGTCAGAAGCTGATCTGTGGGATCATATCTTATAGGTTATATATGAAAGAAAATTAATAGAGGTTTTCCCTAAATTTGACAATGATCCTAAAACTTTATGTGACATCACCAATGACAGAATTTGGAAATTGAAAGAAACTTTGAAAAATATTAATTAAAAACTTCCACAAATTTTGATCAACCATGCTAAGGAAAAGACTGAATTACCTTTCTGCTCTCTCTCTCTCTGTAGAAAATGATATTATAAAGACATTATCATATGAAGAGATAATCAAAGAGTATGTAGGCAAATAATATTATAGAGGTGTGTCAAGCAGTTTGTTACTAAAAACATTGTGTAATTTTTCTGTATATTATGACACTGTGGTATTTTCCACCTTTAAAATATATATGCTGCTATTAACAGAAAATATTGTATTCATAGTTTTGCATTCTTTTCCTTAAAGATTTCCTCTCCCTAGGTTGTGTAATCTTTAGGTCATGTGTGTATTTGGAGTTAGGTGTGTAGGAGAATGTGGTGTGTGTTTCTATTTGAGGGCTTAAAGAGAGTGAGAAAAGTCTGAAGTGAAGACTACAGCTGGGCTGGAGAGTCAACTGAGGAAGGGAGTGAAGGGGCAGAAGAGCTGCTCTGGGGGCCTAGCTGTTGCTGCATAGAGTATCTTTATGTGTGATATGAAGAACACGGGATGGGAATCTCTTGGAAAACAGCATGGTGCCATTATAGATTTTGAGTGGACAGTGAAGATCAGTATCGGATTTAAGATTTTAAAAATGGATCTGGCAGCTGATAGAAGGACAATAGCTAACTCCTCTGGTAGAATCTCATGAATGTGTCATCCTGAGATGATCTCGCTTTTCACTGGGCTCTTGCTTTGTCCATTGCTGCTTTATCACTTGTTGACACACCTGCACTTACAATGTTGGGATTCACAGTTTGTGAGTTATTCTGTTGTTTCCTCTGATGCACATCTTTGTGTAGCCTTCTCCATGGGGGTGGGTCTTTTTTTTTTTTTCTCTTGGGATGATCTGAAGGCAGACATGATGTCTGATATCCATTAGTGTTCCTGAAGCAATCTTGATATCTGGGGCAGCTTCTTTCTGCTTGGGTAGTATCTCGGCAACTGTTTGGGATCAGACCTGAAGCCTGATACTGGTGACTAGAGAGGAATCAGCATGTAGGGTAGCCTTTGCTTTTAGGCAGTTCTTACCAAAGTGTAGGAAACTAACCCAGTGGTTGGCCCAGGGGATAAATCTTTGAAATGCAAAGGGAAGCTATTTCTTCAACAATGTACGAAATGGAGACTGATGACTGAAACCACAGTCCATTCCTCTTACTAATATATCTCTTGATAAGGTAAGTCTAGCTAAGTTAGGATGGCTGGGTTGCAGGAGAAATTCTACAAATGTTGCTTAATTTGATTAGGCTCTCATTCTAATTCTGTTTATAATATCTAATTGTTTTCTTTATTGGAGAGTTCAGAACAGAAGCTTCTCTCCATAATAAACACAGGCCCATGAACATTTGACAGAAAAGGAGAGTGGAGAAAGTGGATTAGATAGATACGGGATGAAGTAACAGAAACATAATTAAAATTTATTCAGTGGTTAATGTGTGCCAGACATTGTGAAAACTTGCATACGCAATATCTATCGATCTATCTATAATCTATCATCTATCTATCTATCTATCTATCTATCTATCTATCATCTATCAATCATCATCTCTTGTCCATCTGTCTATATCTATCTATATTTATGTCTATCTACCATCTCCACTTAATTTTCATAGTAGCTCATGAGACAGATACTCTTATCATTTCTCTTTTACATATGGGATAATTGTGTCATAGAGAAACTTAGTAACTTGACAAGGTCACAGTTAGCAAGTGTTGGAATCAGGATGCAAACCCAAGTATGTCTGACTCCAGATCCCATGCTCTTAACCCCCATAAGATGCTGAGAGGTTGGTAGATGAAGATCAATATGGGTGGTTGTAGAAAGGACCAAGTAGTAGATACGAAAGAGAATACAATGGGGCAACATTCCTGGTATCACTTCTGGTGACAGTTTGAAACGATATTGCAAGTAATTTATGTTACCAGTAGTTTGTTATCACTAATAATTAAATGTTTGTGAATGACTTATATGAACATAAATTAGAGCAGATTTTAATATCACTCTTAATATTACTTTTAACATCACTCTTAACATTACTTTTAACCTGGATTCTGCTATGCTTCCCATAAGTTAGAGAGAAAAGACTGGAGTTACAGATGGGTGTTCTTTTGAAGGACTGGAGTTCCAGATGAAGTGATCCCAGGTGTACAATGACTATCATGGAACTGAAGTGGAAACCAGGTAGAAACCACTGAACTGAAGGTACTATACACAGAAGGACATTGCAACTCAAATCTCTCAAATCTGCAGCATATGTTCTCAAATCTCCTCTCTGTTGGTTTCCAGGCTCTCTAATAGAGGTGGGGGTTGTCTGTATCCAGGAGCAAACCTCTGTGCAGAAGGTAGTTTGGCACATGCACAAGGCAGGAACCAAAGTAGATGCAGGGGTCAGAAGCAACCAGGTCGAAGCTGCTACCCACTAAGCTGTGTGGCTCTGAGCAAGTCCCTTAGCTTTCTCCAGATTTAGTTCCCCTATCTGTAAAGCAGGGGTAATTGGTGGTATACTTGCTTCACAGGCTTGTTGTGAGAACCAAAGGACATTGTGACTCTAGCTGTGATTGCTCTTTTGAAAATCCAGTAGCAAGCAAGACCTTAGTTTTAGTGAGCTAACGGCTCTGGAAAAATGGCATCCTGAGAGCATGTTGGAATGCCCTTAACTCAAAGTCTTTTCCTCCATGCCTCGTATACGTTGACACACACACTCTCAGGGGCCCCTCCACCCTTCCACTGCCCAAGCCTCTGCTTTCCAAGTGCTCGAACATACTATTCGAGCATAAAATAAAGTTCCCATAAAAACTATTGGGAAAATTTTAGAGGAGTTGAAGCCCCTGACAGGGCTGGACCCCACTTTTGGTAACATGCTGATAGAATGTTTGAGAATTAGTTCTGAAAGTCATTACTTTCCCCCTAAATGGAATTTTTCCTGGAAGGCCATAAAAATGGAAGGGATTAAAATTTTTACTAGGTTGATCAGGTTACACACATCCTCTGGTCTGATACATCACAAACAAGAAAATAATAAAAGGCATTTAAACAGAGGCTTTTTGCCAGGGGTCTTCTCAACACATCATAAAACATTAGGACATGGCAAGTAAGAGATTGGAATCAGCCGTGCCTGTAAGCTAGCACTCATTCACAGCCTGTGCATTCAGGGTGGGAGAAGACTGAAGGGCGTGGGAGTTGCATAATCAGGCCTGGTGAGCCAGCAAGAGTGTACTCTGGGCTTGGCTTCTGCTCTGAGCCTGTTTGGCTGTTCCATTGCCCCCAAGTAAAACTGGAGCCTAGTTTGCTCGTGGCTACTCTGACCAGCAGCTTCAGGCTCCATCTGTTCCTGATACTGAGGACATCCAAAATGCTGAGCATGACATTTCACCCAGTGCCTAAAGACCTTTAAGTTTAGTCTGTAAGAAGACCAGGCTGGAAGAATGATGCTATCAGTAAAAATGGAGGCTTCCTTTGGAGGAAGTTGAAAAGTTCAGATTATGATAGTATTTCATACATCATTCAGTTTACATTTGTTGACTTATATTTACAATCCATCCCATGTGACTGGATGGGAGTTAGGATGGAAAGGGATGCTGTCTCTTACCCCCACTCAATACAACTTTGCCCATATTTTATCATAACATTTACCATTGACTTATCTTTCCATCTACACTATAAATCTATTGAGTGCCTGATCTATTGGACTTCAATAAATGTTTGTCTTTATATTCTTTACCTGACTAGGCTGATTAATTCCTCTAGATTTAAAAATAATCTTTTCGGGGTGCCTGGGTGGCTCAGTCGGTTAGGCATCCGACTTCAGCTCAGGTCAAGATCTCATGGTCTGGGGCTCAAGTCCCCCGTTGGGCTCTGTGCTGACAGCTTGAAGCCTGGAGCCTGCTTTGAATTCTGTGTCTCCCTCTCTCTCTCTCTCTGTTCCTCCCCTGCTCACACTCTGTCTCTCTCTCAAAAATAAAGAGTAAAAAAATAAAAATAAATAAAGTCATCTTTTCATTGATGAAATTTCATCCCAAATTAAATGGTGTCTCGTTGGCAGTTATCTACTTGATACTTACCTGAATTTCTAATAGAAATTTCAAAGTCAAAATGTAAAAAAATATCAATAGAAGTAGATTCCCGCCCACCTGCCCTTCCTGACATCCACCCTCAGGTTTTCTCTATCTCTGTGACACCGCATCTACTCAGTTATTCAAACTGGAAACTGAGAAAACTTTACTTCATTATTTTAGTCTGAGTCACCCCTCTCATTTGGATAAAGAGGCTCCTGAATGATCTCCTTGTCTATATTTTTATTCCCACCAACCTATTCTTCACACAATATATTATTTTGTATACATACCCCATCCACTTCTCACCTTCCTGTGTTAGTTTTAAGCAAATCTCAGATACCTTAATTTTCATCCATAACCATTGTAGATATATGTACATATATGCACATGTGTGTATAGTGCAGTATATATATGTGCATATGTACACACATTCCTTTTTGGTAAATATAACCACAGTAGTATTATTTACTCAAAAATGTAATAATACTTAAAAATATCATCAATTACTTTTGAATCACTATTCAAATTCTCAAGTATATCATTAATTTCATAGTTTTAAGAGTGTTTAAAACATCAGGATCCAAATAAGACCTATGCATTGTGATTCTTTGATGTGTCTCATAAATCTATTAAAAAATTTTTTTAATGTTTATTTATTTTTTGGAGAGAGAGAGAGAGAGACAGAATGTGAGTGGGGGAGGAGCAGAGAGAGAGAGGAAGACACAGAATCTGAAGCAGGCTCCAGGCTCTGAGCTGTCAGCACAGAGCCTGACATGGGGCTCGAACTCACAAACTGTGAGATCATGACCTGAGCTGAAGTCAGGCGCTCAACTGACTGAGCCACCCAGACGCTCCTCATAAATCTATTTTAATTTGTAGATTCCCCTTCCTCTGTTTCCCCCTTGTAATTTATTTGTTAAAGAAATCATGTTGTTTCTCATGAATGTCTCACAGTCTGGATTTTTCTCATTGCATCTTTATGTTTTATTTAAACCTGTCCCTTTGTCTTTAGTATTTCTTATAGATTGGTAGATAGATATAGAGGCTTGAGTAGATTCAGGTTTGATTTTTTTAGAAATGATTACTTCATAGTGGCATTGTGTTTTTCCATTAGTTGACTTGAGATGTCTAGTTGTCCCTCTTTTTGTCATATTAGCAGATACTAATTCAATACTCAGATTCATTGCTTCATTAGGAGTTATAAAACAATGATATTCAAGTTTGCCCTTCCTTTTTCATTAGTTACATGGGCTGTACTTATGAAGAGAAGTATCCTCTAATCCACTTTAGGCGGTGCCTGGGTAGCTCATTCGGTTAAGTGGCCTACTTTGGCTCAGGTCATGATCTTGCTGTTTGTGAGTTTGAGCCCCGTGTCGGGCTCTGTGCTGACAGCTCAGAGACTGGAGTCTGCTTTGGATTGTGTGTCTCCCTCTCTCTCTGCCCCTTCCTCGCTCGCACTCTGTTTCTCTTTCTTAAAAATAAATAAACATTAAAAATATTTTTTAAAAAAGGAAAAGGATATTTGTTCTCATCACTTCTATTTATCGTGGTACTGGAGGTTCTAGTAAGGGCAATTAAGATAAATAAGTAAATAAATAAATAGTATCTGGATTAGAAAGGAAGAAGTGAAAGTCTGTGTATTCATAGATGATGTGATCTTGTGTATAGAAAATCCTAAGGAATCCACTAAAAACTATTAGGATTAAACAAATTCAGCAAGGTTGCAGAGTACAAGATCAATACATAAAATATATGCTAACAATGAATATTCTGAAAACAAAATTGAGAAAACAATTCAAGTTAAAATTGCATCAAAGTAAATACTAAATAAAATTCTTAGATACAAAGTTAATAAAAGAAGTGTAAAATTCATACACTGAAAACTACAGAACACTGGCTAAAGAAATGAAAGAAAATCTAAATGAGTGGAAAGATATTCCACTTTCATAGATTGGAATACTTAATTGTTAAGATGGCATTATTCCTTAAGTTTATCTACAAATTCAACACAATCTCTATCAAAATCCCAGCTGACATTTTTCCAGAAACGGATGAGTTGGTCTGAAAATCCATATGGGAATTATTAAGAGTGCATTTATCCTGGTGGAGTACACTTATATGAAATTGTTGAACTACTGTATCGTACACTTGAAACAAATATAACACTGTATGTTAACTACACTGGAATTAAAAAAAACTGGAAAAACAATTAATATGGGAGTGCAAGGGACTCAGAATAGCCAAAACAATCTTGAAAAAGAACAAAGTTGTAGGACTCCTACTTTCTGATTTCAAAAATTACTACAAAGCTTGAGTAATGAGGATAGACACACAGATCAATGGAATAGAATTGCAAATACAGAAATAATAGCTTACATTCTGGTAAATTGATTTCTGACAAGCGTGTCAAAATAATTCAGTAGTCTTTTCAAAACACGTTACTGGGACAATTGGATGTCCACATGCAAAAGAATGAATTTATACTCTCAATCCACACCATACACAAAAATTAACTCAAAGTGGATCGTGAAATTAAATGTTAGAGTGAAAACTACAAAACTCATGGAAATAATAGGAGTAAATATTCATGGTCTTGGATTAGGCAATAGTTTCTAAAATATGACACAACGTGCACAAGTAACGTAAAAAAATAGACAAATTGGACCTCGCCAAAATTTAAAACTCTTGTGCTAAGAACAATCCCATTACAAAAGTGAAAAACAAGCCACAGAACAGGAGAATATATTTGCACTTTATATATCTTTTTATTTATTTTTTTTTAAATTTTATTTTTCAACGTTTATTTATTTTTGGGACAGAGAGAGACAGAGCATGAACGGGGGAGGGGCAGAGAGAGAGGGAGTCACAGAATCGGAAACAGGCTCCAGGCTCCGAGCCATCAGCCCAGAGCCTGATGCGGGGCTCGAACTCACGGACCGCGAGATCGTGACCTGGCTGAAGTCAGACGCTTAACCGACTGCGCCACCCAGGCGCCCCTTGCACTTTATATATCTGATAAGGGATTGGTATCCAGAAAATATAAAGAACACTTACAACTCAATAATAAAAAGACAATCCAATTTAAGAGTAGTCATTTCTCTAAAGAAGATATACAAATTACCAATAAACACATGAAAACATGCTCATCATCATTAGTCATTAGAGAATGCAAATCAAAAGCACAGTGAGATTCTACTTTACACCCACTAGTATGGTTATAATAAAAAAAATGGACATTAAGTGTTGGCAAGGATGTGAAGAAATAGAATGCTCATAAACTGCAAACGGAAATGTCCAAGTATTTCCAACAGACCCACAGCTGAAGAAAAATGGAAAGGATATTGTTCAGTAAGAAGGAGAATGATGCCATTTGGAAGTTCTGGGTTGTAGCAGAAAAGGAAAGCAAAGAAAATGGTAAACGTGTAAGTGAATCTAAATGACCATTAACTCTATAAAGCAATAATAATATCTTGTGGGGTTTTGGAACTACATGCAGTCAAAATACTTGACTGAGTTACATATAACTTGGGGATGAGGAGGCAGTTAAAGGTCTATGATCTGAGGTACTCCAAGGTCCTTGCGTTTTTCAAGGGGAGGTTAAAGGAAAGATTAGCATCAGACCTTGATATGTGAGGCCTGCACTAGGGTAAACATTAAGAGAGTGAAAAGAGTGTGTGTAACTTTCACACTAATAGATGGAAAATATAGAATGATAAAAAAAAATTCCAAGGAAGACATGAAAGAACACAAAACAGGTGGCTTAAATGGAAGGATGTAATGAGAGGTTTAAATCCAACTATATCAAGGCTGTGGCTAGGGCCTAGATGGACCAAGGGTTCCAGTTAAAAGAGATTTTTTTAGATAGAATTTAAGAAATATACATGATAGGCTCTTTTTTATAAGAAAAAGATTAAAAAGATAAGGTTTTAAAAAGGTTGAAAGTAAGGGGTGCCTGGGTGGCTCAGTCGGTTACGCGTCGAACTCTTGATTTTGGCTTAGGTCGTGATCTCACGGTTCGTGGGTACCAGCCCCACACTGGGCTCTACGCTGACAGCACAGAGCCTGCTTGGGATTCTTTGTCTCCCTCTTTCTCTCTGCCTCTTCCCTGCTCTTGTGCGCATTCTCTCTCAAGAATAAATAAAACATAAAAAAAAAAGGTTGAAAGTAAAAGAACGAACAGAGATACCATTAGGAAAACTAAAAGAAAACTGATGTAGTTATTATCAGGCAAGTAGACTTTAAGACAGAGAGCATTATTACTTGGGTCACTTCATAATGATAGAAGGTTCAAGTCACTAGAAAGATTGAATAATTTTAAGCTTTTAGTTCTTGTAAACTTTACAAATTTGTAATTTGTGTGGTTTGTTTTCTCATTCTAAACAAACTTAGTTTTGTGCCTAATTCTCTATTAAACATGTGTGTTTTGTTTTGTTTTGTTTTTTGTTGTTGTTGTTAAAGAGTTCTCCTTACCACCTGGTTTCCTGCTTGTGTCAGTCTTCCCCTCACTCACTGTGCTTCAGTCTCTTTGGCCTCCTTTCAGTTGCTTGAATGCATAAAGTCTCAGGGCCTTTGCATACGGCTGGAATAAGGTCTCCTCCTCATCCTGCAGGTCTCAGCTGAGGTGACACCTACCAAAAGCACCTTCTCTGGCTACCCTGATTCTCCACAAAGATTATAAGTCCCCATTATTTTTCATCTCAGTCCTATTTTAAAGGGATGAGTTGTCTTCAATTATCGAATATAAGCCCTGTGAGGGCAGTAACCATGTCTTGCTTGCCATTGCATTTACAGGATTTATAAAAATGTTGAAGGAATGAATGTAAAAGAGTGGATAAGGGAGAAAAGAGAAAGAGGGATTGTGGAGCTAGCCTGTATCTTCTCAGGGTGGTCTACATAGGGGCGATGAATCTGGGGCCAGAGTAAAAGGCCTAGACTTAGTTACCTAAGAGGTGACTCCAGGTAGGGTAACCAGGAAGGCATGGAGATCCAGCTGAAGATGATCCCGTGCCCAAGGCAGACCCTGGGCAGCATAGAGGGAGAAGGAGAAGCAGGATGATCCCCACCCAGGGGCCAGATGTGATTCTGCCTCAGGCTGGTGCTGTTCTCCATCTGTGGGTGTTTCCATTCCTGGACTTTAACATGATGAGAGAGAAATGTTCTAAGAATGCTGGCTAAAAGCAAAGTCCTCTTGTTTTCTCCAGTACCACCATTTGCCTAGAGTCCTTATTTGTGAGGACTACTTGGACAAGATCATCTGTAAAGAATTCTCTGGATCTAACAGTTTATTTTCTTTGCCTTCCCCTTTTTCCCTCAGATCTTCACCCTTCCAGTCATGTAAGCTGGAAACCTTAAAGCATTCTTAATGTTTCTCTTTCTCATCTTATCCTTTCCAAGTTTTAATGGTGAATCAGTCTGTTTCCCCTTTATGGTGTCTTTTGTAGTCTTCTGGTCCATACTTCATTTCCCACTTCTAACAAGTCAATCTCATTCCAGTGCAGGGCCCTCACTTTCATGGCCCATCTTTCAAAATTATCATCTTGTTCAAGTAATCCCAATGTTAAAGCACTTTGAAGAGAATCCTAGTGTCTCAGGATAAACTCTGAATTCTCTGGTCTTTAAGGGGCTCTAGATTTTGACCCCAGTCTACCCTTCTAGCCTCATCTCTTACTATTTCCCTTAAAAAAAACCTCTGGACCCTCCATACTGACTCTGTTATTGTTTTCCTCACCACTTTATATTTTTTCCCAGATTGCCACACTTTTGCTGATTCCCTCTTTTCTCCTTGGAATACCCTATCCATGCTCTTCCATGAGAGATCTGGTTATGTTCTACCTTCTCAAGTAATGCTTGGCCTCCTCCATGCTGACATGACACCAATTATTTATATAGTCCTCGACATAGGTTACATTCTTGCATTTCCACATATCTAACCCAAGGCCCTTTCCTATGAAATAAAGAAAAAGTCATCAGAGGAGACGACTTTTAAGTTTCCTTCCAGCAATAATAGTCTCTAGTTTGTCGATTTCTGTGTGTCTGTCTTTTTCTTTGTATTGATTGTGATGCCTTTCAGTTTACCAAATATTCTTGAGACTGCCATGTGTCCAAATCTGTGATAGGCCCTGTGAGGAGTGCAAAGGTGAACAACTGAGAGGCTTTGATTCTTTGATTCTTTGATCCCACGAACTGTGAGATCATGACCTGGGCCGATATCAAGAGTTGGACACAACCTACTGAGCCACCCAGGTGCCATGAGGAGAGATTAATCTTGACTGGGATCATCTGGAGAGGCCCAGAGCAGAGAGGCCATGGAGCTGGACTTTGGCTGATGAATAAGACTTTAAGAGTAGACATGGAGTTTTGAGGAGGGAGGGTGAAGAAATGGCAATAATAAGGGCATGCGTGCATAGGTAGGAGAACTGGGGAGAATCCTAGAAATTGTATGGACTTCAGTGTGGCCAAAACATGGGAGGTGTGGAGCATTCTTCCTGAGGTAAGGTTGTAGAGGCCCTGCATCACTACTGATGAGATAGGCTGACTTTTTCCTCCCACAGCCCACTTCGTGCTTTCTTTCCCGGCTTCACATTTCTTGTAGCCCTCCACACTCACTGACCAACACCCTGCTTTGTTTCTGTTGACATTTTGCCCCAGGGCCCTCCTAGGCCCCTTGCTGGCTCTTTCTTCCACCTTGGCTGACTCATCCCATCATTCCCAACTGCACTCAGGCTCAGCTCTGCCAGGAGTCCAGGCTGGATTTGACAGCTTATGTCTGGGGCCCCTTGGCATCCCTCTTGTAGCACTCACCCTTTAACGTGATGTCTTCATGTCTGTTTTCTTCACTAGTCTGACTGCTTCTTATTTTAAAAAAATGCCCACATTGCTAATGTGTCTTGAAGACCCAGTGTGCTGTAGTAGAAGAAAGTACTGATCTAGGAGTCAAAAGATTGAGTTCTAACCTTGAGTACTAGTTATGTGTCTTTGGGCAGCATTCTGGATGTCTTCTGGGGTTGTTGAGTTGACTATGAGAGATAATACAAGTTACTAAACAGGTAGATAACCACTAGTAACTTCCTAAGTCTCACATTTAATAGCTTTTCCTTATTTCTCATCATATAATACCTTTCTGCATTTGGCAGGCTTATACTCACCATGGCCTCTTTTATCTTTTATATGTTCCCGTCATGTTCCTGTCTCTTGAATGATTTTTCTCAATTTTCTGGTTCTTGTTTTTCCACCCACATCCTAAGTGTTCTGCTGTTAGCATTATTTCTTCATATTTCCAACTTTTTCTGGTGACCTCCATGGCTTCTATTTCCAGTTGCTGATGAATCCTAGATGTTTATCATCCATCCTGACCTCTCTCCTAAGCTTCACATAATTCTTCCCAACTATATGCTTGCTATCTCCTGTGATTTGTCCCTTCGGCACCTAGAAACTAAAATGTCTTAAATATAACTCCTCATATCCCCATAAATCTGGACTTTCTCTTCCATGTTTCCATGAATGGCACAGTCCACTCTATGAGTCAAGCTAGCTAGAAACTTTAGACACATCTTAAGCTCATTGTCTTCCTCAACACTATGGCAGTGTGATGGAAAAGAAGGGGGTAGAAACAGAGATGGGGGTTTGGGAGGCAAATCCTTTATTGGGACAAAGAATGCAAAGGGAAACAGGGATGGTCTGAGTGGTGAGGGAAGGTAGGAGGGGGGTTGGTCTCAAAGGGCCACATAAGTCATGGTAAGGAATTTGGACTTGATCCTGGAGGCAGCAGGGATCCATCCACTGGAGGACTTTCAGAAGGGGACATCCATGCTGTGTAGAAGACTTAATCTGATTGCAGTGTGAAGAATGGATTGTGAGGCTCCAATCTGGGTCAGGAAGAATGTTAGGACCCGGATGCAGAAGGGGAAATGATGAGATAACAAGAAGATGAGGTCCAAAAAAGAGGCAAGATAAGGGGCAGCAAGATAAAGTTGGATTTTTAGGTAAAGAATTCTTGGCAGGATGGCCTCTTGGAGCGCTACTCCTCCAACTAGGGAGACAGTGAAGGGGCAGGAAAGGAGAAGGCTGTGTGGGTGTGAGAACCAGCCCATGAGAGGGAGGGCAGGTCTGGGCTCTGCCCCACTTTTCCCCTCATCGTGGTTATTGTTTATCTTGCCTGCTGAGCATATGAGAGAAATAAGGACATGATGAATAAAAATAATTTTGGAATGAATCACAAAGAACAGACTTAATATTAAAAACTGGTGCCCAGCAGCTGAAATAGGAACTGAAGGAAAGCGAGGCTCCTTTTCTTACAAACCATAGTTGTTGATTGTTCACAAGTCTTTAATGTCTTTTTTGAGAAAGCGGTTTCGATTTCCAGCTGTTGTTCGTGGCTGCAATTACACTGGTGAGTGGTTACAAGGGAAAGTAAAGAAAACAGCAGTTTGTTTGATATTGCTCAAAAGGCTGCCTATGAACCATTCACTGAAGATAACAGATTCTTCCAGAGGAGTAATGTTTGTAAACTCACAGTGCTTCTCTGCTTATAAAATAAAAATGAGAGGAGAAATGGAAAAGTCAGGAAGAGTTGGCTTGTATATAGCGCCTCGGTTAACAAAGACTTGGAACTGTAGGAGCCAGGCCACGTTTGTGGCTTTTGTTGGGAATAATTGGAATAAGGGAAGAGAGAAAGGTCAATTTCTTTTTCATTGTAACCTTCAGACTGATGGAGGGAGGTGTGATGTGGCTGAGGGTGCAAAGGGTCAGGTCAGTTTCCATTAGGCTCTTTTATGTTCTGGAAGAAGTTACTCTGGGTGAAACTTAGCTACTGGTGAAATGATTGGAGAATCCACCCCTGACCCATGTAGTAAGGTAGAGCCTTTCCCATTAGTTTGGTTAAGTGACTTAATAAGCCTTTCCTTAAGAAGTTAATCTAAAACTTAGCAACTTTTTTTCCTCATAAAAAAGAAGTCAGTGCACATTAAATTTCATTTACAAACTCTTCAAATCGACATATGATCCTTGTTAGCAGTGTACATCCAGTCATATTTGCCTTGTTGTGTGGTTTCCTGCACTGGACTTCAGAGTCCTTCAGACACTGACTCAGTATTGCCTGCTGTGCTTTGCAGGTGCACTTTGAGAAATGGATCTTGTCTTACGTAGGTGATCTAGTCATTTCAACAGCTGAGAGTTTGTTGCATTTAAAGGCAGCATTTTCATCTTCATAATTTTGATGCAGTTATTCAGAATTGTCTTCTTATTAAGCAACCAAACTTTCTGTTTATTGACATGCCCACCATGAATGTATCTAAACAAACATAGAGAAATAGGTCTCAGAATCATTAAGTGAGATGCCCTAGAGTAAGGAAAGAACACAAACATTTCCTAAGAGGCAGAGGACGTAGGTCATGGCTAAGTTTTAAGAGAGAATGGAAAATCATTAAAAATGGGATCTCACTGGCCTCACTGAAGTACATAATGATGCTCATTTTTAAGTGAAGATTCATTTTATAGCATTAATATTACAGATGTGGACAAAGTGTTCTGAAGATCTAGTCATCAAAAATGGCAAAGATCTAAATCCTAATGACTTTAATCTCTGAAATTCAGTTAAAAAAAAAATCAATGATTGTCATTAACTTTGGAGAGCCAAGCCCTCAAATATGACTTCCCTGTAGCTTCTACATTTTATTGCTCAGCAATCTAAATTTTATGGATGCCTCATCTTGACATCAGAATTGCCATTCGTACATTTTTGTTCCTTCCCTGCCTAGTACACCGAAATTAATGAAAAAGGAAACAGTAAAGAAATGACACCAAGGCAACAGGCCTGCTAATTCTTGCTACTCTGTTAAGCAAGAAATCAGCAGCTGGTGCTGTTGCCTGTTATGGGAAGATGGGGAGGTTCAGGTGAAAATTTCCACACCAAATACACTTCTCTGAAATGAAAAGTGTGATCATTTCTTTGGTCTTATCTTTTAAAAAATTGTTTACCAAGTAGGATGTACGAGTGTGTCACCTAGGATGACATGTAGATTAGCAAGGGGGCTTCTTTATGTTCTCTAAGCTTCTGTTGTGCAGCACAATACAGGCCTGGAGCCCCGGGCTCCACTCTGGCCAGAACTTGACAATGTCTTCAAATGCACTGAATGCTCGTGCTCATTTCAGAATACGGAACACCTCACCAACTGCAATCAGAGTCAGGTTGAATGTTATGTTTTGTTCCTCCAGAGACTAATCCTCACCCTCACCAGGGAATAGAAGTTCTAAGGCCCAAGGGGGGTTCTGGGGCCCATAGTCACTGTTGCTGGAGTGAGTACCATAGAAAGCCACCTGTCCTCTCATATCAAAACAAACACAGTGATTCAGATAATTGCTAATTTAACCCAAATAAATTTCCAAATGAAGGACTTAGAGGTCCTACTGGCTGGTAGAGATTGTGTTTACTGCTGTAGATGGTCCATAATGTCAAGATCTGGTTTTAGTCTAGTGATTTTAACGTGGCACCGAGCTGGCAATGCACTGCCTCCCCAACCCAGAAAAACAAACAAACAACCCATACCATTTCAAAAACAAGCTTTTGTTGCCCTTTCTCCCACTTTTCCCATTGAAGAATATTTTTGTATTCATTTAGCCAATAATAAAAAAACAAATATACAATGTGCATCCTGCATTGTACTAAGTGTGTAGACAACACAGATATGTATAAAGTGTGTTCTCTGCCTTTCAGGAAGTTTTCAATCAAATTGGGAAGATGAATCATGCATTCAAGTATTCACATGCACAAAAGAGTTGAGGGAACGGCAGGGAAGAACACAGGTGCACTGTGGGGGATTGTCATCAAGGGTCCCAGGGAGCCTCCAAATGGGAGGCAGGAGCAAATCAGCATTTGCACAGCCCTAATAGAGGTAGCGGATACCAAAGACACCCAGGGACATAGAAGATATATTCCCTTTGTCTCCCATCTCTCATCCCAGGTTCTATTTACCAGAGTACTCACTGGGTGCCACACATTGAGCTAAACAAGGTGTATCTATCTACCTAAACCTCCCAGTCTACCTGAAAGGTAAGTGCTATTTTCTCTATCTACTCAGAGAGTTTAAATAATGTGCCCCAAATCATATAGCTAATAAATATCAGTCCTGGAACCTGGCCAATTGGAGGGGCTTTCTAAAAAAGAATGACTTCAGCTGTGTGCAAGTTCCAGGAAAAGATACTGAAGTCAAGGCATGCTCAGAGGAGTGAGTGAGGAGTAGGGAAGTAGCAAAGTGCATCTTTCTTTTTGGCTAATTACATTTCATGGCACCACACAACAAGGGGAACCAAAAGTGGGTGAGATCAATGGTGATACCACCTTATGAAGAGCTCATTTAGTGTTAATATGTTCCAAGAAAATCGTTTTTTTATTTTCCCATTGAATCGCCATGAAGGATAGTGTACCTTTTCTAATATGTCCCCATTCTCCAGAATGCTCTAGTTCCTTTGATTTCATAAAACTATATCCTGACAATGATATTAAAATTGTGATAATTTTTAATTTAATAAATTATGTCTGGTTTGAGTAAAATGAATGTTGATAGCTAGTCAATATTGGAAATTTTTCCAGTGCTATGAAAAAGCCAGGGACGTGATGTGAATTTAAGGTAACCCAATTTTAATTTATGACTTATTCCTGTAAGACTGGAAATTACTGTGGGGTGCCTGGGTGACTCAGTTGGTTAAGCATCTGGCCTCGGCTCAGGTCATGATCTCACGGTTTGTGGGTTCAAGCCCTGCACCAGGCTCTCTACTGTCAGCACAGAGCCTGCTTCAGATTCTCTGTCTCCCTTTTCTCTGCCCCTCCCCTCCTCATGCTCTCTCTCTCTCTCTCTCCCACTCTCAAAAATCAATAAATATTTTTTAAAAATTAAAAAAAAAGAATGGAAATTATTGCTTGTGTGTCTAAAATAAAGGCAAAAAAAAAAAAAATAGCCTTTCCTTCCCTTGGAAGATATGGTGGCTCCCACCAGTTGTAAATAGTGTAGACTGTCTGGTAGGCGTCAAGTGTGGTGCTGGTTTGTTCCAGATGCTTGGAGTGTTGTTCAGACTATCAGAAGGTCAGACACATGGAATCCCTTGATCACTGTATTATTTTTATATTGCCACTATCATAAATTATCACAAACGTTGTGGCTTAAAACAACACACATTTATTTTCTCACATTTCTGTCTTCTAGATGAAGTCTGAAATCAGTTTCACTGGCCCCAAACCAAGGTGTTGGCAGGAGTACTCTCTGCAGAGGCTCATGGAATCAGTTTCCTTAACTTTTCCAGCTTCTAGAGTGAAATTGCTTGCATTCCTTGGCTCACTGCATTCCTTGCTTGCATTACTTCTATCTTCAAAGCCCACAGTATAGCATCCTCAAATCTCTCTCGGTCTGTCTTTCTGTTTCTCTCTGTCTCCTTCCCCCTCTTCTGATGTCACACATTGCCTTCTCTCTTCTGTAGGATACATGTGGTTATGTTTAGGGCCCACATGAATAATTCAGGATAATCTCATCTCAAGATTCTTCATCACATTTGCAAAGTCTCTCTTACCATCTAAGGTAACATTCATAAATTCAAGGGAATAAGACCTGGATATCTTTGGGACCAATATTCAACCTACTACACTTATGAATCTGCCTTTGTCCTTTCTATAATGTGTGCAGTGCTGTGATAATCCCTAAAGACATATAGATCAATGTGAGTTTGCCCTCAAGAAACTAAGTTTAGATGGAGAGAAATATATGCGTATAAAGTGATATATAAAGTGACTGTAATGCCAGAGAGGTTTACAAATAGGGTTTTCACAGTATCAAAGAGGAAAGGCTAATTCTCAGTGAGAAACTGAGAAAGCCCTGGAGATCTGTCTTAATGAGAATATTTTAAGTGGAACATTAGCACTGCAATACAGAGAAGGGTGATGAGGATAGAGAGGAGTCTGAAAACTGCTACCCAAGAAACGGTTAAATATCCTACAGAGAAGAACTTTTTAGAGGATATTGATAGAAGAAGTGTCCTTAGTTTCTCTTGCATAGGAGAGAAGAACTAAGGGTAAGGGGTAGATGTAAGGTGAGGAACAGGACAAGGATGTCCATTCTTACCCCTTTTATTCAACATAGTCCTGGAAGTCCTAGCCACAGCAGTCAGACAACAAAAAGAAATAAAAGGCATCCAAATTTTTAAGAAAGAAATAAACTTTCATTTTGTTCAGAGGACATGTTACTCTATAGAAAAGGCCCTAAAGTTTTCTAGTTCTATGAGAACTGATAAATGAATTCAGTAAGGTCACAGGACACAAAATCAGTGTGCAGAAATCTGCTGCATTTCTATACACAGATTTAAAAAAAGCAGCAGAAAGAGAAATTAAGAAAACAATCCCATTTACAATTGCACCAATAATAATAATATACCTAGGAATAAACCTAGAAGGCGAAAGATCTGTATTCTGAAAACCATAGAACATTGATGGAGGAAATTGAAGATAATGCAAAGAAATGGAAAGATACTACATACTCATGGACTGGAAGAAATATTGTTAAAATGTCTCTACAACCAAAAGCAATCTACATATTTAATGCAATCCCTATCAAAATACCACCAGCATTTTTCACAGAACCAGAACAAATAATCCTAAAATTTATATGGAACCACAGAAGACCCCGAAGAGCCAGGGCATTCTTCACAAAGAAAGACAGAAGTAGAGGCAACACAATTCCAGATTTAAAGTTGTGTTACAAAGCTGTAGTAATCAAAACAGGATGGTACTGGCACAAGATAGACACATAGATCAATGTATCAGAATGGAAAACCCGAAATGAACCTACAACTATATGGTCGATTAATCTTCAGCACAGCAGGAAAGAATATGCAATGGTAAAAAGACAGTCTCTTCAACAAATGGTGTTGGAAAAACTGGTCAGATACATGAAAAGAATGAAACTGGACCACTTTCTTATCCCATAAACAAAAATAAACTCAAAATGGATTAAGAACTTAAATGTGAGAGCTGAAATCCTAGAAGAGAGTACAGTAATTCCTCTGGCATCACCCATAACAACATTTTTCTAGATATGTCTCCTGAGACAAAGGAAACTAAAGCAAAAATAAACTATTGAGACTACATCAAAATAAGCTTCTGCATAGCAAAGGAAGCAACCGACAAAACTAAAAAACAGGCCACTGAATGGGAGAAGATATTTGCAAATGATATATCTGATAAAAGGTTAGTATCCAAAATATATAAACTTGTACAATTCAATTCCAAAAAAACACAAATAATCCCATTAAACATGGGCAGAAGACATGAACAGACATTTCTCCAAAGAAGGCATACAGATGGCCAACATCACTCATCACTCATAATCATCATCAGGGAAATGGAAATCAAAATCACAGTGAGATACCACCTCACACTTGTCAGATTGTTTAAAATCAACAACACAAGAAACAACAAGGAGCCCTCCTGCACTGTTGGTGGGAATGCAAACTGGTGCAGCCAGTATGGAAAACAGTATGAAGGTTCCTCAAAAAATTAGAAATAGAATTACCACATGATCCAGTAATTTCATTACTGAGCATTTAACCTAAGAATATAAAAACGCTAATTTGAAAAGGTATATGCACCCCTATGTTTTTTGCAGCATTGCTTACAGTAGTCAACATATAGAAGCAACCAAAATGCCCATTGATAGATAAATGGATAAAGAAGACATGGTGTGTATACACAATGGAATATTACTCTGCCGTAAAAAGGAATGAAATCTTGCCATTTGTAACAATATGGATGGATCTAGTGGGTATAATGCTAAGTGAAATAAGTCAGTCAGAGAAAAACAATTACCAGAGAGGAGGTGAATGGTGGGATGAGTGAAATAGGTGAAGGGGATTAAGAGAGCATTTATCATGATGAGCACTGAGTAATTGTAGAATTGTTGAATCACTGTATTTTACACCTGGAACTAACATAACACTGTATGTTAATTATACTGGAATTTAAAAAAATACACACATACATACATAAATGAAAAAAACCACAGCCAGACATAAAAGATAGATCACATACAAAAGAATAACAGACTTTAACCTGACAATAATGGACACCAGGCGTGATAGAATGATATCTGTAAAGTGCTGCAAACAAGTAAGTGTCCACTTTGAATTTTATATCCAGGAAAAAAGTCATTCAAAATTAAAGGTGAACAAGAAAAATTTTCAGGCACATAAAATCTGAGAACTTATCAATAGATATTCACTAATGAAACTTCCCAGGGATGTATTCAGCATTATTTACAATAACAAAATTATGGAAGCAAGCCAGTGTCATCGATAGGTAAATGGATAAAGAAGATATTGTGTGTGTGTGTGTGTATATACATATATGTATACATATATATGTGTGTATATATGTATATATACACACACACACATACACATACACACAATGGAATATTATTCGGCTATAAAAAAGAATGAAATCTTGCCGTTTGCTACGATGTGAATGGAGCTAGAGAATATAAGGCTGAGTGAAATAAGTCAGTCAGAGAAAGACAAATATATGATTTCACTCGTATGTGGAATTTAAGAAGCAACACAAAGGGGAAAAAAGAGAGACAAACTGAAAAACAGACTCTTAGCTATAGAGAATGATCAGATGGTTACCAGAGGTGGGTGGGGGGATGGGTGAAATAGGTGAAGGGGATTAAGAGTACTCTGATCTTGAGGAGCACTGAGTAATGTATAGAATTTTGAATCACTATATTGTATCCCTGAAACTCCTATAACACTGTATGTTAACTACACTAGAATTAAAGTTCTCTAAAAAAAGAAAAAAAGTAAGGGGTAGAAATAATAGGGAAGCAGATTTGCTGCACGTAAGTAAAGCACTTCACCATACTTCCTCTCAAGACAGTGCATGCCCACCACTGAGAATGGATAGGAAGGACAGGATGGTTGTCTGCTGGAATTGGGGCACAGAGAATTTCCGTCTTTTATAGGAGTTTAGGGGAGACACATTCCAAAGATTTATGAATCACACAAACCAAGAAGATTTCAAAATAACTTGGATAACTCACATAGGAATACTATATAAGTTTTGATATGCCATATGATGCCATGGTAACAGAAACACCACAAAACAGGTTTATTTCTTGCTCATACTACATATCCATTTCAGGTGGACAAGGGGCTCTGTCTTATATTGTCCCCATTCAGGAATCCAAGCTATAGGGGCTCTATCATTTGGAATGTTGCCAGTTGCTGAAGCAGGGAAGGGAGTTCTATAGTGTCTTACACTGGCAAGAAATTAAACGTTCCACCCCCAAATCAGTGCCCTATATTACATATGCTCCCAAGTTATTGTCCGGAACCAGTCACATGGTCAGTCCTGTCATATATATTGAAGGAGGAGAACTAGAAATATAAGTGAATAAACTAATACCCATTGTATCCCATTTCCTGGACGCTAAATAGTTGGTTCACGCTCCTCCCCACACAGAATGCCTCCATCCCCTCCACAAGGGAGATGCCCCCAAACCAAGGAACTCGGAGTGAAGACTAGAGTCTCTACATGTAGTGGCTCTTGATTATGAGATTTATGAACTAAAAACTCAGCCTTAAAACTCAACCTGTGTCCGCTGGTGAAACAGGTACTGGATAAGCTGAATAAACATTTCCATTCTGAAAGGAAAAAAATGGAAACAGTAGATACTGATCTAGACAATTCCAAAATTCACCTACGTAGATATTTTTGAGAGCCCTTTACCTAAAGACATGTAGATAAATGAGAGTTTGCACTTGCCCTCAAAGAACTCAGTTTAGATTGGGGACATACATGTATATAAATGGCTGTAATGCAAGAGAGGTTGAAAAACAGTGTTTTCACAGGGCACCTGGGTGGCTCAGTCAGTTAAGCCTCTGACTCTTGATTTCAGCTCAGGTTATGATCTCGTGGTTCATGGGTTTGAGCCCTGCACTGGGGGTCTGCACTGATGGCGCGGAGCCTTCTTGGGATTCTCTCTCTCTCTCCCTCTCTCTCTCTGTCCCTCCCCCACTCTTGCTGTTTCTCTCTCAAAATAACTAAGTAAACAAAAAAAAAATAATGTTTTCATAACATCAAGGAGGATGGTTAATTCTCAATAAGAAACTTGGGAAGATCTTGGAGATCAGTCCTGTGAAATTATTTTAAGTGGAATATTCCTAGATTAGGCCCCAGGTAGGCTCTCTGAGAGGGCTATAGAGTCCAGTTACTGTAGCCCTTGGCTTCTCCCTCAGAGAAGATTCTTTCCTTGACATTAGTCCCATTGGCCACACAAGAAATGAGCATTGGGACAAGGTGTGAATAGCCTTATTGAACTCCTTGTAGTCTGTAGATATTTGGTGTCCAAGGGTTGTTTAAAATTTTCAACAAAGACTCTTTTAGTCCTAGCCCATGCTTCCTCAGTTATTTCAAAATCTTAGTAGTCTCTCTATCAGTATAATTAAAATCGGTTGCATGTGCCAAATAGGCACATCCACAGTTCTTTTTCAGACACACTTCTTAAATTTCTGTATTTGCTTTGTCATCCTGATCTCTCTCTGGAGATCTGCAATTGCACATGCCTTAATTTTATTGGACTTCAGTGGGAAACCACAGTTTTAGCACCTTTTTCCTGAGTTATTGTGTCTAATTGAGAGAATCTCCTTGGTGGAACACTTTAATAGGATTTTGTTGATATTGTTTGAGATGACTTAATTCACTCACAGGTGTTAACTCTCCATATAATGGCTCTTTTTTAATTTGCTATTAAATTTTTTTAACGTTTATTTATTATGGAGAGAGAGAGAGAGAGAGAGAGAGACAGAGAGAGAGACAGAGAGAGAGACAGAGCATGAGCACAGGAGGGGCAGAGAGAGGAGGAGACAGAATCTGAAGCAGGCTCCAAGCTCTGAGCTGTCAGCACAGAGCCCAATGCAGGGCTCGAACTCACAAACCACGAGATCATGACCTGAGTTGAAGGCGGACACTTAACTGCCTGAGCCACCCAGGCACCCCTCCATACAATGGCTCTTGATTTGACTCTTTCTTTAAGCCCAATTTTAATCAAGTTTTGTATCTCAAATGTTTCTTTACTGTTGGAGTTGGGAAGCAGTTGCCTCTTCCAATCTGCTACAGTTTGCAAACAAACAAATGTCAAATCTTTTATGAGCTAATTTCTTTGCCAAATGCAGCAATAAACACACACAATTCTTGTCCTTTTTTCAAATTCTGTATGCAAGTTCACTGAGTACATGATTGCCTCCTAACTTACTGTTGGCTACAGTTTTACCAAATGGTTTGCCACCAGATAACTTGGATTTCCATCTCTCCAGCCTCCAGTATCCATTTTCTCACTTCCCATTGCATGATTTCTTTTAGCCAAGGCTATAGATTTAGATTATTGGTTAGCAATATCCCTTACCACTTCAGTTATCAATGTCTGTATCAGTCATAATAGATTATGTTACTGTAACAAACAATCCCTAGTCTCTGTGGCTTAAATTGATGAAGATTCATTTCTTGCTCTAGCAAAATTCACTGTGGGTTGGGAACCTCTCCAAAACATGTGTCTTCCATATGATGGTTTAGCATTTACCTCCATATCAACATTTGCTTCTCTGATTATTCCCAACAGTAGAACAACAGGGTGGATTGTTGAACCTCAGCAATTAAAAGCTTCCTTGTGAATTAAAATATGTGAGTTTTAATTTTTTTGACTAGAGTAAGCCGCACCTAACCTCAAGGAACTCAAGGAAAATCAATTCTCCAAAAGGCCTGAAAGAAAAAGAATTAGACAGCCCTGATATCCACCACAGATGTAAACTTTTTATTTTGTCTGGTAAGAACACTAAACACACGTATATACACACACACATACCATCCTGTCCTCTAATAATTCACCATCTTTTCCTTAAAGAAATCATTTTTTAACCATTAGGTACAAAATCACCCATGGAAAACTCAGCACCACTTTTTTTTTCTATGCTTAAGGACTGAAACCACATTTTTCAGAGTCCCTGACAGTGGGATTCTTGGTTATATTCTTTCAAGGACACATTCACATGTGATTTGGAAGGCAAAAGAAAAACAAAAGCAGTTACTGTGCCTATGTCTGGTGAGCAGAAGGTGGGCTTTGGTGAACAGTGGTACGTTCTTGTGGCCTGCTGACAATCACTCACTTGATGCCCTAGACACCTGAGCTTGCTGGTGATAGCTTCCTGGGATTCCTATATGGTCAGTACCCTGGACATTTCTACATTTTTGAATGTAGCCTCTATCTCTGAGATGTATCCCTTCTTGCTTGAAATATCTACAGGGGCTTTTCTGACTGAAAAAGTGTATGATGGTAAGAAACACATCCTCACATATGGTGATCAGACCTGGTTATGTTTGAAGCAGTAATGACTTCATCTACTGGAGAAACACAGATATTGGCATACAGTGGCAAAACAGCTACTAAATTATCAGGTGTAGTTGTCTATTATAAAGTGCATGTTGACGGCAAAGCTTTAGGGGGGCCAAGTGCTTGCTTCAATAGAGTATTATAATGGATATGAAGACCACGAGGACTATGGCATGGGATAACTACTTCTGACTGCATTGGAGAACATTTAAAAAGAAAAAGAAAAAAAACCTCAAAACTTAAATTTCTTGGCTCAAAGCATTGTCAGAAAACCAGAGAGCTTTTATGACTGCCTTAAAAGAACCTTTTGTCTCTTGTAGTCATAGCCATCATTAATGTATCAAAAACATAAGATTCAGAATTTGATACTGTAGATTGCAGAGTTAAAGCAAATTTGGATTCAGGGCTCACCAGATCTTTTTTTAAAAGTTGGGGCATTGATTGGAAAGAATGGAATTCTAATAACTGAGATAGAGATATCTATGCGGAGTTTAGTGATCTGGTTTCTTGTCATAACCTCCATTGCTTGAGGTCTCTGTAAGGACCTTGGTTATAGTTATTTCACAGGGATGCTTATTCATCTCAAGACTCAAGACTCCTAACATCTTTTATTACTCCAGACCCATAACAAGAAATAGATCACCAAAGATTTCAGGGGATAGGTAAAAATGTCTGACATTGCAGGAGAATTATAAGATTTTACCAATTTATTTCTGCCTATAGAAGGAATGCAGCCTTGCTGAAACTTGATTATATAGATAGCATTGCAAAAACACATTTTAAGACTTCTGACCCCCAGAAGTGTAATATAACAAATTTGTGTTAAGCCATTAAGTTTGTGGTAATTTTTACAGCAGTGGTAGGAAATGAATACAATGACCTACTCAAATATTAAAAAAATTTTTTTTCAATGTTTATTTTTGAGAGAGAGAGAGAGAGCGTGCAGAGGAGGGGCAGAGAGAGAGGGAGACACAGAATCTGAAGCAGGCTCCAGGCTCTGAGCTGTCAGCACAGAGCCCGATGTGGGGCTCGAACCCACAAACCTGAGTTTGAGAGATCATGGCCTGAGCTGAAGTCAGACGCCTAACCGACTGAGCCACCCAGGCGCCCCCTAAGGTTTCTTTTTAATATGTATCATCAAAACAATTGTAGTTCTGGTGAACAGAGAAATAATTTGAATAGTCACAACATATCATTTAATTCCAAGATCTAAGCCAACTCTCAGAGAGGGCCCCTTGAATGAAGTGAAGAACAGGTCCTTTTGAGGAAGGATCCTGAACGCACCCACAAGTATGTACTTTAAGTATTTCTCCTAGCTTTTCTGTAAAGAGTTTATGAACTGGAAAATGGGAATACCTAATCTTTTCAGGGTTTTTTGTACAGTGACTCTGAAGTGACACTAATCCCTGATGACCAAAAAGGTTACTGTGTTCTGTCAGAGTAAAGTTTATAGATGTCAGATGATAAATACTAGTTTTCACCTGAGTCTTATCAGAGTGGGTATTAGTGTATTAGTTTTCTATGCTGTGTAACAAATAACCACAAACTTAGTGACTTAAAACAACACCCATTTATTAGCTCACAATTCTATAGGTCAACTGTGTAAGCTTGGCTGGGATCTCAGTTTAGGGTTTTCCAAGGTCAAAGGTATCATGTGGGCTAGACTCTTATTTGAAGGCTCTATGGATAAACCCACTGCAAAGTTCATCAGATTGTTGGCACAATTCAGTTACTTATTCTTGTAGGACTGAGATTCCAGTTTCCTTGCTGGCTGTTGACCAGAGAGGTTCTCCTCTGATCCTAGAGGTTGCCTGCATTCCTTTGCATGTGACCATCCCTTTCTATTTTCAAAGCCAGAAATGACATATCGACTTCTTTTCACACGTTGAATCTCTGACTTTTCCTTATGCTGCCAGCTGGACAAAGTGCTCTGCCTTTTAAGGGCTCATGTGATTAGATTAGGCTCAGCCAGATAATATTCTTGTTTTAAAACCAGCTCTGCCATATAACTAACATAACCATGAAGATGAGAACTCCTCAAATCCACAGGTTCTGGGGATTAGAGTGGGACATCTTTGGGGGACCATTTTTGAAATTCTGCCTACAATACTGGGCCAAGGGGATCTATGTATCCACTCAGCAATTACATTCTATTTTATAGTTGGAATAGATATTCTTGGCTACTGGAAGAATCCCAACAATGGGTATCTGACTTGTGCAAGAATTCTATTATCATAGGAAAGGTCAGTTAGAAGTCTTTGGGGATATGATAGAATATAGTGCCAACCTCAGTCTCTGGTACCAGGTATAGAGCTTTTATTTTTATTACTTTTTGAAATTTTACCATATTTATTTTTAAAAATTTATTTATTTAAATTCAAGTTACTTAACATACAGTGTAGTATTAGTTTCAGGAGTAGAACCCAGTGATTCATTGTTTACATATAACACACAGTGCTCATCCCAATAAGTGCCCTCCTTAATGCTCATCACCCATTTAGCCCATTACCTCCCCCCGCCCCTCCAGCAAACCTCAGTTTGTTTTCTGTATTTAAGAGTCTCTTATGGTTTGCCTCCCTCTCTGTTTTTATCTTATTTTTCCTTCCCTTCCCCTATGTTCATCTTTTTGTTTCTTAAATTCCACATGTGAGTGAAATCATATGATATTTGTCTTTCTCTGACTGACTTATTTTGCTTAGCATAATAAACTCTAGTTCCAGCCATTGTTGCAAATGGCAAGATTTCATTCTTTTTGATTGCCGAGTAATACTCCGTTGTATATATACACCATATCTTCCTTATCCATTCATCAGTCGATGGGCATTTGGGCTCTTTCCATACTTTGGCTATTGTTGATAGTGCTGCTATAAAAATTAGGGTGCATGCATGTGCCCCTTTAAATTAGGACTTTTGTATCCTTTGCATAAATACCTAGTAGTGCAATCACTGGGTTATAAGGTAGTTCTATTTTTAATTTTTTCAAGAACCTCAAAAATTGTTTTCCAGAGTGGCTACACCAGTTTGCATTCCCACCAATGTGCAAAAGAGGTCCCCTTTTTCCATGTGCTCACCAACATCTGTTGTTTCCTGAGTTGTTTATCCATTCTGACATGTGAGGTGCTATTTCACTGTCTTTTTGATTTGTATTTCCTTGATGATGAGTGATGTTGAGTATCTTTTTATGTGTATGTTAGCCATCTGCATATCTTCTTTAGAAAAGTGTCTATTCATGTCTTCTGCCCATGTCTTCACTGGATTATTTGTTTTTTGGGTGTTGAGTTTAGTAACTTCTTTATAGTTTTTGCATACTAGCCCTTTATCCAATATGTCATTTGTAAGTATCTTCACCCATTCTGTTGGTTGCATTTCAGTTTTGTTGATTGTTTCCCTCACTGTGCAGAAGCTTTCTATCTTGATGAGGTCCCAATAGTTCACTTTTGCTTTTGTTTCCCTTGCATCCAGAGATGTGTCTAGTAAGAAGTTGCTGAGGCTCAGGTCAAAGAGGTTTTTGCCTGTTTTCTCCTCTAGGATTTTGATGGTTTCCAGTCTTACATTTAAGTCTTTCATCTATTTTGAGTTTATTTTTGTGTATGGTGTAAGAAAGTGGTCCAGGTTCATTCTTCTGCATGTTGCTGTCCAGTATTCCCAGCACCATTTGCTGAAGAGATTGTCTTTTTCCATTGGATATTCTTTCCTGCTCTGTCAAAGATTAGTTGGCCATACATTTTTGGATCCATTTCCAGGTTTTCTATTCTGTTCCATTGATTTATGTGTCTGTTTTAGTGCTACTACCATACTGCCTTGATGATCACAGCTTTGTAATATAGCTTCAAGTCCTGAATTATGATGCCTCCAGCTTTGGTTCTTTTTTTCCACAATACTTTGGCTATTCAGGGTCTTTTCTGGTTCAATACAAATTTTAGGATTGTTTGTTCTAGTTCTGTGAATAATGCTGGTGTTATTTTGATAGGGATTGCATTGAATATGTAGATTGATTTGGGTATTGACATTTTAACAATATTTGTTCTTCCAGTGCATGAGCGTGGAATGTTTTCCCATTTCTTTGTGTCCTCTTCAATTTCAATTTCTTTTATAAGCTTTCTATAGTGTTCAATGTATAGATTTTTTAGCTCTTTTGTTAGGTTTATTCCTAGGTATCTTATGGGTTTGGGTGCAATTATAAATGGGATTAATTCCTTGATTTCTCTTTTTGCTGCTTCATCATTGGTGTTTAGAAATATAGAATATATATAAGTGTGTAGAAATATAGAAACTGACTGGGTGTCTCAGTTGGTTAAGCCTCTGACTTTGGCTCGTGGTTCTCGTGATGATCTCATGGTTTGTGGGTTCAAGCCCCACATCGGGTTCTGTGCTGACAACTCAGAGCCTGGAGTCTGCTTCAGATTCTGTGTGTCTTTCTCTCTCTCTGTCCTTCCCCACCTCTCACTCTGTCTCTCTCTCCCTCTCTCTCTCAAAAATAAATAAAACAATTTTTTAAAAAAGAAATGCAACAGATTTCTGTACATTGATTTTATATCCTGTGGCTTTGCTGAATTCATGTATCAGTTCTTGGTATACAACTTTTAATCTGGGCTACCCTATATTCTTTAAATCAACAGAAAAGAACACAAGAAGTAGGTAATTATTTTGTGTTTTTTTTTAATGTTTTGGGACAACAGTATAACTTTACTGTTTAGAAAATTTTTTTTTATTTGAGAGAGAGAGAGAGAAAGTAGGGGAGAGGGGCAGAGGGAGAGAGAGAGAGAGAGAGAGAGAGAGAGAGAGAGAGAGAGAGAGAATTCCAAGCAGACTCCATGCTCAGCATAGCGACTGATGTGGAGCTTGATCCCATGGCCCTGGGATCATGACCTGAGCCAAAATCAAGAGTTGGACACTCAACTGACTGAGCCACCTAGGCACCCCTACCTTTAGTGTTTTACTCAAGTGTCATTGTCAACTGTCAAAATTGAGTCTGCAGAGATCTTGAACATGTCAGTTTTTTACAGAGTATCATACTCTCCACTATGCTGATAATATGGTGTTGATGGACCACCATCAACTAGCAAATTCCTAGGTGTTTTTGCTAGACATATACAGGCCAGAGGATGGAAGATAAACTTACTGCCCTGGTGAAGTTTCTAGGAATTCTGTGGTCTGGGGTTTATAGAGATCATGTCCTTCAAACTGAAAGACACATTGCTGCATCTTGAGTCCTATTACTAAGAATGAGGCATGGCACTCAATGGGATATTTGAATTCTGGGCAACATATCTCTTATTTGAGTTTGCTGTTCTAACTTATTTATTAAATGATCCATAAGCATAGGCTGCTTTTCTACTTGGATCTTATGATCCAGATGGTCCAATAATACACAAAGTATCTGGTAGGGACTTTGGCATGTACACACATATGTGTGCACACACATATATACATTATGCTATATTATGTAGTGTTAAATATTATGCTGAATTATAATATGTAATGCTATATGTTATAATACATATAGCACTTATGGAAAACTATAATATATATATATATATATATTATATATATTTATAATTTATTATATATATAAAATCAGGCTTGATTTCATTTTATTTTATTACATATATTAAAATCAGGCTTGAACAGGTACTAAAGGTAGGAATAAATTGTGCAAACAAATAGCTCAGACTCCCGGGGAGTTCCTTTTGACCAAGTAATGAAGGAGCAAAAACTGGCTTAAAAAATATTCCATCTGATGCTGGTAGCAGCTACATCAATCTAGTCCCACTCATGGGTATACTGGAAAGACTGGAAAGAAAGAATGTTCTATTGTTTATTCATTTATTTGCCCACTGGAAGACAACACCTGGTGGATTGGGGCGCTATCCTATCATATATAGTATATGCTTTAAACCAGTAAGTTACAGCAGGTGCTATTTCTTCCATTTTCTCCTATTATCCCATAGTCCATCAAGGGGAGGAAGTGGCCTGGCTCCTCTCTCTATTGTACGTAGTAATATATGTTTTGCTTCCCATTTCTGCAACTTTGGGCTCTGTTGATTTAGAAGTCTTAAAAGTTTAGTTTCTAATGCAGTTTTATTTCCACCACTGGGCAAAAAATTGTTTGATTAAGCTAGAAGTTGAAAATGCCACTTGGTTACTTTGTATTCATCATGTCACTGAAATAACAGGCAAAGGAGCTGTTGATTCTGATTTTGAAGGGGAAATAGAATTGTTGCTATCCAATGTGAGTAAGAAGGAGTATATCAGGAATCTTAGATTCTCTAGGGCATCTCTATGCCCAATTGTTAAAGTTAATAATAGAATAGAGCAGCCCAGAATTCCCAAAGCTCAGAGTCTTTGGGAATGAAACTTTGAACTATCTTATTAGATCAAAAAAACATTTCTAGCTGAAGAACTGGCTGAGGGCAATGGGGACAGTGGAATGGATAATGGAAGAAGTTATAGATATCTACGATGGACCAGTTGTAGAAATAAGGATTGTAATAGTTGTGCATATTTTCTTCTGAAACACCTCCAAAATTCCTTCCATATCAGTTTAATTTTACAGATAAGGAAACCAAGGAAACTTGCAAGTTAAGTAACTTGCCTAATCCACACAGATGTCACATGGCAGGGCCAAACTCAAACTAGATCTGTCAGAATTCAAAGCCCATGTTTCTTCAATTATACTCCAAAGAAGGCAAGACAGGAATGCAACTTAAAAGAAGATAGCTCAACACTTGACATAAGGAAATGGTGGTATAAGGAAAATGGTTCATGTAGTATTTCATTTACCTGGAAAAACAAAATAAAATTAAGTAGGATAAATTTGCCATAATTTTAAGCCCTGTGGCCAGGAGCATAGAAAGAACACATGGAGGAATTCTAGTCAAGATGGCGGCGTAGGAGGACACTGGGCTCACCGTGCGTCCTGCTGATCACTTAGATTCCATCTACACCTGCCTAAATAACCCAGAAAACCGCCAGAGGATTAGCAGAACAGAGTCGCCAGAGCCAAGCGCAGATGAGAGGCCCACGGAAGAGGGTAGGAAGGGCGGCGAGGCGGTGCGCGCTCCACGGACTGGCAGGAGGGAGCCGGGGCGGAGGGGCGGCTCGCCGGCCAAGCAGAGCCCCGGAGTCTGGCTTGCAAAAGCGGAGGGGCCGGGCAGACTGTGTTCCGACAGCAAGCGCGACTTAGCGTCTGGGAGGTCATAAGTTAACAGCTCTGCTCGGAAAGCGGGAAGGCTGGAGAACAAAGGGAGGGAGAGCTGCTGAGCCCCCTGACAACAGAGCTCAGTTTGGTGGGGAACAAAGGCGCTCGCCAGCGCCATCTCCCCCCCCCATCCCCCAGCCAAAATCCCAAAGGGTACCAGTTCCTGCCAGGGAACTTGCTCGCTCAGTGCAAACACCCAACTCTGTGCTGCTGCGGAGCCAAACCTCTGGCAGCGGATCTGACTCCCTCCCACTGCCACAGGGCCCCTCCTGAAGTGGATCACCTAAGGAGAAGTGAGCTAAGCCTGCCCCTCCTGCCCCCGTGCACCTTGCCTACCCACCCCAGCTAATACGCCAGATCCCCAGCATCACAAGCCTGGCAGTGTGCAAGTAGCCCAGACGGGCCACGCCACCCCACAGTGAATCCCGCCCTTAGGAGAGGGGAAGAGAAGGCACACACCAGTCTGACTGTGGCCCCAGCGGTGGGCTGGGGGCAGACATCAGGTCTGACTGCGGCCCTGCCCACCAACTCCAGTTATACACCACAGCACAGGGGAAGTGCCCTGCAGGTCCTCACCACACCAGGGACTATCCAAAATGACCAAGCGGAGGAATTCCCCTCAGAAGAATCTCCAGGAAATAACAACAGCTAATGAGCTGATCAAAAAGGATTTAAATAATATAACAGAAAGTGAATTTAGAATAATAGCCATAAAATTAATCGCTGGGCTTGAAAACAGTATACAGGACAGCAGAGAATCTCTTGCTACAGAGATCAAGGGACTAAGGAACAGTCACGAGGAGCTGAAAAACGCTTTAAACGAAATGCATAACAAAATGGAAACCACCACAGCTCGGCTTGAAGAGGCAGAGGAGAGAATAGGTGAACTAGAAGATAAAGTTATGGAAAAAGAGGAAGCTGAGAAAAAGAGAGATAAAAAAATCCAGGAGTATGAGGGGGAAATTAGAGAACTAAGTGATACACTAAAAAGAAATAATATACGCATAATTGGTATCCTAGAGGAGGAAGAGAGAGGGGAAGGTGCTGAAGGGGTACTTGAAGAAATAATAGCTGAGAACTTCCCTGAACTGGGGAAGGAAAAAGGCATTGAAATCCAAGAGGCACAGAGAACTCCCTTCAGACGTAACTTGAATCGATCTTCTGCATGACATATCATAGTGAAACTGGCAAAATACAAGGATAAAGAGAAAATTCTGAAAGCAGCAAGGGGTAAACGTGCCCTCACATATAAAGGGAGACCTATAAGACTCGTGACTGATCTCTCTTTTGAAACTTGGCAGGCCAGAAAGGATTGGCATGAGATTTTCAGGGTGCTAGACAGAAAAAATATGCAGCCGGGAATCCTTTACCCAGCAAGTCTGTCATTTAGAATAGAAGGAGAGATAAAGGTCTTCCCAAACAAACAAAAACTGAAGGAATTTGTCACCACTAAACCAGCCCTACAAGAGATCCTGAGGGGGACCCTGTGAGACAAAGTACCAGAGGCATCACTACAAGCATAAAACATACAGACATCACAATGACTCTAAACCCGTATCTTTCTATAATAACACTGAATGTAAATGGATTAAATGCGCCAACCAAAAGACATAGGGTATCAGAATGGATAAAAAAACAAGACCCAACTATTTGCTGTCTACAAGAGACTCATTTTAGACCTGAGGACACCTTTAGATTGAGAGTGAGGGGATGGAGAACTATTTATCATGCTACTGGAAGCCAAAAGAAAGCTGGAGTAGCCATACTTATATCAGACAAACTAGACTTTAAATTAAAGGCTGTAACAAGAGATGAAGAAGGACATTATATAATAGTTACAGGGTCTATCCATCAGGAAGAGCTAACAATTATAAATGTCTATGCACTGAATACCGGAGCCCCCAAATATATAAAACAATTACTCATAAACATAAGCAACCTTATTGATAAGAATGTGGTAATTGCAGGGGACTTTACACACTCCACTTACAGAAATGGATAGATCATCTAGACACACGGTCAATAAAGAAACAAGGGCCCTGAATGAGACATTGGATCAGATGGACTTGACAGATATATTTAGAACTCTACATCCCAAAGCAACAGAATATACTTTCTTCTCGAGTGCACATGGAACATTCTCCAAGATAGATCATATACTGGGTCACAAAACAGCCCTTCATAAGTTTACAAGAATTGAAATTATACCATGCATACTTTCAGACCACAATGCTATGAAGCTTGAAATCAACCACAGAAAAAAGTCTGGAAAACCTCCAAAAGCATGGAGGTTAAAGAACACCCTACTCAAGAATGAATGGGTCAACCAGGCAATTAGAGAAGACATTTAAAAATATATGGAAACAAATGAAAATGAAAATACAACAATCCAAATGCTTTGGGACGCAGTGAAGGCAGTCCTGAGAGGAAAATACATTGCAATCCAGGCCTATCTCAAGAAACAAGAAACATCCCAAATACAAAATCTAACAGCACACCTAAAGGAACTAGAAGCAGAACAGCAAAGGCAGCCTAAACCCAGCAGAAGAAGAGAAATAATAAATATTAGAGCAGAAATAAACAATATAGAATCTAAAAAAACTGTAGAGCAGATCAACGAAACCAAGAGTTGGTTTTTTGAAAAAATAAACAAAATTGACAAACCTCTAGCCAGGCTTCTCAAAAAGAAAAGGGAGATGACCCAAATAGATAAAATCATGAATGAAAATGCAATTATTACAACCAATCCCTCAGAGATACAAACAATTATCAGGGAATACTATGAAAAATTATATGCCAACAAATTGGACAACCTGGAAGAAATGGACAAATTCCTGAACACCCACACTCTTCCAAAACTCAATCAGGAGGAAATAGAAAGCTTGAACAGACCCATAACCAGCGAAGAAATTGAATCGGTTATCAAAAATCTCCCAACAAATAAGAGTCCAGGACCAGATGGCTTCCCAGGGGAGTTCTACCAGACGTTTAAAGCAGAGATAATACCTATCCTTCTCAAGCTATTCCAAGAAATAGAAAGGGAAGGAAAACTTCCAGACTCATTCTATGAAGCCAGTATTACTTTGATTCCTAAACCAGACAGAGACCCAGTAAAAAAAGAGAACTACAGGTCAATATCCCTGATGAATATGGATGCAAAAATTCTCAATAAGATACTAGCAAATCGAATTCAATGGCATATAAAAAGAATTATTCACCATGATCAAGTGGGATTCATTCCTGGGATGCAGGGCTGGTTCAACATTCGCAAATCAATCAACGTGATACATCACATTAACAAAAAAAAAAAAGAGAAGAACCACATGATCCTGTCAATCGATGCAGAAAAGGCCTTTGACAAAATCCAGCACCCTTTCTTAATAAAAACCCTTGAGAAAGTCGGGATAGAAGGAACATACTTAAAGATCATAAAAGCCATTTATGAAAAGCCCACAGCTAACATCATCCTCAACGGGGAAAAACTGAGAGCTTTCTCCCTGAGATGAGGAATACGACAAGGATGCCCACTCTCACCGCTGCTGTTTAACATAGTGCTGGACGTTCTAGCATCAGCAATCAGACAACAAAAGGAAATCAAAGGCATCAAAATTGGCAAAGATGAAGTCAAGCTTTCACTTTTTGCAGATGACATGATATTATATATGGAAAATCCGATAGACTCCACCAAAAGTCTGCTAGAACTGATACATGAATTCAGCAAAGTTGCAGGATACAAAATCAATGTACAGAAATCAGTTGCATTCTTATACACTAACAATGAAGCAACAGAAAGACAAATAAAGAAACTGATCCCATTCACAATTGCACCAAGAAGCATAAAATACCTAGGAATAAATTTAACCAAAGATGTAAAGGATCTGTATGCTGAAAACTATAGAAAGCTTATGAAGGAAATTGAAGAAGATTTAAAGAAATGGAAAGACATTCCCTGCTCATGGATTGGAAAAATAAATATTGTCAAAATGTCAATACTACCCAAAGCTATCTACACATTCAATGCAATCCCAATCAAAATTGCACCAGCATTCTTCTCGAAACTAGAACAAGCAATCCTAAAATTCATATGGAACCACAAAAGGCCCCGAATAGTCAAAGGAATTTTGAAGAAGAAGACCAAAGCCGGAGGCATCACAATCCCAGACTTTAGCCTCTACTACAAAGCTGTCATCATCAAGACAGCATGGTATTGGCACAAAAACAGACACATAGACCAATGGAATAGAATAGAAACCCCAGAACCAGACCCACAAACGTATGGCCAACTCATCTTTGACAAAGCAGGAAAGAACATCCAATGGAAAAAAGACAGCCTCTTTAACAAATGGTGCTGGGAGAACTGGACAGCAACATGCAGAAGGTTGAAACTAGACCACTTTCTCACACCATTCACAAAAATAAACTCAAAATGGATAAAGGACCTAAATGTAAGACAGGAAACCATCAAAACCTTAGAGGAGAAAGCAGGAAAAGACCTCTCTGACCTCAGCCGTAGCAATCTCTTACTTGACACATCCCCAAAGGCAAGGGAATTAAAAGCAAAAGTGAATTACTGGGACCTTATGAAGATAAAAAGCTTCTGCACAGCAAAGGAAACAACCAACAAAACTAAAAGGCAACCAACGGAATGGGAAAAGATGTTTGCAAATGACATATCGGACAAAGGGCTAGTATCCAACATCTATAAAGAGCTCACCAAACTCCACACCCGAAAAACAAATAACCCAGTGAAGAAATGGGCAGAAAACATGAATAGACACTTCTCTAAAGAAGACATCCGGATGGCCAACAGGCACATGAAAAGATGTTCAGCGTCGCTCCTTATCAGGGAAATACAAATCAAAACCACACTCAGATATCACCTCATGCCAGTCAGAGTGGCCAAAATGAACAAATCAGGAGACTATAGATGCTGGAGAGGATGTGGAGAAACGGGAACCCTCTTGCACTGTTGGTGGGAATGCAAATTGGTGCAGCCGCTCTGGAAAGCAGTGTGGAGGTTCCTCAGAAAATTAAAAATAGACCTACCCTATGACCCAGCAATAGCACTGCTAGGAATTTATCCAAGGGATACAGGAGTACCGATGCATAGGGCCACTTGTACCCCAATGTTCATAGCAGCACTCTCAACAATAGCCAAATTATGGAAAGAGCCTAAATGTCCATCAACTGATGAATGGATAAAGAAATTGTGGTTTATATACACAATGGAATATTACGTGGCAATGAGAAAAAATGAAATATGGCCTTTTGTAGCAACGTGGATGGAACTGGAGAGTGTGATGCTAAGTGAAATAAGCCATACAGAGAAAGACAGATACCATATGGTTTCACTCTTATGTGGATCCTGAGAAACTTAACAGGAACCCATGGGGGAGGGGAAGGAAAAAAAAAGAGGTTAGAGTGGGAGAGAGCCAAAGCATAAGAGACTGTTAAAAACTGAGAACAAACTGAGGGTTGATGGGGGGTGGGAGGGAGGAGAGGGTGGGTGATGGGTATTGAGGAGGGCACCTTTTGGGATGAGCACTGGGTGTTGTATGGAAACCAATTTGTCAATAAATTTCATATATATATATATAAAAAAATAAAAACTGAGAACAAACTGAGGGTTGATGGGGGGTGGGAGGGAGGAGAGGGTGGGTGATGGGTATTGAGGAGGGTACCTTTTGGGATGAGCACTGGGTGTTGTATGGAAACCAATTTGTCTATAAATTTCATATAAAAAAATAAAAAATAAATTAAATAAAAAAATTAAAAAAAGAAGGAAAAAAAAGGAAAAAAAAAAGAAAGAACACATGGAAAGTGACTCTAGCTGAGGGGGCTTCTAGCATGAAGGGCTAGTGCACTGCCTCTACCTCCTCCCCCCAGCAAACCATTTTTTGTGCATGTGGTTCTCAGGGAAGTAATTCCAGCATTGAGCCCACGAAGAAACAAATCCATGTGTACTTCATGCCCTTTCAATTCTCAAGTGCTGTGTCATACTACATGAGTGGGAGGCTAGATGCTTACTTAGGACATTGTGGGATGGCTTCAAGGGAGACTATTAGGCACAATTCTGAATTTTCTTCAATCTGGGATGAGACTTAGCAGGATCCAAGTCCACAAAGAGCATTTTTGGGTCCCAGCCTACTATTGTTTGGAATCCACGGCTGTTCCTGGTGTTCTGGAGGAGCTGGAGGGTACATCTGGAGGGTTGCCTTGCTGCTCAAGAAAACTCTGTCATTTCATCTTCATAATGTGCTGCACAAAAATTTCCCAAGCCTGTGAATGGAGGGTCAGTTCCAAAGTGGGACAGCATAAATCTTTGAGCCCTTTTAAAAAGCAGAGCATTCAGAGTGGAGGAACAGAAAAATTGTAAAATCAGGGGAAGTCCTCACCAAAAACCTCTTTCATAACGGGATATGCTGGGTAGTAATGGTACTGAGGTGCCCTTGTCAAACTCCTGATGCTCTGTGCAAGGCCATGTTCTGCTAGGCACTGGGAGAACTGGTCTCATACAAGTCTAAAGGAAATGTTCTGGGCTACAAGAGCAGCACTACTGCTGTCTCCAGCTCCTTCCCTTTGGGGTTGGTCCTTCAGCTCCTTCTTTTTGGGTTTGCCCTTGCAAATTGCCTGTGGGTTTTCATCTGGGCTAGGGAGTTGCCACCACTACCTGTAGCCCTGGAGGGTAGAGTTCCTAACAGAGTACTCTCAGACCAGCTGCATCTGTATCACCCAGAGTGGCACTAAAAATGCAGGTTTCCTCATGTTGAATCTGGACTCCCTTGACATCTGTATTTAGAGAAGGTTCTTACACATTAAAGTTGAGGCCCACTTCTGCAGGGACTTTTCCTTTTTACATGATAATAAAAGTTAACATTTAATGAATGCTTATTATATACCAAGCATCATTCTAAGAGCTTATCTGTCTTATTTAATGTTAACACTGTTTATCAAGGTGAGAGTTATCACCTCCAGAATTTTTGCAGAAGCCAAACCCGAGGCACAGGGAAAATAAATCATTTGTTCCAGGTCACATAGTCATTTATGGAGTCAGGATTTGAATCCAGGTAATCTAATACGGAAAGCATGTTCTTAGTCACTATGCTACACCCTAGGAATTTATCCTTCGTTTTCTTACTTTGACTAAGACAAAGTGGATTTTTTAAAGATGAACTTTCCTAATACATGAAAGGAAATTGTGTTTCAGAGAATTTCTTTATCCCTACATCACAAGACTGTCCAGGCATAGTTGGTTGGGTTGGCACAGCCTCCCAGCCACCAAGTCCTCATCTCCTCCCTGTCCTTAACTCGTGAGGAGGCGTGTTGCCCCTCTGCTTCAATCTACTCTCTAACTTTACTTCCTGCTCTCCTGCAGGAACCCTGGCTCCAGGTGGGCAGGTCTGTGTACCTCCTCATGCCTGCATCTTGGCCCATTGTGGTTTATTTGGTCTTACCACCTGGTGAAGGACAAATGTATCCTCATACAACCTCTAAAGACCAGTCGATCACATCCTCCTTCCTCAGAGAAGCTACCAGGAAGCCCACAAAGGTCCTTCCTCCCACAGGCTTTCAGCCCACTTTTCAGCCCTGGACTAGTTTTCTGGGTTCTTCTTTTCTTTCCTGTAGTAGGAGGCAGTGCTTAGCTACTTATCTTCTTAGAGCTTCTCTAACTGGAGGGATTCTGTTCCCTTCATGCCAAGTGGAGCATGGGACCCAGTTTCCTCATTGTCCTAAAGGCAGCCACACAGCCCGGTGAATGGTTTCAGTACCATTTGTAATGCAAGCATGGCACATTGTGCAGTTTGATGAAACTTACTTTGTGTTGTTGTGCCTGGTGCACAGTTCTTAATTCTCTTCCTGAGATGGGCTTTCTGCTCCCTGTGTTTCCTCTGAGGGTGAAGCTTCTCTTTTCCTCTTGTCAACCCCAAGAAGTGAACATAACACAGACCCCTTGCCAGTACAGTGCTGTGTCCCAACTGGAGCATTTGCATTCCAACTGCTTTAACTCGTGTCACCAAGCCTATGTCCTGCCCTGGAAGAGCTGCTTTGGGACACTTCCTCTCAGAAGTCTTCCCTGCCCATTTCTTCCTGAGGTGAGCTCCTCAATTCTTAAGTCATGTATGGGAGAACAGCTGTACTCGTACTTTATAATAACCGTTACTGTGAGTGTGAGTGCTTCACTTTCATATTGTGATACATAACCATTAAAATTCTATAAAATTAAATAACAAATTTAATTAAAACAATTAATTAAATTAAAATGAAATAAAATTAAATAAATTAAATTTTGTAAAATTAAAATCCTGACTACTCCCTTGAAAGGCATCCAAGGACAGTAGGCAAGAGAGAAGGTTGATGAGGCCACATCAAGGCTCATGTTCTAGCCATCATCTCCTTTGACCATGAGAGAGGAACTTAATACCATTTGTTGAAGAGACTGACTTTTTCCCATTGGATATTCTTTCCTGCTTTGTTGAAGATTAATTGACCATATAGATGTGGGTTCATTTTCTGTGTTTTCTATTCTGATCCAATGATCTATGTGTCTTTTTTCATGCCAGTACCATACTGTGTTGATCATTAGAGCTTTGTAATATAACCTGAAATCCATAATTGTGATGCCTCCAGCTTTGCTTTTCTTTTTCAAGAATACTTTGGCTATTCAGAGTCTTTTGTGGTTCCATACAAATTTTAAGATTGTTTGTTCTAGCTCTGTGAAAAATACTGATGTTATTTTGATAGGAATTGTAGTAAATGTGTAGACTGCTTGGGATAGTATAGACATTTAACTATTTGTTCTTCCAATCCATAAGCATGAAATGTCTTTCCATTTCTTTGAATCATCTTCAGTTTCTTTCATCAGTGTTTTATAGTTTTCAGAGTACAAGTCTTTCATCTTTTTGATTAGGTTTATTCCTAGGTATCTTATTGTTTTTGGTGCAATTGTAAATGGAATTGATTCCTTAATTTCTTTCTGCTGCTTCATTATTAGTTTATAAAAATGCAACATATTTCTGTACATTGATTTTATATCCTGGGATTATTGAATTTGCATATCAGTCCATCAATTGATGTGTTCATAAACAAGATACATGTGTGTATACACACACACACACACACACATACACACACACATACATTCACATATCAGTCCATTGACTGATGACGGATGAATGGATAAAGATGTGTGTGTATATTATAATAATATGGAATATGATATACTATTAATATAATATATAACATATAATATATATTAAGATAATATATAATATATATTAATATGATATATAATACACACAATGGAATGTTACTCAGCCAAAAAAAGAATGAAATCTTGCCATTTGCAAAACATGGCTAGAGCTAGAGATGATTGTGCTAAGCAAAATAAGTCAGAGAAAGGCAAATACCATATGAGTACACTCATATATGGAATTTAAGAAACAAAGCAAATGAGCAAAGGGAAGAAAGAGAGAGAGACAAAACATAACACAGACTTTTTTTTCCAATTGGTCATACATTCTTATACAATAGTACATTGTTTTATTTTTTTTTATATATTAAACACAATTTATTGTCAGATTGGCTTCCATACAACACCCAGTGCTCATCCACACAGGTCCCCTCCTCAATGTCCATCACCCACTTTCCCATCTCCCCCACCCCCATCAACCCTCAGTTTGTTCTCAGTATTTAAGAATCTCTTATGGTTTGCTTCCTTCCCTCTCTGTAACTTTTTTCCCTCCTTCACCTCCCCCATGATCTTCCATTAAGTTTCTCAGGATCCACATATGAGTGAAAACATATGGTATCTATGTTTCTATGCCTGAAACACAGGCATAGAATTATTTCACTTAGCATAATACTCTCCAGTTCCATCCATGTTGCTATAAATGGCCAGATTTCATTCTTTCTCATTGCCAAGTAGTATTCCATTGTATATATAAACCACATCTTCTTTAGCCATTCGTCAGTTGATGGATACTTAGGCTCTTTCCATAATTTGGCTATTGTTGAAAGTGCTGCTATAAACGTTGGGTTACATGTGCCCCTATGCATCAGCACTCCTATATCCCTTGGGTAAATTCCTAGCAGTGCTATTGCTAGGTCATAGTGAGGACCCTCCACACTGTTTTACAGAGCGGCTGCACCAGTTTGCATTCCCACCAACAGTGCAAGAGGGTTCCTGTTTCTCCACATCCTCTCCAGCATCTATAGTCTCCTGATTTGTTCATTTTATCCACTCTGACCGGTGTGAGGTCACATCTCAATGTGGTTTTGATTTGTATCTCTATGATGAGGAGTGACATTGAGCATCTTTTCATGTGCCTATTGGCCATCTGGATGTCTTCTTTGGAAAAGTGTCTGTTCATGTCTTTTGCCCATTTCTTCACTGCATTATTTGTTTTTCATGTGTGGAGTTTGGTGAGTTCTTTATAGATTTTGGATACTAGCCCTTTGTCTGGTACATCATTTGCAAATATCTTTTCCCATTCCGCCAGTTGCCTTTTAGTTTTGTTGATTGTTTCCCTTGCAGTGCAGAAGCTTTTTATCTTGATGAGGTCCCAATAGTTCATTTTTGCTTTTAATTCCCTTGCCTTTGGAGATGTGTCGAGTAAGAAATTGCTGCGGCTGAGGTCAGAGAGGTTTTTCTTGCTTTCTCCTCTGGGTTTTGATGGTTTCCTGTCTCACATTCAGGTCCTTGATCCATTTTGAGTTTATTTTTATGAATGGTGTAAGCAAGTGGTCTAGTTTCATTCTTGTGCATGATGCTGTCCAGTTCTCCCAGCACCATTTGTTAAAGAGACTGTCTTTTTTCCGCTGGATATTCTTTCCTGCTTTTCAAAGGTTAGTTGGCCATACATTTGTGGGTCCAATACTGGGATCTCTATTGTATTCCATTGGTCTATGTGTCTGTTTTTGTGCCAATACCATACTGTCTTGATGATTACAGCTTTGTAGTAGAGGCTAAAGTCTGGGATTTTGATGCCTCCCTCTTTGGTTTTCTTCTTCAATATTACTTTGGCTATTCAGGGTCTTTTGTGGTTCCATACAAATTTTAGGGTTGCTTGTTGTAGCTTTGAGAAGAATGCTGGTGCAATTTTGATTGGGATTGCATTGAATGTGTAGATTGCATTGGGTAGTATTGACATTTTGAAAATATTTTTTCTTCCAATCCATGAGCATGGAATGTTTTTCCATTTCTTTGTATCTTCTTCAATTTCATTCATCAGCTTTCTATAGTTTTCAGCATACAGATCTTTTACATCCTTGGTTAGGTTTATTTCTAGGTATTTTATGATTATTGGTGCAATTGTGAATGGGATCAGTTTCTTTATTTGTCTTTCTGTTCCTTCATTATTGGTGTATAAAAATGCAACTGATTTCTGTACTTTAATTTTGTATCCTGTGACTTTGCTGAATTCATGTATCAGTTCTAGCAGAATTTTTGTGGAATCTGTTGGGTTTTCCATGTCATCTGCAAAAAGTGAAAGCTTGACTTCATCTTTGCCAATTTTGATGTCTTTTATTTCATGCAGTTGTCTGATTGCTGATGCTAGAGCTTCCAACACTATGTTAAACAACAGCGGTGAGAGTGGACATCCCTGTCGTGTTCCTGATCTGAGGAGGAAAGCTCTCAGTTTTTCCCCATTGAGGATGATATTAGCTGTGGGCTTTCATAAATGGCTTTTATGATGTTTAAGTATGTTTCTTCTATCCCAACTTTCTTGAGGGCTTTTATTAAGAAAGGATGCTAAATTTTGTCAAATGCTTTTCTGCATTGATTGACAGGATCATATGATTCTTTTCTTTATTAATGTGATATATCACATTGATTGATTTGTGAATAGTGAACCAGCCCTGCAGCCCAGGAATGAATCCCATTTGATCATGGTGAATAATTCTTTTTATATGCTGTTGAATTTGATTTGCTAGTATCTTGGTGACAATTTTTGCATCCATATTCATCAGGGATATTGGCCTGTAGTTCTCTTTTATTGCTGGGTCTCTGTCTGGTTTGGGAATCAAAGTCATGCTGGCTTCATAGAATGAGTTTGGAAGTTTTCCTTCCCTTCCTATTTTTTGGAACAGCTTGAGAAGGATAGGTATTATCTCTGCTTTAAATGTCTGGTAGAATTCCCCAGGGAAGCCATTGGTCCTGGACTCTTATTTGCTGGGAGATTTTTGATAACTGATTCAATTTCTTCACTAGTCTGTTGTCTGCAGACAACAGTCTGCACATGGAACATTCTCCAAGATAGATCACATACTGGGTCACAAAACAGCCCTTAATAAGTATTAAAGAATTGAGATCATACCATGCACACCTTCAGACCACAATGCTATGAAACTTGAAATCAAATTTTCTATTTGATTCAAATTTCCTGTTTCTTCCCGTTTGAGTTTTGGAAGTGTGTAGGTGTTTAGGGATTTGCATTTCTTCCAGGTTGTCCAGTTTGTTGGCATATAATTTTTCATAGTATTCCCTGATAATTTCTTGTATTTCTGAGGGATTGGTTGTAATAATTCCATTTTAATTCATGATTTTATCTATTTGGGTCATCTCCCTTTTCTTTTTGAGAAGAATGGCTAGAGGTTTATCAATTTTGTTTATTTTTTCAAAAACCAACTCTTGGTTTCATTGATCTGCTCTACAGTTTTTTTAGATTCTATATTGTTTATTTCTGCTCTGATCTTTATTCTCTTCTTCTGCTGGGTTGGGGCGTCTTTGCTGTTCTGCTTCTATTTCGTTTAGGTGTGCTTTTAGATTTTGTATTTGGGATTTTTCTTGTTTCTTGAGATAGGCCTGGAGTGCAATGTATTTTCCTCTCAGGACTGCCTTCTCTGTATCCCAAAGCATTTGGATTGTTGTATTTTCATTTTCATTTGTTTCCATATAAATTTTAATTTCTTCTCTAATTGCCTGGTTGACCCATTCATTCCTTAGTAGGGTGTTCTTTAACCTCCATGCTTTTGGAGGTTTTCTAGACTTTTTCCTGTGGTTGATTTCAAGTTTCATAGCATTGTGGTCTGAAAGTGTGCATGGTAAGATCTCAATTCTTTTATACTTATTAAGGGCTGTTTTGTGACCCAGTATGTGATCTATTTTGGAGAATGTTCCATGTGCACTCCATGAGCAGAAGAAAGTATATTCTGTTGCTTTGGGATGCAGAATTCTAAATATATCTGTCAAGTTCCTCTGATCCAATGTATCATTGAGGGCCCTTGTTTCTTTATTGATTCTCTGTCTAGATGAACTATCCATTGTTGTAGTGGAGTATTTAAGTCCCCTGCAGGGGCGCTTCAGTGGCTCAGTCTGTTGAGCATCTGACTTTGGCTCAGGTCATGATCTCGCAGTCTGTGGGTTTGAGCCCCGTGTCGGGCTCTTTGCGGAAAGCTCAGAGCTTGGAGCCTACTTCGAATACCATGTCTCCCTCTTTCTCTGCCCCTCCCTGCTCATGCTCTGTCTTTCTCTCTCTGTCAAAAGTAAATAAACATTTTTAAAAAAGCCCCCTGCAATTACCACATTCTTATCAATAAGGTTATGTTTGTGATTAATTGTTTTATATATTTGGGAGCTCCCCCGTATTCAGTGCATAGACATTTATAATGGTTAGCTCTTCCTGATGGATAGACCTTGTAATTATTATATAATGTCCTTCTTTGTCTCTTGTTACAGCCTTTAAAGTCTAGTTTGTCTGATATAAGTATGGCTACTCCAGCTTTCTTTGACTTCCAGTAGCATGACAGATAGTTCTCCATCCCCTCACTTTCAATCTGAAGGTGTCCTCAGGTCTAAAATGAGTCTCTTGTGGACAGCAAATAGATGAGTCTTGTTTTTTTTTATCCATTCTGATACCCTATGTCTTTTTGTTGAAGCATTTAGTCCATTTACATTCAGTGTTATTTTTTTATAAATATTTTTATTGTTTTTATTTATTTTTGAAGGAGAGAGACAGAGCATGAGCGGGGGAGGAGCAGAGAAAGAGGGAGACACAGAATACAAAGCAGGCTCCAGGCTCTGAGCTGTCAGCACAGAGCCCGATGCAGGGCTTGAACTCATGAACTGTGAGATCATGACCTGAGCCAAAGTTCGATGCTTAACGGACTGAGCCACCAAGGCGTCCCACATTCAGTGCTGTTATTGAAAGATATGTGGTTAGATTCATTGTGATATCTGTAGATTTCATGCTTGTAGTGATGTCTCTGGTACTTTGTGGTCCTTGCAACATTTCACTCACAGAGTCCCCCTTAGGATCTCTTGTAGGGCTGGTTTAGTGGTGATGAATTCCTTCAGTTTTTGTTTGTTTGGGAAAACCTGTATCTCTCCTTCTATTCTGAATGACAGACTTGCTGGATAAAGGATTCTTGGCTGCATATTTTTCCTGTTGATCACATTGAAGATTTCCTGCCATTCCTTTCTGGCCTGCCAAGTTTCAGTAGGTAGGTGTGCTACTACTCTTCAGGGTCTACCTTTTAAAGTTAGGGCCTGTTTATCCCTAGCTGCTTTAAGATTTTTCTCTTTTTCCTTGTATTTTGCCAGTTTCACTATGATATGTCTTGCAGAAGATCGATTCAAGTTACGTATGAAGGGAGTTCTCTGTGCCTCTTGGATTTCAATGCCTTTTTCCTTCCCCAGATCAGGAAAGTTCTCAGCTATGATTTGTTCAAGTATACCTTCAGCCTCTTTCTCTCTCTCTTCTTCTAAAATTCCTATGATACGGGTATTGTTGCGTTTCATTGCATCACTTAGTTTTCCAATTCTCCCCTCATACTCCTGGATTCTTTTTATCTCTCTTTTTCTCAGCTTCCTCTTTTTTCCATAATTTTATGTTCTAATTCACCTAGTCTCTCCTCTGCCTCTTCAATCCGTGCTATGGCCACCTCCATTTTATTTTGCACCTCATTTATAGCATTTTATTAAATTCATCATGACTTTTTTATTCCCTTGATCTCTGTAGCAATAGATTCTCTGATGTCCTCTATGCTTTTTTCCAAGCCCACCAATTAATTTTATGACTATTATTCTAAATTTGTGTTCAGTTATATTGCTTAAATCAGTTTGGATCAATTCGTTAGCTGTTGCTACTTCCTGGAATTTCTTTTGAGGAGAATTCTTCCATTTCATCATTTTGGCTAGCTTTCTGTCCCTTATGCATTTTAAAAGCTTGTGTGCTCTGCACCTGTGAGCACTGCTATATTAAAGGAAGGTCATACACTTTCCAGGGTCTGGCCCTTCAGGAGGTGTTTTTTGGGAGATTGTTACTTGCTCTCTGTTGTTGTGACTTTGGTTATTTTATTACTCTACACATAGTGGTATTTTGGACCTTCCACAAGGTGTTCTTTGATTTATTCCTTGGAGTAAAGGAAAGGAAAGGAAAACAGACAAACAGGAGACAAAAACATGCAAACACCCAAACAAATAACACAAACAAATAAACAATAACAAAAAACTAAAGACTAAAAACAACCCCCAAACACTGACTACATGTAAAGAAGAGGGTGGAGGCGGTGCTGATGGAAGAGCACATACAAAGACAGAAATGACAGGAATGGGCAGCAGGGGGAAAAAAAATAAACATTGACTTTGCAGGGAGATTAAAAGGCTTAATCCAGAGAGAGAGAGAGAGAGAGAGAGAGAGAGAGAGAGAGAGAAAGGAAAATAAAGAAGGAGGAGGGGAAAACGAAATGAAGATAAAGTTCCCCAGAGAATCTATATGACTTGATTATTCCAGAGAGAGAGAAAGGAGTGTAAAGAAGGAGGTGTAGAACATGTATCAAAACAATGGGTTAAATATGTCTGTTTAGACAAACCAATAACCATTGTAACCAGCGTAGGGGAGGGAAGAGATAAGGAGGAGAAAAGGGGTGGGGCGGAGAATATATCTTTATATCCAGAAGTGACCTAGAGATAATCCAGGCAATGCTGCAGTGCTGGTCGGGAGGAGCTTTCTGCACGGTCTGTGTTGCTCCGTGGATACGCAGTTACCCAGTGTGAGGGGGCGCGGTTTGGTGTAGTCTGGACCCACCTCCACTCTGGGTCCCGGGAGTGATGCCTGAGGCTCCGCCTTGGTGGTGTGGAGGGGGGAGGAGATGGTGATCCCTCAGTCTCTTCTCCACAGAGCCGGATCAGGTGGATTCTGTTTGAGTCTTCCTCACTGTACCGTGGGCGCAGGCGGGGCGGTCCTTCTCTCTCCACCAACTCCCCTGACCCTGCGCTTGGCTAGGTTTCAAAGTCCTGCTCCATGCGCTGTGGCGCTGGGAAAGCGCCTCTCAGTGTGGCCCGATTTGTGGTCCCAGCTGGCTTTGTCTGTGCCACTGCACTTCATGGAGGACAGCCTTCTCCTACTGTGGACTGAGCCACTGCCCTTGCCGCCGTGAGCCCCCGGGGTGGTGGTCGCAGGCTGGCTTTGTCTTTTTCCACAGCACCCCAGGGAGACGGCCGCCTTTTCTTCCTGCAGACTGCGCCCTCAGTCCAGCCACTGCCACTGGGGGAGGCGGACGCAGGCAGGCTTTGTACTATCCCACCGCTCTCCAGGAGGGAACTACTTTCTCCAACTTCGGACTGAGTCCCTGACATACCACCACACCCAGGGATGGCTACCCCCATCCCCTGCCCGCCCTCCCTTGCCGGTGTGCGAACAGGGAGCCGGCCCAGTCGAAGAAAGCCCCGCAATTAGAGATCGGATCCCTCTCAGTCTCAGTCCGAGGTCTTTCTCCTGTCCAGATACGGTCCTACACTTCCCTAGCCGCTCTTTCTCTTCCCTTTGTCTCTCCGCAGAAGGGGGAGGGGGTCCCTCCTCTCCGTGCCCATGCGGCTTTTTTTTTTTTTTATCTCCCCCAGTTCGCAATCACCCACCTATCTTTTTTCCAGCTTTCCCATTTTCTTCCTGGTAGATTCAGTCTCTTTTCCTCCCAGGCTCTGTTGTTCAAAATCCTTTGGCTTCTGCACTTCTTTGTTTGAGAGACGTGGGAAGTATGGTTCCCACTACTTGTCGGCCATGTTGGCCTCCTCTGCCTCAGGTGCCGTCTGACTCTGCTTCGCCATTTTTTGTTGTCCCTCTGCCTCTAAGCCCACGCGAAAATCGCAGGGCACTGGGGAGCAGGTGACGATCCTCGGGCTGACAGAGCTTCCTCAGGAAGACGCGGCATGACAGGTGCTAGGGCAAGGGGCGGCCTGCGTGTGGGCGGCCGGAGCGTGGTGGGGGCGGGGGGGGGGCGGTGCTGGGACAACAGATTCTTAACTATAGAGAAAAAACTGATGATTACCAGAGGAGAGATGGTAAAAAAAAAAAAAAAAAAAAGGAGAAAATGAGGAACTTAGTAGATATTTCTTAAGTCAGGAAAACGGGGAAATGTGTTCTTGTTCTGACGTTGGAGGTTAGTCAGAGATGTGAGGCAGAGATCCCAGGGAAGATGGAGTGGTCCTTGGGAGCACTAGAGTGTGGGGGCTGAAGAGTGGACTCTGGAGTCAAGCAGGTTAGTTTTGAATCTGGCTGTCTGACGTACCAAGTGTGGAAACTTAATATGGGCAAATTAATGAATTGTTGTGTCTCAGTGTGCTTATCTGCTGTTGAAAGATACTAATTATACCTACTTTGTAGGGTTGTTAAGACAAATGAGCTAATGTAAGTGAAGGGCAAAGAGCAGTGCTTGGCATACAAAAAGTGCTATATAGGTGTTAGCTACCTGAAAGCCATATGATGGGACAGGGACAGGGAGAGAGATGCGGATGTATCTGGGGAAGAAGACAGGACTGTAAAGGTGGAGGGACTTTCAGGAAGATCAGAGGAAGCATCTGCTCAGCTGCTAGTGCAGAAGTTTAGGAAAGGGTGCTTGGAACAGGCAGGAAATGCCTATCTGGAGGAAGCAGGGGCCAGGGACTCCCACAAAAGGAACAGAGACAGAGAAGCCAAGTGGTACACCTGCCTAACCTGGAGGTGTATGGGGAGACCCAACAAAGGGAGAAAGGAGGTGTGAGGCTCTCTCCAGACCTCGCAGTGGAGCCTGGGACTTGGGTGATGGAGACCTCGGAGCCCAGGACGTTGTGCCAGCCGTGCCAAGTTTCAGCCAGGTTTCTGTTACTTTAGGATGAAGTGACTATGTTCAATAACTTCTTTAGCATTTAGGAAGATATTTAAAATTTCCCTTTTCCTTAGCAAATAAAAAAATTACAGTCTGGTCTCAGCCAAAGTTAAAATTGTAAGAAGCCGTTTGGGCAGTGTTTCTTTTTTTAGTGAAAATTTTAAAGTTTTAATTTAAATTCCAGTTAGTTAACGTACAGTGTGATATTAATTTCAGATGTAGTGTTTCTTAAATTTTGCATGCATCAGAATCATCCTATGGTCTGGGGTGGAACCTAGCAGCTGTAGGTTTAAGAAGGCCCCACATGATTTCGGTATTTACCAAAATGTTTGGGAAACACTTCTCAGGCCTTACTCTTCAGTGGATACATACATCACCTGGGGATCTTGTGAGAGTGCAGATTCTGAAGGTCCAACATGGAGCCTGCAATTCTGCCCTTCTAACAAGCTCCCAGATGAGGCCACTGCTGCTGGTGTGAGGAGCACAATTTGAATATAAGACTGAGAGCAGGCATCAAAGTCCAAGGGAGAATGCAGGGAAATCCTGGAATGGTTGCAAGAGGAAATGAGGAGTGGGAGAGTTGGAAAGAGCTGTGTCTGCTGTTTGCCTCTGTCATATCTACAGGCTATTTAGCCTCATGCAGAATCACCTGAGACAGACAGGCAGTTAGTTACAGTCTTGGGTCCCACCCTCGACTTACTGAATTAGAATCTCCAGGGGAGGGTTTTGGGAGTCTGCATTTTTTTTATAAGCACCTGAAAATGATCTGTATCAATTAGCCAAGTTTAGGAAACGCTGATGAAAACGTCAAGGAGACGTCAGAGAGGTTTCCCCAGTCATCTGTAATTGTTTCACTCATTGCTTGAAGAAATTTTCCATTTTACCGAATGTTCATTTAATGGTTTACAAGCAAAATTCACAATATTTTGTCTTACGGCTTCCAGTTCAGAAGACAATAGGAAAACTGTGGAGATGAGAAAAAGTGGCAACAAAAAATTGGAACAAGATACCTGAAAAAAAAAGTGAGTTCCATTAGCAAATGAAACATTAAATGCCTATCCACATGTTGTATTATGAAATTATTGAAGCCTGGGTAAACTTTGATTTTAGTTGTAGACTTTGAAAATCAGCATTAAACCTTAAACGCCAGTGTTAAACACCAGAAAAATGTTTCCAGGAATGCTTTGCAAAGTTGGAAATCTTGATTAATGGAGTGGCCAATTTCATCATGCTAGGAGCCACAGAATGTTTTTATTTATTTTGTTTATTTATTTTTAGTTTCAAGTTTTTATTTAAATTCCATTTAGTTAACATATAGTGTAATGTCAGTTTCAGGTGTAGAATTTCGTGATTCATCACTTACATAACAACACCCAGCACTCATCACAACAAGTTCCCTCCTTAATACCCATCACCCATATAGCCCATCCCTCCACCCACCTCCCCTCCAGCAACCCTCAGTTTGTTCTCTATAGTTAAGAAATCTTCTTTATCCATTCATCAGTCAATTTACATTGGGCCCTTTCTATAATTTGGCTGTTATTGATAATGCTGTTATAAACATCGGGGTGCATGTATCCTTTGAATCAGTATTTTTGTATCCTTTGGGTAAATACCTAGTAGTGCAATTGCTGGATTAGAGGGTAGTTCTATTTTTTAACTTCTTGAGGAAACTCCATACTTTTTCCAAAGTGGCTGCATCAGTTTGCATTCCCACCAACAGTGTCGGAGGGTTCCCTTTTCTCCACATCCTTGCCAACATCTGTTGTTTCCTGTGTTGTTAATTTTAGCTATTCTGACAGGTGTGAGGTGATATCTCATTGCAGTTTTTATTTGTATTTCTATGATGATGAGTGATGTTGAGAATCTTTTCATGTGTCTGTTAGCCATCTGGATGTCTTCTTTGGAAAAATGTTCATGTCCTCTGCCCATTTTTTTAACTGGGTTATTTGTATTTCGGGTGTTGAGTTTGATATGTTCTTTATATATTTTGGATACTAACCCTTTAATAGATATGTGATTTGCAAATATCTTCTTCCATTCCAAAGGTTGCCTTTTAATTTTGCTGCTTGTTTCCTTTGCTGTGCAGAACTTTTGTATTATAATGAAGTCCCAATAGTTTATTTTTGCTTTTATTTCCCTTGCCCCAGAGACAGATCTAGTAAGAATTTGGTATGGCTGATGTCAAAGAGGTTGCTGCCTGTGTTCTCCTCTAGAATTTTGATGGTTTCCTTTCTCACATGTAGGTCTTTTATCCTTTTTGAACTTATTTTTTGGTATGGTATAAGAAAGTGGTCCAGTTTTATTCTTTTGCATGTCGTTGTTCGGTTTTCCCAGCACAATTTGTTGACGAGACTGTGTTTTTTTCCATTGGATATTCTTTCCTGCTTTGTCAAAGATTAGTTGACCATATAGCTGTGGGTTCATTTCTGGGTTTTCTCTTCTGATACATTGATCTATGTGTCTGTTTTTGTGCCATAGTATCTTGATCACTACAGATTTGAAATACACCTTGAAGTCTGGAATTGTGATGGCTCCAGCTTTGTTTTTCTTTTTCAAGAATTCTTTGGCTATTCGGAGTCTTTTGTGGTTCTATACAAAAATACCACCAGCATTTTTCACAGAGATAGAACAAAAAATCCTATGAAAAAGCTCTGTGAAAAATGCTGGTGATATTCTGATAGGGATTGCATTAAATGTTTAGATTGCTGTGGGTAGTATAGACATTTTAACAATACTTCTTCTTCCAATTCATGAGCATGCAATGTTTTTCCATTTCTTTGTGTCCTCTTCAGTTTCTTTCATAAGTGTTCTAAAATTTTCAGAGTAAAGATATTTTACCTCTTTAGTTAGGTTTATTTCTAGGTATGTTATGATTTTTGGTGCAGTTGTAAATGGTATCAATTCCTTGATTTCTCTTTCTGCTGTTTCATTATTAGTGTATAGAAATGCAACAGATTTCTGTACATTGATTTTGTATCCTGTGACTTCACTGAATTCGTGTATCATGGCTATTGCATTTTTCATTGTAGCCTGACTAGTTTTTAGGTATTTTATCTCTGCAGTAAGGGACTCCCTGGTGCCTTCTATGCTTCTTCAAGCTCATCTAGTATCCTTATGGTAAATTCTGGATCAGGCATATTACTCATACCTGTTTTGATTAGATCTCTGGCTTGACCTTTTCATGTTCTTTCCTTTGGGATGAATTCCTCCATCTTGGCATTTTGCCAAGGTCTCTGTCTTCTGTGTGTTGGGGGAGCCTGTTATATTTCCTGCTCCTGAGAGTAATAGCTTTATGAAGAAGAGGTCATATACTGTCCAGAGTCTGATGCTTCAGGAAGTGTCTCTGGTGAATGCTGTGTGGACTCTACTACTGTGTTTTGGCTGCTCTTTCCCTCAGGTCAGTCCTCTGCAGAGTTTCTCCTTGCCTGCAGTGGAGAGTGTTTTGACCTTGGCCAGAGTGTGTCAAATTTTAACTAGGTGTGCTCTGGTCTATTTTTTAAAAGAGACCTGATGCTATTTCCACTAGAGCTGAAGTTTTGCAGCTATGAAGTTTTGTCTATGGTTGGTAGACATGGGGGTTTGCTGGTCTTCTGGGGAAGAGGCCTGCTTCATTGCTTCTCAGGCACACTTGCCCAAGAAAAGCAGCACCTGCAGAGTGCAGGGAGGCGGGGCTTGGTGTTGAGACATTTAGGCTGCCACTGTTGGTGCAGTGCTGCTTACTGAAGTTTATGCTGAGGAGCAGGGGAGAGAAATGGCATCAACCAGCTCCCTCATCTCCAGAGCGGGGGTTTGCACCCCATGCTGTCTGGGAAGCCCTCCCAGAAGAACAAACAGTCTCCCCTTGTGTGTCCCAGGCATCCTTTAGATCCTTGCCTTCACTCTGTCTGTGGCTGGACCTTCTGCCCACCTGGCAGTGCAGTGCACCCGCGTTCTATCCCAGGAAGGCTGGCTGAGTTTTTAAACTCCGCTGAGTTTTTAAACTAAGGACCTGGTGTGGTAGGGACCCTCACTGGTCCTCTGGGGAAGAGTCTAACTGCACTGGGACTGATGCAGATTTGTTCCAGGAAGACAGTCACACCAAAGTGCAGGGGTGTAGAGTTTGGAGTGAAGTGCAGCAAAGAGCCAGTCTCCAAGTTAGCCGCTCTCAGAACATGTCTCTGTACCTCTGCTGAGGGGTGAGGGAGGGTAATGGCACCTGCTGGCTTCTTTTGTCCCCAGAGAGGCAATGCCACTTCTCCTAGATGAGCTCCCAGAAGAGGGAAGTGTCTTTCCCAGTGCATCCCAGGGGATCCTCAGATTAAAAAAATTTTTTTTAATGTTTATTTTTTTTTTGAGAGAGAGAGACAGAGTGTGAGTGGGGGAAGGGGCAGACAGATAGAGAGACACTGGATCTGAAGCAGGCTCCAGGCTCTCAGTTGTCAGCACGGAGTCTGACACAGGGCTCTAACCCACGAACTGTGAGATCATGACTTGAGCTGAAGTCCGGCACTTAACCAACTGAGCCACCCAGGCACCCCACCAGGGGATCCGCAGATTGCCGACTCCAGTCTTTGAGCCTCGCTGGTTATAAAAACTCATGAAATTGAGCCCCTGTCATTTTCCCAGTCAGTGGATTTGGGGAGTTCCTTGTGCAACTCCCCTATGTGCTCTTCTCCCTCTCTCTCTGTCTCTCCTCTCTTCTCTTCTCTTTGCAGCACCAGGGGTTCCTCCCCTCCACAGCACCCATGATCCATTTCTCCCTCAAACCACATCTCTGCACCTCCTACCTTTCACTTATGTGGCCTCTTCTCTCCCTCTAGTTGTGTGGTTTGTTCTGTTAGTCCTCAGATCAATTTCTTGGGTATTGAGAATGATTTCTTATTGATCTAGCTGTGTTGGAGGGAGGAGGCAAGCCTAGGGTCCTACTACTCTGCCATCTTAGCTCCTCTTCCCACAGAGGTGTTGTTAAATTGATCTTGAGAACAAAAGTAAGGTGAAGTGAGGTTCTACCTCACAGAAGCTCCTCTCCAAGCTCAGAATGGAGAGTTGATTTCATGAGGAAACTTGACTTTGGATCTTCTGAGGATCCTTGGGTTGGCTCAGTTAAGATCAGCTAGTGGTGTAGATTGGACTCAAGGTTTCCAAAGATCATTTCAAAAAAATTTTTTTGGCAGTAAAATATACATAACAGAATTTACTATCTGAGCCAATTTTAAGTGTGTAGTTCAGTGTTATTGAGTACATTCACATTGTTGTACAACCATCACCACCTTCCATCTCCACAACGCTTCATCTTGCAAAACTGAACTGAAAACTGAAACTCTGGACCCATTAAAAAATATAACTCCTCTATCTTCCTCCTCCCAGCCCCTGATAACCACCATTCTACTTTCTGTTTCTATGATTTTGACTACTCTAAGTACCTCTTATAAATGGAATTATGTAGTATTTGTCTCTGTGTCATCTTCCACTCTTAAAGCAGGGAAAATTTGTCTTATACCCTAGTTTTTCTCTCTTGTGCTCCCCCCCCCCCCATTTTCTCTTTCTTCCTCTCTCCCTTTCTATAGATAGACAGAGAGGCATAATAGATTATATGATGTGTTTAATAGCTTATATGATATATATATTATATCATGTACATATGCTTAGTCAGATATGGCTATTTCTTTGGTGGTTATATCTCTAATATGTATATATTTCTCTTTCCCCACATATGAAACTTTTCAGAATGTTTATGCAAAAGACAGATTAAACACATTTTTATTCTTGCTAAACTGTTTAAGAGTTACAAATCTTAATGCATATTTTCTTAATGAGATGTTAATATTTTCACAGAAGCAAATTCTTAGCAAAGAAGTAAAGCGCAGACATCAGTGAGCAGGTGAAGGATATTTATATTAAGTGGGGAGGTGTGGGTAGAGATAAAAATTCCAAAGCCCAGGCCACAGCCCAGACCAATAAAGTGAGAATCTTGGAGGGTGGGTTCCAGATATCAGTGTTTTTTTCAACTCCTTCAATGACTTAAACGTGCAGCCAAAGTTGAGAGTCACTGTCCAAAGTAAGGACTAAGGCAGTGGTCACAGTCACGTCTGCACATTAGAATCAACCGGGGAGCTTAAAAAAAAAGCACAGTGCTTGAGCTCTGTCTTAGACCAATTAAATCACAACTTTTGAGGAATAGAGTCTGGGCAATATTGTCTTTTAAAAAAACTTCCAGGTGATTCTAAATATAGCCAAGGGTTGAGAACCACTGAACTAAAAGATGGATATTCTGAGAAATTAGTAATAAATTTATTATTGTATTCTAAAGCAGGACCCATAATTGAATTTGTGGATGAATTTTTTCAAACTTTAACAAAAAATAATTTTGATGCTTCATATATAGTTTCTGCTTATGGAAAAAAAGTAGAATGCTACTGTAAAGTAAAATGGTGAACATGGCATGACATAAAGGAAATATGGAGAAATAGTAGAGACTTAGAGAACTCATAAGTAGACCATAGTTTATACTAGAATTTTGGAAGTTCTTACTGTAAGAGTAATTTGCACTTAAAGCACTTTAAAAAAGAGAAGCAAACAAATGATAGTAAAAGTCACCAGATATAACCACTCTTAACTTTTTAGTGTGTATGATTTATTTTTTCCATTTTTCATTTCCATATTTAAATGCATTGTACATAGTTAAAAAAGAGCTTTATTGTGGAGAACTTTGGGCATATGCAAAAGCACACTGAATAGTATAATGACCTCAATTTCCCAGTTACTTTACTTCTGTTATCAACCCATAGTCCATCTTGTTTTATCTAAATCCTCCTCCACGTTTCTCTCTTAAATCACTGTTGAAGCAAATCCAAGATATATCATTTTATACATAGTTATTGTTTCAGTTAATATATTATGAATACTTTTTCATGTCAGTAACTATTTTCCTATTACTTAATTAAAAAAAATTTTTTTTAAATTTACATCTAAATTAGTTAGCATATAGTGCAACAATGATTTCAGGAGTAGATTCCTCATTGCCCCTTACCCATTTAGCCCATCCCCCCTCCCACAACCTCTCCAGAAACCCTCTGTATATTCTCCATAATTATGTCTCTTCTGTTTTGTCCCCCTGCCTGTTTTTATATGATTTTTGTTTCCCTTTCCTTATGTTCATCTGTTTTGTGTCTTAAAGTCCTCATAGGAGTGAAGTCATGTATTTGTCTTTCTCTGACTAATTTCACTTAGCATAATACCCTCCAGTTCTATCCACGTAGCTGCAAAAGGCAAGATTTCATTCTTTTTGATTGCCGAGTAATACTCCATTGTACATATATACCACATCTTCTTTATCCATTCATCCATCGATGGACATTTGGGCTCTTTCCATACTTAAGCTATTGTTGACAGTGCTGCTCTAAACATGGGGGTGCACGTGTCCCTTCAAAACAGCACACCTGTATCCTTTGGGTAAATACCTAGTCGTGCAATTGCTGGGTTGTAGGGTAGTTCTATTTTTAGTTTTTTTTGAGGAACCTCCATACTGTTTTCCAGAGTGGCTACACCAGCTTACATTGCCACCAACAATGCAAAAGAGATCCTCTTTCTCTGCATCCTCGCCAACATCTGTTGTTGCCTGAGTTGTTAATGTTAGCCATTCTGACAGGTGTCAGGTGATATCTCATTGTGGTTTTGATTTGTATTTCCCTGATGATGAGTGATGTTGAGCATTTTTTCATGTGTCGGTTGGCCATCTGGATGTCTTCTTTGGAGAAGTGTCTCTTCATGTCTTTTGACCATTTCTTCACTGGATTATTTGTGTTTTGGGTGTTGAGTTTGATAAGTTCTTTATAGATTTTGGATATTAACCATTTATCTCCTATGTCATTTGCAAATATCTTCTCCCATTCTGTGGGTTGCCTTTTAGTTTTGCTGATTGTTTCCTTCGCTGTGCAGAAGCTTTTTATTTTGATGAGGTCCCAGTAGTTCATTTTTGCTTTTGTGTCCCTTGCCTTTGGAGATGTGTTGAGTAAGAAGTTGCTACAGCCAAGATGAAAGAGGTTTTTGCCTGCTTTCTCCTTGAGGATTTTGATGGCTTCCTGTATTACATTGAGGTCTTTCATCAGTTTTGGGTTTATTTTTGTGTATGGTGTAAGAAAGTGGTCCAGGTTCATTCTTCTGCATGTCGCTGTCCAGTTTTCCCGGCACCACTTGCTAAAGAGATTGTCTTGATTCCATTGGATATTCTTTCCTGCTTTGTCAAAGATTAGTTGGCCATACGTTTGTGGGTCCATTTCTGGGTTCTCTTTTCTGTTCCTTTGATCTGAGTGTCTGTTCTTGTGCCAGTGTCTTGAAGATTACAGCTTTGTAGTATAGCTTAAAGTCCGGGATTGTGATGCCTCCTGCTTTGGTTTTCTTTTTCAAGATTGCTTTGGCTATTCAGGGTCTTTTCTGGTTCCATGCAAATTTTGGGATTATTTGTTCTAGCTCTGTGAAGAATGCTGGTGTTATTTTGATAGGGATTGCATTGAATACGTAGATTGCTTTGAGTGGTATCAACATTTTAACAATATTTGTTCTTCCTATCCAGGAGCATGGATCTTTTTCCATTTTTTTTTGTGTCTTCTTCGATTTCTTTCATAAGCTTTCTATAGTTTTCAGTGTATAGATTTTTCACCTCATTGATTAGATTTATTCTTAGGCATTTTATGGTTTTTGGTGCAATTGTAAATGGGATCGATTCTTTGATTTCTCTTTCTGTTGCTTCATTGTTGGTGTATAGGAATGCAACCGTTTTCTGTGGGTTGATTTTATATTCTGCAACTTTGCTGAATTCATGAATCAGTTCTAGCAGTTTTTTTGGTGGAATCTTTCAGATATTCCATGTAGAGCATCATGTCATCTGGGGAGAATGAAAGTTTGACCTCCTCCTGGCTGATTTGGATGCATTTTATTTCTTTGTGTTGTCTGATTGCAGAGGCTAAGACTTCCAGTACTATGTTGAATAACGTGGCGAGAGTGGACATCCCTGTCTTGTTCCTGACCTTAGGGGCAAAGCTTTCAGTTTTTCCCATTAAGAATGATATTAGCGTTGGATCATCATATATGGCTTTTATTATCTTGAGGTATGCTCCTTCTATCCCTACTTTCTTGAGGGTTTTTATCAAGAAAGGGTGCTGTATTTTGTCAAATGCTTTCTGTGCATCTATTGAGAGGATCATATGGTTCTTGTCCTTTCTTTTATTGATGTGATGAATCACATTAATTGTTTTGCAGATAATGAACCAGCCCTGAATCCCAGGTATAAATCCCACTTGGTCGTGGTGGATACTTTTTTTAATGTATTGTTGGATCTGGTTGGCTAATACCTTGTTGAGGATTTTTGCATCCACGTGCGTCATGGAAATTGGTCTATAGCTCTCTTTTTTAGTGGGGTCCATGTTTGGTTTTGGAATCAAAGTAATGCTGGCTTAATAGAAAGAGTTTGGAAGTTTTCCTTCCATTTCTATTTTTTGGAACAGTTTCAAGAGAATAGATGTTAACTCTTCCTTTAATGTTTGGTAGAATTCTCCTGGAAAGCCATCCGGCCCTGGACTCTTGTTTTTTGGGAGACTTTTGATTACTACTTCTATTTCTTTATTGGTTATGGGTCTGCTCAAATATTCTATTTCTTCCTGTTTCAGTTTTGGTAGTGTATATGTTTCTAGGAATTTGCCCATTTTATTGGCATATAATTGCTCATAATATTCTCTTATTATTGTTTGTATTTCTGCAGTGTTGGTTGTGATCTCTCCTCTTTCATTCTTCATTTTATTTATTTGGGTCCTTTCCTTTTTGATCAAACTGGCTAGTGCTTTATCAATTTTATTAATTCTTTCAAAGAACCAGCTTCTGGTTTCATTGATCTGTTCTACTGTTTTTTGTTTTGTTTTGTTTTGTTTTGTTTTGTTTTAATAGTATTAATTTCTGCTCTAATCTTTATTACTTCCTGTCTTCTGCTGGTTTTGGGTTTTATTTGCTGTTCTTTTTCCAGCTCTTTAAGGTGTAAGGTTAGGTTGTGTATCTGAGATCCTTCTTCCTTCTTTAGGAAGGCCTGGAGACTATATACTTCCCTCTTATGACTGCCTTTGCTGTGTCCCAGAGGTTTTGGGTTGTGGTGTTATCATTTTCATTGGCTTCCATATACTTTTTAATTTCGTCTTTCATTTCTTGGTTAGCCCATTCATTCTTTAGTAGGATGTTCTTCAGTCTCCAAGTATTTGTTACCTTTCCAAATTTTTTCTTGTGGTTGATTTTGAGTTTCATAGCATTGTGGTCTGAAAATATGCACGGTATGCTCTCGATCTTTTTATACTTGTTGAGGGCTAATTTGAGTCCCCGTTTGTGGTCTATTCTGGAGAACGTTCCATGTGCACTGGAGAAGAATGTATATTGTGCTGCTTTAGGATGAAATGTTCTGAATATATCTGTTAAGTGCATCTGGTCCAGTGTGTCATTCAAAGCCATTGTTTCCTTGTTGATTTTTTGGTTAGATGATCTGTCCATTGCTGTGAGTGGGGTGTTGAAGTCTCCTACTATTATGGTATTACTATCAATGAGTTTCTTTGTTTCTGATTAATTGATTTATATATTTGGGTGTTTCTGCCTTTGGAGCATAAATGTTTACAATTGTTAGGTCTTCTTGGTGGATAGACCCCTTAATTATAATATAATGCCCTTTTGTATCTCTTGATATAGTCTTTATTTTAGAGTCTAGATTGTCTGATATGAGTATGGCTACTCTGGCTTTCTTTTGTTGACGATTGGCATGATAGATGGTTCTCCATCCCCTTACTTTGAATCTGAAGGTGTCTTTAGGTCTAAAGTCAGTATCTTGTAAACAGCATATAGATGGATCTAGTTTTCTTATCCATTCTGTTACCCTTTGTCTTTTGATTGGAGCATTGAGTCCGTTGACATTTAGAGTGAGTACTGAAAGATATAAATTTATTGCCATTATGTTGCTTGTAGAGTTGGAGTTTCTGCTGGTGATCTCTGATCCTTTCTAATCCTTGTTGCTTTTGGTATGTATGTATGTATGTATGTATGTATGTATGTATTTATATTTTCATCTTTTCTCTCCTCAGAGAGTCCCCCTTAAAATTTCTTGCAGGCTGGTTTAGTGATCACAATCTCCTTTAATTTTTGTTTGTCTGGGTAACTTTTTATCTCTTTGTATTTTGAATGATAGCCTCTCTGGATAAGAATTCTTGGCTGCATATTTTTCTGATTCGGCACATTGAATATATCCTGCCACTCCTTTCTGACCTGCCAATTTTCTGTGGATTGGTCTGCTGCAAACCTGATCTGTCTTCCCTTGTAGGTTAAAGACTTTTTACCCCTTGCTTCTTTCATGATTCTGTCCTTGCCTGAATATTTTGTGAATTTGACTATGATATGCCTTGTTGATGGCTGGTTTTTGTTGAACATAATGGGAGTCCTCTGTGCTCCTGAATTTTGATGTCTTTGTCTTTCCCCAGGTTAGGAAAGTTTTCTGCTATGATTTGCTCACATAACCCTTCTACCCCTATTTCTCTCTCTTCCTCTTCTGGGACTCCTGTGATTCTGATGTTGCTCTTTTTGAATGAGTCACTGATTTCTCTAATTCTTTTTTTTTTTTTAATTTTTTTCAATGTTTATTTATTTTTGGGACAGAGAGAGACAGAGCATGAACGGGGGAGGGGCAGAGAGAGAGGGAGACACAGAATCGGAAACAGGCTCCAGGCTCCGAGCCATCAGCCCAGAGCCCGACGCGGGGCTCGAACTCACGGACCGCGAGATCGTGACCTGGCTGAAGTCGGACGCTTAACCGACTGTGCCACCCAGGCGCCCCTGATTTCTCTAATTCTTAAATCGTGCTCTTTGGCCTTAATCTCCCTCTGTTTTTCTGCTTCATTATTCTCCATAAGTTAGTCCTCTATATCACTGATTCTCTGTTCTGCCTCATCCATCCTTACTGCTGTGGCATCCATCCGTGATTGTCGCTAAGTTATAACACTTTTTATTTCATCCTGACTAGTTTTTACTTCTTTATCTCTGCAGAAAGGGATTCTAATCTATTTTCGGTTCCAGCTAGTATTCTTTTTATCGTGATTTTAAATTCTGGTTCAGACACCTTGCTTGTATGTGTATTGGTTAAGTCCCTGGCTGTCATTTCTTTGTGCTCTTTCTTCTGGGGTGAATTCATTAGTTTCATCATTTTGAAGGGAGAAAATGAAGTAATGAGGTAGAAAAAATGAAAATTAAAAAAAAATATTAAAATTAAAAAATTAAAAACACACACACACAAAATCAAATAAATGATGCTAGGTCCTAGGTGTGTTTTGGTCTGGGTGTTGAAAGTGGCTTGATAGATTAGAGAAAAAGGAAGAAAAAAAGAAAAGAAAAAAGAAAAACAAAGGATATTGTTTGAAAATTTGGAAAATTGAATATACTGAAGTAGACTAAAATGATGATGAAAATAAAATAGAATTTGAAAAAATTTACACAAAAGTAAAGAATATAGTAGAAAAAAATTAAAGAAAAATATTTTTAATAAAAATTAAAAATAAAAATGAAAATTTTCTCTTTATTCAGAAAAAGAAAAGAAAAAGAGAAAACAAAAAAAAGGATATCATTTGAAAATTTGAAAAAGTAAATACACTACAGTAGACTAAAATAAAATGATGGAAGTAAAATAAATTTGAAAAAATTTACACAAAAGTAAAACATATAGTAAAAAAATAGTAAAGAAAAATATTTTTAATAAAAATTGAAAATAAAAATGAATTTTTTCTCTTTCTGTATTCAAGAAAAAGAAATGAAAAAGAGAAAAAAAAGAAAGAAAGAAAACTGAATAGGTGGAACTGCTAACAGACTGAAATACGACTGAAATTACTTCTTTTTTACCTAGAAGTCAGACTATGAAGCGCTTTAGACTCCATAAACTAAGCCGGCGTTGGTGAGACTTGTGCTCTTGAAGAGTGAGGTTGGCCCAGATGGGTGGGGTTAGTGTAACGGTTCCCTTCTCCACTAGATGGCGCTGCTAGCCTACTGGAGTGGATTGTTGTGGTGCTCATAGGTATGTATGCACATGCGCGGGAGTGGTGAAAATGGCGTCACCCAGCTCCCCAGTCTCTAGTATCAGAACTCTGTTCTCCCCGATCAGCAATCGCGCACCCATCCTTTGTCTTCAGCTTTCGTCCACTCCCTGTTTTTACACTGTCTGTGACCAAGCCCCAGGCAGTACCTCTCTCTTGCGTTTTGTCTCAGATGTGGCTATTTTTCCCAGCCCCTTACTTCTGAGGGACTGCGGCTTTGACTTGTTCTGCCCCTCTACAGGAGGGTCTCACCAAGTAGTGGCTAAATGACAGCTACACCCAGGAAAGTTCGTGGGACCGTGCTGCTGCCGATGTCCAGAGACTGCGGCTGGGTGCCAGCCCACACCAGAAAAAGTTTGCGACTTAGTGTAGCAGCAGCATTTCAGGGATTATGAAAAATCACAACATCTGGCACCAGGCTTCACCCTTAATGACCTTGTTCTAGCACCAGGGAATATGGTGGTTCCTGGGGTCTGCTGGGTCCAGGTGGCTTCAACAGTCTCTACCAAATGTCCTTCCAGCAGTGGAACCGCTTTTCCCTATGTAGCCTGAGAACCTCCTGGACCCCACTCTGCTCCTAGGGATTCGCCCTTTCCACCAGAGCACTGCCAGTTTTGGAGCTGCATAGTTGCAGACTCTGAGCTCCCCCTGTTTACAGTCTTAATGGAATTTAAACCCTCTCCTTTCTCCTTTCTCCATTTTTAGTTCAGTCCCTGCAGCTGTTTCCAATTTTCTACTTTCTCTCCAGCTACTTTTGGGGAGGGATGCTTTTCCCGTATTCTCCCCGTTGCCCTGCCCCCCGCCTCCATCCTCTCTCTGCCTGCAAAAGCAGCTCTGTACCCTCCACGGCTTCTCTCTCCCCAAGTTCAGCTCTATGCACCATGTACCTGCTGAAATCTGTGGTTCAGGTTGTGCAGATTGTTATGTTAATCCTCAGATCAGTTTTCTAGGTGTGCAGGATGGTTTAGTGTTGGTCTGGCTATATATCATGGACGGGAGACACATAAAAAGTTCCATGCTGTTCTGCCATCTTGGTTCCCTCCCCTATTAACTTAATTTTTAATGGCTATGTAGTATTTCATCATATGAATGCATCATTATTTATTTGGACAGGCTGTATTGTTGCTTCTAGTATTTTATTACTAAGTACAGACCTTTAGTGAATATCCTTCTAAAAATACATTTTTGATTTTTAACAAAATCGATTATTAGAAGGGGAACTGGTGCTCAAGCTTTTGTATATTTTAGATAGTTTTTGACAGATTTTATCATCTGCCCCCTTAGTAAGCTTTTATCCTCCTGGCTATCTATGAAAAATGTCCTCTCCTTTCACATCTTTGCCAGTGTCGAGTATTATTTCAAGAAGACTTTGCCAATTTGATAAGTAAGAAATAGTATTTTATTTATTTACATATTAAAAATATTTATTATTTTTTGAGAGAGAGAAAGAGAGAGAGAGACAGATGTGAGCGGGGGAGGGACAGAGAGACAGGGAGACACACAATTCGAATCTGGCTTCAGACTCTGAGCTCTCAGCAAAGGGCCTGACCTGTGGGCTCCAACTGAAGAACCATGAGATTATGACCTGAGCCGAAGCCATACGCTTAACTGACTGAGCCACCCAGACACCCCCCCAAAATAGTATTTTATTATCGCTTTAATTTAATTGCATTTTTTTCTTGTGAGAATAGAATTCTCACAAGAAAAAATTCAAATGTCATTAGAGTAATATGTACATACGGTTACAAATGACAGTCTCCATGCCTAAATTTTTCTCATCCACAGGCCCCCAGAAGGCCACCGATTCTTTTAGCTGTTTCTTCTGGTGGATACTTCTGTATCTCTAAATGATTCAATCTCTATTTATTAGTTGTTAAAGATAGACATTTTCCATGAGTTTTCTGTTATAATAATTGAGAATTTATATTTCATTTCCCATTTCAAATATTTATATCACTCTTTTTTGAAAGCTTCTTTATCAGTTACATATTAACCTTTTTATATCTTCTTCCATTAAGTAGAGTTGCTCACTTCATATTTGCTTGGTTTTAGAATTCAAGAATAGAAATCATTTACCCTCAGAGCTGTATATCCACTGTTTTGTTGTCTGTTGGAATTTAGTGTTTCTGATGTGATGACCTTTTTTTTTTTAATGCCTGAAGTTGGTTTCTTTCTTTCACATTGCCATGTGTTTAGTCCTGTGGAGTCCCGTTCTCTCTAACTTTACCTGAGTTTTCTCACTTTTTCCTGTCTTGGACAACTTTCCCTAATACTTTCTTTGCCCCTTACCTTTAGCGTCTCTGACAATGGCACAAAATCAAGCAATCGATCGCTGTTTATATATTGTTTGCTGTGGGGGATACAAAACAGGTAGGCTACATAATCTCTCTCTAAGAAACTTATACATTGTAACTATATTATTTGGAGAGAGGTTCTAACATCAATAAGTGGCCATGATAAAGTAGGAAATGTGTTTTTCTCAGGATCAGGGACTACACATCGTGTGAAGGTGGCATGTGAGTGGGAGCAGTAGTATTAGGATATACTACCACTAGTTGAACAATTAGTATGGGGGACATGCGTTTTTTCTTGCTCTAGTGGGGGAATCCTGTGTTAATCCTCAATAAAGGAAAGGCCATGGTTAATCATAACTATACAAGATCAATTCTCAGGGGGACTGAGGAAATACGAGTTTTGTATTTTTTCCTGATGGTCTGGTTTAGTCTGGGACAGAAATTAATGAAAGAGTGGTTAACAGTGACAATGAACTTTCCCAAATGTTTGATGTCTTAAAGAGCTTTGGAAATGTCTGCTTCTTACTCTATTTGAAATGAGCCAAACTCTCTGGTAGTACACAATAAGTTCTGCTTTGTTGAAAGTACCAAACATAACCAGCAGTCTGTGAGCATAATAAAATATAACTTGCCCAACTTCTACAGAGAAAGAAGAGATAAGATCTGAATGCAAATGAAACCACATAAGATAAGCTGAATATTTATAAGTTTCTTTTCAAACACTTAAAATAATCTAAAATAAAATAAAACAACCTATAATGATGTTTATTTTTTTATTTTTATTTAAAAATATTTTTTTAACGTTTATTTATTTTTGAGACAGAGAGAGGCAGAGCATGAACAGGGGAGGGGCAGAGAGAGAGGGAGACACAGAATCCGAAACAGGCTCCAAGCTCTGAGCTGTCAGCACAGAGCCCGAAGCAGGGCTTGAACTCACGGACCGTGAGATCATGACCTGAGCCGAAGTCGGAAGCTTAACCGACTGAGCCACCCAGGCACCCCCAATGATGTTTATTTTTATATAAAATGTTTGATACATTGAAAAGTCTTTGTAACTTGTATGTAAGTTACAAAGCATAATAACCAAGTTAACAGCCATGAACCCATCATTCAGTTTAAGACCTAGACATTACTAATACACTGAAGTTTCCCCTGTCTTTTTCCCGCTTGTCCATGTCCCTGTCTCTATCATCAAAAGTGAATGTGATTCTAGATTTTAACTAATCATGTTAGTTTTTTATTTATTTTTTATAATTTTTCCCCCCTCCCTTCCACCCCCCATCAAACCTCAGTTTATTCTCAGTTTTTAAGAGTCTCTTATGGTTTGCCTCCTTCCCTCTCTGTAACCCTTTTTTTCCCCTTTCCCTCCACAATGGTCTTCTGTTAAGTTTCTCAGGATGCACATAAGAGTGGAAACATATGGTATCCATCTTTCTCTGTATGACTTATTTTACTTTTCATAATACTCTCCAGTTCCATCCACGTTGCTACAAAGGGCCATATTTCATTCTTTCTCATTGCCAAGTAGTATTCCATAGTATATATAAACCACAATTTCTTTATCCATTCATCAGTTGATGGACATTTAGGCTCTTTCCATAATTTGGCTATTGTTGAAAGTGCAGCTATAAACGTTGGGGTACAAGTGCCCCTATGCATCAGCATTCCTGTATCCCTTGGGTAAATTCCTAGCAGTGCTATTGCTGGGTCATAGGGTAGGTCTATTTTTAATTTTTTGAGGAACCTCCACACTGTTTTCCAGAGTGGCTGCACCAATTTGCATTCCCACCAACAGTGCAAGAGGTTTCCCGTTTCTCCACATCCTCTCCAGCATCTGTAGTCTCCTGATTTGTTCATTTTGGCCGCTCTGACTGGTGTGAGGTGATATCTGAGTGTGGTTTTGATGTGCATTTCCCTCATGAGGAGTGACACTGAGCATCTTTTCATGTGCCTGTTGGCCATCCGGATGTCTTATTTAGAGAAGTGTCTATTCATGTTTTCTGCCCATTTCTTCACCAGGTTATTTGTTTTTCAGGTGTGGAGTTTGGTGAGTTCTTTATAGATTTTGGATACTAGTTCTTTGTCCTATATGTCATTTGCAAATATCTTTTCCCATTCCATTGGTTGCCTTTTAGTTTTGTTGGTTGTTTCCTTTGCTGTGCAGAAGATTTTTATCTTCATAAGGTCCCAGTAGTTCATTTTTGCTTTTAATTCCCTTGCCTTTGGGGATGTGTCAAGTAAGACATTGCTGTGGCTGAGCTCAGAGAGGTTTTCCCTGCTTTCTCCTCTAGGGATTTGATGGTTTCCTGTCTCACATTCAGGTCCTTCATCCATTTTGAGTTTATTTTTGTGAATGGTGTAAGAAAGTGGTCTAGTTTCAACCTTCTGCATGATGCTGTCCAGTTCTCCCAGCACCATTTGTTAAAGAGACCGTCTTTTTTCCACTGGATATTCTTTCCTGCTTTTCAAAGATTAGTTGGCCATACTTTTGTGGGTTGAATTCTAGGGTCTCTATTCTATTCCATTAGTCTATGTGTCTGTTTTTGTGCCAATACCATGCTGTCTTGATGATTATAGCTTTGTAGTAGGTCTAAAGTCTGGGATTGTGATGCCTCTTGGTTTGGTCGTCTTCTTCAAAATTACTTTGGCTATTCAGGGTTTTTTATGGTTCCATACAAATTTTAGGATTGCTTGTTGTAGCTTCGAGAAGAATGCTGGTGCAATTTTGATTGGGATTGCATTGAATGTGTAGATTACGTTGGGTAGTATTGACATTTTAACAATATTTATTCTTCCAATCCATGAGCATGGAATGTTTTTCCATTTCTTTGTATCTTCTTCAATTTCCTTCATCAGCTTTCTATAGTTTTCGGCATACAGATCTTGTACATCTATTCCTAGGTATTTTATGCTTCTTGGTGCAGTTGTGAATGGGATCAGTTTCTTTATTTGTCTTTTTGTTGCTTCATTATTAGTGTATAAGAATGCAACTGATTTCTGTACATTAATTTTTTATCCTTTGGAACTTTGCTGAATTCATGTATCAGTTCTAGCAGACTTTTGGTGGAATCTATCAGGTTTTCCATGTATAATATCATGTCATCTGCAAAAAGTGAAAGCTTGACTTCATCTTTGCCAATTTTGGTGCCTTTGATTTCCTTTTGTTGTCTGATTGCTGATGCTAGAACTTCCAACACTATGTAAAACAACAGTGGTGAGAGTGGACATCCCTGTCGTGTTCCAGATCTGAGGAGGAAAGCTCTCAGTTTTTCCCCATTGAGGATGATATTAGTTGTGGACTTTTCATAAATGGCTTTATGATGTTTAAGTATGTTCCTTCTATCCCAACTTTCTTGAGCGTTTTTATTAAGAAAGATGCTGAATTTTGTCAAATGCTTTTTCTGCATCGATTGACAGGATCATATGATTCTTTTCTTTTCTTTTATTAGTGTGATGTATCACATTGATTGATTTGTGAATAGTGAACCAGACCTGCAGCCCAGGAATGAATCCCATTTGATCATGGTGAATAATTCTTTTTATATGCTGTTGAATTTGATTTGCTAGTACCTCATTGAAAATTTTGCATCCATATTCATCAGGGATATTGGCCTGTAGTTCTCTTTTTTTACTGGATCTCTGTCTGGTTTGGGAATCAAAGTCATGCTGGCTTCATAGAGTGAGTCTGGAAGTTTTCCTTCCCTTTATATTTTTTGGAATAGCTTGAGAAGGATAGGTATCTCTGCTTTAAATGTCTGGTGGAATTCCTCTGGGAAGCCATCTGGTCCTGGACTCTTATTTGTTGGTACATTTTTGATAACTGATTCAGTTTCTTCACTAGTTATGGGTCTGGTCAAGTTTTCTCTTTCTTCCTGTTTGAGTTTTGGAAGTGTGTGGGTGTTTAGGAATTTGTCCATTTCTTCCAGGTTGTCTAGTTTGTTAGCATATAGTTTTTCATAGTATTCCCTGATAATTGCATATATTTCTGAGGGATTGGTTGTAATAATTCCATTTTCATTTGTGATTTTATCTATTTGGGTCATCTCCCTTTTCTTTTTGAGAAGCCTGGATACAGGTTTATCAGTTTTGTTTATTTTTTCAAAAACCAACTCTTGGTTTCATTGATCTGCTCTACAGTTTTTTTTTTAGATTCTATATTGTTTATTTCTGCTCTTATCTTTATTATTTCTCTTCTTCTGCTGAGTTTGGGGTGTCTTTGCTGTTCTGCTTCTATTTCAATTAAGTGTGCTGTTAGATTTTGTATTTGGGATTTTTCTTGTTTCTTGAGATAGGCCTGGAATGCAATGCATTTTCCTCTCAGGACTGCCTTTGCTGCATCCCAAAGCGTTTGGATTGTTGTATTTTCATTTTCATTTGTTTCCATATAAATTTCAATTTCTTCTCTAAATGCCTGGTTGACCTGTTCATTTTTTAGTAGGGTGTTCTTTAACCTCCATGCTTTTGGAGGTTTTCCAGACTTTTTCCTGTCGTTGATTTCAAGCTTCATAGCACTGTGGTCTGAAAGTATGCATGGTATAATCTCAGTTCTTGTATACTTATGAAGGGCTGTTTTGTGACCCAGTATGTGATCTATCTTGGAGAATGTTCCATGTGCACTCGAGGAGAAAGTATATTCTGTTGCTTTGGGATGCAGAGTTCTAAATATATCTGTCAAGTCCATCTGATCCAATGTATCATTCAGGGCCCTTGTTTCTCTGTTGATTCTGTCTAGATGATCTATCCATTGTTATAAGTTGTATATTAAAATTCCCTGCAATTACCATATTCTTATCAATAAGGTTGCTTATGTTTGTGATTATTTTATATATTTGGGGGCTCTCATATTTGGTGCATAGACATTTCTAATTGTTAGCTCTTCCTGATGAATAGACCCTGTAATTATATAATGCCCTTCTTCATCTCTTGTTACAGCCTTTAATTTAATGTCTAGTTTGTCTGATATAAGTATGGCTACTCCAGCTTTCTTTTGACTTCTAGTAGCATGATAGCTAGTTCTCCATCCCCTCACTTTCAATCTGAAGGTGTCCTCAGGTCTAAAATGAGTCTCGTGTAGACAGCAAATAGATGAGTCTTGTTTTTTTATCCATCCTGATACCCTATGTCTTTTGATTGGAGCATTTAGTCCATTTTGTATTCAGTGTTATTATTGAAAGATATGAGTTTAGAGTCATTGTGATGTGTGTAGGTTTCATGCTTATAGTGGCGTCTCTGGTAGTTTGTGGTCCTTGCAACATTTCACTCACAGAGTCCCCCTTAGGATCTCTTATAAAGGGATGGCTTAGTGGTGACGAATTCCTTCAGTTTTTGTTTGTTTGGGAAAACCTTTATCTCTCCTTCAATTCTGAATGACAGACTTGCCGGATAAAGGATTCTTGGCCGCATATTTTTTATTCATCACATTGGAAATTTCCTGCCATTCCTTTCTGGCCTGCCAAGTTTCAGTAGATAGGTCTGCCACTTCTCTTATAGGTCTACCCCTGTAAGTTAGAGCCTGTTTATCCCTAGCTGCTTTCAGAGTTTTCTCTTTATCCTTGTATTTTGTCAGTTTCACTATGATATGTCATGCAGAAGATCGATTCAAATTATGTCTGAAGGGAGTTTTCTGTGCCTCTTGGATTTCAGTGCCTTTTTTCTTCTCCAGATCATAGAAGTTGTCAGCTATGATTTGTTCAAGTACACCTTCAGCCCCTTTCTTTCTCTCTTCTTCTTCTGGAATTCCTATGATATGGATATTGTTGGATTTCATTGCATCACTTAGTTCTCTAATTCTCCCCTCATGCTCCTGGATTTTTTTTTATCTCTTTTTCAGCTTCCTCTTTTTCCATAATTTTATCTTCTAATTCACTTATTCTCTCCTCTGCCTCTTCAATCTGTGCTATGGCCGCCTCCATTTTAATTTACACCTCATTTATAGCATTTTTTTTTAGTTCCTCATGCCTATTTCTTAATTTCTTGATCTCTGTAGCAGTAGATTCTCTGCTGTCCTCTATGCTTTTTTCAAGCCCAGCCATTAACTTTATGATTATTATTCTAAATTCTTGTTCCATTATATTGCTTCAATTGGTTTGGATCAATTCTTTACCTGTCACTACTTCCTAGAGTTTCTATTGAGGAGAATTCTTCAGTTTTGTCATTTTGGGTAGTGTCTGAGGTAGCTCCAAACTGCAGGGCACTTCCCCTGTGCTGTCCGGAGTAACTTGTATTGTTGGGTGCGGCCGTAGTCAGACCCAGTGTCTGCCCCCAGCCCACCACTGGGCCACAGTCAGACTGGTGTGTACCTTATCTTCCCCTCTTCCAGGGGCAGGACTCACTGTGGAGTGGTGTGGCCCCTGTCCAGTCTACATGCACACTGCCATGCTTGTGGTGCTGCTTCAATGAGATCTGGCCAATGGCAAATTAGACGGGGTAGATCCATAAGCTGCACAGGGGTGGGAGGGGCAGGCTTAGCTCGCTTTGTTGTCATTGGTCCCCTGCAGGAGGGGCCCTAAAGCACCCATATTAGTTTCTAAAAACTCTTTAAAAAGTAGAAATTTGGGTCAAGAAATAGAATATTGGAAGAACCTGAGAATAAGGTGAGTAAAGTTGCTGCTCTATAGTATAACATAGTATATACAATTGATGATGGACATTTGGTTTATGTCTCGTTGGATATTACATAAGACATGGCTAAGAAGCACATGTCTCACATGTGTAAGTACTTCTGTAGGGTATATAATCAAGAGTATAATTGCTCAGTCATAGGTTGGGCATATCTTCAATTTGAATAAATAATGGTAAACATCTTCAAAGATAGTAGAATAAATTTAATCTCTCACTAGACATCTATGAAACCCCATTTGCACACAATTTTACCAACATTTGATATTGTTAAATTTCAAATTTTAGCCTTTATGAAATAACAGAAAATATATATTTTGGTCTATGTCCCCCCATTCCAGAATTTAGGCATAAAGCTCCAAAAACCCTTGTACATAATTTCCTAAGTGGTAGAATCACTAGGAGCAATTTTTTTGTTTTAATATTTGGTCAATCGTTTATTTTCAAGTTTGCTATTATAGATGGTGCTACAATTAAAATGATAAAATATAGTGAAAGTGTTTTTTAAAGGATTAAAATAAATGGAGACATATGCCATATTTATGCATAAGGAGTTCCATGTTGCAAACATGTCACTTTTCCTTGAGTTGATTCTTAGATTCAGTTCATTTCTCAAACAAACAAACAAACAAAAACTCAGCAAGCTTGTTAATCATATTTTATTTGATTGAAATAGTTTTTGCATCCCAGTGGGATAATTGATTTACTCAAAGATTCTCAATAGATATAGTGCCATTAGGTGAAAGTTGTTTGGGAAAGGGTATTTACACAATGCCAAGGTATGCCAGTTTGCTAATTGAGAAGGGAAATGCACTTTTACAATGGAGAGTTCTGTCAGTCTCTCTTTTACCAGGAAACAAACCAAGTATCAATAATGGTGGGACAGGGGCACCTGGGTAGCTCGGTCAGTTAAGCGTCCAACTTAGGCTCAGGTCTGATCTCACCGTTCATGAGTTCAAGTCCTACATTGGGCTCTGTGCTGACAGCTCAGAGCCTGGAGCCTGCTTCTGATTCTGTGTCTGCCTCTCCTCTGCTCATGCTCTGTCTCTCAAAAATGAGTACACAATAAAAAAAATTTTAAAGAAAATAATGGTGGGACAATCCATTATGGTGTGACTCATGATGTGATGCAGTATAAAGAATCCAGTGATAACTATAATGTATGTGTGCCCAAAGTATTTAATATGAACTTAACCACACTTTTAGGACCAATTTCCCACTTACAGGGAATATAGGATATAGAGGAAAAAATTAAATAACACTATCTAGAAATTATCAGACAAATCCAGAACGTGGATCAATCTATAGGACAACTAACTTGATAGCTAAAAAGTCAATGTTATGAAAAAAGTGGCAAGGGGACTATTCTAGAATAAAAGAAACTTAAGAGCCATAATAATCTAATATGATATGATGATGTATATGCCTTGATTGGATCTGGGTACAAAAAATTACTACTTTTTAAAGACATTTTTGGATAATTGGGGAAATTTAAATATGGGCTAAATATGAGATGAATATAGGGAATTGCTAATTTTCTTAGGTTTGATAATTGCATTCTAGTTTTGGAGGAGGATACTCTCAGTAAATTAACACTGAAATACTTAAGAGTGAAGTGCCATAATGCTTATTATTTTCAAATGTGTAGAAATGAAAATAATCTTTACAAATATATTCATATATGTATAAAGCAAATTTGGGATATATTAAAAATTAGTGAATCTAGCTTGTGATTATACAGGTGATCATTGCACTATTTTTTCTGTATGTTTGAAGTTTTCCCCAAAATTACAGAAAAAACACATCAAATTAGATTATGAAAATTTCAATGGGACTTTTCATAGAACTTAGCAAGTTAATTCTAAAATTTAGATGGAAGGGATGCCTGGGTGGCTCAAATGGTTAAGCGTCTGACTCTTGATTTCAGCTGAGATATTATGGTCGTGAGATCGAGTCCCTCAATGGGCTCTGTGCTGGGCACCGAGCCTGCTTAAGATTCTCTCCCCCTCTGCCCCTTCCTCACTCGAGTGCATGCTGTATCTCTCAAAAAAACAAAAGATACAAAATCCTTAATAACAATAAAGGACTGAAATATTACTATATTAATTTTATGAATCTGTATACATAAAAAATCATAAAATGAAGAGACATAACATAAACTGGAAGAATTTATTTCCATACATATAACACAAATAAAAAGGAAGAAATGTGAAATGCAACAAAAACCCAAACAACTTCTAAAAATCAGTGAAAAAAGTTAACCCAACAGAAAGGCAGACAAAAAATGTGAGTATTTTTGATAGAGAGGTTGAATGAAGTTGAACATTCATTTTTGAATGTCTCTGTTCTGAGCCCAGCATAGTGTGATAAGTAAACAAAACAAATAAATAGCTTTGCTCTTGAACAACTAATATTTTAGTGGATAACACTGGTAAAGAGAAATAAGAACTCAAAACTGAAATAGAAACTGAGTCAATAGTGTGGTGGAAAGAGTGCAGGCTCTGTGGTCAAACTCCTAGATACAATCTCAGCTCCTCTGAATGGCATCTCATGTGCATTCCTCTGATTCTCTAAGCTTCCATTTCCTCTTCTGGGAATAAAAACACCTGCCCCATATGGTTGTTGAGGAAGTTAAATGAGATAATGATACATGCAAAGCACTTAGCATGATGCCTGTTATGTAATAATCACCCAATAAATATTAGATCTTCTTAATCTTCTATTATTAATAACAATCCCACAGAATGGGTGTAACTCAATTAAATTCTGAAACCACCATTTCAGAACATTTTGCAACACATTTGCACCAGCAATGATGGCAACTGGACTCTGGATTCTGCAGCTGCCCTAGTTTTTCCTGGAAACTCAGCTGTTGCAAAGTCAAGTTCAGTTCCTTACAGAAAAAGCCAAACATCCACTAATAGAGAAGGACATTGATGAGCTCACTAGTGAGAATAGATAAAATGAGAAGAGAATCCAGAGAGAAGAGTGTCTCTAAGAACATCAACCTCTAAGAGATCAACAGAGGCAGTGAATCCCGTAGAAGACACTGAAAAGCAGCAGCAAAGAGTTGGAGAGACAATTGGCAGGGCAGAGATTTGGAGCCAAGGGAAGAAAGGGCTCTGGGATGGGGTGGTTAATTAACAGTGCAGATGCTGTTGAGAGGAGCAGTAAGGACTCACAAATGTCTTCTGGGCTTAGCAAGAAGGAGGTTGTTTGTGACCTTGCTGAAAACGCTTTTGCAGGGTTGGGATGAGGGTAAGGAGGGGAACAGAAGTCAGATTACTATGGGCTGTAGAATGGGTGGGAGGTAAGGATAGAAGTAGTTTAGACAATTCACAAGAGTGTTGGTAGGGAAGGGAAGGAGAGAACCAGAAGGACATGAACTCAAGATACCTCAGGGAGTTTATTTTGTTTTGCTTAAAGTTGGGAGAGATTTGAGGACGTTTAAGTGCAGATGTGAAAGAATCTGAAGAAATGAAAAGTTTGGGGAGTGGAAGCAAGAGATGATACAGAGATAATAAGCTCCTGAGGAAGAGGAGCAAATGTGTATGGAGAGTCTAGTGTCCTAGAGACACTCTCTGAAAAATAACAGGTGGTCCCTGACTTCCACAAAATATTGACTCACGGAAAGTTGTTTTACCTCTCTCTTCCACTCTCTCCTCTTTGCCCAAAGTGGTAACTTCTTTTAATTGGAAAACAAGGAGGACTGAATTTAATAAATATGTCCAACTTTAGATTTTATGCTATGAAATATAAGGTAATAAGAATGTTCTAAATGTTCTAAATCCTGAATGCTGTCACCTGGGACATGTTCTGAGAACTACCTCTCGAATGGTAGCATATAGTCATGAACAGAATTAGGGAGAGGCACATGAGAGACCTCAAAGATACTAATAATGCTCTTTTTCTGACAGTGGATGACAGGCACGGAAATGTTAGTTGTACCATTTTTCTTTATAGTTACTCTATTACATGTGCTCGATATTTAATAAGAACAATTTAAAAATTGCTTTATAATACAGCAGAAGATGTGTCAGCATTTAATGTTTCAGTTCTTAGGTTGGAGAGTGGGCTCTTGAGTATGTGTTTTATATGCATACACATTATACACATACATCTACACTTTTGTATCTTATCAGATCTTACAAAACATAGTCATTGAAAAACCAGAGAGAGGCAAGTCCTTCATGAACTTGGTGATGATTATCAGTTTGGAAATCTTAATTAGGAAATTCCTGCTTCTGTGTGGGGATAGCTTCAGGGAGATCAGAAGGAATGAGTGGGAGGAAGAATTTGCTTCTGAGTCAGAGTTCTACAGTATTTGCATTGACCTTTGTGATCTGTCGTTGGTTGCCAGAGGTGAGGCCATGTAAGCCTTGGGACAAGTGACTGGGGCCACTGGTTCCAGTTGACAGACTGGGTCAAGGCTGATGTAACTTATGTGCCCTTACTTGGTCTCTATCTCCCTGTTGTGCCCACTGCCTCCCAGGAAACTTCAAGGCCATTTTTGACCCCAGGGCTACTTTTTGGATCATGGCTGCCTGCTCAGAGGCCCCTGGTCTTCCTTCCTGTGGACCTGAGAGTCCAGTCTGCTTTCTTCTCTTACACAGCATCACCTCCTCTAGTCCTTGATGTTCCCTGCACTGAAGACTGACTATGAAACGGGATGGGTTTCTTGAACCTCTTCAAAAGTAACCACCAAGTTCCCTTTTATTTTAGCTTTTTCTCTTTTAATCACTCCAAGCAAACAGGCAGGAGAGAACCCAAATTCTAGAAGTGGGGAAACAGAGGATCTTGAAATCCTTCAGCCTTCTTCTGGAGCTGCATCCTGGTCTGTAGCCCCTGATTTCCTTCTGAAACGCTCTGCTTTCTATTTTAAATTGAGATGTGGATAGGTGGGGTTGACCTCCCACTTCCAGATGCTCCATGGAAGCCCAGATGGCTGCCATGAAAATGGCATGCTCACATCCGTGGTCTGGAGCATAACTGAGAGAAGGCCCCAACGACTGCCCCTTCAGCTTGCCACCACTACTGCAGCTCATGTTTCCTGCAGGCTCCTCCTCATCAGTGACCGGTTGATGGTGGGCTTCCTAAGGCTGGGCCATTCAGGGGAGATATAGCTGTCTGCTACCAGTGACTCTGGTACAAGGATTTCCCACTGCCTTGGCTGAATCTTTTTTGGAACTTCTTGGAATTCTGAAACTCTGGCAAGCCAGCCCTCTTCTCTTGCCTCTTTCCTTCCATAAGTGCCAGACCTGCATTCTTGCCTTCTCATGCTCCCTACATATCACTCTTCCATTTTGAATCCCATCTTGCTGTCTGCTTCTTGGCAAACCTTAGTTAATTAATTAGCTAATTAATTAACTAACACACTCCCTCTTTGGTAGCACAGAAGCCCATGGGAACAACATAAATAGGATCAAGATGTCCCTTCTGGAATTTAGGTTGCTGAGATGCTTCAGTGTGGGGCATACACATCTTCATGACTTAGGTGGAGATGTGATATCCTAGGGGCTTTATTACATTTCCCTGTGTATCTGGGACTCAAAGTCATCCCTCAGCCCTTTGTCAGAGACCTGGAGCCTAGAGGCTGGTGCTGGAGGAGGAACCAGCAGCAGGAGTGGCAAGAAGCCCAGGCAGGTCTGGCTCCATCTCTGGGGGTGCTGGAGCAGACCCTGGTGCACCAGTGTCCAGGTAGAGAGGCAGAGGATCAGAGCATACCAGGTAGTATGGAAGTGTCTGGGCAGGTGGAAGATGGCTGAGGTGGGGGGTATGACAAATAGCACCCTCCCTCTCAGGGATGAGCCCAAGACTTGTATCCCTAAAGACAGAAACAGAGTTGATCCCTGGTCCCTGGGGAACTGGACAACATCTGGGAGAAAATGGACACAGTTACTGGCCAGGTTGGTTCAGGGGCATTATTGGCCTTGCAGCACGAAGACAGGGCTCCTTGGCTATTCTCCTGAGTAGGAGAAAAAGTAGAATCAGAGGCTAAGGTAGAATGAGAATGGGGTTGGTGGAGGGAGGGAAAGAGGGGCTCAGGAGCAGAGGGGTCACTATAGGAGTGGGGAGGGGTGGCTGCTGGTTAGGTACGAGGCTGTGCTGTGAACCTTGTGGGAGACCACAAGATGACCATGTGCTGTATTCGTGGGGGGGCCCGGTGGGGGGCACTGGGCAGGCTTAATTGGGGTATGTGCTACTCTGTGACAGTGGTCAGCTGAGGTCTGTGTTTTGATGGGCATGACAGGCATGTGGACATTTTCCAAAGTGCCATGATTGGTTCAGTCAGCCCTTGAGCAGTACTGTGAGCTGGAGAGGCTTGAAGGGCCCGGACAGATGTTGAAAGTCCCTGATAATGAAAAGTGTGGACATTTGTGCACCAACTGCTTTCTGTAGCTGTTAATCCCAGTCTCCTTTTCAAATCCATCTTCAGTCCTAACTGCTGCAAATGGGAAAACCAATGCGCTAAGCCTCCTCCCCGACTCAGGCTTCACAAAGATACACACAGCCAAAAATCTCTAGATGGGGAGGAAGGAGTAGCCACGCCCTCTGTAATGCAGGTGCTGCTCTGGCAATGCTCAAATATACAGAGCTGGCTGAGGGACAGCAGAACTGGTGTGGGAACTGGACAAATTCCAGACAGCACAGGGGTGCTAGTGGCAGGCAGTGGGCAGGGAGAGGGGGGCGGTTATCCCAAAGAGGTAAATCAGAAAAACACTTCCTGTGGTTCCTCCTGAAATCACGACTTCCTGCTTCTGCCTTCTTTGGGCCTCTGTGGCCGCTGGCTTCACGACACATCAGGAGGAGGGGCGTTGAGGGTGTTGATGCTAGTTAAGTATTTGGATTCCCAGGTCTCTCTTCCATGCACGCTGCTTTCTAATCTTGAGATGATGACTCTAGGGTCTTTTTTAATGGTCCTGTTTAGGAGACAGAGGCACAGAGGAAAGTGCATCCTAAATCTGGGGATTCGGCCTGCTGACCTACTCTTCCATTGGCCCTCTGCTGAAAATGTGTCTTTTGATTTGTGCCTGGTGATCTCCATCCATGGTATGATTGCAGACTTTGTTGTAACCTGTGGGCACCTTACTGTGATAGAAATATAGAATGTTGCATGTAACTCAAAGGACCATTTCAAAAGTCAGGGAAGGGGTCAAGTGCCAGCTATTTTCTAGGTACCATGCCTGACATTTTACACACATTATCTCATTTATTTGTCAGAGCCACCACAGGTAGGTAATATTATTTCCTTTTGCACAGTAGGAAAATCAGGTTCACATAGGTTAAGTTAACTCAGCTCAAATCTTAGCTCTGCTAAGACTTATTTGAACACCCTTTGGTGGACATTAAAGCCCTCAACCTTTCTTTTCTCAAAGAAGGGCTACATCGCTTTTGAGATCAGCAAGGCACTTCATCTTGGGAGGAAGAAACAACAGCCCTGAGGTATGAAGTGCCTTGCTGAAAGTCACACGGGGAATTATAGTAGGTTTGCGGTGGGTCTCAGGACTCCTAGGTTCCGTTCTGGGGCTCTTTTTGTCCAGCCATGCAGGTGCCTGACTGTGACAGAACCCAGGATCCTGTGAGCCCCACTGACGTCTCCTGCATAGAGTTCTTCCTGGTGGAAGTCCCTCCCATGGAGTTTGTACTCTGGACCATGTTCTGCCCTTCTCGGTTAGCTCCACTGGCCAAACTCAAGCCTGTATCTCACTGCCAAGATCTCAGACCTTTATATTATCTGTCTCTCATTTGCTATTTCCCATACATGAGAATAGGAAAAGTACTTGACCCTTGAACAACACAGGTTTGAACTGCAAGGGTCTACTTCTATGTGGATTTCTTTGGATAGACGCTGTACAGTACTGTAAATGTCTTTTTCTTATGATTTTCTTCATAACATTATTTCTTCTCTAGCTTACTTTATTGTAAGAACACAATATGTAATACATACAAAATACGAAACAGGTGTTAATTGTTTATGTTCTTGGCAAGGCTTCTGGTCAACAGTAGGCTATTAGTAGCTAAGTATTTGAGGAATCAAAAGTTATATGCAGGTTTTTGACTGTGCAGGGTTCAGTGCCCCTAATCCCTGAGTTGTCCAAGGATCAACTGCACCTAGAAGCAGACATTTATGAGTCAGCTCTTTTAGGTGAGGTTTTAACAAAAGTTTCTCTTGAAATAGAAGTCAGGCTTTTTGTTTTAATGGTTGTCTATGAAAACTTATTCTCATTTATAAAGTAAAAGAGGAAGGTTGCCAGGTGGAGGCAGAGAATGTGGAGAAGTAAACAACTCAGTGGGCAGCAGGCTGTGTTCTTTGACCCGGCAAACTCCCTCGGGGTCACGGTTTGTGCCCAGCAGCCTGGGGACGCCGTGGGGACCATGGACCTGCACATTCTTCCTCCTCACCCCCATTCCACAACCTCACAGTGTTCTGGGAATATGTTGTGAGCTTTCTTCTTTCCACACCTTCTCTGATGAAGTCCCCTCTGCCAGGGATGCCCTCCCTGATTTTCTCCTCAATTCCTATTCTGCTGTTCTAAAACCAAGTGCAAGTGCTGCCTCTTTCATGAACACTTTATATATATATATATATATATATATATATATATATATATATATATACACACACCTCACACGATAACTGCTCTCCCCTGTCAGACTTCCCAGTGCTTGGTGTCTCTTATGCTGTTCCACTAAATGTTGCCCTGCTTTGTGCTGCCGTCACTTTCTGTCTTAGCTGCAGCAGCAGGGGACACCGTACTGAATCTGACAACTGGGTCTTTGACATGAGGCCTGTACTGAAAACCCTTGGGTGGCCTTCCACTACCTAATTTCTCAGTGCCTTTCATGTAAAGAACCTTATAGTTACTCTCCCACCGTCCTCAACTTCTTCCCTTCGTTATGCAGTTCTGCTCGGGGGGGAGAACCCTTTCATCGAGTGGTCATTTTAGAGCATATGGTGGAGTGTTGGCACAACAGGAAATCCTGTTTCTTTCTTGGTCAGGGTCCATTTGGAATCCTGGAAGAGTAACTCCTGTCCTCTGTTGACCAAGGACAAATGGGGTCACTTATGTTAAGGGACTTGGTTTTCACTGGGCTAACTGTATTTCTGTGCTGGAAGCTGTGGAACTGGCCAGCTTGAAGAGGAGGCAAAGACAAGAGAAAGAATAGAAAGGGAGGGTCTCTGGGAGGAGGGCCAAGTGTTCCTCAAAAGGAATTTAAGAGAAATCTCGGGGCAGACAAGGATGAGGAAGCTGAAACCAGGAGGGACAGTTCAGGGGAGCTGAAGCCCGAAGCTGCATACTCAGAGATTTGCTAATTCTCAGAGGGGAAAGTGGTGCAACCATTCAGCTTCATTCAGAGTCACAGGGATCCAGGCAGAAGAGGCTTGACTATCTAAGAGGCTAAGAGGGCTAAGAGAACATTCACAGTTTTGGACTGGAAGGGGACCTGGAAAAGGAAAACACCATGTAAGGTGATAACCCTTGTGAAAAAGAAAACCACAGGTCCCCAACAGAGTCACTAATGTTGAGGCATCACATCAGTATACAAAGACTTAATACCTAACCCAGTTTCAGTTTCACCCCCTCCCCTGGGAATGTAATCTTTAACCAGCCAAACTGGAGTTTCCTTGTCAATACTAGGAAGTAATCTACTGAAGGACCCCTTCTCTTCCCCTTAGGAGGCTCACCTGGCCTAAAGCAGGAGATTGCCAGCAATCTCCTCCCACCTCTTTATTTTACTTTTATAAAATATAATTTATTGTCAAGTTAGCTAACATACAGTGTATACAGTGTGCTCTTGGCTTCGGGAGTAGATTCCCATGATTCATCGCTTACATACAACACCCACTGCTCATCCCAACAAGTGCCCTCCTCAATGCCCATCACCCTTTTTCCCCTCTCCCCCACCCCCACATCAACCCTCGGTTTGTTCTCTGTATTTAAACCTTTCTTTTCTGCAACTTGACAGAGGTTCTTTCTGTTTGCTAGATGGGATGCTGCCGGGTTCATGAATCCTTTACTGAAGCCAATTAATCTTCAAATTTACTTGATTGAATTTTGTTTTATAACACCTAGAACTCTGAATTTACCTGATTTTAACTGCACTGGGTAGTTTCTACACCCAGTAATTTCCTAACAAGACTATAAAGTAACTTGTGGACTGAACAGTTCATTGCTAGAAAGGCCACGGTGAAGGGAGAACCGAGGGAGAGAAGGCCCTGCACTTCTGACTGATGCAGACAGACCCAAAGGGTAGATGAAGTGACTTCAGGGTTTCCTGCATCATGTCCCTCGGCAGGCAGTGTCCAGCATGTGCCCAAATGACAGCCCCCCCCCCCCCCCCGCACACTTCTTGAGGATGCCCAGATCTGGATGATTTGATCTGGAACCATCTAGTTGTATTATAGCCCACCCCTGTATTGTGTCCCACCTATGGATCCCTTAGGATCACCTGGTTTTGAAGGTCAGGATAAAGGTCTCTATTAGAGATTTCTCCATGATCAGATAGAAAAATATACTTCTTAAGTGGTTGGACTCTGCTGTGCATTCTTTCCCTAGCAGTGTCTGACAGGGCCCAGTACTTGTCTCAGACCTCATGTGCTGGGAGGGACCCTTCAGCTCAGGTTTCAGTCTAATTAGTCCCATGGCCTTTCACAGGCTTCTGGGAAAAGGAAAGAGGAAAGTTATTGTGTATAAGATGGGTATTCTTTTCTTTTCTTTTCTTTTCTTTTCTTTTCTTTTCTTTTCTTTTCTTTTCTTTTCTTTTCTTTTCTTTTCTTTTCTTTTCTTTTCTTTTCTTTTCTTTTCTTTTCTTTTCTTTTCTTTTCTTTTCTTTTTCTGCCCCACAATACCGTTGATCACATTCCCTATGCGGTATCTTTCATCCCTATGACTTTTTCATTCCATAACTGGAAGACCATATCTCCTACTCTCCTTCACCCATTTTGTTCATCCTCCAACCCCCTCCCCTCTGGCAACCACCAACTTATTCTCTGAATTTATTGCTCTGTTTCTGTTTTTGGTAGTTTGTTTTTTATTTGTTTTGGTTTTTAAAGTCCATATGTAAGTAAAATCATATGGTATTTATCTTTCTCTGACTTATTTCACTTAGCATAGTATCATCTAGGTCCATTCATGTTTTCACAAATGGCAAGGTCTCATTCTTTTTTTTTTTTAATGTTTATTTATTTTTGAGAGAGAGAGAGAGAAAGAGAGAGCGAGCTAGCAAGGGTGGGGCAGAGAGAGGGAAACAGAGGATCCAAGGCTGGCTCTGCACTGACAGCAGAGAGCTCAATGTGGGGCTCATACTCACAAACAATGAGAGCATGACCTGAGCTGAAGTTGGATGCTTAACTGACTGAGCCACCCAGGAACCCCTAAATCTCATTCTTTTTTATGGCTGAGTAATATTTTATACATATTTCTCATATATATCATATATATATGATATATATGCCACATTGTCTTTATCCATTCATCTATTGATGTACATTTAATGTTGCTTCCATATCTTGGTTGTTGTGAATAATGCAATAAACCTAGGGGTGCATATGACTTTTAGAATGAACGTTTCCATTTTCTTTGGGTAAATACCTGAGTGGAATTAGTAGATTCTATGGTATTTCTATTTTTATTTTCTTTTTTAAAAAATATAATTTATTGGGGCGCCTGGGTGGCGCAGTCGGTTAAGCGTCCGACTTCAGCCAGGTCACGATCTCGCGGTCAGTGAGTTCCAGCCCGCATCAGGCTCTGGGCTGATGGCTCGGAGCCTGGAGCCTGTTTCCGATTCTGTGTCTCCCTCTCTCTCTGCCCCTCCCCCGTTCATGCTCTGTCTCTCTCTGTCCCAAAAATAAATAAAAACGCTGAAAAAAAAAATAAAAAAAAAAATAAAAAAAATATAATTTATTGTCAAATTGGCTAACATATAGCGTGTGAAGTGTGCTCTTGGTTTTTGGGGTAGATTCCCGTGGTTTATCACTTACATACACCCAGTGCTCATCCCAACAAGTGCCCTTCTCAATGCCCATCACCCATTTCCCCCTCTCCCCACCCCCCCCCCACCCTCAGTTTGTTCTCTTTATTTAAGAGTCTCTTATAGTTTGCCTCCTTCCCTCTCTGTAACTATTTTTGTCCCCTTCCCTTCCCCCATGGTCTTCTGTTAAGTTTCTCAAGATCCACATGTAAGTGAAAACATATGATATCTGTCCTTCTCTGACTGACTTATTTCACTCAGCATAATACCTCCCAGTTCCATCCATGTTGCTGTAAAGGGCATTATTTCATTTTTTCTCATTGCCAAGTAGTATTCCATTGTATATATAAACCACATCTTTTTTATCCATTCATCAGTTGATGGACATTTAGGCTCTTTCCATAATTTAGGTATTGTTGAAAGTGCTGCTATAAACCTTGGGGTACATGTGCCCCTACGAATCAGCACTCCTATATCCCTTGGGTAGATTCCTAGTAGTGCTATTGCCGGGTTGTATGGTAGTTCTATTTTTAATTTTTTGAGGAACCTCCACACTGTTTTCCAGAGTAGATACACCAATTTACATTCCTGGCAATCATGTAGCAGGGTTCTTTTTCTCCATATCCTTACCAACACTTGTTATTTCTTTTGTTTTTTAGTTTAGCCGTTCTCACAGATATGAGGTGATATCTTATTGTGGTTCCAATTTGCATTTCCCTGATGATGAATGGCATTGAGCATCTTTTCATGGGTCTGTTGGCCATCTGTCTTCTTTGGAAAAATGTCTATTCAAGTCCTCTGCCCTTTTTTTTTTTTTTGAATAATAATATTTAACTTGTTTAATTTAATGGATATGAGAACTCTGCCCCCAACAAATAGTGGTTCTCCATTCTTTTCTTTTTTTTTTTTACTTTTTTTAAATCTTTTTTTTCAATATATGAAGTTTATTGTCGTATTGGTTTCCATACAACACCCAGTGCTCATCCCAAAAGGTGCCCTCCTCACTACCCATCACCCACCCTCCCCTCCCTCCCACTCCCCATCAACCCTCAGTTTGTTTTCAGTTTTTAAGAGTCTCTTATGCTTTGGCTCTCTTCCACTCTAACCTCTTTTTTTTCCTTCCCCTCCCCCATGGGTTTCTGTTAAGTTTCTCAGGATCCACATAAGAGTGAAACCATATGGTATCTGTCTTTCTCTGTATGGCTTATTTCACTTAGCATCACACTCTCCAGTTCCATCCATGTTGCTACAAAGGGCCATATCTCATTCTTTCTCATTGCCATGTAGTACTCCATTGTGTATATAAACCACAATTTCTTTATCCATTCATCAGTTGATGGACATTTAGGCTCTTTCCATAATTGGGCTATTCTTGAGAGTGCTGCTATAAACATTGGGGTACAAGTGCCCCTATGCATCAGTACTCCTGTATCCCTTGGGTAAATTCCTAGCAGTGCTATTGCTGGGTCATAGGATAGGTCTATTTTTAATTTTCTGAGGAACCTCCACACTGTTTTCCAGAGTGGCTGCACCAATTTGCATTCCCACCAACAGTGCAAGAGGGTTCCCATTTCTCCACATCCTCTCCAGCATCTATAGTCTCCTGATTTGTTCATTTTGGCCACTCTGACTGGCGTGAGGTCATATCTCAATGTGGTTTTGATTTGTATTTCCCTGATGAGGAGCGACGTTGAGCATCTTTTCATGTGCCTGTTGGCCATCCGGATGTCTTCTTTAGAGAAGTGTCTATTCATGTTTTCTGCCCATTTCTTCACTGGGTTATTTGTTTTTTGGGTGTGGAGTTTGGTGAGCTCTTTATAGATTTTGGATACTAGCCCTTTGTCCGATATGTCATCTGCAAATATCTTTTCCCATTCCGTTGGTTGCCTTTTAGTTTTGTTGGTTGTTTCCTTTGCTGTCCTCTGCCCATTTTTAAAATTGGATTATTTGTTTTTGGTGTTGAGTTGCATAGGTTCATTATATATTTTGCATATTAACTCCTTATCAGATAGCTCATTTGCAAATATCTTCTCCAATTCAATAGGCTACCTTTTTGTTTTGTTGATGGATTCCTTCACTGTGCAAAACTTTTTATTTTGGTGTAGTCCCAATAGTTTCCTTTTGCTTTTCTTTCCCTTGCTTTAGGAGACCTATGTAGAAAAATGTTGCTGAGGCTGATTACTGCCTATGTTTTCTTTAAGGGGTTTTATAGCTTCAGGTCTTACATTTAGGTCTTTAATCCATTTTGAGTTTATTTTTGTGTATGGTGTAAGAAAGTGGTCCAGTTTCATTCTTTTGCATGTGACTGTCAAGTTTTCCCAACACTATTTATTAAAGAGACCATCCTTTCCCTATTGTATATCCTTGCCTCCTTTGTTGAAGATTAATTGACCATATAATTGTGGGTTTACTTCTGGGCTCTGTATCCTGTTCCATTGATCTGTGTGTCTGTTGGTACAATTTCTTAAATATCTGGAATAATTTACAAGTGAAGCTTTCTTGTCCCAGAGATTTCTTTGTGGGAGGATAGAATTAACAGTTCAGTTTCTTTCAATTTCTTCATAGATAACAGTTCAATTTCTTTCATAGATACTATGATATCTTTTATATTCATGAATTTGGTTATATGTGCCTTCTCTTTTTTTATGTGTTACTAGAGGTCTATCAATTTTACTGAATTTTTCAAAAAATGGATTTTTGGCCTTGTTTTCCTTTGTAAGATTGTTTTCTATTTTATTAATGTCTACTCTTTAGAAATCTCTTTTTATTCTTTTAGGTTTAATTTGCTCTGCTTTTCTAATCTATTGAATCTGATACTTTAGTTATTGATTTGCAGTTTTTCTTCTTATTGAATATGTACATTTAATGTTGTGTAGAGTCTTCTTTAAGTACTTCTTAGTTGTGTTTGCAAGTTCCGATGTCATGTTTTTATTTGTGCATTCTTTCCTCAAAATACTTTCTAATTTTATTTGCAATTTATGCTTTGACCTTTGGGTTATTAGAAGTATTACTGCTTAGGAGCTCCTGGTTGGCTCAATCCGTGGAGCGGCCAACTTCGGCTCAGGTCATGATCTCATGGCTTGTGAGTTTGAGCCCCACGTTGGGCTCTGTGCTGATGGCTCAGAGCCTAGAGCCTGCTTTGGATTCTGTGTCTACTTCTTTCTCTGCCCCTCCTCTGCTTGCACTCTCTCTCTTTCAAAATGAACATTAAAAAAATTAAAAATAATTAAAAATAAAGAAGTATTATGGCTTAATTTCCAAGCATTTGGAGATTATTGTCATATTGATTTATAGTTTAATTTTACTGTGGTTAGTGTGCTGAGTAATTTCTATGCTTTCAAATTTGTTGAGGCTTGCTATTATGAGTCACTGTGTTCAACCGTACCTCTCAAAAGCTGTATAAGTCCTCACCCTCAGTACCTGTCAGTGTGATATTTGGAAATAGAGTGTTTGCAGATTACCAAATTAAGATGAGGTCTTTGGGTGGCCCTAATCCAGTATGACTGTGTGTTTATAAAAAGGGCAAATTTGGATACAGAGACTAAACATACCAGAACACCATGTAAAGATGGAGGTAGAGATTGGGGGTGATGTGTCTACAAGTAAGGAACACCAAAGACTGCCAACAAACCCCCAGAAGCTGGGAGAGAGTCATGGAACAAATTCTTCCTTGCAGACTACAGAAGGAATCACTCTGCTGACACCTTAATCTCAGATTTCTAGCCTATACAACTGTGAGACAATAAATTTTTGTTGTTTAAGCCACCCAGTTTGTGGTACTTTGTTATGGCAGCAATAGGAAATTAATACACTTGCTTCACAATTCAGCAAATGTTTAGTTTTGCCAAATGTTCCATGGGTATTTGAAAAGACTGTTTTTTGTGCCATTGTTGGGTGCATTATTCTATACTTGTATATTAATGAGGTTAAATTTGTTTATTGTGTTCTATAGGTTTTCTAGAGCCTTACTGATTTCTTGGATGCTTGTTCTGTCAGCTATCAGAAGAGGTATGTTAAAATCTGTCTTAATGATTTTGGGTCTGCCTGCTTCTGTTTTAAGTGTTTAAATTTTTGTTTCATGCTGTGTTCTTAGATACCTATATATTTAAGATTGTCATATGTTCTTGGTAAACTGGTATCTATCATTATGAAATTATTCCTTTTTTTCTCTAGTAATATTTTTTGTTCTTCAGTATTTGTCTGATATTACTGTAGTTATACCAACATTTTTGGGGTGAGTGCATTGTATATCTTTTCCCAACCTTTCATTTTCAATCTTTCTGTGATCCTATACTGAAGATTTGTCTCTTGTAAGTAGCATCTAGCTAGGTAAAAAGATTCTGCACAGTAAATGAAACAATCAACAAAACTAAAAGGCAACCGATGGAATGGGCAAAGATATTTGCAAACTGGATAATGGGGTTAGTATCCAAAGATATTTGCATATCAGAAAAAGGGTTAGTATCCAAAAATCTATAAATAGTTTATCCAACTATATACCCCAAAAAACAAATAATCTAGTGAAGAAATGGGCAGAAGATAGTAATAGACACTTTAAAAAATATTTATTTTTAAATTTTTTATTTTTATTTTTATTATTTTTATTTTTCCCATATTATAAAAGTTTTATTTATTTATTTATTAAAATGAAATTCATTTTCAAATTGGTTTCCGTACAACACCCAGTGCTCATCCCCACAGGTGCCCACCTCAATGCCCAATTACCCACTTTCCCTCCCTCCCACCCTCCCATCAACCCTCAGGTTATTCTCAGTTTTAAGAGTCTCTTATGGTTTGCCTCCTTCCCTCTCTATAACTTTTTTCCCCCTCCCCCTCCCACATGGTTTTCTGTTAAGTTTCTCAGGATCCACATAAAAGTGAAAACATATGGTATCTGTCTTTCTCTGTATGACTTATTTCACTTAACATAACACTCTCCAGTTCCATCCACGTTGCTACAAAAGGCCATATTTCGTTCTTTCTCATTGCCAAGTAGTATTCCATTGTATATATAAACCACAACATCTTTATCCATTCATCAGTTGATGGACATTTAGACTCTTCCCATAATTTGACTATTGTTGAAAGTGCTGCTATAAACATTGGGGTACAAGTGCCCCTATGCATCAGCACTCCTGTATCCCTTGGGTAAATTCCTAGCAGTGCTATTGCTGGGTCATAGGGTAGATCTATTTTTAATTTTTTGAGGAACCTCCACACTGTTTTCCAGAGTGGCTGCACCAATTTGCATTCCCACCAACAGTGCAAGAGGTTTCCCATTTCTCCACATCCTCTCCAGCATCTGTAGTCTCCTGATTTGTTCATTTTAGCCACTCTGACTGGCATGAGGTGATATCTGAGTGTGGTCTGGATTTGTATTTCCCTGATGAGGAGTGACGTTGAGCATGTTTTCATGTGCCTGTTGACCATCCGGATGTCTTCTTTAGAGAAGTGTCTATTCATGTTTTCTGCCCATTTCTTCACTGGGTTATTTGTTTTTTGGGTGTGGAGTTTGGTGAGTTCTTTATAGATTTTGGATACTAGCTCTTTGTCCGATATGTCATTTGCAAATATCTTTTTCCATTCTGTCAGTTGCCTTTTAGTTTTGTTGATTGTTTCCTTTGCAGTGCAGAAGATTTTATCTTGATGTGGTCCCAATAGTTCATTTTTGCCTTTAATTCCCTTGCCTTTGGAGATGTGTTGAGTAAGAAATTGCTGCGGCTGAGGTCAGAGACGTTTTTTCCCTGTTTTCTCCTCTAGGGATTTGATGGTTTCCTGTCTCACATTCAGGTCCTTCATCCATTTTCAGTTTATTTTTGTGAATGGTGTAAGAAAGTGGTCTAGTTTCATTCTTGTGCATGTTGCTGTCCAGTTCTCCCAGCACCATTTGTTAAAGAGACTGTCTTTTTTCCACTGGATATTCTTTCCTGCTTTTCAAAGGTTAGTTGGCCATACTTTTGTGGGTTCAATTCTAGGGTCTCTATTCTATTCCATTAGTCTATGTGTCTGTTTTTGTGCCAATACCATGCTGTCTTGATGATTATAGCTTTGTAGTAGAGTCTAAATTCTGGGATTGTGATGCTTCCTGGTTTGGTGGTCTTCTTCAAAATTACTTTGGCTATGCAGGGTCTTTTGTGGTTCCATACAAATTTTAGAATTGCTTGTTGTAGCTTTGAGAAGAATGCTGGTGCAATTTTGATTGGGATTTCATTGAATGTGTAGATTACGTTGGGTGGTATTGACATTTTAACAATATTTATTCTTCCAATCCATGAGCATGGAATGCTTTTCCATTTCTTTGTATCTTCTTCAATTTCCTTCATCAGCTTTCTATAGTTTTCAGCATACAGATCTTTTATGTCTTTAGTTAGGTTTATTCCTAGGTATTTTATGCTTCTTGGTGCAATGTGAATGGGATCAGTGTCTTTCTGTTGCTTCATTATTAATGTATAAGAACGCAACTGATTTCTGTACATTAATTTTGCATCCTGCGACTTTGCTGAATTCATGTATCAGTTCTAGCAGACTTTTGGTGGAGTCTTTTGGGTTTTCTGTGTAGAGTATCATGTCGTCTATGAAAAGTGAAAGCTTGACTTCATTTTTGCCAATTTTGGTGCCTTTGATTTCCTTTTGTTGTCTGATTGCTGATGCTAGAACTTCCAACACTATATAGAACAACAGCGGTGAGTGTACTTCCCTGTTGTGCTCCTGATCTCAGGGAGAAAGCTCTCAGTTTTTCCCCATTGAGGATGATATTAGCTGTGGACTTTTCATAAATGGCTTTATGATGTTTAAGTATGTTCCTTCTATCCCAACTTTCTCGAGGGTTTTTATTAAGAATAGATGCTGAATTTTGTCAAATGCTTTTTTTTTGCATCGTTTGACAGGATCATATGATTCTTTTCTTTTCTTTTTTTAATGTGATATATCACACTGATTGATTTGTGAATAGTGAACCAGCTCTGCAGCCCAGGAATGAATCCCATTTGATCATGGTGAATAATTCTTTTTATATGCTGTTGAATTTGATTTGCTAGTATCTTGTTGAGAATTTTGCATCCATATTCATCAGGGATATTGGCCTGTATTTCTTTTTTTTTTTCTGGGTCCCTGTCTGGTTTGGGAATCAAAGTCATGCTGGCTTCATAGAATGAGTTTGGAAGTTTTCCTTCCCTTTCTATTTTTTGGAACAGCTTGAGAAGGATAGGTATTATCTCTGTGTTAAATGTCTGGTAGAATTCCCCAGGGAAGCCATCTGGTCCTGGACTCTTATTTGCTGGGAGATTGTTGATAACTGATTCAGTTTCTTCACTAGTTATGGGTCTGTTCAAGTTTTCTATTTCTTCCTGTTTGAGTTTTAGAAGTGTGTGGGTGCTTAGGAATTTGTCCATTTCTTCCAGGTTATCCAGTTTGTTGGCATATAATTTCTCATAGTATTCCCTGATAATTGCTTGTATTTCTGAGGGATTGGTTGTAATAGTTCCATTTTCACTCGTAATTTTATCTGTTTGGGTCCTCTTCCTTTTATTTTGGAGAAGCCTGGCTAGAGGTTTATCAATTTTGTTTAATTCAAAAAACCAACTCCTGGTTTCATTGATCTGCTCTACTGTTTTTTAGATTCCATATTGTTTATTTCTTCTCTTATCTTTATTATTTCTCTTCTTCTGCTGGGTTTGGGGTGTCTTTGCTGTTCTGCTTCTATTTCAATTAGGTGTGCTGTTAGATTTTGTATTTGGGATTTTTCTTGTTTCTTGAGATAGGCCTGGAATGCAATGCATTTTCCTCTCAGGACTGCCTTTGCTGCATCCCAAAGCATTTAGATTGTTGTATTTTCATTCTCATTTGTTTCCATATATCTTTAAATTTCTTCTCGAATTGCCTGGTTGACCCATTCATTCTTTAGTCAGTGTTCTTTAACCTCCATGCTTTTGGAGGTTTTCCAGACTTTTTCCTATGGCTGATTTCAAGTTTCATAGCATTGTGGTCTGAAAGTATGCATGGTATATCTCAATTCTTTTATACTTATTAAGGGCTGATTTGTGACCCAGTATGTGATCTATCTTGGAGAATGTTCCATGTGCACTCGAGAAGAAAGTATATTCTGTTGCTTTGGGATGCAGAGTTCTAAATATATCTGTCAAATCCATCTGATCCAATGTATCATTCAGGGCCCTTGTTTCTTTGTTGATTCTGTGTCTAGATGATCTGTCCATTGTTGTAAGTGGAGTATTAAAGTCCCCTGCAATTACCACATTCTTATCAATAAGGTTGCTTATGTTTGTGATTATTTTATATATTTGTGGGCTCCCATATTCGGCACATAGACATTTATAATTGTTAGCTCTTCCTGATGGATAGACCCTGTAATTATTATATAATGCCCTTCTTCATCTCTTGTTACAGCCTTAATTTAAAGTCTAGTTTGTCTGATACAAGTATGGCTACTCCAGCTTTCTTTTGACTTCCTGTAGCATGATAGATGGTTCTCCATCCCCTCACTTTCAATCTGAAGGTGTCCTCAGGTCTAAAATGGGTCTCTTGTAGACAGCAAATAGATGGGTCTTGTTTTTTTATCCATGTTGATACCCTACGTCTTCTGGTTGGAGCATTTAGTCCATTTTACATTCAGTGTTATTATTGAAAGATATGAGTTTAGAGTCATTGTGATGTGTGTAGGTTTCATGCTTATAGTGGCGTCTCTGGTAGTTTGTGGTTCTTGCAATATTTCATTCATAGAGTCCCCCTTAGGATCTCTTGTAGGGCTGGTTTAGTGGTGATGAATTCCTTCAGTTTTTGTTTATTTGGGAAAACCTTTATCTCTCCTTCTATTCTGAATGACACACTTGCTGGATAAAGGATTCTTGGCTGCATTTTTTTTCTGTTCATCACATTGAAGATTTTCTGCCAGGGAAATGGCGCTTTCCAGACCCTTGGTTCCCCCACCAAGCTTTGTCCTTCCGGGACTCACACCTCTCCATCACAGTGTCCTCTCGCCCTCCCCGCTCTCCCAGAGCAGAGCTGTTGACTTCTAACATTTCAGATGTTATGTCCTGTTGGCTGTCGGAACTCATGCAGCCTGGCCCCTCAGCTTTTGCAAGCCAGAATTTGGGGGTTATGCCTTGCCCGGCGGGCTGCCCCTCCACCACCTGGCTCCCTCCCGCCAGTCCGTGTAAGCACGTACCGCCTCTCCGCTCTTCCTACCCTCTTCCGTGGGCCTCTTGTCTACGCTTGGCTCCAGAGAGCCCATTTTGCTAGTCTTCTGGTGGTTTTCTGGGTTATTTAGGCAGATTTGGGTGGAATCTAAGTGATCAGCAGGATGAGGTGAGCCCAGCATCCTCCCCTGCTGCCATCTTCCCTAATCACCATCAAATTTTTATTTTTATTTTTATTTTCTTGAGAGAGAGAAAGCACAAGTGGGGGAGGGGCAGAGAGAGATGAAGACAGGGGATCCAAAGTGTGCTCTGTGCTGACAGCAGACAGCCCAATGTGGGGCTCATTTTCACCAACTGTGTGATCTTGACCTTAGCCAAAGTCAGACACTCAACTGACTGAGCCACCAATAGATGCTTTTCTGAAGAAGACATCCAAATGGCCAACAAACACATGAAAAGCTGCTCCACATCACTCATCATCAGGAAAATACAAATCAAAACCACAATGAGATACCACCTCGCACCTGTCAGAATGGCTAAACTTAACAACTCAAGAAACAACAGATGTTGGCAAGGAGAAAGGGTAACACTTTTGCACTGTTGGTGGGAATGCAAACTGGTACAGTCACTCAGTATGGAGGTTCCTCAAAAAAATTACAAATAGAACTACCTTACAACGCAGCAGTTGCACTACTAGGTATTAATCCAAAGGATACAAAAATGTGGATTTGAAGGGGTACATGCACCCCAACGTTTATAGCAGCACTGTCAACAATAACCAAATTAGAGAAAGAGCCCAAATACCCTTTGACTAATGAACGATAAAGAAGATATGGTGTATATATACAATGGAATACGACTTGGCAATCAAAAAGAATGAATTCTTGCCATTTGCAACAATGGATGGAAGTAGAGTGTATTATGCTAAGTTAGTCAGAGAAAGACAAGTATCACATGATTTCACTCATATGTGGAATTTAAGAAACACAACAGATGAATATAGGGGAAGGAAAGGAACGATAAGATAAAAACAGAGAGAAGGGCAACCATAAGAGACTTTAAATACAGAGAACAAACCGAGGGTTGCTGGAGGGGTGGTGGACTGGGAGATGGCCTAAATGGGTGATGGGCATTAAGGAAGGCACTTTGCAGGATGAGCCCTGGGTGTTCTATGTAAGTGATGAATCTCCGGGTTCTACTCCTGAAACTAATACTGCACTGTATGGTAACTAACTTGAACTTAAATGAAAAAAATTTTAAAAATAGGTAGCATCTAGCTTTTTAAAAATTCAATTTGATTTTTTCTTTTAATTAGAGATTTAGCCAATTTATAAGTAGTGGAGTTATGGATAAATTTGGATTATCTACCATCTTATTGTTTGTTTTCTATTTGAGCTACCTGTTTTATGTTATTCTTTCTTTCCTTTCTTGTCTTCTTTTGTATTAACCAAAATAATTTTTTATTATCTTACTCCTATCCTCTGTATTAATTTGTTATTTCTATTTTTTAACTACTCTTTTTAAATTTTCTTTAATGTTTATTTATTTTAGAGAGAGAGAGCATGAGTGGGAGAGGGACAGAGAAAGACAGAGGCACAGAATCCAAAGTAGGCTTCAGGCTTTGAGCTGTCAGCACAGAGCCTGATGCGGAGCTCGAACCCACAAACCATGAGATCATGATGTAAGCCAAAGTCAGACACCCAACTGACTGAGCCACCCAAGCACACCTCCTTTACTATTCTTTTAGTAATTATCACAGAGATTACAACACACATCCTTGACTTATACACTTTAGTATAAATAATTCTACCATTCTGTTGATAAAAATAGAGCCTTGGAATAATTAAACTATATATAAACCCTTCCTGCCTTTGCATTGTTGTTGTCACTACTTTACTTCTCTCTATATTTTAAACCTCTCAAATTCAAATCTTAGTTAGTAAGGAAATGCTAGTTTCTTGACACTGAAATGCACCTTTCCCCAGCTTTACCTAAACTGGCATTGGCAAACTCAGTGGTAAGTTGGTTCTTTTTAGTTCACTCCTGAAAACTTATCCTATCTGCATACATTTTAGACTTTAACTGTACACTTTAGCTCCAGAAATTCTGATTTGACAACTATAATTTAGGAAATGATTTCTAAATTTCCCTGGTTTGGGTGTACCTTTATTGTCCTGAAAGCTGGAATAACAATTTTAAAACAAAGCACTTATCAGAGTTAGCAGTTGCTGGGACAGAAATCCATTGTTAACAGTGCAGTGTTTTGAGTGCTTCTTTGCACTGCTTCTTACTGGTCACCCACAGTGTTAGGGATTGGAGGACCAGGGCCCCCATTTTGTTCTTGGCCCACTTGAATACCTAGCCCCAAATTCTCAAGGTCATTTTTTGTTAGTTTACAAAAGTAACATTTAGATACTACGTCCCCAAATTTTTCTTTCAGTATCGAGCTAATCTACCCCTCCACAAAAGGGAAGAGCTATGATCTCTCAAAAAATTGAATCGGAGAGTCTCTGGACATGAGGCAAAGTGGAGATTTCAAGCTTAAAGGATAAGGAATATTTTTAAGCAGTGAGACAAACATTCCTCTTTGTTTATTTGGCTCCTGGAAAGCATCCCCGAGGCACTAGTTTTGAAACACTTTTCTGGAAATACTAATATCTTCAGAGTAAATATCTAGCAATACTGACATTTGAGTCTCCAGTGAAAAGTGGACTAACTACATGATCACTTTTTAGAGAAGCCATCCAGCAGTCATGTCCTGCTCATGCACATAGAACTCTTAAATTTTTTAGTGTGCCTCTCTCACATAAAAGTAGAAACCCAAGGATCATCAGACAGTTTTTAAAGAGACCTTAATATGAAGGGGACCCAAATAAGAGTACAACAACAAAAATGATGAACAGTAAAAAGAGCTAGAGGAAAAGAGATGATGCAAGGAAAAAGGTCAACCAAATAAACTATAATAAATATTTTTAAAGAGATAACACCATGTTGTAATAACAGGCAAGAACAAGATGCTTCATAAGAGAGTAACTGGAGATCAAAAAAGAACTCCTGGAAGATAAAAAAAATAGGACAGCTAAAATAAAAGAGTCAGTGAAAGGGTTGGAAGAAGAAATTGAAGAAATAATCACAGAGATAGAACAGAGGTAAAGAGAAGGAAAATAAGACATAAAGTCTAAAGAAATTAGAGAACCAAATTTATGAGACCCAGTATGTGATTCATAGGAATTGCAGAGAATGAACCTCCAAGTTAAGTTGAGAGAGAAGAAATTATATTTAAAAAATGAGGAATGTTTCCATAACTGAAGAAAATAACGCTCCAGGTTTAAGTGATTGAGTGTCCCACAAGAAATGAGAAATGACAGAACACAAGAAACATCATTATTTGGGATATTACTCTAGGTGATGGTTCTAAAAATGTCTGGAGAGAAGAGTCACATGCAAAAGATAACAAATAAGAATAGCATCTAATTTCTTAACCTCAACATTTGACAGCTAGATGACAGTGGGAAAAGGCAATTCTGAATGAAGTTAAAAAATTTTTTTTAAATGTTTATTTATTTTTGAGAGAGAGAGAGAGAGACAGAGTGTGAGTGGGGGAGGGGCAGAGAGAGAGGAAGACACAGAATCCGAAGCAGGCTCCAGACTCCGACCTGTCAGCACAGATCCTGACGCAGGGCTCGAACCCAGGAACCATAAGATCATGACCTGAGCCGAAGTCGGACGCTCAACGAACTGAGCCTCCCAGGTGCCCCTGAGTGAAAATGTTTCTTCACCTAGAATTTTATATTTGAGTGAAGTGTGAAGTTAGATGAACATTTTTTTTTTTTTGACATGCAAGATCTCAAAAACTTTACCTACCACATACATTTTATCAGGAATTTATCAGAGAATGTGTTCCACTAAATAAGTGAAAAAAACAAGAAAGAAGGGGCGCCTGGGTGGCTCAGTCAGTTAAGCCTCCGACTTCAGCTTAGGTCATGATCTCACAGTCCATGAGTTCAAGCCCCACATCGGGCTCTATGCTGACAGCTCAGAACCTGTAGCTGGCTTTGGATTCTGTGTCTCCCTCTCTCTCTGCCCCTCCCCTACTCATGCTCTGTCTCTCAAAAATGAATAAATGTTAAAAAAAAAAATAAATAAATAAAAGAAAGAAGAAGATACAGGATCCAAGAAAGAGAGGATCCAGTTTAGAATAGCGTGAATGGACAATTGTCAAATGATAGCTGTGCAACAGTCCTGGAGAAGCAACATGTGCAGAGAGAAGCAAGAGACTGGGGGCGCTCTGGAAGGCCAGTGTGTGGTTGAGAGAGAGAAAGAGAGAGAGAGAGAGAGAGAGAGAGAGAGAGTCAGAGTCAATGCAATATTTGTAAGACAGGCAAGGAAGATCCACCCTTTATATAATTGAAGACCATGAAAAACAAAAATGAAACAAGCAAAATATATAAAAATTATAATTCAAGAAAAAAAAATCAGGGGCGCCTGGGTGGTTCAGTCAGTTAAGCGCCAGGCTTCAGCTCAGGTCATGATCTCACGATTCATGGGTTCGAGCTCTGGGTCGGGCTCTGTGCTGACAGCTCAGAGCCTGGAGCCTGTTTCTGTTTCTGTGTCTCCCTCTCTCTCTGCCCCTCCCCTGCTCACGCTCTGTCTGTCTGTCTCTCTCTCAAAAATAAACATTAAAAAATTTTTTTTAAAAAGTCTGATGAAATAAAACCCGCATTTACATGTTGAAAAGTACACACCATGATTTTGGGAAAAATTTCCTGTTACAGTAATTCTAGACATGTCCTAACAAAATGATTATATCTTGAAGATAAAGGAAAAAAATCTGAGCCTCCAGGTGAAAACCCAAATCACTTACAGAAGGAAGAATGTTAGGGCTTTATCAGACATATAATGCAGACATTCAATGCAGAAAGTTGTTAAAGAACTTCTATAGGATACAAAAGGAAATATGTATGAACTAATGATTTCATATCCAACCAACTTGTTTTTCTTTTTAAATTTTAAAAAATTAATTAATTTATTTTGAGAGAGAGAGTAGAAGTGGGCGAGGGACAGAGAGAGAGAGAGAAAGAGAGAGAGAGAGAATCCTGAGCAGGCTTTCCTGATGTGGGGCTTGAACCAACGAACCGTGAGATCATGACCTGAGCCAAAACCAAGAGTTAGACGCTTAACTGACTAAGCCACCCAGGCGCCCCAACCAACTTATTTTTCAAATGTCAAGGACACATAAAAGCTATTTTGAACATGCAAGTACTTGTTGACTTATCCTGTGTAATCTGCTGGAGGATAGGCTTCAGCCCAAGAGATGATTGGAGAAACTTAGGCCCAAGAATGGATGGTGGGCACTGGATATAGTTAACTATAGACCTAAGATTAAATAAAAGGAGGAAATAAGATTGGAAGAGCAGTATCTAAATGTCATGTGTAAGCTATAGTATAAAACATCCAAACTATAAAAATATGAGAGAAAGAGGAAAGGGGGAAGAAAATAAGATAAGCGAAGTGATTGCCACACAGGTGGGAATTGAAGTATATGATGTAAACTGTCACATCCAATAGTAGAAGCCAACATAACGTTAAACACGCTAAGCTAAGTGCTAAATATATTATTCAGTGACACCACAGGAGCAGAGTACTCCCAGCAGCCAGATTTTGTTTTTTTTCCACAAAAGGGAGCAGGGCAGGCAACTTGGGAGAGATGGCTGGTTTCAGGTCTGGGACAGAGAATGTAGAATATAAGCCTGGAATAACTTGTTTTGCAGAAAACAAGTCAGCACTCAAGTGTAATGGAATCATGTCAAAAAGACACAGGAGCCAGTCTGGAGGGTTCCCAATGGCCAAAGTGGGACAATTTGAGGATCAAAAAAAACACCCCAAAACCAAAACCCCCCAAAACCCCAATGACTATAAATGATGAAAACATATTGAACATACACAAAGTCAGTAAATGTCTACTTGTACTGAGAAAAATCCCAAAGAAAACCTTGCTTACTAATCATTGGGGGTGACTACTACAGAAAGTTTTTATTCTGGATACAGTAATTAATGGGAAAGAATTAAGCACAGAGTAGGAATTTATATCAGGACAACTGTATTGTTCAGTATGGAAGAACTGAAGAATGTCTGCTAAAAAATAAAAAGAGCTGAGGAACTAGTTGGCCACAAAGTGTCACTGCCCAGAGCCACTACTAGTCCCAAGGGCAAAAATCAGAATTTGCAGTGGAGGGATGTGGTAATCACTACCTCACCCCAGTGATCAAATCAACATTCAATGGAGGGATAACCAGATGCCATGGGCTATCTCCAGCTGTGTTGCACGGTGACACACACAGTGTCATCTATGACGTATTCTTGCCAAAAATGTTTAAACAAAATCTCATTTAGGGCCTTTAGACCTAACTACAGTTGATAAGAAATGCAGAGGGTACAGAAAACAACAACAACAACAACAACAACAAGGAAACAAATAGACAAATCCAGAATGTGCCTGTTCTACAAGACAATTACTTTGGCCTCTTCAGTAACAGAAGAAGGGAAAAGGAGGGGGTGGCTGTTCTCATTTAAAAGGGACCTCAGAGACACATCTACCAAATGTGTGTATGGTACTTGATTGGACATTCATTCAGATAAATCAGTTATAAAAGGTATTTTGGGGGGTGCAGGTAACTGGAAAATTTGAATATAGACTAGGTATTAGTTGATATTAGGAGATTATTATGAATTTTGTTATGTATGAAAAATGCTATTGTAATTATGTAAACAGGTCCTCAGTTTTCAGAGATGCATACTGATATACAGGGGTGAGATAAAATATCTGGTATTTGAAATACTTTAGCAGAAGAAAATTAAAAGAAACAAATATTGCAAAATATTAACAATTTTAAAATCTAGGTGATGGGTATATGAGTGTTCATAATACCATTTTCTCTCCTCTTCTATATGTTTGAAGGTTGCAATAATAAAAATTTAAAAAACATTTTATAGCTAAAGATGTCTGACAACTGAAATGTCTTGTTGCCTGAACGTGTTTCTGGTTTGTCTTTGAGATTGGTGGAGAGGGAACTGGAAGTTATTGGCTAGAATAATAACATTGTTCCTTCACTGGCCGTGAGCTTCAAGGTCTTTTAATCACAAGGTTGGAAAGTGGCCAGCAGGACAACTGGCCAGGACATAGATCACGGGGTGTGACTGTCTTTCTGAGGATTTCTTTCTTAGTTCCTGTTTTAGGCTTTGAGTTCTGTGTCACTGGGTTCAAACTGTCCTGGATGAAGTCCCTTAAGCAACGGAGCCATCATTCAGATGGACTTTCACAGCTTGTGGCCTTCCCTAGACCCCTTGAGGGAGGCTCAGCTGGGATCAATTATTTGTTACCTTTAACTCTGACAGTCATTTATCCTCACATACTTGTATCTCTAGCCCAATAGAAACTTGGGGCTTGAAGAAAGCCTGAAGCTCCATAGAACTGTATCTTTCCCCGGAAACCCCAGATTTGGGGGGAAATGGACACTTTGGTATTTAAATAGTTGACATTCTAATTTTTAACCTCAGCAGATTATATACAGATCCACTGTTGTATAGAGTGAAAATTCAGGTGATCCTTCCCTTTACAGCTGAAGATCTTGAGATGCAGAAAAAGTAAGGAATTCATTAGTGGTAGAGCTGGGCCCCAACTGCCATCATTCTGAGTTCAAGCTCTTTCCAACCTAGCCTACTTCCTACTGAGTCATTCCAAATTCCTTGCCTCTATTCAGGTCCTTCCCTGGGGATATAAGAGGTTTTTAGATGTTTCCGTTCTCATGCACCTTGCAAACGACTTGGATAAACATTTAAAGGACCAGATTGTGTTTTACTTGAAAAATTGGGGGTGTCATGGCACCTACAACATAGGGCAACCTACGGAAGAGACAAATGAGTAGTGAGTGCAGATGTCAGAGGCTGCTGCTGGCAAAAAGGCATAGAGGGAGGCTAGCTGAGCCTTCAGGTGGTGTCTCAGTGGGATCCTCAAATTGTAGTCAATCTTGTAGGGCAAATAAACGGTTTTGTCTGTAATTCCAGAGACCACAAGACCATCCAGGCCCAATCCACCCAAGCAAAATTCACAAGAGATTTCTGTGTAAACCAGAATGCCATTTATTTATTTATTTATTTATTTATTTACTTACTTATTTACTTATTTACTTATTTATTTATTTGGTTTTCAATAGGAGGATATGCCTGTCCACAGGCCTCAAATATTTGTGCCTGTGTTCAGAGCATCCTCTCCTCAGGAGACAAAGAATCAAAACCATTACCAGCCTTTTGCCTGGTGAATTTTGAACCAGAGCAAAGGATGTTGGGTAGATTGGGAGGGTAGAGTATGTTAATGTGATCAGACCATCAACTCATCCAGTTCAGTGTCTTCATTATACCTCCTTTGGACTGGGGTTGGGGGGTAGGCGAATAACATTTACTAAAACTTGCTCTTTGGTTTCATGTGTTCACGTACGTTAGTATGGTTGATTAGATAATTTTTTTTCCTTCAAGTTTATTCATACCTTGATTTGATTCCTAGGTCATTCTTCCTGCTTTGACCAAGCAATTATCATGTCCCTTTAGGTAAAGATATTATGAGACTGTTTCTAGTTCAACTTCTAGATGGTAATTTAGTTCACAGTCCCAGGGGCATTGTTCTGTAGCTACCAGCCAGACACTGAGCAAATGGGGAGTGATCTTGGCCAGTGGTTCCCAGACAGGGAATCCCAGTGGGGCTATGACTGAGAGAAAGTTTTCCCTGGTCAGAAGTCATTTAGGAAGCTCTGCTTAAAGCTGTGTTGGCTCTGTCAGTCATTTCTCCATGGTTTTTACCAGTGCCTCCATCTCTGAAGGACCATTTTGAATAGGAGTCTCATGTTACCCATCACCTTGGCAAAGTTGTCTTCTCTCTAGGTGCCCATGTAGGATAAACCTATCCATAAAAAGGCATATAGAATGGTACATATATTTGGAACAATGGCTATACCACAAGTGGCTTCTAGAGTTATTGCTCTGACCTCACAGACAGCAAGCTTGAGACACATGGATGTGATGTCAGGTGAGATGGTGTGAGGTGATGATACTCAAATATAATATCAGATCAATAGTTGATACTAGAACTTTGAAACATATGCCAGTATGTTTTCAGCTCCAAATTAAATTTCCAGAAGCTAGAAATAGGCCAAGGTGTCTTATGGTTAATCCAGAATCAGGAAACCAAAGTTGAGTGCCAAAGCAGACCTATGTGATCTCAACTAAATAATACTTCAGGAGGCAGGAAAACACCTTGACTATGGATCAACAATGGCTCACGCACATCCTCCCATCCAGATGCCCATCGTCAGAGCCCACCTGGCCTCTTGGGCTGTGCTGAAACCTTTGTTGGCCTAACTGCCTCTCAGTCAGATACAATGAGATGCCAAAAGGGTGTTTGAAACACACCCTCCCCTGGCACCTGTGCACATGCTCTCTCTAGCTTGTCTCTCCCACTGGTCTACTGGCTGCGGCAAAAAACCTTGCTTCCTGAAAGAATGAACCACCCTATGAAACACTAGCTGCCATTGTGCTTTGAGCACACATTTCCCGCTGGGCTCTAGGCAGGCCCTGTCTTTCAGGATAGGAGGGCAGCGTGAGTCACTTTCCAGGTAAGAACCATCTGATATCAAGTCCTTTCTGGCCAGGTTCTGCTTGAGGTCTGAACCCACCCTGGCACCCCAAATTCTGATTAGTGTCAAAGGCAGAGGTTTAAGGGAAGGCTTATTGGAGAAAGCACAATGAAGCTCACTGTGGACGTCCACACTGGCCACAAGCTTCTGTTCGAAGAAGCCATAGGGACTCCTCCTGACCATAAAGCTAGTCTAGATTCCCAATGTCAAACATGGCCCTGGGACAGTGAGCCTGGAATTTGAGCTTGTTCTGGAAAAGAGATTTCAGCTGCTCATCTCCAGGACTGTGCCAGTCTGCAGTGACATTTCCACTGGAGTGCCACAAAATGTCAGTGTCAGGCCATCAGCTGTTATTTCTAGAATGGAAAAGACTCTCCTTTATTCTGTAATTGTATTGTTCTACTTTTTTGATGTGAAAATATTACTTTCTTAAATGAAATTATTATAATGACAAATGTTAGGTTTTTAAAAAAATGTATTCAATTAACAAAGTAAAAAGTTGGCTATTCATGTATCCCAATTAAAAGAAATAAGCATAGTCTGTGAAATTTCAAAGTGTAAGAACCACTGTTTTTTTGGTATTCCAAGGAAAAATTGGTTTCCCAGAGGCAGGGGACTTGAAGTGAGTGTTTTTAAGAAGAGGTGGGTTTAGAGCTCCTTGCTTCTAGATTCATTCAGCTCCTACTCCCTACATGCACAATTCCTTTATTAGACCTCATCTGCCCTTACTCTTGACCCAGTTTCCTCCTTATGTGGACCTGCTTCTCCAAGAACACAGTGAACTTGGCTCAGCAGAGCTGTAGTGTGTGTCCAACCCCATAGCTTATATCCTTTGATGTTTGCCCTTCTGCCTGACTAATGGACTCTCCATTCCCCTTCAGGACACAGAAGGGATGTCTCCTGTTCTTTCTAATGATATTTTTGGCTGACTACTAGGGGAAAGGATCACATTAATACATAAAATGTCCCTTGGAACAGATTCTAATTTGGTGATATGATTTGAAAGCTCTGTGTAACCCTCAAGTATCTTCCAGAAAGATACACTATTATGTTTAAATCCTGAGTCATTCTTCAGGGGTTTTCCAGAAAAAAAATTAAATCCAGTTGAAACTTGATATCCCCTGGGAGCAGTAGCTTATTAGCATAGTTTAATAGAGCTGAGTAGTCCATTATCATGAAAGAATTCATTTGATTGCACTGTTGGTGGGAATGCAAAATGGTGCAGCCACTGTAGAAAACAGTACAGAGGTTCCTCAAAAAATTAAAAATGAACTACCCTATGACCCAGCAATTGCACTACTAGGTATTTATCCAAGGGATACAGGTGTGCTGTTTCGAAGGGGCACATGCACCCCAGTGTTTATAGCAACACTATCGACAATAGCCAAAGTATGGAAAAAGCCCAAATGTCCATTGATGGATGAATGGATAAAGAAGATGTGGTATATATATACAATGGAGTATTACTCGGCAATCAAAAAGAATGAAATCTTGTCATTTGCAATATGTGAATGGAACTAGAGGTATTATGCTAAGCAAAATTAGTCAGTCAGAGAAAGACAAGTATCCCATGACTTCACTTATATGAGGAATTTAAGATACAGAACAGATGAACATAAGGGAAGGGAAGCAAAAATAATATAAAAACAGGGAGGGGGACAAAATATTAGAGACTAATGTCAGTTTTCTTTTCTAACTAGCTTAGGTTTCCATTCTGTGTAGAGTCAGTTTCTGAAGAAAGCAATGATACGTATGTGAGTGTGTATGTTTGTCTATGTGTCCCTAAGCATAGGGAGGTAATGATGATTTATGAATAAGAGGACAGGAATTAAAAGAATGTATTACAGGCCCCAAAATGTATGGATTAGAGGGATTAGCCACAAATTTTGCCTGCTTCACAATTCTGACCAGGGTTGGCCCTTAGGATGAAGAACAGGCCTTTTCCCTAGCATCTGGGGAAGAGTCAAATTGAAGTCCCAATTTCATATGTGTAAATATTTAAAAGTTATAAATGAGGCCAATGAACTATCAAATAAGTTATGTTCTGCCTTCTAATTTGGCAAACATATAGTTAATTCTCATAACTTGTAAATTTTGTATTTTCAAATTTGCCTCCCTCTGAAATTTATTTGTAATCCCTAAATCAGTATTTGTAGCACTTTTTGTGGTCACTCACTACATGCACAGAGTAATGAAAAATATGTGTTGCCCAATATGCATGTTCCCAACTGAGGTCAAACAAGGCAACACTTTGCCTTTTTTTTTTTAATGTTTGTTTATTTTTGAGAGAGAGAGAGAGAGAGAGAGAGACAGAGAGAGAATGAGAGTGGGAGAGGGGCAGAGAGACAGGGAGACAGGATCTGAAGCTGGAAGCGCAAAGCCCAGTGCTGGGCTCAAACTCATGGACTGTGAGATCATGACCTGAGCCCAAGTCAGATGCTTAACCAACTGAGCCACCCAGGTGCCCCACTTCTTAAAAAAAATCAAGATATAATTGACATATAACATTATGTTTGTTTCAAGTACATAACATGATTTGATAGTTATATATATTGTAGGATAATCATCACAAGAAAATTTAATTAATTTCCATCTCCACATATAGTAACAACATTTTTTTCTTGTGATGAGAACTCTTAAGATGTATTTTATTAATATATCTTAATACTACTTAATATATAATACAGTAGTATTAACTATAGTTACCATGCTGTACTTTACATCCTTAGGTATTATATACTTCATAATTGGAAGTTACTTATCTTTTTCCCACCCCTACCTCCAGTCCAAACTTTTCTCTGTATCCATGAGTTCATTTAAAAAAGAAATACTACTACATGGGTCGCCTGGGTGGCTCAGTCGGTTAAGTGTCCGACTTCGGCTCAGGTCGTGATCTCACGGTCCGTGAGTTCGAGCCCTGCGTCGGGCTCTGTGCTGACAGCTCAGAGCCTGGAGCCTGTTTCAGATTCTGTGTCTCCCTCTCTCTGACTCTCCCCCATTCATGCTCTGCCTCTCTCTGTCTCAAAAATAAATAAACATTAAAAAAATACTACGCATATAAGTGAGACCATACAATATTTGCCTCTCTTTTATCTGGCTTATTTCACTTAGCCATAATGCCCTCAAGGTCCATCCATGTTGTCACAAATTGCAAGTTTTCCTTCTTTTTTTATGGCTGAATAATATTCCTATACATATATAAATAAAATTACCACATTTTGTTAGGTTGCATCCATATTTTGGCCATTGTAAATAATACTGCAATAAACATGAAGGTATATATGTCTTTTCAAGTGTTTTGTTTCCTTCAGATAAATACTCAGAAGTGGGATTGCTAGATCGTATAGTAGTTGTATTTTTAATTTCTTGAGGAGCCTCTATATGGTTTTCTATAGTGGCTACATCAGTTTACATTCTCAGCAACAGAGCCCAAGTGTTGCCTTTTCTCCACATCCTTGTCAACATTTGTTATTTCTTTATAAGAGCCATTCTAACAGACATGAGGTGATATCTCATTGTGTTTTTTTAAATTTATTTTTTATTTTTTTAATTTACATGAAGTTAGCATATAGTGCAACAATGATTCAGGAGTAGATTCCTTAATGCCCCTTACCCATTTAGCCCATCTCCCCTCCCACAACCCTCCAATAACCCTCTGTTCTCCATATTTAAGAGTCTCTTAGGTTTTTTCCCCGTCCCTGTTTTTATTATTTTTATTTCCCTTCCCTTATGTTCATCTGTTCTGTGTCTTAAAGTCCTGAGTGAGTGAAGTCATATGATACTTGTCTTTCTCTAACTTCACTTAGCATAATACCCTCTAGTTCCTCATTGTGCTTTTGATTTCTATTTCCCTAATGCTGTGTGACGAACCTATAGCCAACTGTATGTCTTCTTTGGAAAAATGTCTATTCAGATCCTCTGCTCATTTTTTGATTGGATTATTTGTGTGTGTATCTGTTTGTATGTTTTTTACTATTGAGTTGCATGATTTCTTTATATATTTTGGATATTAGCTCCTTATCAGATACATGATTTACAAATATTTTTTCCCACTTAGTAGGTTGTCTTTTCATTCTGTTGATACTTTCTTTGCTGTGTAGAGGCTTTTTAGTTTGATGTAGCTTGTTTATTTTTGCTATTGTTGCCTTTAATTTTTATTTCAAAACTGAAAAATCATCACCAAGACCAATGTCAAGGAGCTTGCTGCCTGTGTTTTCTTCTAGCGGTTTTGGGGTTTCAGGTCTTATATTCTGGTCTTTAATCCATTTTGAATTAATTTTTGTTTATGATGTAAGAGAATGGTCCAGTTTCATTCTTTTGCATGTGTCTGTCTGGTTTTTCCAACACTATTGAAGAGACTGTCCTTTTTCCACACTATATGCTTGGGTCCTTTGTCATAAATTTATTGATTGCATATATGTGGGTTTATTTCTGTATTCTGTATTCTGTTTCACTGATCTATATGTCTGTTTTTATGCCAATGCTATACTGTTTTGATTACTGTAGCTTTGTAATATAGTTTTAAATCAGGAAGTGTAATGCCTCTAGCTTTATTCTTCTTTCTCAAAATTTCCATAACAGTTTGGGGTCTTTTGTGGTGCCATATAAATTTTAGGATTGTTTGTTCTAGTTCTGTAAAAAAATGCCGTTGGAATTTTTCTTTTTTTCCCAAGTTTTTATTTAACTAATATACAGTGTAGTATCTGTTTCAGGTGTAGAATTTAGCGATTCAGCACTTAGAACACCTGTTGCTCATCACAAGTGCCCTCCCTAATCCCCATCATCTGTTTAACTTATCCTCTCTAAGTAACCATCAATTTGTTCTCTATAGTTAGGAGTCTATTTCTTGGTTTTCTTCTCTTTTTCTTCCCCCATGTTCATTTGTTTTGTTTCTTTGTTTTTTTAGTTTTTTTTCAATGTTTATTTATTTTTGGGACAGAGAGAGACAGAGCATGAACGGGGGAGGGGCAGAGAGAGAGGGAGACACAGAATCGGAAACAGGCTCCAGGCTCCGAGCCATCAGCCCAGAGCCCAATGCGGGGCTCAAACTCACGGACCACAAGATCGTGACCTGGCTGAAGTTGGACGCTTAACTGACTGCGCCACCCAGGCGCCCCCATTTGTTTTGTTTCTTAAATTCCACATATGACTGAAATCATATGGTATTTGTCTTTCTCTGACTGACTTATTTCACTTAGCATAATACTCATCTGTACACACACACACACACACACACACACACACACACACACAGATGTTACCTCATGTAGCCAGAATGGATAAAATCAATAACACAGGAAATGATAGGTGTTGGTGAGGATGCAGAGAAAGGGGAACCCTCTTACACTGCTGACTGGAATGCAAACTGGTGCAGCCACTCTGGAAAACAGTATGTGAGGTTCCTCAGAAGTTAAATAGAGGTGCCTGGGTGGCTTAATCAGTTGAGTATCTGACTGTTGATTTTGGCTCAGGGCATGATCTTGCAGTTCATGAGTTTGAGCCCTGCATTTGGCTCTGTGCTGGCAGGGCAGAACCTGCTTGGGATTCCCTCTCTCTCTCTGTCCCTCCCCTGCTTGTGCACACTCTCTCAAAATAAATAAATAAACTTTAAAAAGTTAAAAATAGAACTACTCTATGATCCAGCAATTGCACTACTAGGTATTTACCCAGAGGGTATAAAAATAATAATTTGAAGGGATACATGCACCCTGATGTTTATAGAAGCCATTGGAATTTTGACAAGGATTACACTGAATCTGTAGATTGCTTTGTGTGGTATGGGCATTTTAAGTATATATATATATATATATATATATATATATATATATATATATATATATATTTATAGGCACAGAAGTAGACCTTTATGGAAACTTAATATGTTAGAGTGATGCTGCACATTAGTGGGAACAGGATAGACCATTAACTATATATTGCTGGAATAATTAGCTCCTTAAATGGGAAAAAATGAAATGGGATCTCTACTTCATATCCTATACAAAATCAAATTCAGGTAGAGTAAAACCTTAATAAAATCAGCTAACACTTCTGTAGTACTTTTTATATACTTGACCTTGTTCTAGCACTTTACACACATTTATTCGTTTCATCATTGCATTTATCTTTAATTATAGGGGCTATTATTATCACCATTTTTTCTTTTAAAAAAATTAATTAATTAATTAATTAATTAAAATTTTTGTTTACATCCAAGTTAGCATATAGTGCAACAGTGATTTAGGAGTAGATTCCTTAATGCCCTTTACCAATTTCGCCCATCCCCCTCCCACAACCCCTCCAGCAACCTTCTGTTTGTTCTCTGTATTTAAGAGTCTCTTATGTTTTGTCCCTCTCCCTGTTTTTATATTATTTTTGTTTCCCTTCCCTTATGTTCATCTGTTTTTTTAATCTTAACGTCCTCATATGAGTGAAGTCATAGGATGTTTGTCTTTCTCTGACTAATTTCCCTTAGCATAATATCCTCTAGTTCCATCCACATGGTTGCAAATGGCAAGATTTCATTCTTTTTGATTGCCTAGTAATACTCCATTGTGTATATACATATACCACATCTTCTTTATCCATTCATCTATCGATAGACATTTGGGCCCTTTCCATACTTTGGCTATTGTCAACAGTGTTGCTATAAACATTGGGGTGCATGTGCCCCTTCGAAGCAGCACACCTGTATCCCTTGGATAAATACCTGGTAGTGCAATCGCTGGGTCATAGGGTAGTTCTATTTTTAATTTTTTGAGGAACCTCCACACTGTTTTCCAGATGGCTGTACCAATTTGCATTCCCACCAACAGCGCAAGAGGGTTCCCGTTTCTCCACATCTGCGCCAGCGTCTGTTGTTTCATGAATTGTTAATTTTAGCACTCTGACTGATGTGAGGTGTTATCTCAGTGTGGTTTTGATTTGTATTTCCTTGATGATGAGTGATGTTGAGCATCTTTTCATGTGTCTTTTGGCCATCTGGATGTCTTCTTTGGAAAAGTGTCTCTTCATGTCTTCTGCCCATTTCTTCACTGGATTATTTGGTTTTTGGGTGTTGAATTTGATAAGTTCTTTATAGATTTTGGATACTAACCCTTTATCTGATATGACATTTGCAAATATCTTTTTCCGTTCCGTTGGTTGCCTTTTAGTTTTGTTGATTGTTTCCTTTGCAGTGCAGAAGGTTTTTATATTCATGAGGTCCCAATAGTTCATTTTTTGCTTTTAATTCCCTTAGCTTTGGTGATGTGTTGAGCAAGAAATTGCTGTGGCTGAGGTCAAAGAGATTGTTGCCTGTTTTCTCATGTAGGGTTTTGATGGTTTCCTGTCTCACATTTAGGTCTTTCATCCATTTGAATTTATTTTTGTATATGGTGTAAGAAAGTGGTCTAGTTTCACTCTTCTGCATGTTGCTGTCCAGTTCTCCCAGCTAAAGAGACTGTCTTTTTTCTGTTGGATATTCTTTCCTACTTTGTCAAAGATTAGTTGGTCATTCATTTATGGGTCAAATTCTGGGCTCTCTATTCTATTCCATTCCATTGGTCTACGTGTCTGTTTTTGTACCAATACCATACTGTCTTGATGATTACAGCTTTGTAGTAGAAGCTAAAGTCTGGGATTGTGATGCCTCCTACTTTGGTTTTCTTCTTCAACATTACTTTGGCTATTTGGGGTCTTTTGTGGTTCCATACAAATTTTAGGATTGCTTGTTCTAGCTTTGAGAAGAATTCCAGTGCAATTTTGATTGGGATTACATTGAATGTGTAGATTACTTTGGGTAGTACTGACATTTTAACAATATTTATTCTTCCAATCCATGAACATGGAATGTTTTTCCATTTCTTTGTGTCTTAAATTTCTTCCATAACTTTTCTATAGTTTTCAGCATACAGATCTTTTATGTCTTTGGTTAGGTTAGGCTTATTCCTAGGTATTTTATGCTTCTTGGTGCAATTGTAAATGGGATTGATTTCTTGATTTCTCTTTCTGTTGCTTCATTATTTGTATATAGAAATGCAACCGATTTCTGTACATTGATTTTGTATCCTGCCACTTTGCTGAATTCATGTATCAGTTCTATCAGTCTTTCAGGTTTTCCATGTAGAGTATCATGTTGTCTGCAAAAAGTGAAAGTTTGACTTCATCTTTGCCAATTTTGATGGCTTTTATTTCCTTTGTTGTCTGATTGATGAAGCTAGCACTTCCAACACTATGTTAAACAACAGTGGTGACAGTGGGCATCCCTGTCGTGTTCTTGATCTCAGGGGGAAAGCTCTCAGTTTTTCCCCAATGAGGATGATATTAATTATGGGCTTTTCATATATGGCTTTTATGATGCTTAGGTATGTTCCTTCTATCCCAACTTTCTGGAGGGTTTTTATTAAGAAAGGATGCTGTATTTTGTCAAATGCTTTTTCTGCATCTATTGACAGGATCATTTGGCTCTCATCCTTTCTTTTATTAATGTGATGTGTTACATTGATTGATTTGCAAATATTGAACCATCCCTGCAGCCCAGGAATGAATCCCACTTGATCATGGTGAATAATTCTTTTTATATGCTGTTGAATTTGATTTGCTAGTATCTTATTGAGAATTTTTGCATCCATATTCATCAGGGATCTTGGCCTGTAATTCTCCTTTTTTGTGGGTTTGGGAATCAAGGTAATGATGGCTTCATAGAATGAGTCTGGAAGTTTTCCTTCCATTTATATTTTTTGAAACAGCTTGAGAAGGATAGGTATTATCTCTGCTTTAAATGTCTGGTAGAATTCCCCAGGGAAGCCACGTAGTCCAAGACTCTTATTTGTTGGGATAATTTTGATAACTGACTCCATTTCTTCACTAGTTAGGGGTCTGTTCAAATTTTCTATTTCTTCATGTTTGAGTTTTGGAAGTGTGTGGGTGTCTAGGAATTTATCCATTTCTTCCAAGTTGTTCAGTTTGTTGGCATATAATTTTTCATAGTATTTTCTTATAATTGTTTGTATTTCTGAGGGGTTAGTTGTGATAAGTCCATTTTCATTCATGGTTTTATCTATTTGGGTCCTCCCTCTTTTCTTTTTGAGAAGCCTGGCTAGTGATTTATCAATTTTGTTTATTTTTTCAAAAAACAAGCTCTTAGTTTCATTGATCTGTTATACTGTTTTTATTTTTGTTTTTGTTTTTGTTTTGGATTCTATATTGTTTATTTCTCTCTGATCTTTATTATTTCTCTTCTCCTGCTGGCCTTGCAGTTTCTTTTCTGTTCTGTTGCTAGTTCCCTTAGGTGTGCTGTTAGATTTTGTATTTGGGAATTTTCTTGTTTCTTGAGATAGGCCTGGATTGCATTGTATTTTCCTCATAGGACTGCCTTTGCTGCATCCCAAAGGGTTTGGACTGTCATGTTTTCATTTGCATGTGTTTCCATATATTTTTAAATTTCTTCTTTAATTGCCTGGTTGATCCATTCATTCTTGAGTAGGATATTCTTTAACCTCCATGCATTTGGAGGTTTTCCAGACTTTTTCCTGTGGTCAATTTCAAGTTTCACAGCATTGTGATCTGAAAATGTGCATGGTATGATCTCAATTCTTTTGCGTTTATTGAGTGTTGCTTTGTGACCCAGTATGTGATCTATCTTGGAGAATGTTCCATGTGTACTCTACAAGAATGTGTATTCTGCTGCTTTTGGATGAAAAGTTCTGAATGTATCTGTCAAGTCCATCTGGTCCAGTGTATCATTCAGAGCCATTGTTTCTTTATTGATTTTCTGCCTGGATGATCTGTCCATTGCTGTTAAGTGGAGCATTAAAGTCCCCTGCAATTACCACATTCTTATCAATAAGATTGCTTATGTTTGTGATTAATTATTTTATATATTTGGGTGCCTCTGAATTGGGTGCATAAATATTTATAATTGGTAGCTCTTCTTGATGGATAGACCCCATAATTATGATATAATGCCCTTCTTCATCTCTCTTACAGCCTTTAGTTTGAAATCTAGTTTGTCTGATGTAAGTATGGGTACTCCAGCTTTCTTTTCACTTCCAGTAGCATGATAGATGGTTCTCCATCCCCTCACTTTCAATCTGAAGGTGTCCTTAGGTCTAAAATGGGTCTCTTATAGACAGCAAATAGATGGGTCTTATTTTTTTTTTTTATCCATTCTGATACCATATATCTTTTGATTGGAGCATTTAGTCCATTTACATTCAGTGTTATTATTGAAAGGTATGGATTTATTGTCATTGTGTTATTTGTAGTTTTCATGCTTCTAGTGATGTCTTTGGTCTTTTGTGGTCTTTGCAACATTCCACTCACAGAGTCTCCCTTAGGATCTCTTGTAGGACTGGTTTCGTGGTGATGAATTCCTTCAGTTTTTGTTTGTTTGGGAAAACCTTTATCTCTCCTTCTATTCTGAATGACAGGCTTGCAGGATAAAGGATTCTCGGCTGCATATTTTTTCTGTTCATCACATTGAAGATTTCCTGCCATTCCTTTCTGGCCTGCCAAGTTTCAGTAGATCGGTCTGCTACTACCCTTATGTGTCTACCCTTGTAGATTAAGGCCTGTTTGTCGCTAGCTGCTTTCAGAACTCTCTCTTTATCTTTGTATTTTGCCAGTTTTACTATTATATGTCATGCAGAAGATTGATTCCTGTTCCATCTGAAGGGAGTTCTCTGTGCCTCCTGGATTTCAATGTCTGTTTCCTTTCCCTTCAGCCCCACCCCCCTTACTTCTGGAACTCCTATGATACAAATATTATTATGTTTCATTGAATCACTTAGTTCTCTAATTCTCCCCTTGTGGTCTAGAATTTTTTTTATCTCTTTTTCTCAGCTTCATCTTTTCCCATAATTTAATCTTCTATTTCACTCATTCTCCTCTCTGCCCCTTCAATCTTTGCTGTCACCACCTCTAGCTTATTTTTCACCTCATTTACAGCATTTTTAATTTATCATGACTGTTTTTTAGTTCCTTGATCTCTGCAGCAATATATTCTCTGCTCTCTTCTGTGCCTTTATCAAGCTCAGCTGTTAATCTTATGATCATTATTCTAAATCGTTGCTCATTTCTATTGTTTATATCTGTTTTGATCAATTCTTTAGCTGTCATTTCTTCCTGGAATTTCTTTTGAGGACAATTCTTCTGTTTCATCATTTTGACTAGTTTTCTGTCCCTTATGTGATTTAAAAGCTTGTTATATGTCCTGTACCTGTGAGAACTACTATATTAAAGAGGGGTTATACACTGTCTAGGGCCTTGCCCTTCAAGAGGTGTTTTTTGGAGTGTCTTATTTACTCTCTGTTTTTGTGACTTTGGTTACATTATCTCCCTACTTGTAGCGATGTTCTGGACCCTCCACCAGGTGTACTTTGATTTGTTTGTCAAAGTAGCCCTGGAAAAACAAACAAACAAAAATAAACAAAGAAAAATTAAGAAAAACCAAACAAACAAACAAACAAGAAACCAAAAACAACAGCAAAAACAACAACAACAACAAACTGGGTGGGGGTGGTGTTGGTGGAAAAGGCCTTATTCCATATAAAGAGATAAATGACAGGGGTGGGGAAAAAGAAAAGAAAATTGACCAGAGAAACTATATGGTTTAATCCAGAGAGAGAGAGAAAAATAAAGAAGGAGTTATAGTACAGGTATAAAGAGAATAGATTAGATATGTCTGCTTAAACAAACCAACAACCAGAAAAACCAGACTAAAGGAGGGAAGAAATAAGAAGGAGAAAAAGAAGAAAAGAAAATATATATGTAGTAAGAATTGTCCAAGACTTAAATTAGAAGATGCAAAGCTGCTGGGTGCCTTGGGACTGGTAGCAGCACTGGTCTGGAGGCTCGGCTATCTGGTTTGTCAGCATCAATCCCACTCCCGTAGATATGTAGTTACCAGGCACGAAGGGGTGTAGTTTGGTGTAGGCGGGTCCCACCTCCACTGTGGGCCCACTGTCCCTTCCCTGAAGCCCCACCTTGCTGGTGATGGGGAGAAAAATGGTGACACCCCAGTCTCTCCTCCCTGGACTGGGTGTCCCAAACCACTCTGTTCAGGCAGTTCTCACAGTGCTGTGCAGGCTCCAGCAGGCTGTTTTTGTTTTTTGCTCCACAGTATCCCATGCCTCCCTGGGGCTTGTCTGGGATTCAAACCCAGATGTCCCAAAGAGTCCCACTCTGCACGCCCGGGGTTCCAGGGACATGCCACTTCACCCCACCTATGGAAGACCTCCTCCCAGTGCTGCGTGGGTGCAAATGAGGAGGTTTGTCCCTTTCTGCTGACTCCCCTGTCTCCCTGGCACTCGACTGGGATTTAAACCTGATGTCTTAAAGAGTCCCACTCCGTGCGCCCTGGTTCCAGGGAAGTGCCGCTCTGTGCCACTGATAAATGGTCTCTGGCTGGTGGGTGCAGGCAGGGTCCTTTGTTCTTCGAATGCTTATATACCATCTTTCCACAGCACTCAAGGGAGGGGATTGCTTTCTCCCTCTGTGGACTGTGCCTCTGAACTAGTTCCTGAGCCCAGGGCTGGCTCCCATCCTCCCCAGGTGAATGAACTGGGCAGCCAGCCCCAGTCTGGAGGAAGCCCTGTAGTTAGAGTTTGGATCTTTCTCTCTCTCTCTCTCTCTCTCCCAGTCCGTGGTTTTTCTCTTGTCCAGATATAGTCCTATGTTTCCGCAGCCTCTCTCTCTCTTCTCTTTGTCTCTCTGCAGAAGGGGATCCCTGCTCTCCATTCCTCTGTCACCCATTTCTCTCTCCCATTTCGCCTTCACATACCTATGGCCCACCAGGTTGTCCCCATGGGTCACTGGAGATGTCTCCATCACTCTGAAGTCTGGACTCTTGGAACAGAAAGTTCTTTGGCCTCAACACTGTTGTGTTTGAGGGATGAGGAAAGTTCAGGTCCCCCTACTTCTCCACCATGTTGGATCTCCCTTTTACTCATTTTTTAATGCCTTTACTATGCTGGTGCATTTGACATGTGCTAAATTTACATTATGGGCAATTCAACCATCCTCACATATCAGCTTCCCAATGAAGAATCCTCATATATTGCTGAGGAGGGGGTGTAGATTGTTAAAAACCTGTAAGGAGGGCAATTTGATACCATTAGCAAAATAAAAAAGGCATACACATTTTGGCCCAATTCTACTTCTAGGAATTCATCCTACAAACACACTTATACTTGTGTAAGGTAATGTGCACACATGAATACCCCATGTTATTTGTAATAGCAAAATGGCACAAAGTCTTCATGTATGTAAAAAGTTAGGCACATCCATAGAATAAACTCTTAGCATTTGTGAGAAAGAATGAAGTAATTCTGGAGTGACATCAGCAAGATGGCCAAGTGAGACATCCCTTACTAGCATTTTCCCTTAACGGTGATAATTTGGCATCCATCCATGGACAGGAGTGCCTTTGTGGGAGCTTTGGGATCCAGTGCAGAGATTGAAAAACCCCAGGGTGGTCTAAGGCTGAGGAGAGCCATTTTGAGAAGGTAGGCTCACATCCAGGTGGCTGATTTGGCAGCCGTGGTCCTGGCTACAGATTGAAAACAGCTGTATACCCCTGAGAGCTCAGCTTCAGCCACATTTGGCTTTGGTCCTGTCCCCAGCACCATGCACCTAGGGACCTGGGAGGAGTCATGCCCACCTGTGCATAGATAATACATATACAGGCATTGGTCCCAGCTGTGGACCCTGAAGTGGCATATGAACCAGCTCCAGTCCCTGTTGGCCATGGTCTAGGAAACATTGGAAATATAAACCTGCCAAACTTGGTCAGACTGTAGATTCTGAAAGGGCCCTATACTTGACTATAGGCCCTCCTAGCCACAGTCCATGAGCAGTCCTGGTGGCATGGGGACCTGGTGGGAGACTTGAGTCTGTACCTCATGAGACCCTGAAACATCTCTATACATGGCTCCAACCACTTCAACCACTTCAGCCATGATGAGGGAGCAGTCCAGCCTTCCCAGGGACCTAGTGGGAGACACACTTATCCAGAGCCAGGTCTGAAGACCTCAGTCTTAACTATGAAATCTGAAACATCTGTAGGACTTTATTACAACCCCTCTCAGCCATGGTTCAGGGCCACTGCTTCTCACCCAGGGGCCCTTCCATTGACAAGGCAGGAGCTCTTCTAGGGACCTGGTTGGAACCACACTTGTCTACACAGCTGATAATAGGCCCACTGTCTCCAGATCCAACTGTGGACCTTTGTCCCAGCACCAGCCTACTGAACAAGGTACTGGAAACAGTATCATCCACCCAGGGACAGACAGGATCCATGCATCCCCAATGCCCTGGTAATGATCCCATCACCCATGCAGATTCAGTGACAGCCTCAAAACTTGCTCCATCCCAGCATGACTGTGATTCTGGAGGTAATCTTATCAGCCTAGGGAATAGAAAGGAGACAGTCAATACCTGTTGAAACCAGTCTGTAAAAACTGGAAGAGATGTTTGCTCATGATCATGAAATTTGAGATGTTTGCTCATGGAAATGTTTGCTCATGATCATGAAGAATCAGACAAATATGACACCACCAAAAGAAATGAATGAAACTCCAATAACTGACCCCAAAGAAGTGGACATCTATGACTTGCCTAACAAATAGTTAAAAATAAAAATCTTTGAGAAACTCAGTGAAATGCAAGAGAGAAGATAGACAACTAAATGAAATTAGGAAAACAACGCATGGACAAAATTAGAGAGTTGAAGAAGAAGTAGAAACCATAAGAAAGAACCAAATGGAAATCCTGGAGCTGAGGAATACAATGATAGAACTGAAAAATTTAATGGAGTGTTTCAACAACAGATGTAATCATGGAGAAGAAAGAATCAGCAAGCTCAAAGGCAGATCATTTGGAAGTAGCCACTTAGAGGAACAAAAAGAAAAAGGAATAAAAAAGAATGAAGAAAGCCTATGTTAATTATGGGACATTATCAAGCAAATTAACATTTGCATCATGAGAATCTCAGTAGAAGATAAATCATAAACCTTAGAAGAGCTATCCAGGTACAGGAAGTTCAAAGGAACCTGAGCAAGAACAACCCAAAGATGATTACTCTGAGACACATGATAATAAAAATGTTAAAAGTAAAGGGGAATTTTAAAAAATCAAGAGGAAAATGACTCCTCACATACAAGGGTACCCCTATAAGGCTCTCTGTGGATTTCTCTGCAGAAACCTTGCAGGCCATGAGGGAATGGGATGATATATTCAGAGTGCTGAAAGTAAAAAAAAACCCTGCCAGTCAAGAATACTATACCTGGTAAAACTGTCCTTCACAAATGACAGAGGAATAAAGATATTTCCCAAGAAACAAAAGATAAGGTAGTCCATTGCCATTAGACCTGCTTTATAAGGAATGATAAAAGGAGTTCTTCAAGTTGAACAAAAGGACAATCATTAACAACATGAAACATATGAAAATGTAAAACGCACTGATAAATGTAAATATATAGTCAAATTCAGAATACCCTACTACTGTAATGGTGTGTGAATCTCTTTTATTTCTAATATATTTGTTTTTATATTAGAATATATAAACAACCATTTTGGTTGTTTTTACATCCGAACTTTATGTATTCATTTAAAAAGAATGACAGTATCCAATGGACAGTATCCATGTCCCTCTAATGTATTTGTTTTTTTATATATACTATATTATAGTATGAAAAGTAACTGTAGCTACAATAACTTGTGAATGGATGCACAATATAAAAAGATATAAGTGTGACATCAATAGCATCAAGTGTGGGAGGAGGAGAAGTAACAGCATAGAGTTTTTGTATGTGATTGAAGAAAAAATGTTATCAGCCTAAAATATACTGTTATATCTGTAAGATGTTTATGTAAGCCTGTATCCAAGCTCAGTAATTTTTTTTCTTAGAATCCGGTCTAGTAATAAGCCTATTGAAACAATTCTTCATTTCTGTTTTCATGTGTTTTATTTGTAGCATTCCATTTAACTTCTTGTACTTCCCATCACTCTTCTAAAAATTTTCTATTCATTCACATTGTTCACCTTTTCCACTATACACTTTGGCATGTTAATTAGTTATATTAAATTTTCTGCCTGGTAGGTCCAATATCTGAGTCATCTCGGAATCTGTCTCTGTTGATTGCACTATCTCTTGTCATGGGTTGTTTATTTCTTGTTTTTTTGCATCTCATACATTTTGGTTGAATGTTTGACAATGTAGAACACTAGAACTGAGGTAAATAATATTTATGCCTGAAAATGAGAAGAATATTTTCTTCTGCTTGGCTGTTCATGTTTGTGAGTGGAGTCAGTCTATTCAGAAAATGAGGTTTGACCATTATTGCTGCTATGGCTGTCTTTAGTGCATTACTGTTTCAAATCCCTCTGTGTTATCCTGTGTGTTGGGTGAAGGCTAGGATGTGAGGAAGTTTATACCAATGTTTCTGGTCCAGTCTCAGCTTTTAGCCTTTCCTGTATATGCCTACACCACAGAGGGTAACTCTTTATACACTCCTGCCTTTTCCCCATTGGTAGACTGCTATTGCTTATTAGATTGGTGTTGGGCCACTGTTGTTTTCTGTTGTCCTGCCCCAAAACCAGTCTAGTGTATATAAGTTTCACCAGTAAGGTTTTTAAATTGACTTGAAATTGAGCAAGTGACATCACACAATTAATAACTTTATGAGTTTAAAATATAAAGTATAATTTGAGACTAATATTATCAAATATTAATAAATCTTTGCTGTGTGTCAAACCCAGTTCCCAGTACTTTACATACATTAATTCATTTAATTATTAAAGTGATATTTTAAGCATAAGGTAGTTTTCTAACTGCAAGTGAATTTACTTGAAATTATTTGCTTTGAATTTGTCAAGGACAGACTTAGCTTACACAACAACTGTTCAATTAAGGCCCTTGGAACATGCTATTGAAAACATAGACCACGTTTTAGATGATCTTTTGTATATATTTTCATGATGAAGCACGCTAAATAAATGCTAAGAAGTAATATTTCAACATTATGATTTTAGGCAAAGACTCATCAGTTTACCCGACAGAACAATTTCTAATCAGGAAGTAGTGGAAGAGATTTGAATTGCTCAACATCTTTGGATGAGCCCCAGACAGTGTGTGTTTTGTGTATATGCTAAGCAAGCAGGGTGAAGAAGCAGTGCGGTTTTTCCGTCTCATATATGTGCACATGATTCCATGTATTTCAAGATGTTCTTTTACTTAGCTTTATTTTGTTCAATTTGTGTTTTTCTTTCCATTGAGCACATTTTGAATGTAAGATAACCACAAAGCGACAAAAGGTTGAAATACAAACAAAATGGTACAGAATGAAAAATGTGCTTGCTAGAGAATTACTCTGTTGTAGCCTTCTACATCAATTACCACTTCTTATCAGGTTTTCTTTGCCTTCTTTAGCGAGTACAGTAAACCTTGTCTAAATTACAGTTTACATCCGAACTTCACTTATTCATTTAAAAATTTCTATGTATTATGTATATGAAGTTACTTCAATGTTCAGTTGACTTTTTTGTGTGAATCTTGGCTTGGAGTTCATCTTGACTTTTCTCATTAAGATTAATGGAATTCTTACCCATGTCAAATCGCTTAACTTAGCACATTTTTCAGGAATGAATTAAAGTTGTTAAGTGACAGAGGTTCTGATATTTTGTTTATAACAATTTTTAGCTACTATATTACAATAATAATGGGAACTAAGATGTGAACTCTTCCCCTACACTGAAAGTACAGTAAGAATTTAGTATTGCACATGGGAAAAATGAGCAATTATAGTTCATATGTGTCAGTTGCTCAAGTGTAAAACTGTGAAGTATACATTAAAATAGATATTGAAAACCAGTTATCTATTACTTTTGGTTGTTAGTGTTCAGTGTTGTTTATTGGTAGTCAGTATCCATGTCCCTCCCCCCTAAGATCTGCTTGTATTATAAGGAGTAGTCTGACTAACACTCCCTGGCAATTAGGTTTCTAGATGTGATTTAGCTCCTGGTAATGAGATGTACTCCAACGAGGCTTAGAATGTCAAAGGGAGGTGAAGGCCAGCCTACTTGTCCTGGTGATCGTTTTGGGGGTGTTGTGCAGAAATGAGTCTTTACAGCTGCCAGAACCCACTTTCCAGTGTGTGTTCAACTTCATGGGCCACACTAAGATGCTGACCTCTGTGTGTCACTTGTATGAAGTCAATGGTGAGGTGAATTTGAAGCCCATCAGTGTCTTGACTTTAGCTACTGCAGCCCCTTCCAACAATTCTGTAATTTTCTGCAAGGTGGGCCTTTCTGCTTGAAGTAGTTTGAGTACTATTAGTTTTCGCACTAAATTGTGACTAACTCCCAGCCCTGTGTATGTGTGCACACACATTCACATAACCATGTGAATTTTAGGTTTAATGGGATTATCATTGGATGCCTCCGGGCCATAGGATGGGCACAAAATTACCCCATTCAAAGTAGCCGGTTCCTCTCCAGGCATATGACATAAGCAGAGATAGAATTCTCTAAAGGGAATGATTTCTTCAAGAGGAATCTACTTAGATTCTAAGAACTAAGGCCTGACTGAATCTGGAGCTGCTAGAATACCCTTCCTGAAAATGAAGCAGAAGAAATCAGAGTTAATTGATGATGAGTAGGAGGGTCTAGTGACAAAGTTTGGACCCCTGGATCCAGTCTTGCCTTGTAGCCACTTCTTGAATTCTCTACTTATGAATACATGCACACAAAGTTTTGTTTTGTTTTGTTTTGTTTGGGTTAAGATCATTTGAGTTAGGTTTCTGCCATACGCCTTTTTAAAATTTTTATTTTTTTGAGATAGAGAAAGAGTGAGAGAGTGTGAGCATGATGGGGAGAGGGGCAGAGGGAGAAAGAGAAAATCTTAAGCAAGCTCCACGCTTGGCATGAAGCCCGATGTGGGGCTTGATCCCACTGGGATCATGACCTGAGCTGAAACCAAGAGTTAGATGCTCAACCAACTGAGCCACCTAGGCACCCCTCTGTCATTTTATATCTTAAAAACTATTGCTCATGATAGTATTATTATACCCATTTTACTGATGTAGAAAATCAGTGTCAGAGAGTTTAATCTGATGCTAAAGGTTATACAACTATTAACAGTAGAGAAAAGAGCCAACATTTGGACTTCAAGCCTTATTATCTTAAATGTTATGTAAACCCTCAAGGAGCTTACATTATTTTTTTTTTAATTTTTTTAAATGTTTATTTATTTTTGAGAAGAGAGAGGGCATGATCAGGGGAGGAGAGAGAAAGAGAGAGACACGGAATCTGAAACAGGCTCCAGTCTCTGAGCTGTCAGCACAGAGCCTGACGTGGGGCTCAAACTCATGGACCGCGAGATCATGACCTGAGCTGAAGTCAGACGCTTAACTGACTGAGCCACCCAGGAGCCCCAAGGAGCTTATGTTCTTCAGGGGATACTACCATGTAAACAGAAACTTGTAAAAACTCTTTTGCATGTTGCTGTCCAGTTTTTCCAACACCATTTGTTGAAGAGACTGCCTTTTTTCCCACTGGATATTCTTTCCTGCTTTGTCGAAGATTAGTTGACCATATAGTTGTGGGTTCATTTCTGGGTTTTCTATTCTGTTGATCTATGGATGTTTTTGTGCCTTTACCGTATTGTTTTGATCTCTATGGCTTTGTACTATAACTTGAAGTCTGGAACTGTAATGTCTTCTGCTTTGCTTTTCGTTTTCAAGATTGCTCTGGCTATTTGGGGTCTTTTGTGGTTCCATACAAATTTTAGGATAGTTTGTTCTAGCTCTGTGAAAAATGCTGGTGGTATTTTGATAAGGATTGCATTAGATGTGTAGATTGCTTTGAAAAAAAAACTGGATCACTCTTACACTATACACAAAAATACATTCAAAATGGATGAAAGACCTAAATGTGAGATAGGAAACCATCAAAATCCTAGAAGAGAACACAGGCAGTAACTTTTTTGATATCCTATAGCACCTTCTTACTAGATATATCTCCTGAGGTAAGGGAAACAAAAGCAAAAATTTAAACTATTGGAACTGTATCAGTATAAAAAGCTTCTGGACAGCAAAGGAAACAATCAACAAAATTAAAGGCAGCCTATGGAATGGGAGAAGATATTTGCAATGACATATCTGATAAAAGGTTAGTATCCAAAATCTATAAAGAACTTATCAAACTCAACACCCAAAATACAAATAACCCAGTTAAAAAATGGGTAGAAGAAGTGAATAGACATTTTTCCAAAGAAAGTATCCAGAGACTAACAGAGACATGAAAAGATGCTCAACTTCACTCATCATCAGGGAAATACAAGTCAAACCTACAATGAGATATCACCTCACGCCTGTCAGAATGGCTAAAATTAACAACAGGAAACAACAGGTGTTGGTGAGGATGCATAGAGGAATCCTCTTACACTATTGGTGGGAATGTAAACTGGTGCAGCCACTCTGGAGAACAGTATGGAGGTGTCTCACAAAATTAAAACTAGAACTACCCTATGATCCAGCAATTGCCCTACTAGGTATTTACCCAAAGGATTCAAGAATACTGATCAAAGGGATACATGCACCCTGATGTTTATAGCAGCATTACCAACAATAGCCAAAATATGGAAAAAGCCCAAATGTCCATCAACTGATGAATGGATAAAGAAGTTTTGATAAAACCTTGGTTTGTGAGCATAATTTGTTCTGGAAACATGCTTGTAATCCAAAACACTTGTATGTCAAGGCAAATTTCCCCATAAAAAAAGAAACTCAGATGATTTATTCCACAACCCAAAAATATTCATATAAAAATGATACCAAAATTGTAATATAATACAAAATAATAAACAAAATACAAAATATAAAGAAAAATAAACAAATTAACCTGCACTTAACTTTGAAAACCTTCATGGCTGGTGTAAGGGAGACAAGAGAGAGGAGGGTTATTGCGTAGGACAATTTTCACTATCACTAACAGATGTTGACTGTAGTACAGTATGAAGAAACTCTTGTCATAGACTGTATTTAATGTAACTGACAGTAAGGCTCCAGAGTAAAGGGTCTGTATCTGCAAGCAGCCTGACCTAGAATGAAGCTAAGCATTCCTAAGTTTACTCTTGTATGGAAAAGCAAAGGACTGTCCATAGGTGCTTTGAATGGACAAAAAATACACTAGTGCCAACTGTGTGCACCTTCCAATGTTCTGAAAAATCACTGATTTCTACCAACTCCATGGTCTCAGACTAAGCATCCAAGCATGATGTGCCATTAGCACTGCCATTAGCAATGATGTGGATGGAGGTAGAGAGTATTAGGCTAAGTCAAGTAAGTCAGAAAAAAACAAATACCATATGACATATGTGGAATTTAAGAAATAAAACAGATGAACATAGGAGGGGAAAAAAGAGAGGCAAACCAGGAAACAGACTCTTAACTAGAGAAAATTGATGGGTACAGAGGTAGGTAGGAGGGATGGGCTAAACGGGTGATGGGAATTTAGGAGGAAATGTGTTGTGATGAGCACTGGGTGTTATATGTATATGACAAATCTCTAAATTCTGTACCTAAAACTAATATTACACTGTATGTTAGCTAACTGGAATTTAAATAAAAATATGGAGAAAGAAAAAAAATAAACCTTTCAAGTAAAAAAAAAAGAGAAACTTGTGAAAACTGTGGAAAATGATACAGTAAGACATGCAGAAAGTACCATGGAAATGGAATAGGGCATGATTAATTCTTCCTGGCAAAGCTTCATAGGAGAGATAAATATGAGCTGGGTTTTGAAGAATGATTAGGAGTTTTCCAAGCAGATAAAATGCATTTTTTGGTTATATAAATGAGAACCTTTGAATCTAAAAATTTAGATATTTATTCCATTCATCTATTAGTGGAATATTTATTTATTTTTGGAATCAACCTTTAAAAATTGCTTTCATGCAAAACAAAAACAATAACAACAAACATCAAAATATCAGTTTTATAAAGTTTTGTAAGGTTGCCTTGGAGAACACAGCTTTAACATATAGCTCCAATTATACTTCCTAGCATTTTTATCTTGAATTGAATTGGTTTATGCAAAATAAGGTGGAGGAACTAAGACAACTCAGTGCTTCCCCTCTGCCAACCACAGGGCCATCCTTTATTCTTTTCCAGGGGGCTATTTATTTGTACCAACACCATTTTTTTAAAAGGCTATTCTTTCCCCATTGAATGATCTTGGCAGTCTTGTTGAAAATCAGTTTATCATAGATGTATGAATTTATATCTGAACTCTAAATGCTATTACATTTGATGTATCTATCTATTCTTATGCTGGTACCACACTGTCTTGATTACTGTTCCTTTGTAATAAGTTTGGAAATCAGGATGTATAAGTCCTTCAATTTTTCCTTCTTTTTAAAGATTGCTTTGTCTATTCCAGGCCCCTTGCATTTGCATGTGAACTTTAGGATCAACTTTTCCATTTCTGAAAAGTCAGCTGGGATTTTGATAGGAATTTAATTGAATATGAAGACCTTTTTGGAGTGTCCTACTCTGCTCAGGCTGCCATAACAAAATACCATAGACTGGGTGGCTTAAACTTAAATTTATCCTCACAATTATGGAGACTAAAAGTCGAAGGTCAAAGTACTAGCAAGGTTGATGTCTGGTGAGAGCTCCTTGAGCCATAGATGGCTGACTTCTCACTATTTCTTCACATGGGAGACAGAGAGAAAGAAAGAGAGAGAGAGAGAGGGAAAGAGATCTTCTCATAAGGTCACAGTCCTTTATCTGATTAGAGTCCCATCATTATGATGGGTCATAATAGATTAGAGTCAGTTAAGCATCAGACTCTTGACTATGGCTCAGGTCATGATCTCATGGTTCATGAGACTGAGTCTGTCCTGCGTCGGGCTCTGTGCTGACAGTGTGTGGAGTCCACTTTGGATTCTCTCTCTCCCTCTCTCTCTCTGTCCCTCCCCTGCTTCCTCTCTCTCTCTCTCTCTCTCTCTCAAAATAAATGAATAAATATTTTTAAAAATTACCTCCTAAAGACCCTATTTTCAGAAACAGATACAGCCACATTGGGGGCTAGGGTTTCAACATATGAATTTTAGGGGCACACAATCCAGTCTATAGCAGGGAGTATGACATCTTAACAATATAAAGTCTTCCACCCCATGAACATGGGATATCTTTCCATGTATTTAAGTGTTCTCTAATTTCTTTCAACAATGTTTTATATTTTTCAGTGCATAAGTCTTACTCTTTTTTTGTTAAACTTTTGTTAAACTTACTAAGTATTTGGGGGGTTTTGGTGCTGTTATAAATGGATTGTTTTTGTAATTTCATTTCAGATTCTCATTGCTAGTTTCAATTGATATTTTTATATTGATCCTGTATCTTGTAACCTTGCTGTACTTGCTTATTTGTTCTAATAGTTTTTTGGTAGATTTCTTAGTGTTTTATGTACAAGATCATGTCATTTATGAATAGATGTAGTTTCACTTTTTCCTTTCCAAGCTGTTCCAACAATTTAACTCTTCTGTGTTTTGTTCCTGTTATTCTCTTCCCGTCCCCTCCATTTGGGTTATTTGGTTATTTTTTTAAAGATTTTTATTTGATTTTACTGTTGAATTAATAGTTATTATTTTTTTTAATTGAGGTATAGTTGGCATGTAACATTATGTGAATTCCATGTGTACAACATAATGATTCGATATTTGTATGTATTGTGAAATGATCACCACAGTAAGTCTAGTTAACATTCAACCTTATACACAGTTGTTATTCTTTATTAAATTTTTTATAGGGTTTCCCTATGGATTTCAACATGCATTCATAACTATCATGGTATAGTTATCGTTGTAATGTACTGCTTCACTTAACAAAATAAGAAATCTTGCAAACTTATAAACTCATATTTCACCATCCTTTATGTTTTTATCAGTTGTCTCTTCCTTTCAGCTACAAGAGCTTTACCATTTATTGTATTGAAGTTTTGAATGTGCATAGCTTTTGTTCTGAAAATATCCATATTTCACCTTCATTACTGAATAATACTTTTGTTGGATATAGGTAGAATTATGGGCAGAGATTTTCTTTCAGCTTTTAAAGATGTTCCACTTAACTGAGGGTTGATGGGGGGTGGGAGGGAGGAGAGGGTGGGTGATGGGTATTGAGGAGGGCACCTTTTGGGATGGGCACTGGGTGTTGTATGGAAACCAATTTGACAATAAATTTCATATATTGAAAAAAAAAAAGATGTTCCACTCACTTATGATTCACAAGTTTTCTGATAAGAAGTTAGCTATTAATCAGAATGTTGTCCTCCTATATATAGTATGATGTTTTTCTATTGCTGCTTTTAAGATGTCATCTTTATCTTTGATCTTCAATAACTTAAATATGATTTGATTCAGCATGGGCTTTTGTGTTTTTCTGCTTATTGCTTACTGAATAATCTGAATCTGTAAACTTCTGCCTTTTATCAATTAATCTATCTTTGAGTTTGCTTATTCTTCCTTCCATCTTTGTTCAGCTGTTATGTCTATCCCATAATTTTTTCTTTCATAAATTGTAATTTTGGTTCTAGAATTTCCACCCTGAAAAATCATTTCAATATCTCACTATTTCCCATTTCTACACTGTGATTTCATGCACTGAAGATATGTTTTGTTTTATACTTTACTGAGGTTAATTACTGCTGTTGGTTGAATTGTGTCTCCTTCAAAACTTCTATGTTGAACTCTAACCCAAGTACATAACAATATGATCATATTTGGAAATAGGATCATGGAAGATATAATTAGTTAAGATAAGATCATACTGGAGTAGGGTTGGCCTTTAATCCAATATGACTGGTATCCTTATAAAAAGGAGAAATTTGGACACAGATAAAAACACACAGGGTGCAGCCTATGTGAAGAGTCAGGCAGAGATTGGAATGAAGTTTCTACATGCCAAGGAATGCCAAAGAGTTCCAGTGAATCACCAGAAACTAGAAAAGAGGCATGTAACAGTTCACTGCCCTCAGAGGAACTAACCTTGCTGACACCTTGATCTTAGACTTCTAGCCTCCAGAACTGTGAGGCAATACACTTCTGTTGTTTAAGCCACCATGATACTTGGTATAGCAGCCCTAACAAACTATTACAATTATAATAGCTACTTTAAAATACTTGTCTACTAATTCTAAGGTTGGTTCACTGTAATATTGGATTTGATTGATTTTTATTTCTCTCGAGAATGTGTTTCATTGAATTGATTCTTCCTATGTCAGGTAATTTTGGACATTATGCATATTAAATAGTAGAGATGATGGGTTATATTCTTTTTCTCTTATGAATATTTCATTTGTTTTAGCTGGTGATTTCCTTGGCTGGGATTGAACTTCTTGTGTTGTTCAGAACTTTTGTCAGAGCAGAGTTGCTTTGAGTCTCTTCTATAATGTGCTGTTAAGGAGTCATCCAGCGATATGTGTAGACAGAATTGGGGGATTGCCCTCTCTGGCTCTTCCTGTTTTAGGACTCTGGTAGGTTTTTTTCACATGTGTCTTTGTCGCTGCTGTGTGCATTATTCAGACTGCATTTAGCCCAGGCTAAAAGTGTCAAAAAATAGGAACTTATGGCCATAGCTGTCCATGTCCCTCCTCCATGTGAAGGTGATTTCCCCTTGAGCATGTTTGCTGCTGTTCACTCTGTAGTAACTTCAAGCAGATTTCTTTCCTCCCAGGTTTTGTCATCACTTTCTGCTGTGTGCGTGTGTGTGTGTGTGTGTGTCTGTGTGTCTGTCTGTCTGTCTGTCTAGAAGAATCTTAGTCTATCATGTCTGGAAACCAATCTCACTTCCATTTTTGAAGGCTATTTTAATTAGATGTGAAATTCTTGGTTGATAAAAATTCTTTTTCAGGACGTTAATTGCATTATCCCATTTTCTTCTGGCTTGCATAGTATCTGAGAAATCTGTTGTACTTATTACCTTTGTCCCTCTAGGTCTTTTTTTTTTTCCTGGCTGGTTTAAAGATTTTCCTCTTTATCACTGGTTGCCAGCAATTTGATTGCTGGCTGTGAGTTGGAGGTGTGTGTTCTTCTTGCTTAGAGTTTATCAGGGTTCTTAGATCTGTAAGATGGGATTCTCATCAAATTTGGAAAGTGTCCCAGGTGTCAGGAAACACCCTTTAAATTGGGCAGATGGGACCGTGTGCCTTTCATGGAACAGACAGTAGAACAGGGAAGAAATGGATGGGGGAATACTGACTGGGGCTCCTGAGAAGCAGTGAAGGGTGAAGAATGAAGAGAGAAGGATGAAGAAAGAGCCAAGGAAAGGAGAGCCTGACATAGGGACCAGAGGGGAAAATTAATAGGGATAGAGTAATCCCTATTGGGGTGGGACAAGAAAATGGAGGCATGAGGTCAACAGCACTTGGGAGGAGAAGGCCAACCTGGAGGAAGCCAAGTCAAAGAAAGACAGAAGACATTAAAAGGGGGGCACAAAACATAGAAGGAGGGCAGCCAAAGAGGTTCCAGATACTAAATCTGAGCAGGTAGAAGAAATAGATAATGAACGAAGTGGGGTGAAGGATGAGAGGAGGGTGGAAAACAGAAGGAAGAAAGAACCACGTCTGGATGTTCAGAGCACAGTAGCATCTCCAGTGGCACCACCATATGGAGCCCGACTCATCCACTCCAGGAGTGGGGAGAGGGCGTCCCATCGCAGAAGCCCTAGACTTTAACTGGAGTCCGGGCAGACTCCAGGGGTCCTGGGGTGGCGGAGAAGCTAGGGCGGACCTAGTGGATGGATCATTACTCCCGGCCGCAATCCTTGCTTATGCGTCGGTGCTCAGTGGACGTGCGCCTCGTTGACCGAGGGGTGCACCCAGCAAAGCAGAGAGAAACCGCGAAGGAATGAAGGCCCTGGGGGCGTGGTGCGGGCAGAGGGGACTCTGACAATGAGAGTAGCTAAGGAGCGCCCGAGCCCCGGCGCAGAAGGGCTCACGGGCTCGGGAAGTGCCTGGAAATCAGCCCGGGGTCGGAAGATGGGTGCAGGGTTGGGTGGGAACGGACAGGGAGTGTAGGCGCGTAGGGAAGTGGAGGGGTTCGAGAGATCCTGGGATGGTCTGAGGATGGAGGTGATGCGTGGCTGCGGAACAGAAGTGTGTTGGGACGGGAGCACGACCCCAGCTAAATCCTCCTGTGGTTTTCTCTTCTGATTTCCTGGTGTTAGGAGCGGCAGCATCAGAGGGTGATGGGTAAGGAACAGGTCTTCGAAGAGCAATCTAAAGGGGAGGCCAGTGGCAGATGGTGGGGAGGGTGGGCGCACGGGCGGAGGCGCGGACGAGGGCTAGTCCCAGGCGGTGTCCGGTGGGGGATCCCTTCGTCCTCGCCTGCTCCCCGGCTGCCTCCCCAAGCGCCAGCCGTGCGAAAAGGGCATGGATGCTGAGCCGAGCCAGGGCTGGCTGCGCCAAGCAGAAAGCAGGATGGAGGGGCGGGGGCCAAAGCAGAAGGGGCGGACGCAGGGTGGCGTCTCGCGCCCCATAAAGGGGCAGTGAGACCGCGCTGTCTTCTGCGTGGGCTGCGGCCACCGGCGGGGAACGAGGTGCGATGCGGGTTCCCTGCCAGCAGAGCCCGGTGCTGGCGGGCAGCGCCGCCCTGGCCGCCCTGGGGGCTTTGGTCCTGTACCTGGCGGAGCCCTCCGGCTACGGGAAGTACTCGGAGCGCGCAATGCCCGCCGCTGCTCGCCTGCCAGCCCGCGCAGCCTGGTTCCTGCAGGAGTTGCCATCCTTCGCCGTGCCTGCGGGGATCCTCGCCCGGCAGCCGCGTGCTCTCTTCGGCCCTCCGGCCACCGTGCTTCTGGGCCTCTTCTGCGGACATTACTTCTACAGGTAGCGTTTGCTTGCTGCGGGTGCGGCGTCCAGGAGCGAGCGCCGAGGGAGCGCGGAGCCCGGCTCGAGGGGAGCACCCGGCGGGGCGCGGGCCAGGCGAGGAGCCGTCGCGGGACACTGCCCCGGCCCCGCGAGCCCCTCGGGCTGGCTTGGGGCCCTCCGGCTGCCGCGGGGAGGCAGGTCCGGCGGGCGGGAGGTGGGCTGGCAAGCTCAGGCTGGGCAGAGCTGCGGGCACCCACCGTTCCCTCCGCGCGCGCGCTCGGTCACCTGTGGCGGCTCACCGCAACCCCCCCCCCCCACTCCGTTTCAGTCCCCCTTCACTTTTCCTTTGGAGGGTGGGGGGCGGGCTGGTCCTGAGATCGTGAGTGAGTCTACGTATTGGCATCTCCCGGAGGAGGCCGTGCTCGGAGGGACCCATAACTTCACCTTTGTGGGTCTGAGGAGGGAGGTGGGCAGAGCCTGACCCGGACTTCCACGATGGGAGAGAGAACGTGTGGGAACCCCCTGGCCCGAGCGGGAACTCCACTTCTCAGCCCTAAGGGGCTGCGCTCGCCACCAACTCATCTACCTGCTCAGTTACCCTGGGACATAAGCGTGAATGAGTCGAAGTTAATTTAGAGCTCAAATGTTCTTCTAAATTAAGAATCCCAAATTCGGGACAACTTTGCCTTCCGGTCTAAGGAAAGATGGGACCGAAACCAGAGGCTTCGGGGATTCGGACACTGACTGCAGACCCTCAAAAAAGACTCCCTGGGGAGGGAAGGAGCACCTGAGTAAGTTGCCTGTGGCGTCCTGTCATTTAGCATCTGGTGTCTCTTCCAGCCCCATTGTAACCTGGCGAGATCTGTAATTAATTATGCCACTATGCAGACAAAGAAGCCGATGCTGAGTAAAGGTTAAGGGACTCCAGGAAGACGATGCAGCTAATGCCTGGCCAGATTCAAATCTAAGTCAATGCAATTCCACCGTTTCAATGAAACTCTTAAGTGAGCGAAACTCCACCGTTCAAGATGTTTTCACCACGTTAAGCAGGCACAAAGTCCATGCAAGACGAAAACAAAGTCCATGGCAGAGAAAAGTTGCCAAACCAAATCAAGAAGTTGAACACAAGCACAGACTAATTTTGAGTAGATCATTTCTGGAGTCAAAAGATGAAGGAAGTTTAGATTAGAATTTAGGATAAAGAATGCCTCTGGAAACTGAAAGGCACAATCCTTTTCCATAAGGACGCCTCATTTTTTGGAGCAGGAGTTTGTAGACAGACAAATGTTAACCTATCTTATCCTCTGGATCTTTTATCATTGGTCAAGATTTAATATTTATACAATTGAAAGTGAATTCTCATTCTTTTAAAAAGATGAGGATTGGCAAGCAACAAGAACTAAGATTTAAAATTACAGAAATGGGTGTCCCTTGTGCAAATATTTACAAAAAGTCTGTTGTGGTCAAGGTGCAGGTTTAATAAACAACCGTGTCATTTTGCCCAGATTTAAATGATTTCATGTGTACTGGAAAAAAAAAAAAAAACCAAACGGATAAGAGACGATCTTTTGATTTCACTGTTTTTGGAATTGACATTTGAGCAAAAAGTATGCTTCTACAACAATGGCTTTTATCTTCAAATTAACAACTGTCAGCACCATAGACAGTATTTTTTTGAGGTCATTTCATCTTAAAGTAATGATTGGTGTTCTCTAACAGTCCTATTAACATAATTTTTAGACTTGTTTTTAAAATTAAAAGTCACTTTGCACAATAAATGATGACCAGTACATTAAAAAAGAAAAAAAAAAAAACCAAGGAAGTAATTACCCATAAAATGAGTATCGATGTACTGTCCATCTTTTTCACGGGAAATCTTTTTTATTTTATTTTATTTTATTTTATTTTATTTTATTTTATTTTATTTTATTTTATTTATTTTATTCATTTTTAATATAATTTATTGTCAAATTGATTTCCATACAACACTCAGTGCTCATCCCAACAGGTGCACTCCTCAATGCCCATCACCCACTTTACCCTCTCTCCCACCCCCATTCAGCCCTCAGTTTGTTTCACAATATTTAAGTGTCTCTTATGGTTTGCCTCCTTCCCTCTCTGTAACTTTTTTCTCTCTCCTCCTACCCCCCTGGTTTTCTGTTGAGTTTCTCAGGATCCACATATGAGTGAAAACATATGGTATCTGTCTTTCTCTGACTGACTTATTTAGCATAATACCTCTAGTTCCATCCATGTTGCTGCAAATAGTCAGTTTTCATTCTTTCTCATTGCCAAGTAGTATTCCATTGTGTGTATAAACCACATCTTCTTTATCCATTTGTCAGTTGATGGACATTTAGGCTTTCCATAATTTGGCTCTTGTTGAAAGTGCTGCTATAAACATTGGGGTACATGTGGCCCTATGCATCAGCACTCCTGTATCTCAGGGGAAATTTTTAAAATAAAAGTAAAGGATTTGGAGATGGATTCTGATGGAGGGAAAATTGCCCACTGAAAGCACAGCTCTGAGTTAGTTGTTCCTGAGGCATGAAGATGTGATATTTGCTCACCTTCCCCTTGTGTGAGCTCTTTCTTCGAGGCCACTAGAGTACTGGATCTGCTGTCATTTTGAGTGTGTATGAGGTGTTATACTCTGCTGAACACTCTTTGTGGATTATCTACTAATCCTCATCCAACGTATGTAGATCAGCACTATTTTCACCCCCATTTTGCAAGTGAGAAACTGGGGGAAGAAAAGGTTAAATCATTTGCCCAAGGCCACACAGTAACACGGGGAGCCACGGCTCAGACCCAGAGAGTTTGAATTCAGATGTCAGGTTCTTTGCTACCATGATAAACTCTTCTATGCTTGTTCTTGCTGCCTTGTCTTTACCTTTTTTTTTTTTTTCAACGTTTATTTATTTTTGGGACAGAGAGAGACAGAGCATGAACAGGGGAGGGGCAGAGAGAGAGAGGGAGACACAGAATCGGAAACAGGCTCCAGGCTCTGAGCCATCAGCCCAGAGCCTGACGCGGGGCTCGAACTCCCGGACCGCGAGATCGTGACCTGGCTGAAGTCGGACGCCCAACCGACTGCGCCACCCAGGCACCCCCTACCTTTTAAAGACCTACTTAGACTTACAATTAATATTTTTTTATTCTGAAAATAATAAATGTTCACTAAGGAAAAAACAGAAAATACAAAAAGTAGAAAAACACCCATAATTTCCACACCTAAGTATATCAGTGGTTAATATTTTGGAACATTTCTAGCAAGACTTTTATTTTTATTAGTAGATTTTTACACAGGCTTGCTATATTGAATATAAATAGGTTTTGTTCTGCTTGATAACCTAACATTTTATAATAAGTGTTTTCCCACATTATCATAGAATCTTTGTAAATATAATCTTAATGGCTGCTTGTGATTTCATCTCATGTAAAACAATAATTTACCTATCTGTTAATTTATAGTTGGACATTCAATTTGCCCCCCTCCTTTTTTTGCAGGGGTTAAATCTATGAATCATGTCTTTGCAACCTACCTTCTTTTCAGAACGTAGGAGTGTTTTGTCAGTCAAGATTCCCAGAGGTGGTTCAAAGGCTATGAACATATTGGGCTGAGGCTTTAGGAGTTATGTAGCTTGATAATAAGGGTACATTCAGGAGAAAGCATCAGGCTTCCTTGACTTTACTCTGTTCTGTAAATTGCTGTGACACGGAAACTAGGATGAAGGGACAGGGGCTCAGGAGGAATGCTGGCTCAAGTGTGGCTTAGAATCTTTTGCAAACTGTCCCTTCAGGACTATTCAGAACAGCAATATGTCCTATTGAATAGAAGTTGAAACTCTTCACTTTTCTCCTTACAAAGGGGATATGCTAGAATGTAAGTTCCACAGGGGCAAGGATTTTTGTCTTATTTGTTCATGACTGTGTCCCCAGTGTATAGAAAAGTGCCAGTAGATAGTTGGTACTCACTAAATCTGTTGAATGTGTGAATGGATTCTACCTCTGACATTAGTACAGGCAGTCAGGATTGTAGGAGAGCAAGTGAATACTTAGAAATTACTGCTGAGATTGCATGGCTCGGTCAAATGAGACAGCTCTCCTCCCTTTGGAATCTATTGTTGTGGATGTTTAGATAGTCTAGCCACAGGAAAAGATTGCTGTGTAAGCATGTTGCCTAATCCCACTGCCAAAGTTATTTTGAAGTCAGAGTTATCTCTCTTGACCTTGCCTACAGCCCTGGAATGATCCTTTGCTCACACTCTGTTTAATCCTCATGTTTCCAGAGAAGACTTTGTGTCCTGTTCAATGATCATTATGCCACCTATGCCTGTGGTAGTTGATGTCTTTTTCAAGACTTGGATGTCTGGGGCGCCTGGGTGGCGCAGTCGGTTAAGCGTCCGACTTCAGCCAGGTCACGATCTCGCGGTCCGTGAGTTTGAGCCCCGCGTCGGGCTCTGGGCTGATGGCTCAGAGCCTGGAGCCTGTTTCCGATTCTGTGTCTCCCTCTCTCTCTGCCCCTCCCCCGTTCATGCTCTGTCTCTCTCTGTCCCCAAAATAAATAAACGTTGAAAAAAAAATTAAAAAAAAAAAAAAGACTTGGATGTGACTTTGGTATCTAGCTGAAAAAGGAAAAGAAGGCTCTTTTCACAAAAAAGGTGACTATATTGTGAAAAGTTGCTTTGCAGTGTGACTTTTCCTGACATGTATCCATCCAGAAGCACAGCATAGTGTGCACTTTAGAGTCTGTTTAAATTTAGATCTTTCCTGGGGTTTAGATGTTGAAACAGATGACATTTCCCAATTAGCCAAATAAAATGATGGCTTCCATAAGATGCATTTTTGCTTCAATGGGTCAGTTCATTCTCCAGAAGCATGAATTCTCCCTTATTCTTCAAAACTCAGATCAGGGATCACTTCCTTCAAGAAGCTTTCTCTGAGTCCCTTCTCTGTAAATCCAGGGGTGATACCATTCCTTGGGCTTTCATAGCAGCCAGTGTGGCCTTCTGTGAGACACTTTACACACTGGATCATGATTATCTTCTCTAAGGAAACTTCATCCAGCATCCTCATTTTACAGAAATAAAGCACCAAGAATTAGGGGCAAAGAGGGGGCTGGGACTCGAATCTCCGGATGTGCCTTGCCAATGCTTCTCCAATCGCACAAGCAGTGCTGATGTCTCAAATATTCAGAAGTAATCCAACCTCATGCAGGAAACACACTGATGGTTGCCAGAGGGGAGGGGATGAGGAGAATGGGCAAAATGGGTGAAGGGGAATGGAAAATAGAGGCTTTCAGTAATGGAATGAATAAGTCACCGGGGTGAACGGTACACCACAGGGAATATAGTCAATGTTGGTATAATCACATTGTATCGTGACAGATGGTGGCTATTCTTGTGGTGAACATAGAATAATATATAAATTTGTCAAATCGCTATGTTGTACACCTGAAACTAATGTAACACTGTGTATAAATCTATTTCAATTAAAAAAAAGAAAAATGTGTCCTTACATGTAAAATAAAACAATAAAAACTCAAAAAAAAAACCCTCTAAAATCCTTATGAAGGAAACGACTCGTTGGCTAAGAATCAGTGTTGAGTGATGCCTACGTTGGAAACCATCTAGACAAGTTTCTTCTCTTGCAGATTGAGAAGAAAAGCAGGATGAGCCACATTTTTATTGTCACTTGATCAGAAGTTAAGGACATTCATGAAGCATAATTTGATCAAGTAAGAGTAACTAAAGGGTTCTTTAGAATGAGGGTTAACGCCAGATAGTAACTCTTTTGGGCTTGGCAGGCATATAGTCTCTGCTGCAACTACTCTACTCTGCAGTTATAGCGTGAAAGCAGCCACAGGTAATATGTGCACAAATGAATGTGGTTGTGTTCCTTCTCTGGCCTGTGGACCGTTAATTTTTGCCGGCCTCTCCTTAAGAAAACCATGAATGGCATAGCTTTACAATCAGTAAATTGATTGTATTTCAGGTAATACCATAATAAAATTTTGTTAAATCCTGTAGCAAAGCAATGGGCAGATTCTAGAAAATTTCTGGTGCATTTAAACGTGAATTTGGTAGTGACATCATTTACTGAGAATTCCTAGGTTCCAAGTCCTTTATATGAACCCTGTGGGTAATAGGAGGAGTCTTGGAGTTTACATCTAAATGGGATGACATCATAAGCACATCTGAAAAATATAGAGCTCTGTTTGCCAAAAATGTAAACAAGCTTTAAGAGATCTTGACCATTTCATTTTTGCCACATTGAAGAAAGGACGAACTTCTTGCTCATTTTAAATCTCACGTAATGCTGCTTAAAATGAACCAATAAGATAAGGAAACAATGATCCAAACTGGTGAAGTGATGTGTATGACATCACATGGCCAGGAAGGGGCAGCGTGGGGCTTAAACTCGGCCTTCTGATTCTTTGTCAGCGTTCCACATGCTCAGAAGCATGCTAGGTCCCATAGGAGACACAGAGAAGCACCTCCCGGTGCTTGCTCTCCAGGAGGAAGGCAAGAAAGAATCATCATTATGTGTCTATCATTCTTTCTGGTGTGAAAGTTGGGTGGTGGCAATGTCAGTCTGAGAGGTCTAGGGCAGGTGGGAAAATGCAAATTGAGGGAGATACAGACCTAATTGGGGAGGACACAGTCCTGTCACTGAATGTCTTGTCTGTACCTGAGTGTGCATTAAATAGAGGACACTCCCTCCTCCTACCCAAGTTCAGAACCAACTGAGAGATAAACCTAAGACTTAGGCAACAATCACTACTGTTAGTAGAGTTAATTAAAGTTGATTTGGGGGAACGTGGCTTACATTTTAGATCTCTACTTGTACTCAGTTTTACTATGCTAAGCTCATTGGTTTGTGTTTCTGAACTTTCCACCAATTTGTTCTGAGTGTTTTGATCTTAGTGCAGGTTCATATAATACAACACCATAAGCTGAGTTGGATTATCAACAACAGAAATTTATTTTTCACAGTTCTGGAGGCTGGAAGTCTAAGATCATGGTGCTAGCAAGGTTCAGTTTGGTTGATGGCCATTTTCTGGTTTCCAGGTGGCTGACTTTCTGTTGTATCCTCACATAGTGGGAATAGGGTGAGTGAGCTCTCTTGCCTCTTTTTATAAGGGCACTAATCCCATTCACGAAGGCTCAACCTTCATGACTTAATTACCTCCAAAGGCACCATCTCCAAATACCATCACATTGTGGATTAGATTTCAATCTATGAATTTTGGGGGGACATAAACATTCCGTCTGTAATAGTTTCCTTTGTTTCATTGTAACTATTACTTTTTCTGTTCTCAGGTTTAATGGACTTTGGGTCCCATGGTACAAGTTTCTAAACCTCTTGTAAGCTTAGCTTACAAGAGCTAAGCATGATAGGAGAATGGGGGGTTCCTTTTCATGAGTCCCGTGGCTCCATGACTATAAGTTGGGGGATAGAGTGTGGGAGATAGCAGCAGATGCTTATAAATGTCAGGACTGAAACTTTCGCATGGTAAATTCTGCCACAGAGACCTCAGAAAAGGCTTTTCCTTTTTTCATCAGCATGAACAATGGAATGGAGATGTAGGAGGGAGATGCACTGAGGCAGATCCATTTTTGAAAGTGGTGTCCTTTCTTTTTTTTTTTTAATATAATTTATTGTCAAGTTGGCTAATGTACTGCATGTACAGTGTGCTCTTGGTTTGGGGGGTAAATTCCCATGATTCATTGCTTACATATAACACCCAGTTCTCATCTCAACAAGTGCCCTCCTCAATGTCCATCACCCATTTTGCCCTTGAAAGTGGTTTCCTTTATAAATGGGTGTTGGGATAAGCACTGGGTATTATGTGTAAGTGATGAATCTTTAAATTCCAATCCTGAAATCATTATTACACTGTATGTTAACTAACTTGGATTTAACTAAAATTTAAAGAAGTGTCTATTCATGTTTTCTGCCCATTTCTTCATTGGGTTATTTGTTTTTCGGGTGTGGAGTTTGGTGAGCTCTTTATAGACACTTCTCTAAAGAAGACATCCAGATGGCCAACAGGCACATGAAAAGATGTTCAGCGTCGCTCCTCATCAGGGAAATACAAATCAAAACCACACTCAGATATCACCTCACGCCAGTCAGAGTGGCCAAAATGAACAAATCAGGAGACTATAGATGCTGGCGAGGATGTGGAGAAACGGGAACCCTCTTGCACTGTTGGTGGGAATGCAAATTGGTGCAGCCGCTCTGGAAAGCAGTGTGGAGGTTCCTCAGAAAATTAAAAATAGACCTACCCTATGACCCAGCAAGAGCACTGCTAGGAATTTATCCAAGGGATACAGGAGTACTGATGCATGGGGCACTTGTACCCCAATGTTTATAGCAGCACTCTCAACAATAGCCAAATTATGGAAAGAGCCTAAATGTCCATCAACTGATGAATGGATAAAGAAATTGTGGTTTATATACACAATGGAATACTATGTGGCAATGAGAAAAAATGAAATATGGCCTTTTGTAGCAACGTGGATGGAACTGGAGAGGGTGATGCTAAGTGAAATAAGCCATACAGAGAAAGACAGATACCATATGGTTTCACTCTTATGTGGATCCTGAGAAACTTAACAGAAACCCATGGGGGAGGGGAAGGAAAAAAAAAAAAGAGGTTAGAGTGGGAGAGAGCCAAAGCATAAAAGACTGTTAAAAACTGAGAACAAACTGAGGGCTGATGGGGGGTGGGAGGGAGGAGAGGGTGGGTGATGGGTATTGAGGAGGGCACCTTTTGGGATGAGCACTGGGTGTTGTATGGAAACCAATTTGACAATAAATTTCATATATTAAAAAATAAATAAATAAATAAAATTTTAAAAAATGGTACTCTTTGATCGGGGCTACTGAGTGCCAGGACAATATTTAAATCAAGGTAGAAATTTCTCAGAAGTTCTCAGAATGATGGCACTATATAGGCCTCATTGCTACATGGCTATATAGAACAGTTTCCGAACAGCATGAGAAGCCCTATAAGGCTGGGCTACATAAGTGAAATAAGTCAGTCAGAGAAAGACAGATATCATACGTTTTCACTCATATGTGGCATTTGAGAAACTTAATAGAAGACCATGGGGGAAGGGAAGGGGAAAAATAGTTTCAAATGGAGGGAGGCAAACCATAAGATACTCTTAAATACAGAGAACGAACTGAGGGTTGGTGGGGGGGTGATGGGGGAGAGAAGAAAATGGGTGATGGGCATTGAGGAGGGCACTTGTTGGGATGAACACTGGGTGTCATATGTAAGCGATGAATCATGGGAATCTACTCCTGAAGATAAGAACATACTGTATACATTGTATGTTAGCTAACTTGACAGTAAATTATATTTAAAAACTAGCAAGACAAAAAAAAACAAAAAGAAAAAATAAAGCTGGGCTGCAGTATAAAGCGAAAGAGCTGGAATTAGAAAACCATAAATTTCTTTTTGCAAACAATGAAAAATAAAGGGGACAAAGTTGTAGCCTAGAGAGATGATGTATTTGTGTCCAACAGTCTACATACTTTGCCCTGAGCCTGCAAAGCTTACTGGATTTTGTGCTTCAAGCTGAAAATCACTCCATGTTGCTATCTACAATTTACTTATTTCGTCAAGAGCAGTTGGAGTGAATGGCTGAGCAGGTGTTCCTACACAGTGCCAAAACCCACCTCAAACAGTCAACTTGAAAAGATAAGTTAGGGGCACCTGGGTGACTCTGTTGGTTAAGCTTTTGACTTTGGCTCAAGTCATGATCTCACAGTTCATGGGTTTGGGCCCTGCATTGGACTCTGTGCTAATAGCTCAGAGCCTGGAGCCTGCTTCGGTTTCTCTGTCTCCCTCTCTCTCTGCCCACTCTCTCTTGCCCACTCTCACCTCTCTCTCTCTCTCTCTCTCTCTCTCTCTCTCTCTCTCTCTCTCTCTCTCAAACATGAATAAACACTTAAAAATTTTTTTTAAAAAAAGTTTAACTAGTTATTCGAATTAATTGATTAGTTACTCAGGCCAAGAGGTTGATCTGATTCTATTTGTATACTCAGATTTTGATCTTTGGGGGTATAAATAGTGATCAATAGTAGTATGTCTCTTGTATGATGATTATCTTTCTATCACTCAGAGGAACCCTCCAAGTTCCTTAAAACTTTGGTAGTTCATTACATGTTCAGATTGAACTTCTCTGTTGAGGTAGAGGCAGGAAGAGGGAGAAGTGAGTGAGTGAGCCCCCAGCACTACCAGGACACATATATGAAGATATAAAAAAACATAAACAGAAAACTTCAAAATGGCTTCATTGATTTTAAGTCTTCATGAGCTAATCATTTCAATGTTTTTCACAATTAAAATAGATCTACTGGATCATGACCACTAGATGATTCAAACCAGAAGATATCTACTAGGGGTGGATAATGGAACCTGACTATCTTCACTTGTAGGGTGTCAAAGCAAGATGACAAGAAGTCTCAGGATCCTTGCTTTGGGGAGACCTCACATTGAATTTTCCCCATGGTCCAGCTCTTAATAGTAAATGGTCAGCTATTCCACTTCAGGAAAAAACAATGTGGTTTTGCTGAATTAGACCTTTTACTAGGTTTGGCAATCTAATTTCTCTGTGTAGGCATAGCCTTTGGAGAAGCCAAACATCTGGTCAAAGCCAACTTGAAAAAATTAGTTAAATGTGCAAATTGGAGGTTATTATGTCAGTGTTTTTTAACCTTGGCTTCACATTAGAATCATCTGATGGAAATCTTAAGCACTACTGATGTTCGAGATTCTATGCTGAAGATTCTGAATAATTTGTCTTCAGTGTGACTCTTCCCCTTTAGGGTTCCTAAAGCCTAAAGGTGATTTGAAAGTACAACCAGAAGTGAGAACCTCTGATGTAGACTAATCCCCATGTGCCTGATTGATTCCTTTTCCACATAGTAACTGCTAGAGAGTGAAGTGATCAAGAGCATACACTCTGGAACTAGCTCTACCTGTACCTAAATACCAGTTCTCATTGTGCCTCAGTTTCCTTGTCTGTAAAATGGAATAATATAGTAATACCTATCTCCTAGGGTAACTTTCTTTTTTCTTTCTTTCTTTCTTTCTTTCTTTCTTTCTTTCTTTCTTTCTTTCTTTCTTTCTATTTTTGAGAGGGGGGGGGGGGAAGACAGGGTGTGAGCAGGCGAAGGTTAAAGGGAGAGGGAGACACAGAATCCGAAGCAAACTCCAGGCTCTGAGCTGTCAGCACAGAGCCTGACGTGGGGTTCAAACCCACAAACCATGAGATCATGACTTGAACTGAAGTCAGATGCTTAACCAACTGAACCACCCAGGTGCCCTCTAGGTAACTTTAATAACTAAATGGGTTAATATGTGCATAGTACCTAGAATATTACTTGGAACTTAGGAAGCACTATATAAACATTAGCTGTCTGGTGTCCTTTGCTGGTATTTCCTACCAAATGTCTGAACTGAAATTAATCTCAATGGCCTAATATTACTCTAACAAGACTTATTATTTCCCTGTAGCTGCTATAACAAATCACCACAAACTGAGTGGCTTGAAATAACAGAAATTTTTTTCTCTCACCATTCTGGAGGCCACAAGTCTGAAATCAAGGTGTCAGCAGCGCTGTGGTCCCTCTGGAAAACCCATTTCTTACCTCTTCCGTCTTCTGGTGGCTATCAACATTCCTTGGCTTGTGGTCACATCTCTGTTCTCTGTCTTCACATTGCCTTTTGTCTGTGTGTCTTTCTTCTCTTTTTCTGCCCCTTTCTTGTATGAGGCTACATGTGATTGCAGTCAGGGTACACCCAGACTATCCAGGATACTCTCTTCTCAGGATCCTTAATTTAATCACATCTTTTGCCATATAACACAGTCTTCACTCTTTTGCTATAAAGTGATATTCACAAGTTCTGGGGATTAGGGATGGACACATCTTTTCTAGGGGGTCACCATTTGACTCAAGGTCCATAAAAAATGTAAGCTTGGATGGGATGCATCACTGACTCATTCTGTGTCTAGTCACCCTTGCATTTGGCCTACATACCCCGCTCTCTAATATACCCAAAACCATTATTTACAATAGCAGGTATCACCTGTGTATATACAGACAAGTGACTATTCATTGTCAGTGTTTATTATTTCATTGGAAGGACTCAGGGAAGTGAACCAAGGGCTCAGAGGATTAGTTGGCCCAATGCCCTTTGGCATACAGAAGAACCTCTTGGTGGGTTCTGCTCCAAAGGGAAAAATTGGGGGACAACTCTATTTTATGATTAAATACAACTAAAAACCCTCACCATTCCTGGCTTTATCTTTGGAAAAGTTTGATTTATTTCAAAGGAGAACAGTGTGATGGTGCTTTAATAAGGACTCTTTCAGTTCTAAGTAACAGAAAAATCAAATGGACTTACATAAAACCTGAATTTGTTAACTCTCATGACTGAAAAATTCTGACTTCAGGTCCAGATTGATGCGTGGTTCTAAAGATACCATCAAGACTCAGTTTCTCTCTCCAGCTATTGGCTCTGCCTTTTCTGGATCTGTTCTCTGAAAGGCTGTCCTTTAGTGGTGGCAAGACAACTGTAGGATCTAACAGCTTATATCCTCTCTGATCCAGGACATGTGGAAAAGAACAGTTCTCAAAAAAAATGTAAGCAAAACCTTATTGGGATTTGTTGGGTCACATGCCAATTTCTGAAATAACCAGAGTGATAAGGCTATCCCTGTTTTGATTGGCTGAGGAGCCTGAAGAGGATGAACCCTCTTGTGGGCTAAGATGGGAAGGAGAACCAAGGTAGTTACTCTAATAAGGAAGAATGAATATTGGGTGGCAAATACAACAGATGACTCCAATAGATGTAATAGATCTTTGAACTAAAATGTCTGAAAACCAAACCTGGGTTCTTTTGAAGGGTATTTGGGATTTTTTCCCCCAGTTGTATATGTTGATCACAATTTCTCTTTCCAACTGGAAATGAGTGAGTTATTTTGAAGCAGAGGACCCTCATTTGAATCTCATCTCATGTGGTCCTAGGAAAATTACAACATCTGTGAGCTTCAGATTCTTCCCTGGCTCAGCAGTCAGTAACTCTCTCTTCCCTCTCCTCTCTCACTTATCATTTTAATGTTGAATTCCTTGATTTCTGATTTTATCTTTATTATTGCCTTTCTTCTGCCTCTTTTGAATTTATTATGATCTTTTTTTCCTAGATTCTTAAGGTGGGAGCTTTGAGACCTTTCGTCTTTTCTAATTGTATGCATTTAGTGCAACAAATTTCCGTCTCAGCATTGATTTAGCTGTGTCCCATGAATTCTGATACATTGTAATTTTAATTTTCATTGAGTTCAATATAGTTTTTGATATCCTTTGAAGCTTACTCTTTGAACCATAAATTATTTGGAAGTATTCTGTTAAGTTTCCAACTTTTGGAGAACTTCTTGATATTTTTCTATTTGATAGAGTTGGTGAGAGGCAGTCAGGTTCTGGAAATATTTTGAATGTAGAGCTGATATGATTTGTTAATAGATTTAATGTGGTATATGAGAGAGAGAGGCAGAGAGAGAGTGAGAGAGAGAGAGGAGTCAACAGTGGTTCAAGGTCCACAATCAGCAATTGGAAGAATGAACTTGCCATTTACTGAGATGAGGCAGACTTAGGGAAGTGCAGGTTTTGGGAAGGGTGGGGAATCAGGGTTTTGGGTTTGGATGTATTAACTGAGATATCCTTTAAACTGGAAGTCTAGTGGAACACTGGCTGTATGAATCTGAGTTCAAGGACTGCAGACATCCTGTCTGGTGACATAAATTTGGGAGTTGTCACTCTGTGTATGATTTTTAAAGATATGAGACTAGACATGGTCTCATCTATAGAGGCTATAAATAAAGAAAAGAGTCCTGAGCCCTGGAGCACTCCAATATTTACAGGTCAAGGAAATAAAGAGAAAGCAGCAAAGGAAAATGAGGAGAAATCAGTAAAGTAGAAGAACCAATAGAAAGTGGTGTGCTGGAAGCTGAGTGAAGAAAGTGTTTCCAGAAGGATGGAGAGGTTAACTTGTCAAATAAGAAGAGAGCTGAAAATGGACTCTTGGATCTGGAAATATGAAGGTCTCTGGTGGTCTTGCCAAGATCAATTTCTGTGGCTGGGGAAGGAAGAAAGAAGAGGAGGAGAGACAGAGAGATGGCAAGTATAGACAACTCTTTGAAGGAGTTTTGCTGTAAAGGAAAGCAAAACAATTTGGGTGGTGGTGAAGGGAGACATGGATTGAGGAAGGAATTATTACTACACATAACAAGTAAATATATACATGGAAACCTTGTATTTACATATAGAATTTGAATTTATTTTGATTGACAATGAAATCTAAAATTTCATATAGTGAAAAGTCTTCAATAGGCTTGATAATCTTAGCAATAGCATTTATATTTGAAGAAGACTTAGTTAAATATGAGTTGGTCTATGGAAGATGTGTAATTTTAAAGGTTGTTTCTTTAATTTAATTTGGATTTGGAATTTCAGTTAACCCTTTCCAATAAGAGTCCCCCAAAATGAATATTTACTTAGCAGTGATAGAAAACTTTATATTTACAGAGTACTTATCAGTCTCTGTATCAGAACAAACACAAGAGAATGAAAATGTCATTAGCAGTGTAGGAGGGAATTAAAGCAAAGTGGTCCCAGATCAGGAAAACTGAGTCTCAGAGCATATGTGGGATCTGAATGTGAAACTCACCTGCACCCTCCATAGCACTAATTGTCAACCTCTTGGGCTACTTGACTCTCTTTTCCTTTATCTTCATTGTTTTTATTGCTTTCTACATTGAAACATTTATTTTGAACTGCTTCCAGCTTTCCAGCAGCAAAATCATTCAGATCAGAAGGATTATTTGCCCTTCTGGGGCTCCTGACTTTCGAGAGCCTGTTCCTTATGATGGGTTTCACCAACCCTCTTTTCCTTTTCCTGCTGGGAAATCCAGTGAGGCCACATTTCCCAGTGAGGCCACTTCCAGCCTACGGCCTGGCCCTTGGGAAAACCTATACACCATCCTCTATGCTCTCTCTCTTTGTTTGCCCATCAGAGGAGGAAGATGGCCTGGAAGAGTCTGGATCCTGAATGATTGTGGAGCAGAGCACCACCGCTGAACATTATGCTGTGGCATGAGCAAGAAATGAACTTTTGTTATGTGGAAACTCTGATACTTTAGAGTTCTTTATTATAGCCATGAGCCTGTTCTGATTATAACACACTCCTTTGGATGAGATATGATGAGTTTTGGCTTTGCATTCAGATTTAAAAGGTCAAGAGGTTAGGGGTGAGGCAGATATGTGATTTGATCTGGAAGCATGGCTCACATGCAAGCACCAGTTTGAGGGCATTGTTGGCACTGACAGGGCCACTCTGGGAGGCAAGCAACTATTTAAAAAATTTTTCAAGTAACCTTTCTGTAGCCTTCCAGGACCCTTTCCCTTTGAGAACTTAAGCTACCTTTAGGCCCTCAAGGCTTCATGGGGTATGAAGGGGAAGAGAAACAAAATCTTCAGCAACTATCCTGTGTCAGGCATTTTTCCTTGCATAAACATTTAATTTTTACAGGAATCCAATGAGGTAGTAAAGATTAACCTCAGTTTACAGATATTAACCATCAACTATAGGCATTATTCTTTTTGATATGCAGTTTGTTACAAATTTGGCCAGTGGAACTCCCAACTGGTCCAAGAGTTGGACACCCAACTGACTAGGGCACCCAGGAGCCCCTGAAAATCTTAGTTCTTAATCACAATAGCTTGTATACTTGTTGGCTTTCTCTGACAATATTAATAAAATAATTTATATTACGATACCATTATTACTGATAAAAATAAAAAAGTCAGTTGTTATTTCTGTGCCATTCTTTCTGTCCCACTAAGGATATACAGTCATAATACCATGTTCAAAAGTCACTTGAAAGGATTCTTTTTGTGTATGTGCTTGTGTTACCAACTTTATATACAACTGGATTTATGTTTCTCTTTGTTTTCACTTTTACAGTTTACTCTTTTTGCAACTTTTTAAACATAAAGGCATTCACATGGGCCATATTTCAAAGCTATATAAAAAGGTAAATGGGTGCCTAGGTGGCCCAGTTGGTTAAGCATTCAACTTCAGCTCAGGTCATGATCTTGTGGTCTGTGAGTTCAAGCCCTGCGTCGGGCTCTGTGCTGACAGCTCAGAGCCTGGTGCCTGCATTGGATTCTGTGTCCCTCCCTCTCTCTGCCCCTCCCCCACTCATGCTCTGTCTCACTCTATCTCTCAAAAATAAATAAATGTTAAAAAAAAATTTTTTTTAAAAAAAGGTAAATTCAGTGACGTTTCATTTCCACCTCAATCCCTTATACTCTTTATCCTTTCCCTTCCTTCTGCCCTCTATAGCTAAGTATCTTTTAAAATTAGTTTCTCATTTACCCTTTAAGGTTTGTTTTGTTTTGCAAAAGTAAGCAAATGTGACCACTTTGATAAACAGTTTGTCAGTTCCTTAAAATGTTAATATAACCATAAGGCCCACAAATTCCACTTCTAGGTATCTACCCAAGAGAATGGAAAATATACATTCACATAAAATTTAGACATGAATGCTCATGGCAGCATTACTCCTAGTAGCTAAAAAGTGGAAAAAACCCATATTTCTATCAGTTGACAAATGGGTAAACAAATTGTGGTATATCCATATAATTGAATATTATTCAGCTTTAAGAGGGAAGGGGGTTCTTTTTTTAAATTTTTTAAATGTTTTTATTTATTTTTGAGACAGAGACAGAGCATGAACGGGGGAGGGTCAGAGAGAGGGAGACACAGAATCTGAAACAGGCTTCAGGTTCTGAGCTGTCAGCACAGAGCCCGACACAGGGCTCATACTCACCGACCGCGAGATCATGACCTGAGCCGAAGTCGGCGCTTAACCGACTGAGCCACCCAGGTGCCCCAAGAGGGAGGGAGGTTCTGATACACAGTACAACGTGGATGAACCTGGAAAGCATTATGCTAAGTGAAAGGACTCAGTCACAGAAGACCACATCGTGTGTGATTACATTGGTAAGAAATGTTCAGAAGAAGCAAATCCTTACAGACAGAGTAGATTGGTTGTTGACCAGAAGCTGGTGGTGTTGGGGGTGTGGAAAATTGGAATTGACTGCTACCAGTTACGGGATTTCTTTTTGGGGTGATGAAAATATTCTGGAATTAGATAATGGTGATGACTGCACAACTTTGTGACTATACTAAAAACCACTGAATTGTGCACTTCAAAGGGTGAATTTTGTATATGTGAATTTTATCTCAATAATGCTTTTATAAAAAATAAATGTATATATTATTTCCTTAAAATATTTTTTTAAACATTTTATTTTATGCAAGACAGAGCATAAGCAGGGGAGGGGCAGAGAGAGACACACACAGAATCCAAAGCAGGTTTCAGGCTCTGAGCTGTTAGCACAGAACCGGACGGGGGGCTCGTGAAGTCAGATGTTTAACCAACCAAGACACCTGGGCGCCCCTCCTTTTCTTGATTACAAAATGATGGCAAGCTTTTTGTAATATACTCTTTATCAGCTTCCTTTTTTTCACTTACAAATAAATCTCGGAACTTGGATGAATCTTGAAGGAATCATGCTGAGTGACAAAAACCACTTTAAAAACTACATATGTTCGATCCACTTAACATAATCTTGAAATGACAAAACTGTGGAAAATGAAAACAGGTTAGTGGTTACCAGGAATGGGGAGAGGATGTGGCTATAAAAGGATAGTAAGAAAGACCCTTGTGGTGAAGGAGTAATAAGAAAATGTACTGAGAGTTTAAAAGTATCATAAAGTATGATCTTCTAAGCCTTATGCAAATGCATTTAAAAACTTGAGTGATAAGCATGATTTTGTATAAAAAACATGTGTTTTTCAGGACTTACTAGAGTGCCCCAGAAGGCATAGATAAGACAAAGAAACCAATTATTCTGAGAGAAATAGAGATATTATCAATAATAACAACAAACCCTCCTCCCAGCAGTGTAGTCCTAGACAGATTTCACAAAAAGCTTCTGCCAAATTTTTAAAGACTGTGTAATTCTAGTGCTATATGTCACTCCAGAGCATGGTCAAAGAATGAAGCCTTCCAGAATCTTCTAAGAGTGAAGTATAACATTAGTTACAGGAAATCCTGAAAAATATACTGGAAAGCTATTATAAATAATAAGGAATTCAGGATATGGTTGGGAACAAAATTAATATATTAATAGTAGAAAAATGAAAAGCCTTCTATATGTAAAACAATCAGTTAATAGAGGTCAATGGAAAATCCCATTGACAGTCACACAAAATTAGATTTTAAAAAGTGTGGGATTAAACATAACAAAAATGTGCAAAATCTATGTGAAGAAACTTAAAAATGTACTGGGGAACACACAAAAAAGACCTAAGTTAGTGCAAAGGAACCACCTGTACCTGAATAAAAGGGTAATGTCAACAACAACCTAATAAACACATTACCAAAAACAACACATTTACTGATCTCTTCTTTGTTCCGGTCTAAGCACCTTGCATATACTGACTCACTTAATCCTCACAACCCTATGAAATGGGGGTGGATGAAGAGACAGACACAACAAATGAAGTTAGGTGACAGGGTCATAGAGCTAGTAAATGGAAGAAGCCCTACAATTAAAAAAAATATTCATTTATTGAGAGAGAGAGAGAGAGAGAGAGCAGGGGAGTGGCAGAGAGAGAGGGAGAGAGAATCCCAGGCAGGGTCTGCACCATCAGCATGGAGCCTGACATAAGGCTCGAACCCACAGACTGTGAGATCATGACCTGAGCCAAAACCCAGAGTTGGGCGTTTAACAGACTGAGACACCAAGGCACCCCAAGAAGCCTTGCAATTTAGCCCCTGTGCACCACTGCTTGAATTTTCTCTTGGTTAACTTAAAAATTGAGATATATGACTCAAAAACAGACACATAGACCAATGGAATAGAATAGAAACCCCAGAACTAGACCCACAAACGTATGGCCAACTCATCTTTGACAAAGCAGGAAAGAACATCCAATGGAAAAAAGACAGCCTCTTTAACAAATGGTGCTGGGAGAACTGGACAGCAACATGCAGAAGGTTGAAACTAGACCACTTTCTCACACCATTCACAAAAATAAACTCAAAATGGATAAAGGACCTAAATGTGAGACAGGAAACCATCAAAACCTTAGAGGAGAAAGCAGGAAAAGACCTCTCTGACCTCAGCCGTAGCAATCTCTTACTCGACACATCCCCAAAGGCAAGGGAATTAAAAGCAAAAGTGAATTACTGGGACCTTATGAAGATAAAAAGCTTCTGCACAGCAAAGGAAACAACCAACAAAACTAAAAGGCAACCAACGGAATGGGAAAAGATATTCGCAAATGACATATCGGACAAAGGGCTAGTATCCAACATCTATAAAGAGCTCACCAAACTCCACACCCGAAAAACAAATAACCCAGTGAAGAAATGGGCAGAAAACATGAATAGACACTTCTCTAAAGAAGACATCCGGATGGCCAACAGGCACATGAAAAGATGTTCAGCGTCGTTCCTTATCAGGGAAATACAAATCAAAACCACACTCAGGTATCACCTCATGCCAGTCAGAGTGGCCAAAATGAACAAATCAGGAGACTATAGATGCTGGCGAGGATGTGGAGAAACGGGAAACCTCTTGCACTGTTGGTGGGAATGCAAATTGGTGCAGCCGCTCTGGAAAGCAGTGTGGAGGTTCCTCAGAAAATTAAAAATAGACCTACCCTATGACCCAGCAATAGCACTGCTAGGAATTTATCCAAGGGATACAGGAGTACTGATGCATAGGGGCACTTGTACCCCAATGTTTATAGCAGCACTCTCAACAATAGCCAAATTATGGAAAGATCCTGAATGTCCATCAACTGATGAATGGATAAAGAAATTGTGGTTTATATACACAATGGAATACTACGTGGCAATGAGAAAAAATGAAATATGGCCTTTTGTAGCAACGTGGATGGAACTGGAGAGGGTGATGCTAAGTGAAATAAGCCATACAGAGAAAGACAGATACCATATGGTTTCACTCTTATGTGGATCCTGAGAAACTTAACAGGAACCCATGGGGGAGGGGAAGGAAAAAAAAAAAGAGGTTAGAGTGGGAGAGAGCCAAAGCATAAGAGACTGTTAAAAACTGAGAACAAACTGAGGGTTGATGGGGGGTGGGAGGGAGGAGAGGGTGGGTGATGGGTATTGAGGAGGGCACCTTTTGGGATGAGCACTGGGTGTTGTATGGAAACCAATTTGTCAATAAATTTCATATATAAAAAAAAATAATAATTCATGCTAAAAATAAAAAAAAATTGAGATATAATTCACATACCATAAAATTCATCATACTAAAGTATACAATTAAATGGTTTTTAGTATGTCTAAAAAAGTGTGCAACCTTCACCATTGTCTAATTCTGGAATATTTTCATCATCCCCAGAAGAAATCTTGTACCTGGTAGCAGTCAGTCCCCATTCCTTCATCCCCCAGCCCCTGGCAACCACCTGTCTCTAAGGATTTGTCTGTTCTGGACATTTCATATGGATGGAGTCATAGAATATGTGGCCTTTTGTGACTGGCCTCTTTCATGTAGGATATTGTTTTTAAGGTCCATTCATGTAGCATATGTACCACTACTTTATTCCTTCTTATGGTTTAATAACATGTCATTGTATGGATGTACATTGTTTATCCATTCATCATCCATTCCCGTTTGGGTTGTTTCATTTTGGTTACTATAAATAATGCTGCTATAAATATTTGTGGACAAGTTCTTGTATTAATGTATGTTTTCATATATTTAAAATAGCTAATTTATAGTTTTTGTCTGGTAAGCTCAGTGATAGGGCTTCTCAGGGACAGCATCACCACCGTCTTTTGGTTGCTTTTCTCCCCTGTGTATGGGTCATACCTTCCTGTTTCTTTGTATGTCCCATGGTTGATTGTTGAAAATGAAGCATTTCTGATGGTACTTTGTGGCAGCTCTGGGAATCAGATTCTCCCTGCCTTCCAGGGGCTTGTTGTTGTTGTTGTCTATTGTCATAGTCTTTTGTTTGCTTAGTGACTTTTCTGAACTCATTCTCTGAAGTCTTCATCTTTATTGTTGTGGCCACTGAAGTCACTGCTTGTTAGCTCAATGATCAGTTAATGATGGCACAGAGCTGTCCCTAAACACCTGGAACCAATTAAGCCTCCCTTGTCTTTGCCAAGGACCTCTGGGTGTCTGTTAAGGGACTTGTTCAGTAATCACCCATGTAGTTTACAGCTCTGCTTTTAGCCTTGTTAGCTACTTGTGCAAACCTTAAGGTCAATCAGAGGTGAGAGTGTAGGACATTTTCAGGTCTGTTTTTGAACATGTGCATGGTCCTATGCATGTTCATGGCTGTGTAGATTCCCAGAAACATACCTGAGATTTTCAAAACCCCTTATGGACATCTCATTCCTCCATCTTTCCTTTAAAGCTTTTGGATGAGTTTTTCATCTGCCCCACCTGTTATCCGTTGCCTCAGGCCACTGTCCTAGTAAAACATTCAAAAACATCCCACTTCCCCAGAAACATTTAGCCCTGGGTAAGGTTGAGTGAGGTGGTCAAAAGACAAGCCTTTTGAGGGGAACCACCAGACAGATAACATGATGACTTCTCTTTGGGACTAAGGCTCCAGCCCTGTTTTCCTCCCTCCAATCCTGGGAATGCGGGCTGTTACTTTTGAGGCTGTGCTGAGCTGGAACGTGGGAAATGGGACTAAGATGAGTAAATTAAAATGCACGGTGTTTGTGGCCCTTCCTGAGATTCAGCTATTTTCTTGCCTAAATGCTCCCCATGTTACTGCAAGTCTGGGCTAATACCCAAAGTTTTGACAAAGTTGATTTTGACTTTTATTTTTTTGCCAGTTTTTTCTTTGCTTTTATGCTTTTTTACAAACTGTTAGAGGTCCCCCTTCTGCGATTTCCCTCCCTTAATTAATTTTTACATCTAGGAGTATTTCTAAAATTAGGGGGGTGAGTGTTCCATGAGTTGGTTTTAAATTTCAGATGAAGAAATACATAATATAGAATAAGTTGAAAAGCCTCAAAAAGAGTAATGATTTAAGAATAGCCCCACCTACAACTGGCTGACTCAGTCACTAGAGCTTACAACTCTTGATCTTAGGGTTGTGAGTTTGAGCCCCACATTAGGAGTAGAGTTTACTTAGCCCCACCTAGTATTAAGATATATATTAAAAGTACAATTATTAAAACAGTGTAATACTGGCAATCAATAGATCAATGGAAAAGAATCGAGAGTCTAGAAGAAGAATCAATTTTTATGGCAATTTAATAATACCAATGGTAGTGCATGTCAGTGAAAAAAAGAATTAAGTAAATTTACTACCATTAGGAAAAAGATTTAAGTCGGATTCTTATCTAACTTCTTACAACAAAAGAAATTCCAAATGTATCAAAGGTTTAAAAGTAAAATGTAAAATCATTAAATAATGAGTGGTGATAAGACTTTGGAAGCAACCCAAATATCCATCAAAGTAAAATAGATAAACACATGTGATATATTCATACATAACAGTAATATACAACCATGAAAGTATATGAACTATATAGCTTATATACAACATGCTTGAACTATATAGCTTATATGCAACAACATGCTTATATTAACAATAGGAGTTAAAGACATGACATTAATGATACTCTAATAATCATAGAATATGAGTCCATTCACATGGAATTAAAAATGAACAGAAATAAACCATATTTTTATAGATGCATCCAAATGTGGTAAAATTGTAAAGAAGCAAAAAGAAATTATCACAGAAATCAGGATGGTGGTTATGTCTGGGGTGATGGTGGTACCATGAATAGGGAGGGACCCATGGGAGGCTTCTGGGAGTGATGGGAATGTTCTATTTCTTGACTTTACTTAGTGATTATATGGGTGTTTATTTAATAGTTATGCATTAAACTGTTCACGCACGGGGCGCCTGGGTGGCTCAGTCAGTTGGGCTTTGGCTCAGGTCATGACCTCGCAGTCTGTGAGTTCGTGCCCCATGTTGGGCTGTGTGCTGACAGCTCAGAGCCTGTAGCCTGCTGTGGATTCTGTGTCTCCTTCTCTCTCTGCTCCTCCCCTGCTCACACTCTGTCTCTCTTTCATTCTCTCAAAAATAAATAAAAATATTTTTAAAAATCTTAAAGACCTGTTCACATAGGCTTATGAACTTACCTGTATGATTGTTATATTGAACGATAAAAGAAGGAAAGTTACAAAGAAGATATAGTTGATGTCTAGCATTCAATTATACCTTGGCAAGTTTTTATTTTGAGGCTATTTCTATTTTTTTTAGTTTGATCTTCCTAGATTACTCTAGATTCCATAACATTTAGAGGACTCTCTCTCTTTTCTCACGAGATTTTTGAGTCCACTTTCTAGAAATGCTACAATATCAGTAATTAAGTCTATCAGAGAGACATAGAAAAATGCATCGTTGAGCGGCTGCCATAAAAATGTCATTGCACTGCTGCATGGGGCAGGCCAGGCTTTCCCTTTCTTCAGGATGGTATGGATTTTACTTGTAGATTGATATAAAGCAGATCTCCAATTCTGGGCTCATAGGATTGAATTTATTAACTACTGGATGGAGAGGAAATGTAACTTTCAAGGCTGGTCTGAGAATAAAATAAGGTAATAAATGGTGACTACTATGGATTTTAATGAAGTGAGATAAATAATAGCATAAATGATTGCTGTAGAATTGAATAATAATATTCTTCTTTGCATAAGTTTACCAGAAAATGATTTTATAAAATGGGTTTGATGTGGGGCACCTGGGTGTCTCAATCGTTTCAGCATCTAACTTTGGCTCGGGTCATGACCTCATAGTTTGTGCATTTGAGTCCTGCTCCAGGTGTACTTGAGCTCCGCTCTGGGCTCCACACTCTCTTACCTTCCCTCCCTCTCTCTCTCTTTGCCCTCCTCTCACACACTCTCTCTCTCTCTCAAAATAATTAATTAATTAAAAAATGGGCTTGATATAATTGTTTATTGTTTTATCTTATTGGATTTTTTTTTAAACAGTGTATCCTGTCCTTTCTTTCCCATATACCCCAGGACATTTGTTTACTCATTGCGTACTAGAGGGAGGCCTTTTCCAGTTGTGTTCCTCGTCAAAGGCTTTGTTTTCTGCATGGGAAATGGACTTCTCCAAGGCTACTATCTGATTTACTGTGCTGAATACCCTGCTGATTGGTACACAGACATACGGTTTAGCCTGGGTGAGTACACCTGACCATCTCCCACCCACGCCCCAGTGAATATCCCTTCCAACAGCCTGAATCACCATCACCTCTCCCCACCCTACTGCAATAACCCTTAGTGACTCCCTTCTCCTCTTCTATCCCTGCTACTAGTCTTTCCTCTATAAAGCAGTAGGAGAGCACTTTGAAAAACATCATTCCCCACCCCCCCGCCCCGAGAATCCTCCAAAATTCTATTACTCTCAGGATGAAATACAAATTCCTTACCACTGTCTCTGCTTCTGACACCCAAATATTGTTGGTCTTGCAGGATTTCCCAACCCTATTTCCTGCCTCCATCCATTTACTGTGCTGTAGCCTCAGGGAACTTCCTGCTGGGCCTGAAATGGCCAAGCTGGTCTGGCCCCAAAACTTTCAAACAGACCATTCCCTCTGTCTAGAATGTTCTGTCCACATATATTCATGGAGATTGGTCCCTCACTTTACTTAGGTCTCTATCAAGTTGTGCCTCCTCAAAGAGACTTTTCCTGACCATTTATCTAAAATAGTAGAAGACGCTAATTGTTGAATTTGTTTTTCATTATCTGCAAGAGGAACTCAAGTTGGGAAGTTTCAATTGTGCATTACTTTGACTCAAACCAAAATGCAGGGATTATCCTTAATTTTTCTCTTTACATCACACATCCAGTTCTATCCATCAGCCTAGTACAGCTGCATTTAGTTCCATAACTGTGCCAACTGGGCTCACTTCTCCCTCACTGCTCCAACTTTGTCCTAATCTGAGCAGCGATGACCTCTTGCCAGGACCACGACAGTGAACTTCAAACTAAGCTTCCTACCACTGGTACTGGCCTTCAATAGCCCCTTTTGCACATAGCAGTCAGAGTCAACATTTGAAACCACAAATGACCGGGAGCACCTGGGTGCCTCAGTTGGTTGAGTGTCTGACTCTTGATTTAGGGTCAGGTCATGATCCCAGGGTCACAGGATCGAGCCTTGCATCAGGCTCTGCACTGAGCATGGAGCCTACTTTAAGCGTCTCTGTCTCTGTCTCCCTCTGCCCTTTTCCTCTGCTCTGTGCTCTCTCTCTCTCTCTCTCTCTCTCTCTCTCTCTCTCTCTCTCTCTCTCTCTCTCTCTCTCCTAAAAGGAAAAAAAAAAAGAAAGAGAAGTAAAAAGAAAACACAAATGACTGGAGGATTAGTTATATGAATGCCGATACACGCACACAATGGAGTGTTCTGGAGCCACAGACACAAACAAACAAAATAAAACAAAAACAAGGAAGGTCTTTGTGTGCTCCTGTAAGATGTCTCCAGAATATGTGGTTATATAAAAATCAAGTGTGAACAGTATATATAGTATGCTACTTGTCATGTAAAAATGGTGGGAGGGAAGTGTGTGTGTGTGTGTAAAACTGGAAAAGGGAGTATCAGATTGAATAAAAACTAAAAAGGTGACACATAGATTTTCAGGGAAAGAGAATGGGATGGTGGGCAGAGCTTCTCTTTTGATATGGTTGTGTCCTTTGAATCACAAAACTTCATAACTTAGGTAAAAAAAAAAAATCTAAGTGGGGGCACCTGACTGGTTCGGTCCAGGGAGCAAGTAACTCTTGATCTTGGGGTTGTGAGTTTGAGCCCCATGTGGGGTGTAGAGATTATTTAAATAAAACTTAAAAAAAATCTATGATACGCATCAAGGAGGTCACTTGTTGGGATGAGCATTGGGTGTTACATGGAAGTGATGAATCATTGGGTTCTACTCCTGAAACCAATACCACACTGTATGTTAACTAACTTGAATTTTAAAAAATAAATTTAAAGAAAACTTAAAAAAATCTAAATGCAAAAAGTTCCCTAAAATTGGGAACAAACAAATAAATGTACCTAACTATATATCAAGCTGGTAACACAACCACACAGGAAAATGACTTATGCCAGTTTACAGGAAATAAGGCAAATGAAGAAGTAAGCTGAATGGCACCATGAGAAAATGAGCCAGTCTTATCTAGAAAGGGGAGCATTCTGAGGTACAAGAGTCCAGTCTTTTCAAGAAGTCAGTGCCCTGAAAAAATGTTTTAAAAAGGTAGAGGTCAAAATGGTCTTAAAAGAGATAATGACCAACTACAAGATATGGTCCTATGTTGGACTTTGGTTTGCTCAACCCAGCTATAAGGAGCATTTTGCATCTTCCTGGGGAAATTGAAATCTGGCCTAGATACTACACAAGATGAAAATCTGGAAGGATACGCACTAAGGTGTTTAACGGTGGTAATTTCTGGGTGGTGGGAATAAGGTGTCTTGATTTTCTTATTTTTACAAATTCACATGTAGTATTCCACATATTTATTTCTTTTGTAATATTAATAAACAGAAATAAGTTCCTATTTTTCCCTGCTTAAAACCTGACACTGGCTTTCTCTTGCACTTAAAAATCCAAACTCCTCACCAAGGTATATAATGCTTACTGTGTTTTTTTTTAATTATCATCCAGTCCACATTTTCTCACTTTTCCCTCTATCTTAAAGTTTCAACTGCAAAGTTTCTACTTCTTAGTCACGGTAAACCTATTCTAGCCTCAGGGCCTTTGCACCTAATCCCTATACTAGATTGCTGTCCCTCAGATCTGTGCATTCTCATTATTCAAATCACAGGACAAATGCCAAATCTTCAGAAAAGATTTTCCACCTCATCTAAAGTAGAGACACCACTTCCCCTCCCCAGCTCATTCTCTATCTCATGATCCTATGATCTTCTGCTTTGGTGTGACATTATATAATTAAAACAATTTTAATTATTTGAATTCATTTGTTTCCTTCCACTAAAATGTAAGCTCCATGAGAACAGACACCTCAACTGTTTTCTCACTACTGTATCCCTGATGTTTAGGACAGTGCTTGGTACATAGTAACAGTAAATAGTAGTTGAATGAATAAGTGAATGAATAGATGAATGAATGAACACATAAGTGAGTCTTGTACCATCCTTGTGAAATAGGTACTGTTAGAATCTCCATTTTACAGATGACAAAATGGAGGCTGAGAGAAGGTCAGTGACTTGCCCAAGGACACACAGCACAGACTCTGAGTCCAAGGTTCCTGCTTTGTCCACTGCTGTGCATGCTATCTCCCCTCCTTCTTTCAACGTCTTGCCATTGGTGTCTCTCCCCAGTTTCCTTTTCTTCCAGGCCAATAACTAAAAAAAAATTATTATCAGAGTATAGTTGACATACAATGTTATATTAGTTTCAGATGCACAACATGGTGATTCAGCAATTCTATACATTATTCAGAGATCACCAAGATAAGTGTAGTCACCATTTGATGCCATACCACGGCCAATGATCTTTCGACTAGACAAGACTGAAAATCATATCATATCGTATTTCATATCACACTAAATGAGGTGAGAGTAGATCTGACTGTTTTGAATTCAAGTGTTCTTGCTTTTTGCCTCATGTGTTTTGATCGGTACAAATACGCATCGTTGAGAGGTGAGGTTGGGCATCTATGTGGAAAAATAGAGTGTTTCTGGGTTGTAATGGTGCCCATTGGGGTGTAAGACCTAGCATCCCTGATCCTGGCTCTCCTCACCTCAGACCAGGGCTCTTTCTGAACCAATGAATGGGGAACAAGTGTGTGTGTGTGTGTGTGTGTGTGTGTGTGTGTGTGTGTGTGTGTGTGACTGACAGTGGTGGAAACCAGTTTACTAGGTGCCAGTCTCCCTAGTCCAGCTCATGTTACTTTCATGCGAATGGATGTATCAATGAGGAATGCTCTGAGCATTGAGTCACAGAAAACCAGTTCATAATGACTTAAATAATTAAGAATTTATATTTCTTACATAGCAAGAATGTTCAAAGGCAGGTGACTTCTGCATCCCTTCAATTGCTTACAGATGTCATTAAGATCCCAGGAACTTTCTATACTTTCTTTTCCACTGTTCTTAACATGTTTGTATGTGGTCCTCATGATATTCACTCCATGACTGCAAGACAGTTGCTATAACTCGAGGCATCACATCTGGCAGTGAATGAGGAGGGTGACAGAAGAGGTGCTGTTCCATCTGCCCTTTTATCAGAAAAGCAAAACATTTCCAAGGAAACACCCAGAACATTCACTTCCCTTTACATCCTTGTGGCAGAAATAGGTCACATGACCACTTTTCAGACTTCCAGCCTCTGTAGTGTGGGAAGGCAAAGGAAGGGGATTTGGAATTACTTGTTGAGTTTGCCAATCACAATTTAATTATTTGTGAATGAGTCAAAAGCTTGCTATTCATTCATTCATTCATTCCTTCAAGTATTGGCCTATGGTGTTGCCTCCCTTTTTCTTCTCTGCCACCTGCCTCTATCATATGACACAGTTCTATGAAACAATGTGGCCTCTCCACCAAATTTGGGACCATGACTAATTGGCCACCCTTTGACATTCTTTGTAGCATCCTCAGAATTTGAAATTGAATGCCCTTGTCTCCATTTTTAGGAAGAAAAAAAAAAAACTTAGCTTGTGAGAAAAACACTAAAATCAGGATACATTTTTAACTTCTTCCTTCTGTCTTCTTTGCTAAGGTGTCTTCTTATTTATTTTGGGAATGGGGATCAACATTCATAGCGACTGTATACTGCGCCAGCTCAGGAAGCCTGGAGAAGTCATCTATAGGATTCCACAAGGTAATGTCTCTCCTGCCCTCCAGATTTCTACTCTTCCTTGGGAGCCTTTCCCAGGGATTATGCTATGAACAGCAAATGGGGGGGGGCAGTGAGGGCACAAATGACACACTATATCTCCATTTGCCTCTGACATCCCCTCCCACCCCACAACACATTTGTGTTTTTTATCTAAACCTGGAAGTTCAAGAAAGGCAGAGGCATCCTCAGGAAGGTGTGAGATCATAACACCCTAAAGGTGGGGTAGTGCAAGGCTGGGGGCAAGGTGGAAATAGGCTACACCTAGTTACAATAGGTACGATTACATGTGCTGAGTTAGGCTTCTCTAGAGACACAGAACCACTAGGATACAGATACGGATACAGATATATATATATATATATATATATATATATATATATATATATATATATATATGGAGAAATTTATTCTGAGGAATTGATTATGGAATTGATTATGGAAGCTGAGAAGTCCTATGATCTGTTACGTGCATGTTGGAGACCCAGGAAAGCTGGTGGTGTAAATTCCAATCTGAGTGCAGGAAAAGACTAACATCCCAGCTTAAAGACAGGCAGAGAGAGTGAATTTTCCCTTACTCGGCCTTTTTGTTCTATTCAGGCCTTCAGTGGATTGGGTGAGGCCCACCCACATCAGGGAGGGAAATCTGCTTCAGTCACTGTATAGATTCAAACATTAATCTCTTCCAGGAACACTCTCATGGACATACCCAGAAATAGTGTTTAACCAAATATCTAGGCACCTTATGGCCCAGTCAGGTTAACGCAAAAAGTTAAGCAGCATGTGTACACAGGGTGTTGGTCCTTCCTGAGTCAGCAGATAAAGATTAGTCCTGTATGACTTATCTTTTCCAGTTGACCTAGATTTGTCTAGTGAGTAGTCAGGGGTATATTTCCTACCACTTGTATTTTCTTAAAGGTGTGTTAAAGGTGTGGAGAGCCATAATTAATCACAAATTAGGATGGGAGGTCTTGCAACTACAAATACATTCTCAGATATAAAGTCACAGGATATTTGAAACCCTAACTGTTCCCAAGAAATCAGGGTGTGAGGTTGACAAACATAAGCAGCTGAGAGTGAACCAGTCCAAGTAATCCTTGGATATTTTAGGTGGTACTTATATAGGTTTAACCTCCTTTCACCTAAAAAGGATGGCTCCCATCCTTTTTGATGTAAATGAAACCTAAATTTTCCTAAGTTACAATATGGTATTAATATTCATTTTTAAAAATTTAAATGTTGCTGACATCCTAATGGTATCTTACATAAAACAAAAATAATGCCATACATTGATAAATACCATTTGCTGCATTCACAGGCAATTTATAGACCCTTTGCAGTAGGACAGTGGTTCCTCCCAGGGGAAAATCACAGGTCTGGAACTGCTGAGGCAGTGTCATCTTTAAGGAAGATAAATTTAAGGGGCTGTGGGATTTTAAATATTCACTCACTAACCAAACAAAGAAGAGCAAAGAATGCTCTTAAAAGCTCCATTGTTGAAGTTAGTTTCCAACTTTAAGGTATGTTAGAGAATGATTTGAAAACAAAATATTCTCGGGGTGAGAATGATTTGAAAACAAAATATTCATGCAAATTGGTGCAGCCGCTCTGGAAAGCAGTGTGGAGGTTCCTCAGAAAATTAAAAATAGACCTACCCTATGACCCAGCAATAGCACTGCTAGGAATTTATCCAAGGGATACAGGAGTACTGATGCATAGGGCCACTTGTACCCCAATGTTCATAGAAGCACTCTCAACAACAGCCAAATTATGGAAAGAGCCTAAATGTCCATCAACTGATGAATGGATAAAGAAATTGTGGTTTATATACACAATGGAATATTACGTGGCAATGAGAAAAAATGAAATATGGCCTTTTGTAGCAACGTGGATGGAACTGGAGAGTGTGATGCTAAGTGAAATAAGCCATACAGAGAAAGACAGATACCATATGGTTTCACTCTTATGTGGATCCTGAGAAACTTAACAGGAACCCATGGGGGAGGGGAAGGAAAAAAAAAAAAAAAGAGGTTAGAGTGGGAGAGAGCCAAAGCATAAGAGACTGTTAAAAACTGAGAACAAACTGAGGGTTGATGGGGGGGTGGGAGGGAGGAGAGGGTGGGTGATGGGTATTGAGGAGGGCACCTTTTGGGATGAGCACTGGGTGTTGTATGGAAACCAATTTGTCAATAAATTTCATATATAAAAAAAAAAAAAGAAAACAAAATATTCTTGGGGCGTCTGGGTGGCTCAGCTGGTTAAGCATCAGACTCTTAAGTTTGGCTCAGGTCATGATCCCTGGGTTGGTGAGTTCCAGCCCGGCATCAGGCTACAGGCTGACAGTGGGGAGCCTGTTTGAGATTCTCTCTCTCCCTATCTCTCTGCCCCTCCCACACAGACATGTGTGCTCTCTCTCCCTCTTTCTCAAAATAAATAAACTTAAAAAAAAAATAAGAAAACAACAAAATATTCTTTATAGAATTGTGGAAAGAAAACGACTAGTTTTTGGTGAGTTTCCCAGTTTAGTGTGGGGCAGAAAGTGGATATATTTACTGTCATTGGAAATGTGTTGGTTTCTATTTATAGTTTTTTTTTTTTTTTTTTTAATTTTATTTTTCGGACAGAGAGAGACAGAGCATGAACGGGGGAGGGGCAGAGAGAGAGGGAGACACAGAATTGGAAACAGGCTCCAGGCTCTGAGCCATTAGCCCAGAGCCTGACGCGGGGCTCGAACTCCCGGACTGGGAGATCGTGACCTGGCTGAAGTCGGACGCTCAACCGACTGCGCCACCCAGGCGCCCCTCTATTTATAGTTTTGATATCAGACATACATGGTTGGATAGAAAAGTAAACCTTGAAAATCAGCAGAAGCAGACCTCGCGGCGGCGGGGGGCTGGGGGCGCAGTCCCCAAATCTACTTCTGGCATCAACTCAGGTTTTTATTCTTGTCACATTGTGTGTTGTTGCATTTTGTCTGAGTGCCAGCGTGAAATATTCTGGCAGCAGTGTGGGTGTCCGCGGGAGAAGGGAGAAGGTGAGAGGTGGCCTGGAAACATTACTTAATAGAACGAAACAAACCCCACACCTCCTGCCCCTCTTCTGAGTCCTGTCTGGGAGCCAGTGGTGCAGCCGTTGCTAGAGACTGGCTGGAGCCTGTCAAGAAGTTGCTGCCACTCCTCATGATTCTGGGATGTTCCGAGAACAACAGGCTGCGTCACTTTGTTTTCCCTTGTCCCCAAGAAAACTGCCCTAGACTGCAGTGACCATAAGGAAGTCCTCAGCCCCTTGTCCATTGTAGCTCCCCTTTGTATTTCTACATAGGAGGAGCGGTTTTAATGTGGCAATGATCCAGTTCCGATGATTCTTTCTTTCTTCTGCATGCAGGTGGCTTGTTTACCTACGTTTCTGGAGCCAATTTCCTTGGTGAGATCATTGAATGGATCGGCTATGCCCTGGCCACGTGGTCGCTCCCAGCGCTTGCATTTGCCTTTTTCTCATTTTGTTTCCTTGGGCTGCGAGCTTTTCACCACCATAGGTAAACTTTGCACTCAGGGTGGCAGCATCCAAGTAGCTTTCTTCTCTAAACAGGCTTTCAGCCCTGGGAGTCAGATAGATGTAGAAACTAAGACATGTGTTTGTATAAGGTAAAATTGATACAGTTTTCTGGACTGGTAAATTCTGACTTCCTGGGCTTTCACTGAACTTGGAATTTAGCCGGATGACAGTATTGTAAAAAAAAAAAAAAATTTTTTTTTCTATGAGGAAACTAAACCCATTGGGGAGTGACTTGGGGAGCCACCTAACGCCTTGATGAAGAAGGCTTCCCAGGGAGAAGCACCTTGTGTCCTCATATGTTAGGCGGCTCTGTGCCCTCCTAGCAGGCTCACCTGCTGGTGGGTGGATACTGGGTGGCAGTGGGCTATAGGGAAGGGTCAAGAGGCACAAGGAGTGCTTCAGTTCAACTCACTTCCGTTTCTCTGCTTCAGTTCATTTCACTTCTGCCACATTTCTAAGTGTGTTCCGTGGGCGGAACTTTCTGCAGCCTCACAGGTAATTCTGAGGGACAGCCAGGATACAGTCCCACCAAGGGACAGCCTGGCCCCAGGTCTTGTGGGGTTACTTTCTTTAATTCTAGGCTTGGTGCTAACAGTCCAGGTAATCAAAGAGCCTTGGAAACTCTGGGATTATTTTCTTGGAATCTGTGCAATATTCGGGCTTACTTGGGTATGGGTACTTCCCTTTCCCTCTACCTCCTCCCTCCATAAGTCATAGCCAAGGTCATTGCTGGCTTCCTGGGAAGGCAGGGTAAGTGAGTGCTTATGTGGTATGATTTCAGGACTGTCCCCATCACCTGGGTAATTGTATGGGTTTGGAAACTTTTCTCTGTAGGGCTAGCCTAAAGCTTTACTAACTTCTACCTCCCTCCCAAACCCTGCACCTCGGATGGGGTGGGAACCAAAGCACTGACTAAATGTCTCACTGCAGGGGGAAGGAAGGTAACATGCTAAGTTGTTACCAGGCTTTGAACTTGAATTTCAGATCCTTTCTCTAAAATGGCATTTGTTAAGAAGGGCATTTGTTGGAATGAGCACTGGCTGTCATATGTAAGTGATGAATCACTAAATTCTGCTGAAATCATTATTATACTATATGTTAACTAACTTGGATTTAAATAAAATTTAAAAATTAAAAAAAATAGGGGTACCTGGGGGGGTCAGTCGGTTGAGCGTCCGACTTCGGCTCAGGTCATGATCTCGCGGTCTGTGAGTTCGTGCCCCATGTCGGGCTCTGTGCTGACAGCTCAGAACCTGGAGCCTGTTTCAGATTCTGTGTCTCCTGCTCTCTCTGCCCCTCCCCCACGCATGCTCTGTCTCTCTCTCTGTCAAAAATAAATTAACATAAAAAAAATTTTTTTTAATTAAAAAAAATAAAACAACATTTGTGTCTGGAGACAGAGAGAGAGAAAGAGAGAGAGAGAGCGAGCGATAGCCAAGGGGAGAATAGCCTTGGAACCAGGATCTGGGGGACCCTTAGGCTTCTGCATAGGTGTTTTAGTTGGGCTAATGATTAATTTCATAGTTTAGAAGGTTAAACCAAGAATGGGTTCTTTTCCTTGGAGTGGAATTTATGCAGACCTGTCAGAAATGAATAAAACAGTAGCTGTCCTCATGACCCATGCCAGCCACCTCCTAGACTTGGTGGGGACAGGCTGCAGAGCACCCTTCCTCTCTTGAGACAGAGTCTGCTGACCACCAGAGGTGGAGAGGGAGAGGGCAGAGAGGGCATCAGCCAGCAGTTCGAGGAGCCCTGAGAAGTGGTCTCAGTGAAGCTGGTCAGGGGAAGGACAGACAGCATTTCCACCAGAGGTTTCCAGCTGGTGCCCCAACAAATTCCTAAGTGTGGCCCTGTCCTGTTAGGTCACACTGCTCCAGAGGGAGGCCCAGAGGGCATAGTCATAGCACCGGAAACCTGCCACCTCTCGTCGGATATTATTACTGGGTGTCCCCCAGTTCAAATTAAGGCACTTTAACAGAGTGCATCATCTTGAGTATAACCTGAGAACTACCAGCTTCAGTTAGCTAGGAGGACAGACTGGTCACTGAAGGAGAAAGCCATTTCACAACTTCTGTTAATCTTTCAGGGTTGCCGAAACAGATGGCCGCAAACTGAGTGTCTTAAAACAATAGAAATTTATATCCTTGTGGTTCTGGAGGCAGAAGTCTGAAATCAAAGTGGATGTAGGGTCATATTCTCTCTGAAGGCTCTAAGAGCGAATCCCTCCCTGCCTCTTTCCGGCTTCTGGTTGCACCTGCCGTCCGAGGTGTCCCATGGTTTACACAGCTCCATTCCTAACCTCTGCCTCTGTCCCCACATGGCCTCCTTCCCTGCCTGTCTCTGTCGTGGTGTCTCTTCTCCCCTTCAGTCATACTGGATTAAGGGCCTTCCCTACTCCAGTATGATCTCATCTTACCTTAATAAATTATATCTGCAATGGCCCTATTTCCAGGTAGGGGGTTAAGGCTTCAAGCATCTATTCTGGGGGACACAATTCAACCCATAACACAAGATAACATTTTCTTGGCATTCCCAGGCCTCATGAGGGGATATTCGCCTGGGAACATTACCAGGTCTCAAGGAGTAACCTTGCCCATTGTCTTTGGGGTCTTTGGTTCCTTATTTCCCGGTTGAATCCATTGAGCAATTCTTTCTGGCTTATACTTTTTTTTTTATTGTGGCAAAATACACATAACATAAAATTTACCATTTTAGCCATTTTAAATGTACCATTCAGTCGTCTTAAAGTACATCCATAATGTTGTGCAACCATCACCACTGTCCTCTGGCTGTTACTTTTTATTTCCCAACACAAGAAGCTTCAACATGTACAGAAGAGGGTGCAGGAGGGAGAAAGAAGATGGACAGATGGCCGTGTGGAAGGGTCAGGCCCTGAATAACTGTAGGTTGATTAGTCATAAGGATTTCAGACCCAGCAAACCTCCACTGTTGACCACTGCTTATTATAATTATCCTTTCTTGTCTTTTAGGTTCTACCTCAAGATGTTTGAGGACTACCCCAAATCTCGGAAAGCCCTCATTCCATTCATCTTTTAAAGAAACCAAATAAAAAGGAACAGAGCTCCCACATGACTGTCGAGCACCATCAGGCTGCTGAACCTGTAACTTTTAAAGCTGCACTGTGCATATACATAATAGTAGGCTTCTTGCGTTCCAACAGCTGTCCTGGAGATCCTGTGAAGTGGGTACTTAGTGTGTACTCCACTGTCCCAGAGCGTCTCTTTCCTGATCTCCTTTTGAAGCTTCGACAAGGCTCTTTCCCACACAGAGGCATCTATCTGCTTCTTAGCTATTCCTCCTAGAAAGTATAGAACTTCCCTATATTTTTTTCTTTGGGTGATCTGAGTACGTGTGGCTGAATACCTACTCTACATCAATGTAAGACATCTCTGTAGTCAGAGAGGTTCCCAGTTGAGGGCATTGCTTATAGATTTTATTAAAGGTACATATTCTATACGCATATAAATTAGCAGATATTGTAAATCTGAAGCTGCATGGATCCTGAGCAAATCTACTCCCAAATGGAAACTCAGTCACACTTTCCTTTTCCTTAGTTAATTATGAAAGATGTGAGATGGACTTTTAATAGAGGAGGCTCTCTTCATCTTGCTAAAGATGCAACGATGCACTGACCCCATTTCAAACTTGTATATTATCTCAGTGCCCCTATCTTCTGAAAGATTCCATGATCCCTGTTGGAGATATCCCCAAAACTGGTGTGGGTTTTATTGAAGGACGGCTTTTCATGACCACAAAGAGAAAGACATGACTCTGGTTGGCTCCTGAGAGAATTAAAAAAAAGTGTTTTATAGTAGACATGGTCAACTCTGGTATTCTCTGAAACCTGTGGAAATATCCAAGTAATGAGAGAATGTTAAAGAAGGGAATTGACTGGATAAGATCATACATGGCTTGCCTGAAGACAATTGCAGTGACACTGAAGCATATCAGAAGCACTCAGCAGCTCTCCTCTTCTGGGATTTCTTCACTGCAGTCCTCGGGATCTGATCAGGAAGGCATTTCCTGGGGGTAGACTGAACAGCAGTCCTCAGAATCCCTGAGGGCAGATGCTGAACCTCTGCCTCTGAACCAGAGGGACGCAACTGGGCAGAAAGCCTGTTTTGTTTGGCTCAGACAGGGCTTCACACATAGTTTGACTTCCTTTTTTTCAACATTTGAAGTTTCCAAAATTTCAAAGTTAGGTCTCTACATTTCAATTGTCTTTAAAAAGTTGGAGGATCTGAGATCATGAAGCCCACTAAGAATGGGGACTGATCAGCTAGTAGGCATTAGAATTTGCAACCTCGGTGGAGGGGTCACCTAGCATGGGAACTTGACATCGGGCTCTCTAGGGAGGGGCTGAACATTCATAATCAGAATGTACAAAAATATTTGTCCCCTCAGGTCCAGGTTTGTGGCAAGTGTTGGTAATATTTAGCAAGCCCTTTTGAGAAATGAACACTAGGTTTATCACACGAGGTACTAAGTACAGAAATTCGCTATATAAGAAACATAGAATGCTCAGAAGATCTAAGAATGATATATATTACTGAAGAATATAAATTGTAATCATATAAGTGTTTTTCTGTTTATTAAATGCCTCTCAAATCATGGATGCTAAGTAATTTTGTTTGAATTTAAAGATCCCTGGGCTCATAAAGATTTTTATAAGGTGTTGACCTGTGGGGTTTTTTTTGTTGTTGTTGTTTGCCTTTTGTTTTCTTCCTTTTTTTTTTTTAAACTATTGCTTCCTTTTTGCTCTTCTGTCTTCATTTTGTCAACTTGAAATAAGGGTCTCTGAGTTGAAAACAAAAGAGAAATATAACTTAACAGTGTGTCTCAGGCACAGCTCAGTACTCCAAGAAGGTGCAGGAAAGGTGCTGGAGAATGTGCTAAGGCTAGATGATACCCCTCATGTTCAAGAATATACAGGTGGGGGAGACATTCTCAGTGAAGTAAACCTTAAGGTGTAGCTTGGGCTCCGTGAAACAAAAGACTTCCAGTTCTCTCCATGACATTGAAAACTGCCTTTATTAAAACTTTTATTTTATTGCCATATAAAATATCTGGGCTGGTCCTTGAACTGTAATAAGTGCTTGATGAATGGCAGCTGCTCTTTGCCTGGTAGGTGCAATCTCTGGATAAAACTGTCATTCAGCAATTGCATTTTTTGCCACAAGAGGGTGCTCTCTAGAATTTTTAGGCCAACCTGATTTAATAAGGTAACTTACATATTTGGAAATTTTAAATACCCTATTGTCATTTCAAGTTAACGTGATCGTCGACTTTTCTTTTTTTAGTTTATTTGTTAGTAATCTTTACACCCAACGTGGGGCTTAAACCTAAGACCACGAGATCAAGAGTCCTACAATCTATCATATCAGCCCCAGCCAGGTGTCCCTAATGTGGACTTTCTTAATTTAAATATAGTGTGGATTAAACTTCACGTAATCTTAACTCTTCTTTTAAAACTGAAGTACTCTCAGTATTCTAGGACCATTGTTTTCAACTCGTTTTCTCTGTGTAGGGCTAGAATATGTATGCAGATGGAGTACAATAAAAGTCTGAAGGGAAGGTATGTTCATCCTTAAATGTATTCCCTTTTCTCCTAAAACTAGAGTGCAACAAAAATATGGTTAGTGTAGGATTCTATGGAGTGGTTTTTGAAACAAGAGGTTAAAATATGCCTGTGGCTTAGCTAACAAAATATTCTGTCTTGCTCTTGCTGAAACTTTCATGGAGGGAACGTTTTCCTCCTGACCTTGTGGGAGATGTTGTAGTGTTCTGTTTGTTTTCAGAATGAAAGAGCCAAAGCACATTTAAGACATCAGCTAGTTCTGCCCCATTCACATAATAGATGGAGACACTGAGACCTGCAGTGTTAAAATGCCTTCCAAGGTCACGTAGCTGGTCAGAGCAGCCATCCTGTCTTGCCCCTTTAAGAATCAGAAGTTTGTCTTTCTTTGGGCACGTGGGTGGCTCAGTTGGTTAAGCATCTGGACTCTTGGTTTTGGTTCAGGTCTCGATCTCACGGTTTTGAGTTCGAGCCCTGGGTCGGGCTCTGGGCTGGCATCTCAGAGCCAACTTGGGGTTCTCTCTCCCTCTCTCTCTGTCCTTCCCCCACTCGTGCTACCTCTGTCTCTCTCAAAATAAATAAACTTAAAAACAAAAGTTTGTCTTTCTTCTTAGGGCATAGCAGGCTTTTGTAAGAGAGACCCAGCAGAGCCCACATAGATAGGCTCTACATAGAATTTAAGGCCTGAACATAATCTGCAATCATTTATTAAGTATTTAAAATACAAAAAAATGGTAAGGGGTGGGAGGATATTGTTGAGTTAGACATGATTCTTGTCCTTTAGGGGCTACCATTTAGATTTCTGAGGAACTCATGCAGGAGAAAAACAGCCAGAGCTTCAGTGTGGTGCTATAGTTCAGAATCTACCAATTGTCACATCCATTTTGTGGAATCTGTTACCCGCACTCTGTGGAGAGGATCAGGCTATGCATTATCATGAACCTGTTTCATAAAATGAAGGTGTGGTAGAGATCATGGTGGGTAGAGATGGCATTTGTGTTCTGGAAAGGGTTTCCAGTCCCAAATTGCCCTTACTCCCAATGCTTACCTCCAGAAGGAGCAGCACTGGCTTTACTGTATTCAAAAGGGGGGGGGGGGGAAAGACCTCTAATGAGAAATTTGCAATTAAATAGTGATTTAGGTGGTCTAACCCTTTCAGGAACAAATAAATAAGCCTATGATTTTACTGCCTTGCAGTTTTTTAATAGCTGTCTTGACTTTTTGTGGTAACCTTATGGTAATCTCGCCACGAATCAAAAGATAAAGCTCTTGGCACATGAAGGAATGAACTCATGAAGAGTCATTTCCTTTCTTGCCTGGCCTTTTGATTCTCTAATAGGCTGTGGGCCGAGGTCCAGGCATGGCAAATAAGCTAGGGTAACAATAAATGCTAAGCAAAACCTTCTAGAAAAGGCTGCTGATTGTTTTATAGCATCTCCACTATCCCATGATAAAAGAAAGAGGAATGGTACCAGATGGTGATGTGGGTGCTTGGATGATTTAATAGCCACTGAGTGGATTTATTTTTAAGTAAGAGATTTACTCATTCTCTCTGTAAGTCCATTAAGCTGTGATCTTAAAAGGTTCTATGTTATTTGTATCATGTCCCATTTCTTCCCACCAGCCATAGCTTGGGATGTGGGTGAATGAAATGCACTGTTGAGGAAGGTTAAATATGTACTAACCTGTGTTTAGTTCCTTTTGTCTTAATCTTTGTTAAGTTCAGGGTTTGGCTTTGCTCAGTGAAGTCAGAGGCTAGGTAAGGGATGTCCAGTACCCTCTCCCACATGGCAGGCTGGCTGAGAGCAGGAGGAGAACACAGAAAGTGGAGGAGGTGGGCAGTTATGTAGGAGGAGCAGGGGTAGGGGCAGGGGAAGGTGGGCGATGAAGTCAGGGAAAGGGCCTTGGGAGAGGGAGCCTCTCCCGACAGGGTGGGATTCTTTCCTTTCTCTTGTCTTCAGTTTGCATAAGTCTGATCCCTTCCTTATCCTCCCAGGGAAAGAATCCTTCTGGGAGAGAGAACAAGCTCTTCTTAGAGCTCCTTTTTCATAAGGGAAGATGCTTAATTTCTTGAAACACAAGCCATATGGTTGTACCTCACAATAAATAATTTAATTATGTTTCTGTTCACTCACCTCATAAAGATGGTTTTAAGTCTGTACAGCAGTGACACTTGTGAGAAAGAGATAGAGTTGTGCTGAGAAGTGCACGGTAGCATCCAAGTTTGGTGAGGCCAGTGGGGGGATGGGAGCCTCCAGAGGAGTAAGCATCCACAGGGTGTGCCTTTTTCATGGTCTTTCTTTTCCTTTACTCCAGAGGCCCCAAAGGAAAGGATCCTTCCCTACAGGGATGCATTTTTTTCAGCATTGATTAGAAAGCAAGTGCCATAAAATCAATTAAATTTCTTTAATTAATTCATTAATTAGTTGCATTTAATGCATTTAATTAGTTAATTCATTAATGTAAGATTCTTATGCTAAATCTATAGAGAGAGGTATAAATCTGAATGTGAGCTGTGTTAACTTAAAGATGTATACTGCATAAACTCTAGAGTGACAACTAAAAAAAGAGATATAGGTAATAAATTAATAGTGGAAACGAAAAGGAATAATAAAAAACAACTCAATCCCAAAATAATGTAGGGAAAGCAGAAGAATTGAATAAAAAACAGATGGGGAAAATAGAAAATAGTGAGATGGTAAATTTAAATCCAACCATATCAGTAATTAGATGAAATGGAAGTGGTATAAGCATTCCAATTAAAAGGCAGAATTTCCAGACTAAATAAAAAAGCAAGATCCAACTATATGCTATATTCAAGAAACCTGCTAAAATTACAAAGTTAGTGGATGGAAAATATATACTATGAAAACATTAGTTAAAATAAATCTGGAGAGGTTATGTTAATATCAGACCAAGTAGATTTTAGAGCAAGGAATATATTTAAAAAAATTTTTAATTCTAGTATAGTTAACATACAATGTTATATTAGTTTCAGGTGTTCAATACAGTGATTCAACAGTTCTATCCATAACTTAGTGTTCATCATGATATTAATACCCTTAACCCATTTCACCCATCCTCCACACCTACCTCTCCTCTAGTAACCATCAGTTTGTTCCCCACAGTTAAGGGTCTGTTTTTTGCTTTGTCTCTTTTTTTATTTGTTTGTTTTGCTTCTTAAATTCCACATATGAATGAAATCACATGAAATCACATGAGTCAATTCTCTGACTGACTTATTTCACTTAGCATTATACCCTCTAGATCCATCTATGTTATTGCAAATGGAGAGATTTCTTCTTTTTCGTGGCTGAGTAAAATTCCATATATGCACCACATGTTCTTTATCCATTCATCTGTTGATGAACATTTGGATTGTAGAGCAGAAAATATTATAAGTGATAAAGAAAGACATTACATCATGATAAGCCAATTTATCAAGAAAGCAAACCTAAATTTGTACACATCAAATAACAGAGCTTCAAAATCTATAGGCAAAACTTCTATAACTGGAGGGAGAAATGAATCCATAATTGTAGTCAAATTTCAATGCTCCTCTCTGTGCACATTATCTGTGCACTTTCAAATAACCTGTATGTCAAAGGAGAATCACACGATAAATTAGAATATTTTGAATCAAGGGTGCCTAGCTGGCTCAGTTGGTACAGCATGTGACTCTTGATTTTAGGGTTGTGAGCCCCATGTTAGGTGTAGAATTATTTAAAAAATATAATCTTAGGGGCGCCTGGGTGGCTCAGTCGGTTAAGCACCTAACTCTTGATTTCAGCTCAGGTCATGATCACAGGGTTGTGGGATCAAGCCCTGCATCAGGCTCTGTGCTGAGCATGGAGCCAGCTTGGGGTCTCTGTCTCTGCCTCTTGGGGTCTCTGTCTGTCTCTGCCTCTTCCTCTGCCCCTCTTCAAATGCACTCATGCTCATGTACTCTCTCCCTCAAATAAATTTTAAAAAATGAAAAATAAATAAATAGATAAACAAAATCTTTAAAAAATTTTTGAATCAAAATGAAAATGAAAAACATGACATAGCAAAATTTGTGACATGGGACATCCACAAATGGTTATGTAAAAATCTGGACTGTATTTATAACTAAAATAGTAGAAAAATATATGAAACAACGTCCAAGTGTTGAACTACAATTCATGAGTGTTTCCTGAGCAAAAGGAAATGATCAAAAGGAGATGAGCCCATGATTTCCTCAGCTAAATGATTAAAGAAAGTTTCCAGGGGCGCCTGGGTGGCGCAGTCGGTTAAGCGTCCGACTTCAGCCAGGTCACGATCTCGCGGTCTGTGAGTTTGAGCCCCGCATCAGGCTCTGTGCTGACAGCTCAGAGCCTGGAGCCTGTTTCAGATTCTGTGTCTCCCTCTCTCTCTGCCCCTCCCCTGTTCATGCTCTGTCTCTCTCTGTCTCAAAAATAAATAAACGTTAAAAAAATTTTTTTTTTAAAAAATAAAAAAAAAAAGAAAGTTTCCAAGCCACAGCACAGGGAAGGGAAGCCCAAACAGAGGCTGGTGATCTCCCTGAGTTGATAAGACAGAGTTGAGGATTTGGGAAAGCCAGGGTAGCTGGAATTCTGAGGGCAGAGGTATCCAGGGCAGGTTAGGAAGGGTTCACGGAGGCAGCACATAAAGTAGGCTCTCTTTATGGCCAGTATGGAACCAGAGATGAATTTTAAAGTGGGCAAAACTTCCAATATATTTAATTGAAAATTTGGGATAGAACATTTTAAAGATGAAAATAAGGCCTGTTGTCTTATGTACAGTATTTATTTGGACTCTAGGGGCTCTGTGTAATCTTTATCTGGTCTTCTAAATTCAGCTGAGGTCTACTCTTCTTTTAAAAATGAGGCATTCTTCTTCCCAAATTTAGAGGTGCTATGAATACTCTAACCCTTCACAGCATACCCCCTTGGCTACTAGCAGAATTATTTGCAGAGACTAATGTGGCTGAAATGCCATCACACTTTGTCAACAGTTCTAATGCATTCTCTTCTTCATTCTAAAGCCTTGGAAATATGTGAGGTAGATTTTTTTCTGTCTGGTACCAGTTTAATAGGTTCATCATTTTCCTTTAGCCTGTAAGAACCATAGGAAAAATCTAGATGCTTGGTGATCTCTGAAGACAAATCATGTCAAACTTTTCATTATCCGTTTAGCAAATCTATATTGAAACAACTGGATATCCACATGCAGGAGAATGGATTTGAACCCATATCTCACACAATAAACAAAAATTAACTCAAAATGAATTATAAAGGTAAAGAAATGTAAGAGCTAAAATATAAAAATGTGTAGAAGCAAACATAGGAATAAATCTTTGTGATGTTGGGTTAGGCAATGATCTCTTAGATATGACACCAAAAGCACAAGCAATTAAAGAGAAGATTGGCAAGATGGATTTTATCCAAATTAAAAACTTTCATACTTCGAAGGATACCACCAATAAAGTAAAATAGCAACCAACAGACTGAGAAGAAATATTTGCAAATCATATATCTCATAAGGGATTTATATCCAGAATATAAAGAACTTCTACAACTTAATAATAGATAGTAAAATAACCCAATTAAAAATGGACAAAAATTCAAATAGACATTTCTTCACAGAAGATATAGAAATGTCCAATGACATAAAATATGCTCAACATCATTAATCACTAGGGAAATGCAAATCAAAACCACAATGAGATACCATTTCATGCTTACCAGAATACCTATAACTAAAAAAGACAGACAATAATAAGGGTTGAGGGGAATGTGAAGAAATCAGAAAGAACCCTCATACATTGCTAGTGTGAATATAAAATGGTGCAATCTTTGGAAAACAGTTTGGCGGTTCCTGAAAATGTTATGTAGGATAAAAACTGAGAACAAACTGAGGGTTGATGGGGGGTGAGAGGGAGGGGAGGGTGGGTGATGGGTATTGAGGAGGACACCTTTTGGGATGAGCACCGGGTGTTGTATGGAAACCAATTTGACAATAAACTTCATATATTGAAAAAAAAAGAAAAAGAAAAAGAAAGAAAATGTTATGTAGGGTTACTATACAATCCAGCAATTCTACTCCTAGGTATCTATCTACCTTTATTTAGGTTTAAAGCACTAAGTGATCTGAAATGACAGTTAAGTATCTCTTGGCAGGGATTAGTTTGGTTGACACCTTGTCACAAGGCAGAGAGCAAGATGAAGAAATCGAAGCAGAGGACATATCTGCAGAAGAGAGACTGAGCAGTGCTTGGAGTGCCCTCTGGTGGGAACTGCCTAGATGTGCAGAAGGGGCCATGGGCAATTGGAAGTTGAGATAACCCTGGGCACCCCAGAAAGTGGAGAGAGAGTCCAGAAAGGAAACAAGGAGTCAACTTCAAGGGAGAGATTTGATTAATCATAAGGAAGAGAACAAACCTGGCTGTGAGCTCCTCATCACTGGAGTGTTCAAGAAGAGGCTGGAAGATATCCTGGTGGTGAGGGGTCAGGTTGAATGGAAGCCAGTGACTAGACTAGTGTTCTCTAAGCCCCACTCTGAGTTTGAGACTCTGAGTGCTAGGCAATGAAGACAATATTCCTGGTTGACAAGTTTTCCTGGGGCAATCTGGCCTATAGTTCCAGGCAGTTAATGGGAATCTGAATACAATCTCCCCAAGCATCAGTAATTCAGTTGCATTGATCTCTGAGATGGAGCCAGTAACTCCTGGATATGAGTGGATGAAAAAATGCAGAATTCAAGAAGTTTAGTTCAATTCAATCTGGGCAACGGAAGTTAGCTTCTATCTAAAGAAGTAGAGTTAGTGTTCCAGAATGCTTATGCTACTTGCACTCAAAGGAGCTGGTGAAGGAAAAAAGATGGAGAAACTTTGATAGATGAGAAGAGACTCTAGAAAGATGCTACATTGTGAGTTTATTAGGCAGATCACTTTATTAGACAGAAAATTTTATGTTTTATTCATTTTTAGGAGAAAGAAAAATGTTATTAGAAAGCAAAATGATTAGAGATGCCTTTTTCATATCAACTTGATAAGATATTATTTATTTATATTTATTTACAATAAACTGTATCTGTTTCAAGTGTAAATACCATGGGTTTGACAAGTATATACCCCTGTAAACTACCCCTCCAATCAGGATACAGAGTATTTCCTCATTCTCAAAAGATTCCTTATACTTCTTTGCAGTGCATTCTTCCCTCCACTCCTGGTCACAGACGATCACTGATAGGTTTTTGTTTGTTTACTGTAGGTTAGTTTGAAATTTTATCTGAATGGAATCATACCGTATGTACTGTCCTGTATTTGGTTTCCATCACTCAGCATGACAGTGCTGGGATTCATCTATGTGATCAGTCCATTCCTTACAATTGCCAAATAATTGCATTAAATTTGCCAAAGGATACCACGTTTTATTTTCTATTTCACATATTGAAGGATATTTAGGATGTTTCTAGTTTTGAGCAATTCTAAATAAAACAGTTATGAACATTTGTGTACAGATTTGTGTGTGAACATAAGTTTCATTTCTCTTGGGTAAATAAATACTTAAGAATGGGATCCTGGAATATACTACACAAATGTTTATAAGAAACTGCCAAACTGGTTTTCCAAAGTGGCCCCGTCATTCTGCATCCCTGACAATAACATATTAGAGTTCAGTTCTGCATCTTTACCAGCACTTGATATTGTCAATTAAAAAAAAAAAGATAATTCTAAGTAGGGATAGAGTAATGATTTTTAAAACGTTTTATATCTGCATTTTCTTAATGCCTAATAATGGTGAGTATCTTCTCATGTGCTTGTTTGTCATCTATTTTCTTTATTGGTAAACTGTTTGAATCTTTTGCATTAAAAAAATTGTGTTCTCATTGTTGAATTTGAGGGTTACATATTTAGAATACAAATGCTTTGCCAAATATATGTATTGAAAATACCTTCTCGCATTTTCTGCCTTGGCTTTTTATTCTTTTATTAATTTTATTTTAAAGAGAGAGAGAGTGTGTGTGAATGAGGCAAGGGGCTGAGGGAGAGAGAGGCTCCATTCTCAGGTCAGAGCCCAACACAGGTGCAATCCCATGACCCTGGGATCATGACCTGAGCCAAAATTAAGAGTTGGACACTTAACTGACTGAGCCACCCAGGGGCCCCTTTTTTATTCTTTTTAAAGTGCCTTTAACAGAAAAAAAATTAGCGTTGATGGAGTCTAATTTATTTTTTCTTTTCTGGATCATATTTCTGGTATCATATCTAAGAACTCTTTGCTTAAACCAAGTTTACAAAGATTTTTTCCCCTTCTGTCTTCTTCTAGATATTTTATAGCTTTATGTTTTTTTCATTTAGGTCTATAATCCACTTTGAGTTAATTTTTTTTGGGGGGGGCAAGATGTGAGGAATGAGTTGAAGTTAACTTTTTGTATATGAATATCCAATTGTTCCAGCACCATTTGTTAAAAAGACACTCTCTCCTTCATTGATTTGCCTTTGCACATTTGCCAAAATTTTGCTAACCATATTGGTGTGGTCTGTTTCTGCCTTGTCTATTCTGATTCACTAATCTGTGTGTCTTTTTACCAATACCACGCTGCCTTGATAACTTTAGATTTATAAGTTTTGATATCAAGTATGTGTATACTCCTTATTTTCCTTTTTCAAAATTGTTTTGGCTATTGTAATTTCTTTGCCTTTCCATATCAATTTTAGAATGAGCTTATTAGCATCTACCAAATTAATTTTTGAGATTTTGATTTGCATTGCATTATAACTATGGCTTCTTCTGGAGAGAATTGACATCTTAACAAGTTTTAATCTTCCAATCCATGAATATTGTATGTCTCTCCATTTTTTTAGGTCTTACTGGCTTTCTTTATCAGTGTATTATAGCTTTCTGCATACAGATTCTGGTACATATTTTGTAGTATTTATTCTTAAGTATCCCACTTTGGGATGTTATTATAAATGGTACTGTTTTTATAAATTTTGAACTATTTGAACTCTATTTTACTTTAAAATTTTTTTTTAAAGTAAAGCCTTTGATTACTTACGGGATTACTTACTTTCTGCTTTTATAAGTACTAAATTTGATTACTTACTTTCTGCTTTTATAAGTACTAAATTTCCCTCTAAGCATTGCTTTACCTGTATCCTATTAACTTTGATATGTCGTACATTCAGTATCTTTCAGTTCAAACATTTTATTTCCTTTATGTGTTCTTCTTTGACCCTTGGATTGCTTAGAAATGTTTTATTTATTTCCCAAATGTTTAGAAAATTTCCAGATATCTTTCTGTTATTGATTTCTAAATTGATTCCATTGTGGTAAAAGAACATACTTTGTATGAATTGAACCCTTTTAAATTGATTGAAACTGTTGTTACAACCTAACATGTGGTCTTTTCTTGTAAATGATTCATGCGCACTTGAAAAGAACACATATTCTGCCATTGTCGGCTATAGTGACTTACAAACAGTAATTAAATGAGGCAGATTGTCTATTTCCTCCCTTTTTTTGATCTAGTTGTTCCATCAATTTCTGAGAAGAGTGTCAAATTATCCTACTATGATTATGTAATAGGATTATGTATTATGTCAATTTCTGTTTTTAATTCTATCAATTTCCACTTCTATTTTGAGGCTCCTAGGTATATATATAATTAATTTATCTAAAAAGCCAATAGATAACATTAATATTTTGAAATACCTCTTTTACCTTTTCACAAAACTCTACTCTTTATCTGAGAATCTGTTTTATCTGATATTAATATATCCATCCCAGCCTTTTTATGCTGGCTACTTACATGATGTATATTTTTCCATGTATTTAATTTCAATCTTTCTGCATCTTTATATTTAAAATGTCTCTATGATAAATAAAGCTACATTTTATTCCAAAAAATGTCTCTTGTAGACAATATGAGTTTAATCTTGGCTTTTTAAAAAATCCATTCTGGTAATTTTGGCCTATTTAGTCCATTAGAATTCAATATCGTTAAAATGATTAGATTTAGGCCTAGTAATTTATTATTTGCTTTGTTCCCTCTGTTCACTATTCCTTTATTGTCTTTTATTCTACCTTCTCATTATTTATATACATTTTAGAATTCCATTTTAATGTTATCTATTAGGTTTTAAGTGATACTTCTTTGTGTTATATTTTTAGTTTTAAGGATTATAATATGCATCCTTAGTTTTTCAGAGTCTTACAGTTAAACTTAGAGTTAATAACTTAGAGTCAATCTTATACTCCTTCACATATATATAATCCTTGTAACTGTACAGGTCCATCCATATATGCCCCCACCATGCTTTATGTTGCAGTTATCATATGTATTACATCTACATACTAATCAACTCTGTAAGACAATGTTAAAAGTTTGTCTTTAAATAGCATTAGAAGAAATTAAGAGAAGAAAGAGTCTTATTAAAGAGTACACATATCTTGACAAAGCAGGAAAGAATATCCAATGGAAAAAAGACAGTCTCTTTAACAAATGGCGCTGGGAGAACTGGGCAGCAACATGCAGAAGGTGGAAACTAGACCACTTTCTCACACCATTCACAAAAATAAACTCAAAATGGATAAAGGACCTAAATGTGAGACAGGAAACCATCAAAACCCTAGAGGAGAAAGCAGGAAAAGACCTCTCTGACCTCAGCCGTAGCAATCTCTTACTCAACGCATCCCCAAAGGCAAGGGAATTAAAAGCAAAAGTGAATTACTGGGACCTTATGAAGATAAAAAGCTTCTGCACAGCAAAGGAAACAACCAACAAAACTAAAAGGCAACCAACGGAATGGGAAAAGATATTCGCAAATGACATATCGGACAAAGGGCTAGTATCCAAAATCTATAAAGAACTCACCAAACTCCACACCCGAAAAACAAATAACCCAGTGAAGAAATGGGCAGAAAACATGAATAGACACTTCTCTAAAGAAGACATCCGGATGGCCAACAGGCACATGAAAAGATGCTCAACGTCGCTCCTCATCAGGGAAATACAAATCAAAACCACACTCAGATATCACCTCACGCCAGTCAGAGTGGCCAAAATGAACAAATCAGGAGACTATAGATGCTGGAGAGGATGTGGAGAAATGGGAACCCTCTTGCATTGTTGGTGGGAATGCAAATTGGTGCAGCCGCTCTGGAAAACAGTGTGGAGGTTCCTCAGAAAATTAAAAATAGACCTACCCTATGACCCAGCAATAGCACTGCTAGGAATTTATCCAAGGGATACAGGAGTACTGATGCATAGGGGCACTTGTACCCCAATGTTTATAGCAGCACTCTCAACAATAGCCAAATTATGGAAAGAGCCTAAATGTCCATCAACTGATGAATGGATAAAGAAATTGTGGTTTATATACACAATGGAGTACTACAGGGCAATGAGAAAGAACAAAATATAGCCCTTTGTAGCAACGTGGATGGAACTGGAGAGTGTGATGCTAAGTGAAATAAGCCATACAGAGAAAGACAGATACCATATGTTTTCACTCTTATGTGGATCCTGAGAAACTTAGCAGAAACCCATGGGGGAGGGGAAGGAAAAAAAAAAGAGGTTAGAGTGGGAGAGAGCCAAAGCATAAGAGACTGTTAAAAACTGAGAACAAACTGAAGGTTGATGGGGGGTGGGAGGGAGGGGAGGGTGGGTGATGGGTATTGAGGAGGGGACCTTTTGGGATGAGCACTGGGTGTTGTATGGAAACCAATTTGACAATAAATTTCATATATTGAAAAAAAAGAAAAATATTAAAATGATTAAAAAATATAATATTTGGATCTTATTGTATTTCTGCAACTTTAATGAATCTTTTCATCCCTCAAAATTTTAATCATGGCATGTGGTAATCATAAAGTAAATTTTTAAATACTGCATATATAAATACTTCGAAAATAATTTTAAAATTATGATTATATACTTATATAGCATATATAATTATATATATATATAATTTTAACCACAGATATACACCATATATATATATATATATATTTATATACACATGCACACACTATTCAGTATATGTATTTTTTTTAATAAAAGGAAGAGAAAAAATAAATGAACACTTTGTTTGCCTTAAATGATAGGCTTAGGTGTTTGCTATGTTCATTCATTCCCTGAGTAGGAATCTAGTACTTATGCACAATTCTCTTTCCTTTAAGGGCATACAGTCTAGTTGGGAAAGGGCAAGCAAAGAAAAAACTGTGAACCAATAATTTAATTGCTCCATTGGGGGTCACATTTCATATGCAGTGTGAGCATATGAAGGACACTTAGGTTCGCTGACTGCATTACAGAAGGCGTTATTAATGATATACATTTTGAGATAAAATTAAAAGGTTGTAGAGAAGTTTTCTAGGTGGATAGACTGGGCAAGAGTATTCCAGGCAGAAAGAACAACATGTGCAAATCCATGGAAATATGATAGAACATCATAACTTCCTAGAATATTTGCCATTTAAAAGAATAGCACAAAATAAATATACTGGCTCAAAAACAAAAACAAAGAATAGTCTTGTATATAAATCTCTGTACTTACTCTTTTCTGAATTTCCCTGTGGTACTATTTCCCTTCAGCCTAAAGAACTTGTGGTAACATTTCTTGCAGTGCAAGTGTGGTGGCAATGAATACCCTTAGTTTTCCACTGTTTGAAAATATCTTTCTTTTACTTTCATTCATGGAAGATATTTTGGGGGATACAAAATTCTTAGTTAATGGTTTTTATTTCCCTGTCAGTGCTTTAAAGATATTTCACTGTATGCTGGCTTCCTTGGTTTCTGATGAGAAGTTGTAATCATTCAAACAGTTGTCGACAAGAAACATAACAAGCTTTAAAAACACGTGAAAGACAGAAACTTAGCCAAAATGACAAGATGGAGGAATTCTCCTCACAAGAAATGCCCAAGAAGAAATCACAGCCAGAGACTTGCTCAAAACAGATACAAACAATATATCTGAACAAGCATTTAGAAAAACAATCATAAGACTATTAGCTGGGCTTGAAAAAAGCATAGAAGACACAAGAGAAATCCTTGCTACAGTGATCAAAGACCTAAGAACTGTCAGGATGAATTAAAAAATCCTGTAACTGAGATGCAAGTGACAATGGGTACAGTGACAGTGAGGACAGAAGAAGCAGAGGAGGGAACAGAAGAAGCAGAAGAAACAATTATGGAAAATAATGACTGAAAAAAAGAGGGAAAGGAAATTACTAGTGCATGAGGGGAGACTTAGAGAACAAAGTGATTCCATGAAATGAAACAATATCCATATCATAGGAGTCCCAGAAGAAGAACAGTGGGAAAAAAGGGTAGAAGGTTTATTCAAACAAATTATACCTGAGAACTGGTATAATATATATAATATAATATAATATAATATAATATAATATAATATAATATAATATAATATAATCTGGGAAAGGAAACAGGCATCCAAATTCAAGAGGCACAGAAAAATCCCCTTAAAAATCATCAAAAAGAGGTCAACACCATGACTTATAGTAAAACTGGCAAAATCCAAAGATAAAGAGAGAATTCCAAAAGCAGCTGGGGATAAAAGGTCTTTAACCTACAAGGGTAGACACATAAGGTTAGTAGCAGACCTGTGTGCTGAAACTTGGCAGGCCAGAAGGGAGTGGCAGGAAATATTCAATGTTGAATAAGAAAAATATGCAGTCAAGAATCCTTTATCCAGCAAGGCTGTGATTCAGAATAGAAGGAGAGATAAAGACTTTTCCAGACTAACAAAAACTAAAGGAATTCGTGACCACTAAAGCAGCCCTCCAAGAAATTTTAACAGGGACTCTCTGAGTGGAGGAAAAAAACCCAAAAAAACCCAAAGCAACAAAGACTTCAAAGGACCAGAGAACATCACCGGAAACACCAACTCTACAGGTAACCCAAGGGCACTGAGTTCATATCTTTCAATAATCACTCTGAATGTAAATGGACTAAATGTTCCAATAAAAAGACATAGGATGGCAGAATGGATAAAAAAAGATTCACCTATATGCTACCTACACGAGACTCATTTTAGACCTAAGGACACCTACAGATTGAAAGTGAGGGGATGGAGAACCATCTATCATGCTGCTGGATGTCAAGAGAAAGCGGGAGTAGCCATACTTATATCAGACAAACGATTTTAAAATAAACAGTTGTTAAATATAACGTGCCATTTTTGTAGAAATAATGATTCCGTGATTTTCCATTTATCTTTGATTTTTGAGTATTTGAGCATGATGGCCTAAGTATGATTTTCTCCAAATTTATTCTGTTTGAGGTTCATGAAACTATGGAATCTTTAAATTAACACTTTTAACCAATTGGAATTTTCTGGCCATTATTTTTTGAGATACTTTTTCCCTGTCCTTTTCTCTTTCTCTCCTCTTTAACTATATTTACACATGTTAGACTCTTTGAAATTGTTCCATATATCTGTGAGGCTCTGTTTTTCTTCCTGTTCAGATCATATACTTTCTATTGATCCATCTTCAAGTTACTGCCTTCAGAGAAAAGCCACAAAAAGTGGAAACTTACCATGTTCCCTTATGTTCCTTGTGCAGATTTCAACTTTCCTCCAAGTATTGCCTGCTTTTGTTTGGTCTCCAGAGTGTAGGGTAGTTGCTTTATATTTTGTCCAGATTTTCTAATTTTCTAACTCTCTCTTTTTTTTTATTTTAGAGAGAGAGGGGTGGAGGAGCAAAGGAAGGGGGGGAACTTAAGCAGGCTCCATGCCCAGCACGGAGCCAGATGTGGGGTTTGAACCCATGACCCTGGAATCATGACCTGAGCCTAAATCAAGAGTCAGTTGCTCAACTGCCTGAGCCACTCAGGTGCCCCCAGATTTTCTAACTCTTATTTTCAGCAAGATCGGGTTCTTCGGCTTCATTTCCTCATGCAGTAAGCAGAAATGAAGGGTATCATTTTACTCTGCATCAGCACAGATTTAACTCAATCCCTTACAATTTATACAATTATATTCACAGTCCTCAATGAATTAATAATAATCATAACGACCTAAAGTCTGCAAAAATAGAGATTAAAAACTGCTCATTATACTACACTTATTAATGAAGAAAAGAACTCATACATTTACAAAATTTTTATTGATTTACTCCTAGTTAACTAGAAAGATCTTTCTGAATTTCCAATGCCTTGGTTTCTTTATCAGTCAAAAAAAAAAAAGGTTAAAAAAAGCTAAACTATATTAAATTTGTCCTGAAAAATACTCTACTGTTATATATGGTGTTGCTTACAAAAAGGTTGTATGGTTAAATATATTTGGGATTGTAGGATTAAACAAAGTTGAATAGGGTTCTTTTCTGCAATATTCGTCAAAGCTTTTGATGTGCTAATATGGTAGAAGTTTCTGAAAAGAGGACAAGATCATTATTACTTTTTTTCTTTTTTTAAGAGAGAGAGAGTGAATGTGAGTGGGGAAGAGGAGATGTAGGAGACAGAGAAAGAGAAAGAGAATCATAAGCAGGCTCCATGCTCAGTGTGGAGCCCGATGTAGGGCTCCATCTCACAACCCTGGGGTCAGGACCTGAGCCAATATCAAGAGGCAGATGCTCAACAAACTGAGTCACCCAGGCGCCCCAATATTATTTATTTTAGCTTTTGTCTAAGGCTTTAAGATGCCTCAGCAGGCAGCTGTTATTCATCCTTGATATTTTGTTCTTCATGGAGTTTTTCCCCATTAATTTGTCTTTTAAATGTTTCAATAAAATATTATTTATCTTGATTACTGAGGTTTTTTTTAAAATTTTAATTAAAAAATTTTTTTTAAGTTTACATCCAAATTAGTTAGCATATAGTGCAACAATGATGTCAGGAGTAGATTCCTTAGTGCCTCTTACCCATTTAGCCCATCCCACCTCCCACAAACCCTCCAGTATCCCTCTGTTTCATCTCCATATTTATGAGTCTCTTATGTTTTGTCCCCCCTCCCTGTTTTTATATTATTTTTGTTTCCCTTCCCTTATCTTCATCTGTTTTGTCTCTTAAAGTCCTGATATGAGTGAAGTCATATGATTTTTGTCTTTCTCTGACTGAATAATTTCACTTAGCATAATACCCTCCAGTTCCATCCACGTAGTTGCAAAGGGCAAGATTTCATTCTTTTTGATTGCCAATTAATGCTCCATTGTATATATGTACCACATTCTCTTTATCCATTCATCCATAGATGGGCATTTGGGCTCTTTCCATACTTTGGCCATTGTTGATAGTGCTGCTATAAACATGAGGGTGCATGTGTCCCTTCAAAACAGCACACCTGTATCCCGTGGATAAATGCCTAGTAGTGCAATTGCTGGGTCATAAAGTAGTTCTATTTTTAGTTTTTTGAGGAACCTCCATACTGTTTTCCAGAGTGGCTGCACCAGCTTGCATTGCCACCAACAATGCAAAAGAGATCCTCTTTCTCCACATCCTCGCCAACATCTGTTGTTGCCTAAGTTGTTAATGTTAGCCATTCTGACAGGTGTCAGGTGACATCTCATTGTGGTTTTGATTTGTATTTCCCTGATGATGAGTGATGTGGAGCATGTTTTCATGTGTCAGTTGACCATCTGGATGTCTTCCTTGCAGAAGTGTTTATTCATGTCTTTTGCCCATTTCTTCACTGGATTATTTGTGTTTTGGGTGTTGAGTTTGATAAGTTCTTTATAGATTTTGGATACTAACCCTTTATCCGATATGTCATTTGCAAATATCTTCTCCCATTCTGTCGGTTGCCTTTTAGTTTTGCTGATTGTTTCCTTTGCTGTGCAGAAGCTTTTTATTTTGATGAGGTCCCAGTAGTTCATTTTTGCTTTTGTTTCTCTTGCCTCTGGAGACGTGTTGAGTCAGAAGTTGCTGCGGCCAAGATCAAAGAGGTTTTTGCCTGCTTTCTCCTCGAGGATTTTGATGGCGTCCTGTCTTACATTGAGGTCTTTCATCCATTTTGGGTTTATTTTTGTGTATGGTGTAAGAAAGTGATCCAGGTTCATTCTTCTGCATGTCACTGTCCAGTTTTCCCAGTACCACTTGCTAAAGAGACTGTTTTTATTCCATTGGATATTCTTTCCTGCTTTGTCAAAGATTAGTTGGCCATACGTTTGTGGGTCTATTTCTGGGTTCTCTATTCTGCTCCATTGATCTGAATGTCTGTTCTTGTGCCAGTACCATACTGTCTTGATGATTATAGCTTTGTAGTGTAGCTTGAAGTCTGGGATTGTGATGCTTCCTGCTTTGGTTTTCTTTTTCAAGATTGCTTTGGCTATTCAGGGGTCTTTACTGGTTCCATACAAATTTTGGGATTATTTGTTCTCGCTCTGTGAAGAATGCTGGTGTTATTTTGATAGGGATTGTATTGAATGTGTAGATTGCTTTGGGTGGTATTGACATTTTAACAGTATTTGTTCTTCCTGTTAAGGAACATGGAATCTTTTCCCATTTTTTTGTGTCTTCTTGAATTTCTTTCATAAGCTTTCTATAGTTTTCAGTCTATAGATTTTTCACCTCTTTGGTTAGATTTATTCCTAGGTATTTTATGCTTTTTGGTGCAATTGTAAATGGGATCGATTCCTTGATTTCTGTTTCTATCACTTCATTGTTGGTGTATAGGAATGCAACCGATTTCTGTGGGTTGATTTTATATCCTGCAACTTTGCTGAATTCATGAATTAGTTCTAACAGATTTTTGGTGGAATCTTTTGGGTTTTCCATGTAGAGTATTATGTCATCTGGGAAGAGTGAAACTTTGACCTCCTCCTGGCCAATTTGGATGTCTTTTATCTTTGTGTTGTCTAATCACAGAGGCTAAGACTTCCAACACTATGTTGAATAACAGTGGTGAGAATGGACATCCCTGTCTTGTTCCTGACCTTAGGGGCAAAGCTCTCAGTTTTTCCCCATTGAGGATGATATTAGCATTGGGTCATTAATATATGGCTTTTATGATCTTGAAGTATGATCCTTCTATTCCTATTTTCTTGAGGGTTTTTATCAAGAAAGGATGCTGTATTTTGTCAAATGCTTTCTCTGCATCTATTAAGAGGATCATATGGTTCTTGTCCTTTCTTTTATTGATGTGATGAATCACATTGGTAGTTTTGCAGATATTGAACCAGCCCTGCATCCCAGGTATAAATACCACTTGGTCATTGTGAATAATTTTTTAAATGTATTGTTGGATCTGGTTGGCTAATATCTTGTTGATTTTTGCATCCATGTTCATCAGGGAAATAGATCTATGGTTCTTCTTTTTAGTGGGATCTCTGGTTTTGGAATCAAAGTATTGCTGGCTTTATAGAAAGAGTTTGAAAGTTTTCCTTCCATTTCTATTTTTTGGAACAGTTTCAAGAGAATAGGTGTTAACTCTTCCTTCAATGTTTGGTAGAATTCCCCTGGAAAGCCATCTGGCCCTGGACTCTTGTTTTTTGGCAGATTTTTGATGACTAATTCGATTTCCTTACTGGATATGGGTCTGTTCAAAGTTTCTATTTCTTCCTGTTTCCATTTTGGTAGTGTTTCTAGGAATGTTTCTGGGAATTTGTCTATTTTTTCCATATTGCCCATTTTATTGGCATATAATTGCTCATAATATTCTCTTATTATTGTTTGTATTTCTGTTGTGTTGGTTGTGATCTCCCCTCTTTCATTATTGATTTTATTTATTTGGGTCCTTTCCTTTTTCTTTTTGATCAAACTGGCTAGTGGTTTATCAATTTTGTTAATTCTTTCAAAGAACCAGCTTCTGGTTTCATTGATCTGTTCTACTGTTATGTTTTGGTTTTTGGGTTTTTTTTTTGGTTCGATAGCATTAATTTCTGCTCTCATTTTTATTAGTCCCTGTCTTCGCTGGTTTTGGGTTTTATTTGTTGTTCTTTTTCCAGTTCTTTAAGGTGTAAGGTTAGATTGTGTGTCTGATATCTTTCTTCCTCTTTAGGAAGGCCCAGATTGCTATATACTTTCCTCTTCTGACCACCTTTGCTGCCTCCCAGAGGTTTTGGGTTGTAGTGTTATCATTTTCATTGGCTTCCATATACTTTTTAATTTCCTCTTTCACTTCTTGGTTAGCCCATTCATTCTTTAGTAGGATGTTCTTCAGTCTCCAAGTACTTGTTATCTCTCCAAATTTTTTCTTGTGGTTGATTTCGAGTTTCATAGCATTGTGGTCTGAAAATATGCACGGTATGATCTCGATCTTTTTGTGCATGCTGAGGGATAATTTGTGTCCCCATATGTGGTCTATTCTGGAGAACATTCCATGTGCACTGGAGAAGAATATATATTGTGCTGCTTTAGGATGCAATGTTCTGAATATATCTGTTAAGTCTATCTGGTCCAGTGTGTCATTCAAAGTCATTGTTTCCTTGTTGATTTTTTGATTAGATGATCTGTCCATTGCTGTGAGTGGGGTGTTGAAGTCTGCTACTATTATGGTATTACTACTGATGAGTTTCTTGATGTTTGTGATTAATTGATTTATATATTTGGTTGCTTTTGCCTTTGGACCATAAATGTTTACAATTGCTAGGTCTTCTTGGTGGATAGACCCCTTGATTATGATATAATGCCCTTCTGCATCTCTTGATGCAGTTTTTGTTTTAGAGTCTAGATTGTCTGATATGAGTATGGCTACTCTGGCTTTCTTTTGTTGACCATTAGCATGATAGATGGTTTTCTATCCCCTTATCTTCAATCTGAAGGTGTCTTTAGGTCTAAAGTGGGTCTCTTGTAAACAGTTTATATATGGATCTTGTTTTCTTATCCATTCTGTTACCCTATGTCTTTTGATTGGAGCATTGAGTCCGTTGACGTTTAGAGTGAGTACTGAAAGATATGAATTTATTGCCATCATGTTGCTTGTATAGTTGGAGTTTCTGGTGGTGTTCTCTGGTCATTTCTAATCTTTGTTGCTTTGGTCTTTATTTATTTATTTATTTACTTATTTTTTATTTATATTTTCATCTTTTCTCTCCTCAGAGAGTCCCCGTTAAAATTTCTTGCAGGGAGGGCTGGTTTAGTGGTGACAAATTCCTTTAATTTTTGTCTGGGAAACTTTTTATCTCTCCTTCTATTTTGAATGACAGCCTTGCTGAATAAAGAATTCTTGACTGCATATTTTTCTGATTCAGCACATTGAATATATCCTGCCACTCCTTTCTGGCCTGCCAAGTTTCTGTGGCTAGGTCTGCTGCAAACCTGATCTGTCTTCCCTTGTAGGTTAGGGACTTTTTTACCCTTGCTGCTTTCATGATTCTCTCCTAGCCTGAGTATTTTGTGAATTTAACTATGATATGCCTTGTGGATGGTCGGTTTTTGTTGAATCTAATGGGGGTCCTCTGTGCTTCCTGGATTTTGATGTCTGTGTCTTTCCCCAGGTTAGGAAAGTTTTTCTGTTACGATTTTCTCACATAACCCTTCTGCCCTTATTTCTCTCTCTTCCTCTTCTGGGACCCCTATGATTCTGATGTTGTTCCTTTTTAATGAGTCACTGATTTCTCTAAATCTTAAATCATGCTCTTTTGCCTTAATCTCCCTCTTTTTTTCTATTTCATTATTCTCCATAAGTTTGTCCTCTATATCACTGATTCTGTATTCTGCCTCATTCATCCTTGCTGCCTTGGCAGCCATCCATGATTATAGCTCAGTTATAGCATTTTTTATTTCTTCCTGACTAGTTTTTACTTATTTTATCTCCGCAGAAAGGGATTCTAATCTATTTTTGACTCCAGCTAGTATTCTTATTATTGTGATTCTAAATTCTGGCTCAGACATCTCACTTGTGTCTGTGTTGGTTAAATCCCTGGCTGTCGTTTCTTCATGTTCTTTCTTTTGGCGTGAATTCCTTCGTTTCATCATTTTGAAGGGAGAAAAAGAATTAATGAGGTAGAAAAAATTAAAATAAAAAAATTAAAATTAAAAATATTAAAATTAAAACATTAAACACACACACACAAAAATCAAATAGATGATGCTAGATCATATGTGTGTTTTGGTCTGGGTGTTGAAAGTGACTTGACAGATTGGAGAACAAAGGGGGTGGGGTGGAAAAGGAAATTGTTTGAAAATTTGAAGAAATGAATACACTGAAGTAGACTAAAATGAAATGATGGAAGTAAAGTAGAATTTGAAAAAATTTAGACAAAAGTAAAGAATATAGTAGAAAATATTAAAGAAAAATAGTTTTGATAAAAATTAAAAACAAAAATGAAATTTTTCTCTTTCTGTATTCAAGAGAAAGAAAAGAAATGAAAAGGAGAAAAAAGGAAAAAAGGAAATTGTTTGAAAATTTGAAAAAGTGGATACACTGTAGTAGACTAAAATAAATGATTGAAGTATTATTGAATTTGAAAAATTTACATAAAACTAAAAAATACAGTTAAAAAAATTTTTTTAAAGAATTGAAAGTAAAAATGAATTTTTTCTGAATTCAAGAAAAAGGAAAGAAATGGAAAAGAGAAAAAAGAAAAAGAAAAATGAAATTGTTTGAAAATTTGAAAAGGTGAATACATTGAAGTAGACTAAAATAAAGTTATGGAAGTAAAATAGAATTTGAAACAATTTACACAAAAGTAAAAGATGTAGTAAAAAATTAAGGAAAAATATTTTCAATAAAAATTGAAAATAAAAGTGAATTTTTTCTCTTTCTGTATTCAAGAAAAAGAAAACAAGTGAAAAAGAGAAAAAAAAGATAGAAAATTGAATAGACGGACCTGCTAACAGATTGAAATATGGCTAAAATTAGTTCGTCTTCCCCTTGAAGTCAGACTCTGAAGTGCTTTATGGTCCATAAACTAAGCAGGCGGTGAGACTTGTGTTCTTGAAGAGTGAGGTTGGTCCAGTTGGTCAGGGCCTAGTGTAACGGTTCCCTTCTCCACTAGATGGCACTGCTAGCCTACTGGAGTGGATTGTTGTGGTGCTCATAGGTATGTATGCACATGCGTGGGAGTGGTGAAAATGGCATCACCCAGCTCCCCAGTCTCTAGTATCAGAACTCTGTTCTCCCCAATCAGCAATCGTGCACCTGTCCTTTTTCTTCAGCTTTCATCCACTCCCCACTTTTTCACTCTGTGACTAGGCCCCAGATAGTACCTCTCTCCCAAGTTTTGTCTCAGATGTGGCTGTTTTTCCTGGCCCCCCACTTCTGAGGGACTGCGGCTTTGACCAGCTCTGCCCCTCTGAGGAGGGTCTCAGCAAGCAATGGCTGAATGCCGACTGCACCCAGGAAAGCTCGCGAGACCGTGCTGCTGTCGGTGCCCAGTGATTGTGGCTGGGTGCCAGCCTGCCCTGAAAAGTGTCGCAAGATAGTGTAGCAGCAGTGTTTCAGGGATTATGGAAAATCACAACACACATCTGGCACCAGGCTTCACCCTTAATGACCTTCTTCCAGCACCAGCGAATGTGGCCATTCTCTGGGGTCTGCTGGGCCCAGGTGGCCTCAACAGTCTCTACCAAATGTCCTTCCAGCAGTGGAACTGCTTTTCCCCATGTGGCCTGAGAACCTCCCAGACCCCACTCTGCTCCTGGGGATTAGCCCTTCCCTTCAGAGCACTGCCGGGTATGGAGCTGCATAGTTCCAGACTCTGAGCTCCCCCTGTTTACAGTCTAAATGGAATTTAAACCCTCTCCTTTCTCCTTTCTCCCCTTTTAGTTCAGTCCCTGCGGCTGTTTCCAATTTTCCACTTTCTCTCCAGGTACTTTTGGGGAGGGGTGATTTTCCCATATTCTCCCCCCCTCCCTGCCTCCATCCTCTCTCTGCCTGCAAAAGCATACTCTGTACCCTCCACGGCTTCTCTCTTCCCAAGTTCAGCTCTACGTGCCATGTACCTGCTGAAATCTGTGGTTCAGGTTGTGCAGATTGTTGTGTTAATCCTCAGTTCAGTGTTCTGGGTGTGCAGGATGGTTTGGTGTTGGTCTGGCTGTATTTCATGGACGCGAGGCACATAAAAAACTTCCATGCTGTTCTGCCTCTTGGCTCCCTCTGTTCTTATCACCTCTAACTCTCGAAATCCCACCCACGTCTTAAGGCTCATTCCAACTACTCTCTTCTATAATGCATCCATATGTATTCAGATGGATACAGGGATATAAGGCCCTTCCTGAGTTTTTTGATGACTCCTTAGATTTTGCCCTAGAGACAATGCCTCCTATGCCTCACTTGCCTCCCTCTGGTGTGCCAGTGTAACCACATTTCTAGTAGACAATGCTGGTCTAGAGAAACTCACACATCTCTCTACTCAAGAATGCTTGTGGTTGCGTTGTTTGCCATCGCAAATTTAGAAATAACCTCTATGTTTATCAACAAGATAATCAATAGCTCGTCTCCATGCAATGAAATTCTCGTTTATACAGAGTTAAGATAAATAAATTTGTGCTACATACATAAGTAAGGAGAAAGCTTCAATACATTCGGAGTATCTTAAGCAAAAATAAAGGTTGTAGAATATTATATAAAGTGTGGTACCAATCATTGAATGTTTTAAAAACTCCACAGAAAAATAACAAATGTTGTTTATGATATACATATGCAGTAAAAGTATAAAAACACAGGTGTGATACAAACCAATCTCAGAATAACTGTTGTCTCTGGGAATGGAAGGAAGGAAATGAGATTAGGAAAAGTTATATTAGAGACTTTAACTGTATGATTAATTTGTTTTAAATGAAAGATTGGGAGCAAAATGGCGACTTGCTAGAATTTGTTTTCTGCCAGTGGGCACATAGATCTATCTTGTGTTATTATTCCCCATAGTTTTCTCTGTGTTAAAAATAGATCACCACAACAAGTAAATGAGAAAAATACATTGTGTGAGACAGGGTTTTTTTGAGACAGTTTTTAAAAAGACTAAGTTTCATAGACTTGCTACAGCTGTTGCAATTGAGCAAAAGTACAGGGAAGGTTCTATTCCCTCCATGAGCTGGAAAGACAACCTGGTATAGTGGTAAATGCTAAAGCTTTGGAGAGGGATAAAATCCTAACTTGGTTGCTTGTTAGCTCGAGTGATGTCATTAAATTTTTGTTTTCATGTCTGTGAAATAAGGATCACTGTATTTGTCTTATGGCGTTCTTCTAAAGGTCAAAGTGACAACTTTCAAGTGGTTGGCACAGCTGACATTCTATAAACTGCAGGCTTATGTACATTAGTGCAGATTTTCCTTCTCTTCCTTTATACCTCAGACCTTCTGTGTACCTTCTGCTTTTGTCCTTACTTCAAAGCCAAGGAAAGAGGAGTATCTGCTTAAATGAGAATAAAACCACAAGCGCACCTGACTGTGCCCCTGAGAAAAGCAAATAGCTCCTGACACAATCAATATGTGTATTCCAGCAGAATGAAACTGAATTGAAACTTTACTGTATAACGGCACTAACACTTGCCCAACTGATCTCACTGAGAAGCTATGAACACTAATTCTGTGATGAGAAAGAAAGCCTTCTCTGAACTCTAGTGGGTTCTTGCTTCTTCTGTGGTAGTCAGGATGGGGGACTTTTCCTCACTTTGGCCGGTTTGACGTGCAAAACACATCGCCACAGGGGCCTCTGAAACCAAGAGCTGGAACTGCAGAGATACTGGATATTTGTTATCAGAATGATCTTAAACCATTTGCCAACGAATAACAGGTAGCTGTCAGAATTGAAAATGATCTTCAGTATGGCTGTCTCAAGTGTTCCCCACAGATATGGAAAATGAGGTAAGATATTCCTAAGGTGTACAGAATTCTGTTTATTGGGGTGCTCCAAGGACAGATAAAAATACCAGAGTTCCTTTCTTCCTTTGTTGGTCAGTCCACCCAAACATTTATCCACCTGGACATTGACCCTTCTGTCCAGTCAAATGGGAAAGCAAACCATAAAAGAGAACCTCCTATGTGTCAAGGAGTATGTCATAAATATTTTGTATACAGTATTCCATGTAACTAGATTATTATGTGCTAGGTGCTATACTTAAATGTATTAAGATAAATATGGCTTATTTCTGAACCAGAAGTGTGCTGGGGTAACTGGGGCAATATTATAAGTACACAAATAACTAATACAAGTCACAACACACAAAAATACAATGCTCAAAGAAAATGCTACAGGAATCAGAGGAAGACATGTCAGACAGGGGCCAGCATTAGGAAACAAAAAGGGAGCCTTTGAACTGGTTAGGAGTGATCACACAAACCTGTGCACAGGATGGGGTGAAGAACATACCAGATGGAGGAAGATGGTGAATAAAAGCATGAAAGAGGGAAAGGATTATAAAATCTGAACTGATGGTCTCGGACTCATGTGCTCATCCCTTTTATGGAATGACTTCATTGTGGTCCAGAGAGGATCCTTCTATCTTCAGTATCCAATCAACCCCAAACAGTGGGTCTCCTACACGTAGACACTTCTAGCTTTGATCATATGAAATAACATGCCTAGAACAGAGCTAAAACTGTTCATGTTGTGAATTTATTCCTTTCTTACAGTTTGATATTAGAGCCCCTACTTTTTCTCCTTGGGTGGAGACTTGGGAGCACATAAAAGTTCTCGGAGCCTGGAGAGACTAGGCAACTTGGAGATGGCATATTTATAGCCATTTTTAGAGCAAGCAAGATGTAGAGTCAAACATGACAGAGCCATTAGGATGTCACTTCTCTCTCACAGCTTCCATGATCTGTTCCCTCACTGTCCTCCAGTCACTGGGAGAATGTGTCCCCTTTCCTCTGTCACCACAAAGACATTGATGAATCAGCATCCTCCATGATCTTTATCATCAGACTCTTTTCCTCTATTGGTTTTTCCTTCCCCAAATAAAAACATGATCAGACCTCTCCCCTTAAAGTATAAAAATCATCAAACTCTTTCTTGATGCTAAATCCTTGCTATTTTTGTCACTCACCCATCCATTCTTTATAGTCAAGTCCTTGAAAGAGTGCATCTACATCGGTCTTTTCCATTTCCTCTTGTGCAAATCACTATTGAGCCTGCTGTGTCTTGGGTTCCATCACATCCTTCCCCTGAAATGGCTCTCATAGTGTTCATTATCTGTTTCTGCATGACAAATAATTTCAATATGTAGCAGTTTATAACAACAAATATTTGCCATCTTACAGGAACCAGGAATTAGAAAGTGGCTTAGCTGGGTGGTTCTGGCCCAGGATTTCTCACAAGGTTGCGATAAAGCTTCCAGGAGAGCTACAATCAACCAGGGTTCAACTGAGACTGGAGGAGACTTCCACATTCCCTCACATGGTTGTTGGCAGCCCTTGGTTCTTACTGGCTGCTGTTCAGAGGCTTCAGTTTTCACCACGTAAGTATTCTCCATGGGGGTTCTGACAACATGGAAGCTTGCTTCTCCTAGAGCAAGAGACCAGAGAGAGAGAGAGACAAAGAGAAAATGCACTTAAGAAGGTGCCACAGTCCTCTATAACCCAAATTTAGAAGTGATACACCATCTCCTCCACATGTTATCTGTCAAACAAACCAACACTGGCATGATGTGAGAGGGACCGCATAGGGCTGGGTCAGTGGGGTTGATCTTTCAGGCTATCCACCGTGCTCACTAAGGTCACCACTGAGGACCTCCTAATGGCCAAATCCAGCAGACACTTTTCTGTCCTTGCCAGGTGTAATGGGCTGCATGTTTGTGTCCATCCCTCCCATTTCATGTGTTGAAGCCCTAATGCCCACAGTGATGGTATTAAGAGGTGCGTCCTCTGTGAGGTGATTAGGTCATGAAGGTGGAACCCTTATGATGGGATAAGAAGAGATCTGAGAGAACTTACTTCCTCTCTCCCTCTCCCTCCAGCACATGAAGACATAACCAGGAAGAGGGTCCTTACCAGGAACTGAATTGGCTGACCTTAATCTTAGGACTTCCTAGTCTTCAGAACTGTGAGAAATACATTTCTGTTGTTTAAATCACCTGACTATGGTAGTTTTGTTACAGCAGCCCAAATTGACTAAGATACCAAGTAAAAGGTTTGGCTTTGGTGTAACACTTCACTCCACCTGACCCCTCCCTCCTTAACTTCCTTTTTTCTCTAGGTGTTTATGATTTCTTCCCTCTTGGTTTTCCTCCTACTTCTTGGTCTGTTAATCCCTAGTCTTCACTCTTCCCTTCAGTTTGCCTCCTAAGTATGGGTATATTCCTGAGGAGAATGCCCTCAGGTCCCTGACTGCCCTTTGCCAAAATTGGTGGCTCCAAGCTGAACTCATTTTCCCCTTTCCACACCTTGTCATCCTGTGGTCACCTTGTCAGTGACTGTTCTTGAACCTCACGTGCTCCCCAACATCAAGGGTCTCAGCAATGTCAGAATGATTGGCTTAATTGGGGTTTGCAAACTATGGAGCCCCAGGAATATTTTGTTTGTTTAAACTAAATTGTGTCTACAAAAAATGAAAAAACTAAAAAAACCCCAGGTTTTCATCTACTCTTGAAACCTGAATTTTTACATAGCAACATGAAGTGGAAGCCGAGTGGCAGCTACCCCACTAATTCTAAGCATGTACCATGCAATCTGCTGCGAAGTTTGCCATGGTCCCCACTGCTGCCTACTGATCTCTAAGAAGGTCCCTGGATGGCTGTGCTTTTTACATTTTATTTTTTTTTTTATTACCTGCACAGACCTTGTAGTGAAGTGTGTTATAAATTTTTCTGGAAACATGCTGGTATTTCTTTTAAAAAAAAGTTGCAAAACTAGGGGCGCCTGGGTGGCGCAGTCGGTTAAGCGTCCGACTTCAGCCAGGTCACGATCTCACAGTCTGTGAGTTCGAGCCCCGCATCAGGCTCTGGGCGGATGGCTCGGAGCCTGGAGCCTGCTTCCGATTCTGTGTCTCCCTCTCTCTCTGCCCCTCCCCCATTCATGCTCTGTCTCTCTCTGTCCCAAAAATAAATAAAAATTTGAAAAAAAAAATTTAAAAAAAAGTTGCAAAATTGTTCATTGCCTTCTGCAAAAATATAGATACTATCTCAATAGTATAGGAAATGTGGGCTTTACATTCTCCACCTCAACCTCTAAATAAAGGAAATGAAGTCAAACTCCCTATAAGTGAAGACTGGTTCCTTTTAGTATCTGTGGTAGCTCCTTTTTGCCTTTGCTGTTGTTTATTATAAACATGGCAAATAAGCTGCCTGATTTGCTTGTATGTATATAGCATTTAGAAAGAGAATTTAGAGCGTTTTTTTGTCCAAGGGTTATGGAAAGACCGACCTGACCTCAATGATCAAGTCACTTAAGTTAGCTTGGTGATTTTTGCTCTCTCAGCCAGACACATTTATTTCAGTCGGATGGGTTATTTCTGCTTAAATCTCTCCAGGTCATCAGTTTTGATAGGAGGTAGGTGTCACTTTTCTACACCACAGAATTATTCCAGTCGGGTGGAGTCGAGTCCCTGGGAAGCTGGGTGATCACCCACCTTTCTTGCAGATTCAGCTCCTTCCTGAGTTCCTGAGCTGCCTCGAGGTAAGGGATGGTACCAAGCTTTGCAAACACAGGGTTTAGTCACCTTAGTTCCATGTAACCAGGATCCCAAGGGCCTACACATGAGCCTGAAAAACTGCTTCTTTAGAAATGAAACAGAAAATTATGTTTTTGAAAACGCCACACAAAAATTTACTATATTTTTAAATCAGAGATGAATAACATGTAAGGACAATTATAAACAAGGAAAACCACTCTGAAATGATAGATGGCTTGTTCAGTCTTTTTCAGTTCCTTGATAACATTTTTCAGGTGTAATCAGGGTTCTGCTCTGCTAAAGTTAGGTCACAAATTACCTTGTCTGCCAGCAGTTTGCTAGATGGATTTACCACCATGTATTTCCACATATAAAGATCCCTAGGAACCTATTGTTTTCAGGGGTTTTCATTTCCTTACACAAGTTTAAGTACTGTTTCCCACTTTTCTTTCATAAAATGGGGGGCACATTTTAAAACTAGGTTACTTTTCAAAGGTCTGCGTATAATTTTTTTCTTTTTCACTATACTAAGCTATATTATATAAATAAAAACATGGTGTGAGTCAAACACATTCATATTTCAACACAATGGAGTTTCTCTGCAAGCCATGAAATTTAAGTATCCTATTGAATGAATTCAGTTCCACATTGAATTCCCTTCTTGGAGCCACCATGTTTCTGAGGTCTTATTACTTCTGGAAACAGAAGAAACTCGTCAGTCTTGCAGTATTTCACTCTGGGCAGGTAGAGGAGTAAAACCTGGTCTCTTCAAGTCAACTGAAGCCAAATAATTAAGTTAGCCCCAAATGGCACAACTCGCTGCCTTAACCTCAATGTTACTGCACATCATTAAAAGTAGGGTTCGAGAGTGTCAAAACAACTTGGCCATTTGCTTCAATTTCCATTTTAGTTTGGCAGGATCTCCTTTTGCTGAATAAGGACAAAGGTGACTCTTGATTCAGGAAGAAAGTGGGATAAAAGAAGCAGAAAAAGCAGAAAGGGAAAGTAACTAGATATTGGGGTAAGGGAGAGGGAAAGGAAACATTTATTCAGAACTGCCTATGACCAGGAATTTTGTGTATTTTACCCTATTTAATGTCATAAAACCCTGATAAGTGGGTATTGTGCCCACACCATGAATGAAAGATATGAGACTTTGAGAAATTGGTGGGCTAACTCCCAAACCCATGTTCTTTCCATCACTATCTGAGGAATAAGAAAAAGTGAGAATAAACATGTTGGAAGGATTTTGACCCATTCACTGTGGGGATTTGTTGGGAAATTGGTGCAAGGGATGTGTAGGGCTTGAGGAATTTGGGTTGAGGATGACAGGCTGAGATGTTATTTTAAAAGGCTGAGAATCAAATACAAGTTCCAAAGAGGTCTGGCACAGTTCCTAAAGGCCTAGCCTTATGTCTTGATGGTTTGGGAGTGTTTGGAAGGTTTTCATGGTTCCTTGATTTAGCCTGGTGATGGATTTAGCCTGGTGATTTAGTGAGTGACGGAGAAGGCAGTACATTTTATCCATTGAGGAGAAGGAAGTGGACAGGTGCCAGACATGATCTGACTTATGTGTTAAGACAATGACTCTGCTTGCTTTGTGGACAACAGACAATAAGGGCTCAAATATAGAACTAAGCCAACAGCAAGGGGTTAGGGCAGGGGTCCAGGTAAGGTAGGGTGGTGGCAAGAACCAGAGTGTTAGGGCGGAGAGAGTGAGGAGTGGTTGGATTTATATCATCTTTTAAAGTAGAGCTCATATCTGGCTAATGGGTTGGATATAAGGTGTGAGACAAAGATACAAAGTCAAGGATAATGACAAGGTGTTTATGTGGTCCTGGAAATTGAGTGAAACTGTGATGGGAAGACATCAATACAAATATCAGAAGCATTTTTGAAAAGCTAACAAGAGAATTAACTCCAGTGTGTTATATAATAACTTTGATATATCTGTTGGTCATTTAAGGGAAAATTTTGGGACAACAGTTGGATGTACAAGTCTGAAGATACTATATAGGAGTTAGATATTAGGGCTGGTGGCCTACATAGAAGTATATAACATTTACTTTCTATTTTTAATTTATTTTATTTTATTTTATTTTATTCTATTTTATTTTATTTTCTTGGTATTATATTGGTATTATAATATTATTTAAAATTCATTATTTTATTTTATTTTATTTATTTATTTTTTATTTATTTTAGAGAGAGAGAGCACAAGCAGGGGAGGGGCAGAGAAAGATGGAGAGAGTCTTAAGCAGGCTCCACACTTGGCATGGAGCTCGATGTGAGGCTCGATCCCACAATCCTGGGGTCACGACCTGAGCTGAAATCAAGAGTCGGATTCTCAACCAACTGAGCCACCCAGGCACCCCAGAAATGTATAGCATTTAAGTCCATGAGATTGGGCGAGATCTCTATGGTAGTGAGCATGGAGAGAAGAGAAGACGTCCATGGATCAAGGGCCACTCTGGCCTTTGTTTTAAGAGTCACCACAAGGCCATCTTGGGGCCGTCTACAGCTCTCTCTTATACCCCACATCCAATGTAGCAAGCAAATCCCTCTTCTAACCATGCCCATAGTTATCATCCCCATCCCAGCTGCCATGAACACTCCCCTTGATGGTGACAGTCCTCGTCTTCCTTCTTTGTGGCAGCCTAGGCTGACTAACACAGACGGTAGTGACTTCTTGCAGTACCTGATCTCTGGGTAACAGTCCTTCTCTTCCCTCTCCCCACTTCAGTAGTCTAGTCATTTTAACACTTTTAAATAGTATCTCCTGTATTAAATCCCTTTGTGCTGAAAATACCTAAGGTGATTTCTGTTTTTCTGACTAAATCCTGACCGATACAATATTTGCTACCAAGGATGATAATGGCACATCACTCTCGGGATGATAACGGCACATCAAACTGCATTTATTGATACAGGTGCAAATGCCAGTGATTTTGAAATTTCTATGGTATCTTAAGCAGCTGGTGTGGTTACTTTCAGTTCACTTGTTTAGTTGACTGAAGCCTGCACTCACCAGTGGCCTAATTCAATGAATCTGAGGTGCCATGACTTCCTTGGTGTAGTGGAAAAGAAGGAACTCAAAGACTTAGGGAGACAAAGGTCAGGGTAAATTTTTCGGGTATGACTCTCCCCATTCCACTAAGAGGACCCAAAGCACTGAAAAAAATGCACCAAGGAGTGAAACACCCTAATTTTGTCATGCTCTGTACAGTCTGTCTCTTGCTAACTGGGGATGAAGGTGATAGAGGCAGCCATTACCATGCACCCTCAGAGCGGCTGAGACCAAGCAGCAGCACTTAAGTGCCTGAGACAACATGGGCCCAGCTCCTGAAATGGTCAGTAGGGGTGGAAGAGCAATCTGAATGTGGTGACTCATTGTGGTTATTTGATCAGTGTCTTTGTGACTGGTAAATGGGCAGCCAACTAAAATCATAAAGATGGTCAGAAACATTTGCTATCTGGACAATAGGCACTGAGCTTGTGTAGCCCCAGTGGCACTGTGTCCTCTCACCCTGAACCCACTCAGGCCAATTCATTGACTTGGAGCCTCTTGAATGAAGGAGAGACTGAGTCTCTTTGAAGAAGGAGCTGTGACAATACCACAATTACATAGTGTAAATATTCCTCCACAATTTCCCCCAAAGGACCTGCATCCATGTATCAAGATGATGGTGAATTGAGTAAAAAGAAATAACAATATCTTTAGGAGGTGTAGTCAGCAAATCAGAATTCATATTAATTCCTGGGGACCTGAAATGCATCCATAGTCTATGAGATTTGGGGCTCATGGAAGTTGGGTGATAAACGGACTATGGGTCTAAACCCATCTTACAGCAGGCCTTGTAAGTCTGAATTTCCCTCGAGTTATTTCCCAAGTTCCTGAATGCATGATTGGAATAGACCCACTGGGAACTGGCAAAATCACCACATTGGCTTCCCAACTTACAGACTGAGGGCTGTTAAGATAGGAAGATCCAAACAGAAGCCGCTGGGACTTCCTCTCCCTACCAAGGCCTGAGTGAACTGCAGTAGTTAGCACTACTACCAGAGACTTGAAGGATGCAGGAACAGTGATTCCTTCTACATTCTCACTTACCTGGCCCGTTGGCCTGGCTGGAAGGCAGCAGGGTCATGGAGAATGACTGTGCGTTTTTGCACACTTAATGGATGTGGTTCCAATTGCAGCAGCAATACAGCCGGAGTAGGTGCCATGGGAGACTGAGCCACCTGCTCATAAAACTTATTTATGCTTCAGAACCATTTCTACTCAATTTGGCATGCTGCGGTGCATGTCCAGTGCTATAAACTGGGATTCAGGTAATACCTAGCTCGTAATGAGCAATGGTGATTAAATTGTGCCTTGGGCTCCATGGCCAGGCATTCAGTCTCAGTCAGGGCTCAGGGGTAAGCCAGAAGCTGTTTCTCAAAGGAGAGTAGACATTTGAAGAGGAGGACATGGCCTTGCTCCCAAACCTGAGGCGTCTGTATTGCTCCTGGGGTTTGCCAGAGAGACCACGCAGTATCTTTATCTACTACAGACACTGTGAGCGTCATGGGATCTTCTGGGTTCTAAGGCCCAGGTGGCTGGGCAGCTTTCACTAATTGGACTAATTGCAGAGGCTTTTCTTGCTCTCGGCCTAATTCAAGTCTGGCAATCCCGTGGGTTTGTCGGTAAATGAGTCAGAGTAATTGACGCACCTCAGTGTGGTATGTGTGTAGCATGATCTTACATTTCAATTTGCCCAGGCCAGTCCCAGTTGGTTTTAAAGATAAAATCTCAACCAACACTGAGTCCTTAATGTTTTATTCTCCTGGACAGCCACTTTCACTCTTATATAAATCTCCACCACTTTATTCTCTTGGAAAAATACTTTGACCTTTTTTTTTCTTCTAGTTTTATTGAGAAATAACTGACATACATCATTGTAGAAGTTTAAGGTGTCCAGCATGATGGTTTGATTTACATGAATAGTGGTCCCCCTTATCCATGGAGGATATGTTCCGAGACCTCCAGTGGATACTTGAAATTGGGGAGAGTACCAAACCCTATGTGGCCTATGCTGTTTCCTATACATATATGCCTATGATAAAGCTTAATTTACAAATTAGGCAAGTAAGAGATTATAATAATATTATTGTAGGGTAATAACAATAAAATTATAAAAATAGAACAATTATAATAATACTCTAGTAAAAGTCAGGTGAATGTGGTCCCTTTCTCTCTCAAAACATCTTATTGTACTGTATTCACCTTCTTGTGATAACGTGAGATGACAAAATGCCTATGTGATGAGATGAAAGGAGATGAATAACATAGGCCTTGTGACATAAATTTAGGTTACTATTGACCTTCTCACGGTATGTCAGGAGGAGAATGATCCGCCTCTAGACCACGCAGTTGACCATGAGTCACTGAAACCACAGACAGCAGAACTGTGGATAAGGAGAGATTCTTTACTGAGTATTTACTCTGTCAGGTGCTGAGGACATAAATAAGTCATAGCTTCTCTTGTCCAAGGGTATGGGTTAGTGGAAGAAACAGACACAGACAACTGCGGTGTAGAACAACACATATACTGATGTAGGTGTGTACTAAGCTCAGTGACACAGAGGCAGGTGCAAGGCACAGGAAAAGTTTCACAGACAGAGGCTGATAGAGCTGAGTGGTGAGGTGCTCTTTGGAAGACAAGAGTGAAAACTGCAGATAAGGGGGCGAGTACCCTATCGTGAAATGATTACCACAGTGGGTTCAGCTAACATTCATCTTCTCATATAGATACACTAAAAATAAAAGAAAGGAAAAAAAGAAAAACAATTTTCTCCTTGTGATAAGAACTCTCAGGATTTATTCTCTTAACAACTTTTCCTATATGTCATACAGCAGTGTTAGCTGTAGTCATCATGTCGGCGTCCACATCCCCAGTGCTTATTCATCTTATGACCGGAAGTGTGTACCTTTTAACAACCTTCCCCCAATTCCTCCTACCCTCACCCTCCACCTCAGAAGTCCAATCTCTTTTCCTATAAGTGGTTTTTTTGTTTTTTGTTTTTGTCTTTTTATTCCACACATAAGTGAGTTCATACTGTACTTGTCTTTCTCTGTCTGACTTGTTTCACTTAGCTCATCCATATTGTCACAAATGGTAGGATTTCTTCATTTTTTAAATGTCTGAATACTATTCTATCATATATATGTATTTATATACTATATATATATATATATATATATAATATCACAAATTCTTTATCCATCCATCAATGGACACTTAGTTTGTTTCTATGTCTTTGCTATTGTAAATAATGTTGCTGTGAACATGGTGTGGGGGTTCAGATATCTTTTCAAGTTAATGAAGTTAATGTTTTCACTTCTTTGGATGTATCTCCAGAAGTAGATTTGCTGGGGTCATATGATAGTTCTACTTTTTAATTTTCTGAACATCCTCCATACTGTTTTCCATGGTGGCTGTACCAATTTATAATTCCAGCAAAAGTGCACAAGGATTCCCCTTTCTTCACATCCACATCAGCATTTGTTATCTCTTGTCTCTTTGATGATGGCCATTCTAAAGGGCATGAAGTAACATCTCATGTGGTTTTAATTTGCATTTCCCTGATGACTAGTGATGTTGAGCGTCCTTTCATGTACCTGTTGGCCATTCATATCTTTTCTTGGCCCATTTTTAAATTGGGTTATTATTTTTTTTCCTATTGAGTTGAAGAGTTCTTTATATATTTTGGATATAAAACCCTTATCAGATGTATGATTTACAAATATGTTTTCTCATTCCATAGGTTATCTTTTCACTTTGTCAGTGGTTTCTTTTGCCGTACAGAAATTTTTAGTTCAATGAAGTCTCTCTTGTTTATTTTTTTGTTTTGTTGCTTGTGCTTTAAGTGTCATATCCAAAAAATCCTTACCAAGATCCATGTCAAGGAGCTTTATTCCTATGTTTTCTTCTAGGAGTTTCTCATGGCTTCAGGTCTTATATTTAAGTCTCTAATCCATTTTGACTTAACTTTTGTGAGTGATATAAGAGATGAGTCCAATTTCATTCCTTTACATGTGAATATTAAATTATCCCAGCACTATTTCTTGAAGAAACTTTTTCTCCATTGAGTATTCTTGGCTCCCTTGTCAAATATTAATTGATTGCATAGGCTTGGGTTTCTTTCTGGGCTCTCAATTCTCTTCTATTGGTCTATTTGTCTATTTTTATGCCAGTACTATGCTGTTTTTGCTGACTAAAGCTTTATAATATAGCTTGAAATCAAGCAATGTGATTCCTCCTGAATTCTTCTTTTTCTTAGGATTTCTTGGCTACTCAGGTTCTTTCATGATTTCATATAAATTTTAGGAGTGTCTTTTTCTACTTCTGTAGAAATGCCATTGGAATCTTGATAGGGATTACATTGAATCCAGAGATGGTTTTGGTAGTATTGGCATTTTAGCAATATTGATTCTTTTATTTTTAAGTTTAAAAAAATTTTTATTTATTTTTGAGAGTGATAGGGATAGATTGAGAAAGCAGGGGAGGGGCAGAGAGAGGGAGCAGAGAATCCCAAGCAGGCTCTGCCCTGTGAGCCCAGAGCCAGAAGCAGGGCCCAAACTCATGAACCACGAAATCATGACCTGGGCCCAAACCAAGAGTCAGATGCTTAACCAACTGAGCCACCTAAGTGCCCCTAACAATATTGGTCCTTTTTTTTTTTTTTTAAATTTTTTTTTTCAACATTTATTTATTTTTGGGACAGAGAGAGACAGAGCATGAATGGGGGAGGGGCAGAGAGAGAGGGAGACACAGAATCGGAAACAGGCTCCAGGCTCTGAGCCATCAGCCCAGAGCCTGACGCGGGGCTCGAACTCACGGACCGTGAGATCGTGACCTGGCTGAAGTCGGATGCTTAACCGACTGCGCCACCCAGGCGCCCCAATATTGGTCCTTTTAATCCATGAACATGGAACACCTTTCCATTTATCAATGTCTTATAATTTTCAGAGTAGAAATCTTTCATCTCTTTAAATTTAATCCTAAGTATTTTATTATTTTGATGCTATTGTAAATAGAATTGATTTATTTCTTTTTCAGAAAGTATGTTGTTACTTATTTTTATACGTTAATTTTGTATCCTGAAAACTTACTGAATTCATTAATTAGATATAACAGTATTTTTTATTGTCTTTAGGATTTTCTATGTAAAAAATAAATCATGTCATCTAAAATAGAGACAATTTTGCTTCTCTCTTTCCAATTATGATACTTGAAATTATTTTTAATGCATTATTACTCCAGCTATACTTTTAGTACTATGTTGAATAGGAGTGGTGAGAGTGGGCACCTTCCTGGTCTTAGAGAAAGTTTTCAGCCTTTCACCATTGAGTATGATGTTAAATATGGGCTTATCATAAATGGCCTTTATTATGTTGAGATATGTTCCATCTATGCCTAATTGGTTAAGAGTTTTTATCTTTAATGGATGTTGACTTTTGACTTTGACTCATTTATAGAGTTATAACATATTACTCCCTTGGACTAATGCTGTGATCACTTATAGATCTTTAATATTTACTGGGGAAATATGTCCTCTTTTGTATATATGCTATCAACACCCATTTCAAATACCCTATTTAGAAAGTATCTAATTTTATGAAGGCAAAGTCTAATCGCACCATTGTGCTGAGTATCATGAGGTCCGATCTCCCCTTCCAGGGCCTGTTCCCTTGATGACTTCAAGGAAATTCTCAGAGGATTTTGGATTATATTTATAAAGGAAAGAAACACTGGTGTGTTGAGGGTGTGGTAGTCAATGCCTTAAGCTCTTAACCATCTGCCTGTCTGCAGAGAAGATTTTGCAAATAAGCCTTTTTTTTTTTTTAATTCCAAGTCTAGGGTTTTGTATTTCCACATCAGTCTCCACCTGCCATTTCTATGCAGATGCTTTTCCAAGCTTACAACATGGAAAGTCTTGATTTAAAGAGGTAAGGATCCAACTTACCAGCATTTTTATTAAGGTCACACAATGGGAGCATACACTGGTCCCACTCTATTGTCATTTTCCCCACAGATAGAATGAAGGATGTAGATATGGATGCCAGACAAGGGTTACAATTAAAGGAGAGAAGGAAGCTGGGAGTGGTGGGAATGTGTAAGAAGGGAAAGTGACGGAGAAAGGGTAGGGAGAACAAGCTCCTGAGACTAACCCATCCTGATCCTTTTCCACCTGCAGAGTCAGGCATTCAAGAGGAAAATGATTCGTTTGAAAGGTAACACACCACTTCCATCTGTCAGGAAACCAGACCCAGACTAGGTGATGTGGGCCTGTTCTACTTGCTGTTCTTCCATGGGAAAGTGATTGTTCCATCTGTGTGAAACCTAATCTTGCCAGCTCTTGTTCTCACTTTCCTACCATGGACCATTGGCCTCCTGGGAAGCACCTGCTTAACCTGTGCCAGTGTCTTACCTATCCATTCAGTTACTCTGTGGTTTTCACTCTGTCTTCCTCTCCTCCTCTGGTTCCACTCAGGGCTGTGTGAAGAAGCATACCCATGGCTTCTGACATCTTCTGAGCTGTTTCTCTCTGCCAAACCCAGAATTCTGGGGGCCAAAGCTGAGTTGTATTCTTCCTATTAACTGAAGCCAGCACCACACTGAGCCATATCAGTGCCAGGGGTCAAAAGAAAAATGTATACCCCTATAAACATGTTTTTACCTACCTTTTAATGTTTTCTTCCAGAACATTAAAGAAGTTGAAGGAATATTGAAAAATTGATAAGCAAGTTCATTAAAACTCACATTATTTTAAGTTTAAATATTTTATTTATATCCCCTGAAAGAATTTGTTATAGTTTTACTTTCCTTTCTTTGATGGAAGCAAAGTCATCAATAGTCTTTCCAAAATCTACTTCTGGAAAAAACTAACCATTAAAACTATGCCTCAACATGGCACTCTGGGATCCTGTCTTTATTTAAAATTTTCATATTTTGTTCATTTGACATTAATTTTGATTTTAAAAGATATTGCACTACAATAGTTTTTATGTTAATTATTGAGTGGGTTTTTTGCACCCTGTTAAACATGAGCAAGCGGAGAACCCCATTTGCCTTACCCCAATCCTGGCATTGACAATGCTACACCGTGTTCTGGGTTGGAGAGGGCAGAAGGTGTATCTGGCACTATTGGCCGATGCCTGGATGGATTACTGGAACAGGCTGATTAAACATGTGCTCAGGGAACACACAAAATAGACACACCAAAACCAAAACTGAAACCAAGCAGACAAGATCCCAACTGCAATAAGCTTTTCCTTTTTTTTTTTTTAATTTTTTTTTCAATGTTTATTTTTTTTATTTTTGGGACAGAGAGAGACAGAGCATGAATGGGGGAGGGGTAGAGAGAGAGGGAGACACAGAATCGGAAACAGGCTCCAGGCTCTGAGCCATCAGCCCAGAGCCCGACGCGGGGCTCGAACTCACGGACCGCGAGATCGTGACCTGGCTGAAGTCGGACGCTTAACCGACACCGCCACCCAGGCGCCCCAAGCTTTTCCTTTTTAACATTTGTTCCCTTTGCTTTCTCCCCTCCCCACATACATTATTATTTTTCTGAACCATTTGAGAGTATGTTGTTCATATCATGTGCTTCTACTTTTAAATACTTCAGTGTGAAATTCCTAAGAACAAGGACATTCTCTTCTCTTACATTATCACAGTACAATGATTCAAATCAGGAGATGTAACATTGATTTAATCCACAGTCTATATTCATTTGTGCCAGTTGTCTCCGATAATGTCAATTATGGTTATTTTTCCCCCAACCCAGGATACAATCTAGGATCAAAGGTTGCATGTAGTTCTCATGCCTCCTTAGATTCCTTTAGCCTTTCTTTGTCTTTCATGACCTTGGCATTACTGAAAGATACAGATCAGCTGTTTCGAAGGACATCTCTCAATTTGAGTTTGTCTGATGTGTCCTTATGGTTATAGTCAGATGATGCATTTCTGATGAGAACACCACCAAAATGATGCTGTGTCCTTCTTGGTACATCACATCAGGAAGCAAGGGATGCTGGTTTGTCCGTTATCACTGATGTTTGATTTGATCATGGGGTTACGGCGGTGTCTGTCAGGTTTCTCTGTTGCAAAGTTGTTTCTTTTTTTTCTTTGTAATTAGTAAATAATTACTGAAATTGGGGATAGTACTGAACCTTATATGTGCTATGCTGTTTCCTATACATATATGCCTATGATAAAGCTTAATTTACAAATTAGGCAAGTAAGAGATTACAATAATATTGTAGAGTAATAACAATAAAATAATACAAAATAGAACAATTATAATAACATACTCTAATAAAAGTTAGGTGAATGTGGTCCCTTTTTCTCTCAAAACATCTTATTGTACTGTACTCACCTTCTTCTTGTGATGACGTGAGATGATAAAATCCCTATGTGATGAGATGGAAGGAGATGAATGATGTAGGCCTCGTGACATAGACTTAGGTTACTCTTGACCTTCTCACGGTATGTCAGGAGGAAGATGATCTGCCTCTAGACCATGCAGTTGACCATAAGTAACTGAAACCACAGACAGCAGAACGGCGGATAAGGGGGGTACTCCTGTACTGAGTATTTACTCTGCCATGAGTACATACAAATTCTTTGTAAGTAATTACATGAGACCATGTAAATATCTTGCTCCTCTTCACACATTCACCAGCAGCTCTAGCATTCATAGAAATAAGTGTTTTCAAGATTCAACAAGCATGCACAAACTTAGCACTTTGAAAAGGACAAGGAAGGGCAGGGACAACTGTGCCAGTTTTTCAGGAATTGAGGACCTAAGTGTTTGTCTGGCCTGGCCATACCTGCAAACCAAGAGGTCACTGCTACCAAGTAGAGCTGAAATCCTCCTGGCGCAGAAGCTATTTTCTTTCTGGCTCTATACATGCTGCCTGCCCATCAGGTAGAAAGTTTACCATAAACAGGTGAAGAGCTACAGGGAGCAGGGAGGGGAGCTCGAATGACTCAATAAGAAAACTCTTGGAAACTACCTTGTGGGATTTCAATTCTACAGCCAAAAAGAATAGAATTTCTCTTTCTAATTCCCGGACTTGGTTGTTGGCACCATACCTCTTCCTTTTGAAGCCAATCCCGTGTGTTATCAAGTTGTAAATATTAGCACTTCTTCTGGCATCTTAACCTTGCCTTAGGGACAGGAGTGAGGGCTCTCAAACAGTGGCTCTTAAAAGTCCATGTTTGATGGGAAAATGTAACTGGGCTTTCAAGAGCAGGTTGGGAAACGTTGGCACAGAGATAAGGCATGGAGATGATAGCAGGCAAGGGGGAAATTGCAATGTGAACATGGATTGCAACTGCTTAGGCAATCTGCCAGCAGGAGACTCACCCAGGACTTTACCCTAATTTCTCTCTAACCCTCACTATCTTTAGAAGAGTGTGCAACATCTAAGCAAAGGTCAGTTCTTATCAGGAAAAGTATGCTTAATATGAATAATTATTTTATCAGGATTTTTACTGAAAGGACTATATTTAGCAAAACAACTCAATGTGCAATTTTTTGACTTGAAAGAATAGCCCTTGGAGAATTTCCTGGATTGGCTGGCATCAGTCAAAGAAGACTAAACCATTCTGCACAAATAATGAAAGCAGAATTTTCAGTGTCCAAGGACAACCTAACAAAGGACAAGGTGAGGACAGCCCCCATCTCCTCCATCCTCCTCCTCCTACCAAAGACACAAGGAATAATCTAGACAAAAGACTGAAGGTGTGTTGGGGAGAGGACCTAGCAAGATGGACACAAGTTGAGAAGGGGAAGCAGGTGAAAAGCTGTGTGTCCTATCTTGGGGAGTTTGTGGGGGCTCTCAGCTCCATGCTAATGTCCCAAGATCTTCAATGAAATCTTCTTCTTCACAACTGTCTGTATGGTGGTGCTTGGGAGAAACAAGGGAAAGGGACAGAGCTCCAGGTTTGGGTGGCTGCAAGGTGGAGAAGAAAAAAGCTGCAGGAGGGAAGATGTCACAGAGAGCAAGACTTCAGTGAAGGAAGGAGCTAGATCCAAGAGAAGACCAGGAGAAATAAAGCCTCTGAGGAGTCCCAGCAATAGTGGTGGAAGAGTGCCGAGGGCTCTTCTATGCAGGATCAAGTTCAACCTACATTTACTTAAATCTCAAAGGACAGGCAAGCTGGATGGGCTGGAGAGCATGGGGCACCCAGGATCAGGGCAATCTGGAGCTGCAAAGTTTGGCTTAAAGAAAAGGAGGGACAAGAAGGACAAGACGACTGATTAGAGTCTTGTATCCTGCACTTGGAACAGATACTTCAACTTCTTAATATGCCTTTTGTTCTCTTGGAAAGTGCTAATTTAACTTTCCAGAAACTAGAAGGACATCTTTGTTTCCCCCCAGTGTTTCTTAGTCTCTTTCCTTCCCACACTGTATTGTCTGACTGGCCAATGTTGTTTCCTGCCATGCCTTGAAAGCAGCCTCGTGCTTTCTTCCCCCACGACAGGAGGTCGTGCCAGTTCATGCTTCTCTGACTTTAAAAAGCACATGGTAGCTCCTCTTTGTTCTTTAAGGTCTTAAAAGATGGAGAGCAGTATAAAGGTCTTTGATGGAGAGCAATAAAATTCCATCCCACTAAAGAAGATAATTGCAGGGTTTTAAATATTGATGAAAGGCTCTTTCCCCTAAAGGGGAGATTATCTTCTTCCAACTAGAAAAAAAAGCCTGAATCCTCAAGGTGAAGTCACTCAGCTTGCCACCTGGCACCCACATGAGGTTTCTGAGGGCACTCAGAAAGGGGTTGAAGCCATGCAGAACAAGCCACTTTTTATTGTGGAAGAGGACAAAGTGGAGCAGGGGAGTAGGAATAGTCAGACAGCTACATGTGCTCTCTGAAAGGTTCTATGTGGCTGGCAAAGGCTTCCCCTGAAAGATGGACAGAGTGCCTGTGAGAAATGTTGTCAGCCGGCTATCTAAAGGTTTTAAGAGCCTTGGTCAGAGCCACAAATCCTCATTCATCAGGAAGGATTTTGTGGTTGAAAGGAAAGGTTTGGACTAAGTTTTTTTTTAATTTTCTTTTTCTTTTTTAAAATTTACATCCAAATTAGTTAGCATATCATGCAACAATGATTTCAGGAGGAGATTCCTTAATGCCCCTTACCCATTTGGCCCATCCCACCTCCCACAAACTCTCCAGTAACCCTCTGTTTCATCTCCATATTTATGAGTCTCTTATGTTTTGTCCCCCCTCCCTGTTTTTATATTATTTTTGTTTCCCTTCCCTTATCTTCATCTGTTTTGTCTCTTAAAGTCCTGATATGAGTGAAGTCATATGATTTTTGTCTTTCTCTGACTGAATAATTTCACTTAGCATAATACCCTCCAGTTCCATCCACATAGTTGCAAAGGGCAAGATTTCATTCTTTTTGATTGCCAATTAATGCTCCATTGTATATATGTACCACATTCTCTTTATCCATTCATCCATAGATGGGCATTTGGGCTCTTTCCATACTTTGGCCATTGTTGATAGTGCTGCTATAAACATGAGGGTGCATGTGTCCCTTCAAAACAGCACACCTGTATCCCGTGGATAAATGCCTAGTAGTGCAATTGCTGGGTCATAAAGTAGTTCTATTTTTAGTTTTTTGAGGAACCTCCATACTGTTTTCCAGAGTGGCTGCACCAGCTTGCATTGCCACCAACAATGCAAAAGAGATCCTCTTTCTCCACATCCTCGCCAACATCTGTTGTTGCCTAAGTTGTTAATGTTAGCCATTCTGACAGGTGTCAGGTGACATCTCATTGTGGTTTTGATTTGTATTTCCCTGATGATGAGTGATGTGGAGCATGTTTTCATGTGTCAGTTGACCATCTGGATGTCTTCCTTGCAGAAGTGTTTATTCATGTCTTTTGCCCATTTCTTCACTGGATTATTTGTGTTTTGGGTGTTGAGTTTGATAAGTTCTTTATAGATTTTGGATACTAACCCTTTATCCGATATGTCATTTGCAAATATCTTCTCCCATTCTGTCGGTTGCCTTTTAGTTTTGCTGATTGTTTCCTTTGCTGTGCAGAAGCTTTTTATTTTGATGAGGTCCCAGTAGTTCATTTTTGCTTTTGTTTCCCTTGCCTCTGGAGACGTGTTGAGTCAGAAGTTGCTGCGGCCAAGATCAAAGAGGTTTTTGCCTGCTTCCTCCTCGAGGATTTTGATGACTTCCTGTCTTACATTGAGGTCTTTCATCCATTTTGAGTTTACTCTTGTGTATGGTGTAAGAAAGTGGTCCAGGTTCATTCTGCCTGTCGCTATCCAGTTTTCCCAGCACTACTTGCTGAAGAGACTGTCTTGATTCCATTGGATATTCTTTCCTGCTTTGTCAAAAATTAGTTGGCCATATGTTTGTGGGACCATTTCTGGGTTCTCTATTCTGCTCCATTGATCTGAATGTCTGTTTTTGTTCCAGTACCATACTGTCTTGATGATTACAACTTTGTAGTATAGCTTGAAGTCCGGGATTGTGATGCCTCCAGCTTTGGTTTTCTTTTTCAAGATTGCTTTGGCTATTCAGGGGTCTTTTCTGGTTCCATGCAAATTTTAGGATTATTTGTTCTAGCTCTGTGAAGAATGCTGGTGCTACTTTGATAGGGATTGCATTGAATGTGTAGATTGCTTCGGGTGGTATTGACATTTTAACAATATTTGTTCTTCCTATCCAGGATCATGGAATCTTTTTCTATTTTTTTTTGTGTCTTCTTCAATTTCTTTCATAAGCTTTCGATAGTTTTCAGTGTATAGATTTTTCACCTGTTTTGTTAGATTTATTCCTGGGTTTTTTTAATGGTTTTTGGTGAAACTGTAAATGGGATCGATTCCTTGATTTCTGTTTCTTTTGCTTCATTGTTGGTGTATAGGAATGCAACTGATTTCTGTGGGTTGATTTTATATCCTGCAACTTTGCTGAATTCATGAATCAATTCTAGCAGTTTTTGGTGGAATCTTTTGGGTTTTCCATGTAGAGTATCATGTCATCTGGGAAGAGTGAAGGTTTGACCTCCTCCGGGCCAATTTGGGTGCCTTTTATTTCTTTGTGTTGTCTGATTGCAGAGACTAAGACTTTCAATACTGTGTTGAATAACAGTGGTGAGAGTGGACATCCCTGTCTTGTTCCTAACCTTAGGGGGAAAGCTCTCAGTTTTTCCCCATTGAGGATGATATTAGCATTGGGTCGTTCATATATGGCTTTTATGATCTCGAGGTATGCTCCTTTTATCCCTACTTTCTTGAGGGTTTTTATCAAGAAAGGATGCTGTATTTTGTCAAATGCTTTCTGTGCATCGATTGAGAGGATCATATGGTTCTTGTCCTTTCTTTTATTGATGTGATGAATCACATTAATTGTTTTGCAGATAATCAACCAGCCCTGAATCCCAGGTATAAATCCCGCTTGGTCGTGGCGAGTAATTTTTTTAATGTATTGTTGGATCTGGTTGGCTAATATCTTGTTGAGGATTTTTTCATCCATGTTCATCAGGGAAATAGATCTATAGTTCTCCTTTTTAGTGGGGTCTCTGTCTGGTTTTGGGATCAAGGTAATGCTGGCTTCATAGAAAGAGTTTGAAAGTTTTCCTTCCATTTCTATTTTTTGGAACAGTTTCAAGAGAATAGGTGTGAACTCTTCCTTCAATGTTTGGTAGAATTCCCCGGGAAAGCCATCTGGCCCTGGACTCTTGTTTTTTGGCAGATTTTTGATGACTAATTCAATTTCCTTACTGGATATGGGTCTGTTCAAAGTTTCTATTTCTTCCTGTTTCAGTTTTGGTCATGTATATGTTTCTAGGAATTTGTCCATTTCTTCCATATTGCCCATTTTATTGGCATATAATTGCTCATAATATTCTCTTATTATTGTTTTTATTTCTGTTGTGTTGGTTGTGATCTCTCATCTTTCATTCTTGATTTCATTTATTTGGGTCCTTCCCTTTTTCTTCTTGATCAAACTGGCTAGTGGTTTATCAATTTTGTTAACTCTTTCAAAGAACCATCTTTTGGTTTCATTGTTCTGTTCTACTGTTTTTTTTTTTTTTTTTTGGTTTTGATAGCATTAATTTCTGCTCTCATTTTTATTAGTTCCTGTATTCTGCTGGTTTTGGTTTTTATTTGCTGTTCTTTTTCCAGCTCCTTAAGGCATAAGGTTAGGTTGTGTATCTGAGATATTTCTTCCTTCTTTAGGAAGGCCTGGATTGCTATGTACTTTCCTCTTATGACCACCTTTGCTGCCTCCCAGAGGTTTTGGGTTGTAGTGTTATCATTTTCATTGGCTTCCATATACTTTTTAATTTCCTCTTTCACTTCTTGGTTAGCCCATACATTCTTTAGTAGGATGTTCTTCAGTCTCCAAGTACTTGTTACCTCTCCAAATTATTTTCTTGTGGTTGATTTTGAGTTTCATAGCATTGTGGTCTGAAAATATGCACGGTATGCTCTCGATCTTTTTGTGCATGCTGAGGGCTAATTTGAGTCTCTGTTTGTGGTCTATTCTGGAGAACGTTCCATGTGCACTGGAGAAGAATGTATATTGTGCTGCTTTAGGATGAAATGTTCTGAATATATCTGTTAAGTCCATCTGGTCCATGTGTCATTCAAAGCCATTGTTTCCTTGTTTATTTTTTGGTTAGATTATCTGTCCATTGCTGTGAGTGGGGTGTTGAAGTCTCCTACCATTATGGTATTACTATCGATGAGTTTCTTTATGTTTGTGATTAATTGATTTATATATTTGGTTGCTTCTGCCTTTGGAGCATAAATGTTTACAATTGCTAGGTCTTCTTGGTGGATAGACCCTTTGATTAGTATATAATGCCCTTCTGCATCTCTTGATACAATCTTTAAAGTCTAGATTTTCTGATGTAAGTATGGCTACTCTGGCTTTCTTTTGTTGACCATTAGCATGATAGATGGTTCTACATCCCCTTACTTTGAATCTGAAGGTGTCTTTAGGTCTAAAGTGGATCTCTTGTAAACAGTTTATAGATGGATCTTGTTTCCTTATCCATTCTGTTACCCTATGTCTTTTGATTGGAGCATTGAGTCCATTGACGTTTAGAGTGAGTACTGAAAGATATGAATTTATTGCCATTATGTTGCTTGTAGAATTGGAGTTTTTGGTGGTGTTCTCTGGTCCTTTCTAATTTTTTGTTGCTTTTGGTATATATATATATATATATATATATATATATATATATATATATTCATCTTTTCTCTCCTCAGAGAGTCCCCCTTAAAATTTCTTGCAGGGCTGGTCTAGTGGTCACAAACTCCTTTAATTTTTGTTTGTCTGGGAAACTTTTTATCTCTCCTTCTATTTTGAATGACAGCCTTGCTGGATAAAGAATTCTTGGCTGCATATTTTTCTGATTCAGCACATTAAATATATCCCACCACTCCTTTCTGGCCTGACAAGTTTCTGTGGATAGGTCTGCTGCAAACCTGATCTGTCTTCCCTTGTAGGTTAAGGACTTTTATTCCCTTGCTGCTTTCATGATTCTCTCCTTGCCTGAGTATTTTGTGAATTTGACTATGATATGCCTTGTTGATGGTCGGTTTTTGTTGAATCTAATGGGGGTCCTCTGTAATTCCTGGATTTTGTTGTCTGTCTTTCCCCAGGTTAGGAAAATTTTCCGCTATGATTTTCTCACATAACCCTTCTGCCCTTATTTCTCTCTCTTCCTCTTCTGGGACCCCTATGATTCTGATGTTGTTCCTTTTTAAATGAGTCACTGATTTCTCTAATTCTTTTTTTTTTTTTAATTTTTTTTCAACGTTTATTTATTTTTGGGACAGAGAGACAGAGCATGAACGGGGGAGGGGCAGAGAGAGAGGGAGACACAGAATCGGAAACAGGCTCCAGGCTCTGAGCCATCAGCCCAGAGCCTGACGTGGGGCTCGAACTCCCGGACCGCGAGATCGTGACCTGGCTGAAGTCGGACGCCTAACCGACTGCGCCACTCAGGCGCCCCTCTAATTCTTAAATTGTGCTCATTTGCCTTAATCTCCCTCTTTTTTCTGCTTTGTTATTCTCTATAAGTTTGTCTTCTATATTGCTGATTCTCTGTTCTGCCTCGTCCATCCTTGCTGCTGTTGCATCCATTCATGATTGCAGCTCAGTTATAACATTTTTTATTTCATTCTGGCTATTTTTTTTTACCTCATTTATCTCTGCAGAAAGAGATTCTAATCTATTTTTGACCCCAGCTAGTATTCTTATTATTGTGATTCTAAATTCTGGCTCAGACATCTTGCTTGTGTCTGTGTTGGTTAAATCCCTGGCTGTCGTTTCTTCATGCCCTTTCTTTTGGAGTGAATTCCTTCATTTTGGCATTTTGAAGGGAGAAAAGGAATTAATGAGGTAGAAAAATTGAAATTAAAAAAATTAAAATAAAAAAATATTAAAATTAAAAATTAAACACATACACACACACGCAAATCAAATAGATGATGCTAGATCCTAGGTGTGTTTTGGTCTGGGTGTTGAAAGTGGTTTGACAGATTAGAGAAAAGAAATGTGGGGGGAGAAGAAAGAAAAAGGAAATCGTTTAAGAATTTGAAAAAATGAATACACTGGAGTAGACTAAAATGAGATGATGGAGGTAAAGTAGAATTTGAAAACATATACACAAAATTAAAGAATATAGCAGAAAAAAATTAAATAAAAATACTTTTAATAAAAATTAAAAATAAATATGGATTTTTTTCATTTTATGTATTTAAGAAAAAAGAAAAGAAATGAAAAAGAAAAAACATAAAAAAAGAAATCGTTTGAAAATTTGAAAAAAATGAGTACACTGTAGTAGACTAATATAAAATGATGTAAGTAAAATAGAATTTGAAATAATTTACATAAAAGCAAAAATGTAGTAATAAAATTAAATAAAATATTTTTAATGGAAATTTAAAGTAAAAATGAAGTTTTTCTGTTTCTGCATTCAAGAAAAAGAAAAGAAATGAAAAAGGGAAAAAAAGAAAAAGAAAGAAAAGGAAATTGTTTGGAAATTTGAAAAGGTGTGTACACTGAAGTAGACTAAAATAAAATGATGGAAGTAAAGTAGAATTTGAAAAAATTTACACAAAAGTAAAAAATATAGTAATAAAAATTAATGAAAAATATTTTTAATAAAAATTGAAAATAAAAATGAATTTTTTCTCTTTCTGTATTCAAGAAAAAGAAAAGAATTTTAAAAGAGAAAATGGAAAAAGAAAAAAAATAAAGAAAATTGCACAGATGAATCTGCTAACAGATTGAAGTAGACTGCAATTGCTTCGTTTTCCGCTAGAAATCAGTCTTTGTAGCTCTTTAAAGTCCATAAATTAAGCCAGCGGTGAGATTTGTGTTCTTGAAGAGCAAAGTTGGCCTGGTTGGGTGGGGCTCAGTGTAACAGCTCCGCTCTCCACTAGGCTGGGGTGGATTGTTGCAGCGCTCCTAGGTGCATATGCGCATGTGTGGGAGTGATGAAAATGGCGCCACCCAGCTACACAGTCTGTTCTCCCAGATCAGCAATCATGCACCTGTCCTCTATCTTCAGCTCTTGTCCACTCCCCACTTTTTCACTCTCCGTAGCCAGGTCCCAGGCAGTACCTCTCTCCCAAGTTTTATCTCAGATGCGGCTGTTTTCCCCGGCCCCTTAGTTCCAAAGGACTGTGGCTTTGACCCGTTCCACCCCTCTGCGGGAGGGTCTCACCGAACAGTGGCTGAATGAGCAATGGTTGAATGTTGGCTGCATCCAGGAATGCCCGCTGGGCCCTGCTGTTGCCGGTGCCCCAGGACTGCAGCCGGGTGCCAGCCCACCCCAAAAAATGCTCGTGAGACAGTGTAGCAGCAGCGTTTCAGGGATTATGGAAAATCACAACACACATATGGCACCAGGCTTCACCCTTAACGATGTTGTCCCAGCTCCAGCAAACGTTGCCGCCTTCTGGGATCTGCTGGAACCAGGTGGCTTCAACAGTCTCTACCAAATGTCCTTCCAGCAGTGGAACTGCTTTTCCCCATGTGGCCTGAGAAGCTCCTAGACCCCACTCTGTTCCTGGGGATTTGCCCTTCCCACCAGAGCACCGCCAGGTATCGAGCTCCGGAGTTGCAGCCTTTGCGCTCCCCTTGTTTACAGTCTTAATGGAATTTAAACCCTCTCCTTTCTCCTTTCTTCCTTTTTTAGTTTAGTCCCTGTGGCTGTTTCCAATTTTCTACTCTCTCTCCAGCCGCTTTCAGGGAGAGATGCTCTTCCCACCTTCTCCGCCCCCCTAGTCTCTGTCCTCTCTCTGCCCGCGAAAGGGGTTCCCTACATTTCGCGGCTTCTCGCTCCCCAAGTTCAGCTCTCCACGCCATGTACCCGCTGAATTCTGTGGTTCAGGTTGTGTAGATTGTTGTGTTAATCCTCCAATCAGCTTTCTAGGTGTGTAGGGTGGTTTAGTGTGGTCTGACTGTATTTCATGGATGTGAGACACACAAAAAGCTTCCCTGCTGTTTCGACATTTTGGCTTCTCCCCTGGACTAAGTTTTTTCAACTTTATTCATGGAATCAGAGTAAAATTTATAGTAAATAAGCGTCATGAGTCATGGCAGCATTATTCACAGACAAATGCCAAAAGGTGGAAGCATTTCAGGTGTCCGTTGACAGAGGACTGGATAAACAAAATGTGGTATATGCGTACAATAGAATACTATTTGGCATTACAAAGGAAGGAAATTCTGACACAGGCTACAATATGGATGAAGCTTGAAGACATTATGCTCAGTGAAATAAGCCAGTCAGAAACTTACTGCATGATCCTACTTGTATGAGGTACTTAGAGTGATCAAATTCACAGAGACAGAAAGTAGAATGGTGGTTGCCAGGGTGGGGAGAGGGGAATGGGAGCCGTTCGATGGCTCCACAATTTCAGTTTTGCAAGTTGAAAAGAGTTCTGTGGATGGATGGTGGAAATGGTTGCACAACATGAATGTACTTAATGCCATTTAATTGTGCACTTTAAAATGGTTAAGATGGTAAGTTTTATGTTGTGTGTATTTTTCCACAATAAAAAAGAAAAGCTTGGTGAGAAAGATAATGTGCTGTTTGCACAAAAGCTTGCAGTTCTTTAAAGCATGGTTTTCAACATGTGCTCCATGAAAGCTCTCATGAGAAAAAGATTCTGTTGTTCAAAGCTAGAAAACCTTTTGTACATTAGGTACAGAAGAGTCTCTGATAAGGTCTGCATTGAAAGTTATTAGGCTTTTCATGTGTATTTGATCCTAAAACACCTTTTCCCAGAGACCCCTTAAACACCTGTTAGCACTCCCATTCTGCAAAATATCAGCTTGGAAAGCACTATATAAATCTTCCTCCCATCTGTATAGAAGATGTGTCTAGAAAGCAATGGGTGGTTTTCTTCATAGACTTTGGAAACTCAATTCTTTATAGACATATCTAGTGACCTTTGTGATTAGCAATTAGAGATTAATATGTTATGCTTTGTTAGTTCAGTAAAGAGACCATAAATAAAAAGCTCTCAGGGTGTAGATAGGTCTTCTGACCTCCCTTCTTCAAAATTAGTCATTTGGATTTTGCTGATAATGGATGCCACCACAGTCACCCTGACAGCAGCTACCACTGAGATTGCAGGCTTGTTGATGTGGTTGAAGTGTTGGGGTTTGGAGCCAATGAAAAATAGAATTCTTGAGGTGTCTTTGGTGCAAAAAGGTGGTTTATTACAGCACTGGGACAGGACCCGTGGGCAGAAAGGGCTGCACTGGGGTTGTGAGGAGTGACTGATTATATAAGATTTTCTATCCTATGGAGGGGAGGGTTATGTTAGGGCTCTAGGAAATTGAGTCTATAGGTTTCTGGAGATTGCCTTTTGCTTGCAAATCATTAAGGCAGTTGCAAACTGATGGAGACTCCCTCCTGCATGACTGTGATCTCTATCAGTTAACTATTTGCTTTTGGTCAGCTGGGAGTGCCTGAGGAATGTCACACATACCCCACCTGGTGGGGGGTTGTGGGGTGCTAGCTTGTGCTTTGTCCTCAGCTTGCCTTTTTCTCCCTCATCACCATAATTTGCAAATAAAAATCAGCCAGGTGGTAGTAACTGTCCCTAGACAGGCTTTTTTTTAATCTGCCAGATGCTTCCCTTTACCATGACTGATGCAAATGGTCAATAGGTCCTACTTGGATAGAGAGACAAATGTAAGAAAAGGTCTTGCTTTCATACTTATTATTTAATGCTTGGATTTTCTCCTGCATCTCCATCCAGGAAAGTTACAGAAAAAGAAATTATCTCACCGTGTATCTTAGGTCCACCAGTCAACATTTTGGGCAAATTATTTCCACCTTCTGGATTTTGTATTTCCTAGCTCTAAATTAAAGAGGTTGGATTAGATTGCAAAAGTTCCTTCTGGTTTTAAAAAAAACCATTTTGTTTTGATAAAAGGAGTAATTTTCCTTTTTCTTGGTAAGTCAACATTTCTGTCTTTATGAAGTTTTTAAAGTCTGGATATTTCCTGTTTATAAATATCTGCAATTTGCATACAGTGTGTTTCATACTTAGAAAACACTTTTCTTATCAATTCTATTGTTCTTCTGTTACCTTTATTGCTAGGCTTTTGACAGATTGTTCTTAGAAAAGGTGGAAGTTTTAAGCCCTCAGCTATTTTGAAAGAGAATAGAACATTTAAAAGTGAAACAAAGCAAACTTTTAAAAACACCTGTAAGTGGCAACACTTAAGGACAACCATTAAAGGAAATGCAATGGAGTCTAAAAGTTCCAAACCAGAAAAGAGAAAAGAAATGGAATAAGAAGGCAAACATGCCAGAAACTCAAAATTAAAAAAAAAAAATCACACACACACACACACAGAGCACAAAGTAAAAAATGGTAGGAACAAGCCCAAAAATTGAAATAATGAATAAGATGTTAATGACTTAAATATACTACCTAAAACAGACTTTGGAAAGTCTCTTTGGAAAACAGTAACGTAAAATTCGGCCATGTGCTTTTACAAAAGACATGCCCAAAACTTAAAGACATGGGAAGGTTAAAAGTGAAAAGGATAGAAAAAGATAAAACACACAAATGTTAAACAAAAGGAAGCTGGACACAAGATATTCATTTCAAATAAAACAGACCTTAAGACAAAAAGCATCTTCAGGAGTAGAGTGGTCTCTGCATAGTATTTACAAATTACCAGAAAGATGCTTTCAACATAGTTTCAAACACATAAAGCAAAAATTGGTAAGATACCTGGAATTCCCAGGAGAAATGGGTGAATTCATCATCGGAGTAGACTATTTGGATGAAAAAAAATTTCAACTGCAGATAAGCGAACAGACAAATATGAGAGTTGTGGTTTGGATTCACTGGTAAAGTATGTTGTTTCACTTACAAAATTTGGCTGAGTGCCTAGTTAGTTTTAACCACCAGTCTAGATTTTGGGTGACAGTGGTGACACCCAGGTGTGGTCCCTGATATTATGACTCAGATCCCAGGTCCCAGGGCAGTCTGGAGAAGGGTGGCCAGGACGCCCTCACCACAGCATGGCATTTAGAGGTATAGTTCACGTATTTTGGAGCTAGTCTTGTTTGGGTCTTGCCTCTAGCACTCAGGAGATATATGTTTGGGGGCAGAAATTTAATATTGATTGATAAAATGGGTGCAATGCCCGCCACCAGGTGTAGGTGGATGACACAACAAAAAGTATTTTAGCTCTTAGCACCATGGTTGGCCTGAGCTCTCAATTCTTGCTAGTTACTTATTATTACATGGTATTTTGGAAAAAGCATCAACAGTTGCTGCTGAACCTGGTGATAAAGCTTTAATAACAATCTGGTAACAGTACTTAGTGGATGAGTATAAGATAGATGAATCCATTCTCCCACAAATCCTAGTATTCCGGTTTCTATTCTCTTTAGCCAACTTTAGAGTTTGGCATACTTGGGGCTCACAGTTGGTGAACCTGAACATTATGGCTATTTTCAACAGTTCTTTGTGTGCTTAGAGTTTCAGAGTCAGGGTAATGTGGATGGGAGGGCAAAAGGCAAGCTGAGGGCAAAACATGTGTTGACACCTGGTAAATCTCCACTGCCTTAAGGCGGGATACATACATGTAAAACATTCCTCAGCACTCCTCACTGCCTGACTACAAAGGCAGAGCTAAAACAAATGATCAACTGATAAAGATCGCAGTCCTGTAGGCCATGAAACTCCACTATAGTTTATAACTCTTTTTTTTTAAATTTTTTTTTCAACGTTTTTTATTTATTTTTGGGACAGAGAGAGACAGAGCATGAACGGGGGAGGGGCAGAGAGAGAGGGAGACACAGAATCGGAAGCAGGCTCCAGGCTCCGAGCCATCAGCCCAGAGCCCGACACGGGGCTCGAACTCACGGACCGCGAGATCGTGACCTGGCTGAAATTGGACGCTTAACCGACTGCGCCACCCAGGCGCCCAGTTTATAACTCTCTTAATTATTTACAAGAAAATCAGAATCTTTTTTTTTTTTTTTTTTGAGACAGAGAGCATGAACGAGCACGTGTGCACTCATGCACATGGGGGAGGGGCAGAGGGAGAGGGAGAGAAAGAATCTTAAGCAGGCTCCTTGCTGAGCATGGAACTCTACCCCGTGACCGTGACATCATGACCTAAGCAGAAATCAAGAGTCAGATGCTTAACCGGCTGAGCTACCCAGGCACCTTGAAAAACACAATCTTAATAACAGTCAGCCCACCAGGAACCTATAGACTCAATTTTCTACAGCCCTAATGTCACCTTCACCTCCATAGGATAGAAAACCCTGTATAATCAGCCACTCCTCGCAATCACAATGCAGCTCTTTCTGCCCATGGGTCGTGCTATGATAAAAACACATTTTTGCACTGCAAAACATCTCAACAATTCTTTCTTGACCATTGGGCTCGATGATCCTGCATCAGTGAAATGTTTCTTACTTTGCCTCCTGGTTCAAAATGGTCACTTTACCCAGGACGTGCCTAGATATTCTAATAAGATATTTGCATAAAACTCAGAATATGAAACTATTAACTCTTTTTTTTTAAAAAAAATACTTTAGGGGCGCCTGGGTGGCGCAGTCGGTTAAGCGTCCGACTTCAGCCAGGTCACGATCTCGCGGTCCGGGAGTTCGAGCCCCGCGTCAGGCTCTGGGCTGATGGCTCAGAGCCTGGAGCCTGTTTCTGATTCTGTGTCTCCCTCTCTCTCTGCCCCTCCCCCGTTCATGCTCTGTCTCTCTCTGTCCCAAAAATAAATAAACGTTGAAAAAAAAAATTAAAAAAAAAATACTTTATAAGTGGCTGCCTGTTTGTGAGCTGCCACTTCATTTTAAGAGATCAACACCAGGGGCACCGGGGTGGCTCCAGATGGTTGAGTGTCCGACTCTTAATTTCGGCTCAGGTCATGATCTCACAGTTGGTGGGTTTGAGACCCACAGGCTCTGCGCTGACAGTGTGAAGCATGCTTGGAATTTTCTCTCTCTCTGTCTCTGCTCCTCCCCTGCTCATGTGCTCTCTTCTCTCAAAACAAATAAATAAACATTAAGAGATCAACACCAAATGAGGCCAGTATTCAAAACAGAGGTCCCAAGGCACTTCCACCAACTGTCATTCATGTCAACATCAATAAGTGTTTACTAAACTCTTGTTAAATGTCAGAAACATTCCTATGTTGAGCGTGGTGGAGAATACAACTCTGGATAAGTCATGATTCCTACTTTGGAGGATCTTACTGTTTAGTGGGAGAAATAAGACAGATACAAAACTCTTATCTTCCTGAGAACAGAAGCAAGGCAGGGATGTCTACTCTTGCCACTTCTACTCCACATTGTTCTGGAGATAAAAAATCAATATAATAAGGTAAAAATTAAAAAAGATAAATGAAAGACATAAATATTGGAGACGAATAATTAAAACACTTTATCCTCAGACAAATAAAAACTACTACAAGTAGTGAATTTACCAATGTCATAGGATACAAGGTCATTATACAAAAATCAATTATATTTCTATATACTAGCAATGAAACTTGGAAAATAAAATTTTAAAAGCATTACCACTTACAATAACATAAAAAATATAAAATGCTTACGAATAAATTTAACTAGAGGTGTTCAAGTCCTGTACCTTGACAATTACATAGCATTGTGGGGAGAAATTAAAGATCTAAGTACATGGGGAGATAGCCCATGTTCATGATGAGAACCCTCAACGTTGTTAAAATGTTAATTCTCTCTAAATTCCTCTGTAGAAATACAACCCTAAACAAAATGCCTTAGAATTTTTTGTAGAAATCAATAAGCAGATTTTTAACACTTACAAAAAATAGAAAAGACCTTTAAAATAGTTGAAACAATCTTGAAAAATAACAGTTTTTGCTTCCTAACTTTAAGAATTATAAAACTACAGGGGTGCCTGGGTGGCTCAGTCAGTTAAGCATCCAACTCTTGGTTTCGACTCAGGTCATGATCTCACACTTTTGTGAGTTCAACCCCCACAGAGGGTTCTGTGCTGACAGTGTGGAGGCTGCTTAGGATTGTCTCTCTCCTCCCTCTCTCCCCCCTCCCCTGCTCATGCTGTCTCTTTCTCAAAAATAAAGAAATAAACTTAAAAAACAAGAATTATAAACTGTAGTGATTAAGACAATGTGACAGGGGCATAAGAACAGACAAATAGACAAATGGAATAGAATATAAAGTCCAGAAATAGGCCCACACATGTACTACAGTCAGTCAATTTTCAATAAATTACCAAAGGAATTTGATGGGATATGAAGGTTAATTTACCAAAGGTGATGAAACAACCAGATTATTGTATGGGAATTATGAACCCTAGCCCTATCTCATAGCATGTACAAAAATTAATTTGATATAGATCATATACAAAAACACAAAAACTATAACTATAAGGCTTCTATAAGAAAACATACAGGGGTGCCTGGGTGGCGCAATTGGTTAAGCGCCCGACTTCAGCCAGGTCACGATCTCGCGGTCCGTGAGTTCGAGCCCCGCGTCAGGCTCTGGGCTGATGGCTCGGAGGCTGGAGCCTGTTTCCGATTCTGTGTCTCCCTCTCTCTCTGCCCCTCCCCCGTTCATGCTCTGTCTCTCTTTGTCCCAAAAATAAATAAAAAACGTTGAAAAAAAATTAATTAAAAAAATTAATTAAAAAAAAAAAAACATACAATAGTTTTGTTACCTTGAGGTGGGCAAAATTTTCTTAATTAGAACATAATCCATTAACCATAAATAATAAATTACACTGAAACAAAATTTTAAAACTTCTTATCTGAAGATACCATTAAGAAAACGAATGGGTGGCTCAGTCGGTTAAGTGTCTGACTTCGGCTCAGGTCATGATCTCACAGTTCATGGGTTCAGGCCCCGCATCAGGCTCTGTGCTGACAACTCAGAGCCTGGATCCTGCTTCGGATTCTGTGTCTCCCTCTCTCTCTGCCCCTCCCCCACTCACGCTCTCTCTTTCTCTCAAAAGTAAATAAACATTAAAAAAAGAAAATGAATAGGCAAGCTACAGACTGGGAATATGTAATTGAGATGTATGTTTACATCAAATAGACACTTAAATTCAGAATATATACAGAATTTCCACAGCTCAACAACACAAAGACAAAACCCCCCATTATTACTATTATTTTTGTTTTTTGTTGTTTTTGTTTTTTTGATTTTTTTTGAGAGAGAGGGAGGGAGAGAGAGAGAGAGAGACTGAATCTTAAGCAGGCTGCATGCCCAGTGTGGAGCCCAACACAGGGCTAGATCCCACAACTCATGACCTGAGCTGAAATCACAAGTTGGATGCTTAACCAACTGAGCCACCCAGGTGTCCCCCAAACCCCCATTTAAAAGACACTCCACAAAAGAAGAACTACAAATGCTCAGTAAGCATATGAAAAGATACTCAACATCATTAGTTATCAAGAGAGTGGAAATTAAAACCACAATAAGGCATCACTTTATATCTACTTAAATGGTTAAAATGAAAGGGACTGACACAGCAAATATTGGACATGACATGGAGTAGCTATTACTCTTGTATGTTGCCAGTGGGAGTGTAAAAAGTTACACCCACCTTGAAAAACTATCTAGCAGTTTCTTATGAAGTTAAACAGACACCTATTTGGGAATTCTCTCTAGAATTTTTGCCACTGGTTATTTACCCAAGAAAAAAGAAAACAGGGTCCACAACTGAGACTTGCACATGAATGTTCAGAGTGGTTTTATTCATGATAGCCCAAAACTGGAAAAAAGACATATTATCAATAGAAGAATGGATAAATGCATTGTAGTGTATTCTTATAATGCAATACAATTCAACAGTAAAAATGAATGAACAAATAGAGCACACAACAGCATGGGTGAATCTCAAAAACATCATGGTGAGTGAAATAAATCATGTACCAATGTATACAAAAGTGTGCATATTGTATAAAATTCTAAAGCAGACAAAAGTAATCTATTGTGATAGAAATCAGGACATTGCCACTTTGGAGGATAGAGGGTGGGGATTAACTGGGAAGGAGCATTAAAAAACTTTCTAGAATGATCGATATGATGGGGGGAAATAAGTATATTCATTTGTGACAACTTACTGATATAGAAACTAAGATCTGTGCACCGCATGGTATGTGAATTAAAAAGGAAGAAAAAAATTCTCTTACATAGTAACCACGAGAAATTCCACTAATTCCTACCTAAATCACAAATTCAAACATCCTACTGGAACTACATTCTTCTTGACCTCGTGGATCTCTCCACCTTGACGGCCCTGCCATTTTTCTGTATCCACCACTCTCATTTCTTCACTTCCCTCTACCAGGATGGAGTCCATGGCCCATTATTATTATTATTGCTCCCTTGTAGATAACCTCAACTCTTTTGCCTCTTTTCTTCCTATTCCATTTACCGGTTGCAGCTCAACCCTGCATAAAGCAAGCCACTGCTTGTTCTGTGCCTGCTTGCATGCACCTGAGTGTTTCTGGGCAAAAATCCCACAACTGGGTAGACTGACGTGACTCTAGTTCTGTGATGACCAACCTTCTTCTAAGCTCGTGATTTCCAACCTCACTGCTGACAGCCCATTTTGCTCTCCTCAAGGAATATTCTAGCTTTACTCATTCCATATTGTGTTCCTCTTAGCTCATCACTTTGACTTGTATTAATTTTTTTAAAGCCCCAAACAGCATATAATAAAGAGAGTCTATCCATTTCTCCCTGCTACCAAATCCAAACACCTCATGGCATTACCACCCAATTTTCCTTCTCTCCTTTGTCTGGGAGGTGGTATCCTCCTCTCCTCTGCAAGGTCAGGGACCCATTGGTGCACTGGATCCCACCCTCTATTTGCCTTATCCAACTGTTCCTTTGTTAGGGTTTCTGCTCTCACTGTCTTTAACCCTTAGCTCTCTATTGGATCCATCCAATAAATATTCAAACATCTGTATGCCACACTAATCTCCAGCTATTGCCCTGATCTCCTACTTAGCTGCTCTTCTAAGAGCTTCCAGGTCACATCCTTATCTCTTATTTTATCTTCAGTGTATTCAGTTTTGCTCCTGCCTCCTCCCCACCACAGAAACTGATCTTGTTAGGTGGTTGGTTTCACGCTGCCATGCCAGTGATGATTTCTCTGTCCTTCTTTTACTGGAACTTTCTGTGACATTCTAGTCTGTTAACTACTACCTTCGGAGTGCTATGCTTCTTCTCTTGGCTTCCATGGCACCAAACTCCCTTGATTTTCTCCTAACTCCTGGTCCCAGACTCCTTTGCTGACACCTCTGCTTCCTCCCCTGCCCGAATTCTAACACTTGAGTTCCTCAGGGAGCAGTCCATGGTCTTCTTCTTCTCCCCTTAAATCTTCATTCCACGAATTTATGTTTTTATCTCTTATGACCCCTAAATGATTATCTGTAGCCCAGCTCTTTCTTCTGGTCCCCAGACTCTTGTATTCAATGACTTTTACTTAGTATTTCTAAATTTGATGGCTCACAGAGGTCCCAACATTAACATGTCCCAGAGTAAGTAATTGATTTCTCCATTTCCACCCCTCCATTATTCTTCCATGTTTGGGTCCATTGCACCAAAGCAGAACCAGCTCCATCTTTCCTGCTACCTTCTTCTTTTGTCCTCTTCCCCTCAACACACATATTCTAATTCATCACAAATTGCTCTGGATTTTATCTCTAAAACATGTCTTGAAATTATCATTGACATGTCCATATTCCTGTGCACAGATGTAACCCAAGCCATTCTCACCTCTTGTCTGACTCCTGCCTAACTTCCAATCGGTCTTCCTATTTCACCTCATGCCCCCCTTCAATCCACTCCCACGTAGCAGCCAGAATGATTAAATAAAGGAGTATAAGATAATATCTCCCACTCACCCTTAACTGTCCACCCCCACCCCCCTGCATTGAAAACTATCAAGGAAGTTTTTCACTTAAAACACAACCTAAAAACCCTTAACATGGTCTCAAGGACGCACACGATGTAGTTTTCCTCACCAACCTCCCCTTGAAACACTTTTCCTCTCATTCACTATATCAGTTTCCCTCTTCACCTTAGTACCTGAAGTAACCAACCTCTTCCCTTTCAAGAAGTTTGTACAACCTGTTCACTCTGCCTGGGACATTCTTTCTGCCACTCTTTGCCTGGCTCCCTCTGAGTCAATACACTCAGTTCCAACATCACTTCCTCAGTATGGTCTCTGTTTTTCTGTGTCCTGACAGTCCGGTATTTTCTATTGTAACAACCCAATTTGTAAATATATGTTTATTTGTGTGTGTATTTGTTTAATGTCAGTTTTCTCTAAAGATGTTTAATATCCATGAAGATAGAGACCAGGCCTGTTTTGTTTGCCCCTGTAGATCAGTAATTACAGTCCCTGACCTGTAGTGGATGCTCAATAAGTAATTGTTGAATGAATTTATTGTTTAATATGGTAAAAATAATAATTTTCCCAGGATGCAATCAATTGTCTGTTTTTCTGCAACTATTCCTAATCCCCTAATCCCTAATCCAGGATGTATCGCTCCTACAAAGTGTAGTTTATAGCTTTCTGTATTTACATTTACTATGCTACTGATGGTAGATATTCCTAATATTCCATTCTCCCCCACTTTGAGTTACAGGTAAGATTATATTTTCCTACTGTGTTAGGTTAGGTTATTATTCCTGACATCTTCTGCTCCTCCATTGTGATAAGATTATTACACCTCCTGACCCTTTGGCTTACTCATCAGGCTTCCTCATCTGACCTGTGGTACTTCTCTATTTGAGAGACTATATTTCTCTGATATCAGATATAGCCACGTGACTTATGGGAAAGGAGGTGTGCCACTTCTGAGAAGAAGCATTACAGCCACTGCACCAATCCACAAACTCTCTTTCCCATCTGTTGTCAGAATGGCAATGTCTCATGTAGGAGCTGCTCCTTTAGCTTGTATCCCAAGGCTTTAGGTGACCTCTAGGTAGCATGTCACATGAGCAAGAAATATATTGCCTCTAAACCATTGACATTTTGGGGGTTAATTGTGGCCACAGTTTAACCCAAACTAAACTGCCTGATAGACGCACTTCCTTGAAGTCATGTGTGGCCATTGTGACTGCTTTGGCCAACAAAATGTGAGCAGAAGTGATCTGTATCACTTCTAGGAGAGTTTAGCTTGATCATGTCTCTCTAGACTTCAGAAGTCATGACTTCGGGTCCAAATGCAGTGGAGGGGTGAATGAATCAGCAACAGATGTAATGAGGAGTAGATATTTATGACTTGATACAGGGAGAGAAAATGAGATTGCCTGGAAGAAAATCTCCTGCACCTGATACAAAGGTGCCTTGACTCTCTGATCCAAATCCTTACTGCTGCCTTTGCATTTGCTGGGATAGGACCTGACCTACAAAGAAGTCCTGGGTGTCAGAGACCACAAAATACCATCTCTGTGTGGCTCACCACTAGTGAAGTCAAGGAACTTTGTGTACTTACTGAGGCAGTATGGCCCAAGGCAAGCTAGGAGTCCATGATTTCTCCCTATCTGCTGGTTGTCACTGGTGTGTGGGACTCAGGGTCTTTCTCCAAGAAGTACCTAATTGACATCACTGGTTTATTGACAGATGCATGTGGCCAGGAGGTTCTTTTGAAAGTGACTAAAATACCTTATAAAATACTGCCAAGCCCCAAATTCAACTTCAAGAAACATCTCCTGAATATCTGCTCTATTACTGGCAATTGAAGTTATTTCCTTATAACCACCAAGTAAGGAAAATAATATCTCCATTAGACAGATGGTGACATTAGTTCAGAGAGTGTAGGGATCTTGCCCAAGAATGCGAGTGTGAGTGGAGAGCCTGGGTTTGAACACAAAAATTTGAATTCTATTCTCTCTCTCAATCTTTCTCTTTCTGTCTCTCGCTCTGTCCCTGTCCCTGTCTCTCCCTCGCTGTATGTTAGTGACGCTGCATACACCACCACTATCCTCTTAATATTTCTTCCTCTAGATCTCATCCCTAGAATTTTTTTCCTTGAATGCTCTTCCTACTGGCATGGTGTTAAAGGAAATTTTTCAGTCTCCTGGAAAGAGTTCTTGTGTGATAAAAATCAGTTCTTAGGAGTGTAATGGAAGAGGCCAGGGGGGCAAGCTTTGAGAATCAAAATAGCAAGACCTTTCCTGATTCCTGTTGGTTATTCTCGCACCAGCTGTGATGGGCTGAGGTGGGAAACCGGGGATTCATAGAGCTCCCAGTTGGAGCCACTGGCCCAAGACAGTCCTCTCAGAGATGCTTCAGATGCCTGAGGCATCACCTAGTGTCCATGTGAACACAGTGAGATGCTCCAGAGGAGGAGGCCAGCCATGGGATCTCTCTCCCAGAATGCCTCCCAGAACTCCCACCAGCTGTGGACTTCTCAAGTTGGAGAACACACCATAATTAGGGGGTATGCCGGGGCAGCTGCAGGCAACTATCACTCAGACAGAGCCACCCACTGCTCCCACTTGCTGCTGCCATGTCTGTCCTGAAGTTGATCTGCAACTCTTGGAGGTGACTAATCATCAGGTAGTAGTTCTACCAAGGGTTTCAGGACTTGTAGTCACTTGGGGCTCCAGAAATGTCCTGGTGGGAATTGGGATGACCTACATGTATGTTAAGCTTTGTTCAGCAACAAAGCTTCTAGTCGTCCTCCCCATGCTTTACTTTCTTTCCATGGATGCTTGGTAGGAAAGGGCTGGATCTCCAGGTCTTTAATGAGGGAGAAGGCAGGCACTAGGCATGTGAAGAGGGGTGCAAAGTTGGACTCTTTAATTCAGGTCATGCCAATTACTGCTTCTTGGAGTTGATATCTGTTTTTTTTTTATTTAAAAAAATTTTTTTAATGTTTTTATTTATTTTTGAGACAGAGATAGACAGAGCATGAGCAGGGGAGGGGCAGAGACAAGGAGACACAGAATCCGAAACAGGCTCCAGGCTCTGAGCTGTCAGCACAGAGCCTGACACGGGGCTCGAACTCACGGACTGTGAGATCATGACCTGAGTTGAAGTCGGACGCTTAACTGACTGAGCTACCCAGGTGCCCTGATATCTGCTTCTTATACCCTATTCCTATACCCTGGAAAACTGGCCTTTACAGGCAGGAGCCAGGAACTATATTGTTCCTTATCTCATTCTACAAAGGCCAGTACAGCATCATGACACTTGCTACACAGTATAAAAGTGAGGAAGAGCTTCCCCACTCATGTCCAAGCAGAAAGGGACTTGAGATTGGGGGGCATTTGCTTTCTGAGGGGGGCACAGTGGGAACCTGGGAAACCTTCTGGAGAGAAAGGGAGGTTCTACTTGAGCAGCCAGCACAGTATCTAGCTACTCCTTTCCATAAGAGAGGTGAGAAAAGATTGTCTTAGCTTTCCAGGGCTTTCTCTGGAGTGGAGACAGATAAGTCCATGGTCTGACATTTTCCTGGCAGAGCTGACCCACCTGACTTGGTGCAGTTAAGTTGACATCATGCTTCTGAACACTCTGAGGCCACAGAGGTGGGCAGATGGGCCCAGCTCACCCTGCCTCTGCCTAGGGTTGGCTTTCTTTCAGCTACTTCCTGGAGTCCTTCCTCATCCTCTGCTAGACCAGTTCTCCTATATGTCCCTTTCTCACCCTTATAGTCTTTACTCACCCATTTCTTTTTTTTTTTTAATTTTTTTTAATGTTTATTTTTGAGAGAGACAGATTGTGAGCAGTACAGGGGCAGAGAAAGAGGGAGACACAGAATCCAAAGCAGGCTCCAGGCTCTGAGCTGTCAGCACAGTGCTTGATGCAGGGCTCGAACCCACGGACGGGGAGATCATGGCCTGAGCCAAAGTCGGATGCTCAGCCGGCTGAGCCACCCAGGTGCCCCTTTACTCACCCATTTCTGAACCGCTTCCATCCCTTTAGCAAACATTCTTTCAAATTCCTTTTGAAATGTTCCTCATGGGCAAGCACCAATCATTGATTATGGCAGAGCTCCAACCCATGAGTGATTCTCATATGACCTTCAGTTTTCTGGAAAGTTTTACTCCACTTAAACCAGAATTTCGGTGATTGGAGTTTACTTAATTCAAATCCCTAAGATTTTCATTGTTGCTATTTTGTGAGGGTTTGTACCCTAACTTTTCCTTATTTGTCCAAATCCAGTGTTAACTAGATATCTGTACTGGTCAGTTCTCAGGGTCTACATGATCTTCTGGGTCATGAGGGAAACATGGGTGCCCAAGTTGTAATCTTGGGGATCCAGAAGAGTAGAAGGAGCACTGACTTTGGAATTAAAAAAGTGGGGTTAAAGTTCAAACTGCTGCTCACTCTTAGGTGAAATGAAAGTGGGGCTTCATTTGAAAATGAAATTTCTTCAGTTGAAAATGAGGCTTATCATACAGAGAAAGACATACCATATGGTTTCACTCTTATGTGGATCCCGAGAAACTTAACAGAAACCCATGGGGGAGGGGAAGGAAAAAAAAAAGAGGTTAGAGTGGAAGAGAGCCAAAACATAAGAGACTCTTAAAAACTGAGAACAAACTGAGGGTTGATGGGAGGTGGGAGGGAGGGGAAGGTGGGTGATGGGTATTGAGGAGGGCACCTTTTGGGATGAGCACTGGGTGTTGTATGGAAACCAATTTGACAATAAACTTCATATATTGAAAAAAAAAGAAAATGAGGCTTATGATATCATATATTATAATTTCTGAGGATACCACAAAGTGATCTATATAATAAAAGCATCAAAATACTGTACAAATTAGAGTACAAGATACAATCATGGTGGAAAGGAAGAAAAAAGGAGAAGAGTAATGATACAAATAAGTGTCAGATCATGATGACTTTCTCTCCTGGATGGGAGGGAGGCAGACTCAAGCAAACCATGTGAGAAGAACGGATGCCTTTCCTTCTGCCTTCCTCAGCTGAGTAGAGGTCACTGAGCAAATATTTACAGATGACTACCATGTGTCACTGGGGATACAAAAATAAGCGAGACCAGATCTCTGTGTTACATGCCACAATAGAGGTAGGAATACAATATAATGGAAACAGATGAGGGACCAATGAATTGTCCTGGATATTGCTGTGAGTCTGAGGCTATGGGCCTGGAGACACTGGTTGTATCTAAGCTGAGCTTTAGAGGATTCAGTAGGGGAAGGAATGAGGAAAGGAAGTTCTAGGCTGAAGGAATGACCTGGGCAAAGGCATTGGAGTTTGGTGGTGAGTTCAGGAATCAGAGACTAGTCTACCGGCCAAAAGATGGATTTTGTGGGAGAGGTGGCCAGAAATTAGGCTGGCAGATAAGCTGGTCCCAGATGGGTCTTGATGGCACATACAAGGAGCGTGACTCTCCTTTGGAGGGACAGGCCAGGGTAAATGGCTAGACTGAGTCTTGGACGTGAGTTGGGGGCCAGTTTGTCATAAACCTGGGTATGTGGGGGCATGCTGTAAAAGGTGAGTGACATAGGCTATGAGTGGTTACTTCCCTTAGGCCCAAAAAACTTGTTACGTAGTGGGGAGGGACATGAGCACAGGGAAGACAGAGCAGGGCCACCTCTCACCTGTCCTCAAGGTAGGGCCATGGTGAGCCATTTTCTATCGTTGGTGAGTCCAGCTTTCAGAGTTACTGGGCTTAATTTGTAGGAGTCCCAGACCTTGCCAGCAAGAAACTTCTTGGCACCTCCATCCACCAATGGATCTTTTAAAGGAGTCCACTCTATGCTTTGGTGGACAAGAGTCTCAGGCTGACAACATATTTTGTAATTCTACAAAACTGTCAGGAACATTTCAGAAGCTTGCTACTCAAGGATACTCCACTTTCAGAGGACTACTCGAGGATACTCCACATTAGGAAATACTGGTCCACACGGTTACATGTGAAAATAAGTAAGGAATAAACTAGAGCACTTCCATCACCTGATATCATTTTCTTTTCCTTAGCTACACCAATGCTAGACAAGAAATGGGAGTGTCCTTGTAGCAAGGTACAACTTGTTCAGAGCCGGGAAAGGCTCAGAGAACATGAATAAAAAGAGCCATTGCACACTAGGGCAGTCTTTGTCTTTGGAAAGAAAGATACAAAAAAAAAAAAAATCCAAGAATTCAAGCATTATCCCAAGCATTGTCAGAACTGGAAGTGCCTGTGGAATTTTATAGATGGGAAGGTGTCTTGCCAAAAATGTCAGAGAGAAGAGCAGATCCTTGGCTGTCACCTGAGCCTCTTGTCTCCTACACTGGGACTTTTTCTATGGCTTCATCTAACCCAATGCTTGGTTGCCAAAATTCTCTAGACCAGTTGAGTAGGGCCTCTGTCTATTCATAACAAAGTCATAGGGAAGCTTGGGAAATGTGTGTGTGTGTGTGTGTGTGTGTGTGTGTGTGTGTGTGTATTTACATATACACATTTATATTTACATATACACATTTATATTTACATTTTTTATGTATTTATGTGTATATATTTGTGTGTGTGTGCGCGCATGTGTGTACTTTTGGTGGGGTGGGGGGATAAATTCACAAGCTCTGCTCACAGACCCACCATGGAAGCACTTCTATTTAGCTCCAGGCAAAGTGTTTCATGCCTTTCCTGGAGTTGCTACTTTATTGGCACCCTAGATGGGGCTGTTGGGGCTGTATGATTCATTCACAAGATTCTTGTCACTCCAGTTCCTACTTCCATGTGAGATTCTCAGAATAATGGTGATAATAAGATAGAAATAATGAATAGGGAACATTCAATATAGGGAAGACACTGATAGTGATCAAGACTGAAAAATGACACATGCCAGGTCACTAAGGACTATTAAGTATTCTGGTCTGGCTACTCAACTGGAGAGAAAGGGCAGCCAAGAATCACAGGGATAGGAAATCTGCTAAGGGGCCATGAAGTGTCCCTGAAATAACTGTGGTTGCCATTCTATGTTCACCATCCCTGGAATCCTCTCCTATTCTCCCTTCCTTTAGGTCTTCTGTCTTCCTTCACATCTGCTTATGTCTTAAGTCTATGACTTCTAGACTAGGCAGCTTTTTGGAACATGGGGGGAAATGTTTTAGCCTCCATACAGGAAACCTCAGGCCCACAGGTTCTTAAGTCTATCAATACATCTGGTTCTCCTGACAGAAAAGGGGCCAAGTCCATCCTGCCTCCACCTTCTCTGCACACCCTGGGTCTGGGCTTCTGGAGGGACTGGTGGCTGTATTACATAAGTTGCATTTTATCTACTTCTACTTCTGGAAGAGTGAGGCTGAGACCTGGGCTCTTTTCTAGGTCTCCAAGGAGTCAAAATGTCAGATGGGTGAAAGCTAAGATTGGATTCCCTTCCCACAGTCTGGTTCTTCTCTCTCCCTATAACTTTTTTATATTCCACATTTCTTTGGGATTGTAGGATTTCCCATATGATCGTAATCAGATACCTGTTTTCTGTTTACTGGGTGTTCTCGGTCCTCAGAGCACATTATAGGGATTATGAGAGTAAAAATAGCTATAAACCATCTCTGTGTGGTTTTTCAGAAGACAGGCCTCGGGGCCGGTACCTGCCTCAGCCCCACAGACCCTAGACTCCTGCTGCTTCCTCCTCTGCTGCCCCCACTCTGACTCTCTCTTGGCCGTTTCTCAGTGCTGGTTCTTCCTCAGTGCTAAGTGAGAACTTTGTCAAGGAAGCAGTTTCTCCCCTGCCTCTAACCCCTGTAATGGGTCAAAGGACCATTCTAGGAGAGGCGTCAAACTGGGAAAGCCTAGTCTCTGCTCTCTGTTGCTGTCTGAGGGTTCTAGTCTCAGAGGGACTTGGTTTAAATCCTGGTTCCCCCTTACCAGACATGTGAGTTACTTAACCCCTCTGATCCCAGACAGCTTCCTTATATAGAAATCAAGAAATTATATCTAGGTCATAGGGATGTTGTACAAAGTAAATGAGATCCATATAGAATGACCAGCCCAGGACCTGGCACATATTCGTGACCTCGTAAATCTTTGTCCTCTTCAAAATGTCTCCCAATGTGGAAGTGATTTAGCTTTGGCCTGTAGACTGGCCTCAGAACTGGAAGCCTCCCACTGCAGCCTTTATAGCAAGAGCCATATACTCGCCTAAAAGAGCTTCAAGTTGTTAAATCAGTAAGGCGATGTGGACGTCCTAATTTCTCCAGTTGTCACGAAATGTATTAAAACAAAACTAACAGTATAAGCAGCCCCTGAAATCTGTCGGTGAGAATTTCTCAGTGTGCTGTGATATGGATGGAGCAGCCTAGCTCATGAGATTAAACCCCATGCTTCAGAAAACCAGCAGATATCATGTCCTGAGACTTGGGAATTACGGATGGCTAAAATCTCAAACATTAACCCTCAGATGCAATGATCAGCTGGCTTTTATGGCTCTGGAGAAAGGGGTAGACCTCCTCCAAAAGTGCGGCACTGGTGCCATCCGCAGCGGACAGCATCGTCCAGGCAGGGACAAGACCGCTGTGAAGGATGTGTGAGGATGGAAGCCTCCATGCAGGTGACTCCAGTTTCCACATCTTCTCCCTGAACACTGGGAAAATGAAACCTTCCAGAGAACAAGTCTGAGGTGGCTAGCTCGCCTTCTGCCCCTGATTACTTTGGGGACTATGTTCTACTTTGGGGTTGTATGCTTTAGGATATTAACAGTGGTTTAATGGGCTTTTTTTTTTTTTCCAGAAGAGAAGGAGTTCCTTCCTTTTTAAAAGAAAAATCAAATAACAGCATTAGCACCACTATGTTCCTGTGGAGCATTCTGGTTCAATGACAAATTTAGAATGGGAATAGCAGGTGATCTCCCTGTAGAGGCCTGCACCCTGAATTGTCATCTGACAGACTACTGTAATAAAACTGGGTTGGGGAGGGTTGAAGGAAGCTCTCAAATTTTCATATGATAAATACTTTGAGGATATCAGTATATAAGACTGAATTCTGCATCTTTGCACTGACAAGTGTTGATATTTAGGAAGGAAGGTAAGTTCTGGGTCTACAGTGCTGGCTCAGGGATCCTGACTTATCTATAAGGTACAATGAGGTGCTCTTTAAGCCTCTCTGACCCTATAGTTGATCAATACGCAGTACAGTCTCTAGGATACAGCAGAGTAACATTAAAACTGATAAATGACAGACACATAGACCAATGGAATAGAATAGAAACCCCAGAACTAGACCCACAAACATATGGCCAACTAATCTTTGACAAAGCAGGAAAGAATATCCAGTGGAAAAAAGACAGTCTCTTTAACAAATGGTGCTGGGAGAACTGGACAGCAACATGCAGAAGGATGAAACTAGACCACTTTCTTACACCATTCACAAAAATAAACTCAAAATGGATGAAAGACCTGAATGTGAGACAGGAAACCGTCAAAACCCTAGAGGGGAAAGCAGGAAAAGAACTCTCTGACCTCAGCTGCAGCAATTTCTTTCTTTTTAAAAATTTTTTAATGTTTATTTATTTCTGAGGCAGAGAGACACAGAGCATGAGTGGGGGAGGGTCAGAGAGAGGGGGAGACACAGAATCCGAAACAGGTTCCAGGCTCTGAGCTGGCAGCACAGAGCCCGACACAGGGCTCAAACTCACAAACCGTGAGATCACGACCTGAGCCGAAGTCGGTTGCTCAACCGACTGAGCCACCCAGGTGCCCCAACCGCAGCAATTTCTTACTTGACACATCCCCAAAGGCAAGGGAATTAAAAGCAAAAATGAATTATTGGGACCTCATGAAGATAAAAAGCTTCTGCACAGCAAAGGAAACAATCAACAAAACTAAAAGGCAACCAATAGAATGGGAAAAGATATTTGCAAATGACATATTGGACAAAGGGCTAGTATCCAAAATCTATAAAGAGCTCACCAAACTCTACACCTGAAAAACAAATAATCCAGTGAAGAAATGGGCAGAAGACATGAATAGACACTTCTCTAAAGAAGACATCCAGATGGCCAATAGGCACATGAAAAGATGCTCAACGTCACTCCTCATCAGGGAAATACAAATCAAAACCACACTCAGATACCACCTAACGCCAGTCAGAGTGGTTAAAATGAACAAATCAGGAGACTATAGATGCTGGAGAGGATGTGGAGAAACGGGAACCCTCTGGCACTGCTGGTGGGAATGCAAACTGGTGCAGCCACTCTGGAAAACGGTGTGGAGGTTCCTCAGAAAATTAAAAATAGACCTACCCTATGACCCAGCAATAGCACTTCTAGGAATTTACCCAAGGGATACAGGAGTGCTGATGTGTAAGGGCACTTGTATACCAATGTTACAGCAGCACTTTCAACAATAGCCAAATTATTGGAAGAGCCTAAATGTCCATCAACTGATGAATGGATACAGAAATTGTGGTTTATATACCCAATGGAATACTATGTGGCAACGAGAAAGAATGAAATATGGCCTTTTGTAGCAATGTGGATGGAACTGGAGAGTGTTATGCAAGGTGAAATAAGTCATACAGAGAAAGACAGATACCATATGGTTTCACTCTTATGTGGATCCTGAGAAACTTAACAGAAGACCATGGGGGAGGGGGAGAAAAAAAGAGGCTAGAGTGAGAGAGAGCCAAAGCATAAGAGACTCTTAAAAACTGAGAACAAACTGAGGGTTGATGGGGGGTGGGAGGGTGGGGAGGGTGGGTGATGGGTATTGAGGAGGGCACCTGTTGGGATGAGCACTGTGTATTGTTTGGAAACCAATGTGACAATAAATTTGATATAAAAAAAATAAAATTTTAGGTTGTAACCCCCCCCAAAGCAACTGATAAATGAAATGGTTGTGTGACTATTGCCCGGTGTAAAGGGCTGCTCTGAAGCCCATCCTTAAAACAGAGTGTGGGGATGGGGACACTTAAGGCCAAGGACCTGGGGATGAGACCAAAGTTGTCTTCTGTTCAGGAGCCCATGATCCTTGGTGACATTACTTCCACATGCAGCTTTGCAAGTGGACCAAGTCAGACATTCAAGCCCTGCTTACTTGCCTTTAATTAAAACCATGTTCTGGCCTTGCTGTTATTCATTCATTTGTTCTTCATTCATTATTCAACAAGTATTTTTTTGAATAAATATTGTGTCTATCATGTCCATGTAGTGTTTTCCACTCAAGGGGGCTCTGCTTTCTACTGAAGAAAACAGATAAACATCTCTGCCCTTGGCAAACTATATTATATTAGTAGATGTAATACTAGGTGCTGTAACAGACAATCCCAGAAATCTCAGTGGGTAAGCACAATACAGACTTATTTCTTGTTCCTATAAAGTCACCTAGATGATGTGGGAGCCAAGGGCAAGCTGCCCCCAAAATTTACCATTTTGGCATATTAATTTTATTGAATTAAAGTTATTTAAGAAATAACCAGAACAAGAAGAACATCCTGACTGCACCCCCACCCCAGCCTTTGTCTCCAGAAAGCAGGAAATAAATTATCCCTGTGAAAGGTATCCTCTCTGTACCAAGACGTCTTTGTCACCATAGATAGGAAATTTAGGGCAAAGAAGACTGTATAAACCTTGCTACTTTTATTAATTTACTACCCAGTCCAAATTCTGTTTAGAATTCCTTACCAACTGAAGCTCTTGAACATAAGTTTTCTTTGTTCTATCAGTTCCTAACACATTTGTTTCTTTGTCTAAAAAATAGACATACTGCCAGGCTTGATCATTTACTTGGGTTTCAATTTTGTTATTGGTCCTCTGTGTGCAGGTAATTAAACTTTGTTTTTCTTTTTCTCCTGTTTAACTGTCTCTTGTCAATTTAAGTCTTAGACTGTCTAGAATCACCTTGAATAGTAGGGGGAAAATCTTCCTTCCCAATAGCTACAAGGGTGGTGGAAGGGAATACTCAGATTTTTGTGTTTATTTGTTTATTTTGAGAGAGAGAGAGAGAGAGAGAGAGAGAGCATGTATACACAAGCAGGAGGTGGGTGGTGGGAGAGGTAGAGAGAGGGAGGGAGAGAGAGAGAATCCCAAGTAGGCTTCATGCTATCAGCGCAGAGCCTGACTCGGGGCTCAAACCCACAAACCATGAGATTATGACCTGAGCCAATAGCAAGAGTTGGATGCCTAACCAACTCACCCACCCAGGCACCTCAGATTACTATACTTTTTAAAGCATTTAGGCTGCCTGGAAGTTCTGCCATTTTCAGTGTGTGGCTTCCAAGGTCACCCTGGGCATTGACATTAGTGATCAGACAGTGGGAGAGAGAGGTTGGGAGCCTAGATATTGTGAACACCACATTCGCCCATATTATATTAGTGAGAATCCAGGGATAGGCCTCCCTTGCATATAAGGGGATGGGAAATGGTGTGTGATCTCCCAGCAGAAACTCTTCATTAAAGAAGGAGGGCATGAATATTTGGTGAAAAGGTAGACATGTCTGCCATACTTACATTCTCTTGGGTGCAGAGAGAATAGGGTGCAGACAATAAACACGTAAGTGGGTACATTGTATAGTATTTCAGATGATAATAAGGAAAACAAGTCAGGTGAGAGGAATAGGAGGTGCAAACAGATTGTGAAAATAATTTTCCTACATGGCTACTCATTGGGCCATATTGTCTACAGAGCAAATGTGAGTTGATCCTTTGCATGAGCTACAACTAAGGACTCTCCTTCCTGCGTTGTGCTGGAGCGCTCAGATTGGAAAGAGAGACCTTACATTCTGTCCAGACAAGCCCATATTGTCCTTGCCACAAATGCCCCCAGGGTTACAGAGTTTATTGAGTACAAAAGACGTTATCAAAAAACATAACAGATGCAGACAGATAAAGTGGGTTTAAATTGCTTCTGGGCTTTTTCTATTCCTTGAGCTTTTGTGTGCCTGCAGTAACTGACCTAGGGTGAAATTCAGAAGCTTTTAGTTTTGACTCAGTTCCTTTTTCAATAATACCAACTTCTTGATTCTAGAAGGATCTACTTCCCAGATGTGTGTAGAATATCAAGGGTTGATTTCCTCCAAAGTAATAAAGGATGACTTGTTGCTGACGAATACTAGCTGGTTACCTAATATCAACAATAGAAGGTTAGTTGGAAAGGAGCTAGGAAGGAACTGAATGTTGCTAATAACATGGAAGAAAGTTCTGTTATTCAGTAAGAGTCAGGGGGACCTAGTGGGCATTATGCTAAGTGAGAAAAGTCAGATTGAGAAAGCCAAATACCATATGACTTCAGTTATATGGGGAATCTAAAGAAACAAAAGAAGTGAACAAACACAAATCAGAATTGGATCTATCCATACAGAGACCTGCTGGTTGCCAGGGGGAGGGCGGTAGAGGGATGGGCAAACGGGTGAAGGGGTGTGGGAAGTGCGGGCTTCTAGTTATGGAATGAATAAGTGATGCGGATGACAAGTACAGCATAGGGAATGTAGTCAGTGATGTCGTAATAGTGTCCTATGGTGACAGAAGGGAGCTACGCCTGTGGTGAGCACAGCACAATATACAGAGGCATTTAATACCTACGTTATACGGTTGAAACCAATGTAATCTGTGCCAACTATACTAAAAAATCTAATGAATCAAGAAAAAAGTCAGGGGCTTAGACATTTCTGAAAATACACCCTATTCTTGCATTGTGGGCTCATCCAACAGCATTTATTGATCCTTCTTGCACACCTGGCAGTACACTAGGCCCCGGCGACACAGCAGTGACGCAGTTCTGCTCCCCACCCAGGGCTCACCACCCAGGCATGGAAGACACTTCAGCCACCAGCAGGCTGGATTCCAGCTGCACTGAGAATGCCACGCTGACAGTCCTGCGTGTATGCTCCACGTTAGGGGAGAACCGTCCAAGAGATGATTTCTCTGCTGGGGAGTGGGTAACAGACAAGCGTGCTGTGGCATTATTGGCAAGTCAACCTCTTTGCCCCTCATCTTCTTTGTCTGGAAAGAGGAGATGATAATAACTTCCCTGCTCATCTTGCAGGGCTGCTATAAAGATCAAATGAAATCATAATACGCTATTCAGGTGTCAAGAATGTGATTAGGGCTGGATAACAATCTAGATGTCTGGGAGCACACGGGAAGGCAGGTCCTGCACAGCGATGTTCCGGGAACATAGCAAAATCTTGAATCCAGCATGAGCATATCTAAGAGGGAGACCAGTCTTAGGAAAGAAACAAAAAACAAAAACAAACTTCATAAAAGAAACCCACCTCACCCCTGCAAAAACAAACAAACAAACAAACAAACAAAACCCGAGTAATGGAATATTTTGAAAGAAGAGTGATTCTTTTTTTCTTATCATTTATTTGCTATTGAGAAACAGAGAGAGACAAAGCATGAGCATGGGAAGAGCAGAGAGAGGAGGAGACACAGAATCTGAAGCAGGCTCCAGGTTCTGTGCTGTTAGCATAGAGCCTGATATGGGGCTCGAACCCACCAACCACAAGATCATGACCTGAGATGAAGTTGGACGCTTAACCCACTGAGACACCCAGGTACTCCTGTTTTTTTCTTTTCAAGTGAAGTTTGTAGAAAGTGAAAAAAAAAAAACAAAACAAAAAGAGAAAATGCCCTAAGGTACAGATCAAAATGCAAATTCAGGTGTGAAGCAAAGAAAGGAGCCCCCATGGAGTGAGGCAGCCCAGGATGGTTCAGGACTGGCAGGAGGACTTCTGCAGGCATCTGGACCTGCCCGGATGTGTGCGTGGCCTGCCTGCCAGAGCACCCCTCCAAAGTAATAGAGGCTTGACAGCTGTTGTCTGGCCCTGACCAGACCTCCAGAGAATATTCCAGAAGTTCTCCTGAATTGCTTTTCCTCCAGGGGGTGCTTGGACCCAAGGGAGCTCACTGTTCCAGAAATAAGGACTTCTCTCGGCAGTGTTTTCATTCTTCACTCTAGTGATTTCCCACAAGTGTTGTTCCAGAAGAGAAGATGCTTCTGTTCAGGGAGCCTCGGGACTCATTTGGCTTTTCTGTGGACTTTGAGACTTCACGTGCCCACACAGTATCTATTATAAACCAAGGCATTCCTTAGGGAAAACAGGGTAAGTTCACATAGTGTAAGCCATAGAGGCCCTATCTCAAGCCCCGAGATCCCATTCATTCAGCCCAAATTTGAGAATTCATCCCAACATTGAAAGCATATGCAGGAGATCTTCAGCTTGGGGAGGTGGGGGGAGGAAATGCTTACTTTGGACTGTTTTCTTCTAATTTGTGACATGTTGAAAACTTACAGAGAAGGAAATGGTCCTTGTTTTCTGTTGGATAATGAGCAAGGGTACGAAGTCAAAGTTGTGCCAAATCTCAGTATTACCGAGATAAACCAGTTACTATAGTTAGTACAGAAATAAAACCTGAATGACAACAAAGGCCCTTATTAAAAATTTATTTCACTTTTGTTTTTTTAATGCTCACAGTAACAGAGGAATTTCACGTCTAGATAGAGAAAGAGGCTGAAGGTTGGCTGCCTAACCTGGGTCTCATTTAATTCTTACTAGACAGGATTCTTACAAAGTAGGCAGTCACCCCCATTTCACAGATGAGATTGAGACCAAGAGAGTGATTTTTGCCAAAGGTCACACAGCAGTTCTCGAGCCATTATTTAAGCCTGATTACCCAACCCTCAACACTGAGCTCTTTCTTCTGCCCCCCACCTTTACATTGAGAGTCTCCTAGGACTTTGGCTGCAGTCTAGCCAGGAGGAAGTAAAGGGCTTGCAAAACTGGTTGGATCAGTGGATGGAGGAGAAGCCTCTCAACCACAGAGATGTGAGTGTGGTCAGGGAGTATTGCCCTATTATGAAACACCACCCAGACTCAGTCCTTCTACCTCTCCCCACCTCCTTCCTTCTTCTTCCTTTTGGAGCACTTCTCAATCTTGCCTCTATTGACATTTAAAGACCAGATAGTTCTTTGTTGTGTGTGTGTGTGTGTGTGTGTGTGTGGCGGGGGGGGGGGAGGGGGGGGTGCTGTCCTCTGCATTGCAGGGTGTTTAGTAACATCCCCAGTCCCCAGTTTCTTATGCACTAGATGCCAGTATCACCTCTCAGTCATGGTAAGGACATGGGAATATCTCCTCCCGCCAACCCCCCAGTTAAGAACCATTGTTTTATGGTGACCGGTCATCCCACTTTGTCCTGGACTGAGAGGTTGGTCCCAGTATCAGTGTTTAAAGCAGGATAGTGGGGACCAAAAAGGGACGCTTGGTCACCCTACAAGTGAGATTTCATCTCCTGCTTAAATAAAGTCTGTGGAGCAAGAGGGCATTGTGTTGACAATGTCCTGGCAGTCTGCGGTTTCAGTGAGCTGTTGCTACACGGACTACTTCTGCCTGATCCTCCTTTCTTCCTCCAGGTAGCCTGCGAGGGGCTCAGGGGAAGTGACCTCCTTCAGAGAGGCTGGCTGAGTGGCCACGTGCGTTGTTAGAGGACTGAAGAAGACGGGCGGGAACACTCGTGTGTGTGCACGTGTGTGAGCTGGGAGGCACAGGTGGGTGCTGACCACAGAGAGCCTATGGCGCTGTCCAGGTGGGGAACGTTCAGGTGTGTTCACACCAGAAATTCATACTGGATGGGAGAAGGCTTTCAGCTCTGTGTTAAGTTGGCCTGTGCCTCTATGGTGTGGCTGTTTTAATTTATTGATATCGATATTGGTTTATTGTTGATATTTTGAAATATTCTTAGGAGTTACTCTGGGAGCCAATGAGAGGCCTTTCCCTGAGAGAAATAAACAAAAGAAAAACTTCAAAAATGGTTTGTTATCAGGATGATTTTTGTTGTGCTGTTGAGAATACAGGTGCAATAGTTGGAAATATTTGGGTTCTTGGCAAACTTACAAAGTACTACTAAAATGTATCATTTGCCTCTCAGGCACTCAGCTCTTGGGGTCATGCATATACCCATTTACAGGATGAAACCAACTGAGTTCTGAAGACGACAATGCTGAGGTCCAATGCTAGGTTTTGCTTATGGATCGCTGGGCTCCGTGGCTTGTGACCCCTGTGGTCCTCCAGGCTGTGGGAGAATGAATCCTTTGTCTAAGTGCTGAGTCTGGGTTGCTGTAAACCTGAATGGTAAAATGACAAGTGTGGACGTGGAGGGTGTGGGTCATTTCTACTGCCGTGGCTCTGTGCATGGCCCTTCTTCCTTCTGTGGCTGCAGCAGGGGGGAGAAGAAGCAGGTTCCATGAGGGCAGTGCTAATGACAGCAGGTCACCTGGTGGCAAGGTCCTCCCCTTCCCGATTTCTGGATTTCTGCATGGGCCTCCCGCTGTGCTCTTTGACACAGGTGTGGGGAGGGCGATTTACCAGGTAGGAGTGTTTGCATTTTTCTTGATTATGTAAACCGGTAGCTTTTGCCAAGGACACCCTGTGCCCTGAGGCTCCAGGCTGGTTTCTTCCCATTGGCTGTCCAGGTTTCATTTTATTGGGAGGTGTAGTTTCCAAGTTGTCAAGGAGCCATAACTGCTGGTGCCTCTTGGGAGCGAAGCACCTGAAGGCAGGGGGCCCACACCCCATCCCGTAACAATGACAGCGGATGAGTTGGTTTTCTTTGTGAATGGCAAAAAGGTAAGATCGAGCTGGCCTTTGGTCTGGCTTCTCTGCTCCCCTGAACGGAAGTTTGTCCTTTGGAAGAGGCCTGTTCTCTCTTTCCTATTCTCTTTCTCTCCCTCCAAAGCCTTGCTGCATTTGGGGTAACACTGGGGAGAGAAAACCTTCTCAGAGCTAGAACACAGTCAAAACCCTCCAGGGGCAAAGGAGTGGGGGGGGGGGAGGCAGGCGAGAAGAGCGGTCTGAGTTGCCAGCGACTCTGCAGCAGCAGAGACCCTGGCACAAAGCCGGAAAAGGGCACAGGGTCCTGGGTGGGACTGGAGGTCACCCACCACGCCTCCGTCTTTGTGTTTATTCCAATACATCCTGAGGCTTTCGTTGTTGTCTTTACTGAGAGAAGGAGCAGGAACTTGGTTTCTTGCTAATACCGGGATAGAAGATGTAGCCTTTGATTCAGATATTTCACATATGTAAATATGACAGCTAACTTGTGAGGACATTTACTGACATCTTGTGGCAAGCCACAGTTTTTTGGGTTTTTTTTTCCTCCCCGTAAGGGGCATGTTTCTCTCCCCCTCTCCCCCTCCCCAGTATTGCAATAAATGTTTCTAGTCTCTTACTTTGATAAAATTGCCCCCTGGATGACCTCCATTGGTGCATAGGGACGTGGGGAAGGTAGGGGTTGTGGAGCAGAGGGGGCCTTATGATGTGGGTACCAGTCTTCCAGGCACAGCAAGGCTATGAATCTTTGCCAATTTCACTGCAGGTGAGGGGTGGGGGGGGGTGTAAGCACATGCCTAGTCCCATCCCCTTCCCCCCCACCACTGCTGGGGTACCCTGGCCTGCTCCGGAAACCCAGTAGGGAATGAGAGGGACAGTAAAAGGACAGCCATAGTTTTATCTTGTAAATGGCCATGTGGACGGTGTGAGTGATGAATGTGTCCAAGGTGCCCAACCCCCTCCAAACAAGGGTAGTTTTATCTGTTTTGCTCTATTGGCACTTTTGAGTTGAGAGATTGGGTGACGTTTGAGGTAATTTTCAAGAACGAGAATGTACTTCACAGGGCGGGTAGTGGTTAAATTGTCAGGATGTGTTTGCGTGACTAGCAAGGGAATTGCATGAGCCATGGCAACATCCGTGCTCTGAAGACCGTCGGATTCAGTTTGAGGGGTGCCACCGGGAGGCACTGAGGATGAGGTCAGCCATGTTTTCCCGGGTTCAGTGTGTCTCTCCCTGTAGATTTCTTTTCAGGACTGGCATCTGGCAGCTAGCCATGAGGCAGGGCAAACTTCCCTGTTGACGCTTGTGAGACTTTGGCATCTGACATTTCCAACAACTTTGTTGCACTCAGCGGTTGCGTTGGAGAGTGTCAAGAAACAGTAGAGTTGGCTTTCTGGAAGGGTTACCCGCACAAAGCGTCTTCTGTGGAATTTTTCTAGTCAATGTTTGCGAGTGAGCACCTGGATTCAGTGACTTCCAAGGCCGTGTCTTACTCTAAGATTCTATTATTTGTTATGCCATCAGTTTGTGTGTGACAGGACAAGATTCTGCTCTTCTTTAGGGATGGTGTGCTGTGACCCACTGGATCTGAAAAGGACATTTCAGGGTCCAACTGGCTTGGCAAAGCTGTGTCCCGTGTATTTTCATTTCACTTTAGAAGAGCAATTTCAAATTTCTAGATGGTGTCATCACATCAAACCCTACTATCCTTGGAAGCTTTTCCTATTGTCAGTGTCTGTGATGCATACTCAGGTTCTAAGTTATAAACCTGTGGCCTCTTGACAATCTGCTTGCTAGAAAGGGAGAGAGGCAGTATAAGAAGTGATGAGGTGAAAGCAGTGCTTCGGAAACAAGACCAAGCAAGGATTCCCAGGCAGATCAAGGCAGCTGTGAATAAGTTTGTTTCCATTTCTATTTCCAAGACCTTTCTCTATCTAACTCTTTTGGTGTTGGATATTATGCAGAGAACTTACCAGAGAAGCTGCTGGAATTGGTGACTCACTCTTTTTTTCTTTTAAATTTTTAATGTTTATTCCTGAAATAAAGAGAGAGAGAGAGAGAGAGAGACAGAGCATGAGCGGGGGAGGGCAGAGAGAAAGACACACAGAATCTGAAGCAGACTCCAGGCTCTGAGCTGTGAGCACAGAGTGCGATGCGGGGCTCAAACCCTACCAACCGCAAGGTCATGACCTGAGGCAAATTCAGACGCTTAACAGACTGAGCCACTCAGGCACCCCAGAAATTAGTGACTCACTCTTAAATGTAAGCCTCTTATTCTCCCTGTGTGAGACCGTCCAGGACTCTGTCTCCACCAGCTCGGGTTCTGGACGGGGTATAAGATGCCACTGATCAAATACCTCAAGTGTTTTCTGTGGCAGTGATGGGCCTTGATGACCAGTGTCATATCCTCTGTTCTAGAGTCAGAGTTGGAGGGAAAGAAAGAACTGCCTAGGATTTTGGTGTTATCGTAGTGACAGTCATTTTGGTGGGTGGGATTCTAGAGGCAGTGACTCTGTTTCGTGGAGATTGTGGCACCCGGAGGAATCTGGCAGCTTTGGCGCGTGGGGCACAGCCAAAGGTGTCCACGAGTGATCCCCACAAGAAGCAGGTTGCAGCTACAGAGAGCCTCTCAGTGGCTTCCACTCACTCACTCACCCCCATTTACAAGCTCCTCCGTGGACTAAGCCTGTTGGGTATGTACACACTGGAGGAATATGATCTCTAAGACCAGGCATCAGCCATTTAGGAGCTTGTGAACCAGTTAAGGAGAAGGATTTTCATTTGGCAAAGTAATATATTGCAAAATGTGTTTCACAGAAAATTCTCCCCATGAGATCCTCTTTTCAGATATTCTTTTTCTGTTTTAGAAGAGGGTGTATTTGTTTATTTTTTTTATGCCTGCCTAGAATTTTATTTTATTATTATTTTTTAATATAATTTATGGTCAAGTTAGCTAATATACAGTGTATACAGTGTGCTCTTGGTTTTGGGGGTAGATTCCCATGATTCATCACTTAACATACAACACCCAGTGCTCATCCCAACAAGTGCCCTCCTCAATGCCCATCACCCATTTCCCTCCTCCCGCCCCGCCTTCTTAAACCACTTAGCACAGTGTTGGCACATAGTAGGTGCCCAATTAATGAGGACAGAATGAGTGCATGAGTACTAAAAGCCCTTAGAAGTCCTCTACTGAAGAAATTTAGTTTGTAAACTTTGCACTTTGAAATTATCTTAAATTTGCCTAAAACGTTGTAAGAATACAAAGAGATATTATAGACTACTCACATTCACCAGCTTAACATTTTGTCATATTTTACTTTATCATTAAATTTGTCATTCTCTCTCTCTGTACGTACACACACATACACACACGCACACACACACATCGAGGTGTTTATATGGTACACACACGTATTAGATTTTTATGTACCTATTTATAGATATGCATGTAGATATATAGATGTATATAAGTAGCTAATTAATTTTATATATTTATTTATGTATGTAATTAATAGAAATAAATACATAGAGTATACAATTTTCTTCTTGAACCATTTGAGGGTAAATTTCTGATATAATGCCATTTTACCTCTTAAACCAAGCGTAAGAATATTCTTATAGAGCCAGTGTCTCTAAAAATCAGGGAATGTGGTATTGACATAACACTATTATCTAATCTGCCACCCCTCTGCAGCATATTCCAATGTCCCCAATAATGTCATTTTTAACTTCTCCTAGGGTCCCAGGGTCATACCACGGCAGGGTCCCAAGCCCGGGACCCACGGTCAGACTATGGTAGTCGGTTGCCATGTCTGTTAGTTTCCCTCGAGCCGGAATGGCTCCTTAGCTTTCCTTGTCTTTTGTGACACTGATGTTTATGAACAGACTAGACCACTATTTCTTAGAATGTCTCTCATTTTGAGTTTGTGTCATGCTTTCTTATGATTAGATTCAGAGTCTGCATTTTGGGCAGGAATTCCAGAGAAGCGATAAGTGGTTCTCAGTGCGTTGCATCAGGAGGCACATGATGTCAGTCTCCTCTATTATTTGGGATGCAAACTTTGATCACTTGGTTATGGTGGCAGCCACCAGTTTTCTCCTCTTTAAGATTGCTTTTTTACCTTTTAGAGTTAATCAATAATCCATGAGAAGATCCTCTGAGTCTGTGAAACTATCTTGATCATCAACCTTTCACCCACTCCCATTGATGTTTCTTGACTTGGTCAGTTATTGTGCTGATTGCAAGATTAGGCTAACTGTATTCATTAGTTGGAACTCTTCTGTCAGAAAGAACTTTCTTTCTCTCCAGTCTGTTTATTTATCAGTTACCACTTTGGACTCGTAAATTTTAGTTTTATTTAATGGTTTATAATCCATTAGAGCTATTATTTGTTTTGATGCTTAAATTTTATCAGAGCAATCTGCTGAACCCAGCATTTCCTAAGCTCATATCCCCATGAAGCGTTTGTCCTTAGAATGCCCACTGGCCCTGTCAAGAGAGGATTCTGTGGTATTTGCCGGAGCAACGCTGTAGCCATGCTGTGAGGTGGCACAGCCATTCTCTGTAGGAATTCAAGGAAGGTTGGACCAAGTGTGCCTGGAGTGATATAAAAAGTCTTTGCCGGAGAGGTTTCACTGTAGTATAAAGACTATATTGTCAGGAGAGTAGAAGAAGAAAAGGCTGAAAATGAAGATTAGTAACATAATGGAAAAAGGCCTTGGAAGACAGTCTAAGGAACTTGGATGTTATCGTGAACACACGGGAAGGCACAGAAGGCACGGAACAGGGGGCAGATGTGATGAAAGCCGAGTTGGACGATAAGCAGAAGCTACAATTTGGGGGGAAGTAGTAAGCTAAGAGGCTTCTTCCTGCAGGAAAGGAGGCAGGGATCTTTATTTGTGTGTTTATGACTTCTCTGAGAGAAAAGAAATAACTCCTTGTGTGCACCTTGTAACCAGGACTTTGGACAAACTGGATCTGTGGGGAGTGATAAAAGAAAGCTAATTTGTTTTTCTACTTTCCTTTAAACTTTCTTCAAGGGGCAAATTCTGTCAGTTTTATGACTTGTTGGGTTGCTCCTAATCAATAAAGCAGTGCTGTGGTCATTTCTAAGTTTCCATACACAGTCTCAATTCAGGATAGAGAGCTGAGGATAGCAAGAAAGTTCTCATCTAATCAGTGCTGGTTAAGATGGCTTCCCACCATGGGGAGCATTCATTCAACTGCAAGTCTCACGACATCGGGCATGTGTTTTCCTCTGGCCTGCAGCTCTTCCTCAGTCTCCAGTTTAGGGAGGACTACTCCACACAGACTCTGTTGGAGGTCCCATCACCCTCTGCAGTCAGCGTTCTGGGGATGATTTAAACAACTCCACACCAACTTTCCCTCTTCTGCATGGACTACACTAGGTCCTCAGGCAACCCTCCACATCCTCTGCTTTCCCAAACTCTGAGAGTGCTCACCAATTCCAATGCTGCCATTTCTTCTTCAGTAAGCCTATCTTTAGCTTTTAGATACACAGACCGCTATATCCCCTGTTCTACAAGGGCAGTATGTTAGCTTCACATGTAGGGCTATGGAAGCCCCCTCACAAAGTTTGAGGCATGAGATACCTCCTCTCCTCAAGCTTAAGAAGATGTAAGTCTCACAGAACCATTCTCTGGAAAGAAATTCTTGTCACAAATTCTCTCTCTTTAATCATCCCAATCACCCAAACCCTATTACCCTTGAAAACATATGATGAATGTGAGTAGTGAAACAGGTTGTCATGGATTTCCTTAGACTATTTGCATTGAAAACTGGTACCTCACTTTGTAGACCACATTTTCATCTTGTTGAATACATCATTTGTGGGCCTTTGGGTTGAGATCTCCTCCACATCTCACATGTGTTAATGTTATTGACTGTGCTAGCCCACCACACACAATACTCCCTGTGAACACAGGCCAACAGACCGGCTCTCTACCGTCTGAGAATGTACATGCTGGGAGGCATAGCCAGAGACCTGCATGCTGCCATTCTTAGCTGTCCCCGGCATTCACAGGTGTGACCTAACAGCTGGAAATGAGATGTTTGACTTTAAGGGGGCTCTGCCTGGCCAGCCCAACAGAGCAGGCGCAATACCTAAGCCCTCCGTGGTAGGTCCAGAGCAAAGCACTAAGGTAGAATTTTGGAATTGGAGAATATCCGCATGTACACAGAACGGCTTGTAGTTCGTATGTTCATTCTAGTGGAATTATCAAGAAAAAGACCTTGGTTTTCATGACATATTTAGCACATGCCTGTTAACTCCACAGATTCTTGGGCAAGACAGTGGCTAAGTATACCTAGGATTTATTTTCTTTCTTTTTTTACTCTTATAGGTGGTGGAGAAGAATGCAGACCCAGAAACAACCCTTTTGGCCTACCTGAGAAGAAAATGTATCCTGACTTTGGAGGGGGAGGGGGCGATGGGGACTCATTCTCTAGGCCTTATGTCACTTTCTAGTGACGGGTGGGAGGCCGTGAAGTGTGGAGGACAGAGCCCTAGAGTCTTGCTCTGGGCCCCTGCTTTGTAGCTCTGTCACTCAGTAGCTGTGTGACTCTGGGAAGTCATCTGAACCTTCCAGGAGTAAAATTACCTGCTGTCCACTGAGAGGATTCTTCCTGATATTTCTTAAGATCTCTTCCAGGTAAGACTCAAGTGATGCCAGGGTTTAATCCAGGGCGTGTAAAATGAAGAGCTGTGAATGGCCCTCATTAGCCCTGGTTAAGCTTCGCCACCATTCCCCTTGAGGAGGGGACCTTCCTCAGGAGATCCCTGCTGACCCATAGAGGGCTTCCTGGCAATCTTCCCAGCTCTGTGAAGGCGGAGGGAAGGTTGGAGGAAGGGGTGTTTTTTGGGAAAGGATGCCTGAACTGGGGAACTGTATAGAGGTGCCATCCATTGTGGAGATGGTGGGCCCCAGGAGGCAAGGGACAGTGGAGTCCTGAGGGGCCCTTGGGATGCTCCTCTTGCCTCAGCGAAGGCAGGGTTCTGTAACATCTAATACCTTGTGGTCTTTCAAGGTAGGAAAGTACTCTGAGACCCTAGAACAGAAACAACAGAGAAAATATGATAGGAGCTGGCATTTAAAGAACACTTACTATATGTAGGTGGAGTTCCAGGTGATTTTCATATGTGATCTCACTGATCCCCATAGCCATTCCTTTGACAGAGGAGGAAGTGAGGCTGGCACATGAGAAGGTCCTGCTTCTTGCTCACGTTCTGGGCAAATGCTAACAGAGCCCAGGCTAAATCCCAGAGCCAGGCTCTTAACCTCCCACCCGTACTGGAAACTATTCAGGGTTGGTTGTCGGGATGATGCTCATCCTGACCTCCTCTCACTCCAGGGGCAGGGATGTCCAGTGGCTCATTCAGGTGATATGTCCTGGGACAACAAAGGATTTTTTCAGTTCCCACAGAAAAAAGTCTGAAGTCCATGGGCTTACCTCTAGTTCACTCACCTCTTATCAGATGGTGTCTGGCTCTCGTGTACTTTGTCCTGGATTTTCCATCTGGAGAGGGCAAGTCTGGCCTATTCCATAGGCATGTTAACAAACTCAAAGTTATCAATTCCTGCCAGTGTATGTAAGACATGGCTCCAATAGCGGTCCCCAACCTCAAAGAATCTTCCTTTTAATTTATGTTCACATAGCCTATGGGTGGATATTCAAAAGCCCCTCATCCAACCCTAATTTTGGTTCCTGGACTTCATCAACCCAAAAGGTTCAAGGTGAAGAGTTGGGACTCAGTAGGTCCCAGAAGAGATCAAAGTCTCTTTCCGGCCAGAGTGGCTTCATTGCATACCCAGCTGGGATGATGTGAGGGCTGCCCCACATGCTCAGCCTTTGAGGTGCCAGATTCACTGGCCCAGTGAGACCACAGGGTTGGGAGCCTAGAAGAGCATGCCAGGAAGACCCTGCAGTCAAGAAAAATCTCCAGGATTGGAGAGCAGTGGGACCCCAGTCCCAGGGAATACTTGGGTGCTGTCTGATGGGACGCTGATACCTTTCTTCTGTGCAGTGGGGATGATCCCGTTCTCTGCCTTCTAGGGTGCAGTGTAGGCTTTTCTGGAGACAGAGGCTGTGTGGGTCTGCTACCTCCTTGGGTTGAGGGGCTTGAGCCTATGTGGGGCGATGGCTGGCTCTGCACATGCACTTCCCAGCGGCCCAGCAAAGACACTTCTGTGAGTTCATGTTCCTTAACCCTCGACCATCCAGTGGGGCTGAGCGGGACCAAGCTGGGCTGTGGAGAAGGGGGCTGCGGGGCTTGCACGGTGATGCTTTCCAAGTATGATCGTTTCCAGAACAAGATCGTGTATCCTTTGCCGGCTGACTGATTGTCCATGCAAGGACTGTGATGCAGGGGTCAGATTGTGAGTGTGTGTGTGCATGTGTGTGTGTGCATGCACACGAGACCTTTCTTGATGTTTATTTATTTTTGAGAAAGAGAGAGACAGAGCATGATGGGCGAGGGGCAGAGAGAGAGGGAGACACAGAATCCGAAGCAGGCTCCAGGCTTGAGCTGTCAGCACAGAGCCCGACGTGGGACTCAAACTCACAAACTACAAGATCATAACCTGAGCCAAAGTCAGAGGCTTAACCGACTGAGCCACCCAGGCTCTCCTGAGACCTTTCTAAGATCCAGATTAATTTCCCATCCTATGAAATCCTTTACTTGGTCTCAACTGCATATGGGATAAAGTCCAATCACTGTGCTTAGCACTCATGGCCCACACAGGAAGGTATGCCCCACCTTGCCTCTCTAGTTTTCTCCCTTCGTGGGACCAGCATCCCACCCTTGGGACAACTGTGGACTCCTAACACTCTCTTCCCACTGATTTCCTGGTCTTTGCATAAGTTGTTATCCAAGTCTTAGAGTGCCCTTTTTCTAGGCCTTCTCTACTTGGCTAACTCTTGCTAGCTCTGTTGGGCTGGGTAAAATATTACCTCCTCTGGGAAGCCTTCCTTGACCTCCTAAGGTTGGGTTGGGTACCCCTTGTCTGTGCAGGTCCCACAGTGCCCTGTGCTCAGCCCTCCTGAAACACTTACTATAAACTCTTTAGATTGCATCTTTATTCTGGCTTCTATTTTCCTGAGTTGACCACAGACTTCTAAAGAGCATCGTACACACCTCCATTTCCTCAGCCCTCAGCAGAATGCCTGGCATGTGACTGGCCCTCAGTAACTGATGTTGAGTAAATGGATGAGGGGTTCATAGAGAAATGGATATCAGGAAGCTCTGTGTAAGGGGCTGGTGTCTCATGTTTCCCAGGGACTGCCCCTCCCTGTTCCCCACAGAGGATGGGAGAAAAGGAGGTAGCTGAGAGCCGGGGAACAAAAGGGACTGGAGCTTCTGAAACTGGAGAGGCTTCGGAAGGGCCCTACAGAGAGAGGAGCATGAGCTGGGCCTGGAACCTTTGGCAACTTCTTCTTGACTCAGCCTCCAGGGTGGGGCTGGGAGGTGACTGCGGATGACCCTGGCGCCCGTGCTCCAGCTCGGAGGCCTAGGATGCACTGATGCATGCTCCATAGGACCCTGCAGGGGCTCGTGTCTCCCTGGGGCGTGGGGGGGGGGGGCTTCCTTTGTTGTTATCCCAGAGTCCTGGGTGGAGACTTGAGGACAGCGGTGGAAGAGGCCAGAGTGTAATGTAGAGTGGGGAGTAATGACACAAAGCGACTCAAAGTCTCTGATGGCCTGTGTGGACAATGAAATGACCTTAATCTGGGGCTCCAGCCACTTTTCTGCCAATGCCTGCCTGGCCCCCATCTGCTCTTTGCATCATGTTGCCGTGACGACTGTGGAAGGAATAGGAAGCACCAAGTCGAGGCTGCATCCTGTGCAGGTAACTGGAGGAAACAGAAGCTCAGGCCAGGGCTACAGACTTTCTTGGGAATGTGAGGCTGAGTGTCACTGTCCGGCCGGGAGGCGCTGTGGCCCGGCCACCTCTCCATCTCCTCTGAGGGTGATGAGGTGGAAAGACGAGGCCCCAGGCCTAAAGCTCCCTCCTGGGACCATTGCATGACCCCGAGGGAACCACGAGGTCAACCAGATCTGGTGGCCAGGGCAGTCGGGTCATGCCAGACCCGGAGGGGGGAGCCGTGATGGATCTCCCCACCAAGCCCCCCGAGTGTGCTTAGGGAACCCCTGTCATCTCATATTCAAGATTCCAAAAGCTCTGTGCTCTTGATTAAGAAGCCTGCCTATTCCCTGCTCCCTCCAATGGTAATCCCGTGGCTCCTCTCATGTCCTGCCTGCAGAAAATACAGATGTGAGCTACAATGCCTCTATCCTCACTAACATGGAGGTTAGGATGGGCTTAAGAAGAGAATAGAGGCATCTGAATGTCTGACCGAGGCTTTTTTCCTGATGGTATCAGGCCACCTGGCAGTGGATGGAAATTAGGTACAAAGAGTGGACAGTAATCTGAGAGGTTTTGTGGAGAGAATCCAATGCTTTGGGGCAACGTGGAAAGCAATGACAGCAGAGCACTGTGGGAAGGAAAGGCCATTGTTTCCAGAGCTCTTTGTGTGGGGAAACTGATGCAGGGGTCTTCTGGACATTATAGTCATAGAAAGTACCAGAGGCAGGCCCACTGGCCATTTGAGGAGACATGTTGCTCAGATCGTGCCTTTCTTGGGCACTTTTACGTGAATGTGGGGCCAGGGCCTCTGGCTGAGCAAGCTGGCTGCATTCTAGGGGAGGCATGAAATTTTCTTTTGAGCTTAAATTTCTTTGAAAGCAGATGAAAGAACAGTTGAAACACAGGGATCATGTCTGAATAATCAGCCAAAACCCTCATTTCCAATGGTACAGAGTCTTATTCCCAATGCACTTATTTTGGCCCCAAGTAAGTTGTAGAGCTAGATTCACTTCTGCTTTTCCATTGGCTTTTTTCTTGTGGTTCCTATGACACTACGCTTTGCTCGAATTCCTCCTACTTCCAAGTTGGCGCCCACGTTCATCTCGTTCTTAATAAACACTGATTGAGGGGTGCCGGGATGGCTCAGTCGGTTAAGCCTCTGACCTTGGCTCGGGTCATGATCTCACAGTTCTTGGGTTCGAGATCCCAAGCCTGTGTCGGGCTCTGTGCAGACAGCTCAAAGCCTGGAGCCTGCTTCGGATTCTGTGTGTCCCTCTCTCTCTGACCCTCCCCTGCTCACACTCTGTCTCTGTCTCTGAAAAGTAAATAAACATAAAAAATGTTTTTAAAATGCTGATTGAGTTGGATTGCAGGCTAGTGTATTAAAAGAATATGACACAGCTCTTCCATTCACCATGTGCGATTTTGGCTAAATCTTTTAAAACTCTGGGCCTGCTTCGTCCTGTGTCCAATGCAGAGAATGGAGGGTGAGAAGTCCTTCCGGTTCTACTGGTCACTTTTCTTTGAAGAGGCTTTTCTGTGAATAACTAGCATTGGTCGGCTACCTGTTATGTGCCAAGTATGATAATGTCAAGGGTGTCATGTGAATTATGTCATTAAATCCTCACTACAGCCCCAGAGATAAGTACTAGGGTGGTCATCATGATACAGATGAGGGGCCTATGGCTCCCGAGAGGGTTGGTAACCTGGCCAAGGCCACAGTCAGCACTAAGACTGACTTTGTGCAGTGACTGCTACCCCATGCCACCTGTCGACGTGGACTGGCTTCAGCTGGGTCATCTAGAGAGCCTGAGAGCGTTTGTGCCAATGCATATGTCTACGTGGTCTGTCCCTTTTAGGAGAGAATTGCCAAAAGCCATGGCTCCCAGTGCGGGTTCTGCACCCCTGGCATCGTCATGAGCATGTACACGCTGCTCCGGAACCAGCCTGAGCCCACCATTGAGGAGATCGAGGATGCCTTCCAAGGTACGGGCCTGGAGGCACAGCCTAAGGGGTCGAATAGCAGCTGGGGCTTTGCGGAGGTTAGGGAAGGGCCACAGTGTCAGCCAGGAATGGGTTGGGAGATGGGGCACTACCTTTTGGAGGAAAGGCTCAGGTACCCCAGCATGGTGGCTACGGTCTGCTGGGAGCTTAGCCCTCTCTGAGTTTGAAGAACACTCACATGGTCTGGAGACCTCCTGGGTCTCCTACCTTAGTGTTCATCTTCCCGAGGTGTCCTTCAGTGCTTGGATGGGGTGGCACTGCCTGGTTGGCACAGGAGGAGATCACGTGGAAAATTCCACAGAGGCTAGTCACGTGGCTTCCATTCTTCTCATCTTTTATTAGACAGGATCCTGCAAAGGCCACTTAATGAGGAAGGTGGCTGTGATTCCGAGCCTTGGGCAGGAACTGGCTTCCCACTTGGCCTTTTGTGAATGGGCCCAGGACCCTGGGCATGGTGTCTGTGCCTCTGAATTGAACAGAGAAGACTTGCATCCTTTCACCATTTCAATTCATCATCGACTCAATCAGTTGTATTGAGTCCTATCATATGTCAGACACTATACAAGGTACAAGGGACACAGGGATGTCCCAGGGGATGAAAGATGGTCTCTACGCTCACGGAGTTTGCAGTCTGAATGGGAAGAGAGATTATAATGTAGTTTGATAAACTCATTGAGAAGGCCATGACCAGACACCAGGGGAGCGCTCAGAAGACACCTGATTCGGTCTGGGCAGTGTAGGAAGGCTTCCTGGAAGAAGTGATAGATGTTTTGAAGTCAGAAATACGAGGAGGAGGACAGGGTGTTCCAGGCAGAGACAACAGAATATGTAAAGTGAGTATTCAACTGAGCCAGGATCTAAAGTCACAGGCCCCTCACCTGCCCCCGGTGCCTGTGCTGACAATGCAGCTTTGTCCCTTGGCCCACAGGAAACCTGTGTCGCTGCACGGGCTACAGACCCATCCTCCAGGGCTTCCGGACCTTCGCCAGGGTAAGTGGGGGCTCTGGGACAGCTCCTCAAGCAGCGACACTCCAAAATCCCAGTTGGCAGGGTCCAAGGGCCCCTGGAGGAAGAGGAAAAGGGGGGATGACCAGCTGGTGGATCTACCTGCGTTGGACTCTGTTGTCTTTGTTCAGTCCACGTCAGTAGCACGAGGACTTCCCTTCCAGGGAAGGCTTGTTCCTGGAAGAGGCACGATGCCCAAGGCTAATTTCCTCCAGGGCATTTGGGTCTGACAGTGCTCTTGTGGCCAGGTGCTGAGCCCTGGTGTTAAGTAACAACCCAGCCCACCCCGCAGCTGCGCCTCTCCTCCTTCCTCTCCGAGCTGCTTTCCGTGGTTGGCACTCTGCGGGGCCTATAAACCTGCTAATGAGATCTCCAGACAGTGTGAATCCCTGCAGTGTTCGTACACCTCCGAGGGAGAAGTCTGGGGCTGGCTCACGGGCCCTGATTACATAAACACGACACACACCTGCCATCTGCCAGGGGAGGGGGGCAGAGGGCTGGCCTCTCCCTTCTTGGCTTCTCTCCCAGCTTCTACCTGACCCCCCAACAGGGTCGAGTTGACTCTGACCCCAATCAAACCGTCTCATCTCAATTTAATTTTGGGTTGGGGGCAGAGTCAGATGCCTTTCACTGACCTTTCGGGGTGCTACATTAGAAAAAGGATATTGTATCCAGATGAGCACAAAGAGTGGAGACACAGACAGAGCCTATGGGAGGGAGGGCAGCCCACTCTGCTGAAGGCGTTTGATGACAAAGAGCAAGGAGGTGTGGATTTAAATGAAAGAGATCCAAAGACTCCTCCAGTCTTGGAGTCTGCAGACCTGGGTTCAAATCCTAGTCTTTCACTTACCCGATGTATGACCCTGGGCAATTTCCTTGTTTCTCAAATGGGGATTATAATGGCACATACAATATTATAACGTTGTAATAATACATATATAATTATAATAATATTACAAAATTATAATAATGCCTATAATGATTCTTATAGTGTTTGTGGAAAGTACTTCTTGTCAAGCCCTTAAACAGTGCCTGGCACATCTTAAATATTAAGTATTTCTTCTATCACGCAATAATTGATCTACATAAATTGCTCAAGCTTCCCTGAGAGCCAAGGATTGTTAATCTCGCCCACGTATTTATTTCTTAAGAGGCTTCTCAAAGAGCTACAATCTTATCAGCCCTCCTACTTTCTGAAAAAGTGAAGGGCTTTTGAGTGTAGTAGATGGTTATGTCCCTTCTCAGGGTTGGAGTTTTGTCATCGTTGAAATGGTCCTCGACCAGCTGCCAGGCGGTGTAGAGCTGAGTGGCCTGAGCTCCCCAAATGACTCGCACACAGGGTGTGCTCAGAAGCTCATGCACACTACTCGTTGGAGACCCCCGTCCCCAAGGTCTTATTCAGAGCCTTTGAACTCTGACTTTACCCACAGTTCTAACAAACCTGCCTACCTCATTTTCATGCCCATAGCACACATTAGGTAAGTGAGGAGGATTTGCCGGAAGGAGGCACACTGTTCACAGCAAGAAATGGCACTGTCCATCTAGCAGCAGGGAAGGAAATGGAGGAACAGTAAAACGAGCACGAGCCTAGTAGTCTAGTACGCTGAGAAAAGGAGAAATCTCTCCAGGGGAGAAAAACCCAGCCTTATCCAACCTCATTGACATTAGACATTGAGGGAGTGACACATTATTGTACATCCCAGTAATTTATGTCATGGCCATGGCAATGGATTATCAAGAAGAACAATGTCAGGAAGAATGAGCTGACACTTCATCCGGAAAGGGTACTTTGGTGTAATATGTCCTTCCCCCGCCAAGCACCGGGTGAGCGAGGCCGATGGCTTGCTGTATGCAGGTTCCCTCGCTTTGGTTAGGGCCTGGTGATTCTCCTGCATCACCCCTCTCCAGGAAGACAGCTGAGAAGAGACACTACAGGGACATTTACTTCTTCCAGAGGAAAAGGCAAGGCCGTGGTGGGAGGGTCCAGAGGAGACAGCACTGTGACGTCCAAGGCAAGGCTGTGCAGAAGGCGGCTGTGCACGGGGCAGCACGTGCAGGGACTGAGGCCAGGGCAGGGTTCTCTGTTGGTGACAGGTCTAACAGCACTTTCTTAAAGGCCATACTTTCAGCCTCCGTGGCCCTGTGGGGACTTTCCTGGGCCCACTAGTGGGGTGTGACTCATCCTTTGGGAACTGGCAGCACAGAATGGTGTTTCCCATGATTCAAGTGCAGAAGGGCCACCCCAGACCTGCTGCTGTAGGAACTGGCTGCCTTGGAGGTGTGCCCGGGGTGGGAGTTTCTCCCACCTTTGCCTCTGAGCATGGTTCCATGATTCCAGAGTGTCTCCCAGGTCCTGAGCTGAGACTCCCGTCTTCTTAGGACGGATCACTCAGGTGGACCCACCCCTTCCCCACCCTCATTTCCTTCGTTCTGGGAGCTCTACCCTGTGCCCTGCCCCTGGCACCCTGAAAGATCTTGAGCTAGTCTTTCCCCAGGGTGATGGGTCATCAGACCTGTACCCATCCTCAAGCATAGGATCACAGTGAGGAAGGAAGTATGTCTAGCTTTCGTGAGGTCATCTGGCACACTGGCTGGACACCTCTTTGAACCCAACACTGGGCCCAGACATGCTTTGAAGGAGCTCCACCAGACCCCAGCCTGGAAAGAGGCCATCCGGGCCCCCTCAGAGCTTGACTGATGTAGAAGTAGAGGCTCTTGGGGGCCCAGAGAATGAAGGGGGAAAATGGACCTAAAGATATGTTTTGGTAGAGTAGGACTTAGCTTTAATAGAGACATTTTCTCAAAATTTCCTGGTGCTTCCAGGAGAGATCTTACTTGTCTAGTCATGAGTGACTTAGTCTCCATCAACCAAGAAAGGGAGAGTGGTTAGAGCAGAGGTCTTCCGTCTGCGCAGAGGTCAGTGGAATGGGAGCGGCTGGCGGCTGTTTCTACCGATGCTGGCACAGCAGCAGGCCTCAATTTCGTTGAATATTCAAGATCCAGGGTCTTTAGCTTCTGTGAAAACTCTTTGCAAATATTTCTGTGTGAATATCTGTCATCTTTGTAGGATGGTGGGTGCTGCGGAGGAAGTGGGAACGACCTGAACTGTTGCATGAACCAGAAGACAGACCACAAGGTGAGTGGGAGCTCCTTTCCCTGGAAGCCTGGGGGCCAATCTCAGATCCAAGGAGCAGCGGACTCTCTTCACAACCTCAGCAGTGCGGCCAGAAGAGGAAACGTTGATGCCCACCCTGAGCGGGTGGGGGGGGGTGTGAATGTGCACATTAGCCCCGGGGCCTCTGGCGAGACATCCTTGTTCCTGCTTCCCAGGAGCAGCAAGGCCCCCCACCAAGCCTCCTGGGGTGGGGGTGGGGAGGTGCAAACAAGCTCGCTTGGACAAAGGATTGGGTAGATCATACAGGTGTTTAGAGGAGGAGATGAGGTATCACTCATCTGTTCCCTTTCCCAGCAGATCACTCTCTCGCCATCTCTATTCAACCCGGAGGAGTTCACGCCCCTGGATCCCACCCAGGAGCCCATCTTCCCCCCAGAGTTGCTGGTAGGTGATGCCCCGCGGAGAGGTCCCGCTAAGTCTGTGTGCCATGAGCCCCTGGAGACCCCCTTTATTCATACCAATGGGGACCTTTGTGTCCTTGTCCTTTGGGTTTTCCTTTCTCCTTCTGACACTGGAGGTCAAGTCCCTCTGTCACATACTCCCAAAGGGACCCACCCTTGTCGCACACATGTCACTCTGAGCACAGAGAGTGGATCCCTCCAGGACCCTGTGTAGAGTAACAGGTGCTCCAGAAGCATCTGCTGACCTGGCTACGTCGAATGTAAAAGTAAGTCCCTTAGCACCCATTCTCCTCCTTGCAAGCAGTCCATTATTTTACAAACCAACAACCAAGAAGCAAAGCTGTACTCAGAGGGCACAATGCATGGCTTGCTGCTCTGGTTTAAGGACACTCTCACACCCACCCTCCCACCGTGACGATTCTGCTTCTTCGCTCCCACATTCATGGCAAGGAAAGTATCGTGCCTCTCTCTAAGTTCCCGAGTGCAGATTCCCTGGGGGGTGTTGAGCACATGAAGACAGCCTGTTGAGTCCAGTGGGACAGAAGGAAGGGCTTTGGGGCAGGCCACCGGCACACCTTTCTCTGGATCGTGTAACCTTGAGCAAACTGTCAGTTTGATTTGGAGTTTCTATCGCCCAGCCCCAGGTCACCCCTCACACACTAGAACCAGCCTCTGCTGCGTTCCCTCCTGACACCCCTTCCTTTGCTACCTCGTCCCCCCCACACCTTGTCCACTGCACCTGCTGGGGGCAGCGGGGGTGGGGCAGGGGGCACTGCACTGAACCTGGGCTTTTGGTCAGAATAGTCCAGGTCACCTGGTGGCAGGTGAAGGTCCCATAACCTCCTGGGTCCTCAGGTTCGTCCTGCACCTGTGAAAGGTGGGGCTAACGATGCTTCCTCCCCGGAGGTCTCCTAAAGCCTAAGTGAGATCATGTGTGTGCCACGTCCTCCCTGCCTCAGTACGTGCAAGTTCCCCTCCCTTCTCCCCGGACCTGGATCCTCGTTCTGAATTCAGTATTGAACGAATCAGTAGAAGACTAGACCCCTTTGGGGACCTAAATTCATCAGGGAATGGCCGTAGGAAAGAGACTCTGTGGCAAGAAACTACATTTTCCAGAGGCTGAAAGATACTCCTCAGAAGCAGCTGCGTTTTGAAGGCGAGCGAGTGACCTGGATCCAGGCCTCAACCCTGCAGGAGCTGCTGGACCTCAAAGCCCAGAACCCCGAGGCCAAGCTGGTGGTGGGGAACACGGAGATCGGTGAGCGCGGGTCCGGCCTGCAGCCTGCAGTGGGCCAGTCTGCCTGGGCAACCCCACGCTGGCTGTGTGTCCTCAGAAAACTTGCTTTTCCTCCCCTGGCCCTGGTTCCCATTGTATATAGGGGGGAATAACACCTCCTCAAAGGGCTGTTCTGAGTATTGGATGAGATCCTTACTGACCGCTCTCCAGAAACACGTCGGGTGCCAGCTATGTGCCGGGAACTGTGGGAGGAGCTGGGCTACCCAGATCAGTGTCTTTGTTCGTTCTCTGGAGTACCTCCCAGTGGAAGTGAGGGGGGAGCAGTGGAAGTAAGGTTCTAGGCCAGTGACAGATGCTAGGGGTTCCAGAAATGACATTCTCTTGTCCCCCACTTTTTCTGGGGGGTGATGTGGTAAAGGCAAAGGAGAGATGTGCCAATGTGACTGTGTCTGTGTTGCCCATGATTGTGGCCACCAGCCCTGTTCCTGCCACCACCTTGGACGTGAAGCTCACAATACGTGAATGGGCCAGGGTGGCTGAGGGATGTGTAGCTCTCTTCCCCCATGCTCGAAGGGATGGAAGCAGAGGTGCCCAGGTCGCTGCTAATGTCCATCCATTCCTGGAGCTGGCTTGGCCCTTTTCTCCTTTGCTGGCTCCCAAGCCCAGGGAGGCTCCAAAGAGAGGATCGTGGCCTAGGCAAGGTCTTAGAGGACCTCTGGTTTCGGGGCAATCGACATACTTTTAAGCCGCCACAACCATCCTGTGGGAGACTCCTGGCTATTGTTCTGGAAAGAGTCCCCTGGGTCCTGGGTTTTTGTTGGATCTGAGGACACAGAGAGGAGGGCCTGGCTTGGCTCTAAGCTAGCAGAGTACAGATGCAGCCCCGGCCCCGTGAGCACAGGTGTGGTACAGAGACCCCAGCTGCAGTAACGTGGACACGTGAGATGTGCCTCAGGTGATGTGGTCCTGAGGGTCTACATAGCTGTGGCCCTGGGGTCCAGGGCAGCACGAGTTAAAGTGGAGGACAACTGTCTGGAAGAGTCTTTGATCTCCTTTGACATGTGACATGTTCCGTGTCATGGGTCACCTAACATCCTGGACCCAGTTAGATTCTAATAGAAGGGAATCCATAAAAATTTCATGAGCTCCAAGTGAGAGGGAATTTCTTACGACCACTCCCTCTGCCTCACCCCTTCTCCCTTATACATACACGCAGCAGTGTAACCACTGACAGCCAGGGTAGGGTGCTGGGGAAGCTGGGCATAGAGAGAACCTTGTCAAGACAGGCCATGGATGGCCTCTGTCTGCAGTCTTTATCCTGGGAACCGGTATTCAAACAGGCCAGATTCTGCAAAGCCTGGCCACCCATCAGACACTCTGAATAGCCCCCGAGAGGGTGGGGAGGATGGGCAGACATTTCTTTTTGAACCTTCCCATCTGTAGGTCTGTGGGAGGGGCTGGGAGGTGCAGAGCTAACCAGGTCTCAGGAACAGAACAGAGGGGCGTCTGGTCACAGACCTTTCTAACTTGACAGAAGGCCGGTAGAGACGTGTGGTCCTGCAAAGTCCTGCTCAGGCAGATGTCGGGGACCAGGAGGCAGATTTGATGTTTTCTCTCTCAGACGATTTTCCTTTTTGTCTGAATGTTAGACTTTCGTGTTATTAGGACCCCAACTCTAAGAATTGTCTGTTCTTAGCTGTGTAATGTGGGCAAGAGCCTCACCTTCCTGTGCCTCAGTTTCTCTTCCTATAAACTGAAAATCACAGTATCTCCCAAGGCTATTGTGAGGATTTAATGTGTTAAAACATGTAAAGTGCTTACACGGGTTCCTGACATATTTTAGCATGCTGCGGCTTCATCTACTATCCCCCACCCCTGCCCACACACAGACACACCCTCACACACACAGGTTAATTCACATTTCATCTCATTTAACACTAAAAGACACGTCAGCAGGGCCTATGGTGGTTCCATGTGTGCGAAGTGTGTATGACAGGATCAAGCAGGCTCTCCTTAGTGAAGAGCAGAAAATCTGAAGGTGTTGAAGGTCCAAGCACAGAGTCAGAAAGCTAAATTTAAAAAAAAGGAAGCTTCTCTGGGTGATAAAAGAAATCAAAAGGCAAAAAAGAATTTCATCTCATCTGAATTCCACTAGGATTTTTGGGGGGAGGGAGAGAAAGACACAGTTTGCCGGCTGACATTGTGGAAACCGTACTGAACCCCACATCTTATCTCCTGCACCTGCCAGTCCTAAGACACCCACAGAGCATGATGCGATAGTGAATATGTCATAGGTCCTGTGTGCGTGGTGGGAACAATGCCGAAGCCCACCTGGTAGTAGCCTGTTAACTTCGGGTTTCTTGTTTTTCTCGAGGCATTGAGATGAAATTTAAGAATATGCTGTTTCCTAAGATGGTCTGCCCAGCCTGGATCCCTGAGCTGAATTCAGTGGAGCATGGACCTGAGGGTAAGGAGGGGTTTGCCCTGAGCCCACGGAAGGCTGGGAAGCTGGGGATGGGTCCCTTGGGAGGGGTGGCCGGTGCCAGAAGAGCCTCTCCTTTGGCTGCGCTGCCACCTGCTTCTCCTGGAGCTGGCTTGCGTGGGGAGCAGGGACGCCCTTCATTGCCTTCCTCCACTGAGCATCTGTGGCAGACTGCCAGGGGGCGAGGGGGGCTGTGAGATTCTCCACAGTCATTCTCAATCCTGGCTCCACATTAGAATCGCTCACAGGGGGAGGGCGTCAGTGCTGGGAGGTCTTGGATACTTTAATAAAGAAACAGGACTTCTCCCTCAGAGATCTGATTGTATTGAGATGAGAACCACTGGTTTAGAGAAGAGAGCATGCTGGTTGTAGGATCAAGAGGGCTGTGGTTGAGTCCTGGCTGGTGTATCAGCTGGGTGGCATGGGGCAAGTCACTTCACCTCTCTGGGCGTTAATTTCCTCATCCCTATAAGGATGTGAGAGCTGGTTCATCGTCACTCAGGTACCAGTAAAGCATGGTAGGGGCTGTGTGTCCAAGTGTTTTCTGAACTGTGAAGGGAATCGCTGTTTTTCTGCGCATGTGTTCCCAGGTATCTCCTTCGGAGCCTCGTGTCCCTTGAGCTTTGTGGAAAAGACGCTGCTCGATGCAGTCGCCAACCTTCCTGCCCACCAAACAGAGGTGTTCAAAGGTGTTTTGGAGCAGCTGCGCTGGTTTGCTGGGAAGCAGGTCAAGTCTGTGGCGGTGAGTCCCTGTTCAGGAGCCCTCAAGGCTGAGGTCATGGGGCCTTTTGTCACGAGGCAGATGCGCTAGTCTGTCCTCTGCTGAAGATCCGGTGCACCCCAAACTCTAGTGCTTAGCGCTATGTGGGGTGTTTGTTAAAAATGCAGTTTCCTGGGCACTGCTCTCAGAGATTCCGACTCAGTAGGGCTGGGATGGAGCCCCAAAGGTGCTTCTGGGGAAGGGGGCCTGCGGGTCACTCTTGGAAACACATGCTGTGTGCCTCAGTCTTTACCCCTGAGGTTGGCAAGATGGAGCCTCCTGCCCACCTTGTTCCTGAACTTGGCGAAGCTATCAGCAAGTGGATGAGAGATTGAGCTAAATGTAGTCTTAGACTACCTTTCATCGTTGGGGGGAAAGCCAGAGGTAGACACCCCCAGAGAGGAGGCAGGGGTCCAGCTGTTGACTGTTCACAACTAACTCCAGTCTAGCCCCCGGGTTCCCCATTTGCTAGCGGCATTCACACACCCAGGACCATTGGCGGCTCACAACAGCTGACGGTGTAGGGTTGGCGGGGGTGGGGGGGAAGGAAAGCCACCCCGTCCATTCTATTTTGTTGTTTTCAATTAGAACAAAACCCAAAGGAAACAGCCCCCACCCTGTTCCCTCACCCTACCCCAAGCACCTGACACCTCTGATTGTGGCTGAGTAGACAGAAGCTGAGAAAGCTCCCCTAAATTCTCCAGCTGGGTGGGAATCTACTTCCAGGAAGTATTTGCTTGCATCATGTGATAAACCACCTCAGCCCTTTCAGAAAAAGTTTGGATGAAATTGGGCAGATTTCAAGGAGCTGACCCACATTACCGACGAGTAAATTTTAGAGCTGAGATCCAATCCCAAGTGTTCAGATCTCAGGTTTTGCACGTTGTTCTGGATGCTTGAGTTACGCCGGTCTTGTGCCTTCAGCGAGCAGGTGTCCCCCACCTGCCCTGTGTTCTGCAGCCTGCTGTGAGAGCAAGGTTTTCCTGGGTGGGCTGGGCTCTCACGCACACTCTCTGCTTGTTCTAGTCCATCGGAGGGAACATCATCACCGCCAGCCCCATCTCTGACCTCAACCCTGTGTTCATGGCCAGTGGGGCCAAGCTGACCATCGTGTCCACAGGTGAGAGCTACGTCATGCGGAAGTCAGGAAAGAGGGCCCCACGGGCGAGAAGGCTCACAAGATAGGTGACTTTTTGGAGAGGCAGGGCCCACAATTCAATGACCCAGCCATCCTAAGGTTTGGATCCCTGGGAACTGCAAGGGAGATATACCCAGACTGGGGGCCAGGAGAGCCAGACCATTTCCTTATTAAGAATTCCCAACAGGATCTGTCACCTAGAAGCCTTACCTAGTAGTGTGCTACAGCCAGAATGCACTGGCTCGCCACAGCCCACAGCTGGATTTTCAGGGAGTCTGCGAGTGTTTGATAGACGTGGCCATTATTAAAAATTGAATTGTAGAAACTTACAATAAAATAAATTACATTAAAATAAAGGTAATAAGTGCTCAAAATTCATCACGTCCTAATATTTGAGTTTATTTTACTATTGCCCATGCCCTTAGAGTTATTCCCATCTGTTATATCTGTAGAGTGGAAATGCTAAGTAATGATATGCAGCTATGCACCGTCCTTGTTGGAGGGTCCTCGAGACCATCCCCAGTTTTGATGACTCCTAGGAAGTCAGGGAGGACTCCCAGGACTCAGCCTATCGTCATACTCATGGCCATGACTTATTAAGTGGGAGGACACAAAGTAAACTTGGCAAAGTGAAGAGAGACATGGGGCACAGTCTGGAGGAATCCAGGCACAAGCTTCCAGAGACTTCTCCCGGTGGCGTCACACAGGACACACATCATTCCCTCAGTCACAAGCTGCATTGTGATAACGCACGTGAAGTGTTGTCTGCCGGGGAAGCTCGTCAGACACTGAACAGCTAGGGCTTTTTGGGGGGTTGGTTGCGTAGCCCTTCTTGGCAGGTACCAAAAGCCCAGGCACCCGGACAGAAAGCAGATGTTCAACATAAACCCTGCTGTTTGTATGAACAGTTGTGTAGACACAGTCAGTCATCTTATCGGGGAATCTGCTGAAATCCAAGTTCCCAGAAGACAGCCATGGCCAACCTTTGTAGGCAGTCCTTTCAGAGGACAGCAGGCGTGTCATGTCAACTCTTTGCCACCCTCTTTCCAACTTCATGTTCACTGATGTCACTCCGGGAGCCTGAAATTGGCTATGGTGGGAGTATTGAGACCGTAGAAATTAGCAAGTACTGCAAATCTGGACTCCCTCCGCCCACACATAGTCCATTGTTAAACATTCACCAGCACATCTCTGCGTAAGGATTTTAGATGGAGGACCTTGGCCCTAATTGTGCCGGCACTGCCCTCTGACTGTGGGTACCAGAGACCAGGATGGGGAATTTACCGGTGCCTCGTTCTCTGCTTTCTCACATCGCTGCATCCGGCCTGTGTACAGGCACCAGGAGAACGGTTCGGATGGATCACACCTTCTTCCCCGCGTACAGAAAGACCCTGCTAGCTCCGGAGGAGATACTGCTTTCCATCGAGATCCCCTACAGCAGGGAGGTGAGCTGCTCAGGAGCGTCCCATATCACTCTTACCGCAGCGAGGCTCCAGACAAGAGACCAGAGTCTGCCTCAGGGACCAAGCTCAGCATCTCTCAACTTTAACAAAGTCTCTGAACACTGCCTTTCACCAGCCATAGTGTTCTCTGGGCAATGAAGAGCTTCAGGGCAGGGAAGAGGGCATTCCATGGATTCATGGCACGTGATCCTGGGCAAATCGTTTCAGATTTCTGAGCCTCGGCTTGCTCGTCTGTAAAACGGACACAGTGTTACCTACCAGGGAGGTTATTGTGAGGATTGAAATCAGGAATGCCTAAGATTCCAGGCCGATGACCAGAAACCAGTGGGGATCTCCATCTGGTAGCTAGCAACATGATTTCGAGAGCACATCCAGCCACTGAGCACTTCTGCCCCAGGTCAGAGGAGACTGGGGCTTGCACGCTGAGTGGAGGGGCTGCCCGTGGGTCAGGCCCACACATGTTGATGAGGTGTTTATTTGCTGACCTTGCTCTGAGTTGGCGTGGTTGCATTTCTGCTCATGGGAGGTTTTTCTGTCCTGTTGAGGCAAGTCTGGGCACTTCTGGCTGCCTCGCTGTTGCTCCTGGGGGCCCGTGGTGTCGTCACCAGGTGCCTCTCTCTCCTCCCTCACCAGCTACACATTCCATAATGGGCCGTGTAGAAAAGTGATCTGTGTGAGGCTGGGAAAGCAGCTGTAATGGAGAGTATTAGGAGTTTTACCCAGGTAGCGCTTGAGCGCGCGTTACAAGGCGTGTTCGCCCTTGCTAATTTTGGCCCCCTTAATGAGAATGCTAATTAAATTAGAGCCATGATGTCCCTGAGGTGGTTCCTTAACTGATTTTCTAGCTTGTCCTTATAGACCATTTTGAGCAGTGATTCCCAGAGTTTTTGTATTTCACAGATCAGTAAATTTTCCTCTTTTTAATTATGAGTTGGAGAAGGGAGGAGGGAACAGGCATACAAGAGTCCGGTTTTTATTTTGCCACATAGAGGCATCAGCCAAAAACATTTCATAGGGGCGCCCGGGTGGCTCAGTCAGCTAAGCTTCCGACTTGAGCTCAGGTCACGATCTCACCGTTCGTGAGTGCAAGCCCCACATCGGGCTCTCTGCTGTCGGCACAGAGCCCGCTTCAGATCCTCTGTCCCTCTCTCTCTGTCTCTGTCCCTCCTCTGCTCATTCTGTCTCTCTCTCATAAATAAATAAATACACTGAAGAAACTCTTTAAAAACAAAAAACATGTCATGACAGAAAGGAGATTTTAATACCCAGAAGTAGGGAGGATTTCTCAAGAAAGGACAGCTGCCAATCTGACACTGGCATGGTGTGGCACCCCGGTGGACACGTCACCGTGGACTGGCACAGTCCTGTTCCAGAACCAAGCCCAGACTCCAGGCTCACGGTCCCGGGGCCATGTTTGACATCGGGAATCCGGACTGGCGTCATGGTCAGGAGGAAGCCCGATGACTTCTTCGAACAGAAGCTTGTGGCCAGTGTGGGCATCCACAGTGAGCCTCGTTGGGTTTTCTCCACAACGCTTCCCTTAAGCCTCTGCCTTTGACGTTAATCAGAATTTGCGGTGCCAGGTGGGTTCAGACCTCCAGCAGAACCCGGCCAGAAAGGGCTTGATATGAGATCGTTCTTACCTGGAAAGTGACTCACGCGGCCCTCCTATCCTGACAGACAGGGCCTGCCTGGAGCCCAGTGGGAAATGTGTGCTCAAAGCACAAAGGCAGCTAGTGTTTCATAGTGTGGTTCATTCTTTCAGGAAGCAAGGTTTCTACCGTGAACGATAGACCAGTGGGAGAGACAGGCTAGAGAGAGCACGTGCACAGGTGTGGGTGAGGGTGCGTTTCACACTCCCGGTGGCATCTCATTGTATCTGCTCCAGAGGCAGTTAAGCCAACAGAGGTTTGGGCACAGCCGAGAGGCTGGGTGGGCTCTGAAGCTGGGCACCAGGATGGGAGGACTGGGGGCTGGGGGACCCTGAGCAGCCTTTGTGAACATGTCTTTCCTCTTCCCAGCTGTTGGTTGAGAGAACCCTGCTCTCCTTTTCCTTGACTTTGGGTGTTCCTGGCCGACAGGGGAAATCTCGCCCGCCCCCTTTCCGGCTTCTGGGAGTGTTATCCGGGCCTCGTGCTGAGCGCGGGACAGTCGGCGCCGCCCACATCTTTGAGTCCCACCGGCAGCCCCTTGCGGGTTTGCCATGGCCCTGTCCCTTCACCTGCCCTTTCACCCCCGTGCTTCAGCCTCACCATCTGCAGTTGCAGCAAATGCAGGGGAGAAGCAGGAACCTTTCTCTTGTTTTGCAGGGTGAGTATTTCTCAGCCTTCAAGCAGGCCTCTCGGAGAGAAGATGACATCGCCAAGGTGACCAGCGGCATGAGGGTCCTGTTCAACCCGGGAACCGCGCAGGTGAAGGAGCTGGCCCTTTGCTACGGCGGAATGCACGACAGAACCGTCTCAGCCCTCCAGACCACGCGGAAGCAGATATCAAAGTGAGAGCTGCCGGCAGAGTGAAACGGCCAGCGCCGCTCCGACTCCCGCAGTGCTGCTAGCTGCCGGGACTGCCGGCGCCGTTGCTCTTGCCACCGCTACAGCCATGACTTCCGCCCTTACCGGGCTTACCGCTGCTGCTACCCTGACTGCCGCTACCCGTAGCTCGATTCCTGGGAGCATGGCTGTGGCTGCGCCGGTTCCACCCGGCCTGCTAGGGCTCCGCTGCTCTTGGTACCGCTGGGCCCGCCGTTGCTGCGGCCGCGAGCGGCCACCGTTGCCATTGCTCTCACGGCTGGGCCTCTACTGCAATTACTGCGGCTGGCACTACTCACACTGGTACTGCTACTTCTGTTGCTCCTCTTCCCGCTGCTGCCACTGCTGCTGTTTCTGCCACCGTCACCCCTCGGGCTAGTGTTGCCGCTGTGGCTTCCACTGCTGTTCCCAGCGATGCCACCACTGCGGTCTCTCTACCGCCGATGCTCGTATTGCGGCTCTCCTCTTCCTGCGGCTCCTCCCGAGAGTACTGCCCACAGCGTTCCTGCTGCCACTGTGTTAATGCTGTTGCTGCCACTGTTGTGTGTGTCCCCAGCGTGACTCTCGCCACGACTCACGGTCGCGCCTCTGCTGCTCCTCCCGCTACTAGTCACAGTGTCGCCAGCGCTGCTGCTACTGCTCTCACCACTGTTCCTCTTTCCACGACTTCGACGCCTTCTGCTTTCGCTTCTACCACGGCTGTTACTTCTGCTGCTACTGTTCGGCCACTGCTAGTATCCCTCCTACGGTATTGCTGCGGCCACTCCCGCTGCACTCTGACTGTGGCTACTCCTACTCCTATGGCTAGTGTGTGGCAGCAGTTACCCCGAGCCCTTCCCCAGCGCTGGCCTCTGTAACGCTGCCAATAAGCAGATGGGTAAATAAGGCTTACGGTTGGCGTTTGGCGTTTGGCTCTTTGGTTCCGATGCCTGGCTCCAACACTTTCCAGACGGCTCAGAGAAGTCAAGTTACCGAATCTTCCGGTGCCTCAGTTTCCTCATCGGTAAAGGAGTATACAAATTTTCCATGCTACACTTTTACATGGAAATGAAAAGTGATCCTTCGTAAAAACCACGGAGGACATTGCTCAGGGCGTTATAAGGACTGAATCGATTTAATTAGTATAATTTTGTGGTCGTTTTAAAATTGTGTCTATTTTTATTTGTATTATTTCTGTATTTATTTATTTTTATATTTTAGCGAGAGAGAGAGAGGAAGAGCAGGGGAGAGGGACAGAGGGAGAGACAGAGAGAGACAGAGAATCTTAAGAAGTGGGGCTGGGGGCGCCTGGGTGGCTCTGTCGGTTAAGCGGCCGACTTCAGCTCAGGTCAAGATCTTGCTGTCCGCGAGTTCGAGCCCCGCATCAGGCTCTGTGCTGACAGCTCAGAGCCTGGAGCCTATTTCAGATTCTGTGTCTCCCTCTCTCTGACCCTCCCCTGTTCATGTTCTGTCTCTCTCTGTATCAAAAATGAATAAACGTTAAAAAAAAAAAAAGAAGTGGGGCTGACTTGAGTGGAAATGAAGAGTTGGGTGCTCAACCGACTGAGCCATCAAGGCACCCAAATTGTGTCTAGTTTTAAATTTTAGGAAACCGAGGGGTGCCCGGGTGCCTCACTCGCTTAAGTGTCTGACTTTGGCTTGATCTCAGGGTCATGATCTCAGGGTTCATGAGTTTGAGCCCCACGTCGGGTCTGTGCCGACAGCGTGGAGCCTGGAGCCTGCTTCAGATTCCTAGTGTCCCTCCCACTCTGCCCCTCCCCTGCTTGACTTCCATCTCTCTTTCTCAAAAAAAAAACCACAAAACATTAAAAAAAGGTTTTTTAAAAAAGATGAGGAAACTAAGGCTCAAGCAAGTAACTTACCTAAAGTTACACAAGTATAAGTATCCAAGCCAAATTTTGAACCAAGTTTCATATGACTACGCCCTGTGCCTACCACCCCACACAAGTGATTCTGATGGCTGAGTAGGAGCGCTCTCCCACCTTCTGCTCTCTGGCAGTTTCTGGAACGAGGAGCTGCTGCAGAACGTGTGTGCGGGCCTGGCGGAGGAGTTGTCCCTGGCCCCCGACGCCCCTGGCGGCATGGTGGAGTTTCGGCGTACCCTCACCCTCAGCTTCTTCTTCAAGTTCTACCTGACAGTGCTTCAGAAACTGGGCATACAGAACTCGAAAGATGTGAGTGTGGGGTGTGGGCAAGATACAGACTCTCTGCAGGACTTTTGTTTGGGAATTTAAGAAGCCAGTCTGAGGGAGGGGTACGGTGGACCAGGTGGTAAATTGGCTTCTCCCTTCTGACATCTAAGGACAGAGGAGGCTTTGCTCCAAGGACACACGGCCCAGGGAGCCACATGCAGATGGGATCCAACAGGATGGTTGAGAGGCAGAACACTGAACTGGGCGTCAACGACTAGGGTTCTGGTCCCGACTGAATCCTTACCTCACTTGAAACTTGAATAGGTCACAACTCTCTTTAAGTCTCAGTTGGGAAATCTGCTGATCTGGGTGGTAGACCAGATGATCCTTTTGACAGGCTAGCTGTTTCAACTGTGGTTTTGTAGTTAGAATGGAATGTGGAGTGAGATGAGAAGGTAGAGGGTGGAATGAGAATGTAACAGGTGCTGCTACAGTCAGGAGACGGTGGTCACTGAGAGGGTGTGCATTCTGGAACGGGTGTGGCTGAGTGGAAGCCCAGCTCCCCATATGGTTCAGTAAGCATTTACTTTGCACTGTCTATGCCTAACATTGCACTTGGCACCAGGGGGAGCCTTGTGTGGGAGAGAACGTGATCAGTAAAGGCCAGCCTAGAGTGACAACTGAGCAGATGGCGTTGGGAGTGCAAAGGAGGGAAGCTTCCACAGATGTGGGGACCGCAGACAGAAATCCCTCTTTAAAAAGCATCCCTAATAGCTTTCTTCTTTTTCTTTTTAAAAAGCATTTATTTATTTATTTTGAGAGACAGAGAGAGAGAGTCCATGTGTGCACATGAGCGGGCAGGGGCAGAGAGAATCCCAAGTAGGCTCTGCGCTGACAGCACAGAGCCCAACGTGGGGCTCGACCTCAGAACTGTGAGATCATGACCTGAGCTGAAAGCAAGGGTCAGATGCTTAATTGACTGAGCCACCCAGGCACCTTGAGTTTTTTTCTGATTATAAGAGTAATACATTTCCTGTGGCAAACTTAAAAACACAGAAATATATTAAAAATTAAAATAGAAAATTAAAAAACATTTCAACTTTTTAAATAAGAAATTAAATACTTTTTTTATTACTTTTCTTTTTAATTAAATATGCTTTTCTCTCAGATTCTAGAGGAAACCACTGCTACTAGTCTTGCTTTTTCCTCTGATCTTTTTCCTACATTCATTTGTCCATCTTCTGTCATTCTCTCTTTTCTCTTTCTCTTTCTAGCTCTCCATCCATCCCTCTCTCTATATACTTGTCATCTTCCTATCTTTTGATCTGGACACATCATTTTCTAAACAGATTTAGGGTCATGCTGCATATAGAGTTTTCCATTTCCCCTGATTCTGTTGAGATTGTATTGTGCGCATTTTCCATATCATTAAATATTTCCCATAGAAACGAGGAGGAAGAAGGTTTCCAGCAAGGCAAGGACAGAGAGAGAGCAGCGTGAATAAATGCAGGAGGGAGGGAAACCATTTGGTGTGTTGGAGGAAGCACAAACCATTCACATGCAGGCTGCAAGGGTGGTAAGGGGCCCGAGGGTGTTATAAAATGCTGGGCTCTCAGAGCCCACGTTCTGACGTTGAGATAGATCCAGCCGGCACGAGGAGTGTACAATGAGGAGGTGAGGGGAACAGTTGTTACTGTTGCCACTTGGGGACAACCAAGGGTGGGATCAATGATAGAACTAGTCACGATCACTACTGTTAACTTACCTCCACAGAAGTGTGGCAAGCTGGACCCCACCCATGCCAGTGCCACCTTACTCTTTCAGAAAGACCCTCCAGCCAACGTCCAGCTCTTCCAAGTGAGTATACCTGATGTATGGCTGATCTCACAGGCCCTTGCAGGGCACATCAGATGATGCTGACCTTTGGTGAATGACTGGCTTTAGTCGTGTGTGGGTGCTCAAAGCTCCTACTGCTTTGCGTAAATATCAGGTGAAGAAAATGGGAATCGTATTAATGTCGATGAAGCTCTTTTCCTCGTTCCTTACCTAATTTTGTCTCTCTTGAGATTACTCTCATCTTCACCTGCTCCTTAAAGAATAAAAAAAAATGTCCCGATTTTGTCTTTTCTGGTGCCTCTGTGGGGCTGATGTGCAAAGCCAGGAGTTCTCCTGACCATAACAACAAAACAACAACTTTCTGTCAATGGCAATGTTTTGAGAAGCACTAGGTAAAGGGTCAACTTTTTCTGTAGACACTTTGGATTTTGTGGGCCCTATAGTTTCAGTTGATACTCCTCAACTTTGTCATTATAGCATAAAAGCAACCAGAGGTAATACATAAATGAATGTGTGTGGTATGTACCAATAAAACTTTATTTATAGAAGCAGGCAGTGGGCCAGATTTGGCCCGCAGGCCACAAATTGTGGAACCATGCAGTAGAGGCTAGTGGTCCACACTGTGAACTCTGGGCTCCACTGCCACGACTTGAATTCAAACTCTGCCAGTTTGTAACTGTGTAACCTTCGACAAGTCACTTCCTCTGTGTGGCTTTTGGGCAAGTTAATTATGCCCACCTGCAAGTGTCCCTAATGATGGCACCTGTTACCTAGGATGGTTCTGAGGATTAAATGTGTTAGTAAAAGTAAATAGCTTAGATTAGCTCCTGGCATATATTAAATACTCAGTGACATGTTAGCCATTATTATTATGTCTTTGAAAAACCACATACAACAGAATTTTGTTACAAATCCATTTTGGAACACTTTGGCAAGTACAGAAAGATATAAAGAAGAAAACAAAAATGACCCAAGATCCCACCTCCAAGAGAAAATCATGATATTTTTGTTGACTTCTTTCTATTTTTTCCTATGCATATATGGACACTGACATGCTATGTTTATAACATACATATTTTTCTTACAGAATTCAAATCATCATACGCACACACAATGTTTTATGTCCTGTGTTTACATGTAATGTGAACATTCTTGCCTTCTAATTTAAAGTCTTCAAAAGTATGTCTTAATAGTTGCATACCGTTTGATTGGATGCACGTAGCACCAGCTTTTTACTCCACCCCCCATGAGTGCACATTGAGGTTCTTCTTTAGTTATTTATTTTTCTCCCCGTATGGGGACACTATGACCACCTCTGCTCTGTCTTTCTGTTCCTTTGCCCTGTGTCCCTCCTGCCTCCTCCGTCTTCACTCAGGTTTGCTTTGGCCTGAAGCTCCCTGCAGTTTCCCCAGGCCTGTAGGGAAACAGTGTCTTATGCAGCTCAGCTTGACTGATGACCATGTTGTTCCAGGAGGTGCCCAAGGGTCAGTGCGAGGAGGACATGGTGGGTCGGCCCCTGCCCCACCTGGCCGCGGCCATGCAAGCGTCTGGGGAGGCCGTGTACTGTGACGACATCCCTCGCTACGAGAATGAGCTGTCCCTCCGGTTGGTCACCAGCACCCGGGCCCACGCCAAGATCAAGTGAGTGGAGTAAATATCCTGAGGGAGGAGGGTGCTGGGAGGCTCCTCCCGGGCCTTCCAGTCTAGAGAGGGACTGGGAACTCACCTGAAAACCAGCCTGGAGAGGAGCGGGAGAGGTTAGGGACTCAGTGGTGCCTGGCAGGGTGAGGGGATGCTGTTGGAGGCATAGGCAGGGGCCAGAACAGGAGAGCCTCGGAATGCTGAACCGGGACATTGCCCTTGAGCCAAAAAGCAGTGAGGAGCTTTTAACAGGAGCAGGTCAGCTCTGCACTTTGATATTGGGCTAAACTTCAATGCAGTATTTCAGGAGAACTGGAGTCAGCACTAAGGGGAAGAGCGTGGCCTTAGAGTCAGACCGACTCGGGATTGAGTCTCTGTTCCAGTGTTTACCAGCTGTGACTTGGCCTGGGATGCCTAAGCTCGCAGTTTCTCTATTCATAGCCGGGTGTTTTCATGATGATCAGTGACAGAGTCTGCAAAGGACCTAGCAGAGAAGAGCCACCCGTGCCTGTCTGTTGAATTTGGAAAGCCCAAATGACAAGCATCGCCACCTCTATAATAATACTAATACCCAACACTCACGTGGCACTTAATATTTGCTGCGGCCTTGAAAGCGTTTTACATACATTGGCACCTTTACTCCTCAAAACAACCCTACAGGCAGGTCCTGTTATGATCCCCATGTTCCAGACAAGGAAGCTGAGGCACAAGGGTGGTAAGTTACGTGCCCGAGGGCACAGAGTTGGTAAGCAGCCAAGCGGGAGTTTGAAGCCAGGCAGCATTAGTGGCCGAGCTGTGCTGCCTCTTGATGTTCAGGCCAGAGACTGCATTGATCTCCTGGTGGGCATCAGACACATATCCTGTTGAACAGAGCAGCTAGGAGAAACCCTCCCTTGGGTGCTGCCACTGCTTGGATTAGGGATCCCATCTCCCCATCACTGGTTTTTCCCTCTGCCGCTCCTAGCTGCCTGGAGACAGGCTCCACGAATGGTAACCTAGACACCGAGAAAACTTAACAGGTAAGTAAAGTCTTCCAGTTCTCTGAAAAAAACTGTTTCAGATGATGTGGTTGCCATCTCTAGGGTAAATTCATCTGCTTTATCCTTGTCTTGAGCCCACACTGACCACACTGGCCACGATCCACATTGTCTACGTTCTTTGCTCCATCTGAGCAAAGATGTGTGAATGGATGGAGGAGGGTGGGGGGCTCTGTAGTAATGGCAATGACCTGGGCTTTCCCAGTGCATGCACTTGGAAAGAAGCGAGGACCTGGCTTTGGCTCTTCATAACCTAACCTCAGTCCTAATCCCACCTACGTTGCTCTCTGGCTGGGTGACTTTGGAAAAACTACTCAATTTCCCTGAGCCTGAGTTGCCCCAAATGTAGAAGGAGGATAATGATGATGATGTTCTGGGCTCTGCTGGGTTTGCCTGTTGGAAGTTGCTTGGCTCTTCAGAGTGGTTTCCATACCTTTCTGTGAGGTGCCTCTGCTCTATCTCCCCTTGGGGGCCCGGGCCAGAGTGAGCAGAACATAGCTGAGACTGTTATTAGTGAAACACTCTCCAGGTGTTCTCCCTCTCGGGCCTGATGATGGCCGGGCTGCCCTGCTCTTCTGGGATAGCTTCATGAAGGTGGGGAGACAAATTTGGCTGTGTGACGATGTTCAGGGACATTCGGTCATGGTGCAGCAAGGGCCCAAAAGTGCTGATTCTGTGTGGGTATTAGCTGTGATGTGAGTGTGAGCTGGAGCTCTCAAGAGTAAATGCTACTCACTGTGATGTGGTTCCATAGTAGAAGGTCCATGGGGGTGGGCCTGTCCTGTTCATTTTCTGTTCTCCACAGCACTCAGCATGGTGGCCTTCACAGGGTACGTATTTCATGAGCGTTTGCATAATAGGATAGGGTAGGATAGCCTATGGAATGTAGGATAGGATAGAATATAGAATGCAGATAGGATAGCATAGACAAGGGATGGAGAAGGAAGGAATTTGAGTGGAGGAAAAATCAACATGAGGACAGTGGTATCCAGTTGGTGGTGGGTCTTCTGCTTCCGTTTCCCGCCTGGGCCCCTCACTGTGCTCATTCTTGCAGGTCCATAGATACTTCAGAAGCTCAGAAGGTGCCAGGGTTTGTCTGCTTCATCTCTGCTGATGATGTTCCCGGGAGTAATATAACTGGAATTGGTAATGATGAAATGGTGTTTGCAAAGGATAAGGTATGTGTTGGATTTTGTTTTTAGATATGAAGTTAGTGGAATGGGCACTTGAGTTTTAGTTTGTGCTCATTCCTCCAAATCCCTAATCTTCAAAAGATTACACATTGGTACATACTGTGGCCTTCATCGTGCAGGGCGATCAGTACAGGGATGGAATCGGTCTGGTGGCACTTTTAACTTTCACTTAGTGTTTACTTGTTTATTTCATTGTTGGCGGCTTGTTGCACATGTTAGGGTGACTCCAGGCCAAACTGGTATTAAAACAAGATTGGTGATTATTTTTTAAACTGACAGGTTCTTCAGGAGATAAATAACTCCTTTGTGAAAAGAAAATAAAAATATGGTAAACAAACTACCAGAATCAAAATCACAATACTGTCACTATGCGTATTAAAAATTCACTTATACGAAAATTCATCTATTGCTGTCAAGCATATATGGAGTTTTGACACACACAGGCACACACACACATTTCGAAACTTTCAGGGTGGAAGTCACTTGACAATTTCAATACAGTTCAAATGAAAATTGGAGATGAGTTGGCGTTGCCTAAGGGCATATTCACTTTATTATTAATGTACAAGAGAAAGAGAGAATCAAAAACTACAACTATGAGACACAAGGACTCCATTTAACAAGAGAACAAATTGCTTTTGCAAATTTCAAGAACCTCTAAGACTACTGCTAACATGATGGTTAGTGAGAATTAGCTGGGATAAACCACCACAGCCCAATCAATTAAGTTAACAACTCAACTGGGTCCTCAATAGATAACTATCAAAGACAGTATAGCTTTCCACTGTCAGAAACCTCATATTGCAAAGTGATGAGTTGGACAATTTTTTTTTGGTTCATGTTTGGGGATTTTTGGAAGAAAAATGCCTCTGAAGGAATGGAATCATTAAGTGGTGAGACAATGACAATCATTGTTCTGAAAATCTAACAAAAAACTGGTTTATTTATCAAGTCTGAGAACCAGAATTTGGGAAGTACTGCTTCTGGGCATCTAGATGAAGTGTAAGACATGATTGCTGCCTTTGAGAAACTTTTGGTGTAAATCTGGAAAAGGAAATTCAAAGGGAGAGGGGTGTTAGAAAGAAAATGGAACCGGAAGCCAGGGCCTGAGATTTAGTCATGGTCTATTAATGAGCCAAGGCAAGACCATGATCTTGCCTTTGGGTCTGCGTCTCTTCACCTGAAGAACAAGGGTGTTGGAGTGCATCTGAATCAATAAATAGACTTCATGCTTCCATACCGTCCATTCTGCTCACGGCGACATGACTAATCAATCACCACTTTCTATCCTGGGCAACTTCTCAATAAGCTGCCAGTGGTAAATCATGAAATTGGTCCCTGAGATGAATCGAGTTTGCCATCTTGATACTCATGATCTCCAAGTCCTAGTCCAGTTCCACTACTTCTAAATCCTCAATAAAGAAGCACATAATCCCAAACAGTAGGACAAAGACATGCCAAGATCCCAGAGGCATTCCTGGATGTCCCTTAAGGAAACTGTGGGGGCAAGGACTTCCTTTTGGGCAATCCAAAATCGTTTGCTTCATGAGGAGTGCATTATATGCTTTAACAGTTTGGCTCGGTTCCCAGGTGACTTGCATTGGGCACATCATTGGTGCTGTGGTCACCGACACCCGAGAACATGCCCAGAGAGCCGCTCAAGCGGTGAGAATCACCTATGAAGATCTTCCAGCCATTATCACAATAGAGGTAACTGAGAAAGGACTGCATGGGGAGGGGTGAGCCCCCTGTCCCTGGAGGCACCGTTACTGGGATACTTTAGAGGGGGTTCCAGCAGCAGGTGGGATTCGATTAGACAGGAAGAGGTAAACCCTTCAGCCCCAGGATTGTGTGGTCTTCGGAAAACTTCCCCATCATGATCCCAGACTCAGTCTGCCAGAGGCCAGACTAGGTCCCTCCTTCCAATGCCAGCTCCCGTTGGTTCCTTGAGGGACTCTACTTTTCCTCAAGATCCAAGCGTGTCCAACTATCTCTGAGGAAATGGAGGCACATGGCCCCTGGCTACATGCAAGCTTACTTGAAGCCTGTGTAAGACCCTTGTACAGATGCCTGTGTGAGAAGAGGGAGGGTGGTTCCAACAGCCTCTCTTCCCCCTGGTGGGAAATAACCTTTCTTCTCCTGAAAGTCTGGTCACTGAATCGTCTTTGTGGTCCTCAGGATGCTATAGCAAAAGACTCCTTTTATGAGCCTGAGCTGAAGATAGAGAAAGGAAACCTCACGAAGGGGTTTTCGGAAGCAGACAACATTGTTTCAGGTACGGCCGTGCCATACAGTCCTGGGGTATGGGCTGGCCCTGGTTTATGAATTAAATTCAAGAGCTGGACCTTGAGTCCTGGAGCAGGGGAGTGAATTTTTAACAGAAGAGTCCTCCTGATGTTTGTAGCAAAATAGTGGACAGTTGGCAGGGAAAGACCCTCTCTCATTTTTAAAATTTTTAAATGTTTATTTATTTTAGAGCGAGAGAGAGAGAGGGAGAGAGAGAGGGGGAGACAGAGCATAGGCTGGGGAGGGGGAGAGAGAGAGGGAGACACAGATTCGGAAGCGGGCTCCAGGCTCTGAGCTGTCTGCACAGAGCCCTACGAGGGGCTCTAACTCACCAACCAGGATATCATGACTTGAGCTGAAGTAATGCTTCATTGACTGAGCCACCCAGGTGCCCCTAGGCCCTCTGCCATCTTAATGTCCACCTCCTGTCTCCAGGTTACATATGTGTATGTGGTTCTGGGTAGCTGGCAGTGTGTCAAATTTAGAAGGCTGTCTGGGGAATTAGTGGCTACAGGTCCTGGCCCTCCCTGTGGCCTGCGGGGCACCCGTCTGCTGGTGACATCCCTTTGGGTATTGTTTCCTACATTGTCCATAGTGTATTCCTAAGCCACTGGTGAGTCAACTCTCCAACTGGCCTGATAGCTTCCATTCCAGAAGATGCTCTCATTTTTAGCGTTTCAGTCACATCTGTTAATTCCTTCTTTACCATTCTCCAAATTTTACCAAAGAGTTTGAAGGTCTGCAGTGAAAGAAAGCTTCATGCCTGATGCATTTTGGTATCATTCTGGTTTCTTTGTTGGGGTGGGGGATTTGGCTCCTGCAGGTGGCTAAGGCTTTGAGACCCTTTTCACCCCTGCTGGGAACCTAGAGGTACCAGTGTGTGAGCAGCTGGTTGCTGCCCAGGGCCCTGGGGAAGTGCACTCTCCTTCAGCAAACTCTGGATCACCATGGGGGTCACATTGCCTCCCCAGGCGAGTTGTACATTGGTGGCCAAGAGCACTTCTACCTGGAGACTCACTGCACCATCGCTGTCCCCAAAGGCGAGGCAGGGGAGATGGAGCTCTTTGTGTCTACACAGAACACCACGAAGACCCAGGTACCGTCCTGTGGGTCAGCTCCAGGGCCTGGGCATGGCACTGGGGAGCTTCTGGCCAACTAGGAGTTGGTGATGTAGGACATGGGAAAAGGGAGATCTGGGCTGGTCCAGAAGGGGATCTGAGGGTAGTGGTCCTGGAGCCAGACCCTATCAACCAACAAGGTTGTGTCACTGAGTTGTGACATAACCTTTCTTGGTTTCCTCTTCCATATAATGGGCCTGGTAGGGTGTTGTAATGACTAGATGTTTACTATTGGATAGCACCTAATAAGAGTTGGCTTTCGTTTTTCCAGTGAGATATGGCCTTGGTCAAATCATATCCGATCTCAGGCTCCTCATCTGTGAAACGTGGGTGATGGGTTTAGTGATCGCCACAGAGACCACTAAATTATCTGTGGCAGCTCAAATATGGCAGCTCCCCATTTCTCTATTGCTGGTAAGGCGACAGAACTGGCCAGCATTGTGGGAAGCTGGTCCTACCCCCACAACTCACCAGTTCTTGGCTGGATGAAATGAACTTTGGCTCTGAAAGTCTGCTGTGGCCAGCCGCTGACCCCCTTGCTAGAAACAAGTGTCTGAATTCAGTCTGCAGTGACTAATGAGTGTTAGACTCCAGCACCTGGAGATCAAGGGCTGCCTGGGGAGGTGAGGGGGATTCAGGAATCAAGGAATTTCAGAATTGACGGCACTAATTAGACTTGCGGAGGGCGGGCGGCTCTAGGTCAGGGTGAGGTAAGTCCAGATGGTGTGTTCAGTGCAAGTAATTTTTTTTTTTTGTCCACAGAGCTTTGTTGCAAACATGTTGGGGGTTCCAGCAAACCGGATTTTGGTCCGGGTGAAGAGAATGGGAGGAGGCTTTGGAGGGAAAGAGACCCGGAGCACTGTGGTATCCACGGCAGTGGCTCTGGCTGCATACAAGTGAGTCCCCCTAGCCAGCTCAGAGAAGGAGAATAAGGCTGCCTCTGCCAAGAAGGCTTTCTAGATTTTTCCCTTTTAGAAGTAGATTTCCCTTGCTTTGAATTTTCACAGCCTTCTGCTTTTAGAACTCTTGGGCATTGGGGTGAGGGTAACACCATGTGTTTCTTTGTGTTCGATGCATGGATGCATGTTTAGCCTCCCCTGCCTGTCTGTGAGGGCCCTCAAGGCAAGGGCACACATCATATCCTTACATTCCCCATATGTCCAGCAGCTTTATTTCTAGAGAGTGAAGCAACCCAGCCCCAGTCTGCTTGTGCGCCAGGTGGAAAAAGAAGTCTCCCATGCTTCCTCCCTGAGACCCAAGGACTGGGCTGTTGCAGAAGCTCCCAGGGTTCTAACCTTCTGACGCCTCCCTTAGGACGGGCCGCCCCGTGCGCTGCATGCTGGATCGTGACGAGGACATGCTGATAACTGGTGGCAGACATCCCTTCTTGGCCAGATACAAGGTTCTAGTTGTCGGGAGCTATGTCGGGGCAGAAGGGGAATGCCATCTCACTGGGAAACCTGGAGGTGAAATCCAGGGATCCTGGGATGTACTCTTATATTTTTCACGAATACCTGTAGAAGTTCAAAGAAGAAATAGCAATGAGAAAAATTTAAATCTGCCAACAGCCACATAGAAGGGCGATGCTGGCCGGCCACTTCCCTAGTGAGGTCACAGCATGGTGTTTACACCTTTTGTGAATTTTCTCTGCCCCATACCTAGTCTTTCTCCTCTCAGGCTCGGACGCATGCGTTTTCAGCAGCCCTGGGATAAATCCCTCCTGCAGAATGACCTAATGTGTTCATAGCCAGATGTAAAGATCAGAATGACTACTTTGTAATTTACAGTGATAAATAAAGCTTCCAGGTTGTTAGGGTGGGCACCTGCTCCACCAGACCAGGGGTGGGGTCCCTTTGCTGAGTCTCTGTGGATGACCAGCATCCTGTCCCTCTAAACACTAGTACAACCTGACAGATCCCAGTCTGGGAGCCCTTTCTCTGCATTAGGTGGCTTTGAACATCCCCCTGTGACCTCTTCTCGTTTTGTTTCATGATTGAACTCCCCTGAAGGGATTATATTTCCCTTCTTCCCAAATTCTTGCCGACCTGAAGAAAGTCCCGGGTCCTTACTTATGAAACGGCCTACAAAATTTGTTCTGATGGCTACCTAAGGTCAGGGATGTGAAAGCATATTCCTGCTTGTTGTGCACATTCCTGTTTGTTGTGCACATTCCTGGTTGCTGTGGCTTGCTGGCCAAAATGTGTGAGGCGTATCTCCAGTATCTCTCTGTTTCTCTTCCCGGCTCTCCCTTCTCTGCCTCCTCACTCCCTCTCGTAAAATCAGAGCCAGTGTAGGTAGAAGGAAGGGGGAGCGTGGGGAGAGGGTGTGTCCAGGGCTGAGGACCCATGGAGTGTCACTGGAGAGATGTCAGGTCCTCTCTGCTTCACCTGTTAGCTCTGGTGACCTTATTTTCATGGTATGATGTCTTGTTCTTTCTGCTTCCTCCGGGTAGCTTGAGTAGGAGGGGATGACTAAGGTTAGGCAGAGGAAAGGGACTATCGAGAACTCTCTCCTTTTCATCAGGTTGGCTTCATGAAGACTGGGAGGGTTGTGGCTCTGAAGGTGGAGCATTACAGCAATGCGGGGAACACCCTGGATCTCTCCCAGAGTGTAAGTAGGGTGCACCCATGCCTCTGGGTGGGGGGTGACTGGGAGGTCACGGGCAGGCCCCACAGCCCCACAGGCATAGGCCTCCTCACTTCCTGCCTGGGGTTATTGCAGTAGCCTCCCCGTTGGTCCCCACCTTGAGGCTCTCCACCCCCGGTTAAGCTCTAAAGCACAGAGATAATCCTATTACTTTTCTGATTGGAAATTCTTCCTTTGGGGTGCCGGGGTAGCTCAGTCAGTTAAGCATCATCGGATTTCAGCTCAGGTCATGATCTCACGGTCTGAGATCGAGTCCTGCATCAAAAAAAAAAAAAAAAAAAAAAAAAAAAAAAAAAATCATAGTAATAATAAAAAGAAAAGGAAATCCTTCCTTATTTTTCAGATATTTTGCCAAGCCAGCCAAGTCAGTTACAAAACTTTATGCAGAGTATGGTGACATTGTATGTATGTGTCTGTAAGATGAATATACCTCTATTATAGATATAATGATGTGCCTGGAAAATTCCAAAAGAACATATACTAAACAGTGATTGGATGGGATGAAGGGAGGGGCACTCACTGTCATTTTCTTTGTGACATATTTTTGTGATGTTTGAATTTTAAGTAATGAATTTCTTCTTTTTTTTTGGTAACAGTTTCACTGAAATATACAATTTAAGGGTTTTTAGTAAATTTTAAGAATTATGTAACCATTATCATACTGTAGTTTTCGAACACTTCCATCACCTGAACGTGATCTCTTTCCATCACTCCCGTTCTCACCCCCTACCCAGCCCAGACATCCACCAATCTACTTTCTGTCCTTAGAGATTCTCCTCTTGTAGTCCATTCATATAAATAGACTCTACACTGTGTCATCTTTTGTGTTCGGCTTTTTTTCTCAGGATTGATTATTTATTTATAGTTTTATTTATTTAAGTGATCTCTGCACCCAACATGGGGCTCAAACTCACAAGCCCGGGATCAAGAGTTGCACGCTTCTCTGACTGAGCCAGCCAGGTGCCCCTCAGGATAATGTTTTAAGATTCCTTAGTCCTTCATTCTTTTCTCTTGATAATATTTCATTATATGGATAGACCATTTTTTGTTTTCTACTCACCACTTAAAATACTTTTGAGTTGTTCCCTGTTTTCAGCTTTTACGGGTAAGGCTACTTTGAACATTCTCATACTAGTCTTGTGTAGACATGAAATTTTGTTAATCTGTGTTAATTTTGTGTTAATTTTATTAATTTTGAAATTACCAGTTACCTTTGTGGTACTACTTTTTATAACTTTTTTAAATACGAATTTTATAACCATACTAGGTACAAACATGTAGATTTTTCTTATAAAAGTCAGTCAGACATTTCAGGGCAAACAGAAGCACCTGTTAGCCCCCACTCCCCATGCCACTCCTCCTTGCTAGGGGCTAACTGGTTCCATTATAAAACTTCACACTTCAGATGCAGTGTAAAAACTGCTCAAAAAAAGCAACACATTTAGTCTTCTCACCATTTGCAACCTGGGCCTCTTCGTGTTGTAGGAAAAATCAGGTTGAAAAAGATACAGTGCTTGTCCCCAAAGATCTTAGAAGCTTTTAAATCCAATCCAGTGAACATTTATTGAGCGCCTAGGGTGGCAACATAAAGAATAGATGGCATTGTTTCTGCCCCAGGAAGTTCACAGTACGGTGGGGGAGACAGATAACAAAAGACAAAATGAGGTGTGCCTGGATGGCTCAGTTGGTTAAGCGTCCGACTTCGGCTCAGGTCATGATCTCGCAGTTTGTGGGTTCGAGCCCCGCATCAGGCTCTGTGCTGACAGTTCAGAGCCTGGAGCCTGATTCATATTCTGTGTCTCCCTCCCGCTCTCTGACCCACCCCTGTTCATGTTCTGTCTCTCTCTGTCTCAAAAATCAATAAACGTTAAAAAAAAATTTAAAAAAAAAGACAAAATGAAATAGAAGTACGAGTTAGACAGAGTGCTAAGGAAAAGCAAAAACTGAATTAATTGAGACATACTCAAAACATCTAGGATGACTAAGACTAAAATAATCAAGGGCACAAAAAACAGCCTGTGAGAGAGAGAGAATATACATGGGGAAGTAAACCAAACCCAAAATGAAACGAACAAATAAAAGCTGCCATTGATCTCATCAGGAAGATGAGTTATTACACCTTCGAGAAAGAATAGGAGGCCATAAACAAGAAGCATTTGGAGAATAAAAACTAACTCTGGTGAGATAAAACTCTGAAAGCAAAAGGGTTGAAAGACACTTCAGCAAATCTCTCCAAACAAAAGAAAAAAAATACAGAACAATTGGAAAGAAAATACAACGAAATTCGAGGACTAGTCCAGGAGACCCAAACGATAGAAATTTCAGAGAGAAAGAATGGAAACAAGAGAGAGGAGGCAACTATCAAGAAGTAACTCAAGACATCTCCCCAAACTATGGAACTAGAGAGTGTTATGCTAAGTGAAATGAGCCATACAGACAAAGACAGATACCATATGGTTTCACTCTTATGTGGATCCTGAGAAACTTAACAGAAACCCATGGGGGAGGGGAAGGAAAAAAAAAAAAGAGGTTACAGTGGAAGAGAGCCAAAGCATAAGAGACTCTTTAAAACTGAGAACAAACTGAGGGTTGATGGAGGGTGGGAGGGAAGGGAGGGTGGGTGATGGGTATTGAGGAGGGCACCTTTGGGACGAGCACTGGGTGTTGTATGGAAACCAATTTGACAATAAACTTCATATATTGAAAAAAAAAGAAATCTCCCCAAACTAATGGGCATACAGTTTAAGATTAAAAGAGCCCATCCAATAACAAGCGCAATGAAGGAAAATAGAACTATGCTAAGTTATATCACTGTGAACTTGGAGAAACCTGGAGATAAAGATTTTACAACTTGCAGGGAGGAGAAAAACACAACTATTTCCAAGAACTGGAAAGACATCGATTGGATTTGTCAATACTGGAGAGCTCGAATGCACTACCAAAATGCCTTCAGAATGTTGAGGGAAACTGGAAAACCTAATTCCAACCAAGAATCCTATATATAACCAAATCATTAGTTAAGGGTAAGAGGAGAAGAAAGACATTTCAGACATGCAAGTTTCAAAAATGTACCCCATGAAGTATTTGACTCTTTAAACTACTTGCCATACAAATTCAATGGGAAAAGAAACTGCTTTAAAAAGAATTCAAGGGTGCCTGGGTGGCTCAGTCGGTTAAGCGTCCGACTTTGGCTCAGGACATGATCTCGTGGTCCGTGAGTTCGAGCCCTGCATCAGGCTCTGTGCTGACAGCTCTGAGCCTGGAGCCTGCTTCAGATTCTGTCTCCCTCTCTCTTCCCCTCCCCCACTTGTGCTCTCTCTATCATTCAAGAAAATAAATAAACATTAAAAAAATTAAAAATAATTCATAAAATCACCTCTTTTCTTTTCTTTTCTTTTCTTTTCTTTTCTTTTCTTTTCTTTTCTATCTTCCTTTTTTTATAGAGGCAACTGACCAGTCCTAACTGGGGAGTCTGGGAAGGGCTTCCCCAGGAGAGAACTGAATGAGGATGTTAGTAGATGGGAAAGGTGCAGGGGAGGGCGGGCATGTCAGGTGAGAGTAACATGTAGTCAGAAGAGAGGAAAAAATATATTGGGGAAACGTCATAAAGAGTCTTGAGTTCCATGCTGAAAGATGTATGAACTTTACTCCGAAGAGATTAAGTGCCATTTTTAGGCAAGAGGTTGACACGAAATGACCTTATGTTGCAGTTTGAGGCAGAGATTAGAGGAGGGAGAGACACAGAGGCCAGGAGCCCAGTAAGGAGTCTGTTGCAGTACCAGAGAAGAAATAATTTGGGCCTGAGGAGGAGCAGTGGCCACTGGGGCTGGAAAGGCAAGGATGGGTGCAGCCTTCAACATCCCTTTCTTGAGGAGCCAATGAAATCGGTGCACTGCTGTCTCCCATTTTCCATTATCTGCTGCAGATAATGGAACGAGCTCTATTCCACATGGACAACTGTTATAACATCCCCAACATCCGGGGCACTGGGCGGATATGCAAGACCAACCTGCCCTCCAACACGGCCTTCAGGGGCTTTGGGGGGCCCCAGGCAATGCTCATTGCTGAGCATTGGATGAGTGAAGTCGCAGTGACCTGTGGGCTGCCGGCAGAGGAGGTAAGCTGGGAATTTGGTGGCACAGGTTAACCTACTTGGAGGGGACATTGGCTTTGTGTCTTGGGCATCTCCCACGGGGGCAGAGGAGAGGGGTTGGAACCTTAACTTTAGGTTGTATCCGTTCATCTCTTGCCACCAACAAGGCCTCAGTGTCTCTCTCCTTGCAAAGGTGCGAAGGAAAAACATGTATAAGGAAGGGGACCTGACCCACTTCAACCAGAAGCTTGAGGGGTTCACCTTGCCCAGGTGCTGGGAGGAATGCCTAGCAAGCTCTCAGTATCATGCCCGGAAGAGGGAGGCTGACAAGTTCAACGAGTAAGCACCGGGAGGGGAGGAGTCTGATATTCTGGCATTCTCTCGGGTTTCATATTCTACAGCACATTTGCGATACTCATAATACCAAGCTAGTAAGGTGCTTGAGGGTGCTGAGTTTGCTGACCCACTCCCAGCCATCTCTTTAAGATACTCAAATGATTTGTTCAGCCTGGGGGCAGATGGGCATATACAGCCTGCACTCAGTATCATAGCCCATCAATATGGTTCACCTTTACACTCATCTGCTGTTGGAGCACACCAGCCGAGGACTAAGAACACCATAGTGATGCAGCGGCCTCTAGCATGAATCTATCACTGTGACCTTACAGTCACTCCATTTTCTTAGGCCCCAGTTTCAACATCTGTAAAATGGGGGTAGTTACACCGGCCCTGTTTCCTCACTAAGTTACCCAGAAAACCAAACAGAAAGCACAGAAAAGGTGTTACCACTATCATCAGTGAGTGTCATAAGTGACTGTCTTCCCTGGTACAGTCACAGCACCCTGACTCTGAGCTCCACTCTGGGAGGAAGTTTTGATACTTTCAAGTGCAGACCCTCAGGGATGGGTCCTCCTTCAGCGCAGCTGAAGAACACAATCCCACCCCTTTTTCATTTGGTTTGCCCAACTGGGGCACAACTCAGTTATGATAAGTACCATGTGGGCAGCTCCAAGGATGCCTTGTTCCAACTTTACAAAGATGTTGACTGAAACTACATCTAAGTTGACACAACCATGATAGAAAATGTTCTATGCAAATCTTCCTTTTTTTCTCCAGGGAGAATTGTTGGAAGAAGAGAGGGTTGTCCATAATTCCTACCAAGTTTGGAATAAGCTTCACTGTTCCTTTTCTGAATCAGGTAATTGCCTTGTATAATTTTGTGCCTCTCCCCTGGGCTGGGGCCCCATTTCCCCCTCTGTCTGCGCTATCACATGGGAAAGGCCGTTGTGGCTGGTACCAGTGCGAGTGGAGGGGCTCTCTGCTGTTTAAATGGACTTGAACTTGCATATCCCTATTTGTCCAGGATGTCACAGGTCAGTGAAGGCAGCACGAGGCTCAGAGATCTGAGGTCAACTCTCAGGTCTCCTTCTTCCTGACTGAAGGGCTACAGACAGCTACTCTGCCTTTCTGATCCTATGGCTTCATCTAAGAATGAGCACAAAGACATTTGACCTCCTTCCTTCTGTGGAAGACACAGAGAAAGAGAGAGAGTGGAAATTTTTCGGGAACTGTTGAAGGGCTACATGGTTAAATCACAAGATTCATGGTGCTTTAATTCGAGTCTGAGGCTTTAATCCAAATGCTGCTTCTGGTTTTCTTTCTCCTGGGCTCCAGAAATATTGGCCCCAAGCATCTGGCTGAGTTAGGATTGACCCAATTTTGTGTTTAGAATCCTTCTCTTCCTGTAGGCAGGAGCCCTGGTTCACGTGTATACAGATGGCTCTGTGCTGCTGACCCATGGAGGCACTGAGATGGGCCAAGGCCTTCACACCAAGATGGTCCAGGTGAGCAGCCTGCACATGGGGCGGGGGGGGGGGGGGTGTCCTCTCCAACATCATGGCATCCACGTGAGGGAGGACGCTATGAGCAAGTGAGTGGCGGCACACCTTAGAAGCAGAAGCCGGCCTCAGCTGTGGTCGGTCCCGGCTCCGCTGCCCATTTACGTGTGACCTCGGGCAAGTCTTCTCCCCTCTCGGCCTCTGTGTCTTCCTCTGTGCAAAGCGGTTGGCCAGGTCACCACTCAGGTCACTTCCGTTACCCACATTCTAGGGCCGTGGGGTTGTGTTGGTTTACAAGTTGCTCAGGAGCTTCTTGGGAGTAATCTGAAACTGGCCCCTGTACTCAGAGGGCAGAGGCAGACAGAAAAAAGAGGCCCAGGTTGGCAGGTCACAGAGTTAAGATGCAAAGGGAACTTACCTGAGAGGCTTGCCTTGGGTGGCAGCAAGACAAATGGATCCCTACCCCCGCCCACCATATCTTAAAAGTTTGCAGGGAGAGAGGCCTCAACTGGGTTTAGCCAAGGTACTGTGCAGGTGTTCTCAATCCCACGTCATCATCTTGAGGCTGTGTCACAGAAGCAGCCCCTGGGAGCCAGAAAGGCAAGCAGAACCCACATTCCAAGGACAGGGGAAGTGGTGAGGAGCCTCTGATCCTTTGAGTCCAGCTCCTGGGTCAACTGGTGGTCACGTTTAAAACAAATGTTTATTTATTTATTTTGAGAGAGAAAGAGAGCATGAGCAATGGAGGGACAAAGAGAGAGGGAGAGAGAGTTCTGCACTGTCAGTGTGCGGAACCTGACTTGGGGCTTGAACTCATGAACTGTGAGATCATGACCTGAGATGAAACCAAGAGTAAGACACTTAACCAACTGAGCCCCCAGGGAGCCCCCGGTAGGTCACATATTTTTGGTGACCTTCCCTAACACTATGTAAGAGGCTGTGTTGTGTGTATAAAGGTTTCCCCCACACAGAGGAGCTAGGACGTTGGAACTGGAGTAGAGTTGGAACACCTGCTTAGCTCATGGACTGGCCAGAGTGGATTTTTTAAAAAGCCAAGCTTAGCTTTAAAAAGCACTGCTAGTCACCATTATGAATTTTTTTATGCAACAAAACCACTCCATAATGTTCTGCTTCAAATTGAGACAGATATAAGAACATCCCAGTCTCAATAGGCTTATAGCTTATAAAATTATTTTATTGCCTGTAATGGTGAACCTGAAACGGTCTTGGGGAGAAGGCAACCAAGCCCCATGCCAAGCCTTCCCTGAGAAAGTGATGTTGTCTCTTTTCTCAGGTGGCCAGCAGAGCACTGAAAATCCCCACCTCTAAGATTTACATCAGCGAGACAAGCACAAACACCGTGCCTAACACCTCTCCCACAGCTGCCTCTGTCAGCACTGACATCAACGGACAGGCCGTCTATGTAAGGAGCCTGGGGAGCCAGCAGAGCTGAGGGCCAGTCAAGTGCTTTGGGCCCACAGAGCTACCTGGGGTGGAAGCTGGAATGGTCCTTATAGGCTCTTTGGCTGTGGCCATGCCTTTGGCTGTCTTATCCAAGAGAATGCTGTTCCTCCCAATACCAAGTTGAAAGAGAGGCCTAAAAGCCACAATCACTTCTGTCAAAGTCAAGAAGGATGAGTGTAGGATGGGGAGGAGATTTGGAGGGTCCCAGGGGGGGTTCTGGAAAGACATACTCCCCAGTGTTAGAACTGGCCACCAGACCATGGACTGAAATTGGAATTCGTATTTGCAGCTGGCCGGATCCCACCAACTTACTTCTCTTTCCACATAGGGGTTGTAATTAACAGAGGAGTTTGATGGGAGAAGTCAGTTCCTTTGGGTTCCCTCAAATATTTCATCTTCTTTAGCCTAAGAACCGGGTGTTCTCCCAGCAAGGGCCAATGCCAGTTCCTATGGCAGGGTCCTGGAGTGGAAGCCACCCAGTCATTCTTAAGACGGTGGCAAGACTATTTGAGTGGCACCTTGGGCACAGCATTACTTGGAGGTAGCCTTGCTGAGGCCCTTGGGGTTTGGCCTGGGCCAGGAAATACGGAAGACTGATATGTCTGGTGTGTGGGCGTGTGTTCTTAGGAAGCTTGTCAGACCATTCTGAAAAGGCTGGAACCCTTCAAGAAAAAGAATCCCAGTGGCTCCTGGGAAGACTGGGTAAGTCTGAGCTGATCCAACGTGCTTTTGAAGAGGAGAGAAATTAAAGGCAGGTTCTCTGTCCCTGCCGCAGCAGGAATAGGTCACGATCTAGGCCCAGAGGCAGAGAAGCTGAGTGGTCCGTAGGGTTTCACAGCACAGGTAAATGCTCCACCTTGCTGGGCCCCTTTCTCCATGGTTTTCATAGTGGAGGGAAGGCACTGGAGGAAAACTTCTGAGCCAGGATCTTGACAACCCCATGGCGACTGGGGGTTTGGCTGCCCTGAGCCTGAGAAGGTAGGGCGACCGTTGAAGGTGCCCGACTCGGTCCTGGTTCCGTACCCCGCTTGTCCTGAGGCTTGAGGAGTCTGGTTTTCCTCAAACCTGCTCTCAGAGGGCTGCTTCGCAGCACTTCCCCTTCCTCAGCTCTGGAGTCTGGGTCCACTGAGGCTCCATCTGTGAAGGAGTGGGGAAAAAGACATCTCCCAAGAGTTTATATCCTTCCTGTGGTTTTACAAGTGGCAGGCAAGCCACTCTTCTCATCACAAGAATGAGCCCAGTTCTCTGGTTTCTGGTTTGGTGCCTGTGTGTCGGGAACCCTCAGAGGGGGGCGTTAAGGACGTCTGTCTCTGGGGGCAGGCGGGGGGCTTCATCTCTTCCAACAAGCAGACATCTCAGTGGCAGCCCTGCTTTACCATCTCCCAGAGTAGAGCTGGGGTGGGAAAGTGAGCACAGTGGGAACATAGAAAATGAGCCCACACCTGACCCACCTCAGATTGTACTAGTCTCCCTCCATAGACTCAAAGAAAATAAGCTCTTTTTCTCAGACCCACTCACCTTACTGTGCCGCACGTGACCTCTACTTCCCTTCGTACACTCACAGATACCGCACACATAAATACCCCATGAATGTAGGTTGACTTTGGTAGTTTGGATTTTTAGCATGGAGACCCGGAGAGGCCAACTTGAGCTGGTCGTTGAGGGGAGAAAATTATTGGGACAAGTACAATGCAGGAACCACACGAACGGAGGTGCAGAGGTGTGGGGACAAGGAAGGACTAAAATACATCAGTATGGCTGGCATGGCGATGACGCGTGGGCAACATAAAGCCAGAGAGAGGATTGGGGTCCTTAATGTGAAGCATTTGCTCTATGGACAATGGGGAGTCAGCCAAAGTTGTAGAGTAGGGGAGTGATGTAGGCAGTATGGTATGTTAAGATGCTCACTGTGATTGGGTTGGGCTACCTGGCAGCGTGGGGAGGCTACGTGATGGGGGAAGACCAGTTAAGAGGCTACTGTAGCCCCCCAGGCTTCCAATGGCGGGGACCTAGTGCAGGTGAGAGCACAGTGTGGTCACCCAGTGCAGTGAGAATGTGAGGCAGGGTGTGGAAGCGAGGACCACCGGTGCAAATAGTTGGTCAGCTTCCGGAGGAGGAGGGGGAGCTCATGAAATCTTAGTGCTGGGTCAGGGATTCTGGCACCCATGCTAAGCCCTTCCTGTTGTCTCTTTCCTCTCGTCAGGTCACAGCTGCCTACCTGGACGCAGTGAGCTTGTCTGCTACCGGGTTTTATAAGTAAGGACAATGCTGCTGTCACCCACCTCACAAACTGTGGTCATCCTAGCCTCTGAAGTCCTCTCCTGCACCAAATGCTCTCAGCCTTTGGTCAGGAGAGAGCAGTCCCACCGAGACGCTTCAGTGGACTTGTGTCAATTTCAATTGAAAGATGCTCTGAAATACCTGGCATTGCCAACCTATGTGCCAACGAGGCAAAAGCATGAGCTGCCGTTAAGAGAAGACCTGTGTTCTAGTTCTGGTCTTAAAGTGTACCATTCCATTTGGAGAAATGAGGGATTCTCTCTGAGCCCTTTTCCTCATTTACGACGTGGTGGGACCATCCTCCCTCGGCATTCCCCTAGACCCAGGGCTGTCTGCCGTGTGGCGTTACCCTTGTGTGTTAGTTACTCTGCTGTGTGCGTTGGCTTTCTTTACGGAGGCTTTCCTGGGACAGAAAGAGAGGAAGATTTAGAACACGTGGTCTCGTTCCAAAGCGCAGAGTTCAGGGGAACTTGACGTGGGACTTGGAAAAGAGCACACGCCTTCTGCTACTTTGAACTCCAGTAGCAGTACGAAGAGCTAGAGACCCTGCCCAGTTGATGTAAAGGCTGGAAGAAGATGCGATCCAATTTGCTATCTCCCATAATGTTCTAGTTTTCTCTGGAGAATTTAATTAGGACCTTTTCTTTCACAGATCAGTAGGTTTGGAAAAATAGTTCAGTATGCATGTTAGGCAAAGTCACGTTTTGCCAGTGCTCCCTGGCTTATGTGACATTTGACCTGCACAGTCAGAGATTAGAGCAGATGTTCTCGGACGTTCTCGTTCCGTTGTCAGAGTTGGTAAGACTGGGTAGGATACAGGAACACCCAGGTGAAGATGATGACCTCAGAGGTCAAAGGAGGTGGTGGGTTCTCCTGGGAGAAGCCTTTTCCCTCAGCTCCGAGTTGGTTTTGTTTTCATGCAGATTCCGATCCCTTCAGCTCACGTTATTTCTGTGTCATGCGTAGAAAAACAGAGAGGCAGAGTACTGTGAACTCCAGTTGGGAGAATATGCACGCACACATGTGTGGCTCGTGTGAACTTGGAATTGTATAAGATACTCAGGATCAAAGAAGAATAACGTAGAAGAGAGCATCTGCTTTTATGAATAGCACTTTCCCCGAATCATTTGTTGACCCCGAGAAGGGGCCAGTAGCCGAGGAGAAATGCAGGCAAGGGGTTAAAGGTACACCCAGGCTGACATGAGATGCTGACCTTAACTCTCCCCTGGAGAAAGGTGAGCAGCCCAGGAGGTGGCACAGGCAGGGGCTTTGGTTCTGAGAGCTTGAACTCTAATCCAACACTTCCTTTGGGTGTGGTTTTCGTGTCCTTCGTGAGCTTGGGCAAATGTGTCACCTGCTTCTACCACATAGAGGCGGGCACACGGATACTATACACCCCTGGGCTGTACAGAAGGCGTCACATAAGGGCCATTGGCAGATCCTAGCAGACATGAGGCAAGAAACTCTGGAATACCTGGGTTTCATTAACAGGTCCAAAATATTAAAAACACGTGGACTCTTTTGAAGGGCAGCTGAATGAAAAAATAAAACCTGTGGAGTCTTAGGATTTTGTGGGACAAGCTGTGTGTGTGTGTGTGTGTGTGTGTGTGTGTGTGTGTGTAGGTGGGGGGGCATGTTAATCTTAATACATATGCAGTGTTTTCTGTTATCTCCTCCAGAACACCCAACATTGGCTACAGCTTTGAGACGAACTCTGGGAATCCCTTCCACTACTTCAGCTATGGGGTGGCTTGCTCTGAAGTGGAAATCGACTGCTTAACAGGAGATCATAAAGTAAGAGGTTTGCAAAATCTTAGTACTAAGTTAGGGGAAAGAGAAGAGAAACAAGTGAGTTGCAAACATCAAGAACCAATAGAGACACACTTTGTGGCTGGGAGAATAATGTGTGATGTCACAGCCTGGCAAACTTCCGATGAAGGACCAGAGAGTAAATATTTGAGGCTTTCTGGGCCACAAAGACTCTGCCTCAACTACTCAATTCCATCACTGTAGCACAAGATCAGCCATAGATGTATGCAAACAAATGGGCATGGCTGTGTTCCAGTATGATGTGATTTGTGCACACTGAATGTGAATTTCTCATAGTTTTCACATGTCGCGACATATTCTTATTTTTGTCGGTCATCTAAAACCGTAAACACCATTGGGGCACCTGGGTGGCTCAGTCGGTTAATGTCCGGCTTGGGCTCAGGTCATGATGTCACGGTTGATGGATTTGGACCCCACATTCGGCTCTGTGCTAATAGCTCAGAGCCTGGAGCCTGCTTCAGACTCTGTGTCTCCCTCTCTCTCTATCCCTGCCCTGCTCGTACTCTGTCTCTCTCTCTCTCTCACAAATAAACAAAACATTCCAAAAATTGTAAGAAAACGTAAACACCATAATTAGCTCACAGGGCCTACAAAAACAGGGCACAGACTGGAATCAGCCTGTGGAATGCAGTTTGTTGTCCCCTTCCTTACACTATCTGTCCAGACTCAGGTTCCAAGTCCCAGGAGCCTGGGAACCAGCCTTCCTGCTCATGGGTGTGTGTGTGTGTCCACAGTTCCTTCTGATCGCCTGAAGAGTGTGGCCACTCCCTTCCCCTGCCTAGTGGTCACAGACTCAAACCTCGGCATTCACGATACCAGTGCAGACTGACAGGGATAGGAGCACCCTGCCTGAGCATGCCCGGGGCACGTCCTATCTGGGTTGACACAATAATTTAAGGGTCACTGAGCCCCATCTATCATTCCACACATTCCTTTCTTCTCACACTATTTGTATTTTGCCATCCACTTTAGAACCTCCGCACAGATATTGTCATGGATGTCGGCTCCAGTCTGAACCCTGCCATTGATATTGGACAGGTAAGGCACATGGGTGACCAGGGTGGTCATGGACTTGGCCAACCTTCAGTGCTAATGCCTTTGCTCTGCCTACACCACTGCCTGGCGAAGGCCCAGATAGCTGATCCCAGGCCGGGCAGGAGCCAGCTGGGCTGTCTGCAGAGGGCTGTTTTCAGCTTCTTTCCACACCCACTCGCCGTGGGGCTTGGCGCCTATTGTGGGAAGCGGTATCCGTCCTTGGGGAGGGGTAGGCAGAGTGGCCACGGTCTCTGTCTGGCCTGCAGGTAGAAGGGGCGTTTGTCCAGGGCCTTGGCCTGTTCACCCTGGAGGAGCTGCACTACTCCCCGGAGGGGAGCCTGCACACCCGTGGCCCCAGCACCTACAAGATCCCTGCGTTTGGCAGCATCCCCAGTGAGTTCAGGGTGTCGCTGCTCCGTGACTGTCCCAACAAGAAGGCCATCTATGCGTCCAAGGTACTGTTGCCCTGGGTCTGCACTGTAGGAGGACATGGGGGTAAGACCCACCTACCGCGTGGGTCTGCAGGGGCCTTGTCTGGAAGAGACCAGGGTGCTTGACAGGAGTTTTGGCGAGGATGGTGGAGCGATGGGCAGTCCCTGCCTGGGAAAAAGAAAACTGGGATGACACCAGCTCTGTGTGGTCAAAGCCAGCTCCTTTGGGCGCACTCGGAGAAATGCCTTTAATCCAGTCCTGTAGGTCAAGTCCTGACTGACATCTATGTCTCAGGTGTGCATCTTGAGCTTGGTCCTAAAGAGGACCCCACAGGTACACACCCCTCCCTGTTATCCCTTAAAAATAGCACATTCACTGCAGATGGGGCAATACATTTGTGCAAACTCTTGTGCCTCCTTCAGTGGTTGGCACCTGACTTGAAACTCGATCTGCATGCCTCAAGGATTAGAATCATCCCTTATTTCCTCCCGGTCCCCAGTAATTATGAAAAATGGTTGAAAATCCCATAAGCTGATTGATACAGTCCTAATCAAAGAAGGAAAACACGTAATCACTTGTAACCAGTGAAACATACCCATTTGTTCCTTTCATGATTTACTTCACCGTGGTTGGGTCTGGGACACTTTGAGATCTCGCCATCAACTCTCACGCTTTAGCATGCCTTGGGATCACTGCAGGCTCATGAAAAAAATACATTTTTGTGAGACCTGTCCCTAGAAATTTGATTCAGGAGGGCTGGAGTAGGTCCCTGCAACATGCATTTTTAATAAGCATCTCTAGTGCTTTTGATACATGGGATTTCTGGTCAGTGCTTTGGGGGAACAAAGCCAACTCTGCTAGAAAATGTTCAATTCCTATTGGCCGTGATGCCTAGATTCCAGACAATGCTGTAAGTATAATTAGGGTGCCTACAAGTATAATTAAGGTGCCTGTAAAGGTGGGTGTCAGAGTTGCAGGTAGAGGATTCCCCCAGCCTTATAACTGCGAGGAAAGGGTCCAAATTCATGTCAGACACTTTGTCCATAAAATATAATTATTTAAAACAGCTTTGAATGGTACATTTTCTTTGCATGGTGTCATCAGAGAAAAGTGACGCAGTAAGAGTTGAGAACGCCATCGAGGTTGAGTCATTTACCAGATTGGTTGTTCTCAGCCCTGAAGAATTATGAGCAGCCTTCCTGTCTTGCTGGCCGTGGCCCGCTGGGGCTGGCTGGGGTTCCGGGCATCTCCAGCCCTCCTGGCACAGAGGCTGGGGTCCTGTTGCCTGACTCCCTGTCCTGCGCTCTGTCCGCCCAGGCTGTCGGTGAACCGCCCCTCTTCCTGGCAGCCTCCATCTTCTTCGCCATCAAGGATGCCATCTGTGCAGCTCGAGCTGGGAACCCGGATTGTAAGACGAAGAAGCTTTTCCAGCTAAACAGCCCCGCCACCCCGGAGAAGATCCGCAACGCCTGCGTGGACCAGTTCACCAGGCTGGTATGAGGCCCCTCGAGCACCCACTCCGTTGGGGGGAGGCCGGGCAGAGGCGGCCCATGCAGAGAGGAGAGCGGGATGCCAGGCTCCCTGTCCACTGGGCAGCCTTGGGTCCTCGCTGCCTTCCTTGTGCCGTTGAGGCACCCTCTCGATCTTGCTGGAAAAGAGCAAGAAATGAAGTTTGTAGCTGGGCTTCCTTAGAGGAAAGAGGGCTCTTTGGTGCACAGTTGTCAACCGCAGATTTAATTTTTTCCCTTGAAGATGAGGGTGATGGGTAAACGTCCAGAAGAGCCTAGTCTTTAGCGTCCATCACTAGCACTTTGGGGACCCTTCTTTGCGAAAGCCACCGTGTGAGTGCTATGGAGACAGAGACAAAAAGCGGAGTTAAGGAATTGATTAGATGCACCATGTTCGTTCTGCGATGACTACATGCCATACCGATGCTGGCACACACGGATGCCCACAGAGACTTTGTGGTCTCTTAGGAAACCAGCTAATTGTATTTTGCGGTGGCTGGTTACGACCTTAGTGTACATAGCAGCATGTAGGAGGAATTCTATGGTCTTTGGACCATGGGAAGCGCTTCCATGATACTTGTAGTGCACAACGCCTGGCCACAGAGGACCATGCAGGGACAGGTTCTTCCCCTGTTGCCTCTGAGTTGTGCTGAAGCGGGCTCCGCCCACACAGGACCCTCCAACGGCCTTTGCAACAGCAGCCTCTGTTGAGTTAGCAGAGCCAGATTCTTCCTGATAACCCAAGTTGGATTTCCTCCTGGGTATTTGTGGAAGATTTGTTGGGCCTTTTTGGTTTAGAGCTGAAATGGGTACTCGTGGACCAAAAGGGTTCCAGGCATGGGAGGTTGCGGGAGAGTCTTGAAAGCAGGCCAATCTGCCTTTTCAGGCCTCAGCACCAAGGGTGAGGGAGACCGAGGGGTCCCCAGGTAGGCCACTGTCATCTGCCAATAGCTTTAGCTATGGGGTAAGACCACCAGACCACGTGTCGAGTTTCCAGGCAGCGAGGATGCCCACAACTCTGTAGCAACCTTCCCACAGCCCAGAACCTTCTCACCATGGCCACATGCTGACAGTTTCCCAACCCCCTTCCCCAGGAGACGAGGTGCTGCCTGGCTCCCGATAAGCTTACCCAGGTGGCCAAGTTAGCTCCTTGAAAAGAGTCTGATGCAGAACTCATTGATTTAATGAAGCCCTCCAGGTCCTGGGACCTAAAGCACAGATTCTGACCCAAGCCCCTTTGCTCTGTTATAACACACCAGTGAGTTAAATCCCTGCAGCAGGTTTGCATGAGTAACTGATTCTATGACCCAACCATGATTTCAGGGACTGTGTGTAGCACGTGTGAAGGGACCACTTCCGTATTTGGTCATTCCTGTGGCTTTAGGGCCTACTAGAGTGCCTCCCACATGGGAAGTGCTTGGCAAAACTAAAGGAACGACTAGGTAGTTAGGGGGCCCTGCCCTGTGGGCACTGCCAACAGCTGAGACTGCAGAGGGATGGCTGGCCTTGGAATGGTGGCCGGCAGTGGTGGGAGGTGGCATGGGCATCCGAGTGGGCAACGTGTCCTGTGCTATGGGAAGACCCCGGTGATGAGTTTTCTATCATTCCTTCCTAGTGTGTCACTGGCACTGCAGAAAGCTGTAAGCCCTGGTCTGTGAGGGTCTGACGACAAAGCCCCCAGCAGAGGCTGCTTATTATGCGCGGGAGTTTCCATGGAGCATGAGACATGCCTGCAGAACATGATCTATACATGTCATGGGGTGACGGTGCTGTGAGTCATCAGGATGATGTGTGGAAGCACATGGAATGCATTGGAAGATTTTGTTTTGTTTTCGCTGAAGATTTTGATCAAAAATATCGTTTGCAAACATAATGATAAGCAAATTCAGAACTCTTAGGCCCACGTGGCTAATATGCAATGAGAATCTTTGTATGTCTGCTTTAATCATGTATGTCTGATAGGTGTACGTGCTCTGTCCCAGCTCACAGGCAAGGCTGTATAGCTTTAGGTGCTGACAGTGTCTGTCCTTCAAAGAAGATGCCCCCCCAGCCTCCGGAAGCTTCCATCCTAAACTAGAAAGTCTTCCCTTCAAACCAATGAACATCACATTATAACCGCTGACCCATAGTCAACTTTGCAATGGGACAGTTGGGTGAGATTCAAATCCCTAACCACCTTTGATCATTGAAGAGAATAGACACTGAAACAAATTCAAGGTTAATCTAACCTTGTTAAGTGGCAGCAAGGAAATTATTCTATACCATCCAAAGCCGACCAACACATTTACTGAGCACCTACAATGTGCTAGGTTTCTTTCTCTTCCCCTTTATACAGTAAAAGAAATCAGGTTTAAAATGTTTCACTTGAGGGGCTCCTGGGTGGCTCAGTTGGTTAAACGTCTGATTCTTGATTTCGGCTCAGGTCATGATGTCACGGTTTGTCAGATCGAGCCCCGCGCCGGGCTCTGTGCTGACAGTGCACAGAGCCTGATTGGGATCTTCTCTCTCTCTCTCTCTCTCTCCCTCTGTCTCTGCCTCTCCCATGTGCGTGTTCTCTCTGTCTCTCGAAACCAATAAACTTTATAAAAAATTAAAAATCTTCATTCGTTGCCAGAGTAATTTCCATCTAGAAATCACGCTACCAAAATCAAGATCAACCCGAAGAATCACAGTCAAGAAGCCTGGGTTCTCATCCCAGCGGCGTCTCTATCTGTGTGACCTCAGTCTGTCACTTCCCTTTTCTGTGCTTTTCCTTACTCTAGAAGGAAAGAACTGGACTGGACTAATCTCTAAGGCCTTCCCTGGCTCTGAAAGTCTATAAATATACGACCCGAAAACTCCAGTTACATAAGGGATCTGCAGCTATCAGAGACATGGCTCCCTTACTGTGATGTGACATCTGGGCTTATTGAACTCTGCTTTGAATCTCCCAAGTTCTAGAACTTGGTAAAGAGCACAGGAGAGGAGCAAGCATTCCTCTAGCTGTTCCCACAGGAGATTTCTTTGCTGTATGGTGCTGGGTGAACGATGTGACATCATCCTGTGCCTTCACTGCTCCAAACACCCAACCTTGTCCCAGATGGGGCCATGGCTCTGGCCACGGAGGGAGAAGAGGGGAAACCATACAGTTGAGCCCAGCGCTTGATGCCACTAAGAAATGAAACGGTCAACTGGTTGGCATGTGAGAAATGCTTATTAACCATCATGATCTCACCAAATGCGAATATCTGCCATATCTTAGCCAGTCTTCATTTCTAGAGAACACAGGCACACAAAACACCCACACACGTGCCCACACACTACACACACACACTTTCTTACAAAATTCCTTTCCTCAGAATAGTCTAGATATGCCAGCCATGTTACAGCACAGTTAAAAGTGAGGAACATTTTATTTTGTTTTATTTTATTTTATTTTATTTTATTTTATTTTATTTTATTTTATATGTAATTTATTGTCAAATTGGTTTCCATACAACAATCAGTGCTCATCCCAACAGGTACCCTCCTCAATGCCCATCACCCATTTTCCCCTCACCCCCCCCATCAACCCTCAGTTTGTTCTCAGTATTTAAGAGTCTCTTATAGTTTGCCTCCTTCCCTCTCTTTAACTCCCCCCCCCCATTCTCCTCCCCCCGGTCTTCTGTGGAGTTTCTCAGGATCCACATATAAGTGAAAACATATGGTATCTGTCTTTCTTTCCTGACTTATTTCACTCAGCATAACACTCTCCGGTTCCATCCACATTGCTACAAATGGCCAGATTTCATTCTTTAAAAGTGAGGGACAGTTCAAGTTGAACTACTAGTTCCATGGAGATCCATGCAGGTCCGTTTCATTGACTATCTGGAATGTTCTAGAACATTAGGACAGTAGCCCAAGATGGAGATGTGTCAGCTGTTATTAGCCAGGCTGTAAGCACTGGATAATGACTGTGAATTCTCTCCTGAGCTTAGCAACAGAGGCAAGGCAGGGTGGTTAAGAAAATCAAACAAGCGAGCGCTCTGTGCGCTGTACATCACTGTTATGCCGAGGTGGTGTTCTCAGACACCTGGCCTTGCCCTGCTGTCCTAACCTGTAAACTTTCTGGAGTCTGTGAGGCAGGGTGCCTGGTGCTCCTGCCAACAGCGCCTGCAGTATCGCACCGCGACCTGCAGAGGGCGGAAGACGACCGGACACGAGACCAAAGCCTCCCCAGGGGCACCACCTCTGGGATCAGTTACCAGGGAACTGACTGAGCATCTCGGAGTGGACCGAGTGTCTTCAAAGGCCCCTCCAGGAGTTGGACCTACAGCCGACTTAGGGCTTCAGAATGGCAAAATCTCCGCCAAAGAGCCCGTGGCAGTGAGCTTTTGATGCGGGGCTAGTATGGGGAAGGGAAAGGCAAGTCTTCTTTCCTGAGCATCTGCAACTTGCCAGATGCCACATTTCCTGCTTTACCTGCAGGGTTTCCTTGAGCCCTCCCAGGGGCCTTAAGAAAGTGTTCACTGAATCTCTGAAGGAGAGCCCTACCCGCAACTCCACAGAGGACTTTCCAGTCGGGGGTGTTTACTGCTGGGGAAACACCACAGGCGGTGCCCTCGGCGAGCCTGCTGTAGACCGGGAGTCGTTGAGCCTGACTTCGCGGACTCGGGCTCAGCAGGCTGGCAGAGGCTGCCGGAGGCCCCTGGATGCTATCTCTTCCCCCGGAGGCCGTGTTGGGTTGTAACGCTGGCGTGGCCAAGCTGCTGAACTGTTGTCCAAAGGCAGCTGAGGAACGTGGCCCTACTCCAGAGCTGGGGTGGCTGGAGGGCCAGGCTGGAGACGACAGGATGCATGGAGATCACAGGAGGAACCCCAGGCAAAGGCTGGGAACAGAAAGGGGCCTAGCCTATGGGGTTAGGACTGGGAACATCCCTGAGCCTTGGTTATTTTTATCTCTAGCCGAGGGGGAGCCTGGAAACCATTTGCTGCCTATTTTAGGTCCTGGGATAAGGCTATTTGGAACATGTAGCTTCCTGGACCTGCTGAAGCTTGACATCACCCTGCGGCCCCTGGGCCCGGGGGCCTGCCCTTTTGTTTTGTCTCTATCCTGAATTGGAAGAGTACGCGTTCCCAAGGCAGGAGACAGATCTTGTGACAATCTTGTCACCTGCAACACAGCAGCCCATGGGTGGAAGGGGAAATATGAGGCTTTGCCCTTGAACTGGCCCAGCCCTGGTCTTGCACCATCCCCCAGACCAACTCAGCGCTCTGGAGTGTGGGTACCATCAAGGTCAAGCTCTTTGTTTCAGACATGAGAAACCTAAGCCCAGAGAGGGTAATTGACTTGTTTGGGGTCCCACAGCCCTTCAGCGTGGAGAGACACGGGCTTACGACAAGGGTGCCAGATTCCTGGTCCAGACTCTCTAAATCACACCTCTGCTCATCAAGTGGGCCTTCTCTTATGTAAATGGGTCAGATTTCTGGGGGGGGGGGGGGTCAGATAGAAATCCAGTTATGCTGGTTGGGAAGAAGATATGGAAGGCTTGGGGCCCAAGACAAACACTGTGGCAAGGGGGGCAGGATGCTAAAATGGGATTCTTTCTTAAGCCCCACAGATTGGAATAAAACAGTAAGTGGAAAACATTCCCCTCATTCCAGAGTGAGATGCTCACTCACCTACCCAAGACTTGTAGAGGGGGTGGCTGGAAACGGAGTCATTTAGCTCATCCCCTACCTCCAGGAAACAAAGGGTTGAAATGGAATTTGAGAGACTGGAGAGAGAGGATTTCTCTGAAGATAGCAAGCTGTACATCCTCCCTGCCAAAGAGGAGAGAGAGGGGTGGGGTGGGAGGGGGAGAGAGACAGTGTGTGTGTATTATAGGGGGAAGGTCTCCCCAACCAGGCCATTGGAGGGGGAGTTTCCAGTGGACCACTCAAGGACCCAAACCGTGACCGTCGCTTGAGAAGCTGTGGTTGGATGAGCCAGAAGCAGCAGGAAGGGAGTGTGAGCGAGCCACGCATTCTCCAGTGTCCAGGCAAGGGTACCAGTGTGACCACAGGGGAAGTCGAAGGTTACTCTGCATCTTGTTTACACTTGGCTTTTCCATCTTTAAAAAATGTTTTTTACATTTAATTTTTGAGAGAGAGAACAAGAAAGGGAGAGAGAGGGAGAGAGAGAGCCTGAGTAGGGGTGGGGCAGAGAAAGAGAGAGACACACAGAATCAGAAGCAGGTTCCAGGCTCTGAGCTGTCAGCACAGAGCCTGATGCGGGGTTCAAACTCACGGACTGTGAGATCATGACCCGAGCTGAAGTGGGACGCTTACCTGACTAAGCCACCCAGGCACCCCAATAGTTTCTCAACTTTTATTTTTTATTTTTTTTATTTTTTAATAATTTGAAATCCTTTTTTATTATTTATTTTTTTCATAGGAAATTGATTGTCAAATTGGTTTCCATACAACAACCAGTGCTCATCCCAACAGGTGCCCTCCTCAATGCCCATCACCCACTTTCCCCTCCCTCCCACCCCCCATCAACCTTCAGTTTAGACTCAGTTTTTAAGAGTCTCTTATGGTTTGCCTCCCTCCCTCTCTGTAACTTTTTTTTTCCTTTCCCTCCCCCATGGTCTTCTGTTAAGTTTCTCAGGATCCACATAAGAGTGGAAACCTATGGTATCTTTCTCTGTATGACTTATTTCACTTAGCATGACACTGTCCAGTTCCATCCATGTTGCTACAAAAGGCCATATTTCATTCTTTCTCATTGCCACGTAGTATTCCATTGTGCATATAAACCACAATTTCTGTATCCATTCATCAGTTGATGGACATTTAGGCTCTTTCCGAAATTTGGCTATTGTTGAGAGTGCTGCTATAAACATTAGGGTACAAGTGCTCCTATGCATCAGCACTCCTGTATCCCTGGGGTAAATTCCTAGCAGTGCTACTGCTGGGTCATAGGGTAGACCTTTTTTTAATGTTTTGAGGAAGCTCCACACTGTTTTCCAGAGAGGCTGCAACAGTTTGCACTCCCAACAGTGCAAGAGGGTTCTCGTTTCTCCACATCCTTGCCAGCATCTATGGTCTCCTGATTTGTTCATTTTAGCCACTCTGACTGGCATGAGGTTATCTCAGTGTGGTTTTGATTTGTATTTCCCTGGTGAGGAGTGATGTTGAGCATCTGTAATGTGCCTGTTGGCCACATGGATGTCTTCTTTAGAGAAGTGTCTATTCATGCCTTCTGCCCATTTCTTCATTGGATTATTTGTTTTCTTGGGTGTGGAGTTTGGTGAGTTCCTTATAGATTTTGGATACTAGCCCTTTGTCTGATATGTCGTTTGCAAATATCTTTTCCCATTCTGTCAGTTGCCTTTTTGTTTTGTTGATTGTTTCCTTTGCAGTGCAGAAGCTTTTTATCTTCATGAGGTCCCAATAGTTCATTTTTGCTTTTAATTCCCTTGCCTTTGGGGATGTGTCAAGTAAGAAATTGCTGTGGCTGAGGTCAGAGAGGTTTTTTCCTGCTTTCACTTCTAGGGTTTTGATGGTTTCCTGTCTCACATTCAGGTCCTTTATGCATTTTGAGTTTATTTTTGTGAATGGTGTAAGAAAGTCGTCTAGTTTCATTCTTCTGCATGTTGCTGTCTAGTTCTCCCAGCACCATTTGTTAAAGAAAGTGTCTTTTTTCCATTGGATATTCTTTCCTGCTTTGTCAAAGAGTAGTTGGCCATACTTTTATGGGTCCAATTCTGGAGTCTCTCTTCTATTCCATTGGTCTATGTGTCTGTTTTTGTGCCAATACCATACTGTCTTGAGGATTAGAACTTTGTGGTAGAGGCTAAAGTCTGGGATTGTGGTGCCTTCCGCTTTGGTTTTCTTCAATATTACTTTGGCTATTTGGGGTCTTTTGTGGTTCCATAGAAATTTTAGGATTGCTTGTTCCAGCTTCGAGAAGAATGCTGGTGCAATTTTGATTGGGGCTGCATTGAATGTGTAGATTGCGTTGGGTAGTATTGATAGTTTAACAATATTCTTCCAATCCGTGAGCATGGAATGTTTTTCCATTTCTTTATATCTTCTTTAATTTCTTCATAAGCTTTCTATAGTTTTCAGCATACAGATCTTTTATATCTTTGGTTAGGTTTATTCCTAGGTATTTTATGCTTCTTGGTGAAACTGTGAATGGGATCAGTTTCTTTATGTGTCTTTCTGTTGCTTCATCATTAGTGTAGAAGAATGCAACTGATTTCTGTACATTAATTTTGTATCCTGCGACTTTGCTGAATTCATGTATCAGTTCTAGCATTCTTTTGGTGGAGTCTTTTGGGTTTTCCAGTTTTTCATCTGTTAAATGTTAGCTATTCTAGTGGTGGATGGATATGATTTTACAACACACTCATGCACAAGTACTGTGCATTGCATCTGGATATACACATAGAAAATATACAAACATGAATGGGAAGGATGGACACCGACCTCAGGACACTGACTACCTCCAGGCTGAGAGGAAAGCCTGAGGGTAGAAGATACAACAGAAGGCTTCACGATACTCACAACATTAATTTTTAAACACGGCAAAGAAACATTTTTAGAACTGGGTGGGAAGTGTATGTGTGTCTTTGATTTTTCTCCATGTTACTTAGGTTTGATTTATACTATAATTAATTTTTTCATTTAAGGAAAAAAGCTCTTAAAAGAAAAACGACACCCTTCATACGGAAGCAAACAAAGTCACAGTGTATCTGGTTATAAAATACACCACTTGAAACTTGGCTAATAGATCAGACATTCCCCTCCTGGGTATAACTGTGTGAATATATAGAAATGTTTTAAGAAACTGTAGTACAGAATAAATAATAGGACTGGAAGCAAATATTAAAGGTGGACATCTTCATAATACATGTATATATTGCAAGGAGGGTAATTCCTCATGCTTGGTGATACCTCTAGAGTGTCCATTTAGAAAAAGACTGGGAGATCATGACCTGAGCCGAAGTCGGGTGAGCCACCCAGCCGCTCAGGTAATTGTGACATTTTTAACCTGCCCTCTGTCTTTAGCAAAGGAAACATTTATTTACTATTCATACGCTGTCAGCACACAGAGAAGAACCTTGAATGCATCCACTGGGATCTTTGTCTCCCACCACGCCGTCATCACTGAGTGCCCCCGTTTCCCCTGCTTGGAACAGTCATGGCGGTGTTATTCCTGAAGAGTCCGATATTTACTTGTACTCATGTTTAGCTTTGGTTTTTTCATCCCGGCTTTCATAACCCACTCCTTCCTTCTGCGTTCACTTTCCTTCTTTCAGAAACACATCCTTTAGCAGTTTTTTCAGACATTATAAATGGTCAACTCAGTCTTTTGTAAAAATGTCTTTATTTTTTCCTTCCTTCTCAAATAATGCTTTCGTTGGGCACTGCATTGCAGGTGGTAGTGATTTCTCCCAATCTATAGACAATGTTTTTCTGATGGCAGCCTAAGGGTCTTTCCTTGGCAGGTAAAATATCTTCTCTCTCACTAGCTGCTTTTCTTCTGTTAAGATATTTTATTTTAGGGTGTTCCATTATCTAGGTGTAGGGAGAAACTTTTTATATATTTTTTAATTTGGGGGCAGGACAGAGAGAGAGAGTGAGAGAGAGAATCCCAAGCAGGCTCCGATGTCAGCACAGAGCCCGATGCAGGGCTCAAACTCACAAGGCGTGAGATCATGACCTGAGCCAAAGTCAGATGCTTAACCCACTGAACCACCCAGGTGTCCTGGTATGGAGAAACTTTTAATTTATTATGCTAGGGATTTAGTTTCTTCATTCCCATGTCAACATCAAAGGATGTTGATGGGGGTCCACTTTACATAGTCACCCAGAGACCAAGGATAACACACCTCCCCCCCCCCCCATCTGGTAGTTGCACCAACTGGGTTAGGAATCTGTTTTTGGAGCTCTTGCTCTCGACATTCTGACTTTGAGTTCCCTCTTCCTTTACAGAACTTGCGGGTTTCCCTTTCTCTCTTTTGAGCTCAGCTGGGTGCTAAATGATTTTACATTTTCTACAACATTTATATCCATTTGAAGCAGCAGAACATTCATTTAATTAAAACTTCACATTGTCAGAAGTTGAATTTTTTTTTCTGTTGTTTATAAACCATCCAATTTCTGGTATTCTTTTAATTTTTTAAAAATTTTTGCTTCCCTTCCCTTATGTTCATCTGTTCTGTGTCTTAACATCCTCATATGAGTGAAGTCATATGATTTTTGTCTTTCTCTGAGTGACTAATTTCGCTTAGCATAATACTCTCTAGTTCCATCCACGTAGTTGCAAATGGCAAGATTTCATTCTTTTTGATTGCTGAGCAATACTCTATTGTGTATATATATATATATATATATATATATATATATATATACACACATGTATATATATACATATGTGTGTATATATATATATATATATATATATATATATACTACATCCTCTTTATCCATTCATCCACCGATGGACATTTGGGCTCTTTCCATACTTTGGCTATTGTTGATAGTACTGCTATAAACATGGGGGTGCATGTGCTCCTTTGAAGCAGCATACCTGTATCCCTTGGATAAATACCTAGTAGTGCAATTGCTGGGTCGTAGGGTAGTTCTATTTTTAATTTTTTGAGGAACCTCCATACCATTTTCCAGAGTGGCTGCACCAGTTTGCATTCCCACCAACAGTGCAAAAGAGATCCTCTTTCTCTGAATCCTCACCAACATCTGTTGTTGTCTGAGTTGTTAATGTTAGCCATTCTGACAGGCGTGAGGTAGCATCTCATTGGGGTTTTGATTTGTATTTCTCTGATGATGAGTGATGTTGAGCATTTTTCATGTGTCGGTTGACCATCTGGATATGTTCTTTGGAGAAGTGTCTATTCATGTCTTTTTCCCACTTCTTCACTGGATTATTTGTTTCTTGGGTGTTGAGTTTGAGAAGTTCTTTATAGATTTTGGATACTCACCCTTTATCTCATATGTCGTTTGCAAATATTTTCCCCATTCTGTCGGTTGCCTTTCAGTTTTGCTGATTGTTTCTTTCAATGTGCAGAAGCTTTTTATTTTGATGGGGTCCCAGTAGTTCATTTTTGCTTTTGTTTCCCTTGCCTCCCGAGACGTGTTGAGTAAGAAATTGCTGCGGGCAAGATCAAAGAGATTTTTGCTTGCTTTCTCCTCGAGGATTGTGATGGCTTTCTGTCTTACATTGAGGTCTTTCATCCATTTTGGGTTTATTTTTCTGTATGGTGTAAGAAAGTGGCCCAGGTTCATTCTTCTTCATTTCATGGACCAGTTTTCCTGGCACCACTTGCTGAAGAGACTGTCTTTATTCCATTTGATATTCTTTCCTACTTTGACAAAGATTAGTCGGCCATACGTTTGTGGGTCCATTTCTGCGTTCTCTATTCTGTTCCATTGATCTGAGGGTCTGTTCTTGTGCCAATACCAAACTGTCTTGATGATTATAGCTTTGTAGTATAGCTTGAAGTCTGGGATTGTGATGCCTCCTGCTTTGGTTTTCTTTTTCAAGATTGCTTTTTCTATTCGGGGTCTTTTCTGGTTCCATACAAATTTTAGGATTGTTTGTTCCAGCTCTGAGAAGAATGCTGGTGTTCTTCACCAAGGATTGCATTGAATATGTAGATTGCTTTGGGTAGTATCAGTATTTTAACAATATTTGTTCTTCCTATCCAGGAGCATGGAATCTTTTTCCATTTTTTTGCGTCTTCTTCAATTTCTTTCATAAGCTTTCTACAGTTTTCATTGTATAGATTTTTCACCTCTTTGATTAGATTTATTCCTGCCCATTTTAAGGGCTTTGGTGCAACTGTAAATGGGATTGAATTCTTGATTTCTCTTTCTGTCGCTTCATTGTAGGTGTATAGGAATGCAACCGATTTCTGGGCATTGATTTTATAACCTGCAACTTTGCTGAATTCATGAATCAGTTCTAACAGATTTTTGGTGGAATCTTTTGGGTTTTCCATGTAGATATCATGTCATCTGCGAAGAGTGAAAGTTTGACCTCCTCCTAGCTGATTTGGATGCCTTTTATTTCTTTGTGTTGTCTGATTGCAGAGGCTAAGACTTCCAATACTGTGTTGAATAACAGTGGCGAGAGTGGATATCCCTGTCTTGCTCCTGACCTCAGGGGGAAAGCTCTCAGTTTTTCCCCATCAAGGATGTTATTAGCTTTGGGACATTCATATATGGCTTTTATGATCTTGAAGTATGATCCTTCTATGCCTACTTTCTTGAGGGTTTTTATCAAGAAAGGAGGCTGTATTTTGTCAAATGCTTTCTGTGCATCTATTGAGAGGATCATATGGTTCTTGTCCTTTCTTTTATTGATGTGATGAGTCACATTGATTGTTTTGCGGATATTGAACCAGCCCTGCATCCCAGGTATGAATCCCGCTTGGTCGTGGTGAATAATTTTTTTAATATTGTTAGATTCGGTTGGCTAATATCTTGTTGAGGATTTTTGCATCCATGTTCATCAGGGAAATTGGTCTATAGTTCTCCTCTTTAGTGGGGTCTGTATCTGGTTTTGGAATCACGGTAATGCTGGCTTCATAGAAAGACTTTGGAAATTTTCCTTCCGTTTCTATTTTTTGGAACAGTTTCAAGAGAATAGGTGTGAACTTTTCCTTCAATGTTTGGTAGAATTCCCCTGGAAAGCCATCTGGCCCTGGACTCTTGTGTTTTGCAGATTTTTGATGACTAATTCGATTTCCTTCCTGGTTATGGGTCTTTCAAATTTTCTATTTCTTCCTGTTTCAGTTTTGGTCGTGTATATGTTTCTAGGAATTTGTCCATTTCTTCCAGATTGCCCATTTTATTGGCATATAATTGCTCATAATTTTCTCTTATTATTGCTTGTATTTCTGTTGTGTTGGTTGTGATCTCTCGTCTTTCATTCTGATTTCATTTATTTGGGTCCTTTCCTTTTTCTTCATGATCAGGCTGGTTAGTGGTTTATCAGTTTTGTTAATTCTTTCCAAGAACCAGCTTCTGGTTTCATTGATCTGTTCTACTGGGTTTTTTTTTTTTGGATTTGATAGCATTAATTTCTACTCTCATCTTTATTAGTTCCTGTCTTCTGCTGGTTTTGGGTTTTATTTGCTGTTCTTTTTCCAGCTCCTTAAGGCGTAAGGTTAGGTTGTATATCTGAGATCTTTCTTCCTTCTTTGGGAAGGCCTGGATTCCTATACACTTTCCTCTTATGACCACCTTTGCTGCCTCCCAGAGGTTTTGGGTTGTGGTGTTATCATTTTCATTGACTTCCATATACTTTTTAATTTCTCTTTAACTGCTTGGTTAGCCCATTCATTCCTTAGTAGGATGTTCTTCAGTCTCCAAGGATTTGTTACCTTTCCAAATTTTTCTTGTGGTTGATTTCAAGTTTCATAGTGTTGTGTTCTGAAAATATGCACAGTATGATCTCAATCTTTTTGTACTTACTTAGCGCTGATTTGTGTCCCACTGTATGGTGTATTCTGGAGAACATCCCATGTGCACTGGACAAGAATGTATATTGTGCTGCTTTAGGATAAAATATCCTGAATATATCTGTTAAGTCCATCTGGTCCAGTGTGTCATTCAAAGCCATTGTTTCCTTGTTGATTTTTTGATTAGATGATCTGTCCATTTCGGTGAGTAGGGTGTTGAAGTCTCCTACTATTATGGTATTACTATCGATGAGTTTCTTGATGTTTGTGATTAATTGATTTATATATTGGTGTACTTCCACATTTGGTGCATAGATGTTTACAATTGCTAGGTCTTCTTGGTGGGTAGACCCCTTGATTATGATATAATACCCTTCTGCATCTCTTGATACAGTCTTTATTTTAAAGTCTAGATTGTCTGATATGAGTATGGCTACTCCGGCTTTCTTTTATTGACCATTAGCATGATAGATGGTTCTCCATCACCTTACTTTCAATCTGAAGGTGTCTTTAGGTCTAAAGTGGGTCTCTACTAAGTAGTATATAGATGGATCTTGTTTTCTTATCCATTCTGTTACCCTTTGTCTTTTGATTGGAGCATTGAGTCCATTGACATTTAGAGTGAGTACTGAAAGATAAGAATTTATTGCCATTATGTCGCTTGTAGATTTGGAGTTTCTGGTGGCGTTCTCTGGTCCTTTCTAATCTTTTCTTGCCTTTGGTATATATATATATATATATATATATATATATATATATATTCAATATATATATTCTACATATATATTCAATATATGAAATTTATTGTCAAATTGGTTTCCATACAGCACCCAGTGCTCATCCCAAAAGGTGCCCTCCTCAATACCCATCACCCACCTTCCCCTCCCTTCCACCCCCCATCAACCCTCAGTTTAGTCTCAGTTTTTAAGAGTCTCTTATGCTTTGGCTCTCTCCCACTCTAACCTCTTTTTTTTTTTCCTTCCTCTCCCCCATGGGTTTCTGTTAACTTTCTCAGGATCCACATAAGAGTGAAAACATATGGTATCTTTCTCTGTATGGCTTATTTCACTTAGCATAACGCTCTCCAGTTCCAACCACATTGCTACAAAGGGCCATATTTCATTCTTTCTCATTGCCACGTAGTACTCCATTGTGTATATAAACCACAACTTCTTTATCCATTCATCAGTCGATGGACATTTAGGCTCTTTCCATAATTGGGCTATTGTTGACAGTGCTGCTATAAACATTGGAGTACAAGTGCCCCTATGCATCCGTACTCCTGTATCCCTTGGGTAAATTCCTAGCAGTGCTATTGCTGGGTCATAGGGTAGGTGTATTTTTAATTTTTTGAGGAACCTCCACACTGTTTTCCAGAGTGGCTGCACCAATTTGCATTCCCACCAACAGTGCAAGAGGGTTCCCATTTCTACACATCCTCTCAAGCATCTATAGTCTCCTGATTTGTTCATTTTGGCCACTCTGACTGGCGTGAGGTGATATCTGAGTGTGGTTTTGATTTGTATTTCCCTGATGAGGGGCGACGTTGAGCATCTTTTCATGTGCCTATTGGCCATCTGGATGTCTTCTTTAGAGAAGTGTCTATTCATGTTTTCTGTCCATTTCTTCACTGGGTTTTTTGTTTTTCGGGTGTGGAGTTTGGTGAGCTCTTTATAGATTTTGGATACTAGCCCTTTGTCTGATATGTCATTTGCAAATATCTTTTCCCATTCCGTTGGTTGCCTTTTAGTTTTGTTGGTTGTTTCCTTTGCTGTGCAGAAGCTTTTTATCTTCATGAGGTCCCAATAGTTCATTTTTGCATTTAATTCCCTTGCCTTTAGGGATGTGTCAAGCAAGAAATTGCTACGACTGAGGTCAGAGAGGTCTTTTTCTGTGTTCTCCTCTAGGGTTTTGATGGTTTCCTGTCTCACATTCAGGTCCTTTATCCATTTTGAGTTTATTTTTGTGAATGGTGTGAGAAAGTGGTCTAGTTTCAACCTTCTGCATGTTGCTGTCCAGTTCTCCCAGCACCATTTGTTAAAGAGACTGTCTCTTTTCCATTGGATGTTCTTTCCTGCTTTGTCAAAGATTAGTTGGCCATCTGTTTGTGGGTCTAGTTCTGGGGTTTCTATTCTATTCCATTGGTTTATGTGTCTGTTTTTGTGCGAATACCATGCTGTCTTGATGATTACAGCTTTCTAGTAGAGGCTAAAGTCTGGGATTGTGATGCCTCCTGCTTTGGTCTTCTTGTTCAAAATTACTTTGGCTATTTGGGGCCTTTTGTGGTTCCCTATGAATTTTAGGATTGCTTGTTGTAGCTTCTAGAAGAATGCTGGTGCAATTTTGATTGGGATTGCATTGAATGTGTAGATTGCATTATGTAGTATTGACATTTTGACAAGATTTGTTCTTCCAATCCGTGAGCACGGAATGTTTTTCCATTTCTTTATATCTTCTTCAATTTCCTTCATAAGCTTTCTATAGTTTTCAGCATACAGATCTTTTACATCTTTGGTTAGATTTATGCCTAGGTATTTTATGCTTCTTGGTGCAATTGTGAATGGGATCAGTTTCTTTATGTGTCTTTCTGTTGCTTCATTGTTAGTATATAAGAATGCAACTGATTTCTGTACATTGATTTTGCATCCTACAACTTTGCTGAATTCATGTATCAGTTCTAGCAGACTTTTGGTGGAGTCTATCGGATTTTCCATGTATAATATCATGTCATCTGCAAAAAGTGAAAGCTTTGCCCATTTTGATGCCTTTGATTTCCTTTTGTTGTCTGATTGCTGATGCTAGAACTTCCAACACTATGTTAAACAACAGCAGGGAGAGTGGACATCCCTGTCATGTTCCTGATCTCAGGGAAAAAGCTCTCAGTTTTTCCCCATTGAGGATGATGTTAGCTGTGGGCTTTTCATAAATGGCTTTTATGATATTTAAGTATGTTCCTTCTATCCCGACTTTCTCCAGGGTTTTTATTAAGAAACGTTGCTGGATTTTGTCAAAGGCCTTTTCTGCATCGATTGACAGGATCATATGGTTCTTATCTTTTCTTTTATTAATGTGATGTATCACGTTGATTGATTTGCGAATGTTGAACCAGCCCTGCATCCCAGGAATGAATCCCACTTGATCATGGTGAATAACTCTTTTTATATACTGTTGAATTCGATTTGCTAGTATCTTATTGAGAATTTTTGCATCCATATTCATCAGGGATATTGGCCTGTACTTCTCTTTTTTTATTGGGTCTCTGTCTGGTTTAGGAATCAAAGTAATACTGGCTTCATAGAGTGAGTCTTGAAGTTTTCCTTCCCTTTCTATTTTTTGGAATAGCTTGAGAAGGATAGGTATTATCTCTGCTTTAAATGTCTGGTAGAACTCCCCTGGGAAGCCATCTGGTCTTGGACTCTTATTTGTTGGGAGATTTTTGATGACTGATTCAATTTCTTTGCTGGTTATGGTTATGGGTCTGTTCAAGCTTTCTATTTCCTCCTGATTGAGTTTTGGAAGCGTGTGGGTGTTTAGGAATTTGTCCATTTCTTCCAGGTTGTCCAATTTGTTGGCATATAATTTTTCATAGTACTCCCTAATAATTGCTTGTATCTCTGAGGGATTGGTTGTAATAATTCCATTTTCATTCATGATTTTATCTATTTGGGTCATCTTCCTTTTCTTTTTGAGGAGCATGGCTAGAGGTTTATCAATTTTGTTTATTTTTTCAAAAAAACAACCCTTGGTTTCATTGATCTGCTCTACAGTGTTTTCAGATTCTATATTGTTTATTTCTGCTCTGATCTTTATTATTTCTCTTCTTCTGCTGGGTTTAGGCTGTCTTTGCTGTTCTGCTTCTATTTCGATTAGGTGTGCTGTTAGATTTTGTATTTGGGATTTTTCTTGTTTCTTGAGATAGGCCTGGATTGCAATGTATTTTGCTCTCAGGACTGCCTTCACTGCATCCCAAAGCATTTGGATTGTTGTATTTTCATTTTCGTTTGTTTCCATATATTTTTAAATGTCTTCTCTAATTGCCTAGTTGACCCATTCATTCATTAGTAGGGTGTTCTTTAACCTCCATGCTTTTGGAGGTTTTCCAGACTTTTTCCTGTGGTTGATTTCAAGCTTCATAGCATTGTGGTCTGAAAGTATGCATGGTATGATCTCAATTCTTGTATACTTATGAAGGGCTGTTTTGTGACCCAGTATGTGATCTATCTTGGAGAATGTCCCATGTGCACTTGAGAAGAAAGTATATTCTGTTGCTTTGGGATGCAGAGTTCTAAATATATCTGTCAAGTCCATCTGATCCAATGTATCATTCAGGGCCCTTGTTTCTTTATTGATTGTGTGTCTAGATGATCTATCCATTTCTGTAAGTGGAGTGTTAAAGTCCCCTGCAATTACCACATTCTTATCAAAAAGGTTGCTTATGTTTGTGAGTAACTGTGTTATATATTTGGGGGCTCCCGTATTCTGTGCATAGACATTTATAATTGTTAGCTCTTCCTGATGGATAGACCCTGTAATTATTATATAATGCCCTTCTTGATCTCTTGTTATAGCCTTTAACTTAAAGTCTAGTTTGTCTGATATAAGTATGGCTACTCCAGCTTTCTTTTGACTTCCAGTAGCATGATAAATAGTTCTCCATCCCCTCACTTTTAATCTGAAGGTGTCCTCAGGTCTAAAATGAGTCTCTTGTAGACAGCAAATAGATGGGTCTTGTTTTTTTATCCATTCTGATACCCTATGTCTTTTGGTTGGTACATTTAGTCCATTTATGTTCAGTGTTATTATAGAAAGATATGGGTTTAGAGTCATTGTGATGTCCGTAGGTTTCATGCTTGTAGTGATGTCTCTGGTACTTTGTCTCACAGGATCCCCCTTAGGATCTCTTGTAGGTTGGTTTAGTGGTGATGAATTCCTTCAGTTTTTGTTTGTTTGGGAAGACCTTTATCTCTCCTTCTATTCTAAATGACAGACTTGCTGGATAAAGGATTCTCGGCTGCAAATTTTTTCTGTTCATCACATTGAAGATTTCCTGCCATTCCTTTCTGGCCTGCTGAGTTTCAGTAGAGAGATTGGTCATGAGTCTTATAGGTCTCCCTTTATATGTTAGAGCATGTTTATCCCTTGCTGCTTTCAGAATTTTCTCTTTATCCTTGTATTTTGCCAGTTTCACTATGATATGTCATGCAGAAGATGGATTCAAGTTACGTCTGAAGGGAGTTTTCTGTGCCTCTTGGATTTCAATGCCTTTTCCTTCCCTAGATCCGGGAAGTTCTCAGCTATTATTTCTTCAAGTACACCTTCAGCACCTTTCCCTCTCTCTTCCTCTTCTGGAATACCAATTATGCGTAAATTATTTCTCTTTAGTGCATCACTTAGTTCTCTAATTTCCCCCTCATACTCCTGGATTTTTTTTTATCTCTCTTTTTCTCAGCTTCCTCTTTTTCCATAATTTTATCTTCTAGTTCACCTATTCTCTCCTCTGCCTCTTTAATTCGAGCCGTGGTCATCTCCATTTTATTTTGCAGTTCATTTATAGCATTTTTCAGCTCCTCCTCACTGTTCCTTAGTCCCTTGATCTCTGTAGCAATAGATTCTCTGCTGTTCTCTATACTGTTTTCAAGCCCAGTGATTAATTTTATGACTATTATGCTAAATTCACTTTCTGTTATATTGTTTAAATCGTTTTTGATCAGTTCGTTAGCTGTTGTTATTTCCTGGAGATTCTTTTGAGGGGAATTCTTCCGTTTCATCATTTTGGACAGAACTGCAGGACACTTCCCCTGTGCTGTCTTGAATAACTTGCATTGGTGTGCGGGGCTGCAGTCAGACCTGATGTCTGCCCCCAGCCCACCGCTGGGGTCACAGTCAGACTGGTGTGTACATTCTCTTCCCCTCTCCTAGGGGCAGGTTTCACTGTGGGGTGCCGTGGCCCGTCTGGGCTACTTGCACACTGCCAGGCTTGTGGTGCTGGGATCTGGTGTATTAGCTGGGGTGGATCAGCAAGGTGCACAGGAGTGGAAGGGGCAGGCTCAGCTCGCTTCTCCTTAGGTGATCCACTTTGGGAGGGGCCCTGCAGCAGCTGGAGGAAGTCAGACCTGCCTCAGGAGGGATAGATCTGCAGAAGCACAGCGTTGGGTGTTTTTGTGGTGCAAGCGAGTTCCCTGACAGGAACTGGTTCCCTTTGGGATTTTGGCTGGGGGATGGGCGACGGAGGTGGCGCTGGCGAGCGTCTTTGTTCCCCACCAAGCTGAGCTCAATCGTCTGGGGCTCAGCAACTCTCCCTCCCATTGTCCTCCAGCCTTCCTGCTCTCCGAGCAGAGCTGTTACCTTATAACCTTCCAGATGTTAAGTCCTGCTTGCTGTCAGAACACACTCCATCTGGCCACTCCGCATTAGCAAGCCAGACTCAGGGGCTCTGCTTGGCCAGCGGGCTGCCCCTCCACCCTGGCTCCCTCCCACCAGTCCGTGTAGTGCGCACCGCCTCTTCGCCCTTCCTACCCTCTTCCGTGGGCCTCTCATCTGTGCTTGGCTCCAGAGAATCTGTTCTCTCTCTCTCTCTCTCTCTCTCTCTATATATATATATATTTTTTTTCATCTTTTCTCCCCTCAGAGAGTCCCCCTTAAAATTTCTTGCAGGGCTGGTTTGGTGGTCACATGGTCGTTTAAGTTTGGTTTGTCTGGGAAACTTTTTATCTCTCCTTCTTTTTTGAATGACAGCCTTGCTGGATAAAGAATTCTTGGCTGCATATTTTTCTGATTCAGCACACTGAATATATCCTGCTACTCCTTTCTGGCCAGCCAAGTTTCTTTGGATAGGACTGCTGCAAACCTGATCTGTCTTCCCTTGTAGGTTAGGGGCTTTTTTTCCCTTGATGCTTTCATGATTCTCTCCTTGCCTGAGTATTTTGTGAATTTGACTATGATATGCCTTGTGGATGGTCGGTTTTTGTTGAATCTAATGGGGGTCCTCTGTGCTTCCTGGATTTCGATGTCTCTGTCTATCCCCAGGTTAGGAAAGTGTTTCGCTATGATTTGCTCACATAACCCTTCTACCTCTATTTCTCTCTCTTCCTCTTCTGGGACCCCTATGATTCTGATGTTGTTCCTTTTTAATGAGTCACTGATTTCTCCAATTCTTAAATGGTGCTCTTTTGCCTTAATCTCCCTCTTTTTTTCTGCTTCGTTATTCTCTATAAGTTTGTCCTCTCTATCGCTGATTCTCTGTTCTGTCTCATCCATCCTTGCCACTTGCAATCTGTGATTGCAAGTCAGTTGTAGCATTTTAAATTTCATTCTGGCTATTTTTTACTTCTTTTATCTCTGCAGAAGGGATTTGAATCTATTTTCAACTCCAGCTAGTATTCTTATTATCGTGATTCTAAATTCTGGTTCAGACATCTTGCTTGTATCTGTGTTGGTTAAATCCCTGGCTGTCTTTTCTTTGTGCTTTTTCTTTTGGGGTGAATTCCTTAATTTCATCATTTTGAAGGGAGAAAAGGAATTAATGAGGTAGAAAAATTGAAATTAAAAATATGAAAATTAAAAAAATATTAATATTAAAAATTAAACACACACACACACAAAAGGAATAGATGATGCTAGATCCTAGGTGTGCTTTGGTCTGTGTGTTGAAAGTGGTTTGACAGACTAGAGAAAAAAAAAGAAAAAAAAGGGGGGTGGGGGAAAAAAAGGAAATCATTTGAGAATTTGAAAAAATGAATACACTGAAGTAGACTAAAATGAGATGATGGGGGTAAAATAGAATTTGAAAAAATATACACAAAAGTAAAGAATATAGTAGAAAAAATAAAGGAAAATATTTTTGATAAAAATTAAAAAGAAATATGAATTTTTTCATTGTCTGTTTTTAAGAAAAAAGAAAAGAAACAAAAAAGAAAAAAGATAATAAAAAAGGAAAAAAATCATTTGAAAATTTGAAAAAGTGAGTACACTGGAGTAGACAAAATAAAATTAGTAAGATCGAATTTAAAAAATTACATAAAAGCAAAAAATATAGTAAGAAAAATTAAATAAAAATATTTTTAAAAAGGATTGAAAGTAAAAATGAACTTTTTCTCTTCCTGCATTCAAGAAAAAGAAAAGAATTTAAAAGAGAGAATGGAAAAAGAAAAAACAATTGAATAGATGAACCTGCTAACAGATTGAAGTAGGACTGAAATTGCTTCATTTCCCCTAGAGGTGAGTCCATGTAGCTCTTTACATTCCATAAATCAGCCAGTGGTGAGGCTTGTGTTCTTGAAGAGCCAAGTTGGCCCGGTGGGCGGGGCTCGGTGTAACAGCTCCGCTCTCCACTAGATGGCGCTGCTAGCCTACCGGGTGATTTGTTGCGGTGCTCATAGGTGTGTATGTGCATGCGCGGGCACAGCGACAATGGCGCCTTCCAGCTAGTCTGTTCTCCCGGATCAGCAATCGCGCACCGTCCTCTGTCTTCAGCTCTCGTCACTCCCCGCTTTTTCACTCTCTGTAACCAGGCCTCAGGCAGTACCTCTCGTCCAAGTTTTGTCTCAGAGGCGGCTGTTTTCCCCGGCCATTTACTTCCGAAGGACTGCGGCTTTGACCCGTTCCCCCCTCTGTGGGAGGGTCTCACTGAACAATGGCCGAATGAGCAATGGCCCAATGCCGGCTGCACCCAGAAACGCCCGCTGGACCCTGCTGTTGCCGGTGTCCCGAGACTGCGGCCAGGGGCCACCCACCCCAGAAAAGGTTCGCGAGATAGTGTAGCAGCAGCGTTTCAAGGATTATGGAAAATCACAACGCACATCTGGCACCAGGTTTCACCCTTAATGACCTTGTTCCAGCACCAGCGAATGTGGCCGTTCTCTGGGGTCTTGCTGGGCCCAGGTTGTCTCACAGCCGCTACCAAATGTCCTTCCAGCCATGGAACTGCTCTTCCCCTTGTGGCCCAAGAACCTCCCACACCCCACTCTGCTCCTGGGGATTTGCCCTTCCCACCAGAGCACCACCAGGTATCGAGCTGCAAAGTTGCACTCTGAGCTCCCCTTGTTTACAGTCTTAATGGAATTTAATCCCTCTCCTTTCTCCTTTCTCCTTTCTCACTTTTTAGTTCAGTCCCTGCGGCTGTTCCCAAGTTTCCGCTTTCTCTCCAGCTGCTTTCAGGGGTGGGAGGAGGTGCTTTTCTTCTATTCTCCCTCCCCTGTCTCTGTCCTCTCCCTGGACAGAAAAGCACCTCCTACCCTCAGAGGTTTCTCTCTCCCCCCGTTCACCTCTCTGCGCCGTATACCTCCTGAATTCTGTGGTTCGGGGTGTGCAGATTGTTGTGTTAATCCTCAGATCAGTTTTCTAGGTGTGCAGGATGGTTTAGTGTTGGTCTGGCTGTATATCATGGACGCGAGACACACAAAAAACTTCCATGCTGTTTCGCCATCTTGGCTCCTCCTAGATTGATTTTTTTTAAAGCACTTGGGCTAACTGGAAGTTCTGCCATTTTCAGTGTGTGACTTCCAAGGTCACCCTGGGCATTGACATTAGTGATCAGACAGTGGGAGAGAGAGAGAGAGAGAGTGGGAGCCAGGATACTGTGAACACCACATTCAGCCATATTATATTCATGAGAACCCAGTCATAGGGCTGCCTCGCATATAAGGGGATGGGAAATGGTGAGTGATCTCCCAGCAGAAACTCTTCATTAGAGAAGAAGGGCATAAATATTTGGTGAAAAGGTAGACATGTCTGCCATACTTACATTCTCTTGGGTGCAGAGAGAATAGGGTGCAGACAATAAACACGTAAGTAGGTACATTGTATAGTATTTCAGATGATAATAAGGAAAACAAGTCAGGTGAGAGGAATAGGAGGTGCAAACAGATTGTGAAAATAATTTTCCTACATGGCTACTCATTGGGCCATATTGTCTACAGAGCAAATGTGAGTTGATCCTTTGCATGAGCTACAACTAAGGACTCTCCTTCCTGCGTTGTGCTGGAGCGCTCAGATTGGAAAGAGAGACCTTACATTCTGTCCAGACAAGCCCATATTGTCCTTGCCACAAATGCCCCCAGGGTTACAGAGTTTATTGAGTACAAAAGACGTTATCAAAAAACATAACAGATGCAGACAGATAAAGTGGGTTTAAATTGCTTCTGGGCTTTTTCTATTCCTTGAGCTTTTGTGTGCCTGCAGTAACTGACCTAGGGTGAAATTCAGAAGCTTTTAGTTTTGACTCAGTTCCTTTTTCAATAATACCAACTTCTTGATTCTAGAAGGATCTACTTCCCAGATGTGTGTAGAATATCAAGGGTTGATTTCCTCCAAAGTAATAAAGGATGACTTGTTGCTGACGAATACTAGCTGGTTACCTAATATCAACAATAGAAGGTTAGTTGGAAAGGAGCTAGGAAGGAACTGAATGTTGCTAATAACATGGAAGAAAGTTCTGTTATTCAGTAAGAGTCAGGGGGACCTAGTGGGCATTATGCTAAGTGAGAAAAGTCAGATTGAGAAAGCCAAATACCATATGACTTCAGTTATATGGGGAATCTAAAGAAACAAAAGAAGTGAACAAACACAAATCAGAATTGGATCTATCCATACAGAGACCTGCTGGTTGCCAGGGGGAGGGCGGTAGAGGGATGGGCAAATGGGTGAAAGGGTGTGGGAAGTGCGGGCTTCTAGTTATGGAACGAATAAGTGATGCGGATGACAAGTACAGCATAGGGAATGTAGTCAGTGATATCGTAATAGTGTCCTATGGTGACAGAAGGGAGCTACGCCTGTGGTGAGCACAGCACAATATACAGAGCATTTAATACCTACGTTATACGGTTGAAACCAATGTAATCTGTGCCAACTATACTAAAAAATCTAATGAATCAAGAAAAAAGTCAGGGGCTTAGACATTTCTGAAAATACACCCTATTCTTGCATTGTGGGCTCATCCAATAAGCATTTATTGATCCTTCTTGCACACCTGGCAGTACACTAGGCCCCGGCAACACAGCAGTGACGCAGTTCTGCTCCCCACCCAGGGCTCACCACCCAGGCATGGAAGACACTTCAGCCACCAGCAGGCTGGATTCCAGCTGCACTGAGAATGCCACGCTGACAGTCCTGCATGTATGCTCCACGTTAGGGGAGAACCGTCCAAGAGATGATTTCTCTGCTGGGGAGTGGGTAACAGACAAGCGTGCTGTGGCATTATTGGCAAGTCAACCTCTTTGCCCCTCATCTTCTTTGTCTGGAAAGAGGAGATGATAATAACTTCCCTGCTCATCTTGCAGGGCTGCTATAAAGATCAAATGAAATCATAATACGCTATTCAGGTGTCAAGAATGTGATTAGGGCTGGATAACAATCTAGATGTCTGGGAGCACACGGGAAGGCAGGTCCTGAACAGCGATGTCCCGGGAACATAGCAAAATCTTGAATCCAGCATGAGCATATCTAAGAGGGAGACCAGTCTTAGGAAAGAAACAAAAAACAAAAACAAACTTCATAAAAGAAACCCACCTCACCCCTGCAAAAACAAACAAACAAACAAACAAACAAACAAAACCCGAGTAATGGAATATTTTGAAAGAAGAGTGATTCTTTTTTTTCTTATCATTTATTTGCTATTGAGAAACAGAGAGAGACAAAGCATGAGCATGGGAAGAGCAGAGAGAGGAGGAGACACAGAATCTGAAGCAGGCTCCAGGTTCTGTGCTGTTAGCATAGAGCCTGATATGGGGCTCGAACCCACCAACCACAAGATCATGACCTGAGATGAAGTTGGATGCTTAACCCACTGAGACACCCAGGTACCCCTGGTTTTTTCAAGTGAAGTTTGTCGAAAGTGAAAAAAAAAAAAAAACAAAACAAAAAGAGAAAATGCCCTAAGGTACAGATCAAAATGCAAATTCAGGTGTGAAGCAAAGAAGGGAGCCCCAACAGAGTGAGGCAGCGCAGGCTGGTTCAGGACTGGCAGGAGGACTTCTGCAGGCATCTGGACCTGCCCGGATGTGTGCGTGGCCTGCCTGCCGGAGCACCCCTCCAAAGTAATAGAGGCTGGCCAGCTGTTGTCTGGCTCTGATCAGACCTCCAGAGAATATTCCAAAAGTTCTCCTGAGTTGCTTTTCCTCCAGGGGGTGCTTGGATCCAAGGGAGCTCACTGTTCCAGAAATAAGGACTTCTCTCGGCAGTGTTTTCATTCTTCACTCTAGTGATTTCCCACAAGTGTTGTTCCAGAAGGGAAGATGCTTCTGTTCAGGGGGCCTCGGGACTCATTTGGCTTTTCTGTGGACTTTGAGACTTCACGTGCCCACACAGTATCTATTATAAACCAAGGCATTCCTTAGGGAAAACAGGGTAAGTTCACATAGCGTAAGCCATAGAGGCCCTATTTTAAGCCCCGAGATCCCATTCATTCAGCCCAAATTTAAGAATTCATCCCAACATGGAGAGCATATACAGAAATTCTTCAGCTGGGGAGTAGGTGGGGGGCGGGGAGGAAATGCTTACTTTTGACTGTTTTCTTCTAATTTGTGACATGTTGAAAACTTACAGAGAAGGAAATGGTCCTTGTTTTCTGTTGGATAATGAGCAAGGGTACAAAGTCAAAGTTGTGCCAAATCTCAGTATTCCCGAGATAAAACAGTTACTACAGTTAGTACAGAAATAAAATCTGAATGACAACAAAGGCCGTTATTAAACATTTATTTCTCTTTTGTTTTTTTAATGCTCACAGTAACCAAGGAATTTCAAGTCTAGACTAGAGAAAGAGGCTGAAGGTCAGCTGCCTAACCTGGGTCTCATTTAATTCTTACTAGACTGGATTCTTACAAAGTAGGCAGTCACCCCCATTTCACAGATGAGATTGAGACCAAGAGAGTGATTTTTGCCAAAGGTCACACAGCAGTTCTAGAGCCATTATTTAAGCCTGACTACCCAACCCTCAACACTGAGCTCTTTCCTCTGCCCCCCACCTTCACCTTGAGAGTCTCCTGGGGCTTTGGCTGCAGTCTAGCCAGGAGGAAGTGGAACCCTTGCAAAACTGGTTGGATCAGTGGATGGAGGAAAAGCCTCTCAACCACAGAGATGTGAGTGTGGTCAGGGAATATTGCCCTATTATGAAATACCACCCAGACTCAGTCCTTCTACCTCTCCCCACCTCCTTCCTTCTTCTTCCTTTTGGAGCACTTCTCAATCTTGCCTCTATTGACATTTAAAGACCAGATAGTTCTTTGTTGTGTGTGTGTGTGTGTGTGTGTGTGTGTGTGTGTGTGTGTGGCGGGGGGGGGGAGGGGGGGGTGCTGTCCTCTGCATTGCAGGGTGTTTAGTAGCATCCCCAGTCCCCAGTTTCTTATCCACTAGATGCCAGTATCACCTCTCAGTCATGGTAAGGACATGGGAATATCTCCTCCCGCCAACCCCCCAGTTAAGAACCATTGTTTTATGGTGACCGGTCATCCCACTTTGTCCTGGACTGAGAGGTTGGTCCCAGTATCAGTGTTTAAAGCAGGATAGTGGGGACCAAAAAGGGACGCTTGGTCACCCTACAAGTGAGATTTCATCTCCTGCTTAAATAAAGTCTGTGGAGCAAGAGGGCATTGTGTTGACAATGTCCTGGCAGTCTGCGGTTTCAGTGAGCTGTTGCTACACGGACTACTTCTGCCTGATCCTCCTTTCTTCCTCCAGGTAGCCTGCGAGGGGCTCAGGGGAAGTGACCTCCTTCAGAGAGGCTGGCTGAGTGGCCACGTGCGTTGTTAGAGGACTGAAGAAGACGGGCGGGAACACTCGTGTGTGTGCACGTGTGTGAGCTGGAAGGCACAGGTGGGTGCTGACCACAGAGAGCCTATGGCGGTGTCCAAGTGGGTGACGTTCAGGTGTGTTCACACCAGAAATTCATACTGGATGGGAGAAGGCTTTCAGCTCTGTGTTAAGTTGGCCTGTGCCTCTATGGTGTGGCTGTTTTAACTTATTGATATCGATATTGGTTTATTGTTGATATTTTGAAATATTCTTAGGAGTTACTCTGGGAGCCAATGAGAGGCCTTTCCCTGAGAGAAATAAACAAAAGAAAAACTTCAAAAATGGTTTGTTATCAGGATGATTTTTGTTGTGCTGTTGAGAATACAGGTGCAATAGTTGGAAATATTTGGGTTCTTGGCAAACTTACCAAGTACTGCTAAAACGTATCATTTGCCTCTCAGGCACTCAGCTCTTGGGGTCATGCATATACCCATTTACAGGATGAAACCAGCTGAGTTCTGAGGACAATGCTGAGGTCCAATGCTAGGTTTTGCTTCTGGATCACTGGGCTCTGTGGCTTGTGACCCCTGTGGTCCTCCAGGCTGTGGGAGAATGAGTCCTTTGTCTAAGTGCTGAGTCTGGGTTGCTGTAAACCTGAATGGTAAAATGACAAGTGTGGACATGGAGGGTGTGGGTCATTTCTACTGCCGTGGCTCTGTGCATGGCCCTTCTTCCTTCTGTGGCTGCGGCGGTAGGGAGAAGCAGGTTCCATGAGGGCAGTGCTAATGACAGCAGGTCACCTGGCGGCAAGGCCCTCCCCTCCCCGGTTTCTGCACTGGCCTTCCGCTGTGCTCTTTGACACAGGTGTGGGGAGGGCGATTTACCATGTAGGAGTGTTTGCATTTTTCTTGATTATATAAACGGGTAGCTTTTGCCAAGAACACCCTGTGCCCTGAGGCTCTAGGCTGGTTTCTTCCCATTGGCTGGCCAGGTTTCATTTTATTGGGAGCTGTAGTTTCCAAGTTGTCAAGGGGCCATACCTGCTGGTGCCTCTTGGGAGCGAAGCACCTGGAGGCAGGGGCCCACACCCCATCCCGTAACAATGACAGCGGATGAGTTGGTTTTCTTTGTGAATGGCAAAAAGGTAAGATCCAGCTGGCCTTTGGTCTGGCTTCTCTGCTCCCCTGAATGGAAGTTTGTCCTTTGGAAGAGGCCTGTTCTCTCTCTCCTATTCTCTTTCTCTCTCTCTCTCCAAAGCCTTGCTACATTTGGGGTAACACTGGGGAGAGAAAACCTTCTCAGAGCTAGAACACAGTCAAAACACATGAGGGGCAAAGGAGTGGGGGGAGGCAGGCGAGAAGAGCGGTCTGAGTTGCCAGCGACTCTGCAGCAGCAGAGACCCTGGCACAAAGCCGGAAAAGGGCACAGGGTCCTGGGTGGGACTGGAGGTCACCCACCATGCCTCTGTCTTTGTGTTTATTCCAATACATCCTGAGGCTTTCGTTGTTGTCTTTACTGAGAGAAGGAGCAGGAACTTGGTTTCTTGCTAATACCGGGATAGAAGATGTAGCCTTTGATTCAGATATTTCACATATGTAAATATGACAGCTAACTTGTGAGGACATTTACTGACACCTTGTGGCAAGCCACAGTTTTTTGTTTTTTGTTTTTTCCTCCCCATAAGGGGCATGTTTCTCTCCTCCTCCCCCCCTCCCCAGTATTGCAATAAATGTTTCTAGTCTCTAACTTTGATAAAATAGCCCCTTGGGTGACCTGCACTGGTGCATAGGGACGTGGGGAAGGTAGGGGTTGTGGAGCAGAGGGGGCCTTATGATGTGGGTACCAGTCTTCCAGGCACAGCAAGGCTATGAATCTTTGCCAATTTCACTGCAGGTGAGGGGTGGGGGGGTGTAAGCACATGCCTAGTCCCATCCCCTTCCCCCCCACCACTGCTGGGGTAGCCTGGCCTGCTCCGGAAACCCAGTAGGGAATGAGAGGGACAGTAAAAGGACAGCCATAGTTTTATCTTGTAAATGGCCATGTGGACGGTGTGAGTGATGAATGTGTCCAAGGTGCCCAACCCCCTCCAAACGAGGGTAGTTTTATCTGTTTTGCTCTATTGGCACTTTTGAGTTGAGAGATTGGGTGACGTTTGAGGTAATTTTCAAGAACGAGAATGTACTTCACAGGGCGGGTAGTGGTTAAATTGTCAGGATGTGTTTGCGTGACTAGCAAGGGAATTGCATGAGCCATGGCAACATCCGTGCTCTGAAGACCGTCGTATTCAGTTTGAGGGGTGCCACCGGGAGGCACTGAGGATGAGGTCAGCCGTGTTCTTCCGGGTTCGGTGTGTCTCTCCCTGTAGATTTCTTTTCAGGACTGGCATCTGGCAGCTAGCCATGAGGCAGGGCAAACTTCCCTGTTGACGCTTGTGAGACTTTGGCATCTGACATTTCCAACAACTTTGTTGCACTCAGCGGCTGCGTTGGAGAGTGTCAAGAAACAGTAGAGTTGGCTTTCTGGAAGGGTTACCCGCACAAAGCGTCTTCTGTGGAATTTTTCTAGTCAATGTTTGCGAGTGAGCACCTGGATTCAGTGACTTCCAAGGCCGTGTCTTACTCTAAGATTCTATTATTTGTTATGCCATCAGTTTGTGTGTGACAGGACAAGATTCTGCTCTTCTTTAGGGATGAGTAAATCCATAATTCATGAGAAGATCCTCTGAGTCTGTGAGACTATCTTGATCATCAACCTTTCACCCACTAGTTTTAGCTCCCATTGATGTTTCTTGACTTGGTAGTTATTGTGCTGATTGCAAGATTAGGCTAACTGTATTCATTAGTTGGAACTCTTCTGTCAGAAAGAACTTTCTTTCTCTCCAGTCTGTTTATTTATCAGTTACCACTTTGGACTAGTAATTTTAGTTTTATTTAATGCTTTATAATCCATTAGAGCTATTATTTGTTTTGATGCTTAAATTTTATCAGAGATATCTGCTGAACCCAGCATTTCCTAAGCTCATATCCCCACGAAGCGTTTGTCCTTCAGAATGCCCACTAGCGTCCTGTTGAGAGAGAATTCTGTGGAGTTTACCGGAGCAACCCTGTAGCCGTGCTGTGAGGTGGCACAGCCATTCTCTGTAGGAATTCAAGGAAGGTTGGACCAAGTGTGCCTGGAGTGATATAAAAAGTCTTTGCCGGAGAGGTTTCACTGTAGTATAAAGACTATATTGTCAGGAGAGTAGAAGAAGAAAAGGCTGAAAATGAAGATTAGTAACATAATGGAAAAAGGCCTTGGAAGACAGTCTAAGGAACTTGGATGTTATCTTGAACACATGGGAAGGCACAGAAGGCACGGAACAGGGGGCAGATGTGAAGAAAGCCGAGTTGGACGATAAGCAGAAGCTACAATTTGGGGGGAAGTAGTAAGCTAAGAGGCTTCTTCCTGCAGGAAAGGAGGCAGGGATCTTTATTTGTGTGTTTATAACTTCTCTGAGAGAAAAGAAATAACTCCTTGTGTGCACCTTGTAACCAGGACTTTGGACAAACTGGATCTGTGGGGTGTAATAAAAGAAAGCTAATTTGTTTTTCTACTTTCCTTTAAACTTTCTTCAAGGGGCAAATTCTGTCAGTTTTATGACTTGTTGGGTTGCTCCTAATCAATAAAGCAGTGCTGTGGTCATTTCTAAGTTTCCATACACAGTCTCAATTCAGGATAGAGAGGTGAGGATAGCAAGAAAGTTCTCATCTAATCAGTGCTGGTTAAGATGGCTTCCCACCATGGGGAGCATTCATTCAACTGCAAGTCTCACGACATCGGGCATGTGTTTTCCTCTGGCCTGCAGCTCTTCCTCAGTCTCCAGTTTAGGGAGGACTACTCCACACAGACTCTGTTGGAGGTCCCATCACCCTCTGCAGTCAGCGTTCTGGGGATGATTTAAACAACTCCACACCAACTTTCTCTCTTCTGCATGGACTACACTAGGTCCTCAGGCAACCCTCCACATCCTCTGCTTTCCCAAACTCTGAGAGTACTCACCAATTCCAATGCTGCCATTTCTTCTTCAGTAAGCCTATCTTTAGCTTTTAGATACGCAGACCACTATATCCCCTGTTCTACAAGGGCAGTATGTTAGCTTCACATGTAGGGCTATGGAAGCCCCCTCACAAAGTTTGAGGCATGAGATACCTCCTCTCCTCAAGCTTAAGAAGATGTAAGTCTCACAGAACCATTCTCTGGAAAGAAATTCTTGTCACAAATTCTCTCTCTTTAATCATCCCAATCACCCAAACCCTATTACCCTTGAAAACATATGATGAATGTGAGTAGTGAAACAGGTTGTCATGGATTTCCTTAGACTATTTGCATTGAAAACTGGTACCTCACTTTGTAGACCACATTTTCATCTTGTTGAATACATCATTTGTGGGCCTTTGGGTTGAGATCTCCTCCACATCTCACATGTGTTAATGTTATTGACTGTGCTAGCCCACCACACACAATACTCCCTGTGAACACAGGCCAACAGACCGGCTCTCTACCGTCTGAGAATGTACATGCTGGGAGGCATAGCCAGAGACCTGCATGCTGCCATTCTTAGCTGTCCCCGGCATTCACAGGTGTGACCTAACAGCTGGAAATGAGATGTTTGACTTTAAGGGGGCTCTGCCTGGCCAGCCCAACAGAGCAGGCGCAATACCTAAGCCCTCCGTGGTAGGTCCAGAGCAAAGCACTAAGGTAGAATTTTGGAATTGGAGAATATCCGCATGTACACAGAACGGCTTGTAGTTCATATGTTCATTCTAGTGGAATTATCAAGGAAAAGACCTTGGTTTTCATGACATATTTAGCACATCCCTATTAACTCCACAGATTCTTGGGCAAGACAGTGGCTAAGTATACCTAGGATTTCTTTTCTTTCTTTTCTTACTCTTATAGGTGGTGGAGAAGAATGCAGACCCAGAAACAACCCTTTTGGCCTACCTGAGAAGAAAATGTATCCTGACTTTGGAGGGGGAGGGGGCGATGGGGACTCATTCTCTAGGCCTTATGTCACTTTCTAGTGATGGGTGGGAGGCTGTGAAGTGTGGAGGACAGAGCCCTAGAGTCTGGCTCTGGGCCCCTGCTTTGTAGCTCTGTCACTCAGTAGCTGTGTGACTCTGGGAAGTCATCTGAACCTTCCAGGAGTAAAATTACCTGCTGTCCACTGAGAGGATTCTTCCTGATATTTCTTAAGATCTCTTCCAGGTAAGACTCAAGTGATGCCAGGGTTTAATCCAGGGCGTGTAAAATGAAGAGCTGTGAATGGCCCTCATTAGCCCTGGTTAAGCTTCGCCACCATTCCCCTTGAGGAGGGGACCTTCCTCAGGAGATCCCTGCTGACCCATAGAGGGCTTCCTGGCAATCTTCCCAGCTCTGTGAAGGCGGAGGGAAGGTCAGAGGAAGGGGTGTTCTTTGGGAAAGGATGCCTGAACTGGGGAACTGTATAGAGGTGCCATCCGTTGTGGAGATGGTGAGCCCCAGGAGACAAGTGACAGTGGAGTCCTGAGGGGCCCTTGGGATGCTCCTCTTCCCTCAGCGAAGGCAGGGTTCTGTAACATCTAATACCTTGTGGTCTTTCAAGGTAGGAAAGTATTCTGAGACCCTAGAACAGAAACAACAGAGAAAAATATGATAGGAGCTGGCATTTAAAGAGCATTTACTATAAGTAGGTGGAGTTCAAGGTGATTTTCATATGTGATCTCACTGATCCCCATAGCCATTCCTTTGACAGAGGAGGAAGTGAGGCTGGCACATGAGAAGGTCCTGCTTCTTGCTCATGTTCTGGGCAAATGCTAACAGAGCCCAGGCTAAAGCCCAGAGCCAGGCTCTTAACCTCCCACCCGTACTGGAAACTATTCAGGGTTGGTTGTCGGGATGATGCTCATCCTGACCTCCTCTCACCCCAGAGGCAGGGATGTCCAGTGGCTCATTCAGGTGATATGTCCTGGGACAACAAAGGATTTTTTCAGTTCTTACAAAAACAAGTCTGAAGTCCATGGCCTTACCTCTAGTTCACTCACCTCTTACCGGATGGTGTCTGGCTCTCGTGTACTTTGTCCTGGATTTTCCATCTGGAGAGCACAAGTCTGGAGTTTCACAGCACATGAACTTGGTGGCTCTTTTGCAGAGGTGGAATCACTCAGTAGGCTCAGAAGACTGCACAGAAGTCTATTTCCAGCCTCTCTACCTGGGAGGTCTGAGAAGAGAGGCACATTCTCAGAGATGGTTGACATCAGATTTAGTTTTCTCATAAGGTGTCAAAGGCCAAAAATTCTCATAAATGTCTGATCATAGCAATTGCTAGTTTAAAGGTTGAATCTTAAATGAAATCCCAAATGAAAGTTTTCACATACATGAAGGCCAGGTGGCTTCTTGCTGTTGGTGGGGAGACTTCATTTCTGGGAGTTCTGGGAAATAAAGAAGGAAAGGAAAGGAAAGGAAAGGAAAGGAAAGGAAAGGAAAGGAAAGGAAAGGAAAAAGAAAAGAGCCCAGTCTTGATCTCTACCCCAGCTTCCAGAAAGATCCCCAGGCTACAAGATTTTGTTAGACTTTGGGCTCCTACCATTGGTTTCCATGTGCCTCTATATTGTCTGAATTGCTGCTAATGACATATATTCTGATGAGTGAGAAGAATAACTTAGGGCATAAAGAGCATTTCCCAGATGTGTTTTGAAAGAGGTAGCTGCATGGTGAAAGAGGAGCCCCCAGATCTGGAGTCAGATGATGGTGTTTAGGCCCTAACACAAGGGAAATTGAAGGTCTGTGTTGCCTTGCAGGGCTCACATTACGTCCTGGGCCTCAGTTTCTTTTGTTTTGTTTTAATCTGTGGGGAAATAGTACCTCCTACCCCACTTGCTCACTAAATTATTGTGAAGATCAAATGGTCCCATGGGTGTATTTTTCAAGTGTAAGATACTATATCATCATTAGTTATTAATTTCATCTTGCCAGTATGGGAAATGACCAGTGATAATGACCTCCCTCTTTGGCAGATAGCTGGATGGCTTAGAGGCTTGCAGCCTACTGGGAAAGCAGGCCCATAGATGGTGTGTCTCAGGCAAAGGGGCAGCTTTAAGTGCTGTTCTCTAGAATAGCCTATTCCTTAGGCATGTTAACAAACTCAAAGTTATCAATTCCTGCCAGTGTATGTAAGACATGGCTCCAATAGCAGTCCCCAACCTCAAAGAATCTTCCTTTTAATTTATGTTCACATAGCCTATGGGTGGATATTCAAAAGCCCCTCATCCAACCCTAATTTTGGTTCCTGGACTTCATCAACCCAAAAGGTTCAAGGTGAAGAGTTGGGACTCAGAAGGTCCCAGAAGAGATCAAAGTCTCTTTCCGCCAGAGTGGCTTCATTGCATACCCAGCCAGGATGATGTGAGGGCTGCCCCACATGCTCAGCCTTTGAGGTGCCAGATTCACCGGCCCAGTGAGACCACAGGGTTGGGAGCCTAGAAGAGCATGCCAGGAAGACCCTGCAGTCAAGAAAAATCTCCAGGATTGGAGAGGAGTGGGACCCCAGTTCCAGGGAATACTTGGGTGCTGTCTGATGGGACGCTGATACCTTTCTTCTGTGCAGTGGGGATGATCCTGTTCTCTGCCTTCTGGGGTACAGTGTAGGCTTTTCTGGAGACAGAGGCTGTGTGGGTCTGCTACCTCCTTGGGTTGAGGGGCTTGAGCCTATGTGGGGCGATGGCTGGCTCTGCACATGCACTTCCCAGCGGCCCAGCAAAGATACTTCTGTGAGTTCATGTTCCTTAACCCTCGACCATCCAGTGGGGCTGAGCGGGACCAAGCTGGGCTGTGGAGAAGGGGGCTGCGGGGCTTGCACGGTGATGCTTTCCAAGTATGATCGTTTCCAGAACAAGATCGTGTATCCTTTGCCGGCTGACTGATTGTCCATGCAAGGACTGTGATGCAGGGGTCAGATTGTGAGTGTGTGTGTGCATGTGTGTGTGTGCATGCACACGAGACCTTTCTTGATGTTTATTTATTTTTGAGAAAGAGAGAGACAGAGCATGATGGGCGAGGGGCAGAGAGAGAGGGAGACACAGAATCCGAAGCAGTCTCCAGGCTTGAGCTGTCAGCACAGAGCCCGACGTGGGACTCAAACTCACAAACTACAAGATCATAACCTGAGCCAAAGTCAGAGGCTTAACCGACTGAGCCACCCAGGCTCTCCTGAGACCTTTCTAAGATCCAGATTAATTTCCCATCCTATGAAATCCTTTACTTGGTCTCAACTGCATATGGGATAAAGTCCAATCACTGTGCTTAGCACTCATGGCCCACACAGGAAGGTATGCCCACCTTGCCTCTCTAGTTTTCTCCCTTCGTGGGACCAGCATCCCACCCTTGGGACAACTGTGGACTCCTAACACTCTCTTCCCACTGATTTCCTGGTCTTTGCATAAGTTGTTATCCAAGTCTTAGAGTGTCCTTTTTCTAGGCCTTCTCTACTTGGCTACTCTTGCTAGCTCTGTTGGGCTGGGTAAAATATTACCTCCTCTGGGAAGCCTTCCTTGACCTCCTAAGGTTGGGTTGGGTACCCCTTGTCTGTGCAGGTCCCACAGCGCCCTGTGCTCAGCCCTCCTGAAACACTTACTATAAACTCTTTAGATTGCATCTTTATTCTGGCTTCTATTTTCCTGAGTTGACCACAGACTTCTAAAGAGCATCGTACACACCTCCATTTCCTCAGCCCTCAGCAGAATGCCTGGCATGTGACTGGCCCTCAGTAACTGATGTTGAGTAAATGGATGAGGGGTTCATAGAGAAATGGATATCAGGAAGCTCTGTGTAAGGGGCTGGTGTCTCATGTTTCCCGGGGACTGCCCCTCCCTGTTCCCCACAGAGGATGGGAGAAAAGGAGGTAGCTGAGAGCCGGGGAGCAAAAGGGACTGAAGCTTCTGAAACTGGAGAGGCTTTGGAAGGGTCTTACAGAGAGAGGAGCATGAGCTGGGCCTGGAACCTGCGGCAACTTCCTCTTGACTCAGCCTCTAGGGTCGGGCTAAGAGGTGACTGCGGGTGACCCTGGCGCCCGTGCTCCAGCTCGGAGGCCTAGGATGCACTGATGCATGCTCCATAGGACCCTGCAGGGGCTCGTGTCTCCCTGGGGCGTGGGGGGGGGGGGGCTTCCTTTGTTGTTATCCCAGAGTCCTGGGTGGAGACTTGAGGACAGCGGTGGAAGAGGCCAGAGTGTAATGTAGAGTGGGGAGTAATGACACAAAGCGACTCAAAGTCTCTGATGGCCTGTGTGGACAATGAAATGACCTTAATCTGGGGCTCCAGTCACTTTTCTGCCAATGCCTGCCTGGCCCCCATCTGCTCTTTGCATCATGTTGCCGTGACGACTGTGGAAGGAATAGGAAGCACCAAGTCGAGGCTGCATCCTGTGCAGGTAACTGGAGGAAACAGAAGCTCAGGCCAGGGCTACAGACTTTCTTGGGAATGTGAGGCTGAGTGTCACTGTCAGGCCGGGAGGCGCTGTGGCCCGGCCACCTCTCCATCTCCTCTGGGGTGATGAGGTGGAAAGACGAGGCCCCAGGCCTAAAGCTCCCTCCTGGGACCATTGCATGACCCCGAGGGAACCACGAGGTCAACCAGATCTGGTGGCCAGGGCAGTCGGGTCATGCCAGACCCGGAGGGGGGAGCCGTGATGGATCTCCCCACCAAGCCCCCTGAGTGTGCTTAGGGAACCCCTGTCATCTCATATTCAAGATTCCAAAAGCTCTGTGCTCTTGATTAAGAAGCCTGCCTATTCCCTGCTCCCTCCAATGGTAATCCCGTGGCTCCTCTCATGTCCTGCCTGCAGAAAATACAGATGTGAGCTACAATGCCTCTATCCTCACTAACATGGAGGTTAGGATGGGCTTAAGAAGAGAATAGAGGCATCTGAATGTCTGACCGAGGCTTTTTTCCTGATGGTATCAGGCCACCTGGCAGTGGATGGAAATTAGGTACAAAGAGTGGACAGTAATCTGAGAGGTTTTGTGGAGAGAATCCAATGCTTTGGGGCAACGTGGAAAGCAATGACAGCAGAGCACTGTGGGAAGGGAAGGCCATTGTTTCCAGAGCTCTTTGTGTGGGGAAACTGATGCAGGGGTCTTCTGGACATTATAATCACAGAAGGTACCAGAGGCAGGCCCACTGGCCATTTAGGAGACATGTTGCTCAGATCGTGCCTTTCTTGGGCACTTTTACGTGAATGTGGGGCCAGGGCCTCTGGCTGAGCAAGCTGGCTGTAGTCTAGGGGAGGCGTGTCCTGACCAGTCACCTGAGGTCACAGGGGTAATGGTTCACCTCTATGGCTTCCTTTCTTAGGGAGCAATAGGGGGAAATCATTAAACTTTTCCAACCAGCAGGAGATGTTAGTGGGGTAATTTGAGCTTGTAATTTGCTTTGAAACAAGCAGATGAAAGACAGAACAGTTGAACCACAGGGATCATATCTGGATAATCAGCCAAAACCCTCATTTCCAATGGTACAGATTCTTATTCCCAATGCACTTATTTTGGCCCCAAGTAAGTTGTAGAGCCAGATTCACTTCTGCTTTTCCATTGGCTTTTTTCTTGTGGTTCCTATGACACTACGCTTTGCTCGAATTCCTCCTACTTCCAAGTTGGCGCCCACGTTCATCTCGTTCTTAATAAACACTGATTGAGGGGTGCCGGGATGGCTCAGTCGGTTAAGCCTCTGACCTTGGCTCGGGTCATGATCTCACAGTTCTTGGGTTCGAGATCCCAAGCCTGTGTCGGGCTCTGTGCAGACAGCTCAAAGCCTGGAGCCTGCTTCGGATTCTGTGTGTCCCTCTCTCTCTGACCCTCCCCTGCTCACACTCTGTCTCTGTCTCTGAAAAGTAAATAAACATAAAAAATGTTTTTAAAAGGCTGATTGAGTTGGATTGCAGGCTAGTGCATTAAAAGAATATGACACAGCTCTTCCATTCACCTGGTGCGATTTTGGCTAAATCTTTTAAAACTCTGGGCCTGCTTCGTCCTGTGTCCAATGCAGAGAATGGAGGGTGAGAAGTCCTTCCGGTTCTACTGGTCACTTTTCTTTGAAGAGGCTTTTCTGTGAATAACTAGCATTGGTCGACTACCTGTTATGTGCCAAGTATGATAATGTCAAGGGTGTCATGTGAATTATGTCATTAAATCCTCACCACAGCCCCAGAGATAAGTACTAGGGTGGTCATCATGATACAGATGAGGGGCCTATGGCTCCCGAGAGGGTTGGTAACCTGGCCAAGGCCACAGTCGGCACTAAGACTGACTTTGTGCAGTGACTGCTACCCCATGCCACCTGTCGACGTGGACTGGCTTCAGCTGGGTCATCTAGAGAGCCTGAGAGCGTTTGTGCCAATGCATATGTCTACGTGGTCTGTCCCTTTTAGGAGAGAATTGCCAAAAGCCATGGCTCCCAGTGCGGGTTCTGCACCCCTGGCATCGTCATGAGCATGTACACGCTGCTCCGGAACCAGCCTGAGCCCACCATTGAGGAGATCGAGGATGCCTTCCAAGGTACGGGCCTGGAGGCACAGCCTAAGGGGTCGAATAGCAGCTGGGGCTTTGCGGAGGTTAGGGAAGGGCCAGAGTGTCAGCCAGGAATGGGTTGGGAGATGGGGCACTGCCTTTTGGAGGAAAGGCTCAGGTACCCCAGTGTGGTGGCTATGGTCTGCTGGGAGCTTAGCCCTCTCTGAGTTTGAAGAACACTCACATGGTCTGGAGACCTCCTGGGTCTCCTGCCTTAGTAGTTCATCTTCCTGAGGTGTCCTTCAGCGCTCGGATGGGGTGGCACTGCCTGGTTGGCACAGGAGGAGATCCTGTGGAAAACTCCACAGAGGCTAGTCATGTGGCTTCCATTCTTCTCAGCTTTTATTAGACAGGATCCTGGAAAGGCCACTTAATGAGGAAGGTGGCTGTGATTCTGAGCCTTGGGCAGGAACTGGCTTCCCACTTGGCCTTTTGTGAATGGGCCCAGGACCCTGGGCATGGTGTCTGTGCCTCTGAATTGAACAGAGAAGACTTGCATCCTTTCACCATTTCAATTCATCATCGACTCAATCAGTTGTATTGAGTCCTATCATATGTCAGGCACTATACAAGGTACAAGGGACACAGGGATGTCCCAGGGGATGAAAGATGGTTTCTACGCTCACGGAGTTTGCAGTCTGAATGGGAAGAGAGATTATAATGTAGTTTGATAAACTCATTGAGAAGGCCATGACCAGACACCAGGGGAGCGCTCAGAAGACACCTGATTCGGTCTGGGCAGTGTAGGAAGGCTTCCTGGAAGAAGTGATAGATGTTTTGAAGTCAGAAATACGAGGAGGAGGACAGGGTGTTCCAGGCAGAGACAACAGAATATGTAAAGTGAGTATTCAACTGAGCCAGGATCTAAAGTCACAGGCCCCTCACCTGCCCCCGGTGCCTGTGCTGACAATGCAGCTTTGTCCCTTGGCCCACAGGAAACCTGTGTCGCTGCACAGGCTACAGACCCATCCTCCAGGGCTTCCGGACCTTCGCCAGGGTAAGTGGGGGCTCTGGGACAGCTCCTCAAGCAGTGACACTCCAAAATCCCAGTTGGCAGGGTCCAAGGGCCCCTGGAGGAAGAGGAAAAGGGGGGACGGCCAGCTGGTGGATCTACCTGCGTTGGACTCTGTTGTCTTTGTTCAGTCCACGTCAGTAGCACGAGGACTTCCCTTCCAGGGAAGGCTTGTTCCTGGAAGAGGCACGATGCCCAAGGCTAATTTCCTCCAGGGCGTTTGGGCCTGACAGTGCTCTTGTGGCCAGGTGCTGAGCCCTGGTGTTAAGTAACAACCCAGCCCACCCCGCAGCTGCGCCTCTCCTCCTTCCTCTCCGAGCTGCTTTCCGTGGTTGGCACTCTGCGGGGCCTATAAACCTGCTAATGAGATCTCCAGACAGTGTGAATCCCTGCAGTGTTCGTACACCTCCAAGGGAGAAGTCTGGGGCTGGCTCGCGGGCCCTGATTACATAAACACGACACACACCTGCCATCTGCCAGGGGAGGGGGGCAGAGGGCTGGCCTCTCCCTTCTTGGCTTCTCTCCCAGCTTCTACCTGACCCCCCAACAGGGTCGAGTTGACTCTGACCCCAATCAAACCGTCTCATCTCAATTTAATTTTGGGTTGGGAGCAGAGTCAGATGCCTTTCACTGACCTTTCGGGGTGCTACATTAGAAAAAGGATATTGTATCCAGATGACCACAAAGAGTGGAGACACAGACAGAGCCTATGGGAGGGAGGGCAGCCCACTCTGCTGAAGGCGTTTGATGACAAAGAGCAAGGAGGTGCGGATTTAAATGAAAAAGATCCAAAGACTCCTCCAGTCTTGGAGTCTGCAGACCTGGGTTCAAATCCTAGTCTTTCACTTACCCGATGTATGACCCTGGGCAATTTCCTTGTTTCTCAAATGGGGATTATAATGGCACATACAATATTATAACGTTGTAATAATACATATATAATTATAATAATATTACAAAATTATAATAATGCCTATAATGATTCTTATAGTGTTTGTGGAAAGTACTTCTTGTAAAGCCCTTAAACAGTGCCTGGCACATCTTAAATATTAAGTATTTCTTCTATCACGCAATAATTGATCTACATAAATTGCTCAAGCTTCCCTGAGAGCCAAGGATTGTTAATCTCGCCCACGTATTTATTTCTTAAGAGGCTTCTCAAAGAGCTACAATCTTATCAGCCCTCCTACTTTCTGAAAAAGTGAAGGGCTTTTGAGTGTAGTAGATGGTTATGTCCCTTCTCAGGGTTGGAGTTTTGTCATCGTTGAAATGGTCCTCGACCAGCTGCCAGGCGGTGTAGAGCTGAGTGGCCTGAGCTCCCCAAATGACTCGCACACAGGGTGTGCTCAGAAGCTCATGCACACTACTCGTTGGAGACCCCCGTCCCCAAGGTCTTATTCAGAGCCTTTGAACTCTGACTTTACCCACAGTTCTAACAAACCTGCCTACCTCATTTTCATGCCCATAGCACACATTAGGTAAGTGAGGAGGATTTGCCGGAAGGAGGCACACTGTTCACAGCAAGAAATGGCACTGTCCATCTAGCAGCAGGGAAGGAAATGGAGGAACAGTAAAACGAGCACGAGCCTAGTAGTCTAGTACGCTGAGAAAAGGAGAAATCTCTCCAGGGGAGAAAAACCCAGCCTTATCCAACCTCATTGACATTAGACATTGAGGGAGTGACACATTATTGTACATCCCAGTAATTTATGTCATGGCCATGGCAATGGATTATCAAGAAGAACAATGTCAGGAAGAATGAGCTGACACTTCATCCGGAAAGGGTACTTTGGTGAAATATGTCCTTCCCCCGCCAAGCACCGGGTGAGTGAGGCCGATGGCTTGCTGTATGCAGGTTCCCTCGCTTTGGTTAGGGCCTGGTGATTCTCCTGCATCACCCCTCTCCAGGAAGACAGCTGAGAAGAGACACTACAGGGACATTTACTTCTTCCAGAGGAAAAGGCAAGGCCGTGGTGGGAGGGTCCAGAGGAGACAGCACTGTGACGTCCAAGGCAAGGCTGTGCAGAAGGCGGCTGTGCACGGGGCAGCACGTGCAGGGACTGAGGCCAGGGCAGGGTTCTCTGTTGGTGACAGGTCTAACAGCACTTTCTTAAAGGCCATACTTTCAGCCTCCGTGGCCCTGTGGGGACTTTCCTGGGCCCACTAGTGGGGTGTGACTCATCCTTTGGGAACTGGCAGCACAGAATGGTGTTTCCCATGATTCAAGTGCAGAAGGGCCACCCCAGACCTGCTGCTGTAGGAACTGGCTGCCTTGGAGGCGTGCCCGGGGTGGGAGTTTCTCCCACCTTTGCCTCTGAGCATGGTTCCATGATTCCAGAGTGTCTCCCAGGTCCTGAGCTGAGACTCCCGTCTTCTTAGGACGGATCACTCAGGTGGACCCACCCCTTCCCCACCCTCATTTCCTTCGTTCTGGGAGCTCTACCCTGTGCCCTGCCCCTGGCACCCTGAAAGATCTTGAGCTAGTCTTTCCCCAGGGTGATGGGTCATCAGACCTGTACCCATCCTCAAGCATAGGATCACAGTGAGGAAGGAAGTATGTCTAGCTTTCGTGAGGTCATCTGGCACACTGGCTGGACACCTCTTTGAACCCAACACTGGGCCCAGACATGCTTTGAAGGAGCTCCACCAGACCCCAGCCTGGAAAGAGGCCATCCGGGCCCCCTCAGAGCTTGACTGATGTAGAAGTAGAGGCTCTTGGGGGCCCAGAGAATGAAGGGGGAAAATGGACCTAAAGATATGTTTTGGTAGAGTAGGACTTAGCTTTAATAGAGACATTTTCTCAAAATTTCCTGGTGCTTCCAGGAGAGATCTTACTTGTCTAGTCATGAGTGACTTAGTCTCCATCAACCAAGAAAGGGAGAGTGGTTAGAGCAGAGGTCTTCCGTCTGCGCAGAGGTCAGTGGAATGGGAGCGGCTGGCGGCTGTTTCTACCGATGCTGGCACAGCAGCAGGCCTCAATTTCGTTGAATATTCAAGATCCAGGGTCTTTAGCTTCTGTGAAAACTCTTTGCAAATATTTCTGTGTGAATATCTGTCATCTTTGTAGGATGGTGGGTGCTGCGGAGGAAGTGGGAACGACCTGAACTGTTGCATGAACCAGAAGACAGACCACAAGGTGAGTGGGAGCTCCTTTCCCTGGAAGCCTGGGGGCCAATCTCAGATCCAAGGAGCAGCGGACTCTCTTCACAACCTCAGCAGTGCGGCCAGAAGAGGAAACGTTGATGCCCACCCTGAGCGGGTGGGGGGGGGTGTGAATGTGCACATTAGCCCCGGGGCCTCTGGCGAGACATCCTTGTTCCTGCTTCCCAGGAGCAGCAAGGCCCCCCACCAAGCCTCCTGGGGTGGGGGTGGGGAGGTGCAAACAAGCTCGCTTGGACAAAGGATTGGGTAGATCATACAGGTGTTTAGAGGAGGAGATGAGGTATCACTCATCTGTTCCCTTTCCCAGCAGATCACTCTCTCGCCATCTCTATTCAACCCGGAGGAGTTCACGCCCCTGGATCCCACCCAGGAGCCCATCTTCCCCCCAGAGTTGCTGGTAGGTGATGCCCCGCGGAGAGGCCCCGCTAATTCTGTGCCATGAGCCCCTGGAGACCACTTTATTCATACCAATGGGGACCTTTGTGTCCTTGTCCTTTGGGTTTTCCTTTCTCCTTCTGACACTGGAGGTCAAGTCCCTCTGTCACATACTCCCAAAGGGACCCACCCTTGTCGCACACATGTCACTCTGAGCACAGAGAGTGGATCCCTCCAGGACCCTGTGTAGAGTAACAGGTGCTCCAGAAGCATCTGCTGACCTGGCTACGTCGAATGTAAAAGTAAGTCCCTTAGCACCCATTCTCCTCCTTGCAAGCAGTCCATTATTTTACAAACCAACAACCAAGAAGCAAAGCTGTACTCAGAGGGCACAATGCATGGCTTGCTGCTCTGGTTTAAGGACACTCTCACACCCACCCTCCCACCGTGACGATTCTGCTTCTTCGCTCCCACATTCATGGCAAGGAAAGTATCGTGCCTCTCTCTAAGTTCCCGAGTGCAGATTCCCTGGGGGGTGTTGAGCACATGAAGACAGCCTGTTGAGTCCAGTGGGACAGAAGGAAGGGCTTTGGGGCAGGCCACCGGCACACCTTTCTCTGGATCGTGTAACCTTGAGCAAACTGTCAGTTTGATTTGGAGTTTCTATCGCCCAGCCCCAGGTCACCCCTCACACACTAGAACCAGCCTCTGCTGCGTTCCCTCCTGACACCCCTTCCTTTGCTACCTCGTCCCCCCCACACCTTGTCCACTGCACCTGCTGGGGGCAGCGGGGGTGGGGCAGGGGGCACTGCACTGAACCTGGGCTTTTGGTCAGAACAGTCCAGGTCACCTGGTGGCAGGTGAAGGTCCCATAACCTCCTGGGTCCTCAGGTTCGTCCTGCACCTGTAAAAGGTGGGGCTAACGATGCTTCCTCCCCGGAGGTCTCCTAAAGCCTAAGTGAGATCATGTGTGTGCCACGTCCTCCCTGCCTCAGTACGTGCAAGTTCGCCTCCCTTCTCCCCGGACCTGGATCCTCGTTCTGAATTCAGTATTGAACGAATCAGTAGAAGACTAGACCCCTTTGGGGACCTAAATTCATCAGGGAATGGCCGTAGGAAGGAGACTGTGTGGCAAGAAACTACATTTTCCAGAGGCTGAAAGATACTCCTCAGAAGCAGTTGCGTTTTGAAGGCGAGCGAGTGACCTGGATCCAGGCCTCAACCCTGCAGGAGCTGCTGGACCTCAAAGCTCAGGACCCCGAGGCCAAGCTGGTGGTGGGGAACACGGAGATCGGTGAGCGCGGGTCCGGCCTGCAGCCTGCAGTGGGCCAGTCTGCCTGGGCAACCCCACGCTGGCTGTGTGTCCTCAGAAAACTTGCTTTTCCTCCCCTGGCCCTGGTTCCCATTGTATATAGGGGGGAATAACACCTCCTCAAAGGGCTGTTCTGAGTATTGGATGAGATCCTTACTGACCGCTCTCCGGAAACACGTCGGGTGCCAGCTATGTGCCGGGAACTGTGGGAGGAGCTGGGCTACCCAGATCAGTGTCTTTGTTCGTTCTCTGGAGTACCTCCCAGTGGAAGTGAGGGGGGAGCAGTGGAAGTAAGGTTCTAGGCCAGTGACAGATGCTAGGGGTTCCAGAAATGACATTCTCTTGTCCCCCACTTTTTCTGGGGGGTGATGTGGTAAAGGCAAAGGAGAGATGTGCCAATGTGACTGTGTCTGTGTTGCCCACGACTGTGGCCACCAGCCCTGTTCCTGCCACCACCTTGGACGTGAAGCTCACAATACGTGAATGGGCCAGGGTGGCTGAGGGATGTGTAGCTCTCTTCCCCCATGCTCGAAGGGATGGAAGCAGAGGTGCCCAGGTCGCTGCTAATGTCCATCCGTTCCTGGAGCTGGCTTGGCCCTTTTCTCCTTTGCTGGCTCCCAAGCCCAGGGAGGCTCCAAGGAGAGGATCGTGGCCTAGGCAAGGTCTTAGAGGACCTCTGGTTTCGGGGCAATCGACATACTTTTAAGCCGCCACAACCATCCTGTGGGAGACTCCTGGCTATTGTTCTGGAAAGAGTCCCCTGGGTCCTGGGTTTTTGTTGGATCTGAGGACACAGAGAGGAGGGCCTGGCTTGGCTCTAAGCTAGCAGAGTACAGATGCAGCCCCGGCCCCGTGAGCACAGGTGTGGTACAGAGACCCCAGCTGCAGTAACGTGGACACGTGAGATGTGCCTCAGGCGATGTGGTCCTGAGGGTCTACATAGCTGTGGCCCTGGGGTCCAGGGCAGCACGAGTTAAAGTGGAGGACAACTGTCTGGAAGAGTCTTTGATCTCCTTTGACATGTGACATGTTCCGTGTCATGGGTCACCTAACATCCTGGATCCAGTTAGATTCTAATAGAAGGGAATCCATAAAAATTTCATGAGCTCCAAGTGAGAGGGAATTTCTTACGACCACTCCCTCTGCCTCACCCCTTCTCCCTTATACATACACGCAGCAGTGTAACCACTGACAGCCAGGGTAGGGTGCTGGAGAAGCTGGGCATAGAGAGAACCTTGTCAAGACAGGCCATGGATGGCCTCTGTCTGCAGTCTTTATCCTGGGAACCGGTATTCAAACAGGCCAGATTCCGCAAAGCCTGGCCACCCATCAGACACTCTGAATAGCCCCCGAGAGGGTGGGGAGGATGGGCAGACATTTCTTTTTGAACCTTCCCATCTGTAGGTCTGTGGGAGGGGCTGGGAGGTGCAGAGCTAACCAGGTCTCAGGAACAGAACAGAGGGGCGTCTGCTCACAGACCTTTCTAACTTGACAGAAGGCCGGTAGAGACGTGTGGTCCTGCAAAGTCCTGCTCAGGCAGATGTCGGGGACCAGGAGGCAGATTTGATGTTTTCTCTCTCAGACGATTTTCCTTTTTGTCTGAATGTTAGACTTTCGTGTTATTAGGACCCCAACTCTAAGAATTGTCTGTTCTTAGCTGTGTAATGTGGGCAAGAGCCTCACCTTCCTGTGCCTCAGTTTCTCTTCCTATAAACTGAAAATCACAGTATCTCCCAAGGCTATTGTGAGGATTTAATGAGTTAAAACATGTAAAGTGCTTACATGGGTTCTTGACATATTTTAGCATGCTGCGGCTTCATCTACTATCCCCCACCCCTGCCCACTCACAGACACACCCTCACACACACAGGTTAATTCACATTTCACCTCATTTAACACTAAAAGACACGTCAGCAGGGCCTATGGTGGTTCCATGTGTGCGAAGTGTGTATGACAGGATCAAGCAGGCTCTCCTTAGTGAAGAGCAGAAAATCTGAAGGTGTTGAAGGTCCAAGCACAGAGTCAGAAAGCTAAATTAAAAAAAAAGGAAGCTTCTCTGGGTGATAAAAGAAATCAAAAGGCAAAAAAGAATTTCATCTCATCTGAATTCCACTAGGATTTTTGGGGGGAGGGAGAGGAAGACACAGTTTGCCGGCTGATATTGTGGAAACCGTACTGAACCCCACATCTTATCTCCTGCACCTGCCAGTCCTAAGACACCCACAGAGCATGATGCGATCGTGAATATGTCATAGGTCCTGTGTGCGTGGTGGGAACAATGCGAAGCCCACCTGGTAGTAGCCTGTTAACTTCGGGTTTCTTGTTTTTCTCGAGGCATTGAGATGAAATTTAAGAATATGCTGTTTCCTAAGATGGTCTGCCCAGCCTGGATCCCTGAGCTGAATTCAGTGGAGCATGGACCTGAGGGTAAGGAGGGGTTTGCCCTGAGCCCACGGAAGGCTGGGAAGCTGGGGATGGGTCCCTTGGGAGGGGTGGCCAGTGCCAGGAGAGCCTCTCCTTTGGCTGCGCTGCCACCTGCTTCTCCTGGAGCTGGCTTGCGTGGGGAGCAGGGACGCCCTTCATTGCCTTCCTCCACTGAGCATCTGTGGCAGACTGCCAGGGGGCGAGGGGGGCTGTGAGATTCTCCACAGTCATTCTCAATCCTGGCTCCACATTAGAATCGCTCACAGGGGGAGGGCGTCAGTGCTGGGAGGTCTTGGGTACTTTAATAAAGAAACAGGACTTCTCCCTCAGAGATCTGATTGTATTGAGATGAGAACCACTGGTTTAGAGAAGAGAGCATGCTGGTTGTAGGATCAAGAGGGCTGTGGTTGAGTCCTGGCTGGTGTATCAGCTGGGTGGCATGGGGCAAGTCCCTTCACCTCTCTGGGCGTTAATTTCCTCATCCCTATAAGGATGTGAGAGCTGGTTCATCGTCACTCAGGTACCAGTAAAGCATGGTAGGGGCTGTGTGTCCAAGTGTTTTCTGAACTGTGAAGGGAATCGCTGTTTTTCTGCGCATGTGTTCCCAGGTATCTCCTTCGGAGCCTCGTGTCCCTTGAGCTTTGTGGAAAAGACGCTGCTCGATGCAGTCGCCAACCTTCCTGCCCACCAAACAGAGGTGTTCAAAGGTGTTTTGGAGCAGCTGCGCTGGTTTGCTGGGAAGCAGGTCAAGTCTGTGGCGGTGAGTCCCTGTTCAGGAGCCCTCAAGGCTGAGGTCATGGGGCCTTTTGTCACGAGGCAGATGCGCTAGTCTGTCCTCTGCTGAAGATCCGGTGCACCCCAAACTCTAGTGCTTAGCGCTATGTGGGGTGTTTGTTAAAAATGCAGTTTCCTGGGCACTGCTCTCAGAGATTCCGACTCAGTAGGGCTGGGATGGAGCCCCAAAGGTGCTTCTGGGGAAGGGGGCCTGCGGGTCACTCTTGGAAACACATGCTGTGTGCCTCAGTCTTTACCCCTGAGGTTGGCAAGATGGAGCCTCCTGCCCACCTTGTTCCTGAACTTGGCCGAAGCTATCAGCAAGTGGATGAGAGATTGAGCCAAATGTAGTCTTAGACTACCTTTCATCGTTGGGGGGAAAGCCAGAGGTAGACACCCCCAGAGAGGAGGCAGGGGTCCAGCTGTTGACTGTTCACAACTAACTCCAGACTAGCCCCCGGGTTCCCCATTTGCTAGCGGCATTCACACACCCAGGACCATTGGCGGCTCACAACAGCTGACGGTGTAGGGTTGGCGGGGGTGGGGGGGAAGGAAAGCCACCCCGTCCATTCTATTTTGTTGTTTTCAATTAGAACAAAACCCAAAGGAAACAGCCCCCACCCTGTTCCCTCACCCTACCCCAAGCACCTGACACCTCTGATTGTGGCTGAGTAGACAGAAGCTGAGAATGCTCCCCTAAATTCTCCAGCTGGGTGGGAATCTACTTCCAGGAAGTATTTGCTTGCATCATGTGATAAACCACCTCAGCCCTTTCAGAAAAAGTTTGGATGAAATTGGGCAGATTTCAAGGAGCTGACCCACATTACCGACGAGTAAATTTTAGAGCTGAGATCCAATCCCAAGTGTTCGGATCTCAGGTTTTGCACGTTGTTCTGGATGCTTGAGTTACGCCGGTCTTGTGCCTTCAGCGAGCAGGTGTCCCCCACCTGCCCTGTGTTCTGCAGCCTGCTGTGAGAGCAAGGTTTTCCTGGGTGGGCTGGGCTCTCACGCACACTCTCTGCTTGTTCTAGTCCATCGGAGGGAACATCATCACCGCCAGCCCCATCTCTGACCTCAACCCTGTGTTCATGGCCAGTGGGGCCAAGCTGACCATCGTGTCCACAGGTGAGAGCTACGTCATGCGGAAGTCAGGAAAGAGGGCCCCACGGGCGAGAAGGCTCACAAGATAGGTGACTTTTTGGAGAGGCAGGGCCCACAATTCAATGACCCAGCCATCCTAAGGTTTGGATCCCTGGGAACTGCAAGGGAGATATACCCAGACTGGGGGCCAGGAGAGCCAGACCATTTCCTTATTAAGAATTCCCAACAGGATCTGTCACCTAGAAGCCTTACCTAGTAGTGTGCTACAGCCAGAATGCACTGGCTCGCCACAGCCCACAGCTGGATTTTCAGGGAGTCTGCGAGTGTTTGATAGACGTGGCCATTATTAAAAATTGAATTGTAGAAACTTACAATAAAATAAATTACATTAAAAATAAAGGTAATAAGTGCTCAAAATTCATCACGTCCTAATATTTGAGTTTATTTTACTATTGCCCATGCCCTTAGAGTTATTCCCATCTGTTATATCTGTAGAGTGGAAATGCTAAGTAATGATATGCAGCTATGCACCGTCCTTGTTGGAGGGTCCTCGAGACCATCCCCAGTTTTGATGACTCCTAGGAAGTCAGGGAGGACTCCCAGGACTCAGCCTATCGTCATACTCATGGCCATGACTTATTAAGTGGGAGGACACAAAGTAAACTTGGCAAAGTGAAGAGAGACATGGGGCACAGTCTGGAGGAATTCAGGCACAAGCTTCCAGAGACTTCTCCCGGTGGCGTCACACAGGACACACATCATTCCCTCAGTCACAAGCTGCATTGTGATAACGCACGTGAAGTGTTGTCTGCCGGGGAAGCTCGTCAGACACTGAACAGCTAGGGCTTTTTGGGGGGTTGGTTGCGTAGCCCTTCTTGGCAGGTACCAAAAGCCCAGGCACCCGGACAGAAAGCAGATGTTCAACATAAACCCTGCTGTTTGTATGAACAGTTGTGTAGACACAGTCAGTCATCTTATCGGGGAATCTGCTGAAATCCAAGTTCCCAGAAGACAGCCATGGCCAACCTTTGTAGGCAGTCCTTTCAGAGGACAGCAGGCGTGTCATGTCAACTCTTTGCCACCCTCTTTCCAACTTCATGTTCACTGATGTCACTCCGGGAGCCTGAAATTGGCTATGGTGGGAGTATTGAGACCGTAGAAATTAGCAAGTACTGCAAATCTGGACTCCCTCCGCCCACACATAGTCCATTGTTAAACATTCACCAGCACATCCCTGCGTAAGGATTTTAGATGGAGGATCTTGGCCCTAATTGTGCCGGCACTGCCCTCTGACTGTGGGTACCAGAGACCAGGATGGGGAATTTACCGGTGCCTCGTTCTCTGCTTTCTCACATCGCTGCATCCGGCCTGTGTACAGGCACCAGGAGAACGGTTCGGATGGATCACACCTTCTTCCCCGCGTACAGAAAGACCCTGCTAGCTCCGGAGGAGATACTGCTTTCCATCGAGATCCCCTACAGCAGGGAGGTGAGCTGCTCAGGAGCGTCCCATATCACTCTTACCGCAGCGAGGCTCCAGACAAGAGACCAGAGTCTGCCTCAGGGACCAAGCTCAGCATCTCTCAACTTTAACAAAGTCTCTGAACACTGCCTTTCACCAGCCATAGTGTTCTCTGGGCAATGAAGAGCTTCAGGGCAGGGAAGAGGGCATTCCATGGACTCATGGCACGTGATCCTGGGCAAATCGTTTCAGATTTCTGAGCCTCGGCTTGCTCGTCTGTAAAACGGACACAGTGTTACCTACCCGGGAGGTTATCGTGAGGCTTGAAATCAGGAATGCCTAAGGTTCCAGGCCGATGTCCAGAAACCAGTGGGGATCTCCATCTGGTAGCTAGCAACATGATTTCAAGAGCACATCCAGCCACTGAGCACTTCTGCCCCAGGTCAGAGGAGACTGGGGCTTGCACGCTGAGTGGAGGGGCTGCCCGTGGGTCAGGCCCACACATGTTGATGAGGTGTTTATTTGCTGACCTTGCTCTGAGTTGGCGTGGTTGCATTTCTGCTCATGGGAGGTTTTTCTGTCCTGTTGAGGCAAGTCTGGGCACTTCTGGCTGCCTCGCTGTTGCTCCTGGGGGCCCGTGGTGTCGTCACCAGGTGCCTCTCTCTCCTCCCTCACCAGCTACACATTCCATAATGGGCCGTGTAGAAAAGTGATCTGTGTGAGGCTGGGAAAGCAGCTGTAATGGAGAGTATTAGGAGTTTTACCCAGGTAGCGCTTGAGCGCGCGTTACAAGGCGTGTTCGCCCTTGCTAATTTTGGCCCCCTTAATGAGAATGCTAATTAAATTAGAGCCATGATGTCCCTGAGGTGGTTCCTTAACTGATTTTCTAGCTTGTCCTTATAGACCATTTTGAGCAGTGATTCCCAGAGTTTTTGTATTTCACAGATCAGTAAATTTTCCTCTTTTTAATTATGAGTTGGAGAAGGGAGGAGGGAACAGGCATACAAGAGTCCGGTTTTTATTTTGCCAGATAGGGACATCAGCCAAAAACATTTCATAGGGGCGCCCGGGTGGCTCAGTCAGCTAAGCTTCCGACTTGAGCTCAGGTCACGATCTCACCGTTCGTGAGTGCAAGCCCCACATCGGGCTCTCTGCTGTCGGCACAGAGCCCGCTTCAGATCCTCTGTCCCTCTCTCTCTGTCTCTGTCCCTCCTCTGCTCATTCTGTCTCTCTCTCATAAATAAATAAATACACTGAAGAAACTCTTTAAAAACAAAAAACATGTCATGACAGAAAGGAGATTTTAATACCCAGAAGTAGGGAGGATTTCTCAAGAAAGGACAGCTGCCAATCTGACACTGACATGGTGTGGCACCCCGGTGGACACGTCACCGTGGACTGGCACAGTCCTGTTCCAGAACCAAGCCCAGACTCCAGGCTCACGGTCCCGGGGCCATGTTTGACATCGGGAATCCGGACTAGCGTCATGGTCAGGAGGAAGCCCAATGACTTCTTCGAACAGAAGTTTGTGGCCAGTGTGGGCATCCACAGTGAGCCTCGTTGGGTTTTCTCCACAACGCTTCCCTTAAGCCTCTGCCTTTGACGTTAATCAGAATTTGCGGTGCCAGGTGGGTTCAGACCTCCAGCAGAACCCGGCCAGAAAGGGCTTGATATGAGATCGTTCTTACCTGGAAAGTGACTCACGCGGCCCTCCTATCCTGACAGACAGGGCCTGCCTGGAGCCCAGTGGGAAATGTGTGCTCAAAGCACAAAGGCAGCTAGTGTTTCATAGTGTGGTTCATTCTTTCAGGAAGCAAGGTTTCTACCGTGAACGATAGACCAGTGGGAGAGACAGGCTAGAGAGAGCACGTGCACAGGCGTGGGTGAGGGTGCGTTTCATACTCCCGGTGGCATCTCGTTGTATCTGCTCGAGAGGCAGTTAAGCCAACAGAGGTTTCGGCACAGCCGAGAGGCTGGGTGGGCTCTGAAGCTGGGCAACAGGATGGGAGGACTGGGGGCTGGGGGACCCTGAGCAGCCTTTGTGAACATGTCTTTCCTCTTCCCAGCTGTTGGTTGAGAGAACCCTGCTCTCCTTTTCCTTGACTTTGGGTGTTCCTGGCCGACAGGGGAAATCTCGCCCGCCCCCTTTCCGGCTTCTGGGAGTGTTATCCGGGCCTCGTGCTGAGCGCGGGACAGTCGGCGCCGCCCACATCTTTGAGTCCCACCGGCAGCCCCTTGCGGGTTTGCCATGGCCCTGTCCCTTCACCTGCCCTTTCACCCCCGTGCTTCAGCCTCACCATCTGCAGTTGCAGCAAATGCAGGGGAGAAGCAGGAACCTTTCTCTTGTTTTGCAGGGTGAGTATTTCTCAGCCTTCAAGCAGGCCTCTCGGAGAGAAGATGACATCGCCAAGGTGACCAGCGGCATGAGGGTCCTGTTCAACCCGGGAACCGCGCAGGTGAAGGAGCTGGCCCTTTGCTACGGCGGAATGCACGACAGAACCGTCTCAGCCCTCCAGACCACGCGGAAGCAGATATCAAAGTGAGAGCTGCCGGCAGAGTGAAACGGCCAGTGCCGCTCCGACTCCCGCAGTGCTGCTAGCTGCCGGGACTGCCGGCGCCGTTGCCCTTGCCGCCGCTACAGCCATGACTTCCGCCCTTACCGGGCTTACCGCTGCTGCTACCCTGACTGCCGCTACCCGTAGCTCGATTCCTGGGAGCATGGCTGTGGCTGCGCCGGTTCCACCCGGCCTGCTAGGGCTCCGCTGCTCTTGGTACCGCTGGGCCCGCCGTTGCTGCGGCCGCGAGCGGCCACCGTTGCCATTGCTCTCACGGCTGGGCCTCTACTGCAATTACTGCGGCTGGCACTACTCACACTGGTACTGCTACTTCTGTTGCTCCTCTTCCCGCTGCTGCCACTGCTGCTGTTTCTGCCACCGTCACCCCTCGGGCTAGTGTTGCCGCTGTGGCTTCCACTGCTGTTCCCAGCGATGCCACCACTGCGGTCTCTCTACCGCCGATGCTCGTATTGCGGCTCTCCTCTTCCTGCGGCTCCTCCCGAGAGTACTGCCCACAGCGTTCCTGCTGCCACTGTGTTAATGCTGTTGCTGCCACTGTTGTGTGTGTCCCCAGCGTGACTCTCGCCACGACTCACGGTCGCGCCTCTGCTGCTCCTCCCGCTACTAGTCACAGTGTCGCCAGCGCTGCTGCTACTGCTCTCACCACTGTTCCTCTTTCCACGACTTCGACGCCTTCTGCTTTCGCTTCTACCACGGCTGTTACTTCTGCTGCTACTGTTCGGCCACTGCTAGTATCCCTCCTACGGTATTGCTGCGGCCACTCCCGCTGCACTCTGACTGTGGCTACTCCTACTCCTATGGCTAGTGTGTGGCAGCAGTTACCCCGAGCCCTTCCCCAGCGCTGGCCTCTGTAACGCTGCCAATAAGCAGATGGGTAAATAAGGCTTACGGTTGGCGTTTGGCGTTTGGCTCTTTGGTTCCGATGCCTGGCTCCAACACTTTCCAGACGGCTCAGAGAAGTCAAGTTACCGAATCTTCCGGTGCCTCAGTTTCCTCATCGGTAAAGGAGTATACAAATTTTCCATGCTACACTTTTACATGGAAATGAAAAGTGATCCATCGTAAAAACCACGGAGGACATTGCTCAGGGCGTTATAAGGACTGAATCGATTTAATTAGTATAATTTTGTGGTCGTTTTAAAATTGTGTCTATTTTTATTTGTATTATTTCTGTATTTATTTATTTTTATATTTTAGCGAGAGAGAGAGAGGAAGAGCAGGGGAGAGGGACAGAGGGAGAGACAGAGAGAGACAGAGAATCTTAAGAAGTGGGGCTGGGGGCGCCTGGGTGGCTCTGTCGGTTAAGCGGCCGACTTCAGCTCAGGTCAAGATCTTGCTGTCCGCGAGTTCGAGCCCCGCATCAGGCTCTGTGCTGACAGCTCAGAGCCTGGAGCCTATTTCAGATTCTGTGTCTCCCTGTCTCTGACCCTCCCCTGTTCATGTTCTGTCTCTCTCTGTATCAAAAATGAATAAACGTTAAAAAAAAAAAAAAGAAGTGGGGCTGACTTGAGTGGAAATGAAGAGTTGGGTGCTCAACCGACTGAGCCATCAAGGCACCCAAATTGTGTCTAGTTTTAAATTTTAGGAAACCGAGGGGTGCCCGGGTGCCTCACTCGCTTAAGTGTCTGACTTTGGCTTGATCTCAGGGTCATGATCTCAGGGTTCATGAGTTTGAGCCCCACGTCGGGTCTGTGCCGACAGCGCGGAGCCTGGAGCCTGCTTTAGATTCCTAGTGTCCCTCCCACTCTGCCCCTCCCCTGCTTGACTTCCATCTCTCTTTCTCAAAAAAAAAAACAAAACATTAAAAAAAGGTTTTTTAAAAAAGATGAGGAAACTAAGGCTCAAGCAAGTAACTTACCTAAAGTTACACAAGTATAAGTATCCAAGCCAAATTTTGAACCAAGTTTCATATGACTACGCCCTGTGCCTACCACCCCACACAAGTGATTCTGATGGCTGAGTAGGAGCGCTCTCCCACCTTCTGCTCTCTGGCAGTTTCTGGAACGAGGAGCTGCTGCAGAACGTGTGTGCGGGCCTGGCGGAGGAGTTGTCCCTGGCCCCCGACGCCCCTGGCGGCATGGTGGAGTTTCGGCGTACCCTCACCCTCAGCTTCTTCTTCAAGTTCTACCTGACAGTGCTTCAGAAACTGGGCATACAGAACTCGAAAGATGTGAGTGTGGGGTGTGGGCAAGATACAGACTCTCTGCAGGACTTTTGTTTGGGAATTTAAGAAGCCAGTCTGAGGGAGGGGTACGGTGGACCAGGTGGTAAATTGGCTTCTCCCTTCTGACATCTAAGGACAGAGGAGGCTTTGCTCCAAGGACACACGGCCCAGGGAGCCACATGCAGATGGGAACCAACAGGATGGTTGAGAGGCAGAACACTGAACTGGGCGTCAACGACTAGGGTTCTGGTCCCGACTGAATCCTTACCTCACTTGAAACTTGAATAGGTCACAACTCTCTTTAAGTCTCAGTTGGGAAATCTGCTGATCTGGGTGGTAGACCAGATGATCCTTTTGACAGGCTAGCTGTTTCAACTGTGGTTTTGTAGTTAGAATGGAATGTGGAGTGAGATGAGAAGGTAGAGGGTGGAATGAGAATGTAACAGGTGCTGCTACAGTCAGGAGACGGTGGTCACTGAGAGGGTGTGCATTCTGGAACGGGTGTGGCTGAGTGGAAGCCCAGCTCCCCATATGGTTCAGTAAGCATTTACTTTGCACTGTCTATGCATAACATTGCACTTGGCACCAGGGGGAGCCTTGTGTGGGAGAGAACGTGATCAGTAAAGGCCAGCCTAGAGTGACAACTGAGCAGATGGCGTTGGGAGTGCAAAGGAGGGAAGCTTCCACAGATGTGGGGACCGCAGACAGAAATCCCTCTTTAAAAAGCATCCCTAATAGCTTTCTTCTTTTTCTTTTTAAAAAGCATTTATTTATTTATTTTGAGAGACAGAGAGAGAGAGTCCATGTGTGCACATGAGCGGGCAGGCGCAGAGAGAGAATCCCAAGTAGGCTCTGCGCTGACAGCACAGAGCCCAACGTGGGGCTCGACCTCAGAACTGTGAGATCATGACCTGAGCTGAAAGCAAGGGTCAGATGCTTAATTGACTGAGCCACCCAGGCACCTTGAGTTTTTTTCTGATTATAAGAGTAATACATTTCCTGTGGCAAACTTAAAAACACAGAAATATATTAAAAATTAAAATAGAAAATTAAAAAACATTTCAACTTTTTAAATAAGAAATTAAATACTTTTTTATTACTTTTCTTTTTAATTAAATATGCTTTTCTCTCAGATTCTAGAGGAAACCACTGCTACTAGTCTTGCTTTTTCCTCTGATCTTTTTCCTACATTCATTTGTCCATCTTCTGTCATTCTCTCTTTTCTCTTTCTCTTTCTAGCTCTCCATCCATCCCTCTCTCTATATACTTGTCATCTTCCTATCTTTTGATCTGGACACATCATTTTCTAAACAGATTTAGGGTCATGCTGCATATAGAGTTTTCCATTTCCCCTGATTCTGTTGAGATTGTATTGTGCGCATTTTCCATATCATTAAATATTTCCCATAGAAACGAGGAGGAAGAAGGTTTCCAGCAAGGCAAGGACAGAGAGAGAGCAGCGTGAATAAATGCAGGAGGGAGGGAAACCATTTGGTGTGTTGGAGGAAGCACAAACCATTCACATGCAGGCTGCAAGGGTGGTAAGGGGCCCGAGGCTGTTATAAAATGCTGGGCTCTCAGAGCCCACGTTCTGACGTTGAGAGGAGTGTACAATGAGGAGGTGAGGGGAACAGTTGTTACTGTTGCCACTTGGGGACAACCAAGGGTGGGATCAATGATAGAACTAGTCACGATCACTACTGTTAACTTACCTCCACAGAAGTGTGGCAAGCTGGACCCCACCCATGCCAGTGCCACCTTACTCTTTCAGAAAGACCCTCCAGCCAACGTCCAGCTCTTCCAAGTGAGTATACCTGATGTATGGCTGATCTCACAGGCCCTTGCAGGGCACATCAGATGATGCTGACCTTTGGTGAATGACTGGCTTTAGTCGTGTGTGGGTGCTCAAAGCTCCTACTGCTTTGCGTAAATATCAGGTGAAGAAAATGGGAATCGTATTAATGTCGATGAAGCTCTTTTCCTCGTTCCTTACCTAATTTTGTCTCTCTTGAGATTACTCTCATCTTCACCTGCTCCTTAAAGAATAAAAAAAAATGTCCCGATTTTGTCTTTTCTGGTGCCTCTGTGGGGCTGATGTGCAAAGCCAGGAGTTCTCCTGACCATAACAACAAAACAACAACTTTCTGTCAATGGCAATGTTTTGAGAAGCACTAGGTAAAGGGTCAACTTTTTCTGTAGACACTTTGGATTTTGTGGGCCCTATAGTTTCAGTTGATACTCCTCAACTGTGTCATTATAGCATAAAAGCAACCAGAGGTAATACATAAATGAATGTGTGTGGTATGTACCAATAAAACTTTATTTATAGAAGCAGGCAGTGGGCCAGATTTGGCCCGCAGGCCACAAATTGTGGAACCATGCAGTAGAGGCTAGTGATCCAGACTGTGAACTCTGGGCTCCACTGCCACGACTTGAATTCAAACTCTGCCAGTTTGTAACTGTGTGTAACCTTCGACAAGTCACTTCCTCTGTGTGGCTTTTGGGCAAGTTAATTATGCCCACCTGCAAGTGTCCCTAATGATGGCACCTGTTACCTAGGATGGTTCTGAGGATTAAATGTGTTAGTAAAAGTAAATAGCTTAGATTAGCTCCTGGCATATATTAAATACTCAGTGACATGTTAGCCATTATTATTATGTCTTTGAAAAACCACATACAACAGAATTTTGTTACAAATCCATTTTGGAACACTTTGGCAAGTACAGAAAGATATAAAGAAGAAAACAAAAATGACCCAAGATCCCACCTCCAAGAGAAAATCATGATATTTTTGTTGACTTCTTTCCATTTTTTCCTACGCATATATGGACATTGACATGCTATGTTTATAACATACATATTTTTCCTACAGAATTCAAATCATCATACACACACACAATGTTTTATGTCCTGTGTTTACATGTAATGTGAACATTCTTGCCTTCTAATTTAAAGTCTTCAAAAGTATGTCTTAATAGTTACATACCATTTGATTGGATGCACGTAGCACCAGCTTTTTACTCCACCCCCCATGAGTGCACATTGAGGTTCTTCTTTAGTTATTTATTTTTCTCCGCGTATGGGGACACTATGACCACCTCTGCTCTGCCTTTCTGTTCCTTTGCCCTGTGTCCCTCCTGCCTCCTCCGTCTTCACTCAGGTTTGCTTTGGCCTGAAGCTCCCTGCAGTTTCCCCAGGCCTGTAGGGAAACAGTGTCTTATGCAGCTCAGCTTGACTGATGACCATGTTGTTCCAGGAGGTGCCCAAGGGTCAGTGCGAGGAGGACATGGTGGGTCGGCCCCTGCCCCACCTGGCCGCGGCCATGCAAGCGTCTGGGGAGGCCGTGTATTGTGACGACATCCCTCGCTACGAGAATGAGCTGTCCCTCCGGTTGGTCACCAGCACCCGGGCCCACGCCAAGATCAAGTGAGTGGAGTAAATATCCTGAGGGAGGAGGGTGCTGGGAGGCTCCTCCAGGGCCTTCCAGTCTAGAGAGGGACTGGGAACTCACCTGAAAACCAGCCTGGAGAGGAGCGGGAGAGGTTAGGGACTCAGTGGTGCCTGGCAGGGTGAGGGGATGCTGTTGGAGGCATAGGCAGGGGCCAGAACAGGAGAGCCTCGGAATGCTGAACCGGGACATTGCACTTGAGCCAAAAAGCAGTGAGGAGCTTTTAACAGGAGCAGGTCAGCTCTGCACTTTGATATTGGGCTAAACTTCAATGCAGTATTTCAGGAGAACTGGAGTCAGCACTAAGGGGAAGAGCGTGGCCTTAGAGTCAGACCGACCCGGGATTGAGTCTCTGTTCCAGTGTTTACCAGCTGTGACTTGGCCTGGGATGCCTAAGCTCGCAGTTTCTCTATTCATAGCCGGGTGTTTTCATGATGATCAGTGACAGAGTCTGCAAAGGACCTAGCAGAGAAGAGCCACCCGTGCCTGTCTGTTGAATTTGGAAAGCCCAAATGACAAGCATCGCCACCTCTATAATAATACTAATACCCAACACTCACGTGGCACTTAATATTTGCTGCGGCCTTGAAAGCGTTTTACATACATTGGCACCTTTACTCCTCAAAACAACCCTACAGGCAGGTCCTGTTATGATCCCCATGTTCCAGACAAGGAAGCTGAGGCACAAGGGTGGTAAGTTACGTGCCCGAGGGCACAGAGTTGGTAAGCAGCCAAGCGGGAGTTTGAAGCCAGGCAGCATTAGCGGCCGAGCTGTGCTGCCTCTTGATGTTCAGGCCAGAGACTGCATTGATCTCCTGGTGGGCATCAGACACATATCCTGTTGAACAGAGCAGCTAGGAGAAACCCTCCCTTGGGCGCTGCCACTGCTTGGATTAGAGATCCTGTCTCCCCATCACTGGTTTTTCCCTCTGCCGCTCCTAGCTGCCTGGAGACAGGCTGCAGGAATGGTAACCTGGACACCGAGAAAACTTAACAGGTAAGTAAAGTCTTCCAGTTCTTTTTTTTTTTTTCAATATATGAAGTTTATTGTCAAATTTGTTTCCATACAATACCCAGTGCTCGTCCCAAAAGGTGCCCTCCTCAATACCCATCACCCACCCTCTGCTCCCTCTCACCTCCCATCAACACTCAGTTTGTTCTCAGTTTTTAAGAGTCTCTTATGCTTTGGCTGTCTCCCACTCTAACCTCTTTTTTTTTTCCTTCCCCTCCCCCATGGGTTTCTGCTAAGTTTCTCAGGATCCACATAAGGGTGAAAACATATGGTATCTGTCTTTCTCTGTATGGCTTATTTCACTTAGCATCACACTCTCCAGTTCCATCCATGTTGCTACAAAGGGCCATGTTTCATCTTTCTCATTGCCACGTAGTACTCCATTGTGGATAAAAACCACAATTTCTTTATTCATTCATCAGTTGATGGACATTTAGGTTCTTTCCATAATTTGGCTATGGCCAAATTATGGCTATGGCCATAATTTGTTGAGAGTGCCGCTATAAACATTGGGGTACAAGTGCCCCTATGCATCAGTACTCCTGTATCCCTTGGGTAAATTCCTAGCAGTGCTATTGCTGGGTCATAGGGTAGGTGTATTTTTAATTTTTTGAGGAACCTCCACACTGTTTTCCAGGGTGGTTGCACCAATTTGCATTCCCAGCAACAGTGCAAGAGGGTTCCCGTTTCTCCACATCCTCTCCAGCATCTATAGTCTCCTGATTTGTTCATTTTAGCCACTCTGACTGGCATGAGGTGATATCTGAGTGTGGTTTTGATTTGTATTTCCCTGATGAGGAGCGACGTTGAGCATCTTTTCATGTGCCTGTTGGCCATCCGGATGTCTTCTTTAGACAAGTGTCTATTCGTGCCTTCTGCCCATTTCTTCACTGGGTTATGTGTTTTTTGGGTGTGGAGTTTGGTGAGCTCTTTATAGATTTTGGATACTAGCCCTTTGTCCGATATGTCCTTTGCAAATATCTTTTCCCATTCCATTGGTTGCCTTTTAGTTTTGTTGGTTGTTTCCTTTGCTGTGCAGAAGCTTTTTATCTTAATAAGGTCCCAGTAGTTCATTTTTGCTTTTAATTCCCTTGCTTTTCGGGATGTGTCAAGTAAGAAATTGCTGTGGCTGAGGCCAGAGAGGTCTTTTTCTGTGTTCTCCTCTAGGGTTTTGATGGTTTCCTGTCTCACATTCAGGTCCTTTATCCATTTTGAGTTTATTTTTGTGAATGGTGTGAGAAAGTGGTCTAGTCTCAACCTTCTGCTTGTTGCTGTCCAGTTCTCCCAGCACCATTTGTTAAAGAGACTGTCTCTTTTCCATTGGATATTCTTTTCTGCTTTGTCAAAGATTAGTTGGCCATCTGTTTGTGGGTCTAGTTCTGGGGTTTCTATTCTATTCCATTGGCCTATGTGTCTGTTTTTGTGTGAATACCATGCTGTCTTGATGATTACAGCTTTGTAGTAGAGGCTAAAGTCTGGGATTGTGATGCCTCCTGCTTTGGTCTTCTTCTTCAAAATTACTTTGGCTATTCGGGGCCTTTTGTGGTTCCCTATGAATTTTAGGATTGCTTGTTGTAGCTTCTAGAAGAATGCTGGTGCAATTTTGATTGGGATTGCATTGAATGTGTAGATAGCTTTGGGTAGTATTGACATTTTGACAATATTTGTTCTTCCAATCCGTGAGCACGGAATATTTTTCCATTTCTTTATATCTTCTTCAATTTCTTTCATAAGCTTTCTATAGTTTTCAGCATACAGATCTTTTACATCTTTCGTTAGATTTATTCCTAGGTATTATGCTTCTTGGTGCAATTGTGAATGTGATCAGTTTTTTTGTCTTTCTGTTGCTTCATTATTAGTGTATAAGAATGCAACTGGTTTCTGTACGTTGATTTTGTATCCTGCAGTTTGCTAAATTCATGTATCAGTTCTAGCAGACTTCTGGTGGAGTCTATCAGATTTTCCATGTATAATATCATGTCATCTGCAAAAAGTGAAAGCTTAACTTCATCTTTGCCAATTTTGATGCCTTTGATTTCCTTTTGTTGTCTGATTGCTGATGCTAGAACTTCCAACACTAGGTTAAACAACAGCGGTGAGAGTGGACATCCCTGTCATGTTCCTGATCTCAGGGATAAAGCTCTCAGTTTTTCCCCATTGAGGATGATGTTAGCTGTGGGCTTTTCATAAATGGCTTTTATGATCTTTAGTACGTTCCTTCTTTCGCGAGGGTTTTTATTAAGAAACATTGCTGAATTTTGTCAAATGCCTTTTCTGCATCGATTGACAGGATCATATGGTTCTTATCTTTTCTTTTATTAATGTGATGTATCACATTGATTGATTTGCGAATGTTGAACCAGCCCTGCATCCCAGGGATGAATCCCACTTGATCATGGTGAATAACTCTTTTTATATGCTGTTGAATTCGATTTGCTAGTATCTTATTGAGAATTTTTGCATCCATATTCATCAGGGATATTGGCCTGTACTTCTCTTTTTTTACTGGATCTCTGTCTGGTTCAGGAATCAAAGTAATACTGGCTTCATAGAGTGAGTCTTCAAGTTTTCCTTCCCTTTCTATTTTTTGGAATAGCTTGAGAAGGATAGGTATTATCTCTGCTTTAAATGTCTGGTAGAACTCCCCTGGGAAGCCATCTGGTCCTGGACTCTTATTTGTTGGGAGATTTTTAATGACTGATTCAATTTCTTCCCTGTTATGGGTGTATTCAAGCTATCTATTTCCTCCTGATTGAGTTTTGGAAGCGTGTGGGTGTTTAGGAATTTGTCCATTTCTTCCAGGTTGTCCAATTTGTTGGCATATAATTTTTCATAGCATTCCCTGATAATTGCTTGTATCTCTGAGGGATTGGTTGTAATAATTCCATTTTCATTCATGATTTTATCTATTTGGGTCATCTCCCTTTTCTTTTTGAGAAGCATGGCTAGAGGTTTATCAATTTTGTTTATTTTTTCAAAAAACCAACTCTTGGTTTCATTGATCTGCTCTACAGTGTTTTTAGATTCTATATTGTTTATTTCTGCTCTGATCTTTATTATTTCTCTTCTTCTGCTGGGTTTAGGCTGTCTTTGCTGTTCTGCTTCTATTTCGATTAGGTGTGCTGTTAGATTTTGTATTTGGGATTTTTCTTGTTTCTTGAGATAGGCCTGGATTGCAATGTATTTTCCTCTCAGGACTGCCTTCACTGCATCCCAAAGCGTTTGGATTGTTGTATTTTCATTTTCATTTGTTTCCATATATTTTTTATAATTTCTTCTCTAATTGTCTGGTTGACCTATTCATTCTTGAGTAGGGTGTTCTTTAACCCCCATGCTTTTGGAGGTTTTCCAGACTTTTTCCTGTGGTTGATTTCAAGCTTCATAGCATTGTGGTCTGAAAGTATGCATGGTATGATCTCAATTCTTGTATACTTATGAAGGGCTGTTTTGTGACCCAGTATGTGATCTATCTTGGAGAATGTCCCATGTGCACTCAAGAAGAAAGTATATTCTCTTGCTGTGGGATGCAGAGTTCTAAATAGATCTGTCAATTCCATCTGATCTAATGTATCATTCAGGGCCCTTGTTTCTTTATTCACCATGTGTCTAGATGATCTATCCATTTCTGTAAGTGGATTGTTAAAGTTCCCCTCAGTTACCACATTCTTATGAATAAGTTTGCTTATGTTTGTGAGTAATTGTTTTATGTATTTGGGGGCCCCTGTATTCGGCGCATAAACATTTATAATTGTTAGCTCTTCCTGACGGATAGACCCTGTGATTTTTATATAATACCCTTCTTCATCTCTTGTTACAGCCTTTAATTTAAAGTCTAGTTTCTCTGATATAAGTATGGCTACTCCAGCTTTCTTTTGACTTCCAGTAGCATGATAAATAGTTTTCCATCCCCTCACTCTCAGTCGGAAGGTGTCCTCAGGTCTAGAATGAGTCTCTTATAGACAGCAAATAGATGGGTCTTGTTTCTTTATCCATTCTGATACCCTATGTCTTTTGGCTGGCGCATTGAGTCCATTTACATTCAGTGTTATTATAGAAAGATATGGGTTTAGAGTCATTGTGATGTCCGTAGGTTTCATGCTTGTAGCAATGTCTCTGGTACTTTGTCTCACAGGATCCCCCTTAGCATCTCTTGTAGGGCTGGTTTAGTGGTGACGAATTCCTTCAGTTTTTGTTTGTTTGGGAAGACCTTTATCTTTCCTTCTACTCTAAATGACAGACTTGCTGGACAAAGGATTCTCAGCTGCATATTTTTTCTGTTCATCACATTGAAGATCTCCTGCCATTCCTTTCTGGCCTGCCAAGTTTCAGTAGAGAGATCGGTCACGAGTCTTATAGGTCTCCCTTTATATGTTAGAGCATGTTTATCTCTAGCTGCTTTCAGAATTTTCTCTTTATCCTTGTATTTTGCCAGTTTCACTATATGTCGTGCAGAAGATCAATTCAAGTTACGTCTGAAGGGAGTTCTCTGTGCCTCTTGCATTTCAATGCCTTTTTCCTTCCCCAGATCAGGGAAGTTCTCAGCTATTATTTCTTCAATTACACCTTCAGCACCTTTCCCTCTCTCTTCCTCCTCTGGAATACCAGTTATGCGTATATTATTTCTCTTTAGTGCATCACTTAGTTCTCTAATTTCCCCCTCATACTCCTGGATTTTTTTATCTCTCTTTTTCTCAGCTTCTTCTTTTTCCATAATTTTATCTTCTAGTTCACCTATTCTCTCCTCTGCCTCTTCAATCCATGCCGTAGTTGTCTCCATTTTATTCTGCAGCTCATTGATAGCATTTTTTAGCTCCTCCTGGCTGTTCTTCAGTCCCTTGATCTCTGTAGCAAGAGGTTCTCTGCTGTCCTTTATACTGTTACAAGCCCAGCGATTAATTTTATGACTTTTATTCTAAATTCACTTTCTGTTATATTGTTTAAATCGTTTTTGATCAGTTCGTTAGCTGTTGTTCTTTCCTGGACGTTTTTCTGAGGGGAATTCTTCCGTTTGGTCATTTTGGATAGTCCCTGGAGTGGTGCAGGACTGCGGGGCACTTCCCCAGTGCTGTCTTGAATAACTTGTGTTGGTGGGCGGGGCCGCAGACCTGATGTCTGCCCCCAGCCCACCACTGGGGCCACTGTCAGACTGGTGTGTGCCTTCTCCTCCCCTCTCCTATGGGCGGGATTCACTTGGGGTGGCGTGGCCCATCTGGGCTACTTGCACACTGCCAGGCTTATGGTGCTGGGGATCTGGCATATTAGCTGGGGTGGATTGGCAAGGTGCACAGGGGCAGGAGGGACAGGCTCAGGCTTGCTTTTCCTTGGAGTTCCACTTCGGGAGGGGCCCTGTGGTACCGGGAGGGAGTCAGAGCCACCAGAGGGATGGATCTGCAGAAGCACAGATATGGGGGTTTGTGCGGTGAAAGCAAGTTCCCTGGCAGGAACTGGTTCCCTTTGGGATTTTGGCTTGGGGATGGGCGAGGGAGATGGCGTTGGCGAGCGCCTTTGTTCCCCGCCAAGCTGAGCTCTGTCGTCCGTGGCTCAACAACTCTCCCTCCCGTTGTCCTCCAGCCCTCCCGTTCTCTGAGCAGAGCTGTTAGCTTATAATCTTACAGATGTCAAGTCCTGCTTGCTGTCTGAACACACTCCGTCCAGCCCCTCTACTTTTGCAAGCCAGACTCGGGGGCTCTGCTTGGCTGGCGGGCCGCCCCTCTGACCCTGCTCCCTCCCACCAGTCCGTGGAGCGCACACCGCCTCTCTGCCCTTCCTACCCTCTTCCGTGGGCCTCTCGTCTGCACTTGGCTCCGGAGACTCCATTCTGCTAGTCTTCTGGAGGTTCTGCGTTATTGAGGCAGGTGTAGGTGGAATCTAAGTGATCAGCAGGACGTGTGGTGATCCCAGCGTCCGTCCTCTTACGCCACCATCTTCCCAAAGTCTTCGAGTTCTCTGAAAAAAAACTGTTTCAGATGATGTGGTTGCCATCTCTAGGGTAAATTCATTTGCTTTATCCTTGTCTTGAGCCCACACTGACCACACTGGCCACGATCCACATTGTCTACTTTCTTTGTTCCATCTGAGCAATGTGTGAATGGATGGAAGAGGGTGGGGGGCTCTGTAGTAACAGCAATGACCTGGGCTTTCCCGGCTGCGTGCACTTGGAAAGAAGCGAGGACCTGGCTTTGGCTCTTCATAACCTAACCTCAGTCCTAATCCCACCTACGTTGCTCTCTGGCTGGGTGACTTTGGAAAAGCTACTCAATTTCCCTGAGCCTGAGTTGCCCCAAATGTAGAAGGAGGATAATGATGATGATGTTCCGGGCTCTGGTGGGTTTGCCTGTTGGAAGTTGCTTGGCTCTTCAGTGTGGTTTCCATACCTTTCTGTGAGGTGCCTCTGCTCTATCTCCCCTTGGGGGCCCAGGCCAGAGTGAGCAGAACATAGCTGAGACTGTTATTAGTGAAACACTCTCCAGGTGTTCTCCCTCTTGGGCCTGATGATGGCCGGGCTGCCCTGCTCTTCTGGGATAGCTTCATGAAGGTGGGGAGACAAATTTGGCTGTGTGACGATGTTCAGGGACATTCGATCAGTGGTGCAGCAAGGGCCCAAAAGTGCTGATTCTGTGTGGGTATTAGCTGTGATGTGAGTGTGAGCTGGAGCTCTCAAGAGTAAATGCTACTCACTGTGATGTGGTTCCATAGTAGAAGGTCCATGGGGGTGGGCCTGTCCTGTTCATTTTTCTGTTCTCCGCAGCGCTCAGCATGGTGGCCTTCACAGGGTACGTATTTCATGAGCGTTTGCAGAATAGGATAGGGTAGGATAGCCTATGGAATGTAGGATAGGATAGAATATAGAATGCAGATAGGATAGCATAGACAAGGGATGGAGAAGGAAGGAATTTGAGTGGAGGAAAAATCAACATGAGGACAGTGGTATCCAGTTGGTGGTGGGTCTTCTGCTTCCGTTTCCCGCCTGGGCCCCTCACTGTGCTCATTCTTGCAGGTCCATAGATACTTCAGAAGCTCAGAAGGTACCAGGGTTTGTCTGCTTTATCTCTGCTGATGATGTTCCTGGGAGTAATATAACTGGAATTGGTAATGATGAAATGGTGTTTGCAAAGGATAAGGTATGTGTTGGATTTTGTTTTTAGATATGAAGTTAGTGGAATGGGCACTTGAGTTTTAGTTTGTGCTCATTCCTCCAAATCCCTAATCTTCAAAAGATTACACATTGGTACATACTGTGGCCTTCATCGTGCAGGGCGATCAGTACAGGGATGGAATCGGTCTGGTGGCACTTTTAACTTTCACTTAGTGTTTACTTGTTTATTTCATTGTTGGCGGCTTGTTGCACATGTTAGGGTGACTCCAGGCCAAACTGGTATTAAAACAAGATTGGTGATTATTTTTTAAACTGACAGTTAGGTTCTTCAGGAGATAAATAACTCCTTTGTGAAAAGAAAATAAAAATATGGTAAACAAACTACCAGAATCAAAATCACAATACTGTCACTATGTGTATTGAAAATTCACTTATACGAAAATTCATCTATTGCTGTCAAGCATATATGGAGTTTTGACACACACAGGCACACACACACATTTCGAAACTTTCAGGGTGGAAGTCACTTGACAATTTCGATTCAGTTCAAATGCAAATTGGAGATGAGTTGGCATTGCCTAAGGGCATATTCACTTTGTTATTAATGTACAAGAGAAAGAGAGAATCAAAAACTACAACTATGAGACACAAGGACTCCATTTAACAAGAGAACAAATTGCTTTTAAAAATTTCGAGAACCTCTAAGACTACTGCCAACATGATGGTTAGTGAGAATTAGCTGGGATAAACCACCACAGCCCAATCAGTTAAGTTAACAACTCAACTGGGTCCTCAAGAGATAACTATCAGAGACAGTATAGCTTTCCACTGTCAGAAACCTCATATTGCAAAGTGATGAGTTGGACAATTTTTTTTTGGTTCATGTTTGGGGATTTTTGGAAGAAAAATGCCTCTGAAGGAATGGAATCATTAAGTGGTGAGACAATGACAATCATTGTTCTGAAAATCTAACAAAAAACTGGTTTATTTATCAAGTCTGAGAACCAGAATTTGGGAAGTACTGCTTCTGGGCATCTAGATGAAGTGTAAGACATGATTGCTGCCTTTGAGAAACTTTTGGTGTAAATCTGGAAACAGAAATTCAAAGGGAGAGGGGTGCTAGAAAGAATATGGAACCGGAAGCCAGGGCCTGAGATTTAGTCATGGTCTATTAATGAGCCAAGGCAAGACCATGATCTTACCTTCTGGTTCTGCATCTCTTCACCTGAAGAACAAGGGTGTTGGAGTGCATCTGAGTCAATCAATAGACTTCATGCTTCTATACAGTCCATTCTGTTCACGGCGACATGACTAATCAATCACCACTTTCTATCCTGGGCAACTTCTCAACAAGCTGCCAGCGGTAAATCATGAAATTGGTCCCTGAGATGAATCGAGTTTGCCATCTTGATACTCGTGATCTCCAAGTCCTAGTCCAGTTCCACTACTTCTAAATCCTCAATGAAGAAGCACATAATCCCAAACAGTAGGACAAAGACATGCCAAGATCCCAGAGGCATTCCTGGATGTCCCTTAAGGAAACTGTGGGGGCAAGGACTTCCTTTTGGGCAATCCAAAATCGTTTGCTTCATGAGGAGTGCATTATATGCTTTAACAGTTTGGCTCGGTTCCCAGGTGACTTGCATTGGGCACATCATTGGTGCTGTGGTCACCGACACCCGAGAACATGCCCAGAGAGCCGTTCAAGCGGTGAGAATCACCTATGAAGATCTTCCAGCCATTATCACAATAGAGGTAACTGAGAAAGGACTGCATGGGGAGGGGTGAGCCCCTGTCCCTGGAGGCACCGTTACTGGGATACTTTAGAGGGGGTTCCAGCAGCAGGTGGGATTCGATTAGACAGGAAGAGGTAAACCCTTCAGCCCCAGGATTGTGTGGTCTTCGGAAAACTTCCCCATCATGATCCCAGACTCAGTCTGCCAGAGGCCAGACTAGGTCCCTCCTTCCAATGCCAGCTCCCGTTGGTTCCTTGAGGGACTCTACTTTTCCTCAAGATCCAAGCGTGTCCAACTATCTCTGAGGAAATGGAGGCACATGGCCCCTGGCTACATGCAAGCTTACTTGAAGCCTGTGTAAGACCCTTGTACAGATGCCTGTGTGAGAAGAGGGAGGGTGGTTCCAACAGCCTCTCTTCCCCCTGGTGGGAAATAACCTTTCTTCTCCTGAAAGTCTGGTCACTGAATCGTCTTTGTGGTCCTCAGGATGCTATAGCAAAAGACTCCTTTTATGAGCCTGAGCTGAAGATAGAGAAAGGAAACCTCACGAAGGGGTTTTCGGAAGCAGACAACATTGTTTCAGGTACGGCCGTGCCATACAGTCCTGGGGTATGGGCTGGCCCTGGTTTATGAATTAAATTCAAGAGCTGGACCTTGAGTCCTGGAGCAGGGGAGTGAATTTTTAACAGAAGAGTCCTCCTGATGTTTGTAGCAAAATAGTGGACAGTTGGCAGGGAAAAACCCTCTCTCATTTTTAAAATTTTTAAATGTTTATTTATTTTAGAGAGAGAGAGAGAGAGGGAGAGAGAGAGGGGGAGACAGAGCATAGGCTGGGGAGGGGGAGAGAGAGAGGGAGACACAGATTCGGAAGCGGGCTCCAGGCTCTGAGCTGTCTGCACAGAGCCCTACGAGGGGCTCTAACTCACCAACCAGGATATCATGACTTGAGCTGAAGTAATGCTTCATTGACTGAGCCACCCAGGTGCCCCTAGACCCTCTGCCATCTTAATGTCCACCTCCTGTCTCCAGGTTACATATGTGTATGTGGTTCTGGGTAGCTGGCAGTGTGTCAAATTTAGAAGGCTGTCTGGGGAATTAGTGGCTACAGGTCCTGGCCCTCCCTGTGGCCTGCGGGGCACCCGTCTGCTGGTGACATCCCTTTGGGTATTGTTTCCTACATTGTCCATAGTGTATTCCTAAGCCACTGGTGAGTCAACTCTCCAACTGGCCTGATAGCTTCCATTCCAGAAGATGCTCTCATTTTTAGCGTTTCAGTCACATCTGTTAATTCCTTCTTTACCATTCTCCAAATTTTACCAAAGAGTTTGAAGGTCTGCAGTGAAAGAAAGCTTCATGCCTGATGCATTTTGGTATCATTCTGGTTTCTTTGTTGGGGTGGGGGATTTGGCTCCTGCAGGTGGCTAAGGCTTTGAGACCCTTTTCACCCCTGCTGGGAACCTAGAGGTACCAGTGTGTGAGCAGCTGGTTGCTGCCCAGGGCCCTGGGGAAGTGCACTCTCCTTCAGCAAACTCTGGATCACCATGGGGGTCACATTGCCTCCCCAGGCGAGTTGTACATTGGTGGCCAAGAGCACTTCTACCTGGAGACTCACTGCACCATCGCTGTCCCCAAAGGCGAGGCAGGGGAGATGGAGCTCTTTGTGTCTACACAGAACACCACGAAGACCCAGGTACCGTCCTGTGGGTCAGCTCCAGGGCCTGGGCATGGCACTGGGGAGCTTCTGGCCAACTAGGAGTTGGTGATGTAGGACATGGGAAAAGGGAGATCTGGGCTGGTCCAGAAGGGGATCTGAGGGTAGTGGTCCTGGAGCCAGACCCTATCAACCAACAAGGTTGTGTCACTGAGTTGTGACATAACCTTTCTTGGTTTCCTCTTCCATATAATGGGCCTGGTAGGGTGTTGTAATGACTAGATGTTTACTATTGGATAGCACCTAATAAGAGTTGGCTTTCGTTTTTCCAGTGAGATATGGCCTTGGTCAAATCATATCCGATCTCAGGCTCCTCATCTGTGAAACGTGGGTGATGGGTTTAGTGATCGCCACAGAGACCACTAAATTATCTGTGGCAGCTCAAATATGGCAGCTCCCCATTTCTCTATTGCTGGTAAGGCGACAGAACTGGCCAGCATTGTGGGAAGCTGGTCCTACCCCCACAACTCACCAGTTCTTGGCTGGATGAAATGAACTTTGGCTCTGAAAGTCTGCTGTGGCCAGTCACTCACCCCCCTTGCTAGAAACAAGTGTCTGAATTCAGTCTGCAGTGACTAATGAGTGTTAGACTCCAGCACCTGGAGATCAAGGGCTGCCTGGGGAGGTGAGGGGGATTCAGGAATCAAGGAATTTCAGAATTGACGGCACTAATTAGGCTTGCGGAGGGCGGGCGGCTCTAGGTCAGGGTGAGGTAAGTCCAGATGGTGTGTTCAGTGCAAGTAATTTTTCTTTTGTCCACAGAGCTTTGTTGCAAACATGTTGGGGGTTCCGGCAAACCGGATTTTGGTCCGGGTGAAGAGAATGGGAGGAGGCTTTGGAGGGAAAGACACCCGGAGCAGTCTGGTGTCTACAGCAGTGGCCCTGGCTGCATACAAGTGAGTCCCCCTAGCCAGCTCAAAGAAGGAGAATAAGCATGCCTCTGCCAAGAAGGCTTTCTGGATTTCTCCCTTTTAGAAGTAGATTTCTCTTGCTTTGAATTTTCACAGCCTTCTGCTTTTAGAACTCTTGGGCATTGGGGTGAGGGTAACACCATGTGTTTCTTTGTGTTCGATGCATGGATCCATGTTTAGCCTCCCCTGCCTGGCTGTGAGGGCCCTCAAGGCAAGGGCACACATCATATTCTTTCATTCCCCATATGTCCAGCAGCTTTATTTCTAGAGAGTGAAGCAACCCAGCCCCAGTCTGCTTGTGCGCCAGGTGGAAAAAGAAGTCTCCCATGCTTCCTCCCTGAGACCCAAGGACTGGGCTGTTGCAGAAGCTCCCAGGGTTCTAACCTTCTGATGCCTCCCTTAGGACGGGCCGCCCCGTGCGCTGCATGCTGGATCGTGACGAGGACATGCTGATAACTGGTGGCAGACATCCCTTCTTGGCCAGATACAAGGTTCTAGTTGTCGGGAGCTATGTTGGGGCGGAAGGGGAATGCCATTTCACTGGGAAACCTGGAGGTGAAATCCAGGGATCCTGGGATGTACTCTTATATTTTTCACGAATACCTGTAGAAGTTCAAAGAAGAAATAGCAATGAGAAAAATTTAAATCTGCCAACAGCCACATAGAAGGGCGATGCTGGCCGGCCACTTCCCTAGTGAGGTCACAGCATGGTGTTTACACCTTTTGTGAATTTTCTCTGCCCCATACCTAGTCTTTCTCCTCTCAGGCTCGGACGCATGCGTTTTCAGCAGCCCTGGGATAAATCCCTCCTGCAGAATGACCTAATGTGTTCATAGCCAGATGCAAAGATCAGAATGACTACTTTGTAATTTACAGTGATAAATAAAGCTTCCAGGTTGTTAGGGTGGGCACCTGCTCCACCAGACCAGGGGTGGCGGTCCCTTTGCTGAGTCTCTGTGGATGACCAGCATCCTGTCCCTCTAAACACTAGTACAACCTGACAGATCCCAGTCTGGGAGCCCTTTCTCTGCATTAGGTGGCTTTGAACATCCCCCTGTGACCTCTTCTCATTTTGTTTCATGATTGAACTCCCCCAAAGGGATTATATTTCCCTTCTTCCCAAATTCTTGCCGACCTGAAGAAAGTCCCAGGTCCTTACTTATGAAACGGCCTATAAAATTTGTTCTGATGGCTACCTAAGGTCAGGGATGTGAAAGCATATTCCTGCTTGTTGTGCACATTCCTGTTTGTTGTGCACATTCCTGGTTGCTGTGGCTTGCTGGCCAAAATGTGTGAAGCGTATCTCCAGTATCTCTCTGTTTCTCTTCCCGGCTCTCCCTTCTCTGCCTCCTCACTCCCTCTCGTAAAATCAGAGCCAGTGTAGGTAGAAGGAAGGGGGAGCGTGGGGAGAGGGTGTGTCCAGGGTTGAGGACCCATGGAGCGTCACTGAAGAGATGTCAGGTCCTCTCTGCCTCACCTGTTAGCTCCGGTGACTGTTTTCATGGTATGATGTCTTGTTCTTTCTGCTTCCTCCAGGTAGCATAAGTGGGAGAGGATGACTCGGGTTAGGTGGAGGAAGGGTTATCGAGAACTCACTCTTGTTTTCATCAGGTTGGCTTCATGAAGACCGGGAGGGTTGTGGCTCTGAAGGTGGAGCATTACAGCAATGCGGGGAACACCCTGGATCTCTCCCAGTGTGTAAGTAGGGTGCACACCTGCATCTGGGGGAGTGACTGGGAGGTCATGGATGGGCCCCACAGCCCCATAGGTACAGGCCTCCTCACTTCCTGCCTGGGACTATTGCAGTAGCCTCCCCATTGGTCTCCACCTTCAGGCTCTCCACCCCTGGTTAAATTCTAAAGCACAGAGATAATCCTATTACTTTTCTGATTGGAAATTCTGTCTTTGGGGTGTTGGGTGGCACAGTCAGTTAAGCATCATCGGATTTCACCTCAGGTCATGATCTCACGGTCTGAGATCGAGTCTTGCATCAAAAAAAAAAAAAAATCATAGTAATAATAAAAAGAAAAGGAAATCCTTCCTTATTTTTCAGATATTTTGCCAAGCAAGCCAAATGACTTACAAAACTTTGTGCAGATTATGGTGACATTGTGTATATGTGTCTGTAAAATGAAAATATACCTCTGTTATACATATATATATATACACATATATATGTATATATATGTGTATTATATATATAATGATGTGCATGGAAAATTCCAAAAGAACATACACTAAACAGTGATTAGATGGGATGAAGGTGGGGGGATCACTCACTATCATTTTCTGGGTAACACATTTTCGTGGTGTTTGAATTTTAAGTAATGAATTTCTTTCTTCTTTTATTTGGTAACAGTTTCAGTGAAATATACAATTTAAGGGTTTTTAGTAAATATTAAGAATTATGTAACCATCATCATACTGTCGTTTTCGAACACTTCCATTACCCGAACGTGATCTGTTTCCATCACTCCCGTTCTCACCCGCTACCCAGCCCAGACATCCACCAATCTACTTTCTGTCTTTATAGATTGTCCTCTTGTAGTCCATTCATATAAACAGACTCATACACTGTGTAATCTTTTGTGTTTGACTTTTTTTCTCAGGTTCAATTATTTATTTATAGTTTTATTTATTTAAGTGATCTCTACACCCAACGTGGGGCTCAAACTCACAACCCGGATATCAAGAGTCGCACGTTCCTCTGACTGAGCCAGCGAGGCGCCCCTCAGGATAATGTTTTAAGATTCCTTAGTCCTTCATTCTTTTGTCTTGATAATATTTCATTATATGGATAGGCCATTTTTTGTTTTCTACTCACCACTGAAGAGACTTTTGAGTTATTTCTAGTTTTCAGCTTTTATGGATAAGGCTACATTGAACATTCTCATACTAGTCTTGTATAGACATGAAATTGTGTTAATTTGTGTTAACTTTGTGTTAATTTTGTTAATTTTGAAATTAGCAGTTCCCTTTGTGGTATTACTTTTTATAATTTTTTTAAATACGAATTTTATAACCATACTAGGTACAAACGTGTAGAATTTTCTTATAAAAGTCAGTCAGACATTTCAGGGCAAACAGAAGCACCTGTTAGCCCCCACTCCCCATGCCACTCCTCCTTGCTAGGGGCTAACTGGTTCCATTATAAAACTTCACACTTCAGATGCAGTGTAAAAACTGCTCAAAAAAAGCAACACATTTAGTCTTCTCACCATTTGCAACCTGGGCCTCTTGGTGTTTTGGAAAAATCAGGTTGAAAAAGATACAGTGCTTGTCCCCAAAGATCTTAGAAGCTTTTAAATCCAATCCGGCGAACATTTATTGAGCGCCTAGGGTGGCAACATAAACAAGAATAGATGGCATTGTTTCTGCCCAGGGAGGTTCATGGTACAGTGGGGAGACAGATAATAAAAGACAAAATGAAATAGAAGTACGAGTTAGAGCGCTAAGGGAAAGCAAAAACGGAATTAATTGAGACATACTCAAAACATCTAGGATGACTAAGACTAAAATAATCAAGGGCACAAAAAGCAGCCTGTCTGAGAGAGAGAATATACATGGGGAAGTAAACCAAACCCAAAATGAAACGAACAAATAAAAGCTGCCATTGACCTCATCAGGAAGATGAGATATTACACCTTCAAGAAAGGAGGCCATAAACATGAAGCATTTGGAGAATAAAAACTAACTCTGGTGAGATAAAACTCTGAAAGCAAAAGGGTTGAAAGACACTTCAGCAAATCTCTCCAAACAAAAGAAAAAAAATACAGAAAAATTGGAAAGAAAATACAACGAAATTCGAGGACTAGTCCAGGAGACCCAAACGATAGAAGTTTCAGAGAGAAAGAATGGAAACAAGAGAGAGGAGGAAACTATCAAGAAGTTACTCAAGAACTCTCCCCAAACTAATGGGCATACATTTCAAGATTAAAAAAGGCCATCCAGTAACAAGCACAATGAAGGAAAATAGAACTATGCTAAGTTATATCACTGTGAACTTGGAGAAACCTGGAGATAAAGATTTTACAACTTGCAGGGAGGAGAAAAACACAACTATTTCCAAGAACTGGAAAGACATCGATTGGATTTGTCAATACTGGAGAGCTCGAATGCACTACCAAAATGCCTTCAGAATGTTGAGGGAAACTGGAAAACCTAATTCCAACCAAGAATCCTATATATAACCAAATCATCAGTTAAGGGTAAGAAGAGAAGAAAGACATTTCAGACATGCAAGTTTCAAAAATGTACTCCATGAAGTATTAGACTCTTTATACTACTTGCCATACAAATTCAATGGGAAAAGAAACTGCTTTAAAAAGAATTCAAGGGTGCCTGGGTGGCTCAGTCAGTTAAGCGTCCAACTTTGGCTCAGGACATGATCTCGTGGTCCGTGAGTTCGAGCCCTGCATCAGGCTCTGTGCTGACAGCTCTGAGCCTGGAGCCTGCTTCAGATTCTGTCTCCCTCTCTCTTCCCCTCCCCCACTTGTGCTCTCTCTATCATTCAAGAAAATAAATAAACATTAAAAAAATTAAAAATAATTCATAAAATCACTTCTTTTCTTTTCTTTTCTTTTCTTTTCTTTTCTTTTCTTTTCTTTTCTTTTCTTTTCTTCTTATCTTCCTTTTTTTATAGAGGCAACTGACCAGTCCTAACTGGGGAGTCTGGGAAGGGCTTCCCCAGGGAAGAACTGAATGAGGATGTTAGTAGATGGGAAAGGTGCAGGGGAGGGCGGGCATGTCAGGTGAGAGTAACATGTAGTCAGAAGAGAGGAAAAAATATATTGGGGAAACGTCATAAAGAGTCTTGAGTTCCATGCTGAAAGATGTATGAACTTTACTCCGAAGAGATTAAGTGCCATTTTTAGGCAAGAGGTTGACACGAAATGACCTTATGTTGTAGTTTGAGGCAGAGATTAGAGGAGGGAGAGACACAGAGGCCAGGAGCCCAGTAAGGAGTCTGTTGCAGTACCAGAGAAGAAATAATTTGGGCCTGAGGAGGAGCAGTGACCAGTGGGGCTGGAAAGGCAAGGATGGGTGCAGCCCTCAACATCCCTTTCTTGAGGAGCCAATGAAATCGGTGCACTGCTGTCTCCCATTTTGGTTTCCTCTGCTGCAGATAATGGAACGAGCTCTATTCCACATGGACAACAGTTATAACATCCCCAACATCCGGGGCACTGGGCGGATATGCAAGACCAACCTGCCCTCCAACACGGCCTTCAGGGGCTTTGGGGGGCCCCAGGCAATGCTCATTGCTGAGCATTGGATGAGTGAAGTCGCAGTGACCTGTGGGCTGCCGGCAGAGGAGGTAAGCTGGGAATTTGGTGGCACAGGTTAACCTACTTTGAGGGGACAGTGATTTGTGTCTTGGGCATTTCCCATGGGGGCAGAGGAGAGGGGTTGGATCCTTAACTTTAGGGTGTATCCATTCATCTCTTGCCACCAACAAGGCCTCAGTGTCTCTCTCCTTGCAAAGGTGCGAAGGAAAAACATGTATAAGGAAGGGGACCTGACCCACTTCAACCAGAAGCTTGAGGGGTTCACCTTGCCCAGGTGCTGGGATGAATGCCTAGCAAGCTCTCAGTATCATGCCCGGAAGAGGGAGGTTGACAAGTTCAACGAGTAAGCACCGGGAGGGGAGGAGTCTGATATTCTGGCATTCTTTCGGGTTTCATATTCCACAGCCCATTTGCCATACTCAGAATACCAAGCGAGTAAGGTGCTTGAGGGTGTTGAGTTTGCTGACCCACTCCCAGCCATTTCTTAAAGATACTCAAATGATTTGTTCAGCCTGGGGGCAGATGGGCATATACAGCCTGCACTCAGTATAGCCCATCAATATGGTTCACTTTTACACTCATCTGCTGTTGGGGCACACCAGCAGAGGACTAAGAATACCACAGTTATACAGTGGCCTCTAACATGAATCTATCACTGTGACCTTACAGTTACTCCATCTCCTTGGGCCCCAGTTTCAGCATCTGCAAAGTGGGGGTAATTACCCCGGCCCTGTTTCCTCACTGACGTACCCAGAAAACCAAACAGAAAGCACAGAGAAAGTGTTACCACTATCATCAGTGAGTGTCATAGTCCAAGGTCACAGTCTTCCCTGGTACAGTCAGAGTCCAAGGTCACCAGGGCACCCTGACTCTGCCTGAGCTCCATTCTGGGAGGAAGTGATGATACTTTCAAGTGCATACCCTCAGGGTTGGGTCCCCCTTCAGCGCAGCTGAAGGACACAAATCGCACCCCTTTTTCATTTGGTTTGCCCAACTGGGGCACAACTCAGTTATGATAAGTACCATGTGGGCTGCTCCAAGGATGCCTTGTTCCAACTTTACAAAGATGTTGACTGAAACTACATCTGAGCTGACACAACCATGATAGAAAATGTTCTATGAGAATCTTCCTTTTTTTCTCCAGTGAGAATTGTTGGAAGAAGAGAGGGTTGTCCATAATTCCTACCAAGTATGGAGTAAGCTTCGCTATTCCTTTTTTAAATCAGGTAATTGCCGGGGCGCCTGGGTGGCGCAGTCGGTTAAGCGTCCGACTTCAGCCAGGTCACGATCTCATGGTCCGTGAGTTCAAGCCCCGCATCAGGCTCTGGGCTGATGGCTCGGAGCCTGGAGCCTGCTTCTGATTCTGTGTCTCCCTCTCTCTCTTCCCCTCCCCCATTCATGCTCTGTCTCTCTCTGTCCCAAAAATAAATAAAAAACGTTGAAAAAAAAAAAAAAAAAACTTAGTAAATCAGGTAATTGCCTTATATAATTTTGTGCCTCTCCACTGGGCTGGGGCCCCATTTCCCCCTCTGTCTGCGCTATCACATGGGAAAGGCCGTTGTGGCTGGTACCAGTGCGAGTGGAGGGGCTCTCTGCTGTTTAAATGGACTTGAACTTGCATATCCCTATTTGTCCAGGATGTCACAGGTCAGTGAAGGCAGCACGAGGCTCAGAGATCTGAGGTCAACTCTCAGGTCTCCTTCTTCCTGACTGAAGGGCTACAGACAGCTACTCTGCCTTTCTGATCCTATGGCTTCATCTAAGAATGAGCACAAAGACATTTGACCTCCTTCCTTCTGTGGAAGACACAGAGAAAGAGAGAGAGTGGAAATTTTTCGGGAACTATTGAAGGGCTACATGGTTAAATCACAAGATTCATGGTGCTTTAATTCGAGTCTGAGGCTTTAATCCAAATGCTGCTTCTGGTTTTCTTTCTCCTGGGCTCCAGAAATATTGGCCCCAAGCATCTGGCTGAGTTAGGATTGACCCAATTTTGTGTTTGGAATCCTTCTCTTCCTGTAGGCAGGAGCCCTGGTTCACGTGTATACAGATGGCTCTGTGCTGCTGATCCATGGAGGCACTGAGATGGGCCAAGGTCTTCACACCAAGATGGTCCAGGTGAGCAGCCTGCACATGGGGGGGGGGGGGATGTCCTCTCCGACATCATGGCATCCACGTGAGGGAGGACGCTATGAGCAAGTGAGTGGCGGCACACCTTAGAAGCAGAAGCCGGCCTCAGCTGTGGTCGGTCCCAGCTCTGCTGCCCATTTTCGTGTGGCCTTGGGCAAGTCTTCCCCCCTCTCAGCCTCTGTGTCTTCCTTTGTGCAAAGCGGTTGGCCAGGTCACCACTCAGGTCACTTCCGTTACTCACATTCTAGGGCCGTGGGGTTGTGTTGGTTTACAAGTTGCTCGGGAGCTTCTTGGGAGTAATCTGAAACTGGCCCCTGTACTCAGAGGGCAGAGGCAGACAGAAAAAAAGAGGCCCAGGTTGGCAGGTCACAGAGTTAAGATGCAAAGGGAACTTACCTGAGAGGCTTGCCTTGGGTGGCAGCAAGACAAATGGATCCCTACCCCCGCCCACCATATCTTAAAAGTTTGCAGGGAGAGAGGCCTCAACTGGGTTTAGCCAAGGTACTGTGCAGGTATTCTCAATCCCACGTCATCATCTTGAGGCTGTGTCACAGAAGCAGCCCCTGGGAGCCAGAAAGGCAAGCAGAACCCACATTCCAAGGACAGGGGAAGTGGTGAGGAGCCTCTGATCCTTTGAGTCCGGCTCCTGGGTCAACTGGTGGTCACGTTTAAAACAAATAAAAGGTTATTTATTTATTTTGAAAGAGATAGAGCATGAGCAGAGGAGGGACTAAGAGAGAGGGAGAGAGAGTTCTGCACTGTCAGTGTGCAGAGCCTGACTCGGGGCTTGAACTCATGAACTGTGAGATCATGACCTGCACTGAAACCAGGAGTCAGACGCTTAACCAACTGAACCCCGGGGAGCCCCCTGGTTGGTCACATATTTTTGGTGACCTTCCCTAACACTGTGTAAGAGGCTGTGTTGTGTGTATAAAGGTTTCCCCCACACAGAGGAGCTAGGACGTTGGAACTGGAGTAGAGTTGGAACACCTGCTTAGCTCATGGACTGGCCAGAGTGGATTTTTTAAAAAGCCAAGCTTAGCTTTAAAAAGCACTGCTAGTCACCATTAGGTTTATGAATTTTTTTATGCAACAAAACCACTCCATAATGTTCTGCTTCCAACTGAGACAGATATAAGAACATCCCAGTCTCAATAGGCTTATAGCTTATAAAATTATTTTATTGCCTGTAATGGTGAACCTGAAACGGTCTTGGGGAGAAGGCAACCAAGCCCCATGCCAAGCCTTCCCTGAGAAAGTGATGTTGTTTCTTTTCTCAGGTGGCCAGCAGAGCGCTGAAAATCCCCACCTCTAAGATTTACATCAGCGAGACAAGCACAAACACCGTGCCTAACACCTCTCCCACAGCTGCCTCCGTCAGCACTGACCTCAACGGACAGGCCGTCTATGTAAGGAGCCTGGGGAGCCAGCCGAGCTGAGGGCCAGTCAAGTGCTTTGGGCCCACAGAGCTACCTGGGGTGGAAGCTGGAATGGTCCTTATAGGCTCTTTGGCTGTGGCCATGCCTTTGGCTGTCTTATCCAAGAGAATGCTGTTCCTCCCAATACCAAGTTGAAAGAGAGGCCTAAAAGCCACAATCACTTCTGTCAAAGTCAAGAAGGATGAGTGTAGGATGGGGAGGAGATTTGGAGGGTCCCGGGGAGCATTCTGGAAAGACATACTCCCCAGTGTTAGAACTGGCCACCAGACCATGGACTGAAATTGGAATTCGTATTTGCAGCTGGCCGGGTCCCACCAACTTACTTCTCTTTCCACATAGGGGTTGTAATTAACAGAGGAGTTTGATGGGAGAAGTCAGTTCCTTTGGGTTCCCTCAAATATTTCATCTTCTTTAGCCTAAGAACCGGGTGTTCTCCCAGCAAGGGCCAATGCCAGTTCCTATGGCAGGGTCCTGGAGTGGAAGCCACCCAGTCATTCTTAAGACGGTGGCAAGACTATTTGAGTGGCACCTTGGGCACAGCATTACTTGGAGGTAGCCTTGCTGAGGCCCTTGGGGTTTGGCCTGGGCCAGGAAATACGGAAGACTGATATGTCTGGTGTGTGGGCGTGTGTTCTTAGGAAGCTTGTCAGACCATTCTGAAAAGGCTGGAACCCTTCAAGAAAAAGAATCCCAGTGGCTCCTGGGAAGACTGGGTAAGTCTGAGCTGATCCAACGTGCTTTTGAAGAGGAGAGAAATTAAAGGCAGGTTCTCTGTCCCTGCCGCAGCAGGAATAGGTCACGATCTAGGCCCAGAGGCAGAGAAGCTGAGTGGTCCGTAGGGTTTCACAGCACAGGTAAATGCTCCACCTTGCTGGGCCCCTTTCTCCATGGTTTTCATAGTGGAGGGAAGGCACTGGAGGAAAACTTCTGAGCCAGGATCTTGACAACCCCATGGCGACTGGGGGTTTGGCTGCCCTGAGCCTGAGAAGGTAGGGCGACCGCTGAAGGTGCCCGACTCGGGCCTGGTTCCGTACCCCGCTTGTCCTGAGGCTTGAGGAGTCTGGTTTTCCTCAAACCTGCTCTCAGAGGGCTGCTTCGCAGCACTTCCCCTTCCTCAGCTCTGGAGTCTGGGTCCACTGAGGCTCCATCTGTGAAGGAGTGGGGAAAAAGACATCTCCCAAGAGTTTATATCCTTCCTGTGGTTTTACAAGTGGCAGGCAAGCCACTCTTCTCATCACAAGAATGAGCCCAGTTCTCTGGTTTCTGGTTTGGTGCCTGTGTGTCGGGAACCCTCAGAGGGGGGCGTTAAGGACGTCTGTCTCTGGGGGCAGGCGGGGGGCTTCATCTCTTCCAACAAGCAGACATCTCAGTGGCAGCCCTACTTTACCATCTCCCAGAGTAGAGCTGGGGTGGGAAAGTGAGCACAGTGGGAACATAGAAAATGAGCCCACACCTGACCCACCTCAGACTGTACTAGTCTCCCTCCATAGACTCAAAGAAAATAAGCTCTTTTTCTCAGACCCACTCACCTTACTGTGCCGCACGTGACCTCTACTTCCCTTCCTACACTCACAGATACCGCACACATAAATACCCCATGAATGTAGGTTGACTTTGGTAGTTTGGATTTTTAGCATGGAGACCCGGAGAGGCCAACTTGAGCTGGTCGTTGAGGGGAGAAAATTATTGGGACAAGTACAATGCAGGAACCACACGAACGGAGGTGCAGAGGTGTGGGGACAAGGAAGGACTAAAATACATCAGTATGGCTGGCATGGCGATGACGCGTGGGCAACATAAAGCCAGAGAGAGGATTGGGGTCCTTAATGTGAAGCATTTGCTCTATGGACAATGGGGAGTCAGCCAAAGTTGTAGAGTAGGGGAGTGATGTAGGCAGTATGGTATGTTAAGATGCTCACTGTGATTGGGTTGGGCTACCTGGCAGCGTGGGGAGGCTACGTGATGGGGGAAGACCAGTTAAGAGGCTACTGTAGCCCCCCAGGCTTCCAATGGCGGGGACCTAGTGCAGGTGAGAGCACAGTGTGGTCACCCAGTGCAATGAGAATGTGAGGCAGGGTGTGGAAGCGAGGACCACCGGTACAAATAGTTGGTCAGCTTCCGGAGGAGGAGGGGAAGCTCATGAAATCTTAATGCTGGGTCAGCGATTCTGGCACCCATGCTAAGCCCTTCCTGTTGTCTCTGTCCTCTCGTCAGGTCACAGCTGCCTACCTGGACACAGTGAGCTTGTCTGCTACCGGGTTTTATAAGTAAGGACAATGCTGCTGTCACCCACCTCACAAACTGTGGTCATCCTAGCCTCTGAAGTCCCCTCCCGCACCAAATGCTCACAGCCTTTGGTCAGGAGAGAGCAGTCCCACCGAGACGCTTCAGTGGACTTGTGTCAATTTCAATTGAAAGATGCTCTGAAATACCTGGCATTGCCAACCTATGTGCCAACGAGGCAAAAGCATGAGCTGCCGTTAAGAGAAGACCTGTGTTCTAGTTCTGGTCTTAAAGTGTACCATTCCATTTGGAGAAATGAGGGATTCTCTCTGAGCCCTTTTCCTCATTTACGACGTGGTGGGACCATCCTCCCTCGGCATTCCCCTAGACCCAGGGCTGTCTGCCGTGTGGCGTTACCCTTGTGTGTTAGTTACTCTGCTGTGTGCGTTGGCTTTCTTTACGGAGGCTTTCCTGGGACAGAAAGAGAGGAAGATTTAGAACACGTGGTCTCGTTCCAAAGCGCAGAGTTCAGGGGAACTTGACGTGGGACTTGGAAAAGAGCACACGCCTTCTGCTACTTTGAACTCCAGTAGCAGTACGAAGAGCTAGAGACCCTGCCCAGTTGATGTAAAGGCTGGAAGAAGATGTGATCCAATTTGCTATCTCCCATAATGTTCTAGTTTTCTCTGGAGAATTTAATTAGGACCTTTTCTTTCACAGATCAGTAGGTTTGGAAAAATAGTTCAGTATGCATGTTAGGCAAAGTCACGTTTTGCCAGTGCTCCCTGGCTTATGTGACATTTGACCTGCACAGGCAGAGATTAGAGCAGATGTTCTCGGACGTTCTCGTTCCGTTGTCAGAGTTGGTAAGACTGGGTAGGGTACAGGAACACCCAGGTGAAGATGATGACCTCAGAGGTCAAAGGAGGTGGTGGGTTCTCCTGGGAGAAGCCTTTTCCCTCAGCTCCGAGTTGGTTTTGTTTTCATGCAGATTCCGATCCCTTCAGCTCACGTTATTTCTGTGTCATGCGTAGAAAAACAGAGAGGCAGAGTACTGTGAACTCCAGTTGGGAGAATATGCACGCGCACACGTGTGGCTCGTGTGAACTTGGAATTGTATAAGATACTCAGGATCAAAGAAGAATAACGTAGAAGAGAGCATCTGCTTTTATGAATAGCACTTTCCCCGAATCATTTGTTGACCCCGAGAAGGGGCCAGTAGCCAAGGAGAAATGCAGGCAAGGGGTTAAAGGTACACCCAGGCTGACATGAGATGCTGACCTTAACTCTCCCCTGGAGAAAGGTGAGCAGCCCAGGAGGTGGCACAGGCAGGGGCTTTGGTTCTGAGAGCTTGAACTCTAATCCAACACTTCCTTTGGGTGTGGTTTTCGTGTCCTTCGTGAGCTTGGGCAAATGTGTCACCTGCTTCTACCACATAGAGGCGGGCACACGGATACTATACACCCCTGGGCTGTACAGAAGGCGTCACATAAGGGCCATTGGCAGATCCTAGCAGACATGAGGCAAGAAACTCTGGAATACCTGGGTTTCATTAACAGGTCCAAAATATTAAAAACACGTGGACTCTTTTGAAGGGCAGCTGAATGAAAAAATAAAACCTGTGGAGTCTTAGGATTTTGTGGGACAAGCTGTGTGTGTGTGTGTGTGTGTGTGTGTGTGTGTGTGTAGGTGGGGGGGGCATGTTAATCTTAATACATATGCAGTGTTTTCTGTTATCTCCTCCAGAACACCCAACATTGGCTACAGCTTTGAGACGAACTCTGGGAATCCCTTCCACTACTTCAGCTATGGGGTGGCTTGCTCTGAAGTGGAAATCGACTGCTTAACAGGAGATCATAAAGTAAGAGGTTTGCAAAATCTTAGTACTAAGTTAGGGGAAAGAGAAGAGAAACAAGTGAGTTGCAAACATCAAGAACCAATAGAGACACACTTTCTGGCTGGGAGAATAATGTGTGATGTCACGGCCTGGCAAACTTCCGATGAAGGACCAGAGAGTAAATATTTGAGGCTTTCTGGGCCACAAAGACTCTGCCTCAACTACTCAATTCCATCACTGTAGCACAAGATCAGCCATAGATGTATGCAAACAAATGGGCATGGCTGTGTTCCAGTATGATGTGATTTGTGCACACTGAATGTGAATTTCTCATAGTTTTCACATGTCGCGACATATTCTTATTTTTGTCGGTCATCTAAAACCGTAAACACCATTGGGGCACCTGGGTGGCTCAGTCGGTTAATGTCCGGCTTGGGCTCAGGTCATGATGTCACGGTTGATGGATTTGGACCCCACATTCGGCTCTGTGCTAATAGCTCAGAGCCTGGAGCCTGCTTCAGACTCTGTGTCTCCCTCTCTCTCTATCCCTGCCCTGCTCGTACTCTGTCTCTCTCTCTCTCACAAATAAACAAAACATTCCAAAAATTGTAAGAAAACGTAAACACCATAATTAGCTCACAGGGCCTACAAAAACAGGGCACAGACTGGAATCAGCCTGTGGAATGCAGTTTGTTGTCCCCTTCCTTACACTATCTGTCCAGACTCAGGTTCCAAGTCCCAGGAGCCTGGGAACCAGCCTTCCTGCTCATGGGTGTGTGTGTGTGTGTCCACAGTTCCTTCTGATCGCCTGAAGAGTGTGGCCACTCCCTTCCCCTGCCTAGTGGTCACAGACTCAAACCTCGGCATTCACGATACCAGTGCAGACTGACAGGGATAGGAGCACCCTGCCTGAGCATGCCCGGGGCATGCTGCTTCTGAAAGTCCTATCTGGGTTGACACAATAATTTAAGGGTCACTGAGCCCCATCTATCATTCCGCACATTCCTTTCTTCTCACACTATTTGTATTTTGCCATCCACTTTAGAACCTCCGCACAGATATTGTCATGGATGTCGGCTCCAGTCTGAACCCTGCCATTGATATTGGACAGGTAAGGCACATGGGTGACCAGGGTGGTCATGGACTTGGCCAACCTTCAGTGCTAATGCCTTTGCTCTGCCTACACCACTGCCTGGCGAAGGCCCAGATAGCTGATCCCAGTCCGGGCAGGAGCCAGCTGGGCTGTCTGCAGAGGGCTGTTTTCAGCTTCTTTCCACACCCACTCCCCGTGGGGCTTGGCGCCTATTGTGGAAAGCGGTATCCGTCCTTGGGGAGGGGTAGGCAGAGTGGCCACGGTCTCTGTCTGGCCTGCAGGTAGAAGGGGCGTTTGTCCAGGGCCTTGGCCTGTTCACCCTGGAGGAGCTGCACTACTCCCCGGAGGGGAGCCTGCACACCCGTGGCCCCAGCACCTACAAGATCCCTGCGTTTGGCAGCATCCCCAGTGAGTTCAGGGTGTCGCTGCTCCGTGACTGTCCCAACAAGAAGGCCATCTATGCGTCCAAGGTACTGTTGCCCTGGGTCTGCACTGTAGGAGGACATGGGGGTAAGACCCACCTACCGCGTGGGTCTGCAGGGGCCTTGTCTGGAAGAGACCAGGGTGCTTGACACGAGTTTTGGCGAGGATGGTGGAGCGATGGGCAGTCCCTGCCTGGGAAAAAGAAAACTGGGATGACACCAGCTCTGTGTGGTCTAACCAGCTCCTTTGGGCGCACTCGGAGAGATTCCTTTAATCCAGTCCTGTAGGTCAGGTCCTGACTGACATCTATGTCTCAGGTGTGCATCTTGAGCTTGGTCCTAAAGAGGACCCCACAGGTACACACCCCTCCCTGTTATCCCTTAAAAATAGCACATTCACTGCAGATGGGGCAATACATTTGTGCAAACTCTTGTGCCTCCTTCAGTGGTTGGCACCTGACTTGAAACTCGATCTGCATGCCTCAAGGATTAGAATCATCCCTTATTTCCTCCCGGTCCCCAGTAATTATGAAAAATGGTTGAAAATCCCATAAGCTGATTGATACAGTCCTAATCAAAGAAGGAAAACACGTAATCACTTGTAACCAGTGAAACATACCCATTTGTTCCTTTCATGATTTACTTCACCGTGGTTGGGTCTGGGACACTTTGAGATCTCGCCATCGACTCTCACGCTTTAGCATGCCTTGGGATCACTGCAGGCTCACGAAAAAAATACATTTTGGTGAGACCTGTCCCTAGAAATTTGATTCAGGAGGGCTGGAGTAGGACCCTGCAACATGCATTTTTAATAAGCATCTCTAGTGCTTTTGATACATGGGATTTCTGGTCAGTGCTTTGGGGGAACAAAACCAACTCTGCTAGAAAATGTTCAATTCCTATTGGCCGTGATGCCTAGATTCCAGACGATGCTGTAAGTATAATTAGGGTGCCTACAAGTATAATTAAAGTGCCTGTAAATGTGGGTGTCAGAGTTGCAGGTAGAGGATTCCCCCAGCCTTATAACTGCGAGGAAAGGGTCCAAATTCATGTCAGACACTTTGTCCATAAAATATAATTATTTAAAACAGCTTTGAATGGTACATTTTCTTTGCATGGTGTCATCAGAGAAAAGTGACGCAGTAAGAGTTGAGAACGCCATCGAGGTTGAGTCATTTACCAGATTGATTGTTCTCAGCCCTGAAGAATTATGAGCAGCCTTCCTGTCTTGCTGGCCGTGGCCCGCTGGGGCTGGCTGGGGTTCCTGGCATCTCCAGCCCTCCTGGCGCAGAGGCTGAGGTCCTGTTGCCTGACTCCCTGTCCTGCGCTCTGTCCGCCCAGGCTGTCGGCGAACCGCCCCTCTTCCTGGCAGCCTCCATCTTCTTCGCCATCAAGGATGCCATCTGTGCAGCTCGAACTGGGAACCCGGATTGTAAGACGAAGAAGCTTTTCCAGCTAAACAGCCCCGCCACCCCGGAGAAGATCCGCAACGCCTGCGTGGACCAGTTCACCAGGCTGGTATGAGGCCCCTCGAGCACCCACTCCGTTGGGGGGAGGCCGGGCAGAGGCGGCCCATGCAGAGAGGAGAGCGGGATGCCAGGCTCCCTGTCCTCTGGGCAGCCTTGGGTCCTCGCTGTCTTCCTTGTGCCGTTGAGGTACCCCCTCGATCTTGCTGGAAAAGAGCAAGAAATGAAGTTTGTAGCTGGGCTTCCTTAGAGGAAAGAGGGCTCTTTGGTGCACAGTTGTCAACCGCAGATTTAATTTTTTCCCTTGAAGATGAGGGTGATGGGTAAACGTCCAGAAGAGCCTAGTCTTTAACGTCCATCACTAGCACTTTGGGGACCCTTCTTTGCGAAAGCCACCGTGTGAGTGCTGTGGAGACAGAGACAAAAAGCGGAGTTAAGGAATTGATTAGATGCACCACGTTCGTTCTGCGATGACTACATGCCATACCGATGCTGGCACACACGGATGCCCACAGAGACTTTGTGGTCTCTTAGGAAACCAGCTAATTGTATTTTGCGGTGGCTGGTTACGACCTTAGTGTACATAGCAGCATGTAGGAGGAATTCTATGGTCTTTGGACCATGGGAAGCGCTTCCATGATACTTGTAGTGCACAACGCCTGGCCACAGAGGACCATGCAGGGACAGGTTCTTCCCCTGTTGCCTCTGAGTTGTGCTGAAGCGGGCTCCGCCCACACAGGACCCTCCAACGGCCTTTGCAACAGCAGCCTCTGTTGAGTTAGCAGAGCCAGATTCTTCCTGATAACCCAAGTTGGATTTCCTCCTGGGTATTTGTGGAAGATTTGTTGGGCCTTTTTGGTTTAGAGCTGAAATGGGTACTCGTGGACCAAAAGGGTTCCCGGCATGGGAGGTTGCAGGAGAGTCTTGAAAGCAGGCCAATCTGCCTTTTCAGGCCTCAGCACCAAGGGTGAGGGAGACCGAGGGGTCCCCAGGTAGGCCACTGTCATCTGCCAATAGCTTTAGCTATGGGGTAAGACCACCAGACCACGTGTCGAGTTTCCAGGCAGCGAGGATGCCCACAACTCTGTAGCAACCTTCCCACAGCCCAGAACCTTCTCACCATGGCCACATGCTGACAGTTTCCCAACCCCCTTCCCCAGGAGACGAGGTGCTGCCTGGCTCCCGATAAGCTTACCCAGGTGGCCAAGTTAGCTCCTTGAAAAGAGTCTGATGCAGAACTCATTGATTTAATGAAGCCTTCCAGGTCCTGGGACCTAAAGCACAGATTCTGACCCAAGCCCCTTTGCTCTGTTATAACACACCAGTGAGTTAAATCCCTGCAGCAGGTTTGCATGAGTAACTGATTCTATGACCCAACCATGATTTCAGGGACTGTGTGTAGCACGTGTGAAGGGACCACTTCCGTATTTGGTCATTCCTGTGGCTTTGGGGCCTACTAGAGTGCCTCCCACATGGGAAGTGCTTGGCAAAACTAAAGGATCGACTAGGCAGTTAGGGGGCCCTGCCCTGTGGGCACTCCCAACAGCTGAGACTGCAGAGGGATGGCTGGCCTTGGAATGGTGGCTGGCAGTGGTGGGAGGTGGCATGGGCATCCGAGTGGGCAACGTGTCCTGTGGTATGGGAAGACCCCGGCGATGAGTTTTCTATCATTCCTTCCTAGTGTGTCACTGGCACTGCAGAAAGCTGTAAGCCCTGGTCTGTGAGGGTCTGACGACAAAGCCCCCAGCAGAGGCTGCTTATTATGTGCGGGAGTTTCCATGGAGCATGAGACATGCCTGCAGAACATGATCTATACATGTCATGGGGTGGCGGTGCTGTGAGTCATCAGGAAGATGTGTGGAAGCACACGGAATGCATTGGAAGATTTTGTTTTGTTTTCGCTGAAGATTTTGATCAAAAATATGGATTGCAAACATAATGATAAGCAAATTCAGAACTCTTAGGCCCACGAGGCTAATATGCAATGAGAATCTTTGTATGCCTGCTTTAATCATGTATGTCAAATAGGTGTACGTGCTCTGTCCCAGCTCACAGGCAAGGCTGTATAGCCTCAGGTGCTGACAGTGTCTGTCCTTCAAAGAAGATGCCCCCCCAGCCTCCAGAAGCTTCTATCCTAAACCAGAAAGTCTTCCCTTCAAACCAATGAACATTACATTATAACCGCTGACCCATAGTCAACTTTGCAATGGGACAGTTGGGTGAGATTCAAATCCCTAACCACCTTTGATCATTGAAGAGAATAGACACTGAAACAAATTCAAGGTTAATCTAACCTTGTTAAGTGGCAGCAAGGAAATTATTCTATACCATCCAAAGCCGACCAACACATTTACTGAGCACCTACAATGTGCTAGGTTTCTTTCTCTTCCCCTTTGTACAGTAAAGGAAATCAGGTTTAAAATGTTTCACTTGAGGGGCTCCTGGGTGGCTCAGTTGGTTAAACGTCTGATTCTTGATTTCAGCTCAGGTCATGATGTCACGGTTCGTGAGATTGAGCCCCGCGCCGGGCTCTGTGCTGACAGTGCACAGAGCCTGATTGGGATCTTCTCTCTCTCTCTCTCTCCCTCTGTCTCTGCCTCTCCCATGTGCGTGTTCTCTCTGTCTCTCGAAACCAATAAACTTTATAAAAAATTAAAAATCTTCATTCGTTGCCAGAGTAATTTCCATCTAGAAATCACGCTACCAAAATCAAGATCAACCCGAAGAATCACAGTCAAGAAGCCTGGGTTCTCATCCCAGCGGCGTCTCTATCTGTGTGACCTCAGTCTGTCACTTCCCTTTTCTGTGCTTTTCCTTACTCTAGAAGGAAAGAACTGGACTGGACTCATCTCTAAGGCCTTCCCTGGCTCTGAAAGTCTATAAATATACGACCCGAAAACTCCAGTTACATAAGGGATCTGCAGCTATCAGAGACATGGCTCCCTTACTGTGATGTGACATCTGGGCTTATTGAACTCTGCTTCGATTCTCACAAGTTCTAGAACTTGGTAAAGAGCACAGGAGAGGAGCAAGCATCCCTCTAGCTGTTCCCACAGGTGATTTCTTCGCTGTATGGTGCTGGGTGAACGATGTGACATCATCCTGCGCCTTCACTGCTCCAAACACCCAACCTTGTCCCAGATGGGGCCATGGCTCTGGCCATGGAGGGAGAAGAGGGGAAACTGTACAGTTGAGCCCAGCGCTTGATGCCACTAAGAAATGAAACGGTCAACTGGTTGGCATGTGAGAAATGCTATTAACCATCATGATCTCACCAAATGCGAATATCTGCCATACCTTAGCCAGTCTTCATTTCTAGAGAACACAGGCACACAAAACACTCACACACGTGCCCACACACTACACACACACACTTTCTTACAAAATTCCTTTCCTCAGAATAGTCTAGATATGCCAGCCATGTTACAGCACAGTTAAAAGTGAGGAACATTTTATTTTGTTTTATTTTATTTTATTTTATTTTATTTTATTTTATTTTATTTTATTTTATATGTAATTTATTGTCAAATTGGTTTCCATACAACAATCAGTGCTCATCCCAACAGGTACCCTCCTCAATGCCCATCACCCATTTTCCCCTCACCCCACCCCCCCCATCAACCCTCAGTTTGTTCTCAGTATTTAAGAGTCTCTTATAGTTTGCCTCCTTCCCTCTCTTTAACTCCCCCCCCCCATTCTCCTCCCCCCTGGTCTTCTGTGGAGTTTCTCAGGATCCACATATGAGTGAAAACATATGGTATCTGTCTTTCTTTCCTGACTTATTTCACTCAGCATAACACTCTCCGGTTCCATCCACATTGCTACAAATGGCCAGATTTCATTCTTTAAAAGTGAGGGACAGTTCAAGTTGAACTACTAGTTCCATGGAGATCCATGCAGGTCCGTTTCATTGACTATCTGGAATGTTCTAGAACATTAGGACAGTAGCCCAAGATGGAGATGTGTCAGCTGTTATTAGCCAGGCTGTAAGCACTGGATAATGACTGTGAATTCTCTCCTGAGCTTAGCAACAGAGGCAAGGCAGGGTGGTTAAGAAAATCAAACAAGCGAGCGCTCTGTGCGCTGTACATCACTGTTATGCCGAGGTGGTGTTCTCAGACACCTGGCCTTGCCCTGCTGTCCTAACCTGTAAACCTTCTGGAGTCTGTGAGGCAGGGTGCCTGGTGCTCCTGCCAACAGCGCCTGCAGTATCGCACCGCGACCTGCAGAGGGCGGAAGACGACCGGACACGAGACCAAAGCCTCCCCAGGGGCACCACCTCTGGGATCAGTTACCAGGGAACTGACTGAGCATCTCGGAGTGGACCGAGTGTCTTCAAAGGCCCCTCCAGGAGTTGGACCTACAGCCGACTTAGGGCTTCAGAATGGCAAAATCTCCGCCAAAGAGCCCGTGGCAGTGAGCTTTTGATGCGGGGCTAGTATGGGGAAGGGAAAGGCAAGTCTTCTTTCCTGAGCATCTGCAACTTGCCAGATGCCACATTTCCTGCTTTACCTGCAGGGTTTCCTTGAGCCCTCCCAGGGGCCTTAAGAAAGTGTTCACTGAATCTCTGAAGGAGAGCCCTACCCGCAACTCCACAGAGGACTTTCCAGTCGGGGGTGTTTACTGCTGGGGAAACACCACAGGCGGTGCCCTCGGCGAGCCTGCTGTAGACCGGGAGTCGTTGAGCCTGACTTCGCGGACTCGGGCTCAGCAGGCTGGCAGAGGCTGCCGGAGGCCCCTGGATGCTATCTCTTCCCCCGGAGGCCGTGTTGGGTTGTAACGCTGGCGTGGCCAAGCTGCTGAACTGTTGTCCAAAGGCAGCTGAGGAACGTGGCCCTACTCCAGAGCTGGGGTGGCTGGAGGGCCAGGCTGGAGACGACAGGATGCATGGAGATCACAGGAGGAACCCCAGGCAAAGGCTGGGAACAGAAAGGGGCCTAGCAATGGGGTTAGGACTGGGAACATCCCTGAGCCTTGGTTATTTTTATCTCTAGCCGAGGGGGAGCCTGGAAACCATTTGCTGCCTATTTTAGGTCCTGGGATAAGGCTATTTGGAACATGTAGCTTCCTGGACCTGCTGAAGCTTGACATCACCCTGCGGCCCCTGGGCCCGGGGGCCTGCCCTTTTGTTTTGTCTCTATCCTGAATTGGAAGAGTACGCGTTCCCAAGGCAGGAGACAGATCTTGTGACAATCTTGTCACCTGCAACACAGCAGCCCATGGGTGGAAGGGGAAATATGAGGCTTTGCCCTTGAACTGGCCCAGCCCTGGTCTTGCACCATCCCCCAGACCAACTCAGCGCTCTGGAGTGTGGGTACCATCAAGGTCAAGCTCTTTGTTTCAGACATGAGAAACCTAAGCCCAGAGAGGGTAATTGACTTGTTTGGGGTCCCACAGCCCTTCAGCGTGGAGAGACACGGGCTTACGACAAGGGTGCCAGATTCCTGGTCCAGACTCTCTAAATCACACCTCTGCTCATCAAGTGGGCCTTCTCTTATGTAAATGGGTCAGATTTCGGGGGGGGGGGGGGTCAGATAGAAATCCAGTTATGCTGGTTGGGAAGAAGATATGGAAGGCTTGGGGCCCAAGACAAACACTGTGGCAAGGGGGGCAGGATGCTAAAATGGGATTCTTTCTTAAGCCCCACAGATTGGAATAAAACAGTAAGTGGAAAACATTCCCCTCATTCCAGAGTAAGATGCTCACTCACCTACCCAAGACTTGTAGAGGGGGTGGCTGGAAACGGAGTCATTTAGCTCATCCCCTACCTCCAGGAAACAAAGGGTTGAAATGGAATTTGAGAGACTGGAGAAAGAGGATTTCTCTGAAGATAGCAAGCTGTACATCCTCCCTGCCAAAGAGGAGAGAGAGGGGTGGGGTGGGAGGGGGAGAGAGAGAGTATGTGTGTATTATAGGGGGAAGGTCTCCCCAACCAGGCCATTGGAGGGGGAGTTTCCAGTGGACCACTCAAGGACCCAAACCGTGACCGTCGCTTGAGAAGCTGTGGTTGGATGAGCCAGAAGCAGCAGGAAGGGAGTGTGAGCGAGCCACGCATTCTCCAGTGTCCAGGCAAGGGTACCAGTGTGACCACAGGGGAAGTCGAAGGTTACTCTGCATCTTGTTTACACTTGGCTTTTCCATCTTTAAAAAATGTTTTTTACATTTAATTTTTGAGAGAGAGAACAAGAAAGGGAGAGAGAGGGAGAGAGAGAGCCCGAGTAGGGGTGGGGCAGGGAAAGAGAGAGACACACAGAATCAGAAGCAGGTTCCAGGCTCTGAGCTGTCAGCACAGAGCCTGATGCGGGGCTCAAACTCACGGACTGTGAGATCATGACCTGAGCTGAAGTGGGACGCTTACCTGACTAAGCCACCCAATAGTTTCTCAACTTTTATTTTTTATTTTTTTTTATTTTTTAATAATTTGAAATCCTTTTTTATTATTTATTTTTTTCATAGGAAATTGATTGTCAAATTGGTTTCCATACAACAACCAGTGCTCATCCCAACAGGTGCCCTCCTCAATGCCCATCACCCACTTTCCCCTCCCTCCCACCCCCCATCAACCCTCAGTTTAGTCTCAGTTTTTAAGAGTCTCTTATGGTTTGCCTCCCTCCCTCTCTGTAACTTTTTTTTTTCCTTTCCCTCCTCCACGGTCTTCTGTTAAGTTTCTCAGGATCCACATAAGAGTGGAAACCTATGGTATCTCTCTCTGTATGACTTATTTCACTTAGCATGACACTGTCCGGTTCCATCCATGTTGCTACAAAAGGCCATATTTTATTCTTTCTCATTGCCAGGTAGTACTCCATTGTGTATATAAACCACAATTTCTGTATCCATTCATCAGTTGATGGACATTTAGGCTCTTTCCACAATTTGGCTATTGTTGAGAGTGCTGCTATAAACATTAGGGTACAAGTGCTCCTATGCATCAGCACTCCTGTATCCCTGGGGTAAATTCCTAGCAGTGCTATTGCTGGGTCATAGGGTAGATCTTTTTTTAATGTTTTGAGGAAGCTCCACACTGTTTTCCAAAGAGGCTGCAGCAGTTTGCGTTCCCAACAGTGCAAGAGGGGTCTCGTTTCTCCACATCCTTGCCAGCGTCTATGTCTCCTGATTTGTTCATTTTAGCCACTCTGACTGGCATGAGGTTATCTCAGTGTGGTTTTGATTTGTATTTCCCTGGTGAGGAGTGGTGTTGAGCATCTGTAATGTGCCTGTTGGCCACATGGATGTCTTCTTTAGAGAAGTGTCTATTCATGCCTTCTGCCCATTTCTTCATTGGATTATTTGTTTTCTTGGGTGTGGAGTTTGGTGAGTTCTTTATAGATTTTGGATACTAGCCCTTTGTCTGATATGTCATTTGCAAATATCTTTTCCCATTCTGTCAGTTGCCTTTTTGTTTTGTTGATTGTTTCCTTTGCAGTGCAGAAGCTTTTTATCTTCATGAGGTCCCAATAGTTCATTTTTGCTTTTAATTCCCTTGCCTTTGGGGATGTGTCAAGTAAGAAATTGCTGCGGCTGAGGTCAGAGAGGTTTTTTCCTGCTTTCACATCTAGGGTTTTGATGGTTTCCTGTCTCACATTCAGGTCCTTTATGCATTTTGAGTTTATTTTTGTGAATGGTGTGAGAAAGTCATCTAATTTCATTCTTCTGCATGTTGCTGTCTAGTTCTCCCAGCACCATTTGTTAAAGAGAGTGTCTTTTTTTCCATTGGATATTCTTTCCTGCTTTGTCAAAGATTAGTTGGCCATACTTTTATGGGTCCAATTCTGGAGTCTCTCTTCTATTCCATTGGTCTATGTGTCTGTTTTTGTGCCAATACCATACTGTCTAGAGCTTTGTGGTAGAGGCTAAAGTCTGGGATTGTGATGCCTTCTGCTTTGGTCTTCTTCAATATTACTTTGGCTATTTGGGGTCTTTTGTGGTTCCATAGAAATTTTAGGATTGCTTGTTCCAGCTTCGAGAAGAATGCTGGTGCAATTTTGATTGGGACTGCATTGAATGTGTAGATTGTGTTGGGTAGTATTGACAGTTTAACAGTATTCTTCCAATCCGTGAGCACGGAATGTTTTTCCATTTCTTTATATCTTCTTTAATTTCTTCACAAGCTTTCTATAGTTTTCAGCATACAGATCTTTTATATCTTTGGTTAGGTTTATTCCTAGGTATTTTATGCTTCTTGGTGAAACTGTGAATGGGATCAGTTTCTTTATGTGTCTTTCTGTTGCTTCATCATTAGTGTAGAAGAATGCAACTGATTTCTGTACATTAATTTTGTATCCTGCGACTTTGCTGAATTCATGTATCAGTTCTAGCATTCTTTTGGTGGAGTCTTTTGGGTTTTCCAGTTTTTCATCTGTTAAATGTTAGCTATTCTAGTGGTGGATGGATATGATTTTACAACACACTCATGCACAAGTACTGTGCATTGCATCTGGATATACACATAGAAAATATACAAACATGAATGGGAAGGATGGACACCGACCTCAGGACACTGACTACCTCCAGGCTGAGAGGAAAGCCTGAGGGTAGAAGATACAACAGAAGGCTTCACGATACTCACAACATTAATTTTTAAACACGGCAAAGAAACATTTTTAGAACTGGGTGGGAAGTGTATGTGTGTCTTTGATTTTTCTCCATGTTACTTAGGTTTGATTTATACTATAATTAATTTTTTCATTTAAGGAAAAAAGCTCTTAAAAGAAAAACGACACCCTTCATACGGAAGCAAACAAAGTCACAGTGTATCTGGTTATAAAATACACCACTTGAAACTTGGCTAATAGATCAGACATTCCCCTCCTGGGTATAACTGTGTGAATATATAGAAATGTTTTAAGAAACTGTAGTACAGAATAAATAATAGGACTGGAAGCAAATATTAAAGGTGGACATCTTCATAATACATGTATATATTGCAAGGAGGGTAATTCCTCATGCTTGGTGATACCTCTAGAGTGTCCATTTAGAAAAAGACTGGGAGATCATGACCTGAGCCGAAGTCGGGTGAGCCACCCAGCCGCTCAGGTAATTGTGACATTTTTAACCTGCCCTCTGTCTTTAGCAAAGGAAACATTTATTTACTATTCATACGCTGTCAGCACACAGAGAAGAACCTTGAATGCATCCACTGGGATCTTCATCTCCCACCACTCCGTCATCACTGAGTGCTGTTTCCCCTGCTTGGAACAGTCATGGCGGTGTTATTCCTGAAGAGTCCGATATTTACTTGTACTCATGTTTAGCTTTGGTTTTCTCATCCCAGCTTTCATAACCCACTCCTTCCTTCTGCGTTCACTTTCCTTCTTTCAGAAACACATCCTTTAGCAGTTTTTTCAGACATTATAAATGGTCAACTCAGTCTTTTGTAAAAATGTCTTTATTTTTTCCTTCCTTCTCAAATAATGCTTTCGCTGGGCACTGCATTGCAGGTGGCAGTGGTGTCTCCCAATCTTGGACCATGTTTTTTTGATGTCAACCTAAGGGTCATTCCTTGGCAGGTAAAATACCTGTGTCACTAACTGCTTTTCTTCTTTTTTTTTTTATTAGCTTTTTTGAATAATTCCTTTTTAAATTTTTTTTTTATTTTTTAAAATTTACATCTAAATTAGGTATCATATCGTGCAACAATGATTTCAGGAGTAGATTCCTTAGTGCCCCTTACCCATTTAGCCCACCCCCCTCCCACAACCCCTCCAGCAACCCTCAGTTTGTTCTCCATATTTATGAATTTATTCTGTTTTGTCCCCCTCCCTGTTTTATATTATTTTTGTTTCCCTTCCCTCATGTTCATCTGTTTTGTGTCTTAAAGTCCTCATATGAGTGAAGTCATATGATTTTTGTCTTTCTCTAATTTCACTTAGCGTAATACCCTCCAGTTCCATTCATGTAGTTGCAAATGGCAAGATTTCCTTCTTTTTGATTGCCAAGTAATACTCCATTGTACATATATACCACATTTTCTTTATCCATTCATCCATGTAGGGACATTTGGGCTCTTTCCATACTTTGGCTATTGTTAATAGTACTGCTATAAACATGGGGGTGCATGTGTCCCTCTGAAACAGCACACCTGTATCCCTTAGATAAATCCCTAGTAGTGCAAGTGCTGGGTTCTAGGGTAGTTCTATTTTTAGTTCTTTGAGGAGCCTCCATAGTGTTTTCCAGAGTGGCTGCACCAGTTTGCATTCCCACCAACAGTGCAAAACAGATCCTCTTTCTCTGAACCCTTGCCAACATCTGTTGTTGCCTGAGTTGTTAATGTTAGCCATTCTGACAGGTGTGAGGTGGTATCTCATTGTGATTTTGATTTGTGTTTCCCTGATGATTAGTGATGTGGAGTATGTTTTCATGTGTCGGCTGGCCATCTGGATGTCTTCTTTGGAGTAGTGTCTATTCATGTCTTTTGCCCATTTCTTCACTGGATTATTTGTTTTTTGGGTGTTGAGTTTGATAAATTCTTTATAGATTATGGATACTAACCCTTTATCTGATATGTCATTTGCAAGTATCTTCTCCCATTCTGTCAGTTGCCTTTTAGTTTTGCTGATTGTTTCCTTTGTTGTGCAGAAGGTTTTTATTTTGATGAGGTCCCTAGCTCATTTTTGCTTTTGTTTCCCTTGCCTCCGGAGATGTGTTGAGTAAGAAGTTGCTGCGGCCCGGATCAAAGAGGTTTTTGCCTGCTTTCTCCTCGAGGATTGTGATGGCTTCCTGTCTTACTGAGGTCTTTCATCCATTTTGAGTTTGTCTTTGTGTATGGTGTATGGTCCAGGTTCATTCTTCTGCACGTCGCTGTCCAGTTTTCCCAGCACCACTTGCTGAAGAGAATGTCTTGATTCCATTGGATATTCTTTCCTGCTTTGTCAAAGATTAGTTACCCATACGTTTGTGGGTCCATGTCTGGGTTCTCTATTCTGTTTCATTGATCTGAGTGTCTGTTCTTGTGCCAGTACCATACTGTCTTGATGATTACAGTTTTGTAGTATAGCTTGAAGTCCGGGATTGTGATGCCTCCTGCTTTGGTTTTCTTTTTCAAGATTACTTTGGCTATTCGGGGTCTTTTCTGGTTCCATACAAATTTTAGGATTGCTTGTTCTAGCTCTGTGAAAAATTCTGGTGTTATTTTAATAGTGATTGCATTGAATATGTAGATTGCTTTGAGTAGTATTGACATTTTAACTCTATTTGTTCTTCCTATCCAAGAGCATGGAATCTTTTTCCATTTTTTGTGTCTTCTTCAATTTCTTTCATAAGCTTTCTATAGTTTTCAGTGTATAGATTTTTCACCTCTTTGGTTAGATTTATTCCTAGGTATTTTATGCTTTTTGGTACAATTGTAAATGGGATCGATTCCTTGATTTCTATTTCTGTTACTTCATTATTGGTGTATAGGAATGCAACTGATTTCTGTGCATTGATTTTATATCCTGCAACTTTGCTGAATTCATGATCAGTTCTAACAGTTTTTTTTGGTGGAATCTTTTGGGTTTTCCATGTAGAGTATCATGTCATCTGTGAAGACTGGAAGTTTGATCTCCTCCTGGCCGATATGGATGCATTTTATTTCTTTGTGTTGTCTGATTGCAGAGGCTAAGACTTCCAATACTGTGTTGAATAAAAATGGCGAGAGTGGACATCCCTGTCTTGTTCCTGACCTCAGGGTGAAAGCTCTCACTTTTTCCCCATCAAGGATGATATTAGCGTTGGGTTGTTCATATATGGCTTTTTGATCTCGAGGTATGCTCCTTCTATCCCTAGTTTCTTGAGGGTTTTTATTAAGAAAGGATGCTGTATTTTGTCAAATGCTTTCTCTGCATCTATTGAGAGGATCATATAGTTCTTGTCCTTTCTTTTATTGATGTGATGAATCACATTGATTGTTTTGCGGATATTGAACTAGCCCTGCATCCCAGGTATGAATCCCGCTTGGTCATGGTGAATAATTTTTTTAAAGTATTGTTGGATCCGGTTGGCTAATACCTTGCTGAGGATTGTTGCATCCATGTTCACCAGGGAAATTGGTCTATAGTTTTCCTTTTTAGTGGGGTCTCTGTCTGGTTTGGGAATCAAGGTAATGCTGGCTTCATAGAAAGAGTTTGGAAGTTTTCCTTCCATTTCTATTTTTTGGAACAGTTTCAAGAGAATAGGTATTAACTCTTCTTAAATGTTTCGTAGAATTTCCCTGGAAAGCCATCAAGCCCTGCACTCTTATTTTTTGGTAGGTATTTGATTACTAATTCTATTTCCTTACTGGTTATGGATCTGTTCAAATATTCTATTTCTTCCTGTTTCAGTTTTGGTAGTGTATATGTTTCTAGGAATTTGTCCATTTCTTCCAGATTGCCCATTTTATTGGCATAAAATTTCTCATAATATTCTCTTATTGTTGTTTTTATTTCTGTTGTGTTGGTTGTGATCTCTCCTCTTTCATTCTTGATTTTATTTATTTGGGTCCTTTCCTTTTTCTTCTTGATCAAACTGGCTATGGTTTATCAATTTTCTTAATTCTTTCAAGGAACCAGTTTCTTGTTTCATTGATCTGTTCTACTGTTTTTTTTGGGGGGGGGCTTTGATAGCATTAATTTCTTCTCTAATCTTTATTATTTCCTGTCTTCTGCTGGTTTTGGGTTTTATTTGCTGTTCTTTTTCCAGCTCCTTAAGGCATAAGGTTAGGTTGTGCATCTGAGATCTTTCTTCCTTCTTTAGGAAGGCCTGGATTGCTATATACTTTCCTCTTATGACCACCTTTGCTGCCTCCCAGAGGTTTTGGGTTGTGGTGTTATCATTTTCTTTGACTTCCATATACTTTTTAATTTCCTCTTTAACTGCTTGATTAGCCCATTCATTCCTTAGTAGGATGTTCTTCAGTCTCATCTGATATACTCATCTCAATACTTTATACCGCTGGATAAAGTATTTGTTACCTTTCCAAATTTTTTCTTATGGTTGATTTCGAGTGTCATAGCATTGTGGTCTGAAAATATGCACGGTATGATCTCAATCTTTTTGTACTTACTTAGGGCTGATCTGTGTCCCAGTATATGGTATATTCTGGAGAATGTTCCATGTGCACTGGAGAAGAATGTATATTCTGCTGCTTTAGGATGAAATGTTCTGAACATATCTGTTAAGTGCATCTGGTCCAGTGTGTCATTCAAAGCCATTGTTTCCTTGTTGATTTTTTGATTAGATGATCTATCCATTGTTGTGAGTGGGGTGCTGAAGTCTCCTACCATTATGGTATTACTATTGATGAGTTTCTTTATGTTTGTGATTAATTGGTTTACGTATTTGGTTGCTTCTGCCTTTGGACCATAAATGTTTACAACTGTTAGGTCTTCTTGGTGGATAGACCCCTTGATTATGATATAATGCCCTTCTGCATCTCTCGATACAGTCTTTATTTTAAAGTCTAGATTGTCTGATATGAGTATGGCTACTCTGGCTTTCTTTTGTTGGCCATTAGCATGATAGATCGTTATCCATCCCCTTATTTTCAATCTGAAGGTGTCTTTAGGTCTAAGTGGGTCTCTTGTAAATAGCATATAGATGGCTCTTGTTTTCTTATCCATTTTGTTACCCTATGTCTTTTGATTGGAGCATTGAGGCCATTGACATTTAGAGTACTGAAAGATATGAATTTATTGCCATTATGATGCTTGTAGAGTTGGAATTTCTGGTGGTGTTCTCTGGTCCTTTTTGATCTTTTGTTGCTTTGGTATATATATACATATATACCATATATATATATGTATATGTATGCTTTGGTATATATATACACACACCATATATATATATGTATATATATATATTTTTTGTTGTTGTTGTTTATCTGGGAAACTTTTTATCTCTCCTTCTATTTTGAATGACAGCCTTGCTGGATAAAGAATTCTTGTCTGCATATTTTTCTGATTCTAGCTGCTTTTCTTCTGTTAAGATATTTTATTTTAGGGTGTTCCATTATCTAGGTAGGGAGAAACTTTTTATTTATTTTTTATAAATATATATTTATTTTGGGGGTGGGGAACAGAGAGAGGGAGAGAGAGAATCCCAAGCAGGCTCTGATGTCAGCACAGAGTCTGATGCAGGACTCGAACTCACAAACCGTGAGATAACGACCTGAGCCAAAGTTGGACGCTTAACCCACTGAGCCACCCAGGTGTCCTGGTATGGAGAAACTTTTAATTTATTATGCTAGGGATTTAGTTTCTTCATTCCCATGTCGACATCAAAGGATGTTGGTGGGGGTCTACTCTACATAGTCACTCAGAGTCCAAGGATAACATAGGCCCCCCCATCTGGTAGTTGCACCAACTGGGTTAGGAATCTCTTTTTGGAGCTCTTGCTCTCGACATTCTGACTTTGAGTTCCCTTTTCTTTTCCAGAACTTGGGGATTTCCCCTTCTCTCTTTTGAGCTCAGCTGGGTGCTAAATGATTTTACATTTTCTACATTTATATCCATTTGAAGCAGCAGAAGAACATTCCTTTAATTAAAACTTCATGTTGCCAGAAGTTGAATGTTTTAAGAGGTTATATTCTAAAACATTTTAGATCCCAACTTTCCTATTTATTTTGTGTACGAATTTACATCTCAGAGCCAACTGCCAGAGCGCTCAGATTCCAAGCATCCAAAAATTAGCATATCCTATTTCTGCACATTCTGGGTTTTCTTAGGCTGTCAGTTTCCATCATCAGTCGGCTACTTCTCTGGATATCTGCAAATATTTCTGGGGTCCATTACCACAGCAATTCATTTTATTAAACAATAGCCACCCATAGAGGTCATGGGACATCCTTCCAGCAAAAATTTAACAGTGTTTACCTACGAGGTATGTGCTATGCCCTGGAAGGAAAATAAAGATGAGGAAGCCTCAGATACGGCCCCAAGTAGCACACAGTCTGGTAGGAGAGACAGGACATGTATGTAAATAACCTTTATATAGGTGGACCATGATAATGGCTGAAGAAACTCAGGAGCAGCAGAATGCTTTCAGGATTCAGAGGGGACACACTCATTTATAGATGGAGAAACCAGAGAAGGCTTCATGGAAGTGGTGTTTGTACTGGTGCTCAAGGATGGTGTGTTAGCTTTCCATTGTTAGCCTAACAAATTACCACAAGTTTAGTGCACGGACACAACACCTTGTAAGGTACAGCATGGGGCTATTGTGAACAATACTGCATAGCCTGTTTGAAAGCTGCTAAGAGAGTTACTGTCCTGAAGTTCTATAGGTCAGAAGTGCGAGTACAGTGAGGCTCCTCTGGGTCCCTTGCTTAGTTTCACAAGGTCAAAATCAAGGTGTTGGGAGGGCTGCATTCCGTTCTGGAGCCCCTAGGGATGAATCTCAGGTTGCTTAGTTCCTTGTGGCAACAGGACCGAGGTCCCATATCCCTGCCAGCTGTCATCTGGGGGCCTGTCTTTGCTCCTAGAGGCCACCACATTCCCCCCTGTGTTTTATATGTCACCCTCTTCAGCAGTGGGAGGTGAGTCCCTCTCAGGCTTTTAATCTCTCCTTCTGCTACATCTCTTCTGACCCCAGCTGGAGAAAGTTCTCTGCTCTTAAGGGCTCCCGTGATCATATCTCCACCTGGAGAGTCTAGGCAACGCTCCCTGTTTTCAGGTCTGTAACCTACATTGCACCTGCAGAGTCCCCTTTGCCATGCAAGGTAACTAACATGTTTACAGGATCCTGGAATTAGGCCGTGGGCATCTTTGGAGCACCATCACCTGGTGCCTACCCCTGATGGTTAGAATTTACACATGCTGGGCCACGTCAGAGGGTTCCTCGTGCAGAGGGAATGGAGAGGACAAACCGTGGAGGCAGGAGACCACGTGCAAGGAGAGTGAGAACAGCTGGCTTTTCTAGAGTATAAAATGGCCAGCTTCCTCCAAATGATGAGATACGTGGGCAAGCTCTTGGGTAGAGTCAGACCTTCTGAACGAGAGTAAGGCAGCCACAGACCCCCGAGGGCCTGGAGAGTGACGTGCCATTGCATCAGCACCGCGGGTGAAATTGCTGTGGTAGCGCTTCTACGCTTCCTGCGCAGACTTCCTTCCTCGCGATTTAACCGTGTAAAAGCTGGGCGCCTTCAGTAAGTAACTTTTACATATTATTACATATCCGTTGCACAAAGTAGTGGCGAATCAGAAGAACGTAATAATCACCCATCACCCGAAACTCTCAGAACTGTTGCTATGTGAGATGCTAATGCTAATGCTTTGTGAGATGCCTTTAAAAGTTAGTAATGCATGCACTCAGCTTTCCATGTCTATTAATATTCTCCCTCAATGTTATTTTTAATGGCTATGTGGTTTTCTATTGTATGGGTGGCACCACAGTTTGTTTACTGCGTTCCCCGATGTTGACATTTGGCTCCCTCCCAAGTTGCTTTACTATCATAAACAACTCTGAGATGAACACGACAAGAATTGTTTTTACGGGGCATGTTGACCAGGATGTCAGCAGACCCTCGGCGGGACTGCAGAGGGGGGCCTGGGTGTGGTCCCAGCTGTAGGGTGCGTGGCCCCTTTCCCAGTTTCTTCACCCAGGCCTCTCGGCTGTGCCCAGGTGTGTGGTTTGTTGTTAACTTGATCCAGCTGCACCCGAGGGTTCTGCCTGGGACCCTGGAGCTGTGGCAGGAGGAGGGGCATGGAGCAGGGGCTGAGGGCTACGGAGGGCAGTGGGAGCTCAGGTGCGGGGGGGGGGGGGGAACCTGACGCAGGTGTGGGGGGCTGGGCAGGCCCTGAGTCCTGGTGAGAGGGGGCCTCTAGGGAGACTCAGCCGAGCTTCCCAGGAGGTCTCTTGGAAGTTGTTTCCCTTGGAAGGAAAGGGAAGAAAACAGCAAAGGCATGTTGCTTTAACAGGCTGTAGGGAGGATGAACAAACCGTGGCTGCAGGCTGTAACTAGGACAGTGACAATATTTGTGCTTCCTTGGCTGCTTCCAACTCCTGCTACCCTGTTTTCTCCTCCCCTGCCTCCAGCTGCCTGAGCAAAATGGAAGGTCTGAGTGGGAGACCGCACAGGGATCTTTCTGGGGCCATGGAAACATTCTGTCTGTTAAATGGGGTGTGCGTTTTGCATCTATTAAAACTCACGGAATGGTGCACTTAAGGGCTATGTATTTCACTGCATATAAATGATCCTCAATATTTAACAAAAAAATTAAGGGTTCTACGTTTGCAAACCAGCAGGATCTTGCAATTTTTGTGCAAGGGAACAAATGGTTTAAGGCGGAGTACAAACAGGAAGGAAGGCCCAGGAGGGGCTGACCTCCTCGGTATCCAAGTGAGGGGATCCCTGGTGAGAGGCTCAGTGTAGTGGGCTCTGACCCTCAGCCCTCATCTGCACAAAGGAGACAAAGCCCGCCTTGCAGGGGGGTGCTGTGGTGCAGGTTTAAGATCCTGTATAAGACAGCCGAGCACCGGGTCTGACGAAGGACAGGGAGTGAACATGTGGGAACCATTCCTAAAACTTTGCCAGGGATATCAGGCTGCTGCTGTGCTCTGTGATTCCCTATGCAGGATGGGGAAGAGTCAAGGGTTCCCCTGGGAAGAGGGGAAAGAAGCTAGGCCTGGGGATGCTTCTAAGTATTTCTGAGTGCCAGGAAACCCCCCATCCAGGACTGCTACCCTATGCCTTGGCAGGGTGGGCACTAGGGGAAGGGGCGAGTGGGGAAAGACTCTAAGGGGGCGAGGCAGGGCTCCAAGGACTTGGCAGTTCTGACCGAAGGTGGTAGCACGGGGTGCAAAGCCGGCAAAAAGGAAGGGCCCCGTAGCCCCGCGGGGGCGCAGTGCTGGTCACATGACTCTTCTTGAGGCCGGCCAACCCCACCCTTTATTCTGCTGCCTGTAAAATAAACCTGGTTACAACAATAAAGTATTAATCTAAAGTAAATTTTGGAGAGATTATAGAAATACACATCTGCTTTAGCTTTATATTATTCATACTTGAACAGCAAGCTGCACGTGTTAAAGTCTAGTTCCTGAGAACGCACGAATAGGCTACGCTCGTGTTGATATCTGTACCCACTACTACTATAGGGCTCACCACGCACCCTGTAATAAGTTAAATCAACAACGATGAACCAACCATAAGTTATTACCAAAGGCTTAGAAGAGCAGCAATTTAAAATCATGACAACAGGGGGCGATCCTCTGATTATAGTGAGTCCTTCTAAACCTACTGGGGACCTGCAGTGAGTTTTTTGGACATAGGCCTCATAGAGTCCACAGGATGGCCTTGTACTGCATGGCTGCCCTCTTCCTGGGGAGAACAGTGAGTTGGGGTCCACTGTAAAACTGAGTAAATTTTATTAAATTTTTTTTTAAATTTATTTTTGAGAGAGATACATAGAGCGTGAGTCGGGGAGGGGCAGAGAGAGAGGGAGACAGAATCCAATGCAGGCTCCAGGCTGTGAGCAGTCAGCACAGAGCCCAATGTGGGGTGGAACCCACGAACCCGGTGAGATCATGACCTGAGCCGAAGTTGGATGCTGAACCGACTGAGCCACCCAGGTGTCCCTAAAACTTAGTAAGTTAATTTTTTTTTATTAGAGAGAGAGAGAGAGAGAGAGAAAGCATGAGTGGGGGAGAGGGGCAGAAGGAGACAGAGAATCTCCACACTCAGCATGGAGCCCAACTCAGGGCTCAATCCCACAACCCTTGGGATCATGACTTGAGACAAAATCAAGAGACACTGAACCAACTGAGCCACCCACGTGCCCCAAACCTTAGTAAATTTTTAACATGAGTTTACAAATCCCAAATAATAGTAATTCACTTAATAACTCATTAGATAGGTATTTGCTAAGTAATCTTTTGATGTAAAATGAAATTATATACAAATGAAAGGGAGGGTCGGTGAGTGATTTACCAGAACCCTCCCAGCACTCCATGGGACTAAATATTATACACTGCAAAGCCTTGGCCTTGAGCCATGGACTTGCCTCAGCTGGTTATTGAAAATGCAGCTTCTAGCCCCCCGCCCCCCCCTTGCAGAGATTATAGGAGTTAAAAGTGGGATCTAGGAATCTGCACTTTAAACAAGCTCTTGAAGGGATGCTAATGTTAAATGGTCCATAAGTAGGAAATGATTGAGAATGCCCCGGAAAAGAGGGGGTCACTCTAGGCCAGGTGCCGTGCACACCTGCTATTCTGAGAATGTCTCCAGCATGCCTGTGTGTTTCTTTATGAGTTTTGGGTGTATCAGGGGTTAGGCTGGTTCCTACAGCCAGAAGCAGGGAAGGCAGTGAGGAAGGGCCCAAACACGGTGGGCTCTCTATTTGGGAAGAATGTTGTGGTTGGTCAATGAGTGGTGACAGCCTAGAGAGAACTCAGGGCCTCTCACTGAGGGTGGGGCTGAGGGATGAGAGACTTAGAAGTTGAGGAGAGAGGGGAAGAGGGAGAGCACCATGGAGAAGACTGGAAAGTCATGGGGGAAGTAGCAAAGGAAAAGTAATGCGCACAGCACCAATTACCTACCTCATTCACAGCTCTGAGCTGGGCACTAGCATACCCTCCTACATGTGGGGAGATGGTGCTGGGCAAGGTTAACCAATTGGCTAAAATGAATATGGATGTCAGGTTTCCATTCCAGGCTCATACAGTTCCTGAGCTCTTCTCTTTACCTAATGCTTCGTAAAGCAAGTAAATGATTTGTAGCCACTCCAGCCAATGTTTTATCAGTATTTTATTCATGCACCCAGCATGATTGAGCTTCTACTAAGTGTGAGGTGCTGAGATAGGGGCAGGGGTTTGATTGGTAAATTAAAAAGACACTTTCTGAGACTGAGTTACGTGTAACTCTAACTTTGCAAATAGTTGCAAGAACTAAAAAGGAAAATCACAGGCTTCATAAGCAAGACAGCAGGGGCTCTTAATTTAGACTGGGGGAATCAGAAAAGTCTCTGCAAGAATGTGATATTTGAGTTGAGACTTGAAAGATGGGTAGGAATTAGCCAAGCTCAAGTGTGAAGAAGAATGTTCCAGAACTATACTTCCCAAAGGAACTTTCTGTGATGATAGAAATATTCCATATCTGTGCAATCCAACATGGTAGCCACAAGACACATGTGATGATTGAGCACTTGAAATCTGTCTAGTGTGACCGAGGAACTGAAGTCTTTTTTTTTAATGCTTTATTTTGATTTCTGAGAGAGAGAGAAAGAGAGTGAACTAGTGGGAGAGGGGCAGAGAGAGAGGGAGACAGATGATCCAAAGTGGGCTCTGTGCTGACAGCAGCAAGCCTGATGCGTGGCTTGAACTCATGAGCCATGAGATCATGACCTGAGGTGAAGTCAGATGCTCAACTAATTGAGCCACCCAGGCACCCCAAGGAACTGAATTTCTAATTTTATTTAATTTCAGTTGATTTGAATATATATATATATATATAGAGAGAGAGAGAGAGAGAGAGAGAATGAGAATGTGTCACATGTGTCTAGTGGCCATTATATTGGGCAGCACATCTCTAGAACCAAGTGAAAGTTTGTGCAAAGCACTTGAGTTCAAAAAGGCTTCTAGAATGTTGGGTAAAAGGGGGAGGCAGGAGGCGGGAGCAGGCAAGGCCTGGAGGGAATGGTGTTCAGAGTGCAGGCACCTGTGGGCTTCATGGGGTTTTCAGTTTTATAGCTATGGGGACGTTGAAGGGTTTTGAGAAAAGGAATACTGTGGTCAGTTTTATATTTTAAGAAAATTGCTCAGGCACCTGGGTGGCTCAGTTGGATTGAGCATCTGACTTTGGCTCAGGTCGTGATCTCACAGCTCGTGGGTTTAGGCCCTGCATCGGGCTCTGTCCTGACAGCATGGAGCCTGGAGCCTGCTTTGAGTTCTGTGTCTCCCTCTCCTTCTGCCCCTCCCCTTCTCATGCTCTGTCTCTCACTCTGCACTGTGGCAAAAGCATTATAGCAGGTGAAAGTGGGAGAAGAGAAACCAAGGATGAAGAGATGCTGGTGGTTCACTGGAAATGATGACAAGTGGGTGGATTTGTGGTCTAGTTTTCAGGTAGAACTGATGGAACCCATGGTTTGAAAGGCACAGAATCTGGCTTCCTCGATCTGTGTTGTCTAATATGGTAGCCACCAGCCCCTGTGGCGACTCACATTTAAATTCATTAAAATAAATGAAATAAATGGTGTTGCTTGCCTGCACTGGGCACATTTCATGGGCTCAGTGACCACATGGGCCCACTGGCTGCCATTATGGGACAGCGAAGCTTTAGTGACCTTTCCCACCATCGCAGAAACCTCTACTGGATAGTGCTGAGGTCACTTGGAAAAGTATTTACAATAGGATCTAGAAAAGATCAAAGAGGTCATCAGGTCAAACACCTTCATGTTAGAGGTGATGGGCCAGAGGACACTCAGCTGATGTCCCTAGAGTGGTACATACACCAGGTTCTCAGCCAGCAGCCTCCTCCACTCGCAAGCTTTGTAAGCATCACTGGCAGAAACACCAGCTTCCCAAAGGGTTTTGCTTCCCAAGGGAAAAGCCTTGCTTCAAGAACAAGAACAGAGCACTTCTTGCTTTTCCCCAAGTTTTGTCCGGAGGAGGGGGATGGGAGCAGGGGAGAAGGGCATGCGGATGGCCTGATGACCCCATTGACAGAAGGTTAAGTAAAGAGCTACTGGCAGTGGCTGAGTAAGCAAAGCCCTCTGGAAGTCTCAGGCCTGATTCTGATTCAGACCATTTAATCATTGCATAGTAGCCTGGAAGAGTGAGATACAAACAGCAAGACGCAACCGCCATTATTGTTTCTAGCTAGCATGGCCCAGTGCTGGAGGCCCAGGGACCAGGGTTTCCATCCCTTCTGCAGAAAAGAACTTGCGGCCTTCTGAGACCACACTGCACACGGCGGGGCCCATTTTGTCATTCAGCCCTATACCCTCGCTTGGTGTCTCCAAAGACATCGCAAAGAAGTGGGTGCCAAAGAACTACCACCGGCTTACACTTTACATATGAGTCTAGACCCCAAGTAGGTCTTGTTTCCAGAGAAGCAAAAAGAAACAATAAGGAAAAAAAAAACCTGAGCTAGCAAAGCTTCCTGGTGACTTGGTAATTCTGGGAACAATGAAGTGAGTACACAGGAAGTAGGTAAAAAGAGAAAGAAAAAAAAACTTGTTTTTGTCACCTCTGAGCTTTTGGTTATGGTCAGGGCTTAGTTTCAGATAAGTCAGGTGGTAGAAGGGGAGGGGGAGGCTGCCTGAGAGCGGGCTTGGGAAGTTGAGGAACACACAGTGGAAGCCAGCAGATGTCTAAGGGCCTGTGATGCTCCAGGACCTTGACTTGCTGAACCTGAGACAGCTTCCCTGTGGACAGTGGCATGGGTTTCTCTCCATCTCCCCTCCCAGCTCAGGCTGCTCAGGACTGCAGGACTCAGGTTCGCAGCTCACAGTAGACAGCCATATTCCCCCTTGATGAAGGTAGGTGTGTTCTGATGACCTTTCAGCATTTCCTGCCACTCTCTGCCTTCTTGGACTATGGGCAGACGACCCATTATTATGACACAGTAATATGTCCTCTCCTTCAGTCAACGCTTGGATTCACATCTCTCCTATTAGTGTTGTCATCAGTGTTTGAACAGGGCAACCATCAGCTGAGCGCTGTGTGCTGGGCACTGTGGTGAATGCTTCTCGTGCATTAGCTCAAATAAACATCTCAATACTCTGTAGGACTATGTTATCTCCACTTTACCAGTGAGGAAAGTGAGGCTCAGAAAAGTTAGAGCAACCATATGATCCAGCAATAGCATTCTTCAGTATTTACTCAAATGAGCTGAAAACTTATGTCCACACAGAAACCTGCACATGGATGTTTATAGCAGCTTTATTCATAATTGCCAAAACTTGGAAGCAACCAAGATGTCCTTCAGTAGGTGGAGAGATAAATAAACTGTGGTATAGCTAAACAGTGGAATATTATTCAGTGCTAACAATAAATGAGTTATCAACTCATGAAAAGACATGGGGAAACCTTAAATAGATATTACTAAGTGAAAAAAGCCAACCTGATAAGGCTACATATTGTAGGATTCCAACTACATCCCATTGTGGAAAAGGCAAAACGATGGAGACAATAAAAAGACAAGTGGTTGCCAGGGGTTCAGGGGAGGGATGGATGAATAGGTGGGACACAGAATTTCCAGGACAGTGAAATCATTCCCTATGACACTATAATGGTGGATACGTATCATTTTTTATTTGTCCACATCCACAGAATGTACAATACCAAAATGAACCCTGATGTAGGCTATTGGCTCTGGGTGACGATTTGTCGGTGTAGGGTTCATTGATTGTAACAGATATGCTGTTCTGAAGGGGGAGGCTGTTGCAGGGATTGAGGTATATGGAATGCTGTGATTTCCATTCAAGTTTTCTGTGAACCTAAGAGCGCTCTAAAAAATAAAGTCCATATTAAAAAATGTTTCAGTACCTGTCCAAGGTCATAGCACTAGTGAACAAGGGGACTGGGACCCAAATGCTGGACTCTTTAATTCCAAATACAGTAAAACCTTGGATTGTGAGTAACTTCTGCAAGTGTTCTGTAAGATGAGCGAACATTTCTAGTAAATTTTAACTTGATAAATGAGGGATGTCTTGTAATATGAGTAGTACATGATGCCAAATGTCACATGATCACAACTGCATCGATGGTTCTTGAAATTCGGTTTGATAAACAAATGCTTTGGATTACAGGCATGCTTCTGGAATGAATTATGCTCACAAACCAAGGTTGTTCTGTACCATATCCTTCACCTTCATGCTATCCCACCTCACTATAGTCTTTTGTACCTCACAAGTAGTTTTATTTTTCACTGTGATTCCATGATGTGGCGATTAATTCCATTTTCCAGATAAGGAAGTAGGCTCAGAACGCCTAGCCAACTCACTTGAGTCACCAACTTGATGGGGGAGTAGCTGAGTGGGAACTTGAATCTATGTCAACGGATTCAAAACTCTGTTCTTATCAGATAACACTTTGACCCTCTGATCTAGAAACTCAGTTGGCCTCGAAACACAAAGTAGTGTCTTGACTGATTGCCTCCACCTCCCACGTACTACATTGCTCCATGTTGAGTTATTCCATCAGCTGCTGAAAGTGGATGGAGCCCTGTGAGTCCAGGACTTGGGTCATGTCTCCACCAAGGCAAGATGCACAAAAAACAGCTTTGTCACTGGTCCACACCCTGAATAAAGGGGTGTGTGATAAATGCAGAGAAGGGATCAGGGATGTAACTGGGCTCCCTTCACTTCTCACCAGAGAAGGCTCAGTTTTTCCTGTGAAGATAATGTGATTCTGGGCTGGCCAGACCTCCTGGTTTTGTGGGGGGAAACTTGCAACAGGGATGGAGAGGCTCTTTGGAAACACCGGGAACATTCAGGACTCCCTTCTTTCTGTGTCCCCTCTTTGGAGGGAAGTTTGACAATGCCTTCTCCTCCTCTGTGGGCTGAAATGTGCCTGAAATAAATCCTGACTACATTGGTCTTCCCCTCCTCCTTGTCTTTCTTCCCTTTGCTTCTAGGTCATGCCCCCTTCCCTGTTCACTCAGGAAAGATGGAGGCTGCTGGCCATGTCTGTAGGATTCCATGTCTGTCAGTCTGGCACCTCTCTTTCTTGGCCAAAATCTACACTCTAGCTCAATGATTTCACTGTTCTATGGGGCGGTGGGGGGACAACCTGCGAGACAGTAAAATATTGAGTGCACAGCCACCCTGCTGTGGAAAAGGAACTCAAAACTTAGGTGATAACCATTGAGGCTGCCAATGTGGAGTTAGGCAGGTTGTGCACTGTCCAAAGGTGGATGGTGGGGGAAGGAGTGATGAGTGGGGTCTGAGATAGAGACCTTCGTGTCTTGACCGAGCCGTGCCACCTCAGTCCAGAGAGGTGTTCTAATAAACACAGAAGTGCCAGGTGGCCTGAGGTGGTTTAGAGAGCAATGGTGATCACTGTTCATAATCAGCATTACTGTTATTTTTATTCCTAAATACTATTTGGCATAGCATGGAAAGGGGCTGGGCTTGGGAGTCATGTCCTGGGTTCAATCTAACTTCTCCACGTACCAGAGGTAAGAACTTTGTAAGTCTCTTGGCCTCAATGCATCACCCCAAAATGCTTCCAAATACATATGTTCATACACACACACACACACACACACACACACACACACACACACACACACCAAAGAACAAAGGCTCTGTAAGGAAAGCAAAGCATGGGTCACCATTCTTGTTTAACAGAGGTAAAGTTAAGTGATTTGCTCAAGGGCACTGAGTTGTAAATGGCAGAGAAAGGATGGAAGCTGGTCTTCTCTCTTGGCTCCAGCACAGCTCACCCCCACCCCCACGTGCACACGAAGTGCTTCATACCTGTGTGTACCAGCATGATGTTCAGAGCACTCACATGTTCATTATCTTACGTGAGTTTCAAGGAGAAGCAGGTGAGGAGGATGGTGGATGCATTTAGGGTGATCAGACAGATGTCTGTTTTATCCAACACTAGGGCATGCGTATCCAGCATTAGCCACGAGTACAGTTAGGGAACACAGTTCACCAGCCATTTGCTGAACGATATTCTTTAGTTTTTGCAGAGACCTTTGCAGTTCCAAATGCACTTCCAAATATAATATTGAAGATCTCGTTTGATCTCTACAGCTCAGGAAGGAAGTGACTGTTTTGCAGATCAGGGGGTGGGGGCTGTGAGGAGCAGGCTGGCCAGAGTGCACCCATCTGAAGGGCCAGAAGTGCCACCCAAACGGCGTTATAGTGCTGAGCCAGCACCCTCCCCAGGACACCCTTTACCAAGTCCATGGCTGCCTTTCTGTGTATCTGTGTATCCCCACCTATTCTCTCTCTCCCTCTCTTCCCTTCACACACACACACACACACACATGCACGCACACACTCTCTCTCACACATTCACACTCACACATCATTAGGCTATAGACTTGGACCTCCCGCCCCCGACCTGGCCACAAACACACATCCTAGAGGTGGGGTGTAGACTTTAGCCCCCTCCATACATGTACACACACACACACACACACACACACACACACACACACACACACATACCAGCTGTGGGGTGTAGGCTTGGACCACAGCCTGCTCCCTCCAGGGTGGAAACTTTCCTTTGCCTCAGCCCCTCTCCTATACACAGGGCTGGCTCTCCCCTACACACAGACCCGGGCTGTCCTCATCCCGAAAAGGCAAGGAAGGTCCTGGAAGCTGGAGTCGTGGAGGAGGCATCGGGGAAGCAAACTTACCAACTTCCCGACTTGGTGGTCACATAGGCTTTTCTGTTTTTACTTCATTGGACTTTACAGCTATCGGGGAAATACACAGAACTTAGTCGGGTTTCTTTCTAAGTAAGAATCAACAGGGGCGCCTGGGTGGCTCAATCGGTTGAGCGTCCAACTTTGGCTCAGGTCATGATCTCGCAGTTCGTGAGTTCAAGCCCCGCGTCGGGCTCTGTGCTGACAGCTCAAAGCCTGGAGCCTGTTTCAGATTCTGTGCCTCCCTCTCTCTCTCTGACCCTCCCCCGTTCATGCTCTGTCTCTCTCTGTCTCAAAAATAAATAAACGTTAAAAAAAAAAAAAGAATCAACAGGCCTCCTGTATCATGTCTTCTAGGACCTTCCAAGCCCCAGAAACACTTCTGTTTGCAGTCTCCTCACCAAAGGCCCTCAGAGCAAGGCCTAAAGGCCCTGTGGCAGTGGCTGCAGCCTCGCTTCCTCTTCTAGGGGCTGCTCTGTGTTAGGGCCCTGGTGAGGAAGGTGACCCTTTAAGAGCTCTGGATATTTTCAGTCATGGAGCATTCATGTGACCTGGAATGGGAAAGGGCTTAGGGGGAGCTCTGTGGGTTTTCTCTTATTCCTAGACCCTCAGTGGAGCAGAAATTCCAGGCTGTGTGTATTTTTTTAAAGGTTAACTTATTTTTGAGAGAAAGTGGCAGGGTAGGGTAGAGAGAGGGAGACACAGAATCTGAAGCAGTTTCCAGGCTCTGAGCTGTCAGCACAGAGCCTGATGCAGGGCTCAAACTCACAGACCATGAGATCATGACCTAAGCCAAAGTCGGACACTTAACTGACTGAGCCACCCGGGAGCCCCTGCGTTGTGTGTATTTAGAGAAGGCCACAGGAACCCTGAGAGAGGAAGGTAACACACTGGCCTCCATTCTGATGGGTACCTGGGAGTTCAGAGGCTTCTCCTTTCTATTCCTGATGCTCCAAACCCAGGACTCTGTCCAGGGGCTCCCCTAGCTGTGCCAGGGAGAGAGGGGAACCCAGCAGCAGAGTCTCTCATGGGCCTGGCTTTGGACCTGAGCTGTCACCCACCTCTGCCCCTGCCAAGTCTGCAGGTATTTCCAGAATGTCTCTTGTGGGTGTGCTGTGCTTTCCTCAGCCCCGGGGGAAATTGCTGCACTCTGGGTCACTTAAGGAGGGACCTGAGAGATGGTGATGCCAGCCTGGCCCCTGGTGCATAGGACTACCCAGTAAATACTCAGGAAGTGGGTACTTATTCCTGGCTGATATCAATAGCCCGTTGCTGACTCTGTATGTGAGCTTTCATTCCAGCCCCAGCTATAGCTACACCAGGCCACGTGGCAGCCCCCAAGGGTGTGAAAAGAACAGAAAGCAGGCATCACAGTCTGCTGATTTAATTACTGCTCAACAGAGCAGCCGAGGTTTGGTCTGGAAAGCTCCTAATGGCAGGTCTGTCTGTGCAACAAGAGCAGACATTGTGAGCTTTAAATAAGGGGTTGACAGGCCACTGCTCACAGCAATGTCAGACCAGCCAGTCAGGGCAGACTCCTCTGGCTTCCGCTCACTTTCTTTTTGGCCTCAGGCATCAGGCGTGGTGCTCAGATGAGCTCCACACTGGCCTGGAGGAGCCTGTGGCCAGGATGGGTAGAGTGAGATGGGCCAGCCCCTCTGCGAAAGCCGAGACTCTATTGTGATGTCCAAAATGTGCATGTTCTTTTCATTTATCCACTCAAACGTTTATCAAGCACCTAGCGTTTGCCAAATGCCGTCCTTCCCTGGGGACATGATCATGAATGGGGTCCTTTCCTGGGGATGTGATCGTGAATGGTGAATCTGGTGGTGAATGGTCAAACACCCTGTCTTTGTGAGACTTTTTGTTCTCCAGTGCACTTCAGCCGGTGCTTGTGCCTGGCTGTGAGTTCATGGAACAAAGGAGGGCTCTCCAGCCAGTGTTCTTGTGCATCATGTGGAATTTGGCCCCAGGTCTGAGGTGACTTCAGTGTTGACCCTCAAAACCCCCAGTGAAGGAGTGTGGTCCTGTTTGCATCCCACTCCCCAGGCAAATCATGGCTGCCCTACATGGCCTGAGGGGCCAGTCAGTCCAGTGGCCACCGCTCATGCTCCCCCAGGTGTCCACTTTGTGCATGTGCGTGTGTGTGGTTGGGTAATTTCATTTGTGTTCAAGCTAGAGGTCAGTGCCTCATTTATCCTACTTAGTTTTTTTTTTTCTCCTAAATCGGGATTATTTTCTTTTTCTTGATCAAGTTGAAGGCCTTGCTTTTTCTTTCTTTTTATGATGCTAGTGTAACTTTATTTTAAAAATTTTTAATTGAGAGATAGTTGACATGTAACATTATGTAAGTTTCAGGTGTGCAACATAATGATGAGAGAGAGAGAGAGAGAGAGAGAGAGAGAGAGAGAGAGAGAGAGAAAGTGAGAAATGATCACAATATGTCTGTTTAACATCCACAACCACACATAGTTACACTTTCCTCTTTCTGGCCCAGATGGCCAAACACACACAGCATGTGTTTTGTGGGGGAAGGGCAAACTTTTCTCTGTAAGGACTGGCTGTTATTTCAGATCTTCTCAGGGAGGAAACTCATAGGCAGCCGACGCATTTCCCGGGGCATGTATGTAGACTGAACTGTAGGATGTCATGACCCATCCGCTTGCATCGGGGCTGTTCAGAGACGCCACGCAAGGCCTCTGTCAGGGCTCTGGGGGCTGCCCCACTCCACCCCTCCTTCTACCCAAGCCAGCGAGAAGGAGCCACGCCATCTCCCCACGGACCGCTCTGGGTACACATCCCTTCCTTCGGCCTCCGTGGCATTGCTCTTGCCCTTGAAGCCTTCAGTCTGGTATGGCTGAGAATGAAGAACCATGCAACGCGGTGATGTTAGCATGGAGAGGATTCAGACAGGACACCTGAACACCAAAGGATCAGATGGCCGGTTCCCTCTCTCTGTGTTATTCTCCGTTTACTCTCCCAATTTCTTGTCTCACGTACTTTCATTTGAAACTAATAATGAGGGTCAACTCCGTGCCGGGTGCTGCATTTGTATGAATTGTTTGGCCCAGTATCTCCATGGTCTGACCTCAGATCTCCTGCCCCAGTCACTGCAGTATGCAGACCCTCCAGGACAGGTGATGCCCATGTCATGCGTGTCTCATTCACGGTCAAGGCTAAACTTTGTCCTTGAACCTGTCATTCAATTAGTTCAAGAAGGTGGCTGACATTTTTTTGTTTCTTGCTTATAAGACCTGAGGCTCCACCTCTCCATGCCCTTGGGTGAAACCTGCCCAGGCCTATAGCCCACAGGTCCCATAAGCATCACTTGCCTTTTCTAGGTCCACCATCATAGATGCCCCCAAAAGGGACCCTCCCTGGGGGGGGGGGTTGATGGCAAAACTACCCATGAAGTCCTGCTCCAATGTCCATTCTCTGCATGATCTTTAGGCAAGTTCATAAAGCCTCAGTCTCATCATCTGGGAAATGGAAGTAAAATGAGAATCTACCTCATGCTGCTGTTGCTGAATTATGTGCTGTATCTTGCTGTAGTCATTTAGCAGAGTTGACACATAATAAGCACTCAACAATTACTACCTATTATAGGTCCACAGCCTGTTATCTACAACTATAAAGTAGAAAAAGCTCTGAAAATTGTATGGTTGGTGTCAAAACTCATTTGGAAGCAAAGCCTATCCTGAAGTGGCACACAGCTATATTTAGAAATGCTAAAGAGCGAGTGCTCTGGAGCCCGCGGGGGCTGTTACATGATGTACACGCTGCATTTCCCGTCTAAACTCTGAAGCATTCTGAATTCTGAAACACACCTGGTTCCCAGGGTTTCAGATAAGGGATTGTGAACCTAGACTACTTAGATGTGCAGAGTCAGTATGTCCTCTGACTGACTTTCAGTAGCAGCGACTGTCAGCTCTGGAACTCTGAGAGCCAAAATCCTAGAAGGAATGGAATTAACTCTTTTCTCCTAGAAGAAGTCACAGATTGGTAATGAAGGGCAGAAAGGACCAGGGGTGAGGCCATCAGTTGAAACAATATATTTCTTGCTTCTTTGCTCTTGTGATCATTGGAGAGTTTCTACAGGGATCTGGTCCTGGAAGAGAACTATCTTTTCAGCCCATTTCCGTTCCCAGATCCCAGGGTGCCGTGGTCACTTTCTGCTTGTTCAGTGTTTTGCTAGGCAGAGCTGGGGAAAGGAAAGCAGAACAATTGTCTTGTCTCCAGTAATCTCTGGTCTTACTGAGGATAAAAGGTGTGCACTCTTGAAACAGGTGGGAAATACGTTAGAAGATTAGGTTAGATAGAATATGTTAGAAGATTAAGAAATCAGTGTTCAAGTGAGTAACAGAACTAGTAAGTTCTGTATGTAGGAGTCCAGAAGGAGACCCCCAGGGTGGAGGGGCTAATCTAAGGCCAGTTAAGTCTTAGAAAAGCCCATGGAAGGAGGAATAAAGGAGAGAAGAAGCAGCACTGACATTGGAACAGAAGGAAAAGCGGAGACTTTGGAACTCAGTCTATACCCCTTGAGTCCCAGCTGTGTGGTTTGGACAACCTGGCTAACTTTTCTGAGCCTCAGCTTCCTCACCTCTACAGTAGAGATAGAGATAGTTGATCTCACTCCAGCTACAGTTATTATACATGTTAGGTAAAATACTATATGTAAAGGGTTATCAGAACACCCCTTCTTCTTTTGGTGGCCATTGTCCTTGCCCTTTGTCTTTCAGAATCTTAGCTCTCATTGGTTCCATGGCAAAGGCATATCAGCCAGGAGGAAACAAATAACCAAACAACCATTCAATTGGTCAAAACCTCGAACAGATCTGCCTCTCCCCCCCCCCCACCCCCCCCACCCCTGCCGGGCAACATTTGACAGCTCTCTGGCACTCAGCCCCTCCCATCGCTGTAGTGAAGTCACATCTTCCATCACGCAGTGGACTAGGAGAGGTGGTTGGCCAGTGGAACTTTGCCCTCAAGTCAGAGATATTTGCTCTCAGGAGATCTCATTTTATTTTCTTCTTAGGACCTCTTGGCCTGTTGACACACAGCACCACCCCATGAGAATATTCCCCATAGATGCCAATTGTCCTGCTATCTTGATTCCAATGTCCCTGTCCAGCTTCAATAGGTCATAAAAATACCCAAACTATATAAATCCTACATATCAACTAGGGGAGAGGTCAAGGGGAAATGTAAAACAAAGGAGAGCAGAGGTTATCCTGGTAGAAATGCAGGGTGAGAGAAGGCTGAACCTTATCTAATATAGTAGGAAAAGGGGAAGAAATAGCCGCCAGGGAGGAGTTAACGCCAGAGCCAGCCACCCAAGCAGGGAGCTCAGGAAGGCTGTCTCAGTTCTGAGGGGAAGCATCCGCACCCCAATATCAACACTTTGGAGAGCTGGAACGGAGATGGCTTTGGCCGAAGGGAAGCTTTCATAGTATAGCAGCAGGAGTCTGGGAGCATTATCATCATCATCTAGCTTCATGAAGGATGAAGGTTCACGAGGATCCTTTCTCTTGCGGGGGCTGGTCAGGAAGAGCAGCACCGGCCTCTGTGACCGGTGACAGTGGGGACAGCAGTCTGGCTCACGTAGACAGGATGCTTGGTGGTTTAGATGCAGAGATTGGGGGATTTTGAACACCGAACTGAGACTTGATCTGCATTCACTGGGGTGCCATTGGGCATTGTTGAGAGATCTAACATGGTGACTAAAAATGGTGTGAAAGGAGCCCTGTGATGACAGGTGAGTGTGAATGTTTATATGAGGAAGGGAAAGAAGTCGGGGAAACTAGTAGGAATAAAAAGGAAAGGATGGTCCCTGGTGATTTTTGTTTATTTGTTTATTCCAATTTGTTTTATGTTATTTTATCCACTTAAGTTTTTATATGATTTACTGAGGTGAAATTCACATGCAATTAACCATTGTAGAGGGAACAATTCAGTTGCACTTAGAATAGTCATAACGTTGTGCAACCACCACCTTTCTCAAGTTGTAAACTTCTCCGTTACTCCAAAGTAAGACCCTGTACCCATGAGACAGTTTCTCTCCATTGCCTTCTCCCTCCAGCCCCTGGTAGCCACCAGCAGTCTTCTTTCTTTATGGATTTATCCCTGTGGGATGTCGCATCAATGGAATCACACAGTATGTGACCTCTGGTTTCTGGCATCTTTCACTCAACATGTTTTCGAGTTTCATCCACATTGTAGCACACATCAGTACTTCATTCCTTTTAAGGGCTGAATAGTATTCCATTATGTGGATAGACCAGATTTGTTTACTCGTTCATCTTTAGTGGACATTTGGGGTGTTCCACAATTTGGCTATTGTGGACAGTCAGTAAGAACATATGTGTACAATCCTGATGACATTAAAAAAAATTTATCTATTTATTTATTTTGAGACAGAGAGAGCAGGGGAGGGGAAGAGAGAGAATACCAAGCAGGCTCCACGCTGTCAGTTCAGAGTCCGATGCAGGGCTTGAAACCACAAACCATGAGATCATGACCCGAGCTGAAACCAAGAGTTGGACGCTTAACTGACTATGCACCCAGGCACCCCTCCCCCTCCTGAAGACATTTGGAAGATGACTTTAATACTGTGTCTTTGTGTGTACTTTGCCTGGATGCTGTGAACCTCTGACATGTATTTCAGAGGTTAGGGGCCCAATTTTAGTCACTGGTGAGCCAGGACACCAGCATCAGTAGGCAGAAGAAGCTATACATTGAATATCCCCCATCCTGTTGAAACAGCTCCAAGTCAGCTCAAGAAGCCTGGGAGAGAGAGAGAGCACCATCTGGTCGCAAGCACCTTAGGTTGGGGTCAGAAAGCAGGCCAGTGTTTAAGTGGTGGCCCTGCCACTCCCAGGCTGGGCAGTAGCTTGTACGTCTCTCAGGGTGTGCCGTGACCCCTGCTGGCCTTCCTCATAGTGTGTTGAAAGGCTGAAGGACCTGTCTTCTGGAGGGGCTTCTCAAGCAGTCAAGGATCACGCATTTGTGCTCTATTATTTCCCTGTTAGATGATGTGCAAGCTGACACTTCTTAGTCACCCTCTGTACACTCGTGTGTTAGTCACAAGGCGTTATTTGCAAGTATTAGAAAATGAAAATGTTCAGAAGGCGACTGGGTAGCCCACAGAATTGGAGAAATGAATAATCGGGCTCACAAGGGCAGGGACCGCACAAGAACTGGGTCATTTTTCTGCCTTGCGTGGCTCCACTCAAGGTTCCCGCTCCCAGGAGAGGGTCTGGATGATGGGCTACTCACTGGACCAGGGGAGGGCAAGACTTCCTGACTGAAAGCTCCATCAGGCCTGCCCCCTGCAGGGGAGGAGGTGGCTTTCCAAATGCAAACAAGGGAGCTGGTACCAGAAGGAAGAGGAAGTGAATGCTGGGAGGCCCCAGAACCTCAAATGTCCACCAGAGACAGTCTTCGAACGGTTTGTGCAGAAGCCAGCTGGGGCTCTGGTGCTGCCCTTTTGTGCCACGTTCTGCACGTGAGGTCCGACAGCTCTGCCCGAGAAGTTCGGACCAAATGGCATCTGGCAACTAAAAATACCCTGGGCTCCGGGGAACCAGCAGAAAGAGGTCTTCCGAAGCCAGCCAAGGTCCTCGATGTATGTAGGAAACTATTAATCACACCCTGTGATTCTTCTTGGCAGGAGTTGTCTTTACACTTTAAAAATAAATCAATGTGAACTGAGGCCCACCGGCCCCTCCTTTCTTTAATTATCCATGCCGGAAGTAGTTGGTAACCCCCCCACTGTCCATGCCCCCCACCCTCCAGCAGGGTGCCCTGCTCCATGGGAAGACAAGAATTTCTTATCAGGTCAACAGGAAATTCTATTTTTATTGATGTTAGAATTAAAAACACCAAAGGGAGAGAAAGCACTCTCCTATCCGAGGCGGGCACTAAATTTATCCCCTCCCCGAGGCGCTCCCCTTCGAAATCGTTACTCCCAGCACTCAGTCCTGGGTTTGCTCCCAGCCACGGTGACGCAGGAGATGTGACATCCTGACTTGTTTTTTCCCTCTAACCTGGGGCAGCAGTGCTGCCATGAAGGTCACATGTGGCCGCAGGAGGGCCGTGCTCCATGCGGGCCATGGTCAGGCCTGAGGAGCTACGCCAAAGACGCTCACAAATCTGCTGAGACAGCTACTTCAGAGGTCCTGGCCAAGAGTGGCCCTTCAGCGCCAACACTCCCTTCCCCCAAACAGTTAGGAGAACAGCATTGGTTTGCTGTGAGAAACCAGCCTCAGGAAGATCAGGGAAGGAAAACCAACATTTACTGAGGCCTGACTGTGTGCCGAGGATGTACCTGGCAGGGCCAGGCCTTTCGATCTTCCCAGCAGCCGTCAAGTCGCATCAGCACCTTCCCCATTTTACAGGGGAAAGAGCAGAGACTCAGAGAGGATTCTCAGGCATTGGAACCTGGGTCAACTCGATTCCAGAACCCACACTCTTTTCTCTTCACCACCAATATCTTGTTTAACATCCTGCTGCAGTTCAGAAGCCAAGCTAATGGACCCAGTGGCCACTAGTAGGGGCGCTGCTGGCTGGGGGAGGGGCAGCCCTGCAGGACTCCTTTCTCTTGGAAGGGACATCTGTCTGTTGTGCAGGGAGGCTGCCTCCGCTTGGCTTTCAGTGTAGCACAAATAAGCACCTCCTGCAGAGGGTGGTAAGAAATTCTCTCAACATGCAGCTTGCTTGGACTGAAAGTCACGTGACTCCTTATAACGCTGCTAATGTACCCTGAGCCTTTTGTCTGGGATTTGTATAAACCAACATCTTATTTGCTTGCCGAGTGGCACTTTTTGGTCTCTTCTGGGTTTTGTTTTGGTTCAGTTTGGTTTTGGTTTTAGCGGTACAGCTAAAAGAATGTTGCATAACACCTAGGCTTTAACTCCGCCTCGGGGGCTGGGATCTTGATGGAATTCACTTCTCATCTTGGGGCTTCAGTTTCCTCATCTGTAGTAATAAGAGGCTGTTACAGCTGTGCCCTCAATCCAGAGGCCACGAGTCACAAGTGAGTACCCTAAATGTGACTCATCTAAACTGCGATGTGCTGTAAAATGTAAAACACACGCTGACTTTCAAAGATAGCGTCCCCCGAAAGAATGTAAACTTGCTCAATAGTAATTATATTGATTACCTGTCAAAATGATATTAGTTTGGGTATAATGGGTTAAATAAAATGTATTATTCAAATTAATTTTACCTGCCTATTTGTTTTTACTAATGTGGCTATTAGATCATTTGAAATATATATATGTGATCAGGAGAGTGGTTCTCACGGGCAGGTCGAATTACACCTCCTGGGTTCCTTTCCATCTGTGGTCTGGTCAGTTAACTTGTGCAGGCTCAGGTGGAAGGGGAGCTTCACTGAAGGCTCTTGAGGCGGCAGGGACCCCCGCCTCTGGCTGTTCCTCCTCTGCTGTTGGTCCTATGTCCTCCACGTTGCTGGCTCACAGTGGAAAGGGGCAAGTCCGCAGCCGCCAGTGTCCTTGTGAACCGGTGTCTGTGGCAAAATGTTTGCTCTGACAGGCACTGCACTAGCTCGCAGGATCTCTGCCCCCAGTAAGAAGAGGTCACCCGTACTCTGAGATCCTTCCTGCTCTGGGGTTGACCACCCCCTTAAGAATGCGAGGCATGTGGCTAATGGCTGAGGGGCAGCCCCAACTTTGCCACCGTATTCAGGAGTATGAGATAGTCTGCCACATGTTAGAACCATGATAAGTGTCTTAACTTTCAAAGAATTGGTTCTTTTTGCGCAGAGACGACCTAGAGAAAGGAGATCAAACGACAAAAGAAAAGGGCTTAAGAGCTAGTCCTGGACAGAAACACAATGACCCAGTTAAAAGGCTGAAAGTCTTAGGATACTCAAGAATGGGGGTGTGATAAGAAAAGACAAAAGAAGCCCCCTCAGGACGAAGCAAGTCCACACCTCTCCTTGTAGCGCACACCTACTGCCAAGAAACAGGTACTTTTGTAGCATCAGTTAAGGTCTGTGAAGGTTCATTCAGGGAGGGACAGCTAACAGCGGGGTCTGGTGGATGAGACCAGCAGAAGCTCCTGCCTGTGGGCAACTGTGTGGGGACCTAGAAGGTGGGAAGGGAGATTCGAGAGTGGGTCAGCGCCTCTGCCTGGCCTTTGCCCCACCTGGAGAAAGCAGTGTTGGTCATTCCCACGGGAGAGCTGGGATACGCCAAAGACCACTGTGGATCACATCGTAAGTGCCTCCTCTGTGCAAGGCACGTAGTGAACGCTGTGGGGAAGATCATGCACACAGAGGGGCACATAGCAAGGCAGACTCAGAGGGGTTTTTGTCCCATGTTCTCATTCGAGAAGAGGAGAAACTGAGGCCTGTGAGCAGGAGTGACTTACCTAGGATCACATAGCTACATCATGGTGGGGAGGGGTTGGGATCCCAGACTCCTGTTTTAGGTCCTTGTCTCACGGATCTACAGGATGGTGTCAGGAAAGAAGCATTGGACCAGAGGTTAGGGGAACCTAGTTCTAGACCTGAGTCTCTATTAATGATGGGAACTTGGGCAAGTCCTTTCACTTCTCCCAAGCCTTAGTTTCCTTACCTGTGAAGCAGAGGATGGGACTAGGTGGCCTCTTAGGTCTCCAGTTACGGCCATCAGGACAAACTAGATTTTGCCATCTCGGTGGCTCAGGAAACGAGGGCGACTTGGAGAGCCAGTAGGAGGGGCGTGTGCCTTATCTTCTAGGCCCTGAAAGTTCTGAGCAGGTCTGTGAACTTGTAAAGCAGTGTGGGGATGGCACCAGCAGCGCCAGAGAAGGGGTGGGGGAGACCAGGTAGGAGGCCACTGCTATCCTCGGGGCAGGAGGTGATGGGGATGGGGGGTCGATAGTTGACGGTGTATAAGGAAGAAGAGGGAGAAATAAATATAAGCAGGAGGTTTTGAGTTCATATGACTAGAAGAAAGGGGTATTATCTACAGAATGAATGAAATCAGGATAGGGAGCTGGTCTGGAGTGAAGGAGGTGGGGAGGTGCCCTCAGCTCTAGAAGGGGGGGTCTGTTCTCTTCTCCAGGGAGGACAGAAGGCAAGGGAGTGTGTGGAGAGCCCTAGACAATTGTCGAATGTGCAGGTGGGCTGAAGCCGTCCCCCTGGGTGTGAAATTTCAAGCCAATTTTCCCAGAACCCCCATAGGGGATCCTCTAGCTGTCCAGCCTGGGCTGTCTGAGCATGTGCAGATGCCCCGAAGGGCACCCTGTGGCTTTCCTGAGAGGGAAAAGGGGTAACTCCGAAGGCTTGGGGGGGCTCCCTCCTGAACTCTAAGGTGAGAATCGGGCTGAGTGACAGGAAGGATACTTCTTCCCGGTCTAGAGTCATGGTCAAAGGGATGGGCAAAGTGCCTTGACAAACGAAGGGCAACCCCATGCACCAGATATCCCTTCTCACTCCCAACTGGCCATTTTGTGCATTTTGTCCAGATCTCAACTTGCCATTTCTAAAGCAATGGCCCTGAGTTAATCTAGAAAAGATGTTGACACACCCTCTCAACCCCTGCTGCTCGTGAGGATCCGAGACTCGGAGGATAATTATTTAAAGTAATAATGAAAAGCAAAACAGGAAATTCTTATCTGTTTTGGCAGGAAATTCTTTAGCTGCATGGAAGGTGCTGCTCTGGGGGTTGGTGCCCTCCAGGAACTGTTTGGAAATGATTTATGGTTCAAGATGGTGCCAGTCCTTTCTCAGCCCACTGCAGTAGACAAGGGAGGGATAAGCTGGACGCTGGGAAGCAGAGCCTGCCCTATCTCGGAATGTGCGTTGCTGTTGATAACACGTTCATTGTCTCCACTCATAAGTTATGGTCCTGTTTTCATCTTGCCCCTGGAATGGGACATGCCAAATTCAGGCAAAATAAAGATGTTCCATTTCAAACTTGTTCCTTAGTATATATTTATGAGGAGTCTGAGGTAGTATGACTTAGGCGGGGAACGTTCACATTTATTGAGGACACATGAGGTCCACGTAGTGTGACCCTTATACACATGTCGCATTGTCTTCTCTAATTCTGGGTGTTATTATCCCCAATCTCATGGATGTGAAAATTGAGGCTCACTGACATTAAGTAATCTGGCTTAAGTCACATAAGTAGTAAAGCTTAGAACCAGAAGAAATGATGCTTTCGGTAGACTCTGAATTATCTGAATCCACTGTGTCCACGGCACCTGGTGTTATGGGCTGAACTGTGTCCCTTCCAAAATTCATATGTGGACTCACCCCCAGTACCTCGGAATATGACTGTATGTGGAGATACGGTTTTCAGGAGGTAATTAAGGTTAAATGAGATCATTAGTGTGAGTCTGAATTCAATGTGACTGGTGTTCTTATAAAAACGAAGCCATCGGGACACAGAGAACACAGAGGAAAGACCATATGAAGATACATGGAGAAGATGAGCCAAAGAGAAAGGCCTCAGAAGAAACCATTGCCCCTTGATCTTGGACTGCCAGTCTCTAGGACTGTGAGGATATGAATTTCTGTTGCTCAGGCTACCCAGTCTGTGGGACTGCATTACAGCCACCCCAGCAGCCTCATACCACTAGTTTCTTTCTGTGTCTCATTACCTGTTGGGCGTTATGTCCCTCTGTTGGCTTCTTGAACACTTTTTATTGCACTTTTATCTCAGAATTTGCATCAGGACAAGGCCAGTGTTGAAAACGGTCTGAGGCTCATCTTGAGCTGAGGATCACAGAAGATCCGTGTTCGCGCCTGCCTTGTCCACAGGCCCTTGGCTCTCCCCTGACATCTGAACAAAGTGTTGCTTGTGGTCAGAAGGTCTACATTCTCTTAGCAGGCCTGCCATAAACTGGCAAGCTCTTCAACTCTTTCAGCAGCTTTCTAGATCCCTATTTGTTTGCTTGGCAAAGGTTTTGTTTTTAACTGTTTTTTTTTTTAATGTTTATTTATTTTGAGAGAGAGAGGGCAAGCTTGTGCATGTGACTGGGAGGGGCAGAAAGAGAGGGAGAGAGAGAATCTCAAGCAGGTTCTGCACTGTCAGCACAGAGCCCAACATGGGGCTCGAGCCCACAAACCATGAGATCATGACCTGAGCTGAAACCAAGAGTTGGAGGCTTGGGTGAGCCACCCAGCTGCCCTGCTTTTGACTGATTTTTAAATATCTCCCTATTAAAGGACACACATTCTCCAGCTCACCACGAGACAGTAGGTCTATTGTCTTAGACCTCTGTGCTTGACTTGTCTCCATTCAGGTCTACACCACGTCTGGCTCCCACAGCCTCTGTTATGGGATTCTAGGATGGTTTAGCACACAGCATATACCATGTGCTTGGCCTCATAGGTAGCAGGCTTCTCATGGCCAGAGCACAGTCTGCCACCATGACACGTTCTCTGTGACCAGTGCTTTGCCCCTGGTGTGCTGCCATCTTGTCTGTCTTCACACCTCCGACTTACTTCAAACTTCTGTCTTCGCGAACTTGTCTCTGCTCACATTGTTTTTATACCTAGGTTAGCATTGACTGGGTTATAGGCTCTGCACAGGTCTGACTGACCTTAGCGATTCCACATTTGTCCATTAATTTATTCATCCATTCAACAGATCTTTATTGCTGGGCTTTCCAGTATGTCTTTTTTAACTGATTATTTCCTCCTGTGCTGCCAACTTATTTATGGCATGTCTAAGAATTTACAATTCCTTTTTTTAAGGTTTTCATTTTGTTTATTTTTTTTTTGAGAGAGAGAAACAGAAAGCACAAGAAGGGGAGGGGCAGAGAGAGAAGGAGAGAGAAAGAATCCACACTGTCAGTGCAGAGCCTATGCGGAGCTTGAACTCACGAACTGTAAGGTCGTGACTGGGACTGAAGTCAGACACTCCACCGACTGAGCCACCCAGGTGCCCCAAGAATTTAGAATTCTTTATAGTGTGCCTAAGAATTTTGTTTATCCTTCTCATTTGATTAGGCTGGCCCTGGGCAGTAGGTGTTACACCCATTTTACAGATATAGGAATGAAGGCTTAGACATCTTGAATTACTTATCCGGAGGCACATGGCTAACAGTAGCACAGCCAGGGCTGTTCTTGATTTTCTAGACACCTTGTTTTCTTCTAACTCCTGCAGGTATAAAGGGGAGAGGTTTGTCAACTTTGGAGAAGTTCCTAAACTCTGAGAGAAGATGCACTACACAGGAATTGTGTGCCTAACCCGTGCTCCTGGGAAGCCACTGTAGAAAAAAGTGGGTCCCAGATGTGAGAGGCTGGGTATGACACAGTGTCAAAGGGAGATTTCAGGATGTGGGCTCCATAGGGATGTCACCAGATGGGAGGGGAGGAAGGGTGAGGGGACATTCTAGAACGTCTTTGGGCATGCTGCGGGCCCGGGTGCTTCCTGCCCCTGCAACATTTCAGAGAAGCCTGGCCTGGGGCCTCGGCTCCCAGGAACTATATTTGTCAGGAACTGAGGACTCACAGTGAAAGTCTGAGTTAGAGAGTTGAAGAGTTGGAGAGCAGAGAGCTGGAAGGTTAGTGACCAGAAGGCTCTAGATAATTCAGTGAGCCAATCAAGAGCATGAAATGAGAACTAGCATAGATACCCAGACTTCACCCTGCGCCAAACTCATTGAGCAACTGAGAATGTGTTTCTATAATTCATACACCCACGTGTCCTTTGTGCACCGGGATGCTTCTCGGTAGCATGAAAATGGGCGTATGGAGAGAATTCATTGTCCTTTTTCGGTTAGCCTTTCTGCCTCTTCCAGGATCCTATAAATCTCTCTCTCCATCCCCATACTGTCCTATTTGCATTTTGTAGGATGACTTACTTATCTGGGTTTGCCTGGGTCTTTGCCAGTTTTAGCACTGAAAGTCCCACATCCCAGGAAACTTCTCAGTTCTGGGAAAACCAGGATGGTAGGTCACCCTAAAGATCTTTCCCTCCACTGGCTCTTTCCTCACCTGCGAACAGGCCCAAGACTCCTCTTCTTTAAACAATTCTGCCTCCCCTTGATGTCCTATTCCACTCCCTTTCACCTATGGATTGCTAGACTTCTTCCACATGGAATCCATAATCTCACTATGTCCCTTTACTTTCCAGACAACTTCTGAACCTTCCCTATCAAACTTCACCAGCCCTCATTCTTGATAACCACTGGGTTCTGGGATCCCATTTTCTCCTTCTGGCTCTGAAGCTGCTGCTTCTCTGTCTCAGGTCTAGGGCATGAGCGCTCCCTCTGCTCTCTCTCTGCCTATTTGCAACACCCCTACAGGCTCAGGTCTTGGCCCTGTGCCCCCACTGATCTGCACAAATGCCTATACAGGTTGGGCAGGTAGGTAAGGTGATCTATTAGGCAGACTGAGTAAGGATAGGGAGAACTGGAGACGATGTGCTCCATCTAGAGAGGTTTTCACATTAGCAGGTTTTCATGAGAATTAGTCACCCTTGGTTTGAGTGCGCAACTTTTTTTTAACGTTTGTTCAGTTTTGAGAGACCAAGCCAGACAGAGCATGAGCAGGGAAGGGCAGAGAGAGAGGGAGACACAGAATCAGAAGCAGGCTCCAGGCCCTGAGCTGTCAGCACAGGGCCTGACGTGGGGCTTGAACCCACGAACTGTGAGATCATGACCTGAGCTGAAGTCAGACGCTTAACCCACTGAGCCACCCAGGCGCCCCTTCAGTGCACAACTTTTGAAGTTCGGCTATTACATGAAGTAAGGAGAAGGAGACCTTATCAACCAACCTGGGAATAGAATATTTCCACCCAAAAGCATAGAAGGAAATCTGGATATATCTTTGTCAAGAACTCTGAGTTTTTGGAAATCTCCTGTCCTTCACTTGGGAGAAGAGTTCTTGTCCTTACGTTGGCATGAGAAGGCTCTCTCTTCACCTGCCTTTGTACCCTCCCCACCCCCAACCCCTGACATGTAATCAAGTTCCTAATCACAAGGCTCTCAAAGTACAGTCAGGACCCTGATGGGGACAGGTAAGAACCAGCTGGTCAAATCCTGGGAGCTCTGTTCACATGGAAAGCAATTCTCCTAGTTGATAAAGCTCTTTTCACTCATCGCAGGCTCATTCATTTTTCCGTTGGAATTCAGGGGCAGAACGGGGCACTCCAGTGAGTGATGATGGTCGGAAACTAATGAACAGGTAGGTCACACCAAATTGCAGACATGAACAAGGTCAACAGCTTGATTGGTTAAGCTATTTTTAGTATCCAGTGTTAAAGTCTAGAAAGGACTTTGAAGAATAGTTTGTCTATTCTTTTTGTCTCTAGTGGAGCTGTATGAAAATAATCTCTGATTTTCTATATTCTAATTCCTATTTCTCTGAGGAGTTCACGCCCTTTTCTCCTGAAAAAAAGACAAAAACAACAAAACAAAACAGAAAACCTCCTTCGTTCTTTTATTAAGCATTTTTTTGTGTTTAAAAAAAACTATATAGTTGGATATAAGACAGGTAGAAGGTATACTTTTTATCCTTAAAAGTCTCCAATTACAGATGGAAAGACAAGGCATACATAAGAATAACAACTCTTGAAAAGACTTCCTGTTGCTTTTCCTAGACTTGCCACTTAATGGACGTCAACTTTGAGCAAGTAACTCTGACATCTCATCTGAGACTTTTTAAATTTCTTGCCTGTCTAATAGGGGTCATAAGAGTGCTTACATTACGAGACTGTTCTGGGGTCCAGATAGCCTGGTATACAGTAAGTACTTAACAAATGTTAGTGATCATTAATAACTTTAATTCTTACAAAAGTTCTGGGGTAAAGCATCATTGTCTTTATTTTATAGGTGAAGAACACTAATATTTAGTCACTCGGGGCTAATATATGGTAGATTTGGGCTTCCAGCTTGGGTCTCTGACTCCCTAGAATCAGTAGTTACGCACAGCTGGATGAGTACCTTCCCCATGCAGGGTAATAGTGCCTCCCTAACACCAAGAGCTCCTGGAAAGTAAACTAGAAGGCTTTTGTGCTCGGGGAGGTGAATTTCACAACTGGTCCAAAAGTAAGTGATGGTTATAGAAGTTGAGGTTATGTAGGTTTCTGGGTATCTGGAGTCTCCAGTGGGGAAAGGGAGCCACTGACATCAGGCACCAGCTTGCCTTCCAAGATCTGTCCTTGTTGCCTTTGCTTGCCTCAATTTCAGAGGATAGAAGAGGCACAAGGTTTGCATATGGGAGGACTGGAGAACTCTCCTCTAGTGGCCAGAACCTCAGGCTTCCCAGCACTGTTGTGTGTCCCACACAGCCCTGCTGTGCTGGAGACTTCTCTGGTGGCAGACCTCCCGGGACTCAATTGTCCCAATTTGTCCAGCACCAAACACCCAGCCTCAGGTTAGTCCAGGCAGTTTAGGAGGAAACAAGAGGCACAGGAAACTCCAGCCTGCCTTCTGGTACCATATAGTCTGGTTGGCAGACAAAACAAAGACACTTGAGACCCTTAATAAGCAGCTCAGCTTTTTGTTATTAGATGCTGACTTCTTGGGTACTATCAAGTTCAGGAAAGGGAGATCCACTGTGGACTTGGAACCGGGGCTGAAAAGAGGGGAAAGTGGTGACAGCCAGAGCGGGCTCATTCCCTGGCCATTTTGTGTGGAAGTGTGTCCAGCAGGCAGGGCCGGGAGGGAAGGGTATAGAGCCATGCCTTGGCCCCAGTGCTACAAAGAGGGGAGGGGGAGGAAGACGATTGCTATTTATTGAGCATGTCTTCTGTGCAGTTCCATTGCAGACATCCTCCAGTTTTATTCTCGGGACAACCCCATGACAGTGGGTTAATTATCTGTAGTTTACAGATGGGGTTCAGAGAAGGGTTCAATTACCTGCCCAGATGATATGCTGCAGAGGCACTGGTAATGCGCTTGGCGGCCTTGAGAGAGGACTGTTTCATAATATGTAAACATTATCCTGAATCTTCAAATTGCTCAGCTGGAGGCACTTTTCAAAGTTGCTTTTCCAAAGCCAGAATTGCTTAATAGAAGCAGGATTGGAAGGTTCTGTTACGGCATTTTGCAAAGTTGTTCCTGAGGACTCTCCAGAGCTTTGGTACCACTTAGAGAACCAGGACAAAACTGTTAACACACACATGCACAAATAAACACACACAAGGCACACACACAGATGAACACAGTCTCTCTCTCTCTCTCTCTCTCTCTCTCTCTCACACACACACACACACACACACACACACACACACACTCACAGATGCTGAATCCCTGTAGACACTGCAGTACTCCCAATACATACTTTGCCAAAAATGTTGGATTAGGGCCAGAAACTACAATAACTGAAATAACTTTGTAAGAAACCCTTGCAGCCTTGCGGGCAGTGGGAAAAGCCAGGGGAAGGGCATTAGAAGGATTCTCTTACTTTTCTTGCTTGTTTAATGTTCACAGAGAAAGGAAGCAGTCTGAAATTGATCACCCTCTCTAACCCAAGCTCTTTTTTCATTAAAACAAAAAAAAAAACAAAAAAAAAAAAAAACGAGACAATGGTTTGAGACACATGAATGATACATTTGGTTTTCAAAGGAAATTTTATTTTTGCATTGGGAGACATTTAAAGAATTTTTTTTAGACTTATCTAGAGAGTTGCATTTCCTGAGCTGTAAAGGAAAATTCTTTCCCTTCTCGCAACTTATCTCCTTTTCTTTCAACAACAAGTCATCTTGAGTAATTTTTTTTCCATGCCCAGACCAAACGGGACCCACACCAAAGCGAAGTGACCTCAATTAAAGAACCAAAGTGGGGTGCTGAGAAGGGGGTCGGGGGACAAGGGAAACCCTGTGTGCCCAAGATGAGTTGCCCTTGTAAAGATAAGGACATTGCAGATAATTAATTAGATGAGTATCTATTTACATCTTCTCTCTTTTCTTTTTTTTTTTTTAATTTTTTTTTTAATGTTTATTTTTGAGACAGAGAAAGACAGAGCATGAACGGGGGAGGGGCAGAGAGAGAGGGAGACACAGAATCGGAAACAGGCTCCAGGCTCTGAGCCATCAGCCCAGAGCCCGATGCGGGGCTCGAACTCACGGACCGCGAGATCGTGACCTGAGCTGAAGTCGGACGCCCAACCGACTGCGCCACCCAGGCGCCCCATCTTCTCTCTTTTCTAGACCCAAATTCCTCCAACTCGAAACCCAATCCCTCACAATACCCAACAATCATGCATTTTATTTTGCCTACATGAGATGGGAAAGAGCCAGGGAACCCAGCTGGTTGACCCCAGAGTTCATGCCCACAGTGTGTCTGTCAACACTGCATAGAGGTATTAAGCTCCACGTGTACAGGGAGGGCCTGACTTCTTTCTTCCTTTCTTAAAATTGATAAACTATTTTCAGAGAAGTTTTAGGTTCACAGCAAAACTGAGCAGAAAGTACAGAGTTCCCATTATACTGCCTGTCCCCACGCAGACACCTGCTCCCCTCTCTCAGCACCCCACACAGCACGGTCCATTGTTACATAGGAGGAGCCTATGCTGGTGCAGCGTCATCATGCAAAGCCCACAGTTGACATTAGCTTGCTCCTGGTGTCCCACATTCTATGGGTTTTGACAAGTGTGTATTGACCCTACTTTCTTTTCTGATGCAGTTCTATGTGCCTGTTGATAAGGCAAAGTATTGTAATAACCAGATAGTGACTGCAGGAAGATATTGCATCCAGAAGAAATAGGTCCTGACATGTGGATGGCCAGGGACAGTCATAAGGTGACAGAACTCCATTGGTGGGTGTCTGAGGCTGTGTGGACACGATGATTTCTAAGGGCTCATGCAGCTCCAGGTTCTGTGGTTCTATAACCTGGCCATCCACAGTCAGGAACAGACCTATGAAGCCGTATTCCATGGGGGCGCTGCTCCCCCATTCTGCCCACTCTGCCCAACAAATCTTTATCATAATGATCAGTTGGGATTCATGGTGTCCAGGCTTCTATTTGTTTGATATATCTTTTAAAAAAATTTTTTTTAATGTGTATTTATTTCTGAGACAGAGAGAAACAGAGCATGAGTGGGGGAGGGGCATAGAGGGAGACTCAGAATCTGAAATAGGCTCCAGGCTCTGAGCTGTCAGCACAGAGCCCAATGTGGGACTCAAACCCACGAACCATGAGATCATGACCTGAGCCAAAGTCAGACGCTTAACCGACTGAGCCACCCAGGCACCCCTGTTTGGTAGTGTCTTATGAGGATTGTCTCTTGCCACACTTTGCAAAGATGATAAAACGATTGAGTGTATGGAATAAGATCTGCATGGCTTATTACACTATTAACTGTGTATAGCATATCATTGTTTATATAATAAGCTTCATATAATATGCAGTATGGCTCCGGTATTAAATCTGATTCCCATCACCAGGGCTTTTATATCAAATGTAGGAACGTTAAAGCATCTATATGCAGTTGTCTGAGCTCCAGCTTAAGGACAGCCTCTCCAACCCGTTTTGTTCCTCAGGACGCGTCCTTCCCTCTAATGCTTACTTCTTGAGAAGCTGGGGCTGGAGTTGCGGCCCAGGAAAGAATACTGTCTCCCCCGACTACTGATCTCTGTCTCTCTCAGAGCTGTGGCGCGTCCCAGAACGCGAGGGATTTGCTTTTGGTAAGAAGGGCAGAAATTACAGATTGAGGATGGCTTGCAAAATGGTGTCATTCTGCGCAGAGTGAGAATCTTGCGGCCTCTCACTCGTAAACAGCCTTCTGGCTGGAGCCACCTGAGGTGTAATTCCGAAATTCCGAAGCCATCTCTGGCTTTTCCCGTATGTGCCATCGCTTCAGCTTCTCCCGATAACTCAAAGCGGCCTGCCAAGTGGGGTCTGGTGCCCCGTGGCACTCATTCCCTGGCAAGGCCGCTGCCCCTATTTGCATGGTCAGCTTTCTAGTCCCCGTGAGGCCATCCCGATCGGATTTGCCACAGAGGCATTGGCTGTTCAATTATGCCAATCAGCATTTATTGAGCAGCTCCTGTTTGCCGGGCCCTCTGCTGTAGGTTGGGTGCCCTGGGGAAGCCAACTCTGAGATGGAGTTTAGCATGCAGGAAGTTTGTTAGAGAATGCTCTTGGGTTCAACACTGGGAAAGGGGAGGGGAAGGAGGCAGAGTGGGCGGAGGCGGTCACCCTGCTGCCGTGTGGTCACGAGGGCTCAGCTACCCCGCCGGGAGTTCCGAAGCCCGGATGGCCCAGCACAGCTATTCCAGGTTGGGGGATATTTCCTCACTGACCACTCAAGGATGCAGCTGTCCCGGGAAGAGGGTGTGGCCCCCACGGAAGCAGATTTCTGCAGCCGAGAGCAATTTCTGGGGTCAGCCGGAAGTTGAGGGCTGGCAGCTAGCAGGACTGCCTGCGGCGGGGGCAATAAACACTCCAGGACGACTTAGGGGGTGCGGCGAGGAGGCCACAGGACCGTGCTCGGCGCTCTGTGTCCTTAAGGAGCTTATTGTCTGGACGGCGGAGTTCAGTAATGCCAATGACAAAGCTAGCAGGCGGTGGCAGGCAGATGGAGGGGAAGAGGGTGGAGGGAGACGGGTCACATCTGCTTGGGGAGAGTATTTGGTCTTTTAATTTTTTTAATGGGTATTTATTTTTGAGAGAGAGCGAGACGGAGCACAAGTGGGAGAGGGGCAGAGAGAGAGGAGACACAGAATCCGAAGCAGGCTCCAGGCTCCGAGCTGTCCGCACAGGGCCCGACGCAGGGCTTGAACTCATGGACCGTGAGACCATGACCTGAGCCGAAGTCAGAGGCTCAACCGATTGAGCCCCCCCAGGCATCCCTTGGGGACAGCATTTGAATTGAGTCTTGGAAAATACTGCCTCGAGTTTTGTCATTACCCTGTCCAGGTAGCCTGATTGAAATGGTCGGTGCATGACGTGGGGCTTTGTTTACACAGACCACTGGGCCAAATCCCAAACTAGACGTCAAGTCCATCCCTGGGACTGAGGAGTGCCGTCTGGTCCAGTGCTGCGGCTCAGAGGCGGTTTGCTTGCTTTCTCTTTATCTCAAGAAGTTCCAGGAAATGTCGCTGAAGAGTTCAGGGCTGCTGTTATCTCAGGCCTCACTTCCTGTGGCCACTGGACACGCCAGGGTATCAAGAGGACAAGCCGCATCTGTTCTGGGGCCTAGGCAGCGACTCTGCTCGGGGACAAGAGTGCCAGCTGACCTCCCTGGAGTGAATTCTGTCTTTTCGTTCCGCGGCATGTTCCTGAGGAGTAGGATTTTCTGCAATGAGGGGAATTACTGTGTCCTGCTGGGAAAGCTGTGGAGGCATTTAGGAAGCAGATAAGATCCAGAGGGGAAGTCTGCATGTGAGCAGGTGCCGGCGTGGGGTCGTGCCCCAACACCTGCCTGACCCTGACGCTCTCACCTTCTGCGCTGCCACATTGCCAGGAACCTCTCTCACTGGGCTCCTGCTTCACTCCTAGCTGGGATTGACCTGTGACCAGAGTCCCAGCAGCAGCAGATCCCACGGTCACACGAGCAGACCCTTGGTTCCCCAGATTGGCAGAGCGAGACCCAGAGCAGACCCTTGCGAACGGTGCGTGTGTATGTGTGCGCGTGTGGGGGCGTCGCTGGCCTGCACAGGACAGAAGCCCGGTCAGGAGAAGGGAGGTGCTCTGGCCTCCTGGGATGGGGGTGGGAAGGAGAGCAGGAGCAACAGGGAAGGAGGTGGCAGTGGCCTAGAAGGGAAACCTGGACCGAAGTCACATTTTACCAGTTTCGTCATTATGCCAATACGTGTGAGATTTTCTCCAAGGTGAACCGAACCCCGGTTCTGCCCCAAGATGGGACTGGGGTGCAGTGAGGGTCATCTCTCTACATTGAGCTGGCCTTTGCTACTTAAACAAGGATTGAGAAATGCTAGGAAAAGACACTGGCTGGCAGAAAAGGAGCCTTCACCTTACACAACAGCGTGATCCGGAAACTTTGTGGAGGAAGAGGTTTGCCATCTGGGTTGTATATTCAGTGTGCCCCGGGGTCAGCCGTCACCTGTGAAATTCTTGGGTGGCCTGCATGGGAGTCCATCGTGTCGCCACCCTCCCCTGCCAAAACCCACCCGGATGGGTGCTTCTTGAGCATCCACAGCCTGCTGTCAGCACGAGCTCACGGTGGCTAGGAGGCCAGGCAGGGGCCACAGAGGGCCAGACCTGCAGGTCCCCATCAGTCTCCCCGCCCCAGGCCACCGTTCAGATATGCAAGCACTCTTCCCTTCCCTGATCCTCCACAGTCCCTTTCTTCTCTGCACCTTTCCAGGGCTTTCCTTCCTGTCCGTGGGATTCTCACCCCTTCTGGAAACGAACCTCTTCTAGCGACATCAACAGCACTCACACATGCGTTAGTGTTCTGGGGAAACTGTCCCTCTCTTAGCATTCCTCACGATATCTCCGAAACACTGAAATGACCCCCACCTAAGGGGAAAGTAGATGGAGGCAGAGAGGCCACACGACTTGTCCTGAGCTGGAATCAGGGCGTCTGTTGTTCCCTGTCAGTCACCTGCTAACCTGGCCTCAGGCCCTGGTTCCACCTTAGTGCTTCAGTACGTCCCCTGGGGTCGGGGTGTGAAACCACCCTGTGAAAGTGAAATTCTGAGTGAGGAGAGAGAACTGCTGTTTTTAAACATTTCTTCGGGGCACCTGGGTGGCTCAATCAGTTAAGCATCTGACTTCTGCTCAAGTAATGATCTCACCGTTCATTAAGTTTGAGCCCCGTGTCAGGCTCTGTGCTGATGGCTCAGAACCTGGAGCCTCCTTGAGATTCTGTGTCTCCCTCTCTCTCTCCCCCTCCCCCACTCACACTCTGTCTCTCTCTCAAAAATAAGCATTAAAAATAACATAAATAAACATTTCCTTATCCTATGGTCTCAAGTGTTCTAAGTGCACACATTCCTACCATCTGGATCCTTAGAAAAGGATTATTACTTTGAAAGTTCCCCAGCCATCGTTCCCTCTGGAAAGCCCTGCGGTACCCTCTCCTCCTCACTTATGCAGCAAGAACCACTGCAGTGCATCTTTCCAACACACACACACACACACACACACACACACACACACACCCTCCAGGAAGCCTCCCCTGCTGCAGTCCGGGTCCCCTCTGCCCATCGCAGCAGTGCTCAGGCACCATGGTTAGGTAGGCAAACACTAGGTGGCACATGGCCGATTACCACTGCTTCATCTGTCCTCACAAACAAGACTCCCAGCCTCTTGAGCGTGGAAAGGCAGCTGCAAAGCCAGGAAGATGTTGTGTTAGCTGCCGGGTCTGCCTCTGGTGTGGTCTGCTTCGGCAAACTCTCCCATGAGTGTATCTGGTTGGCAGGGCCAAAATCATATCCTGAACCTGGTTGCAAGGGGGTCTGGGAATTATAGTTTGTCTCTTTCCAACCTGCACACCCTCTGCTTAGCTCTAGGCAGACGAAGGCCCTGTCAGTCCCCAGCATCTATATCGTTGCAGAAAAAAGACAGGTCCCCTCAGTGTCTGACTCCATTGGTGCCAAGTTCCCCAGCCTAAATGGTGATGTTGAAGGGCCAGCAGTGATGTTGGGAGATGCTACAGAATGTGGCTCAGGCAATGAAAGACGGAACAATTCTCACATGTCTTCAGCTCCAGGTGGCCTTGGTTGTTGAGAAGACGGGAGCTCCGTCTCCCAGAAGTTCTCTCCTTTACACCCACTCAGTGAGCTAAACTACTGGAAGAACTCACCGGGTACCTTGGTCATGATAGTCTAGGTTATGAGGTGGGATAAATAGCCCACAACCACCAGTGTTCTGGCATTAACATGACCAGGGCTTCCATCATGGTCATGCCACCTATCCAGGGCAGACTGGTCAGGGACTTCCGAGTGCCCCAGGGCCTTGGGCTGACCCCAGCTCCCTCTTCACGCCCGCTCCTGCATGCATTCCTGGCGAGGCAGGAAAAATAGAAGGTGGCCAACTACACACTCGCTTCTACAAGGAAGGGACACGTTGTTTACACTCGTGTTTCCCTAGCCCAAGCAAGTCGCACAGTTTGCCCAGCGTCAAGGGGGTAGAGCTTCAATCTTCCTTGTGCTGGAAGGATGGAGAACCAAAGTGTAGTGAACGACACGATCACCTCTGGTGGGAGGTGGACAGGAGAGCCGTGCCCTGTCCACTGTCCTGGTCCCCTCATGGCTCCAGCTGGGGCAACTTAACATTCCTCTATTACCATGTTTCTTCTTCCTCCAGGCACTGAAAAGTTCAGCTTTAAAGATACTGATAGTTTTTTCTTGAAAATGGCCTGTGAGAAACCATCACAGTCCCCAGAGGCAAAATTCTCATCATGCTTTTCTTCAAATGCATCTGTGGTTCTCAGTGGGTCATGATTTTGTGGGCTGGGAATGCTGCGTGTTTACTTTTGCATAAACACTCTGCTTATCTTTCCTGAATTAGGGAGGGAAGGTGACTGGCACGAAAGACGCAGCCGGGCAAGTTTCTCAGGTTCAGGTCAAGTGCCTCACCCCCAGCCAGGCTTGCTCGGACCACCTTCTCCCCAGCTGGAAGCCATCTGCTCTCATGAGTCCCTACGTGGCCTGTGCTCTCCCCACCCCCCACCCCTGGCACAGTCTCCTGCTGCATTATCAACGTTTGTATAAATGCCTCACTTCCCCCACTAGCTCTTCGAGAGCCAGAACTTGATTTGATCCATGTAGAATTGTCCCTGCAGCACAGATGGTGTTTACTAAGTATTTTTGAATGGGTCAGAGAATGAATCTCTACCTTAGGGCTTTTTCTGCTGGACAGTCTCCGTGTCTTGTGACTCAAAGAAAGGATGGATGGATGGGTGGGTGGGTGGGACAAATGAAAGAATAAAGGATTGAATATGTATAGAGGCCAGTTAACCTCTCATAGGGAAAATAAGCAAGCCTGTTCTCTCCAGATGCTTCTGCTGATTCTGACCAGCTAACACATAAATATAGACTCTTGGAACAGAGGGGACAGGTGGAAGTGGGGTGTCTCGGGGCAACCTCTCTCCACTCTACAGACTGGGGCGGGGCATAGGGCATTGCTCTCCCTGACGTTTTCCGTGGCCCCCGCTGAGTAGTGTGGGGGAAGGAGTGACAGGACATTGGGTCTCTAGGGATTCCTGCCTGTGAAACTGCCGTGCCCCTGTTTTCTACCTCAGATAGTTTCCAGGCTGAGGCCCGAGCTTCAGGCCCCGAAGCCTGAAGGAGATCAGTAGGCTGAGACAGCAGGAGCCAGAGGGACGGCTTCAGAGAAAGTGCCTTTTGAATGTTCCCTCGACCATGGAGAGGAGCCTCAAGCACCATTTCCTCCTTCTCAGGAGATCGGCACCACGCTCCCACACACTCCCCTGCCTCACAGGTCCCTCGAGGCCAAGCCGGAGTCTTGAAGAGGCGGGGAGGAGAGGCAGATATATGCGGGGCAGGAAGGTGCCCACGGGTCCAAGTGGCAAGGGGCGGAGGGGCTACACACACCCTTCTTTCTTCCGCGATAAAAAAACAAACACTTTACCTCTTTTCGCTGCCTCCTTCGTCTCAAAGAAAGGCATAGAGCTGAGAAATGGTCCCTCTGCTGTGCTTAGCTCTCAACTTAGAGGAGGTTAGACCTCTTGGCTTTGGTCTTCCCTTGCCCTTCATTCCGTGAGAAAGCGAAATGTGCATGCAGAAGGGAACGCAGAGCTGGGGGCCATCTGCACTCCAGAGGGCAGTGGTTCCCTCCGGTCAGCCTGGACGGTCCCTGGGCCTGGAGGCTTCAGGCCAATGGGATGCTCCCTCCCTCGACCTCCCCCAGCCTCCTGCGGAATGATGCTCTGTGGCCAAGCAGGTACCAAAGGATAAATGTGCTATATTAACGTGAGTACGACGGACAAATGCACTGCAGTAGTAAGCACGTCATAGATACATAGAATATTGTCTCTCTAGTCTGAACATAGATAGAAAATAAGTTATACTTGTTTTTGTTTTCCATCACAGTAGGAGGATAGCATACAAAGTGATTGGTTCAGTGGCCACAAAGCAAGCCAAGGGAGAAACCATAAAGGAGGGCGTAGGGCACGGAGAATGGTGGCGATGTGCCAAGGACGCTGCAGAGTCGCGGGGGCTCCTGCAGGGAACAGGACCTCAGACCTCTCAGGACAGCCTTCTGAGTTAGCACGAGGTCCCACTTGACGACAGCCGGTGGCTGCATCTGAGCTGGGATGATTCAGGCCCCTGGGTGGGCGGCAGAGCGGGGACGGGCGCAAACAGCATCCAGCAGGCCAGCCCACTCTCCCGCTGGCGCTATTGGACTTCTGTGATTTTAGGAACACGGGCCGCAGAGCCAGACGGCACGGTTTGCTTCTGTGATGTGACAGATGGCCAGACTGATGGCCCACCACATGCTGGCTGGCCCTCCTCCCTCACCAGCCGGCTCTGGGCGGCCGAGGTGCCCTGCGTGCTTGGCCTGTTCTCCAAGGTTCATAGCCCACTAGCGATGCTGGGATCCTGCACATATCGCCACAGCAGAAGGAAGGGTCTGAGGTCTTGGCTCTGAATCCTTTCTCTACCACGTGACCTCTGTGACTTCGGGAAGGTCACCTGAACTCCTCTGAGTCTCAAGTTCCTCATCTGCAAAGTGGGGGGGACTGATGCTTACTTCCTTGGGGGCTGGCAAGGGCCGGGTGGGATGCTGTATGTAAGGTGCCCAACATGGCTGGCTCCTGGCACACAGGAGGGGCTGGATACATGGGAGATGGATCTGAGCTTCCAGACATCAGGGCTGGGTGAGAAAACACCAACCTCACAAAATCTGGGGAATAAAGCCACCTTGACTGGCTTAGGGTTGAGGATTTAGGGCAATTTCTTTACCTTCTTTCCTGCCAATTTTTTCTCCTCTCTCCAGGTCTGGGATTCTTTGAAATGAAGTAGGGGTAGGGTTCAAGGGCAGGTCTGCCGAGGCAGACACAGCCCGAGCCTAGGAAAGCACACAGCTCAAGGTCATGTCTCTTCACATCTGGGACCAGGTAGAGGATGCTTCTTCCTTCCCCGCCATCCCTCCCACCAACCCCTGCTCCCCACAGCAGCCCCTAACTCCCATCTCTCAGACCTGGACCATTTTTCCCCACTGGGAAGCCGAAGAGTGGGGGACGGCACTGAAAACAGTGAGCGCCTATTGAGTGAGAAGCATTTTCCATCTGTTCTGAGCCCAGGGAATCTGGAGGTGGATGGGCCACCCGCGGACAGGTGAACTGCCTCTGCGGGTGGTGGGAGATGGGAGGGAAAGAGGGATGGAGACCTGGTCTTGAACCTGGGGCCCTGGGAGCACTCCTGTGCTTCTACCAATGCTGAGAACTTGGAGATGTGTCCAAAGACCAGCCTGGAAGCCTGGGGCTCCCTGTCCCCTCTCATCTGCAGTGTACTTCTCAAGATCTGTGTGTGTACATGTGTGTGTATCTGTGTGTGTGTGTGTGCGCGCACGCACACATCTCATTCTCCCCCGTCCCCTCTAACACCTGCCTGCCCTGAACCTCCTCCTCCGTCCATCACTCAGCAACTTTCCTCTTGGATGGAGGCAGCAGGTGGGCGGGCAGCTCGTTGGGCAGCTCGTGCCCCTCCAGCTTGACCTTGATCAGGTGGTTGGCCAGTGCAAACTCCTCGTCATCCAGCATGCCGTCCTTGTCGATGTCAGCCAGCTTCCAGATCTTGCCCAGCACGCTGTTGGGCAGCTTGGAACGCACCATCTCCTTCTTGGCATTGGCCCCTGTGATCTTGCCGTCCACCGGTGACAGGGTGTAGAAGATCTCGTCGTACATGGGCTTGTCCCTGGCCACCACCCACTCGGCGTCATCGATGCCCTCCCCAGCCCCCTCCCCATAGCCATGACCGAAGGGGCCGTGCAGGGTGCCCTCGAACGCCCCGCCCTTCACCATCTGCACAGGCCGCTGTGTCTCCTCCTGCCGCACCAGCACCATGAGCTGGGCGATGTCGTGGGCCAACATATCATCCACCACCTCCAGCAGCTTGCTTTTCAGTGGCTGGAATTTGCTAAAGTCCTGGGCCTGCAGCTGGTCCTGGGAAGAGGAAGAGAAAAGAAGGTGAGCGTAGGAGGCAAGGGAAGGAGCTATTTCCCCTTGTTGGGGATGCTGCCTTCTGCTAATGCTGGAATGTTCACAGCCCTGGAAGCTAAACTGATCGCAAAATAATGAAATATTGAAAGATAGAGGAGAAGAAAAAAAGGCACATTGGCTCTTGGTGGAAGTTTTCAGGAGAGGACAGTCTCAGGGTCTAGGGAAGAAAAGGAAATGGAACAAATATTGGTTTGATCCATTTATCTGGATTCCCTTTAATACGCTGGAAAGCAATTACATTTCTCTTTCAGCTAGTTTTGGCTATTGAGGGATGGTTCCTGAATGCTTTGTCCTCTGAGACCGAGGCGTATGTGTCTCTGTGCTCTAACCACGGTGGTAGTACTGGGAACACTGCAAATGCCTCACTGCGTGATCTCATTCGCTCTTCCGGGGTCTTTCTGAGGGAGGGGAATCACATTCTATCCCCATTAAGGGAAGGAAAGACGGAGGCACAGGCAACTGAAAACAAATCCTAATAGAAGCCAAGGCTCATCTCCAAACCAGTGATTCTTACTCATGCTGCTCATCGGAATTAGCTGGAGAGTTTTCAGATACCTGCGTCTCCCCTGAGGGTTCTGACACAGTAGACACAGGCGGGCAGATTCTGTAAAAGCCTGCCTTCCCGTGACACCCACACCACATGGTGGAAGAAATATGTTCCACTTGGCGCATCTCTGCGATTTTGAGGCGTCTGAGTCGAGAACACCCGGCTGCTCCTTGGCCTTTTCAGTGACAAGGTGAGAGCTTTCTGCTCCGGCCGTTGGCTCTGACCACAACAAGCTCAGGACACTGGGCAGAGGCCAGTGCACAGAAATCTCAGGGACAAGCACATCGAGTTCCCGGCAGAAAAATTCAGAAAACACCCACGGCGACATTTTAAGAGCGAGTGTCAGCTTGTGCGTTTCTCACCTCCCCTCTAAGGCAGGGCCAAGCCTAGGAGGCAGGTGGGGGCCGGTGGGGGTGTGCAGGGCAGAAGCAGACTAGCCCAAGGTCCCTGGCATCTCTCTCAGCCCGTCCACGTCGAGGTGTGTTTGGTGGGCTCCCAAACGGGCAACCTAATATCTTCCAGGGGGCACAGTGGGTGCTCCCATCACCCCACATCGATGGCCCGCCAGGCGGCCATTTACATGGTTGGTTCAGGGCACCAGACGACAGATCCTAACCTGTGACTGGCAAACAGATAAGAAGGTGAAATCTGTATGCGGCAAAAGGATTCCTCACATTAAAAATGGGGTCGTGTGGTCCCTTTCGAATGCTATCTTCCTAAATGTTTGCTTCTAGAGCACAACATTCTTTTCTAATTTTAATTTGTTTATTTTAGAGAGAGAGAGTGCATGCACGCACATGAGCAGGGGAGAGGACAGAGGGAAAGACAATCTCAAGCAGGCTCCATGCCCCCAGCATGGAGCCTGATGCAGGGCTCGATCCCACGACCCTGGGATCATGGCCTGAGCCGAAATCAAGAGTCGGACGCTCAACCGACTGAGCCACCCGGGCGCCCCCAGATCGTTACCTTCTTAACAGAAAGAGGAGCTGAACGTTGAAGTATTCCAAGCCACGGCTGAGTGACAAACCTGAGTTATGTTAAAGTAATTCTGAAATTAGTAACTGGCTTGTGGTAGGTGGTTCCAGGAATGAATGGATACATGAACGCATGCACTATTTGAATGTCTATTTTTTTCTCTTCCTTTTAGCACATAGGAAGCTAAAAATGCCTGTTTGGGACCGTACTGATGTTCTGAACCTCCGGTCTTAAACTGAGAAACGATCAAAAGATCAAAACCAGCAACGAGAGCAAAAACAGTTATTACAACTACATGTGCTGCTATTCTTAAAAAAATTCCCTAATTCTCAGAAAACTTTTTTATTTTTTTTAATGTTTATTTATTTCTGAGACAGAGACAGAGCATGAATGGGGAAGGGGCAGAGAGAGAGGGGGACACAGAATCCGAAGCAGGCTCCAGGCTCTGAGCTGTCAGCATAGAGCTCGACTCGGGGCTCGAACTCACAGACCATGAGATGATGACCTGGAGCCGAAGTCGGACGCTCAACCGACTGAGCCACCCAGGCGTCCCAGAGAAAGCTTTTATTTTTAAATAATTACAGAACCATGAGATGCTGCAAAAATTGTACAGAGAAGTAGGTCCCCGTGTTCACCACTCAGCTTCCCTCAGTGGTGACATCTTACCTAACTCGAGGCTGCATTTTAAGAGCCAGGCCCTGGGCTAAGCACCTTGCAAATATTATCTCACTGATGATGCTCACAGCGTACATCTAAGGTGGGTGCATCGGAGCCTGAGGTTACAGATGAAGAGTCAGAGGCTCAGAGAGGATCCAGTTAGCATTGGTGTGGTGGCTTCTCGCTTGGACTGTGGGGATATTCTGGCTTTTCTACCAGCAGCCTGTGTGAACAGCGCACTCAGAAAACTGCCAGCCATTAATTACACAGGTCAGTTAGCTTTGTAGACCTCAGTTGGCTCCTCTGTAAAAGGAGGAAGAAGAATGCCTCCCTCAGAGGACGGCTTTGGGGACTAACGTGAGAAGCCAGGTGTGATGGTGCTAGGCCAAGATAGGAACCCACGGTGTACCCCAAAGAGAGCAGGCTTCAGTGCAGGCTTCTGCTTCTTCATGGCTTGTGTCCCAAACTGCTCCCAAGTGGGAGCTCAGAGGTAAACTTAGGCACTCGAGGGCCTGGAGACCCTGTGTCAGGTGACATTCCATATCACGTGGCATGGCAGGGATTTCAAGCTTGTGGTGGCTGTGACTGGGGGAGGTCTAAACTGGAGGTATCGGGTCCCAAGCATCATGATACCCCAGCCTCCCTGGGAGCATTGGGGCTCTGTGTTCTCCCCAGACCCAGGTAGGACACCTGCTGGGCCAGCAGTGGTCCAGCACGGAGGGCAGACCTGGGGCCATCTCCTTGCCTTCTGATTCTGGGCAATCGGACTGTCCCTTGTCCTGGAGCCCCAGACCCCTAGTTACCTGCATCCTTTTCAGGTTGGGAAAGTCCCCAGGTGAGATCTGGTGCTCGCGCTCGATCCGGCCGTAAATCTCAGCCAGGTTGTTCACCAGCTCCTTCTTCTTATTATCCTTTCCGAATACCGACGGCATCTCCTTCTTCAGGGAGCTGATGATGTAGGCATGAACCTGAGAACCAGGAGAAGAGAGCAATCTTCCGATCAAGACCCTTGATCCGTTTCTTCCCTCCAGGGTAGCTCTGGCCCCCTCTCTTTCCATAAATCCCTCCTCCTGCTGCTACCTCTGCAATCATTTCTATCTCACCCCCTTGCTCTCTCATCGCTTGCAGCGCTGAGCTGTTTTCCTAGATCACATGGGAAAGGTGAGACTGTGGGGGGGAGGTTAAGGTCAAGGCAGTTATAGGGATGGTAATACTGGTGATGATGTTGAGGACGAGGAAGCCAGCAACAGCTAACGTTTCCTGAGCACCTCTAACGATGCCAGGCACTGTGACGGGGCTGTGACATTCCTTACCTTACTTCACCCTCCCACCCCTTCATTTTACAGATGTGGAAAGAGGCACAGGGAGACTAAGGACCTTGCCAGGTTGGGATCACATTTCATAAACTCCAATCTGGCCACCTGACGCCAGGGCCTGTGACCAGAACCACCACACTATCCTGCCCCCAGCTACTGGGGGGCTCAGCTGGTGCCCATGATGCAGGAACTAGAGGACACCGACCACCCCAGCAGGCGATAGCTCAGGGTTGCAGGCGGCAGCCCCTGACCGACCCACCCCGAACCTCCCCGTCTTCCGGGGGACAGCCTCACCTTGGCCAGCCTGGCTCTCTTGATGAGGTCGTTGAGCTTGCGCAGGGCAGCATTTCGCGGCAGACTCTGAATATCTCGGAACAGGTCCTGCTCCTCCGCCTCGAAGAGCTTCCGGTTGTCGGGGATGAGAAGGGGGTGGGACCAAAAGGAGCCGATGTAGACCCGGATCACCTCCGGGGTGTTCACAATCTTCCCCAGGGACCACATGAGGGCCCCGTACACCCGCATCAGCTGCTGCGTCTCGATCTGGTCCGCCTTGTTCAGCACCACACGCATCTTGTCCTCGTGGTTCTTGAGGGCCTTGATGACCTCTGAGAACTCATCAGAGATGTCCAGCTTGTGGGCGTCAAAGAGCAGGATGATGCGGTCCACCCGCTCGGCGAACCACTCGAGGACGGCCGCGAAGTCGTACCCTGCGGCAGAGGGGCGGTCAGGAGGGGGGGAGGGGGGCTCCGTGGCACAGGGAGGGGCCTGGGGACAGGAGGCCAGGCGCCGGACACAGAGTCTAGGAAGTCACACCTGGGTTCCAGCCCGCCCCCCCCCCCCCCACATGTCCACTCTTTGGCCTTGAACATGTTAGTGTTCCTGACTGTTCTCTCACCCATAGATGGACATACTAATAGTAATTGACTAATGGAATTATAAGGACTAAATACACTCCGAGCCCAGCACATAGTTATTAGTAACATCATTATTCCCATTTATTCTTCTCGTTCAGGCAAAGAGGCTCTTTCCATTCAGCGACAGGGCTCAAGAAAGTGCTTCGGGGGCGGGCTCTGCCCAGCAACCAGGCAGGGGCGTGGTCAGTGCCACGGAAATATGGGGGCACAGTGACTCAGCCAAGACCACCTTGCTGGTAGGCAGCCGCTGGGGCATGGAACCCAGCTCTCCAACCCCAAGTTCAGCGCTTGCTCCGGCGGGCAAGACGTTCACTTCATGGCCCCATTTCACCCCCGCAGCATACTTTGAGATCCGCAGGATGAGGAGACTCACCCTGGCTTTTCAGAGGAGAAAACTGAGGTCCAGAGATGAGGTGACAGTCAAACGGTCCCTAAGCGGTGGGGCCAGGGCTGGACCGCACCACCTGGGCCCTGGGCTCCCCGAACATGCGGAGGGCAGCTGTCTTACACATGGCCACCTCCCTGCCTCTCCACCCTTTCTCCTTCCCTCCCCAGGGCCCAGGCTCACCCAGTAGCTCCCACAGAGTCCAGGAGGCCTGTGCATTCCTGCTCCAGGCGAGCCTGCAGCCTGCACCCACTCTCCTGCTCTCTGGAGCCCGGAACCAGCAAGCCTGCCCCCCTTGGTGGCTGGGGAGGGCAGCAGGGCTCATTCCCAACTGTGGCTGTGGCGTGCAGGCCTCGGGCAGGGCAGCCCAGAGAGCACGCTGCAGCTCCTTGTAAACAAATCCCAGAGTGGCCACTCCCAGTCGGCTGGGCAGCTAGAGCCCAGCACTTAGTCGACAAGGAAGCAGAGGCTCAGAGAGTGCACAGGGCCCCCAAGGGAGGGGTGGAAGCAGGGTCATGTCTCCCCACTTCAAATCAGGCCCTCTGGTCACCCCTCCATGGACTCAGGAAAGCAAAGGGGCTAAAGAAGCTGTAAAGAAAAGAGGCTCCCGCCTCTCCCACCTCTCACCAATCGCTGATGGCACCAGCCATTCGGGGGGCGGGGGGGGGGCGCTGCAAAGGCTTTGGGGGAAGTAAGGGCAAGGCTGACCAGCCCCCACTTCGGGGTGGGGAGGGACAGTAGTAGCTCAGTGTGGCCAGAAGATGATGGCCCCCTGCCCATTCCCGTCAGCCCAGTGTTCTCGAGGTAGGATGTGCTCCGAAGGGGTCGCCTGAGTAGCACTGGCCTGGCAAGCTTACTTCTAGTTTCTGTTCAGCCATTAAGGTGCTGTGTGTTCTTGGGCAAAGAGCCTTCCGTCGCTGGTCCCCGGTTTCTCTGCCTGTCAAAGCAGGGAGCTGGACAGGAAGACCTCTGAGCTTCCCTTCTCCCTGCTTCTAAGACCAGAGGGGTGAGGGTGGAGAGCAGGACGGATGAAGGGGAGACACGAGGAAGTCCTTGCCAGACAGGGAGAAAGGAGGCTGGGGGCCTCTGTCTTAAACACCTTGGGGGGGCCTGTGTGAAATCTGCTCTTGCTTGAGGACAGGCTTCTGGAAACCTTTTCTGGGATTTCATAAGCACAGAGGCTTCCTATTCATCTTCCCACTTTTGCAAATTCTGCATGCTGTGACGAGTGCTATCAAACTACAAAGTCCGTAATGCCAGGCGCTTTCTCCCGAGGTTTGGCCACGAGGACCCGAGGACCAGGTGATGAGGGCGTAGCCTTCCTCAGAAGCTCAGCCTCCTGCTCCCAGCTATTCAGAGCCTAGCAGCCTCCAGGACAGGTAATTATCTCTGGGATGGGGGGTGGGGGGCGGACAGTTCTTAGGCACATCCAGGAATGGGAGCATCTGAAAGGCACAGATGGACCCATTAAGCAAAAGGCAGGGGACTAGCTCTCTCATTTATCTTCTGTGTGACCTTAGCAAATCTGAACCTCAGTTTTCTCAGCTGTCAAATGGGGATGATAACACCTGACCAATGAGGGGTCAGTGATAGAGCCACGGCAATAGGATTCAAGAGCACAGGGAGGGCCTGGATCAGTCTGGAGGCTCTGCTCTAATGTCTGGGGTCATAGGTCCCCTTCCCTGGCTGGTCTTGGGAATGGCTCTGAGACCCCCAGCAGGGACTCGTGAGCACCTGCAGCAGCTCAAGGGCTTATAAGACATGAACTAGGAGGTGGAGGGAGATTTAAGCCCCGAGAGACTGAGCAGCAAAGCTGGTCTTCCCGGAAACCCTGGGATTACGTGCAGCAAGTCTGGCTCCAGGAGATCTGGTCTGCAGGCATCAGGGCCAGAGACCGCGCAGCCTGCAGCGACCTGGGGCTCTCCCCACAACCCTCCAGGCTCCAGAGGACTGGAAAGAAAGCATTTCTAGGTAATGCCAGGCAGGAGGAAATCAATGAGACAAACACAATAAGCAAGGCAACTCCTTAATCACCCACTGGCTTCCCGCATATTCTGAAGAGCAAAGCAGGGACGCTGACAGGCAGCACATTTCTTTGTATTTTCAACCACACCATCTCATTTGATCCTCATAACTGTCCACATGCCGGGAGCTACACAGGGCACACAGGCAGGAAGGGGAGGGGACAGAGAGGTTAGGGGCTGGCCAAGCTCACACAGGCAGGTTGTGGCGAACTCGGGACTAGACCCCAGACCCTTGACTCGGGTCCACACTCTCTTCCTATGCATAGCCATGTGTGAGGCTGGAGCTCAGAGGTCTGAGCCCTCAAACCAGGCACTTGTGGTGGGTGCATAAAAGGTCCTATCCTGCCTCCCAAAATCCCTTTTGAGATTTAAAGACATTTTAGCAGAAGAGAAATAAAAGGGCATCAATTTTCAAAACGTGGGAAGAGTTCAGATGCCAGTGGGGAACAAACACCACACTACATGCCTCCGAGAAGTAACCTTGGAAGTGGCCTGAGAGACTCATCACAGGCCTCCGATGACCATAAGGCTGCCGGCAAGCCCTTGTGACATGCCTCAGGACTCTGCCGCTCTGCCCTGGCTTGTGGTGCCCACCCAGGAGCATAGATACAGCATGGAGTCTGGGGCCCCACTCCAGTGAGGGTCCAGGGACAGGCCAGGGACGTGAGGCTGCCAGGACCAGCCTGGACCCTCCAAGGTGCCCCCGGGGGGACTGGAGATGAGAGCCGGCCCCATTCTACTCCCCAAGCTCTTCCTGGGCAGGTGATGATAAACCACTCAAAAGCCACTAGACTGGGTCTAAGGAGACCAGCCTGCGTTGCAGCTTTATAGCCCGGGCTTTTCCCTGCTGTGGCCCTGCTGAGCTCACCCCCACAGGGAGGAATGTGAGCCCCAGGCCCAAGGGGGTGCTTTTCTAGGGCGGGGCCTGTGGGGATTCTAGCTGACAAGTAGCCAGGAAATGAGGGTCCCAAGTGTGAGGACACTCAGGCTTCCGGAGCCCCTCCCACTTCTGCTGCATTTTGCTTCTTCCCAGTAATGAGCCTGGGGCTGGGCACATCCTGTCACTTCCAGGAACTGCCTCCTCTGCTGCCCATCCCAGGTCATCTTCATCCAGAGACAAGTGCTGGCCCAGGACCTCCTGAGCTCAGATTCCCGGACGTCCCCTGCTTCCTCTCTCCCCCTCAGACACCCACCCGAGGCCTGGGCGCAGGGGCCATACCCTGAACAAGGGCCACGCTTCTTCCAGCTCTGGCCCAAGGCTGGGTGCTCCCTCCCGTGAAGCTTGAGGCCTGGGGAGCCCTTGGGAGCAGCTCACTTTCGAGAATGGGGCACCCTGGGGCCACCGGGCGAGAGGCGGCTCTGTGCAGATTTGATAATGGTGCCGCTTTTGGCTGGTGAGACACAGCACTGTGCCTGGCATGAAGCTCAGTGAATGGAGTGTGGGCTGGATTGTAGGCTCTACGCGCCTCTCAGCCAGGTGAGCTTGTACAGGGCACGACCCACGGGGCCATGTCCTGTCCTGAGCTGGCTAGAGGAAGGACAGAAACACCAGATCTGTGGTATGGCCAAACCCAGAGCTCTGAGGGCCCCAGGCAAGAAGCCGTACACAGAACATTTGGTTCTGTGAACACACGGGTGTGTGTGTGTGTGTGTGTGTGTGTGTGTGTCTGGCAGGGGGGGGATAGTGTATATGGAGGGAGTGGTGGGTGCGTGTAGACGTGGGGGTGTATATGTGTGTAGGTATAAACCAGAACTGCCAGGTTCTATGGCAGAGAAAGGATGAGAGGTTCTGCATACTGGAAACTTTCCTGACACCTGAGGGTATCTGATGCCCTTTCATTCCTGGTCTCCTTGGAGCGCTGAGGGCAGCACTGCCCGGGCTGGCGATACAGTGCCAGTGCCCAGCTCCCAGCTCTGGTTTTTATCACAGGCTGCAGGGAAGGCAGAGGACTGACTGGCTTGTGTAGCCATTCGTGGGCCACCACTTCTAGAGGTCAGTGTGGGGTGGGAGGGGACAGGAAGGCAGGTAAGGAAACCAAGCACCCAATTTGCTGAGGGCAGCCACTGAGGTCCAAAGATCAAAGCAGGCAGGAAAATACAAGAACAGGGAACAAATGGAATGGGACAGGAGCTGAGGAAGGCAGGAGTCCCTAGAAGTAGGCTGCCATATACAGCTGCACAGGCTGTGCACTGCATTCATAAGGGAGGCCATTCATACAGATTACTCATTACTGTATAATGGGCAACCCTGGCTGGCAGATAAAGGGGAGAGAAGGGAGCTCACTGTCATCCAGGCCCAGAGCTGATGTCTGGGTTTCCATTACCATCTGTAGGCCTCACAAAGTCCTATGATAGGTATCATTATCCCTTGTTACAGAAGTGGACACAGGCTCAGGGGAAAAAATGTGGCCTGTTGAGACCCATACTGGTTCTAAAAACCGGGGCTTTGACCTCCCAGTCCAGTGCCCTTGGAAATCCCAGAGGCTGAAGTCCTCCCTGGGCCTACCTGCCAGGCTGCACTGCCTTACAGGTCTATGTGCCACCTCCCCGCTCCCCAGCCCCCAGGTAGTTCAGATTGAAAAGTAGTCAGATTGAAAAGTCCTGAGCCTTCCTTAAGGACACCCAGGCGGCTAGTGTGAAACAGTAAATCAAATCCCCTTTAGGCCTAAACTCAGGATGGGCCCAGATGAAACTGGGGCAGGGCGGGGGAAGGGGGGGGTGCTGGTAAGGAGGGAGGGGAGTATTTAGGGAAACAAATAGAAGCCACGCGGAGAGCCACCAGAGCCTCCCCTCCACAAGGGTTGGACCCGAGCACCGCAGTGCTCACGAAGGTCCAGAGGAGAGGGTAGGTGAGCCTGTCTTCCCAGGGCCATGGGCTCTATGTCTCCAAACCAGCTCCGCCTCAGCCCCAGCACCACCCGGAGCCCAGGCTCCCCCACTGACGTCCCACTGATTACGTGGCATGTTCACACAAGGCCCCTCCTTTCTTCTTCGCCCCTTGTCCCAGGTGTCACCTCCTCAGTGAAATGGGAGGGAGACGCAGGGCATTTTTGCTGGGGTCTCTGCCTACCCCTGCTCCCACCTACTCCAGACTGAGGTCCTGACAGCAGGTTCTGTCTTTCCTGCAGGACAGACCGGGGTCCAGAGGCCCTGGAGCGGGCTGCTGACCTGAGGGCCTCTCCCGCCATCTTCCCTGTCTACCCTCTGTCAGGCTGGCTGTACCCACCCACATGGCCATGGGGGACACCCCCCCCCCCAACGCCCAAGGCTGAGCTGGGTCCTGCCACCCCAGAGAGCGACCTGCTCCCTGCAGAGAGGAAGCCAGGCCAGCTGGCAGGAATGCTCAGGGTGGCCCAGCTCCGAAACTATGGGCCTGTACCCAGGCCAGCACCAGTGGCACTTGGGCCCCCTTAGTACAGACCTGGGGGCACTGGCTTGTTGCCAGTGAGGCAGTGGGCTCTCCTCCCGGGGGGCCCGGGGCTAAGCGGGTGCCGGCGCCTGCAGGCCATGCCCTTGGAGGAGGGGGTTTCTGGGCCCCACCATGGCGGCACAGACATGCTGCAGGACAGACCTTGGCAGGCTGCAGAGCACAGGGGCCAAGGCACATGCGGGAGGGAAGCAGACAGTCACCTAAGGCCACTGCCCAGAGAATCTCTCTGCCAGTCCCAAGACTTTCCTTCCCGGAGGCTGACTTCTGAATGCGGACTTGGCTCCAGCCCAGCTCCTGGCTCCAGTACTGGGGTGGGAGTGGCTTGGCATGGCTCGCCAGAGAGACAGCCCAGAAAGGGCAGGGGGGCTACCCAGGGCACACAGCAGGAGGTGGTGGGAGAGGCTGGGGTGGGGCGCCAGGGGCAGACTTTTAGTTTTGTACAGCATCGTCTAGCATTTTAGAGCTAGAAAAAAAACCAGTGATGATGATGATGATGACGTTTATTCATGTTTACTGGGCACTTGCTACGTGCCGGGCAGAGGGCTTTTTGTACCTATATTATTTCTTTTAATCCTCAAACAAGCCTATAAGTAGAGAGAACAATTTCCCCCTATCTTACAGAGGCGTAACTGAAGAACCCTGCCCGAGCTCACGCAGCTAGGATGCGGCAAGGCAGGCTCGGCACGCTGGCCGTCGGGCACCAAGGTTCCATCCGCTAACTGCCATGCCTGGGGACCTCCCTTAGTGAGCAGTTACCCCATATCTGTCTGGAGTTTTCAAAGTGCTGTTACATACCAGCTCCCCACTCTTAGGCCCAGAGCACGCTCACCTCCCCACGTCACTGGATGAAGTTCTCTGCAGGCATATGCCTTCCCTGCAGATCTCCCCAGGCCAGGGACCACAAGACCTTCAGAAGCAAACCAGGTAGTGCCTCTTGGGGAACGTATCAACCCGATGAGGTAAATAAGGCAGATAATTGTTGTGTCCTTTTACAGAGGAGGAGACGGAGGCCGGCTGTCGCCTGAGCCACAGTGGACCCAAACTGTCCCCTGGCCCCTGCCTAGGACTGTCCCCACAGCACACCAGGTGGTGCCAGCTCATCAAGGTAGGGCAGGGTCCTGGGGGTCTAGCTCATATATATATGTATATATATATTTAATGTTTATTGATTTTTGAGAGAGAGAGAGAGAGAGCGCACGCAGGGGAGGGGCAGAGAAAGGGAGACCCAGAATCTGAAGTAGGTTCAAGGCTCTGAACTGTCAGCACAGAGCCTGATGCGGGCTTGAACCCACGAACTGTGAGATCACGTCCTAAGCCGAAGTCGGACGCTTAACCGACTGAGCCACCCAGGCGCCCCGGGGTCTAGCTCATAGTACGGAAGCAAAAGAACATACCGGAAAGGACACAGCACAGAGCCAGAGTCCATCCTCGCAGGTGCGTCGCTTACCTCGGCTGATCCTCTGTTTCTCCCCGGAGAGGATCCCTGGGGTGTCGATGACGCTGATGCTCTCCAGCACCGGGTTGGGCAGCTGGGCACACACGAACCTGCGCGGGGCGAAAGCAAACCCGCGCTGTCCTCTCACCGGCTCCCGCACACCCTCACACGTGCAGACGCACGCCAGCCTTCCCAGCCCTGGGGGGCGGACGTCCAGAAGCCTGGCTGCCTTCTGACACCGACCCCCAGGCTCCAGTCCAGACTCAGCCTTAGCACCAGGCCCGGGACCTGCACTTTGAGGAAGCTCCCTGGCTGATCCTGAGGCAGCCGTGGTCCTGAATTCGTGCAGCCCTGCTATCAGGGACACTAGGATGTCCAAACCTCAGTCTCTGCCCCCACGGCGCACAGTCCGGTGGGGAGAGGAGGCACGTGCGTGGGCCACCACAATATGAGATGGGATGGGACCAGCATGTCGAGGGGGGTCAGGTAAAGGGCTCGGGAAATCCAAGGTGCAGAGATGGCTTCCAGGGATGGCTTCTTGGAGGACGCGGCACGGGAGCTGGCCTTGATGGAGTTCCACACCCGGGAACATTTATTTGGGCTTCCAAATGCACCGCTATCGAGATAGTAGTCAAGCCTTGTGAAAGGAAATATTTCTAGGGCTACATCCTGAAGTCTCAGAACACCAACTGGTAAACCTAACGTAGGCTCTTCTTCAAGGCCCCTCTCTTACACGCCGTTTTTGGCAGAAGCCAAAAAGGGGTCTTACTATCTCAGGTTCAGCGGGCCTCTGCTGCCCAGCGAGATGGTAGAGAGGCAGGGTAGGTGAGGAGGCTGTGACACGCGGACGGGGGCATTAGGGAGGGCTTCAAAGGAGGCCAGAGTGGGGCCAAACAGGGAGGCAGGGTTCACATCACGGGGGCCTTGAGAGGTCTGGGTTTTATACTGAGGGCAACAGAAACCCATTTATACTGAGGAACATTTTACGCAACAGAGTGACTCAGTCAGATACGACGGTTGTCAGCAAATCCAGTTCAGTTCATCAGATCTGTATGGAGTGCTTGCCATCTGTATGGAGTGCCAAGTGCTGGGCTAGATGATGGGCTGGAAGAGAAAATGACACGGCCCCTGCCCTACCGAAGCCCACGGCTCCTCAGGCTCTATGGCACACCCAAGTATCCTACAAGAAACCCCACATTTTGCTGAAGCTGGCCTGAGCCGGGTTTCTGTCACTTGGTGACCAGGTAGCCATGTGCATGGGGGCTGGTTGGGGGCGAGGGCTGTGACTGAACCTTCACCCAAGCTGAGCTCCTGGAGTGAGAAGGGCAGGGGGCTGAGGGTGGACCCAATGAGGGGGACACTGGGTCACAGGAGCCAGAGAGAAAGGGGACAGAGCCGACAGGGAGGCCGCAGGAGGGCCAGGGAGCTGAGAGGGAACAGTGGCTGAGAGAGACCCATACCAAAGAGAGGCGGGGTGAGGTAATGGTGGGAAGTGTCCGCTGTTCACCATCACTGAGAGGTCATGGTGACCTTCACATGGGCAGCTGTGATGGGGGAAGCCATGCTCCCCAGGTGGTGGGGGAAAGGAGGAAATGAGGAGGTCTAGTCAAGAAACTTGAAGGTGGTAGGGTCTGCTCCAGGGCTGTCAAGAGGAGATATTTCTACATGGGAGAGGGGGGAGAGGGTGGTGTCGTTGGAAAGAGGGAATCCCTGATAGCATGGTCCCTGAGGAGCTGGCCCGGAAGCACCTGTGGGGGGGAGAGGAGGTAGACGCGGAGCGGAAGAGAGGACGCAGCTCTCTGCAGACCGGTGGAAGGGGGCGGGGACAGAGGCAGGGGAACACTCCATGGATCCTGGCTTCCACTTTCTCTAGAAGAGGAGGCAAGGCCATCTGCTGAGGGAGAAGGAGGTTACGGGGGTTGGAGCATGTTTGGAACACGACCCCTGGGCAGCACTAAGATGGGAGCCAGATGTCTGAGGTGCAGCCTCCCTGGGTGTGGCTGCGGGGAACTGGAGGTGCCTGGAAGGGGGCTTCCTTCTTCCCTCGTGTCCTTCCAATGGACATGGCTGGCAGATCCCCCTCCCACATCAGTCTAAACACCCGTCCTTTCAGCTCCTGAGTGCTCTGGGAGGAAGGCGCAAACCTCACAGTGCTCGGTCTTCTGCTCCTAGGGCTCCTGCAGCGAGCCATATTCTTCCATTCTTCTCTGCTCACTGGGGTTTTTCCCCCCAGTTTTCTCCTGCCTGAGATGTCCTTTTTTCCCACCCAGACCCTGGAAAGGGCCATTTCACTCATCATTGACCAACCCACGTCAAATGCTAACTTTCCCTCAGAGGCCGCGTCAGTCCTCTCACCTGGGAGAAGCATATTACTCTTAGCCTATTTTACAGACGGGAAAGGCGAGGCATAGAGAAATTAGGAAATTTGTCTAAGATCCATGGTGCCGTTTTGATAGGATTTGGGCCCAGATTATCTGATGTCAAAGCCCATCATCTCTGCCTTTACTCTAAATACCTCCTATTAAAGAAAGTAGTTCAAATTGTTTAAGTACAATGCACATGCGAAACTGTGGCGTGGCTCTATATGACAAGCGTGACTGGGCGGCAGCCTGCATTCTGGTTACGTAAATAACAGGAATGTTGGGCCAGCCTGCCAAGCATTCCCTACAGCTTTTGCCACTCACGTTGACACAATACCCCTGGTGACTGCAGGCTTACCCTTGTCCCAGGGGAGGGGAGGTGACCTGTCCAAGGTCTCGCAGTGAGTTTAGTAAAGAGGCAGTGCTCAAACTCAGGACTTCCACCATCATCCCACGGTTCCTTCCACCCAGTAAGAACAACGTCCAGGAATAGAGAGGAACCTTCCTCTACCTCCTTCCAGTTGGATGCAAACCCCTTCCCTAGACAGTTGACCCTGGAACAATGAGGGTGTTAGGCGTGTCATTTCCCCCACTCTGCTCGGTGGAAAACTCACATATAAATGGACCCATGCAGTTCAAACCTGTGTGGTCAAGGGTCAGCTGTATAGACAAAAGCTGGGAACTACCCAGAATAGCCCTCTCCACTTTCATTGGAGGGAGGTTTAGATTAGGGGGGAGGTGATCTAACTCCGGTACCCTTCCCTGCTCCATGATCAGGAATTAGCCCTATATCCCTAATCCGTAGTGACCAACTCAGTTACACCCCCAGCAAGAAAGGAACAACCAAGAGATGCTGGGTATGGAAAAGGCACCGAGCCTCCCAAACCCCTCCTCTTCCTTCCCATACTCCAGGAAGAAAAATAGAGAACACCCAGGACACGTGCTCCCTGAGCACTCACCTATTCAAGAAGGCATTGCCAAAAGCGTTCAGCTTCCTGAAAGGTTTCTTAGGGTCCACCACCAGGGCATTCCCAGGGATGATCCCCTCCACCTGTCCGTGCATCACGGCAATGAAGGAGTCGGTGGTCGGCTCAGGCCCAATCCGCATGCCTGGGAAATCCTGTTCCAGTAGGTACCTGGCAGAAAGATGCACGGTTGTAAGGTAGGGACTCTGTTCAAGCTGCACGTCTGCCACAGGCAGGTGAGGACGTGAGTCGTGGCAGAGGGGCAGAGGGACCGCGACAACATTCCGCGGTAGGGACGCATTTTCACGGATGGAGAATCCAAAGACCTCTCGTGGAGGAAGTGGGATTTTAGCTGCACTTAAAATATCTAATCTGTCCCCCTGGTCTTTACCTGTTATCCTCTCGGAATCAGTAGTCGGAGAGCAAGGAGATGCAAGATTTGGCTCAGAAACAAGGTGTGGGTTGACACGGATTCCTGCAGGGGGCGCAGTGGATTTTACAGGTGGAGGCAGCCAGCTAAGATACCGGCAGTGAGGCTAGGTAGGAAAGAGACCATCCACAGACCGTGCAGGCTTTCCGTAGGTCCATATGCCAGCCATTTAATATGAGACATAAAGACAGCTGCTGCATCACCAGTGTGAAGGGACACTGTGCCAGGCCCATCTCCATGCCGTCTACGAGCGCTGGTCCCACTGTCTAGCGTCACTATGAGGCTGTGGCCTGTACGTACACCTCTTTGCTCTTCTTCAGGCCTAAGCAGTGAGAGCCCAAGGCCACTGCCCCTTTCCACAGCCCCTTTTAGAAGTCAAGAGCAAAGGCACACGGCGAGCCAGAGAATGAAGAGAAGGAACATGGAGGCCTCCTGGGCCAGTGGTCCTCAGCCCCGGTGGTGCGTTTGAGCTACTGTGTAGCTGTAGCCAGTGGTGCCCAGGCCCCAGCCCGGAGGTGCTGTCCCCCCTGGCTCAGGGGTGGGGCCCGGGCCACCAGACTGTTCTAGTAACTCCCTTGAGGATTCTAACGTGCAGCCCCGGGGGACATCCTGCTCTAGACCAACCTTCCCATTTCACTGATAAAGCCACTGACACCGGCACTCAATAGCATTTCCACCTGCCAGATACTGCGCTCATCACTTGGAGGACGTCATCTTCGACAGGCTTCACGGCTGCCCTATGGGCAGGTACTGAGGAAGCCGAAGCTTCGTAGGGTTATGTGGCTTTCTCCAAGTTAAACAGCCAGTAGTACAGCTGGAATCCAAACCCCTATCAGTCTAACACCAAATCCTTTGCTCTCCGGCCGTCTTCCGCCCTGAGAGCAAGCTGATCAAGGCCCCACAGTTTGGGGCAGAGCTGGGACCGGATGCTACGACTCCAGGGCCTGAGCTCTCTGCCCACCTTACACCTCCCCAGAACGGGCCTGGGGCATGGGTCCTGCTCTGCCCAGCAGGCTGGTAGCCGAGGATTTCCTCTGGCTCGTCTACATCCTCCTTGTGCCTTCGGGAAGTGTTCTGAGCTACTCGTTTACTCTGAGGCACAGGGCGGTTCGAGCCGGGTTGCTACGGGCTCCCTCCCCAAGGAGCCAGCAACGAGCTGCTGCCCAGGAGGCCACCCCCGCCCGCTCTGGAGGGTTTTCCGCCGCCTTGGGAAGCCTCTCATCTCCCTCCCAATAATCCAGGTGTGAAGGTAGGATTCCCTCCCGTCAGAGGACCATTTTGAAAGCTGGCTCCTGGGTTGTGCTAACAATAAATGACAGCAGCTGCACACTTGGACAGTGCATCTGGCTTTCTCAAACACACCTTCGGGGCCTCAGAGGAGAGGTAGGGCATCTCAGCAGCCCAGGGCCAGTGACCCAGTCTCTCTAACCGCGAGGGACATGCCCTTCAGAAGGTACTTGCCCTCTGCGAACCTCATTACCTCGCTCCATAACCTGAGAGATTATAGTTCTGATTTATGAAGCACCTGCCATATGCTAGGAGATGTTCTAGACTTTCCGTGCCTTATCCCACTTCATCTTCCCATCTCTGATGTGAGCACCATTGTCCTTACCATCAAATGGGCCTGATAAGAAAGCCCACTTCATAGTGTTGCATTAGATACAGACGCTAAGCACTTAAACAAGCACCTGGCACCAAGATTACCACTCATTGTAAAAAGGAGGAGACACGGTCACACAATGTGCCCCAGGATATGCAGTCAGTAAACAGCAGAGCTGGGATTTGAACCTGGCACGTGGGCTTAAGAATTCATGCTCCTAACCACTACATTCACTGTCTCCGTTCCTGCCTAAGGTCCCTCGACCAGGAAGTGCAAAAGGGCTGAGCCCCCCTAGGGGACCAGAAGGAGGCGTGGAACAAGAGGACCCCAAGGGGGAATGATCTGGCAGGAGGCTGGCCAGGAGCCAGGCTTCGATGCTCACAAACCCAGGAACGTACTCTTCTCCTGAACACCCACCTCTGGGGTTCACTGCCCAGTCTCCATGAGTGGGATGTGGCACACAGAAGTGGCTGCTATCGGGCACCAGAGCAGGGCCAGGGCCACTGGCTCTACAAGGCCATTCTCGGAACCTGAAGCTGCTTCATGAGAGTCAAGGCTGTGCCCGGGAAACCCCACCCATTCTTGCCTGTGCTAGGAAGCGGGCACCTGTGTGGGCCTGGGTCCCGCAGGGAGTATGGCAAGTGTGAATTCTGAGGCTGGAGGAGGGTGCCAGATGTCACCAAAGGCCTCAGGGACAGCCGAAACAGAGATGGACGGAAAGAAACATTTCTGAGGCAGCCTCAAGAATGCCCAGCCTGAAGAGGGCCAAATACAGTGACGAAGTATCTTCCTGACACAGGCACCTCAAATTCCAGCCGAGAGAGACGTGGTGTACCAGCAGATGAACAAAGGGTGACGCTTCCCAGCATCACAGAGGCCACTTTCCAGGATGTTCCAGAGCCGCAGCCTCAGGCAGCCAAGCGAGGGCCTGGAGGCTGGGCCCGCTGTCCTGGCGTCTCGGCTAAACCCACATAACCTCCAATTTGCTGACCACACACGGGTCTGGAGAAACACAGAATCCCACGAAGCCACCAGCAAGTCCAGGGACACAGTCGGGCCAGGCAGAGAACCCAGGGCTTGGTAAATTCTCAGGGACATCTGCGTATGGCTTGCAGCAGCGAGCACCCCCTTAACAAAGCCACCACTGTGTCCAGAAAGGAAAACCTATTGAGAGAGCTCATCACTGCTTCTCTATGGGGAGTGATACAGATCGCCTCTGTTGCCAGGCAAAAAACGTTCCCACAGTAGTGTAAGAAAAGAAAAGTGAATTCAAGCCTGGGTGGGAATGGCTGAGATGGGGACACACAAGAATCAAGAGGGCCAGGCAGGCAGGGTACCCGCTGTGGGGTAGGTGTTGTTCTGGGACCTTTACCCAAATGACTCCACTTAATTGGTCCCAGACGCACCATGGGATGGCAGCATTATTTCAGTTCCACAGTTGAGCAAATTGAGATAGAGGTTGCTCAACTTTGGGGCCAAAGAACACTACTGAGAGGCCCTAAGAGCTGAAAAGATTTGGGTAGCCCTCCTCCCCCCAGCCATCCCATGCAAAATGAATAAATACTAAACCACAATACAGGTGTAAGGAAGTCCCAGGAAATTCTGAGTTTTCCCAGGAGGATGAGTTTTCTTCATGTTTTTTTTTAAAGCAAATTATTTTCTAACACTTTCCTCATTTGTTTGTGTCCCGCTTGGCTGGCAATCTAAGCATGTGGCCTGCTTTACTGGTGACCTAAGCCCCCAGGGTAAAGGCGTAGGGCCAAGAATCTTAACCCGGTCTGCCTCTGGAGTATCCATGTCTGCAACAGCGGGGGCCAGACCTCAGGCTGCAGCTCTTACTTTACAGATCTTTAGACTCGAAAGGCACATGTCACTTTCTGCTCTGTGTTCCAGGTATCTGTGTTGTACATCTGTATCTTTGGTCTCAGTCTCGGGGTCTGAGCTTTTGAACGGGGTCAAAACAGTAATACTTGCCCTGTTGGGTAATACTGGCCTCAGGAGGTTTTAGGGACACCGGAAAGCACCCCATAATCACAAAGTGAGGATGGTTGACCCTCGATGGCCGTGTTGAGGGCTGAGTCGGCTCTGTGCTCCACGGAGCAGCCACCCCTGTCCCCACCACACAGCAGCCTCTGCCATGGGACAAAGTGGCCCCAGCACAGAGGAGACTCATGGCTGGGCTTTTGAGCCTCCCATTAGCCTCCCCTTGCCTCTGTCCACCCTGCCACAGGCTGACCCACCCAGTCCACGACTAACCCCGCAGTGCCCACAGGATCCCCTTGCCACCCCTCCTCCAGCCCTTGGAGGTAGAGGCAAGATCCTTGCCTCCAAAAGGGGTTCCCCCCCACTCCTGAGGGCCGGTCTCTAGGCCTCTGCTTATAGAATCAGCTTGAAAGGGGAGAGCAAATGAGAAAGCCCTAAGCACAATGCTTGGAACATAACTGGCACTATATTGGTTCTTTCCCTTCCTAACTGGAGAGTAGTACTATGAGGTGTTCGTTGCTATTCACATGTTAGAGGTGAGGAGACTGAGGTTTGGACAGGTTAGGCCTTCCTGACAAGGCCTCTTAGCTAGGACTGTTGGAGCCTGGATTCTGCTGAGCCGGACTCTGCTCTTTCCATGGCCTCACTCCATTGTCAATGGGAATGGATGGAGGTTTCTCCAGAGGTCCCCTCCTGCCGGTGAAAGCTTCTCTTGATGACCTCCAGACACCTGACTTTCAAGGCAGATCTTAAGCCAGACCTGAGGCAGGTGGCCTAGGGCTGTCTACTCCCTTGAGTAACACTCAGGCCTTATAAGAGGTGGGCAGATTGCCACTCTGCCCCACTGAGGGACCAGCAGACCAGAGCCCTGATGGGAAAAGATGTCCCCTGACCGCAGCGGGAGGATAGGAGTGAGGTGTGGCAGGCACTGTGGCTGGCAGGATAGACCTTGCAGAGGTCACTGGGTCTACGTGGAATGGTGGCCCCTGTCTCTAGTCGTTTGGCTTTCTGGAGGATCATCTTTCTCGTGGTGGTGATGCTATAAAGCTGGGGATGAGGCCTGGGCAGGGGGGATGCCAGGGCTGTGAGGAGAGATGGTGCAACACAGCCAGATGCTGAGTCACCTTTGTGGAAGGATGCAGAGAGCCCCCTGAAGAAGTGGGGGAGTCCAAAGCGCCCACTGAGTAGCCCCCCACCTCACCCCTGCAGCCCCACCACGCGCTCATACTTCAGAGTCTGAGTCTCGTTGTAGAAGGGCTGCGGGATCCTCAGGACCAGCCCGGACCTCGCTGTGCAGACCCAGGCAGCTTAGCTCTGCCAGCCTCAGGCCCCACACTTGATCCCATAGTCCTCTCCTTCAGCTCCGCGGCCGCCCAGCCAGGCCTCCCTTCTAGCCCACCAGAGCACGGGGGTCTTCCTCAGCCCCCGGGGCGGCCCCAGATGCAGCTCTGGGACTGGGGGGGCCAAGTGTGCAAGGGAGCAAGGGTTGGAGGCTGCCAGGGCCAGTCAGAGGAAGAGTGAAGGGAGGGGATCAGCAGAAGCAGGAGGAAGGCTGCCAGAGCCAGAGGGACACAGGGCTACTGTATCGAAAGAGGCAGCCTGTGTGGAGGGAGCAGCCGCTAGGCCAATTGATTGTTTATTTTGTGAGTCGGGGTTGCCGGGCCTTAGGCCAGGGAAGTTATTTCAGGCAGAGAGCATAGCACATTAATTAGTTATTAGAAGAATGTCCTTTTCTGCACGTTCTTCCTGAGATGAGAAATAGACCCTGTGGCAAGTACATATAAATGAAAGTGGATGGACACTCGGGAGGCAAAAGGCCAAGGGCCAGGGAATGAAGAGGCAGGTCTGTTTCCGAGGGAAACATCCCTCACAGGTTCAGGCCTGGCCGGAGCCTGTGAATCGGAGCCTGTGAATCACGGTGCTTCAGGCAAGAAGCAGGGGGAGGGAGCACCGCCTTAGCTACTCCAAGTGGAGCCTTCTTTGCTCTGGGGAAGGGGTGTGGTCTCACCTTACCCTCTTGGAAGGCAACTCAGAAATAGGATTCTTAACACCAAAATTAAACATAAAAAAATTAAAAACAAAGCAAAACTGCACAACCCTTGGCCTAGTGATTTCACTTCTGGGACTCCCTGAGAAAACGTGTGGAAAAATATTGCCTGTAGAGTGAGTCGACAATAGCAAAAAATTAGAGACAACCTAAAACATGCAAAAGGAGCGGACAGGCTAATGAATAATTTGCATATACATATAGTGAAATATCATGCGGCTCTTAAAAATATTGCTTACAAAGACTTTTGAATTTCCGTAAAAAATGCTCCTTCTCCAAGTGAAATAAATTAGCATATAGAATTACATTATGGCATGAGCTCAACGGTGTTATAAAATAGCTAAAAATACTAGAAGGATAGATATATACATATGATATTTAAAATGGTCTCTCCCGAGTCATGGGATTATGGGTGATTTTTTTTTCTCCTTCCTCAAATTTATTCTTGTCTCCATTTTCCAATGGGGGAAAAATAGCTGTTCAGTGGATTTAATGAAAAGGAAGGAAAAGATATAATTTGGTTTTGGAGGGATTCCCTATGCTGTAAGCTTTGCTACTCTGCTGGTGGGCTCGCCCTCAAGGCGGGTGGCTTTGACTGCAGGAGCTAAATTCATTTACTACAGGATCCAGGAGGGAGAACTTTTGTACTTGGGGGATAAGAAAGCGAGGGAACTGCCTCCCCCCACCCCCCTCCGTCCTTCCTGTCTCTCTTAGATAAGGAATAATCCTTGGGCAACTCGACTCTGCCCCTCTCTTAGGCCCAGTTAACAGCCAGCATGACTCAGGCAAAGCCAGGGGAGTGTCTCAGTCAAGAGGCACTTAAACCTGTTCGCTGCTTCAGGATCCTGCCCCCAGGGACACTCGCCTTTTCCCCCTCGCTCTTCCCTCCCACTCCGTGAACCTCTAATGGGAGCCTCCCATAGCTGAGACCCCAGGCAAGGCCTCAGGGAGCGCAGGCACAATAGCAAGTTCTGGTGCTACCGAAGGAGAAGCTCTAGATAATAATAACGTACTAAGAGTTATAACCGAGGCGTGTCCAGAGGGCCAAGGAGGGCTGTGCAAGGGCAGGAGTCATCTGTACATGGGAGGACGCGGGGTACAAAGGAAACCTTTGTACAGAACCTAGGTAGCTCTGAAGTGCCTTTGGCAGGAACTAAGGGAAATGGATCAGATCAGGGTTCTTGCCCTGAGATTACATGTAAATTTGTGTATGTGCATTTTTCGACAGGGCCAAAGCTTTTGTCAGAATTTCAAAGGATGTCCTGACCTTTTAAAAAGTTGAGAAAGCAATGGATTAGATTCATTGCTAAGAGCCCTCGGGCTCTAACAATGTCAGCTACCCAAAAGCCAGTAGCTGCCCACCCCCTACCTCCCATACTTCTTTAGAAATCACTCAGCCCCTCAAAGCCACGGAGCCCAAGGCTGTCCACCCTACAAAGAAAGGCAAGCCCGATCTGGTGTTCTGTTCCGACAGGACATGGAAGCACGGGGCAAGCCCTGCTCCCAGGCTTGTGTATAAGCTTCGTTGTTAGGGAAAATTGGTAGCTAGAAAATTAGGAAGCTGACTGTTAACTTTTCTGCTCTCCTTGCCAAGCAAAGCACAGTGCTTTGCATGTTGCAGGTGGCCCAACTATAGTAAGATTTGATTTGAATAGAAACAGGACCCCTGCCTTGAAACCGGCAGGAGATGAGCACCGCTGATTTGGGGAGGCCACTGCACCCACTGCCTCGCTAGAGGGCTCTGACTCAACACAGAGGGCCAAGGAGCACCTGCAGCAGTTTGGCAATGGCTGTAAATGAGGCCAAAGAAAACCTCCTGGCCTTGAGAATTGTGTGGTCTGAGGACTGGGGAGGAGCCTGTCCTGTAAAGATGGGGAAGACTGTCATTACTCCGGTGGGCAATGCACAGAGCTCTCTGAATGCAGGGTGGACAAGCTGACTCCCCGAGGATCCCTCCGGCCCTAGGATTCTGTCACTCAAGGGAATAGATGACTCACCATCAAAGCCACAGGCATTTAGCCAAGCGTGTCCTCCCATGCATCTAGGACCAGCCTCCCAGGTGGGCCTCCTACCCAGTTAACACAGCATGGGACCGTCATTAAGCCCTCTCTGCCTCGGTCATTTCACCTGCTGGCTGAGACGATCACCGGTGTCCCTTCCACCTCTAAAAGACTTTAATGTTATTACTAAGCCATTATGATCAAACAAGGGAAAAGAAAAAGGCATTCTGCTTCTGACACTGCTTCTGTCCAGTCTCTGAGAGACAGATGTAGGTCTGCTCAGGGAAGGAAACTGGTAAAAAGGACAAGTGGCACTACTCAGCAAGGGCTCCAGAGTCCCCAGCCCACCTCATCAGTGGCAACTACAAAGCCCCCAGGGGAGTGGCTGAGCCCTCTAAAAGGCAAGGGAGGTGGTCCTCGCCACCAAGGACATGTCCCTAAAAAGTGAGGGTGTGAGACTCCCCCATCAGCAAAAGGTGCTCTTGTGACTAGGAGCTTTCTCACTTGTGCCTCCTGGACCTCAGGTTCATCATCCATAAAATGGGGAGAATAGGGATGACTCTGAACTTCTAACACATCAAACCGACCTCTTGAGTCAAGGGCAGGGAGGCACTAGGTAGGGGAAGGGGCGGGGGCAGCAATGAAATCGTGGGGGTAAAGCTTTGGACACACAAACACCAGAATTTCTTCAGCGCCCTCACAACGGAAGGCTTCCGGTTTTTCCCCAGGCAGGAGGGGTCACCGGGAGGACCTAGGCGCGGGCGGCTCACCTGATGAAGGTGGTCTTCCCAGTGGAGTACTGGCCCACCAGCAGGACCATGGGCTTGTTGTCGAAATCAGCATCCTCCAGGGCGGGCGAGTGAAACTCGTGGAAGCGGTAATGCTCTTCCAGGGGCAGCAGCTTGGTCTTGTAGAGTTTCTTGAGCCCCTCGCTCACCGTCTGGAAGACCTCGGGGTCCTTCCTCCGGCGGTCGTCGGAACCCAGCCAGCTGAACATCGCGGCCGCCGCTCGCCCCCTGCGCTCAGCCCCGCGTCGGGCGCCCTCGGCTCCTGGGAGAAGGGGCCCCGCAGGACCCACCAGCCGCTGCGAGCCGCGCCGCCGTGTCACCCGAGCGCGGGGCTCGGCCGCACCATGGCCGGGAGCGCGGCGCGGGGGTCCCCGGGGCGACGGGAGCGCGCCCTGCCCAAGCTCCTGGGGCCCAGCCCAGCTCCCGCTTCAAGCGGAGACCCAGGAGCGGGGGGGTGGGGGTGGGGGGTGGAGAAGAAATTATCTGCGCCGGGCAGAAGGGCTGCGATCTCGGAAATGAAAGTCAAACCTGCAATTAAACTGCAAGATGCCGGGGTGCGATGCCGGGTCCCCGATCTCCCCCCCCACACAGCTTGCCGACCTCCCCTGCCCGGGCCCTGCTGCAGCGAGAGGATGCTTCGGCTCGGCTCCTGCGCGGCCGGCCGGCCCAGGGGAGGAGGAGGAAGCGCTGGCCCGCCCGGGGACAGCTCAGCATCCGCAGCCGCAGCCCGCAGCCCCAGGCGCCGGTTTAAATGCCAGCCGTGCAGGAAGCGGGCTCGCGGAGGAAGTCCCCGAGTACTGGCAAGGCCAGCCCGGCCCGTCGGCCTCGGTGCCGAGAAGCTGAGCAGGGCGCCGCCATGTGTGTGGGCAGGCGCTCCGCTGGGGACCGGCGACCGCAGCCTGGGAAGGGAGGGATGCGGAGTTCTGTGGGAACGCTCTGGCATTTCAGTCCGGGCCTCTGGAGGTTTGATTTGGGAACAGCGCCCTCTCCGGGACAGCTGCGAAGACAGAGCTGGCCCGCGCCAGCCTCTCCCAGCTTTTAAACGGCCCTTGCTTTAGTTGCAAGAAGACGATTCCTTAGGAAGACCGGCAGGTACTCTAGTATTTGGGAACATTTTCCTTGGGGCATGGAAACAAAAGAGGCCAATATCAGGTTACACAAAAATGACCAGACTGCCACTACCCAAGCTTTTTGCTGGATCTAGGGTGAAGTCAAAACCATTCCCATTCATTCATTCATTCATTCATTCCAATAACACAAAACAAAAGGAGCAAAACTGCCCCAAGCGTGGGGCCGGCGTTATGGGGGAAGACACAGTTCTGGTGACTGTGGATCCGAAGTCAATCACAAAGACCAGCACGGACTCTCCCTTCCGGGAGCTCCGTGAGGAGGCAAGAGCAGAGGGTGCGCAGGGACAATTTTTTGTCTGTATAACCTGAGGAAGGCTTCCCGGAAGGCATGACTATGTGCCGGATCTCAAGTGATGAATCAGAGAAGCAGGGAAGACATCCCACGCCGGGTAAAGGGCGAGAGTCTAGGGATCAGGAAGGTGGAAGGGAGTGACCCAGGCCAGGGCAGAAGGCTCAGCTTGCCAGAGCAGAGATCATGTAGGGGATGAGGAACCATAGCACTGCTGTTACTCTTACTTGTTAACTAGGTGCTTACCGTGTGGGGGGGCCTGGGCTAAGTTCTCAGCGAGCGTGTTGCATTAAACTTTCACAGCAGCTGTGATGCGGCACGTATTATTTCCAATGTCACACTGAGGAGGATGGGGGTGGGAACACTTGGCCACGTGTAGGCAAAATTCAGTACGTGTCTGTACGGAATTTAAACACCATAATAAAACCAACTCGACCTCATTGGCTTTATACTGGCTCCGCTCTAAGCAGTGCCAGGGATAAACCACTCCTCCCCGCCGGGCGGATGGCTCCCATACACTGCCTTGCCACAGATCAAGACCCAGCAAGCTAATGGTCCAGGCTGGACTGCTGATGCAGGCAGCGGTCAGGGAGGGGCCGGAGGAGCTAAGGAGGAGGGAGACCAAGAGACTGGTTAGGAAACTTTTAAAAAATTTACAAGACAGCGGCAATTAGGATGGGGAAAAGGTCTTTTGCAAGAGACTTGTAATGACATAGAACTGACAGACCTTGGTAGGCAATAGAGGAAGTGAAGGTAAGGCTGAGTCTGGGATGGCTTCGAATTCTCTACTGCAGGAGATAAGACGGTTAGAGATGCTGGCCCACCAGTCAGAGGAGTCGGGAAGGGGGCAGAGTTAGCAGTTAAAGATGATGTGTTCAATGACTGGATCACATGGTATTTCTATTTTTAGTTTTTTGAGGAAACTCCCGACTGTTTTCCACAGTGGCTGCACCAATTTGCATTCCCACCAGTAGTGCATGAGGGTTTCTTTTTCTCCACGTCTTCACCAACACCTGGTATTTCTTGTCTTTTTGATTCTAGCCATTCTGGCAGGTATAAGTATCTCATTGTGGTTTTTGATTTGCATTTCCCTGACGATCAGTGATGTTGAGCATCCTTTCAGGTGACTATACTTTTCATGGCGAGCAGTGAGTAGTGTATAGAATCGTTGACTCATGATCTTGTATACATGAAACAAATATACCCCTGTATGCTAATTGTACTTCAACAGCAACAAGAAATTAAAATAAATAAAGATGATGTGTTTAATCTGAAATAGGTTGTGGTCGCAATAGCCATGGGAGCTCTGAGTGGAAGAGTCTGGTGGAGCTGTAGGGATTTGGGTGGGGCTATCAGAGATGGGTGCTGGCTAGAATCTCTCCAAGTACAGCTAAGATCTCCTGACTCCCTCCTTGAAACCCAGAGCCGATTGCTTCTTTGCACCCCTGTTGGAGTAACCACTCAGGTGAATGTTTCGCCCTGGGTGTTGATGTTAGCACTGGCATCTGAGCATAGGGGCGACGTCCAAAAATAACAACTCACATGGCTGGCGTGGGAATGGAGCCATCAGAATGGAGACACCTGGGGCGCCTGTGTGGCTCAGTCGGTTAAGCGTCCGACTTCAGCTCAGGTCATGATCTCACAGTCCATGAGTTCGAGCCCTGCGTTGGGCTCTGGGCTCTCTCAGCTCAGAGCCTGGAGCCTGCTTCAGGTTCTGTGTCTCCCTCTCTCTCTGTCCCTGCCCTGCTCATGCTCTGTCTCAAAAATAAATAAAAACATTTAAAAAAATTAAAAAAAAAAAAAAAGAACAGAGACACCTGCCTTCCCAGAAGAGCCTAGCCTAAGGTCCCGTGCTGTGCTGGGTGTAGAGATACAAAAGAGAGCAAAAAGATATCACAGTACATAAAGCCAACATAACAGCATCTATATAGTTAATGCCTGTACATCTATAAGAAAAACGAAAACATTCGAATAGAAGAACCACTAGGAAAAAAATGCCAGAAGACACAAAAATTCCTTCTACGAAAGTGTTTACGTGAATGTCCTATAGAACATAAGAAAAGATGTTAAACCTCATTAGTAGTATCTGGAGCTTGGGGAGGTCTGGGTCTGTCCAGGATGGCCAGAGTGCTGGGGAAGAAATCAGGGGATTCCACTGTGGAAATATTTCAATATTTTAGTAACCGGCACAGCTACACTGTTGTGTGCCACTGAATGTCAGCCCCGGGTGTCTAATTTCCTGAGTGCCTGTTGACACGTCTAACTCTAGCTCTCAATCCTGCATGGTTCTTTGGGAAGGAACCGAGCTGTGGGGCAGCATTCCTATGTAGTAGCAAGAGTTACAAAGGAGAATCTTTTCAGAAGATACAGTTTCCAAAAAAAGGAAAAAAAAAAAAAAAAGCTTAGGGATAAATCTAACAAAATATGTGCAAGAAAATGATAAAACCGAATGGAGAGACCTTTAAAGAAGTTCTAAGTAAATGGGAGAGCCGCACCATATTTAATTATGAAAAGATTCCGGGTCTCAAAGATGTGAATTTTTTACAGCATAATTGCTAGATTCAATAATTGATAGGATTTAAATTAAAATCTGAATAAGGTTTTCCCTGGAAGATAACAAGGTGATTCTAACAATGGTCCAAGAATAGCTAAGGTATTGAAGAAGAAGGAAGAGGAAAGAACTGAAGGAGGAGGAGGAGGTGGAGGAGGAGGAAGCAGAAGGAGCAGAAGACAGTACCATGAATAGAAAACAACTAGGTGAAGGGAACTTGCCCTAGTGGATGTCATCATCAAGTTGCAGTGGTGAAGATGGTGTGGTTTGGGTGCAGGGGTAGACCAAGAGAACAATGAGCCAGCAAATGTGGAAACCTGATATACAGAGAAATTACAATAGAGGCCACACGTATATTGCTACAAGGTCAGGAGAAAGGTTTTCAGCAAAACAGCAGAAGTACAAACTGCAAAGGAAAAGATTAATAGATTTGACATTGGTGAATATAAGCACTAGTATTCAACTGAATACACAAAGACTGTGCCCCAATAAAACCTTGGGGCACCTGGATGGCTCAGTCAGTTAAGCATCTGACTTGGGCTCAGGTCATCATCTCGCGGTTTGTGAGTTCGAGCCCCTCACTGGGCTCTTTGTGGTCAGTGCAGAGCTCCCTTTGGTTCCTGACTCCCTCTCTCTCTGCCCCTCCCCAGCTCGTGCTTTCTCTCCATCTCAAAAATAAATTAAAACAAAACAAAGTGAAAAACCTCATTAGTAGTTAGAGAAACGCCAAGCCACCATTAGATAACACTTTACACCCACCAAAGTGGCCAAAAATAAAAAAAGTTGGATGATACCAAGCGGCAGCAAGGATGTGGCACATTGTGTGATGCGTAGATTGGCACAAACGCTTTGGGAAACAATTTGGCACTATCTGCGCAAAGCTGGTAATGTGCGCGTCCTCCACTCTGCAACTCCACTCCTAGGCGTAATCTGGAGAAACTCTGCACACGCACCCAGAAAGATCAGTATGAGGCTGTTTATGGCAGCTTTGTGTGTGGCAGTAAAATATTATAAACAACTGAATTTCCCTGACCAAGAAGATGGATAGACACATTTCGCCGTGTTCATTTCATAAAATAAATTTCTTACAAACAAAATAGATTTCGTATAATAAAATAAATATGACACAAAAGGGAAAATGAGGGAACAAGGGCCACCGATGAGCAAACACAGCGCTGAGTGAACAGAGCAAGGGGTGGGCTGTTATGTGTAGCCTAACGTCACTTCTCTCGAGTTTGAAATCTCACAAAAACCACAGTGAGTTGTTCATGGATGCGTAGGGGTTTTTGAAATGTGAAGTGAGGAAATATAAAACAGTCAGGAAAGGGGTGTCCTCTGGAGACTAGGAAGGGGAAAATGGACCTGGAGATAGGCACATGGGGGGATCCAACTGTATTTACAATGTTTTATTTCTTAAGTTTGGAAACGGATATTTGGCTGTTCGTTTATAATTCCCCTAGTTTTGAAAAAAAAAAAAAATCTGGTCGTTGGATGCACAAAATTCTATTTGTTTCATAGTCTGTACCTTCAGATAAACTCTTTGTATCTGGCTTTTCCAATGCATTTTTTCTTTCTTTTACTTAATCCATTTTAAAATAATATAATGAACACCCGGTAAACCCATCATCCAATCCAAGGACTAGGAAAATAAGTGATAATTCACACCTACTTATGTGTTCCTCCCCTATGCTGCTTCCAGCCCACCCGGAATTTGGTGTGTTCTATTTATTTGCCTTGTATGTTAATGTTAGCACATATATATGTAAGCCTAAACAACATATTGCTGATGCCCAAGGCTTTGGAACTCGATAAACAGCGTACCAACTGCACACAGTCTCCTGGAACTCAGTTTTTTCCTACTCACCATTATGTCAGCAGGATTGCTTTGCAGCCCTCTCTGGTTCCTGGGTGCCCCTCTTCTGCCAGTGCCTCTCCCAACACCTATTTCCTGTACTCTGTCACCCTGCTGGCTCACGGAAGTTCCCAATCAGACAACACAGAATCCTGGTCCCCCAACATGCTTGCCATGTGATCTTGGGAAAGTGGCTCCACTCTCCAAGCCCCAGCTCCCTGGTCTCTGAAATGGAGAGCATAATAGGATTTTTCAGGATTGGAGGAGAAAATGGATGTGGAGTGCTTAGGGCAGTGCCCAGTCCGTTGAAAGTGCTCAACATACACTGTTAGCTCTTCACGTGATGGTCACCATGACTTTCAGTCACCGCGTGTGCGCTGCCCTGTGTTCTGGACCTGTTTAATAAGCAAGCCCATAAGCCAGTGGGTAGTTCTTTTGGTTCTTTTGTATCTTGACTGAGGATGGTTCACTGACTCAAAAGAAAACAATTGCTAATAGCAGAATCTGTGGCATTCACTGTAGGTTCTTGGGAGCGATACTATCAAATCAGGGAGTTTCCCTTCTCTTCCCCTTTCTCTGTCCTTTCTCACCCAGATCACCAAGGTCTGGCCAGAAGGAGAGGGAGAGAGATGGAAATTGTAAGGGCAACTTGGAATAAAGGTTTGAGTGGCTCGGTGGGGCTGGAGGAGTTAGGATAGTTCAAGTGAGCGCCCAGTGTCCACAACCCTAAAACCCAGACCCCTCTCAGGCTGGCCCCTGGGTAAACCATAGTTCATTTTGTTGGCCTCCATTGGAGGGGAAAGTTCATTGAGTCAGCCAGTTCCTAATTGTTGAGAATTAGGCAAAGCTATTTAATCTCTTTATGATATCATCATCTGTGACACCAGACCTAAGAATGACACAGTGCTATTGTGGGGATGGAATAAAACAGTGTAAGTCGGGGACCTAATAGTTTTGTGTTTTTACATCTCTCTATCTATTTATAGATATAATTCTAGACTAGATATACAGCACTCAGTAAATAGTAGTTCACTTCCCCCCTTGAATGAGTGACACCTGAATACACACAAGGACAGGGAAGCCTGGAATAAAAATAAAGAGATTAGCAAATCGTGCTCCAGAAGTTTATAAAAAGAAAAGGAGCTGAAAAATAGGATCAGGCTGAGTGCAGGTGTTCAGTTGTCCAGGAATCGCTTTCCTCATTCATGCCATTACTGCCACGTCTACTTAATTGCTGGGACCCGTGTCTGTCGTACACGGGAGCTCTCATGGGCAGGACCATAGCTTCATCCTTCAGTGTATCAGGAGCAGAGCTAATCCGGAAGATCCAAAAACCCCAAAAGGAAAGCCCACACCATAGAGCAGTGGTGTATGCCTGCTTGATGAGCCCCCACGGTTCAGTTTTCTTCCTGAGAACCTCATCTCCCAAAGGCAAGACATATATAACTTGTGAGGTGTGAGCTATAGTTAGAAGACCTCCCCACCATTACCTTCAGCCTGACTCTGCTTGTGTAGCACCTGTGGTTGGAGTGGGGGAAGGGGAGTGGGCCAGGAGGGGCCATTACTCTTGCAGCATCTGGTCCTCACAGCAATCCTGAAAGTGAAGATAGGGATGTTTCCCAGAGAGGGACACTCAGGCACAGAGAGCTTGAAGGCTTTGCCCACCCGAGCATCTTGTATGGACCTCGCTATCATCCTATCTACTTTCCCCTCAGTCCACAAAATGTGTGAGGCAGCTTACCCAAATCGCTGGAATTCTAAAAACTAATTTAACCCTTGAGGCAGTAGATAGAAGGAGAATGAGCAGGTAGGTGGGTGGTGCAGGGAGAATGTTGGGGGAAGATGAGTTCATCCCAGGGCTCCTTGGAAGTGAGGAACATGGGTGGCTCCCAACTCCTTGATCAAAGCAAACACGGAAGCAAGTTCTTGGTCCACACTCAGATACATCGATCTTTCCCTACTAGCAGCATTGGGCCGCACCATTCTGCTAGACAACCTCCCTGGGGTGAGAAAGTGACAAAGCAGTGAAACACCAAAAACACAAGAATCCAGAGCTGAAGGAGCCTGGTACCAGCCTGAGTCAGGAGCGTCTTTCCCAGGAATAAGTCTTGTCCATCTTTCCACTAGGGGGAGCTAGAGGAAGCTCTTGGAGGAGGAGGGTTGGGCCTGCATCTCTTAAAACCTAGCTCAGGCGCTCATGGCTGGCTCCGTAGGTAGACCACGCAAGGTTTGATCCTGGGTTGTGAGTTTGAGCCCCATGATGGTGTAGAGATTACTTAAAAAGGAAAAAAAAATCCCTAGCTCAGGGGTAGCGATGGCCCCCAAACTTGACTCACGATGGCAGTGGCTCTTGATGAGCAGAGACTAGAAATATGAGTTGCCTGCAGCTGGCCAGTGATTACAAGACAGTAGAGCCATCACCATCACAAAAGATGCAGGGGCAGAGGGAGTCTGATAAAGGCAGAAGTTATAAGCGGTCATTATTTTAAAACACGCATTGAAAAAGCAGACAACAGTGGAAGTTATAGCCTGCTCACGTCTTTAAAAGTCGGCTACTCAGCAGCTAAGTCTTGTTTTTTTCACTATTTAAAATTGTACGTGTTTTAATTTTATTTAGTTTGCATTTTGCTAATTTTTTTTCTATTAAAAATTTTTTTTAATGTTTGTTTACTTTTGAGAGAGAAGGAGAGAGACAGAGCATGAATGGGGGAGGGGAGAGAGAGAGAGAGACCACAGAATCTGAAGCAGGCTCCAGGCTCTGCGCTGTCAGCACAGAGCCCAATGTGGGGCTTGAACTCATGAACCATGAGATCGTGACCTGAGTTGAAGTCGGATGCTGAACCGACTGAGCCACCCAGGTGCCCCTTACTTTCTAATTTTGATTATATATTTTTTAACTTACTGAAGTTTACCATTGTTTTATGATTGATACTATTGATTTTATTATTTATGATTCCTTCTATTACTGCACTAAACTTAGAATTCCTTTGCTCAGAAATCTAACAATTTTTTTTCTCAAAATTGTTCTGTAGTTTGACATTTTTATAGGTAACTTTTAAATTCATCATTATTTTTTGTTGTTGTTGCATAAAGTGATGGGATGGTTCTAGATGCTTTAGCAGTTCTTTGCTAAATAATTTTCCATTCTCTCTTACATGGCAAGTCTTCTTAAAAATAAATTGGTACAGGGGCACCTGGGTGGCTCAGTTAGTTAAGCGTCCCATTCTTGATTTAGGCTCAGGTCATGATCTCTGGGTTCGTGGGATCTAGCCCCACGTCAGGCTCTGCGCTGACAAGTGTGGAGCCTGCTTAGGGATTCTCTCTTTCCCCACACCCCTCTCTGTCCCTACCTTGCTCGCTTGCTCTCTTTCAAAATAAGTAAGTAAACCTAAAAAAAAAAGATAAATTAGTACAAATGATTGAAAAACATAAAGCCTGTTTCAGAATTACCTGTTTTTATTCAGAATTACCTGTTTTACAGAAATTTGTCTGTTTTTAGTAACATGCCATTGAAATCACTATGATATTATGATACATTTTTATATCTTGTATGAATATCCACCCTCCCTTACTTATGTGGGTTTGAAATTTCTTAGATATTCTCTTTCCTCTTGTCCTCACTGTCTTCCTCCTCCTTCTCTCTTTCTTTCTCCATGTTTTGTTTCTTCTAACTGAAAAGTAATTGTGAAAAGTAGCTGTGCTGTTTTCCCCAGTCAACATCATACCTTGAGTATTTCACATATCCTGGAAAATTATTCAAATCATTAAATTGGAATGAATGTTAATATTCAACTACATGGAAATTTCATTAATTGAATTAGCCATATTCCATGATGGACATATAAGTCATTTGCAGAATATCATCAACAACAATAAAAGCTCTATTTCAAAGTTATCTATTCTGTTTTAATGATCATCAATGAAAAAGGAGTATTTTTGTGCCTGTATCTTCACCCATGTTTTTTTTTTACTTAATACATATTTATAAATGGAATTATTGGGAGGCGCTTAGTCGGTTAAGTGACCAACTCTTGATTGCGGCTCAGGTCATAATCTCACAGCTCATGGTGAGTTCGAGCCTTGGGTCAAGTTCCATGCTGGCAGTGCAGGGCCTGCTTGGGATTCTCTCTCTCTCCCTCTCTCTCTGCCCCTCCCCTGATTGCTCTGTCTCTCTAAAATAAATAAATACACTTTAAAAAATGGAATTATTCAGAACATTATCAGTGCTTTTGGTGCTTACCACCAAATTGCTTTCCAAAAGAGGTACATTAATTTATATCCCTATCACAATGATATCAGAGTTCCTAGGGTTTTTTTTTTTTTTACCCCTTTAGCACTGTATATTATTAGTTAAAAATATTCACCAGTTTGGGAAGTGGGCAATGATACCTCATTTTTAAAAATTAGTATATGCATCATTACAAAAAGTTTGGAAATTTTTTGTGTGTTTAATAACCATTTATATTTCCTCCATGATTGTTTATTTTTGTTTTTCCTCCCTTTTTCTAAAAACATGTAACATATTTCTCATTGTTTTGAAAAGAACTCCTTATTTACAATAAGGACATTAGTCTGTCATGTGTTTATTGACCAACAACAATTTTAAAGAAGTTTTGCCAATGAACTTCTCTGTTTCTTCACCTCTCTGCCAAATGGAATCCTTGGGATTTTTACAATCAAAATCTCATTAAAGCCATAGATTAATTTTAAGAGGATAAACATCTTCTTAATATTGACTTTTTCCATCCAAGATGGTATGACTTCCTATTTATTCAAATGTTTTCTACATCTCTGTACACTTTTTGTAGTCTACATCAAATGGGTCAAAATATTTCCTTTAAGATTATTCTGCTGTTTTCTATTTTTATTGTCACTCTGGATAAGGTATTTCTATTACGATAACTGCTAACTGCTTATTGTTGTATACGGGGATGTTGTTACTCTTCGAATATTTGTCTTAAGTATAGTTATCTCAGTTAATACTCATTAATATAATAATTTCTAGTTTATTTTTAGGCTTTCTAATTATATGAAGATCATCCAGCTAGTGTTTTTCTTCTTTATTAACACTATTTTAGTTTATAATTATATTTCATGTTTTGGCCAGAATTTTCAGAACCATGTTGAAAATTTAAAAAGGAACATTCTTGTTTTGTTCCTGGTTTCTAGATGCCTGTCTAGATTTTTCTTTCTTTGCTCCCCTGGCTTGAGAGTTGTGATCTCTAACAGCACTCTTTTCTTTTTGGTCAGATAAAAAATATTCTACTACAACCAGAACATCTAGGACGTAGCATCCTAGTAGTTAAATCCTCTCAAATTTAACAGGCACATGTATTTGTGTGCCTATAGAATCCTACACACCTAGTTACATGTATACGTATGTACTCCAAGTGTTCTTTTTTGGAAGACTGGGTAGCTGGTGATGCATTAACAGAAATGAGATCCCAGGAGGAGCTTGGGGAGTTACCTAGCGATAGTGACCAGGACACTGAAGCATTGTCCCAGGATCTCCTCAAAGGGTCTTCCTTTACAGGACGGGCCAGAATTCACATGTTGAAGAGACATGAGATTTAACTTATGGAGAACTCAGCGTGAGTCAACACTTAGATGTGGTTGCCAAAAATAACCAGGACGTTCTAGCTGCATGAAGACAAACATAGGGAACGATGACTGTCAGTGCTCACCAATAGCCTGATACATATGCTAGGTGTGCTCACACAGATGACTCATGTCATTTTCTCGAGGCCAGTTCGAAGTGTCAAGGGAGAAACCGAAGATTAGTACCTAAAATGAGGCAGAGCAGGGGACGTGCCACGGTTTTGATGAAGTCTAGGGCCTGGAACTGAAGCAGTACACCCAAGATAGAGCTTGATGTGGCACGTTCAACAGTGAGGGAGCCTCCATTGTGTTGTGAGGAATTTAAAGCACTAAAAAATTTAAAGTTTTTTGGAAGGGCTATCACATGAAGGGCAAACTCTATGGATATAGAGTGAGCCCCAAACAATCAACCTACTCCTGAGCTATTACTTGCTTGCAGATTTCAATTACCATCTATCTTCATGCTGGTTAATCATGAACTATCATATCTGCAGCCCAGGCATGCCCTGGATGTCCTGTAGGCAGCACCCTCAGTCTTGGGGTGTTGAGGGCTTCTCAAAGGCCCATCTGGAAGCACTGAATCCAATCATATGGAATAGTCATAATCATTATTTTAGTAAAATTTGTTGAGTGCTTATTATGTACTAGCCACTGAACTAAATACTTTGTATTCATTACAAAATGAATGTTGAATTCTTCCGCTCATCTTACCAAGTATGTATGGTTACTACCTTGCAGAGAATTTGAGTGAGACCCTCAGAGGTAAGTTAGTGTCTCAAGGGTAGCTATCTGCCTGAAACCAGTATCCAAAGGGTTAATGAGACCAGTAAACACAGCTGCAACTTTTCACCCTGGCCTTTCCCATTTGCCTTTAAAGTTGCCTGACTTTCCTGGAGGAGGTAGATTTGGGGCATTGTCCTCTTGTCTCCACCTCTGGCTTCCTTTCAAATAATCCCTTTCCTTGCTGTGTCCTCAAGGTCCCAGTGATAGTCTCTTCTGTGCATCAGGCAGATGAACTTGGGTACAGTGATACAACCAGTAAATGGTGTAGTTGGGTTCAAGCTCCAGGTTTCTCTGGCTCCAAAGGTAAGCTCTTTCTAGGACACAAACACCACAGTTCCAGAGAGGGCAGATCAAGGTAGGAGGCACCATGCACTGGGGAAGCCCAGACACGAGGGCCCTCTAGGTGCCTGATGTTTTAACAGCTGCTGCCTCATTCCAGAAGCCTATCAGAAGTATGCTTTTCAGTTAAAGGGATGTTTGGCCTTTTATGTTTTGAAAGGCACTCACAAACCCTTCCACGAAACTGTGGGAGGACAACCTGTTTCAACAGAAATCCCTGCCATGTTCCCGTTGAAGGCTTTCGCCCACACAACTCCATAAAAGCCTGTTGTTTTCTGGATGTAGAGAAACCCTTTTATTTCAGAGAATGCGAGGGTGAGGATGGCTAACAGACATAATTGTTAAGGTTAGGAATTCCTTCGATTGCAGACCCTGCAGCCTCCACGATAGAGACACTACTTTGCATGGTTATACACATGACAAAACTCTCAGGAATTAGAGCCGCCATACTGGCAGATCTGCTGGAGTCATCACCCATCTGGGATGCTGAAGACTTCAGGATGTTCCCCGCCTTCCTTCTGGGATCTTCTGGGCATTAGGCACCTGTCTTACTCATTTTTGTATCCCTGAGATTAGTCATGGTTTATTCACCATCAGGACTTCTTTCCTAACAGAAACCTTGCCATCACCTCTCGGAAGGAAACGTGGAAATTGTGTTGTTTCTCCCAGCCGTCAGTTTTCCCTATCATGACCATGACAGTGGCAAACAAACTTTCTGCCAAGAAAGATAGGCCAGGTCACAAGTCAAAAGGAAAATAAACAAACCAACCCAAACAGATATATAAGTAAAGGTAACATTATAAGACACTCAGGGGAAAATGATGTCAGGAACAAAGTAAGGAGCAGGGAAAGGAATGGTTAGAAATATATTCCATAGATGTGTATCGATTTGGACAGGTTTAATAATGCCAAGAACACAATTAAGAATAGAAGCAGAGAAAAACATGTCTACAATGAGACACTGAAAGAAAAAAGTCTAGACAACATTTTTTTTATCTGTTAGAGAACCAGACTTAGAGCCAGAAAAGAAATGAAAACAAATCATATTGTAGACCTTTTAAAAAGTTTCTGTCTTTGGATGTTTTTTCTTTGCAGGAATAGCCAATAGCTTCATGATTGTGTGATTTCTGGGTGTGCTAGGAAGGCCCATCATGCTATTTGTTTCCTTCACCTTGAACAGAGGTGTGTCAAATTCTCAGGAGTGTCAAAGGAGGAAATGGCCCCTGGGCCTTGCCCTCTTCCACACAGTTTATGACGAGCCCAGTGACAACCTAACAAAAACAGCTCTGATGCAGAGTGACCCCAACCCTGCACTAGGTATGGGGCAGTGTACCCAAGGCTGAGAAACAGCCCCAGCCGGAAGCTCCTGAAACAATGACCGACAAGTGAGGGAAGATCAGTGCCAAGGTGAGGAGTTAAAAATGAAAACATTATGTCTGAGACATAACTTGGAGACTAATAATAACAACAGTCCTCTGCATGCGCATTGATCCCTGCAGTTTTTATAAAACATTTTCACAAGCATGACGTGATGTATCATTAATAGGGTTGAATCATTATTCTGATTTTTCAGAAGAGAACACTGAAGTCTTCTTAACCAAACAGGATTTTATCCCCTGTCTGATGAGTCCTAAGCCCACTACCCCTGCTGTCCACACAACACCTTCAGACCAAATAGTGTAAGGATGGACTGGCTGTTTATTTATTATTATTTTTTTAAATTTTAATGTTTTTATTTATTTTTGAGACAGAGAGAGACAGAGAATGAGCAGGGGAGGGGCAGAGAGAGAGGGAGACACAGAATCCGAAGCAGGCTCCAGGCTCTGAGCTGTCAGCACAGAGCTTGACGCGGGGCTCGAACTCATGGACTGTGACATCATGACCTGAGCTGAAGTCGGACGCTTAACCGACTGAGCCACCCAGGTGCCCCTGGGCTGGCTGTTTAAACACCAGATGGGGCAAGGGTTCAAAGAACTCTGAACTCAGGAGGAAAGCTTTGGGTTTTACTTACCTGTGACAGAAAGACATGGTTTCTTGATCGATATGCTGAAAAGTTAGTGGACCATGATACACCTGGGACTGAGTTCCTTCTCTGCTGTTTACTAGCTGCGGGTCTCTTGGAGAAGTTACCACTCTGTGCCTCAGTTTCGTTTTTGTAAAATAGGGACAATAGTACCATCTCAAAAGTTGTGCGGGTTCAGTGAGATTCTGCATGCGGTGTACTTAGCATTGTACCTGGCATGTCACAAGTGTCCCGTAAGTGTTGGAACGCTGGCTGTTGTCTTAGTCTGCTCAGAATGCCATAACAAAAAATCATAGACTAGGTGGCTTAAAGGCAGAATTCTGTTTTCTCATAGTCCCAGATCGAGGTCTGGCAGGGTCCGTTTCTGGCGAGATCTTTCCTTCTGGCATATGGACAGCTGCCTTCTCACTGTACCTGCATATGGTATGCACACATGCCGAGAGAGAGAGAGAGAGAGAGAGAGAGAGAGAGAGAGAGAGAGAGAGAGGTATCTCTGGTGTTTCTTCTATTGGTTTGCATGTTTCTATGACCTGATTTATTTCTTCATTTAATCCAAATACAGCTACACCAAGGGGTTGGGGCTTCAAGGTGTCAATTTTCTGGGGAGACACAGTCAGTCCATCACATCTATTATTACCAGTGTTATATATTTTCCTTTTCAGTACTAATAAAATCAGTGAGGTGATAGATAGTTGCACAAAAAGATCGAGGTATGAAACATTAGAGTCAGAGCAAAGACTGCTGCAGAGACACGGAAGGAAGAGGAGGAAGGAGTTCTAGAAGTGAGGGACTCTTTAATTCCTCTGATGGTATTGAGAACTTACTAGGCATTTCTATGTCCTGGAGACCCAAGGAGTGTAAGTGTGGAGTCAGGCAAGTGAGAGCCAACTTCTTTGTGCTGAGCTCTGCCTGAGCTGTGCTGGGAGACGAGCATGAGGGTCCTGCGAGAGCCAAGAAATCCTCATTGAAGGGCAAATATGGGAGTGCCACGAAATGCTTCGAGGGAAGAATAACCAGCGTGGAATGCAAGAAAACCATCAAAAGAGATCATTTCTAGCCCTGACTGGCTAAAGACAAGGAGACAAAATGGACAGAAATGGGGGACCCAGGAAGTAGGGTTGGGAAAGAAGAGGGAGATCTCTCAACAGCACAGAGGAATCACAGTGCTCCTTTTCAGCAGGAAACAGCCCTGAGGGCTGCATCAAACTCCAAAGACCACACACACAAAAATAAACACTGTATTATTTCCTGTAATGAAATAATGTTCTAATCAAACCTCCAAATGCCCTCCCTTATCTGGAAGTGAGAAGATGACTAATTTTCTCTTGTCAAGGCATTACTGGAACAAGTTCTGTCTGTATGGTTTTCTAAGAAAATAATTGGATTTGTATAATACCTTCACAAAGCCTGGATGTCCCCTCCCTTCCAGAGAACATACAGTAGGGAGGAGCCAAGGCTCTGGGAGCCAGGAACTCAGACTCACAGCTAAGCACATGTGCTTAAAAAGGCCCATATATAAGGTTGGTCTTGGGCAGGAAGACTAGAGCCTGCCCATTTGCTTAAAGAAGCAAGATCTTCAGTGCAGGTAAATTTCTTTAGCTCCAAGAGTGGATCCAGTTTAGCCCAGAGCCCCTGGGGACCTCCAGAGACTCTGGCTTCAGAAGATGAGGGAAAGGTAGCTGCTTCTCCTGGCTTGAACTTTGCAGGTTAGAGTGCATATGGAAAGAGCCGTGGAGTCTGGAGACCTGCATTTTGTTCTCAACTTTGCCATTGCGAATCCGTGTGACCTTAAGGAATAGACTTCAGCCCTTTGGCCTCCGTCTCATCATTAAAAGAAGGGGGTCTTCGGGCCTAGGGGATCTCTGAGGTTCCTCCAGCTTTGATTTCTATCCGTGGTTATTTGTGGAGTGACTCATACTTCTAGGTGCTGACATTTCCCGGGGCTCAGAGCATTCCAGGGGGCTTCAGAGCTTCCTTGATTTTGGAAGGGGTCGGGAGGTGACTGGTTCCTGTCTGGAGCCTTGTGAGATCCTGATGTTCTGGGAGGTAGGCTCTTCTCTGGGTGCGAATAGGGAGGCTGGTTTGACTTCTGTGAAATCAGATGTGAAGACTACAACAGTGATGCTGTTCACATTCTGTGAGAGGGAGATAGTTCCTGAAGGAAACCAGAATGTGCCACCCTAAAATGTGCCTCTTTGTTATAAAAAATATGTTGAGCTGAAGGCAATTGAGCAGTAGTAAACACAGAAAAAGTTCTCCCTTTTCTGCCTACAGTCAGGAAATGAATTCTCCTTTTATTGGAGACATGCTCTTACAGGACCAGAGAAGGCAATAGACAAACACACCTACTTAAACTAACCCTTATCTTCCTTGTTCTTGTCCTAGATAAGGAAGTTCATGTCTTAGTTAAAGAGGTTTAGGACTAATTAGTTTTAGTTGGGCTACCACTAGCCCAAACTCCTTTGTCTGGTCAATTATTCTGATTTATTATTTCTTTGTCTAAAAGGTATGAAAGCTTCCTGCTTTGGCCACTTTGGGTCTTTATCCCATGTTCCCACATAAAGACCCCTATGTTCATGTAAAGAGTCAATAAATCTGTGTGCTTTTCTCCTGTTAATCTGTCTTGGTCAGTTTCATTTTCAGACCCAGCCAGGACCCTAAAAGTGTCGAGGAGAACTTTTTCCTTCCTTACATCTCTCACAGAGTAGTTATCTGTATGGTGCTAGAACTCATTTAGACCAGAAATCTAGAAGTCACTGTGGTTGGAGCCATTTGCTGGCCTCTGGACATTAGAAGTCACTAACTGAAGCTCTGGATGATTCTAGAGGAAGGCAGTCAGCTCTCAGCTCAGTTTGTCATCCTTTTTTGTGGTTTGGGGCGGGATGCACCCTGGATATGGGTTAAACATTGTTCCAGAAATGCCAGGTGTAGTCTTCAGGAACTCAAGGCTAGGACAGTGATCCTAGCCTTGAGCCAGTGGAGTGGACCTACCTTTTTTGATCTGGGGAATCTCCCTGACAAGATAGGGTGAGAGGGTGTCTTTGACTTTTAGAATGAAGATTCTTGGACTTGGTGGGTGCTGACCATTATACAGAGTGAGCACCTTGCAGTGAAGAGAAGAAGGCCCTCCCTAGAGGGAGAGCCTGGCCACTGATCTTGATTTCCTTGTAGGCAGAAACTCTAATTCATCCTGTACTCCTATCATCAAGGGCAATGCTGGCCCATATAGAGGCACTCAATAAAGCCTTGTTTAAATGAGTTGAATCTACCACTTTTCAATCTCCCTGTAAATCTCTCTACTGACCAATCAATAGAAAGGAATAGAATAGACTCATCTATTAGTGGCATAATTGGCTTTGTGATAAATGTGTCCACCCCAAGGGTAACCAGTAAACTGATTCCTAACACAGAGATTGGTTGTGCCTTTTTTTGAAAGTTACGTAAATGTCATCATAGGGTCGTTGTGCCTGGATTTTTTCACTCAGCACTGGTGTTTGTGAATTCTATCCGTATTGTACCAAGTAGTTCTTGTTTGTTCATTCTCAATGCTGTGTGGTATTCTGTTGTGTGAATGTAGCCCAATACTATTCATCCATGTTCACGGGCATATGGGTAGTCCATATCCAGTCCAGGCCTAGTTTGAATAATGCTGTTATGAATGCTGTTGTATATGTATTTTTGTGCATAAATTTAAGCATTTTTATTGGGTTACATCCAAGGATTGTTGTATCATAGGATGGGTATATGTTTAGCTTTAGTATTTATAGACAAATAGTTTTCCTAAAAGATGTTTTTGATGGACTTACTTTTTCCAAAGTTCTGTCTTAGTTTCTAACTACACAGCATGATATTCTAGAGTAGTATAAATCATAACTGAAGATGTGGGGCTATCATTCCTCAAGTCTGGGACAGAGCCTTTGTGGGGGCAGGGAATGCTCTTACTCAGCATCCTCCTACCCTGTTCACACACTTGAACAATGGTCAAGTAAGCGCTAGGTCATGACAGATTCAGGACTGTCCTTTCCAGGCAGCTCCTTTTACAATGGTCTCTGTTGCATAAGATCAGAGACCCTTAGAATACCTTTTCTAAGGTAATACGTTGGTGCATCAGAGAGGAGACTCACCTGTGAGGAGAAGATCAAGTGTGCTGGAGGGGCAGAGAGGACTCTGGGGAGGAAGGGAAACTTGGGCTGAACTTTGAAGGATGGATAGATACATTGGAACCAGAGAGAGCAAGAAAAACCCTGTGTCTGTGTGCACATAAAAAGATAAGTTGAGAGAGAGGAGAGGAGTGTGCTGCAGGTTGTTTACACAGAAGGGGGCCAAAACACCAAGAGGTGAGCCATTTTCTTTGAGGCTATGGACTGTGTGGATCTGAGGGGAGTGGTGTGGAATGGCCACTCAGAAGCAAATGTAGGATCAGTTGGAAGAAAAACTACCTCTGTCTGACCAGGTAATGTAGCACTAAGTCTTGGACGCTTTTAAGATGCAAATGCTCTGGAAAAAAATAAGAGGAACTAATTTAGATCTGTTTTAAAACTGATTCTTATTCAAATGTGTTTTGAAATGTTCAGAAAGGAGACAAATCAAAGGGGTTGGTCCATTAAAAGTGTGGACGGTGGTGGAGAAACATGGGCAGGGACTGACCCTGGGTGGGTGCTGTAAGACCAGAAGCAGGCTTGAGGGAACAGAGTGACCCCACTTGGATTCTAGATGAGGGCCTCACCCCCATATGGCTAAACAGGCTGAGGGCCCATTGAACTTCCTCAGATGTCTCACGTGTACACAGAGATGCTGAATGGGGTGACCACCAAATTCCTTCTAGCCTGATATTTGGTTCATATGCAATGAGTGACACCATTCCACACAGCTAAGTCAATATTCCTAAGCCCAAGGAAAGCTATCTCCCCAAAGGTGTCTGTATTTCTACGAGGCCACACATTTGTGGCTGTGCAGTGTCCCATGGAATCAGATGGAAGATGGGGCAGTTGGGAGTGGTAGAGAGCTCCAAAAAAGTTTAACATCTCCAAATAGGCATACAGTCAGCCCATAGGAACCTTCAGGAACACTAGCTAAGCAGGAGGCTTTCTGCCTCTCCTCCTCCCAATCTATTCCCAAGGTGTATGTTCCCTTTGGAGACTCCTTTCTCCTTGAAGGCTGACCTTAATTTTACTTTGTTCCCCAGGGTGCTTTGCCTTAGAATCTGCATAATTCCTCTGGAAAGTAACCCCAAAGCCAGCATGGATTAGAAGGGAGGGCTGTTAATGAAGCCCCCGAAAGCAAACCTCAACCTAAATTAGTCCTTAGGGATGTGATCAGAACAACAGAAGAGCAGCCAAATGATTGACGGCTCAGAAAAAAAAAATCACATTTTATATCTCATTTAAGCTTCACATCAGGAGGGGCAGGGAGGGCAGGCTTTTACCATTCTTTACGTTTTGCAAATGAAGAACCATCCATTTGTTCATTTAGTCAGCCTGTCAGCAAGCATTTATCAAACATCTGTTTATTCATGATATATTGCCTGGCTTTGTTGAATCCAGAAAAAGATATATACCATTCTTATCTTCAATAGCTCATAGTTGGGGCACATTCCTCATTGTTTCCTCAAAGACAAATGTCTCATCCAATAAATAAAGGAATGCTTGAGGTCTTCTGTTAAAACTATATCTAAATTAGACATATCTAAATAGTAAAAAATTTCATGATCCTTTCAAACCATTAATTTTGCTGTTGGGGAGGAAAACTTTCCTCTACCCTCCCAGATTCTTTTGCCTGGTCTAAGAATTAAATTGACATGAAACAGATTAACAAGAGAAAATAAAATTTAATTATGTAAGAGGGGTCCAAAAGAATATGGCAATCAGGCAATTGAGGCTTATATGCCATTCAAAGCTAATGAAAAGGAGGTAGGGTTGAGGACTTGAAAGGGAGACAATCCACAGGAAGATGAAAACGAGTAAATGTTTGGTAAACAAATGTTTGCTGAGCCTATAGCAACAATGGGAGACAGAGAAGAATTTTAACCAACAGACTTTTCTAGGTCCTACCCTGTCTACCACACCTAATTCATACTGTACTGTAGTTATCTATGGTAATAGCTCCTTTTCTGAAATAAGTCCTCTATCTAAACTCTCTTACTTGCAGTCAGGAGAGAGGCAAAAAAAGAAACACTTCTTGAGTCCTCCGTTTCTTAAAAATAATCAGCCTAAAATATTTCACATGCCAAAGAGACAGTTTGGGGCGGCAAATTTTGCTCCCCTACACTGCAAAATAATTTTCTTTTTTACAAACAGGTCATGATCTGTTCATAGAGATGTGGGTTTTCCTATTCATAATCAGTACCTGCAAAACCACGTGAAAGCTGCCCAGGAATGTCTGATGTCATCACATCTAAAAAAATTAATTACAGACAAGACTTTAGCACAGAGAAATGGCAGGCCACATCTTCAAGTCTTTTTGAGACACACATGTAACTGTAAATGCTAAGAGTCTATAAAAAAGTAATGAATCAATTAGAGAAAAAGTTCTGTTGCATTAAGATAAATTCTTCATGATGGACCCAGTTAATCACATTTTATTCTCTGAATTCCTACTTGGAGCCTACCCCTGTGCAATAACAGTCTATGTGAATTACACAGCGCTTTAAGCCAACTTCTCTACAAAGGGCCAGCCAGTAAATATTTTAGGCTTGTTGAATATATGATCTCTGTTGCAACTACTCAACTCTGCTGTTGTAAAGTATGTTGCAGAAATAGCCACAGACTATTACCTTGAACAAAAACAGGTAAGTGTAGCTGTGTTTCAGTAAAATTTACTTACAAAAACCAGTGGTGGGCCAGATTTGGCCCATGGGCCACAGTTTGCCAACTCCCGCTTTAAAGTTTTTTTCAAACTACTTTACACAGTTATCTCTTTTGAGTTCTGAGAGGGGACACAGTATATGTGAGCTCCATTTTACAGGTAAGGAAACCAACTCAGAAAAGATAAGGGGTCTGCCCACGGTCACACAGGTAAGAAGGGACAAACCCAGCCACGTTCTGGGTGTTCTAATTCCACATCTAGTGCTCCATGACCACTGTACCTCGCCAGTGACACAAAAGAAGTATAGTCCCTGCCCAAGATAAATCAGGCAGGGCTGACACGTAGTCTTGTTCTTTTGTTCCAGCTGCCAAGAGCCTGGGATTGATCATGTTTCCAATCCGATGCTTTTTATCATGCAGACAGACCATGGTGTGAGAAGCCTAGGTTTCTTTTCCAATTTTACCTCTGACAGTTTGGTGGGTTGTGGCGGGACGCCAGAGTTCTCTGGCAATCAGTCATCCCCTAAGAGGATTCTTTAGGTCCGTAGCACCTGTGAATGAGAATGTGGTTCTTACTTCTTTTGTTTCTTTTCCAGAGCCCCGTCTCTACCCTTATGTGAGTTAAGGGCTAAGTGTATGTGCCTAGCGTGAGTACAGTGTTTGGCACAGTGTAGGTGCTCAGTAAACATCTGAATTCACTGAACATCAGGGCAGGGACTCAAGGCATGGAACACTCAGGTGTCTCACCTGGCCATGCCCCTCAGTGTTCACCAGCCAGTTAGCACCCAAAGGCCTCATCTGGATTAGGAGCACGAGGGACACCCCATCATAAATGTCCCTCTTGCCCCAAACGTCTATCGCGAAGTCAAGGACAACCAATGTTCACAAGTGAAGGTGGAGGCTCTGAGTACTAATTTGCTGAGTATGAGTGAACCCTGACATGAAGAACGTGACAGAGGAGTCTAGCACCCTCTGGGGAGGCAAGGAAAGGACGTTCAGGCATGGGGGGGGGGGTGTCTCTAGGCTGCACACTTGCATATCAGGTGCCCCGGTCAGCTTTTCCACATTCATTTGCATAGTCTTATGCTAATGGCCTGCTGCAGCACTGTCTACTTACAATAGTTAAAATTAATTTCCAAATACAACCAAGATGCATCTGGCCCTTTGCAGAGAGCTGTGGCAATCTGAGAACAAGCTGATTTCACCCACAACTTGTAACATACAGAGGACATATAAGAATCGCCAACTGCCCACATCTGGGTGTAGACTCTCCTTCAAGTGCCTTAGGAATACTTATTTAAAGGCAAGATATATGTGTGTGTGGTTTCATTCTGAAATTTGGAGGGTGAGAGGATCTTGTGTTGGGCACTTTATCCTCTGAGCCCCACAAGGCACCAGGACTCGTTATGTGATGGGATGTTTTCGGGCATGGGGAGAGATCTGAGTGTGAGCCAGCCCTTGGGAAGGAGGGCACGAGCCTGGGTCAGCTTCTGAAGCTGAGGGACCTGTTATTATTTGTCATGTCACAAGCTGTGAAGGATTGCCGCTCAGGCTTGAAGGGACAAAAACAGCAAGATTTAGCCTCTCTGTGGCTCTGTGTTTGTTTATAAGTGTAAATGTGGTGCAGGAAGCTTCGCCTGATTGTCCATATCAGTAAGCAACTCGCGGGAAAAACACAAGGCCCCAGTAACAGTGTTTGGATCCCTGTAACCCCGGTTGGGACGGGGCTGGGTCTTCCCCCAGGAAGCATACCTGCAACCGTGACACAGAAGAACAACCGGGAGTCAGGCTAACCTCAGAGAGAGGTAAGGGTGTGAGACAAACGGCATTCCGCCGGCGTTAATCCTGTGGGGGATGAAAACGGGTGTTAGACAGGTGAGGTTTCAGTGTGTGAATCACTCAGAGCAGAGCCCGCAGGGGAATCCAAGGACAAGGCTGTTTCGTGAACTGGTCCCTCACGGCGCTTGATGAGCTAAATACAAAACCAAGGGTAAGTGTTCAGGAACTTTTATAGCAATGGACCAAATAATTGTGTTTCTGTTGAATCTGAAAATAATTTTTAAAGGAAGGCTTGTATTTTGTATATCTTTTTTTTAAATTTCATTTTTCTAATAATTTATATTCATTAATTTGTGTGACAAGTTGAAGATAAAAGAATATAGGTACTTCACTAGTGATAATTTGAGAAGCACCAGTTAGAAGCACCAGTGTCCTAGGTGGTAGGCAGTGGGTCAGTAGACAGGCAAGGTGAGGGGAACTCAGTGAAGACCGGAAAGTCAAGGAAGGCTTCCTGGTGGAGGAGATAAATTTGGACTTTGGAGGATGGGTAAGACCTTGACAAATGATGAGGACCCTCAGATCATCCTACCGCTGTGAGGGAGTACTTGTACTTGGCATAGACTTGATGGCAGACTGCTTTGAGTGCATATACAATCGGTCCCAAGCACTGTACTGGTGCAAATGAGAGCTGTTTGCATTGAGGGCTGAGAACTGTTATGGGGATCAGGGCCCTGGGTTCTGGATAGGGCTCTGGTGAAATTTTCCCATGCAACCCTGGGAAGATCATTTGATCCCCACTAGGCAGGGACTGCCTCTGGGGAATGATGCCTACCTAGCTCAAGCTCACCAGATGACAAATTCCCAGTAAAATTTTTGATGAGCCAATGGATGAATGGGTTTTGGTTTTCATACTTAAAAAATGAGTGGGGCTAGATAAGACTGGTGGGTTTCAAACTATAAAATGAGAAACCTTGCAAAGATGCACTGTGGTCCAACCTGCCTCTACCCTTGAGTTTCTATAGGATTTCATTTGAAGAAGGAACCCCACAGCTAAAATAATTTGGGGGAAATACTAGATTTGATGATTTCGAAAGCCTATTCTAGCTTCTGACATTTTCAGATTCTAAGTAGACAAGAATGCAAATAATAGAGGCCATAAAACCATTGACTTATGGAATCACCACTGCACAAAAATAGATGTAGGAGATGTAAGGAAGCACTAGAATATTGGGGTTGGTGGGGTCCCATTGGCTTGCAGAGCTCTTAACATGAAGCTTGTTGACGAGCTTCAGAAGGAGGATCCATTGATCTCACGAAAATGTATGTAAAATTTTGCATGCCATTGACTGTCACTTAGGACTGCTGTGGTTGCCTGTAACAGACACAACAATGGTTGACGTAGAGAACCCTGCAGAGTCTGGCCACCACTATGGCTTAAATAAGCAAATGGCTTATCTTTCTCGTGTAATAAGTCTAGAGGCGAGCCACCAAGGCTGTACGTTTGTTCAGGGAAATCATCAAGATCCAGACTCCTGGCATGTGGCTTTCTCCTAGTGATCCCAACACAGCTACTCTATCTCCAGGTGTTACATCTGCTTTCCAGGAAGGGGAAAGGGCAGAGGTCAAAAGTGGTGCCAACTGGGAAAGCTGGTAAAGTCACAGCTTTTCAAAAGCCCCACCTGATAGATTACCATGTTGATCTAATTGGCCAGCACTGTATTGGTGGCCAATTTGTCCTACAAGAAGGTCTTGGAAATCAAGTTTTATAATTGAGTGACCCAAACTGAGATCCTATTAATAAGGCAAAGGAGTGAATGGGTAGGTAGAGACAACTGTCAGTATTTGCCATGATATGTGTGTGAATGTTTTTTTTTTTTTTTTACATTGCCAAAAATGTCTTTAAGGAAGGAGTTAATTTTGAAGAGAATATAGAATGAGGAAAGCCAGAGACGGGGAAGGTGCAGGAGGAAGGACGTGTGCGAGTGTAGGGGTGATGGCAAGCAGGCTCTGCGGGGCAGGACAGAAGGCGCAACCACTGCTCCTTCCTTGTCTGGCACCAGGACCCTCAAGCCCAATGGACTGAGCTTCTGCTTCCTGCTGCCCTCCTCCCCACCTCCCTGCTAAGCAGAAGTGTCCCAGTGACATTGGCATGGTCACAGGCCCAAGACCCAGCCTAAGGCTGGTGACACCCCTCTTTTCCCTCAGGCCTTGGTAGTGGAGCCTGGACCCCCAACTCGAGCCCCAGCACTGGACAAGCGCTCAAGGACCCTCACTCTCTAGGACAAGAACTGGCCCAGGTGCCCCAGCCCATCTGACTTTCTCTTGACTTCTCTTCTCTGGATGCAGCAAGTAAACTGAACATCGGCTCTCCATTCCAGGAGCAACAGAGACCATCCCAGAAGACCCCGAGGGTCCGTATCCACACTCTGCCATGTCTCTGTGTCTGTCTTTCCGAGGCAGATGGAAGATGGGGCAGAAGAACTCACTGGGGGGCTCCTCGCAGCTCCCCAAGCAGGACTACAAGGCCCTGAGGGAAAGGTGCCTGATGGAAGGCCGCCTCTTTGAAGATGACAGCTTCCCGGCCAGCCTGTGCTCTGTGGGCAGCGGGCCCCTATTGCGGAAGCTGCCGCCCGGCCTGCAGTGGAGGAGGCCTCCGGTAAGGGGGGAGTTGTGGGGAAGCATCCCCTCAACACACACACACACACACACACACACACACACACATACACCAAGTCAACCCAGACCAAAGAATGGTGGAGTGTTTCAGATGCAGCATCTTACTCACTGTCATTGATTTCCATGTGAGGGGAATGGGGGAGTGCCCACATTCCTATTTTCCAGATGGAGAAAACCAGGGGTGATGCTGAGAGAAGTCTGAGGTGTGCCTCTCCCTCAGCTCCTCCCCAGAAATACACTGGGCAGCTGTGGCCAAAGTACTGTCTGACCTCATCTAAGATGGTAGGACGCCCTGAGTCTCTGCTGAGGCCATCTGCAAAGAGACACATTTTCACATATCTTCACTCCCAACCCCAAAGTCAGGCCCATGGAACACGTAAATTAAGAAGCTATTAATCACTTTACAACAATGTTCTTCACTTTATAAAGTGCTCTGATGGTTCCTTTAAAAGGCAACTTAATGTGTTCAAAGACAGTCTGGCCCCCGCCAAACTTGATGTACACAAACGATTTCCCAGTCACATCTATAACAAAGTAAAGTCAGTGTGTGCTACAAATTCTCTACTCTTCTGTGCCCATCCAGACTTCTCATCAAAGTCTGCAGCCCCAGACCAAGTCCCTTCTGTGCATTAGATTCCCAAGTGGGCTTCCCAATCTAGAGAGCAGCCAAGATTCTACTTTTCCCAGAAAGTTTGGAAACTGCTGACATAGAGTCTGTCATACACCTGACCTCAGGAGAGCTGTGCCAGTGCAGAACCCCAGGGGTTCGGTGCTTCCCATGAAGCACAGACCACTCCTCCCCACCTCCCACCACCACCTTGCCCCATGTCTCAGCATAGAAAGGCAAAGAAACCATTATTTTGGAGGGTGGGGTGGGAAGGCATAGGACCATGTCACTGGTCCTACCAGTGTCATGCCATGCCAATGACATGCAGTGTCATGTCACTGCCAATGTCACTGGGACACTTCTGCTTAACAGGGAGGTGGGGAGGAGGGCAGCAGGAAGCAGAATGTGAAGGAAGGAGAATGTGAAGATCTCTAGGAAAACATGAGAACACCTTCCAAAAGACATACTTCCATTTTAAACAGAAACTCTAAGAAAAGGCATTGTAGGTACAAGCTCTGTACCTCAGTGCCCACACAGAGTTCTCCAGGACTCCGGCTTATGTGGGCTGCAAGAAGGAGTGAGAAGTATGGTGGGCTGAATCCAAATGCCAGATTGTCTGGGCCAGCCCTGCTTTCACATGTATCCTATATCTATGTCCCCACAAGTCCAGTCCTGGGGTATGGGAAACTACAGTCGCTGTAGCTCCAGGAACTTCTTCTTGGTCAGAAGGATGATTCCGTCTGTCACTGCAGGAGCTGCACAGCAATCCCCAGTTCTATTCTGCTGACACCAAAAGGCTGGACCTGTGCCAGGGAGTGGTAGGTAAGTCTGCACAGCCCCTGGAGACATAGGCCTGGCACCTGTGAGCCTGGCCCAGCCCAGAGTGAGGGTGGGGAAGAGGAGAAGTGAGAGATCCCAATGGGGGAAAATGGCCACCCTGAACTCCACCTTGAAGTGCTGTGGCCTTGCTGGGAAAATGATAACAGCTGGTCCTCTGAGGATGTATGGGAATGCCCAAACTTGCCTAACAATAACCCTCGTTACCAGTTGACAGGTGTAAGTTTTGTCTGGGGAGAATGTGCTCTCTCTACTCTAGTCCCCTTAATGAGTCCTTTTCAGCACACCAGTCACTAGATACCCCAGATAGAGTCCAAGTAAGCCCATTCTCATCCCAACTTTCCTTTTAGGGGAAAGGGAAGGGAAATGTAGTGATACCCATTTGGGGTAGGGGCTACTGGGGAAGGGAAATGTAGTGATACCCATTTCACAGACAGAAAAATGGAGTCTAGAGAGAGCTGAGGCTTTCTCAGGAGAACGTAAATCACTTACAGAGGTAGGACTTTAGAAAAGTTTGGTTGTGTTTGGGTCCAAGTTCCTGAGGATGTGGCATTCAGGAAGCTAAAAGCTGGTCCAGGAATCTGACTCGATTCTTGGTGTCAAGTTGAGATTCCAGCCAATGCCCCTCTCCACCTCCTCCTCACTAACTGTCTTCCTCTGAGTAGATCTTTCCCTTCTGTGAAACTAGGCTACAAGTCCAGAGGATAGCAATTGGGAGTAGGCATTTCTTACATGTGATAAGTCCTCAATAGATTCATGCAGACACTTGTAGAATGTGCCTGAATGTGTGGTACATCCATGCAGACACTGTACTCTCTGGCCTAGGTGACTGCTGGTTCTTGGCTGCTTTGCAAGCTCTGACTTTGCATCAGGACATCCTGAGCCGTGTCGTTCCCCTGAATCAGAATTTCACTGAGAACTATGCCGGCATTTTCCAGTTCTGGGTGAGTATCCTCCTGGTGTCCCAGCCCAGAGGAAGCCATAGGAAAGAAGGTTCTTGGAAGAGTCATGTCTTTGCCTCCTGAGCTGACTGCCTTCCATGGCAATCTTTACTCACCAGTGGACACTTTCTCCTTCCAGTTCTGGCACTTTGGGAAGTGGGTTCCTGTGGTGATAGATGACCGACTTCCTGTGAATACAGCTGGCCAGCTGGTCTTTGTCTCTTCCACTTACAAAAACGTGTTCTGGGGAGCTCTTCTGGAAAAGGCCTATGCTAAGTAAGCAACCACCAGAATTTTTTTCCCTTCCCTTCCCTTCCCTTCCCTTCCCTTCCCTTCCCTTCCCTTCCCTTCCCTTCCCTTCCCTTCCCTTCCCTTCCCCACTCTCTCTTTCTGTTTATAACTCATCAATGCTGGGAGAGTGCAAGAGGAAGGAGGTACAAGAGCCACTGAGGCATGGCTCCTTGAATATAGAAGTGATGTATCCAGAATCTCTTATGTAGACTTTTCCCCATCTGAACAAGCAGTCAGGAATTTTGTCTTTTCCCTAATGGATGGAGTTATTTAACAAGCACAGGAAGTCAGAGTGTAGATTTTCCTTTGCCCCGGGGATGGAAGGAAGGAGTAACAGGTGCATGCCCAGAGAAGAACCAAACAGGGGGTTCACTAGACTCACTTGGATCATCCTAGGCTACAATACAAATGCCCCTTCCCTCTCCTCCCATGTTTACTCCTTCCCCGGGCAGGCTGTCTGGCTCCTATGAAGACTTGCAGCGTGGACAGGTGTCTGAAGCACTTGTGGACTTCACTGGAGGGGTGACAATGACCATCAAGCCGGCAGAGGCCCCTGGCAACCTCTGGGACATCCTTACCTGGGCCACCTACAGCAGAACCCTCATTGGCTGCCAGACACACTCAGGGGTGCGAGTGGGTTGTGTGCTGGCAGAATGTCCTCTCCTGTTCCCATCCCCTTCATCCACCAACTTCTGTCCTCACCTCAGTGTGGGCCCTGACACACCCACCCAGCTCCTACACCTAGAGTCCTGATGTTCAAACCAGAGCGGCCATGCAGGGGTGGGCAAGGCCACAGTAGTATGCAGACGGCATGCAGACAAGGGTGCTGACAGTGACTAAGTATCACCCAGGGGCAAGATGCTTTACTAGCACAACTGGTCTTTACTGCCTGATTTAGTAACAACCAAGAACTTCTAACTAGAGTAGGGAGCTCTGGGTTCAGCCCTGCCTCCAGGAGCAACTGCCATGCCACCCCACATGATGGTTTAGCAGCTCTGAATCTGAGTTTGTCCTGTGTACAATGGGATGGGGCTCGCTGCAGAATGGCACCCTGATTTAGAGGCTCTAATGAGACTGTGGGTGCCGAAGAGCTTTGACCACTGTGAGGACACAGCGTGGGTCTCTCCCAGCCCTCCCCTTAAGCCCTTGCTTGACCACACAGGTCCCTATGACCCCCACATAAACCGTTAGCAGTGGGCTGACAGGAGTTCTCTTGCCTCCACAGAAAGAGAGGGTGCTGGAGAACGGGCTGGTGGGCGGCCATGCCTATACCCTCACAGGAATCAGAAAGGTGGGTGGAACCAGCCCCTTTCTTTCTCTTCAGGCCCCTCTCCTTCTCTCCCAAGGCTTCTCAGCAAGGCTCCAGTGCATGTTATTATTTGTGCCCAGTCTAGAGAGGCAAATTGTCTGATGGGTTTTCCAGGCCTGCTAAAGCAGGTGGTGGGTGCCCTGCACCTGTGCACCTGTGTTCTGGAGTGATGGGGTGGGTCTGGCCTTTGCCACCTGTGGGTCACCATCCCGGTCCCTCTTGCCCTGTGGCAGCCCAGCTGATCAGCCATCCAGCCCTGCTGGACTCCACCCCTCCCTTGAGACCCCTTCACTCTGGGCTGCCACTGATGACCTTCATATCTGGGGCTTCCCACCCAAATTCTTACTTCTTTCTCAGAAGTTCCTTTTCGTCAACCTCTCAGGTTCTTTTCATTGCTATTCATCTTTCTTCCCCCATTGAGGGAAAGATGAATCAGACAGGGTCCCTGCCTACACAGAGCTTATAGTCAGGTATGGAGACACATCATATGCAAGAATGGTAAGAAAGCAAAGTCGAAAGTTGGGGGGCCGATAGAATAGACAAAAGGATTTCAAGGTTCAGAGGGAGGAGAGAAGACATTCTCCTGATTGGGTTGGGGGAAGTCAGAAAAGACTTCGTAGAGGAGGTGACATTGAGCTGGCCCCTGAAGGGTGGCTGGTGAGGGCACTCCTGGTGGAGGAGGCCACACGGAAAAACATGCAGGTAAGGAATCTACCGGTTCAGTCTTAAATACCCCCTGATGTCCCCTGGAGGGCCTGATGTCCCCAAGTCCCTGATTTCCTTTAACTGTTTTAAATTTCTTGAACTCCACTGCAACCTGACTTCTTCCTCCTCCCAGATCTGCACCAGTCATGTGTGTGTGTGTGTGTGTGTGTGTGTGTGTGTGTGCATGCCAAGAGCTTTTCACTTATTTTCATAGTCCTTTAACAAAACTTAGATTTTTATGTCAGTGTGCTGTTGCAGAAGAATGAGAAGTGCTTCATGCAGTGCCTCAGAAAATCTCCAGAACGCTGTTCAGTAGAAAAAGTGAGGGACAGGAGAATTTATATCGTATGCTACTTTTTCTTTAAGAAAGAAAGGGCAGTAGGGGCGCCTGGGTGGCTCAGTCGGTTAAGTGTCTGACTTCAGCTCAGGTCATGATCATGTGGTTCATGAGTTTGAGCCTCTCCTCGGGCTTTGGATTCTGGGTCTCTGTCTTTCTCTGCCCCTCCCCCACTCATGCTCTGTCTCTCTCTCAAAAATAAACATTAAATTTTTTTTAAAAAGGCAATAATAATATATATCCATATTTGAATACAGAAGCATTCAAAGTGTTTGGAAGGAAGCATGGCTGGAAATGGAGAGGTCTAAGTAGGCAAGAGACTACTTAATACAGCGCTTTTCATATAATTTTTGTTTTGAACCATGTATTTTTACCTGTTAAAATCCATTTAAACAGGGGCGCCTGAGTGGCTCAGTCAGTTAAGCGTCCGACTTAGACTCAGGTCATGATCTCACGGTTCGTGGGTTCGAGCCCCGCGTCGGGCTCTGTGCTGACAGCTCAGAGCCTGAAGCCTGTGTCAGATTCTGTTGTCTCCCTCTCTCTCTGCCCCTCCCCCACTCGCGCTCTGTCTCTCTCTGTCTCAAAAATAAATAATAAACATTAAAAAAAATCCATTTAAACAAATGAGATGTAGTCGACTTGACATTTCATTGATTGATGTTCAGTTTCTTTAGTTGATAATTACACCCTGCTTATGCAAATTGTTAACAGTAGGGAAGGGCAGGGTGAGGTCAATAAAGAAACTGTATTATTTTTGCAGCTTTTCAGTATGGCAGTTACATGTTTATGCCTATGTTTTGTTGCATGTTTATTTAACATATTTAACAAAATTTAGCACTTACTCTGCTCTAACTAGTGTTCTAACTGCTTTACAAATGTTAACTCAATCCTTACAACAACCCTGGGTGTGGGCATATTAGCCAAGTGGGGCTGCCATAAGGAATCACCACAAATCGTGTGGCTTCAGACAACAGAAATGTATTTTTTCCCAGTTCTGAAGCTGGCAGTCTGAAAATCAAGGGGTCGTGAGAGCCTCTGAAGGCTCTGGGGGGCAGATTTTTTCTCACCTCTTCCAGCTGATGGTGGCTCCCGGCTTCCTTAGCTTGGAATGCAGAACCCAATCTTTCCCCCCCTCTTCACATGGCCTTCTCCTCTGTGTCTTTCCCCCTCTCCTTCCCTTCCCTAGTCACTAGATTTAGGATCCACCCTCATCCAGGGTGATTTTATCTCGAGATCCTTAATTTAATTACATCTGCAAAGAGCCTTTTTCTAAATAGGATCACCCTGACAGATTTCGGGTAGACCGGACTTTTGGAGGCCACCATTCAACCGATTGCAGCGAGATGTGACAATTAGCTTTACTTTACAGATGAGGGAACACACAGGTTAAGGAACTAGCCGTAGGTCTCAGCAGCTAAGAAGCAGCAGAACCTTCTTCTCTTCTCTTAACCCTCAGCGCCTTTAATCTTCCCTTTCAAGGTCTCATCTGGCAGGCACAAGTCCCACCCAGATATCTGCAACATTTGCATCTGGCACTCAGCCCAGCCACCTAAATTGCAACTCCTTTTGCACAGGTGACCTGCAGACACGGACCAGAATATCTAGTCAAGCTGCGGAACCCCTGGGGCAAAGTGGAATGGAAAGGGGACTGGAGTGACAGGTGAGCGCCTGACACCGGCTGCCAGGGGCCAGGAGGGGGCGGGGCAAGCCGGCAAAGGAGCTGGCCGCCTGCACACAAATTCACAAGTGTTCTCTTGGGCTCCAGCCTGACAGGGGAGCTTTCAGATTGTGAAGGTCAAGCTCTCACATTCATGAGATGCTTAATGATATATAGATTGTGTTCTCATTCATTATAATAATTGAGCTAATGTTTATTGAGAGCTTGCCAGCCCTGTGCTAAGTGGCTTTGAATATTTTTTTTCTCCCTGCCCATGTTTATTTTTTTATTTATTTGGAAGTAAAAATTGCACTTACTTCACATGTGCGGAAGTCTCCCCTATTTGCGTATTTCCACCAAGCACTTTGAATTTTCATTACCTCTAGTCCTCTGACCAATGCTCTTGTAAGGTAGGGCGTTTTATCCCCATCTTACGGATGAAGATGTTGATGCGTTAGCGAAGGAATTCCTCGAGGTCTCTCAGCATGACTCGAGCAAGGTGTTTGGAGTCTAACCCAGTGTTCTTTTCCTGGTTCAGTGTGCTCTTGAGCCTGCTGAGTCAGAGGTAGACGATCTGGATTGGCCTCAACCTTCTGGTGACCGGTCATGACCTCTGGGCTTTCCGCTATTATCGCTATTATCGGAATGTGATTCCCTGTGTCACCCTCCAGGTATTTAGTTTTGGGCGGAGTCTAGGTGAAACTGGTCTAGGTGACATTGTTCCCCTTCTCTCGGGGTCAGAACCCTATGCTGCCTGCAGTCTAACGTCTGAGAACAGGTTTTTTTTGTTTGTTTTGTTTGTTTCAATGTTTTTTCCCATTTTTAGTTGTTTATGGTGGGGAATTGACGCAGGGAAGCCTTAACTCCTTCACAGTCAGCAATGAAGTTCAGAACCATGGGCTTTGAAAATACAGAGTACCAATGTAGGCTCAAATACTCTCAGACATTTCATAACTTTGTGACTTCTGGAAAGCGAATTAATCTCTTTTAACCTCTGTTTCCGAATGCGTAGAATGGCAATAAAAATTGTGGTCAGCCTTATATGAGAGAAAGTATGTCGAGAGCCTGGCCCAGAGCTTGGGGCACAGTGAGGGATGAGTTAAGGTTACGTGTTACTTTTATAAAGCAGGACGTGAGGTGTGGTTGTCTGCAAAGCAGCATGAAGATGAGGTAAATAATGACATGGCAGAGGATTTACTAAAGCATCTCTGCCACGTCCTCTGCAACCCTTTCATCCCCCCCTGGAAACATCCCTTTTCTATTTTCAGCTCGGGTATGTGGGAGCTACTGAGCCCCAAGGAGAAGATTCTGCTCCTGAGGAAAAGCAATGACGGAGAATTCTGGTATCTGACTCGGGGACTCGGGACAAACACTCTAGCTTACATTTGGGTACCCAGCCTATTTATCGGGTGCCATGTGTATGCCAGGCACCTCTTGTGTAGAGATCAAGAAGACCCACTAGGGGCCCGCAGTCTAGCGGGCAAACAGCCCCTGCAAACGGTCACAGTCTCTACAGTGAGACCTGTGACCGCTGGTGTGGGGCTCAGTGGACCCTCAAAGCAGAGCAGAGGGCTGGCTGGCCACCTCCTTCTCTCTGACTTGCGCTCTGTCTCAATCCACTCAATCCTGAGGTTTTGCCTTTCCTGGCCTGAAAGGAAGATGAGATTATAAACTCTGAGCCATCTCACTTGCACCCCCCAGAGCGCCATGACATGACTCCCACCCGCCCCAAAGCCACTCACCCCTTTTTTATGAAAAGCCACCAAGACACCCTGAGCTAATATGGTTTCTGGGTGTCTGACATGAGCCCCATTTGTTCTCTTTGCCCTTCGCTTTTTGCCCTTACTCTTAACTTCACCCTTGTTCCCACGGGCCCCCTTCTCCCATTCTGCACCCGTTCTAGACCGCTGCGACCCCTCTCTCTTTGGAAGTCATCACTGAACTGCAAAGCCCTGAAAATACTATTATTTCCACTTTACAGATAAGTAAACTGAGCATCAGCCAGTTCGGCTAGCACGCTTTGACCCACAAAGTTGGCAAGTAGGGGCTAACAATTTTATCAATTTATAATTGAGAACTGACTTGTGCAAATATTATCAAACATTTGTATCTTAATTGGCTAGTTATGAGCGCCTCAGTTCAGCTTTATCACCGCAATCCGCGAAACAGGAACATTGCCGCCAGGCACCCATTGTGGGAGGCTGCTTGCAGCCACGGGTAGGAGGCAGGAGGGTGGTCCATCACCCCTGATGCACTCTCACGCTGATCTAGCCAGCTGTGCTCTCCTGTGTCCAAGGCCAGCTCAGCAGGGTGTGGTGTGGGGCTGGGGCTGGAGGGGCAGCTTGGTTCCAGCCCCCACTCTGGTCCTGATGAGGAGACGTCATGCTATTCCCTCTTCCTCTCCACAGGATGACACTGAAGGACTTTAAAACACATTTCATGCTTCTGGTCATCTGCAAACTGACTCCGGGCCTGCTGAGTCAGGATGTAGGCCAGAAGTGGACATACACCATGCGGGAAGGAAGATGGGAAAAGGGGATCACGGCCGGTGGCCCGATGAAGTCACCCCGAGGTAAGCACATGCACAGGAGCCTGGGCCCTTGGGGCTAATGTGGCAGCTTGGCCAGCAGGGGTGGGGATGCGGGCAGAGCCGCTGGGGATGGTGGTGAGGCCCTCACCCTGCACGGGCCATCTGGCTGAGGCGTGGAGGGACTTCACTGACCGAGCTGTGTGCTCTGGCCCTGGGCTGTGTCCTCCTCGGCACACATGCCATGGTAAAAGGGTGGCTTAAATCTTTGGTTTTAGGACAAGGTCGTTTCCAAGCTGAAATAACCACCCTTTCTTTCTTTCTTTCTTTCTTTCTTTCTTTCTTTCTTTCTTTCTTTCTTTCTTTCTTTCTTTCTTTCTTTCTTTCTCTTTCCTTCTTTCCTTCTTTCTTTCTAAATCTTTATTTGTTTTTAAGAGAGAGAGAGTGAGCGAGGGAGGAACAGAGAGAGAGGGAGATACAGAATCTGAAGCAGGCTCCAGGCTGTCAACACAGAGCCTGATGCAGGGCTCGAACTCACGAACTGTGAGATCATGACCCGAGCCAAAGTCGGACACTTAACCGACTGAGCCACCCAGGCGCCCCGAAATAACCACCCTTTAAAGGCAGGAGTGAAATGGTAACTTTATCATCTGTATTGGCCCCTCCTTGCCTACGGTTCTGGTAGTGACATAACATCAAGGATTCCTAGCTCACCGGTTACAGGGGGCAAACGTGTCTGAACTCTCCAAGTGGAGAGGTTTGGTGACTGTGTCCCTTTCTCCACAATGGAGGTGCTGAGCCATCTCTTTGGAAGGAAAGACCCATGGGGTACGGTCTCAGCCGGCCAGGCACCCTTTGCTCCGGCTCCCCCCTCCTGCCAGAGAGGTCCGCCCCAACGCTCAATCTGCCCTTCAGCTAAGGCTTTGTCCGTGTTAAAATGCAAACCTCCCTGAGGTCATGGACATGTTCTCCTCCATTCATGAATGCAGTCACTTTATCGGGCAGTGAGTGTGCTGGGTGAAGGGGCTACAGCAGCGAGAATACTCCGGTCTGCATGTCTATGGCAGAACACGGGGTGAGGAGGTGGAGTGGGAGGGTGGATAGAGGGGAGGCTGAGAACCCGACTCTGTCCACATGGACCTCTGGGTGGCAAGCCCAGGGGAGGCGCCCTGGGTCTGTGGGAGCCAGATGCTAGGGGTGTGGGGAGGCCTGACCCACCTCTCTGTGTTCTGCTGCAGACACATTCTGGAAGAACCCGCAGTTCCTGCTGTCTGTCTGGAGCCTTCAGGAGGGCAGGAGGTTCCCTATGCCCTGCAGCGTGCTGGTGTCCCTGCTGCAGAGGCCCAGGCACAGGCACCGCAACTGGAAGCCTCACCTGGCCATTGGCTTCTACCTCTTTAGGGTAGGTGGGCCTCGGGGGCATGTGGCCTCGCGGGGCGTCTCCCACCACTGGTCATCCTTTCTTCCATTTCCCGACTTCCTCCCCATCTGCCTCTGTCTACAAACAGACCTGGGTGCAGGCTTTGGCTCCATCCCTTAGGAATATGTCATCTGGAACAAGTCACCTCCTTGCCCCTGAGCGTCAGCTTCCTCTGTAAAGTGAGGACGATGATATTTATGCAAAGGGTAGAGTAAAAGAACATCACGCACCAGGGCTTTATTGTGGTGCCCGGCACGCAGTTTCTATAATCAGTACTGGTGGCTGGTGTTCTTTTCCTCTCCCAAGGAGCCAAGGTTGCCTTCCCTCACCCTTTTCCAGAATTCTTGATGATGGATTAAAATGTCCCTGACTAGAACAGCAAGTCTTAAGGGAGGGAAGGGGGCCTCTGGCTAGAGCCTCCCTATACATCAGCCTCCGTCAGTTAGGGCTCGTGCAAGAGTTGGATTCGTGTCTAATGAGGTCTCTCTTTTTTTGTGTGTTTCAGTTGAGCAAGGTGAGTTCCACACTTGACCAGCTGGCCCTGGTTTGGAGTGATATCACCCGTGAGGTTCAGCTTGACCATAGCAGCCTTACATAAGGAGCTACGAGGATGTCTGGCAAAAATGCTGGCTGCCCGTGTGTGTAGAAGAAATGAGTGCTTGCCAAGGACCCTGAGAAATCCTTCGGCATCTATAGGGAGGTCTCCGAGCCTGGTGCAGAACCAATAAATTTTAGAATTTATTAAATCCCTACAGAAATAGCTAGAGGCTGTCACAGCATAGGGACAATGGTAATCACATCCTTGCCTGAGTTTTGAAGCTCATAATAAAACAGATCTATAACATATGGGACATTGGGAGACCATGCAGCCCATCTCCTTGGAGACAAGGGGCAAAGGCTCGGGAAAGTGGGACAAAAATCCAGGCAGAGGGCAAGAACCACTCTGTCCCTTACCTGCAGTGGCAGCCTAGAAGGATCAATTAAGGTTTGAGGTATCCCAGCCTCCAAAAGGGTGGGAGCTAGTGTTTTGTTTCCCAATGAAACAGGAGTGGAAAACTTAATTATTTGACATTAAACTGATTAAACTGAATTAAACTGATTTTTTTTTTAACAGAAACCATTTTTGCATTAGGTATCTTGGGTCAGTTTTGGTTTTTTCCCTCCTGTGGGAACATGAAGGCTCCCAAAGTTGCCTATAAAATTTTAAAAATAGTTATTTATATCATGCATCTCTCTCTCTCTCTCTCCATATATATATATGGGATATATATATATATATGGGTTATATATATATATATATATATATATATATATATGGGATATATATATATGGGATATATATATATGGGATATATATATATATGGGATATATATATATGGGATATATATATATATGGGATATATATATATGGGATATATATACATATGGGATATATATGGGATATATATATATATATATGGGATGTATATATATGGGATATATATATATGGGATATATATATATATATATGGTATATATATATATATGGGATATATATATATATGGGATATATATATATGGGATATATATATATATATGGGATATATATATATGGGATATATATATATATATATATATATATATATCAACCTACAATTAAATTATAGACAGAACAAAACTATAAGCCAGTTCAAAATTTAAAAGACAAGGGGCGCCTGGGTAGCTTAGTTGGTTAAGCATCCAACTCTTGATTTTGGTTCAGGTCGTGATCTCGTGGTTTGTGAGTTCAAGCCCTGCATCGGGCTCTGTGCTAATAGTGTGGAGCCTGTGTGGGATTCTCTCTCTCCCTCTCTCTCTGTCCCTCCCCCCACTCTCTCTCTCACAAAATAAATACAGTTTAAAAAAATTTTAAAGGCACGAAAAAAGTCATACATGGATAAAGTAAGCAGTTGATTCTACCAGGAACCCTAAACCTAGGACAGCTAATATGGCTGAATATAAAATTTAGTTCTGAGATTCCTAGAGGCCAAGGCAAAGATGGCAATAGGATGATTCCCTAGTTCTCATCATCTGATAAAGAAAGCATGCATCATCAGGAGATTTATTTTATTTCTGTGGCCTTGAGTAGAATCTGTGAAATATGTTTTTATGTGGGTAGGTCATGTCTTTGTTATCTGTATATAAACTAGAGTGAGGATCCTGCTTATGGTCCTTGTCTCCCTCCACAGCCCTGAGTGAGAGCAAAGGGGAGAGGCAGCAAGAGAGAAAGATAGGGAAAGATAGAGAAATAAAGGAGGAAGAAAGGACAGAGAGAGAGAGAGAGAATGAAGGTGAGAGAGAGAGTAAGAGAAAGAGAGTATGAGATAAAACAACAACAACAACAAAAAACCCACACGTGTCCAGGCAATGTCAGAGCCGGAGCCCTGATTCAGGTCCTCTGAACTTTCATCCTACTCTCTTTCCCGTCCACTGAGATGATGTAGAATGTCCAATTTATCCGTATGTAGCTGTTATAATGTAGGCGGGGAGATGTTTGGCGGTCCACCTGTATGGGTGACCATAATCACGTCATAATTAACCTTGAAGTTGTATCGCATACATGGGGACTGCCACGGGAAGTGTAAAGGACATGGACATTGGAGGCTCAGCTGCCCTGAGTTCCAACCGTGGCCGAGACTCTTACCAGCTGGGTGACCTTGGGTATATGACCTGACTTGTCTGAGCCTCACACCCTTAACCGTAAATGGAAAGTACAGGCCTGGTGACGTTTCTCACATCATTTGTATATGATGTTGTTTTTAACATAAAGTCAAGTGAATTGACATGTCTACTCAGCCTCGCACAGGGTTCCAGCAACGGTATCCATTCCTGTCATGGTCTATTCTTTCATCTCCACTCCTCACCCCTTCACCCCTCCCCTGGAGCAGTAGGGTTTGGCTAATCAGAGACCACCTTATCCTGTCTCCTGGCCAAGGGTCCCAGGCCAGGCTACACACCCTGGGGATCACCTTAACTGGGACTCTTCCGTCCTCCACCCACAGCACTATGGTGACCAGAGGAGACTGCCCTCTGAGTTTTTCTGGAAAAATGCCCCCATAAGATGGCCTGAAGCATTTCTCACAGAGAAAGAAGTGAGTCAGGAACTGCAACTGGAGCCAGGGACATACCTCGTTGTGCCCTGCACATCCAAGGCTGGCCAGGAAGCAGAGTTTGTCCTGAGAGTATTCTCCAGGAAGCACATCTTTCAGTAAGGACATGGGACTTCCCTGGAGGTGGGGGCCTTTTGGGGCTAGGGGAGATACAGAAGGTGAGGTGGAAATGGCAGAGGACGGGGTCTGTGGCCGACACAGAAGAGGGGTAGGGAGAGCAGGGAGCTCCCTGCATGAAGAGCATCCTTCTCCTCTTCCTCCCCGCTCTCCTTCTAACAAATGAACAGTCTGCTAGACATTCAAGAGAAAGAGCTACAACAGGCTTGGCCCTTGCCCTCTGGAAGCTCAGGGCCTGGAAGGGACGGGACATATGAGTAATTATTTATGCTATCCTGCATCCAGTGCAAGCATTTATCTGCACAGGGTGTTAGGAGAGCACCAAGGAAGAGCATCTGAGCCAAACTTCCATGGTCCTGGGGGGAGACAGGGCTGACTTCAGGGAGGTGTTAGTTTCTAGGAGATGCATAGAGGGGATTGGGCAGATGAGGAGAGGCCGTCATCAATGAGTAGGCTCAGATGCCAAAAGTGTGTGTAGGTGAATCAATATACAAACACATTCCAGCCCAACTTATTCTTCTGCTTATGATTGTTTTGACACGACAGCCCTTCAATGCTTAGAATCCAGTTCCCTTTCTTTTTTTCTCCATGGTTTGGCCCTGGGTAGTCTGACTTGACCTCAAGCCTCACTGCCTGTCGGTGCCGAGTCATACATATGAGTAGGAGTAGTTCAATGTGGGTGGAGACAATGAAAGGGGCTTGGTGTGAGCAAAGGTGGGGAGATGAGGAACAGTGCCAGGCATGTTGGGAGGGACAAGCAGTGTGCTGGGCCACATGGCTGCTCTGTCGACTTCAAGCAGGAGATGTGAGAGTAAGGCATGAGAGCTGGGCAAAGCCCACATGGCGCACGGCTAAGGAACTTGGAAGATGTGTTCCTAGGGGAGGGAGACTGTTGGCCAGAGTGCTCCTCAGATGATCCCAAGAAGTAATTCTGCCTTCTGTTTTCCCTCAGTGAAATTGGATGCAATTCCAGTGCTGTCTTCTCTAAGGTACGTAGGCAAGTGGGATTCTACATGCAGGACTGTTTCCAAAGCCAAGATGGTGGGCTTCTCCCCTCACATTCAGGCTGTGGGGGAAAGTCGGCAGATCCTGCAGACCCTACTCCATGGCACCCATACTTCATTACCTGTTGTGCCCTGAGGGCACCCAGGTTCTGCTGTTTTTCTATAATTTTAAAAAATTTATTTATTTATTTATTTATTTATTTATTTGGAGATAGAAAGAGAGCATGAGTGGGGGAAGGGCAGAGAGAGAGGAAGAGAGAGAGAATCCCCAGCAGGCCCTGTGCTGTCAGCACAGAGTTCGATGTGGGCTCAACCTCATGAACCATGAGAGCATGACCTGAGCTGAAATCAAGAGTCAGACCCGACTGAGCCACCCAGGCACCCCCAGGTTCTGCTGTTTTTGCACCAGAGGAGCTGTCCTGGTCACATCCTTCTGGTCACATCATTGTCATTGAGGGTCCAGAGCCCCAGGTACATGGGTGATACATTTACTTGCTTTTGCTTCTTTCTACCTGATGTTTCTTTTGCCCATTTCACTGTTTGCTACTTCCCCAAAGGCAGTGAGAATTGGAGAAACAAAGAATGTGTGAACATGGTGGTAGAAAACTTAAGATAGTGCACAAGGTCAAACTTAGGGATTTCTGGGGCCTGGGGGTCATGAGACGTTAGTGCGCCCATGAGCGTCCACGTATCCAGGTGAACGACTAAGTCTTTCTGTGTGTCTGTTCCTATAGGAAATAGTAGACAAAAATGAAGGGCAGGATGAATTCTTCACTAAACTCTTTGAAAAGGTAAGTTGACCAGGTGTGGTGGCGAGCAGTGGGCGAAGCCGGGGACTGTGTACTGACCCTGTGTACGAAGCACGATGTAAGGCTGCTCTTTGCCAGACTGCCACTTTCTATTTAAGTCCTCAAGTTTTTAGACAACTGGGGGAAAGTGGACTGTCTCCAGAAGGCTCCTGTAAAATGCATATCTCTTCTTGAAAGCAACATTGATCAGTTGTAGGAGAGAAAATGGACTATAGTAGAGCCAAGAGTCAGTGTCGGTAGTGGCTCAGAGCATGGTCATGACAAGCCCTAGCAGTCTGGGAGAGCTCAAGGAGAAAGATCCCTTGGGTGGTCACCTAGAGAGGGGATAGGGCTGGTAAGAGGGCATTAGGGAAGAGGAGGGCCTGGGGCTACATACCTGGTTCCCTTGAGCTCTTTCCTTGGGTTGACCCAGATCAGGAGGCCAGTGGTATGTGTGCAAGGCTCTGGAGGCCCCTCTGTCCCTAACCTTTAGGGCACTAAATCCATTGAGGAATACGGCAAGAAATACTCTAGAAATATGGGGTCTGACACCTTAGTGAGGTCATTAAAACTAGAAGACCATGAGCTCCTTGTGTTCATAACACTGGATTTAATTCACTATGTGCCTGCACCTATGTTCTCTCATATTCACCCCTGGAATTTTGCATAATGTAGTCAGAGAGGATAGTCAGACTCTTACATAAGTTGTTATAAAGGTTTTCCTCCATACCAGAGGTTTCCAAACATTTTCTGTTGCAGTCCTTTTATCTAATGGAATCTCACCAAGAACCCCAATATGTAAAAAACAGATTGAAAAAAAGGTATATTGTGAGTATGTATCTATTTCATAAGCTCAACTGTATGTTGCTTGTATTTCATTTATATTTTTTAAAGTTAAATGTTAATGTAAAGGATTGCTTCTGAGAAACTCTGAAATTAAAATTTGGAGCCTTGGCTGAAGATGCCTTATTAAGAATAAAATTCACTGGCACCTGGGTGGCTCAGTCGGTTAAGCATCTGACTTCCGACTTCGGACCAGGTCATGATCTCACGGTTCGTGAGTTCGAGCCCCACATTGGGCTCTGTGCTGACAGCTCAGAGCCTGCTTCGGATTCTGGTATCTCTCTCTCTCTCTGCCCCTCCCCTGCTCATGTTCTGTCTCTCTGTCTCTCAAAAATAAAACATTAAAAAATAAAATCAAATTCAAACCAAATAGCTTGCCGAACTTTTGAAGCATCTTGATAAAACCCAATTTGAAAATCACCATTATTAGTCTGCTTCTTAAGAGCCCTGCCCTGCTGGGGTCCTCAGGACTTGACCCCCAGCATCACTTATTCCACCCAGAAATGGCATGTGTACCATGCTGAGCTGATGCGGGAGTGGACTCCCAGCCCTCTTTTGTGGCGGCCGCTCTGCATCTAATGAGCCTTCGGTAATGATGGTTTTCTCCTGCCACTCTGCTTCCCCTTCAGTGTCCAGAAATAAACGCAGTGCAGCTGCAGAAGGTCCTGAACCACATGACCTGGTCAAGTGAGTATTTCAGAGTCATCCTGTAGGACTCCGGGGACACAACGTTGCTGAACCCTGGGTCTGTTCTCTTTCCCCTGTGGAGCACATTAATTGCTGCACAATGGTCCCCCAGACAGCTGTGTCTTACATCAGGGGGTCATGTGGTCTGAGAAAGCAGTAGAGAAGTTTATGTAGCTTGGAAAATAGTGTTTTGGTTTTGGAGGTTTTCTTGCTTAGTTGGGGTGTATAGAGATACATGGCTGTGAAAATAAATATTTCTGAAGTTTTGCTAGCTTGAGAATTTGAGTAGAATATCCGAGTACTTCTTGGCATATAAATTCTGTGTGGAAAACCATACCCAAGCTGGTACATAAATCTTAAGTATTGACGAGCTGACCAGGGAACGTTCTAATGAACTCGTATTTAAATTGACCAACCTATAAAAATCGAAGGAGGGGAGCACATTCCCTTAGGGGGCTGCAAATGCTAGTGTGGATGCCTTCATATGACGCTTGAGAAAAATTATTAGGAAAGCCATGGAAAGTCCATGGAAAAATGTTTATATGTATATTTTAAGAGAGAAGAACATGATTTCTCTGGGGAGAAAGAAGGACTTCAAAATGAAAAAAGTAAACCAAACAATTAAAGGGTATTTGCCACCTAAGATATGTTATTACTTCTCCTTTATGTGAAACCAAGACTTCAAGTCCAAACAAATTGTAGTCCAGGGTGTTGTATAGCTCAGGGCTTGGAATAATTTCCAGATGGTTCCTCAAAGCCAAATTCAGGTATCATAAAAGAGCCAGAAGGAGAGATTCTAGAAATTATAGACTATAAGAGCTCCCCCACATCTTGGGGGGAAAAATCTAGGGAAATTATCTAGAAGAGATAGCTTGTGCACATTTATAATTTTTTAGATTATTTGATCACAAGCATGCAAAATGGTGTTCCAAAGAGTGTATGGGCAAATTGCTTTCTTGTAGTCCTTTGAGAGAATTTCTGGATTGGCAGATCAGAGAGCTGTGGATTTGGGCAAAATACTTGGTAAACTATCTGATGATAAATTATGACATGTGGGTTGTAAAGTAGCAACATGAGATGTGTTCCATTCCCAAGAGTTATATAAATATAAAACCGGAGGGGTAATTCTATGTTATAGATGAGAGTCTCTAAGTATAGACGAGGGTCTCTGGTTTCTACCCTTGGTGCCCTTCATCTCCCCAGCTTTTATCAATGACTCAGAAGAAGACATGGGAGGTAGGCTTTTCAGATCTGCAGATGGCACAAAGCTGGGAGGAATCATTAGCATAATAGACAGCAGAATTGAAAATGCCCACAACAGACTGTGCCCAAAACCAAAAAGATGAAACAGAGTCGGGTTGATAATGAAAAACTGCCATTTCATTATTTTTTTAAAAATTAATTGCACAAGTTCCTAACAGAAGAGATCTCATTTTTGTGGAGGTTTATGTGAAAGATATCTGGTTAATTTCATTGACCTGGAGCTTAACACAAGCTAACAGTTTCAAGTTGCTGCTAAATCAGCTCATCTGAATTCAGGCTATATTTAATGAAAACATTTAGATTTGTATTTTTGAAATTGTGTTGCAAGAAAGATTAGAGACTAAGAAGTTTTAGGAAGTGTTCCATGAAATAAAAGGGGTTAGATTCTGCGGTCAGTTGTGCTTGGGAAATTCTGCATTAAACAAAAACAAAATTTCCATGTTGGCTCCTCAGTACCTATTATATGCTAAGATGCATGGTGAATGGAGAAAAAGGGTCTATAGATACAAAATATTTCAAATGTATTTGAACTCAAAACACTTTCTCTGCAGAACATCATCTTTGGAACATAATTTTTGGGAAGTGCAGCTGGAAAATTTGGGAAGTCATAGCCCCATTGTTCTCTGCTCAATCAAACTGTAGCTGAAGGAGTACGTTCCCGTCTTGGTTCTGCATTTTAGAGAGAAGGTGGCAAAGCATAGGGTCTAGAAGAAGGTGGAGAGGGTTTAGAAGCCATGTTTAGAATGCAGGAGAAACATCGAAGAGCAGACGGATGTCTGTTCATGCTCTTCTGGAGGCAGAACTTGGACTAGGGATTGAATTTTGCAGGCGGTTCTTTCGGAATTAACATAAATTTCTCCTGACTGGAGCTATCCAACCATGTGAAAAAGTGAGCACCCGTAACTGACAGACCATCCACCAACCACCTGAGGAAAGAAACCTCCCATTTAGGTGGAAGTTGAACAAATTAATGTCTCAGATCTCTTTCAGACTTGGGAGCCCGTGACTCTGTGAGGGTACCTCTCTCCTAGGTACACAGGGCTCCATTCATCTGACCCTCTGTGGAAGAAGACCAGGCTATAATCAGGTGTTCTCTGCAGGGTTTTATGGTGCTTTTTGGGTGTAGGAATCACCACTAAGCCTTCTCTCTTTTCCCTGCCCTCTTGTTCCTACTTCCTGCTACTCCCCACGAATGACAGTCATTAGAACCTACAGGTGGCCTAGATAGTGCTGCCTCTTACTGTTAAGAAAAGGGCTGTGCAGTCCTAGGGCGGGGCCCCATGCAGACTCTTTCTGTCCCTCTGCAGGTCTGGGGAGTGCCCAGCCTTTCTTCAGCCTGGACGCCTGCCAGGGGATCCTGGCCCTACTGGATGTATCTTTTCAGGTTTGTGGCAGGACGCATGCTGCTGGTGGAGAGCCTCGCTCTGGGCCAGGCTGCCTGGGTTTGAATCCCAGCCCAAGCACTTACTATTTGTGTGATCTCGGACACATCATGTAGCCTCCTTGTGCCTCCGGGTCCTTGTGTGCACCATAGAGATGCTACAGCTCCTCTGTAGTATCAGTGGGAGAATGCAAATGGGGTAACCCAGGCAAAGTGCTGTCATCGATTACATTTTCACTATTAGCTATTGTTAAAAATAATCTTATTTCCTGATAGGGAGGATGAGGCAGCTGCTGGGTGGTGGTTAGTAACAATCCCCCAAGTAACAAGAAACTGTTACAAGAGCCTCAGGGTTCCAAGTTTTCATTTGGTGACAGGGCAGTGGCTGCTCGCCTTGACAGATCAGGAAATCAGAGCTCAGTAAGTTCAGTGCATGCCACAGACTCTGCCTTCCTGGTTCCGATGTTTCTAGCAAACCCTCTTTCTACGTGAACCATTTAATCATGGTTTAATTATCTGTACTACAGAGAGGTGTGTGAATGCATGGTGGGAGGGTTGTGAATACCAAAGCAGTCTTTATAGAAACTTTGCAGACAGCATGGACATCACGGGACGGGAGTCAGGTGCACAGGCATTGCAGGAGGTCCCAACCTCATCACCAGATGCAGGAAGTTCATCAGCCCCCCTTTTATCATACACTCGAGAGGGGAGTGAGTACCCACCTCACCTATGAGGTGAAAATGAAGTAACGTAATTAAAGTGTGTAACTCGGTCCTAGAGCCACCCGAAGGACCCAGATGGAGGTGTGTGTGACGATATTTTGACCCAGTCTTTCTGAGGCAGGGGTATTTGGACATGGCTCAAAGCCACTCATTAAGCTTTTAACCTTTTCTAAAATGACTAAATAAAAGAGCCACCCTGTGACTGACCCCTTCCAGAAGTTGGTTTGAGCAATTAATAACATAAAAAGAGTTACTGTTTTTTATTTAAATCACATCAAATTGGCTGGGTCGAACTCTCCTGTCTCACTAGACGGTAGCTGTTTTCATCACCATCATCACCGCCGTGATCAGACTTCTCCCAGTGTGGCTGTGTTCTGGCTCATTCTGTCCTTTCCTAGCAAGGGCGAGGGAGCCGTGGGCTGGACTGACCAGCCAGCAGAGGCCAAGTAGGGAGATCAGACACGGGACAGGGCTGTCCACAAATCGCGCACTGTTGTGGGGAGGGCCAGCTGCCCCTCTGAGGTGTGAGTGCAACTCCCCTGGCGGCTTTGACCTTAACCTTCTATCAGCTAAATGCGTCGGGTACCGTGAGCATCCAGGAGTTCAGGGACCTGTGGAAGCAGCTGATGCTGTGTCAGGTAAGAGCGTGTCTTCACCACACGTCCCTGAGGGAGGGGCAGAGGCAGCAGCTCTGCAAAGCTGGGTGAGGCACCACTACCCCTTCAGCCCCGTGTACCCCACTCTTCACCCAGTCTGCTCTGCTCTCCCTCCGGTGGGCCAGCCTTCCGTCTTTCCCAAACTCAGAGAGCCTGTTGCAATAGTCTCCTGGATTTCTTTTCTTTTTTTTTTATTTATTTTTTAACATTTATTTATTTTTGAGAGACAGAGCACAAGCAGGGGAAGGGGCAGAGAGAGAGGGAGACCCAGAATCTGAAGCAGGCTCCAGGCTCTGAGCTGTCAGCCCAGAGCCCGATGCGGGGCTCGAACCCACGAACTGTGAGATCATGACCTGAGCCGAAGTCAGACGTTTCACTGACTGAGCCACCCAGGCGCCCCGATAGTCTCCTGGATTTCTAAAGTGCACGTCTGATCATGTTGCTTTGTTTGAGACTCTCCACGGTCTTCCGATAAAGTCTGAACTCCTTAGCATGGCATTTAAAGTCCTGCATCAAGTGGCTTCTTCCCATTTTTCCAGTTATTACTCACAACTGTCCCTCTCACCTTCCTGAGTCAGAAAGCTGGAAGCCCTTCAAGGTTTAGGATGACGTGCCTCAATCAAGTACATTTTGCTATACCCAGACTGGCCATCCCCGTGACAAAAACAAAAGCAAAAAACGCTCCCTTTCTCAGAAGCCCGGACCCTCTGCCTCTTCTCGTGCTGGCAGCAGGTGCTGCTGGCGGAGCCTCACGATGGCCAATAGCAGCATGGATGCTGGGGCATGGCGGGGGCGGGGGGGGGGGCTCTCATGTGGTGCACAGAAACGCTTGGTTCCCGAGCCTTTGGTGTGGCTTCTTTGCAGGAGGTTTTCCACAAGCACGACAGCAGTCACTCAGGATACCTGAACAGGACCCAGCTGCAGGCTGCCATGAGGGATGCAGGTAGGTGCAGGCCGAGCAGGTGCTGCGGGCGGAGCGGGGAGGGGAGGGGTGCGTGGCTTCTGAAGTAATTCCAATGTGCACGGTTGCTCCCTGAGTCCAGAGGCCCAAAGATGTGGATCTGCAAATAACAGAAGGATTTATTATTGCTATCACTATGGTCATAGCTAACATTTGGGGGGCGGGGTTGGAACAGCCACTCTCTCATGTAATCTTCAACACCGTGGGATAATCCCTACTTTACAGAGGGAGAAGTTAGAGCTCAGGCAAGTTAGGTAAGTTGTCTGGAGTTTGAGTCCAGGATGATCAGGCTCAAAAGCGGATGCTCTTGACCACGGCTGCATAGACTGCCTCCTGCCTTGAAGGCCGGTAACCCGCTCGCTAAAAAGATCCTCATGCTGGTGGCCGAAGGGGGCAGGAAGGGGGAGTTGAGATGAGACAAAGAAAATTGGCTAATAATTAAACTAATGAGCCCCATAAAAGAAGATCCCCGTGTTATCAGGATTCAGGTCCTGGAAGGGGAGGGACAATTTCAATCAAGGGACCTCAGGTGGAGGGGAGGGGATATGAGGTCCCCAGCACACATGGGGGGAGTCTGTGTTCAACGCAGGAATCATGCTCAGCAATGACGTCTGCCAGCTGATGCTTATCCGCTATGGCGGCCCCAACCTCCAGATGGACTTCGGCAGCTTCGTCCACTTGATGCTGCGTGCAGAGTACATGGAGGGTGAGCTGGGGGGAAGGAGGCAGGGCCGGTGCTTCCTCTGCATGCCTCATGGATTGCCCACCTGCCCCCAGTCCAAGCAGGAGAGAAGACAGCTACCAGGGCGGAAACAATAGGCCAGGAGCTATGGGGCACGCTGGCTCTGCACCCAAGAAACCCAGCTATGTTGCTCCAAACTCATGTATACCCTGCCTGTCCTAGAGGCAAAGGTCTGAGGCAGTTCACTTACACTTGTAAAGTGCACACATGGCTGCACACAGGCTAAAACCGGGTTTGCAGGTGAGGGGATGGATGGAGGAACCAGTTTGTAATGTCTCCAGACACATCTGTGTTCCTTTCTGGTGCATGTTCACAGATGCCTTTCAGAACTTAACCCAAGATGGCAAAGGGATCTACCTCCAGAAGCCAGAGGTAAGCCCTTCTCTGTGGGGTTGACACATCTCATCTTAGAGAGAGGTGGTCACGGCATGTCCATGTGAAGGACCAGGGTTCTGGGTCCTTCATTCTACTGAGTTTGGGATGTAGCCCTGCCTTGACTACACCTATTTGTCTATTTGCCAGCTCTTTACGAAGCACTCACTCTGTGCTGGGCACCTATGCAGGGACCAGGAGACTGACTCAGGGGACCCAATAACTATGATTACAATAATGCCATGTGACAAATCCACCTAACTTCAGCAGTGACAGCAACACTCATGGAGCTCCCCGGCCACGTGGCTGGAAGTCAGTGGATCTCAGCTGGCTGGCTCATGATCAGTGGGTGAACGGGGGGCTTTTCTGGGGTACCTTCATTGAGGAAGCTCTGGCCAGGCTAGTCTCATGGTCTCAGGACAATGGCAGAAGCACAGGGAAGTGAGCTTAAACACGCAGGGTATCTGAGATCAGGCACATCGTGCCTTGCAACTCATTCTGTTGTCCAAAGCAAGTCATGTGACCAAGCCTACTTCCAGCACTTGGGGAAAGAGCCTTCTCCTTGTCATGAGAGGAACATCAAAGTCACTTGCAGAGGGCACGGACACAGAGGGGGGTGAAGACCCAGGCCAGCAATGAAGTCCAGCATAGACAGTAATAAGATAGCTGATCTGAATAGGGCATTTCACAGAGGCCTTTCTGGAGGAGGTGACATCAAAGTTGAAACCTTAAAGATCAGAAGGAGCCAGGGAGGCAGAGTGGAGAGTAGGAAAGGCTCCCTCCTCTAGAGGGAACATTGTGTGCAGTCCTGGCTAGAGTATAAAGAATGACAAAATTGGCTTAAGATGTCTGGAAAGATCAGGGTCAGATCTTTCTCAACAGCTGGTTTAGCCTTCCCCATAAAGGTAGGGATTCTGATCTGTCTGGATGTCCTCTTCTTGAACTTCATACAGTGTGCTTTGCATGTAATAGGAGCTTCACGAATGTTTGTTGAGTGAAAGAGGTGATAAACCGAGAGAACAAATCTGTGCCTGACACTGATTGTCTTGCCCGATCCTTCAAACCTCATGGATTTACTGTGTACCTGCTATGTGTCAGATGTGGTGCCAAGTGGGGTTTGCTGCAAAGACACTGGAATCTGGAATTAAACCATCTGCCCTTTCTTTGTAAAAACACATCTTCTATTTGGGCTGCTTAAAAAGGTCCTAGTAAAAGCTGAGGTTTCTTCCTTGACCTCAAATGTCCATTTCATGTAATATTTTCCCAAGATATTGGGACCCTCAGCATATGTCTCACCTCAGTCATGGCCATGTCTGAGTGTGAAGGTAAGATTCAGCTAGAGGGACAATGGTTAGAATCTTTTGGGTCCATCTCCATCTCAAATCCCCAAGCTCATGTCCAGATCCCAAGCAGTGCTTCTATAGTGCAGACTCAGAGCTGGGAGAGCAGGACATCATGAAACAGGGTAGTCCACAGCCTGAGCAGACCCCAGCAATGCAATGTGCCATCACGGGAAGAGAACTGGACTGAGCCCCAGGTAGAACCCACAGCACTCCTGTAACTAGGTGTGAGACCCTAGGCAAATCAACTTGAATAGATCTGGACCTCAGCTTCCCCACATGTAAAATGAATGAGTTGCGCTAGGTGGTCTCTAAGGCCCTCTTCAGCTGTAACCACCTCTGGTTCCATGAGAAAGAGATCCTTAGGGCCATCCAAGGAGGCCTACAGGGAGTGGCAGCCAACTTGTTAGAATTTCACGCAGGTTTTCTCTGACGCCATTGGTAACTTCACATTATCATCTTCATCGCCACCATCATCAGTATCATCATTTTGATGTAATTGGCTTGGAGAGTGGTTTCTCCAAAGGTTCTCTCTGTGTGAGTTAGAGGGGCTGTTCATCACACCCACATAAAGCTGTCAGACAAATGGGCCCTTAAATGTAAACATGTAGAATAGACTCTAATGGATTTCTGCTACCCAGTTGGTCCACACACCTGCACACCGCTGTCATGAGCATGCCAAGTTGAATTCATGGCGGAAAATTGCATTGAGAACTGAATACAGAATCAGCCTGTATCTTGGTTATCATCATTCACCGGCACCATGAGAAGTCAAGGTTGATTATATTTCAGGTTGATTTATACTTACTACCAGATGGTGTGGTCCCTCTGGCTAAACCATCCATTAATGTCCTGTCTCTGTGGCTTCCCAGGAATGAGGGGGAGGAGGTCCTAAGTCTTGTGTCAGCCTCCTGGGTCTGGTGACAGAGAAATGAAGCACCCTTAGCTGAATGTCACAGGTGGGCCTGCACTGACCGTAATTTGCTTCCCCAATATATTCAGTGGCTGATGATGACTCTGTACTCCTGAGAAGGCTGGAGCCCTGTCTGCCTTCACTGAGAACTCTGCATGTGGCTCAAAGGTAGCCTTTGACTGAAACCAATCCACATTCAGCCCATTTACTGTTCTTCAGGACCGTGTCTCCAGTCATCGCCTTCTCAGCTGGGAAGATTTCTTTTCTGCAGACCTTCCCCTTGGATAGGCAGTGTGCAAAAAGGGAAAGGAGTTAGCAAAGATTGCCTTGGACTTGTAAAGACCAATTGTCATTCTCCAGCCACAACCTTGTCACAGCAGGGATGTCAGCTGACGTGGTCTAAGAAATCTGACTCCAGAGTTGGTATGTCAACCTTTAACAATACTGCCTCCATGGCTGTCCAATTTATTATTTTTTTAACTTTGAAAAAATAAAGATTTATTACTTATAAGACCTGGAAATTACATAGCACCCCTAGGGCTGCACAGTGAGGTTGTTGTGAGGGGAAGAGAGAGAGAAAGGGAGAGAATGCCTGGGGTTCTCCTTTTATTGGGGTTGTGGGCAGGGTTTCATGGGTTCATTCTCTGTTGGTGAATTTTAACACAAGAGTGGGAATTTAAAGTGGGAAGAGGGGGGAAAAACAGAAACAAGAGGTTCAAATGGTCAGTTATAGAAATGAACCAAGATCTCTCTATCTAGTCCTATGGCTGGTAAAGTGTTTATTTAAGATGCCTGGTCAACCAAAGCCTAAGTCAGATCCTTGCATTACAAGAGAGAAAATAACAACAGCTCTCAAGGCTTATGCTACAACAAGGCTGAGAATGAAATCCAATGCGTGAAGTTGGCACAACAGATGGATGGAAAGAACCTGAGCCACTGATGACTTTATTGAGCTACTCAACCAACTCTGGAATCATCTGTCTCTAGACTTACTGCTAATTCAATGATAAGCCTTTTTACAGTTTATGTTGTTGTCGATCACATGTTGGTCGCTTGAAGATGATGGCTATCCAATTTAAATAGCCTTAACTTTAAATAGCCTTAGCCAAATATCCCATTTGGAGTAATAGTCTAGGTTTCAAGATCTGAAGAGGGACTAATATGTCCTTAAACAACTGTACCAGCATCTATAAATTGGTGGAGGCATAGGCTAAATTTCAATTGTGTGGAGGTGGGGTGGGGCTATATTGAGCTTTTAAGAACACAGAATATGAGAGGCTTGGCAGAGTCCAGGTGGGTTGGGCTGGCTCTGGCATTTGAGGTCACTGGATGGTCTTCTGCTACCATATCTTCAGATGATTGAATTGTGTGGCGGAGGGCGGGGGGGGGGGGGGTAGGTGGGAACCAATGGATTTAAAACACCTGAATTCTCAAAGGGCTCCCTGCATGTAACAAGTGTCAATCTGTTTACTTGACCTATGGACTATCCATTTCAAATAATTCTCCATACCCTCTCCGTACCTACTTTATTTTTATTTTTTTAAGTTTTTATTTATTTTGAAGAGAGAGAGAAAGAGAGAGAGGGGAACAGAGGATCTGAAGTGGGCTCTGCATGGACAGCAGAGAGCCCCATGTGGGACTTGAACTCACAAGCCATGAGATCATGAACTGAGCTGAAGGCAGACGCTTCACTGACTGAGCCACCCAGGCATCCCTCTGTGCTAGTTTAAAGAAGAACAACAAATCCATGCTATATCATAAAGTTAATCAGTGGCTGGTGGGTATACTCGATTTTTTGCACTACCATGCCGCCTCACTTTAACAGCATCCCAACCAACCCAGAACCTGGAAGAAAACCAGAATAATAGCCATTTCCCAAAGCCCATACATTTTACACATAGGTTAGCAACACAGAGCCACTCATTAAAATCCTATTTATTCTCGATTTTCAAACTGTCTAATAAACATGACCGTCTGGTTTCCAAGCCCATAAAAAACTAAAGGAGGAAGCTGAATGATGGGATAAAAGGGTGCCCATTGGCAGAACAAAAGGAAACTTGACGGTCGGATAAATGGACCCTTAGCAGGAGCAAACACTTTCTAAGCCAGGCTTAGGAAGTATTAAAGAATTTTACTTAGAAAAACCTTTACTGATTCCAAATGATGAAATGTGAAATGGTTTTCCATAAAGTTCCAGGTACATGAGATATTACCAATTTTATAAGTGATGATCATGTATTATAGCCAAGATTTTTATGTTTATTTATTTGTCAGTATCTCTGTCTTTAGATTCTGCTATAAATGTTTGTTTTAATTAAACAGCTATTGATTTGGTCCCATGAAGGAAATTTGGAAGATTTTGGGGGTTGGGAACATGATACTATCATCTCGTTCATGACACTTGGGCTACAGTGTGATGGTGTGGTGCAGATGGTATTTATTATCTAAGTTAGTTAAGCCTGATAGAATCTCCCTTCTAGCTTCTCGATGGTCTGAACTGCCCTCCTATGTCACTCATGTGTTATCCTCACTCACCTGAGGCTGTCATTGTGGCAACTCAGAGATGCCTTATGCCCTGCTGACCTCCTCCTCCATTCCTTCCAATGTCCTCCAAAGCTGAGTACTGGAGACCAGGAGCAGAGCCATTTCTCCCCCCAAATATCTCTTCCCCATCCTCTGTTACTCCAGGGCATGTGGGGTAAGTAAAGATCTGGGACAGGATACACTGCACAAGGGTCAGAATGAAGCCAGGTTGAAGGTCTGACAGGTGGACATCTCTATTTCCCGGAAGTCAAAAGCCAAAAGTTTTATCATGACCCAGATAAGCAGCAAGCATGCATACCAAAAGCCCAATGAAGGAAGAACAAGGAATTGGTCCTCAGGTGCCAAGACAGGTGAGGTCAGGGAGTCCAGAGGGTGCAGTTGTCCACCCATCCAGCATAAACAGGCAGAAAACACTGGGATGAGCACTTGTGCAAGCTCTTAAAATCTCCAGGAAAAAAAAGAAGAAAAGGACCCTACCTGGTGAAAGAAAAGGACATTTACAAGAGGGGGCTTAAAATACCTGCCCTTTCTTTATCCGTGTTTTTTCTCTTTTCCGTCTCTCATGTTTTGTATAAAAACTCAGCCACCAAAGAGACCTTCTAGATTCCAGTTGGAGCCTGGGGCAGGGCAGTCGGGAGCTGACTGTAAATAGCACTTCTTTCTTGCCACCGTCATGCTGGGTTAGAGAAATGATTTGAGCCTCTGGGATTCTCAATCTGATGTTTCCCCAATGAAATATATGCATTTATGTTTATAATGGGAAAAAAGGAGGAAATGAGTTGCACGGGTCAGGGGTAGGCCAAAGTGGGCCAGCTGTGCCGGGCTTAGTGGAGAAGCAGGCTGTGTGTCGGGCTCTCAGGGAGCTTTGGAAAGACGTCTGTCTGGGGCTGCTGACCTCATGTCCTGAGTACTGTCTCTTTTCCAGGGCTCTGAGGACTCAGGGGTACAAAACCCAACAGGAATGAAAGTGAAGAGAGGTTGGGAAGGAGCATTCTAGCTGGGCCTTAATTTACTCCTTTGTAAAATGGAGCCCGGAGTGTCTACATCACTGGCTCATTATGAATATGAAATAGTGCCAATGTACTATGGGCACTCAATAAATCAATCGTCTCCCTCGTAGTGACAGCTCTTTGGAAACACCCAAGATTTCGTAGTCCATTTCCGCTTTCCTCTTCTCCCTCCACGTCCCCGCTCTGAACATTTCAAGCCATTTGTTTGTTCAAGCCATTTGAAGTGTGGCCTCGGGAGGACTGCCCCATTCTCCAATGTCAGGCACTCAGCTCTAGGGACCTCTGAGAAAGTGACCGTCTCGTTATTAAGGCTCCTCTGAAGTCAAGCAGACAAGGACATTGCCCTCTGCTCGCCTGCAACCTTGGGAGCAGGGAAGTTTCCGCATCAGAGCCCAGGTTGCCAGCTGGGGGTTTTCTGGACCACTGACCAGGCAACTTCTGGGATTGTCTTCCATGAGACTGTATACTTGCCAGCACCTGTTCCAGACACTCCGCTGGGCAATTCAGGTGTGATCTAGAACTGACCTAATTGTGAGAAGGCGTGGCGAGTCCACAGTCCAGGATGATGCCAGTCGCCCTTAGACTTCTGTCCTCACCGTGATGCTCTGTCCTGATGGGCTCATCGGCTAACTTGGCTGGTCAGCGAGTGGTGAGGCCAGTTGGGTAGTGAGCTCTCGTCTCATCCATTTGTCCATCCAGCCATCCAGCCAGACATTCATCCACCTGTCGGAAGACACTGGTCAGCCTCCTACCGTGGATCAGGCACCGTGCTAGGCACCGGGGACCAGGGTGGCCGTCTGCTGGGGCAGCAGATGACTGACAGGTGGCCTGGCACTGGGACGGGTGGGGCGAGGCTTCTTGGCAAATGATGCTTAGTAAAGAAGCACCAGATTAGACACTGAGGGCAGAAAGACAAGGTTCCTGATGGAATGTACTGCATGGGGCGGGGAGGTAAAAGACCCAGAAGTGAGGAAAGTGCGGAATGGAATGGAATGTCAGGAACGCAGCCAGTGGGGTGGAGGAGCCAGGGCTCAGCTGTTTGAGGGAGCAGCGTGGGCCCAGGTGGCACAGGCAGGCGGTGGCCAGGCCCATGCAAGCTCTGTCATGGCATCCGGGTCCTCTCCTGCGGGGTTGAGGCATCACTCAAGAACTTCAAGCCTCATTCTGAGATGCTCAGGCCCTTCCTCTCCCCCAGCAAAGCTAGAAAGCCAACAGGGTGCAGACAATGACCTGGGAGTCAGAAGAACCGAGTTCAAATCCCTGCCTTACTTCATGGGACCTTGGTGAAATGACTTCATCTTTCTGAATCCCCGCAGCGTCATTGATAAAATGGTGACAACACTCACCTCACAGAGAGGTAACATGCCAGCTCTTCTGGCATTTGTCAGTGCCCTTGTGAGCGCCACCTGATTCACCTGGAGGCAGGCGCCTGCCTTCCCCCCTTTGTGGCATGTGCTGAGGCCACACCAGCACTAGATGGCGCTCTGTCCCCACGCAAGGGCTCCTTCGCGGTGCGGGCAAGTGACACCTTCAGTCTCCAGCTTGGGAAACTGGGCTGCTTCAGAGACTCGGTTCAAAAGACCAGCTTCAGTCCCATGGAACTCACTTTCCTTTCCGTTTTTTTTCTGCTTAGTTTTTCATGGATGCCCTGTACTTTGTTTTACAAATACTGTCCCCTAAATAATGTATAGCTTTTTTGTTTCTGAAAAAGCAAAACCATTTTAAACCATTGTGAGCGCAGCTCCTTGGGAGATTCAACCGCGTCCAGGCCGCTCACCCAGGTACCGCAGGACCTAGCTTGGCACCTCACTTAATGCTTAGCTCATGTTTGGGATTTACTGAATGGATGAACAATTTTTGAAGTAATTCAGGTGAATCCTGTCCTTGAAAAGTCAGGGTGTGTTTGAGATGCTAACCAAAAGATGGTAGCATATAAGGGTTGCTTAAAGAAACACGATTTTCCTCTACCTGTAAAAGGGCCCCTCTGATATGGCTTAAGGTACAGTTTACTCTGATGTCCTGTGCCGTGCCCTGGTCCCAGGGGCAGTTCAAACAACTGTTGAAAGTCTCATCAGGCTTTGACATTCTGGGGACTTCTCTTATTTTGAAGAGACATTCTTCTTATTTTGACATCCTGGGGACGTTATTTTGACATCCTGCGGACTTGGACATCATTTTCTTTTACAAATTCAGAATTCACCCTCCCGGAAGCATTAACCAGCTGGGTCAAGTTCCAGAGCCTTTTGCTTTCAGGTTACAAGTGACGGTGGAAGATTTGTGAGCAGGAGGTGGCTGGCCCGGGGTCAGACCCAGCCCGAGGGGAGGCCAGCTTGGTAAGTCATCATCTCTGTCCTCAGTGTGCTCAGCTTCTCTGGCTTGCCAGAGAAAGAGACCAGAAGTTGTGCAGCCTAACACAGGGGGGTCTGGGGGGGGGGGCTGGGGGTGCAGGCGGAAGGCTCAGGCCTTACCTTATCAGGGAGTCTGGGTGTTGTTTTGTTTCCCTGACCAGCTATTCATGGGCTGCATATGAATTCCCTAATTTCTCAATTCAACTTTTTTTTTTTTTTTAAGTCATGTGTGCAGTTAGAGGAGATTGTATTGTATCATTTCTAAATCTGCCTCTGGCTGGACTTAGCAAATTTGCAAGAGCCCAGGCTGGCCTTAAAAAAAACAAAAAAGGATGCGTACTTGAGTCGGGCTCCACCACTGACTGGTGTAAGTTACCCTGATGAGTCACCAGGGGTCATATGCACCGTCCAGAGGGTGCTCCGTGGATCACATGTGATCACGTACTTAAACTGCTTAGCACAGAGCCAGGCCTGTGCTGTGCCCTCTCGGCTAAGGGGAAGCTAAATGGTTTCTGAGCCAGAGCAAACCAGAGGCCACAAGGCCCTTGATGCCTGAGACCCAAGCTGCGATTCTGTTCGGAAAACATCTCTTGGAAAGCTTTTGTACAAAAGATCCCGTTCCCGGATTCGTTTTCGTTTTGGCCGAATCAAAGGATCGAAATGATTGTTGTCTTTGTGTTGGCTTTGCATTGGCCTCGCATCAAGGCTCCCCCAACAGGGAGCTTCACCAAGTTCACACTCCCACAGCTCTCGGGCCAATTTGTTCATCAACAGTAACGGTGGGAGGCAGCCCCGCAGAGGCCACACAGCTGGCAGCAGCACGGGCTCAGGCTGAATGGACGGACCCTCAGGCTGCCTCCTCTGACCTTTCACCCCTCGGCACCACACACACTAGGGGACGTGGGCCTGGTTCAGGCCCCTCAGCAAGGCTGGCCTGTGTGCTAACCCTCATTCCCACTGAATGTGGTTGGGGGTTCCCTGGGTGCAGCTCAGATGTTTAACTCACGAAGAACATTCTTTTCCTGGTCTTCGGCTTCCTTGAGAAGGGAGAAATCGGAGATCGTTAGAGTGCCTTTGGCCTAAGGTTTAGCACTGAGAGAACCATGCTGTTCTTGGGGTGCAGACATTTCTTCCCTCAAACTACGACCGTTTCTTCATGAGTGGAGGAACTTCTGGAAGGAGTGGGCTGCAGCCAGGCTTTCTGTGGACTCTAGGAGGTTGTAATATGCAGTTAGCTTTGCAGGCATCGCCTAGAAGTGCTCCTGTGAGATTGTTGCTCAGGCCTGTGCACTGTTCCCTATCCTTTCTGTGTGTGTGTGTGTGTGTGTGTGTGTGCGCACACTCCACTCAGACTTCCAGGAATGATGGTGGCTTCAGATCAGGCTGGGCCAGGCTGTGAGGCTCGGGAGATGGGAAGAGAGGTCTGAATTCTGTGAGGTCTGCTGTGAAAGGTGGGGTCTCCCAGGGGGTGGAAATGATTGATCTTGTGGGGGGAGGTGCTGATGAAATTGGAAACATACTTGACCAGAAGCCAGAGGTCTTGAGCTTACATCCCCTTGGCCACCAACGGGCTGTGTGATTGTGTAGTCTTGGGAAAGTCATGTCGCTTTCCGGATATTGGTGTGCTCATCTTCTGATTTATTGGTAACTCCTGCCTCACAGGACCGTGGCAAAGATCAGATAAGATTTTCAGTGTGAGAGAGCTTTGCACCCAGTAAAGTAAGGGTTTTGCACCCAGCTGGGGGTCCCAGTTCAAGGAACAGACTTGGCATTATGTGTCTTTGCTGGATTGTTTGAGAATATTTGATTCTGCTCTCGAAAATAAGAGAAACCAACTAATGAGGATACATCAAAGCAAGTGTAGAAGCAGACGGCTTGAGAGACAGGTTAGATGCAGATGAGGGGAAGCATGTGTGTAAACACAGGAAGGGAGGAAGGAGCTGAGCAGACACAGAATATTCATGACTCACTGAATATACATGAGGCATAGGAAGCACCAAACACTCGGGAAAAGTCCAACATACAACAGACCCAACATACAAGGCTGTCCATGTCCAATCAGCCGCCCATCAGTGCCACCCATACAGTCCCATTCTCAGCCCCTGAGGTGCAGGTAGAGAGCCACGCCTCCCAGCTGACTAACTGGTGAGCTACAGTTGTGGCTGGCCATCCCTCCCTCCCTTGTCTCTCTGACGGAGCCCCTGTGCAGCTGGGCTCCAGCCCCTTCTGTCCTTTGGGCTCCTTGCTCAAGCCTCCACTCTGGTGCTGTGACCACACCATCAGTGGAAAGGGCTGATGTGGCAGAGGTACAGACACATGGGCATTGTGCAACCCAGGATTCAGTAGGGTAGTCCTTTCACCCTCTCCCACGACATTTTAAGTGTGTTAACTACCCCCCTCTCTCCCCTCTTGCTTTCCACTGTGTTTTAAGTTGATCCAGTTGACCACGTGATCTGAGCCTCTTGCTCTGGTTGTGAGCCCGTCTGTTTGGTGAGTGGACTGGCTCACTGGTAGTGGGGTTGGCATCTACCTCTGCAACAGTGTCATTCCCCCCGGGACACCCGGGGCCAGAGCAGGGAAGTGGGGGCTGGGGGCAGAACTGGGAGCTTTCAAGTATCTAGCTTGGCTACTGAGATGTGGGTGCTATATCTACATGTGTGGTGGGTGGCCCCTCAGTGCCCCCTCTCCACCAGCCCTCAGCACACAGACCAGCTCCCATGCAGGGCATTGAGCAATGCTGAAGACCACAGCCCTGGACCATTTCCCAGCGACTCTGCCACTCCCTCCCCTTGTCCTAAGTGAAGAGGAAAGAAAAGGGTCAGAGTCCAGCCGCCACCACATATTAGCTGTGGGATTTAAGCTTAGTCAAACTCTGTCTTGGTTACTTTGTTAGTTAGACCAGGCTCTAGTAACAGCTTATGTTTATTCAACAACCCCAAGCACAGAGAAGACAGATAGGCCTTTATTTTATTTTACTTTATGTACTTTACTATATGTACTTGAATTTATTATTTATATAGTTTTTGTGAGAAAAAATAGGCTAGGCTAGATCCCAGTGCCCAGGGATGAAAATGGAGCTCCTGTTCTTAAGGAGGTTGTTGAAGGGTGGTTGGAGGAAAATGCAAGAAAGTCAGCCCAGCACAGAGCATGAGGAGCACACTGGGGAACTCAGATTAACCTAGGAGTCTTGGAAGCATTACTGGAGGACGTGTGCTGGGTGTGAATGCTAAGAGGTACCCGGGGAGAGAGGTGGAAGGAACAACAAGGGACAGGACTGAGAGGGACAGTGGCTGTGGCAGGATATAGTGTGTTTTGGAGAGATCATTCTAGTCGCTTAGCAGAGGACAGAGTGGCAGAGGTAGAAATGGGAAGTTCAGAGAACATTAAGTGGCCTACCCAAGGTCCACAGGAAGTGGTAGGTTCTCATGATTTATCTCCTTCTGGGCCTTCTCTCTCCTCCAGTCATGGAACCCCAGAAGGCCCTGATAGGTGCTTTTCCAGACAGGTCTGCTGTCAACCCCTCACGGCTAGAGGATGAGCTGCTCCAGGGAGGCAGGTGGGGTGAGGAGGCCACCCTGTCCCACCTCACGTCTCAGAGACCCAGACAAAGGCCAGGTTGAAAGTATGATGAGGACAGGGCATCCTGGGACAGGCTGTACAAGAGGCCACCCCAAGCCTTGCTGTCCTGCCCAGGCCATGCTCTATCAGGAGGGCACTGAGGGAGGCAGGGAAGGAAGGGGGCTAATAGGGGCTTTACAGGTCCTTCTCAGGACTCAGCCAGAAAGGAATTTCTGTTTCATCTGTCTTGTGAGATGTGTAATAGATGCAGTCCAAGAAGTGAACAGGGCACTCAGTGGACAAGACAAGGCATTCTCCACCCAGACTCATACCAGTAAGACCAGGCCTTCTGGGCAGGAGCTTTAAAAGCCCCTTTGTACTACATTGGATCTTACTGAACCCTGGGGGGCTGTTGACCACAAGGCTTCCTTTCTAGGGGATGGTCCTTTGGAGGAAACTGTCTTATTGTAGGAGGCTCCATCAGGGCCCAGTTGGGAGAGAGAAATACACAGGAAGGTGATCAAGAAAGTTTCATGTAAAGACTTTGTAACCGTTAACAGGGGATTGGAGTAAGGAGAGATTGGGTGGTAAAACATAATGAGAGGGCGAAATAATGTGCCATGAGTGGGGACAGAGTCATGTGCCCTCCCTGGGACTGCAACAGGGTGGCCAAGGGAGAGCCCCTTTCCCCCAACTCAGAGCTGATTCAGACTTCAATGAAGAGGGCACATCTGTGGCTCATGAATGGCAGAGAAGTCACTGTGGTACCATATGGCCGAACCTATGGAAATCTGAACTGCTGGAACATGCTGGAAATCTGCCATCTGGGGCACCAGGGAAAGCTGTTCATGGGAAGGTTCTCACCAGGGGTTTCTGCTGCTAAACTCCCTTTAGATGCACTTTCCTCACCCAAAATACTGAAAAGGCATGAGTTCAAGAGTTAAGATTTAATAAAACGAGTCATTTTTACTGCTTCATCTAAGACCTTAAATGAAATTGGCATTTTTTCTTCTCCTTTTTTAACTGTGAGTGTGTGGTGGGGAGGAACACGATGAGAGTGTGCAGTCCAGTTACAACCAGGCAGATTCGTGTCAGGGCGTCTGCAGTTTACCCGCCGTTGCTTCTGCACCAGTGGTGTAAAGGTCGACACAACGTGCAAGGACAAAAACAGCTTGGCACTTTTATTTATACAGTTTGACTCATCTGGGCCCTGGAAGGACCCACAAACTCTACTTGGGGAACTGCTAAGCTGAATGACTTGCCCAAGTTGCAACTAGGAAGTAGAGTCCAGGACCCTGGGAAGATGGCGGTGTAGTAGGACGCTGGGCTCACCGCACGTCCTGCTGATCACTTAGATTCCACCTACACCTGCCTAAATAACCCAGAAAACCGCCAGAAGACTAGCAGAACGGAGTCTCCTGAGCCAAGTGCAGACGAGAGGCCCACGGAAGACGGTAGGAAGGGCGGCAAGGCGGTGCACGCTACACGGACTGGCGGGAGGGAGCTGGTGCGGAGGGGCGGCCCGCCGGCCAAGCAGAGCCCCCTGAGTCTGGCTGGCAAAAGAGGAGGGGCTGGACAGAGTGTGTTCCGACAGCAAGCCGGACTTGACATCTGGAAGGTATAAGCTAACAGCTCTGCTCGGAGAACAGGAGGGCTGGAGGACAACGGGAGGGAGAGTTGTTGAGCCCCGGAGGACAGAGCTCAGCTTGGCAGGGAACAAAGGTGCTCACCAGCGCCATCTCCCTCGCCCATCCCCCCGCCAAAATCCCAAAGGGAACCAGTTCCTGCCAGGGAACTTGCTTGCACCTTGCAAACACCCAACGCTGTGCTTCTGTGGATCCATCCCTCCTGCGGAGGGTCTGACTCCCTCCCGCTGCCACAGGGCCCCTCCCGAAGCGGATCTCCGGATCTCCGAAGGAAAAACGAGCTGAGCCTGCCCCTCCCACTGCTGTGCACCTTGCCGATCCACCTCAGCTAATACGCCAGATCCGCAGCACCACAAGCCTGGCAGTGTGCAAGTAGCCCAGATGGGCCACGCCACCCCACAGTGAGTCCCGCCCCTAGGAGGGGGATAGAGAAGGCACACACCAGTCTGACTGTGGCCCCAGTGGTGGGCTGGGGACAGATATCAAGTCTGACTGCGGTCCTGCCCACCAACGCAAGTTATTCAAGACAGCACAGGGGAAGTGCCCCGCAGTCCCGCACCACTCCAGGGACTATCCAAAATGATGAAACGGAAGAATTCCCCTCAGAAAAACGTCCAGGAAATAACAACAGCTAACGAACTGATCAAAAATGATTTAAACAATATAACAGAAAGTGAATTTAGAATAGTCATAAAATTAATCCCTGGGCTTGAAAACAGTATAAAGGACAGCACAGAATCTCTTGCTACAGAGATCAAGGGACTAGGGAACAGCCAGGAGGAGCTAAAAAATGCTATCAATGAGCTGCAAAATAAAATGGAGAAAACTACGGCTCGGATTGAAGAGGCAGAGGAGAGAATAGGAAAACTAGAAGATAAAATTATGGAAAGAGAAGAAGCTGAGAAAAAGAGAGATAAAAAAAATCCAGGAGTATGAGGGGGAAATTAGAGAACTAAGTGATGCACTAAAGAGAAATAATATACGCATAATTGGTATTCCAGAGGAGGAAGAGAGAGAGAAAGGTACTGAAGGTGTACTTGAAGAAATAATAGCTGAGAACTTCCCAGATCTGGGGAAGGAAAAAGGCATTGAAATCCAAGAGGCACAGAGAACTCCCTTCAGACGTAACTTGAATCGATCTTCTGCACGACATATCATAGTGAAACTGGCAAAATAAAAAGATAAAGAGAAAATTCTGAAAGCAGCTAGGGATAAATGTGCTCTAAGATATAAAGGGAGACCTATAAGACTCGTGACCAATCTCTCTACTGAAACTTGGCAGGCCAGAAAGGAATGGCAGGAGATCTTCCATGTGATGAACAGAAAAAATATGCAGCCGTGAATCCTTTGTCCAGCAAGTCTGTCATTTAGAATAGAAGGAGAGATAAAGGTCTTCCCAAACAAAAACTGAAGGAATTCGTCACCACTAAACCAGCCCTACAAGAGATCCTAAGGGGGATCCTGTGAGACAAAGTACCAGAGACATCGCTACAAGCATGAAACCTATGGACATCACAATGACTCTAAACCCACATCTTTCTATAATAACACTGAATGTAAATGGACTCAATGCGCCAACCAAAAGACATAGGGTATCAGAATGGATAAAGAAACAAGACCCATCTATTTGCTGTCTACAAGAGACTCATTTTAGACCTGAGGACACCTTCCGATTGAGAGTGAGGGGATGGAGAACTATTTATCATGCCACTGGAAGTCAAAAGAAAGCTGGAGTAGCCATACTTATATCAGACAAACTAGACTTTACATTAAAGGCTGTAACAAGAGATGAAGAAGGCCATTATATAATAATCACAGGGTCTATCCATCAGGAAGAGCTAACAATTAGAAATGTCTATGTGCCAAATACAGGAGCCTCCAAATATATAAAACAATTACTCACAAACATAAGCAACCTTATTGATAAGAATGTGGTAACTGCAGGGGGCTTTAACACTCCACTTACAGAAATGGATAGATCATCTAGACACACAATCAATAAAGAAACAAGGGCCCTGAATGATACATTAGATCAGATGGACTTGACAGATATATTTAGAACTCTGCATCCCAAAGCAACAGAATATACTTTTCTCTCGAGTGCACATGGAACATTCTCCATATAGATCACACACTGGGTCACAAAACAGCCCTTCATAAGTATACAAGAATTGAGATCATACCATACATACTTTCAGACCACAGTGCTATGAAGCTTGAAATCAACCACAGGAAAAAGTCTGGAAAACCTCCAAAAGCATGGAGGTTAAAGAACACCCTACTCAAGAATGAATGGGTCAACTAGGCAATTAGAGAAGAAATTAAAAAATATATGGAAATAAATGAAAATGAAAATACAACAATCCAAACGCTTTGGGATGCAGCGAAGGCAGTTCTGAGAGGAAAATACATTGCAATCCAGGCCTATCTCAAGAAACAAGAAAAATCCCAAATACAAAATCTAATAGCACACCTAATCGAAATAGAAGCAGAACAGCAAAGACAGCCTAAATCCAGCAGAAGAAGAGAAATAATAAAGATCAGAGCAGAAATAAACAATATAGAATAAAAAAAAACTGTAGAGCAGATCAATGAAACCGAGTTGGTTTTTTGAAAAAATAAACAAAATTGATAAACCTCTAGCCAGGCTTCTCCAAAATAAAAGGGAGATGACCCAAACAGATAACATCATGAATGAAAATGGAATTATTACAACCAATCCCTCAGAGATACAAGCAATTATCAGGGAATACTATGAAAAATTATATGCCAACAAACTGGGCAACCTGGAAGAAATGGACAAATTCCTAAACACCCACACGCTTCCAAAACTCAATCAGGAGGAAATAGAAAGCTTGAACAGACCCATAACCAGCGAAGAAATTCAATCAGTCATCAAAAATCTCCCAACAAATAAGAGTCCAGGGCCAGATGGCTTCCCAGGGGAGTTCTACCAGACGTTTAAAGCAGAGATAATACCTATCCTTCTCAAGCTATTCCAAAAAATAGAAAGGGAAGGAAAACTTCCAGACTCATTCTATGAAGCCAGTATTACTTTGATTCCTAAACCAGACAGAGACCCAGTAAAAAAAGAGAACTACAGGCCAATATCCCTGATGAATATGGATGCAAAAATTCTCAATAAGATACTACCAAATCGAATTCAACAGCATATAAAAAGAATTATTCACCATGATCAAGTGGGATTCATCCCTGGGATGCAGGGCTGGTTCAACATTCGCAAATCAATCAATGTGATACATCACATTAATAAAAGAAAAGATAAGAACCATATGATCCTGTCAATCGATGCAGAAAAGGCATTTGACAAAATTCAGCAACCTTTCTTAATAAAAACCCTCGAGAAAGTCGGGATAGAAGGAACATACTTAAAGATCATAAAAGCCATTTATGAAAAGCCCACAGCTAACATCATCCTCAATGGGGAAAAACAGAGACCTTTTTCCCTGAGATCAGGAACATGACAGGGATGTCCACTCTCCCTGCTGTTGTTTAACACAGTGTTGGAAGTTCTAGCATCAGCAGACAACAAAAGGAAATCAAAGGCATCAAAATTGGCAAAGATGAAGTTAAGCTTTCACTTTTTGCAGATGACATGATATTATACATGGAAAATCTGATAGACTCCACCAGAAGTCTGCTAGAACTGATACATCAATTTAGCAAAGTTGCAGGATACAAAATCAATGTACAGAAATCAGTTGTATTCTTATACACTAACAATGAAGCAACAGTAAGACAAATAAAGCAACCGATCCCATTCACAATTGCACCAAGAAGCATAAAATACCTAGGAATAAATCTAACCAAAGATGTAACAGATCTGTATGCTGAAAACTATAGAAAGCTTATGAAGGAAATTGAAGAAGATATAAAGAAATGGAAAGACATTCCCTGCTCATGGATTGGAAGAATAAATATTGTCAAAATGTCAATACTACCCAAAGCTATCTACACATTCTATGCAATCCCCATCAAAATTGCACCAGCATTCTTCTCGAAGCTACAACAAGCAATCCTAAAATTCATATGGAACCACAAAAGGCCCCGAATAGCCAACGTAATTTTGAGGGAGAAGACCAAAGCAGGAGGCATCACAATCCCAGACTTTAGCCTCTACTACAAAGCTGTAATCATCAAGACAGCATGGTATTGGCACAAAACAGACACACAGACCAATGGAATAGAATAGAAACCCAGAATTAGACCCACAAACGTATGGCCAACTAATCTTTGACAAAGCAGGAAAGAACATCCAATGGAAAAAATGGATGCTGGGAGAACTGGACAGCAACATGCAGAAGATTGAAACTGGACCACTTTCTCACACCATTCACAAAAATAAACTCAAAATGGATAAAGGACCTGAATGTGAGACAGGAAACCATCAAAACCCTAGAGGAGAAAGCAGGAAAAGACCTCTCTGACCTCAGCCACAGCAATTTCTTACTTGACACATCCCCAAAAGCAAGGGAATTAAAAGCAAAAATGAACTACTGGGACCTTATAAAGATAAAAAGCTTCTGCACAACAAAGGAAACAAGCAACAAAACTAAAAGGCAACCAACGGAATGGGAAAAGATATTTGCAAAGGACATATCGGACAAAGGGCTAGTATCCAAAATCTATAAAGAGCTCACCAAACTCCACACCTGAAAAACAAATAGTCCAGTGAAGAAATGGGCAGAAAACATGAATAGACACTTCTCTAAAGAAGACATCCAGATGGCCAACAGGCACATGAAAAGATGCTCAACGTCGCTCCTCATCAGGGAAATACAAATCAAAACCACACTCAGATATCACCTCACGCCAGAGTGGCCAAAATGAACAAATCAAGAGACTATAGATGCTGGTGAGGATGTGGAGAAATGGGAACCCTCTTGCATTATTGGTGGGAATGCAAAGTGGTGCAGCCACTCTGGAAAACAGTGTGGAGGTTCCTCAAAAAGTTAAAAATAGACCTACCCTATGACCCAGCAATAGCACTGCTAGGAATTTATCCAAGGGATACAGGAGTACTGATGCATAGGGGCACTTTTATCCCAATGTTTATAGCAGCACTCTCAACAATAGCCAAATTATGGAAAGAACCTAAATGCCCATCAACTGATGAATGGATAAAGAAATTGTGGTTTATATACACATGGAGTACTACGTGGCAATGAGAAAGAATGAAATATGGCCCTTTGTAGCAACATGGATGGAACTGGAGAGTGTGATGCTAAGTGAAATAAGCCATACAGAGAAAGACAGATACCATATGGTTTCACTCTTATGTGGATCCTGAGAAAGTTAACAGAAACCCATGGGGGAGGGGAAGGAAAAAAAAAAAAAGAGGTTAGAGTGGAAGAGAGCCAAAGCATAAGAGGCTCTTAAAAACTGAGAACAAACTGAGGGTTGATGGGGGGTGGGAGGGAGGGGAGGGTGGGTGATGGGTATTGAGGAGGGCACCTTTTGGGATGAGCACTGGGTGTTGTATGGAAGCCAATTTGACAATAAACTTCATATACCGAAAAAAAAAAAAAAAAGGAAGTAGAGTCCAAATTCCGACGTTGGGCTCCTGGCTTGAAACCCTGTGCTTTTTCCACCAAAGCTATTGAAGGCCCCAATAAATAACATATCTCCTCCTTGTCCAGATTCTCAATAAGTTGAGAAATAGGACAAAACTAGTCTAAGTGTCATTTTTATTACTGGTGGAGACCAGGTTGGAAGACATAGCCCCTGGTCTGTCAACAGGAGGGGCTTGATCCTGGTAAGCCCCCTCAGCCACGCAGCACTGGCCATGTGTGTGTGGAAGGTGGGATGGGTGTGGGGGGCATTGCCCCAGAGAGACCGGGCAGGACACGGGCAGTTTGTGGCTGGTCACCCCCAGGAGGTAGAGGGCAGAGCTGAGCTGAGTGTGGTCAGTTATTCCTAAGTCTTGACTTTCCTAAGACAGGGAAGAAGCCCAGCCTTAGGACATGATTCTCAGCTACCTACAGCCCTCCCATTCCACAATTGGGATGCCTTCCTTCCATCCCATATCTGTAACTTCATTCTACCCAGCCGAGGACAGTCTCCATGTAGTCAGTTCCCAGGATTTCTCATCATTTCTTGGTTATGCCCAGCATCCCTCCTAATGCCTTTTTCAACTTTCTACATCATATATTAAAATAATTTATATATATATAAATATATATATTTTTTATATATATATATTTTATATATAATTAAAATAATTTTTTTTTAGAGAGATAAAGCATGTTGGAAGTCTCCTTAATGAGAGGCAGTGGGAGGCTGGAGAAGAGAAGCAGGCTAGTTTCTAGCTAAGCCTCCAACAGCCTGTGGGACCTTCCCAGCTCAAGGCTCAGCTGGTCAGAAATCCCCAGGTCAGGGCACCCAGAAGCGACAAGTCTCTGGGAACCTGGGTCCCCACCCATTATGCTCACGTATCCGTAATGTGTCCTGAGAGTTCAGTCCATCAACAGCCAATAGAGGATTCTCCTTTAGAGTGACAAGATGGGGATGCCTGCCCTCCGGGAAGGGCCACCTCTGGGCACCTGGAAAAGCAAACAAATCATTAGATGGCTAAACAGTGAGACGAGCCTGAGCCGTTGAAACAAAGGCCTTCCTAGTGATTAAATATTTGTGCTGCCAGCTGTGCACTCCCCTGTCCCCCTGACGGCCCCCCTCACAGCGGTGAGCTCTGCTTCCTGGCTGCACGCCATCAGCTGTCACTTACTGTCATCTGTGCTCGTGCTTGTGTGACATCACCATCCTCATGTGAACGCATGGAGCTTCCACGGCCATCTATGCCGTCCAACTCTACAGATGATTTCGTGTTGATCTGCATCGCTGTGTGGGCGGACCCTCTGTCACCCATGGGTGTCCTCTGAGTCACTCCCACAGCCCAGTTCCCTTCAGCTGATCCCTCTCAGGAGTGTGGGTGGGCTCCCCTTAAGCTTAAAGGGATTCTCTGTGACCCGCCCTGCAGACTGCCCTTAAAGCACCACATGGGTTGGTTTATTTAACTGATAGCTGCTACCTTAAATGTTGCTAGGAGTCCATGGGAGCTTGTATAAATATCCCCTGAGCCAAAAATAATTGAAAGTGTGCAGGGACCTTAAGCAGAGCCAACCTTTGATTTTAAGAGTTTTGGAGTTTCAAACTGAAAGCTTTCTTTCCCTTGCAAAGAATTAAAAAAAAAAAAAAAAGGTAGGCAAACAAATGTTGCTAATAGACATTTAAAAGCTAGTCTTGGGGCACCTGGGTGGCTCAGTCGGTTAAGTGTCCGACTTCGGCTCAGGTCATGATCTCACGGTTTGTGGGTTCAAGACCTGCGTCGGGCTCAGTGCTGACAGCTCAGAGCCTGGAGCCTGCTTCGGATTCTGTGTCTCCCTCTCTCTCTGCCCCTCCCCTGCTCATGCTCTCTCTCTGTCTCAAAAAAATAAATAAAACATTAAAAAATTTCATAAAAAAAAAAAAGCTAGTCTTTAGGAGAAACAAATACCTTAAGCCCCAGGTCTGTATCTTCAAGTGTGAATTCCCTCCTTAGAGCCCCAGATTTATGAGGTTTCACTTGGGGATTACCCATTTGTTCCCTGTAGTTCGGTCTCTTCACTGGTTCTAAGATCTCTTCCCTATTACAGCCCCAGAGGGAAAGTGGTCTGGAAAGGAGTCTGCTTCAAAACTGAGGCTTTTACCTTCATTGCTCCCTTGGTTTCAAGCCCTGAACTTGAGGACATGGGTATTTTACGCGTTGTAGGGTACCTGGACCCCTCCCTAGTGTGTCCAACCAGTGGGGCCTTAAATCTGAATGTCCTGGGGGGGCTTGAAACACACAGCTTCTAGGGCCCCATTGACCACCTTCTTTATTTCAACACGTGGCACTTTTGTGGCATGTCACATTCTTGAAGTTTACAGATGATTCTGTATTGGTTGCATTTTAGAATGGCTGCTTCCCTGGGCATGCAGGGAGGCACCTTATTTCACCATTTAAATCTGAAATTCTGGGCCAAGGTGTGAAAATCCAGGTTTTCACAAAAGCTCATATTTAAAAAAACAAAGAAAATCATTAAATGCTTCTGATATACGCAAAGGCCAGTGTTTCAGAACCTACCAACTTCTTTTTGTCAGGGTTCACGTGTTCCATCCCTCTCCCTCCGGTCCTAGTTTCCAGGACATACCAGACTCATACCAGGCACCTGTCCATCAGACGAGCAACTCTCACCTCATGGCCTAATGGAAAATACTGGTGGTTTGTGCGTTTCCTCACCCTTGCTCCTGCGCCACTCTCTCAGACCTGCAATTTGTCAGAGCTCCCCAACAAAAGACATCTGAAGACACCAAAGCTGACCTGTTTGGCAAGTTGTGCGCCTTGTTGAGGAGAGGGTGAGGAAGTGAGTGTTAGGCTTACTGGAGCTGACATTCACACATTAATTTTAGGGTCTTCATCTGCTTTGGTAGATAAATCACAAACATTTCCATGAATAACCACGTCTGTTATGCAAATTGGTTTCCATCCGCTGGTCTGTTGAGAATAATGTTCCATAATTACAACAGTTACTTATGGGCAAATCAGCTTTCTTACCACCTTCTCTGTTTGGGAGAAACCTCCAACTGCTGCAGGAGCCTGTGTGTCTGGCTGGGTGGACCAGCTCTGCCTCTGTGAGCCCCCGTCTGAGTTCGCTTGTCCTGGGGCCAAGGAGGATCTAGATAATTCAGCCAGTGTGAGGACATTAGGCTTCCTTTTGGCTTCTCTGTGCTACAATGCCTAAGACACGGCCATCAAGAGTTTTACAGCCAGTTGAAGAAAGAAGTCACGTGGAACAAATGGAAGAGATTTAAGCCCTGAAATGTATGGTTCTACAGTATTCAGCAAGGAAGAAAGTGGTGTAGTGAAGAATTCTCATGTGGCTTCCTGGAGGGGAGCTTGCCCTTCTCGGAGGGACTCTGGAGGACAGGAAGGGTTTCTGGAGTGGCCTCAGCTGGGAAGGCATTCCAGGCCCAGAGCAGAGGGTGGAGGAAGGATCTGATGTAACATGGGCTGTCTGGGTGGGCCTCCCAGCCTGGAAGGAACTGATGTATACTGAGTCACTACTCTCTGGCCTGGGTCATGTCAGGTTGACTTAGTAAGCCACTAACCGTGGTAAGGCAGGAAGGAGTAGTTCCAGACAGGGAAGCTGAAGCAGAGAGAAGTTAAAACAGATTGCCTGAGGTTACAAAACCAGGAAAGACAAGGTTGGAAAAGGAGGCAGGATCAGAAGATAGTGGAAGTTCTAGAATCCCAAGGAGACAACCTGGAACATGACTCTATGGGATCTTGATGTTTGGTGAAATGACAACATTGGGAGGACAGATCAGATTAGAGGGGTGGCGAGGGAGTGAGGACAATGGTCTTGATTTCTTTTCTGGATCTCTCAACTTCCCTTCCCCAAATGTCTTTTTCACCTCGATTTTTTAAATTAAACTCAAAGAATGTTATCCATGTTTTTGTTTTCCGCGTTTCACAGATAAGGAAAATGAGACCAGGAAAAAGTGCGTCACCAACCACCTAAGCTTGTTTTACTAGTTAGTCACAGAGTGCTGACTCTCTCTTGGGATGTGGTCTGTCACCTTAGTTATAACCAGTAATGATACTGGTATCATCAGAAATTCACTCCATACTTTCAGTACTGTCCAGAGTGCCTGATAGAGTGTAGTCTTTTGCTTCAAACAGTTTCCATTCCAATATGGATGAATTCATTTTCTACTGAGCAGAGCTAGTAGAAGAAGAGTTAATGGTTCACATGCAGAAAAGCCCCCTTTGTTTGCCTGGCTGCCATCTTGGTGGAAACAGAGCAGAAATCTGAAAGACTGAGGGACACCTGGGTGGCTCAGTTGGTTAAGCGTCTGACTTTGGCTCAGGTCATAATCTCACAGTTCATGGGTTCGAGCCCCACGTCAGGCTCTGTGCTGACAGCTCATAGAGCCTGGAGCCTGCTTCGGATTCTGTGTCTCCTTCTCTCTCTCTCTTCCTCCTTCCCCTGCTCATGCTTTGTCTCTCAAAAAGAAATAAACATTAAGCAATTTTTAAGAAATCTGAAAGACTGAGTATCCTCAAGAGTGCAGGTGATACGAAAGGCTGTTGACACATACATCTAAAAATCGAACCAGCTAAACGAAATATAGGATTTTCCACCTCGCTATCTGGCAGATGGAAGGTAATTGAGAAGAGAAGGGAAGGCTTGTGAGAAAGACCAGATCAGATGTGGAGAAATAAAAGAGTAATAGTTTTTTTGCACCGTAGTTACAATGTGGGTAACTCTGTGGCCCGATCACATGGGCCCAGGGAGTTTTATAGAAGAAGCGATTTGTACATTACTCATTCATACATTTATTCCATGAGTGTTTACTGAGCACCTTCTTCATGTCCAGCGCTGTGTGAGGCTGGGTGTTCAGAGATGAACAGACACAGTCTCATTCTCCATGATTCATATTCTAGTCAAAGAGACCCAAATATTCAGGTTTATAAAAATCAGCATGGTCCTCTGATGAGGGGTGCATGTAAGGGGCTGTGCAAGACTAAGGAAAGCCTTCCAGGCAGAGGCGACATCTGTTCACTATGCTCCAGCCACGCTGTCTTCTTGTAGTTACAGGTTCCTCCCCACTCCAGGCCATCTTCATTTACTGTTTCCTCAGCATCACATGCTGCTCCTTCTCATTTTGACTGCTCCCATACACCTCTAAGTCTTGGCCCCAAAGATGCTTCCTCTGGGTAACACCCCCCACCCAACCTAAATAATGATTACTCTGATTTTTCTTTTCTACTCCTCTATTCCTTTCCTTTACAATACAGATATATTTGTATCTATTAAATACTCATTTATTTGTCCCACCAAGATGTAACCTCCTCAAAGTAGACTTTACCGTGGTGCTTGGGTGGCTCAGTCAATTGAGTGCCTGACTCTTGATTTTGGCTCAGGTCGTGATCCCAGGGTCGTGGGATTGAGCCCCGCATCCAGTTCTGCACTGAGCTTGGAACCTGCTTAAGATTCTCTCTCTCTCTCTCTCTCTCTCTCTCTCTCTCTCTCTTTCCCTCTGCCCCTCTACCCTGCTACCTTGCCACTCTCCCTCTAAAGTAAAAAATATTTTTTAAAGTAGACTTTCTTTTGCTGTGCATACAATAGTGTCTGCCACACAGAGGACTCTCAATAAATATTGGTGGGACACATGAGTGACCTTACCCAACAAAGACAAGTCAAGAAACTGACTTAATCTCAGTTTTTTTATCTGCAAAATGGGATTTAGGTATCTACCACCTAGGGTTTCTGCAGTGTGGTTGGCTGAGTAATGTCTCCCAAAGATTTTCATATCCTAATTCCTGGAAGCTGTGAATATGTTACCTTATAAGGCAAAAGGGGCTTCACAGATATGATCTAATTAAGGATTTTAAGATGGGGAGATTTTCCTGGATTATCCAGATGGGTCTGATGTAATCAGTGGGGTCCTTGTAAGAGGCAGGCAGGAGGTCAGCAGGACAGAAGGTGATGTGGTAACAGAAGCAGAAAAAGACTTGGAGGTGTTATGTGGCTGGTCCTGAAGGTGGAGGAAGGGGCCACATGCCAAGGACTGCAAGTGAGAAAGGGCAAGAGACAGATCCCTCCCCTGGAGCCTTCAGAAGGAGCCACCCCTGCTTACACATTGATTTAGCTCTGTAAGTCTCATTTTGGACCTCTGACTTGCAGAACTGTAAGAGCAAAAAAAAAAATTATGTTATTTTAAGCCTCTCAATTTGTAGTAATTTGTTACAGCAGCAATAGGAAACTAATACATGCTGGGATCAAATAAAATAATGCATGGGAAGACTCTGGGAAAAACACAAAGCCAGGAATCATTATTAGTTTATGACAGCTCACCCCTTGTTTATTACATTTCTGTGCGGTGCCACGTAAGTTCCAGCTACCATAATGAGGAGAGATGTTTGAATAATAGCCATACACCCCAAGGAAGGGCATTTTTTCATAGTTTATAATTGCCATAGAGCTTGAAAATCTTCCAGGTCTTACAGTTCTTAATTATGCTCTCATGCATATGCATCAATTACTCACATGCTCCTACCTAGCTTGTTACTGCAAAGATACTTAAAAAAATATTTGGAACAGCTCCTCTGCATGTATCTCCCTCTGAAAATATCCAATGAAATATTTCACCTCTGCTGCAAAACTCTGCTCCAGTTGGGACATGCTCACCAATCTTCCCTGCTCGACAGAATTAAACCTCCACCCTCGTCTGTCTGCAGTCTCAGTGCCCGTTTATTCTACCTGGCAATTCTCTCCTCCTAACTCCCAGTGGCTTAATTGCAGGTCTGGTCCTCTAGGTTTGTGTTTGCTTTGCTGGGTATGATCTGCAATCCAGGAGGGACCAGCGAGTGCCTGACCCAGGAGGTTATATTTAAATGGCAGTGAAGGGGGAAGAAAAGGTGTTGATGTTTTTGCTTGCTGTTTCTCCCTATAGAAGTGGCTCTGCAGGGAGTCTAAGTGTCAGAGAGGCCATTTTATCTGCAAACCAATGACTTTGTCAAGAGATAGCATGTGAATTACCCAGGTGGCCCTTCCAGTGATTTTTCTGGCCCACCTGACTCAATTTACCAGCTTGTGAGTCAGTTTTGTTCTTCCTTGGCTCCCTCTTTTCCTTCTGTTCCTTTTCCCCCATGACTGATCCCCCCTGAGAGATGTCAAAAGGAGTTCTACCTGTTTCTGTTGGGAAGATCACAGATCTTCACGGGGCATTTTCATCAAATGGCCCAATGCCATTCTGTTGCTGCGCTAAAAGGTGGTGGTCTGTCTCAAGTTTTGACTGTTGGACTGAACTTAAAAAAAAATGTCTTTTGTGGAACAGAACATCTCACCTTTGGAAACCTCCATTTTACAACACGTGTTGTATCATTAGGTAACTTCCTTAGCCTCTCTGCATCTGGGTTTCCTTGTCTATAAAATGGAGATAATAAAAACATGGGTAGTATCGGGGGGAGGATTAAATTAATTAATATGTAAAATGCTTGTCACATACAAAGCACAGTCACTTGGAGAATACTTGTTTCCTCCTCCTCACCCCTCCCCACTCCATTTTTGGGCTTGAGATGCATATACAGCCTCTAAAGATTCTGGGATCTCATTCCAGAGAGTCAGATTTGGTTGGTCTGGGGAGAATCCTGGGAATCTGCACTTTGAGAAAGCTGCCCAGGTGACATTGACGCAAGCGGTCTTCAGACTCTACTTGTAGAGACTGCTCCGTGGGCTGTGAAGATGGTGGGCTTGGACCATAAGCATATTAGGGGCAGCAACTGTGTGGTGTTGATTTGTGTATAATCACAGTGCCTGTCACAGAGGAGACATCCCACAAACATTGGCCCGTGTTCAGTGAATACCTCTGTGCACTTTCAAGATTATCTGACTTATTTTTTTCAAGTTTTACTCCTCACTGGGCAATGAGAAGTCTATGTGTAAAGTATACTAGCGCAATAACCCATCATCTGAACTGCAAAACATATTCCCCGGGAACATCTGGGGTCCCCATTCTCCCCCATTCCAGCATGTCCAAATCTAATCATGTTCAATAAGCCCCAGTTCAGAACTATGTTCTCTCTCCATAATGCCTTTCCTGGTTAGAGCTAACACTACCCTCCCCCGCTTCAACCAGTTTCTCTCTGTCATTTAAAATAGGTTAACTCCTACAGTTATGTACTCATGTATGTACATTAGCTCTCTCAGCAGATTGCACAGCTCTTGATGGGTTTCCCCCGAATATCTCTCAAATCCATACCCTTCTCCCAACTGGTCTGGTCCCAGCTCCATTGTCTTGCTCACATTTCCTACATTGCTTCTTTGGTCTGTCCACATCATTCCTCCCCCTTCCAAATTGTTTTTCTCTTTATAGCCAAAGGGAGTCTTTGAACACCGGAGTCTGGTAGTATTAGCCCTTTGCAACGCTTCCTCACCCACCTGACACTTAAAGTCCTCCCATGGCACTGCTTCCTTGTGCTATTGGGACAAAGCCCAAAGATTTGAACATGACCTTACAAGTTCTGTGGAGTCTAGTTGCCCCCTTGCCTCTCTAGTCTCATTGGGAATTATCATCCCTTTGCTCGGGATGTCTTGCACTTCCTTAAATGCAACCTGCTGCCTTTGGCTACATGGCCTTCGCACATGAACATCCTCCACCTGGAGTTGTCTTCTCATCCTTGCCTGCTGGCCTAGGTAACTTTGTTTTCAGCACTGAATACAAATCTCACATCCTCAGGAAACCTCCAATTCAGCCCTGTCCCCAGTCTAGATAAAATTCTTTTGTTATATGATCTCAAACTGTGTTCCTTCCCTCATTGTCCTCATCTTACTTTATAATCATGACAGTAATACAGATACTTGATTAATGTTTGTCTCCAGGAGAGCAGGGACTTGTCTGTTTTTGTTTACCTGTGTCTCCTTTGCCTTAGAAGGTAAGACTTAACACACACCAGGTGAATCGTTGGTGAGCAAATGAAGGAGATAATGTGCAGCTTTTATTTTGAATGAGGGCTATTGTTTTGAACTCAAAAAGCACCTGGTCTCATTAAGTTCTAGGAATCAGAATTAAGCAGTCTAGAAAATAAGTTTGAATTGAAAATTTGTGAAAACTGGTTTATGGCTTAACTTGGATTCAGGGACCATGCTGATTGATGTGTTATGACTATCTTCATTAAGCTTAAGTCCTCAAATTCTCAAAGGAAGTCGATTTTGCTGACAAAATGACTTACGGAACAGACTTTGGGTAGACAGATGGCTATAGAGTATCGTGTCAACATGAGTTTTGGAGACAAATGTTTTTCAGCGAGTAGGAAGGTGGCTGTGTGCTCAGATAAGTGGAGTACAAGCAGGTGAGTGTGAGTGGAAGATGTGGAATGTCTGCATGGAGATTCTATACCATCATGCACCATATTGTATACGATACCCTTCACCCATAAAAGAATCTAGGAATATCATGCAGGAGTAACTAGAGTTGAGGGTAGGTGATGAGACCACAAAGGCCATGGTCAGGAAAGGGATGCTCAAAAGGTAAAAAGAAAATGTGGAAGAACAAAAGGAAGTATTAAATGATGGGCAGCAGTATATAGAAACTACGGGAAATAAAAAGGCCCGGGAGATCCCCATCCCAGAAGCTGCAGGCAACATAGCTTGGGGTTCATGCTCCCACCCAAAGCTTCCTCCTTGGGCAGTTGCTCCCAGCCCAGATCAGGAAGGTTGACCAAGGTGGTCATGACTGTAGTATACAACCCACTCTTGCCCCTTACTTCTCATATAATTACTTGGTCTAGAGCAGTTTCCTGAGCAGAGCTGAGTCAATCAGATCCCTCTCTTGAAATCTGGAAATGGAATAGTGAGGGACTGAGAGAGTTATTTGTCATCATGTGGGCCCAAAGTGCATATAGGGATGGGGTCAGAGTCAGCTCCAGTGTAGGCCAAAGCTTAAATTATGAGAGCAGAAACCATGAGTGATGAAGCAGAGAGGAAAAGATAGTAGACGTTGGAGAGAGGCTGAGATGCACGACTATTTGTGTCCGAGAGAACCAGAGAGGGTAGCTGCTTGGGCCCCACGCCTCTCAGTTACTTAGATCCTCTTTCCAAGAAGCCTGGATAGGTCAGGTGACTGCCAGCTCTTCATCTTTTCAATAAACTCTCCTTTAAGTGGGCTAGGATAAACGGGTCTCCCTCTGTTCTTTATTTTCCAAAGAAATGTGAGAAGCAATCAGTGATTGAGCACGTAATGGAGTAAACAGTTTCCACTTGGGTTTGAGATGTACCTGGGAGGACTCAACTTTCCTAAAGAGTACAGCCCCAAACATGGGCTCAGAAGAAACAAGCTGGAAAATCCATGCTTGTAACTAAGCTGAAAGCTGGTTCTTATGTTTATGCATACAGTTGGCATTCTATGTTACACTTGAGTGAGGGAGATTTTTCCTGCCTGGACGTCTGACCTAGCATGAGTTGGGCTAATGGCTGGCTATGTAGGAACCCCTGAGACTGAAGTCCAAAGTGGAGAGTCTTCTTTGTTGCCTTGGGAGATGGTAGTGGGAATGACAGGCAGAAAGAATTGCTCTAGTTTTCCCATCTTCCCCTCCAATCACAGCCTGGCCCTAATAAAGGGCTTATAGTCCCTTCCGTGCTCTTCCAGATTATTTCTAAGGTTGCAGCACCATGCTGATGCTCTTGTAAAATCACACTGGTTGCTATTCCCTTTGGATGGTGTCTCAGCCACCAGCTCTAGATGCCTTCAGATGTTCAAGGCAGTGGACTAAGCACCCTCTTCACTGGCCTAGGTATTGTCAGCTAATCAGCAAGTGTTTACTGAGCATTCCCTGGGTGCCCATCTCTGCACCAGGTGCTCTGTGCACTTGGCTTACATGTGTGAAGAAAACAGTTAATCGACTACTGGATGTGCTGTTCTGTTGGAAGAGTTCTGACGCTTTGATGAGCATTGCCAGGGCAACCAGACCAAGAGTCTGTTCATTAATTAATACCACAGTGATTGCACCCAACTCTAGCTATAGAGAAGAGGAAGCTGGTTGGGATGATTTTCTTCCTGGTGAGGGATGGATGAAAGAGAAACATGGAATTTTACAGCAGAGTAGGGTTTATGTCTCATTTTAAAGCTAACTGGGGAAAGAACCTGAGGGAACTGACGTGTGTGGCGGGGAACTGTGGATGAAAATAGTTCAGCTCATAGCCAACTGGATGACCAACAGAAAAATAGCTGAAGGTTTTCTTAGGAGAGAAACTCTATCAGGAGAGAAGCTTAATTGCCAAGTTAGGGTTCAGGTTCCGTGGAAAGCCAAGCCTTCTGGTCAGCGTTCCTGAGAAGATACACTGAAAAGGGATTTCATAGAGGGGTACCTGGGTGGCTCAGTTAGTTAGGTTCTGACTTCGGCTCAGGTCATGATCTCATGACTCATGAGTTCAAGCCCCAAGTCAGGCTCTGTGCTGACAGCTCAGAGCCTGGATCCTGCTTCAGATTCTGTGTCTCCCTCTCTCCCTGCCCCTCCCCACTCATACTCTGTCTCTCTCTCTCTCTCTCTCTCTCTCTCTCTCAAAAATAAATGAAAATTAAAACAATTTTTAAAAAGGCTTTCATAGAAACAATTGGGAATTCATGAAGAAAGGCACATACATGTGTGTTTTGTGTATTTTTTTGGTGTAATATCATAGGTGTGCGTATATAACAACAAAAACCAGTTAGTGATTGTCCAATCTCCTCAGTGGGAACACAAAATTAAATAAAACAAAGACTTTGTTCATGATGGCTTTTTACTTAAAGATGCAAATTCTCCCGACAGTCCTGGATGCCTTTTTGTGCTCTGGGCTCCATTCTGCACCCAAAGGTCTTGGGACATAGAGTAGACTCCAAAGGAACTCATTTGCAGGATGACCTGAGGCAATCAGATTCTTTCTCTCTTCAAGGATTTCACGAAGATGGGGAGCCTGGGTGGCTCAGTCAGTTAAGCGGCCGACTTCAGCTCAGGTCATGATCTCACGTCCGTGAGTTCGAGCCCCGTGTCGGGCTCTGTGCTGACAGCTCAGAGCCTGGAGCCTCTTTCAGATTCTGTGTCTCCCTCTCTCTGACCCTCTCCCGTTCATGCTCTGTCTCTCTCTGTCTCAAAAATAAATAAACGTTAAAAAAAAAAAAGGATTTCATGAAGAAACTAAATTAGTCAATAATTAGGAGCTTGAATGGGGGATCAGGAGAGATCACAGAGACCCATGCTAGGCAGCCATTTTCCTCCATGAATACCCAGAGTGGAGAACAAGACTGGAGAGAGGAGAATTCACTCACTCATTCATTCTTTATTCATTTTAAACTATTCAGTGAATACCTTCTAGGCATCATGCTCTCTCTGAGATGCAGATGATGCAATATTGCCTAAAACAAAGTCCTTTTCCTCATAGAGTCTACATGCTAGTGGGGCAAGGGAAAGATATAAAATAAATACATGCACACTATATGCTCAGGCCATAATACATGCGATACAGGAAAAGGAAGCCCCTAAGGCCATAGAGATGGATGGCTGTGAGGCTGTTATTTTTTTTTTTAATTTTTTAATGTTTATTTATTTTTGAGAGAGAGAGAGAGAGAGAGAGTAGGGGAAGTGCAGAGAGAAGCAGACATGGAATCCAAAGCAGGCTCCAGGCTGAGCTGTCAGCACTGAGCCCAACGCAGGGCTCAAACTCACGAGCAACGAGATCATGACCTGAGCTGAAGTCGGAGGCTTAACCGACTGAGCCACCCAGGTGCTCCGAGGCTGCTATTTTTGAGAAGGAGGACAGGGGAGGTGAAAGAAGGGAACAATCCAAGGGGCTATCTAGCAGGAAATAATGAAGCAGGCCACTGAGAGGATTAGCGACAAGGCTTCCTGTGGTCCTAGAGAAATGGAGAGAGCAATTCTTTTGAGATCTGGCTGTCCTTACTGTCCTTGGGTTCTGTTAGATACTAGGCTATACATCCAATGAATTATCCCTTTTTGCTTAAGCCAGTTTGAGTGGTTTTCCTTTCTTGCAGTTAACAAATTTCAAAGTCATCTACAAATCCACAAGGTGAGTCTAAAGCAGTGATAAGGTATCTAGAATTTCTGTTAAGGCTCCCTGGTCAGAGCATGTGGCTTTTTATCACCACCTGAAGATATCCATAAAGTGCAGGGGCCTTCACAAAGGGGCAAAAACCAACCAGTCCATGAGTGAAAGAGATGTCAAGGGAAAATAACTCTGCAACTGTTTCTTATTCCAGTTCAGCAAATATTGAAAATGCAAGGATTTATAGTCTCGAAAGCCTTGAAAGAGTATTTGTGCCAAGATCATTCCATTTCATCTGGAGGGTTTGGGGAAACTTAGATATATTAACTGTGGTTTATTTTTTTTGAAGTGAGGACCACAGTCCCCATCCTGGGTTCATTTTTTACAGATCACTCTTTTTTTTTTTTTAATTTTTTTAATGTTTATTTTTGAGAGAGACAGAGTGGGAGCAGGGGAAGAGCTGAGCCATCAGCACAGAGCCCATCACGGGGCTGGAACTCACGAAAGGCAAGATCACTACCTGAGCCCAAGTTGGATGCTTAGCTGACTGAGCCACCCAGGCACCCCATCTTACAGATCACTCTTGAGGGCTCTGAGCCTTTCAACCTATACATGTGGGGTATGATTTATTCCTGGCCCCCTGACCTCACTCTAGCTAGAGAACCAACCAATGAGATGGTAGAATCATGTGGATCCCAAGGCACACAAATACTCCAAAGTCAGGAAAGGAGTCTAAGGTAGTGTTGTGGCTGGAGACTGTGACTGTCACCAGACTGATGTCATAGGAAAATAATATTTATTGAGTCCTCTGATGCTGGACGCTTGGCATATAGTACCTCCTTCTGTTCCTAAGTAATTCACCCCATTCTGAAGATGAGGAAACTGAGCTGCAGAGATTAAGCACCTTGCTGTATCTGTCCAGTAAGCTATAGGAGATGACTGTGGGATAAAGCAGAAACAGACCACTGAGAGGAATTTGGGCAGCTCACAGAGAACCAGGGCTAAGCCTCCAGAGGCATGCCTGGCGTGGCACCTTGGAGCTAGGGGGATCAGGGGAGGTCACAGAGACCGATGCCAGGCAGCCATTTTCCTGGTGAGCAAACCACTGCCAGCCTCACAGAGACCCAGATGCCAGAGGTGGCATTTCTGTTAAGGCATCAGTGGTTTCTGTGATTGTAGCCTGTACCAATGCTCTTTTACCCCCTGAAATTCAACCTTTCGGCTGTCACCGCTCCCACTGCTGCCCTGTCCCTTTTCTCTTGTCTCATCAGCTCCCACGTAAAAATTTGGCGAAGTGGTTTCTGTTGGGGAGAGCATAAATGCGGGCTGCAGGATAGGCTAGAAAGGAAATGGCTAGTCTTTTCTACTCCCAAGACAGACAGACAGACTGTTTCAGCCCCTCATGGGGTTGCAGGAATTCCTCTAAATTAGAAGGTGATTCAGATGGAGGCAGCCAGACACGAGTCACGTGCCCACCAGCGTTGTCAATATGACATATTCAGCGAGGGGTGGATTTGGTGCTCTATTTCCGGAACACATCACTTCTCATTCCCTCTTGTAGGGCTGTCGATCGAGTGGAAGGAGACGCTCACTTTTAAAAATTTATTGAACAAACATGGTGCTGAGCATTTTCATCATGTCACCAAGTGGCGAGGGGTGCGAAGGTGCGGAAGACATGGTCCATGCCCTCTGAGGGCTTACCTAGCCGTCATCACATGGTCATGAGCAGCAAGAACGGATGACTAACATATTAATTACCTTCTGTATCAGGTGCTTTGTATCCATTGTCTCTGAATCCTGACAATAACCCCACAAGGAGATGTTCTTACTGCCATTTTGTTTTTTAGATAGTGACACCGATGGTCACACGGCTAAGAAGCAGCAGATCCTAGATGAGAACGAGAGGTTCTGTCTGACCAACTCCAACTGGGGACTCTGGGGAAAAGAAGGATCAGTGGCCACAGCTGATGGCTGAGCTGGGATTAGAACACAGGTGCCCACAAGCTTAATCACTAAGCAAAACTAACTCCACACCAGCCACGCTCACTACGAGGTGCGTGTAGGCTGCTCTGCCCCCATTTGCCTTCATTGGTCCGGATGCCTTTTATTCAGTCTTGAGGTTGTAAAACCTGTCCCTTCCAGTTCCATCTTTTTAAGGAATGGTGACCACCTCAGCTGATTCCAGGACAGGGTGTGTCACTAAACCAGACCACCCTAAGCCCCTCTGAAGGCAGACTAGAAAGAATCAGGGCACTGGCCTTGAAGGTGATCTTGAAGGTCACTTCCCTGTCTCACTCTCCATGAGGAGAGCTCATTCCTGGAGTATGTGACTCCTTTGGGACAGAAGCCCTAGATTTTAACTCTCTTCTGTGAGACGGTGGGGCTTTCTGATCTCAGGCCAGTCACCCTGACACTGGCAAGTTCCTTCCCTAAAGTCTGAGGATAGGCTGCAGGTGGCGATTAACTTCTAATGAGGGAAAAGGACTTTCAAAGAAGGAACAAACGTGGAAGCCCTCCTATGGGGGTGTCGAGAGGGACATGAGGACACGGCTCCCAGCTGGACGGGTCTGGCAGCACTGGGGGTAAGTGGAGAGGATATGCTGAAAGAGGTCATGAGAGCCTGAGAGACAGAGACAGAGACCCAGAGAACCAGGGGAATTGTTCCTTTGTTCCACACCTTTGTCTCCCGCCTTCCACTGCTGGTCCATGTCCCGCCATACTTATCCAGCCGCAGTGATCCTACTGCCCCTAACGTGCATGAATGTGGTCTGTGTGTAAGGGCATGAACATTAGAACTGTCGTCGTGTTAGCATTATGAGGCCATTTCCATTTAGTTCCTGTAAAGGGGAGCCCCGCCCCCGACTTACACACACACATCACACCCCCTACATCCATTCCCACACCATCACACACCATACCACCCTGTACCCCCTGATGTCCCCCACTCCCCGACACCCCCCACACACAATTACATCACCTACACACACCCATACCACACACCACACACACACTACACTGCCCTACACCCTCATACACACCCCACACCCCTCCGCACCCCCACATACACACCACACCCCCTTCACAACCCCCACACCCTCCCCATCACACACACCACACCACATGTATCATACCCCACCAGCACATACCACACACACACACACACACACAAGCACACACACACACCCCTGCGCACCCTCCCCCTCCCCCACCCCATATACCATCAGTAAAAACCTCAGAGCCATTGCTGCACCCTGGAAATTGCTTTGTCTTTGAGAGTCTAAAAAGAAAAACCCATCAGCCATCAGAGATTTTAATTATTTATTTTTAATTACACAAGCAATGCATGAATATGTTCTACTTGTAAAAAATTCACACAATACATATAAAATGAAAGTCTCCCTCAAGTGAAGAATTTTAAGTAGCTCTGGTCCTCACCTGTCAGCCCGCAGCTCTGCCACGGACCAGCTCTGGGGAGTGTGGGCAAGCCCGGCAGGGGTTTAAGGAAACCCGGAGCCCTTGTTATACAGGCAAGGGTGAGGACGCTGGGGTCACTTGTAAAATGAAATGGGGGTCTCGGGCTGAATATATCCTTTCTGTTTAGAAGCTGTTGACTTTGTCAGCACTCTTAGATTTTTGTAGTTTTCTTTGAATGGAGCGGGGAAGGGGGGGCTTGGACACCTGTATCTCCACAGAGATGTGCCCTTTTCTCTGACACCTGTGACCTTAGGGCAGCCAGCATCAGATGCACATGCTGGGCATCCTGGCCTGTAGGCTGGTACTCCAGGGGGCTGCCTTCACCTTCCCAGCTTGGGCAGAAGAAAGAGAATCTTCCTCAGGCACACCTTGTGCCCTCTACCTTGCTGAAGGAGTTTCTCAATAATGGCTCACACCCTCCTTGAATTTAAGGGACCTGGCTATATTTGGCCACAGCAAGTGGGAAGATTTTCATTAAATCAATCTCTTTCTCCACAATATTTTATTAGGTGTTTCCTGAGGACTCAATAAACCCCTGTATAAATTTTCTGTGGAACTAAATGGAGATGCATCAAGGGTTTTAAAAGAGGACTCAGAAATGCATTGGATTGAAGAAAGATGGAAGCAGGAAGAATCATTGAGACCATCTGTTTAGTTCTTCCCTTTACAGGTGAAGACGCCAGAGAGGCGGGGTCCAATGCCTGAGGTCCCATAGGCAGAGTGAGAAACAGAGTGAGCACCAGGACTGCCGGTCTCAGACCCTCTGCTCGGCGCTCAGTCCATCACACCGGAGTCGGGATCCAAGCTGCCACTGCGATCTACCAACAGGACATGGCCCGTCACGACGAGTCCTTGCCCCAGGAGCTCCATCGCTTCCATCCACCTTAGAGCAGCATTGCAGACAGCAGCAGATGAAATAATGACTGTTCAGTGCCATACAAATCGCTGAGGTATGGAAAGTGAACTGCAGTTCAGTTATTAGAAAGACAAGCATTCCTAATTAGTCACCGACAACAGCGTGTCCCAGAGCACGATCGTCACCTACCTGAAGAAACATTTTTGGGAACCTGGACAGGAAGCTTTGCTCTTCTGTTTTGGTGTATCTAGTGACTTGGTTAGGGACTGAGTGTTCTATGATCTTAGGAAATTTTTTTTTTTTAATTTTTAAAAAATGTTTATTTTTGAGACAGAGAGACAGAATGTGAGCAGGGGAGGGGCAGAGAGAGAGGGAGACACAGAATCTGAAGCAGGCTCCAGGCTCCGAGCTGTCAGCACAGAGCCCCACGCGGGGCTTGAACCCACGAACCATGGGATCATGACTTGAGCTGAAGTCAGATGCTCATCTGACTGAGCCACCCAGGTGCCCCTAGGAAATTACTTTTAATTCAGTTAGGTGTGATAATGGTTTTGTGGTTATGCCCCAGGAGGTCATTAATTTTAGAAAAATATGTGTGCTGAAGTATTTCTGGTTTATTTAAGGTTACTGTTTAGGTGTTATATATCATGATGTCTGTGATTTATTTTTCAATGGTTCAGCAATTGTGGATGCATGCGTGTGTGTGCCCACACATATATGGAAAAATGTTAACAACTTTTGAATCCAGGTGGTAGGTATGTTATATGTGGCGGGTGAGTCAACTATAGTCTATCTTTCTGTGTGTTTGAGAATGTTTATAACAGAATGACCAGTAAAACAAATTCTGCAGGTGATTCTCTCTAATGGTTTGAGAACCATTATGGAGCTGCACTGACCAATGACAGTCTGTGAGTGGGAACGTCTTTTGAATTCCCTCCTTGGTATCTCATCAGACTTAGAGCCACTGTTTCTCAGAAGTACTCAAGGTTCTATTTCCTTTTGCTTTGTTGTGACTGAGTCATCGACAAAGCCAAAATATTGATATAATAGGCCATTTTTCTCATTTCAAGGCAGACCTAGAAACGTAACAAGCTCTACTGGAATATATTGACTAGACCAGTAGTTTCCGGACTCGGGTGCCTAGAAACATTGCCCATAGAATTTCAGCATGCTTTAGGGTAAGACACAACTATCTGATTTAATAGCAATCAGAGGTAATTCTAATGTATATCTAGGTTTGAGACCCATATTTTAGACCATGATGACCACAAAGCCAAGGTCACCGATTTGATTTCCACCTTATCATCTGTTGAACTTTGCACGAAGAAAAGTTCTGTTCCTTAATAACATCCTGCACACCTTACCTTATCCTACCACTTAAAATTTTTTTTTCAATGTTTATTTATTTGTAAGAGACAGAGCGTGAGCAGGGGAGGGGCAGAAAGAGAGGGAGACAGAATCTGAAGCAGGTTCCGGGCTCTGAACTGTCAGCACAGAGCCCCACATGGGGCTCTGACTCACCAACCGCAAGATCATGACCTGAGCCAGAGTCAGACACTTAACCTACTGAACCACCCAGGTGCCACCCACCCACCATTTTTAAATGAAGGTTTTGGTGGAAGAAATGAAAAAAAAAAAAAAAAAAAAAAAGAACCAGGATAAAGGGGCGCCTGGGTGGCGCAGTCGGTTAAGCGTCCGACTTCAGCCAGGTCACGATCTCGCGGTCCGTGAGTTCGAGCCCCGCATCAGGCTCTGGGCTGATGGCTCGGAGCCTGGAGCCTGTTTCCGATTCTGTGTCTCCCTCTCTCTCTGCCCCTCCCCCGTTCATGCTCTGTCTCTCTCTGTCCCAAAAATAAATAAACGTTGAAAAAAAAATTAAAAAAAAAGAAGGTAAGCGGATCAGAACAATTTACTATTGCATATACATATACTATTCCCACCCCCCCCACCCCCACCCCCACTTCTGTCTTCTGAGAACCTGCTCCATTCAGTTGTAGAGGTGGCTGCATTTTATGGATGGGTGAAAAGAGGCCTTTATTTGTTGTTCTCGGATTATCAAGTGTATCAACTGCCTCAGGAATTTTGGATGAAAAGGTAAAAATGTTTTGCCAGCATCAGTGAATTATAATGAAAATGAGTGATGCTTTTAATGAAAAGTACCTGATAAAGAGTTACCCAGCAAGCCTGAAAGGAGAAATTGAACCTCGGGAAACAGAATGATTAACCACTCCCCCCTCAGCCAACCGTCTTTATCATGAACATTTTCTGGGCCGCCGTAAAGGAAGATGGGGGAACAGCCGAACCCAGGCTTCTGCAGCAGAAACTCCATAAAGCAGCTTCCTTGTTCTTACGTCTTTGCAGCTTAAACCTTTAATTAACCAGAGATGTCATCAAGAAAAGTTTGCCAAGGAAGAGGATGCCTGGTTTAATTAAAAAGATCTTTAATAGTTATTAAGGAAATCAATTTGGAAGTCAGGCCTGAGAGCCGTGATGGGGGAAGAAATCACTGAGAGGAACTTTGCCACCCCTCAGGGTAATGGATTTTAACCCTTGGGTCCTCAGCACCTCCAAATCCCCGGGGATGGTGGTGCAGGGATGGAAAGGAGATGTTCATCACCACTCATCAGTTTAGAATCTACATTCCAGATCCAAGAGGCAGGTCTGCCTTACGGACAGACGAGGAGCCTAACCTTTCTGGAACGCAGTTATCCCGGCAATTGACGGAAATAGGAAACCTTTATAAATTGAAAATCTCCTTCCTCATAAGTAGAAGCTTTTTTTTTTTTTTTCAAGGAGATGCATTATTTTTCCCCGGGGATTTGTGCTTGGACTGTACATCAGGCTTCTTTCCATTACCGTGCAAACCCGCCTCCCTCGGATCAAGCTAGAGAAAGGTATTTGGCTCTTTGGAGCACAAGAGAAATATTATTTTCACTTGTCTCATGAAAATGATGACACAAAAGGTGAAATAGCCGGAGGATGGGCAAAATAAATTGTCTATGTGGAGGGAAACTGCAAAAGGGAAGGAGTTTTTATTTTAAAAAATAGCATTTTGCCAACAGGGGGATGATATTAATATCATCTTCTCATGCAGCCCAGTTGAGTTCAAATGCTAAAAGCACTTTTCAAATAATCTATGTTTAATTAATATTTGTACAGCACTTAGAGAGAGGAACTGAAGAGAGTTGCAGAGTATGGCTACAAAAATAATTTTCCTGTTGCACTGTAGCTATTTCTTAGGTCGACTGAAGTGCCTCTACCTGGGACTTGTATTATTACTCCACGGAAACTCAACAGAGAGGAGGAACCAGATCTTTGAACACTAAAGCCTGCGTCCTAATGACCAGCTTACACTTTCTTGAAGAACCGGAAACAGGCCTTATATTTATTGTATTCCTTACAGCCAATTGCCCAGAATCTATAATCACCATGTATTTTTTTTTATTGCTTTGCCGATTACCTGGAAACCTCGGGGCTTAGTCCCCCCCCCCCCCAAAGTCATAGCTCCCTGTTTCACTTGAGGGACATCACTTGGACAATGGGTGTCTCTGGATAGATACACGATAACCCAAGCTTTAGTAATGAACTTATTTTCTTGCTGTAAGTAGATCATGTAGCTTCTCTGGGCTCCACTTTCCTTAATTACAAAGTAAGGAGCGTTGAACTAGATGTTCTCCAAGGCCCCTTCTGACCCTAACATAGTCCAATTCATTATTTCCCCTTTGCCTTGGCTGGGTATATCTGTTCAAGTTAATAGAATGATGGTACACAGGACATATCAGCGCTTAGTAAGACATTTATGGCTCAAGTATGGGTTGTAAACTGGCAGGCAGCAGGCTGGATCCAGACGGCAGACCTGTTTAGTTTATAGCCCACCTGAACTTTCTCTTTTTTTGAAGGATGGGAATTAAATCAGTTAATAGTTAAAATCCAGGAGGTTTCACATGGTAGTCTGGACTTCTGTTTCTGTTGAGAAGTTGGGAAACTCTGGCACCCCTTTACACCGGCAATGATCAGTTGACTCCTTGTGAGTCTTGCCTGCACCCCCAGCACTGTGACCTCAGAATGAAGGTTGAATGTCAATTCCATCGTGACCACTGTGCTTGTGCTGTTGTTTCCCTGACCCTATCTATTCATGTTCCTTTCATGGTCTGTGCAGGTACGTGGGCGAAAGGACGAGATGGTTGGAGGGATAGAGTCTGATGTCAAGAGCCCCTGCCCTTTGAAGGGACATCTGTGCCAGGAATCCACTGCTTTCCGGGATGTGTGAGCTGCTAGGTGGGTAAAATGCCTTCAGCTGGTAAGTGGGGTCAGACACTGACTGGTGTGGGCAATATAATAATTTCCTATTTAAAGCTGGCTCGATTTGTCTATACTGTCTCATCTTTGAATAAATATCTTAAATGTCACTTACTCAGAAAAGCACCCCACATGAACACTTAGTTTATTCTGAGCCCAGCGCGCATGCACACACACACACACACACACACACACACACAAACACACAAGAACTTTTAACATCAAAGACCCGCATTTTTAGTCACTTAAGAAAATCAATGTTGTGTTTAGCAACATCATTGGAAGTCGTCCTGTCCATTAGAGTGGCCATCTAGTTTAGTGTCTAATATAGGAATTTCTTAAAAGTCGAAGAGGGCACTATTCATCATCATGCCAGGAAAATAGGGATAAACCGACCTTCTCAAGCAAACCGGACACGTGGCTCCCCCTGTTCAGTATGCAACATCCACGAATGACTTGATGACAGAATCTGCCAATGGCCCCTGGAAGGTGTCCTGGGAAGGAGAGTTGTCCTATTTCCACCCCTGGGCATAGTCGGTTCCTCTCACTGCTGATGTTCCTGCTGGATGAGAAAGCACCCACCACAGTTGTATTCCTTCTGGGTTCCCAGCTCTCTTGCTCCCTTCTGCCTGCACTGATGCCTCTAAGCTTGAGTCTACCAAGTACTGTTTGATGGTCGGAGATCATGCAGGTGGCTGTCAGACCTGGCTATCGGAAATTTAGGGCCTGGGGAGCAAATGACACCTGTCTTTGGGTCCCTCGTTTTCTTCTGTGTGTGCTCTCCTCTTTCAGAGACACTCCTAGGTAGTTCTGTTTATTAAATAATCTTCCTCTACTTTTCTTTAAGCTAATCGGGTCACCCCTTCATGCAAATAGAACTCTGCATTTTCTGGTGGGGGTGGATGGTTCATGGCTCAGGTCGCTGCAGGACATTAACACACAAGATCAAATCACTCTCTACAACCCACAAAGACACCATGGCAGCCATAGTAAGTTTTCCACTTGCTATTTGGGTGAGGAGCAGAGAAAGTTGGGGGGCACAAGTAATGAAGGGAGAAGCAGGCTTTTGAAATGCAAAGCTATAAATCCCTTTCTAGGAAGCAAATTATAGAGGGGTACGGAGGGAAAACAAGAGGTGGGGGAAGAGGGGGGTAGTGGGATAGTGAAAGGAGTTGCTTAATGGATAGAGAGCAGTCCAGAATGGTGATTCTCAGATCCCTGAGATAAAGCCACCCATCTACTCACCAAAGATGAGAGGAAAAACCAGTTGGCCTTATTCTTCTGACAACGATACACCAGTGTGGCAGACAGAGGAGGTAAGGAGGTTGGTAAGAGCTCATTCGAGTTTACCACGCAGCCTAAACTATTTCATCACTCACTTTATCAAAAGACCTTGCAGGAGACTTGGGACATGTGGTTGTAACAGAAGCCACCGTGGCAGGGGAAAGGGAGAGGAGCACCGAGGAAGAGGGCTGATGTATTATTTACAGTTGGAGAACTTGAACAGAGCAGACGGCAGGGGTCGGCCCGAAGACCTGGGTCTGTACGACTGTGGAATAAAGACAAGACATCTTTGAATTCTCCGTTGCTCCTTCTGCTGCCAGGGCCCCCTGCCAGTGCTGGGCCGTGTGCGTGTCTGTCTCTCCACTGTGCTACGATCTGCCCGGCTACCGCTTAGCCCTCCCTACGGCCCAGAAGGGGTAAAGCCCTCCACAGCAAGCTGCCCAGGCCTCTGTGGGTAAAATCTCATTAGGTCGGCACACAGGGCGTCTCGCTGGGGGTGACAGGTCTAATGAGCATGCAGATAGAAGACCACAGGCACACACGCGCTGTCACTTAAGTCACGCAGTGGGCAGAGAGGACAGATACAGGGACTCGGATCCAAGAGCAGCAAAAGGCTGCAGAGAGCTCGCGGACAGTGACAGGAGGACAGCGAAAGGAAGCCGGAAGCCAAGGGTGAAAACCCAAAGCAAAGGCCGTCGGAGAGCATGTGCCTTGGACTCCATAGCTTCCCCGTTTCCAGCTCACATTTGCTCCATATGTTGCTTTACGCAGCTTTCCGGGGCCATAATGGGTTTTATTCCATAGTTTTTATACGAACACGAATGACTCACATCTGCTCCAATACCCAATTTCCTCTCTAATGTCTTCGGCTGTGAGGAGAGAACAGCTCGCACAGAACTTGCCAACAATAGGAGTGGCGGGAAGAGTTCTACGCCGGGGACAAGGAAGGTCAGGGCCTTGTGTGTGTGAGCTCGAAGGGCCTCTGAGAGGGCGTGGCATTACAGATGGGGAAACGGAGACCCACCCAGAGAACTGAGGAACTTGTTCGGGAATATCAAGACCAGGGAGGTAGATCCATTTTAGGGCACCAGGAGAGTCCTAATCCCTTATTCCTAACGAGAGTTCTTATTTAATTTATCTTATTTCCTGCCATGTTAAATCTTTTGCTAGGAGCTTTTCCTCCCCATATAAGCTGTGATGAGAAAAAAGTAACGTGGATTAATCGCCAGTGATAGCTAATCCCCCACTGGGATCAACTGTGCTCTGCATTACTTAAGCTGGTTATTAAAGTTTTAAATATCCGCCAGAGCGCATGGGGTGGGGGTGGGGGTGAGGGGGCCCATGCCGGGCCCTGGGAGAGACCTACAGGGCTGGGTCCTGCCTGGGGACCCACTTGGTTTCCAGACGCTTGAAGTCCCAACTGAAGTGCATTTGAATCCTGATGACCGTTACTGATGTGACAACCCAGACTACTATACCTTTGGGCTGGATCAGGTAACGACACTTGGCAAAACTGGATTCCCTTGATAGCTTCCAGAGGACCAGGGGATCTTCTCCACTTGAGTAGAGGGCAAAATAACGATTCAAGAAGCAGGCAATCCCGTGGAAGGCAATCCTTGGAAGGCAATCCCTGGTCTCCCTTGCAGGCTCTGCATGGAGCTGCCACGGGAAACCCAGGGCCTCGGTTTCCCCAGATGCCAAACAGAACGAAGCCCCTCAGCCCCTCGGCGGCAGGCAGTGTGGTGCTGCACCATGTCTAAAGCCTGGCGATTGTGTAACCGTCTGCCATCTGTTACTCGGAAGCCGCATCACAAAGCGCTGAGCAATGGACTACGGTGTTGCAGCTCCTGCCTGGAGCCGACAGCATCTCAGCGGCTTGCCTGGGGGTCCCCTGCAGAGCCTGCCGCAGAACAGGGCGCCAGCCCAAGGCTGCAGGTCCAGGGTGAGGCCCCTGGCAGAGACCCAGGGCGCTCACGATGCTGCACAGATGGGTTCCCTTTCTGCTCCCCTCACCCCTCCCATTACAGTGATCTACCTGGATTTTCGCCCCGCTAAAGTGGTGGCTGGGGAGCCTACCCCAACCTTTCAGCGATTAGAGTTCTAATAAAGGCAGATTCTGGACCACCAGTCCCCCACCCCCAGGGTTCTGTGTGATGGTCTGAGAGCTCAGCTGAATCTTAAGATGGGCTGCCAAGAGAGCTCAGCTGTTCTGGGCTGTTTGATTTCCACCTCTGCTCCCAACCGAAACCTTGTTACCTACAGCCTGGCCAAGAACTCTTTGGGGCTGTGAGGCAGGACCGCCCTGTGGCTGAACGACAAGGCACCAAGTATAGGGGGCTTTCAGCAGATTACTCCATATGACTCCACTTCTTGGGGGCTCCATTTTACTAGAGAATGAATTCCACAGCCCTGCTTTACACCTGCCTCGCCTCAGATAGGGTATGGGCTATCCCCTATGCTGAGCTCTGTGGGGACAGGCAAGAGGACGGTGGCTCTACGGTGGTAGGTACCTCATCCTTACCTCCCCGAGCAACTTAATGAGATAAGCACCCCTCCAATTAAGACCGCATACATTCAAATGGCACAGTTCCTGCAGCCACTGTTCCCCAGGCAGGACAGAGTTTTTAACACCCCTCTTCGAAGGGTCAAATGATTCGAATAACACCAGCACCCTGCATTCAGCTTTCACAATTATTCACTCACTTGTCCAAGGAGGTATTACCACCCCCGTTTGGCAGATGAGGAATCTAGGGCTGGGGAAAGCTGAAGGACTTGCCCAATATTCCCATGGCCAGTATGGCTGACCCAGGCCAGGAACGCCTCCTCCCCTGACAGCACCATTATTCTAGTCTAACTGAGGCCTGCGTGCGAATCCAATCCGTTATTTGCGCTGCTTCTAGACCCAAGTAGTTTTCATCTGCAAAAAGGAGGAGAATGCATTTTTTCCAAGGGCATTTGGGAAAGGGGGCTTTCCCAGGGTCATTCCCAAGTACCTCGTGCGGTTGGCGCAAATTTGGAACACCGCCCCCCCCCCCCCCCCCCCGCTCGCAAGCGCAGAGCCCTGATGCTTACAGGGAGAGAAAACCCTTAAGGGAGATAATTGCGCCTTAATTTTTAAAAAGATTTCTTTAAAGTTAAATTTAGACCAGCTCAGCGTTCCATTAAGCAGAAAAAGTTGCCAGGCACCTGCAGGCAGGCATAGAAACACCCCGGGGGAGTTGGCTGAACTCGGCCTTGGCCCTGAAAGGCCAGGAGAGTGAACCGCGGTCCAGGCGGCAGCCCCGCCAGCGCCCGCGTCCCCCGGTCTCGGCGCCGGCTCCCGGAAGGCGGGTGCACTGGGGACCGGCTCCGGGCGTGAGCGCCACGTGCAGCCCCCGCGCCGAGCGGGAAAGTCCTCCCAGGCACAGCTCAACCCGGCCCGGGCTTGGCCCTTAGGTCCCGCCTTGCGGCTGGGGTGGCGGGCCTGCGGGGGTACCGTTCCTGCCCCGCCCCGGCCCAGCCCCGGACGGCCCCGGAGCCGCGGCCAGGGCTCGGCTGCGCCGGCGGCCCCGGAGCCGCACCGTGCGCCTCAGTCGGCGGGCGGCGGTAGCGCCCCCCTCGCAGAGCCCCGCTCGCTCCCGCCCGGGCTCCCTCGGAGTCGGTCTGTCGGGCCCACGCTCTCGCTTCGCTCCCCCCCTCCCTCCTCCCTCTTGTTCTTCCCGGGGTGCCGGGCACAGCCTCGGATTCCTCCCTCCCCGCAGCTCGAGTCCGTTTCCCTCGCGGCGGCGGCGGCGGGCGAGGCGGCGGCGGCGGCGGCGCAGGGAGCATCTCAGCTGCCACTGCGCTTCTCCGGCGGGAACGTGTGTCCAGCTTGGCTGCCCTTCGGTCCTTCCCGGCCCTTTTGCGCCCCGCGCCCCCCGCCCCAGCTAGCTTCTCTCCGAAGCGGGCGGAGCACCCAGCAGCTTCCTGCCGCCCCAGCACCCTGATCCGGAGGTCGGCGCTCTCCAGGACTCCTGCCCCGCCGACCCTGACCGCCAGGGGGTGCCCCAGGGGCGTAGCGTCGCGGAGAAGACGAGGCAAACGGGACCATGCGGCGCCTGAATCGCCGCTTGGCTCTGCCGATCTTCGGGGTGCTCTGGATCACCGTGCTGCTGTTCTTCTGGGTAACCAAGAAGAAGTTCGAGCTGCCGCCGGGACCTGAAGTGCAGACCCCCAAGGTACGGGCTTGGGCGGCGTGGTGGGCGAGGGGCACTGATTTGCAGGAGTGCGCGCAGCCCGCGCGCCGGGTTTGCGGGCTCCCGGGAAGCCAGGGCGGGTTTGCTGGGTGCCGCGAGCAGGTAACGGGGCGCCGGATGCGGCCACAGGGTGATGTTTCTGGATTTAGGAAGGCTCGAGGCATCTCCCGACCCGTGAAGTGTGGCAGTGGGAGTGGGTGTGGGTGGCGGGAGCGCGCTCGCGGGCAGAGTGGGGAGCTGAACTTGAGCAGCGCGCTGGGGTCCCGGGGCGGAGGGGACGCTGCAGACGAGCCGCCCAGGGGTGGCGGTCCGTGGACGCCGCGGGAGAGTCGCGGGCGGTGGGGTCGGGTGGCAGGGCGGGCCGGTGCTGGCGCCCGCGAGGAGTCTGGCCGCGGCGCTGACCTCCTTCCTTCCCGCAGCTGCCAGGCCCGACCAGGGGAGGCCGGAGGCCCGGGGTGCGCCGCGCGCGCGTGTGCATCGCGGGCGAGCGCCGTGCAGCCTCCCGCACGCTGGCTGCCCGGGCCCGCCGGCCTGTCGCCACCCCTGCTTTCTAATTGTCCCCGATCTCTTTAGCTGCGTGGGAAGTTGAATGTGCCCTGAACACCACTGAGGAGCCTGTAAAACCAGACGCCTGGATGTTGGTGGGGAGTTGGGGAAATGAGAATCCAAGTGGCTTTTCCAACTCCTGCCCAGTGGGTTCCTCCAAGCCCAGCCAGAAGGTTCTCCCTTTAATTTACATTCACACATTTACCTTTAATTCAGAGTCCCCATTCCTGAGTCTCCTCTTCCTCAGACCTGGTCGTGGGACACAGAAGGAGGCCTCTGGGGGTTCCTGACCAGGCAGGCAACATTTACTAACTGGGTCCAGAGCAGTCCTCCAGGGACTTGGAAAAAGCCTTTGGAAGAGGGTATGGTTTGAAGCTGGAGGCTAAAAAAGTGAGGGGGGGGGAATGGGGAGAGAAGGGGGTCTCCCCAGTAAGTCCATACAGAGGCCCAGTTTGTGCCAGGTAAACAATAGGTGCTTCTTCATAAGTAATTGTGTAAGTTGGGTGGTATCCTCATTTCATAGATTAAGAAACAGGTTCAGTCTTTGTGCCTTGCCTTAGGTCGTTCTGACTTGAACTCAGACCGCTGATATTCAGAACCTTTCCACTAAATCAAGGTGTCTTTCAGATCCCTTTTTAACTAAGTCTTCTGGCACTTGTGTTTGGAATCTTGCTAATGCCGAGTTGAGTCCCACAAGCGTTTATTGACGGTCTGCTGTGTGCCAGGCAGTGTGCTAGGTGTTATGGGTACAAATATGTAGATCTCACCTTCTAGGGGTAGGGGCTTTGCTCAGGAATGTGCCAGGATCATACAGAGTGCTGAGCGCCAACAGGGTTCAGTGTACTGGGTGTCATGGGAGCCTGGGGACTTCCTGGGGGAGGAGGATGTGACAGAACTGAGTTGAGAAGGATGAACAGTAGGTTTGCCAGGAGGTAGGGAGGGCATTCAAGGTAGAGGTTAACTGTACCAAACAGGCTCAGAGGAATGACACAGCGGGTTGTGTGAATTTGGCATAATTTGAGTGTAAACCACGTGGCTGACGGCAGGAGTAAGGGCGGGCAAGTGTGAAAGGGTAGGATTGGGTAGGACCTTGGGGGTGCTAGGGGCCCTTGCAGGGGTAGTAAGCAGGGGAGTGAGAGATCAGACTGGTGACTTCAAACAGCCTTTGGATCAATTTTCTCACCTCAGACCTGCCTGTAGATCTGGAGAGCTTTTCTTCTTTTTCCCCCAGGGTGGTTCTGCTCCTTGTGATGCAGTTAATGATGCCTGCAGGGACGTGAACTCTCTCTGTTTTGCATTGAACCTCATTACCTTAAGCTTACTTATTCTTAGTTTACACCAGGGAGCTGGGACAAGAGATCCGTATCCCTCTTTGTGCACTTTGTCTTTCGTCTTTACCTGCCTCTTCTCGCCCTGGCATGTGCTGGACACACATTTACTGAATCCAGCTAGATGCCAGGCTCTGTGCTGGGTTTGGAGGCTGCTGCGATGAAGATACTATGTCCCTGCCCTTTGCAGGGAGGTAGGGAGGCTCTCACAAGTTCCTGGTTGAGGCAGAATTACAAACAAGTGAGTAGTGGGTGGGGTGGGGGGAGTGGTCTAATATTGGAATTCTGGACATAGTGGTGTGCAGTCATGGAAGAGGTGGGCTTCTAGTTTTGGCCACTTGCTTTTGGTCTTAATACCTTACTTCTTCTTCCTCCCATGTTCTGTGTCCTTGAGAAGCACAAATTCTATAGACTTTTCAAATCTTGATACCTTTTATTATTAGGCGCCCTTCTTAGTATATTTCTCCTTTCTGTTTTTTGCCTGTATGTGTGACCTCGTGTGCCCACGTATATGTGTTGTGTCTCTTCGTGAGTGTATTTGTGTCTGGTAGATGAACACCCCTCCGTATCTTAGGATATGTGTATCCGAGGAAAGAGACGGAGAGACAGAGTCCTTCTGAGTGCCAGAACAATGTTATTGCCATGACTGACCTGTTTAGGAAATTTGCACATCCTGTACAAAGGCGTGCGGTTGGTTCCCAAACCTGACGGCATGGCAGAATCCTCTGGAGAGTGTTTAACATACAAGTTTTGTGGCTTATTGCAGAGACTATGATTCTGTGGGTTTGGGAGAAGGTCCCAGAATCACTGTCTATACAAGTGTTCCGTGTGAGTCTGAAGCAGCCTATTGATGGGTATAATATTTGGAGCTAGATGAAGAATATTAAGTGTGTTGATTTTTTTTGTAGTTTGGCCCCACGCAAACATGGCCGAATGATTTCATTCTTCTTGAGTTCCTCAAGGACCAAGCTCGTGTGAGCATGTGCACTCGGGCGAAGTAACAAAAGCTAGCATTTGTGTGGTGCCTTACAAATTCACAAGCTCTATTTCACACGTATTCGCTCATTTAATCTCCACAACAACCACATAAGGCAGATAATACGTTTATGCAGATAAGCCTGAATAATGAAGTTATACAGTTGGCCCACGACAACAAGGCTATTATTAAGTGGCAGCATCTGGGGTAAGAATGGAATGGGATCGTTTTCGGCACCGCCCACCCACAGGCTCCTTCCATGCCGCTCTGCTGTGTGGACTGCCTGGATCTGCACTTGTGGGAAATGGGGTGAGGCTAGGGGTGTTCACAGCATGTGCTTCCCAACCTCCTTTCCAGCATTTCCATGGTTTGTGCCTAGACACTTGCCTTTGAAGAGCTCCAGGGAGGGGGGAAGGTGTTGGTATAATTTGTGGGGGAACCTCCTCAGGGGGGAATCCTGATCTGCTCTTGGAGGAGGCCACCTGGGGCTGAGGAGGCTCCTTTGGCTGGACAGAGCTCCCCCTGGTGGGGAGGGTCCGGTTGCAGCCAATGATTGCAGCATCCTTTCCAAGGCAGAGATTATTTCCTCAATAGTAGGAATTTGGATGGGATGTTTGTCTATTGTAGGCAAAAAAAACTCAGTTTTGTGTGAGTTCAGTATCCTAGCTTTTCCTAGGAAATGATTATTCATGGTCCTTTGAAGAGCTCTTGACTTGGACACATTGAAAGGAAGCCTTAGGGAAGTTTTTGTCCTTCCTGGACTCCTTCCCACATTGGTAGAGGGGGTCAGTTTATTTCCCAAAGCACAAGCAGTGGGTGCCCTTCACTTAAAAATATTTAGAAGGGCCCCTGGGTGACTCAGTTGTTTGTGCATCTGACTTCGGCCCAGGTCATGATCTCGCAGTTTGTGAGTTCGAGCCCCGCGTCGGGCTCTGTGCTGACAGCTCAGAGCCTGGAGCCTGCTTCGGATTCTTTGTCTTCCTCTCTCTCTGCCTCTCCCACACTCTCACTCCATCTCTCTCTCTCTCTCAAAACAAAGAAACATTAAAAAAATTAAAAAAATATTTAGAGAAGTCAGGGGACTTCTCTAAAAAGAAGTCAGAATATCAACAAGCACTCTTTTTTTTTCTTTAACCTTGAGCTTCCCCCTCCCGCCCTCCCCCTGCCCCCACACCCCAGAAACTGGAGAGGAGAGGACTGGGGCTGGGGCTCCTGGGCCAGGGACCCCTCCATGTAGACTTTCCACGGCAAGTTGCCTTCCCTGGAGTCCACTACAGGCTGTAATTCCCAGGCCCTTAAATTTTTTTCCCAGTGTTGGAAAGCATCCTCATTGGCCTGGGGATGGGATCTCCAAAGTGGACCTGATAATAAAATAAAACCTGTGCCTTGTCACAATCCAACTGATGTAGAGAAGGCACACTGCACTCCTGGTTTAAGAAAATTAATTGGATTTTTTTTTTTTTTAAGTTCCAAGAAGGGCTGGCTCTATTAATAGCTCAAGTAAAGATTTCTTTAAGTTTGACTTCTTAATGTTGATTTGATTCTTTTACTGGGTTCCTCCCCCCTCCAAATTCTGCTGAGCTCCAATTCCTAATTGAAAATCGTGTAACAAGTTTGATGTCTTAAGTCAAACTGTATTTTAGTGATAAATACTATACCAGTAAAAATACCTGGAAACTGTTTTCATTTCTTCTCTCCTGTATCATTTGTTTGCCATTTGGAGAATTATACAATAACCGACAGAATTAAAAAAAAAAAAAAAAAAGCAGCACATTTGTCTCTTCCAAGAAACTAAATTTAGTCCAGGGGCTTAGGGCTTAGTAAAAGCAAAAGAATTTGAGGCCTGAGGGTACTTTTTGAGGAAGGTATTGGAAATGTAAAGGCTTTGAATAAAGTGCCTCGGGCCCATGTAGATGTATTTGTGCTCTACTAGAAATATAGCACACGCTATTAGAAAAGAGCTTGTCTTTTGGTAGTATTTGCATGCCACAAATGCCTTGAGTATATGACACTGTTATTTTATTCCCCATTTAGTAGATCATTTCTCCCATTAAAAAAAATCATGAATTTTAGAGAGAGAGAGAGAGACCCTGTTAATCTGCTGACACTTGGAGCATGCATCCTGGACTCTGTCCAAGGAATTTGACCCTGGCGTGACCAGAAGTAGCCCACCATCAGATGAGCGTCCGTTGTTTCCTTCATTCCTGCGTGTGCTGGTGCCAGGCTCTGGGCTCTTTGCCCCCCCGCTGTGGTTCCCAAAGCAGGTGGAGGGTAGTGTTGCTTCGTGGTCCAGCAGCGGCTGCTGTACAAGGCTGAGAAATATGAAAGTAGCAGGTTGGAACCTCAGATATTCAAGAAATAGCCTGTTTTTGTAGATATCAACAAGCTATTTTTTTTTTTTTTTACCCTGAGCTCTCCCCTGCAGCCAAATTCAAGCCCACCAGGCTGGTGGGAGTCTGCCCACACTGGGTTGTACCCACATCCCAGCTTGCTTTCTGGCTAAGAAAGCACTCCCCTTCAGGGCCAGGTGGGAGGCCCTGTCTAGGGACCTATGGATCGGATCATTCTGAGGGACTCTTTTTGAGTCAGTGTGGGGAGCTCTCTCTCTCACTAAACCCTTGTTCACCGAAGTGGCCTCCTGCTTTTGGAAACAAAGACCAGGAATCCCTGCCTCAAATGTTCCTGGAGGCATAGAATGATACCTGCTCAAGTCAGGGAAGACAAAGGGCCAAAACCAAGAGGGAAAGAGAAATTAATGTTCCTGTCATAAGCCTCCCTCAGCCTGTCTAGAGACTACCCTTTTTCAAGGTTGCTCGTGTGTTTGCTTCATTTCAAAGTGTTAATTTCCACTCATCAGAGGTCATTTATAAACTAAACAGGGACAGAATGAGGCTGCCTTGGCTGATGCCTGAGGCCCAGGGTTTCCACCCGGCCTGGTTCACAGGATAGCTCGTCTGCCTCCTTTGCCTGCGTCCTTTCCCGCAGCCTTCCACCGCACATTTCCAAAACCGTCTTCTCCATTGTCAGGTGCATTTGAAGGTATGTGTTGCCGTGCCCTTGTTTAGTGTCTAACGTGTCCAGTTCTGTCGCTCCTCCAGAGAGCATCTCAAAGTCCCCATTGCACTTTGTGAAAGAGTGTCTGAATTAGAAAGCAGGGACAGATCCCCCGCTCCTCCGTCCGGGGCAGTGTGCGAAGCCTGCCATGGCTTTTGCGCATGCCACCCCAGAGAGCAACATTAGAGACCCACCATCCGTGGGGTACGTGAGTGTGAATGTGCCCACTGCCCGCCGCAGCTGGCCGCAGGGCCCCTGGGTGGTCAGCCTTCCCACTCACAGGAGCCTCAGAGACTCGCACTATTCACTGCAGTCAGGAGACTGAGAGCCCGACCCTCCCCTGGCAGCTCGTGTCACATCATCACGTGTGGTTTCACCTTCTGGCTTTTCTTGTGTGTGTGTGGCCGTCCGTTGGCCGTGCTGGAGGGAACTCCGGTCCTTTCTCCTGGGACCCAGTCTCCCCAGCTGTGAAATGGGGGCAGCGTGGCTACGGTCCCCCTGCCTGTCTCGCCCTCGCCCCGCCAGCAGGTCTCAGTCGTTTCGGGTAATTTGGGAATGACTCTGAAAGTAAGACCTCGTGGCTATAAATAATTACACCACAGATACTCCGTGTCTATTACTTATCTTTTAATTATTTTACCAGAAACGCTAGATTAACCAAAAAAATAAATCAGTCTCTGAGTCCTCAGATGTTGAGCTGATTAAGAAAGAACCCCTTTGGGATATGGAAGAACACACACGCGTACTCGGGTACCCTGGGGAATTCTGCAGAAGCTCCTGAAATCTGCTGGCTCTGGTATTTTGGTATTTCAGAATAAATGGCCTGATGTGACCTTCTGGGGCAGCAGTGTTTGCATTTGGCAGCAGCTGCTGCCATCACAGGACCTAATGAACGAACGCTCGGAAGCTGAGAGGGGAGAGAGAGGGAGAGGTCTCTGCCGTGTTAGCTGGGGGTCCTCTTTCCTCCTGCTTCTCTTTCACACCATCCCCTCTTCCCTCCACCACATTCTCCCTCCTCTTATTTGTGTCTCCTGGAAAGCTGGTGGGGTCTAGAGCAGAGAGCCCCAGGGCACTCGGCCAGGAGCCCCAGGAAGAAGTCTTGGGATGGGGGGGACAGGGGCCTGGGACTTCCCTGTGGCTCCAGCCAAGGTCTCGAGCAGCCTGTGTCCCTGATGCCTTGGATGAAAAAGCAGTTGAGGGGCGCCTGGGTGGCTCAGTCAGTTGAGCGTCCGACTTCAGCTCAGGTCACGATCTCACGGTCCGTGAGTTCGAGCCCCGCGTCAGGCTCTGGGCTGGTGGCTCAGAGCCTGGAGCCTGCCTCCGATTCTGTGTCTCCCTCTCTCTCTCTGACCCTCCCCCATTCATGTTCTGTCTCTCTCTGTCTCAAAAATAAATAAACATTAAAAAAAAAAATTAAAAAAAAAAAAAAAAAGAAAAAGCAGTTGTTAATGAAGGAGGGAAGTGACTGCCTTGCCCTGGGCCACCCCGGGCCATTCCGCTCGCTCGGATGCCCTGGGAGCAGCGTGAGCCCTTCTCGCAGAAATTGAGGAGCCGTCTGACCCACGGCATCCCGGACAACGCCGCTTCCAAGTACAACGTCTCTTCTGCATACCATTCCCAGAGACAAGATTAGGCACTTAAAAAAATAATTAAATTCTCCTCATGTCACTTGTCTTCTTAACTGTAAGCACTACAGAGATCTTTCAAGGAAATGCAGGGGAGAGCTGTATGCTCACATGTTCCTGCCATTGGATTTGAATTCCCAGATGAAGGGAACAGCCACCCAGCTGCCTCCTTTCTAATGATCCTGGTTGTTTAAACCCAATTTGCATCTCATTCCAGGCCAGGAGAGAGAGGGAAGTATCTAGAGAACGGGTATGACTGCCCCATCTTGACAAGCTCTCTCCAAAGAGGCTAACTGTCCCTTTTCCTTGTCTCACTATGGTTTAGAAATTAGGATTTTCTTCCCTGTGGTCGGGACTGGAGATTTATGTAGCTTTTCTTGTTCCTCTGAGAACACTTCAGTCATTCATTACCCGCACCCCCCCCCCACCTCCCCCCAGCCACAGAGAGACTGGTCCAATCAATATTTATGCGCCCATCACTCGCAGCTGCAACACACAGGAATAATGCACGCCAAATTCCTTGATGGCCATTGAAAAATTAGCTGGCGCCCATATTTCAGGCTCATTGTATTCTAGGATCTCGGGGAGATCAGAGCACGTGGTGCACAGATTAATTAAGCTGCCCAGATAATTGGCTGTTAATAGACGGCCAATTGATGGCTGCCAGATGGGTGCGGAATTGGCTAAGGTGCTTATGGCGGGGCTGGGGTCTTCATCGGTGGGGGAACTGGCTCAAAGACTTGATTAATTAAAGGTGAATCAGGAACAGGATGTTAAGCGGGAGCTTCTTTCCTCCACCGCTTCCTGTGATGTTTTACAGTTTACACGGTGTTTGTATCCACAAATGCCTCCTTTGATCTTTCCTGCAACCACGTGAGCTGGAAGTTAGTAACACTCTCACTTTCTGAAGTATGATGAAGCCGAGGTTAGAAGGGGGAGGCGACTCTGGCAGGCACCCCCAACCAGTAAGTTGTCTTGAACTCACTCTTTTGACTCTAAAGCTCATGCTGTTTCTATTATGGTCATGCTCAGCTTCTGCTTAGCATTGAAATCTATTTTATGTAGGTACATGTTATATGTATATTTTCATATGGACAAAAGGTTAGCGCTCTTGCTGAGCAATGACTCCTGACCTCTGATGGAAGACCAGTGTTGCTTTTCTGCATGCGGAAGGGAACTGAGGAGTGAATTAGGGGCACCAGAGAGCCCATCTCGGAAGGACCACTGCAGGTCCAGGAAGACACTGGGTTTTCTTCCAGGAACAGCCGGGTTTGACTTACCCCCGGGCCCTAGAGAAACATTCCACAGGATGCTACCTTCTGCTGTGGGAAGATGCTGGGCCAGAGTGGCTCCGTCCACGTGTCGGTGAGGACGTCCCTCCTAGGCTGGCGGTGTTGACAGCCGGAAATGAAACTTTGCTGTCATTCACGAGGCTGTTCCTCTCAAAAGTCAACGGGATTGTGTAATTAAGACAGACACCGTTGATTTGAATCCCTTTCCTGATGAATGTGGTGCTTGGACAATCACAAGCAATTCCCCTCTAAGAGGAAAAATGTCACTTGAAAGAACCTAATATGTCCTGTTTGAAATGCAAGGCAAATATGTGGTGGATGACTCCAGGGAAGTGCCTCTGTCCCCAAGCAGAGGGCGCCCTGCCTGTGTGGTGCTGTTTAGCCCTGAAGACCCCTTGATGACTGCTCAGTCCTGCCTTGTAGTCAGACTGACTGCCGGCTGCACCCAGGACCGGGCTCAGCTTCTTCACGGCTGCTTGGGAGGATGGGTGTTACTAACGTACTTGCTGTCCGTGTGTACGTTTCAAGTTACGAAAGCAGAAAATCAGGAGCTGCTAATGTCTTCTTGGATATTTTGTCTGCGGTTCAGATTAACTACTGAAGGGCTCATGGTGGTGCTTTTGTTATGTGGTCTGAATGACAAAGTCAGTGTCTACTCCAAGATCCCAAGTGGAAACATGGTTTTTTCACTCTTGTCTATTTTCATGGAGCATGGCAACATTAAAGGGAACTATATTTTTAACAAGTGTGCATGGAGTCAGAACAAAAAGACATGTAAACCTAATAAGTCTGATATTTTCCCTCTCTACTCGGAGGCCCTACTGATTTTCTAATCATATTTGCCCAATTCTGGATCACATAACTCCCTGGAATTCTCCCCGCCTCTCTTAAAACTGGCATTATGGTTTCTGCTCCAGGTTTTAGCTGTTCTCTTACAATGGAGCGTGTATTTTGGAAACCTTCTTGGGAGTGTCTACAAAAGCTGAACATACGTATATATCTTTGACCCTGCAGTTTTGCTCCTAGCTAGAAACCCCAGAGAAATATATTTGTATTCCGGTGAATGTCATGTAACCTGAATAGGAGTTGGCACACTTTTTCTGGAAAGAGCCAGACCGTATGTATTTTTTTTTTTTTTTTTAGGTTATACAGTTCCTGTTGTAACTACTCAACAGTGTTGTTATAGAGTTTACAATAATGTAAGCAAGTGGAACATGGCTGTGTTCCAATAAAACTTTATTTATGGACACTGAAATTTGCATTTCATGTATTTTTCACATCTCATGAAATAGTCTTCTTTTAGTATTGCGTATTTTCAAATATTTATACATGTAAGCTGCATTCTTAGTTTGCAGGGTGTGCTGAAACAGGTGGGAGGCAGGCCAGATTTGGCTGTGGGATCCTATTTGTATAAAGCACGAAATCAGGCCAAACAAATGTATGGTGTTAGAAGTCAGTTTCATGGGGTTAGTGACAAGAAGGGGACAGGGGTGCTTGGGGAGAACTGGTTCTGTTCAGTTTCTTGATCTGGGTGCTGGTTATTCGGATGTGTTCCCTTTGCGAAAAGTCACTGAACACACACTCTTTTCTGTTTGTGTATTTCACTTCAGTAAAAAGTTCAAAAACAAACAAACAAACAAACAAACAAACAAAAACTTCTGAGTGTGTGGCTTCTGACTCAGATTTCAGCACCTCACTTGGGGTCAGAGTATGTAGTTTTCATTCTTTTTATAGCTATTGATTCCTGTTTCCTGGATGAGACTGTCTCTGGAGAAAGGTCTTGATCTGTCTTTCCAGTTTCCCCAGTCTTATTCCCTTTAATAATAATAATAATAATAATAATAATAATAATAAATAATCAGGGAGACCTTTAACAACTGGTGTGCCAAGGGTACCAGCGAACCAAAGTATGTGCTGCGTGTTAACCCCTTAGTTGCTGGATCACGGGAGGATGGGGAGGATTCTAGGAGAGTGGGTGCTGGGGGAGGGCTGTCAGGACAGTGGGAACCATGCATAGGACTTTGGCTGGTGTAGCTGTCCCGTGGTGAATCCAGGCTAAAACCTGCTTATGCCTATAGGTAAGCGGCGGAGGTTTAATTCCAGAGAATGGAATTACGTGGCACAAACTATTGGCTTGCCGAAAACCAGCTGTTGGTGGGTGTATCCAGGATGAAAGCAAAGAACTAACAATCTGAGCCCCTAGTAAGTGCCAGGTGCTGTGTGTGTGTAGTCGTCTATTCATAACAACCCTGTACAGTCGGTATTATTCGCTTCACTTTTCAGAGGAGGAATACTCAAGGCTTAGGGAAGTTCAGTGACTTTCCCAAAGTCATGCGGCTCGCAGGTAGAGGAGCTGGATTCCAAGAGGGACCCGTCTGGCCCTTGAGTCTACCTCTTTGCACTTATCACTTGTTCACCCCATGCTTCCTTCTGTCCCCTCACCCTCTCGCACCCCCTGTGCTGTCTTGGAAGTGATGACTTGGATAGATCTTTCTTTACCTTAGCAGCCAGCCTTTACAGCAGCCTTTGCTCTGCTTCCTGGAATTATACGCCTCTTGTTTACACCAGAAGCTATTGAATGAAGTAGTTTTATATCAGAAGCTGGCTCTTCTAGGACGAGTCCTTTTATAACAGTAATCAAAGAAAAAACTTTACAACATTTTCAAAGGGAGATATATTGTGGTTTCTGGACCATTTGACATCCTTACGAACACTTTTCTCCGGCAGATGACTGGGAATGTTTCTCGTCCCAGGGTTAAACTTTAAAAAAGGAAGTCCTCAAGGTATCCCATTCTTGCGAGTGTTAAGGTGCTTTAGGTGTGCCTCAAGACAGATTGGAGAGGGGACAGTGAGAACTGACCAACAGATACAAAAATGCGAAGGCTATAGTGGATGGCTACCCACTCCCAACATCATCCCTCCCTCGGAGAGTAGTTCCTTCCCTAGTATAATAGCACCAATTATTTGGTTGTTTGTGCTGAGGAGTTGAAAGCTATCGTGTGCCGGGAAAATACTCAGCATGGAGCAGTAATTATGGATCAGCTGATGATAAAGGATGCATCGGATTGACTGCTAATTAGATTATTAGCAGGAAAAACAAATACCTGCTATTAATACAACACATAAGCTGCATTTATGATACTTTCTACTTTTAATGCATATTCCTTTTTATAATGTGCAGTTTCCTTTTTTTCTCTTTCAGGGCCAAGACCTCCAATTTCTCTAATTTTAGTACGACTATGCTTAGTCGTACTAAGCATATTTGTTTATTGAGCTGTAATCTGGTCATTTTCTTGTTTCCTTCTGGTCCCAAAGTGGGGTTGGGAGAGCTGATATGTATTGAGTGCCATATGTCAGGCCCTGAAGTGTGAAGTGTGTCAGGTCTTTTATGGGAAGAAGGCGGGCTATTCTAGAGCAGCGTCTGGATCTTTCCCATGGCACTGTGGCACTGTGTCTTTTTAAGGGGTCAGGGATCATGGGGTTTTCTTTGTGAGATCAGTGCTGGACTTAATTGTCAAAGAGATGACCCCGTTGCTTTTTGTGTGGCATTTTAAGATTTGGTCTTTGTTACCCTGGATTCAAGGTAAATGGGATGGACATTTGGGTGTTTCAGGTGCCGGCACTCCCCGCTACTCCCCACCAGGTCAGCCATGTAGGCTGACTGCGTGTCCCCTAGCAGTGTGAGAGTCCTAGCCACCTGGGGTGGCTAGGAGTTCCATGGGTTCTCTTCCATCTGAAAGAGCCCTTGGGAGCACCCTGGGCTGCCTGGGAGGTTGGCAGGCTGAGAGTTAGTTGGTGCTTGCCAGTATGGTCATGCTGGGTGGTGTTAAGGCTGGCACCCTTCTGTGGCTTGGTCAGTTGAACGTCCGACTTCAGCTCAGGTCATGATCTCACGGTCTGTGAGTTCGAGCCCCACGTCGGGCTCTGTGCTGACAGCTCAGGGCCTGGAGCCTGTTTCAGATTCTGTGTCTCCCTCTCTCTCTGCTCCTCCCCTGTTCATGCTCTGTCTCTCTCTGTCTCAAAAATAAATAAACGTTAAAAAAAATTTTTTTTTAAATTAAAAAAAAAAAGGCTGGCACCCTTCTGATTAAACAGTGCCTGAGCCATACAGGTTGTTAAAATGTTCTCTTATAAATATTATCTCTGGATGGCATTGAATAGCCTTATTTTACTAATGAGGAACTTGAGGTTCATGAAGTTCCAATAACTTGCCCAAATCAGTAGAGCTAGTAAGTGGCAGAGCTAAGACAGGTCTGGGTGATTCTGGAGCCCATGCTGGGGCGTCATCGGGATGGTTCACAAGGGGCAGTGAGCTCCTCGAAGGAGTTTCTCCTTTTGAGTGGCTGGCCAGCATGGGGAGACAGAGCAAGCAAATTCCCCTGCCACTAGGTCAAGTCCATCAATTCATCCCACAAGCCCCTATGGGGCACTGCTCTATGTGAAGCCCTATGTAGGAGATGTCCCAGCTGGGGTCCTGCCCTCATGTCCAGGGCAAATTTGGGGCAGTAACGGAGCATGGAGCTGTGGCTGTCTGCTGGCTCCTGGCCACTTTTTCTCTAAAACTACCTCCCTCCTGGGTTTTACATTTGTTGTGTATTACTGGAAGGATACAGCTGTATCTCTAGGATGGTTTTTTAATGGTGAAAGGTACCGCAAGATGAAGAGGCGTCTTTCCTCTCTTTTGAGTTTTTAAAGTGGAACATGAGGCCAAGGGGATAGAGAGAATCTTAATTCGGGTTCACAGGATAAAGGCTTGAGAAGATTGCTTTTGAATTTACTAGTCATTTTTGCAAGGGTGACTTTCTTCCCCTGATCATGTCACTCCCCCGTTAGCTCAGAAAGTTCTAGTTGAAGGTCAGTCTCATCCTGAAAAGCTGTTTCACTAAAACAGGAACCTATTATTCTACTATGCCTCTTATTAGAAGAAAAAGCATTTAGGGAGGTCTTTTAAAGGCATTTCGGTGATTTTTGAAGAAGGGCATTTGTCGGGATCTACTTGTCCCCAAAGTGTGTGCTGTTTGAAAAGCATAGTCCTAGTGGAAGGCAGACAGGAAACTTCAGGATAGAAAATAGGCACTAGAAAATAGGGAAACTTCAGGGTAGAAAATAAGGTGGCTGAGCAAGCCACGTGGGTCGAATTGCCCGGGGTGCCTCTTGTGATTCTATACTTATTTGGGCACCAAGAGCTGGGTCTGCCCATGGGCCAAATCCAGTCCCTTCCTCCTGCTGTTTATGTACGGCCTGGGAACTAAGAATGGTTTTGGTTTTGTTTTTTTTTTTACATTTTTTAATGTTTGGGAAAAAACTCAAAACAAAAATAATATTTTGTGGCACATGAAAACTGTGGGAGATTCAAATATCAGTGTCCGTCAATAAAGTTTTATGGGAACAGAGTCACGCTGGCTCTTTTATATGTTCTCTGTGGTGGCCTTCACACTGCCCTGGCAGAGCTGAATGGTGAGGGAGACTGGCTGGGTTACAAAGCTCACATTTTACGGGACCCTTTAGAGAAAAAGTTTGCTAATCCCTGCCCCAGACCTTTGGTTCTCATAGTGTGATTCCTGGGTGGGGGTATTTGTTCACCTGGAAGTTTGTTAGACATGCCGAACCTACCGATTTCACATCCGTGCTGAAGCAAAATGCCCACGTAGTTTCCGTGCAATTAAAGTTTGAGAAATGCCACATTAGGTGTCAACTGACTCTTACAAAAAGCTTATATGGGACAAACTGAGGTCTAGAGTTGGTGCCACGTTTCCCTATTTGTAGTGAATTCAGTTGGATTGGATCATTCAAGTCTAAAGTCCCGTTCACCCAGTTAGACTGGGGGGGGGGGGTTCTTCTACTTAGAGCTGCAGAAGGATCCAGGAGGCCTCCTCAGTGCTCCCAGGAACATGGGAGGGGCCTTGAATCTTCCAGGCGTTGTGGTCTCAGCTGGAACATCATTGACCAAACCCTCGTCATTGTGCTGACCCCCAGGCTGGGTTCCTTCTGATGCCCTGAGTCCCCACACTCAGGGTCCCGCCTACCTAGGGGCAGCACTGAGGCGTCCCTCTTGGATCTTGCTACATCTTGGGCACCCAGCACTCTTAGGACTGGCTGCCTCCATTGTTTTTCCAAGTTAGAGGAATTCCTTTTTTCCATCACCCTCTGTGCTACTTATTGTTTCAGCAACACGGGCTTTTGCATACCACCTTCCTGGAAGCAAGGGAGCATCAAGTCCTGGTTGTGTGTTGAGATTAGGGGTTGGGGTACGGCTTGGGGTGGGAGTGAGCAGGTAGAATGCAATATGAAGAAATATAATGAATATCTCAATATGTGATCCTACCACACCTGCAGTATATTACGATGGAGTTGATGGGACAACCAGTGTAATCTAGGGCAGTAGCAAATGTAGACTGTCTTCCTGTAGAACAAGGGGTAACTTCTGTAGGAATTTAGAGAAAGGGAGATTGTGTGGGTGGCAGGGGCAAGGGAGGTCTTATGAGGTGCTAGGCCTCCAGCAAGAGTGAGCAGAGGTCAGTGGAAACCAGGAGCAAGCCAGATGTGGAAGAGTTTGAAAATAAAGTCATTTGCTTATTTTTGTTCAAAACGCAAGTATGTCTGAAAGTAAACAGATCTCCCAGGTTGGGAATATTACACCCTACTCACTGGGGACTTTGTTTAGTACATGTTTTGGGTTTAAGTGTTTTAACTGCTCAGAGTATGCTAATTCCTCTTAAGGTAGCAATTCAGTGAAATTTGAATTTGACGTTCCCTTTCTTTTACCCTTTTGGCCTAAATGAGAGTGTATGCTTTTCATTTCTCACCGAGGTTGATTCTGGTTTTTCCTGACCACCTATTTTCATCTTTAATTCATGTGGCTGCTTCCTAGAGAAATGCTCCTCTGGAAAATTCATCTCACCTGTCTACATTCCCCTCGATGAAGCCTTGGCGGGGCTGTGGCCAAAAGTCACCTACAAAAGGCATGAACTGAGGGCGTATGCTTGGGGTCCTGAGTCCTGAAGACCTGAGTCCACATGCATTAGTTGAAGGAATGAAGTGGCAACATCCCAGCTGTTGTGACTGGGAGGATGGATCACAATGAGGTTCTAGAAGCTTCCCTCCTTCTTACATATACCAGGTAGCCCAAGGCTGATGGCCTGTTTGTGTTACCTGCAATGTGTGGCTGATCCATGGAGACTCTCTCCAGATTACCCGTTTGGGAAGCTAGATTAGGAAAGGACCTAATGCAGCGGACATGCACATAGGCTCATGATGTAGCATGGTAAAAAAAAAAAAGTAGGATTCAAAATTGTGTCCATAGTAGGACCTTATTTTGTTTAACAGAAGATGTATATTGAAAAAAAATCTTAGAATGTCAAAATGGGTGATTTGCCCAAATGGGATATTGTCTAGGCTATCTCATTGCTGCTTATTAATTAATTATTTGATTGATTGATTGATTGATTTAGGCTCCCCTGCTCCCTAGCTCCCTCCATTCCTCCCTTCCCCAACTTTTACATAAGCAACGTAGCAACCTGTGTATATAAACTTCCGTGTCTTCTCTCTGCACCTGTCATCAGTATAGAAACGTAGATAAACATTTACTGATCTGCTGTGGTCCTTGTTAAACAGGAGAGAGAGGTTGATCATGTTGTATATATGTCTTTGTATCTTTTTTTTTTTTTTTTTTTTTTTTTTGAAAATTTTTTTTTCAATGTTTATTTATTTTTGGGACAGAGAGAGACAGAGCATGAACGGGGGAGGGGCAGAGAGAGAAGGAGACACAGAATCGGAAACAGGCTCCAGGCTCCGAGCCATCAGCCCAGAGCCCGACGCGGGGCTCGAACTCACGGACCGCGAGATCGTGACCTGGCTGAAGTCGGACGCTTAACCGACTGCGCCACCCAGGCGCCCCTATGTCTTTGTATCTTGTCATCTAATCACATATCCTAGAAATGCTCAGGTCAGCCAGCTTGTTTTTAATGACTGCATAATATTCTATGATTTCATTCACCTGTTTCCATTTAGTGGGACTCCACCTTGTCTCTTAACATTTGTTATCAAACCCAGTGCGGCAGTAAATATTGCACACGTATTCTCACACATTGGGGCTTTTGCTTCTATGGGATAGATTTTGAGGAATGAGAATTCTGAATCCAAGGGAGTCTGATTTTTATATGAATGGGTATAGTAATATTGCTTTTAGAAGCAGTGTAAAAATCCACATTTCCACCAGCATAGTATGAGAACTCTTTCCCCAGCATCTCCTTTAGCATAAATGTTGTCATTTTCCTTTTGCCTATCTGAAGGGTAGAAAACGGGATCCTATTGTAATGTTACATTCTTCTGACTTCAGAGAGGTTGGATGTGTTCTTGTACATTACTGCCCTTAAGGATCTGCTCTTCTGTGATGTATCTATTCATATCCTCAGCCTGTTTTTCCAGTGGGCTGTTTATCTTTTTCTTGTCAATTATAAGAGCTCTTTGTATGTTACAGACAGATTTTTATTGGTCGTGGGCATTGCAGATTTTTTTTCTAATCAATTGTTATACTGTTGATTTTGTTTATGTTTTTTATATATTGCCATATAGTGTTTTTGCTTGTTTTCTCATAGTTAACTTTTTTTTTTTTTTAACGTTTATTTATTTTTGGGACAGAGAGAGACAGAGCATGAACGGGGGAGGGGCAGAGAGAGAGGGAGACACAGAATCGGAAACAGGCTCCAGGCTCTGAGCCATCAGCCCAGAGCCTGACGCAGGGCTCGAACTCACAGACCGCGAGATCGTGACCTGGCTGAAGTCGGACGCTTAATGGACTGCGCCACCCAGGCGCCCCAGTTAACTGTCTTTTTAATAATAGCTAATGAGTGTTCTGTCTTATTAAAAAGATCTTCCTAACATCTGGGTTGTATATAGAACAGCCTAAATTTCCCCTTCTACATGAGTTACACATTTTTTAAATCTTAAGTCCATCTGGAATTAATTTTTACGTATAATCTGAGGTAGGGGTTCAACTCTGTTTTCTTTTAAATGGGTAGTCATTTGTGTCAATATCACCAACTAAACCATCATTTCCTCCACTGACTGAAATACTACCTTTGTCTTATATTTGTTTCCCCAGAACACTGAGTTTTAGTTCCTGGAGTTCCATTCTGTTCCCTTGACCTATTTATCTCCTACTGTGCCAATATCATACTTTTACTAGGATTTTCTTAGTAAATCCAGGGGTTACTTGAATAATCCAGCGGATTTCCTAGATGTAAAATCATATCACTATCAAAATGAGTTAAATTTATCTCTCCTGTTTGAATATTTCTTGATTATTTCACTATCTTGTTTTGTCACATTCATGGGAACTTTAAGATGAAAAACCATGCTAACTTTTTCTTGATTTTGATGCAAATGGTTGTAATGTTTTGCTAATTTGCTGTCCACTTTTATGAAATATTCTTAAAAACAATTTTTTAAAAAAATTTTAGACAGAGTGTGAGTGGGGGAGGGGGCAGAGACAGAGAGAGAGAGAAAATCTTAAACAGGCTCCATGCTAAGCATGGGGGACTCGATCCCATGACCCTGGAATCATGACCTCAGCCAAAATCAAGAGTCAGATTCTCAACTGACTGAGCCATCCAGGCGCCCCTGAAATATTATTCATTGTATTTTAGTAGTTTCCTTTTCCTGTTTTACCTCAAGGTTTTTTAATTAGAAATATTTTTGAATTTTTATGTTTTGATTGAATTATGTGTTTCCCTTTTGATGCAATTAATTATTTTGATTTCCTTCCTCAAACCATCCTTGCATTCCTGGAATAAACCCTATATAGTAATGGTTTATTTTCATTGTTGCTGCTGGATTTTATTTGTTGGTGTTTATTTGGAATTTTAACATTTGTATTCATGAATTAGATTCATGTATAATTTTTTTGGTACTCTATCAGAGTTTACATTTAAGAGGGGACTGCTTTCATAAAGTGAATTGGGAAGATTTTTTTTAATCCAGTGGTAGGCCTTGACTACCTTGCATACCTATTTTTATTTTTCAATCCAATCTGATAATGTTTGTATTTTAATAGGAATATTCAGCATATCATAATTCATGGAATCATTGATAGATTGAATATTTACTATTTATTTTTATCTTTCTCCTTTATGTTACTTTTATTAGTTTGGCCAATGACCATTTCAACTCCTCTGTCCTTTTTCCATTTGGACATCTTCCTGTGCCATCAACATTGACTGTTACCATTCTTTTTAGGGTATTTAAATACCTATTTCTATGAAAACAAGATATCAGTGAGTTTTCCTTGCCAAGATTTTTTTCCTCATCCACTCATTATCAACCTGATGAGTTGAGCCTCATGGGGACATTTTTACTTCCTTACACTTGCTTATACTGAAAGCAGGTGGAACTTCGAAGGCTTTTACTCACTTCACCTTCTACCACCCCTAATTTCCAGGTTTTACTGAGATAATTTAACACTTCTAGAATGAAATGTCAGGGGTTTTTTTGTTTTTGTTTTTGTTTTTGCAGAATGCCTCTTCTTTTTCAAGTACTCTTTTTTGTGACTTACATTACACTTTCCAAACACTTTCCTACTATTTAGATGTAACAAATCATGAGGCTTACACTCATCACTGTGTTCTCTTCATCTCACCCATCTTGAGATTTCTGTTTGAATTCATTCATGTTTTTGATCTGAGCTTTTTTTCCCAGATGGGTTGTGTAGGTTATCTTTTCTGTGAACGCTTGCATATCCACAAATACTCTGCTGATTGGACAGGTTGGGGGGGTGCTCCTGGGTGGCTCAGTTGGCTAAGCATCCAACTACAGCTCAGGTCATGATCTCACGGTTCATGGGTTCGAGTCCCACATCTGGTTCTGTGCTGACAGCTCAAAGCCTGGAGCCTGCTTCAGATTCTGTATCTCCCTCTTTCTTTGACTATCCCATGCTCGTGCTCTGTCTCTCTCTCTATCTCTCTCTCAAAAATAAACATTTAAAAAAATTAAAAAAAAAAGATTGGGTGACTTCTGGCTTGGCTACTGGCCATTCTGTGGATACAGTGTCTTCCTGATCCCAGTTTTGCAGATGCAGGTTTACTTGAAGACAAATTACTTTTCCCATGTAAGTTACCTTTTCTTTCTTATTGGGTACTGGTGAGATTTTCTCCTTATCCTTGGAACTTAGGAACATGCCTTGGAGTATGTCCTTTTCCATGACTCCTATGAGGAGCTCAGTTCCAGGTCTTTCTTCAAGGGAAATGCTCCACTTTTATTAATTTAATTCTTGTCTATTCTTTATGTGTTCCTCTTGGATAGGTTGGGGGTGCCTGGGTGGCTCAGTCGGTTAAGCGTCCGACTTCAGCTCAGGTCATGATCACACGGTTTGTGGGTTTGAGCCCTGTGTCGGGCTCTGCACACAGATAGATATGTTCTCCAAATTTCTTTTTGCCTTTGATTTTTAGGTCTTTTGGGTTTTGTTCTTGTTGTGATATATATTTTTTTTCCATTTGGTCTTCCAAACCACTAATTCAGGTCCCTACAGCAGTGATCCCCTTTGTCAATTCATCTGATGAGCTTTTTAGTCTGAAAATCATAATTTTTGTTCCAGAAGGTCTTTTTGTATGTGTGTGCTATGAATGAATATCATTAGGAGCTGTTATTATTTTTGATTGTGTTGCCCTTTGGCTCCTCCAGCAGCTCTGTTTCATCAACAGCTTCCCTCTCTAAGTGTCTTGCTTGTTCATCTCTCTGGCTTCTGGCCCCTTCTGTGGGTGGCTTGTTCCCTTTGTTTCCTGGATGAGGCTTAGGACCAGCTGTCTGACCATATCAGGTAAGATCAGCAGAGAGTGGTGATGGTGGTATAGTCTTGACCTCTGTGCTTTGGAGTGGTTCCACTTGGCTAGTGTCAGTTCCCTGAGGCACCAGGAGGAACCACCTAAATTGCTCTGGCACCAGGTCAGAGAGGACTTGGTGGGTCTGTTCAGCCTCCAGCCCTTCCTCTGAGCCAGGGAAATGGAAGGCCCCCTCAGTGTGCTCGTGCCAGGAATGCTGCCTTCTTCCCAGGGCTTGGTCTCACTCTTGGCCAAGTTGTTTGTGGGGTTTGGGAGCTCTGCTCTTGCTCTGCACCTCTCTGCTCTTGTCCTCCATGCTGTCTTTCAGTCCTGCATCCGCTTCCTCCATCCATCTCTGCAGGACCTGTGGTCCCTCTCACCGACTCCAGACCATACCCCTGTGTTTGTCTCAGGGTCTTCCAGGCTCAAGAGAGCACCCTGCAGTTGGGTTGGAGTTGAGAGAGATGACTCCACATGTCCACAAGGGCACATTCAAGACACCATTGTCCCAAATTGCTTCATCAGTTTCTGAATTTTCAATAGTGAATTTTCAGAAATTTCCAAGTAAATTCTGTTTTAAGATTTAGGTGTCTTTGTAACCTAATTAAGTTCTGGTAGGAGAATGTGAAGGTGGAGTCTTTGCATTACCTTTCATATTCTGCTACCTTCTGGGAGACGGGTTATGCTTCAGTTTTCATTGGGAAATGTTACTGTGATTTTATAGCAGCTGCATATAACATCACTGCATAGGCCTAACTCATCTTTACTTGAAATGGCTTCCTTATGAGGCCATTTGGGACTTCCAGGCTTAATCCATCACAACATAAGAGATCAAGAAAGATATGGTGATGAGATTCTATAACCAGAGAAAGGAGGATTTGGTATAAGATGGGCATCAAAGTGCAGAACCTGGGGATGGCAAGAATGAGAAGATTCAAAGTAACATCAGGGATAAACTCAATGGCGTTGCGGGCCGATGAGCATGGTATCAGACCTTGTTCCATAGGGTGGACAGAATGCCAAGTGGAGCCCGAATTGCTGGGGAATTAGTTGGCCAAGATGTTATCAGATGGCCTTTCAAGTGAGGAGAACTTGAATGGTCATGAACAGATCATGAATATTGGCCATTTTTCTTTGAAGACTATGGCATATTACAAAGATTAGCTCATGAAGAATTCAAGAGATCCTCACCTTTTTCAAAACTTACTAAGCATCTCTTCCATACACAATTGTGTGCCTAGTGCTGTCCCATACATCTCGTTTGATCTCCATCCAACACTCTAAGTGAGGCAACATTTTCACAGTTTACATGAAGAATGAGGCAGAGACTCATTCAAGGTGCCTTATTCAAGGTCATGCGTCGGTAAATGCCTGTGGCATGCCTTTATGAGCTGATCAGGAGGCCTGACTCAGATGTGACAGTGTTGTTGAAAAGCATAGGTTTTGGTCCAGGATTTGCTCCAACAGTCCTCAGTGTAAGAGAGCAAGGGCCCTGTGCTTGCTCTCCTGAGCCCAGGGGCCAGCTCATTGCTCTTGGGGGGAGCATTTCGGGGCACACTTATGCTGAATGGGCAGGAGTATGACTGTTGGCCTTCTCTAAAGGGCAATTTTTTATGGAGTTTGCAACTGAAATGGGAGCTCAGGTCCTCTGTAGAACAGGAAGGGATGTGTAGAAGGAAAAAGAAGCAAAACAAATAACACTGAGCCTGAAGGAAAGGAGGCATGAGCCCTGTGGTTGAAGGCAACAGCTTTCTGTGGGACTTTCCTGCTGGTAACAGTGCTTCTGGTGGCCTATTTAACAAAGGGAAAGATAAATTAACTGTAAGAAAGAAGCAAAATAGATGGAGGAGGAGGTGGAAAGGATTGAGTGGAAACTCACTGTGCCTAGAAAATGTGAGTCAAGTCAGGTGAGGACCTCCATTTGGAGCAAGAGTGTAAGTAGGTCCCTGTTCACCTGTATCATCTTGCTTCATTTTAAGAGGCAAAGGGCACTCACAGTGACACAGCCAGCATTCCCCAGAGGGCTGGGCTCACGGGTGAGCTTTGTGCAGCCTGTGGTATATTGTGATGGTTTACTTTTGGTTTGATGGGTTGTAGTTTGAAGTCCTGGCTGAAAGCCACATGTGGGACTCCCACAAAAGATGTCCCACACAAATCAGTCTGTTGAACAAGCAGACGGTCCTCCTTGCCCCTGCCTTTGGCTTTCCTGCTGTAGATTCAGTGAACAAATTAAGTTTAGCACATGTTTTGCAAATATCTACCGTGTGACCACTGCTGAACTCCACACTGTGGGGATAAAAGTATAAGCTGGCCCTTTGCCCTGGAAATTTGTGGCATATTCAGGGGAGCCAGCCTGGAGTCCTTGTCATGGTGTCCTTGCGGCTTGCTAATGTGGAATCACTGGGCCTGCCTGCTGGGTGGCTCAGCTGTGGCATTTCCCCACCCACAATCCAGAAGGTTCCCTGGGGCTTCAGAGCTGAAGCAAGAGGCAGCGTTTTATTCTCTGCCTCACTCTGGTTTGCTGTCTTTGAGGCTCTGGAGTGCCTGCTGTTTTAAATTCTCTGGCTTTGTTGGAAGACCACTGGGATGAGGGATGGTTTGTCTAACTCTTTTCTTATAAACTGGGTACATCCCTTCCAGTCAGTAAGGGATGTGGAGGTCTGCTCCAGGCTCCCACCTTTTCCCTTAACCTACCTGAGTCAAGTTGAGGGTTATTTTTGAAAATCTGCCCAAGAATTTTTTTTAACCTTATTTATTTATTTTGAGAGAGAGAGAGCACAAGCAGGGGAGGGGCAGAGAGAGAGAGAGAGAGAGAGAGAGAGAGAGAGAGAGAGAAAAAATCTCAAGCAGCCTCCACACTGACAGTGCAGAACACAACGTGGGGCTCGAACTCACCAACAGTGACGTCATGACCTGACCTGAAATCAAGAGTTGAATGCTTAACCAACTGAGCCACCCAGGTGCACCAGAATTTTTTTTTTTTTTTTTTTTATGAATCTAGAGCCTACGTGAGAGTTGCTATAAGTCTCGCTGATTCAGTTTTTCTCACTCAGAGAAAAAGAACAATCAGCTTGACATTAATTCCCCTGCATTTGAGAACAGATGGTTTTCTGAGCACTTAGAAAAAAAATGGGGTGATTGCCAGGGCTAGCGTGGCTCCCCACCGAACAAAGCACGCTTTCTTTCCTGGGGTAGTCCCAATGGGAGGTCAGCGGAAGGACGTAGCACTATAGGGCCAGCACCCGGCCCAGGCGCTCGCTCTCCCTTCCTCAATCTCATGCTCTGGGAGACTGTTCTAACTGTCCTGAGCCAGAACATGTCCACGGTTTTCATGGAAGCCAGCACATGCTTGGCATCTCCTGTCACGCTTTGATTTTGCTTGTTAAAGATTGCCTTCTGGGTAAGAAACAGGGTTCTTTCTTTTTGTGACTCTTAAATCCTTGGCCTGTTCCATTTTTGAGATGCCTAGTGTTTGCAAGACATGTCCCTCAGAATCTCTCTGGAGTGGGACAGCCTTTCACTTGACGAGCCAGTGAGTGGAGTGCCTAGACACAGTGCCAGGAAGAACTGGTGTGCTTTCTGCACTGATGGGGAATGCAGGGATTCAGGAGGTAAGAAGGGAGGAAAGAAGCATCTCATCTGGCTATTCAGAGACCTGGAATATTGTTTCAAAGAAAGGCAATACAGAAATTAAACCTTTTTTTTTTTTTTTTTGACAGATGGGACTCAAAGACAAGGAAAGAATGGATTTGTTTTTAACGATTTCAAGTAGAATTGAGGCTGTTCCTGCAATTGTTGGAAATAAAATTGGTTAGAAAATGATGTCAGCAGAGAGTGGGGACTGTGAACCAGGAAAATAAATGAGCTCTGAAATCACCTTCTATTTTATAAATATTGTTTCTGGAGCTGAGAAAATTGAGACAGATTATTCCTTTTTCTCTCTCCCAAGCCATGGGTGGAAGAAGCCCTGAGTATCCCATTTGGACCTTGTGAGGAGCATCTCATCTTGTCCTGGCGCGCTAAGTAGCTTTGTCTGCATTTAGACACACTCCATTTCCCTTTCAAGGACCACTATCAGCAGTAGCCAATTACAAACACACCTCATAACACATTATTGAGACACACCGCACGCAGATAAGCTGGAGAGATGTTTAATGATTGTACTGCATCGCGTCCATTACAATCTGTCCGCACTGCCGTAGGACAGAGGGGCCACTTCCTGTGTGTGAGTGTCTCTGTGTATGTGTGTTTATGAGCATTTCATTTTCATTGAGTCCTAATTAGACATAATTTGAGCCAAACCAGTTTATACTTTCAAGGAAGGAAAAAGGGCATCATTTCACATTGTGACAGGCTCCTTTGAAGCCTCAGATTCCTTGTCTTTGGTTTTCTAAACCCATCAGTGCTATTAGCAGCCTGGATTCATCTGCGAACAAGGAATGATTCATTTTCCGACTCAATGGGTGGTTTCTTTCTGTTATCTATTTCTCGTGGAGAGGCAAAAGGTGGGCAATTTAGAGAAATGTTACTTAGGCATTCACTTTCTCCACTTTTTCCTCTGCTGGTTTGGTTTTGCAGTTAGAGTTTGCTGGATTTTATTTTCTCTGCCATTTACCATTGCTGCTGGTTTGGAAGTAATCACCGCGTTTTGCCACAGTAACAGCTGCATTCCAGGCCTGGGCGGAGTGGAGGCTGATTTACAAAGCACAAGGCCTTCCCTTATGGTGTTGGGGGTCTGGGATCTGGGAGGGAGAGCACAGCCAGGCTCAGGGGACAGACCAGAGCCTTCATTTGTTGAGGCGGGAGCCTTAGAGTTTATCAGACCTGCTTGCTCCCTAGGTCTGAGGATACTGACCCTGGAGAGAGGAAGTTCCTTTCAAGAGTACTTAGCTGGTTAGTGGCAGAGCTTATCGGGAACCTGGCCTCTTGGCCCCTAATCCAAATTCCTTGCATTCTGTCTGTTCCAAACTGGCTTCTTTTGTGTGGCAAAATACAAACTCAGTAGGGAGCTGGGAGCTGCCAGCAGGGATGCTGGGTGCCTGCTGGACCCTCCAGCTGTGAAAACCATCCCAGAACTTGCAAATGATTAACACTTGTATAGCGCTTGTTCCCCAGGGAAACCCTTTCCATTCCAAAGAGTCTTCTGAAGGATAGCATGTGATTTCAAAGGATTATGTTATCAAAAGATTGTTCTTACCCTCATTCGTTTGGAAAACCTGAACGCCCAATGTTCCTACCAGTGTTGCCTTGCCTGAATTTTGTTCTTACAGCTCTGGGCTTTCTTTGACCACCTAGGAGAGGGAGGAGAGAACAAACTTTTGTGTTTGCCTTTAAGTCAGCCTGAAATGTTTTCAGCCAGATGGAAAACTAGGTTGGGTCTTCTAGAGCCCGTTGGTATAGTTGAGAGGGTGACGTGTCCAGCCTCCCAAAGTTGGAAAAATTTACTGTTCACACTTCATTCATATGTTCCTTAGTCCTTGGCAAGCAAATTGCTTTTGAAGAATTTACGTTCCCATCTGCCACTTCTATTAGTAAGGGTGATATTTGTGACTGATGTGGTGATGGTGGAGTCCTGAGGCCTTGGTGATTTAATGTTGCCCATCTGCAGCTTGAAACTTTGGGGTTCACATGGGGTCAGAGGCAGGAGTCTGGGTTTGGTATTTCCTGAAACACCGCCTGGCTGAGAGAGCCTGTGTTTGCTCACAGCCAGACGGATGGTGCCAAGTAGTGGCACATTCCTACTGTTACTTTTGCAGCCAGCAAGAGAAATGAGACAGGGCAGCCAACAAATTGGTATTTTGAAGAATCTGCTCTGTCTTTAGGTGTGAGTGTGGGTGTTGTTGTGGAGGCGGTGAGAGTCTGAGGCGTGGGGTACGATTCTATCCTAAAGAACCAGCTGTTCCCTGGTTAATGGTTATGGAAGACCAGATGCTAAAGGAGAAATAGGAGGAGAGGTAAAATGATCAGCACCATGGAAAGCACCATGTTTAGGGAAGCCGCCCTAGCAGCAGGGAGACTTGCCTCCTGTTTGTACCTTCCATACTCTGTTGATAATCTTCAGAGGAGCTGGGAGAAGGACAGCTGTTTCTTCTGGCACTTCTACTAATGGGAGACTGAAGCTTAAGGGGCGACTGGTTTGAAATGTTGTGGCCAGCTAGCAGAACAGGCAAACAGGATTTGCAGCATGATATAGTTTGTGCAAGAAAACCTCTCTTGCTTTCTGCTCTTGGATATTATACAAGAGCAACAAGGAGAACATTTTTTTTTTAATCTGAAAATGTCATTTTCAGTGGAATTAGAGAATAATCTGTGGAATCTGAAGTATGTGCTGCAAGGGCTGGCTGCCGGAGCAGCTGGGTTTGGGAGAGACCACTGAAGGAGTGTGTGTGTGTGTGTGTGTGTGTGTGTGTGTGTGTGAAGAGGCTTAGAAGAGTGGCAAGAGGGCCTCTGGGCAGCAGGTGGCTGAGAGTGCCAGCAAAGTGCGTGACCTGGAGGTGTAGGGGCATCCTGATGAACCCCAGCCATGTCCCTTATTTGCAAATACTGGGCAAGGATTGGCATGAGCAGAACTGAAGAAAGGTGCCTCCCAAGTCTCTTTTGCTTCAAAGAAGCAGAGGAGGTGGGTTAATACAAAGAATACTCCAGGGAGGGATATTTGTAGGAAGTAATATCTGTGGTAGTAGAAAAAAAGTCATTCCTCCCTCCCTTCTTTCCTTCCTTCCATTACATGTTTCTTGAGGTATAACATACATACAGTAAGGTATACAAATATTTTTTAGGTTGCCAAGATTTGTACACATGTGCCTTTATGTAACCACCACCCAGATCGAGATCTGGAGTGTTTTAGGCACCCCAGAAGTCTCCCTGTGCCTCCTCCCAGTCCTTACCCTCCCACAAAGAGAACTTTCTTTTAACAACGAAAAGCTGTCCTGGTCCTTCCTCCTATCCTACAGGAACTTTCTGCAAAAAACTGGTTCAAGAAAGTCCACCTAGCACAATGATAAGTAACAAAAGAGAAATGGAGAGTGCTGGCAAAATAGAAGCAAAGATATTATAGCAAAAAGTGTCAGCAGTAGTCACAAAAATTAAGGAACCCCCAAATTGGGAACATTCCCGGGAAAATATTCTCAGGGAGCAGATGAAGATTGCAATCAAGTTATTTCACAATGAATTTAAAGAACTCAATGAAGCAGTCATTTCTATGAAGAAAAACTACAAAGCAGAGACAAGAATTCTGGAAGGGATGACAGGATGGTAAGAGGTAGGGAAATGTGAGCTGTCAGTACTCAAGGAGGAAAGAGGAGAAAAAAGGCAAACGTATCTCAGAAATGGAGATAAAGTTGGAAGGATCTCAAGGGAAAATAGACACCGGAAAATACAGTGTGGAACACAGACAATAGAAATAAGAAAGGTGAATAAATGCAATGGAAATAAGGGAAGAATTCATAAAGATTAGAAAGAAAATGGTAGATATAGAAGACAAGAAATGGAAATTTAGCATAAGTGTAAATTTAGTCCCTGAAGGAAAACACAAAATAATTGAATAGAACAAATATTTAAAGTATAAATTAGGAAAACTTTCAGGATATAAAAGAAGACTTAAATCTAAATGTTACTAAGGGAAGTTAACACCAAGGTATAGCCTTGCAAAGTTTTATACATTAAATATAGGGAATAATTCCCTCCCTCCCTTTCTTCCTTCCTTCCTTCCTTCCTTCCTTCCTTCCTTCCTTCCTTCCTTCCCCCTTCCTCCCCTCCCCTCTCCTCCCCTCCCCTCCCCTTTCCTCCCCTCCCCTCCCCTCCCTTCCCCTTCCCTTCCCCTCCCTTCCCTTCTCTTCCCTTCCCTTTCCAGCAGGGCAGAGGGTGAATGTGGAGGGGGCACACATAGAAAGTGGCTAGAATGACCTGGAGACTAGTTACAGGGGACAAATAGTACAATTAATACAATTATTGTATTAATTTATTGAGCAAGTAAATAAATATAGAGAGGGTAGTAGGACCCATGTTTTTCACTGTTTGAGAAGAGATTTATAAACATGTAAAGAAGGAAGGCTAGAAAGAACCTGAGATGCTGGACTGGAATTTGAAGCGTCAATATGTGTGAATATACTTACATACACTTCCTAACTCATTCCAGTGAGATGGCCCAGAAGCAGTGGGACTACAGTAGTCCTGAGTGCCCACTAAGGTTTATAAATACTGTCCTCCACTAAAAATTACCGGGGCTCCTCAGAGAGATGGCTGACTTAAGGGGTGGGGCAGAGAGAGTAAGAAATGAACCTGAAATGTTCTGTTTTACCAGAAAGTCAGGAAAAGATAAGAAAATGTCAAGGACACAGAAGTCAGCTTGAAGTTTCCATGGGCCAAAATGAGGACAATAAGAGCATGAATATCGGATTACAATCTATTGACTAAAATAGGAATCCATGAGTTCATACTGTTACAAATGAATGAATGAATGAGTATATAAATAGATAAGTTAGTAAATAAATAAGTGGGGAGAAGTCTCTTCCTTACAGTAGAGTGCCAATGATAAATGTAGATGGAATGGTGGAAATAGATATTTACCACTTGGCATCTATCATAACGGTAGTTGAAACAGGCAGGAGTTGTCCAAGGATGCTAAGTTATGGGGGTGGAGGTTTCTTATGAGCAGCAGTATATTGGTACACTATTGGAATAGCCTCCCACAAAACTGTAATCAACTACAATGGAAAGATGGTGAATTGTTGGTGGTGAAACCTGGCAGGCACCACTTTGACCAGATGATCAAACTTAACATCATTTGGTGGTAGGATGGTTTGACATAGGGTGCCCTGGATGTGATGCACTAACACAGCATCTTTTCTGTTGTATTTCTGCCTAACATGCATGGCTTGTTTCTGGTCATGAGGAAATGTAGGAGGGGCCCAGACCCTACAGAATGAAGGCCTATAACTTGTTTGAGACCTTTAAGGACTTGAGACACAGAGAAAGACTGAAGAGCCATTCCGGACTGGAGCAGACTGATGAGACATTACAGCTAAATGGAATGTGTGTTAGTGGATAAGATCCCAGACCAGGAAGAGAAAGGAGGCATTGTTATAGCAGTTGGGGAAATTTGAGTGGGTCTGTGTGTGGGACTGTGCTAGACCAGTGTTTATGTTTTGACTTGGAGAGCTGTATAGTGGTCATATAGGAGAAGGGTCCTTGTCTTTGGGAGGCATACACTGGAGTGTTTAGAGATGATAGACATCATGCCAAAAGAAAAATCCTTGTTTCCAGAAATGGGTAAAATACAGTTAAATGTCATCATCTCAAGACTTGGCATAGAGGGGGTGTAAACATTTGTATTGTTCTTGCAACTTTTTTTTTTTAGATCCGAATTGCTTCAAAAATTAACAAAAAGATCATGAAAAAGAATAATAAATGAAAAGATGGGGTGTCTGGGTGGTTCAGTCAGTTGAGTGACTCTTGATTTTGGCTCAGGTCATGATCCCAGTGTCATGGGATCGAGCCCCACATAAGGCTCCACGCTGAGCATGGGGCCCTGCTTGAAATTCTATCTCTCTTTCCCTCTGCTCCCTCCCCTGATTGCGTGCTCTCTCTCTCTCTCTCAAATAAAATTAAAAAAAAAAAAAAAGAATAGTAAGTAAAAAGAAAGAATTTGTTGGGAATAGAGGCAAAGAAATCAAGTTACTTAGGGGGACAAAAATATCAGGCTGGTCCCAGTTTCCTCTGCAGCAACATTTAATACCCTAAAGACAGTGAAACATCTGAAAGATAAGCAAGGAAAGAAAGTGTGAGCCAAAATTTATATCCATCCTTGCTGTCTTTTAAGTATAAAGAGTTTTGAGCATGCGATAACTCAGGGAATATTGTTCCCATGAGCCCCTACTGAGCAAACTAGTAGAGGATGAACTTCAGCCAGCGAAGAGAAGACTGAGGGTGAATGCTGAGTATTTCCAACCGTCAATCTACACTAAAACTAAGACTAAAATAAATAGAAGCATTAGAGCGACAGAGGAGAATGTAAATGTTCTGATGATGACAAAATGACACAACTAACAAATATGGGAGGTGGGGGGAGAGTAAATTCCCTGAATGCCTCATTCTATAATAACAGGGACTCAAAGGATATAATTTAGAGCTGACAAAAGAAGTAATATAAGCATAATTATATTTAACAATAAATGGCAAACATTAGGAAAGATAATATTATTGACCAAAATCAGGTGGTAGAAAAGAGACACAGCATAGCCAGAGTAAATGGTGCCCGGGGGCTTGCTTATGTAACGTGTTCATCGTCTCCCTCCCTGCGTGCAGCTGCCACTGTGTTAACATTTCCATGCACTTTCAAAATTGGCATCCAGGGATGTGTGTGTGTCTCTCTCTCCCCACCCCAACCATGCCTTTTCTTTGCCTCTATAGAAAGAAGTGAGGGGGAAGAAGTGAAAATCTACCAATTTTATCTTTGCTTCCAGTACAGGATTAATAAATCATGTCTAAAGACATAGGTTAAGATTATTATATAATGTTGTAGTTATGAATACAACCACCAGAATAAAAACATGAACCCTCCCAAAACAGTCACACAGGAGAAACAATCATAGAAGGACTAAAAATAATGCCAAGAAACCAGAAACATAAGATAAAATGAGAACTAGGAGCAAACCTGTTTGTCGTGGTGCTAAATATAAATGAGTTTAACTCACCTTTTAAAAAGGGTTTCAGATTGGATCACAAATCAACAACCCAATCCGGTGTTGTTTATGGAGATGCCCCTCAAGTAAAATGATGCAGGAAGGTTGGAAATATAGGAAGGATAAGTGAAGGAAAGTGAGGAAAATACAGAAATAGAAAGTAGTAATTAGGAGTTTGCCTCAAACAAAGGAGAATTCAGGTTAAAATGCATTAAATGACATAAAGGAACTTCATAATGCTAATGTGTACATTTCACAATGGAAAAAAAAAAGCAGCAACATTGAAAGAACAAATTTCAGGAGATGCATGGAAGAAATAGACCAAAGCACACTTGTAACAGATCGCTTTCATTTACATGTTTCAATCTCCAGATAACTAGACAAAGAATAAAAATCAATATTGAAGACCTAATTAACATAATAAAGAAGATCCATTTGATAAATAGCAAATCCTGTGCACTAAATGAAGAGAATGCATCTTTCAAGGGCCCATGATACACTCACAAATATTGACCATCTATTAGGGGACAAAGAAAACTTCAGTAAATCCCAGCAGGCAGAAAAAAAAAAAATACAAGCAGTGTTCTTTGATACAATTAAGCTAGAAATTAATACTAAATCAGAAAAGCAAAATACCATTATGCTGAATGTAAAATCAAATCAAAACAAAACAATACAAAGCAAAACACTTAATGCATAACTTAAAGAGGAAAATAAAAAGTGAAATTGCAGATTTTCTGGAAAACAATGATTAACGAAAACACTGTCAGAACAGATGTGCTATGGCTAAAGCAGTACTCAGAGGAAAAATGGTGGTCTTAAATATTTACACAAAAGAATGGTAATATGAATTAATCATCTAAGTTGAGGAGCTATAGTGGAATAAAACAGATTATAGCAGAGGGAAAGCAGAAGAAAGAAATAGATAAAAGTAAGAATTAATGACTTAGAAAACAAAGGCAGTTGAAATAAATTTCAAAGCTGGTTTTGGGGAAAAATAACAATGAAATAGATAAACAACCAGTTAATCTAATCAAGAGAATGTGGGAACAAATGCAGACACATAAAATAAATGATATGTGGGAAATGACATAAATAGGAAATTAAAGGAATCGTAAGAGACTACTTGACTCAGCTCTATGCAAATACATTTGAAAGCTAAACGAATTAGATTATTTTCCAAGAAAATATATTTTACTCAACTGACCCCAGTAAAGAATCCAAAATTTCCAAAGTGGAAATTAAAAAATAAAAAACAAAAAAACCCCCCAAACTTTCAAACAGGTATACCCTGCCCCAGAGAAGAAATCCCCGTTCTAGATGGTTTTATAGGGAAAGTTCTAGCAAGGAACAGACAATTCCAATACGTTTCAGAGCATAAGCAAAGATAAAGAAACAGTTACCAAAGTCTGACAAAAAAGGCACAAATAGAAAACCAAAGACTAATCATTACCGTTATGAATATCAATTCAAAATTCAAAAAAAATTTAGCAAGACAACTTTAGCAATACATTTGAATACATATGTCATAATCAAGAGGGTTTTATTCCTAGACTGCAGGTATGGTTCTGCAGCAGTGAACATTAGAAAAAAATAATAATGGCTGTCTTCATAGATTCTGAGAAGGACTTTGAGAAAGTTAAAGGATCATGTTTTAGTAAAAAAAAAAAATACACATAAGAAAACAGGGCAGCTGGGTACTTTCTTAACATGCTAAATATACATCCACCTCAGACTAAAAGCCAGCATCAGGCTTAATGGGGAAACAGCAAAAGAATTCTCATTGAAGTAAAGAACAGGAATCTGCACTGTTAGTACCAGGATTTGTCTTGCACTGGTGATGCTTACCAATACAGTAGACAAGAGAAATCAGTTCGGAGAGAGAAGTGCAGAGGAGGTGAGGGCCACTACATGTGCAGGTATTGAGGTTGCATGGCTGGAGAACATAAGAGAAATCACTGGAAAACTATTTCAGATAAAAAAGAATCCCCAAAAACAACAAAGTGCAAAAATTAGTACACAGAAATGAATACCTTTTGTATATACAGACATAAAAACATAACAGTTATTATAACATATTATTATAACATAAAAAATATAAAACAATGATGAATTTGGCAAAAAAAGATATGTAGAACATGTAAGTAGGACGTGTAAGAATATTTAAAAGCATTATGGAAGGATAGGAGCTGTGAGCAAATGGAGCGATATATCATGTTCATGGATAGAAAAACAATGTATGGATGTCATTCTCTTTAATTTGTAAATTTAATGCAATCTATTTTTTTTTCTTTTTTAAAAATGCATATTTACTTATTTTGAGAGAGAGAGCAAGTACACAAGCAGGGAAGCAGCAGAGAGAGAGGGAGAGAGAGAATTCCAAGCAGGCTTTGTGCTGTCAGCGGAGAACCTGACGTAGAGCTCGAACTCACTAACTGTGAGATGGTGCCCTAAGCTGAAACCAAGAGTCAGATGTTTAACTGACTCAGTTACAGGCGCCCCCGTAAATTGAATGCAATCTAAATAAAAGTACCAGAAGTCCTTTTAAAAAAGAAAATCAGGTATGTTTATTTTAAATTTCACATAAAAAATTAAATAAGTCAGTCAGAGAAAGACCGATACCATATGATTTCACTCATATGTGGAATTTGAGAAACTTAACAGAAGACCATGGGGGAAGGGAAGAGGATAAAAATACTTATAGAGAGGGAGGGAGGCAAACTGTAAGAGACTTTTAAATACAGAGAACAAAGTGAGGGTTGATGCGGGGGGAGGGGGGGTTGCGGGGGAGAGGGGAAAATGGATAATGGGCACTGAGGAGGGGACCTGTTGGGATGAGCACTGGGTGTTGTGTGTAAGCGATGAATCATGGGAATCTACCCCCAAAACCGAGAGCATGCTGTATACACTGTATGTCAGCCAACTTGACAATAAATTATACTAAGAAAAAAAAAAAAAAAGAACAGTCAAAAAAATTCTGAAAAAGAAAAACAATATGGGAAGACTGGTCCTACTAGATACTGGAACTTATTATAGTGCCTTATTTATTGAAAAAGAGTTATAGGCACATACACAAATAGTTAACAGCAACAAAATATATAAATAGATCCAAATGCATATGATCATTTAGTATTCTATAAAGATGGCATTTCAAATCACTGGAGGGAAAGTTTAAATATGTACTATTGGGATAACTGGTTGCTCTATGGGGTAGAAACAAAATTGGATCCATACCTCACACTGTATATACACTAGGATAAAATTCAAAATGAAAATAAGATCTAAATGTAAAAACAAAACTATAAAAGTACCAGAAGGTAGCACAGAGGAGGCTTTTCTAACCAAATGTAAATCCAGAATCCATAAAAGAAAAATCTGGTATTATATGACTCGATAAGAATTGAAAGAAAAAAATAACAACAAAATCACCCTGACTAGGAAGAAAAAAATCTATATAAACTGAGAAGAAAAATGACAAAGGACTAATCGTCTTAGTAGATAAAGAACTCCGAAGAGTCATTTCAGTCATTTCAGCTTCAAAGCATTTCAGCCTGATAAAAAAAATAGGCAAAGAATATAACCAGACAATTCATAGAAAAAGAAATATGAATGTTCATGTCCTAAGTATGTTAAGAGATATGCTCAGTCTTACCTCATAACAGTCAAATTAAAACTGAATGCAAATACCGTATTTTATCTATCAGATTGCCAAGTGAAAAAAAAAGCTAAGATATAGAACAATGTGTATATGTTACTAAAAGATGATGGAGCGGGAGTGGGGCAGAATTAGAATGTATTTAATTTTGCATCCATATGCGTAAGGAGTTCTGGAAGGCTATACAGCAAAATAACAATGGTTTGCCTTTAGGGGTGGTGATGGACTAGGGTTGAAGGGAGACTTTTCATTGTATACCTTTTTTAAAAAAACAAACATGTAAATGCATTTTAAAAAGGGGATTAGTACAGTGACAGGATTCTGACATATTTACTGGTATATTTATGTCACAAGATGATGCATGCCCCCTTGTCCACCACCTACAGAAAAGGGTACAAATGCCAAATGTAATTTGTTCAAATCCTTTCCTCCCTTAATAAGCCATGAAGGATAGAGGCAGAGCTCCTCAGAGTCCACTACGAGTTTTTTAGGTAAAATCAGCATCATCTCGAATCACTAACTTTTATTAGGCACTGGAGCGTTTGTTTGCAGAATGCAGTGCCTTTGCTGAGTGTGCAGTTTCCATCTCCCTTGACGATTTGGTGTGGATCTGGATCGAGTGTTAGATGCTTGTTTTGCAGCTTTTTAATAGAGATGTAGAATGGTGATTGATACCAGCTTGAGATTACTCAGTTGGCTATTATGATGTAAGTCTGAGCAGCTCCTACATACGGAGCATAGGACATAACATGGTGGAAGTGAATGGATCATAGAGACTGACTCGTGAAAGTCCCTCATTTCACTGGTGAGGAAACACTCCAGCCCAGGTAGAACGTACTCGGCTGGTCAGTGGTGAGCTGGAGCTAGAACCTGAGGCTGTCCCCTGGGACCTGCCAGCTCTGGGTTCTTCACATCTGCCTGTTTCCCATGATCACAGAGGTCTTGGCTTGGTCAGTGCACTGTTACTGTGTGCACAGCACAGTATTGGAGAGTCTCATAGTAGGGGGGTGAGTGCCACTTGTGTTAGTATGCTTGGATGTGACCAACAGGAAACCTGACCTGTATGGGCTTACACAAAGGAGGAATTAGCTGACAAAGCTGAAAGTTCCAGTAAACATCCTTGGTTTCTCTCTGTAACCAAAACCCTATTTTATTTTCTCATAGCCCATAACACTCTTCAAAGGTGTCTCCTTGGATTTATTTATTTGGTAGCTCCATGACAGCAGGATCCTCTTCTGGCTTGTCTACTCTTGTATTTCCCATGCCTAGAGCACATTTTAGCTGTTCAGTAAATACTTGTGGGAGGTAATTCTCTGCCCTTGGGATGGAAGGTGGAACAGGGAGTATGCACAAGGTCTGAGTCTCCCAAAAGACACTGATGTGGCAATGGACGCTAGGGGCCATAAAAACTGGAGTCCACTGCACCGCAGAGACCTTCAGTCTTTAGCTTTCTTCTCTTGTTTCCTAGAAGATATCTTCACTGTTCATGTGTTCCTTTCCACTGGATTTGACTCAGGAAGGCAGGGAGAAGCTTCCGTAACTATGATTAGTTATCCTGTCTCACATGACCAGAAGGGCCCTGAGACCACCCAGCCCTGTATAGAGCACAGGAAACTTTACCCTAAACCTTCCCCAGCTAGAGGATCGTGACTGCTTCTTTTTGGTTTAGAATGAGGATAATGCTGATTATGTGTGGTCTCATAGTAAGAAAGGAGGAATACGGTTTTAGGAAGATGCTTTCAATGGGACACAGACAGACATAGGACAGGAATCCAATGTGGGAGATCCAGAATCCTGAATTATCTTCAGAGACCAGGGTCTACCATTGCCACACCTCTCCACTTAGGTCAAGTTGTGCCTTGGCCAATGGTGGTGGTGGTTACCATCTTCCCTGTGTGTACATTTGGATGGTTTTCAGACAGGTTTTCATGCAGGGCATGTGTTATTTGCAGACTCTAATTTGAAAGCACAGTTGTCTTTGGTTAGTTGTGTGATGATCTTGGGCGAATCATTTAATTTCTTACTCTCAGATTACGAGGTAATAGCACCGTCTTCCCTGTGTATCTCCCAGGATTGATGCGAGCATTACGAGACAAAGCATAGACAGAAGCCTACCTTTTCATGACCTTGTTTTAGTTCCATAAAGTTGTAGATCTTAAAGATCTTCTTAGACTTAGAAGGAACCAAAGTGACAAGAGGTTTGGTCAGGGTCCTATGCTTAGCTACTGAGAGAAAACTTTCCCGGCCTCTCTGGGCCAGGTACTGTGGTAAGGAAACTAATGCCCCCTCTCCTCAACCTTCCCTCCCTCCCTCCCTCCCAAAGATGTCCTCTCCTAATTCCCAGAAACTGAATATGTGCCCTTACATGACAAAGGGGAGTCAAGTTCCTAATCAGTTGACCTTAAAATAAGGAGAGGAGCCTGGATTACCCAGGTGAGTCCAGTGTAATCACAAGTGGAGGAAGGAGGCATAAAAGGGGCTCAGAGTGATTCAGGGTGAGGACTCCATCCTCCGCTGCTGGTTGGAAGGTGGAGAGGGAGGGAAGAAGCCAAGGAATACAAGCAGCTTCTAGAAGCTGGGCAAGGGAAGGAGACCGACTCTTCCCTAGAGCCTCCAGGGGGAACACGCCCTTGCCGACAGCTTGATATTTAGCTTTACCTAGACTTGTGTTAGACTTTTAACCTACAGAACTGTAGGTAAATAAACCTGCATTGTTCCATGTTACTAAGTTTGTGGTAATTTGTCCAGCAGCCCTGAGTACAGGCACCATTTCCCCTATTTTACAAATGAGAAAACGAGACAGAGAAAGGTAGAGACTTTTTCTAAGTCATAAATCTCAGCTACTTTGGGAACTTTTTCTAGAGAAAGGAGTTGGTGTGTCGAGTGTATTCAATAACTGCTATGGGAGATAGTCTGGAGGAGATTAGGATATCAAATAGATGGTCTTGGAAAGACACCTTCCCCTCCTTCTAGCTAGCCTGCTTTCTACCCATAGAGGGTCAAGAGTTTTAAAATTATTTTTCAGTGACCTAGTATAATCATTATTGTCCTGATAAGTAGGCAGGTTGACTTTTTTTTTTACCCCCCCCCCCCCCAGACCCCCCAGGACCAAAGAACATTTTAGTGGGAGAGTAAAAAGTATAAAGTCAGGGCAGAAACCTTTTTTTTTTTTTTTGCATAAATGGAAGTGGACACTTTGTTGTCTTTCCTTTCTAAGGATGATTTCCCCTGTGCCCAATTAGCTCTAGGTAGGAAGGGAGTAGCTTAATGCAGAACCCACGCTGTGTCAAATACTCAGCTTGCAATTGTTCTGTTGTTGGGGCTGATACGTATTTGTTAGTGTATCTGGACCAAGGTTGCAATTCATAGACATTGAATGCTGGGTGGGGCCCTAGTGGTCACTCTTCCTGGTTGTATCTGTGTTGATGACATTAAGCTATTAAGGGGACAAATGTCTACCAAGATTAAGTCACCTCTGTGTTGTCTCAACTATTTATGCTGCTTTAAGTCAGCACGTAATTTGTACTCTTAGTGACTCAGCTAGAATATACTCATTGATTCCACTGAGACTTGACATTTGCCTGGTGGCTCTTTTTTTTTATCAGCTCTTGGTCTCTTCCTCATTTTAATCTTGCTATTCCTTGGCTCTGACCTTGTACCTGGTCCAATCCACTCACCGGAAAGACAAACCACTAAGGCTAGAAAGGATAAATAGCCTGCATGGGGCCTAATATCACTGGGCAGCAAGGGGGCCAGAGCCTACCTTCTCCCAGTCCCGCCCTTGCCCCCACCCAGCACATCCCCTACCGCAAATCTATGTAGGAACATCATTGCTGGACCAGTCTCAAAACCAGCCACGTGTTCTTTGGGAAAATTACTTAATCATGAATTTATTTTTTTTAATCATGAATTTCTATTCTCTGTATGCTCAATAGAGCAGAGAAGAAGCTGAGACACCTGGAGAACGGTGAAGTCTGGCATGTGGAATAAAATGGATCAAGGGAGACCCAAGGCCATCCTATTTGCCAGAGTAGAGAGGGTGATTGAGGGCACCTGGCCACAAGTTGCCCATGTGCATATGTTCTATGGCTCTCTGATCATACAATTAGCTTTGGCCTACAAATGGGGCCAGGTCAAAGCCCACAGCCGGGTAGATCTTATTGTTCCAAAAACAGATGTGAATTACCTGCATTCAGTGGGTTTCTAGACAATCAGCGTGCTTGAGAGGGGTTTCTCGAGTCCTGCTTAGGGTAGTTGAGCCCTGGATATGGAATAACCTGGCAGCTTTACTGTTCTGTGCTCACGGATGTTTTTCTTTATAAGAGGCTGCAAGTCTGCAGAAGTTTTTCAGGCCATTTACATTCAACACCTGCTGAATGCTACAGAAATAAAATGATGTATACATGATAGATAATAATAAGAGATACAGCACTTGTCATTTGTTAACAGTGCTATTCATTATTCTTTGCAGCAGCGTGGTGTGATAGACTCACGTTATCCTCCTCTTGAAGAGGAGAGACACAGGCACGGTGTGTGGGAATCGGCATATCACATCTTTGCTCTCTGCTGGGGATGTGCAGTTCCGGACTCCCTTGGCACTGCTTGGAGAGGTGGTGTGGCCTCTCCTCCAGGCTGGCTAATAGGATCTTAAGTCCCTGGTCCTGGAAGAGCCTGGCCAGGCTCTCAGGTGTTGCGTCTCCCTTTCCAGTTGCTTGAGCTATAAGTCAGAGAAGCCATCCCAAACCAGCTCCTGCAAAATGAGACTCTTGCAGGGTTCCAGAAGTGTGGTCCTGGAACCCAGGCCTCCTGCAGAGTTGGGAGCCCTGGAACAGTGCTTTCTCCATCTCCTCCTTTTCTTCTCCACTTTATTTGGCTTTATTCTGCTTTTGTAGCAGATCAGCCTTCTCTGCTCCTCAGCTCACATAGTGGGCAGGAAAGTTATACTGCCAGCCGTACAGGGCTCCCTTGTCCTCTCCCTTGTCCCTGACCTGCTCTTAAGTTCTAAGGTAAAAGACCCCAGTGGGTCCAGCCCCAGACAAGAGCCATTCCTAGTCCCCTAAGCCATGGCTGAATCATGTGGCACAAACATGACATCCCAGAACGTCCTGCCCTGTGCATACTTGTGGGGTAGTTAAGGAGGTCTTTGCAAGATGAGTAATCATCTAAAAGATGACCAGATGCTGGTGACTGATCACTACGTTTTATATTCATGACATTGTACATTCACTCCTTTGAATATATATAGTGATAGGAGACTCATTGCTTGAGACAGCTCAGACAGCTAGGATGCTTCTTTATACTGAGCTGAAATAGGCATCCAACCCTAAGTTTACTCCTTGTAGCCACAGCAGGATCTTTATCTTTCTTCTTCATGACGGGTCTTTGGAGGCACCCTGTTAATTAACTCTCTAACCATTCTTCCTCTGACACATGTCTGAAACCCAGCACGTTCCTGGTTGCCCTCCTGAATATGATCCGTTTTGTCTGTATCTCTCTTAAAATGGAATTCCAAGCCTAGTATCAAATCCCCACTCATTCTAGATCTTTTTCTGGGAGTAGCCTTGGGGCAGGTGGAAGATGGTCTATATGAAGACTTGGCAAATTTTTCATTAAAGGACCAATTAGTAAATAATTTGGCTTTACAGGCCATATGATCTTTGTTGCAGCTACTCAAGTAGCTTTCTGGTGTAGCATGAAAACAGTCACAGGTAGTATGTAAACAGGTGAGTGTGGCTGTGTTTCCATACATCTTTATTTATGGATGCTCTAATGTGAATTTCGTGTAATTTTCATGTGTCACCAAATACTTTTCTTTTGACTTTTTTTTCCCCGAACCATTTAAAAATGTAAAAACTGCTCTTAGCTCATCTGTCACATAGGAACAGGTGATAGGTTAAGTCTGGGTGGTGGGCCACATTTTGCTGGCCTCTAGTCTGTGTCCTGTAAATAAAGTCCCTCAGTCAAAACAAATACAGTTCCTTTTACCCAAGCCTGAGATACCACCACTGCTGAGGGAGGAAAACATTGCCCTCTGCAGAAGAGGGGAAGGGAGGCCAGAGGATCTGTTGAAAAATACTTCTGGGACAGGTAATAACAGTCTTTGCAACTTTAGTATGAATTAGTACTAATGACTTCCCTTTGTAAAACACTTGCCAGTTTGTAAAACATGCATTATTTAATTCTGTCCTCCCAACACCTGTGAGGTAGATATTTTAATACCTACCTTCACAGATGAGGAGGAAGCCTTTGCTCCAATAGAGGAGGAGGGGTGGGTAGGCTCGAGATCTTGGTATCTGGAAATGATGGCAACTTGAGAAGACAGGTTGGAGGCCTTGAGGGGATGGAGGGTGAGCACCCCTACCTGCCTCGTGAGTTTGCCCGTGGCATCCCTGTTGGCAAGCAGGTGTTCTCTAGACCAGACTTGTTTTCTCCACACATAACTGGCGGGCGTTGAAGAGGGCAGTACAGGACCTGAGATGGTCAGGTTCCTTGAACAGACTTCAAGGTATATTCAGCTCGCCCCTCCCCCCCACCCCGGCTCAGGCTGGGAAGGCCCTTGAGAGTGAGCTCTCTCTGTTCTCTTTCAGGTATAAATAAGATCTGCATAGTTGGGATGGAAGGAGCATGCTGGCTGCTTGTTATTTCTGGGACCCCTTGCATGAAATACAGGCTCCCTAGCATCACCTGTCAGATCTGGCAGTTTTTGTTTCATTAAAAATAAAACAGAAAGCCCTCTAAGCAATGGCATTAAAGAACATCTGGAAAATAACCCTTCTACTTTCCCAGGGAAGATGTCAGTACGTCCAAGGCAGGATTGATGAAAGAATTTTAGAAGCAGTCAAGAAAAGAAAATGGATCAGGCTTTAGGGAAGTTGGCATAAGAAGTGAGGAGGGAGAAAAAACTGAACCAAAGAACGTGTCTGTCTTCAAAAACAATGGTTCTGGTGGCTAACTCTTAACAGCTGATCTTGCTTGATTTGTTGTGGTCCAGGCTGACTATTCTAGCAGACAGTTATAAATACTTTTTTCTTCTTGAGCCAGTTAGCAAGCAATTAAGCCTTTTTGACATGAACATCAGTGTGCCAGTTGGTATTGTGGGGGATTCAGAAGAAGCAGACGGCATGGCCCCTGTGGCTCGTCAAGCTCAAGTCCGGCAGAGGGAAGGGACCAGTAAGTCCTGCATCAGACAATGAGAAGGCTAATCAAGTATTGGGCTGGGGTTGAGACTACAGAAGCTGAAGGGAAAGAGAGGGGTCATGGTAGCCTAGAGTCGTTAGCAGAGGCTTTCAAATAGAAAGGGGGACTTCCTAGAATTTAAACCAGTGGAGAAAATTAAAAAGATATTTAAGGAAGAGTAAACAGCTGGCCACAAGGTACCCCTCCCCTCTGCCAACCACACTCCCCACCCATGACCTTGCCTCATCATTCCTTGAGAAGTTTGAGCCTGTTCAATCTGAGTTCATCTTTCCTCTCCCAGGCTTTCAAACCTTCTGGCATCTACATCCACCTTTTCCCTTCTTATAACAATGAAGGACGCCCCCACCCCACCCCCACCGCCTACCTAAGGTCAGCTCCTCTACTCGTTCTCAGGATCTCATCCCCTCCTGCTCTTGTCGTAGATATTGCCCTTCCAAAGCTAGCTCACCTCTCCCAGCCCTCCAAATCCTCTTTCATTTCAATAGATGGTTTTCCCATTAGTGTACAAACATGTCTGGTATCACCTATCTTAAAAATAACCCTGTCTAACTAAGCATTCCCCCTTGTGTTGGTCAGCCACATCCATGATGATGCTGCAGAACAAATAACCACAGCATCCGAGGGGCATACAAGAAGCATTTGTGTTCTTGCTCATTGGCCTGTGGGCTGGCTAGGGTTCCACAGATCCAGGCTGGGTTCCACGTCGTGGGTTGCACTTTAGTCTGTGCCACATATTATTCATCCTCCATCATCCAGAGGCTGCCCAAAGTATGTTCTCCTTGTGGACGAAGACAGGAGCCAAAGACAGCAAGCCCAATCAGGCAAGCACATTCAAGCCCTTGTTGAGGGCACAGCTGTACTTCTTATTGGCCACATCATGTCAGATATCCAAGCCCAACGTCAGTGGGGTGGGAAATAACACTCCCTCCCAGCATGAAGATTGAGAGAGGGAGCAAATGCTTGCTGAAGATTAAAATACCATATTCTTTCCTCTTTGGTGCCTTTGTTCTAGTTCTCTGGATAGCCAGACTTTTAGAAAAGGGTTGCCCACACACGGTGTCCCAGTTCCTCATGCCCCTTGCTCTCTTCATCTCCAGTGGCTCTGCCACAACCACTCCATCTAGCCCCATCTTGTCAAGGTCACCGACATCATCTGTACTGTCAAAGTCAGTGGATGTGTTTCCACCCTTGTCTTCCTCCGCTGAGGGGGTCACTCTCTCTTTCTGGAATTCCTTTCTTTTGGGTTTTACCCCTTCAGCAGCACTTGGTTTTCCTCCTCCCTCCCTGATTCCTCTGCCCCCCGCTTAGTGGTGGCATTTCTGATAAGGTGGTCTGGGACTCCTCTTTGCTTACTCTCAACCCCATTGCTGTTCACAGAGTTTGAATACCACCTCTATGATGGTGACTCCTGAATATATGTCTTGAACACAGGGACCTGAGTCGTAGCCTCCTCTACTATTTTAGCTGTCTTAACATCGCTGTTTGGATGCCATGATCATGCCCAAACTCAACACATCCAATTGGAATTGTTTTTCCCTCTATTGTTTGCCCCTCAATGTCCTCAGCCTCAGCTGTAGAGGTCCTAAACAGACCGCATTGGCACCTGCCTCAGATTCTTTGTAAAGTCTCTTTCTTATGCTTGAAATGTTTTTTGCCCTTCTTCTCCTGACCCCTGCACCCCTTCCCATGGCTGGTGTCTGGTCATCGTCCTGGCCATGTAGTCAAATGTCACTACCCTGGAGAAGCCTTCCTTCACCATTCATTCTGAATGAGGCCGCATTCTCCATGCTGCCTCATTTTTTAATGTTTCCTACCAGTTAGCATAATTGGTCATTCTTTTGTTTGTTCTCTTGGGGGTTTTCTGTCTCCCTGAGTAGAACGAACACTTCTTAGCAGGCTCTGAGTAAATATTTGTTGAATTAATGAATTCGAAAGGCCCTTTGAGATTGTCTAGCTCACTGTTTGCCAGCCTGCAGGCCATGGACCCCTGGAGGACTGTGGAATTATTACCCTGGGTCCGAGGATCCGTAGTACACCAATCATTGCTTTGCTGTTGGACAACCAAATAATAAATCTCACTCACAGGTATACTACTGTTTTTCAGATGATAGTATTGTAATGAATAAAGTACAAATTCATTTGAAGGGATTATTAAATTCATAGGGCTATTTTATCTCACCTGTGAACATAATTTGTATAACTTCTATCTTTATAGCTGTAACCACAGCTGCAGAAGGATGAAGGTGCTTGCTCAAGGTCACATTCTTCAGCAGTAGAAAGGCCTGGAGGGGGTGGAAAGGAAAGGTCAAGGGCCTGGGGAGCTGTATAGCCTGGTGATTAAGAGCACGGCTGTGAGGCACATCCTCTGAGGGTACCTGCTTCAGAGGGGTGGTCCCATGCCCATGGGCCTGAGCCGGTTTGTGTGGTTGAAAGGCTGTGCCTTGGAGGGTAGTAGCAGGTGTAAGGGGCGAAGAGCTGGTGACTCTTTGTTCCTAAAAACCAAGGGTTAGCCTGGAATAGGTGAGTCCAGAGATGTTGGGATGCAGTGAAGGCCTGGTGGCCCGGGTAGGGGGTGGGGTATCAGAGCAAATGTCACATGTAGGCACTTCAGTTAGAGCAGCATCAGAAAAGCATGAGAGAGCTGAGGGGTCGCAGCAGTGCACAGAGAGGAAACGAAGTGACTGCTGTGAGTACACTGGAAGGCGTAGAGGGAACATTGGAGAAGGGGGAGGTGTGACAGTGGTGGCAGGGTCTGGTGTGGGACTTGGGGCTCCTTGGTGAGCACCCAGGCCAGGGTGCTGCAGAGGCTAACTTCCCTGCCTCGCCTGCTGTGCCCCCTGCTCCATCCCTGTGACCTTCCTGTGGTTAAGGCTCTCTCACTGTCTTTTGGCTCAGACTTGAACTCCTCTGTGGCTGTTCTTGGGAGCATCTTTTTAAAGTTCTGAAGGTCATGCTTGAGTACTGGCTCCATCCTTTCCCTAGGAGTCTTTTTTAAAAAAATGTTGATTTATTTATTTTGAGAGAGAGAGAGAGAGCACGAGGGAGTGGGGAAGGGGCAGAGAGAGGGAGAGAGAAAATCCCAAGCAGGCTCCATGCTGTCAACATAGAGCCCCATGTGGGGCTCGATCTCATGAACCGTGAGATCATGACCTGAGCCAAAATCAAGAGTTGGATGCTGCTCAACTGACTGAGCCACCCAGGCACCCCTGGAAGTCTTTGTCCTGATCTTGGACTGCGTTTCTGGAAGCCCAGAAGATGAGGAACAAGGAATGGAGACTTCAAGTCAGGCCTCTAATTCAATAAGTCAGTCCGGTCTTGTTTGATGCCCTCAATCAGGGAGTGGGATCTCTTCTCTTTGTCTTGTGGGTCAGGTACCCTGGCAGGTTGGCAAATGTCTGGTTGAAGTAATGTTCGCCATGTATGGAGGGCTGTGCTGTCCCCCGTGCAGTGCTAAGCATAACACACCTGTTATCTTTAATGCTCGCCCCAGCTCTGGGCAAGCCAGGTTGTAGTGAAGAGACTGAAGTTCAGTAAGGTTAAGTGGCTTGCTTAAGGCTACTACGTTATGAGGGAGCAAAGCCATTGTAACAGTCCTGATGTGTGGGGTGTCCGTTCCCACGCTTCTCTCTTACCGGCCTGCCTGGACAGGGCTGCTGAGAAGGACACCTCTCCCACCTCCATGAGCCAGGCAGGCTGAACATCAGAATGTGCAGGAGCTGGGGGCACCTCGGTGGCTCAGTCCATTAAGCATCTGACTCTTGGTTTCCGCTCAGGTCATGATCTCACTGGTTCATGAATTTGAGCCCTCCATCAGGCTCTGCTCTGACAGTGTGGAGACTGCTTGGGATTCTCTCTCTCTGTCTCTCTCTTTCTCTCTCAAGTAAACAAACTTAAAAAAAAAAAACATGGAGGAGTTAGACACATCTTCCACAGGGCTTCAAATGCCACACTGGGTGGCTGACCTACAGAGAAGTCTCCTTCTGGCCCTGAGGTTTCTACTTTCTTGCACCAGCCATCATTAGTTTGGTGCGTGTTCCCAGTCTCCATCCAGATCCTCATCTTCCGGGTTCCAGAATCAACTGTTTGAGCCTCAGCCAACTCACAGAACCACCTAATAGCTTCCTTGTCTTGAACAGCCCTCTTCTCTTAGCCTCATATTCCACTTCTCTGAGACTGTTTTCTCATCAAAAACAAAACAAAAGAAAAGAAAAACAAAGGAGGGGGGTCTAATAATGCTTATTTTGGATTAAGTTTGAGGACGTGCCTCCCACAGCGGCTGCACCAGTGCAGGCTCGGCTCGCGTGAGTTGAGGCTGAACTGGAGGTTTGCACTGTGAACCCAGTGCGCTTTCTCCTCCGCTCTACTGCGGATCAGCAGCCTGTAGAAATCATGTTCCTAAATCCATCCCCAAGTCCCTCAGTGAACCGAGGAGTCCCTGGCAGCTTCCCTGGCAACAGTCTGTCACCAGGATTCTCTCTCCTTTCTCCTGCTGTTTGAAGATTCACCAGCAGCGGGAGAGGGAGTGGGGACCCATGGCCCTGTGAGGACCCTTCCCTCGGGTCACACATGGGGTCTGGCGACCTGGGGTCATGGTCACACATGGGGCCGCGGCTGCTTGACACAGGAGAGCAGAACTGTGGCTTCCTGAGGTTATTCCCAGCTAAGAGCCTAGGCTTTTCTGCAGAGGCACATCCACGGAGGCGGCAGATGGGAACCACAGCCCCGCCACCCAGCTCGCTTGTGCGGTGGGCGCCAGCTGAGTGCCCACCAGCAGTGAGGCACTGGGTAGAGGTTCCCACTCAGGGGAGGGGAGGGAGACCACTTGAAACCCCGTGATCCCAGGCACATCCAGACCCCGTGTGCTCACAGTCCCCTCCTACCCCCTGTACCCCCTGCTCTGTTTTCTTTAACTGGAACCGTCAGGAGGAAATGATTAGACTAGGCAGCTCATTAACAGTTATCGATTCACTACATTCCCTTCACCAGGTGCCTTGAAGGGATAAGCCGAACATCGTTCTCGAACAAGAAAACCCTGCTCTGCCCGTAGGAAGACATGGTGCCTGGCTCCCTGACTCAGCTGGCCTTTGATGCCCACAGCTAAAGGCACTCGGGGCCACCTGCAGCTTGTGTCCCACCCCCAGGCTCCATGATCAGTCTGGGTCCTTCTCAGGGAGAGAAGTACCAACCATCCCAGTTTGTCTGGCTCTTTCTGGCTTTAGCACTGGATACCCCACGTCTTGGGAAGCCCATCGATCCTGGGCAAGCCGGACAGTTGGGTTATGCTAGCAGGGAACATTTCATCTTCCTTCTCCTTGGTAATAATTCATACTGAGCGCTTCCCATGTACCCAGCTGACTGTGCCACCCGTTCTAGATCTTTGGGAGGTTGATACTCCCCTTTAGGAAGCTGAAGTTACGTTGCAGCTAATTTATCTGGTTAATTGTCGCATTTCCCTGAGTCCCTAACTCATGAGTTGAGCATCTAGTCAGCTTCCTGTGGGCCCCATCTAATCCTCTTGTTCTAAAAGCTGGTTTCCTCTTACCTTCTGCCTTGTCCTGGTCTGTGGCTGTCAGCCTCTCCTATGGCCGAGGTCCCGTGAGTGCTACTACAGTCCCCTGTGATGGTTCCTAAAGTCAGCCTTGATCCTGACCTCCATCCCAGAAATCTGTAGGATCCCGGAGTGTCACACATGAACTTGAGTCCCCAGGCTTGGCCTTTACACCTGCACTCTGGACCCCACATGGCTGTCTTCACCTGTGCCTACTCACTTGCTTAGTATTTATACAGATGTCCCTCAATTTATGATGGGCTTATGTCCCATAAGCCCATGGTAAGTTGCACATATAGGTAGAGAATATATCTACTACACCCAACCTACTGAATGTCATAGCTTAGCCTAACTTAATGCGCTCAGAACACTTACATTAGTCTACAGTTGGGCAAAACAATCTAACATGAAGTCCATTGTATAAAAATTGTTGATATCTCATATAATTTATGGAATACCCAGTGGTTGTCTGGGTATAGGGGTTTTGTTTAAAAATATATATATATTTTTAATGTTTGTTTATTTTTGACAGAGAGAGAGAGAGAGAGAGAGAGAGAGAGAGAGCATGAGTGGGGGAGGGGCAGAGAGAGAGGTTGACGCAGAATCCGAAGCAGGCTCCAGGCTCAGAGCTGGCAGCGCAGAGTCCAACGCGGGGCTCAAACTCACAGACCGCGAGATCATGACCTGAGCTGACGTCGGATGCTCAACCGACTGAGCCACCTGGGTATAGGGCGTTTGTAAGTCTGGGGGTCATTCACCCTCGTGGTCACGCAGCTGACCGGCAGCTATGCTCATTGCTCCTGCTTAGCATCGCGAGAGTATCGCGCTGCACATTGCTAGCCTGGAAAAGATCAAAACTCAAAATTTAAAGTGTGGTTTCTACTGAATGCAAATCACTTTGCACATTGGTAAAATTAAAAAAAAAGGCGCAAGTTAAACCATTGTACATCGGGGACTGTGTGTTGTCGGTGCTCGGCCGGTCTTCCTGGGATTATCTCTCCTTGTCCTGTTTGCATGGCATGGGGAACAAGTCCTTTTCGTTATCAGCCTCAGCGTCCTATAAGTAGGCCGGTCGGTACCCACCGAACATAACATGATGCACTTCCAGAGGCATGTATAAATGACTTTTGGATAGGGTGGGCTCGATTAAAAGCAAATTGATTCAAATCATGATTTGAATCACTAGTCAGGAAGAGTCGATTAAATCAATATTTTCCTTTCAAAACTGCATTCGTTTTTGATATAATTTTAATGCACAGGCTTCACAACTCTGACAGAGATAGATGTGGTTTTCATTTTTAGAAGTTACATACCATGCATTTTTAAGCTATGATTTATTTTGACATTTCGTTGAATCAATTTTGCAGCCACTTCTGAGTCTTGAGTGATGACTTAGTTATTTTATTTACCAAAGCTAATCAAACAAATGTGTATAATTTTCCCAACAAAATAAGCATGTGTACTTTTGAATGTTTAACTGTTTTTTGCTGTAAATGTAAAAATGTGTCTTGCCGAGATGAATTGGACTGTTTGGGGCAGACCCAACCCCAAATACTTATCATATTGTATTTTGGAGTTAACTCAATCTTTGCCTTTCCTTTCTGCTTATTTACGTGTTAGAAGAGAAAGGTGTGCTTTTGTTGTTCCCAAATGATTTTTAAATTTGGATCGAATTCATCTTCTTTGGAAGACTCTCTTGGATGTGTAGAGAAGAAATAGCTGTGGTCACACAAACTCGATGTTCCTCTTCATCCTTGTTGAGACTCGGCTAGCCATTAGCGTGGTCTTCAGAAAGACTTACCAACATCTTTTGTGATTAATCGGGCTTTACCCTATCTGAGGCACATTCTTTATAGGGATCAGTGGATTTTATTTTAAGAAGGTGGAGTCAGACACAGTCTTAGAGAGGCTTGTCTTCTGGAAGGGCTACTTCCCTTCTATCCGCATCAGAATGTTTGGGATACATAGAGCTCTAGAGGTCCAGATCGCTTACTCATGTTTACAAGTTTATCTCTGTCTTTTCTGGGCCTGTTTCTGGCTTCGACTCATGGCATCATCTCTTAGAACACGGCCATATGCATTTTCTACCTGCTGGGAAATCAAGTGTCTGATGATAGATGAATAGGTAAAGACAACATGGTATAAATAGACAATGGAATATTATTTAGCCATGAAAAAGGAGATTTTTGTCATTTGTGACAGTAGGAGTGAAGCTGGAGGGCGTTATGCTAAGTGAAATAATCCAGACGCAGAGAAATCTACACAATCTTACGGGTGGAATCTAAGTCAAAGTCCTAGAAGCAGAGATCAGAATGGTGGCTCCCAAGGACTGGGGGAGGGGAAATGGGGAAATGTTGGCCAAAGCATTCAAAGTTCCAGTTATGAAGACTGTATAAATTCTGGTGACCTAATATATAGAATGATGACCATACTTAATAATGCCTTATTATATGCTTGGAATTTGCTGATGGTGGATCCTAATTGTTCTCACCGGCAGGAGTGGGGCGGGGGGGGAGGGGGGAAGACAACTGTGTGAATTGATGGTATATTATGTTTAAAAAAGAAAAAAAAGGATTTGTATTTCCCAAGCTCTCTAGATTTATTTATTTATTTATTTATTTATTTATTTATTTATTTATTTATTTATTTATTTTAGGACTTGGAATATAAATGCATTTATGTTTACCCTTTTCATATAGTTCTAGTTGAATAGAACCATAACATGGTAGAGTTGGAAAGAACACAGTGGCTGGTTTCCTAGTCCCATCCTCAAACTAAGTCTTTAATTGTGAAAATTCAGTGACGTACACAGGTGACAAGCCTGGGGTGAGAAACCATGTCCTCTGAGTCTCTTGGAACAGGGTGTTTCCTGTAATAAATCATGCCTGGATTTGAGTAATTTCTCACTTTAGTCTTCCTCTTCTGGAAAGTAATGAGTTTTTAAAACTATTCTTCATATACTAACATTAACTTTTATTCACTTACAGTGGTCCTTTATCGGACTGTACTTAAGAGTCTAAGTGTGGGATGGACACCACCTGGTTTCTTAGTGGGGACACCAGATTTAGCAAGTAGAAATAGAGGACACCCGTTACATTTGAATTTCAGCTACACAATGAATACTTTTTTAGGGTAAGTATGTCCCAAATATCGCATGGGACATACTTATGCTAAAAACATAACTAGGCGTCCTGTATGCTATCTTGTAATCCTATTCTCCCTGTTATTCAGGGTGATGTGTTTCGTTTGGTTTCCCATGATGTTTGTACGGTGCCAGCTAACACACATAATCCACCTTACAGGTGGCCAGACGTGCTCGAGTTATATTTTCACCAGATACTCTACTCTTCTGTGTTGTTTCATTAAAAAGAGAAATCATTTTGGTCAGCTCTGGTTTTACCCCAGGCACCATTTTCATGAACGTGCACCACTGCATCCCTTTGAGAGGGGATCGTGATCCTTGCAGAGCTCATCCCCTGCCTACACCAGCCTGGTGGGGGGGGCACCAGGTTGCAGGGGGCTGGCCAAATGCAGGACTGCCAGAGGCTGGAGTGGTATCCTGAGCGTGCTGCCTGGTCTTCCCTGGGAGCACCAGGAGGTTCTATGCTGGGGTGACCAGCAGAGGGAGCAGGTGAGATGGGGGCTGAGTGACACGAACCTCACTCAGCCCAGAACAGGAAATCGAGACCCCGGTGATGGCAGAAGCCTGTGGAGAGCTCCTGCGGACACATTCCCTTGGTCAGTTGGTGGGAAGCTCGCCTGGAAGCTGAGTATCACTAGATGCATGGCTTTCTCGTTGGAGGAGCACCACTTGTCCATTTGTCTTCCCTCCTGAGGTGGGGCCCGGGCCATTATGGCTCTGGGTCCAGATGAGCTGTTCTCCCTAAGGTGTGGACACCTCAGCCATATATCCTGGCATGCATTTCATTTCTTCTCTGTTTTCTCGAATTGAAAATGCTCTGCACCTGAGGCCTGGGCCCTGCCATCTCACTCAGAAGCCAAACCTAGCCCCCCTGGTGTAGCTCCCCTGCTCCCCTTCCCAGGCCCCGAGATGGGCTTGTGCAGCAGGGCCCCCAAAGGGGCCTGAGTTTGCAGCCCTCTGCTCCTCTGGTCTACAAGGCAACCCTACTTTGCCCTGTTCTGTCTCCACAATGAGTTCTCTCAGGCCTGAATCTTGTCCCCAGCCTTGGTCTTCTGTGGCAGTGCTGTTCCCTACTGTGTCACCATGCTGTCCAGCTTCTGGACCTTTGTCGTGAGTGAACAGCCTGTCCTGAGTGGGCAGCGTGGCTCCCAGGATCCAGGGCCTGAGACCTTCCTGGTTCGGGCACTGTGCAGGGCTGGGCCCAGGAAGCTTGGGCAGATGCAGGGTGCATGGGACTGATTCGATGGGGGGGTCCAGGGAGGCCAGACCCTTTCAGGATTGCTTTGATGAGAACTTCAGACTTGGACCTTTTATCCTAAAGTCGTCTAGTTGGCTTTAACTCTAGACACAATTTTCGAGTAACTTTTAAAACGATGGGGTCTCTTATCCATCTATGTTCCTTTAGTGAGGGAAGGGCTGATTGAGACCTGAGTTGGGGCAGCAGACCCGGTGAGCTTATGATCGACTAATGTTATCAAACCTCATTACTATTTTCAAAGCCTTGCTCCCCCTCGGCAAGCTGTCGAGTAGGATCATTACTGTTGAAGTTTTCTCCTCCCAAGCCTGAATTTTCCCTGCCAGGGCTGCTGCCCTGGGTGACTGCTGCATATAAGTGGTCCTGGCCCTTTTCCAGCCTCTGTATCTCAGACCCAGCCCCGTCTCCATCGGAGTCAGGCTCCTCCAGATTCCCCCTGGCCCTTCACTTCTCCCTTCTCTTGTCACTTTTGCTGTGACATAGCGATGTCCCTGGCTCCTTCCGGGCTGCCCAGCCTCTCGGTCTGTCCCGTACCCAGGACCCCCGTGGACCCAGCGCGATCAGTCCTGATCAGGCTCCTGGGCCAGTGCACTGTGGCCTCTCACCCTAGACTGTCACTGAACAGCAAGGCACGTGTGGTGGACGGTAGGCCGTGGTGCAGCTGTCCTGCCGATTACGGGATGAAACCCAGAGGTGAGGAGATCAAGTGAGAAGTGTGGTGTGTTTGCTGGTACTCAGGGACAAGCTAGTTTAATTAAAGACAGAGAAGGAGGTAAAGCAGGATTTCCGGGGATCACGGAAGGGGACTTCGGGGCACTTGCGATGTTGTTATCAGATGATAGAACTGTTGATTATTTTAAAGTTTCTTTCACAACTGAGGCTTTCATTCACCTTCATAAAGGAACTCTTAGACATCAGACAAGATTAGCTGGTGTCTTTGGAGGTTTGTAACAGGAATGGAAATGGGGAAATATTTAGAGAGAATGAAAAAGTATTTGCTGAGATAATTGAAGGGAAAAAGGGGACAGATGTTAAGGAGGGAAGCAGATGTTAAAATGAAGACAAGGAAACCATTGGAGATGCCAGGAGCTGAGCTGTGGATGGTGAGAGATGGGCGTGTATATTGGATTCCGTAGCCTCCTTGAGGAAGGCAGGAGAAAATAAATAATGGAGAAACCCACAGCTCGTGATTAAGAGGGTCCCTTTAATTCAGAGACTTTCTTGGGCACTCACTTTTGTGGCCAGGGGCGTGTCACTTAACCCAAACTCTTTGTACCCTCTTTTACTACCTATGAAATGGGTCTAGTAATGCCCACCCCTCGTGGTTGCAAGAATCAAATGAGATGGAGTTGGCAATGGCTTAGCACCGCCTCTGGCATATTGAGCCAGTAGAAGCTGCACTTGTTATAAAGGCTGTTACTATAGTAATACAAATAACAGTAATCATTAGTACTCTTGTCACAAGGGATAGGGTGCCATTGTGCAGAGTTCACATTCCTATGGGACCCTTGAAAGCTGGCTCTGCATAAGTTTGTTGGAGCTTAGGACTATCTAGCTAGCTCAGGTGATCTTACGTCCTGGGTCACTTGGCCGGTCCCATTTATGTCTGGTGTCCTAGCGTATTATTTGCGGTGCATCCTTTCTTCCTTAAGTGTTCCAGTTGGATGACAAGTCATTTAGTTACTCCACGTGTGGTTCTTACTATGTAAATCAGTAAGGCAGTATTATTGCATTATTCATTGTTTCCTGTTTTCTCAAAGAGATTATGAGTTTCTTGAGGCCACTGTACATATGTGTATGTGTGAATTTGTGAATATGCACACACACACACACATACACACATCCCTCTTGTACTTCTTTTGTATCTGTATCAGTGCTTCTAACGGGGCCCATCTCAGAGCCATGTGGTGACTTCCTCCTTCAGGGATCATCCTTCAGGACCATCCCCTCCCTCTTGCATGGCTCCGTGCACCTCTCACAGAGAGGCGGTCATCAGGGGATGGCGGGCTCAGAGGAGGGGTGGAGGGAGGGTGTCTGTAGGAGCAGAGCTGGATCTAAAGCGTGGAGCCGTGGACAGACCATGGTTTGCATCCTCGCTGGCCACTTAGAAGCTACATGCTCCTGGGTGGTCAGTGAGCTTCTCGGGGTCTCTGTTGGTTCATACAGAAAATGTGAATGACAAAATAGACCTTGAAGGCTTGTTAGAATGGTGGCATTGCATGGCACCTAACTGGGTGCCCAACAGGTGGGAACCCTCGAGCAAGACACTGCTCTGAATGTACGTGGGCAGCTCGCATCCCTGCCTTATCCCATTTGGCTCCTTTCTCCAGCTCTCCCAGCTGATCGTTGTACACCATGGTTTCCAGGGCCTTGGTGACCTGAGGATACTCAAGTTCAGGCAGCTTCTGACCAGGTGGGTGGATGGGTCAGTGCATTCATTCAATAAGTATTTATGGAAGGTGCATGCGGGCACTGTCCGAGGCATGGGGAACACCCTGGTCCTCTACCCGATGGAGTCCCTGGTTTTGCAGAACTCGTGACTGTCAGAGTTATTTGTAGGAGGCTTTAGAAAGGTTTCTTTCCCTAACTCATGCATGGGTAGAACTTTCCGGAATCACAGAACCCAGCATCTGGGAGGAGTCTTCTACCACAGGTTTTGAACTTCTTGCCTGACTTGGAGTAAATCATGTTATTCAAATGGGATGTTTGTGATTCAAACATTCAAACATTCCTCTCCAGTCCCGGCAGAAGAAATCATCCCGTAAGCACGTGAGGCACCGCAGCCCCTAATAGCTCTTGTAAACACGCTGTCACTCTCGGGGTTGGGCCCGGTCCGGCCTAACCTCTCCCTGACGTGAGTTTCTGTTTCTGAGGAGCTGTAGTACCCCACCATGACACATATTCTGCACCCGTCAAGAAGCACTTTTCAAACCTATGTCTCCAGGCCCCAGAGATTGTTTCTGATCATTTCCAGATCAGTCAACAAACCTTTATGGATGGAGCAGCTTCTGGGGAGCGGGGGGCGGGGGGTAGAGGCTCAAAGATGCGCGAGACACGTTTGCATGTGAAAGATGTATGGGGATGGTGGAGTCCTATCTCGTGCCAAGTCCTGGTTATACTGTCACTTCCACCCTGGGTATCGTGCTCACAGCAGCTGTCCCTAGTTAGGTTCATTTCTCAGATGAGGAAGCTAAGACTTGGGAGGTCAAGTGACTTCTCCAAGGTCACCGAGCTGACATTTGGACCCAGTGCTGGCTCTGCTGTGTTCTCTGCTCAGCATACTGTGAGCAGAAAACCCCCGTTAGACCAGTCTCCATTAGATCTGTTTGTAGTGTAAACCCCAATTGATTATTGTTATGTGCAGAGAACTCAGGGCTCATATAACACACAGGAAGACAAGTAGTCTAGGGTAAGGCAGAGGGGCCCATGTGGCAATGGAAAGAGAGGTTCCATCCCAGATATTGCTTTTCCCTTCCTTTGGAGTCTCTGAATTTGCTTTGTTTTTGTTGTAGCACAGACAGCTTATCTGTGATTTGCCTATCTTCTCCCTAGAATGCAGGCTCCAAAAGGGTGGAGTCTTTGTTGGTTTTCTCGACCACTGTATCTCCTGTGCCTAAACCAACATTGGCACGTGGCCAGCATGCAACACGTGTATTTTTTAAGTCCCATCTTTATAATCAACATGTTTTGAGCGCATGTAATATGCCAGGCACAGGGCAAAGTTATTTATGTTATTCAGACCTCATAAAATCCCCATGGAGTGAGTCCTATAAATATCCCCGTTTGGCAGACGAGGACTCTGGAGCATAGCGTGGTTAAACAGCTTGTCCAAGATCCTACAGCTGGTTAGCGCAGGAGCCCTCAGACACTATCACTGGGTGGCCACTTGCTGCCATCACGCAAGCAGTTGGGGGAGGGGTTTGCCCAGCAAAGGTGGCCTGAGCCCTGCAGTTCCTGGTACTTCCTCTGAACGTGGGTGTTTTCCTTACCCACATCTTCCATGTACCTGGCACTTAGCTGTGACAGTGCAAAAGCCAGTTTATCGTTGTGTGTTGAAAACATAGGGCTCAAAGAGGACACATAGACCGTTTGCAAGCCCAGCGCAGGAAACATGGTTGTGGCAGGAACACCGGGCTAGAGTCTGGTGGCCCATGTCACTTTGTCCCACACATCTCTGAGTGGTGTCCTAGGGTGCAAAGCTTCCCTTGCCCTCTTGCCCCATTTAGAGTGCTCAGGGGCAAGTCCCATTGTTCCTGTGCACTGGGGTGAGGGCTCCCATGGGAGGGACACACCTGTTGGGCTTGTAGGGGGACCAGGTGTTCCCTAGGTCTCCTTCAGCTCTAAGAATCCGTGTCTGCCGGTCCAGTAAGGAACAAGCAGAGGAAGGCAGAATTTCCCAGGGAGACCAAGGGGCTGTGAAATGGAAAGGAAAAGAGATAGGGCAAGAAGCAGGGCAGGAGGAGGACAGAGAGGGGATGGGCCAGCGGAGTAGATATGGATTTGCCGTGTGTGTGTGTGTGTGTGTGTGTGTGTGTGTGTGTGTGTAAGAGAGAGAGAGAGGAAAAGAGGGAGGGGGGAGAGAAGGGAGAGAGAGGTAGGGGGCAGAGAGACGGAGGAGAGGGGGCGAGAAGGGGGAGACAGAAAGAGAGATTTGGGGGGGGGAGAGAAACACGGAGGAGGAAGGAGCCTGGAAGGAAGGAGGGGAATAAGCTTCCTCCAGCCTGAACCCACCACCGCCACTCCCCACCATCCCCATGCTCTGCACAGCACAGGTTCAAGACCAGGTCTCAGGCCCTCCATCCCGAAATGCCCTCTGCCTGGGTTCGCTTGTTCTTCCACCTGTCTCTCTCATACCTCCCTTTCTGGCCCCTCCAGATTCTCTCTCTCCTTTCTTGCACACGTGGGTGGGTAGGTGGTCCTCACACCGCAGCCCTCACTGTCCCCTGGCTGATATCTCCTCTGGGGTTGCTAATCGGCCCCTTCAGTTCAGACGCCTGCATCAGGCAGCCTCCAGAGCTGGCGTCCCGGGATGTGACATGAGGGTACACAGGGGGCCCTGCTTGGTTTCATGCTCTGCTGTTGCCATTTTTGACATTCATAATGAGTCTTGAATGGGAAGCTCCCATTTTCATTTTGCAGTAGGCCCTGCCAATTACATAGCCAGCCCTGCCTCCACGCCCAGACACCCATGGCGGGGCCTGAAGGAACGGAGAGATATCCAGAATTCAGAGATAAGAGGAAGGGAGGCCCAGACATAACTGGTCAGGTGGGGAGACGGCAGCCAGGGAGCAGCTGGGAAGCTGGGGGCAGGTTCCTGGGACCAGGAAATCCTGTAGGGCAGGAAGGGCCGCCAAGGGGCACACAGACTGGGAGCCTACAGAGCCTCGACCACCGAGGCAACGTTGCCATTGTGGGTTTGCCTGTGTGGACCACTCCCTGCCCGGGGTGGGTGGGGAAGGAAACAAGCTAGGATGTGTGCAATGAGGGAAACGGTGTCACTTAACACCAGGTTCTCTGTCCACTGTGAGTTTCAGATCCGAGAGGCTGCTCTCAATGCTGTTGGCTCTCCATTGTGCTCTGGTGTCCTCTGGACTTTGTTCAAGAAATAGCTGCAGAAGGTCAAGGGCAGGGAGAATGCAGACTCATGATGGTCCTCCTTGGTTGAGTCTGGTTCTGCTTTTCTCCCAAGCCCAAGCAGGTCATGGGATCTCTGTGCTAACAGACACAGCCCTTCCCATGCCTGCAGGCACAGCGCTCAGCCCTGAGCAGGGCCTGCCGTTCTCCATCCCTTAATCATTAAATCACCCAGTCTCGCACATCGGCATTTTTGCCATGGGACAGGGGAGTCTGGATGGCCCTGCCAACTCCGTGATTTGGGCATTTGCCCACACACTGGAATTTGGACGCACCTGAAAAAAAAATCAGAATGCAAGATGTAGGATTTCAAATTAAAATGAGAAGTGTGGCTCACAGCACACTGCTTGTTTCGGCTGCACGGGCTCATGGCTGTCAGCCACCTCCCCTGGAGCACACTTGATAAATCACTGCTGAGCGTTTTCTCGGGTTGCCAGAGAATGGATGAATCACAGGGCTTTTGGAGCCTAACTGCAAGCTTGTTTAAGGTCACTGTAAAGTGGGCAGGTGGAAGAAGATGACCTTTGAACAGGGACCCGGGCGCCTGGGTGACTCAGTCTGGTAAGCATCTGTCTTCTGCTCGGATCATGATCTCGCGGTTTGTGGGTTCGAGCCCCGCGTCGGGCTCTGTGCTGACAGCTCGGAGCCTGGAGCCTGCTTCGGATCCTGTGTCTCCCTCTCTCTCTGCCCCTCCCCTGTTCATGCTCGCTCGCTCGCTCGCTCTCTCAAACATAAATAAACATTTAAAAAAATAAATAGGGGCCCACAGGGGTATATAAGCATCCCTGTTTTTGAGGACAGGACAGCATGGGTAAGGCCTGCATGGTGTTGCCATTTCTAGGTTCCTTCTGCCATCGGGGAATGTTGGGACCTAAGACCCAAACTCCTAGGTCTGTTTGTGGGCTCCTTTAATGACCATGGACAGGTGCTGGGCCCAGACCGAATTCATAGCAGGTGTTTGGTGAATGAACGCATGTGTGGAGCCGCCCCTGGTTAACCTGGGGAAGAAGGCCTTGAACGTGGGGTCAGAGTGTGTGTCCTCCCTGGGACTTCACTTGGGCTGTGGCTTATGGTTTGTGCCTTTCCTCCCAGAGGTTCCTGGAGGATGCTTTGCAGAGCCCGGAGGGGAGGTGTAGGTGGACGGAGGGAAGATTGTGGCTTCGCTGTTGATTGGCTCCCTTTCCTTACCCAGGTTTGGGCCGGCATTGATGGGTCTCTCTCCTCCCTGACACAGCGCCTGCTTTTCACCAGGCAGGGCGGTTCATCACCCCATTGGGACGGGGGAGACAAATGACAGCAGTGATATGAACTGAGGAGGATTAGATAAAACCAAAGAGCCATCACACACAACGGTGGACAGTCATTTAAAAGGACATCCATCTCATTGTTGCCTGAGGCCTCTTGGAAAGAAAAAGACGTCTTCCTATTGCGAGTTCCGTTTTTACTGCTGGGGGTCAGCCTCCAGGGAGCCCGGGCTGAGCCTCTGCCGGTTGGCACGACCCTGGATCGCCTCCAGTGCACTCTCTGGTCAGAGGGAAGAGGGAAGGCTCTGGAGACTGCGTGCGCTCGGGGTCCACCTGTCCTTGGGCGAGGAATTATACTCACTTAACCTCTCGGAGACTCCATTTGCTCATTTCTAAAATGGGGACAGTAAAAGCGTTTACGTCACAGGGCTGTCGTGAAGAATGAGTGACAGACTGCCAGCAAAGTGCTCAGGACATAGCTAGGGTGCAGTCAGTGAGGAGCGTGACGATCGGGCAGATTCGGGCGGCCCAGCCCGTTCCTAGACAAATACCCCCTAATGAACACTGACCTCTTTGCCTTCCTTATGTGGCCTCGGGGTAGGTAAATAACAGTGAGAAGGTTTGATGCTCTTTCTGAGATCCTGACCGTCCCCTACCGCTCTCCCAAAAGGAAGATAAAGGGGGAATCATTCTAGCATCTATTTATTTTTTTTAATTAAAAAAATAGCTCTATTGAGATATAATTTACATACCCTAAGATCTTCCCATATAAAGGGCATAGCTCGGTAGTGTTAGTGTATCCACAGGGTTGTACTACCATCACCATAATATAATTTTAGAGCATCTTCTTCCCCGGAGAGGAAGCCCTGTGCTCATTAGCATTCACTCCCCGTGCCCCCCACCCAGCCCCTAATCTACTTCGTGTCGCTATGGATTTGCCGCTTCTGGACACCCCATATAAATGGAATCACACAACATGTGACCTTTTGTGACAGATTTCTTTCACTTAGCATAGTGTTTTCAAGGTCCATCCATGCTGTAGCCTGAATCAGTCCTTCATTCTTTTTAGTTGACAAACAGTATTTCCTTGTATGGATGTACCTCATTTTGTTCACCCATCCATTAGCTGGTGGGTGTTTGGCTTGTTTCCATTTCATTATGAATAATCCGGCATCATCTTAAATCCCCAGGGGCCCCGTTGCTGTCCTGGGCTGCCAGGGGCTGGTGGTATGCTAATGTGGCCCCTCTTCTAGTTTTGATCCTTGGGGGTTGAGAGCGGAGCAGGGGTCACTCTACACCTATTGTTACTGTTTTTCTACTTATTTTGAGATAGAGAGAGAGAGACAGAGAAAGAGAGAGCATAAGCAGGGGAGGGACAGAGAGAGGGAGAGAGAGAATCCCAAGCAGGCTCCGCACTGTCAGCACAGAGCCCAATGTGGGGCTTGAACTCACGAACTGTAAGCTGAAACCAAGAGTCGGACGCTTTACGGACTGAGCCACCCAGGTGCCCCTCTATTGTTACTGTTTAAAGCAAGTTTGCCATCAGTTACAGGCCTTGCTTGGGGTGCAGCCTTTTCTATGTCTCCAGAAGCAACCGTAATATGGGTGCCTATGGGAGGGGCCCCATGGTAATGACCAGAGGTTCTAGTTTGGGGACTGACTTGGAGTCCTGTCTGGGCAGAGCTGGGGCAAGGAGGGGAGTGGGGACTCCTGAGCTTTGTGGCTGGTGCCGATGGGGGAGAAGCGACACCCACGGAAGGGAAGAGCAGACGTGGGGCGTCCCCAGCCTTTGTGCCTGCCTCTCCCCGGGATGGTGGCTCGTGCAAATAGTAATACCACACACGTCCACACTGCCTAGATTCGGCTCAGCCACAGGGGGACATCTGAGGCCCAGGCCTGGTCTGAAAAACGGGGTGAGGTGTGCCCGCTTCGTGAAATGTTAATGAATGTTAAGGGTGCCAGCACTGGAAGCAGAGAGTGGTGTCAACGTGAAGGTCAGTGTTATTGCACGAGTAGGCACGGACTCCTAAGCTCTCCCTTTGCAAAAGGGAAAGCTGGTAAACTGAGGCATGGAAAGCAGCCTGTCTCAGAGCCACTGGGGATAGCGGGAGACCCTGCCCAGTTTCACACCAGATCCAGTGACCTGTGGAGACCCTGCTCTTCTGAGCGAATGTGGTGTCTGCCCTTCACCAAAGCCCCTGGAGGGAGGACTCTGGAAGGAGGACTCTGGAGAAGCTTCACTGTCTGTGCTCTGGATGCGGTGCAGAGAGCCCAGGCCTTCAGGACCCTGCACCGTCACGCTGGGTCACTGGTGTTGCCGGGGCAGGCATCCCTGCCCCGAGCGGGTGAGGACTGGTGTCCCAGCCCCTCAGCAGGGATGTGGGAGAGGTGAGGGGCCGCCAGTGCCCCTCCCAGCCTCCCCCATTCTCGGTCTCTCTGGACCTGGGAATTGGATTTCCATAGCCCTGCGGCTTCCCGCTCTGACTTGATTTCTCTCATCTGTTTCTGAAGAGTTGGCCCAGCCTGGGGGGCCGGCGTTGTGCGGTGGGGGGCCAGGTGGCCCGAGCGCGGGTGTCTGAGGCAGCGGCAGGACCCAACCTGCAGCCAAGCCCGCAGGCTGCTCCACACTCGGCTCTTTGCAGAGACCAATATTTGCGGCCAATTTTATCTTTCCAGCGGGATCGTTGGGATGACGATGTTTTGGCCAAGATGTAGCTGCTGTCCAACCCGTGTCAGCATTTCTGAGGTGAAGAGCTCTAATTAAAGGCTTCCCCGCACGGCCTCCTCCCTCCTTGCTCAGCCGGAGTGACATAAATAAACCCCTTGTTTCTCTTTCCCAAGCAAACCGAGACCCTTAAAGGTGGCTGGCCGCCCCCGGCAGCCCCCCTCCCTGAGTCCCCGGGGCAGAGCAGGTGAGTAATGGCCACTGTCCAAGCCACAGCCTTGCTCCTCTGGCTTCTGACAGGCTCCTGGGTACTTTATAGCAGGGGAGGGTGCCATGAATTTTTCCTGGTCTCCCTCTGCCAGTGCTGCTCTGGCCCCTGGGGTGGCCTAAAAACAGCTTAGCTGGGGAGCGGGTGAAAAGCACACACAGGGGGCACACACAGAATGAAACCTCCAGACTGATGAAAAGAGGGAAATGGGGTCACAGGGAGGGGACACCTGCTGTGCGTTGTCCCCCCCCCCTGGCTTCGGCACCGGGCACCAATGAGCTCCTCTCCCACATACCAAGTGTGGGAGCAAGACACAGTTAAGTAAGGCTCCGAGACGTTGAACCGCTTGCCCTAGGTCACACAGCTAGGGAGATGCTGGGGCAGGGATTTGAACCTTGAGTTGGGCGTTCCTGTGTTCTGGTCATTGTGCTCGACTGACTACCACTGGGTTGCATTTGGGGGGTAGTTTGTGGGGATATTTAGTTAAGTTACAAGGCACAACTGTGTCAAAGCTGGAGCTCAAACCCAGGTTGGCCTCTGGCCTTTGGTCCTGCTGTTCTTTCCCTGGGCACGCAGAGAAGGTTTGTTGGATGCCCAAGATTGGTTGGGCACCTGGGGAGGATTTGCAGGAGGGTTTGTTGTAGTCATTCTCAAAGCGGGAGGCTCCCCAGGGCAATTGGAGGGTGATTCATTTCGCGATGCTTCAGTTCACACAGTTTTTAAAATCCGATGTGGTGAGCTGGATCTGTAAATCTGAGACCCGGGAGGGGCCGTCACCGAGTTGATAGGGCTGGAAGGTACAGCAGCGTTCACTCATCCAGGGCCTTCCTCCTGGCCCCTGACTGGTCCTGTCTAACCCCAGCCAGCACTCTGCCAATGGCACCCGCGTCCTGTCCCCTGGGATTTGCCAGACACTGAGCTGATTGTTTTACCTTTCGTATAATTCTTACCACTTTCCTGCAAAGTATTCTCCCTGTTTTCCCGATGCAGCAAGTGGAGCTTGGAGAGAGTCAAATACTTGTCTAAGTTCACACAGCTATTAAATAGAAGGGAGGGCTTTGGACTGACTCACTTTCCCCGTGATATCTTAGCCTTCTGTGGAGGGAGGATAGAGGACGACGGAGGAGGCTTGAAGACAGAGTGTAAAACATCAGGCCTTCGCTCTGCCCTCAGGGCCCTGGGGAGGTAGAGCATCCATGTAATAATGTTAAAATAATAAAACAAAAGAGAGGGTGATAAAGGGCCAGGAGAGATGCATAAACTACAGATTTTGTGGGAGTCCAGAGCAGGGAGGTCTTCAGGACTGATCTGGAAGGGAGAGGTCGGTTTGGGGCTTGTTTCCAGCCTCCTTCCTCACCCCCACTTTTCATTCCTCGAGTTGAAGCATAGCCAGCCTGGGAGTGTGAGCGCTTAATCTGCCGGCAATGGAGGAGGAGATGAATCTCTTTAACCGTGCTAACAGTTTTTCATGGCTCTCTCTCTTCTCGTCCCTGTTTATTCTGGAGATCGATACAGACAAAGGAAAAGTTGTTCTCTGGAAGGACCTGGCTGTGTAGTTGTTTAAGAAAATACCCTTAGTCCTTCTTTCCCAGCCCCCTCGTCTTTCCCCCGTTGCATTTATTTAGAGTTTCTGGAAAGTGATATCAGGTAGTGATGCTGAACTAGGAGCTCTGACTGCTGCAGCCTGGTCCTTGGTTGGGCCACGGCAGGACCTGGACACCCAGGTTGCCTGGGCACCCAACACAAGGAGCTCCTCTCTTCCCTTTAGACAGGAATGTTTGCTTTCTGAGCCAGAAGTAGGAGAGGGCTGCCCTCTTGAGGCAGAGGGAACCCCTGGTGGGTGCGGAAGGAAACATAGGTGTTCTTCTGGCGTCAGGTCTCAAGGTGTGGGGGGGTCTGGCAAGATCCAAAGGACAGTCTAAAGTGTACCAATCCCAACAGGAATCAGTATCCTCTGTATCATATATTTGGATGTGTCAATATAGTCTCGGCTATTCTATAAGCTGGTTGAATGACCTGGAGAATTAGAATAGACATTAACTTCCAACTCTTTCCCCCGGGGGGCATCCTTTTAGTGCAATGGAAGTCTTTGCCAGGCTGCTAATGTGAGCTGGATATAGAGGAGCTCTGGTTTTGTGGGACCAGGGTTTGGGTGTCAGTGGACTCTACTGCCCTGATCTCCTCTCTGTACCACCTTAGGACTTGGGACTCTGAGACAGGTCAGGGAAGTGCTGGGGGAGTTTGCCCCGGAGGTTATTTTCTAGCTCTAATGTTCTGGAAATTGACTATCTTCCCTTCTTCTCCTCTCAGGTTTGTGCCTGTGTCTAGATACTGTGGGAATCCAGGGAAAGCTGTAGAGGCAGAGACACTGTCTTGCATTTGCCTTGTGTCCTCACACACAGTAGGAACATAAGAGCAGATTTGCACCCAGCTGAGTTTCAGTCTCTATTCTCAGGAACATCAAGTGTTTGCAGCAGGGGATCTGGGCGAAAGAAAGAGCCACTCCCCATCAACGTGACTTCCTCGTGAGTTCTGGAGGAGCTGGCCTGAGCCTTGCCATATTCCTTTTGCTCCCAACTCTGCCCGATAGGGAGAAAATAAGAACAAAATCCTCATCCTGGATGTTTCCTCCTGCAGAATTGTCTTTTCAAATCTTTTCCATTCCGGCAAAATTATTCTTAAGTACTACCAGGCAGTGATTCAGTTCATACTCAAGATTTTATTGAAACCATTTGGTTCAGGCACTGCATTAAATGCTAGAGGTATGAATAAACTTCAGCCTTGCTCCTGTTCTCAAGGACTGTTCTGAGTGGGTGGTGACAGGAGGTACCTCGGGGCAGATGGCAGTGGTGTAAGACGAGGTGATCAGTACTCAGAAAAGAGGCAGGTGTAGAGTAAGTTGCAGGGCTTTGCTCAGAAAGGGCCAGGGAACCATGCTTAAAGTGAAAGGGGTAAGGGAAAGAACATTCTAGGCAGGGGGAATAGCATGAGCAAACCCTTGACATCTGTTTTCTTAGGGTTGCTTGGTGGTCTGGGGTAGTTGGAATATCAGGTCTGCTGGGGAGAGTTACTAGAGGCCAGTAGAGTTTGGGTCCCAAGTGGAAAAGACCATATATACCCCGGATGAAGAGTTTGTTTCCAGGAGGAGAAATTCATGGTCATTGCTGTTATAGGAAGATTATGCTGGTATTTTAGAGGAGGTATATTGGAGTGAGGAGAAAGGGGGACTCAGTTGTCCTTGGGTGTATTGGTGGGAGTCCAGACTGAGAGGGGATGCTTGCATTTGATTTTTTTTTGTCAGAGTGGGTTTTTTTTTTAATATGAAATTTATTGTCAAATTGGTTTCCATACAACACCCAGTGCTCATCCCAGCAGGTGCCCTCCTCAATGCCCATCACTCACCCTCCCCTCCCTCCCACCCCCCATCAACCCTCAGTTTATTCTCAGTTTTTAAGAGTCTCTTATAGTTTGCCTCCTTCCCTCTCTGTAACTTTTTTTTTTCCCCTTCCCCTCCCCCGTGGTCTTCTGTTAAGTTTCTCAGGATCCACATAAGAGTGAAAACATATGGTATCTGTCTTTCTCTGTATGACTTACTTCATTTAGCATAACACTCTCCATTTCCATCCACGTTGCTACAAAAGGCCATATTCCATTAGGAAGGGGATGGGTGCCAGAGATATCTGTAAGTGGAGTTAATAAGCCCATCAATGGATGTAGGGTTGAGAAGACAAATTAAGAAAGAGGCCAAACGTTTGGTCTGAGAAACTGAGCAGAGGGAGGAAGGTGGTGTTGATTGGAATCAGATGCAGAAGGATGCCATGGGGGCGGGGGGGGGGTGCTGGGGGTGGCCGTGAGGTGGCCTGACTTTGTGGGGTGTGTAGGACATCCCCGTGGGGGTGCCCGGGAGGGGGTCTGGCAGAGTCTGGGACCCGTGGCCTCGGGGTGGAGGCTGACTGGGTGCAGGTGAGCGGTCAGGGAGCACTTGAAGGGTGGGAAGAGAAACATCCAACACTTAAAACTGAAAGGGAGAAGGGGATGAGGAAGAACGCAGAAGGAAGAGCTGGAGGAACAGTGTCCCGTGTTTCTCAGGGAGCAGCCCATCTCCCTGGATGCCCCGGGGCTTCCCTGGAAAAGTCCTGGCTGGGTGACATTACAGTCAAGACTGAGATGCGAGCAGAGCCAGGCCACTGTGCAGCATTGGCTGTCTTCTGGGCCACACTGGCTTCCCTTGAAGAGAGGTGACCTGCTGGGCCCAAAGCACCGAAACTAATCGAGAGAGCTGTTTAACTTAAACGCGTCACCCCGACTGTGCCGTGGCGGGGCCCGGGTGTCACATTGACAGCCTCTGGCCCATTAAAGGTGCAGCTAGTCTGGTGAAGCACAGTTTTGAGGAGCAGCTATTAACAGCATTTAATAGCAGGACTGTAGTTAATGGTTAGCAAATGTTTTATGAACAGGTTCCTCGTGCTCCGTGAAGGCGGATTCAATTTATTCGGAATGGATTTGCTTTCCCCTATTAAAGCTCAAGAGTGTATAATCAGCATCCTCCCTCCACCAAAGGGCCTTCTTTCTGGCCAGAGGGGGACCTGTTTAAGTTACAGAGGAAGCCCCCGGTGGTGGGTGTGTGTATGCGGGGTAGGGATGGGGGTCTGTGTGGAGGGTGGAGACCTGAATGGCTGGTTTATGGTGGGCAGAGAAAGACAATCTGGAAAAGCTTCATGGTCATAATAGAGTCTTCTGAGCCCAGTAGAAAAAACCCTGACCTGGGACCTCATTGGTTCCAGCCCTGGCTGTGATACTGGTTTCCTCGTCACTGTTGGGCAAGCCATTTAACCTTTCTGCCTCTGGTCTCTTCATCTGTGAGGTGCAGCTAATAACATCTGTCTTCCTCTCAAGTGTATTGTAGGAATTAATGGCCATGAAGCATTTCAAGGGTTGGGAGAAGAAAGGCTCATGTTGGTGTCCACACTAAGCAGTCAAGGAGAGTCAGGAACTCCCACTGATAGGGAGAGGAAGTATAATTTGGCATGACCAATTGTGGGGAAGTAGGTTCTACTTACATAAATGGGTTAGAGAAAAGATTTGGGTGGAAAGCCACCACCATGGGGTGAAAGTGCCCGAGGTTAGTTATCGAGATATTGTAATGGGATTATGAGAAACTTGGTATGTACCTGCAGGAAGTTACTTTCCGTCTGACACCAATGTTTCTTGATCACAAACTCCACTTGCCCCACTAGACCCTTTGCTTCTTACGCACACAAGTTAATGATTACTCTCTGAGTGTTTTCTCCACATCCACGTGTGTAAGATCTTGTTTTCTTCATGTTCACCACGTGGGTAACATCTTGTGAACTCAGTAAATACAGAGATGAAATGGCTGTTCAGGGCTCTTGCCTCCTCCTGGATATTAGCCCCTCTCGTATTCAATTCTGCGTCCACTCTCTTGCTGGACAAGAGAGAACTCCAGACTCCTAGTCTGCAGCAACCACCAAGCCAGACATTAAATTGAATTTCAGATAGTATTTATTCGGAACAAGTAACATTCCAGGGTAAATACCTAAAGCGTTGGGCTGTTTCTGTTCAGAGCAGAAGTGGGCCATGATTTCTGTTTTTGATTCACTAACACTTTCCTCCTGGATGCTGGACAGGTGCAGGACAGGTGCTGGACAAAGCCACCAGGCTGGTTCGCTTGCCCCTTTAAAACAAAGGTTAAGAGACTGTTGTCTTCTGGGAAATAGGTTAAGCTTTTCAGCCCTTTGACTTAAACGTGTTTCTTTGGTCTTTCTGCTTTTCCTGGAGTTATTTTCACTAAACTACACAATGAAACCAGAAATGCTCAATGACTAAGTAGGCGGATGACTTCCATGCCATATCTGTTCTTTAGCGAAGGGCCTGTCTCTCCAGCCCAGACGATTGCAGGGAGCGGGGATTGTTGAATCATTTATATCTGCCCTCTTAGGTCTTTCTGTTGGGAAAGAAATTGAGACGTTTAGAAAACTTGAGGACTAGGCCTGGTTCTGGTACTTTGAAGATGAATGGCTTAGGACAAGTCTCTTAATATCTCTGAACTCGGTCTCATCCCCAAAACAAGTAGCATTGTAAGATCTGCTTCATGATGTTGTACAGACCAGACGGGACATCCTCTGTGAAAGCTCTGTGCTCTGTCAGGTGTGGGGATTTATTGCCAAGGGGCAAAGAGGATGAGGGAGATGAAGAGGACATACAAGGGGGGGTCATGCCCCAACCAAATGGCTCCCCTGGGGTCAGCCTGACCTCCTCCTTTGTCCCTTGAGGAATGGTCCCCCGGCTGCTGATGCTTGGTCTCTGAGCCCTCCGTGCCACTAAAAAGACCCCCCCCCCCCGCCCTGGAGTGGTTCTGGCCATTCTGGCCAAGACAAAGGCTATTCTTGATCTGTTCACCAAGAGCAAGCTGCAGAGTAACCTGTCCTTGGAGTTCATCCCTAGTTCTAAAATGGAAGGTGATTCCCTTGGCTTCCACAGGCTGGACATCGTGCTACATCCTTTATACACAGTGTCCCACTGAACCCTCGCAGCCCCTCTATGATGATGCGGGTGCCATGGTTCCCCCTCCATGGACTGGGAGGCTCACCTGGTGGGGTGCCTTGCTCACTGTCACGTAGCTGGGGGAAGGCTCTGGCACGAAATAGCTGGTGCACACAGTGTATGGCTGAAGGGACCTTAATGAAGGGGCTTTTTAAAGAGCTGTGGGCAGGGGATTGGGCTTTCTGCTGACAGCTCAGAGCCTAGAGCCTGCTTTTAATTCTGTGTCTCCCTGTCTCTCTGTCCCTCCCTTGCACATGCTCTGTCTGTCTCTCTCAAAAATAAACATTGAAAAAAATTTTTTAAAGATCTGTGGGCAGGAGAAAGGGTGCCAGCAGAGGACAGAGAACCCCTCAGGGGCCAGCAACAGCAGGAAGCAGTTACCCCCGAGGGCTGGAGGGGCAAGGGAGGGGTGATGTTCCTGCAGCAGGCAGAGGAAGGCTGGCTGGAGTGCAGAGCAGGATGGAAAGGATCAGAGACGATATATCTGGGGGCACAGATGGAGAAAAACCAGGATGTGAACCCCAGACTCTGACATCGAAATTGGGGCTCCTTCTGTTTCACTGAGCCGACCAGTATTACCTGTTCTCAGGTGGGGGGTAGTTGTCATGTGATGACAAAAGAGGGAACCACCTCGTGATTGTTCTTCCTGGCATTATAAAGAGGGCTGTGGTGGGACGCCTGGCTGACTCAGTCGGTGGAGTGTGCGACTCCAGTTTGAGCCCCACGTTGAGGGTAGAGTTTACTTAGATGAAATTTATGAATTAATTAAAAAAAAGAGGGCTGTGGCTTCTCCTGTGGTTCTAGAGCCAGGCCCAATGCCTCTCTGGCTAAGCTGGCTCTCCTGGCTGGCCCCAGCTTTACAGGTACACATGCAGCTGCGACAGGTATTTCGAAATGCTTTTTTCCATCTTGTTACTACCTTGAAATAATAGCAGTTCTAGAGTACTGTGGGATCTTGCTGAAAGCATTAATAAAGAAATGCAGGGATTACTATATTAAGTTTTAAGAAACATTTTGAAAAACCACATTTGAATATAATTGGTTTCCTTTGTCCTTCCATGCACTTTATGCATCTGTTTATTTATTTTAAATGTTAATTTATTTTGAGAGAGAGAGCTCACGTGCCTGAACGGGGGAGGGGTGGAGAGAGAGAATCCCAAGCCGGCCCTACACTGTCGCCGCAGAGCCCAGCACGGGGGCTTGATCTCATGACCGTGAGATCATGACCTGAGCTGAAACCAAGAGTCAGACACTTAATGAAATGAGCCACGCAGGCGCCCCTATCTTATGAGTTTATAAGCATTATTTTGAGAAGGGCTTCCCATGGCCTGCACACACATAAAAGGTTCAGAAGTCCCGGGCTGGCTGGTTGTGACCTGACAGACCTTGCTGCCTATGGAGGTACTGGATTGTGGTTGGTGGTAGCTTGAAGCTGTCAGTCCTAGGGCCTGCCCAAGTCCCAAGGTCGAGACCCCTGGGCCAAGCTTTGGGGTAGTTCTGGCACTTTCTGTCTGTGTTCATGGCTTCAACACTGATCCTTTCTGAGAACCACACCTTCTAAGATAGGTGTTTCCTCGAAATGGGATCTCTTTGTTCCTCCCCTGCCCACCCCAGAATCTCTTGGGGTGCTAATTACAATGTATACTTCCCAAGACCCAACCCCCCCGACCTACTGATTCAGAATTGGGGGAGCAGGGTCTAGTCATCTGCATTTTATAAGTTTCTTGGGTGATTTGGGGGGCACACTGCCGTTTGAGCCCCAGAACCACTGCTTTAGATTGCTTGTGCCCTGGCACTTTTAATTTGACCTGATGTTCAAAATTATAATTGAATTTTCAAGAACACATTGGGGCGCCTGGGTGGCTCAGTCGGTTAAGCATCCAGCTTTGGCTCAGATCCTGTTCTCCCGGTTTGTGAGTTTGAGCCCCACCTCAGGCTCTGTGCTGACAGTTCAGAGCCTGGAGCCTGCTTCGGATTCTGGGTCTCCCTCCATCTCTGCCCCTCCCCTGTTCACACTCTGTCTTTCTGTCTCTCTCAAAAGTAAACATTAAAAACAACCACATATGATCTTTCAACCAAGCTATACTCTAGATAAAAGCGTGCAATTGAGGAGAATCCGGGCTTTTCCCACTGTGTGTACAGGTCTCTCCTGGCTCCTGTCCAGTATCCCCAGAGGACTTCTCATCAGACCAGGCTGGGGCTCTTTGCTGTCCTCTCTGGCTGGGCCACTCTTATTCAGAGAAATAAAGCCACTAGTCACTGTACCATCAGGGTCTCTTGCCCTACTGCAAGGCAGGAAAAGTAGCCAAGCCACTGTTCAGTCTTTGAGGTGGCCACTGGTAGCCAGGGGCTAGCCAGTGGGGAGCCTGTCCCTCTGCAAGGAGTCTGCTCAAAGTCCTCTCGTTACAAGAGGAGCCCCTCCCCCAAGACCCAGTGCACTGCATACGGGTGACACAAAGAGTCAAGTGGCAGGGACACGCCAAGGCTCCGCGAGCAGATAATGGCATAATGGCCCCTTTGGCCTCCAGCAGCTGGAGTCACAGCTGACCTGGTCTGTTCTGTTCCAACCCTGAAGCTTTGCGTTGCAAAGGCCAGTCCGTTGATCAAGTGCAATGACAAGGCTGTGGTTTATCCAGCACCTTTTGTCCTAGCGTGTAATGTGCTATCCAAAGGTCAGCTTTCAAGGCATAACTGCCTGTGTCATTTACGCTTTTTGAAATATTAGAAGAAGTGAAAAGCAGTATGCTGGCACCTTGCTAATGGGTGTCCACTTCCCAAATTTTGATTAGCCCTTCTGAAGATTGCAGGTGTTCTGTGGATGATCCGTTTAATAACAGTGAGCCCGAAGATACATGGTCTCTGTGCTGTGAATAATAATTTCAGCTTTCATTTAAATTACTCCTTTTCCAGAGCATGATTTCTTTTATGGGCAGTATTTTCATGGCCGAATCTCCTCCTTTGCCCGGATAGTTTGGCTCCAGCTTCCTGCTTGTGGTTCTGCCTGGGCTCGACCCTCAGACGTGCCACCCCGCAAATAGGCAGATCGTCCAGTCTCTCCACCCTGAGGACCCTTTGGTGCTTTTAATTTTGCTGCGTGGTTTCCTGTCTTGGAGGACATTCTCTGCCAAATGAGCGGCTCTGATATTATGCTTTTTTCCCCCGCTTTCACTAACCAAAATATATTTACTACTTAGAGTTTCTGATTGGCCTTGGAGCCAGTACTGCTGAGTTGATCTCCTTCTAGTCAAAGGCAAAGAAATGTGACCTCTTCTTTCCCCTGTGGGGCTTTGTGGACCAGATGAAGTGTGTTAGGCTCTGGGATCTATGCAGATAGCTCACAGTGCCGTGTTACTACACTGAGGAGCCCTGGAGGTTGGGAACCACTGGGCTGTTGTTCTCTCTGTTCATGTGGTTATTCATTTATGCAGGAAACTTCTGTGCAACGGGCACTGTGCAGGGTGCTGGGGCTGTAGCACTGAATGAGACAGACCAGGCTCTGATCTAGGCGGAGATGGGGGAACAAGTAAGGGGAGGCCAGGCAGTGATAAATGCCCTAATGACAATAAAACGGGGTGATGGGATGAAGAGTGGTGGGAGCCACTTCATATCAGGCAGGTGGGAGAGGCTCACAGAGAAGGGGACTTTTTTTTTTTTTTGAGGGAGAGAAACGGTGTGAGCAGGATAGGGGCAGACAGAGAGGGAGACCCAGAATCTGAAACAGGCTCCAGGCTCTGAGCTGTCAGCACAGAGCCCAACGCGGGGCTCGAACTCACAGACTGTGAGCTCATGACCTGGGCCGAAGTCGGACATTCAACCAACCGAGCCACCCAGGCGCCCCAAGGAGGGGACCTTTAAGTTGACCCAGGAATGGCAAGAAGGAGCCAGCCACGCCAAGAATATTTTTGGTTGAGGGAATGGCAAGTCCGTGTGAAGTCCACACATAGGCAAGTGAAACTTCAATCTTACCTCAAACCATTAAAAAAAAAAGTCAGAACAGCCGTTAGGTAGACAGCTCCCCTCCAGGGGCTCAAAGCATGTGTCACACTTCCTTGAAGTACCCGGTTTACTTGTCTCTCTCCCTAAATCATGTATGATTTCCCTGAAGGCAGGACACCGACTTGCTCTCCACAGAGCCTGACGTGGAGGAGGACTGTGGCAAATTCGGTGGGTGGATAAAGGCTGAAGGAATGAATGGTGTTGACTTTCACTTTCCTTGGGCTTTACATAACTACACTGGGGGCAGGGGGCTTCTTACTCAGTGGGAAACAGCAGCTCCAAGGTGGGCCAGAACAGGTAAGAGAGGCTTTCCCAGTGTTGATCTGATTTGCTAGTTGCCCCAGCACTATGGTCTGAAGACTGGAATAGTCTTCTGCCCTGAAGAAGAAAAAGATGACTGTTCCAGTGATATACGATCAAATGTTCCAGGAAGAGCAGTCACTAGAACATGAATAATCACTAGTACATCAATGCCCTGCTGTGTCTCTTGTTAAGGAAGCACGGTAGCTGAGAAGCTAATCTAATCAGAAGCATCGTTTTTGGATTCCCGTCACAAATGGAACAAGATGCCCCAGGGGGAAGTGATGAAATATCTGATGTGGGATGGTCCCTAGATGCATTTTTATGGGTCTTATTTTGAAGGGTGGTCCTGGTCAGGAACCACACCTGGCTAAGACCTGGTCCATGGCCATCATGGAGGAGATGTTGAAGTTGGGCAGACAGGAGGGCATGACAAGGATGGTGGGGAAAGATGGGCTGAGAAGAGTCCTGCTCACCTGGTGGACACCTTCCCTAGCTGTGGGTGCTGGTAGCTGAGTTTACACCTGCAGCCGGCACAGGGTTCAGGGGCTGTAGTTGTCTTCAGTCGCACATCCACCCGGAAGGCTGGTGGTATGAAGTGGCTGACGGTCCCAGCAGTCAGGGCCCTCCACCCATTGTGCTGGGGTTTGTATTGGACCAGAGGATGGGCAAAGGGTCCTCAAAAGGTGCTGGGCAGAACACTAGCAGGGATCTGCAAGTACAAGAGTGGAACGCGAGGCTAGAGCCTTGGAGCCCAGTTTGGGACCTCTGGGTCTCTGCTTTGGCGTGCGGGTCGAACTCAGTCCCTCAGCTTAGGGTTGGGCCTGGGCCGGGGGAGTGGCCCAGCTGTGAGGAACAGGAAGGAGACGCCCAGGGGCTGGTGCCAAGTAGGGCCTGATGTTGTAGCTCTGAGGGCTCTCCTCCATTGGAAGTAGGAAGGCCAGATAAGCCAGAGGATGCCCAGTTAGATTCTCTGACAACAATTAAAATTATACATGTTCCCAAATACTGCATGAATGCATTTGCAGTTGATCCGAAACTACAGCTGAATTGGGCATCCCGTACTTTGATTTGGTAAATTTGGCAACCGTGATTGGAAGGCAGAAGCTTCCAGAGGGACCCGGCTCTCTAAAGCGTCTGCTGCTTGGCCGTCCTCTGCAGGTGAGGTTGATGAAGATGGTGTGTCCCTACCACGTCCTGAACAGGTGTTCCTCGGGGCAGCAGTTGAGCTGGGGGAGGGGCCCCAGCGGCTTGGGCTTTCGCAGAGGGAAAGGGGTGTCTTGGCCGAGCGGAGGAAGGGCGTCCTGATGGCTCCCAGGGTACCAGGCTTCTACAGAGAGGGCAGCTCCTTGCCGTTACGCGCCCTTGACCAAGGGAGTGAAGTGAAAATGCTCAGCTTTCCATTCTGTTTGACCTTGAGTGTGTCCTCTGATAACACTACGGTGTGACGTTCAGGATGTCCCGCACCCAGCTGTGTGGGTCAGGGTTTCTGTCAGGTGAAGTTTCTCCGCTTCACAGAGCGGGGGGCCCAAGGCTCACGGGAGCACGGGGAGGTGAGTGGCTCGGTGTCGTGTGGGGCTCTGTGGGTGCAGCCCAGGCCTGGACTCCTGGGTCCGTTTCGCACCCACAGGCCCTGGGCAGCCTCCACGCTGAGAGAATCGTGGGCGCGACGACCTGGAAGGACCAGCGGCAGCCCGTCCCCGTGCATCTGTTGTGAGCTGTTGGGCAACTCGACACCTCAGTGAGTGTATCTCCTTGGCAGGTGGCGTGTTTGTTCTCCTCACTGAGGAAATTCTGTCAGCCCAGGCACACATGACTCGGCGGCGGGGGGTGGGGGGGGAGTAGGAAGGTGAGTGATGTGTGGTTATTTTTGAGTGGAAAATGAGAGGCAGTGGGGGAATGTCCACTGAGCTATTTCTGAAATGTTTGTCACTTACTGTCACTTTTGAGTCTGGGGAAAGACATCCTTTTAGGACAATCAATATGAACTCTTTATTTCAGTGACTGAACGACGCAGCTCTGGGAGCACCGATGATGGGGTGTCACGGTCTCTAAAGCCACAGACAAATGTCAGCAGGACAGTGAAGGGAGGAGGCGCCTCTGATCCTCTCTGTGATGTTCTGGACCCTCTGCTTCCCTTGTATTAGTCAGGGTCTTCCAGAGAACCAGAACTGGTATACGTGTGTGTGTCTACGTATCGACACCTACCTCTATCTTTGTGAGAGGGATTCATTTTAAGGCATTGGCTCACGTGATTGTGGGAATGGCAAGACTAAATCTACAGGGCTGGAGATTCAGGTCAGAGAGCTTATGCTGCAGTCTTGAGTTCGAAATTCATAGGGCAGGCCAGGTAGGATGGGAACTTAGGCAGGGTTTCTAAGTTGCAGTCTTAAGGAGAATTCCTTCTTCTGTGGGGCAACCTCAAAAGCTTGGTCTTTGTTCTTTAATTCGTTGGGTGAGGCCCACCCATGTTCGGGGGGGGGGGGGGCGGTAATCTGCTCGACTCCGAGTCTGTTGAGCTAAATGTTAATCTTCACTCAAAGTCTACTGATGTCAATGTTAATCATAGGTTTAAAATACCTTCTCAGCAACATTTAGATTGGTGTTGACCAAAGAAGTGGGCACCATAGCCTCGCCCCACTGACACGTAGCCTGTACCTCATGGCGAGCTTGTCCACATGTGCTGAGTGTGCAGAGCCGGCCAGAGACCCGGGTGGAACACAGGCACTTTGAGGAGGACATCTCTGTCTAGTAACGGGGCTGGGCCACTGGCTTTTCTGCGGGAGGCTTGCAAAGGTCAGAGTGTCCATCTTGATTTCCCCTTCTCTTTCTTATTACGATGTCACATTCTTTTTTGCTTGGGAGAGCTCAGCCTTTGTCCTTTTAAGGCCCTCAACTGATTGGATGAGGCCTGCCTATGCTATGGAGGGTCATCTGCTTGACACAGAGTCTACTGATTGTAAATGTTAATCACCTCTAAAATGTACTTTCACAGCAGCATCTGGACTTGTGTTTGACCAACTGGGCCCTGTAGCCTAGCCCAGTTTAAACAAAATTAACTGTACACTTTTCCTCTGCCTCATCCTAACAGTTGAGAGACTCTCCTGTTGCCTTGGATGAGAAGAGTATGGCCACCCGTGTCCAGAGCAGGGATTTGGAGTGGTGGGAGCAGGCCAGGAGCTCAAGACATGGGGAGGCTACATACCTCAGTGGTCACCTGATCCACTGCCCCTACCCGACAAAGGCTGGCATAAGATAGGAGAGGTTGGAAAAGCCCAAAGCCCCTTTCGGCAGCAGGAGTGGGAGGGGCTGAGGGGGGGATCACTGCCACCCTTCTCCACCCTGGTCAAGGATGTTACACTTCCTTAGTGGGCCGGTGATGAGCATTCCAAACATGCCCAGCTGGGTTGAGGGTTTCTATGAGCCCCCTGGAGGCAGGTTCCGAAGGATTCCATCCTCCCATCAATGGGCTGCCTGATGTGAGCCCAGAGTATTCCGCGTGGCCTAAGGCTTTCTACCCAGTTCATTTCACCCTCCATCCAGGGGCCTTTTCTTGGGACGAAGGTGGTTTCTCCGCAGCATCTTCCCACCTGATTCCCGCTCTTCCATTTCTGTGGGACAATTTGCCCACTCCCTCCTTCTCTTCCCCTCCCCTCGTTAGTCATAATCTGCCTGTGACTTGCAGGCTCTGTCCAGGGTGAGGTCCTGCACAGGGAAGGTCCCTGTCAGAGCTGGGCTGCCCCCAGGTTCCACCACCCATGAAAGGGAGATCCCCTTTACCTCTAGAGGAGCTGTGCATTCCCTTTTTTAAAAATTAAACTTTTTAGCTTAGAAAAATCTTAGACTCACAGAAGAGTTGCAGAGATCATACAGAGTTCCTGTATACCCCTCACCTTGTTCCCCCAAATGCTATCCTCTTACATTCATTGGAGCATTTGTCACAGTTAAGAAACCAACATGGGTGCGTTCCCGTTAACCCAACTCTAGACTTTATTCAGCTTTCGCTAGCTTTTCGGTCCCAGGATCCAGTCCAGGATGCCACGTTGCATTTAATGCTCGGGCAGGCTTTGTCTGTCTGCCACTTGCTCCTTCTCACCATGACCACCCCTCCGGTTCTGCCCTCCTCCCCTCCCCAGTCTGCATGTGTCTGGTTGAGTGGTCAGTGACTGGAAGCTCGTGGTGATCTCTGTTGATCTTTGTTCAGAGGCCTGACCGGAGCTCTCTTCCCTCTTGCGCGCTGGGAGGAAGGAAGCCACCCTGGCCACTTGGTAAATATTTTACAACATCTAATGGAATCAAGTTGTTTACTCTGCAGAAAATAGAAAGGCATTAGTTAAAGAAAGTAACAAGCTACTGGTTGCTGACTCTTCAGGTTTAGGCAGAGGCCTGGGAGACTGAATGATTTCCACTTAAGGGGTTTTAGTGCCGGCCTGCAGCAGAACATCCCAGAAGCGATTGGCTTCTGCTGCTTCTTGCTGCGTGGCCCTGGCCACCCAAGCCCCAGGGGCTGGGATTGGCAGCCAGGCTCTTGCAGCCTCAGACTTACTAGGGACCTTGTGGGCTCCTGCTCAGCTCTGTCCCCTTAATGTCCCTCTGCAGACCTCGTTCCCAAGTCGTTCTCCCCTTGGCTTCTTCCTCCTCAGCTTGACTCTTTGGCTCATGTCCCTTGGGTGGGGGAGATCTCGGGAGGCTGTGGACCACATCCTGAACCTGTCATGTCTGTGCCCTGCTGGAGCCCTGGTGAGCTGTGCCCATCCACATGGCCCCTCGCCCGTAGGACCTGGCCTTCTCGTCTGAAATGAGAAGCATGATGCTCCACATGTGGCCCAGAGACAGAGAGAAACCAGGCCGCTGGTGGTGGCTAGAGAGGCGGACCCCGCATCACTGCATGTCGCATTTCCTCCTTCTCCGCCCTTCCCAACTCTAGGTCCCACTTCTACTTTTTCATAGTCTGCCCCCCCCCCCCCAAGAGTTTCCTTTCCCAGAAGGGTGAGACAAAAATGTTTATTATTTAAACCTAGGCATATAAAGGCTGCAGTAAATTGTTTTGATGCCATTTACAAGCTGTGCGTTGTAGTAAAGTTTAATGGGACGTCGGAAGGGAATCCGTGCAGGAGGTCTGAGCAGAATCTCGGATGAAGGGGATGTGGATTTCACAGGCCCACAGATCTGCGGCGGGTCTCCTGGAACACCGCTCTGAGAGCTCCGTGTGCCTTGTGTTCCCTGCTTTACCCTGTTGCTTCCTCTGCCCCCCCAGCCTGCGGACTTCCTCTGCCCTGCACCCCCTCACCCCCTCGGTGCCCCCACTCACCCCCTGGAACCCCTGTCACGTACACACCAGAGTTCAGGGATCCTTCATGACCAAGGGCCAAAGAGTGAGCTGCCGATGTTCCAGGGCCCGGAGCCAGCTCAGCCCTGGCCTGGAGCATTCAGGAGCCTTTGGCTGGACTGTGGGGATTTCTGAGGAACCTTGGGTCCTCTTTCTTGGCAGTCTTGAATGATAATCATTCCCACTTTGAGCATTTCGTGAGTTTCGTGTGTGTGATGCCTGAGAATGACCTGAACACCTAGATCGTAACCTGAGAAGGGGGGGTCTGCGGCAGATGACAGACACCCGGAGCGGGACAAACGAAGACTGTTAAGGAAGTGAGCAAGTATCTGTCTTTCTCTGTATGGCTTAAAAAAAACAGGTTAGAGTGGGAGAGAGCCAAAGCATAAGAGACTCTTAAAAACTGAGAACAAACTGAGGGTTGATGGGGGGTGGGAGGGAGGAGAGGGTGGGTGATGGGTAATGAGGAGGGCACCTTTTGGGATGAGCACTGGGTGTTGTATGGAAACTAATTTGTCAATAAATTTCATATAAAAAAAAAAAAAAAAAAAAAAAAAAAAAAAAGATCTGGCCGGAAGTGAGCAAGTGACTGAGTCCCACCACAGAGGGCTTGCTGGGTAACATACACTTTATGAGAACGTGCAGGGTTTGCAAGGACAGCATGGGACATTTCTAATGGCTGTGCTCCTCCCTTCTCTCTGAGGGAGGGCTGGCCAGGCAGGGGGAGGGGAAGGGAGGGAAAGGGAGGAAGAGGGGCCTGTGGACTGGAGGGAGCATTTGTCTGGTGAAGGGGCCCTGGTGGGAATGAGCAGGTCAGGGGAAGGGACTTGGCTTCTGATGAGTGGTAGGAGTAGAGTTCAGTCCTGACTGGGAGGGCAGGAGGGGCTTCTCTGGGGTCTGGGGCAGGACATTGGCCTGGCCCAAGGTCAAGAGGGTCATAGTAGCAGCATAGAGTGAAGGAGTCAGCTCCAAGCTCTTGTATCTCGAGTGAGAGAAGATGAGACCGTGGTTCATAGTGGACATTTCAGCCTGGGGGAGCGATGGCAGAACTCCACGGAAGGATGCAGATGGTGTGGGAAAGGCAACGAGGCAGGAGCTGGAGGGGGAGACTGTCCCAGAGCCTGGTCCTCTCTGGCACTCTCCGACTCTCTCTCTTATTTCTCCTCCTGAAGATCCAGCCATTCACTGTTGTAGTTTCCGGAGGCTGGTCAGTAGCAGGTGTTGGAAGTGGATGGGGGCAGGACAAGGTCCTCCCTCAGCCTTGGGTTTCCAGACCAGGTCTTGCAAGCCATCTCCCCTTAGGGGCTGTCAGCTCACAAAGAAGCAGAGCCCCACACTCCCTCGTCAGGGCCCTCCTAGGGGAGAAGTGGCTGGATTGAGGTACATTTGGGCATTCCCGTGTCCCCTAGCCACAAGCCACAGAGCCAGCAGGGCCTGTGGTTCCTAATAGAAAGCAAGAAAAACTGAGCATTATGCGTTCCTTGACCCCCCCCCCCCCGGTGGGGGCAGCACATACGCCTACAAGTCCTCCTTGGGAGCAGGGAGGTTACCCCTGACTCTGAGCATACCCTTCTGTGCCCTGGGCAGGTGTCTCAAGGTCTTCATGTCTGGGCTGTTTCCCCCAGAGGGTGAGAGCTGATTCTTGGGTGTTTGGAGGCATCCCCCAGGCTCAGCAGCTTTGGATAAAACGTTCTAAATCTGCCTATTATAGACCCTCAGCTGGAGCCCCAAGGGGCTGGCACTTGGCTGCAAGCCTACATTCCCAGAGTAGGTCAGATCCTGGCACTGGAGGTGAGCCTGGAGGTGATGTGGGTGGGTGAGCTCTGGCTGTATGTGTCCTCTTTCCAGTCATGGCCGGTGAGCAGCTCTCATTGCAACTGTCCCCCTAAGGTGCGGGACTCCTCTCTGGAGATGGTCAGCGTTCAGATTACAGGGCCTGCTTGCTGAGTTTATGATTCACTGTGGCCCTGGGATCTGCAGTTTGGAAAAGCTCTCCTGGGTGATCCTGTCCTGCAACCAGATTTGGGATCCCTTGCTTAGGTCCACCCTCCACTCTAGAAAGGAGCCCTTCAAAAGGTCCCTAGACCAGGCTCTCGAGAATTTGGATATGGAAGGGAGACGGGGGAATACCTGTGGCTCCTGGCCTTTGTTATTAGTTATACTGAAGTGAGACGTGTTCCCTGTAGTGCCCATCAGATCTCAGAGTAAGGGTCGTCAGGAAGAGCCAATTCCACAGCTACTTAGAGCCCAGTGAGCAGCTACAAATGGCAGCCCAGCCACTGGGACTCTCTGACTTAGACTAAAGTGGTAAGGTCGAGGGCAGCATAAGGAAGATCAGGGCCCTAGGGTGGACCTAGGCTTTCCCTGGCACCTCTGCCTCCTTCCCCAGGGAATGATGCCATGCTACGGAAAAGCCTGTACCAGTCCACATGTTGACTTCATGTCAGATGTTTGCCTCTTGCGCTCCCTCCTTGCCTTGCTCGGTCTGACTGGGGGGGTGGGGGGAGGGAAGGTGGCAAGGCAGGCCTCCTCCATGCTCCTGCCCCACCTGGGACCTGAAGTTCAGCCTCTGGCCAGGCAGGCCCTGCCCCATCCTTTCCCGGGGAGGGGTGCTCCTTTGGGGAGGATGATCTATGCTGTGAGATTAGCCCTGCACGAGGGAGGAGCCCGTTTCCAGCCCGTCGGCTTCCTAGCACCTGAGCCTGGGGGAGGGGCTCCCCCGCCCTGAGCTTTCCTTTCTCCATTTGCAAAAAAGGATTTTGCTGGCTGTCCTGCCTCCCTTAGAGAAGCATCTTAAAGACCGCGAGTGAGCTGAGAGATGGGAGCATATCTTGAAAATTCTAAAGCAGGGCCTGTGAACTTGAAATGCGTGACATAAAGAAGTGGGCTGGGCGGTGAAGAATGGTGGGAGCAGTGAACTGCAGAGCAAAATTAGATTCGATTAGAAAAAATAGGTACTGTAGGCTCTGTGTAATGCACATTTAAGGCCCAAATTTGGCTCCTTCATTCACTCCTGCTGTTAAGTGTCATTCAGAAGCCAGGTGGCCATCGTGGATTTCCATGTCACATTCATGACCTACTGCAAACAAGGCCCCACAAAATAGTTGGTGCCTGTCCGGGGGCGGCGTGGCGGGGGTGGCTGTGAGCGTGTGCGGCTCTGGGGCCAGCCGGCATGGATTCAAACCTGTCTCCGGTGCTCGGGCACATTATTTCCACCACCTCTGCTTTTGTTCTTTTGTTCCATGTAAAATGTGGATGATCCTAGCACCTGATTCCTCAAATCCCTTGAGCATTAAGTGAGCTACTCCACGAAAAGCTTCACCCAATGACTGCTTGCAACTTAACCTCCTCAATAAACATTTATTATTATTATTATTATTATTATTATTATTATTATTATTTATTACTGTTGTATTGTGATGTTACTCTCTGCGGAGGGGCATATGCTGCAGGAACAGCATGAGGATACAGGATAAGCAATGGAGGTGGAGAGTAGGAAGTTGAGAGCAGAGATCACGCAGAGGTCTTGAGTGCTTCCTGTTGGAAAGTGTGACCTTTTACTTGGAGTCTCCAGGTAACCACAGGGAACGGGGACAAATGGCCAATTACAAAACCGAGGAGGGATCATGCGCGTTCTTGCTGCATCCATGCTTGTACTTTGCTCAAGAGGTAGGAAAGTCTTTCGTCCTTGATTATCGGGCTGTGGATGTACCTGAAAAACTCAGGTGTGTGCAGTTTGCTAACTGGCGCTTCCTCATTGGCGTGTCTGAGCCCAGCTTGGCACCTCGAGTGTTGTTGAACCTCAGCTGGACGAGCTGCCAGTCCAGGACAGAGATGACGGTGGCATCTGTGTCCCTGGATGCTGGGACATAGAAATGACCTCCTCGTGGCTGTGGCTTCAGAGTTCAAGGTTTGGCCCAGTTTTCTCAGTTAAATAATGCCCCAGATCGTGGGTGCTGCTCACGTATCTTGGTGCCCCATCCTTGCTTGTACCCGTACCTAACCCTCAGCCTGGTCCTTCTTCTTGTCCCAGCATGCACATAACTCCTGAGGTCTGCCTCCTCACCTCCCATCTTGAAGCCCTTTCTGAAGGTTTTCTAGGTGGTGATTTTCCGTGAGCATATTGGTTTGCATTTCCAATGCCTTTGATGGATCCCAAGTGCATTTGGGTACTTCTAACTACCCAAATGCACTTGGGATAGAATGTAGCCAGGATGTCCTTTCCAGAATACTCCTTTCTGGTTTGTGCACTGTTAACTATGGAATATTGAAGGAAAAAGTTTCTAGAATACAGAGACCATACATCTGTTTATCTTGTTCTGAATTACATCCTAGGCACAGAAGGACACTTAATAAATCAATGTCCTGATGAAAATTGTAGTGTTGTCAGCAAATGATGATAATCGGGAATGCACAAGAGAAAACGTTACTCGATTTGAATGTGAACCTTGGGCTTTCAGGGGAAAGCAAGCTCTCTGCAAGTTTCAAGGGGTGCATATTTTAAGGGGGCAGCATGTTGAGTTTGTAAGCACAACCCTGGTGCTGCATGCAGTGAGCACTGTGTCCTCTTAGTGCTGAGTCCTGCCAGATAGTTCTGGGAACTCTGATGTGTGAGGACAAAAGGCCTGTCTTTTCATAACACTGGGTGGCTTTATAGGGCTTACTAATGGGAACGTGAAGAAACAATTCCATGCAAAAAAATTGATCTTGGAATGATTAAATAGTCTTATAGTAAGTTGCTAGTTCTCTGCTCTTTGGTTAGAGAGGATGGCATATGAAGCTGGCAATCAGGAAACTTGACAGCATTCATAGAGGGTGGGTCCTCCAGGTACCGCTTTCCAAGATGCAAGGAGGCACCCTACAGCCTGGCCGGTCCACTCCCTGGCTATCCTTCACCCTTTGCCCACCCCATCATTGATTTCATCACTGTTGTGTCTGTGGTTTCATGGCACCTTGTGTAGACGTCTGATGCTGTATTATATTGTCATTCATTTTTCACAGGTTGGTCTCTCTGGACACTGGGAAGGGACTGATGTGGTCCCTTACATTAATCTTTATGTGATGGGACCTCCCGTGTAGTAGGTCCTCAATGTGTATTTGTTGCATGAGTTAAATAATTTTGGCAAAGCCCTAAAAATAAAATCACGTGGTCCAGCCCTTCCTGGTAAGGTGGAGGACCCCAGAAAGTTTTAATCCCTTGTCTGTGGCCCTGCAGGGATTGGATGTTTTGCCTTCTGTCTCCAAGTGCAGTGTTTTGGGCTGAAGTTGTTTTTTTTTTTCCTCTCTTGTTTGTCTACATGGGTTTTTCTTTTCTTCTTCACTCGTTCCTATGTTATTTCTTAAACAGCTACATTGAACTAGGTACAAAACAAGATAAAGAACACTAACAGCTTTTATTTTAGCAAGGGAAGATAGCCAGGAAATAATCATGTTCAGTGAGGAAAATATATGGTACATCAGAAGGAGATAGGCACTGTGTAAAAAAGAAACAGGAGAGCAAAGAGGGGGATTGGAAATACTGAGGAGAGGCAGAATTTATGGGGTGAGAGTGACAAAGTGAGGTTTGAACAAAGACTTGAAGGAGCTGAGGGATTTAGTCTTGCTGATATCTGGGGATGTGTGTCCCAGGCAGAGGAAAAAACTAAAGCAGTGGCTCCAATGTAAGAGTGTGCAGGGGAACTTGAAGACCAGCAGAGGGCTGGCATAGCTGAAGTGGATGGGCCAGGTGACGGAAGGGAGAGGAGGGGATTACATGAGACAGGTAACCAGAACCATGTCAAAGTAGGGCCTTATAAGCTCAAATAAAGACTTTGGCTTTGATCCAGAGGAAGTGAGGAGCCACTGGAGATTTGGAATAAAGGAATGGGATGATCTGACTTGTACTTAAAAAGGACCATTCTGGGAAAGGTAGAATCAGTGAGATCTATTAGATGGCTATTAAAATAATCTGGGCCAAAGGTGGTGGTGGTTTGGCTCAAGATGGCGGCAGCAGTGGACATGGTGAGAAGAGCAGATACTGGATGTGCTTCTCAAGGAGAGCCAGCAGGGTTTCCTGATGGCTTGGATACAGCATGTAAGAAAGAGGAAAGGAGTGAAGGGTACCCCAAAGGTTTTCACCTCAATGGACAGATGGATGGAGTTGTCCACCTCCCAGCCTGCTTCACTGGTTCCATGCCTGGGGTGGGAGAGAAGTGGGGAGAATACAGGAAGCTGTCCATGCCAGTGAGACTATGGTCCACCCCAGTTTTTTGAGCCCTCAGTCTTCTTCACCAATTCAAATACCACCCTTTCAGTAATCCCTTTAAGATCCGTCATCTCCTTCACAACATCTACCTTGATTAATTTTACCTGGCTGAAGTCTCTCGGTTCATTCCATATTCATACACAGATATGCTTTACTTAACACAGTAGATGAGTTTTTGAAAAGAGAGGTGTATGTCACCTTTCCAAAAAAATATTAAGGCCTATTTTATATTCACCAGGGGAGCTAACTATTTAAAGTACCCTATTATTAATGCTTTTGTAAGGTGAAGAATCCTTTTGTTAGATGACTATGGATCTCCACTAATTTATCAGTTATGAAAGATCAGGGTATAAACGTATAAAACTGAGCACACACTTGTGTAATATGTCTCTCTACACGAGGTACCTGCTAAGCAGCTCATCGGAGGGTCTCTTGGGACCTCAGGCTCAGGGCACTCTCACCTGAACTCATCATTTTACTCCTAAATCATCTTGCTCTCATACTCCCAGTTTCATGCAGGCCTCAAACCCCAGAACCCTCTCTTGACATCTCTTCTCTTCATTCTCCCCTTGCCCCCAGCTTACCACCGCTCCACCTTTGTGAACTCTCTTGCATCTTCTGCATTCTGTCCATGACCCTCTGCCTCTTATAGTTCAAGTGCCTAAGGCCTTCTAATGGACTTCTTAACACTTCACCCTGCAACTGCTCTATCCATGTTCTCTAAGACATCCTCCCACATTCAGCTATCCAAGTCAGCTGCCCAAAGCATCCTTCTTCCCATGACCCTGTTCAGGGTTTGAACCTGTTCAAGGTCTGAATCCTCCCCTTTCCATGTCTCTGTCCAGACATCAGTAGCCTCCCCATCACCTTGCCTGTAACCTACAGTCTAAACACCTGAGCAGGTTGTTCAAAACCCTGTCTGTGGCCAACCTGCATGCACCCTTGTGGTCTTACCACCACCACTTATCCATCCATCCTCATGCACCACGAAGGGCATCCATGACGAGGCATTTCCTTTACCCCTGCAGCCCTGAGGATGAGCAGGTGGAGACTCGTACCTTCACCACCCCTGGTCTGCAGTGCCCCTCTGGCCACCTTATTCTGGTCAAATCCTTTCCATTTTCAAAGACCAGCCCAAACACCCTTTCCTCTTTGAAGCCTTCTCACCTTTTAGGCAGAAACAACTCCTCCTTCCATAGTACTTTATGCAAATCACTTTAATAACACATATCCCTCTTCTGTTTTGTCATTTTCCCTGCCCTACTTTCTTCACCAACATGTGTGCTTCCTGCCTGCTGGGTGCTGTCTGAATCCTCCCCTTTCTCTTTCATGCCTTATGTGTAGAGAGCGCATAATAAGAATATGTAGTGTGACACTATGGCTGTCCTTTTTCTTATTAATGTTGTTGACATGGAAGGCCCACATTAAATTGTAAGTTTTGTGAAGTCTGGAACTGTCTTTGGATTTTTTTTATCTTCATCCCTTACCATACAGTCCCCACAGATGGCATTTATTGTGCCAAATGCCAAATTCTTCATGAGCCCTTGTGTTTCAAGGTTGCATGGTCCTCATGATGGAAACACAGCAAATTAGGAATTCATTCCAGGCATTCTGGCCTCTGGTTTGTTTATTTATTCATTTGTTTATTTATATCTCATGTATCAGGTATGCATTTCAGACCACAACAGTAGGGTGTAAGACATGTCACATTTCTTTATTTCTCTAAGTCAAATTTAATCGGTGCCAAGCTTCCACCAGCTGAGCTGGCAGGAAATCTAATCTGTCTTTTGAGACTACCGCCCCCAACCACTCCCTGAGGATTATAAAAAAAGCATTAGGAGTCTCACCAGTTCTGAAAAGCTGGTGAAGGATTCTTTTGTTGGGGATCCATACTGGACATATCCTACCCCACATGGCCTGCAGGCCAGTGTCTCCTCTGCTTCCGTATTAAGAGAGCTTGCGGGCTCAGGCTGGAAGCATCAGTTTTGTTTTGTTTTGTTTTGTTTTGTTTTGTTTTGTTTTTCTGAGACCCACTGCTATATCCCCAGGATGCTGCAAGGAGGAAAGCCCCAATCTCCACCACTCATGGCACTGACAGAAACCAAGCCCCATCTTGGCTTTGGAGGATATTCTCAACTTCCTCCAGATGAGAGAGGGGAAAATACTCCTTTTAGCCTCTTTCAGTGTGGTCAAAAAAGTTAATTATATAATGATTTTCCTGTCACATATCTTAATAAATGATTTTGGCTCTGTGCACATCATAAATTCATGACCGTAGAGAGATAGAAATAAAGAATTCGGACCGGGGAAATAACTCAGTTTCAGGAACTAGAATTGCTACAGTTAAGCTTCACATTTGACTCTAAGCTTCCGAGTTGCTAAAGTGAAAAGGGAGATGTGGTGTCATAACTCTGTTATCAGAAAGGGAGAGACAGTTTCTCAAGAGAAGCAAAGCTTTCTCTATTACTTGATTCTAAAATAAATTTTCTCATATGAAGCTTTATAAAGAGGATATCAAACAAAGCCTTCTAAGGTATTGCATACAGATCTCTGTTTCTTCTTGCTTATACCTCCCGATAATCACTTGTGAGGATAAGTATGCCTCGGGGCCCGCACACAGGAGCATTGGCCACATAACATTGATCTGTACTGTTGCTACCTTTATGTCCTGTTCAAACACTAAACATGGCCAGATATTCCTGACATCACAAATGCACCACAGTTTAAGCAGAACGAAGACTGAAGTAAACATCTACTAAAGATCATAATGTAAGTAATAGAAGAGTATGTTTGGTTTGGTCAAGTAGGTTTTGCTCCTGATGTTTCCTTGTTCTATTGACGGCTTTGGCCATTTCTTTCTCCTGCTGAAATCTCTGAGCATAGGGGCCGGGACTCTATATTGAATCATTGAATCCTCAATGCCAAGCATGGTGCCTGGCTTTTCACAGATGTTAAATAAGTCGTTGTTGAGTTAATATGCTTGTTTTTCTGTTTATTTGTAACATGATCTTTTAAGTTACTCTTCTGTGTTTCAAAAGTGATATGGAGCTAAATGAGAAAAAGAGTTCCTCCACGCTGGACCTTTCTTTGCCTCATACGTGACAGAACTAGAGAAATAGGCTTAATGATGCATTAGTGATTCAGGGAACTCCTATTCTGTCAGGACAATGAAAACTGGTAGGCTGCTGGGTAGAAAACATGAGGTTTTGTTCTATAAAGGAAGATGTCAGTACTACCCAAAGTGATCTATGAGTCTGTTGTATGAAATCCAACACAATTCCCATCCAAATCCCAATGACATTGTTGGTGGAAATAGAAAAACCCATCCTAAAATTCATATGGAGTCTCAAGAGACCCTGAATAGCAAAAACAACTTGAAAAAGAACACAACTGGATGACTCCTGGTTCTTGATTTCAAAATATATTACAAGGCTACAGTAATCAAAACAGTATGATATGGCATGAAAGATAAATACAGGCGAATGGAATAGAATACTGGGTTCAGAAATCAACCCTTCTGTATGTGGTCACATGATCTTCAGCATGGTGGCAAGGCCTGTCAGTGTGGAAAGGACAGTGTCTTCAACAAATAGTATTGGGAAAAATATACACTTACCTGCAAAAGAATGAATTTGGACTATCACACCATAGATAAAAGTTAACTCAAAATGGGTTAAAGGCATAAGCATAAGATCCCAAACTATAAAACCTCTAGAATAAAACAGGGAAAAACTTCATAACTTGGCGTGAATGGATTTGGCAATGTGTTCTTGGATATGACATGAAAAAGGCAACAAAGACACAAATAGACAAATGAGACTACATTAGCCTTAAAAACTTGTGCATCAAAGGACACAACAGAGTGAACAGAAAACCTACAGAATGGGAGAAAATATTGCAAATCCTTTATCTCATAAAGATTTAGTATCCAGAATATACAAAGAATGATTACTACTTATCAACAAAAATATCAAATAACCCTATTTAAAAATGGGCAAAAGAGTTGGATGGACAATGCTCCCCAGATGACATACAAATGACTCACAAGCATGTGAACAGATAGTCACTAATCATCAAAGAAATTAAAATAAAAACCACAGTGAGCTATCACCTCACACCCAGTGGGGTAGCTACCATCAAGGAAAAAACAAAAAAAAAAACTCATACAAAGACAGAAAATAACAAATGTGATTGAGGATGGAGAGGTTGGTACCCTTTTGCACTGTTAGTGGGATTGTAAAATAATGGAGTTGCTATGGAAAACAGTATGGTAGTTTCTAAAAAATTAAAAATAGATCATATGGTAATATGATCCAGCAATCCCACTTCTGGATACATGTCCAAAAGAATTGAAAGCAGGCTCTTAAAGAGATACTTATGCACCCATGTTCATGGCAGGCACTATTCACAATAGCCAAGAGGTGGAAACAACCCAGATGTTCAACAGATGAATAGGAAAGCAAAATGTACATAATGGAATATATATACTATATATATATACATATATAGTATATATATATGTGTGTATATATATATATATATATGGAGCGTATATATATATGGAGTGTATATATATATATATATATATATATATATATATATATATGGAGTGTGTATATATATATGGAATGTGTATATATGTATGGAATGTGTATATATATGGTGTGTGTATATATACACACACACACACACACACACACACACACACACACATACACTGTGTAGCCTTAAAAAGGAAAGAAATCCTTTCACATGCTACAATATGGTTGACCATTGAGGAGATTATGCTAACTGAAATAAATTAATCCATCATGAAGAGGTAGGAAAAGATACCACTTATATGAGGTATCTAAAGCAGTCAAACAAAATAGAGAGTAGAGGGGAAGGGGGAGTTGTTTAACGGGTATATGAAATAGAGTTTCAGTTCTGCAAGGTGAGAAAGTTCTGGAGATCTGTTTCACAACAGGTAAACATTCTTAACATGATTGAACTGTACACTTAAAAATGGTTAAGATGATAAATTTTATATGCTCTTTCTCATGGTTAAAATAGCAACTAAAAAAAAGTCAGCCATTGAAGCACTTTCAAAATGGCAGAGTAGTTACCTCCAAAAATCTGCCCTTCCATAAAAACAGAATCCTGGCAAAAATTGTCAAAATCAATTTTCCCAGAATTCTAGAAATTAAAGACCTCCAACATTTGAGGAACATTCTTTTAAGAAAAATGACTGAATCTTAGTAAGAACCAGTGACATTTTAACTTGCCCTGTTCCCATTTGCTTCAGCTCTGCAATATTCTTGACCAACATCCTAGCAACTACAGTAGGTATGAAAATCAGCAGACTAGCAACTCTGGAGGGGTCAGAATGGAGTTGGAGCTCCCCTCCTGGCCCCATCTCCTGAGAATTACCGCTATGTGAACAATAGATTTGAACTCACAGAAGAAAGAATCAGCAAACTTAAAAGTAAGTCAATCGAGACTATTCAGTCTGAGGAACAAGGTGAAAAAAGAAGAAGAAGGAACAAAACATCAGAGACCTGTGGGACATCATAAAATGTACCAATATGTGGATTATAAGAATCCCAGAAGGAGAGAATAGAATGTGGCAGAAAGAATATTTGAAGAAATGGTGTCCTGAAACTCTGAATTTATGAAAAACATTAATCTGCACATCCAAGAAGCTCAACAAATTCAAGTAGAATAAACTCAAAGAAATCCACACCCGGGACTTCTGGGTGGCTCAGTCGGCTAAGTGTCCAACTCGACTTTGGCTCAGGTCATGATCTCGTGGTTCATGAGTCTGAGCCCTGCGTCGGGCTCTGTGCTGACAGCTCAGAGCCTGGAGCCTGCTTCGGATTCTGTGTCTCCCTCTCTCTCTGTTCCTCCCCTGCTCATGCTCTCTCTCTGTCTCTCAAAAATAAATAAATGTTTAAAAAAAGAAAAAAAAAAGAAATCCACACCCAGACACCCCATAATCGAACTGTCAGAAGTCAAAGATGAAGCAAACATGCTGAAGGCAGCAAGAGAGAGGAGACTTGTTACATGGAAGGGAGCCTAGCAAGATTAACAGCTGACTCCTCATAAGAAATCTTAGAGGTTAGAAATCAGTGGAATGAAATACTCAAAATGCTGAAGGAGAGAGACTGTCAACCAAGAATTTTCAGTAAAAACTATCCTTCACAAGTGAAGGAGAAATTAAGAAATTCTCAGATAGACAAAAACTGAGAGGCAGAAGACCCGCCCTACAAGAAATATTACAGAGAATCTCTCAGCCTGAAATGAAAGAACACTAGATGCATTTCAAATCCATATGAAAATATAGAGTAGTAAAAGCTACTACAGTGTAAATTCATTTTATTTGTTATCCTTTTTTCCCTATTTCCTTGCAAAGACAGCTACACAAAGCAACAATTATAAAACTGTGTTGATAGGCTTATAATGCACAGAGATGTAATTTGTATAGCAACACTAGCATAAAATAGGAGGGAAAGAATGGAGCTGTATTGGAGCAAAGATTTTATATACTGTTGAAAATAATAAGTTCGTATTAATCTGAATGGGATGGTTCTAAATTAAGATGTGAATCGTAATCTCCGGGAAACCCGCTAAGGAACAAAAACAAAAAAAAAAAATAGTACACTAGAAAACATCCATTTAACACAAAAGAAGGCAGAAATGCAAAAATAGAGGAATAAAGACACAAGACATAGAGAAAACAGCAAAATGGCAGTCATAAATCCTATCTTGTTATTAATTACACTAAACTTAAATGGACTCCAGTTAAAAGGCAGAGAATGGCAAAATGGATTTTTTAAATGTTTGTTTTGAGAGAGGGAGAGCATGTATGTGGGGGCGAGGGACAGAGAGAGATGGGGAGAGAGAACGCACTGTCAGTGCAGAGCCTGATGTGGGCTTGATCTCATGAACCGTGAGATCATAACCTGAACCGAAACCAAGAGTCGAATGCTGAACAACTGAGCTATGCGGGTGCCCCCAGCAAGATGGATTTAAAATATATATATATATATCTCCAACTCTATGGTATGTACAGGAGACACATTTTAGATTTAAAGACACAAAGAGGTTGGAAGTAAGAGGCTGGTTAAAAATAGAACATGTAAACAATAACCAAAAGGAGCTGTAGTAATATCAGACATAATGGACTCTAAAACAGCACTTTTAATAGAGACCAATAAGAACGTTTTCTAAGAGTCAGTTTATCAGGAAGACATAACAGATGTAAGCATATAATCACCTAACAGCAGAGCAATAACTAACAGAACTGAAAAGAAGTAGATGATTTGAAAATAATAGTTGGAGACTTCAATATTCCACTTTCAGTAATGGATAGAAAAAGTTAGCATGTGACCAAAAAGGAGCTAGAAGGTTTGAGTGCTATAAACCAGCTGGATCTAACAGCGTTTGTAGAATACGTCAGCCAACAAAAGCAGAATACACGTTCTTCTCAAATGCAGAATGGGTCATTCTCCGGGATAGACCAGATACCAGGCCATAAAACAACCTCAGTACGTTTAAAGGGATTGAAAGCCTACAAAGTAGTTTCTCCAACCACAGTGGAGTGAAATTAGAAATCAATTACAGAAGGGAATTTGGGAAATTAAACCATATACTCCTACATAACCGGTGGATTAAAGAAGGAATCACAGGGAAGGTAGAAAATTCCTTAGGAACCATGAAAATGAAAACACATCATATCTGGTACAGCCACCCTGGAAAACAGTATGGAGGCGACTCCAAAAGTTAGAAGTAGGACTACTCTGTGATGGAGCAATTGCAATACTAGGTATTTACCCAAAGGGTACCAAAAACACTAATTCAAAGGGATACATGCTTATAGCAGCATTATCTACAATAGCCAAATTATGAAAACAGCCGAAGTGTCCGTTGACTGATGAATGGGTAAAGGTGATGTGCTGTGTATATACAATGGAATATTATTCAGCCATGAAAAAGAACGAAATCTTGCCATTCGCAATGACGTGGATGGAGCTAGAGAATAGTATGCTAAGTGAAATAAGTCAGAGGAAGATGAATACCATATGACCTCACTCACGTGGAATTTAAGAAGCAAATGAGCAAAGGGAAAAAAAATAAAACAGAGAGAGGCAAACTGGGAAACTGACTCTGAACTATAGAGAACAAACTGATGGTTATGAAAGGCCAGGTGGGTGGGTAGATGGGTGAAACAGGTGGTGGCGATTAAGGAGGGCACTTGCTGTGATGAGCACTAGGCGTTGTATGCAAATGTTGAATCACTATATTGTACACCTGAAACTAATATTACACTATGTTACCTAGTTGGAATTTAAATAAAAACTTAAAAGAATGTATAAACCCACCTAAAAAATAAAAGAAAACACAATATACCAAAACTTGTGCTGCTCCACCATTGCTTAGCGGGGAATTTATGGTTGTACATGCTTATATTTAAGAAGAAGAAAGATCTCAAGTCAATAACAGAAACCTCTACCTTAAGACATTAGGAAAAAAAAACCCAGATCAAACAGAGGGTAGGAAATTAATAAAGATTAGAGCAGAAATCTATCACATAGCGAACACAGAAACAATCCCGTAGATCAAAAGTCAGTGACTGAAATAGCCCCAGGCGCTCGGGGGAACTCTCCAGCAAAGCTGTAAAGGACAGTGGGACCCTTTTGCGGGGCTCTGGTGCTGAACCAAACACTGTATTTTATTTTATTTTTATTTATTTTTTTTAAATTTTTTTTCAATGTTTATTTATTTTTGGGACAGAGAGAGACAGAGCATGAACGGGGGAGGGGCAGAGAGAGAGGGAGACACAGAATCGGAAACAGGCTCCAGGCTCTGAGCCGTCAGCCCAGAGCCTGACGCGGGGCTCGAACTCACGGACCGCGAGATCGTGACCTGGCTGAAGTCGGACGCTTAACCGACTGCACCACCCAGGCGCCCCACACACTGTATTTTAAAGTATAGGCTGGTAAGCGTCCTTGAAACTTGCTCCTAGAAGAGTAACAACATGAAGTAAGTGTTCGAAAGGATTATTTGGTGTCAGTGTTCATAATCTGGAGGCGGCATTCAGTGCATTAGAAGGGCGGAGGAATGAGATCTGCAAACGGGAAGCCGGCAGCCACTGCACGAATCCAGCCCGCTGCGGACAAAAGCCTAGAGCAGAGTCATCGCCGTGGAAGGATGCGTTCAGTATAGAAGGTGTTAGGGAGGAAAGTAGACTTCATAGGATTTTTTTTTTCTTTTCCTTTTTTTTTTTTAAGATTTTATTTTTAAGTAATCTCTAACACCCCACACGGGGGTCAAACTCACAACCCGGAGCCTAAGAGTCGCATGCTCTTCTGACTGAGCCAGCCACGCGCCCTGACTTCATAGGATTTGATAGCTGTTGGGATCTTTGATCTGAGAAGTAAGGAAGGAGAATGAGTGTAGCCTTGGCTCCATAATTTACTAGCCATTTGATCTTAGGCAGTTCTGAGCCCTGGTCCCTTCATCTATGAAATAAGAATAGCAATGCTTACCCTGGCCTACATTTCAGGACTTTGTGTATGATTTAAATGGGATAATGGGTATAAAATAGGTGTAAAAGCCACTTGAGAATGCTCAAACTCTTGACAAGTATGAGGGCTTGTTTGCTATTATCATATAATGAGTTCAGGTTCTGATGTGCGTTTTCAACAATGAGGACATCTCCGTGGAAATGTGCGGATGGTTGGAAACTCGGGAGGGAATTCTGCAGAGAAATTAGTGCCAGAATGAACATTTGGGCATCACCTGCCTCTCTCAGGCAGAGGAGTGGAGAGAGGGTGGGTTGGGGGTGGCAGGACAGGCTCTTAGCCTGTGGAGCAATCCAGACATTTAGGGACAGAGGCAGGCCAGGGCGGGAAGGGACCAGGAGCTTGGAACAGGATTCCCGGTGCTGTGGTCTGCCATTACCCCTGAAGTGTGAAGGAGAGAAGGTAGCAGGTCTGGGCTGAGCGATGTCTGTGATCTCCACACAGGAGTTTCCTTAGAAGATCAAGCAGGCAAAGCAGCATTATCAGAATTTAGCTGGAGAATCACAGGTCGGGAGTGGGAGGCAGCAAGATAGCCTGTTCATTCTAAACGATTGGCTTTGAAAGAAAGAATTGGGGCAATTTCAGAGTCTTGTGTTGAGATTTCACGGTTCCTTAGTTTGAAATAGAAACTCTGTTGTGGTTGTGCTGCTAGGAGTGTCAGGGTCACGAGGGAGGCCACCAGGGAGGACAGGGAACCCCATCTTGCCCCTGGCTCTGGTGCGTTGCATTTTGCAAGTACGAGCCGTGCCATGCATGAGAGATGGGTGGGAACCCCTCTCCACGGAAGCAAGAAGGAAATGCCCAGCAGATCAGAGCTATCCCAAAGCCTCAAGAGCTCATTCTCTATTCAGTGACTCAGCCTGTGCACCTGCAGGAGCAGCCCACCCGAGCCAGCAGACCTCATTTCAGAGAGCTGATTCTCTCTCTCTCTTTTTTTTTTTTTTTGAGAGAGAGAGAGAGAGAGAGAGACAGACAGGGTGGAGGAGGGAGAGAGAGAATCTTAAGCAGACTCCTTCCGTGCCCAGCCGGGAGCCCAACACAGGGTTCGATCCCATGACCGTGAGATCATGACTTGAGCTGAAATCAAGACTTGGATGCTTAACCGACTGAGCCACCCAGGCACCCTCCCCCCTTTTTTTGAGACCTGATTCTTTCACTGCCATCTGTCCCTTTACATGCAGCACCAGCTAGATTATGCCCAGTATGTTCCCCAACCCAAGGATGTTCACTGATCACAGTGCGGCACTGAACTTGGGGTGGGGTGTGACTCCAGGTCCCTGCCAGTGCAGGACTGCTTTGGGGGCTGACTGATCCAGTGGTCCCCTTAAGGGATGGGATGCAGCCTTCCCTAGCACCTTTTCCCACAGAACCCAGCTGTTTTTCCAGGCTTGAGCTAAGTGCAGCTCAGGGCAGGGCTTCTTGGCTTTCAAGTGTTCTTCACAGCAGATCTCGGGGAGGCTGATATGACCTTCATCGCTCAGCAGTGCCGCTGAGCTGCGCTAAGGAGGGTCTTCCTGGCCTGGGAAAGAGAGAGAATCTTGAGATGGTGGCGGGGGGCAAGGGGGACGGGAATATTCTCAAGAGCTGCCCCGGCAGGAAGATTGCAGAATCAAGTCATATACTTGCTTGCACAGACCTCAGGCTGCTTCAGTGACTTCCCAGCCCCAAGATGCTTCTTAATACACTTGACCTCAGAAGGCACCAGAAAAGTAAAAGCAGCAAAAGTCGAGCCCAGCTACCCAGAACGGCCAACTTCATCTGTTTCTTGGAAATGAAAATAGCCCTGCCTTTGGTTGCTGTTCAGGATCTTCTGGAGCCTAGTGCTTCAGTCCTTGTGCCTGTGCCCACTCTTGTTCTCCTGCACCCCATTCTGACTTTCTCATCCCCAGCCCTGGGCCCAGGTGAGGATGAACATTCTGGGATGTCAGTGGCTGGGGATATCTTGAGTAGGTGAATCCACAACCAGCCATCCCCACCTCTTCCCTAGGGACCATGAGCACAGAAAACTTTCTGAGAAAAGTCCACTCTTAACACAAGTTAGGGCTTCGGACCTGAGCCCCCGATTGGCCACCCACCTTGGGGAGCTGGCCTCATCCCTGTGGTCCTCAAGCACGTCTTTGTATCCAGGAATCCCTGGGCATTCTGCTCCAAATCCCACCCTGGTTTCAGCACAACCTTCTTAAAGGACTAAGATACCTTGTTCCAAATGAAGGAAGGTCCCTGGCAGATGAGAACGACAGTTATAAGGACTTCCTAAAGACATAGGCAGAGGGAGCAGGGCACAGCTCAGTAATGCCAGACACAGAGCCCTAAACAGGGAGACACTTACTGGAGAGAGAACACAGTCCCCTCTTACTGGGTGTCTGTCCATGCTCTACTTCCCCAGGAGGGTGTGGAGAGGATGGGGCAAACCTCCATCTCTCCCTATAAAATGGATTCCATAGCTGAGATCCTACACCCCAAATCATATTTCCTTATGGGAGTCTAAGGGTGGCAGCTCTTTTCAAGGCTTAGGCAGGGCATTTAAAGACTTCCTTTTCCTCAGGGGCGCCTGGGTGGCGCAGTCGGTTAAGCGTCCGACTTCAGCCAGGTCACGATCTCGCGGTCCGTGAGTTCGAGCCCCGCGTCGGGCTCTGGGCTGATGGCTCGGAGCCTGGAGCCTGTTTCCGATTCTGTGTCTCCCTCTCTCTCTGCCCCTCCCCCGTTCATGCTCTGTCTCTCTCTGTCCCCAAAATAAATAAACGTTGAAAAAAAAAATTAAAAAAAAAAGACTTCCTTTTCCTCCATATAATGTTTTTGGATGGATCCCAATGTCATGAATGTGTGCCAACAAGCTATAACTGCTTGAGGACTTGGTTTCCTTAACTCGGTGAGTTTGGGTGAGCAAAGTAGGGGGAGTTGCGGCGGCACTGGTAGATGAGAGGCTAATCCAAGAATTTGCAGAGCCACATGCAAAGGTTAGACTGGGTCAAAGTGGCATTCATCACGTTAGTGAGCCTAGAGGGAGAAAGAAAAGAAAAGAAAAAAGAAAGCAAGCACAAGTGGAGAAGGGGCAACATGAGAGAGACAGATAGAGAGAGAGAGAATCCTGAGCAGGCTCTCGACTGTCCATGCAGAGCCTGATGCAGGGCTTGAATTCATGATCTGTGAGATCATGATATGAGCCGAAATCGAGAGTCAGATGCTCAACCGGCTGAACCACCCACATGCCCCTGCCTTTGTTTTACAAATGACAAAACAGTTCTGGAGACTTGAAGTGACTTGCTCAGGTCACTCTGCCCAGTGAGTTGCTGTGAAGAAACTCAGATCCGAGTGTGCGCACGTCTGGGCCCACTCTCTTCCCAGGGCGCGTGTCAGCGTTGTTCCGGGCAGGGCAGTTTGAGAAGTGGGAGCTCTGTGGGAGGATTGCTAACACGGCCTTCCTTCCTGGCCCTTGGCCTTTGTTCTGGAAAGCGGCGCTTCTGTTTTTGTTTTGTCTGTGTGTTAACCTGCCCAATCTCTCAACTGTGGGGCCCCCCCAGCCTTTGCTGCTCTGCCTGGGAGCCGTCCTTCCCACTGCTCACCTTCCCTTCCCCGCTGGATATCGCGGCAATGAAATACCACCTTGGCTGAGTCGGGGAATTTGTCATTTTTACATCTCCACGTCCTAGTGTCTTCTGCTCCCGGTGACAAATAAATCCCTGGGCTGATGGCTGGCCCCGGCCATTCATTAAGCAAATAAAGCCCCAGTGTGTGAGTCGGAGACTCGTAAATAATCCCGGGTGTTTTATCCCAGTCGCCCGCTGCCTCTCCGGCTTTGCATATTTATAATACAGGAGCAGTGTTTCTGACACAGATTGTTACATGTGGGAGACACTGGGGAGGGCGGGCAGCTCTGGGTTCTGACCTGGATGGAAATGGCCTGTTAACAGGCTGGGCGCAGGCAGTGGCCCTGAAGCTCTGAATGTGGGTGTCCTTACCCGGCAGGGGTGAATCCATGGTGTTCAGCCCGGAGCTGGCCCTGCAGGGACAGAGTACTGATCTGGCTCCGAGTCGAGATGAGGAGGAGTGGGGAGACCTGGGGCAGGTGGCTGGTTCAGCCTGTTCTGTCTTGGGAGTAGAGGGCCATCATCTTGGAGGAGGGAAGTGGCTGTAGGACAGTGGAAGCCTCAGCAAGATAAGTGGCTAGTAAGTGACACTTAGTAATGTGCCCCCTCAGGAGAGGCCAGGCACCCTCACACCTGCCTCTCTGGGCAGCCTCCTGCATGAGGGGGTCAGGCTTCTGGCCCCAAGGAACCAAAGGACAGTGAGGAAACAGTTCATGCTAGCAACGACGGGAATGGCGAGGGTCATGAACAGGAACATTTACTATTAAAGAAGGGGTTCAAGTTTGCAAGCATATTCATACGCATTGTGCACCTGACTACGTATGCTTATGAGCGGCGGACTCAGCAAGCAACCCTTATTCACCCGAGAAAGATGCCATCGATGCAGCCACCCTGGGCGATGTGTGCACGCATGCGCACACACACGCCATGACCCTCTTTGCATGTCATATCCCCCAGGCAGCAGTCGGTGCCTAAAGCCTCCCAGAAGCAAAGACTGTCGTTTACAGAGGTGTAGAGGCATGTGGGGCACATGAAATTGTGGTGATGAATAGAAACACAGGTAATGGGCATCTAGTACTGTATCCCAGTCCCGAAGGGGATGCTTGGAAATACTATTAACCCACCGGTATCCGTGCACCAGGTTTCTTCCTAAAGTTGCCAAGGTTGGCCAATCTCACTCATTACCCCTTTTGTCTGGGATCTGTGTGCCTTGTGCTAGGAACCCCGAGATGGAATACCTGATCTCGGACTGGGCCCCATGACTTCTCAGAGTAAGAAAATACTGAAAGCGGAGCCCATCTTTAAGGCCCAGCGAGAGTATGTGGGGGTCCGGTCCTCCACTGTGCCTGGGTGGTATCAGGCGGACCAGAGTGTTTTTTTAATATGGGTTATGGTACATCATTAAGGTGCAGGACACGATGAGAAGGCAATACAAGCAGGGAGGGAGAGTGTCCTTCACAAAAGGTTCGTTTCTCTCGTACTTGTAGGTGTGGGTGCTGTGTAGGTGTCCTGGTCGCAGTGTGGCATGTATCTCTCACTTCGGGTTGCATTCAGGAAAGTGGGCCGCATGGGGAAGACTGGAGAGGAAAGGGCTGTGGACTCAGAGTGGAGGGTCCTGGGTTCGATTCCCAGCTGCGCCCTTAAGTCCTTGCGCACCTATTTGCACACTGCGACTCAGGCCGGACCCCCTTCTTTGTACGTGAGCATGGCAGAAATGACCAGCCGTGATGGCATGGTGGAAAACTAGAGCTGGAAGACACCCTGGAGGTTCTCCAGGCCTTCGTGGGAACTCAAGGCTGGAGATCGGGAAAGACAGGTCACAGTCCAGGGGCAGGACGGGAGCCCCTTGTGCTTCTTGGGGAAGCCCCCCTTTCTGATAAGTGATAGGCACAGGGACCTCTGGAATCCCTTTAGAAGCAAACGTCTCCACGTGGCAGCCAGGATGACCCAGTGTCACCCCGTTCGAGGCCTCATTCATCTCCGAGCCAGGACAGAGCGGCCGCTTTAGCCGTCACAGGCCACACTCCAGTGTCTGTCTGGGGAGAGAAGACAAGATACTCTGCATCTGGTTAAAAGCAACAGGAGGATGTCAGGGAGACAGAAAGTAGCTCTTCTTGGAAGCCAGCCAAGGCATCCTGGTGCCAAGATTAAGAAGGATAATAACAACAACCATAATAGCCAGAATCAAAAACGCTTCTACAAGGCCTCGGGGACCTGGCAAAGTAATAGGAGAAGGGAAATCAAGACGGACACTGTGACCTTTGCAAACCTCCTGCAGAAAAGCCAGTGGCCCAGCCCCTTGCTGGAGAGAAGTGTCCTCCTGAAAGTGCCTGATGTTCCACTCGGGTCTCTGGCTGGCCCTGCACACTGGGCACATCTAAGGACAAGCTCATGGCAATGGTTAATGCAGTGTGTCATTGGTGGCAGGGATGGGGGGGGTGCTGTGGGTCCCAGTTCTTTGCTCAACACCAGTCTAGATGTTATTGGGAAGATACTGTAAACATGTGATAACCATTTAAATCAGTAGACTTTATGGGGCGCCTGGGTGGCTCAGTCGGTTAAGTGTCCGACTTCGGCTCAGGTCATGATCTCACGGTCCTTGAGTTCGAGCCCCACGTTGGGCTCTGTGCTGACGGCTCAGAGCCTGGAGCCTGTTTCGGATTCTGTGTCTCCCTCTCTGACCCTCCCCTGTTCATGCTGTGTCTCTCTCTCTCTGTCTCAAAAATAAATAAACGTTAAAAAAAATTTAAAAAAAATAATCAGTAGACTTAGAGTCAAGCAGATGATTCTCTACCATGTAGGTGGGCCTCATCCAATCAGTTGAAGGCCTTAAGAGCAAAGAGTGAGGTTCACTGAAGAAGGAATTCTCCTCAAGATGGGAACACAGAAACCCTGCCTGAGTTTCCAGTGTTCTGACTCAAGACTGCAACAGCAACTGTTGCTGGAGCCAATGCCTTAAAATCTCAACCCCCCGCCCCCCCCTCCGTATTATAGAATGTTAGTGATGGGAGGACTCCTTGCAGATCCTGATGCCAGCCCCTCTCACAGGCTAGCGGAATGAGGTGGGGAGGGGTGCAAACTTTGGAATCAGACCTCCTGCATGGGGACCTAGGCTTGTCCCCATCTTAGCATTATTATACATTCTTAGCATCACTATACATCTTTCTGCCTCAGTTTTTCCTTCTCTGAAATAGGTATAATAGTTACGAGAAGGATTAAATGTATTTAACCTAAGTACTTGAATCACTTTTAGCTCATTTCATTATTATCACATAATTAAAAAAAAAAGGTTGCCCCAAATTGATGATGTGTCTGGCCTGCTATGCACAGTGTCTGTGATACAGCTGATCCACATGTTACGTATTTTGATTTTAAGGCTAGGAACTGCTGTATTGTTCTGTGAGCCTGCCATCTCCGCTGGGAAGATGGTTCCAGAGTCTGCTGTGTGGGATCACTCTCCTCAGTGGTTTTCAGTCGCTCCCCACTGTTACTCCAAATAAAACCTATACTTTGGGGCCCGGCACTTAGTCAGCAACTGTTATCGCATAGGGCCATGTACCAGGCTCTGGACTGGTTGCCAGGGATACCCGCCGGAGCTCCTGCCCTCATGGGGTTCACATTCTGGTTAGAGAAGTAGAAAGCAAATGGATACACAATCTATATGAGTGAATACGTAGACAGAACAGAATAAGGGAAAGGGTGGTCCAGATGAGACCTCTAAAGAGGTAAGGTAAGATCTGAGTAGGAGGGAATGAGCCAGGCAGATATCTGGGGGAAAGGCATTCCAGCTGGAAAAAGCAGCATGTGCCAAGGTCCTGAGGTGGGAGCTTGATGGGCACCAGGAAGGAACAGCCAGGAGCCTGGTATGACTGGAGTAGAGTGAGGGGAGAGGAGAGAACATGGGGGTCTTTGGGCCATTGTAAGGACTTTGTGAGTGAGATGTGTAGCCAGTAGAAAGTTTTAGACAGAGGTGTGATGTTATCTGACTTATGTGCTTAATGGATCGCTCTTGTTGGCTGCTGTGTGGAGAATAACCTCTAGAGAGAAAGAGAAGAAACATAAAGACCGGTTAGATAAGAGAGGGTGGAGTGGGCACAGGCACAGGGGTAGTGGTGGAGGCACCGAGTCGCGTGAGGTATGTTGCAAGTTTGCCAACAGAAAGGATGTGGAGAGTGAGACAGCGAGGAAGCTAGTGTGACATGCATGCCGAAGGCTGGAGAAGTGGGATGGATGGATTCGCCTCTCACTGAGTGAAAAAGACTTAGAAGAGCAGGTTCTGAGGGGAAATTGAGACCTAGGTTGGGGGCTTATGTCAGTAAATATTTTGGACCTTCCACTGGAGATGCTGGGGGAGCCATTGGACATGAAGAGGGAGAGAGGTTGGAGGTAAAGATAGAAATTTAGGAGTCATCTTTATGTTGAAATACTTGGTAGTAGATGAGATCAGGAAAGGAGAGTGTATAGATACAGAGAAGATGGCAGGGCACTTCAGTGCTTAGCAGGGAGGAGACTGAGAAGGGGCAGCCATAGAGGTGGGAGGAAACCCAGGACAGAGAGGTGGCCCAGAGGCAAAGGAGGATAGTGTCCTGGTGGGAGGGCTGGAGCTACTGTGCAATGATGCTGCTGGGTCAAGCATGAGAGAACCCAGAATTGTGGATTGACTTTAACCAAGTGGAAGTCATGGATGACCTTCCTAAGGGCTACTCATAAATCATGGATGACCTCCATAGGGATCATTCATAAATCATGGAGGACCTCCACAAGGATCATTCATAAATCATGGATGACCTCTATAAAGGCCATTTCAGTGGAGACATAAGGAGAAAGCCTGGTGGGCTGGGATTCAACAGAGACGAGGAAGAGACAGTGAAGGCAGGACTCTTTCTGTAAAGTCAGTACAAGAAAGGGGGTGTTTGTAGGGTGAAAGAGGGATCTGGGGTCAGAGGAGGGTTTTTAAAAATAATTTTATCACCTCAGCGCAGTTGACATACAACGTTATGTTATGTTAGTTTTAGGTGTACAACATAGCAATTCAACATATATCGAATTCTATGTTATGTAATGCTTCCCCCAGTAAGTGTAGCCACCATCTGTCACAATACAACATATTACATGATTGACTATATTCCCTATGCTGTACTTTTCGTCTCTCTGTGACTTATTTATACCTGGGAATTGGAACCTCTTGATCCCCTTCACCTATTTCATCCAACTCCCCTCTGGCAACCATCAGCTTGTTGTCTATTAATGAGTCGTTTTCTGTTTTTTCATTTGTTGGTTTTGTGTTTTAGCCTCCAAGTATAAGTGAAAACATGTGGTAGTTGTCTTTCCATGTCTGACTTACTTCACTTAGTATAATACCCTCTGGGTTCATGCATCTTGTTGGCAAGATCTCATTTTTTTAATGGCTGAGTAATAATCCATCATGTGTATTTACCACATCTTCTTTATCCATTCATGTGTTGATGGACACTTGGATTGCTTTCATATCTTGACTATTGTAAATATGCTACAATGAACATAGGGGTGCATGTATCTTTTCAAATTAGTGTTTTCATTTTCTTTGGGTAAATACCCAGTAGTGGAATTACTAGATCCTACGGTGGTTCTATTTTTAATTTTTTGAGGAACCTCCATACTGTTTTCCACAGTGTTTGCACCAATTTGCATTCCCACCAAGAATGCATGAGGGTCCTCCTTTCTTCACATCCACACCAACATTTGTTATTTCTTGTCTCTTTGATATTAGCCATTCTGACAGGTGTGAGGTGATATCTCATTGTGGTTTTGCATTTCCCTGATGATGAGTGATGTTGAGCATTTTTTTTCACGTGTCTGTTGGCCGTCTCTATGTCTTTTTTGGAAAAATGTCTATTCAGGCCCTCTGCCCATTTTAAAATCAGATTATTTGCCCCCCCCCTTTTTTTGGTATTGGGCTGTAGAAGTTCATGACATACTACATTAACCCCTTATCAGATATATCATTTGCAAATACCTTTTCCCATTCAGTAGGTTACCTTTTGTTTTGTTGATGGCAAAGGAGGGTTTTTTTTTTAATTTTTTTTTCAACGTTTTATTTTTATTTTTGGGACAGAGAGAGACAGAGCACGAATGGGGGAGGGGCAGAGAGAGAGGGAGACACAGAATCGGAAACAGGCTCCAGGCTCTGAGCCATCAGCCCAGAGCCTGACGCGGGGCTCGAACTCCCGGACCGTGAGATCGTGACCTGGTTGAAGTCAGACGCTTAACCGACTGCGCCACCCAGGCGTCCCGGGTTTTTGAAAGATGGGAAACAGTGTTCTAGGTTTGCGTGCTGATTGATGGGAATGATCCAGCAGAGAGCAGGGATGTGATGATGTAAAACAGAGAGGAGAATTACAGGAAAGAATTCCTCGAGGGGGCAAGAGGCGATGAGATCCAAATAAGACAATTGGTCGTTAAGGGCCTCCATACTCTGCCTTACTAGCGTTATTTTTCATCCACCAGAACCTTTTCCAGGCAAAATTTAGAATTTTACTCTTCCTTCAAACATGTCTTTTCCCCCCACTCTGTACTTTGGCCAGACCCTTAGAAAACTAGAAAACTGTCTCCCACATCTCAGTCTGTTGAAAATTTCCTGTTCTTCAAGGCCTGACCCAAATGTGCCCCTGCCATAGCACTCACAGGTCTGCTTCCAGAAGTGGTCCCTCTTGACCATCGGTGCCCTTTGCTTGGAGCTCTCTAGAGCACTTAGCATTAGTGTTGACTTCTCCACTAAGTGGACAGCTGCAGAGAAGGGCCACTGGTAGGTGGTGGGGCAAGAGGAAGAGGTCAACTCCATGAACCTACCCAGAACTCTGGCATTAGAAGAGCTACAAAGAACTTCAGGCTTGTGTGTCAGTGTGGCATGTTTTTTATTTAGAATTATATATGAGGAGGGGCACCATAATTTTTTCTGTGTGTAGATCCTAAAGATCCTTCCTTACCTGGCTCTGCTTGTCCCCATTCTACCCCAAGGAGACCATAAGCATCTTGAGCAGGCATCATATCCCACTGGTCTTGGGACCCCTGTGGTACTTTCTTAGCCTCTCAGTCCACATTGGTTCAGTGTGAGGACACTGTTTTATAGAAGTGTTATGTGGCAACTGAAGGCCCATGTATTCTGACTTTAAGGAAGGTGGGGTGCTGGTGAAAAGTGACCTTATTTGTTGGGGCACCTGGGTGGCTCAGTTGGTTAAATGTCCGACTTTGGCCCAGGTCATGATCTCATGGTTCACAAGTTTGAGCTCCATTATCGGGCTCTGTGCTGATGGCTTAGAGCCTGGAACCTGCTTCTGTGTGTGTCTTTCTCTCTGCCCTCCCCTGCTCATACTCTGTCTCTGTCTCTCTCAAAATTAAGTAAAACATTAAAAAAAAAGTGACCTTATTTGAGAACTGGGGTTGAGGGGAGACTGTAAGGCTGAGAATGGGGTCAAGATCCATAATACTCCACCCAAGGGAAAACTGACCCCAAGCAGGTAGTGTGACAGGACTGGGACACAGCATCCCACCATCCCACCATCTCCCACTGTGGGAACCTCTGGGGGCTCTGTGGCCGTATTTTGGGTCTGACAGCATCTGCATTAAAAAAAAGCAGGGTTTGATTCTCCTGTCTTATCAGTATTTCTCTTGGTCATCAAGATGGTGACAAAGAATGGCTCTCCCCTCATCCCCTTTTTCCTCCCCTTTCTGACCCACCCCTCCCAATTATACACATATTTGCAAAACACATGCATGGTCTCTGAAGATACTCCAGCCACAAAGAATAGGATGCCAAGATTTATTTCAGAACCAGGGGAATAACCTTTCTTCTTCCTCTCTGCTTGTTGATGCACCTGCCTTTGAGGCCTTCAATGCCTACACCACTTGTCCAATTTTTACTCATTATGGCAGCAACCCTGGAAAGTAGATATTATATCCCCATTTGATGGATGAGAAGATCATCCACTGGTCTTTGGAGAAATGAAGACCCCCTCCTGAGGTGCACACAGCCAAGGGCGGGACAGAGTACACATTTTATCTCCAGTCTCCCACCTCTAGGCTCAGGCTCCAGGGCTCTTCCAACTATGCCTTTTTATCAAAAGGGCCAAGTAGTAAATGTTCTAGGCTTTGCAGGCCATATGGTCTCAGCTCTGCTGTTGTAGGAGAAAGCCGTGGACAGCGTGTTAATGAGTGGGTGTGGCTGTGTCTCCATACAACTTTACTGATCAGAGTAGGTGGCAGGCTGGATCTGGCCCACAGGTCTTCGAGAGAGGACCTCGGACCTCCCCCAAAGCTACCTCTTACCTTGTTGCCCTTTTGTGACCACCACTTCACATGACTCCCAGAGTGTCCCTCCCTTGCCTGCAGACCAGCTCATCCATGCCGTGCCTGCACGTTTTTCCAGCTCTTGCTGAATATCTCTTGGAATTCATGCTCCTGCCTTCCCCTCCAGGCCCATTGGCAGGTGATTAAGAGCCCAGCTATACATTTCTGACAGCAGTGGCTGGCAGGAGGGACCGTGTGGCTGAGATAAGCGAGTGTGTGCTGGGGAAGGGGCTGGCCATGTGGGACGTGGGTTTCATTCCCGGAGAGGAGTAATAAGCATGTAATTGGCTTTTCAGAAATGCTCGGGCTGCTGGAAAGCCTGTGTCTCAAGCCCACCATGTACTCCTTAGAGCAGTGGAGACTGGCTCACCCAGAGTGGGGATGAGCCAGATGAATTCTGGGTCAGCAGGTGGGGCTGTCTTGTCCCCAATGATCACTATAAGCTGTATGATGTTTGGGAGCCAAGAGGCAGAGTAGGGCAAGACAGAGAAGAACGGAGGCCTATCCTGCCAACAATCTACTTCCCCACTCACAAGGGCAGAAGTGCATCCCAGGAGGCCAGTTCTGAACCCAGCATGACAGTGGAAGCATGGGGAATTCGACAGTGGCCACTGCCTTCGGTCTGTGGATGAGACCATCCCTATGGGATGCCGAGGCCACCTTGAACTCTAGGCACAGGGGGGAGCTGCCCAACCCCCAGGTTTGTGCTGCCCAGAGAGGGGTCCTGACTATCTGACTCCGAGGCAGGGAGAGCAGGAGCTGCTGGAGGTCCCCTGCTTCTTTCTCAACTTCTCTTTCCCTGGGGTGTTATTGACCCACATGAAGGTATTAAAGCTGTAGCCAGGTTTTAGATAGAACAGTTACAGAAAAATCAGCTTTTACTTTAGGTTCAATCCCCTTTTAATGAACACAATTAAAATATACAGGTCTATAGATTGAGTCTATTTTCATGTCCGGGGTAATGATCCAACATTGCTTTGCTGTGTTATAGTAGCAAAACACATCTCTCTACCATGTATATTCCCAAATCTGTGGCCATTTCCCACTTGTCTGTGTCACAGAGGGTAGACTGCCTGGTCACCTGGTGACCTGGTAGACAGGTCATCTGACCTGTCAGCTCTAGTACAACTCTGTGCCATAGTTCTGGCACGGTAATAGCCTCTTGTATGTGTAGAAGGCAGTTAGGTTGTCAAGGCACTTTACATGCATCCTTTTACTTCATTCTCACAGTGACCCTGTTACCTAGGTGGGTCAAGTGTTATGCTTTCCATTTTACAGAGGGGTGAATGGAGACTCCAAGCTCAGTATTTGGGGTCACACAGGAAGCAGGTGCAGAGATAGATGGGACTAGACTCCAGCACTCTTTGCTCTGTCCCAAGCTGCCATTCTCGTGATGGTCTGAGCTCCAGGCTAGGGTACCAGCCTCTGGACAGGGAGCAGTAGCCATCTAACTTCAGCAAGAGACCTTCGCATCCCTTGGACCTGCCTGGTCATAACTGTCGTGACAGGACTGGACTGTGTGGTTGTGTGGAGAACCTTGCAGCTGCCTGCCTCAACCAGGCCCTGGTGGACACAGCCAGATTCTCCATGAGTGGTCATTAAATGAGTGAATGATGAGTGGCCCTGGGCCATCACAAATGATGGTACAACGAGTGCTGCTGACATGTGTCAGGGGTCAGACATCCGGGCTCTGTAGTTCCTGAAGGAAAGGATTTTACCAATGAAAATTAGAGCAAAACCCACTTGGGGGAGCCTGAGTGGCTCAGTTGTTTAAGCATCCCACTTCAGCTCAGGTCATGATCTCGTGGTCTGTGAGTTAGAGCCCTGCCTGGGGTTCTGTGCTGACAGCTCAGAGCCTGGAACCTGCTTCAGATTCTGGGTCTCCCTCTCTCTCTGCCCCTTGCCCACTTGCACTGTCTCTTTCTCTCTCGAAAATAAATATTAAAAAAATTAAAATTTAAAGCAAAACCCACTCAAAATAAGCTCTGGAGTCAACAAATTCTCAACTTGAGTCCCATTCTAAAGTAAAACCACAGGGGTGCCTGGGTGGCTCAGTCCACTAAGCGTCCAACTCTTGGTTTCTGCTCAGGTCATGATCTCACACTTTCGTGAGTTCAAGCCCTGCATCGGGCTCTGAGCTAACAGCGTGGAGCCTGCTTGGGCTCTCTCTCTCTCTCTCTCTCTCTCTCTCTCTCTCTCTCTCTCTCTCCCTCTCTCCCTCTCTCCCTCTCTCCCTCTCTCCCTCTCTCCCTCTCTCCCTCTCTCTTCCCCTCTCCCACTCATGCAGTCTCTGTCTCTCTCAAAATAAATAAATAAATAAATAAATCAGTTAAAAGATTGCATTTAAAGTAAGATTGCACCGTTTTATGTTGGGGGGAGAGTTTCAGCTGAAGGGAGGCATGGTAGTTTCCACCTGTCCTTTCCTCCGTCCACCCATCCCCGAAGCCTTGCCTCTTGTGTGATGTCTATTGTGCCAGATTCCCGGCCCTGCAGACTCTTCAGCAAGAGTGAACAGTATGTGGGCCATTACTCCTCCGGAGCTGACACTCTGTGGTGCCCCAGATGGGCGGAGATTGCGCTGGAGCTGCCTGGCTCCCTGTGCCCCAGGCCGCTGTCCACAGTCAGGACCTGGAACAGCACCGCCTCCGAGGCCCAGGCCTCCCCCCACCCCCCAACTGTGAGGGTAATGTCCCCCTAGTCATCGCTGTGGCTACAGATGCCCTTATTACTCACACAGAAGTCTCACCCTTGTTTAACAACATATTAAACCATTAGTCTCCATGCCAGTGGGTTCAGCTAGTTCACAGTGGCAAAAGCTGATCATTAAATCCCCTTTTCCCTGCTTAATCTCTTTTAAATTGGTTGCTTTTTAATTTCACCAAGTGCCCTCTTTCTCAACTATTCTGTCACCCGCCCAGTGCTGCGGCCCTGGCAGACTCCCAGGTGACGGGGGCCAGGTCCCCTGCATCTACCCGGGGGGGGGGGGGTCTCTGTGACTGCAGGGTCACTGGGGTGGAGCCTAAACAGGATGCTCTTCCTGCGGAATGGGCCCCCACTCCAGGTGCCGTGAACTGAACAGGTTATTGATCTGCTTGCCTCACACTCACCTCTGATCCACTCCTGAGTCCGAAGATTCCAGTCTTTAAACCTGTGTCGTCCAGAGCCTGGGTCCCCTGCAGGTAACAATAAAAAAATCTTGTGTTTTCTCAGCAGGAAACTCAAATATTTATAAAAATGGATAGTGTGTTATGTGTATTACTTGTAGTAACTTCAGAAGTCATTAAGGCTGTGATGGAGCCCGGAGAATTCACATTGCTGGGCCTGTCAGAAATGCTTGCGGCAGACAGGGATGGGAGGTGGGGGATGCGGAGGGTCCACTCTTATTCCTGGCAGGCCCTGTGGGCCATAGGAGAGTAAACTCCAGCTGTCGAGGTACCAGGCTCAGGGCATCTCTGCTGACAGCCATGGGGATGGAAGGGGTTAGAGTCTTAGGAACGTGATGCAAATGTGGAGGCAGAATTGATACGTGAGACAGAAGTGCCATTGGCACGGTGACCAAGGGCCATTCAGCCGTGGTTAGCTTTGAGGCCTTTGCTCGTGCATGAAACGGTCATCCAGATACTCAGGTTGCAGGGTCGCTAGGAGGATGTCAGTGAATAATGAGCGTGGTGCTCCTAGAACAGAGCCTGGCACATGGCGTGCCTCTCCCACTCAGCGAAGGGCAGTTGTCTGAGGAAGTCGGCGGCCAGCACTTTCGGCCTCCGGGGGAAGGAGATACAGGTGCAGTTAATGGGATCTGGGAGGGACCCCAGTGGCATCCCCTGCCGTCCACCACTGCATCCAGTACAATCCACATACCATCCACACCTCTCTGGGATTCGGGTCAGGCAGCTTCTAGGGAAACTAGCAAGGGAAGGGCTCGCGTAACCAACTACAGCTCCTGCTGCTGCAGTTGTTCCCGGGGCTGAAACTGATCTTCGTGTCTCCCTCCCCCGCCCCCCCCAAACACACACACACACACACACACACACACACACACACACACACACCTACACCTGCACCGAGGGCTGGTCTAGCTGGCTTGCTGGGTGGGGTGATCCAGACTCTCATCCCTGAGGCCCTGGTTACTGTGTCTCTGGCAGTTAGGGGTTGTAGTACCTGCCTGTTATCCAGTTATGGCCGAACCAGGAGATGTCCAAGGGAGTCACATGAATGCCAAGCGTGTGCCTTCCGTCCCCATTACACAGTGCCCCCCCCCTCCTCCCCTCACCTCAATCATCCTTCTCTATTAGATAACTGTTCTCTTGGCCTGCTGGTCTACTTGTGAGAAGAATCAAAACCAAAGAGGTGGCAACATTAGCTTTAAGTTTAAGGGTGTGCTGTCCCCTTGGGTGGGACTGAGACATAGAAGTATCCCCTCTCTAGGACCCAGGGGGTCTAGACTCCAAGAGCCTCAGTTGTGGAGAAAAAAAAGCACAAACTCCCTGAGTGTGGGAGCGGTGAATGTGTCCACTCCTACTCTTACTCATTGGTACCCAGACCCCATGAACGTCACCTGCCGACTACAGAACATCACATACTGACTGTCAGTGCATGGCAGCTCCCTGAAGGATGGTGTCCTGTCTTCTCAGGGCATCATCTCCATACTGGTGCCTCAGCAACACTCTGGCAGACTCTGGATGGCATAGTATGTTTCTGGACCAGTGGATCTGTGGTCTGGTACCTACTGCCTTACCCTCTTTGACATAAAATGGGCCCTTTGGTACGAGACAACGTTACGGGGAATTCCTGCCAACAGGTCAGACTTTCTGTGAGCCCTCAAAATAGTGGTACCAGCGGAGGCTCTGTTGACAGGAAATGTGAACATATACCTGAAATACATGTTCATCAGGAAGGATGAATTATGGCCTTTCCCATTATGAGAGGGTGCACTGTAATCCACTTGTACCCGGTGGCTGGTTGGTCTCAGTGGATGGTGCTGTATTAGCCTCATGATTTGTCTCTGTTGTGGGCAGGTTGGCATGTGGCCCTGGCTGTGGCTGCATCAGAGTTGGCGACAAAGAGCCCATGCCACTAGGCCCATGCATAGCCTCTATCTTTGCCCCCATGGCTGCTTGATTCATGAGTCAGTTATATGCACTAGGGTAGCTGAAGACAGAGCCTGGCTGACTTCTAAAGAATCATCATGGCCACTGCCTGTTCTGTCATGGATGCTCTTCAGTGGGCATTAACATGTGATATAGATCCTCACACATGGTGCAACTCCCAGAAGGCTCTACCCCAGATGTCCTTGTCTCCAGCCTTTTAATCTTGCTCCTTCCAGGTCCCTGAACGACCAGTTTAGCCATTTACCACTGTTCATGAGTCCGGGTGTTTCCCTACATTGAGCCATGTCTTCCTCCATATAAGTGCATGTGTGACAAGGTGCACTGTCTGAAGCTCGACCGACTGGAGGGGTTTTCCCTTAGCACCAATTCAAGGCCACATCCAAGTATGGCTGTAGAGCAACAACAGTCCATTTGTGGTTTGCACCCATCTGTGGACCCAAGTAACTTGCAAACAAAGCTCAGACGTTTTCCTTCTCAGTAGAGGGCCCCCAAGCCTCTCCTTGTGAGGCCATAGTTGTGAGCTGAGAGGTGTCAAGACAATGATTGTATGTGACAAGGTGGAGGAGAGGTCTCAGCCACCTGTTTGTACAGTCTTCTTTTGCTCTGTGGATGTGCCCAAGCCTGATTCTGAACATTCTAGTTCTGCTTGATGATGGCCTGCTCTCAGGCCTGCTCAAATTTATGGCTTGGTAGGTCTAACACTATCCAGTTCATTTTGAGTAGTTCTGGCTATATCATTGCTTGATGTCCCGTGATTTGATTTTTCTTTTTTTCTTTTTTCTTTTTTTTTAATGTTTATTTGTTTTTTGAGAGAGAGAGAGAGAGAGAGAGAGAGAGAGAGCATGAGCAGGGGAGGGGCAGAGAGAGAGGGAGACACAGAACGGGAAGGCAGGCTCCAGGCTCTGTGCTGTCAGCACAGAGCCCGACACGGAGCTCAGACTCACATACCGTGAGATCATGACCTGAGCCAAAGTGGGGCACTTAACCCACTGAGCCGCCCAGGCGCCCCACATTATTTGATATCCCAAGGTTAGAGATGTGTGTCTGTGTGTGTGTGTGTGTCTGCATCTGTGTTTTAATATTTTCTGTTTCTACCAGTGCCCAGCAGCACACCCTGCTGTATAGTTCTGAGCCTCAAATGGCTGCTTTAGGCTTACTTCAAAACCTTGGGCTGCAGACTGGCTATTAATGCAACTACAGCTTAAAGCTTCACCAGTTTTTCCACTGACACCCTTTGTCTTTTCTGGCATCTAATTCCAGATCCCATGGTGCATTCAATTGTGATGTCTCCTTAGTCTCTTTCCATCTGTGACAGTTTCTCTGTCTTCCTTGTCTTTCATGACCTTGATACTTTGTTTGTTTTGCAGAATGTCTCCCAGTTGGGTTTGTCTGATGTTTCCTCCTGATTAGGTTGAGGTGATGTGCTTTTGGCAAGAAGGCTATGAGCCCTTCCGAGTGCATCATTTCGGGGGATGCATGATACCAATGTCCCATTACTGTAGTGTTCACCTCAATCGCGTGGCCAAGGTGATGCCTGCCAGGTTCCTCTATTTAAAATTACCATTTTTTTCCTTTGTAGTTAATAAAAGTCTTGGCGGAATGTACTTTGAAACTATGCAAAAATCCTGTTTCTTCTCAAACTTTATCCCACTGATTTTAAGATAGACTGGTGCAGTTTTTATGCCATGGACCCTTTCAGAAGGTGGTATTGACTTCTTTCTTCAGCGCTCCTGTTGGGAGTGGAATTTGTGGTGCCCCGTGCAGGGGGAGGCAGCTACCTCTCTGTTTTCACTGGCAGGGAGTGTCCTGATAGCCCTGCAGAACTTTCACATCCTGCTTCCATTTCTCACCCCCTCACCTGCTAATTTATACTCAACCTCTTATGTCTCTTGCCTCTCTCCCTCTTCCCTTCGTTTGCTTGTTGAATTAGTTGCTAGGGATGCAGCCAGCTCAGAACTCTGCACTCTAGGCATATGGTAGATCCAGAGAACTTTGGAGACCAGTGACCCCAGCCCCCTATTTCCCCAGTGAGGATAGACCCCAAGACGTGAAGAGGAGCACATGGGTCTGGAGGAACCAGTGCCAGGTCTAGAACTCAGCTTCCTGACCTGTGCGTCCCAGGTTCCCCATGGTGCTCCATTCCTCAGGGCTGGTCATATGGAAGTTCCCTCTAGGCCCTCATGAGACACTGCTACCTGTCATATGGCTCCTCATGTGAAGTGAAGTCATGTTTCCCATTTGGTCTTGAGCTTCTCGACTTCTGTCCCGAGGAAAAGGGGCTGCTGTCTGCCTGATTGGGAACTGGAGGCCCCACACCCCTCTGTGGGGAAGGCTTCTCCCTTCTTTGACGTGCAGCATTGGGGCAGGCATCTTTGTGAGAGCCCAGAGCACCCCACGAGCTCTCCAGACCTGAACAGTGGGTCCTCCTCTTGCCTTTTTTCTGGTGGGGGGAGTTGGGGTGCTCACTTCCGTTCTCGTTTTCATCCTCATCTTCGGTTACCTTCGCCTCTTTGTCAATTGTTACATGCAAGTCACTGCTTTTTGCAACTGGTGTTTTCATTTAATCCTTAAACCCTGTGAGATGGACACAATTCTCCCATTTTCCAGGTGAGGGAAACTGAGGCTCAAAGAGATTAAGTAGCTTGCTCTGGATCACCATTCCGATAGCCGTTTGGGTTTGTTTCCTAATTAAATAGATTCAGTGCTCTGCTGATTCTTATACTTCATTCCTGGGCTTTTCATTTTGAACCATCTCTTCATTGGCCAGATGTTACCCTCTGGCACATTCTTCAAAGCAAGTTCACAGGTGCTGTAATCCCTGGGTTCTCTGATGGTGAGAATGTTAGCCTCTTGCCTTCACACTGGAACAACACCCTAACAGGTTAAGATGCTCTCGGGTCTCGCGGAAAGTCCGCCTCTATGGCGTCTGTTCATTGTCCTCTGCCGGTGGATGTTGCTATGAGCAAGTCTGAGGTCAACATTCTCCCTTTTGTAGGTAACTTGTTAGTTCTGCCTGGACGCTTGGTGATCTCTGTCTTGATTTTCCAAGTTCAGTACCTAAGGCAGGAAATGTCTTTGTGCTGATTGTTCTGCATCACTTTTTCGTGGAACATGGCAGGCTCTTGTGTTGTGCACCTTCCATCCTTTATTCACCTCGGGAGCTGTTGTTAAGAAAAAGGTGAATACCTTTTGTGCGTCCCACCTGTGTTTTGGCTTCATGGTGACCGGTTTTCTGATGTTGGTTCACCTTTGCTCTTTCTACGTGGGTTTCTCTCCTCCGGTTGCTTTAATAATGTGAGCCTTTCTCCTGTATAGTCACAGTGACCCGCCCGAGGGCCCACTGCCAGCGGGTGGCAGACCAGAACTGCGACCCTTTTGTTGGTATCAGTAACTAGATTCTCTGCTGTACCTGCTCCACTTCTCGGGAATTCTACATTTGTTTATTGGTTCTGCAAAAGTGTTTTGTGGTTCTCAACTGTATAGCCCTATGAGCCATTTCTTCATCATCTCATCTTTTAGCTCTTATCTTAGTAAATTCATGTTCTTATGTTGTTCTAGAACATGAAGTGTGTTTGGGTGATTTCTTTTGTTCCTTAGGTCATGTTTTCTTTCACACTGGGGTTTCTGGTGTGTGTGTGTGTGTGTGTGTGTGTGTGTGTGTGTGTGTGTCTGGTGTTTTGTTTTTTTTTTTAATGTCTATTCATTTGTTTTGAGAGAGAAAAAGAGCCCATGCAAGCAGAGGACAGGCAGAGAGAGGGAGAGGGAGAGAAAGAATCCCAAGCAGGTTCCATGTTGTCAGCGCAAAGCCCGACACGGCGCTCGAACTCCAAAGGGTGAGATCGTGACCTGAGCCGAAACCAAGAGTCGGATGCTTAACCAACTGAGCCACCCAGTGCCCCTGTTTTTTTTTTTCATGCTATGATCCATTTCTTTGTTTTTGTCCCCCACCATCCCCCACCAGCAACATGTTTGCATCATGGCCATGGGGTTTGTTTACATCTTGCCTGACCTCCTGACCTTGACTCATGGCGGGTCAATTCTTGACCGCTTTCCTAGCATGTCTGAGCCTGGCTCACTTCTTCCACAAGGCATAGTCTGAGGGCCGGGAGCTCTGTGTCTGCCTTCTGCAGCCTGAACGTGGTGGGGAGGCAGGGACTGTAGGCAGATTTCATGAGGACACCCAGCCTCTGCCAGATGCCAGAATCCCCAGAGAAAATCCACACTCCCACCTCTAAGGCATAGGCAGTTTGGGGCAGGAAGGCCCGATAAATAAGGAATTATAGTGTCGCAATAAGAGGGGGGACATTTTTAGACTGCTGGGGTCAGATTTTCTCAACTCTCTTCTAGTAGTGGCGGGAGAAGTTTAAGAGAAAAGGTACCAGTAAGGATACCGGTGTGTGGGGACCAGGATTATGCATGAGACAGGAAGTCCAGAGAAGGACTTGCAGCCCATGGTAAGGGATGGGATCCAACTGTATTTTGGAAAAGTCATTCCAGCAGCAGTGTGAAAAATTAAATGCAGATCCCAAACTAAATCCCCAGGGCCTATCTTTTGGTCAGCTCTGCGAAAAGGCCAAGAAAGTATGTTTTGTACTTGGAGCTGAGGCACCAAGGAGTAGAAAAGTTCCTGAAACTGGCTGACATTCCCACTCTTTTTATCCCTGCCCCATTTTAAACACCCTCAGCTTCTGGGCAGCTGCTGAAAACCACCCCACGTTCTCTCCCAGGGCTGTTTCCTCATGGACCTCTGGAGATGTTTTCTCAGGCTGCCCAGATGGCAGCCAGGGCTGGGGGCTGTACATCTGGATAATATATCTCAAGGTTTTTGCCTTTTACAGCACAGCACTGGGCAGGGACTAATTATGGGGTCCCTCTGAACAGCATGCCTCATTACTGTGCTCAGCATGAAATGGGCAGAGCCTGGAAGAGCTGGGGAGCTGGCTTCCGCCCCCTAAAGGGTAGCTGGGAAGGGAAGAAGGAGGACATCATTGATTTCTTCCCTATCAGACAGGTTTGCCCATGTGAACTCATCTTTTCAGGAAGGCACTCACTCCTCTGTGCTGGACTTGACAGCCAGGTGCCTCCTGGGACTAGGGTAGCACTGGATCCTTGATGCTGTAAGCAGAAATTTGCATCTATGTAAATAAGGACATTTCTCTGGGGAATCAGTCCATGGCTTCCATCACATTGGAAAGGGGGCCATGTCTCATCAAATAATTAAGAATGCCTCTTCTATCTTACTCCTACATATGATGGGTGGGGAGACTAACCAGAGACCCAGAAGTGAGAGCAGAAGTGATTTGCCCATGGACCAGGTGTAGTGGCAGAGGCAGACCTGAAAGCCAGATCCCCTGGCTCCCTCTAGGACGCTTCTCGCTGCCTCATTAGTGAGATCACTTCCTGCCTTGCAGACACACGGTGTTTTCTTCTTTACTAACAAATAAACATGTAGCTACTATTTATTGAGTGCTTAGTGTATGCATGGCACAGTACTCAATATTGTACTTACTTTATTCCATTCTTTCATAAAATAGCATCATGATTTCACAGAATAGGCAGCTGTGGTGGTGGTGTTCTTAGCTGCCAAGGTGAGGTTAAATCACTTGCCAAGGTCACAGAGATAGAAACTGGAGGAGAGAGATGGCAAACCCAGCCCCATTGGGCATCCACTTTTCCCATCCCCCCTGTTCCCTCTGTATTAGGCTCCTGCCAGCGTGGCCCATCCCTACAGACCCAAACCAAGACTGGCATGCTTCCTGAAGTATTGTGACAGGCTGAGCCCCTGCTGGCCTTCCCTTCTCTGGACAGGTGGGGCCATTACAAGTTCTTGTAGGAAGATGGCCCCGGTTTCTTCACCAATCCTGCTCCTTCCTTGATGGCTGCCCTTGGGCCTATCTCCTTCTCCCCCTCCTAGCCTGTGCTTGTATATGACATGAGAATCATGGTATCCATATCCTGGGGTTCTTAATGAGATCATTCTTGTCTGCTGAGTCACTTATTCAACAAATACTTGAGAATATACCACGTGCCAACAGCTGTGCCAGTGATGTCGGTGGTGAGTATGGAGAAGGCTGTCTCTGCTGTCAAGAATGCAATGGCCTTGGGGTGCCTGGGTGGCGCAGTCGGTTAAGCGTCCGACTTCAGCCAGGTCACGATCTCGCGGTCCGTGAGTTCGAGCCCCGCGTCGGGCCCTGGGCTGATGACTCAGAGCCTGGAGCCTGTTTCCGATTCTGTGTCTCCCTTTCTCTCTGCCCCTCCCCCGTTCATGCTCTGTCTCTCTCTGTCCCCAAAATAAATAAACGTTGAAAAAAAGAATGCAATGGCCTTAGGGGCACCTGGTAGCTCTGTTGTTTGAGCATCCAGCTTCGGCTCAGGTCATGATCTCATGGCTCGTGGGTTCAAGCCCCACATCAGGCTCTGTGCTGACAGCTCGGAGCCTGGAGACTGCTTTAGATTTTGTGTCTCCCTCTCTCTCTCTGCCCCTCCCCAACTCATGCTGTGTCTCTCGCTCAAAAATAAATAAACATTAAAAAATTAAAAAGAAAAAGAATGCAATGGCTTGGTCAGGGAGGAAGACAGGAAATATATACTTAGACAAAGTTATGTGGTACCGACTGGGACTTCCAGATTCCTTGAAGGAGAAGTACAAAGTTCTAGGAAAGTATAAGGAGAGACTGATTCAACCTAAAGTTCCTGGAAGGCCCCTTTAAAGATGCAGCACTTAGTCTGAGGCTGATGGATGGGTAGGAGTTGGTCAGATAGAGAATATTCTGGGGAGAGAGCCCAGCAGGCATGGAGGCCTGTTCGCTAAAGGTAAAATACCATACACCAGGGGCTTAAACAACCGAAATTTATTTTCTTGAAGTTCTGGAGGCCTGTAGTCCAAGATCAAAGTTCTAGCAGTGTTGTTTTCTCTTGAGGCCTCTCTCCTTGGCTTGCAGATGGCCACCTTCTCCCTGTGTCCTCACTTGGCCTTTCCTCTGTGTGAGGATATTCCTGGTACCTCTACCTCTTTTTATAAGGACACAAGTCATGTGGCATTAGGGCTCCACTTTGATGGCTATTTTAACCCAATCATCTCTGTAAGTATCTATTGGCCTTATCTCCAAATAGTCACATGGATTAGCAACCGCCCCCCCCCATGACCTCATTTAGCCCTAATTACTTCTTTAAAGGCACTATTTCCAGATGTGGTTATATTCTGAGGCCCTGGAGACCTCAACAGATGAATCTTGGGGAGAGACAACTCAGCCCATAACAGATGGGAAAAAGCTGGTCTTGTTTTAGAAGCTGAAGAAGCCAGGGGCACCTGGGTAGCTCAGTTGGTTAAGCAACTGACTTCAGCTCAGGTCATGATCTTGCAGTTCATGAGTTCAAGTTCTGCACTGATAGTGCAGAACCTGCTTGGGATACTCTTTCTTTTTCTCTCTGCCCTTGTTCCCCCCCCCCCACCTCTCTAAATAAATAAACTTTAAAAACATATCCTTAAGGGGTGCCTGGGTGGCTCATTCGGTTGGGTGTCCGACTTCAGCTCAGGTCATGATCTCTCAGTCTATGAGTTTGAGCCCCGTGTCAGGCTCTGTGCTGACAGCTCAGAGCCTGGAGTCTGCTTCAGGTTCTGTGTCTCCCTCTCCCACTCGTACTCTCTCTCTCTCAAAAATAAATAAACATTTTTAAAAATTAAATATATATATATCCTTAATATATAATGTATAAATATATATATCCTTACAATATACAAATATATTATATATAAAAATATATAATATAAAATGTAAATAAATATAAATAAAATATAACACATATATACATATATAAATATTATATATATATACGTATATATGTGTGTGTGTATATATATATATATACACACACACATATATATACATCCTTAAAAAAAAAGCCGAAGAGGCCAGTGTGGCTGGAGTATAATGAACAAAGAGGAAGGGAGAAGTGGGACAAGGCTGGAGAATTTGCAGGGCCTGGGGGCCCATGGTAGAGTGGAGACAGTATTCTGAGTGCAGCAGGAGCCCCTGGAGATGTTTGGAGCTAGAATGGGAGAGAGAGGATCAGGTGTACTTTTAAGAAGGTGACTCTGGAAAATGGATGGTTGGAGCCAAGAGTAGAAATGCCGAGTTGGGGCCTGTGGCAGTCAGTGGTGGTTGGGCATGATTGTAGAGACAGGAGAGGGCAGGTGGTTGGATGGAGACCCATTTTAGGGCATGGGTGATGGGTCAGATATATGGGGGGCGTTCGAGTGACCAGGCTGAAGGTGAAGGTGAGAGAGAAAGAGGCATCAGGATGACCATCAGACTCCTGTTTGAGCCACTGTGCAGATACTGGTGCCATCTCCTCACATGGGAAAGACAGAAGGTGGTGCCGGTTGGGATGGGAAGTTGGAGTGTTCCATTTGGAACGGACTCAGGGTGAGACAGCCCAGTGGGCATGTTAGGTGGGCCTTTGGGTGGTGCAGAGGTGGAGCCCAGCAAAGAGACCCAGGCTGGAAGGCTCTGTGGGAAATTTGCCACCTGTGGGAGGTGTTAGAGGCATAGGACTAGAACTCGCCTGTGGTAAGCAAGTAAGAAGAAAAGAAGAGGAATCAGGATTACATCCACGAGAATCCCAACATTTAGAAGCCAGGGAGGAGAGGGAGCCGGCAAAGGAGATTGAGGAGTTGCCAAAGCTTGTGGGAGAGCCCAAGACGGGGCTCTTGGAAACCAAGGGACGGTGAGTGATTGGCACCCAGTCAGTGTGGCTCCTTTTCATTGCCACCCTCTCCTTCTTACTTAATTTTGTCTCTTACTTCTCAGTATCTCTTGGCCCTTAACCTCTGGTGACAGTAAGAACTGAAGAGATGAGTAAATGAATGGATGACACATGCACAGAGTGAAGGAAGCGGTGCAGCTGTTGTGGGTGGGCCTCTGGGGGGACGAGTAACTGCCCTCATCTCCCTCCTCCCTTCTTGGCCATTGATTCTGTCCAAGGGACTGGGCGGGGTGCAAGTTTCCTAGAAACCCGTGGCCCTGTCTAGCAGAAGGCCCTCTGGGGAGCTCCTTCTCATGCTTGTCAGGCATCCTGGCCTGAGCAGGACTGAGCCAGTCCCCTTGGCTGCCCGTGCAGGGAGCCGCCTCCCCCAGCAGGTCACCGGAGCCCCTGTCGCCTTTCCTCCCCGAGCAGTGTCGACTGCACTGTAATCACACAATTATGATGCCATTAAAATGTCACATTTGGAGAAATCCATATAAACAAAGCATTAACAACCACTTGAAAATTGCAGTCTTTACCACTAATGACCTACTTTCTCTACACACCGCGCCCTCCTGCCACCCCTACTCGGCTGCCTCTTTCCCCAGCCTCGATTTCAGAGGCACACCAGAAGGTACGTTCTTCGTCTTTGCTGCCTGGAAATCCTTGATGTCTAATGTGCTGGGAGAAGCTCTTCGACAGGGCGCAAGACAGCCAGGCCAGGGGAGCCCAGCACTGAGCCACTTAGGGAGTGACACAAGAGGAAGGCACACCAGGCAGAGCTAAGTTCCTGATGGAAGGACCCTCAGAGAGAAGCTGATCCTTGGGAAGTTGAAGAAAGAAGGTGGTGTTGAAAATCTGAAAAGGCACCTTTGGGCCTTGGCTTTGACCGCCCCCTTGGGAAGCAGAGCGGGAACCAGAGACATAGTGGTCACACTCACAAGCATAACACAACACAGGAGGAAAAGTGTCCTGCTCCGGGACTGTGGACCAGAGGGCTTTGGATCCCTGCCACCGTGTGTCCAGGATGAGAAGTGGGTGGGCTGGGCAGAGAGGCACAGGGCAATAGAGCTTTGATAGTTTTGACTTCGTTTCCCGGAAGAGTGCTCTGGAAAATTTCAGATACTGAATTTTCTTTGTCACCAGAATCTAATTTTAATGCATGAAGAAAATGGATTACTTAAAGGAATTTTATATATGAGTGCTCTTATAAAATAAAGCGAATGAGTGCTCTTGTAAAGTAAAACATAAACCAAAACAGCTCTGGCAAGTGATTAATCTCTTCCCAATGTATCTGAATTGCAAATCTGGATTCCCATAGAGTCCCGGATGTGATTAAAGGGAGAGTATGCCTGATTCTGAAACAGCGAAGGGAAGGCCACTGTGGATTAAACAAAGTTGAGTTAGCGTGTAGGAGGGGCTTTAAATAGTGTTCCTAAGCTTTCCACCCCCTCACAGTTCAGGATGCACCTGCAGAAGGGATCATGCCCCAGGCACTCTGATGAATGGACAAGAATGATTGGTGACCAGCATGTCCTTTGGGAGCAATTATTGATGCTTCCTAAAGTGAGGGAAATGGGGGGCCTTCTTTACAAGCAGGTGCATCATAAACCTCTTTTTTATCGTTTCTGTGACAGGGCGTGACTCACGTTCTCACTGTGTCATAAAGATGGCCAGTATTTAGGACAGGCTCAGAAGGATCTCTCTTGGTTTTTCAGCCCGCTGCCATTATCACTTGCTGTGTCGCCTGCAGCACTAAATTTGCCCTTGGCAGAGGCGAGCATCCCACCCCCACCCAGATTCAGCAGGCATGTCGTCTGGGTACTGTGGGTCTGCTTTGGACATAAAAAGAGCCCCTTTCATAAAAGCCAGCCAGCGGCCCCCATGGGGTCCTGCAGATAAAGTCATTTCAAAGTCATTCGCTCCAATCCCACACCTCCATATTCAGCAGCTGACCTAGTTTTGAGGGAGCTAGAGGGTATCTGGAAGTCACCTTATTTACAGAGCAGATAGAAAATGCACTAAGCTCTGGGCCCTCGCTGCACACAGTATCTGGGGAGATCTAGCCTGCACCTCGGAGGCATAGGAGGGAAGGGAACAAATTCTCAGCCGAGAGCTTGAGGCTTCTTGCTAACGTCACCTTTGGGGAATGAATGACAGGGCTTACGGGACACCTGACTCGGAAACTCCTTTTCTAGCCAGAGTCGAGTTTAGCGTGTGGATTAGGAAAGGTATTTCCAGGATTACCTGGCAGAACAGCAGTGCCTCTTCCCTCCTCTTCCCTGTCCCTCTCCAGGCCGGCGCTGGGTCAGGAGCCCTCCACCCACGACCCCCTGCCATGGCAGGTCCTGCTTAAGGAACAACAGGGCCCACCTGCCCGGGTTTAATCCCAGCTTACTTGGCCAAGTCCCTTTAGCCTCTCAAACCTCAGTTTCCCCTTCAGTAACATAGGGTTCACGATGGCATCTGCTTCAGGCTTGTCCTGAGGATGCAGCAAGTGACTGTTTCAGGACAGATCCTGGGGCGCAGTACATGTTACAGACTACTAGCTGTGGGTGTTCTGAGCGGTGTCCAGTGTGAGAATTGATCACCTTTCCACATCAGTCCTTTTCCCTGGCTTCCCAAGGCTATCTCCATCTTGATTTTGCCAAGGTCACCTTTGTCTGGGAAGAACCCAGAGGGAGATGTGGGGAAGCCGCAAACCTCACTAAACACATTCCTTGTGAGTCCGGCTGTAGGACTGGCCATTGAAGCCAAGTCCCAGGAGGCCCAGAGGAGCCCCTCCAGAGCTGATGTGTCCAGTAGAGGAGAGGGGCCCACAGTCGAGCAGGAGCCCTGACGTCCAGGTTCCTTGGTCTGATGGAGACTTGAGGGTCTCAAGTAGGCTCAGGCTTCTGACCTCTCCCCCAAGATTCCCTAGGTCTCTCCCCAGAGTCACCCACACAGGTTCTGTGCTGGCCCCAAGCCCCCACCTCCACACTTGTTAAAGGCGGTTAGCTCAGCGGTCCCATAATGCTAGCTTCTAGCCTGCCAAGCTGGAGATAACCTTAACTATTACTTCTTAAAATCGTTTTCTGTCTCATCATTTGAGTGGCTCTGAGCTCAAAACCACGTTTGAGATGGAGCTTTTGCGTAGACCAGCCCTGCCAGGTCCCAGGACACATCAGCATGGATAATGACCTATTGCTTTCATCACAGCTGGACAGTCAGGTGATGCATACGGTCAGTTGCCTGTCGATGCTGTCAGAGACCCCGTTTCTGCCACAAAGAAGGACGAAGCTAAACATAAAGTGGCTGGCTGTAAATTGCCTTTTCTCTCCATTAGCATTCAGTCCCCCAAAGAAATAATAGTAACTGCAGCAGTGTTGACAATAATAATATGTTACACACGCATTATGTTTTGCCAAGCAATTTTTCCGGCCGTATCTCATTTTGAAGATCTAATCCGGGCCTGTAAAGTTGTGCGGGGTAAGGGTTAGTACTGCTCTCAGGACGGAGGGAGAAACTGACCACACGCAGTTGAAAGGTCGTGTGGAGCAGAGCCAGACTCGGGACCCAGCTTTCCTGACTTGCGTTCTCTTGATGACATCGAAGGAACCGTGGAGGATTACGGATCCTCTCTGGTGCGGTGCACCCCTTCTCTGCCCAAGGTGTGTGCCACCTTCCCACACACGGACACTCTTGCAGCTGCAGATCTGACCAGGGGAGTTGGGTTGAGATGTACAAGGGGCCACTGTTCCCTTTATGTCATCCTTCCCTCCTTTATCTTTACCCTTTTCCTTTTATTCCATTCCTGCCCCAGGGTCACAGTTTGATGGCCTTCAGGCCAAATTCAGCCCATAGGCATATTTTGCCTCACCCAAAGGGAAGGCTTAAAGAGTGTGAGTAGGCAGGTGTTGTGAGGTACTTACAAGGTATCTGCTGGCATTTCTGTTCTCAGTGACCCTGAAGGCACGTTCGTTTGTGATCCCTGCTAGATGCTTAGGTTCAGTAGGGCCCCTTGAAAATTGCTTGGCTCCGTAAGTGTTCCTTGAGGCAAAAGGGCCTCGTGATGATGCCTGAAGATATTTCCCAGCCCTGTTCAGGCAAAGGAGGGGAGAGGAGCCGGACTTTGGGAAAGAGATTTCTTCTGTCCCTGAGAAATCTGAATCTTGTTTGTAGTGCTTTATTAGTTCCTTCTAGAAATTGCTTCCCGTGGGGTGAGGCTCTGACCTCAAGGCCCCATCTCAGTCCTGCCGGAGGCCCCTCTGGCCACGTTGGAAGATGGCTACAGCATCGCCCTTGCAGACCCACCCTCAGTCTGATGAGGTGACCATGCACCCAAGATGGCTTAGCAGTCCACACCCGAGACAGTATGCTGCAGCGTCCTGCTGTGTCCAGCCGGAGGCTTCCTTTCCTAAGCCCATTTCCAGCTCTTCTCGTCCCACGTCCAGATGCTTTGCTTAGTCTCCCCTGGGCACTGGTTCCATCTCTTCGTGCATGCTGTCCTCCAGCATCGGCCTCCTGGTGGCGGACAAATCCATCTGTCTGTGCCACTGTGCAGTCCACCAAATCCTCTTTCTCCTGAGCCCCGCGGGGGTCCCTGGCTATCTCCCCTCCCCGATCTCTTGCTCTCTGGATTCCAGACCTGGAAGCGGGGAGGCTTTTGGTGTTCCAGTCCTGGCTTACTGCTGCAGTCTTTGAACCCGCAGGAGAGGACGCAGAAATGCATGTGAGTAGGGCCGGCTCTCTCTCTGGCCTCATGCCCACCAACAATTGGGAGTATTCTTTTAGCAAGCGATAAGCAATTTGGGATGCCTGTCCATGTAAAGGGGCTCTGGGTTTCGAATTTATAGGACTCTGGGTAGGAAGGAAGCAGACACATCAGCATGAATGCTCACGTACCCAGGCACCTGCGGGGAAGCCAGCCCTTCTTCCCCAGCCACGCAGACTTACACTTCCCTGGTACCTCCCTCTCGTGCTAATTAGTAAGCAAATTAATCTCCATATACAGTCCAAATTGTGTGCGTTTCCTTTGTTCTATTCCAGAAACAAAAGCCGGGCTTCTGTCCATTCCATTAATCATATTATATTTCTCAGTTGGAGTTTCCAGGCAATTAAAATAATTATCAGAACTTCTCTGCTTCCAGAAAGCTCGAAGCCTGCTACAAAGTCGTATTTGCATGTGGTGTGCAGTTGGGATACAGGTGGCGTGTGGATGTTGGGACAGTGGCAGGGAGGAGAGAGCTGGGTAGTGGCGGTTCTTGCTGTCAGAGGTTTGGTGAGGGTAATTGGAAGCAGATGGAGAAAGAAGCCAGCATTAGAGAGGGTTCTAGGCTTGGCATCCAGGCTGGCAGGCCCTCCAGGGGCTCCGAGAAGTCATAGCAAGCAGCTCCCAGCAGATTCATTTTCTAATCACCTGGCTCTATGGTGGGGGGTGGGGAGGGCGTGAGTTGTGAAAGGAAAGTGGGGAAGAAATGGAAAGACCTAGAATAGAAGAGTAAACTCATTCCTGCTGATTACATGCTACCTCATTTGATCCGAGAAATAGCCCTTTCCCCCTCTATTATATGTCCATTCCATCTATCACATTCCTTAAGGAGTGACTTTCGTGTAATTAATACTAACCATTAAACTCCAACATTGAAGGAGCAATTGCCTAATTCACAGGAAAATTTAAATTTATTACTGGCACCCGAGATAAAATGAATCCTGAAGAGGAGAGAAAACCCTGCAGAAGATAAATAGAAAGCCAAGTGGGATATTGACTTGATCCTTCTCCAGTGCAGGGTAATTTGGCTTCTAAAGTGAGTTAGATCATAATAAATTAAATTTAGATTTCTGCACATCAGTTAAATAACTCCCTAGACAGAATTCCAGCGAGAGGAAGAGGTGATAATACATGGTGGAAATATTAAAATGAAGATCTTATCTAATAATCCATAATTGATGTGCTGTCCCTAAATGAGGGAAAAGGATTTTCCAGCTCTTTCCCTTGCCATGAGCCCCAGTGAGTGGAGGGCCGGCTGGCCCTTCCTTCTTTCTTGGGGTTTGTCCTGCACACTGGGAGGAGTCTGTTCCCAGGGTCCTTCCTTTCCCAGACGATTCACTCTAGGCAGGACTTAGAGATTGTTCTGTCCTCTTCACTCTCTGGACTGGTTGCTGGAAAAATAAGGTCAGTCCCCAGCTGGGTGGACATTAGAACAGTGCTGGGGTGACCAGATACTCCTCCATTTTTAAGGACTGCCCAGCAAGGGGGTAAAACATGGCCTGGATTGATGAAAAACATGTCCTGGTGATGTTGAGGGAACACAAGCTTTGAAGCCAACAGCCCTGGGTTCGAGTGTTCGTAGTGAACTCCCAATCCATGTGGTCTTAAGCAGGCTCCTTTGTTTCTTTGAGCCTGTTTTCTCATCTGTGAAATGGGAACAACACGACTGGCCTGCCTGCTCTACAGGGGTAAGGGAGGTGCAGCATTCCAGCAAAAAAGCTTTGCAGCTAATGAGAAACGTTTCTCTTTGGCCTGTTTGATATTGCCCTTCAGTCGTTATTATACTTTCTTCTTTCTAAAAGTTATGCTCGGTTCTTTTTCAATGAGCTTTTGTTCTTGGCTCATTTTTTTTATTCCATTTTTTAACCATTTTGTCTACAGTTCTGCTTTATTTTGTATCCCCAACTCTTACATCTGAAGTCTTTGGAAGATCTAAATCTGTTGTTTATAGTTTCCACTAACTCTCACTAACAGTGACTTGTTTCCCTGTGTGTCTGCTCTTCTGTTGTGATTTCACCTTTTGATGAGCTTTGTGGGAATCCTGGGGACCTAAATTGGAGATGCTTTTCTCTAAATAGGATTACATTTGCTTCTGTTGGGACCCGGGGCTACAACTGACCTGGGACCACTTAGTCCTTCTTCCTGGCCTTAATTGTGGAAGATGTGGCTTCAGTTTCTCCATTTTGGGGGTCAAGGTTTACTTTCTCAGTGACCTTTACCCTCAGGGCAGCGTCACATTTGGTCTGCTTCCCATTCAACTCCCAACTCTAGTTTCAACACCCTGTATATTCCCCTGGCCTCACCCCGCCTCTCACACGGAAGATTTTCCTTATAGAAAGCCCAGAAATACACTTTTAAAACACAGTTTGTTGTCATTGATGCAGGATCTGGTTGTATGAAGGCCCCCGTGAGTGTCTGGTCTGCTGAGGTACGGGAAGCAGAAACCTCCAGGGGCGGAATGCAGGGACGCTCGCCTTGGTGCTGGGAAACCGAGGCTGTCCACATGTGAAGGTGGGAACTTCAGTGTCCGTAGTGAGCTTAGAACCCGGCCCGGGTCTACCGGCTTTGACATAGACACCTCTCAGCTGTGCGAACTTGGGCAGACCATTTATCCTCCGGGCCTCAATTTCCTCATTTGGAAATTGGGAATACAGTTGTCATTGTATGTTAGGTCTTTGTGAATTAGAAATAATTTGGGGCACCCCTCATTCACTGCTTCCCTGTAAGGTTCTGACAGGGGGGCTGTGGGATTAATTTTGGTTTTCTGATAAATGGCAGACATTACCATAGGTACAGCATTTTCACAGAACAGCTCCCATGTAGCAAATCTGGATAGAAAAGTTAGGGGTGCCTGGGTGGCTCAGTTGGTTGGGCGACCGACTTCGGCTCAGGTCATGATCTCGCGGTCCGTGAGTTTGAGCCCCGCGTCGGGCTCTGTGCTGACAGCTCAGAGCCTGGAGCCTGTTTCAGATTCTGTGTCTTCCTCTCTCTCTGACCTTCCCCCATTCATGCTCTGTCTCTGTCTCTAAAATGAATAAACGTTAAAAAAATTTTTTTTTTTTAAAAAAAGAAAAGTTACTCCATTGTGAGCAGTGTTTCCTCTTCTCTTACTACATGTATGGAAATGTTTCCAGAGTGTTTGAATTCTTCGATGAACCCTATCAGGCTTTTTAGTTGGTCTTGTTCTCCTGGACCCTTTATTATATGTTTTGCACTCCTCTGTGTCCATTTTTGACACTACGATGATGGTACCAGGGGTTAAGCCCTAGAAGACACAGTAGATATAGCTAAATATCCAAAAGGTATGAGAAAGGTTAGAGTTTTATCAAATAGCCTGGGGGAAAAAACAGACCCAGAAGGGAGATAATGCCAGGAGACAGATTCTGGTTCAATATTAGAAGGAAACTTCTAGAAGTTGCAGTCCTTTGAAGCTTGGAGTGAACTACTTGGGACCTCTGTGTCCCTGTCTGGACCCAGGAGGGGTGTCCACTGGGCAATGGAATGTTATGCTGGAGTTTCAAACATTGGATGGATAGATGAATGATCTCATCTTTAAATAATAAGTTATATCATTATTTTCAATTCTAATCTCCCATGTGTTAGCCTAGCATATTCCAAACTTCCCACAGGAATCTGCCTGCAGAATTGTACCCTTCCTGCCATGGCTGGGTGGAGACTAGGTGCCCAGAAAGGAGAGTGATAGACGGGTGGGGTGATGGTGAAGGGGGCACAGAGACCCTTTGAGGGAGGAAGATCCCCATGCAGAGAAAGAAGTTGGCTGAGAAAAATGATGGGAAACACACACATAGTCTTTGAAGATGACCCAAGAAGATGGCAGTGAGGCTGTGATAAAGCAGTGTCACCTAATAGCTGGGAGCATAGGAGCTGGAGCCAGGCTACAGGGTTTCAAATCCTGGCTCTAGAACATACTACCCATGTGACATTGGGCAAGTCACTGAATCTCTCTCTGCCTTGGTTTCCCCAGTTGTAAAATGGGAATGGTCAAATTGGCATCTGTGATTGTGAGGATTAGATGTAAATGACATGTGATAGGGCCCCCCCCCCCAGAGTGTTAGTCCTTTTGTCATGGGGTAAGTTTGAGAGGTTTTATAATAATCAGCACAGTTCAGAATGGGACAGAGGCCTCATCAAGGGATAGAGACGTTCTCATTCTGATGGCGAAAAGGCAGAAACTTAGGGTAACAAGTGAACTGATAGCTTGGGAAAGGAGAGGAGACAAGAGCATTAGTGGAAAATAATAGCCACATAATCAGCTCTAATAGTATTAGTGCAAAATAATCAGTGGGAAAGTAAAACAGAAGGAGCAGGCCAGGGGTGGACGGAGGTAAGGGGGTTGGGCGTGTCTCATGAAAGCATGGTGGGAGGAAAGAAATGAAGCCACTTGGATGTTCTTCTGAGCTTTTGTCTTTGGTGCCAAATTATTTAAGCTGGGGTTTGGCTGACTTAATCAGGTATATTCTATAGAAAAGATTGTCTTTTGTTTTCTGTGTGTGGCATCCTGCTTACCGTTAGAAACACACACACACACTCCAGACTGAGTAAATTCTGTTCAGAAAGTCAAGTGTGGTCTTTCTGGGGGGCAGCAGGGCGGCTGGATGGTGGTGAGGGCCACACAGGAGGGGACATGGTCCTGGAGTGGGGTCTCGTAGGGGCTCGTGTGTGTTCTTGTTTAAGAGAGCAGTATCTCTTCCTGTAATAGGAAAGTTTGCGGAGGTTAAAGTGTGTGTTCAGGCGCTGTCCCAGAGGGTCACATGAGCCAGAAAGCAAGGAATCCAAAACCTGGATACCATGTGCACTCTGGACTCGCAGAGACTGAGCAGGGGGACTCATGCATTGAAGAGCTTGGAAACCAACTCCAAATTAGTTCCGGAAATATCTGGTGGAGTCTGGGACCCTTCAAAAATCCTGGGAGGGCTACAGCCACTTTGATATAGGGGCAGGCAGGGAAAGAGTGGCTGGCTCTTCCTTTGGGTCTGCTCCCCCCCCACCTCACTCCTCAAGGGGGGGTGGTGTCTCTGCCCACTCACTCTCAGCAGAGGAGATACCCCTGGCTTGTTTCCGTGGTAAGACAGAACAGACCGAGGTGTTGGGAGGTTCTAGGAAGGATTCAGTCACCAGTCCCTTTGCCATCAAGCTTGGGCAAGCCAGCCAGCTAGCCTCTCTATACCCATCCCTCCCTGTCCAGATGGGGTTGTGTGTGCATGCGTTCTGGGCCAATATGTGCAAGCTGCCTTGTAAAATAGAAATTGCTATTCAGATGGTAGTGTTAGTATTTTAAACACAGGCTCGCTATTATTTAATACATCCAGATATCATTATAGGAAAACCAAGCTCCTGGTGCAGAGAGTTCCCCCCCACCCCCAAAGTGGATCCCAGGGCAGCAAAGTGTGAACCGGCTCTGTACATATGACCATGGGAAGGAGCAGTCCCCTCCAAGGATGCCTCTGACTGGTTGTTCAGACACTTTCCCTCGCCAGCCAGGCTGTTACTCTGGCTCTAGGCTTTCTGGGGGCCAGAATCCCAGCTGAGTTCCCATGGCACCAACCCCAAGGAGGCAGATCCTGGTGGGGACGTCAGAGATGCTTTGCTGCCCGGAGGGTGGTGATCGCCGGGCGGAGCAAACAACCCGGTCTTATGTCCTCTTGGTCCTGGGCCTGGTCTGGTGTGAATAGAGAGTAGGGGATGAGGCCAAGGGGTGTTTACCTGCCCTTTCTCCAGCCGCGGTGCCTCTCCACAGGGCCTGCCCCTCCAACTGCTTCATGGAGCTGTCCAGCCATGCCCCAGCACTGCCCCAGTTCAGGCTTCCCTTCCCACCAGCTTGGATTACTGAGGTCCCCTGCCAACTGGTCTCCTTATGGCAGTCTCTTCCCTCCACTTCGTCCTGCACATGTGGCCAAAGACCTTTCCGTTGGACCCGCTTCATACAGACCCAGCTGTGTTTCAGAGCTTTCTTTCCCTCACGTGCTCTTTGCAATTTCCGCTTTGGGCCTCCCCATCCCTGAGCTAGCCATTCCCTGACCGGATTCCCCCTCCTCCGGGTCTTCCTGCCTTATATCTGGGTTTTCAGTATGCCTGTTATCTCCCCTCCCATTCCTCTTAAGCAAAGCAAACTGTCCGCTCCTCTTTCAAGCACTAATTCATTTGCTACCTCTTCCAGGAAGCCCTCCCCATTTCCCTCACCCCTTTGGCATAGGTGTCATGGGTGTCTTCGTGCATGTCTCTCTGTGGCCTTGCAACCCCTCTGCAGCCTTCTGTCTCTGCATCTCCCCTCTGTGGCACAGAGCTCTGTAGGAACTTACCATGTAGAGAACTGCAGAGAATCTAACTGGGAATGAGCCAGTGGGAGGTGGTGTGGGGCCCCATGGCCCTTCTCTGCAGAGAAGGATGTCAGGGTCGCTCTGTAGTGATGTCCCAAGCATGGGTGACAGCTGTCAGGCTGTGACATTGCACAGCACAGGCCAGGGATCTCACACCCCACCCCCTGTATAGCAGCAGTATCCCAAGACATTAATAAGATCCATTATTGGATAAAAATCGCTGGTTTCCTAAGCTTCATTCTGTGCTATTAGCAGGAGAATGCTGTTTCAAAAGGAGATAACAGGAAGAGAGAGAGACAAAGAGAGAGAGAGAGAGAAAGATCAATTACTAGATAAAATCAAGTGGTATCTGAGATAAATGTGTGCCCTGGCGAGCCGCCCCTCTGAGCTGCCTTCTGTGGGTGGAGCACCTGCCCTAGCATGTGTGGGGCCTGCCCCGGGGCCTTCCTGTCAGGCTCCCCACGTACAGGAGGGCATCCTGGTCAGTGATGGGATGGACAGTACCCAGGCAGCTTTTCATACGCTTGCACAGCGACTAGGGTCAAAACACATAAATGAGCATCTCATCCTTGGTGATGATGCCAGCCCCAGAGCCCCAGCCCCCGCATTCCAGGGCAGAGTCCGGTCAATAGGTTCTTTCCAGAGATACAGAATGCTTTTTGCTTTGGCGAACCTGAAAGGGCTCAGTGGCTCTCCTCTAGAGGTGACGGTGTCAGCACCCACTGGGCAGTGGCCATCTAGGGAAGCATCCAGCTTGTGGAGGCTCTAGAAGCCCGCACCTTGCTGGCTGGGTGGAGAGTCTCCGCTTGGCTGCAGAGGTGGTGCGGGCAGGGCAGACGAGGCGGCCTGGCTCTGGGCAGGAGCCGTCCCCTCCCCGTGTAAATCCCCTCGCCTCCTCTGCTGTCTGGAGGCCCCGGAGGGCCCAGGAGACTGCGCCCCGCTTTGGGCCTCTGCCACCGTCTACCTGTGCAGACGAGCCTGTAAACCTTGTGAAAACTTGTCTTCCCAGCTCAGCACAGAGCGTTTAGGGAGGATGGAACAAGATCCTGAGTACAGAAGCCACCTTCTGCATTCTCAAGCCCTGTCTCCACGTACGGTGAGGGACTGATGCTTCTTAAAAATAACCACAGAGTCCGGGGTTGGAGGAAGAAAGGAACACGCCAGGGTCCATCTGGTGGGTAGCACACCATTATAGATGGAGCGCCTACTTCTCATCTCTTCCTGTGGCACAGGGGGGAATGACACTCATTTTGCACCTGCTGTGTGTTGGCGCTTTTCAGCCAGGTGCTCTCAAATTACCCTGGAGAGCTGGCCTGTGGGGTCAGGCTTCTAGGACCCCAGTCCCGGCCCTGCCACTTCCGAACTGTGGGATCCTGAGCAGGGTACTTAGTTTATTTAGGCCGTTTCCTTGTCCGGGTAATGGGAATGTGAGAACTGTCCACCTCTTAGAACTACTGTAAGAAGTGGGTAAAGGTTCTCGTAAAACACCTGCTACATAGCACTCGGCAAATGGTAGCTGTCTTCACTGTGTTGTTCTCTGTTACTGCTGCTGGGGGTGTTACTAACGTCCTACCTCTGGCCCCATCTTTGGGCTGGACTGTGCCAGGAAAACTCCGTTCTCTGCAGTTGGGCGCTGACAGAGAGGGCTGATGGAGGGCTGGGAGACATTCTCACGGACTGCCCATTTGTGCTACACAGAATTTGGACACTGACTGGGAAGACCTGTGGGACCAGTTTGATGAGCGGCGGTATCTGAACGCCAAAAAGTGGCGCATTGGTGACGATCCCTATAAGCTGTATGCTTTCAACCAGCGGGAAAGCGAGCGGATCTCCAGCAATCGGGCCGTCCCGGACACTCGCCATTTGAGGTACTTCCCTGTTCTCCCCCTTATTACTCTCTGCTCTTCCCTGAGGTCATGACAGAGCCACAGCAGGCTTGATTTGCGCGGGGCCCATGCCAACAATGGGGGCGGGCAAACTGTCCGTGGCCGGCTGGATGCTGAAGTGTTGTGATGTGGTAGTTTACCCTCTCTGTGCTGCTCACTGCTGCGAGGCATCCCCAAGCGCCTGCAGGGAGAATGGGGGGAGCCCCCTGCACCTTGCCTGCCTCACCGCAAAGTCACAGAGCACTAAAGACCCTGTAGCCTGGGCCCGTTGTCCCTGGCAGATTCCCATGGCCTGGCCTGGCTTTCAAACAGAGGGAGGGCAGGATGGGCAGATCCCTGGGAAGTCAGGTTGGTGGCCTCATCTGTCACTGGGGGAGGTCCTTTCCTCTGACAGCCCCGGCACGCTTAGTCCTGTGAGATGGAAAAATCAGAGGGGCCTCTTTACATGCCATTGCTGTCTGCTTCAGAGCAGCCCGTTCACACAGTCTCCACTCTGCCATGTCCTTGGTCAGGCCACACCTTCGGATGGGCTGCGGAGATCAGGCCTGGAACGATGCAGGAAGGTTCTTTCTAAACAAGAAGAGCCGTTGTGACGGCACGTTGCCTCATTACCAATCCTTCCTGGAGTCGAAGCGGCCCTTTGCTTCCTGATGAGGCCTGAGTCAGTAGGTCAGCCTCAACCCCAGCTCCCCTGTGCTGGCCTCCTAGCCCACAACTGGGAGACCCAGCTGCACTAATGACCCACAGGCAGGAGTTTGTGTCTCCTGCAGGAATTTCACTTTGCACCAGCTTCAAATGGCAGACTGGCCTGTGGGGGGTAGAGGGCCTTGAAGGCATGGTTAAACTGAGAAGCTATATGGCTGGCATGAGCTTCTTAGCTTTCTACCTTTGTTCGGGTCTGTGGGTACCCACTTGTGGACACGGGTTTATGACCGGGGCAGTATGAATTTTCATGACTTATGAGGCTGGTCTGTCTGGTGGTGCTTAAGTTGGCAGTCTGTGAAGGCTGGTAGACTCAGTTTCCCCAACAAGGCCATACAACTCAGAAACCTTGACTTATGTAGCATGTTTCCCATGGAGCAGCTCAACCAGGCCTTGTCAGTGACTGTCATTCGTAAACAGAGCTGGAGTCCCGGTTGCCCCACATAAATAAAAGCCAGAGCGATGAGCTATAAGGTATCTGTGGCTTCTTCTAACTTGGAGGGTTTGTAAACTTAACTCTCTTCTTATGGTACCCACGAGACTCTTCCTTAGCAGCAGGAAGACCCCCACAGACAGAGATCCAGGGCACCGGCTGTGCCTCGAACACTCCCTGCTGCCGTCCTGAAAGCTTCTTAAAGTCAGAGTCTTGTATTATTGCTGTTAAAATTCCCCAGCACGTATCGTGTTCCCTGGCACCTGCTAAAATTTTCTTTAAAAATTAGATCATTTTGGGGGCGCCTGGGTGGCGCAGTCGGTTAAGCGTCCGACTTCAGCCAGGTCACGATCTCGCGGTCCGGGAGTTCGAGCCCCGCGTCAGGCTCTGGGCTGATGGCTCAGAGCCTGGAGCCTGTTTCCGATTCTGTGTCTCCCTCTCTCTCTGACCCTGCCCCGTTCATGCTCTGTCTCTCTCTGTCCCAAAAATAAATAAACGTTGAAAAAAAAATTTTTTAAATTAGATCATTTTGTTTCCCTGAGTAGAGACTACACGTAGGAGAAGAGCAAATAGAACACAGAAGGCTGAGAAGCCCCACTGGTCCTAGGCAGGTCCCTCCTTGTCCTGAGTCCAGATGGCGAGACCCTCCGGAAGGACAAATGGATACTTCCTGCCGGGAAAGGAGCAGGTGCATCCGTGTGAGAGCTGTACCCCAACCTGCAGAAGGAGGGCAGGCGGTGGGGGTTCACTGACCAGACAGGTTCGAGGGGATGCGTTGAATAGGATGAATTTCTGCATTCACCCTGGTCTGCGATCTGGGAGGCAAAAATGAAAGCGGTTTACAAGGCTGGACATATGTGTTGGTTGTGGGGGAAGAACTGAGACTATTGCCAAGGACTCACGTTTACCGGGTCCTATTCAGGGCCCTCTGCAGCATGTTGCATTTGTTAAGTGAGTGTGATCTGCTGGCATGGCAGCAAGAGGAGGAGAGAGGATTTAGATGAAATCCAGGCCCCCTTTGGGAAGACAGAGGGGAAAAGTCTATCAGCCATATGTCTGCCTCAGGGCACTAACCTTGCCCTGTGGGAGCTGGGGTTCTGGGAGCAGAGAATTTCAGATTTGTGGATCCTGATCTGAAAGAGCAGGAAGAGGGGAGGACAGGTGATTGGGAATGAGGGCCAGGGATGGGGGAGGATGAGTGATTGGGAGTGAAGGCCAGCACAAGGGACCCGGCCGCCATGGCAGGGGTGTTGAGCTCCAACTGTGTGCATAGCCCCAGGCTAGCACAAGGAGAGGCCATCTCCAGGCTAAGTCTGGTATGGGACTGACCCTGTGACCACATCACTCTTGTGCTAATGAGAATTCCAGCAACCACCAGCAAAGCCCAGCGTTCTTCCCTCAGATGGGCCCCACTGGGGGGTGACCTTCTATATCCAGGATCTCCTACTTCCAGCCCTTGCTTCCCACGGAGCCTGTGTCCAGGAGGTTAAAACCCCCAGCTAAGTCCCTTAATCCTGTGAGTCCAGCCTCCCTGTATCTTGACTTCGTCCGGATGCAGTGCCTAGGGTCCTTCTTGGGCCCTGCCTGTCACAGCTCTGACCAGTTGTGTCCTCTGGTGGCCTATATCCTACAGACTAGGGATTCAATCAGTGGCTGGCATTTGGGGCTGGATCATACTTTGCTGTGGGGGCTGTTTTGTGCATTGTAGGAGGTGGGAAGCATCTCTGGCTTCCACCCACTAGATGCCAGGAGCAGCCCCCACGTGTGACAACTCAGAATGTCTCCAGGTATCGCCAGATGTCTCCTGAGGGGCAAAGTTGCAGTGAGAGCCATTGCTGTTAAGCCAGCCCCACTTGTTAGCTGACTTCTCAAGAGGGAAACATCAACATGCATCAGCAGCCCCAGCAACAGGACAAGGCCTTTGGCCTTCTGGGAGACTCATCTTTGCTAGCACCTATTACAGAGCCTGGTGTGGGCTAAGATTTCCAGAAATGTCTGTTGAACAAATGAGAGGGGGGTTAAGCCCACAGAGACACTTGACTATTTCCTCCCATCTGCCTCATGTGCAAAGAGGGAAAGAGGGCCAAGAAGAAGCCCCCTTCGTCCACTCCCTCCATGCTCGGGGGCTTTAGATGAAGGGACAGGAGAACAGACTCAGTGAAAGGAAAAAGGCATTTTCCCTCATTACTGGAAAGAGAAGAGTGAAGAAACAGCATGGGGGAGTGGCCTGAGCTTATTAAATTTGCTTCCAATTTTCTTACTACAGTAATTGGATTCTGATTTATAGGATGCGTGCAGACAGCGCCTGAGACAGAACTATTAGCTGAGCATTAGAGCAAGCATTGCTGAGAGGCGGGCACTGGGGGGCATCACTCAGGAATCCAAAGATGCTGTGAGACTGAGGGAGGCAGCAGGTGGGGTGGGGGAGGAGGACGAGGCTGCCGAAGTTCTCACCCAACAGGCAGCTGGGCCTATGGAAAAGCCAAATGCGCTGACAGCATGGAACCCCTGACCAGGACGTCGTGGCGGGGCAGTGTGGGAAGGCAGCCCCAGAGAGGCTAGGGGCTTCATTTCCCCATACAGGATGGAACAGTCACCTTGTTCTCTTGGTCCTCTGAGCCAGGGAGCCCAGGGTATTTTGTGGAGATGGCCGGGTTGCCCTGGAGAGTGGAATGACCAAGGCCAGCAGGCAGGCTTGGAGCTCCCCATTCCCGGGCTTTGTGGGGGTGCCAGTGAGTGCTGTCCACACCCAGGATAGTTTAGAAAATGAGTAACTATGGTTTCAAGTGGATCCTTTGCTCATTCACCCTTTGAGTTTGACAGCCTAACTTTCCCATGCCCGCCCACATTTAACCTGATGCAGTCTTCACGGTCTTGAGATTGAAACATGCTGTCATCGGCCTTTAGACATGTCTTGGCCATAGCTCAGTTTCCCCATCCCTGGTCCAGGGCCTGTGAAAGGCGTGGGGACCAGGTGACCAGCAATGGCCTTTCGCACATCCCTGCTCCTTTCTTGGCTTTGTGTTCTCATTGCACTCAGACTAGGTGGCCTTGAAGCTTTATCAGTGCACAAGTCGCTGCAGTTGTACATAAGTGCGTTCTTCTATGCTTGGTCTTCTCTTTCCAGATGTATCCGCATACATGCACTCGCCTCTCCCACCCGCCTCTGTGGGAACCCAACAGTTGTGCTTGTATCGGAGCAACCTACTGCCACATTTTCCCCCTGAGACCCACAATCTTGTTAATGCCTACAAGAGCCTTAACTCCCAGGACACTTCCTAGGCCCTGCAGGGTCACGAGGATAAAGACGTGGCTGCCTTTATCGGGGTGGGGGTAGTGTGCCATGAGTAACTATTTCAGTGTAAGGAAGAGATAGCAGCTAGCTGGGGTGAGCCTAAAAAGATTTCCCAGGGGAGCTCGCCTGTTTATCAAGCACTGACTGGTCCAACAAATAGTCCTCATTTTCCAGGTGTCCCCCCCCCCACCGCTGTCACCACATTTTGGTGGTAACAGCTGGATTTGCCATCATCCAAGTAGCACATAAAACATCTGGCAGACAAGAAGCCATTAAACGGAGGCTCACCCCTCAAGAAGGGAGGAAATATTTTGATAAAGCAAACGTGTATTTTTGCTGTTGCCTAGCAATACTTATTATGGGTTTGCTTTGATTGCAAGGGAGCAGGTGGCAGGGTGGACTGTGCCCATGAGCCGTGAGCTGCAAGGCGTTACAGCTGGGAAGCCTCATTAGGTCACCTCCTCCTGGCCGGCTGGTTTGATTGTTCCCCTCAGCATACTCTCCCAGCCTTTGTCCAGTGCAGTGCTAAATGGTTCAAACAGTGGGATACCCATCGCTTGCCTGGAGAGAAAATTCCACACTTCGATACATCTCACCAGGAAGACATTTTTCCTTTGCTCCTTTTCATCCTGGGAAATGAAGGGGCAGTGGCCCAGTCTGGGATCGCCTTTCTCGCCTCCTTGTATTTACTCGGTTGGAATGGCTGCCAAAGATCATCATCATTTCTCTCCTTGTACTCGTCACTTAGCAGTAATAGGATAAAAATCGTTACGGCTGGAACGGCTAAGCATAAAAAATGTTCATATTCCCTCAGAGTCAAGCCTCTTCCACTAGCTTAGCACAGAGTTGGTGATTCTACATCGAGGCGGAGAGGAGGAGAGAGGAAACCCATCACAGCCACTTAGCTTTTGCAAACATGCTCTCCCCATCTGCTACATTCTGATCCCTCCTGTGCACCATTTTTCAACATAGGAGTTGGTGAGCCTGTGGATAGTAGCTCTGAGTGCGCTTCACTCCAGAGCATCCTGGAATCCCAGGGAGCCTTGGAGGGGGGTAGCAGGAGGAGTTTCTGAATATCCTAGAAGTGGTTCTGCAGGAGAACAGTATCTGCTACCCTGGGTGGCAATTTGAGTACCAGATACTGGGCGCAGGAAGGGGTTCTCCCCAGGGTAGGAGTGGAAGAGAAGACATACAGGCAGAGATAGAAGGTGCTTCTGGGCCAGGATTCCTTACACTCCTGGTCCCCTGGGTCCTTGCCTGCTGCCCCTGTCCCTCCATCATTGCCTACTCTGTGAGTTTCAGGTGGATTTCCTGAAGAGGCAGCATCTCAGCCTTTGAAAGGGGACCAGTCAAGAAAACTTGCTGATGAGAATTCCTCTGAACAAACCGGATTAGCTAATGTGTTCTCACACCTTGTTTAAGCTCATTCCAGCTTTGACATTATGCATCTCAATCATCCATTCATTTTCCCTTTCTTTTCCATTTGACCCATTCATTGAGCACTAACCACATGCCAAGCTCTACCCTAGAAGTTGGTCCCCACTCCCAGGGAGCTCATGGTCTATGGGGGAAATGCACATGGGACTGATTCCTGAAACTCAACTGTGGATTGCTCCGAGGCCATGTTTTTGATTTTGGAGCTAATGCACAGACTTCCTGTCCTTGATTCCCACGTGCCCATCTCCCACCCTGTTCTGGTTTTGGTGTTGCTATTACTGTCTTGGTCATGGAGCAAACCATACAAGTTTAGGAGCTTTCTTGTAAGAATGTCAAAACAGCATGAAGCTGGCCTACCCAGGAGAAGGCATTTACATGTGGATGAGAGGTGGAGGCTTTTCCGAGGAAATGGTATTTAAGCTGGGATGGAGGGTGACAGGTAGGGGGCAGCAGGCATCCCAGGTTGAGGGAACAGCATATGTGAAGAGGAGGAGATTGGTTGGAAGAGCCACAGTGTTATGTGTGAGTCAGCGTAATTTCCTTGGAGTGGGGATGACGGAGGGGAGAATAACTCTGAAAGGGAAGCGTGGGGCCGCATTGTAGCAAAGTGTTAATCCAGTCAACATTGGGGTGCCTTCACTTTTGTCTCAGCACTTCCTCATCATCTCAGCAACCCCCGGAGATGCCCTAGCTGGTACAGGGTCAGCTGAGCTCCTGCCAACAGGAAGGGGGACCAAGGTAGGACTGAGCAGAATTGTGCCAGGCAGCAGTGTTGCACGGGACCACCACCGCCACACCCCCACCCCCCCGGCCCCAGAGGAGGGTAGGCAATGTCCAAAACCAAACTTGGCCTGAACTGGGGCTGATCCAAGGCGGGTGGAGTGTGATGTGGGATCCTCAGGGCAAGGATCCCCCAGGGGTGGGGAGTTTGCTCTGGGGTGAGGTGGGGGAGGCGAGAAGTGAGAACCGGTCCAGAGGATAAAGTTGTTGATGGGGACCTGGAAAAGGAGTCTGTCCTTTACCCCCATCTGACTGCTGGGTTTAGGACTGAGCATCAGTCCTGGTAATGAAGACTTAGGCAGGAGAGCAAGACTACCAGATGAAGCCTATATCTTGCTAAAGAGATCCAGGCTCAGAAGGCTTAAGGGACATGTCCAAGATCATACAGCTAGTCAATGCTTGGCTGAAACTCAAATTTTAAGATGCTTGGGGTATATACATATATATATATATATATATATATATATATATATATATATATATATATGTGTGTGTGTGTGTGTGTGTGTGTGTGTGTGTGTGTGTTTACTGGTGCTTGTGGGACAAGGAGAAGGAGAAGAGATGATGCTTGAGGACTCTGTTTCCCAATTCCCAATTAGTTTGATGTCTCTATTTTAGCTTTGCTTAGAGGCATAGATATAACATATTTCAGGTAGTTAACAGAGTCAATAATTTCTTCTGGTGTTCTGTCACCAAGACTAAGAAGGACCTGTGTGCCTTTGAAAGGCACTAAATGGCTTTGGTTCTGGAGCCCACATTTCCCTCACTCCCCGCTGGGTTCGCCTCCCTTATTGCATGCTGCCTGAGGAAGGAGGTGATGGAAAGAGATGTGGAAAGAGACGGAGAAGTGTGTTCAGGACCCAGGAGGGGAAACTGATTTGGAATGAAAATATTGCCCCTGAAAAATTTATCCCACAGATTATTGAGTCTTAGGTTATTAGGTGTCAGCCTTAAAACTTAAACAGCAAAGGTTATCCAGCAGCAAATGAGCTCATTCAGGAATAGCAGAGACATTGCCATTTGGGACATACAAACCATGGGGAACCATAGGCAAGTCTGGAACGCTAAGGGAGGAGCATCCTTCTGTAGAAGAAAGGAGGAGGTTGGGAAGGGTTGTTCTGAACAAAAGTTGACATTCCTTAGTACCCTCCACAGGCCACCAGTACCTTCTCAGCAGTGGACCCCTCCCCCCCGGAAGACTTTTCCCTTAAGCTAGCCTTGAGAACAAGCGACCTGTGCTCACAGGGGCCAGTAACACCAAGGGGAAGGTGGCATCATTCTCTCCTCCAAATTATTTTTTTCTAGTTGTTTTTGGGGTGTACCCTTTTAAGAAGGCAGAAGGCTGATGAGGAGACCCTGGATTTGCACTCTGCATTCTGGGGTGTTCTCTTTAGTGTTGTCATGGGCACCCAGACAGCTGGAGTTCTGAGGGAAATAGAAGGCATTGTTGAGCTTGGCTGTGGCTCTTGCTTATGTCATAGGCTGTATTGAATTCTTTCACTTCTGCAGCTTTTGAAATATCCCTGCAAGACCAAAATACACACCAAGACCTAGAACCTCTCTCCATCTTTTCTTAAGTAAACTTTGAATCAAAGTAGCACATATATACAACAAACCTGACAGTTCATACATGGACCGCTTGAAGAAATTTCCAGAGAGAACATGCCCACATTCCCACATCAAACATCTTCCTCCAGGAAAAGAAGACACTTGGGGTGCCTGGCTGGCTCAGTCGGTTGAGCGTGGGACTCTTGATCTCGGGGTTGTGAGTTCAAGCCCCATGTTGAATGCAGATTACTTAAAAATCAAAGAAAGAAAGAGAGAAAGAGAGAAAGAGAGAAAGAGAGAAAGAGAGAAAGAAAGAGAGAAAGAAAGAAAGAAAGAAAGAAAGAAAGAAAGAAAGAAAGAAAGAAAGAAAGGTAAAGAAGACTGAGTTTCAGCCTTCCAGAACCACCCATATGTCCCCACACCTATTCCCCACCATACGTAACACGATCCAGACTTCAAATGCCATTGTCTAGCATTGCTTGTTTTTGAACTTTATATATAAAAATGGGCTTCCACGGTATGTACTCTTGTGTGTCTGGCTTCCCTCAAAATTACATGCGTGAAATCTAGCCACATTTTGCGAGACACGGCGTGTTTTTTTCTCATTGCTGTATAGTATTTCTTTGTATGTTGCAATGTATATATCTTCTGCTTTGAATGCTCCTTTGGGCTTTTTCCAGTGTGGGGCTCGTATGATCCATGCTCCTTTGGTTAGTCGTGTCCTTGTCTTTTGGTGAACATGTGGACGTGTCCCGAGAAGCATTGGTACATGCTGCAAAACCCCCAGTGAAACTGTCGCACCTGTTTCCACCCCACCAGCAGCACATGAGAGGTCCAATTGCTCCGTGTCTTTGCAGTGAGGCACTAGTGATTGGCGGTCGGTCTCACTTGAGGCCTTGAGAGGTTGAGTTGTGCTATCTTACCATGGTTTCAGTTTGCCTGTCCTCATGGATCAGTGACGTGGACCACCTTTCGTAAGGTCATGGGCCGCACCACTACTCGGTCAAGTGTTTCATACCTGCTCTCTTCACCTTTCTCGGCCCTTTGGCCAAGAGCCAAGCACGAAGCCTGATTCTTAGTTCATTCTCAATAACCTGCTTCTCTTCTGATTGTTTTCTGACATTTTCTCACACATCGTGGCAGTGTGAGAAAATGGAGGGGAACCCCTGGACTGAGCGTGGGAAGCCCTGAGTCCTTTCCAAGATAGTGGCCAACTCTTCAGCTATCAGGGTATCTGTTTCCTCACAGGAAAGAAGAGAGAAGTAGCTCAGAGATGCTTATTAAGGTCACTTCCAGCCCTGTTTGCTGGTTGAAAACACTTCTGGTAAGAATGTGCAGAAACTGACTTAGGAACTGAATCTGATTGGAGGCTATTTCCAGAAGCACGGCTCCCTCCAGCTCAGCAGCACCTCTCCTCCCCCTGGGGATAAATCCTTCCCCTCACACACTTCCCTTCCTAAGGGGACTAGAGGGCCTGCAGGACCTTTAGAGCTGTCCTTTATTGCCACTCTTGTGTTCGGTCACCATTACCTCCCAGCACTTCAAAGAACAATCGTCTGGTGTGATGTACCCCATTGTGCCTCTAATGCCAGGAAGAAACGGGCCTAGCAGAACGGGCTCGAGGACATCCTGGGAGGCTCAGGCAGCTGGCACCATTCCTAAGTAAGATTGGAACCTCGGTGAGTCCTCAGAACAAGAGTGGCCACACCTCGTCTCTCTAGGAGACTTCACCGAGCGGTCTCACATCCCTGTCACATGACCTTAATAGCGTCTGGGTGAAGGGGACACCGCCACCTCACAGGGGAGGAAACAGAGCCCAGGCACCGTAACTGGTGGACTGAGTGGCAGGGCTAGGTCTCCTTGCCCTGTGAGCATTGAGCTACAGCATGTCTGCTGGTTGCTAGCTGCTCCTCGGGTGAGTTACTCAAGCTCCCCAAGCCTCAGTTTGTCATCTGTGAAATGGGAATAATAACCACACCCAGGGATGCTGTCAGGGTGAGGCAAAATAGTCCACGTCGAATGCTGAGCATGGTCTTCAACTCCTAGTAAGCACTCGTGACTGTTAGCTGTGACGAGTTGCCAGAATGGTCTTAATACCAGGATCAGCATTAGCAGCCAGGCCCTGTGATCTTTCCAGGCTCCGCAGCAGGTCTGGGAGGCAGGGGGGAGAGGGTGCCAGCCCCGAGGGAGCAAGGAGCTGCAGGAATGAGTTTGGAGAGGTCCTGGCTCCGCGCCCCATCCTCCACCTCTGAGTTGGGGTGTGCTCCAAGAACAAGGTGGTGCGGGGGTGGAGAGGGTGCGGGCAGAGAAGTTCTGCACAGAGCTTCCTGCCTCAGCCTTGGCTCCTGGCGCCAAAACACTTCGCTTGCCTGAATGTCAAACTTACTTTAAAAACCAGAGTGCAAAATAAGCAATGAGGCAATCGCGATGCCCCGTCTGGTGAAATGTGTACTTTTAAAATAGTGGGGATGGAAGCCAAGGCCAGCAGAGGGAGTGATGTAAGGGCCGGGGGCCAGGAAGTGGAACCGTGTCTGACGGGAGATGAAAAGAGCAGAGGAGGTGACAGCTGTGGGCAGGCGGCTGTGGAAAGCTGGTGCTGGCCAGGGTGACAGACAGTGGGATGGAGTGACGCGAGCAGCGGGCTGGAAAAGCAGCTGAAGGATGCACGATGTGACAGAAGAAGGGGGACCCACGGAGTCGTGTAGCGGCCAGAGTTCCGTTGGAGTAACAAGGGCAGGATCGGCTAATGCTGCTGTGGTTATCCTTGGTATCCCTGATGCAGCAGGAGGAACCCTGATGTTTGACTGGAACACATGTATCCAGACAGCTGTCACCTTCTGCCCCCACCATGACCCTAATGCTAACCAGAGCAGTATCTGCTCTCCCGATTCTTTGCTCTTCTGCATTTCTCCTTGATTTGTCAGATGGACACATTTATTCCTTGCCCCAAGCCTCGCTGAGCCCACTGCCACCATCTCTCGAGACAGCAGGCACCCGCTTTGCTCTCACCTGCCCCATCTCAGGATAGGTCCCGCTGTTTACCTATGACGCACGCCCAAACCTTTGGAGCCCGGCTTTGTCTGCCCTCATTCTGTTGACTCTGTCTCCTAGACAGCCCTTGGGCCCTGGCCTTGCTGCCACGTTCCGTGGCTGTCCCCTCTCACCTGGGTGAGTGCAGCAGCTGCCTACCACCCTCCAGCATGGCGCTGACTCCTCACCCGTCGATCCTCTCCTGTTCTTCCACGGAGAGCTTTCCAAATGCAGACCCTTTGGTCCCCATCTGAGATCTTTCAAATGTTGCCGGCTCACTTCTTCCCCAGCCAGCCAGGGCTCGCGGCTGCCCGACTGTGCTCAAGGCTTCATTCCCATTTGTCTTTGCTGCCCTGTCTGCTCAGGGCATCCTTCTATGGGGTCAGGGAGTGCTCTCCAGGAAGACATCTCACCCTCTTGGGCTAAGTTCAGAGGCTCCTTCTCACTCCCGTGCTCACCTCTGAGCACTCATTACCCTGAGGGACACACGTCCTCTCCCCACTGTGACCTAGAGCAACTTGGGGCGGGTATGCCAGCAGAGTGCCCGGCACTCAGCCTTTCATCGGTACCCGCTGAGGGACTGTGGACTCAAAGGGCATCTCACTGGATTCACTCTCAAACTGTCTACTGAAAACATGAGGGTTGGGAGTGCAGGTGCGGGAAAGAATCCTCCGGAACAGAGGGAGGAAATCAAATCACGGGAAATTTAAAACCACCTTCACTCAACAAAGGATTCTCTGTGTTAGCGCATAAATCCGGGACCACAAACAGCCAATGTTTATTGATCAAACTATTCCCATGACACATGGTAGGCACCTTGTATATGTTCTCCTGGCTAAGCCTCCCAGCCACCTTGCTGTGATTCGGGTTTAGAGATGAGGACATTGACTCTGGTCGGTTGACTAACTTGCCTTGAGGACAAGAAGAAGTAAAAAAGTGGGCCCTGCCCACGGAGAAGACAGTGTAGCTTTGCAGACAACGGAGTAACTCCCACGAGAAGGGTGGTGGTAGGGGCTGACGTGGGTGGCACAAAAGCTATAATTTCGGCAGCCCTGGACAGGAAGATGGGGGTGGGGGTTGAGGATGGGGAGGCGTGTGGAGATTGTGCTGGAGGTGAGTGAGTGAACCAGGTTAGCAGGGCTGGAAGGTTCAGGCAGGGGAACTGTGGGGCAAGGCTGGGGGTTAGCCCGATGGGGAGACCTTGGGATGCGGTCAGGGCTTGGCTTCAAGGAACAGAGTGAGGGTAGGGACAGTGGTGTGTGAAGCATGTGTTAGGGACATTAGTGTGGAAAGCAGGGAGGAAGGAGATGAAGGGGAGACTCTATAGGCGGAAGAATAGTCTAGGAGCTGCAAGGGTGTGGACCCAGCTTGGGCAGATGGAAGTGAGAATGAAAGGTGGGGTGGAGGCAGAATGTGGGGCAGGGCTGACTTGGGGATGGTTGGATGGACTGCCTAGGAGGGCTTGGGAAGATGTGGGAAGGCTTTGCTGCTTACCTCCCTACCTCGGACCTTCCAGGGGGCATACCGTTGTCAGTCCACCAGAGAAGAAGAGGTAAGGGACACTTGGCCCTCAACCAGACCATTCCTGAGCTCGGTGGGCTGGGCCTGGATACATTCCTGGAGTCACTAGACCACAGGTTTTATCTCAGCTACTTCAGTCTGAGGACTGAAGGCAAAAGGTAAAATGAAGGACTGACTATTCTCTGATCCTTTAGCTGGTAAGTCTGAGAAATATCAGGAAATAATAGCTCAGGGAACATCAAAGGGAGATACCATTCTTTAGCAGGGGAGATACTTGTTATTTTTCCCTCTTTCCAGAACCTTCCAGCATGTGCCCTTCAAGACCAAAGACAGAAAGGCCAGTGTGAAATAAAGGCTGGGACCCTGCAGGTCGGATGACCATCCTAGGGTCCCGTAGTGGAGCCTGTGAGAGCACAGAGCTGGGAGTCAGTCCACCTGGTTTTAGATGGAGGCTCTGCTGCTTACTGACCTGCCCTCACAGTCCCCTCCAGAACGAGAGAGGAGGAGTCCCAGCACCTACCTCTGAGAATCATTGCGCAGATCTAAAGCTCTTGGAAGGAGACCTGAGACGGAGCCAGGGTTCAGTAGGTGTTGTCTGTTATTACTATTGTGTAATGTGATTCAAGCAGGGCTAAAATAAGACTTGAAGGAGCCCTCGTCCCAGACACCGAGGAATCTTTTCCAGAAACATTTCAAAAATAGGCCTTGGCCCACCTCCACACTTCCTGGTCCCAGCTACACTCTGCACTTGCCTTTTGAGCACATTATCCCCTATGTGTGTGCACACGCACGTATGCACACACTCCCAGGCACACGCACGCATGCACATAGCTGCCATCTGGGTGGTGCCCGCTACCAGCTAACACAGATCCTGACAGCAACCCAAGAGAGGCCTCTTTGCTGCCTCCCGAGAGCAGTTTCTCATCCTGGAGAGAAGGCACTTCTGTCTACCCATGGTTTCCCCTGAACCGCAGGGTCCCAGTGATTTCGAAGGAGCTGGTCAACATAACACAGCCGAATCAGTTGTCTGGAAAAAATAAGGAAAGGGGTCCTGTGCAGAGTAGAGCAGTGGCCATTTCTACGAGGCCTAAATACAGCCCCAGGCAGCTGTATTTCCCAGTCAGGGATACGTCCTGAGCCCAGGTTGTATGGGCAGCAAAAGTGTGGGAGGAGGTAAAAAATTGGGATAGGAGATTGGAAAAACCATACTGACATATTAGCATCAACACCCCCCAAGAACGGAGCAGGGGCTGCTTGGTCCAGAGCCGAGTGGAGATGGCCTGTCCTCAGTGTCTGGTGTCCATGCCATGGCGGGGGTGGTCAAACACAGCCTCATATAAATTAGTGGACGGATCTTTGAGCTGTACTTTCACATGGGAATCAGTGCAACTCTGATCGTCGGTGTTGGGGGAGAGAGGAGGCCATGAGAAAGATTTTCTTAAAGCTTAATTTTACAATTTAAAGAGTTTTTAATTATTATGAAATTAAATAGTGTTTAATTTTAAATTAAATAGCAGCCTTAGTGTTTAAACCGCTTCATTTAAAAAAATTTTTTTTTTGGGGCGCCTGGGTGGCGCAGTCGGTTAAGCGTCCGACTTCAGCCAGGTCACGATCTCGCGGTCCGCGAGTTCAAGCCCCGCGTCAGGCTCTGGGCTGATGGCTCGGAGCCTGGAGCCTGTTTCCGATTCTGTGTCTCCCTCTCTCTCTGCCCCTCCCCCATTCATGCTCTGTCTCTCTCTGTCCCAAAAATAAATAAACGTTGAAAAAAAAAAAATTTAAAAAAAAAAAAAAAATAAAAAAAAATAAAAAAAATTTTTTTTTAACATTTATTATTGAGAGACGGAGCATGAGCAGGGAGAGAGAGAGACACAGAATCTGAAGCAGGCTCCAGGTTCTGAGCTGTCAGCACAGAGCCCGACGCAGGGCTCGAACTCACAAACCGCAAGATCATGACCTGAGCCGAAGTCAGACGCTCAACTGACTGAGCCACTCGGGCATCCCAAACCCCCTTTCTTTTATGAAATGATATTAGAGGATGGGGTCTTTAACAGATATCCTCTCCTGCAAAATAAAATGTTGCAAATCTAGTAACGATCTTTATAATTTTTTAAATGTTTAATTAGTTTTGAGAGAGAGCACACAAGCGGGGAGAGAGGAGGGAAGGGGACAGAGGATCCAAAGAGGGCTCTGTGCTGGCAGCAGAGAGTCTGTTGCAGGGCTCAGACTCACGAACCATGAGATCACGACCTGAGCTGAAGTTGGACACTTAACCAACTGAGCCACCCAGGCATCCTGGTCTTTATAATTTTTTGAGTTTTATTTTACTCCTACAAAAGAACCCATCATCTAGAAACCATTGCCTGACACTAATACTAAAATCTGAAACTGGATTGCATACAAGCTAAGGTTCAGTAATACCAAGGACAGTGATGTCCAATGGAAATAGATGTCAGCCACATGGGTACTGTAAAATTTTCTAGTAGTCCCATTTTAAAAGCAAAGGAAACAAGTGAAATTAACTTTAATGATATGTTTTACTTAATTCAGTGTACCCAAATATTTTGACATGCCATGAGTGTGATGAACTATTTTGCATTCTTTTTCATACAGAGTCTTTGAAGTCTCGTGTGTCTTTCACACTCTAGTGCCCAGTGTCCACCACATTGAACAGCATGAGTCCGGGTGAAGAGGGTGTCTGGGCCATGTCTGGCATCCCGGTCAGGTAGCAGTCAGTCTGTCCCATCTCCCTTGTGGACGCCTTGTTCCTTGTCCCTGAGACTTTGGTAACCAAGAGGAACATTCCAGCCCTGTAAACACAGCTGGGTATTTCCTGTGCTACACAGAACACGCCAGAGCTCTGCACAGGCACCAGATGACTGTCCCAGCTCTGTCCCAGGAGAGCCATCGCCCGAGGCTCCCAGTTTTTGCCACTGTGGCTGCATACTCCAGCTTCAGTTTTGGTGACTTGTCTGGTATCTCTTCTCTGTATGACTGACCTTGGCACCTGGCTCATCTTATAGCTCAGCAGTTCCCTTGAGCTGGTGTCACTCATAACTTGGCAAGGGACAGTGTCCTCTCTGGCTTTGCCCCGGTGGGAGCCCACCTACTTCCTCCCTCACTCACACATCCACTCATTTCTTCAGACACGTGTTGTGTATCTACTGTGCTTAATCACCGTGCTATGTTCTGAGGTCACAACCACAAATGTGTCCTTGTTTTTGCTACAGCTGACAGTACAGGGGACAGAAAAGTAAGTTCGCAGTGTTTGGTAATAAATTACAGAGGTGTCCTGGGGGGAAAAAGTATACTTCCATACACTGGAAAAGCCTTGGGAGATCAAGAAATGCTTTCTGGGGAAAGTAACTTCCAAGCCAAGATTAGAAGAAGAGAAGACTGCCTGGCCTTGGAAGAGAGGAGAGTACATTTCGGACATGCAGGAGGGAGGCCATGCCTGCAGAGAAGTCCAGAGAGAGAAGGAGGGGGTCAGGCAGAAGAACATGGCAGAAACTAGGATCATGGAGGGGAGGAGTCAGAAGTGGTGCTGGGTCACTGGGATGGTAAGCCGTGATTAGGAGTTTCAACTTTATTTCATGAGCAGTAGGGCAGCATTGAAATGCATTAAAAATTGGCAGTATGGAAAGATCGTTCTAGCTGCAGCATGCAGGATAGATTGGAAGGAGATAAAGCCAGCTTGGAAGTTGCTGCAGTAATCCAGAGAAGACATGATGGGAATGTAGAGAAACAGCCAGGTGGAGAGTTAAGTAAAGATTGGTGGAACTAGGCCTTTAATTAGGTTGGGGGGGTGGGGGAGAAGCAGGATTCAAGAATATCTCTTGGGTTTGGGCACACTGTAGATGGTGATCTGGGGAACACAAAGGGCTCAGCAGGCTTGGCCAAGGTGCTGGAGGCAGAGGGTGGGTGAAGAGGTCACCTCATGGGGACATCCAAGAGAAGGTGCTCATCAGGATGAGGGATAAGATTGGGGTCATTAGAAAACAGATAGGAAATTGAAGCCTTAGAAAAAAGTTGAGTAATCCAAAGAAGAGCCTGAAGAGAAGATGGTTTAAGAGAATTTGGGGGGGAACACTAGAATTTTAGATGAGGGAAAGAAAGAAAAGGAGAACCCAGAAGAGACAGCCTAAGAAGAGAATAGCCACACTAAGGTGATTTCACGAAAGCCAAGAGCAAAGAACCAAGTATTTAATAAAATGTGTGACCCTCAGTGTCAGATGCTACAGAGATAACAAGTAAGACAAAGACTAAAAAGTTTCCATTAGAGGTAGAGATGTACTAGGGACCTTGGTGGTAGGATTTGGCAGGGAGAGGGTGGTTCAAGGACACTGAGAGGCAGAAGTGGATAGTGACCCCATGTGGACTGGAGCCTTGGGCCTCTCTGTATCATCTGACAGCCCCCCACCCCCAATCTTGGTTGCCTTAAGGAAACAGCAAGTTCAGTAGTAAGGCCCAGAAGATCTTAGCTTGACCACTAACTAGCAGGGTGGCCTTGGGCAGGTCAGTGCACTGTTCTGGGGCTCCGTGTCCTCATCTGAAAAAAGAGGGAGCTGGAACCAACATTTTCTAATTCTCTCTTTGGTAGGATGTTAAATGCTATGCTTTACTCATCATATACCCAGTAAATAGCTGAGTTCTCATTATGGGCAAGGGATTGTAGGATGCGGGGGGAAAAGGTGCAAGGGTGGGGAGAGGTCAGGTTCTGAGGTCAAATCTTGGTAAACAATAAGCTCGCACAGGTTTCAGAGCATTTACCATGTTCATGTTCATCGATAGATCATGAATAAGGTGATCTAGTATTTTTCCAGTATTTCTCATTTGCCCAACTGATTTGACATGTGTACACATTATTCACAGAGCATGCATGGGCTTCTCCTGGAGACACTGTCCAACAGCTCGTGGTGTAGGGAGTGCCTAAGCAAGTACTCTCTAGTGTTGCAGGAACTCAGGGGTTTGTCTGGAGCCAAAAAGCATAGGGGCACTTGTACCCCAATGTTTATAGCAGCACTTTCAACAATAGCCAAATTATGGAAAGAGCCTAAATGTCCATCAACTGACAAATGGATAAAGAAATTGTGGTTTATATACATAATGGAATACTACTTGGCAATGAGAAAGAATGAAATATGGCCTTTTGTAGCAACGTGGATGGAACTGGAGAGTGTTATGCTAAGTGAAATAAGTCATACAGAGAAAGATACCATATGTTTTCACTCTTATGTGGATCCTGAGGAACTTAACAGAAGACCATGGGGGAGGGGAAGGGGGAAAAAAAAGTCAGAGAGGGAGGGAGCCAAACCATAAGAGACTCTTGAAAACTGAGACTAAACTGAGGGTTGATGGGGGGTGGGAGGGAGGGGAGGGTGGGTGATGGGCATTGAGGAGGGCACCTGTTGGGATGAGCACTGGCTATTGTATGGAAACCAATTTGACAATAAATTTCATATTAAAAAAGAGAGAGAGAGAGAAAGGTCTTCCAGCTGCTGAGGGCTGCAAAATAAAGTAGAAGCAAGACTGAGCCAGACCTTAGGGGAGTCCAGATATCCTGGCCTCTTACATCATAGTGCTCTCCTTCCCCAGTTAGCTTCCCAGTTGTCAGCAAAGACCCTATGGGGCCCTCTTACATTGCCAGGAAAATGGGCTTGCAGTGCTGTTTTCTGGGAACACTGTTCTGATCTACAGGCTGCAATGACTCGGATGGTGGAAGTACCCTAGAATGGTCAAGAAGTAGGTTTTCTTAGAAATCTGATTGTGCTGGGAGTAGGTGGCCGAGAAATCAAGGAGGGTACTCTGAGGAGGCAGAAGTGAACTGCAGGCCCTGAGCTGGCCTTACAGGTAGAGTCAACCAGGAATATGGTGATGTTGGTGCAAGGGAAAGCGTTTGTTGGCCTAAGTAGGCTCACCCCGAGATCAAGTCCTCTGTTAAACGGCCTTATGTTCATGGAGGGGTGTCCACGACACCATCTAGGTCAACCTTTCTGCCAGAGAATTAAGCCTTAAAGCCCCAGGACATCCATTGTATGAACTGAATTAACTTCTCTTCCGTGCATTTGGAAGGCTACTATTATGTACCATCCATGGGAGAAGTGAGAAGAGAGTCAACAATTTTCTATGTATTGTATGGTTCATATTAAGAACCGCTGAGGGAGCTGAATCTATAAAAATTGGAAGAACCCCAAAAGGTACCACTGGAGAACGTCTCTCTGTATGTGGGTCTCCTGGGCACCCACACCTAGATCATCCAGTGGAATGGAGGTGTGGGGGCTCTGGGAGCACTTTGTGGGGAGAACCATGATGCAATGGCTTAACTCTTCCACCAACTACCCAAGAGAATTTGCCTTTGAACCCAGTGGACTGACAAACAGCTGCTGAACTTGTTTTTCCAGGTAGCTAAGGGTACTTGTATTCCTTGCCTATTGCTGCATAACACATTACCCACAATTTAGTGGCCTAAAAGGATGTTTATAATCTCATTTTCTGCGTGCCAGGCATTCAGGCATGGCCCAGGTGGGTCCTTGACTGTTGGCTCTCACAAACAGTGATCAAGAGTCAGCAAGAGCCGCTGGCATAACTGGGCATAACTGGGCTGAACCCTCATCCAAGCTCCCTCGTGTGGTTGTAGGCAGGATTCAGTCCCTCACAGGCCATTGACCAGAGGCCACGCTCAATTCCTTGCCACGTGGGACTCCCCAACATGGCAGCTTCCTTCACCAAAGTATGCAGGCCAGAAAGATGGATGCCCAGTCTTTCCTAACCTAATCACAGAAGCGGTATCCTGTTACTTTAGCTGTATTCTGTTCCTGAGAAGCCAGTCCCCAGGGTCAGCCCACTTCCCAGAGGAGGGCACTACACAAGGACTTGGGGGGTGGAGGCCATCTGCTGCCCACCACAGCACCCAACCACGTTTCTAGGCAGCTCGCTTCCCTGCCCTGAGGGCTCACGAAACCCCTTGCCAGAATACAGGAACTTAATAAAGTGTTCACCAATTAAAATGTGGCAGCATAATGGAGTAGCAGATCGCAGTGACTCTAAGTGCCTTTAATGCGATGCAGGATTTCTGTAATACTAAGTGAGGACAGATGCTGAGGCAAGACCTAGGAGCAGTATATGTTTATGTGGATGAACAAATTAATCTGCATGTGAAATCCCAGTGAAATTGACATGAAATAAAAATTTCATGCCTTACAGTGTATCAGTGTTGCCCATGAAATGAGATTAAAAGGAATTTCTGATTTTACAGTTGTCATACTTTTCATACTGCTTGCATTTTTCTCTTCTAAAGACTTGGGCTTGGACCTAGAGGCCAGGCAGAGGTTTGGCATTTTATACCTTTCGGGCCATCCTCCTTCTCCTCATGCCTGGGAGCAGGCTTCCTTATGTAGAACTGAGCCAGGAATGTATTGGATGGTCTCAGCTCTGAAAACGGAATCTGTGCTCGTAAACGCTGGTGGCATGTTCCCTGTTGCTGTCGTTAGGCAGCTGACATTCTGGAAAGCTCCCTTGGCTAAGAGCTTTGCCCTCCTCAGTCTTCCTCACACGCACCAGCTTTGGGGTGGGTGTTGGCGTCTGGGGGAATGAGGGGGAGAGATGGCATTCTCTCTGAGGCCTCTTCGGGGCTGGAACCATGACATGGTGAGATGAGACAAAGGTTGGGGAGGGATAGAGGATGTGCCACAGGCCCCTGCACCTGGGAATCCACAGACTGTCACTCCCTCGGGGACAGTGTTCCCCCAGGAAACTGGTGCCACCCTCCCTTTATGTCTTACAGCTGTGTTTCCCTTGGCCTTTGTGGCCATAGAGTTCAGGAAATGGAACGTACAGAGAAGACAGCCCATTCCGTTTCTCTGCCTCAGTCTGACCTCTGCAGTGTGTGTGGGTCTGAAGGAATCAGAGGGAGGGGAGCAGCTTTCTGTTTAGGAACACATATTCACGAATTGCCCCTCCCAGAGCCTCATGGAAATCACACCTTCATGGGCTCCACCTTGGCAGTGAGTGAGAGCCCCTGTTGGGATTCCCCTGCGGTGGCCCAACCAATAGTTGGCCCAGGAGCAGCAGCCTGTCCCTCTCCTCTGGGCAGGTCACTGCGATGGCTAGGTCCCAGCTCAGTAGCAACTGCTTCTTGGGTTGGTGACTTGAATTGGGGGCACATGGGTCCACACAGGGCACAGGGCGCAGGTGGGACCTGAGCAGCCGCTGGAGGCTTATGGATACCCTTGTGCTTGGAACAGTACTGGCCAGGAGATGTTATGGCATGGTGATGATAGTGGCCTGGTGACAAGGACGTCTGGCAGGCCTGGGTTCAAATGTCTGCACTGGCTGCAGCAACTTACTCAGCCCCCCTGTGCCTCAGCCGTTAAGCAGTGAGTCCGTTAAGCAGTGGCCCCTCAGAGGGTTTTGGTGAGTGTTAACTATGCAGGGTACTCACTACATGCCCGGCAGTAGGGGTCATTATGTAGTAGTCTAAAAACATTCCCTGAGGTAGATAGGTCATCCCTGTAAACCAGGAGTTAAGGCTTAGAGAAGTGAAGTTCCAAGCTCCCAAATAAATGACACACCCTGGGTGTCCACCCCACCCCCCCCCCCCCCCCCCCCCCCCCCCCCCCCGCCCACAGGCTTGTTTGATCTCCATTACATCGAGCCATATATTTGCGTGACCTTTCCTCTTTCTCTAACTGTCCTCAGTCTCCCCTCTGGGACACCAGACCACCTTCAAGAGTCTGTCTTCTCACACTTGGTGCCAATGTCCGTTGCAGGGGAGTCCTGTGGCTTTTCCTTTCCATCAACATTTGGGTAAAAATACTATGTCTCTGCTTCAGAGTTACTGCATCTGCCTCTCCATCACTCCCTCCTGTTTCCACACTCCAGGATAAAACCCCAAATGTTTGTCATTTATAACCATGTCTTTTCTTTCATAAGGATGGCACGCTGTAGGAGAAGGTGTATGTTCAGGAGGACTGGCCCCAGCCTTATAGCAGGCACACTTAGGACCACCAGGAGCCTCTGTTGCCCACTGATAAAATGGGGATGATGCTGATATCCTCACACCACTTACAGGCAGCTGTAAGTGCCAGTGTCATGAGCTTGTGCAATAAAATAGAAGGCATGTGTACAACATTACATTTCTGGGGTAACTGACCGTTGCTTAGTACATTTCTGGCATAGCCGCATTGGCACCTGTTGGGGTGCAGGGGTGGGGAGGGGAGGGCGAGCAGGGGAGCAGCGATTGGTGATGGAAAGGGATGGAAGAGGGAGAAGTTCCTACCTGTGTCCCGGGGCCGGCATCTCAGAACCACTATGGAGGCGTCCTCAGCCTGTAAGTGCCCTGAACACTCAAGAAGTTGATGGTTCAGGAAGCACTTGGAGACATAGCTGAACTTGGGGAAATCAAGAATCTCAGGTGAATTTTTCAGAAAGAAAGAAAAGAGAAGAACAGGAGAGAATAAACTACACATGGGAAATGAGCTCAGTGGAGCATACGTTATTCAGGAGGTGCTGGGACCATGGGGACAGCAGCCCGGGCGGGCAGGCTGGCGTCAGTCTCCCCACACAGCATGGGCCGCCCTTCCTCCTGGCTCTACCCCCGCCCCGATCTTTCCGGCTCACTCACTCTTCCCTCCAGTAAAACCCCTGAATCTTTAATAAATTATAAACAAGCTTTCCTGTCTGTCTGTGGGTACCAGATCTTAGCATTGCAGCTTTTGACATTCCTCTGGTGTCCCTGATAGATCTTGTTGTTTGATTAATCTTTTAGATCCCTCTCCCAGAGAGCCCGCCATCTGAGCTGACTCTCCACACAGCGTCCAGTTTGAAGGATTTTTCTCAGCCTCTCTGCCTTGCTGCTGCCGGTGCCTAGTGCTTGTCCCTAAGCGGGGCTGCAGGACGCTAGAGACAAATCGCAGTTAAAAGTCACGGGACCCGGGTTCAGCTCTTCTGAATCCCTCACCGGGTGTGTGGCCTTGAGGGAGAGCCTGAGCCCCAGTTTTCCTCTTGTGTGGAGTGGAGGTTCTCAGATGCTGTTGCGAGGGTCAGATGAGACAGTGGATGTGCTGCGACCAGGGGCAGAAGGGAAGATACCTTGAAGTTCCCTGAGCCAGGCTAGGCTGCCCTTGCCATCATGTTGTGAGGCTCTGCCCTGCTGCCTACCCTCCCTGGGTTGTGCATGCTGGGGCGCTTAGGGGATTCCTGCCCCACCTAGAGAGGAGCCCCTGTCCTGTATCCTGCAGGCACAGGAGGCTGGAGGGGAGTGAGGTCCAGGAACACAACGGCCCAGGCTCCCACCAATGCCTGGCACACCACCAAGTTCTGCCCAGTTTAAGAGGTTGAACTGGCTCGTCTCCAAGGCCCCTTCCTTTTCTGAACCATGAGTTCAAGGTTCTGGTCCATAAGCGTGGACCAGTGCATGGAGGCAGGTTCAGCCACTGTAGTCATGATAATTCTAGCTACCATCTTCTCAGCATCTGTTAAACACGTGCAGCCTGGGGTCTTCACGACAAGCCTGTAAGGGAGGTATTTGTCTGCATTGTATAGGTGACAAATTGGGGCTCTGAGAAGGCAAATGATGTGCCCAAGGGCACACAGCCAGTTTTCGGCAGATCCAGGATCCACATTGACATCACAGCCCAGGTTCCTCTCTCTAACATTGATGCTACATTCTTTGCTCTCTCGCCCCCTCTTGCCTCCCCGCGCCCCTCTCCCTCTGTCAGACAGGACAGAACTACCCCATGGGAAGAGCCGTCCGCACATTTGAACTTGACGTTGAAAATAATGATAATTACCGTTTTGTCAAGCATGGACTGTTACCTAACAACATAGTGATAATCTAAGGGGGGGTGGATCGCTACAAGTTAAAAAATCATTGTCTCCACTTTCCAGATGAGGAAACAGTTCAGAAAAGAAAATTCGATGTCCAGCCACACAGCTGAGCCTAAGCTGAAAATGGTCTTTTTGACGGTCTTTCAGATTAACTGTGTTTTATTCACTGTCAGCGACAATCACAGCTTCTGATTACTGATGCTGGGGGGACCTTAAGCAGGAGGACCTGGGGTCCAACCTGTCTTACAGATGAGTAGACAGCAGACTGGGGAGGAGGGGGTTTGCTCACAGTCCCACAGTTGGTCAGTAGCATATGACCCCCAGGCCAGTATTCTATGACCTGTCTCACTCAGCACTCAGTCTGCAGGTCCAGAATCATGCTGGGACTGGGACACCATACCCCATGTCCCTCGGTCCGTCCCTACCTCATCCTCCAGCTCCATGAAGACTTCACCAGCCGGGGAGAGTGATGCCTGCCTCTCTGCCCTCCAAGCATTGTGTGTGTCCATACTGCTGGGCTGTCGCACATGAACATGCCTGCCTCTGGGCTGGATGTCGCCAAGGCAGGAGAAAGGGTCTCTGTCCCCAAAAGCTCTCTGAGCAGCTGTTCCCACTACCACCCTCCCGCACCAAGTTGTCCTTAAATAACTTACATCACTAAAGCTAGGGTTTGGGGCCCCCTTGCCTCTCCGGCTGCGGAAGGGAAAGCCATCCCTAGGGCAGTGCCTAGCACCTGACCCTTGGCACAGCCCTGGCAGTAGTGGCCTTCTGAGTCACTCGGTTCGGTCTCTCTCTTTCTCCGCATCTCTGACGGAGACAAGGAGGTCCTGCGAAGCTCTCAGCTCTGTTAGCTTCCTGCAGAAGACAGATGGTTATTCTTCTCCCTGACATCCACCTCATTCCTTTCAGTGCCGCCCATGCTCACTGCCTCCTCCCCCTCTGCCTGGGTATCTCCATCCTCTCTGTGCCCTCGCGGACCCTGCAGTACAGCAACCGAGGGCCCCCACCACGTCCACCTCAACCAGCCGCCTGCTCTCTTCCTTCCTTGTTGCTCCCAATTTAAACTCAGCTCTGTATACAAACATAGGCCACGTCAAGGGCTCTTCTCATCGGCGGACCAAGTCGTGGCATTTTCCTTCTCTTTTCATGATAGCTAACAAATGCATAAATAAACCACCCCCCTCCCAAACTTAGCAGCCTAAAAACAGTAGGAAGCGTGGCGTACCTTCATAGTCTTTGTGGGCCAGGAATCGGGAGCATCCTGGCTGGGCGGTTCTGGCTTAGAGCTGCTGAAGCTTCTGTCATCTATAGGCTTGACCAGACCTGGCGGATTCACTTCCAGGGTGCTCGTTCACATGGCTGGCAAGCTGGTGCCGGCTGTGGGCAAGAGGCCTCAGTTCCTCTGCACGCAGGCATCTCTCCGCCGAGCTGCCTGAACGTCCTCGGCAGCTGGCTTCCCTCCAGGTGGCAGTGCTTTGGCGATTTAGCCTTGGAAGTCACCCACTGTCACTCATATTCTGCTGGTCATAGGAGCTAGCCCTGATTCAGTGAGGGGGATAGAACTACACAAGGCACGAGGACCCGTAGGTGAGAGTTCCTGGAAGCCTTCTGGGAGGCTGGCTGCCACACCTTTGAAATACATCAAAGGTTAAGTCATCAGTTGACCTAGAAATGCATTTCCTGAATTTCTTTCTCCCTTTCCCCATGAATGGGCATCTAGTATACTTAACTCTTGTTCTAGGGCCATGGAGATAGACAAGGGTCCTTTCCTAGAGGAACTCATAGTCAAGTGAGGGAGACAGTCCCATCAGGAAGCTCTAGAAGAGAGACATGTACACGAAGAACAAGTCACTACCTATCTGGGGGAGTGTGGAACACCTTCACAGCAGAAGGGAAAATTGCTCAGGGTCTCAAAGGATGAGTAGGGTCTCATTAGATGAAGACGGGAGGAAGGACTTTGCTCCATGCAAGAAGTCTTAGTGCGAGTGGTGGTGGAGAGTTCTGCCAACATAGGGAGCTGCAAATGTGGAAGGCCTTGAGGGCTGTGTCAGGAGTTTGGACTTTTTGCAACAGGAGCCACTGAGGGCTTCAAGCCAGAGGAAGGCATGGGCGGAGCTGTGTGGCACACAGGACATGACTGGCAGGGACAGAAGGTGCAGGACTCTCGGAGCCGGGCCCACAGGGATGACAGAGAAGGGGTGAATTCCAGGGGGTTTTCTTAGTAGGTACAGCTGACGTGATGTGGTGAGGGGTTGTCTCTCTGGAAGCCGCAGGAGAAGGCCTAAAGGCCATGACTTACCTTTTCACTGTCTCTTCCCCTGGAGCCTTCCTTTCCCAATTCTTGGCTCCTGGTGGGTGACCCAAACCCAGATCTGCTCAGGCCCTGAGCACAAGAGCCCAGCCTTCTCTGTTCTGTTTAGGGTTTGCTCTTGGAGGAACGTGTTCACGTATAAGGGAGGCCACAGGGGCGTCAGGCTCTCTGGCCTAGGACTGAGATTAAGCGTCTTCGGCCACAGACTTCTTTGAGAATCTAGTGAAAGCTACAACCCGCACCTTTGCCTACCTGACTTTGCAAACAATTTCAGGGGGTTCACGGTCCCCTGGGAGTCCATCCTTGGATCTTTGGACCCCAAATGCAAAGCCCTGAGCCTAGGACGAAATTGGAAAATGAAGACATGTTTGACTCACCAAATGTCTGTTATTTACTTCCTCATTTAATACCACTCCCCGTAATTGGACAGCCCCCGAAAGAGCGACAAACAGGAGGAAGCACTTACCCAGGGATAGTCCCTGGTGGCACCGGCATCACTTGGCGGGTTTATTTTCATTATTATAGTAATTTTCGGGCTGCGGGCTACAATTTTCACTTGCAGCGAGGTATTAAATTGAAATTACCCCAGATGTAATTGTCATACGAAATGATCCTGGACACGTGGAAATGAATGCTTTTTTAAGATGGGGTTTTATTGTCTCTGCGCCAGGGTTTTAGGGCTCTGCCTTGTTAAACACACCAGATTTCCATGTTTGTGTGTGGCAGGAGGTGAGGGGTCAGCCTGGTGCAGTCAACTGGAGCTGCCGGCCGAGGACACGGTGGGGGCTCTGTCCGGGATGGACACAGACCGGGGAGCAGAGCCCAGGACCTGGGGTGGCTTTGTGTGGCTACCAGGAACCTCCATGCATGAATTCGGGCATGCGAGAAATCCCACATTTCTGTTCTGCACGTTCACTTAATTTGGATGCGAGCCCAAGTTCCCCTGAGGTGGTAGGAAATTGAACTTCAGTCATTCTGGGAACTTTCCTGCCCTGGGGTCTTAATCTGCACCGTGCAACCAGGTCAGCCCTCCCAGATGCCAGCCATCTGTCTATACCGGCGACCGCCAGTCACCTGGCCCCTTGGTGCCAGCCCTTTAGATCTGCTTTGCCCCCAAAGGTCTTACCTGTGCTCCTGCCTTTCCTTCCCCAGGTGCACCCTGCTGGTGTACTGTGCGGACCTGCCCCCGACCAGCATCATCATCACCTTCCACAACGAGGCCCGCTCCACCCTGCTCAGAACCATCCGTAGGTAAGACAGCACCCCCCCCCCCCCATCCATCCATCAGCCCTTCGAGGCCCAGCCCTTGGGAAGACCGGGTCTGCTCACTGGCAGGCTGGCCCTGTGATAAGAATGTCAGGCATGTCCCACTCCATGGAGGTGCTGTCTGATACAGGTTATGCATCCATTCTGTCGCTCTTCATCCTCCTGTGAGGGCGGCTCTTACCCCATTTTATAGGGGGATAGCCAGAGGCCCCAGGTGGTCGGTAACTTGGAGGTCGGTGGCAGCCACAGAGGATCTGGAGCTCTTGCCCTTAACCATCGTGCTAGACTGTCTCTGAAACATGAGCTCTAACTCCACAGCTGACAAGGTAGCCGAGGGGTGACGCTGAGTAAATACCCCACCCCAGCATCGGGCTGGGATTAGAACCTGGGTCTGCCAGGCACTGCAAGTCCCAGTCCACGCCTCTCCACAGCCTCCATGTGGCCAGGAGCCACAGCACACGGCAGAGCAGCTCGAAGGCAGTGCTGATATTTGCTTTCCCCGCTGCGTATCTTCTGTTGCAGCACCAACCCCGCTCCGCCTCTCCACCCACCCTCAGCTCCTAGCCTGGGTCCGCTCTTGCTGTTAACAGGTGCATCCTTACTTTGGCCTGTGGCCTGCATGAATCTGTGACCTGTAAAAGCCCCAGCGCCAGCTCCCAGCAAACTGCCCTCAGAGCACAGACAGGGCCCTGGAGACCTGGCCCTGGTTGTTTTGCCTCCCTTTCCCATGCCATGTCCCTCCCATAACTCTGGAGTCCTCTCCCCATGCCCACCCTCCCCCCAACACCATCCGGCCCCCCTTCCTCTTTCAAGTCTCCAGCAGCATTGGCATCTTCAAAGGTGGTAATGGCAGCCATTGATCATGAGGTCCCCTCGTGTGCAGACGTGCCTTGGCTCATGCTGTCCATTGGGGAGGTGGGAGGCCACTGCTGTACCCACTCTGCAGCTGAGAAAACTGAGACTTGGAAGTACTGAATCAAAGCCCACTGTTGCTCAGCTAACAGTGGTGAAGCAGGGTTCAAACCCTTGCACTCTGACTTCAGTTCTTAGCAGCCTCTATAGGCAAGGCTGTGGATGGTGGTGGTGTTCAGCATCCCTGACAGAGGTGTTGGGGTCGGCCCTGGGATAAAGTGCCTGCGATACCTCCATGCCCCTGGGACGCATGGCCCATCCCTATCGGGAAGGCAGCGCATCGCATGGTCACCTGATCCCACAGAGAGGGAGGGCCAAGGAGAGGATGACCAAACAGGTGAAATCTCTTGTCATTTCCATCACTAAGCCACACCTTCCTGTGCCTGGCTGTGGGCAGGTAGGGAAGCTCCGGGTGATGGGAGGGAGTCAGCGACAGGCTCGCCCTGATGGCGGGCACCAAGTCTTCGGTGCCACCTGTCACTTATGATGAATGTCTGCCTTGCAGGGTCAGTGCATCCCATAGAAATACAAGGAGGGAACTGCCCGAGTATGTGTTGTTTCCCCCTGTCTACAGGGGCAACTCTGTCTGCTGCCCAGATGTCCTTGGCAACCGGCTGGCTGCTTCCTTCGGCCAGCTGCTTGCCTTTTCTGCCCTGGCTTCTGTATTCGCCCCCCAGGCCCCCAGGTTTGCATTTGGTTTCCCAACAAGGCTTCAGCTCTTGACCAGAAAATGTCCTGAGTCACTGTCAGGAGTCACTGTGAGTCTCGCGGTAGACTAACAAAGTACCTTTCCGATTTGTAAACCAGTGCGGGCATATGGGGGGGAACAGGGGTATGGGGTGATCCGATTTACCTGAGTCTTTTCTGGTGAAGGGAGAAACGTTGTTTCTCAGCCTCTGGGCTGAGCAGGGAAATGGTAGAACGAAGGTGACTACTTTGAAAACACCAGACCACAGCCCCAAGGCCATCACGGTCTGCTTGGGCAGGGTAGGCAGGGTTTCTGGAACAAACTATGTCTGCCAGATGTTTCCACGAGGGCACTGGGATCAGCAGGAGTCCTCACCTTCCAGGCTGGCCTCTCTTCTTCTTTCTAGGAGTCCTCTGACACCACGCACCTCCACCCCTTAACACACACACACACATGCACACGCACACGCACGCACACACACCATTAGAGCCTTCCTCTGGACTTCTTACTACAAATCCCTACTCTAGCACTTAATGCATTTTTCCCAGGTGTAATCTTCAGTGAAGTCCTTTAGTGCAAGACTGCATCTTATTCACCCCTTACCAAAACTCCCTGTGGCTCAGTTGCCTGATCAAGAAAATGAGAATAATAACCATAGCTACCGCATAGTGTTGCTTTGGGTTAGACAAGGGACCGAGAACTGTGGCGGGCATAGAGTCGGTGCTTGAGCAGCATTAGCTATCTCCATATCTGCATGGTGAGCGAGCTCTCAGAAGAGGCTGTCGGGTACCTGGGGTCACAAGACCTGGGGTCAAGTAAGTCCTTCCCCTACTGCTTCCTGGCTGTGTGACTTGGGCAGATCACTGACCACATCTATAAGGATGGAGATGAAAATATCCCTCATGTTTCCAGTTCTACCACATTTCCCACAAGAAGACATTACCTGGAACATTTGGGGGTGTTATCCTGTGGGGCTCCCAGGCTCCCCATAGTTCCCTAACACCGTGTTTATATTCTCAAGGTCACTTGAGGTGCTCCCTGTAGACTCCTCCCTTTCAGCTCTAAGACACAGTTTTCCTTTTCTTCTCACTGCTCTTTTACAATAGTAATAATGATACTTTATAATAATATCATTAGTATTTTAAATGTATGCTGGGCTTTATGGTCTCCAGAACACCTTATGCCTCAGTCCAGTCGGAGTCCCATCCGGAACTGGAACTTTTGAAGTCAGGGGTGCCTGACGTGAACAGAGGCCCAAGGCCACCGGGCTAGGAAGCACAGGAGCCAAGACTCAGGTTTCTGGCTCAAGGGGGGAGGTTGGGAGGCAGCTAAGGGTGTAACCCAGTGCCTCTGTCCACCAGCCTGATGAGCACTGCCCCCGAGGCCCTGGTGCCCTGTGTTCTGAAAGAGGGCTTAGGACCAGCGCATCAGCACCATACTTTTCAGCAGACACCCATGAAGTGCCAGACCACACACCAAACTCCTGGGCACTTTGCCAGGAGAGCCCATGGACCTATTTCCTGCCTCTGAGGAACTTCTGATATAACACCCAAGTGTGATATATGAAAACAGCAGAATGAGGGTAGAACTGTGTGAACAGACAGGCTTTTATATCACAAGCACGGTGGAAGTGAATTTTAGGGGAGGGGGGGAAGCAAGGAAGATTACTTCTAGAAGTTTCCATGGCCAGGTATTATTTGCCTTGGGATTCTCTTCCTTCCATTTCCTATCTTCATGCACAAATAAATCACCAGCCACTGAGACAGGACTGAATGAGGAGCTCTTCCTATCTCGCTTTGTCATCAGTGAAAGGATCTTCTCTAAAGTATCTTTCATCTTTAATGTTCTAGAATTCTGATGGTTCTGCTGCCAGGCTCTCACAAGGGAAAGACGCTCAAGGGGAGGACTGAATGTACCCTCTCCTCCCCCTCCCTCCCCCCAGCACTTGACTAAACCTTCTCCCCTCTGCCCATCCCTGCCCTCGCTCTCTGGCCCCCTGAGTTCCTGAGTTAGTTGGGTGAGGGCTGGGGGCTGGGAGGGTGTACATGAAGGTACTCAGAGCTAGGCAGAGGCATGATGGGGGCGGGTGATAGGGGCAGGGAGAGTCACAACCCAGATCAGTGAGGGGACTTCTTTTCTTAAGGAGACAGAAGCAAGCCCCAAGGAATGGTTTATCTTTATCTGGTATTGCAGTGGGTCCCTGTGTATATGTGAGACCCAGAGCTGTCCCCTTCCTTTTGGAGTGTCCTTCAACCCGACACTGCCTGTGGGGGCTCTGGAGCATGCATGATTATACCCTGAATCTCCTTACTGTTGCTTTTTTTTTTCTTTTTTGGTAAAACTCTGGATTTAGAGGGAACAACTTCTTAGGTTAAGGTGGATAAGAAAAGAGACACGGGGCCAGATTTGCCCACTCTGCTCATACCAACTGTGTGGCCCTGGGCAAGCTCCTGTACCTCTCTGCCTCAGTTTCCGTTTCTGCAAAACAAGAGCTACCAGTAATAACTGCCTCACACGATGGTGGAGAAGAGTGAGTGGGTTCAGGCAGGGCCTGGCACAGAGGGGTCCTGTACAATGGACAGTGGCAGGGGTCCTGATGCTCTCCCGCCTGGGGACGCAGCAGTGTTGTTACGCAGGGGCTCTCAAACTTGAGCAGGCATCAGAATCCCCTGGAGGGTCCCATCCCCAGGTATTCTAACCCAGTGCGTCTGGCGTGGGGCCTGAGCGTTCGCATTTCTAATAAGTGCCCAGGCAGCACAGATGCTGCTTGCCCTGGGGTCACACTTTGAGAACCAGGATCATCATTATTATCAATAACCTGGATTCTGAAAGCAGCCCCTGGGCCACGCTCCATGCTGAGCACCTTTCAGGCAGCCGAGGAAGTTGTGGTGCTGGAGACTCAGTACCTACTGAAGCTCTCAAGCCAGCAAATGGTGGATATGTAGCTCTAGTACTTGAACCCAAGTCAGCCTGACTCCAGAAGGTCCAGACTCAACGGTCAGCCCACCTCAGGTCTTCATCCCACTGGCATTTAGGGAACGTTGGAGAAACCCTGCCTGCATACAGCACCGTAGAGTTCACAAAGCAATTTCAAATACATTTCCTCATTTCATAAGGCACAAGAGCCTGTGAAGTAGGTCAAGTATTAATATCGCCTGCCTTTACAAGGAAAATGTAATTACAGATGAAAACGAAGGCTGGGAGCGGCCTGGCGTCTTGTTCAGGATGGCACAGCTAGGAGATGCTGGGGGCCGCCCGGCCTCCCACGCCATTCACACCGCCGTGCCCGCCGCCTCCCAGGGTGCTCCGTGGGGGCCCCTGCCGTCAGGCCTCGGCAGGCAGATTGTGGAAGGTGTAGGTAGTTGCTCTCTGCCTAGCTGCCCTCTGGCAGAGAAGTGAGCCGTGTGTAGGAGACTCAGTTCTAGAATAATTCCCAGGCAGGGTGTGATCTGGGCCTGCCAGTGAGGTGAGCACTCACTCCCATTCAGAGGCTGTGTGGAAAGGGCATGGAACGCCGTAGCGTGGGACGGGCTTTTCCTAAGCTGGAGGAAAGGGACAGTTGGCTTGGTGGCAGAGGGGCTGGTGAAGCCTCCTGGCGGACGGACTGGGGAGAGCACAGCTCTCCAGGGATGGAGCAAGCAGGGCCTGGGTGGTGGGAATGGCAGCGGTGGTTCAGAAAGGGGGCCCCTGGGGGACCAGCTGGGCCAGGCCGAGCCCCTGGGCTTGACTTGACCTTTCTCCACCAGCCACCCCAGGAGCCCAGAGCACCTGCCACCTCAGGCTCTCCCAATCCAGGGCCACGTTCACGGAGCCCCCGCTATCACTCCAATTGCTCTGATTAGGGGAGCAAAAAACAAGCCAGGTGTTACCAGGAAATGGTCTAATTAGCACTTACTGCTGACGATTTCTGTTTTTTTTTTTTTTTTTCTTTTTTAAACCCTGGACATTTTTTATTCGCTAATCATCTCTCAGTTCAACCAGCCCAGAGCTGCATGCGATTTACCTTTTGATGTTCACAGAAGAGAACTCTTGAATTTCAAAGAGCCGGCAGGGATTTGGGGGGAATCACGTGAAGAAGCTGCAGCCTTAATCAAACCTCATTAGAGGGTATTCTTCAAGCAGGTTTTCCCCCTCTTTCTGCCTCCCTCCCCCCTTCCCTGTCTGAACAGGAGACTGGTCGTTGGGTTGGCGTGTGTTTTCTTTGGGACTGTCAATTGATCCTGTGTGGTAAGGGTCTCCTCCCACCACCTCCTGCCCCTCCGTGTCCCCACCTCCCAACAGCCAGCTCAGGGCTTGGAGTCGGGGTTGCTGTCTCACCTTCTACCAGTTGCCATGGTGAGAATTAAGGCTACATAAATAAAAGTAGCTCCAGGCAAAGTTCTCCTCCTGGAGAGTCTCTGCATCCTGCTTAGACAGGGCGGCTCACCAGAAACAGGGCTCAGATTGGCCCTCCTGAGAGGAGGGACACACACAGTGTCCCCCCCCCCCAGCACCAGCTGAACCCCCTCCTCAGCACGCACCAGGCCATGGGCACCCCCCAGTGGGTGGTGTGGCCCCAAGGGTGCCTGAGGAACTGCGTGGTTAGGGGTGTTCAGAAGTGGAATATGGCCCGACACCCTGAGGGAACCCAGAAATCCAGCCTTGCCCTGTGAGTGCACATCGGCAGCACAGACCAGCACATGAAGTCAATCCCAGAATTGTTCCTGCCGCACAAAAATCATGCCAGACAACTACTCCGAGCCAGACTTTGTGCTAAATGCTCTAGAAACATTTTCTCTCGAATTCTCCCAGCGGCCCTGTGAAATAGGTACTACTGTTCTTATCCCCACTTTACAGATGGGGCCACTTACTGCACAGAGCAGTAAGGTAACTTGCCCAAGATCACACAGCTTGTAGTAAATAGCTCCTAGACTCTGAGCATCTGGCAGGCAGAGCTGACGTTCCCTCTGTTCCTCGTATACCCGATGCAATGCTGAGCACATAGTAGGTGTGCAGTGCCCATCCCTGGAGGGAATGGCGGGCCACGGCTCTGAGCTGGCTTCTGGCAGCATAGTACTGACAAGGACCCTGATCCCCTGGGCTAGACTTGACCTTTCTGCCCGGAGGGGCCAGCAAAAACCAACCCTCAGAGTTAGGCATGATAGAAGCCTCAGGAAGCCGAAGCCATCCGTTCTCACTGAGTAGCTGGAAAGCTTTTAGGGGAGGAAGTACGTTGAACTGGTCCTTGCGACAGAGAAGGGGCATATCAGGCCATGGCAGTGTGGCAGACCCAGCTCTCGGTTACAAACCAGCAGGATGTCACCCGATAAGGGCCCTGGGCGAGAGGAGGCTGGAAATGGGGTCCGTCTCCAGACAGTGAAGAGCGTGCTGAGGATTTGGGTCTAGACAGTGAAGGTTTTGTCAACTTAACTTGTTTGCATTGGTGAGGAAAGTCGCACGATGAGACGTCAGCTCCGGGCTTCAGAAAGCTCACTCTGGAGGCCCCCAGAGGACAGCCCAGGCAGGTCATGGCTGCTGCAAAAAATCCGGCAAGAGAGGTTGAACCGGGACAGAAGTAGAAGAGGTGGAAGTGGTTTGAGCGACCTTTTCTAGCGGGACCAGCAAGTCTTGGTCACTGACTCAGTGTGAGGTCTCGGGATATCGCTGAGGAGGACTCCTGGGTTTCTGTCTGGGTGCTGGGTGGGTGCGGTGGCATTCACTAGGGGAAAGCAGGGCTGTATCCCTGGGGCGCACAGGGGAGTGGCGTGACTGCACAAGCCCTTTGGTTGCTCCCAGTTTTCATTCCTCAAATGCAGTGGTGTCTATTTAAAGCTCGGGTTAGTGCATACGTTTAACTGCCAGAGTCCTAATTATCTCCCGTCCTTCCGCCTCACAGCGTACTGAACCGCACTCCTATGAATCTGATCCAGGAAATCATACTGGTGGATGACTTCAGCAATGACCGTGAGTATCAGTGCTCCCTTGCTCTGGAGACACAGGTTTCTATTCCCTGCCCACGGTTCTCTGGGGATAGAGGGAAGCCTAGGCTTGTAGCAGGTATAGAAGACTTCAAGTGTTGATGTGGGGCTCAGGAGGGAGATAAACCTTACGTTTAAAAACAATTTGTTGGGTCCTCTGCTGTGGGTCTTTGAGGACCTACACAGTATATTTAGTCGATCCTTGATTGGGTTGGGGTGTGTGTGTGTGTGTGTGTGTGTGTGTACGTGTGCACATGGAGGTGTGCACACACATGTATGTCACTGTCCCCTATCCTGGACATAGAAAACTTCAGAGAATTGACCCTGGGACCCAGAGCAGTTTCCATCGCTTGGGGTCCCTGACTCGTATCTGTGACAATCTGCTAGCCCGAGCACAGGCTGCAGCACCCTCTCCTTGCATTCCTGTGGGGGGCACTGGGTGGGCTCCGCAGGGTGCCGTGTGGGGCATCCCATCACCTGGCCATGACGCAGTGAGCAGCTGCCCTCTGACCCTCCAGCCCTTGGTCATCACTGTTTCCAAGTTGTCCTATCAAAGAACCTGGGTCACCCCCCCCAATACCTTCTTGCCCCCAGAAGAGCATGCAGGTGTCCTCAGACATGTGTATATTGAGTTTGATGGGCACGACAGTTGGGGAAGCATCCTCAGACTTCAAGGGTTGGTAGTGCCGCCTCCTATGAGAGCCATCATCCCAGCATCCTAGGTGCAGTTCCAGGCAGAGCCACCTCTTTCCGGTGACAAACCAGGGGAAGCAGGCAATGGCCCTGGGAATAGCTCCAAGTCCTAGGAGAGTAGAATCTGTCCCCCCGAGTGCCCATGCTGGCAGCTGGCTTAGGAACCACTACCACCCTGGGGTCTGCTGTGGGAAGGCTATCACCCACACCCACCGCACAGCCTCAGAACCCTGGGAGTAATGTATACGTGAGTTGTGCACTGGGTCCAGAACAATAAGATCGGACTCTCAGTACTTAAACTTGGTGAGCTGATCTCCCTTCCCTAGTGAGGAAGCAGTTGGAGGTGGGGAGAAACTCGTCCTGCCAGGTCACCTGGCACTGGAGCCTGAGGAGGGTATGCTGCTGGGTTCACTCAGAAGCGGAGCAGCTTCGTGGTTAGAGCACAGACGGAGCCAGACTGCCCAGCTTCAAATCCTACACCTATCACTTACTCAATCACTGGCTACGTACCTCAGGCAAATTAGTAACTTCCACGTGCCTTGCTTTCCTTGACTGTAAATGGAGATCATTATAATTATACAGTTTATGTAAGGATTTAAATGTGTTAACACAGGGCGCCTGGGCAGCTCAGTTGGTTAAGCACATGACTTCAGCTCAGGTCATGATCTCACGGTTCGTGGATTTGAGCCCTGCATCCGGCTCTGTGCTGACAGCTCAGAGCCTGGAGCCTGCTTCTGATTCTGTGTCTCCCTTTTCTCTCTGCCCCTCCCCTGCTCGCTCTCTCCCTCTCTCCCTCCCTCTCTCTCTCTCTCTCAAAAATAAATAAACATTAAAAAATAAAGTCAAGTAAATGTGTTCACACATTCAAAGTGCTTGGAACAGTACTTGGCCCAGAGGAAGCTTCTATGAGTCTCTGTTGTCACTATAGAGTCCAGAGCCAAAGAGAGGCTAAGGGTGGTAAAACAGTGAAGCAAAACCAACACGATGGGGTCTCAATGTGGAGTTCAGAGACTTGGTGGGTCAGGGAAGCAATGGGGCAGGCAGGTAAGCCAGAGGACAGGTCTGGGGTGATGCTGAAGACGGGGTCTCCTGCCCATCCCGGCACATTCCCCTGCATGGTAGAGAGAGAGGTAAGCCAATTCTGTGATGGGATACACTGGACAGATCACTTGACAGATAAGGTCTCCAGTATCAGACAGGAAATGCCACAATTCATCTCATCCATTGTGTGGTCTCCCAGCAGCTTTTGCTAGACCCCACTAGAGTGAGCAAGAGTCTCGTCTCATGCTTTTCATGGTCTATAGAAACGGAGAAGAGTCTCCAGGTGGCCATCCCAAGAATTCTCATCTGGAAGTGCTTGCCAGCAAACATATAGGTACTACTATGTGACCTGCTCCAAAGAGGCCTCCCTTGAGGCCACTTTGCATGGACTGGGCCATGTTTGTATATTGATAGAAGCAATCAGTCAGCCTCATCCAAAACCCACAAACACCCTGGGGTCAGGACAGGACTCTGCGGCTGGGGGCAGGGACAGTAGGTAGGGCTGCCTTACTTACCTACTCTTCGGGTTCACCTCCACCCCAGGGCATTCACCCCGCGTCACCTTCTGTCTTCACAGCTGATGACTGCAGTCAACTCATCAAGTTGCCCAAGGTAAAATGCATCCGCAACACAGAGCGGCAAGGTAGGTCCGTGCAGCTGGGCAGGACCTTGGAGCGTGAATGTCGGGGATTGGGGTGTGTATGTGCATCTGGGTGTATGTTCAGTGTGCAGGGGGTGTCGTGTGGCTCCCCCCGCGAGCTTGCCGGAAGATGGAAGGACGGGGGCATCCGCTTGCCCGTTTGTCCCCACTGCAGGTCTGGTCCGGTCCCGAATCCGGGGCGCCAGTGTTGCCCAGGGCACCACTCTGACCTTCCTTGACAGCCACTGTGAAGTGAACAGAGACTGGCTCCAGCCCCTGCTGCACAGAGTCAAAGAGGTGAGTGAGGCTGACTGAGGCCAGGATTCCATAGCCCCCACCTCTTGGCTCTCTCAGGCCAGTACTTCACATATGCCCCCCAGGCCCTCTGGGAGGGGGGTGGGACAGATTGCTGTCCCCTCGTTAGAGATGGAGAAGCTGAGGTAGAACGGCCTGCCCACGGTCACACGGCAGGGCAAGGCCCGGGACCAGTTCTTTGTATCACACTGTGACCCACGGCAGGCCCGCAAATGGGACTGCCAACGGCAGCTGATACATGACGCGTGCAGTTTCCTGGGCAAGAGAACGGCCCAGAACTATTTCTTCCAGACAGTAGAAGGTTCCAGAAAGGGAGCCCTGATGAGTGCCTTTTGTGAGAAGAAGGCAGCAGACTTTCACTGGGCCTTGTCACCCAATTCCTGAGGCTTCTGTCTTTCCTCCAGCTGTGCATCACCCTTGCCCACAGGCCAAGGCAGGTGGGCAGGATGCTGAGAAACCTTTATTCCTTGCCTCTGTCTGCCTTTAGATTACTCTGGAATTCTGTATGTTTCTTCTATGTCTCGGTTACTCCTTTTGAAAGTATGAAAAAAAAAAACAACTTTCTTTAATGTTCCCATTGGTATTTTATATTCCCTGAAGTCCGCCCACCCCCATCCTGATCTACAGAAGTCACCAGGAGGTACCAGCATCAGTGCTTAGCGTTGCTGCCCTTCATTTTCTGCCTGAGTTGACTCCCACGGCCACTCTGTGCAGTACGAGGTCCGTTACTTTTCACATACCCATTTCACAGACGAGGACACAGTGTCGGGGGAATTATGTGACCTGGGCTGATATTCCCTGGCCAGCGCCACCTGCACCAGAGCCCTCCGTGTTGCCTCCACACCATCTTCCCTGTGCAAAATGACAGGGTTGAGGCTGAAAGAATTGGGATATGTGAACCACTCCGAAAAGTGGGAAATCTTTCCCGGCTTCGTTCGTCCCAACGAGAGCACCTCGGTAGCCTTGCAGAGTTCTCACACGTGGGCCCAGAGGTTAATACCCATCCTGTGACCACCTTCCCTGAGACTGGGAGAGCTCAGAACTTAGCACTGTTTAAGAAAATGCTCTCTCCCCCTTTTTTTCTGGCAAAATCCCGCTGAAGAGGTCTGGATTGAGAAATAGTAGGTTATGAACAGACCCTTTAATTTCAGGGCTTTGCCTGGCCCTGGAGGCCCTTCCAGATCCTACCAGTCACAGAGGTGAGGGGGGCGGGGATGATGCTGAAAGTACCAACCCTCTAATCAAGTGGTTGGTTCCCCAGCTGACCGGTCATCTCATTAGCGTAAACTCAGTTTCCATGAAAGGGGATTACTATGAATAACTGTCCCCCCATCTCTCAGGAAATCCCAAGGGTTTTAGAATCTCTTAGTGAAATAGGGGCGCCTGGGTAGCTCAGTCAGTCAGGTCATGATCTCATGGTCCATGAGTTCGAGCCATGTAGGGCTCTGTGCTCCCAGCTCAGAGCCTGGAGCCTTTGGATTCTGTGTCTCCTTCTCTCTCTGCCTCTCTCTCTCTCTCTCTCTCTCTCTCTCTCTCTCTCTCTCTCTCTCCCAAACATACATAAACATCAAAAAAATTAGAAAAAAAAAAGAAGCTCTTGTGCAGTGAACCAAGATCAAAAGCCAGGTATATATTTCTTCTTATATCACAATATCACAGTGTACCACATTTTTTTAATTAAGTTTTTCATTTTAATTCAATTATAGTTAACATAGAGTGTTATATTAATTTCAGGTGTACAATATAGTGATTCAGCAATTCTGTGCATTACTCAAGGCTCATCATGATAAGTGTGCTCTTAATTCCTTCTTCTATTTCCCCCATCCCCCCCCCACCCACCTCCCATCTGGTAGCCATCAGTGTAGCGTGTACCCTGTAGTTAAGACTCTGTTTCCTGGTTTGTCTCTCTTTTTTCCCTTTGCTCCTTTGTCTTGTGTCTTAAATTCCACATTTGAGTGAAAGCACATGGTATTTGTCTTTCTCCAACTGGCTTATTTCGCTTAACGTAATATACTCTAGATCCATCCACGTTGTTGCCAATGGCAAAATTTCGTTCTTTTTATGACTGAGTAATATTCCATTGTATGTATACAGCATATCTTCTTTATCCATTCATCAATCAGTGGACATTTAGGCTGTTTCCATAGTTGGGCTATTGTAAATAATGCTGCAGTAAGCATTGGGGTGCATGTATCCCTTTGAATTGGTGTTTTTGTATTTTGTATTTTGAATCCCTAGTAGTGTGATTACTGGATCGTAGGGCAGTTCTATTTTTAACTTTTTGAGGAACCTCCATTCTCTTTTCCAGAGTGGCTGTACCAGTTTGCATTCCCACCAACAGTGCATGAGGGCTCCCGTTTGTTTCTCCACATCCTCACCAACAATTGTTTTTTGTATTTTTAATTTTAGTCATTCTGACAGGTGTGAGGTGATACCTCATTGTGGTTTTTACTTGCATTTCCCTGGTGAGAGTGATGTTGAACATTTTTGTATGTGTCTGTGAGCCATCTGTATGTCTTCTTTGGAAGAATGTCTGTCTATTCAGGTCCTCTGCCCGTTTTTTAGTTGATTGGGTTTTTTTGTTTGTTTGTTTATTTATTTATTTATTTATTTTTTGGTGTTGAGTTTTAAAGTTCTTTATATATTTTGAATACTAACACTTTATCAGGGAGGTCATTTGCAAATATCTTCTCCCATTCAGTAGCTTGTCTTTGAGTTCTGTTGATTGTTTCTTTTGCTGTGCAGAAGCTTTTTATTTTGATGTAGTTCCAATAGTTTATTTTTGCTTTTGTTTTCCTTGCCTCGGGAGACATATCGAGAAGAAAGTTGCTATGTCCAGTGTCAGAGAAATTACTGCCTGTATACCACATTTTGTTTATTCGTTCCTCTGCTAATGGACATTTGGGTTGTTTCCATCTTTTTACTATTGTGAATAGTGCTGCTGTGAACATTAGTATGCAAGTTTGAGTGCCTGCTTCTAATTCTTTGGGGTGATACCAACAAGTGGAATTGTGGGATCATGTGGCGATTCAGTGTTTGATCTATAGGACCCCCCCCCCCAGGCTAATGTGGCTCTGCAGGATATGTTAGGGGGCCTTGCTTTCCTCAGACAACCTTAATGAACCCTTTCCACCCCAGTGCCTATGAGGCCATCACAGAAGCCCTCTCTGAAAAATGCTCTTATTTTTGCATCCCTGGTCAGCCTCACCTGCAGGGCAGAGAAGCCTTCATCGTTTCTTCCTCCTGCATGTGAGTGCTCCTTGCCACCCAGTGGTCCTCCTGTGGTGTCACTTGGCCCCAAATAGAGCTCATCCTCCCGGGTTGAGCTCCGGATCCCCACCGCTTTCTGATCTAAAGCTTTGGTAGCAGGGGACTGGCCGGACAAACCCTGGGGCCGTGGTCTGGCTCTGCCCCTTGAGGAGCGCCACAGCAGCCTCTGTGGGCTGCAGAGGTTTTCTCCAGACCCTGGCTCTTGTTGCTAGAACATTCCACTGAGACATCCCTTCCAGGACAGGGATGTGGGCGTGTGTCAGCCTGTGTTTCCACACGTCTTTGTATTGTGTCTCGTCTCAGAGTAAAACGTGATTTGATCTTGTGAGTAGAAGTGGAAATTTTAAGCTGTAATTGGAGTTGGGGATTTTCAAAAATAGAAAGAGATAAGAGAGAGGCCGAGTTTGGGCTGTCAGAAACCGTCCTCAGCTGGTCTTTTCCACAAGGAGCTCTCTCGCGTTCCGTCTCCTCCCTTCAGCTACACGATGATACTTGAAACAAGCACCAGGTTGGTTTTAATTCTTTTAACAGAAGCCTCTTTCTCCCCGCTCCTTATCTACATATCTCTTCAGTAGGAAAAAAGATTTTAAGAAATTTCAATCCCTTTAGCATTTGGTAAATTTATGTAAATAATGCCTTACATATGCTTCAAAGCCTCTCACACACCTCCCTCTCTTCTTCCACCCAAAAGCCCGGTTAGGAAGGCAAGATGGTTTGGCAAATAATAATTTGTCTTCACTTTATAGATGTAGAAACAGTTCTTCAGCGTGTGCTGGTTTGCTTAAGGTGACGTGAATTCTAGATAGCAGCGTCAGAACGAGAACCCAGGTCTTCTGTCCCCTCCTCGAGGACCCCTTCCTTCTCCCCCACCCCGCCCCTCCAGCCTACCTTAGAGGCTCCGTCGTCACCCTCCAGTGCCCGTCCTCTGTCTTCCCTAGACTGTGAGGCCGTATCCATCTTTGCACCTGCCACAATTCCTAAACTATAAGAGGTGCTCAGTAAAGCTGGTTCACCAAGTGAGTGGCTGATCTCTAGCTTTCTGAGTGCCCATTCACAATGTAGTTTTAGTTACATGAATGGGTGGAGGAAGGAGAGGTGTACCGCACAGGTGATCGATGGCCATTGGCTGGTGCATTCAGCCTCTGTCATTGCTGCCAATGGACTTGTGGGGGGTGAGGGGGGAGACGGGGTCCAGGCCATGGGGCTGTCAGTGACTCCTCCAGCTGCCTGCTTAAGCCGACCTGTGGGCCTAGCCTTGAAGACCAGCCAACTGGAGCTCACGGGCCAGCACCTGTGGTGCCTTTGGGTATCTTTACCGGAAGTCCTTCCATCCCTGAACCTGTAGGAGGAGAGGTCATTTTTCTCAACTGTAACTGACCCATCCACTTTGCTACCAGCCATCGACATAGTACCCTCAGAGCGAGTTAACAGCCAGCCTCTTGAGCCAACGCTGATGAACACCTGCTGCCCAGCAGGCCGTGGGCTGGGGCTGAGTGCTGCACAAGTGGAGCAGTTACTCTGACCCCCAGGGTCACTCAGATTTGCGTCCTGGCTTTAAGGGTCATGTGTAAAGTCTCGTGCAGCCTCTTTTTAAGGACATGGCTTCACACAGCACTGAGCCCCAAACATCCCTCATTACCCACCTGGTCTCCATGACTCTAAGCAGACACCACATATGAACTGTGATAGGAGTAATAGAAGGGCAGAAGCCCTTGGAACATACAGGGACGGTGCACCGGAGCCGACGCACCCTGGAGGCGGAGCCCCTGGGTGGCTTCTGGGGAAGGCTGTGGCCCAGGCAAGCAACCAGCATTTTCCCAGGCAAGCAACGAGCATTTTATTTTGCATTTCAATTTCCATATATTGAGGAGATATTTGAAACGCCAGGATTGCAGTGTGGGGGTCCCCAGACCACCCGCAGATTCAGTAATTCACTAGAAGGACTTGGAACTTAGCAAAGCTATTATATTCATGATTACTGTTTCGTGTAGCAAATGGATACAGGTTAAACTCAGCAGTGGGAACAGGTGCATAGAGAGTTCCAGGCACAAGCTTCTAGTTGACCTCTTTCAGTGGGATTATACACACGGCACTCACTTCTCCCAGCAGGGATGTATAACAACATGTACAGAGCATTTCGGAACAGGAAGCCCACCCAAGCCTTGGTGTCTGGGCTTTTTGTTGGGGGCCAGTCACCTAGATGTGGCTGACCACCCCCCGCCCCATGGTCTCCATGCCCCTCCGAAGGTCAGGTTGAGTTGGTACCACACGACCCAAGGCCCTCATCATAAGTCACACTATTAGCATAGACTGTCTGGTATATCTCAAATCTCCCAGGGAAACAGGGACACTCTTCTAGGCAGGGCATTCTGAGGGCTTAGGAGTTACTGCCCAGAAGCTGGGCAAGGGCCAAACATATCTCCGGGCAAGATTAATTCTCTGCTGCACAAGCATTGACATAAAGACTTAGTGAAGCTGTAAAGACCCAAACACTCAACAAGCCAAGGCAAAATGAGGACTTTGTCAGACTCACAGAAGAAGTTCAGTCTCCGAACTTCTGCAACCATGTCAGAATTCAAGTCACAAGGATGTCTTTGAGGTTGTGTCCGTGGGGAGGTATTGGTGTGGATGGCCGTGCGTGGGCACGTGGTGCGTGCGCACACTCAGAGACGCACAGTGACAGAGCCTGAGTGGTGCCTGGAGAGCAGTGGCAGCTGGGCAGGTGCTGTGTCGACTGTGGAAGGAGCATCTGTGCGCGGCCCAGAGGTAGAAGCAATGCATTGGAAATGAGCATTTCTTTCCACATGGGCCCCTTGCCTTCCGAGGTACCTTGTCACTGTCAGGATGAGTCACACGTGGAAGCTGAGGGCCAAATGAAGTCTGTGAACATAAAAGCAGGCACCTGGTGAGTCCGAGCTTAAAATAAGGAGACAGCCTCATCTGGGAGAGAGATTGAACTAGGAAATGAAATGGTGACAAGGAGAAGCAGAGGTTCCTGCCTGTGCCGGCAGGTGGTAGGTGTGGAGGATTGGAGATGTGGTCCCGCCTGATTTCCCCGACCTGCTGGCTCTCCCATGCTGCTTGGTTTCCATTTGGCTGTGGAGTCTCCATGTTCACATCTCCTTTACACTGCCCCCAGCTTCCCCTCCCGCAAGCCAGGTACAGGGTGTTCACCCAGAGCAGGGAAGGCTTTAAAAATATATGCAGCACCTTGACAGCCCCCAGGAGCTGGTGCTTCTGTCTTGCATATTTTGAGAATGTTTCCTGGATGACTTTGATGCCTATAGACAGGGGAGCCTGAGGGATACAGCAAGCGAGGAAGCCGGAAAGGAAGATACAGGCCTGGTTTTGATGGTCTCGAATGCCAGGCTAAGGAGTTGGAACCTTATCTTGCAGGCAGTTCAGGTTTTTAGCTGTTGAGCCGCACAGTGAGATTTTCACATCGTAATGACAATTTCGGCGGCCGCCGAAGGGAAGAGAATGGGATAAGGTAGGAGTCCACTGCGGTACGCCAGGTGTGAGGGGGAAAAATGGAGGCAGGACACACTCAGACGAGCAGTTTCAGAGTTAGATTCGACGGGTGATGGGCAGAGGCGAAGCTTTCTGCTTTGTGCTGGGGAGACGGAGGGATACGCGATGGTTCTGTTAGCAGAAATAGGCAACCGAGGGAAAGGAGCATGTTTGGGGACAAGATGATGAAGCCATCACTGAAAGCCCATGGGGCATCCACGGAGGTGGCCAGTGGCATACTGGATCTGAGTCTGGAAGGAAGGGGGTGAGTCAGGGCTGGAGGCACCGATCTGTGACCATCACAAGTGACACCTGAAGTTAGGAATGTCTAGAGATGCTATTCGTAAACGTAGGCATAGAATGAAGGTATTTGGAAATTCCAAAGTGCTTTTCCTGTGGGTGTGTGGCTTCTTTTCATGGGACTGCAGGTAGAGGTCACCTTCCAGGCTGGCTGTGGCCTCTGCCTCCTGAGACCCCACTGATGGTGAAGGACTTTTAGAGCCCCCTTCTTCCTGCTTTCCCCTTCTTCGTGTGCATCCCTCTCCAGCTGGCCCCTGCCGTGTCCCCACCATGCTCCGAAGGCCACTGTGGCTGAGAAGGACTCCAGGAGTCAGAGAAAGGTTCCTGGCGTTTTAGGCAATGGAACCAGAGAGGTCACGGTACCCCATTTTCTAGATGAGAAAATTAAGATCCAGAGCTGTCAGTGCTTAGTCAAGGCCACAAAACCAGCCTGGCGTTACCAGGGTGAGGCTCTGCCAAGCTCACTGATTCCCAGCCCGGCTCCTTGGCACCACAGGCTGAGCCCGGAGTCTGCTGTCTTCCAGGACTACACGCGGGTGGTGTGCCCCGTGATTGACATCATCAGCTTGGACAACTTCAACTACATCGAGTCGGCCGCGGAGCTCAGGGGCGGTGAGTAGGGCCAGCACCCCTCCCTAGCAAGGACTCGCTGCTCCTCCTGGTTGTTGCATTCAAGGGGGAAAGTGGGGGAAGCGTCTGCTGGTGGTTTGTCTGGAGCGTCCAGCCCTGAGTCCTATAATGCTGGTGGCTCCATTGTGGCCTTACCACTGAGGCCACGAATGGAACGGCCAGGGGAGTGTGTAGGATGATGCCTCCAGCCCCCAGAGCCCTGGCTCTGATATGGGCTCACTCTGGGACCTGAGAATAGGAGGGAGGCAAGGACCCCCCCAGCTAGGCAGGCCTGACTTGTTCTGTCACCTCAGCACTGGTCGCTACGCTCTCTCTGAGGCCCACCAAGGTTCTGCTCAGGGCCTAGTGCTGGTTCCCCAAAACTGATCTGAGATAGCTCAGCCCCTTACAAAAACCTGCTGGCGCCTCCCCAATGCTCCTGGCCAAGGGCCAAGCCCGTAACTACCCATCCTGTCCCCCTTAGACTCTGTCACAAGTGACTCTATCGTCTGCCCTTTATCCTCTAACTGCCCAGCAGAGAAGGCTCAGAGAGGCAGTAGGAGGTAGAGAAAGAGAAGCTGTGGGAGGGACATCTGGCGGCCTTCTTGCTGACCAGCCTGGGACCAGCTTCCCCGGATGCGTTCATGAGCTTCCAGAAAAGGGACCCATTGCGCAGGCTCTGCAGGGACACGTGAGAGACCAAATCAAGCGACTCGGTGCTGTGTTCCAGGGTTTGACTGGAGCCTCCACTTCCAGTGGGAGCAGCTCTCCCCAGAGCAGAAGGCTCGGCGCCTGGACCCCACCGAGCCCATCAGGTAAGTCAGGGCAGGGGTGGCTGGGCAGGTCTGTCACCACTCGGTCCTTCCCGCTGCTGCAGAGTGTAGGAGGCATTTCACATTGGACGCTCAGGACTGGGCAGAGACCAGGAGAACCCTTGCCAGGCCAGCCCCCCTCTCCCCTTACGTCAAGAGTTTCTGTCTTCAAGGAGACGTCTCTGAGGGGACAGGGGCCTGGTAAGGCCTGTGCTGAGGAGCTGCCCGGTGTCACCCTTCCCACACATGCGCCTCGTACTTACACTTCCCGCGAAACGTTGGGAAGTTAGGACTAGATGGTCCTGTTTGAGCCTCTGACTGGGGAAAAGATGGTTCCTTAGGGCCAGAGCTGAGCTACCAGGCAGGATTCAGCCCGGGAAAGGTCAGGTCAGCAGTGCTGTAAGCAGAGGCTGATCTCGAGGCCTGGCCACTGCTGCTTGTTAACAAACACGTCTGGGGCTCCTGGGTGGCTCAATCAGCTAGACATCTGACTCTGGCTCAGGTCACGATCTCACAGTTCATAAGTTCTGGCTCCGCATCGGGCTCTGTGCTGTCAGTGCAGAACCTGCTTTGATTCTTTGTCTCCCTCACTCTCTGCCCCTCCCCAACTTGCATGCATGCACTCTTTCTCTCCCTCAAAATAAAATATATACAAACAAACAAACACACATCTGCTGTGTCCTGTCTGAGAATGAGATGGTGGCATCAACTCCAGGCTCTTTTGCGGGTGTTCTCTCCTCAGGCCCCTGCTATGATTCGCTGCACATGGTGGCAGGATGGCCGCCTGGGGCCCGGGACCTGTCGCGGGGCCGGGGGTAGAACAGAGCATGGTGTCCACCCAGCGGGGAGCCTGTGTCCTGAGCACTGAGAACGTGTGGTGTGGGTGTTCCTACCTAAGGCTGGTGCGCATGTCCCAGACCTGTTGGGGAATCTCCAAGCTGACAGCTGTCTGCTTCAGGTGGGGTGTCAGGAGGATGAAAGTGCTTGGAGAAATACAGACAAGACCACTAGGATGCAGTTTCTCTGGCCGGTAACTTAGGGATGCCCCACATTCTTCATGGGCATCTCCGTATCTCTGGACCTGCCATAGAGTAAACGTTTGCTCACTTGCACTGAATTAACTTAAGAACATAAGTCAGATTGTGAACCCAGGAGCTATGAAGAGCCAAATGGGGACACTCCAGAGAGACGTGTGTGTTCAGGAGAGCTCTACCAGGGACCTCTGTCTCACCTACCTGCCGGCCTCTCCTCCCTCCTCCTCCAGCTGTCATAATCTGGAGTGATGCCAAGAGGGAGATTGGAGCCAGATGGCATGCTGGCTAATGCCTTTTCTTTCTTTCTTTCTTTCTCTTTCTTTCTTTCTTTCTTTCTTTCTTTCTTTCTTTCTTTCTTTCTTTCTTTCTTTCTTTCTTTCTTTCTTTCTTTCTTTCTTTCTTTCTTTCTTTCTTTCTTTCTTTCTTTCTTTCTTTCTTTCTTTCTTTTCTTTTCTTTTTTCTTCCTTCCTTCCTTCCTTCCTTCCTTCCTTCCTTCCTTCCTTCCTTCAATGTTTATTTATTTATTTTGAGAGAGAGTACACATGCGAGCTGGGGAGGGGCAGAGAGAGAGGGAGAGAGACCATCCCAAGCAGGCTCCACACTGTCAGTGCAGAGGCCAATGAGGGGCTCGATCCCCTGAACCATCAGATCGTGACCTGAGTGGAGATCGAGAGTCGGACGCTTCACCAACTGAGCCACCCCGGCGCCCCCTGCCCTTTATTTCTAAAGGGAGAGTAGAACCTTCCTCCCACACTGAGAGCTCCATGCAGCACACATCAGCTTCTCAGCTACCCAACAGTGGCAGCACATGATATGGTGGTGGACCACATCAAGGACGAAGGGGGCGGTGGTGCAGCCACCTCCTGGTGTTACCCTTCTCTGTCCCAGTGGTGGCATTCTGAGGGTGGGCTCTTTTCTTGTGGGAATATCCCTGCTCCCAGAATGAGTGTTTCCCAGCATTAGGTCAGTTTGCAGGAAATAGCAGGGGGGCGTGGCTTTGGGAGACCTGGTTTCTGGACCTGCTCTCCATCAACTAACTGACGTGGGTGAAAACTGCCTTCACCCTCTGGACGCGCTGGATGAGGGGCCAGGTCCCTGAGGGCTTGCCCACCTCTCCCAGCCACCGATCCTTATAGACACACGTCCCTAAACTTGCTGGATTATTTGGTTGGACTCTGCTATCCTTGTCTGCCTTCCTCTGCAGCCTTTTCCTCTCCAAGTGGCTTCTCTGGAATCTCTCTCAGGCACCAGAGGCAGGGGAAGGTGGGGTGGGATCCCACGGGAAAAAACAAAGATGAGGGTGTATTAGTTTTTTGGGGTTCCTGCAGCAAAGTACCACACACAGAGTGGCTTATCGACAGAAATGTATTGTCTTGCAGGTCTGGAGGCTTGAAGTCGAAAATCAAAGTGTCGACAGGGTCGATTCCTTCTGAGGCCAATGCCGGCCTCTCTCCTTGGCTTTCAGGGGGCTCTCTTCTCCGTGCCTCTTCACATTATATGCGCTCTAGGCACGTCTGTCTCTCTGGCTCTGTGTTTCCTTTTTTTAAGGACACTAGTCACATGGGTTTGGGGTTCACCGTAATGTCCTCATTTTAACTTCTATAGAGACTCGCTCCTTAAATAAGGTCACATTCTGAGGTACTGGGGGTTAGGACCCCAACATAGGTGACATAACCCCTGATAGAGGGGTAAAGAGGGAAGAAAAGGAGAACACAATCTCAAAAAATGGATGTGCAATTTTTTAAAAAAATTTTTTTTCAACGTTTTATTTATTTTTGGGACAGAGAGAGACAGAGCATGAACGGGGGAGGGGCAGAGAGAGAGGGAGACACAGAATCGGAAACAGGCTCCAGGCTCTGAGCCATCAGCCCAGAGCCCAACGCGGGGCTCGAACTCACGGACCGCGAGATCGTGACCTGGCTGAAGTCGGACGCTTAACCGACTGCGCCACCCAGGCGCCCCGGATGTGCAATTTTTAAAAAATATTTATTTATTTTTGAGAAACAGAGTGTAAGCAGTGGGGGGGGGGGGGGGAGAAAAGAAGGAAGACACAGAATCCAAAGCAGGTGCCAGGCTCTGAGCTGTCAGCACAGAGCCCGACACGGGGCTCGAACTCACAAACTGGGAGATCGTGACCTGAGCCGGAGTCAGACACTTAACTGACGGAGCCACCCAGGCACCCTAGGATGTGCTGTTAACAGGTGCTGCCTCAGTCTTCCTTCCCTGCCTGGTCAGTGGCCCGCTGCCCGGGCTCCCAGTAATGGAATCCCCCAAGAGAGCCACGCTGGGCAGGGCCTGTGGGAGAGGCCAGTGAAGGATCCCCAGGCCCTCAGAGCAGCAGTGTTCTGAGCAAATCCCAGCTCCCCCAATGGAAGGCATGCTGATGAGTAAATTAGCCTGTCTGTGAGGCCGGGAGATTTAAAATCAAAAGAAAAAACTCCAGAGCATGTTCTTGTTTTAGGTAATAATGCATTGGCCCTGTGAAGAGGAAGAGAAATGGGGAGAAAATTGTATTGAGCTCTGCACTGCCAGGGCAGACGAATGTGACGGCAGTCTCTCTCCCGTAACTCCCTCCCTTCCTTCCAAATGCACAGGACTCCGATCATCGCTGGAGGGCTCTTCGTGATGGACAAATCCTGGTTCGAATACCTGGGGAAATATGATACAGACATGGACATCTGGGGTGGAGAGAATTTCGGTGAGTCGCTCTCTCTGCGTCCTGGGGCCAGGTGGCATCTCTGTGTCCTGGAACCACGTGTACCTGGAGTGAGGGCCTGGGAGGGGCCAGTAAGTCACTCCTTGGGGGCAAGACCAGTGGGGGCACCGGAGGAGTGGTTGCCGGGAGGGTGGAGGTAACAAGGCATTTCTCCGTGGGGCCGCACGGACGCTGAGCACCAGGAAAGCCTTCCCGGGGAAGACCGTTAGGGGCAAGTTGAAATGCAAAAGCCAGGAAGGCTAAGGAGGAATACCAAGCCGGAGGCTTGAGCTGGGAGCTCTGAACTGGGGATCTTGGAAGGGGCCCAGGGATGGAGAGGGCTGACAGTGACCCCGTGACTTGGGTAACATCTGTTGGCTGCTCTGTGCACACAGCACTCAGCACCAGGGTAATGAAGAGGGTCTGGGGTCATCGCCACAGAAGCCCAGGAGCATCTGGCCCTTGTCTTTTAGTGAGAGAGAAAGGGGTGTGGGTGGAAGGGGTGCAAAACTGTGCAAGCGTGTCTGGCTGTAGTGGTGTGGGCCTGCATTCTGCAGCTACGGGAGAAAGAGCAGTCCGGGACCCGCTCGTGTAGCTCGTAGCACTGAGTGAGCCCAGAGCTGCCTCATGTAGTAGAAGTGCGACACAGGGTGCTCCTTGCGGTTATTGTGAAACTCCACAGAGTTGGGTCTGTAAAACTCCCAAAGCCATCTGCACACAACGCCAGCAGGTGTTGTGTTGGTTTCCTTTCCCTGCTCCTAGCCGGCAAGATCCAGGAAGTGACCAGAATATGGGCTGGGATTCGATTTTGTTTTATTCCCAGCTGTCTCTAGTGCTTATGGTAGTGGCCACCTTGAAGGTGGCTTTGGTAACTACTTGTGGAGGAAGACACTGGAGAAAGAGAGGAAGAGGCCACAGTGTCACTGGGGAGCGTTGGGCACAGGCTCACGGAGCAGTGACGTGGCCTGAGAATGACCCGTGGGGCTCGGCTGGGCATTTAGCAGTAATCTCATGCATTGTCCTCTGCCAGTGTTTTTTCCTGTCCCTGCCTCCAGAGTGTTTTATGGCTTTCTTCCTCAGTCACTAAGAGTTATTTTCCAGGAATTTATGGCTGCTGGCCTGACCCACAGCATCTGTTCTCCCAAACTGGGCAGTGTAGAGAAACCCATCAAAAGTATACATCTCTTGCCATCAGGGGCCAGATTGGAAGCTCAACAAACGAGCAGAAAACCCCAATCCCATGAACCAAACTGCCTCCCCTTCCTGGCACCCGTCCCCTGGAACAGCCTGGGGAAATAAATCGGATATGGGTTTGAGATCAGCTGTGCCTGCACGGGCCCAGAAGAGCTCAGAACCGGGTAGACTCTTGTCGATCCCAATGGGGACGAGATTTCTGTCTTTCTGGGCAGCCCAGAGCCCAGGGCATCGTGCCTCTCAAGGTGTCTCTCATGATCCTCTCATGTGCTCCGGCCTTTCCTGCTACAATCAAACGAATCCTTTCTATAGCACTTTTGACAGACATCCTGTCTCTGCTCAGGTGCTGTTTATGACAACACGTTCACTGCTTCACAGTTCGGCACATGCTCTTGTTGTGAATTTTTGTGTTAAACTGTTAGAAAATTCTCCTTGGTGGTAACCCATCTCCCTCTAGCCTCTGTCTTTTGGGACTTGTTCTGCCCCCTTGAACCCTACAAAGTGAGTGTGAGCCTTCCTCCACGTGGCAGTCACTTTGGGATTCAGGCAGCACGTTATTTTTAATGATGGCACATTCCGGTCCAACCTTCCAGTACCTTCTGTTTGTAACAATGTTGACACACATCTGCCCACATTAAGTGGCAATCTCAGCTAGTTGCTTCCGGTCGTGGGACATTAACAAGCGCTGATTCCACTGGGGAAGTAGGGAGGGGCTTCTGCGGAGGTGTGGGAGAGGCATTTTCCCATCCAACACAAATTTTTTTTAAAATTTTACAATCCAACACGAAAAAGCTCTACAGACAGCTATCCCAGGAAACACCGCTTTCTCCCATCCCAGCATCCCATTATGTTATAGCCGGCTCTCAGCACTTTGAAAGCCATTTCTGGATTTTTTTTTTTTTTTAAGCATTTTATATGCCAGAAGATGCAGGGCTTCTCCAACGGTGCGTATGTCACATGGAGCACCCCAACTCTGCGTGCGAACATAGGTAGGCACCCGAGTGGGCATTTGGAAGAGTCCATCAGGATGGGGATGACGATCGGGGGTTTAGTGGGGTCGGGGAGCTCTCTAAGCTTCAGGGATGGTGCTGAGGGAAGGAATTCTGGCTCCAGGGTGTGGCAGGGGGGGCCTCCCCGCAGCCCAGCTCACCAAGTGCCGGGATCCGCACCCGAAGCATCATCGTTCCCATCCACCCTTCTCTCCAGCCCCAGGACTATTCTGTTCCCCTCAAAGCCAGCCTCCCACTGGGCCAGAGAGCACTGAAATGCAGGTCTCTCCCACTTCCCAGGCATGGCGGCCACCGTGGGTGCTTCTTGTCCTAAGGACGAGGCCCACACCCCTCAGCTGAGTCCCTCCTGGTGCGTGCCCACCTCTCCAGCCATCAGTCCAGAGGCACAGCCCCAACATGCCCGGCCCTCTGCAACCACCTGGCCTCCCTCCTCCACCGAGTGTGGACTCCACTGCACAACACAGCTCCGGGGCGGCCTCCCCCAGGACTAGCACACCTTCCCCTCCCGCTCTCCCGCCCACCCCACTCACTCTGGGCCCCTCCGCACCCAGTTCTCCTCTCTACGAGGCCTGGGCCCTCTCTGTATTTGCGTTCATTCACCTGTGCCTGCCGCCTGCCTGCCGCTAAACCCGGGACGAGGCGAGAATATGCCTGCAACCTCTAGTCCTAGAGGCCTAGAACACTGGAAAGTGCTGGCTACCCGTGTTCCAAACCAAGGGACTGGGAGCTGGCAAGTGGATTCTTCTCCAGAGCCCCCAGCATGGAACGTGGTTTGCACACCTGGATTTGGGCCTTGGGAGGCCCTCAGCAGGGGGCCCAGCCAAACCCACACACCAGGTTTGTGTGGCCTTTGTTATGGCAGCAAAGGTGACGATTACCCTCCCCTGCCCCAGGGCAGCTGGCTGTAAGTAGATAAAGCTAATGCCCCTGCTACCCCTTCAGACTCAGGGGTGGGGGGTGGACAGCACCTGCTAAAGGAGCATGTATCTGACCTGCTGGACTAGTTTCTCCCTGGAACCTTCTCTTTCTGCCTCTCCCTCTTCATGCTGGATGGCTCAAGGTGACGGAGATGGCCTCATCTGAGAAGAGCATCCACGTCTGATGAAAAGTCCTCTCCCCACAGACAGGGAACTAAACTAAAGCAGGCCACAACTCGGTTCCTTCTCTGGGCCGTTGGGCCGAAGCTCCATGCCCCGATGAAGTCCCCCAGGACCATCCTTTCCCACTGCCCCTGGACTTCCCCACGTCTACCCTGGGCCCAGCAGAGACGACACACATGGCTTGTTTTCATAGGGATTATGGAAAGATAAGTGTGCCACCTTGGCATTTGCAGGCTTATGGCTCTGGGTGACCATGGTGGGCCTGTGGCTAGTGCCTGTTCAGAAGCTAGGGGCCTGGATGCAGCGAGATGGCCCCAGATGGTATGAGGTGTGGTTTTGTAGACCAGAAAATGATCTCTACTCAAGTCCATGCATTCATTAAAAACTAATAACAGAGTTTCCAGGCCCAGAAGGTCCTGAGAACTTAAAGATCATTAAAAGGAGCCGGGTCTCTATGGCCACATTTGTATGCGTGGACTTGTGGAGAACAGTAGCCCACCACAGCTCACTCCACTCCCCTTGTCCTGAGTAGGTTCCCCTTGGCCAAAGGCAGAACGGGTCCTCCTGCCGTGTGTACAATGTGTGTCTGTATACCATATGTGCAGCTCCATGTAAAACAGGATCATTGAAGTCGGCGGAGCCCGTGTCTAAAGCGCCCTCCACCTGTGTTTAGAAACCCGACTATGAAATGGGTCTGGCTGAGCAGTGGTGTTCAGATGGCTGTGGTTTGTTGTCTGGGGAGAAAGCGTCCCCTTTCCCATCCAGCCAGTCAGAGCTTGTCAGGCAGAGGTGGGTCTGGGGGAGGGCAGGGGTGCCATGGGGACCTGGTAAGACCTGGTAAGTGGGTTGATGAGACAGAAGAAAAGAGGTGAGAATGGAGGCTGGGGAGGGCAGCTTTCCGTCAAGCATGAGTCTGATGCCTAAAGAAAATAAGATACTAGCGCCGTCCCCTCCCCACCCCCCCATGAGGGTGGAATAATGACATGTCTCCCTGCCTGGAATTCAGAGTATATTAGGGCCTGCGTGACATTCATCACCGTGGAGATGGTGCCGGCGCTGACTCAGCGAGAACCCCCTACAGATTCCCTACAGCATCTCTTTGCTCGGCCTCCCCACTTAAGAAAGTGATGACTCTGCAGGAGCAGGAGCCGCAGACGTGGAAAGTAGAGGGTCTAGGCGGTGCCTGGAGGGCCCGCTGCCCCACGCCTCTGTCCACGGCACTGCTGACGCACGAGCCCCTGCTGCGTGGGGCCTCTGGGTTCCGAGACTTTCCCAGGTGTCAGCACGTATCTGTGTGGATGGTTATCCTGATGTCAGTGGTGTAGACAAGGACAGGGCGACTCCATGTCCTGGGTGCTAAATATCCCACACAATACACCTGTGAAACATCACACCAATCTGCACCCCCCAGGCTGCCCGACTCTGGGGGCAGCACCGCAGTGCAGGTCAGTCCCCGTGTCTCCCATCACCCCAGTTGTAACATTCAAGATTCCAGAGCAGAGAAGCTGTTAGCGCATCCGGGCCTCAGGCACCTACGGGCAGCATCAGCCGGACCAAAGGGGCGCAAAGACGGGCATTTGTCACGATTGGATGAGTGAGTGGAGGAAATGCAGCGTGGTGGCTGGTCATAGGTGAGCCTCTCCTGTTGGCCGATAAAAGCCTTGAAGCCAGCGTCTTTGCACCCACACCTGCGTTGGGCGACGGGTGCTGCTGAGTGCTGAGGGCAGGTGGAGGCAGGGCGAGAGCGGAGTTCAGGAGTGGGGAGATGTGCTTCAGTCCCCAGGAACCCGCTGGCAGGTGTCAGGTCAGAACCGCTTCTGCATCATAAAATAAGGACATCCGTGACCAGGATCAGGGTTGTTAGGATGACTAATAAGCTACCACCTGTGGGAGGACAGAACAAAGCCCAGCCCAGGGGTAGATGAAGAGGTCATTTTCCTCCCATGGCTCACGTTTGCAGAATTGAGATGCATGGTGATTTTAGGCTAAAGCAGCAGCCACAGGAAAAGGAGGAGGAGGAGGAGGGATGGTTTAACAGGTGGAGGAGAGGAGACAGGCTGTGGCAGGCTGTGGAAGGCGAGGACCGGGTAGGAGATGAAACGCATCTGCTGGTGTCCAGCACTCCCTGGCAGAGGGTCAGACAGCCTTGGAAGTTGGCACAGGAGCCGGGAGCAAGCTAGGGCTGGCGGGATGGAGGGGAGTCCTCAGCATCACGTGAACCATGGGGCCAGCTGAGGAAGCAGTGTCAGGAAGACACGGAAAAGACAGAGCCTCAGGGTGGAAGAATGCCAGAAGACCAGAAGGAAGGTGGAGAAGGACCAGGGTCCGATGACTGCTTTCCGAGGTGGGGGGCCTGTGCATGCCGACGGGGGGGACAAAGATGGAGAGAGAAGCAAGATCCTGGGCACGGGAAGCACGGAGGCAGAAACAGGTTGCAGGGGTCCGGGGGGGGGGGGTTGGAACTGAGGCATAGTTTGGAGGGATTCGCTTTGCAAATGAGGAGGGACATATGTCTTATTTGAATACATGGAAAGGAAGAGACCACAGCCAAAACGTATGCGTATTTTTGGAGGAGGGCTGGCACAAAATTTGTAGGTTATATCTAGTAAACCAGATCTCCGTCTCTAGTTTTGCAAGATGAGAGGGTTTTCCTTTTTGGGAACTGGAGCAGACCGTATTTTGAGATGCTGGAGAGGAAATGAGGGGAGCACAGTAGACTTTTGGAGCATACTGTTAAGGAAGACGTCCTGAGGCCAGAGTCACACGTGTGCTAACAGTTCCAGGGCCCGGCCCCTGCAGCCCCTCGGTGCGCTCGCTGCAGGGTGGGGAGGCGGGTGTTGGCAGTCAGCTGAGCTCACTCATTGCTCGTGTCCCCCCATCCTACAAACACCAGGCTGGGGCACGTGATCCCACTGTGCTCCAGCCAAACGTCAGATTGCTGCGTATCGAGGACCTTGATGGAAAGTCGAAACCCCAAAGTGTTAGTTCCACAAATGTTAAGTGGCTGCTGTGGCAGAAGAAGGAAGCTGGAAGTGGGTACAGGAGGGCAGTGCAAATGGGGTCCGTGTTTCAGAGACTGGCTTCAGGGGCGTCTGATCACAGCCACGGCTGATCTTCCTGTCGTACTAAAGACGTTTCGCTGTATTCTCAAAACCTCTGTTTCATTTGATGTGGACGGCAATCCTGTGGAGTACTTCTGTGATCTTGGTTTGGCATGTGAAGAAACCCAGCCTCAGCGAGCTGAATGAAGCGGGATCCCCCAGGGACACGGCTGGGGGACTGCCGTGGACTCGGGGCTGCCAAACCCAAAGCCGAGCTCTTCTCATCTTCCTCCCTCACTCCATGTTCTTGCCACCATTTGGAAGTAATCTTGAGAAGCCCTTTCTTCATCTGAGTGCGCGCATTGTCCCCACCCTGTCCCCGAGCTTCCTGAGAATGAGCTGTAGCGCGCTGGGACCAGAACCTGGGCAAGCAGAAGGGCCGGTGTGGGGAAGGTGGTGGCAGTGGGCTTGGTATCTAGGGAGCCTTGCCTGCAATTCAAGGGCACAGGGCAGGAGGCAGTAGGGACAGGTAAAGGGTGGCTGAGGACAGGTGAGTGACCGAGCAGGTGAGGATCACAATGGAGAAATCGTGTCCAGGCACCTGCTTGGAAAGCCGGAATGGGAGGAGACAGGGAACAGGAAGTGGAGGGGCAGCAGGTAAGAGAGAGAGGACCCAGGGTGAAAGAACCCAGGGAGGTAGGGCCCAAGGTACTGGAGGGTGTGGGGCACATATGTGGTGGGAAGGCACTAGAATACTCACATCCTCATTCCCTGCTCCTGGACTGCAGTCTGCTTCCACGTGCCCCGCCCCCAAGAGCAGCCACCCATGGGCCTGGGCATGAATACGATTCAGCCCGCCCTCCTCCCACTTGAGCTTGACTGCAGAAGCATGGAGCAGGCGGCAATTTCCAGATGGGAAGCTGGCACTTCCCACCAGTGGCCTGGCCAGTGGGGTGCACGGGGGAGCCTGCCCTGGGTGTAGGCAATAAGGAGGTGCACTGTCCGTAGAGAAGGTAAAAGCAATCACAAAACTGCCTGACGGTCGTTCAGCAATTCTAAATACTAGCGGTGATGAGATACTCCCCTCCCCCACCTTGGTGTTCCCCTGCTTCCTTCCGGGGCGGGAGCACCAGGCTAGGACACAGCCCCAGGGGAGAAATGCACACCCCCGGCCTCTTCCCAGCCACCTCTGCAGACTCTGCTCTACCCTCAGCTTCAGAGCCGGCAGCCAACCAGCAAGAAATGGGTATGTGTGCAAAATCCCCGCCCTAGGGATCAACCCCAGCAAGTGTAGAGGCTTCCAGCATTCTCTACAGCTGCTCTCAGCTACTGGCTAGACTTTCTCCTCCCAGGCTACGATTCAGGCGCCCTTACAGAATGATAGAATTGCAGTTGGGCCATTGGGAGGTGACCGACACCTCGTCCAGGGGTTTCCTGGGAATCCTGCCCCTGTATTTTGCTAGCCTGTGAGAGTGTGGAACTCACTACTTCCATTACAGCCGTTCCTATCTGGGCCTTGACTGTCGGGAAATTCTCCTATATTCTTGACTGGAGATTCTTTCTCCTCGGTCCTGATTCCAGCCCTCTGTGGTCCTCCATGAGGGGAGGGAACAGGGGCTAATTAAACGTGTGCCTCTCCAAGCCAGCCACTATTTCCACATTCACTCCGGTCATCCTCCCGGCTATGAGTTATTGTCGTCCCCATTTGCAGATGGGGAAACTGAAGTTGCCCAGCCAGCAGAGCACACAGTCTGACTACAAAGCCACCTCCTCACCCCCAAGCCCTAGGCTAGGTGCAGTGGGGCCTGACCATGTCCTTGGTCCTCAGGGCTGTCATCCTGGGTCCCCTCCCCTCCTGAGGACACAGCGCAGTGATGAGGGGGCACGGCTGTCTTACAGAAATCTCCTTCAGAGTGTGGATGTGCGGGGGCAGCCTCGAGATCGTCCCCTGCAGCCGGGTGGGCCACGTCTTCCGGAAGAAGCACCCGTATGTTTTCCCAGATGGAAATGCCAACACATATATAAAGTAAGTGCACATCCCAGGGGCTTCAAGGGGGCAACAGAAAGCCGAGGGTTTTCCCAGTGATGGGTTGTGGCTGTCCCATGTTCTCTGGTAAGTTTCCCGAGTGTTCTGGATGCTCTGGAGCCACACATCATTCTCCCTGGGATTCTGCCTAAGCAGGGAAGGTCGGGCTTGCCCACCCAGCTTGAGGACTAGGCCTGGGGCTGTTCCCCACTGCTGACTGCCCAGGGCTCAACAAGGCCCACATGTCCCTGGGCAGCACCGTCCTGCAGGGCTCCAGGTATTTGGGGGCATTTGGGCTGGGGGAAGAGGACGCCATTTTGCCTCTGAGTTCTGGAAGATCCACTGCTCCCACTTTCAGGCTGGGTCACCAGGGGAAAGGTCCTTGGAAGGATTTGAGGCTGGGGACGCACAAGTGGCTACAGTTCACGTGCCTGCCCCAGGGCCCTGCTGGCACCCAAGACAGGGTTCAGGCTGGGGAAGCCCTGCGACCCTGGGCTTCTTGCAGAGGGTGTTTGCACCGCCTGCAGCGGGAAGGGGTAGGGCAGGATGAAGATCCAGGGGTCTCAGTGACCCGGTGCTGCACTTACCTATTCCTGCCCTGTCCCTTTGTACACACTTCTCCTGTGATTCCTTCTAGAAATAATTCCTGTGTACCCCTCTCCCCGTGTTTATCTTTCCTCCGTCTTCCCACTTTTTCCCTTATTCTCGTGTCTTGTCATCTGACAGCCTCACTTCTCCATTTATTCTCCTTTTTCCTTTTCTGTCATTTAGTCCATTTGGGAGAGGGGGAAGCTAAGTGCCTCTTGGTGCTTTTCTTCATCTGGGGCGTCGTTTTCCTCATCCGTGTTTTTCCTTCCTCAGTTTTCACACGTATGAGCAGGTACAGGTCATGTCCTGACATGATGGTCTCAGGGCCGTCATGGGGTTGAGCAGGGGAAGAGTTAACACCTTTTGCAGGAACTTGGTGGACAGGGGTGGGGCGGTGAGAAACCCAGCGGGCACCAAAGGGAGAGCTGCCTTGGGCCCTCGGGTTTTCAGGAGGAAAAGGTGAGTGGGGACCCCTGGTGTAGGAAAGCCAAAGGGCTATGATGTGGAAGGGGGCCAGCCTAGGAATGAGGGGGCAGCCCTAGGCTCCAGAACAGGCACTGTCTTTGAGTCTGAGCCCTGGCCAGTGGGTCAGTCAGTGGTTAGAGAAAAGTGGCACAGGTGTTTCCTAAGCGGCGTGCAGTTGGCTGATGACCGGCCCAGGGGAACGCGCCAGCAAAGCGCTGGTAACTTGAGTGCACCAAGAATGGACTGCGGGTGCGTGACTCATTCTGGGTCCACCAACTTGGAAGAGCGTAACATACCCCTATATGGAATGCCTCTGCTCCAGACAGAACCAGAAGTCTGCAGGAGCATCCCCGTGTAGTGAGACCCCAAGTTCACTTCCGTGGACCTTGGCGGGAGTTGCTTCTCCGCTGCACCTGGCATCTGACTGTTTTCTGATGACCTCGGTCTTGCTCTGCGGGCTCTTCCTCGTACCTCTGCCTCCCTGTCTGCTGAATGGTGACATTCTCCGTGTCAGTTTCTCTCGCTTTTTCTGTGCCCTGTGAGGTCAGACTCAGAGCAAACTCTTGGAAAAGACTAGTGTGCTGGCCAAATGTCTGACAGACGGCTTGATTCCTTGATTCTTTATGCCTGCGCCACACTGAGCACACAGGCTCCAGGAAGCCATGTGCGATTGGCTTTCCCGCCGAAAGCTGGGACCCTACCACTTTCCCTGCAGAAAGGGGGAGCTCCTTGATCAGGGGTCTTGAGGGTAGCTGGAGGTCCTGCCTCTCTGCTCTTGGTCACTGGCATGTGTGGGTTCTCCTGGTTCTTTTCTCTTCATTCATTCATTCATTCATTCATTTTTGAGTCACATAAGTTCTATTTCTGGCATAATTTTTCTGGTGTGTACCTTTTGGGGAGGAGTTTGTCCTTCCTACTAATGTCCTGGGTCTTGGGGGAAAGGCCCCTTTGGAGAGCAGGTGGGACTTGGCTGGACTCAGCGCCCAGGGAAGAATGCTATTCCTGGGTCTTGGGGCCCCCAGCTGGGTAATGTTGTTTACATGTGCATTTTAACCGATATGTGACCCCCACCCCACCTCCCCAGGAACACCAAGAGGACGGCTGAAGTGTGGATGGATGAATACAAGCAGTACTATTATGCTGCCCGGCCATTCGCCCTGGAGAGGCCCTTTGGAAAGTAAGTGTCCTTTCAGGCTGATTCGTGCAGAGGATTGAGACGATCCCCAGCTCCTGACAGCCTGTCCACTTAGCTGGTCACCAGCCTTTGAGCCACTCCAGGACCCGGGCTGTGGCTGCTCTCCTTTGTGTCCCTTCTTGCTCCTGCCCTGTCCTGGGTGTGCAGGGCTCTCGGTAGCTCTTATGGAATGACTGACAACCTGGACCACCGCCCCAGTGAGTGAGCTGTGTTTCGCACAATGGGGCAATATTTATAGCTTTTTACAGAGAAGTAGGATGTGGGACACAACGGCCTTAGTCCCTAGAGGTCAGAGCTCCTCCGAATTCTGAGTCACCCACACGCAAACTGCCCTTCTTCTCAGAGGAGCAGTATCAGACAGGTGTCCCCTAGCACCCTGCTCTAGCTTCCTGGGAGTGGACAAGGACAGGAAAGGAATTCTGTGCCAGATGCCCTAAAGGCTATCCTGTTAGCACTCCCCAAACTCTGAGTAATGGATTTAATTGCCTCTATTTTACGGGACAGGGCACCGAGGCTTCTGCAGGTTAAGCGACTTGCCCTAATCAAATCACCTGGGGGATGAGGCTCAAACCACACCTGTCTGATCCCAAAACTATAGGGGGCAATTCTCCAGCCCAGAGCTGATAAAAGAAAAATGGGATGTTTATGTTTGTTTATGTTTGTCATTTGACTGTTTTGAGGAGCAGCCCAGTGTTGTTTTTTGGTTTTTTGGTTTTTTGGTTTTTTTGTTTTTTTGTTTTGTCACACTGCTGTCCCTCAGTCAGACTAAGGCTGGTGAGCGGATGGGTTTTGCTGCCTGCACCCCTCAGGAGGATTACATCGGACCCAGCCAAAATGGCTCGCGTCTCTGAGGTTATAAACCCATGCTGTCCCTCCAGGGCAATTGCACAGGACCTCACAGGACATTTGTCCTGAGTCCTCGAACTTCCGGTCCACTGTCTGTGGCCATGCACCTCCCCCTTCCTTACCTCCTGCCCTCCCCAGCTTGGGTTCACTCTCTTGCTTAAAGAGAAGGTTTAAAAGACATTGTCCTCAGATCTTTTGCCCTGTTGTGCATCTATCAACACCCCAGGCAAAGTTTTCTCAACCCTGGATGAACCCGACTTTGTGCCTTTCCCTCCCCTGCGCACAGGCTGCTGAAGGTTCTGGAAGGTATCAGCCGGTGCTGCTAACACACCGTGGCCATCAGACTCAGGGAGGCCCTTGGCAGACCCGTCAGTCCTGCCGCCTTTCCTGGGTACCATTCTCCCCAATCTCCATTTAAACCTCTCCTGTCTCCCCAGCCCCTGAGTTCACCCGTCACTCACAACAGATGACACCTTCTGTTTTATAGATGAAATAGATGGCTTCAACTTCCCATGACAAATGACCTGTGAACTTTGCTGTATCTGCCCCATTCTTCTCTAGTTCATCTCGAAAGACAGGTGTGCCTCCTGCCGTGTTAGCCAGCCCTCCACCTGTACTCGGGATCCACCTTTCATCTGCATTCATTCATAAGTCAACATTTATCCAGCTCCCTCCACCTGGATTCATTCTCTCCTGCCTCCTGGCTCAAGACTTCTCAAACTTTAATGTGCACACACGTCTCCTGGAGATCTTGTTAAAATGTGGTTGCATATCTAATAAACTCCCACCTGGGTGGTGCCGTGTTGCCTGTCTGAGGACCTCTCCTCGAAGAGCCAAGTTCTAGGGCAATGCTTCCTAACCTAGCTTGCATGTTGCAGTCACCTGGGGAGCTTCAAAAATGACTGCTGCCACTCCCAGAGAGTTGACCTACTCTGAGGTATGGCCTGGGCTGTAGAATTTTTAAGAGGCAGCCACCCCACCCCCACCTCCATGACTCTAATGTGCAGACAGCGTGGGAACCACTGTTCTGGGGGACTTTGTCCTCCGCGGGTCTCCACTCTTCCTCAGCCCTGATCTTTCCTCCCTACCGCATGGTTCCCATCTGCATTTAAACTGAGACAGTGTCGTAAAGCTTAAAACTTAAACCATTTAAAAAGGAAGAGAAGGAGGCGGGGAAAAACCTACAAAAACTTCTCCTCAATCCAGCATCACTCATGCCCTTACAGCCCTGTCTGCTCCTTCAGGGCCACGCGTCATGAGCTCCTGCCTGCGAGTGTTGTGGGCGGCTGTTCCCTGCTCCTCTCCTGAGTGTGATCTGAGCCCCACCCCCACCTCCTGTTCCTGAGAGCCCCCACCTGGCTCACCCTGACCCCCTTGGGCCCCGTACATCCTCTGTGTTACCCCATCGGTCTTCTCCCTCCCAGCGCCTCCGGCGTATCTCCGGCCACGGTTTCTGCACCTGCAATCTCGTGCTGCTGCCCCCACTCCCCCTTCTTGGTCCCATCTGCAGCCTCAGTTTCCTCTTTTCCACTTTGTATGTGGTCTTCCACGAGGGTCTGTCCTCTCTGTCTTCGTACTGCGCCTTCTCCAAGTACAAACTGGACATCTCCACCTGGATGCCTCCCAGGCTCCTCTAACTCAAATCCTGAAGAGAACTCGTCTCCTTCACTCTTAAGCTTGTTCCTCATCCCGCATCCCCCATCTGCATGAACACTCCTCCTTGTGTCCTGCTGCCCAAGTCAGAAATCTGGGTGTCAGCCTTGACCCTTCCCTCCCCGTCTCTTCCCATGTCCTGCAATCACCAAGTCCCGATGATCCTGCGCCCTTCACACACTGAGCGCCTGGGTCTTTGCTTGAACACTCAACATTCAGCTTTAAAAAAAAAAGTGACGTCATTCCTCTGCTCACCCTACTTTGGGTCTGGTGAGGAAATATGCTCAGTGCTAAGTACACGTCCTGGCTGTGAAAGCACCTGGTCTAGTCAGGGCCGGAAGGAGGGGAGGCTGACCCAGTCAAGGTCGGTCCTCTGTGGTCACCCAGGAAGAACAAAGTGTCCATGGAACCCAGGAGGGTGATGGCAGTGCAGCTGGGGAGAAATGGAGGGGCTTGGACCTGTCCCTTCTCTCCGTTCCACTCCCCAGTTTCCTACCTGAGAGTGTGAGCAGCTCCTGGGCTTCTGTGGCTGCCTCCCCCTGCCCGCCCCGTCTCCAGCTTTGCCCCATCAGACCAGTTCGCCACCAGTAAGATGCCCTGAAAGTGCAGACGTTGCCGCATCATGCTCTGCTAAGAGCCCATCAGTTGCCTCCCATTGCCTCAAAGTCCAGACTCCTCCCCAGTGGCCCCCAGACCCTTTACCATCCGTTTCATCATCTCTTATCCCATTTACTTCCAATCCGTCACCCCCACATGCATACATTTGTGCACACGCTGCCCCTGCCACCAGACCAATCTCCCTTTGCTATTCCCCTGCCTCTACCTGGGGCCCCTGCCTCACCCACTTTCTGGTTTGTCTCGATAGCGTCCACTTTTCCTTCCAGATACCACCTTCACCATTACCGCCTGGGCGAGCGTGGACCCAACAAGCAAGGGTGCGCCTCTGAGGGGCCCCCACAGTCCCCACATGCCCACCCCACGTCCCCACAGGGTTGTGGTTGCTTGTTTCATTACCTTTGTCAATTGCTCAAAAGCTCGCCATCCATCATTTCCCACATGGGGCACAACGCCTGGCACACAGTAGGCGCTCAATAAATGTCTGATGCATAAAGACATGACCAGGCACCAGAACCAGCCAAAGAAGATGATTCTTTGAGGGAGAGGTGGTCAGGAATGATATTTTGACTACAGAATCCAAAGAGGGATTTGTGGATAAGTAGACTCAGAGGCCTAGCAGTAAATTAGCAACAACACCCTGAATGTCCTTGTAGCCTTGTTTTTAATGAAAAGTAAAAAACACCCCCAGATCCCATTTCCAAGTAAAAGCACAAACCCTCCGTGCGTGTCATTACCACGCCATTGTGAGATATTGCTAAGTGTTTCCATAGCTGTGTCTGGAGCTCTCAAAATCTGTCTCGGGTAATTTCTCCAGTACCCTCCGGAGAGAGGTGGGTGCAGCGTGGGCAACAGCTTGTGTTTTGTGCCTCGGCCTCGGTACCTGTCTGTGACACAGCTGTGTTTTGTCTTTGTGTCTACCCCTGCCCCCATCACCCCCAGCGTCGAGAGCAGATTGGAGCTGAGGAAGAATCTTCACTGCCAGAGCTTCAAGTGGTACCTGGAGAATGTCTATCCAGAGCTCAGGTATCCGCCCTACCTCTTGCTGGCTGCAGGGCAAGGCCCTCAGCTGACTTGGTCCAGAGAAGGGACATCCCGTGGCCAACTGGATCAGGACTTTGAAGTGCGTGGAGCTCTGAGAAGACCAGTCAGCTCCCCTTCCTTCCTGAAACCAGGAGAGGAATTAAGTTAATCAGTAGCGTGAGGGATTGAGGTTGGCTAGCAGCAGTCTCGCAACGGCTGGCATTTGAGCCCCAGTTGATCCGGAGGGCGTGAGCTCGTTGACGCTGTCCTATGTCAGGCTCCTTACCCTTGTGGCTCCTGGGTCTCTCTTTGCTGGATTGTTCCTAGTGGCAGCCCCCACCCCAGCACAGGTCATGGTAATACCACCCAGGATGAAACGCCCCTGTCATCCTCAAAACCCTGCCTTGACCTCTCCAGCTGCTAGTGTTACTAAGCCAAAGAGCGGCTGGTTCTCCTCATTCCTGTGACTTTCCTCCAGAGTCCCCAATGATTCCTCCATCCAGAAGGGCACTATCCGACAGAGGCAGAAGTGCCTAGAGTCTCAAAGGCAGAGAAACACCGAGATCTACAACCTCAGGCTAAGCCCCTGTGTCAAGATCAAAGGCGAGGATGCAAAATCCCAGGTGAGCAACAGGCTGGGGATATGAGAACATGTACAGGGACTTAGCCTCTGTCATCTGCTTTTCTGTGACACCAGGGGTCCAGTTATACCCAGAGCTTAGCAACAGAGGAGAAGAAGTATGATTCCTCCTCACTCTGGGACTGAATTCACTCCACTAGTTTTCCAAATGTGTAGAGTTTCTCTGAAAGCCCTCTTTTTTAAAAAAAAAAAATTTTTTTTAATGTTTATTTATTTTTGAGACAGAGAGAGACAGCATGAACGGGGGAGGGTCAGGGAGAGAGGGAGACACAGAATCAGAAACAGGCTCCAGGCTCTGAGCCATCAGCACAGAGCCCGATGCGGGGCTTGAACTCACGAACCGTGAGATCATGACCTGAGCCAAAGTCGGACGCTTAACCGACTGAGCCACCCAGGCGCCCCAATTTTTTTTTTAATTTTTTTTTAATGTTTATTTATTTTTGAGACAGAGAGAGACAGCATGAACGGGGGAGGGTCAGGGAGAGAGGGAGACACAGAATCTGAAACAGTGAAAGACCTCTTACTGGGCAACGTCGTGCCTATAGGAAATTGCCATTAAATTAGCAGGATTTAATGAGTACGTACGTCACTGGTGTCCTACCTGCTGGCAGTAAATGTGGGCTGGGTCACGTGGTTACAGTAAAGCACATCCAGCTTTAGCCACATAGCTTCCTCCTGGCTCCCACAGAGCTGCACAATCCAGATTCTTTCTCCCTCTTTCCTTTGCCGGCTCCTACCCTCTGCTTTCATACGCTAATGGTGAGTATTCACCCAGGTTCTCAGGTCACTGTCCTTTGCTCTGTAAATGGTTTCTTAGAGATTCTATGCAAGCTTCCAGCTTTGACATCCTGTTTCATTGATTCACAAATTCTAGTTTTCATCCCGCTGGGCATTTCACTCATTTATTCACCCAGCAAACCGGCTCTTCTCAAGGTGAGGAGTGACTAGGTTGCTGGTCTCTATGGCCACACACCCCCCCCCCCCCCCGCCCCCCGCAAGGGGTCTAATGCAGGAAGCGGCAAGTAAGCAGCCCTTCTGTTGTAAACTCTGTCCTGGATGGAGCTCAGTCACCAAGGGTGGTATCTGCCATATGCATAAGGATCAGGGACGTCTTCCCAGAGGACTTGAAAATGCGCTGCATCCTGAGAGAGGAGTAGGAATAGGCCGTGTCAGGACGGGGAGAAGGGGCAGCCCAGGAAGCATGTGTGAAGGCCTGGGCTGTGGCTGGATGACACAGTGTCCGTGATTCCAGTCAACAGCTGGCTACGAGCGGCTGCTGGGCACCACGGCCACACCCCCGTCCCACACCTTCTCTGTGTGACTACCCTCTTCCAGGCTCCAGTCCTGTCCATCTGTCCTGGCTCCTCTTTTCCCCGCGTCCCCATTCCCGCAGATCCCTTCCCGTCTCTCCTCGAATACCTAGCTCTTCTTCTTCGTCCTGCATTCACTCCTTCAGCCTTCCTCAGCCTCAGCACCGTTGACGTTTGGGGCTGGATGGTTCTTTCCAGTGGGGGCTGTCCTGTGCTCTGCAGCCTGCCCACCAGATGTCCCGCACACCAGTCGTGACAATCGAACTTTCTCCAAGCTACACCAAACCCCCCTGGGGCATAAAACCACCTGGGTTGGGAACCATTGTGTTTGGTTTCGGCCACAGTCTCCGGTCTCTGTGCCTCATCCCCCAGCAGATGTGTCACCATCACACCTCTGTTCCCCATCTCAATACAGCCTTCAGTGGCTCCCCACACCGTCTGCCACAAAAGTCTATGCCTATGTTTGAGGCATCTCACCACCGGCCTCCAGCTTGCAATGACTTTTCCAAGACCCGTTTCTCTGCTCCAGCAGGACATGGGAGGGGCTACCTGAGTTAGACAGGAAAGGGGAAAGGAAGCAGGGGTATTGGTTTTGCCTTAGGTATGGCAGCCTGGCTGGGAATGACACTATTTGCTTAAGTGACTGTTTAGTAAACTGTTGCAAATAGGTGAGGCACCTGCCTCTCTTCTGACTCTGTGTGCAGGCCCTGTCCGCGGGGTTCTCAACAGCCTGAATGTTGCCATCCGCCTTTTCCAGGGACAGGAGTTGGCTTGATCTGTCTTCAGCAAAGCAGTGGCTTTTCATGTCTTCGGCTCCATAAGGACATGAAAGGAGGGGAGCCACAGGATCTCTGCGGTCTTGGGGAGGGGTTCCCCACTAGCCCAGCCCCAGTGAAAGATTTCACTGGAGGGTAATAGTACCTATTCCAGCTGACCTTCCATTGGCACAAGAAGGGGAGGAAAAGCAGTGATCTGTGGGAAACTAAGAGCGATCATAGTAACAGGCTTGGAGTGAGCCAAGAACTCTTTCTAGAAGAGAGTGCCAAGCTATCACTCCTCCCCACTTTGGAGAGAACAGTTTGTGTAGCAGCAGTGTGAATTCAGGAAAATGGAAGAAGACTCTAAGATAGACATTCAGTCTGCTTCCACGGACAACACTGAGTGCCCACAGTGTGCCAGGCGTCAGGCTGCATGCTGGATGCAGAGTGGGGCCAGGTTGCATCAGACACAACCCCCTTTGAGAGGGGGCCCACGGCCAACAGCAGGACTGGGCTGCACATCCAAGTGTTGTGAAGGTGTAAACCCACTTTGGACTGATAGAAATCTGCATAACTAATTCAGCTAGAATAATCCCCAGTTTTGTGTGTATGCATGCACACATGTGGAGCTACACGCTTGCAGGACTGACTTGGGTTACCTTTCTCTTCCTTTCAGTATGTTTCCGTCCTTCCTACGTAGGAGAGATAGTCCTGCCTTTCTGCCCACCAGCCCTTTCTGCTAATGTGCTATGACATCCCGAGCTTGTCTCCTCTGACCCTGCTTCGCCTCTTCTCCCCTCCTACATTTTATTTCTCTTCTTGTGCTGCCTCTTGGCCTGTCCCGAGGGGGGTCCCATGTGCCCCGCAGGCCCTTTCTCATGACTCAATTTAGCCCTTTCTGCAGCTGCTGCCTTCTCTGCCTGTGAGAAGCCATAGCAAGGAAGGGATACAAGAGCCCTGTTAAGGAGGTATCACTATTATCCTAATTTTGCAGCTGAAACCAGGGCCTGGAGAGATTATCCAAAGTCATAGGCTAGGAAGTGGTGATGGCGAGATTTGGAAAATCTAGCCACCATGACATAGCTCTGCTATCACTGCTGCTGTCGGAGTCATAGATGGTTCTGGAACCCTTTTATTCAAGTTCATTCGTGCGAGATGTCTGTCCCTGAGATCCCTCACAAATATAGAAAACTATAGATCAGCTCCACTCTGACAGCACAAAGCTGGTCACTTCCCACTGGAAACAAGGGTCACACCCCATGTCGGGGACTGGGGGGGGGGCGGACCAGACAGTCGGCACCTCCCCGACATTGATGGGAACTGGCAAAGTGCATGAATGGAGGCCCATGTTCCCCGGGCTCCATGCCAGGGCAGGGGGGTGGGGTACACTTAGCACAGGCTACCAGCCTGTGCCTATTTCCCTTTTCTGCCCGCCCTGGCTCTGTCCCCCGCTATGAGCTCCCTGCTGGCAAATCCACATTTGGTCGCTCCCCTCTAAATGGTTCCCTTTGGGCCTGGCTGTGTGTAGTCTGGCTTCAGTCTACCCTTGGGAGGAGAGACCTGGGGTGAGATCTCTACAGGTCCTGAAACCAAGCTCAGGCCATGCGGTAGATGATTCCAGGGTCCAGACTCCTGGAGTAAAAGAACAGCAGAGGGTGGTAACAAGAGCTTGGAGTTCTGCTTCCAGCTGGCCACACACTCTCCAGGGGTGGGTTCCCAGGCACATGGGTGTCCCCATTGTTGAAAGAAGACAACCAGACCATGGTTGTCCTCTGCCTCTGACACTGGCTCATGTCCCTGCCCCACCCCCAGCCCATCTGTCCACCCTGCCTCACCTCTCTTTCTTGGCCGGCTCGTCAACCTTGGGAACAAAATGTTTAATCTGAGAGTGTATTGAAGATGTCAGCAAGCTGATGCCTTGGGTGAAGTACACGAGAAATACATCATCAGTCTGCAGACGTGCGAAGCCCAAGAACCCTCCAGGTTAACGAGTTTCCCCCTTAACTTTATTGGATTCTCTAGAAAAATATTTGTGTGAAAGATAGAAGGAAGACAGATGCACCAACCTCGTTTACTATCCCAATTTTTCAAAAGGGAAACAAACCTAAAAACTCTTCAGTGTGTCCATCTCCCTGTGTTCCTGGCAGTTTGGGCTACTGGCTTATGAAGGACACGTGTAGACAGCTGGACACCCGGGTGGGTGAGAGAAGGTGAAACTCTTGCCCCCGCACCTGCACTCCCCTTGGCACCCAAAGTGAGTCTGCCCATGGGACGGTGGCCAGTATGTCGTCTTCCCTGTCTGATCCCACCATTCCTCCCCACGCTTTGGGAACACACCCTTGGGATCGGCCCCATCATGGCTGCCTTTCCGGCATCTCTCCTGGGAGGCGAAGCAAAGGCACTTTTCTAAAGGAAGCTCTCTGGGCCCGTCTCTTTTCCTGTTGGCTTCCTCCATTACCGTAGTCCACAGATGAAGCGCTTGCTCTGTGGTCAGCCCCATTCTGAACACATACACATGGAAACCCATCTGGTCCCTACAGTGACCCTCCACGGCATGGACCCACATTATCTTCATTCCCCGTAGAGGGGACAGAGCTGCAGAGTTCAGTATGTCGCCCACGTTCGCAGGAGTAACAAGCAAGGAGCCAGCAGTCACTCTCGGGCCCAACAGCATGACCCAACAACAGATGCACTGGCTGTGGGTTTTTAGTCACATGTATATAAAGTGTGTTCTTACAACTCAGGATGAAGGGACAGGATGGACTGGGAATAAAGAAAACACCCTAACAGTGAGTCTGGTGAAGGTCCTAATCAAAGGCAGGGAGTGTAACTCTGAGCCTCCCAGGTCACCAGGGAGAGGCTGAGGTCTGTGTCTGTGCAGCTGAAGAAGGTGTCCCCAACACGGCCAGTCAGTGCATTTGGGTGATCCTTCAGGGACCTAGGTGCATCGAGAGGTTGGCTGAACTGAAGTGTCACTTGAGCCCATGCATTCATTCCAGACACCTTGTCTGAAGGCTTCAGGGTGTGTGTGTGTGGCCTTCAGAGTGGCCTACTCAAGGCCAGCTGGTGGTTCTGGATGCTCTTGGCTCAGATCCAGTCTCACCAAAGAGGCCCCACATTTAAAGTCGACCCTGCAGTCTGCACCTGGCATTGCCCAGAGTAACCACTGACCTCTGTCCCCCTCCATAAAACCGTTCCTGCCTCCCAGGGCCACTGCGAGCATCAATAGACTATGAATGTGAAGCACCTAGAGCCAGAGTCCTTATGAATGAGCTATTTGCCCATCTAACCACAACAGAACCAGCAATGCTGCTTGGCACGTGGGGTCTCTTCTTCGTTGTTTACTGTTCCCCACGCTGAAGAGTTTTTGAACGGGGAGCTCACCACCATCAGTAACTGACGCGGGCTTCTGCGTTGATGACAACACAGCCCCTGCCTTCTCTCCACGTGTGAATGTTTCTCTCCTCACCCAACCATCGCTCCTCCCACGTGCCACAAAAGTACTGTTCACAGAGACCGCGTCAGGGCCAGGCACCGGCTGCGTGTTCCACGGGCATCATCTGGGTTGGTCATCACACGACCCTGTGAACCGTGTCCTGTTATCCCCCCATTTCACAGATGGGGTAAGCGAGGCTTAGAGAGGTTGACCAGTACTCTTAGGTCATACACGAGTAATGCCGGGCCTGCTGTCCCCAGGGACCAAGCCCTTCAGACTAGGCTGGGGTGTCTCAACTTCAGCACTGTTTGCATTAGTACCAGATAATTCTTTGTTGTGGGGACTGTCATGTGCACTGTAGGTTTTGCCAGCATCCCTGGCCCCACCTGCTAGGTGCCAGTGACACCCTCCAATTAGTCCTAGTGCTCAAAAAATGTCTCCAGACACTGCTGTATGTCCCCTGGGCAGACAGATAGGGGTGAGATCACTCTAGTCGAGAGCTGCTGCCCCAGGCTGGTTCCTTCTTGCCTCCTGGAGGTGGCCCTGGGCCATTCCAAGGTCAGCCCTGGGCCTGGACTCCGACCCATCTCATGCCTGCCTCTTTTGGACCTTGGCTCCTCAAGACATGTCTTCATCTTCTTTTTAAATGTCTATTTATTTTGAGAAAGAGAGAGAGCACGAGTCGGAGACAGGGGCAGAGGGAGGGAGAGAGAGAGAATCCTAAACAGGCTGTATGCTCAGCACAGAACCCGATGCGGGACTCGATCTCACAACAGTGAGGTCATGGCCTGGGCCGAAATCAAGAGTCAGATGCTTAACTGGACTGAGCCTCCCAGGCGCCCCCAGACATGTCCTCTTAAGAGCCCCTTTCCTCTGCTGTTCCATCCAACACAAGACATGAAATCCGGGCTGGGTGTTGCGGCCCGTGTGGTCCCAGCCCTGACAGCTGCGGCCGGATGGGCATCACCCAGAGAGAAGTCTGCTGCTCCCACCTGCCAGGCTGCTCGCTTCTCCTCATGCAGGAGCTGACTTCCAGAGACTCGCTAAGTGCAGAGTCCTTAAGGTCCAACCTCGACCACCGCTCCCCATCATCAGTTCCCCTCTTCCAGGGCAGGAGCAAAGGGGCTGGAGGGCCAGGAGTGGACCCCCCTCTCCTCAGTCCCTCAGTGGCCTATCTTTGAGGAGGCGAGGCTGCCCACACCACCTCTGAGTTACCTTCTGTAGGTGTGGCCATGTCTGTGTGCACCGGGGTGCAGGGACGGGGGGTGGTGTCTATGACTGGGCCAGACCCCCAAATGGAGCTGTCAGGAGACGGCTCAGCGCACACCGATCTAGGCCAGGCCAGCCTGAGCAACCACGGCTACCTTCCTGAATCCATTTCTGACTCCGAGGTTCATTTAATAAACCCATTCATCACCGGCCATTCTGGAAGGCTGACAGGTTGCAGAACGGGAATCGGAAAACCTCTCCTCGCTTCCTGCCCCACCTGCTCCCGTGTTCTGCTTCCCTCCCTCCTCCCTCGCAGATGTGGCTCCTCCGAGAAATCATGAGGCTGAATTATTTCAGTGCCGGTAAACACCAGCTAATGGAAAGTCCACTCAGTGTAAAGGCTTCCATACCCTGTCTGTGCATGTGCGTTCTCCCCTTGGGGGTCTTGAGGTAATCTCTTCTGAGCCCAGCCCCGGCCCCCGTGGGGGTCACCATATGCCTTCCTTCCCGAAAGGCATTAGTGGTTGGGGTGTCTCCGATGTGAAAAAAAAAAAACACCACCCCCCCTCCCACCCTCAAGCCTTCCCTAGCACTTCCAGGTTTAGAAGCCCCCGGGATACTAAAAAAGAAGAAATGCCAAGATAAGCTTTCAGAAATTGTGGTATATGTCAAGTTTTTATGTTTAATTAGTTAATGCTCTTAACACACACACACACACAAAGACAAAGTCAGTGTATTGTGGTAATCAAGATAATTACAGGATTTATTTTTAAAATGCTAATTCATGGTTTACAGCAAGCTGTGTGGGTGGTAATGGGTCAGGGGGATGGACCTTATCTTCTTTCCACATCACTGACTGTGTTTAGCCTCATTTCCCGACAATGGCAGAAATCTAAAGCTGAGGCCAGTTGTATGGTGGGCCTGGGCAGTGGTTCCCTGGCATTCCTGCCCTTGGGCCTGGGCTTCGGGCTTTTCTCTCCCCACCCTCCCCTCCTCGTACAGAATTCTCTGGACACACACCCAAGATCTGCTTCCACTTTCTAGATCACACTGAAGATGTCTGGAGCCCCAGAATCCCCCACCGAAATGGCCGAAGCCTGAACTGAGGACCTGCATGGATCTCCTGGGGGTACCCTGTGTCCCTAGCATGCTACCTAGGTCCAAGGGGGTGACCAGCGGAGCATGCATATGCAGGTGCAGGAGTTCACAGCAGGGGACAGAGCCGGGGTGGGAAGAAAAGCGGAACAGGCACAGGCTGGTAGGCCGCACTGTGTGTACCCCACGCCCCTGCCCTGGCATGGAGTCCGGGGAACGTGGGCCTCCATTCATGCACTTCCCCAGTTCCCATCAATGTCAGGGAGGCGCCTACTGTCTGGTCCGATCCCCCTCCCCAGTCCCCAACATGGGGTGTGACCCTTGTTTCCAGTGGGAAGTGACCAGCTCTGTGCTGTCAGAGTGGAGCTGATCTACAGTTTTCTATATTTGTGAGGGGTCTCAGGGACAGACACTGCCTGTGATTAAACTTGAATAGAAGGGTGCTGGAAGGAGCCGTGACTGTGGCAGCAACAGCGACAATAAACAAGCTGGAGATGGTCCAGGACCGCTGACCAGTTCGTGACTTTGGATAACCTCTGTGAGCCTTTCGTTGTCTGTAAAATGAGGATAATAATAATAATACTTATCTAGTAGGATTCCTATGAAGACTAAATTAATCTGTGGAAAGCCCCCGGAACAGTGTCTCGCACACAGTAAGTGTTCAGCAAATGCTAGTCATCGGTAACAATGTCATCATGGTTATTGTTTCACCTCTGTGCATACAGACGTCTTTCCCTTTCAGTTTACCCTGGAGGGAAGCACATGGTGTGTGTAGTATGGTGATGTTCAAGGCCGGTGGAGAATTATTGATGTGTTCCAAGGAGTACATTCCGTAACATTTATTATTTAAAAAATTAAATATATATATATATATAGGTCTAAAAATAGATGGAAGAGTATAAAGGATCCCCTGGACCCTTGCCCAGGCTCCAAGAAGTCTCAATTCACAGCCAGTCTATTTTCATCTGTATTTCCATACACTCCCCTGGTCTCAACACCAGCAATTTCAAAAGAGATGCAGGAGGGACGCCTGGGTGGCTCGGTCGGTTAAGCATCCGACTTGGGCTCAGGCCATGATCTCACAGTTGGTGGGTTCGAGCCCCACACCTGGCTGTGTGCTGACAGCTCAGAGTCTGGCGCCTGCTTCAGATTCTGTGTCTGCCCCTCCACTGCTCACACTCTGTCTCTCTCTCACACAAAAATAAGTAAACATTTAAAAAAAATTTTTTTTAATGAAAAGGGAATCCACACATAGAACCCAACCATAGAGGACAGTGGCTCCCACTGAACCGGTGGCCCCATCCAGGTATCAGGGACAGGGAAGGTTCCAGATCAGGAGAGGCAGTGGTCTGCATCCAAGGGTCTGATGGGGCAGCAGAAGGACCCAAGCTTGGGAGCGAAGAGGAGAACACAGGAAAGACGCTGAGGATGTCACTAGCTAGCAGAAGTCAGGAGAGGCGCCAAGGCTGGGGAGTGGCTGCCATCAGCTGGGGGAGGTGCAGAACAAGGAACAGATGAGCACCGGGTCAGCTTATGGGGCATATGGACCTAGAACAGGAGGCCAGCCAGCTAAGGGACGCTTTCTCCATTCTCGGGCCAAGGAGAAGTGGCTGCCAAGTGGCCTGGTCCAGAGGCTGAGGGCCAACTGCAGGGGTGCAGAGGGGAAGGAGTTCAGTCCTGATGGACTGAACCTGATGGGTTCTCTCAGCAGCTCCCCTCAAAGCATCCAACTCACCAGTCACCCTTGCTCCATGATGAGGGCAAAGGGCAGCTGGGCCACCACTTGGCAGCCTGGGAAGGACCTTGTGGAGTTTCACGTTTTCATCTCCCTGACCTAAGAAACAGGAGTGGCTTGGGCTTCTTCAGCACTTAGCTGCTCTCTGATCTCTGGCATTGCATGGAATAAGTGAGGCATGTTCCTTGTAAGGACTCTCCCAGAATGCCCCTTTCCTCTCCCCACCCTCCTTGTCCTTTCGCCTTTTCAGCTCCCCTCCCTGTAGGAACTCTGTGCTAAGCCATCTCCTCCTGGAGTGCTGGAGTTCACACCCCTGCTGTGATGATGTTCTGTCTCCTGACTCCCTCTGCCCTTCCGCTCCCTCCCGCGGCACACTCCCTGTTCCCTTTGTCCTGCCGTGTGCCTCTTATCAGAACACTCAGGCTTTCAGGGCACCGATTTGGCCTCCCTGCCAGGTCTGCTCACGGTGTCAAGTGTGGGGAACAGACCTGGATCTGACAGAGAAACTGCTGACCACACAGCTGGGCTGCAGTGCTGTTCAGGCTTCGCCACCTCAAGCCCAGAGTTGTTCCGCACCTCCCAGAGGTGGCCTGCATGCCCAGGCCAGTCCCCTTCACAGGTGTGGGGATGGAGAGTTCAGTGGGGCTGTGACCTGCGAGCCTCTGGCTGTTGAGTCCCATTGTTCAAGGTGACTTTGTTGACCATCTGTTCCTGCTGGGACCCCCAGTGCTTTATACCACCAGGCTTCACTAATTATCACACATAGTCCCGGGAGTGCCCCACCAGGCTTCCGAGGATCCTGATGTGAACCTTCTGGCCTCTTCTCCTCCAGATATGGGCCTTCACATACACCCAGCAGATCCTCCAGGAGGAGCTGTGCCTGTCCGTCGTCACCATCTTCCCTGGAGCCCCGGTGGTTCTTGTCCTCTGCAAGAATGGAGATGACAGACAGGTAAGTGCTCAGTGGGTACACAGGGGCGTGGCCACCTGCAGCTTCCGGACTGCCTGAGTAAGGTCAGAGGCTCATGTGCAAGACAAGAGAGAAACTGTAGAAGAGGAGGGGTTGATCAGAAAGAGACCCTCCTGGTTAGGAGAGGTGGTCAGATTGCCCCTGAATGCCTGTGGACTTCAGCAGACCACAGTGTACACGTGCATCTTGTACCCTCCTGCGTAGCTCTGATGCCCACCTGGCACCCCGGAGCCGGAGAGCACTGGGGCAAAGCCTTCAGGGCCACAGGGATGAGCAGTGCTTTAACTTTGCCTTCAGAAGCCTTGTGCTCTGGCAGGATGTCCACCAAGATTCGTAGCACTCTGGATGTGCCATGTGCCCAGCTGACCCCAAGTTGTTAACCCCACACAGTTTCCTGCCAACTGGGTACTGGCATTAGAGAGACAGAGATTCCAATGCCCTTTTATGACTCATTGGCTGTGTGACCCACAGCAGGTTACTGGACCTCTCTGAGCTTTGGTTTCTTCCTCTGTGAAGTTAGTTGATGATGCTCCCCCCATGGGGCAGCTGTTTAGAGCGATGAACTGAAGTGGTCCATGGTGCCTGCTCAGTGGTGGTTCCCCAAAACGTGTCCATCCCCCCCACTTGTTGGGTAAGAGGAGGTCTGGGGAGCAGAGGCATGAGCTCCCCTCTCTGCCTGGGCCCTTCATGTGCTGGAGCGCTTTGGAGGAGCACAGGTTCGTGGCATCAGGTGCTGCCCAGAAGCCTCTCTGCCCTCCTGCACCCCATCCACCAGCTCACTCCCACATCTTCCTGCCGTGCAGACACTGAGGGCACATCATCTCTCTGGGTGCTCCTCTGACTAACGTGCTTCATGTTTTCTGGCTGTGGCTTAGAAAGTTACTGCCTTCTAATGAGTTTTCCTAGCAAACATATTGATTTTGCTTTTACTTTTTTATCTGGAGGGGAAAAAACAAACAAACAAACAAACAAAACCAGAAAAACCAACAGTACCTGGCAAAGCAATTAGTTGCAGTTTTATTCCTCCGTGAGACCATGAAGTCAAGTCTCTGGGTGACCCCAGCCGTGCGGTGTAAACACAGCTGATTGTTCTGGAGCTGCTGATGTTGTCGATAGGACCTGGGGCCTTAGCCAGAGAATCCCGGTTCACTCTCTCTCCTCTCCGTCTTCTCAGCAGTGGACCAAGACTGGTTCCCGCATCGAGCACATAGCATCCCACCTCTGCCTAGACACGGACATGTTTGGTGATGGCTCTGAGAATGGCAGGGAAATCGTTGTCAACCCATGTGAGTCGTCACTTATGAGCCAGCACTGGGACCTGGTGAGCTCTTGAGGACCCCGTGCCTGAGCCAGCGGGGCCGTGGGTGACGTTTCCCAGATGAGAAGCAGACCAGAAATCAGGCCACCAGCAGCTCCCAACTACTGTAGTAGATGCCCTGCATGGGGAGGTAGAGAAGAGCCCCTGGACAGGAGCAGGTGTCTCAGAGAGGATGCAGGAAAGGATTGTAAGCCACATGGGGCTCAGAGACAGATTTCACGTGCTCTCCGTGCTGCTGAGTTCCAGTCCTGGCCCAGTCTTCACCTCGCTGGAATCTGGCGACCAAGATGTAACGGGAAGTGTTTATGTTGTTCCCTTTCCTACAAAGGAAGCCAGAGAGAAAAGCCTTTTTTTGTCACTGGACCAGGACTAAATTGAGAGATGAAGAATGGAGGTTGTTTTCAAAACAAATAAAGGAACCTTAGATGTTTTCTCTGTGCATCTATTTGTTTCTACTTATGTAAGCTCTGGGCTAAGCTAAGTTCTTCATTCAGAGGGGACACGCGGCGGGGCGGAGGCTGCAGGGTCTTTGGGCAGAGCAGAACTTTGGGTACTTGCAGGGTCTTGCAGGGTCTTTGGGCAAAGAGAACAGGTCCATGAGAGACTCATGCTCCTATCCTGGGCTGCCACCAACAGCCTGTGTGACCATGAAAGATACACAGGGGCACCTGGGTGGCTCAGTCGGTTAAGCATCCAACTCTTGGTTTCAGCTCAGGTGATGATCTCACGGTTCGTGAGTTTGAGCCCTGGTTCAGTCTGGGTGCTGGTAGTGTGGAGTCGTCTTGACAGTCTCTCTCTCCCTCTCTCTCTGCCCCTCCCCTGCTCGCTCACTCGCTTTTAAAATAAGCAAGCTTAAAAAAAATTTTTTAATTAAAAAATCACATACACACAACTGCTCTGCTGCTTCATTTCCCAACATTTCAAGTAGGGGAACAGGAGCAGATCCGTGGTTCTTACCCAGGGATATGTTCTCTCATCCGGACAAATCATGTCTATTTAGGGACTCAGATTCCAGCTGTGGAGATCCTGCTTTGGGAGGTCCAGGTGGGGTCCAGGCTCCTCAGGTGATTTGGATTCTCCTCCCTGGTTGGGACCACTGCCCTAGATGTTGCTCTGGGCCCTCCTGGCTTTATAGTCTATAGCCACTAGCATATGACTTTCTTACTCTAATAAATCCCCAATGTGCCCTAGGAATTGGGTACTATGTTTGTCCGTGCTTATCTTTTTAATGTTTATTTATTTATTTTGAGACACAGAGAGAGAGAGCACAAGCAGGGGAGGTGCACAGAGAGAGGGGGAGAGAGAGAGGGGGAGAGAGAGGGGAAGAGAGAGAGAGAGAGAGAGAAGCCCAAGAGGCTTCATGCTGTCAGCATAGAGCCCAGTGCAGACCCCAAACCCATGAATTATGAGATCATGACCTGAGCCCAAATCAAGAGTCAGATGCTCAACTGATTGAGCCAAAGATGCACCTTTGTTCATGCTTATTAACTAGGGTTTAAGAAAAGAACCAATGCATATTGTCTAAAAGTTCCCAAAATAGGGGCGCCTGGGTGACTCAGTCGGTTAAGTGTCCAGCTCTGGCTCAGGTCATGATCACAGTTTGTGGGTTTGAGCCCCGCGTCAGGCTCTGCACCGACAGCTCGGAGCCTGGAGCCTGCTTCAGATTCTGTGTCTCCCTCTCTCTCTGCCCCTCCACTGCCTGTGCTCTGTCTCTCAAAAATAAACTTAAAAAAAAAAAAAAGAAGTTCCCAAAATAGTCCCATACATTTTCTGCCAAGGTCAGTCCACCACAAGCTGTTTAGTAATGGTCTTATTTATCTATTGCTAAATGACAAATTACCCCCAAAACCTGGCAGCTTAAAGCAACGCACATTTGTTATCGAACAGTTTCTGTGGATCAAGAATCTAGGCTCAGCTTCACAGGGTCCCCTGCTTCAGAGTGACTGGAAATGCTACAGTCAAGGTGTTTTCCAGGGCTCTGGTCATCTCAGGGTTCAAACAGGAGGATCTGTTCCAGGGCTCACTCACTGACTGTTGGCAGGATTTGGTTCTCCAGGCCTGTTGGCCATAAGCCGCCCTCAGTCCTTGCCATACAGTCCTTGCCTCAGTCCTTGCCTCTTCAACATACCAGTTCACTAAGCACACCCACGAGTCGAAGGTGCCAGCAAGATGAAGTCAAGGTCCTCTAGAACCTAATCTCACGAGTGACCATCTGTCACTTTTGCCACATTCTGTGTGATAGAAACCAGTCACTAGTTTCAGCCCACACTTATGGGGAGGGAATTACACAAGAAAGCTGATGCCAGGAGGGGGGATCATTGGGGGCCATTTTCGCTTCTGGCTGCCACAGGAACTGTGCCCTAAACAGGTGTCTGTCTCCCCTTCATCCAGAGAGCCTTCAGTGAGGGCCATGGTTCAAGCTCATCATTGCTGAGGACTACTGCAGGTAGAGGAAGTCAAGGACTGAGTGTACATACCCAGAATCTCTTCCGGGGGTTGTATCAATTCATACAATGCCCCTCTTACCTTCTTTAGTTATGGTTAGGCTCTTTTGTGGTACTTTCATTCCCCACTATGAAAAGGAGAGGAGGCCATGGGATAGATAAAGCCGCCTATTGAAGAAGATACTCTGATGACTCCTCGAGCTGTGTCCGCAGGATTTAAACCAGCCTTGCAGAGAAGGAAAGGTCAGATAGGTTCACCAGTACCCTCTCCCCTGAGTAGGGGAAGCAGGCCCTGCACTAAAATAACTCAAGGAGCCAACGTCCTCACCTATTGTTGGTCTCTCTATATATCTGTACCTGACCTTGAGTTCCCTGGTGGCAGGAAAGGTCTTTCTTGCCTTATCCCCACCACTGGGCTGGGCACATCAAGCTCTCAGTGAATGCTTTCCTAAATGGATGATTGGAAAAACTCCTCCTTGTCCAAGGTAAAGTAACTTATATTTTACTACTCCCATAAAGTCACAGAGTGTAGGTGGCTCTCAGTCCCTCTTGAACACCCAAGGAAACGGAGAAACAAGAATGAGGCCTTTGCCCCAGGGGGACAAACATTTTTTGCTGATGGTGATAAAGCCAAAACAAGAGTAATTTGTGATTTGAAGGCAGAAATAACAAGAGTTCCGGGGCACCTGGGTGGCTCAGTTAAGTGTCTGACTCTTGATTTCTGCTCAGGTCATGATCTCATGTTTCATGAGTTCAAGCTCCACATTGGGCTCTGCTCTGGCAGCACAGAGCCTGTTTGGGATTCTTTCTCTCCCTCTCTCTTTGCCCCTCCCTCCCTTGCTTGCTCACACATGCTCTCTCTCTCTCAAAATAAACATTTTTAAAAATTAAAAAAAAAAGAGATAACAACAGTTCCACACCTCCACCAACTGAGGACAAAGCTGATGATGCCCTGATGGGACAGTGACCTGCCCTGGGATGCCTCGACCTGCAGTTGCACAGCAGAGTGAGTGTGGCCAAGTTTTGCCTGGCAGGCAGGTCTTTCAGTGAATGCTGAGTCACAGTCCTTAGTCAACTCTGATCTTTGAGTCCAAGTGCCAAATTTCAGTATCCTGGAAAGGCTCACTCCGAAGGCCACCAGTAGTCGTTGGTGAAAGTAAAAGTGGGTCAAATGACATCAGCCTATGAAAAAAGAAAGGACCTACACTCTTCACATTTTAAGGGCTCACAAGATTGAGACCACCAACCAAGCTTGGAGTCACTACCCTGGAGCAGTCTCACCACAAGGCCAGGTGAGGAGGTGTCAGAAGCCTCCTGTCCTGGGATCACATCTGACTAGTGGGCTCAGATACAAACAATAAGGATTCCTAAGTATCTTAGGGGTGTGGTGCGCAAATTAAGTGGAAAGGAATTTATACATATATATATATGTATATATATATATATATATATATATATATATACTGGAAAGAAGAGAGTCAGGGGCTCCAGGCACTGCCAAGTGTATGGATTAGAGTTGGAGGGTTGATGAAATTGAGTGAATGGGCAGAAATGGGAGGTTTTGAGTAACTCTAGGAGTAGCATAGGTGGCCAAGTCAGGTGCCATATTGAATCTGATCCTTTCTCTCTTGCCAGTTTGTTTCCTTATGTGCTGTGTAAATCCTCTGTGTGAGCTCATCTTCAGCAGGAGTCATTTTCTCTGCACACCTCAGGTGTCCAGGCTGTGGAGGCATGCCTCGGGGAAGGTTCAAGTTTGCCTCTGTTGGGTCCCATTGACTTTAAACCATTTGGTACATTGATTTCTCCTCTGATTGTGGTTTCCACTCTGTGGAAGCGATGGGAATTTGGACCCTGCATCTACACTTAGCACAAGGTTGGTTTTCCATCTTTTGCAAATTATCATTTCTCTGTACAAATTATTGGCCTGCTGCCATGCCATCACCATTCACCCAGCTGGTGGGTGGGGACTGTTTAGCCCTTTTAAGGAACCAACTATATGTACGGTCTTGTTTCTGATCCCAGCCACCCGGGTGTCCACAGTCTTCACATCGGCCTCTTGGGTGTTCGAACTCTAGCCATCTGGATTCAATTCCCCTATCAGCTCACACTCATCACTCCAGCTTTGAGTTCACACTCATTTTTGGAATCTAGGATTCCCCCTTCCATTCAAGTGCAGCTATGGTTTCAAATTGTTTTATTTTATTTCATACAATATTTACATGTGTGGTGGAGAGGGGGCTTCCCAAATGACCTCAGACCAAAATTCCTTAGTATTATGATTAGCTGTCACCGCTGTCTTTCCCACTGACTGCGGGACCATATCTTAGTGTAGACACTCAATAAATTTCTGTGAATGAGTGAGAGAATAAGCTTGTGATTCTTTAGTACCACTTTCTAATTACCTCCTGGCTATAGCTATCAGACATTAGAGTTTTAAAAAGACAGCAAAGACAGAAACGGAGGACCAAGAAGACAAATTTATAACAATGAAATCTTGTTATAATACCCATAGATTTAGGGATCATGCATATTTTACTTCATAATGACAGAGTTTAATACTGAAAGTGCTAACTGGAAAGAACTATCAGTAATGGAAATCTTTAATACTGCAATAGAGTCCAGCAAGGAGAATCTGTTCTCATAAACTCTGGGGGATGGTGACAGAAGAGGACATGGCCACACTTGCACTGCATCTGCAGGAATCTCAGGCATATTCCCCGGCATCTGGCAACGTGAGTCCTGGTTGGCCTTCGAGAGGAGGCTTACCTTTTACCTGTGGTCTATATGGTTTACCTATACTAGATTGAAGTCCCCTCCCTGCCCCCCAACTCCACGCACTAAGCCGCTGCCCACTGTGCCTCTGAAGAGACTGTGCCCTAACCTGTCTCTTCCCTTGACTTGTGCCAACAGCTGGGCACATCTGGCTCACAGAGGAGAGAGTGCAGGTTGGAGGGTGACGTGAGAGGTCGAGCAGCTGTGTGAACGTGGAGACCTCTGGGACATTACAGGTGATGATGGGAGCCTCTTCTCTCCAACACGCAGAGCCAACCTCCCGGGCTCCCTGGTGGTCCAAGGTCTCAGGCATCCTAACTCGGATTAACACACCCCGAAGCTCCGAGCGCTTTTCCATTTGCCATGGAGCCGACTAATTTAATGAAGCCGTCACAGTGCAAACCTCAGGGCATATTGGAAAAGGACTGGAGCACGACATTATTTCACAGCAGTAGATTTGCATCATTTTCATTTCACAGCTTTCCAATGGGAAATAATAAAACAGAATTACAAACATAATGAAGGAAGAAAGGAGGGGAAAAAAAAAAAACCAAAACCTTGGGTGAGAGACACATCCTCTGTGCTGCACCAGGGCTGGTTACGTTATTCATTTGAGCCAGTAAATATTATCTGGCTTTGCTTTGCAGAAAGGAGCGGCCCAGGATGCCTCCACCTGCTGCTGAAGATAACAGTCTGCAATAACTCACTGTCCAGCACAGCGAGGAGCTGTGTGCATCCCCTGCGGAAGGCTCACCGCATGGCCTTCTGAGAAATTGCAGCCTCTGAGGGCACATCCCCCCTGGGCCGGCCGCGGTGCCGGGATGAAGGGTGTGCCATCCATGATGGTGGGATTGGGGGGGGGGATGCACTGTGCCTCCCTCCCCTCCAGAAGACCGCTTCCCGGCAGGGGTGCCCGGATCCCTAGGACGGAGCATGCGAGTCCCTGCCCCCTCCATTTCTGCAGGGTGCTCCCTGGGCGTAACAAGGTGCGCTGACAGCCAGAAGCTATATAGGAGACAACAGAGAGGACACGATCTGTTCCCAAACTGTTCCCATTCATCGCACTGCGGTGTGAGATCAAGGGAGGCAGCCGGCTCCAGCTCCACTGGGCCTTTTATTCTTTTCTGCCGGCCTGTCCTTCAACTTGAGGAGATGCCCCGGGGCCTGTCCCCACAGCAGGGAGACCGAATCCCTCCACCCTCCACCCTTCGCCCAAACCCAGTTCCTCCCCTGCCTTTTACTGAAAATAACTTTTCTCCTCTGTGAACGCAGGAGTTTGAGGCCACTTGGAATGAGCTGCTTCTTCCCTCTTAGCCTCCTTTGAGGCCAAGCCTCACCTGTGCCTTGGGCCTCCTCTAACCTTCCTGCTCCTACAGGTATGCCGCCCCGTCACCCAACCCTTCCCCATTAACTGAATAGTATCTCAATTTCTCCCACCCTGACTTCTAGAAAAAAAAGCCTTCCCTTGAGCCCCGTTCTACTTTTTCTTTGACCAACATGCTCCTCTAAAGCACAGTAGTTAATCCCGTGGACTCGGGTCAGATAATGTAGGTTCAGATCCTCCAGTAACTGGCTGTGTGACTAGGGACACATTACCTAACTTCTCTGAGCTCAATTTCTGACTCTGTCAATGGGGCGATAGTCACAGCTATCTCATAATGTTGGTGCGAGATTAAATGAAATGTGGAGTTCTCAGCACAGAGCCAGGAACATATGTCTTCGAAAATGTCTGTCGTCATTATAATTTTATTGTGAGGATTGAACATCAGTGTCCAGAGCAGAGGACAGGGCTCTGGAGTGTTGAAGGCTGACCCTGATCCAGAGGTCACTTAGAGGTCAGGCTGGGTCTGAGGCCCCCAGGGTCACGGAGAACCTGATCCCCAGCAACACTGCTCTTCGGTTGGGAATTGGTGACGAGCCCGGGAGGAGGAAGAAGCAGAGAAGAGCAGCGAGGGTGAGCGGTCCCTGTCGCCAGTCTTGGCCCCTCCTTGCCTGCAGTTCATTGCCATTTTGCCCACTTGGGTGTTTCCTCGGCCCTTGTGTTCATTCCCCACCTGCACACAGATCGGGTCTGTCACCTGTGTGCTACCCCCGGTGTGCCACGGTCCGTGCTGAGCCCTGTGGGGAAGCCACACTGTCAGCGGTGTCACAGTCCAGGAGAACAGAGCACAAGCACAGGAGGAACAGAGGTTGGCAGAGCAAGTCTGGCCTGGCCCGCACCCCCAGAAGCTCCGCCCTCTCTCTCAGAGACAGTCCCACCACACCCCACACCCCAGGAAGTATCTTAGCTCTGCTTCCTACGCTCAGCTCTCGTACCTGAATCCTGCCTCTCTTCAACTCACCAGCCTGGCACCTGCATGATTTTCAGGTTTGGAGGTACCCCCGGATGCTGTGAGAACACTGCGTCCAGCACCCCGTGCCCTGGGCTTCTGCCTGCCTTCCGGTGGGGTCCCTTGCTCAGGGGCTGGGGGCCGGTCTCTCACCAAATGGAGGGCAGGAGTTCTAGATCCACTGATGGATTGGTGGTTTTAAAGGACACTCGGGCTTGAGCCAGGAGATAGGATGTTAAGGACCCAAAGCAGTTCAGACAGAGTTCAGAAAGGAAGTTCAAAAAGAGAATTCTGGAGGTTCCAAGGAAGAAAAGACCCCATGTGAGATGAACTTAAAGCATAAGTGAGGTTTTGAAAAGCTGGAGATGGGGACACGTCCTAGGCAACAGCAGCCTGAACAGAGACACAGAAGCAGGAAAGGACAGGCCTTTTTCAGGGAATGTGGAGCGTGGCATAGAAGACATGGAAAGAGTGTGGGTCAGAGAGAGGGACCGACGGGAGGTAGCTGTGAGCCACTGAAGGTGTTGGAGGAAGTGAGTGATACTGACCCATGTGTAAGAGGAGAGAGATGGATTAAGTAGCAGGAAGTAAGGTGCTTCAAAGATGAGATTCTGTGACAAGGGACCTATTAGAGACTCCAGAAATAGTCCAAGAGAGATTATGAGGCCTAAACCATGTCACCGTCCGTCAGAGTGGAAGACAGATGATGATCCTGAGCGATTGTGGTGGCAGACAAAGAGGAGAGGAGAAGGTGACAAGAGCAGGTGGAACAAGGTGGGAGAATGGCCTTAATGCCGAGAGGATCTTGCTCTGCCTGCAGAGAAGATGCCTGCATCGTCCCATATTTAATTGTTCCATTTGAGTATCTGATAACCGGGCTTAATTAGTCAATCATAAAACATTTTAGACACACAAAAGAATAGTAGCATAGCAACCAGTTACACAGCACTTAACTCTGTGCTCAGCATTGTTCTGAGAGCTTTCAAGATTTGAACTTCGTCAATCCTCGCACAAGTAACAGCTATGTGGTAACAGTACTACGATCTCTGTCTTACGAACGAGTAACTTAGGGGCCAAGATGGTTCAGTGATTCACCCAAAGTCATTCACCTGGTAGTAAAAGTAAGCTTCAGGTCCAAGAAGTCCGTGGCCAGAGCTCCGGGTTCATAGTCACCAGGCTCTGCTGCTCCTCACATTAAGGATAAAATAACAAATTTTACGGGGCACCCGGGTGGCTCCGTCAGTTACACGTCTGACTCTTGATCTCGGCTCAGGTCATGATCTCGCAGTTTGTGAGATAGAGCCCCATATTGGTTGGGTCTGTGCTGAGCGAGGAGCCTGCTTGGGTCTCTCTCTCTCTCTCTCTCTCTCTCTCTCTCCATCTCTCTCTCTCGGCCCCTCCCCTGCTTACCCCCCCAAAACAAATAAATACATTTTTAAAAATAATAAAAACTCTGTGTTCCTACCAGAAAGAAAATGATACAGTGAAATCCCCCCTGCAAACTCCCTCATGGGTGGAGTTTTACGCTAAGTGGTTCTGCCTGTTTAACACCTGGCTAGCCGTACTGACCTCAGATTCATTTACTCATCAACCATTTGTTAGGTAAAGAAGGGAGAAAGGAATTAGCATTTAGTGAGCTATTACTGTGTGTCAAATATACGCCTATGTGCTCTGCATTCACTGTGAATGCTATTAGCAGTTTGCCGAGGCAGGTGTTGTCCTCATGATTTCACAGATGAGACACTTGAGTCTCAGAAAAGTTAAATAACTGGTCAATGTTGCCCAACCTATTTTTTTTAATGTTTATTTATTTTTGAGAGACAGAGAGACAACAGAGCACAAACAGGGGAGGAGCAGAGAGAGAGAGGGAGACACAGAATATGAAGCAGGCTCTAGGCTCTGAGCTGTCAGCACAGACCCCAACGCGGGGCTCAAACTCACGAACCGCAAGATCATGACCTGAGCCGAAGTCGGACGCTTAACTGACTGAGCCACCCAGGCGCCCAAGGTTGCCCAACATATAAGTGGTAGAGCTGCCTACCTCTTCTCGGTGAACATGCTGCCTCGCAAAGTACATGGCAGTCAGCCCCCCAAATGTATATGGAGATCACCAAGTATAGATATTTACTAGGCACCTGTTCCATGGCAGGAACTATTTCAGGAGCTGGCCACCAGTCCTTGCCTTCGAGGACAAGTGGAGAGAAGCAGGTTTTATTTTAGAGAGAGTTAGGACAGGGGGAGGATGTGCTCTTGGCCATAACAGAGGTCACTGGCGTACAAGGGGCACCAAGGTGGGGGCGGGGGAATGGAAAAGCTTCCCAGAAGACAGGATGGCTGAGTCATAAGGCTGATAGGACAAGAGGCAAGGGGGCGTAGTCCGAGCCCCAGAAACCCACTTTTGCTTCTCCACGCTGTCTTCTAGTACCTGGCTCAACCCTGACTATAAAAAATGATGCATTAACTTTATGAACTTCTGACAATTTGTTTTGAGGTTGGGGAAGAACATGGGGTTGAAGGAAGGCTGAGTCATCTGCTAGGAAACCCCTTCCAGCCCTCCCAGCACAAGGGGGACACCTGTGTCCCCATGGAAACCTCGTGTCCTCATGGAACACCTTCTGTCAGCCTATGCTCCCATGTTCCCACAGTGCCCTCTGCAAAGCTGACTTAGCACTCCAGGCATGAACTGTACCTCCTGTTTACGTGTCTGCCCTTGCACTTCTGTTTCTTTGTAAGCCCCTCCGAGGATGGGGCCCACACTGCATCTACCAGGGTCTGCTCTCCGAGGGTGCTTGCTGAACCGAACTGCCCTGAGCAGACCAAACCAGATTTTCCAGATGAAGCCACTTTGTTTGCTCCTGTGTCTAGTCAGCCAGCCGGGATCACATTCACCTTTATGTCCAGAACAGGCCCTGGTAACTTGGACAGCACGAATAGGCCACAGTTCATCCTAACCACCAAGAATTCTTTCTGTTGGATCGTGAAGCACATGAAAACCTCTCAAACCTGGCCTCTGTTGAGGGATACTTGGTGCTTCTGTCCTGCTGCCCTGGGGAATCGACAACACAAATTTAACAGGAACCAAGAGCATTCAGACTGGCCCATCTGCGAATGGCAGGGCTGTGGGCTAAGCATCCAGAGGGATGACCACTGACCGCCCTGGCCTGCTGAAATTGGCTTTGGGACTTCCCGACCAAGTTGGCTTCAGGGTAACAGCCTACCTGTGAAGTGGGGCCTAGGGAGGGGAACCCATAAGAAGGCGAGGTGAGCCCTAGCAAAGATATTCAAACCACAGAACATCGTTCACACTCCAGAACCAGAAGCTCCAGGGTGGGAACACGTCTTGAAGACTAGGTACGTGCATCTGATGGGAATCCAGTGTGGACAGATGGGAATTCTCTTTGTTATAAAACAAAGTCATTCCGTGGAGAACGGGTTTGCTTAGCTCTGTTCTTCTCTATACATCCTTTCTCATTGCGGCAGTACAGCTGAAATGGCCTGAATTCTGTATATCTTGGCTAGGATGAAAGAAAAGTCCAGACTACTGAGCATGAACAGAACTTTGAAAGAGTGTTTTCAGTCCAACTCCAGCTTCTTGGCAAACCTCTACCTAAATCATAGCGGCCACTTGCTTCCATTTCCAAATGTCTTTAGAAATTGCTCTTAATGGGCTCACATCAGTACTTAGCAGGTGCTTCCTCCATGCAGGTAGCCAGGTCTACTGAGGCTGCAGGGAACTAAAACACCCACACACTGCCCATAACTGCCCTGCAAGGAAGGCGTTGTTTTCCTCACCTACACGGCAGGACACCGTGTTTCAGAGCAGTGCAGTAACTTGTCCAAGGATGCACAGTGTGAGCACTGATGGCCAGCACAGCAGGGCTGAAACCCACTTCTTTCAGCTCCAGATCCCAGGCCCTTTCCTGTTCTTTTCCCTTTTTTCCCCAAGAAAATTTACCTTTTGAGAATCTAGTCAAGAAAAACACGAGAACAATGTTATGCGTCGTGTAACTAAGAAGTTCAAAATGTAACACATTTTATTTTTTAAATTTTTTTGTTTACTTATTTATTTTGAGAGAGAGAGAGAAACAAAGAGAGAGAGGGAGAGAGAGAGAATCCTAAGCAGGCTCTGCACTGTCAGAGCAGAGTCGGACACGGGGCTTGATCCAATGAGCTGTGAGATCATGACCTGAGCCAAAATCAAGAGTCAGACGCTTAACCAACTGAGCCACCCAGGAGCCCCAAAATGTAACACATTTTAAAATTTGTCTTTTCACAATGAAAAAAGCTGAGGTTTTTGAACTGATAAAGGCAATGCCAGTCGGATTGCAAGAAAAAAGAGATCCAGGACACTAAGGGCTATACCAGTTATCTTTGTCTTGTTAAAAAACTCAAACTTGCATTTAATTACTTTTATCAAAGTAATACTTGTTTGAAGTAATGTTTACATACAGAAATCTCCTATTCCAAATATACTCCCTTTCCCCAGAGGTAACCATCCTTCACGCTTGTAGGGCTTTCCCCTGGCATTTACCTCGATAATTGAATATTATACAGCTGTTTCTTGAAATATCAATTTTAGACATTATCTATTGACTTTGTGCCTTGGGAGATAAGGACTTAGTTTTTCTACACCACTGCCCACATTTCTCTCCTTTTATCCTGGTGACATATTTATAAAATAAATTTTGGCAAAATCAATAATCACTTATACACTGAGCCAAATGGTGAATTACAACCAACCTCCTTTCTCATACAATCTTTTGTTTTTCCCTGAATTAACAATTGCTTCACCGTTTTCATTTCCCTGATTTTCTGTGACTCTCTCACTCTTTTCTCCAAATTCTCCCATGTGACATACTTGCCATGATCTCAAACAAATCCTTATTCCCTTTTTTTTTCCTTCCTTAAGAATTCACTCAAGAGGCTCTCTGTTCAAATGCCCCAATGTCACTGGTTGCTTTCTCTGCAGGCTGCATAACAGACACCCTGGGGATTCTGTTCTCCAATCTCTAATTTTGGTTCACTTCTTTCTTGGATCATAGATCTTATTTCTTGATTTCCTTTCTTTCTTTCTTTTTTTTCTAGATAGCATCCTAGAGTACCTTCCTAAGAATGAGAGGTAAGCTTTTTGAATTTGCATCTGTAAAGGTAAAATTCTTGAATGGTAAAAATGTCTTTATTCTACTTCACATTGGCTCTCTACTTGGGTTGTGTATAAAATTCTAAGGTGAAAGTCATTTGTTTCAGGATTCTGAAGGCAATGCTCTCAAGAACTGTGAAGAGTCTGAGGTTTTGCCCTACTTGCAAGCTGACAAGTTGGCCCACCAGCTGGTAAAAGACACAAGACCCCTGGGTCAGAGCTAAAGGAGAGTTTATTACTCACAGTAATGGGAGAAGGCAGAATATCAGCATTTTTTTTTGACACTGGTTCTCCTAACCCCAGTTCTCACAGGTGGCAGAGACAGGGCCAAGTGACACCTACCCACACACAGTGGGTTGTGTTACCACAGATGAACCCTGAGCTTCGGGAAACTAAATCTTTTATAATGGGCATTTTTGCTCTGGAGGGAAACACTATTGCTGCCTTCAAAAACTGTTCACTATACAAATGTGCTTGAAAAGATAGTCCCAAACAAGGGGCCGTCAGTGCCACTCTCACAAGATATCCAGAAATGCAAAAGACACAAGGTAAATCATCTGCCAAAAATTGCTTCCTTGCCTTCAAGCTTCCACTACACTCTTGAGCTTCCTCTGATACCAGTGCAATCGTTTTCTTTCATTTGTTGCCCTTTCCCCCGCCCCCCCCCCCCCTCTGCAAGGCTTTGGGCCATTTCCTTATACCTGGTCTTCTGATTATTTCCTAATGTCAATTTGGAGATTCTATATCCTACATTTCTAGGGATTTTTCTTGTACTATTTCTTTGGTTATTCAGTGGTTTCTTTCTCCCTCAAGCTCCCTTATGGAATTCCCTAGTTTCCCTTCGATTTGTTTGTTTGCTTTGTTCTCTTTCAGTTTGGAAGATGTCCTCAAATTTCCTATTAACTGTGGATGTACGGGCATATTAAACAATGAGACATTCTGTGTTCATGGATAGGGTATGCCACCTGGTGAGCTGAACTATGGCGTGATCAAAAGTGACCTTGCGGTTTCATTGTGGGGGGATCCCAATGGTCAATATTAGTAGGTGTTTTCTCTTGGTTCCCCTAGTTTCTCCAAAGGACAATCTAATGTCAGGCTTGGGTTTCCAGACATAAGACAGGGGAAGAGAGCTGAGGCTACCACATTTCCATAAACAATTTTTATGGAAGAAAAGAAAGACATACGTGTGAGAAACCAACTCCCCATGATCCTCTTGTTCTCAAAGTGGTCCTACCCACATCCCCACTAAGAGTGGACCTTAGCTTAGAGCCTGGGACTCTTATTATGGTGTAGAGGAAATTAGCTAGAAATTAACCAAATTAGCAAGAGGTAAGATTCGAATCCTTACTGATTCACACCAACTGTGTTTTCTCACACAGACATGACCCGTCTTTGTGGATCTGATGGGGAAACTCAGGTGCAGGACATTGTTAAGAGAGAACCTGGGCTGGGTCTGGTGACAACCTTCCCACATGGATCTTTCTAAAGGAAATGACTGCTTTCCTTTTTCTTTTTTGTCATCTGACTTTGGTTTCTTGATCCTCAAGGTGGTATTTGCCCTTCTCTTTAAAAATTTTTCTTCACAAAGTGTTTGTGAGCTCATCACACGCTCTGAGCTGGTTTGTATGCCTTGCAGACCTCCTGCCTCTTGGTAAAACTTCATTAAGCCTTCTGTTAAGGTTCAAGGTCATCACCTGGTGAGCACATGCCCTGGTGGAGCAGGAAAGCCCATGAGCTCTTTCAACAGTGCATCTGACTTCCTCTCAGAATCTCAGTGGCTGAGGCCCAGGAACTTGTATTTTGAGAAAATCCCCTAAGCGACTCTGGTGACCTATGTGTTGACAGGGATCTATATACTCTTGCCTGTCATGACTCATGCATGGAGTTCTGATGTGCTAGGCCACCTGTCCCTGGTGCAGACTTCCTGGCCACTTGAACCTCTATCAATCCACTGCCCTGGTTTGACAGGGCCTAAATGTCAGGCCCTAAACTTTGCATGACCACCCAACTATGGTCCTCCCATCCTGACTCTTTTCTGCCCTCACACTGGCCTCCTGATCTCAGGCTGGCTCTATGGACTTACTTGCCTTTGCCAAAACTCATGTCCTCTCTCACCCTTCGCCCACCAACCCACCACTACCCATACACTCACATCCTGGTATCTTGCCCCACTCCAGAACATCCAGACCTGCTCATGCCCTAGATCCCATAAACAGAAAGAATGCTTTTGGGTGTTACAATGTTCAGTCTAATGAGAGATCCAGACGATGAGCACCGAGGAGGAAGAGGTGGCTTCAGGTTGGCTTTGCAGGGGGTGTGTCACTAAAATAGGATTTCAGCCAGACTTTTTGTGTATTCACAGAGGAGAGCAAAGTCAAACCTAGAGAATACTTACCAAATGCCTTATGCTATTGCAATACAGGTACAACTGTAATTCCTATTCCTACTGAAATTCACCTATGTTATTGAATCCCGACTCTAGGATAAGCCCTGCATCTGTACATATATGCATGGGTATTCATGTTTTTCCCCCTGATTCGATCCAAACTTGAGATTTTTCAACAACCCTGCATGGGAGGGATGATTATCCCCATTTTAGAGATGTGAGAAATGAGGCACTGAGAATTGTTCTCTCAAGACCGCAAGCCTTGTAAGTGCTAAAGGGTGGACCGGAGTCCCAGTCTCCTGACGGGTGTCTTTTCTCTGCAGGAGGTCCTGCTGCTTCCTTGTAATTGAAGAATCAGAGAGGAGCGCCCCCTCCCCTTTCCAGGGAGACATCTGCAAATAAAACTCAAATGAAATCACTCTGTGTCTCCCCCGGCATGTAGACTGCAAGCTCCTCCCTTGCGGGTGTCCATTATCCGGGTAGGTGAAGTGTGGCTAATCGTGATATTGATAACTGGGTGGCCAGGAGAGTTGTGTGAAAGGCGAAGTGTCAAGCCTACAAGCCCATTTCACTTGACACCCTTTCTTTTCTTCCTCCACAGGTTTCTGAGGCATTCGCTCAGAGACTGAAAATATTCATGGTTCGCTGCAGCCCCAGATCTGAATTACTCTGTAAAAATTAAGTGCTTTTAGAGTTAGGCAAGCAAGAAAATATTTGACTTCGGTTCTAATGAAAGCCATTGTTAACATTTAAAATATAGAAAATAACCATGCGTTTGCACTTCATACTCCCATATCTGCCAGCTTGCTGCAGCGCATAGCCTTTTAAGTGCGAAGTACATGAAAATCTAGGTTTATGGGAAAGTGAAACTACCGGAGATTATTTAACTGTTTCCAAGGATGCCTTTGTACAGGAATTCCAACGGTTCAAAAACCCGAATCCTTCATCAGGCCCTACACTTGTAGAACCTGTCTGTGCCTCAGCATTCACCTCTGTAAAATGGAGAGGTGTGGGATTAGGGTGTTTCACCAATACCATGAGGCTGTCGTGAGAATCAAATGAGATACAGACTGTAACCCCAGAGGTGCTATGGAAAGGTAAGGCACATTCTACTTGAGAGGAGTCGAGGGCTGGGATGAGGGGAGAGGGAAGTTCTCGTCCAGAAGTGATAGCCCAGGTTGATGGGGCACCAGCCTCCCACCTAGACAAGCTGTGAACAGTCTGCCCTTAGCTGCTGGCAAAATATAAGAGTTGCGCTATTCTGCACAGTATCACCCTGCCACCCTGTGATTCAGTTAAAAGTAAAGCTCCTGAGTACATTTTAATTTCTGATCATTAGTTACAAGATTTTCTTGTTAACTCTGATTCAGCCGATTTTGCTGAGACACCTCTATTTTTTTCCCCTTTTATTTTGGTCGTGCAGCACAGAGCCTGTTCAGACAGACAATAAATCCGGGTGGCTAACCTCCCTCCCGGGGATGAGTCATCTGCAACTCTGTAAAGGACACAGCCAGGAGGGTGGTTATGGGGAAGGGTCCTCCTCCCAGGCTTCCTTACAGGTGACTCTAGGGGACCTTTGTGATTCTGGCCCCAGGATACAAACCTGCCACTAGATTACATCAGGGATAACAAGATTCCCCCAGGACTCAATAGCAGGCAAATCAGGGGAAAAAAAAAAAACAGAACAACCCAGGACAGCTCAGCAAAATCAGTTCCTGCTTTCTGTTGCTTTTATTAGATCACAGGTATGATGCATCTGAATTGGTTGTAGATTCATCTAACCTGGAGGCACCAACAGACTTTCACAACCAGCCAAATTGGTTTGGGGCCCTGCAGTTCCTCCTCCTTTCCTTCCTTCCTTCCTTGTGTGTGGTTGTTCTCTGTGGCTATTGACATGGATAGGTTTATTGTCCTCCTTGGCCTGGTAGGTAACCTCCTTCTGACCTTGGACCTAGGACAACGAGCTCATCCGTGCTAAAATGTCATTCTGGTCAGTTGTAATGTGCTGCCCAGGGACCAGTGGTGTTTTTAGACATTCTTAAGGAGAGCTGACACTCATGGAGGTTTTATCAAGGGCTGGCCACTTTTCATAACCCTTTTTATATTTGAACTCAGATAAAGGCCCTATCAACCCTGTGAAGTAAATGGATACAGATGAGGGAACTGAGGCACAGAAAGGTTAAGTAGTTCTCTGTAGTCACCCTTGTGGTTAGTGGTTGGGCTGGGATATGGTCACAGTTCCAGTCCATACCCTTAGCAACTGCACTTTATTGGAAAAACTTGATTTTGTCACAAGAGACTGCTGGAGCAATCTGATACAATAGCAGGATTGCTCAGTCTCAGGGGAGAGATTGGAGGGCCTGGGTTAGACTTACAACAAGAACAAGACTGAAGCTGGAGGAACAGACCTCATTGGTCAGCCAAGAAGAAGTCCTCTCTCATGGTGGCCAATCCTGGGGAAGAAGTTACAGTGCAGACGAGCAACCCACAGCATGGAGGCTGAACAGAATAGAAGGGTGTCCTGGACCAACACATAATCCAGAGCAAGAAACACTGAACTATGCTGCCATCAGGGACAACAACCAGCAGGCTACAGGACCCAGGTTGGATCCTGAGCTGAGATGGGCTTGAGAGCAAGAGTTAAGAGTAAGTTAGGAATCTCTACCTCACACCATATACAAAAATTAACTCAAAATGAATCAATGACATAAGGGCTAAAACCATAAAACTAGAAGAAAGCATAGGGTAAATATTCATGACCTCAATTTTGGTAATGATTTCTTGGATATGACACCTAAAGCACAGGCAACATGAGGGAAAAATAGATAAATTGGACTACATCAGAATTCAAAGCCTTCGTGCATCAAAGGACACCACCAAAAAAGTGAAAAGACAACCAATAGAATGGGAGAAAGTATTTGTGAATCATAGTATTCACAGCCTAGTATTCAGAATATATAAAGAACACTTACAACCCATCAACAAAAGGACAACCAATCCAATCAGAAAATAGATGAAGGAATTAAATAGACCTTTCTCTGAAGAAGGCATACAAATGGCTAACAAGCACATGAAAAGATGCTCAACATGATGAGTCCCTAGGGAACTACAGATCAGAACCGCCATGAGCAATCACGTCACACCCACTGGATTGGCTATGATCAAAACAAAAACAAAAACAGAAAACAAGTTCGGACAAGGATGTGGAGAAGTTGGAATACTCATACAATGCTGGTGAGAATGTATAAGTTCAGATGCCATGGAAAACAGTTTGATGATTCCTCAAAAAGTTAGGCACAGAATTTATCATATGACCCAGGCATTCCACTCCTGGATATATACCCCAAAGAAACGTAAACAGCTACTCAAACAAATATACACATATGCATAATCATAAACAGCACTATTCACTATAGCCAAGAGTAGAAAGAATACAAATGTTCACCAACGGATGAATGGATGTGCAAATTGTGTTGTCTGTATACATTGGGATGTTATTCTGACAGAAGAAGGAATACAGGCTACAGTATGGATGAACCTGGAACACATCATGCTAAGTGCAAAGGGCCAGACCCAAAAGTTCTCACGTTGTGTGATTCCATTTATAGGAAATATCTAGAATTGGTAAATCCATAGAGACAGCAGATTGGTGGCCACCAGGCACTGTGGGGAGAAGAAAATGGATAGTAACTGCTTTAATGGGCATGGAGTTTCCTTTTGGAGCGATGAAACTGTTTTGGAACAAGATAGTAGTGGTTATACAACATTATGAATGTACTAAATGCTACTGAATTGCTCACTTTAAAATGGTGAATTGTATGTTATGTGAATTTCACCTCAATTTAAAAGAAGACGAAGATGAAGAAAGTAGTAGTAGTAGTTAGGCCCTTAGAACAACCATGGCACCAGGCAGGGACCAAGACGGGTTCCCAGGTACTTGAACAGAGGTATAAAAGATGGGGGACCAAGTCTTGGCCACAAGGCGGAGGCCCAGGGAGCCTGGTGCTAAGCCTCAGGAATAGGGCCAGGGCTCCTGAGCAGGTGTAGCCTTGGAAGTAGGTGAAGGACAAAGCCAGCAGGGGAGATGAATTGTGCCCAGCTGAGGAACCTGGGATCCCTTTCCAGGTGGGAGGTTACCAGCAGCAAGGAGAGCAAGAGTGCGTAACCACGGGACACGGGGCATTTCTGGCCTCCCTCCCTCAAGTTGTATTAGCCTGGAGGTTTAGATGAATGCATTTGGCTGATAATGGATCCCAGACACAAAGGAACAAGCGGGAGGGGTGGTGAAGGAGGGAATGTTCTGTTGTTGTTTAGAAAATGAACAAAACAGCTGGAGGTAAAGCTTTTGTTACAGGCTGCCATCTCTGATTCATGCGCCTTTATAATCCTGACTACCGTTTGAGTGAGCCAGGAAGAGCGATTATTACCTCTCGCGCTGCACCCACCAGCATGGGGTTTATTAGAAGTAGACGGCCGTTTAGCAATGTCAGGAGCGTGCTTATCATTATGCAGAACAGGCCACTGCCTGGATGGAGAGCCTCTGCTCTCCCGCGGAGGCTCAAGGCAGCGGGTTCACGAAGGGTGAGCACCCTAGCTGCTGGCAAGGACCCAGTGGAGCCCGAAACGTGCATAGAAGTTGCCACAACTGAGTGGAGCCTGGCTTTTGAGGGCAGTGAGCGGGACCCCTCTAACTTTCCTCTTGGCCATCAGCTGGGAGTAGCAGGAAAGAGGAGGAAGTTTCTAGAAGGAACAATAGGTCTTTGACACTTCTACCCACCCCCCACACTGTGCTCCCTCCTTCCCCAGCTCTCTCCTCTGCCACTCCTTCTTCTGGTGTACCCTCCGGCCGCCTTTTGCCCACAAAGCTCTCGAAAATTGTCAACTTCTTCTCTGCCCAAACTCTAAAGCCAAGTTGAATGCTGCCCTTTGAAGGGGTGGGGGTGGTGAGACTCCTCCCACCTCTTCCTGGGACTGCTCTGGTCCCTCCATGGTGGGCCTTTCTGTCTATCCCCACCTGCTATCTTACCCCACCTGGAAAGCCAGTTTACATGGTCACCATTTTGAAGTCTTTCTTGATTGCCCACCCAGAAGTGCTCTCCCTACCTCTAAATAACCTAGCACCTGCTTATGCCTCTCTTGAAGACTTAGCCTATTCTGTCTCACATTCTAGTTATTTCTGGACTTGTCTAGCCACCCTGAGGTAGGCTGTATGGGTCCACCTCAGAGTTATCTCACAGGGCTTAGCACACAAGAGATGATATGTGATTGAATGAATGAATATAATATATAAGTGAATGAATCCTTCCAACCTGAGTCAGGTGAAAGAGTTTCAGGGATGCTGCTGACCCATGCAGGAATCTCTTTGGCCCCAGCTGTGACTCATGGTGCAGAGAGCCCATCTATAGCATTTGACTGAGAGCGTTTTACTCTCCTCTAGCTCTCTGGGGAGTACCCTGGCCTTCTGCTAACTCATCAAAGGGGCCTGGACTGGAAAGCAAAAATGGAGTGGATGAGTCTCTTTTTATTAAAACTGAGGCTGTCTTAGTCCTAGGTGTGCTGGGACTTCAGTTACATAAGCCATTGGGGAAGGGGAGGGGGGCCAGGAGCAGGTGGGATGAGGGCAGGCAGCAGGAGTACCAGTCACAGCACCATCACGCTTCCTGTCATCTGTCTGGGGAGGGGGGGCAAGAGAAAGCCAGGGGGAGCTGGCAGTCCATGAGGCAAGGGAATGGCTTGCAGGATATTGGGGCCCCAGCTGGGCGAGCCAGGACTCTTGATGGGGGTCCTCTCAGCACAGGACGCAAGGCAGCTGCTCATTGACTTCATCAACTAAGTGACCCCAGCAGGCCAGTGGGAGGCAAAGGATCTGCCCTGAGCCCAGGCAGACATCTGATAAGGGTGGGCTGGTTAACTCCCGACCCGGGGGAGTTAGCAGCTGATGCTGGCTGACTGGCTGGGAGTTAGGACTAGTTCAGCTCGCACCGGGCCAGGCCTATGCTCACAGGGGCTGCAGATCTGGAGGGCTGGCAAAAGCAGGGATTGCCCGCAGCACCCACCCCCACGACCTTTTTTCCTTGGAGCCCCTTTCTCCTACCCTGGATTTCAAGAAACAAAGCAGCAAGGGAGAGAAGCAAACCAGCAAAGGAAGGAAGGGGAGAACGGTGGAAGAACGGCAGGGGCGGTTGTAAGTTCTCAGGACGTCTCAGGACATCTCAGGACTTGTATACTATTGGGTGAGCCCTCTTAAGAAATTACAATTGCAGCATTCAGTATTGAGCCTTGCAAGTGATAACGGCAAGAGAGCAGCCAAGCCTAAGCTTGATCCTCTCGGGACGTCAGCCTCTTCCCAGTCTGTAGCAATTGTATAGGTGGGGGCAGAAGTGGGGAGCTAAGATGTTCCATAGAAGTTCAGGCACCCTCCTTCCAGCTCATGTTTCTCTCTCACTCCTCTCTGGTGAACCTGGCTGAGCTGCCCAAGCTGCCTCCCTCCTTTCCTCCCCCCTCTCCCAATTAAAACATCTATTTTGTATTTCCTGCATGCGGCACCCTTAATATTAGGTCTGAAAACAATTTGCAATCAGTTGTACTAATTAATCTAATTGAATTTAATTTCCCTTTCTTGGTGTTAGGGGTGAGCGAACTCCATATGCTGACTTATGTAAAGCAATATGCAAATTTGTATCTTGAGCCCAGAGCCCTGCAAATGTTTTTGATTACAAAAAAGGCTGTGCCGAGGCCCCAGGGAAATGAACCACTGCAGTTTCTGGCCCAACCCCCTTGCATTCCAGCTGCCTGAGCGCAGTATCCCCTCGCTATGCCACCTGTGGCTTGGTCACCCTTGTTCCTGCCCCAGACTACACTGTTGGGTCCCTCGGAGGGGTCCTTAGAAACCCAGATACCATATTTTCTACTTTAACTCTTCACAGTCTGGGTTCCTTCCCTTTATTGTGCTGCTACTTCTTCTCCCTCGGCCTCCCATTAAGCTCAAGGATGGATTCTAACTTTGGCTGGAAAGTCTGATGAGCACCCTGTTGATAAGACCTTGGTTTGGGGAGGTGGTGGGTAGTGCTTTGCCGGCTGCCCCAGATGCCTCCAGCAGAGGGCAGGTGTGGGGCTTGGGAGGGGAACCTGGCCACAGTGCAGAGACACCAGGCGTGTGGCCCCCACTACCCTTCAGCTCCCACGGGGAGGGAGTGGTATCACCCATAGATGACAGTAGAGAGAGGGTCATGAGCTATGATTAGCCACAGCCCAGCCCCAGAGTCCCTTGCAGAGCCCTCCCCACAAGAGCCAGCCCACAGATAGGTGGTGAGGACAAACGGGCACTGAGGCTGTGAATCACCGAAGGGTCTGCGTCCCTGATGTTTTGCTCTGTGAAAACCCAATGTCTTCAGTTTTGTTTGCTTCAGAATAACCCAGAGTGGGGAGAGGGGGATTGCACAGGGTAGAGAAGAAACAAGAGAAGCTATGAGTTAAAAATTGTTGAAGCTACGTGATGGCTCGTTGGGGTTTATTATACTTTTCTATTTCCATACGTGTCTGAAATTTTCAGATCTAGTTCTCATGCTGGTTCTAAGAGCTGGCTTTCTGCTTCCACTCAAGTGGGAGCTTACAGTGGGAATTAGCAAAATAAAGGAAGGTTTACTGTCAGCTCCTGCCATGCCATTAGCAGTGCGGAAGGAGGCTACATCCTCCTCCCACCTCCCCAGGAAGGGTAAAGGAGCTTCAGTCTGAGTTGCACAAGGGTGCAGGGGCAGCACTGTCCCAGCCACCTGCTGGTCCCATGGCCGCACGGGTCCATACATTTGGCCAGGGAAGGACAGCGATCCTAGCAGCAGGTTTTAAATGGTAAAACAGCAATGAAATTGCCCAGGCTGTGGAGGACAGATTGGAAATGTAGGAAGCTTAGGGGAGGAAGACTCATTTGGGGGATTTGCAAAGTTTTTGCAAGAGAAAAAAGACAGCAGAGCTGATGGATATGGAGAGGAGGAAGACGGATTAGAAATATTCTCAAGAACAAGCCATAGCCCATCTGGAAGAGATGAGCAGGCAAGAAGCATCAGAGACTGCTCCCGGATGCCTAAATTGGTGGCAAAATCATCAACTGAGACAAAAAAATCTAGGTTGGGAGAAGGTTAGAAGGTGGAGAGGAAAAACAATTTTTTTTCTCAAATTTAATTTTAGGCACAATATGAATCCACATGGAGTTGTCCAAGGAGGTGGGGCATATGAACCTGGAGCCCCAGGATGAAGCGAGAGCAGAAGGGAAAGGTGTGGAAGTCAGGGGCAGATCAGTGACAGACCAGGGCAGGAAGAAGGTGAGGCCTCCCTGGGGGAGGATCCCAGGGAATGCCAGTGTTCCTGGGGCAGGAGGAGGGAACAGAGACAGCAGACCAAGAGAGAAAATCAAAGAACCACTTCAAGTGGAAGAAAGAGAATCAGAGTTCTAACTGAGGAAGCCAGGAGAGGAGAGAATTGCAGAAAAAGAGTGTAAGGATGCCACATCCTGCAGAGAAGACTCCTAAAATGAGGAACGCGCAAGAGTTTGCACAAAATCTGTGTGCTGAATTTCCCACAAAGAGGTCACCACTGACCATGGCAAGAGTAAGAGGAACACACATCCCTTGCACTCAAAAGTGACATAATACTTCAAAACTATAATAGCAATTTCCAAGTCTAGGTCTGTTGTGCATGAAATCCATATTCTTTTCTAAATCCAACCTTCCCTCCAGTATATTAAATATATGTGAGACATTATTCAAAGTTATTCAAGAACAAAGAAGAATTTCCCAATTTAGCCTCTGATGGGATGAAGGAGTTTATTAGTAAGAAATCCAGTTGAGAAGGTAGAAAGTAGTAGACAAGGATTGATGAGTTAGGGACAATTTAAAGGGGCCCCAGGGTGCATTCAGCCCGTCCATCCTTGGTATAGGACTTCACTGCACCATTGCTGGGTTTGTTTTTTCCTACACATCATTCCACATTTCATTTAATCAAAATTGATTAAGGGTATACTGTGTACAGGTATATACCGCATGCTGAAAAAATTTTTAAGAGTATTAAGACAAATCCTAGCCATTAAGGAGCCAGTGTCTGGTAGGGAATTAGGAAGCATCTATAGGGATTTTATCACAGAGACGCAGAGGTGTGCAATGGTGTGGCCGAGTAGGTGAGACAGAACTGAGCCCCAGTCCCCTGACCTAGCCGGAGCTCCCCTTCAATAGGCTCCTCCCTCGCACAGCCTCTCATGCAGAACTTGTATTCACCTGGGCATCTTATGTACTTATTGGAAAGTGTGCCAAGGCTTCAGAGGAGGCCAGGCGTAGACATCAAAATCCATGCCTGCCTACCATGCTAACTTGCTGGGACTAGAGCTTACCAAAGGCCCTTTATTAAAATGTCTCATTCTTCTCTGCCCTTCTCCAGACTCTGTTGGTTCCCTTATCTCTTCCGAGCAGAAAGCAAAACCTCCCTCTAAGACTGCTCTGCCCTGTGTGGGGCAAGGGGCTTTTCAGCCAGATCTGTGGGGCCACAGAGGGGGCCTCTGCTGCCAGGCATCTGAGAATCTGGATTCTCACTCTGTCTACTCTGAAACTTTCCTTGGTTGCTGGTTTCCCCGGATGACTGTGGTCGTCGGTCTCCTCTGTACCCAACAGAGATCAGATGATGGAGAAGAGCCATGTCTTTGTGCGCACATGGTGACATACTGAGAAAAGTGCCCAGGGTGGGAGAGGGGCTTTGAAATTCTTGGCAGGAAAAGAAAAGCTGAGGCATCTCCAACTCCCTCTACCCTTTCAGCCACATCTCAGTATTGAAGGAAGAGGGTAAGGGGTTTGGGGGGCAGTGCTGCGGCTGAGATGGGGAAGGTGAGGTGCGTACCTCAGGTGCAACATTTAAGGGGGGGGTGCCAAGAACTCAGTAATTAAGATAAATCATATTTTAATTAATATTAGAGGAATATCACATGCAAAACTTCATGATGAGCAAAAAATGAACATTGTCAATAAAGATGGGATCAGTAGGATCAATCAGATAGTGAGAGTTGCCCCAAACTAGATGGGAAGAGGTAAGGGTGTTCACAGGACATGCACATCTTTCTAACCATAAAACCCAGTTGAATTTCCTTCTCCCAATTAACCCCCCACCCTGTTCCCCAAAGCAGCAAGACAGCCCTTTACCATGCAGCTCTGCCTCTGCCCTTGCCCAGCACGCTCTAGCCACCGCAACCTCTTTCTGTTCCCGGGACGTGTGATCTCTTCCCCACCCCAGGACCTTTGCACTTACCAATTCTTGTATCTAGAGCTTCTACCAGCTCTTTTTGAAAGAGACTTACTATCATCCCTCAATTGTCAGTCCAAATGCCCTCTCCTCAAGCTCTTCCCCACCCACTGGATTTAAAGTAAGCCTCCCCCACATAGGAACCACCTACCCTCTTCTTCTAATTCACATTTCACAATCTATAATTATCTTGTTTTTTGTTCACTATCTCTGTGGTTAGACTAGAGGCTCCATGAAAGCAGGAACCTTGCCTGTCATCTCTGTGGTACTGCAGACCCGAACACAATGCCTGACACACGGTAGGTGCTCACCAAGTATTTGTGACTCGAATGGTCAAGTGGGGAAATTCCAGTTCGGGCACTGCCTCCACTGCTGAGGCTCCCAGGATATGTGTCCTCACCATCACCATCACAGAAGTCTCTGCCTCATTCTCTGTGTCCTCAGAGCACTTGTGGACATTTTTATTACGGCGCTCCAGCTGGCCGCACACCCAGCAGCTTGACTAGTAAACACTGGTCCCTTGGAGGCCAGGCAAGAGATTTACTCACCCCACATGCTTGAGCCTAGCACAGTGCCTGACAAAAATTGCTCGAATAAACGTGAGGAAATGAATCTACGTCAAACCAGGGCAGCTAGGTTCACAATAGACATGTTTAGGAAAAAGTTAGATATAATTAACATTTTGTAAATCGAATAATATTTTAATGGCAGTAGGGGAGCTCACTGCTTAAGGGAACCCTATGGAGAGTCTGACTATAGAGAGAGAATCACCCCCTTAGTTATCCTTTCATTTTTAATTTTGGATTTCTGGAAGCTGGATCAGGTTTGTCCTATATGCCTGTGCACATTCTTCGAAGCTTTCAGATGTCAAGTGTCCTCAGCCCTGCTCAGTTGATTGTTAGACCCTGAAGAACTTGGTCATTAACCCATTTGTGTATTTTGGGGGATCCGTAAGATGATCTCAGCTCCCTGTATTTTTTTTTTCTTGCCTGTGAAAACACAGGCATGCTACCTTGCTGGGACTAGAGGTTACCAAAGGCCCTTTATTAAAATGTCTCACTCTTCTCTGCCCTTCTCCAGACTTTGTTGGTTCCCTTATCTCTTCCAGGCAGAAAGCAAAACCTCCCTCTAAGATTGCTCTGCCCTGTGTGGGGCAAGGGGCTTTTCAGCCAGATCTGTGGGGCCACAGAGGGGGCCTCTCTGGTCCCTGGAGAGGCCTGGTTTGATCTTTAGTCAACAGAAATAGCCAGCATCTTGGAACAAACCAAATGCCTATTTCTGAACTGACTGGCCCAGTGCCTGGAGAACTGCCTGTGTCAGGCTGCTGTGCTCACCGTGCCGTGGTTTGCTGTGTTCTTTCTGTTGTTCTTGGCCACCTCTGACCCTCTCCTCTTCATTTCATGGCTCTGACTTTCCCATTGTGTCCCCACTAACTTATATGTTAAAACTCTAACCTCTAAATGACTGTATTTGGAGGTAGGGCCTATAGGAGGTAATGAAGATTAAATGAGATCATAAAGGTGGGGCCTTAATCTGATCAGAGTGTAGCCTTATAAGAAGAGAAAGAAACCCCAGAGTTCTCTCTTACTCTCTCGCTCTCTCTGTGCACACAGAGAAGAAAAGCCATGTGAGGACATAGTGAAAATGTAGCCCTCTGTAAGTCAGGAAGACAAGACTTGCCAGAAACCAACACCGATGCACCTTGATCTTGGACTTCCAGTCTCCAGAACTGTGAGAAACTAATTTTCTATTGTTTAAGCCACTGTCTATAGTGTTCTTTTATGACAGCTCAAGCACTGTCCCCAGTACCTTAGAGGTCAGACAGCTGGAGAGGTAGAGATGAGAGCTGGCTCTAAATCTCCCACCTAAGTGGATTTCTTTCCCAGTACCCAGGTACCGCACCCACCCAAGGCAGCACTCAGCTCAGCAGGTGCAGAGGAACATGGTAGCCTTGTGGCTGAGATTGTCCAGAGTCCCCAGGTTCAGTTCTGTGTGGCTCATTGGAAGATACTTGCAAAGCAGGTTGGATTCAGACTCAGATATTAGGATTTATGGAGTGCCTCTTATAAACCAGGTACACTGTCAGGAATATCCATGTGTGTGAAAACGCTTGGCATCGTGGATAAGATAGGCCAGAAATTGAACCCAAGGCTCACCTTACTAGCTGTGTTCAAGTCACCTATATTTGCTTGCTATTCCCACAATAATTCTTCGTGGTAGACCATCTGAAATGTAATGGGTTAGAACAGTAATTATTTGACACTGTTCCAGTGAGCAAGTGCAAACCCCAGTGGTTAGAGATTTCTGGTCCCAATTTCCCCATCCCTTTTGCTCTCTCCTGTACCTGTGCCCGGCTGCTACCTCCACCCACATGCACATCTTTCCCATGGTATAATCTGCAGCACCCATAGCCAAGAAGCTTCACCTCTGTTGTCCATTTTTGGACAGGTCAGAACTCGAGAAAGAACTCAGTTTCCATTGAGCTCTTCCTGAGCACCACACCTTGAGCTTGCTGGTATTTGCACCTGCCTCCTTCTATCCACAACACAATACTCTTTCATTATGATTGTTTGCAAGGTGGAGAAATTGATTCTTGGAAATGTGATGTGACACAGATGTGACTGTGAGGACCATGACTAACGTCCAGTTTTCTTGACTCCATGCTCAGTGATGTTTGTTCTACAGACACTGTAGTGAGTGAAGTATGTTTGCCTTAAAATCATGTGTAGAATATTACAGTGGGAAAAAATAGCCTAAATGAAATGGCCTGGGGACAGGAAAAGTTGTGTCATGTGTAGCCAGCAGTGAGGGCACTATTAATTCTAAATGCAGAGGATTATATAGCAGTGTGTTGGTAGATACCACCATGAAGTGATTTCTAATTTCGTATTTGTATTTGTTCTTGATCCATTTGTAAATGTTTTCTTAAGCTATCCTTTATGATCTCTTTGAGAAATGTGAAATAGGAGCCATTTTACCAGCCAGTTCAACTAGGTCATGAACAGAGCAGATGCAGAAGTGAGCTCAGGAGGAAGAGTTTATAAATTACTAAGAAAAGCTAAACATCTCAATAGCAAAAGGGTGGAAGATGTAAAACAGGCAATTTGTGCCACTGGTATTTGTTTTTGGTAATGGTAGAGTATCTCATCTTAGACTAACCACTCTCCAGGTAGATTTATAAACTCCAGACAAACAAAAAGCCACTGCCCCTCTCCCACTCATGTTCTGTCTCTGTCTCTCTCTCTCTCTCCCTGTCACTTTCCCTATCTCTCAAAATAAATACATAAACTTAAAAAAAGAAAATATTTCATACTAAATAGTAATGAAAATGCAACATATCAAAACTTGTAATGCATCTAAAGCGGCATTAGAGGGAAATTACCACTGTAGTGTCTTTATTAGAGAAGAAAAAAGGTTTAGGGGCTCCTGGGTGGCTCATTTTGGTTAAGAATCCTACTTTTGATTTCACCTCAGGTCATGATCTCACAGTTTATGAGATCAAGCCCTGCACCAGGCTCTGGGCCTGCTTGGAATGCTCTCTCTCCCTCTCTCTCTCTCTCTGCCCTTCCCCCACTCTCTCTCAAATAAGTAGGCATTAAAGAAAAGAAGAAAGGTTTAAAATTAATGATCTAAGTTTCTACCATAAGAAAAATGAGCAAATTAAACCCTAGGCACATAGAAGAAAGAAACTAATAAATATTTGAGCAGAAAGAAATGAAGTATAAAACAATGAAGAAAACTAACAAAACCAAAAGTTGGCTCTTTGTAAAGATGAATAAAATCGATAAAACCCCTAGCAATACTGATAAAGAAAAAAAGAGAGAAAACACAAGTTACTATATCAGGAAAACACAAATAATCTATACTGGGGATCTGTTATCACTTCAGATCACACAAACTTTAAAATAGTGATAAGCACATATTATAAACAAGTTTATGCTGATAAATTTGATAATTTAGATGAAATGGAAAAATTCCTTGAAAAACAAAATTTACCAAAATTGACACAACAAAATAGAAAATCTAAATAGCCCTATCTGTTAAAGACCTTGGATTTATCTCCAGCTTTCCCACAAAAAGTCTCTAGGTCCAGATGTTTCCATTGTTGAAGTTTATCAAGATTAAGGAATATGAAATGTCAATCTTTTGCAATTGCTTTCAGAAAGTAAAGGATGAGGAAACATGCTCCACTACATTGTATGAGGTCACCATAAGCCTCCTACAAAAATCTGACAAAGCCTTTACAGAAAAGAGAATTACAGATGAATATCCCTCATGAACATGGATATTAAAATCATAAGCAAACCATAGCAAGTCAAATCCAGAAAAAAGATAATCCATCGTGACTGAGTACATTTTGTCCCAAGAATGTAAGGTTGTTTCAACCTTTGAAAAGCAATGTATTTATTTCACTACTTAAACAGAATAAAAGAGAAAAAATAATCTGATCATCTCAATAGATACAGAAAAAGAATTTAACAAGCTTCAACACCCATTCTTGATTAAAATACTCAGCAAGTGAGGAAAAGGAAATTCTTCCACTGAATAAAAAACATACACAATTTTTTTATGGTTTACCTTATACTTAATGGTAGACATTGGATACTCACTAAGCAAAGAGTCTACTGTTTCTGCAGGGAGATTTCCAGTAGAACCCTAGTGGGCCATGGGGCAGTCATCGATTGATTATTTAGGATTTCAGGAGGAAATGTTCTAAAATCATGTTCTCAAGCTGAAGTGTTTGCCTCTTCTTCAAACTGAAGAGAGAGATACAGTATAGAAATGAGTTTGGACAGAAACATTTTTTGAGAAACTACTATGGACAATGAGATCACTTAACCAAAACTTAAAATGCTCATGCCCTCAATCTAGAACATCCACTTCTAGGTTTCTAGCCCACAGAAACAGTAACATGTACAAGGATGATTACTGCAGCAGTATCTGCAATGGGGGGAAAACTGGAGAAAAATCATATTCTAGCAATAGAATTTTCCATCATGCTGTATACAATACTATATAGCCATTCAAAAGAATGAATTTGATCTGAATGCAATGACATGAAAAAATGTCCATAATATAGTTCTTTAAAAAAAAAAGTTGATATATGATACTTATAGTACAAGTCCGCTTTTATTAAATAAAGCTCTTTATAATTTATATTTAAAATAAAAGCCTGAAAGGATACATACCAAAATTCTGATTGTACTTAGCTTTGGGTGGTGGTATTATAGGTGATTTTAATTTTCTTTAGGCTCTTATTTTCAAATTTTTCTGCAAGAAACATTTTTTAAAATGTGAGCCACCAGTTGTGCAAAATGAGTGCAATTATTCCTCTTACTGGGAGGGGGGAGTGGTTCCATTAGAAGCCCAGCTGTGTGACTTTGAGCAAGATACTTAATTTTTCTGAGGCTTTCACCTCATCTCCGATGAAAATTATGATAATAATACATTCTGCAAAGAGTAATTGTTAGCATGTGTAAGTCCCTCTGGGCTGATATACATATTCCTGTGTGGGTCCCAGAAAGTCTTGTGTGTCCATCAGTGGAGCTAGCAGAACTTGGAACCTCGCACACACCACATCCCTTGCAGGCACATCTACTAATGATGCTTGAACACCTGCCAGGAACAGAGTCTTGTGCTGGGTATTTTCTATGTATCATTTCTAATCCTCCACAAAGCCCTATCAGACAGACATAACTCAACTTGTCTTTTATTTAGTACATATTTATTGATCCTCTGTTATGTGCCAGCCACTTTTCTAGGTTCTAGGGATATACCACTGAATAAAAATGACAAAAATCCCTGCCCTTCAGGAGTCAAACATTCTCACGAGGAGAGATAGGCAACAAAAATAACAAATACCTATAGGATAAGTAAGTAGTTAATGTAAGAATCCAGTATGGTCGAAGGTGGTATATGTTAGAGGGAAAAAAAACAGCGAGATAAAGCAAATTGGGAAGATCAGAGGGAGTTGAGCTTACAATTTTCAAAAGGATGATTTGGGTAGGTTTCCTTAAGAAGGGTTATTGCAGTATTATTTATAATAGCCAAGATAAAGAAGCAACCCAAGTGTCCACTGATAGATCAGTGGATAAAGAAGTATATATACACAAGGGAATATTACTCAGCCACAAAAAAGAATGGAACCTTGCCATTCACAACAACATAGATGGATCTAGAGGATATAATGCTAAGTGAAATGAGTCAGTCAGAGAAAGACAAATACCATGTGATTTCACTCATATGTGGAACATAAGAAACAAAATAAGTGAACAAAGGAAGAGAAAAAGAGACAAACTAAAAACAAACTTAAATACAGAGAACAAAAGGGTGATTGTTGGAGGGGAGGTAGGTGGGGGTGGGTAAATAGATAAAGGGGATTAAGTGTAGACTTACCTTGAACACTGAGAAATGCACAGAATTGTTGAATCATTATATTGTCCATGTGAAACAATTTAACACTGTGTGTTAATAATACTTGAGTAAAAATAAATAAAAAAAAAAAAAACACTTGAGGGAGATGAGGGAGTAAATCAGGCAAATATCTGGGCAAAGAGTGTTTCAAGCAGAGGGAGCAGTCAGTGCAAAGGCACTGAGCTGCAGTCCTGAGGGGCCAGGAAGGCTGAGGAAAACAAGCAGAGCAGACATGAGATCAGAGAAGGAACAAGGATCTGGTCTTGGGAGGCCATTTAGGCCATCATACAGACAGACTTTCTCTGAGAAATGGAAGCCATTATGTGAAATAAATAAATGAAAGAAAGAAAGAAAGAAAGAAAGAAAGAAAGAAAGAAAGAAAGAAAGAAAGAGAGAAAGAGAGAAAGAGAGAAAGAGAGAAAGAGAGAAAGAAAGAGAAAGAAAGAGAGAAAGAAAGAAATGGAAATCATTGAAGGGGGTGAAGTATAGGAGTATCATAATTTTAAGCTTTGATAAAAGGTAACGGGAAAAGCAGGAGGTCAGGAGGATATTACAATAATTCAGGTTTGGACAGAGTCATATTCCCATTTTAAAATCAGGAAATTAAAACTCAGCAGGCTCACGTCTGGCTCACAATCATGTCTAATAAATGGCTGCACTGGGATTTGAGTCCAGAACCATCTGATTCCAAATCCAGTGCTCTTTTGACCAGAAGGGAAAACTGGGCTCAGTGTTATAGTGAGAGTTCCTTTACTTCCAGTGTCCTCACAGCTGTGGAGCTTTCAAACTTCCCCCACCACCCGGCCCCATTTCATGGCTCTCTCCCACCCCATACTCTCTCCTTCCAACTCTCCTGCTGCCATGCCTCCTTTCCCCTTTCCGTGAAAATGGAGCTAATGTGGGCACTTCAGCAGTGCTGAAAACGCCATTTGACATCCTAATGTTGGTTTCAAGTGTTTCCCAAGCACTTAAAACAGCCCAGGGTAGCAAGTAACAACCATAGTTTAGGCTAGAGAAACTGAGGCATTGATAAATCAAGTACCCCAAAGTCACACAGCAGGTTGGAGATGGAGACTCCTATCTCCCTCTTCCTTGTCCATTTAGCATCTCCTGCCTCCTGGTCTAGACACTGGGTGGTAAACTGAGGTTGTGCTTTGTCCCCAGTGGCTCAGTTCCCAAAAGGGTGCCTGTGCCCCTTGGCAAGGGTGAACACCACAGCAATCCAACAAAACTATGGTGAATAATTGTTATTTCTTTGCAAAACATCCATCAGGAGATAAGCCCTAGCATTTATCTAGCAGCAAGTGATCGTTATCTGGTGGCAGTGTTCTTCCCACTGACAGTATCTTCTAAATAAGGGTCAGCCATCCAGCGGTCTGTCTGCTGTTGATTTCTTCCTGTGAAATAAACCATATTCCAACCACGGCAGCGGGGGCACAAGGGCAGGGGAGCGGGAAGAGAGAAGGCGCTCAGGGAAGGTGGTCCTTCCACAGTTGAGCCAAAGAAACTGGCCTGAGCTTTGGTTCAGAGAAATATTTGTTGAACACAGGTTTGGGAGAAGATGGAAATCAATACTAAGGAGAATTCCTATTTCCATTTCGGCAAACGATCATAGATAACATGTAACAGAGCATCCAGTAAGTCACCTGGATGATGAAGTTCTGGGTGTGAAGAAGGTGAAAAGAAAAGGCTCTTGTGGCTTTTGATCTCTGTTGCTTTTCTTCCTGTCATCAAACCAGGATCTAGAATGGGTTTGAGTCACAGAGCTTTGATGGACTTGGTATCAGAAGATTTAGGTTCAAGTCCAGACACCACCAGGACCTTGAATTAGGTCCTGGATCCTGGACCTAAACTTCTGAGCCTTGATTTGCTCATCCATCTAATGAGAATGGGAATGATCCCTTGCTCACAGGGCTGTTGTGGGAATTGGAAGAGAGAATAATACATCAGAAATGCTGTGTTGACTATAGGATGCTCCACATGTAAGATACCTTTGTCTTGTCCATGTCTAGGGAATTTGTTGATGTTGTTGAAGCAGTTTGCCCTTGTAATGTCACCCTGAGCCCTCCTGATTTAGAGACTAGCCTGCTTTCTCTTGTTCTACCTCTTATGATCTTGACTGAAAACTACAGTCCAAACAATTTGTTCATCAGCTACTATAGAGCCCTATCTAGCCAGGGTGTACTAGGCTACAAGGAGTTGGGAGAAATATATGATTTAGTTTGTGTGCCTTCATGGGATTTATAAGGTTCTATTGGACAAATTGAGCCCAATAAGAAGCCAAGGTACAATTATGAATATCTCTGTAGTTGGATCATATTTATCGAGGGCCTGACATGTACTAAACTTTGCCAGGTGCTTCCACATCATCGTATTATTTAACACTCCATTCTGAGTACAGAGTGCTCTCATTTTACAGATAAGAAAATGGAAATTTGGAGGAGCCAAGTGATCCACCCAAGAACAACGCAATGGCAAGATAGTGATGAAGGCCATATCTGTTTATTCCCAAGCTCAGAATTCTCTCCCCCACCTCAACTAGAGTAAAATCTGGTGTTCTGACTCATTTCTAAGGAGAAATGAAAATCTCTGGCTCACATTCCAGGCAGTTGAGGCTCTGGGAAGCTCCTGCTTATGGATTCTGCCCCATCTCTGGAGGCCTTGCTACCATATTGTGGTAGGACAAGTATTTTCCTCTTGAGGGATTTGGATATTAAAACCCCAAAGATAAGTACAAATCAAAACCGCAATGAGATACCACTTCACACCCATTAGCACAGTTATTTTTTTTTAAGTGTAAAATAACAAGCGCAGGTGAGAATGTGAAAAGAAATTAGAACTCTTGTTCATTGCTGGTTAGAATACGAAATGGTACACCCACTGTGGAAAACAGTCTAGCAGTTTCTCAAGAAGTTAAACATAGAATTACAACATGATTCAGCAACTCCACTTCTGGATATAACCCAAAGCATTAAAAGGGGACTGAGACATACATTTATATACCCATGTTTACAGTAGTATTATTCATAATAGCCAAAAGAAGCAACCCAAGTATCCATCGGTGGATGAATGGATAAACAAAATGTGTATATACTTACATTGGGATATTATTCAGCCTCAAAAAGGAAGGAAATTTGGACACGTGCCATATGTAGATGAACCTTGAGAACATTATGCTAAGTGAAAGCAGCCAGACACAAAAGAATAAATACTGTATGATTCCACTGACTTGAAGTACCTAGAGTCAGTCATCAAATTCATAGAGACAGAAAGTAGAACGGAGGTTCCCCAGAATGAGGGGAGGGGGATATGGGGGTTATTGTTTAACAAGAAGTGAGTTTCTGTTTGGGATGGTGAGAAAGTTCTGGAAATGGATAGTGGTGATGGTTACAGAACATTGTGAATATACTTGCCATTGAACTATACACTTAAATTAGTTAAAATGGTAAATATTATGTTATGTATATTTACTACAATAAAAAAAAGCCCTCAGGGAGAAATTCTTCAGTTGAAGAAGAGGTATGTTGTTCACTAGCGAGTCCAGGATGATTATAATGTTTGTTTGGAAATCATTAACTGTTCATCAAGGAAGGGGCAGCCAAAGATACTCAAGTGTTGACGAGAGAAGAGAAACAGCTCTGCAATATCACCAGAAGTCAATAGGAAACAAGAATCTGTGAGACTTTCTTCAGAGCCCACCTCGTGTCCAACACAAACAACCTGCATCAGTATTTAAAGGACCTACGAAATAGCCCAGTGGAATTTGACCACAGGTCCCTTTAAGTCATTCAAAGATGAACATTTATGCCACATGTTTCTTGGGCTTTTAAAAGGCAATGTTCTGTGCTGATGGTCCCCCCGGCTATATAGATAATTGTAAAACAAACTCCATATTCCACTGACACCCTTTCTAATTACATCTCACCTTCATTAGGCTATTAAAGTGATAGATGGTGGCAATTACATTGAATCCCACTGAAAACTCTCTATCTGTGACACGCAGTGACGAGAACATGAGTTATTTACCCAGAAGCCAGGAAGAACTTGGCTGCCTTGGCCATTCTGGGGAAAGAGAAACCCCATGCGACCATCAACAGCATATGGATTCCAGGAACAATGTCAGGAGGCTGGGTGGCAGAGTACACAGTTGGTATTCACTTTTCTACAGACCTCACCAGATGCTTAGATGGAAAATAGAAACTATTATCAGGTGTTATAGAGTGACTTAAAATAATTTGAGTATACTCAGAAGCGAGCCTGCAAAATACTAAATTACTCCCAGCCTATCTGTATAAGGAATAGTTGAAGCGACCAAAAAAGTGAAACCTGGAGTAAGAAGACACAAGAACAGAGGGTGGCTATCTCTAGACATTCCAACATGAACTAGACTTGTTACATCCACATGGCCCAATTAGTGCAGATAACAGAACATCCTACCCTAATAGGTTTAAATAACTAGAACATATACTAGTTGGCATAACTTGGAGGACGAGAGGTAGATGCGCTTTGAGTTTGATTGATTCAGGGTCTCAGTGATATAATCTAGGTCTCAGATTCTTTTCATTTTTCCACTCTGCTATCTACTGTGTCAGCCTTATCCTTCATTGGTTGCTCTAGCATGCCTGTGATGGCCATTAGTAGCAATAAGGGCTACATGCTCTCTTGTTCACTTCCAGTAAGAAAGCAAGAACTGGCCTCCTATAACTCTAAGAAAAATGAGGAAAGCTCATAGAAGCTCGCAGCTAACATCCCTGATCACATCTCACTGGCTGGAATTGGGTCACACACTCATTTCTAAATTAATTGTTGTAGTATGGAAAGACGGGATTATTTTGAGTGGTTAGATGATTGTGTCCTAACATGGAGCTGCTGGAGGGAAAAACAAGGACCAATGGTTTTAAGCAGTTGTCTCAGAAGAAAAGTTTCTAGTACTGGGGAGGGGGAGGGGGCAGATACAGCTGCCCATTTCAGTACCAATGACGAACATAGTTCATTAGTCTATCATCTACCACTGAGCCTGGACAGCCCCAGCATCTGCCTTAACTTGGTCGTCCAGGCGGTCACAGTAAATTAGGGACAGATCTCAAAAACTGTTCTATTGGCTAGGCCAGCCCAAAGATGGCATTGGCAGGCATAGGAGATAGTGAGCTCTTCATCCCTGGTGGTGTTTAAGCACAGGCTATGTGACCTGTGTGCAAAGATGTTATCATAGGGATTTGATCACAGGTAAAGTTTGGGGCCCGACTGTCCCTGAGATTCGGTGGCTACAGATGGCCAGGGAAGGAAGCTGGGACATTAGAGCAGGCTTCAGATTAGCAACAGAGGAAGGATTTGAGTGCCTTGTCCTAGCTTTTGTATTTTTCTCCATGGTCCTGAAGCTTCGGATTCCTTACATGGGATATTACCCCAGGCATTGGCAGTTTTTCTCTAGAGCATCCTTCCTGGTCATAAAATATGAATATCTTTGCCTGGGGCTTAATCAGTGTGTGCAACTGATTCACACACCTGAGAGGTTGGTTGCCTTGTTTCCAGATCACACAGCTAAGTTGTTGGTAGGGCTGAGATGGGACCTTGGGTCTCCCCTCCTCTAGCCCAGAACACTCCTCTGGAGGCACCAGCTGTGGGGCTGAGGGGTCCTCATTTGGTCATACACATGACAAAAGCAGACCCACCCAGATGTGGGCAGGAAGGACCACATGGGGCTCAGCACTTGGAGTGTGGTCTTCATGGCCCATGCTGGCTCCTGCAGGAGGCTGAGTACCAGCAGCCATGAGTGTGGTTGGTCTTCTATTTTGTCTGGGCTTCACGTCCTCCATTCACCTCCTCACCTATATGTCTTGTAAATAGCAGGTGCTGTTATGGCTAAGAGGCTGTACGGCCAAGATGTGTTGTGGAGGCAATCCCTCCAGCTTCTCCTTCCAGAGCGGATATGCCAGGGGCATCTGAGTAGGGTGGGAGCCCCTTTGGCTGCTTCTTTCCACTGGTTCCTGCAAGATTAAAATGGCTTAGAGAAGAGACAGAGCAGGGTGTAGAAGTTCTGTGTCTGCACAAAATGTACCTTAATCTCTCTTTTTCCAGACACAGAGCTTCTATATCCCTGTTCTGTCTCTTCTCTAAGCCATTTTCGTCTTGCAAAAAATGTGCCAAAGACCAGCAAAATGTGAAAGGAAAACCTGAAAGGAGTTCTCTGGAAGGAGCTCTTTGTCCCCAGTGGCTTCTCTCAGCACAGTTAGCATACTGAGCCCCTCCTGAATTTGGTAAAGCCCAGTGGAAGGCACTCAGTGCACATTATCTGGGAGTTTCTTGCCGCCAGGGCTGTGACACGCTGGTGTGTTTCAATCAGCTCTGAGGGATGCTGCCAGAAATTCAGTAGAGCCTGTCTTCAGGTTCATAGTCTGTAGCACAGTACCCAACCTTAGTAGGCATTAGAAAATAATGAGCTGACAGACTGAATGAATGATTAGACCCATTTTATAGATGAGAAAACCAAGGCATGTGAGTTGATAGGCCAAGGCAACATAGGAGTTTGGGCAGAGCTGGGACTGGAATTAGGCCTTCTGCCTCCTGGTCTGGTTGGGGGCAAGACTAGACAATCTCTAACATCCCTCTGTGCTCTCTAATATTTGGGGACTCCACAAATCCTTCTCTAGACCAGTGCTGTGCAGTAGAACTCTTTCTGCAGTGATAGGAACGCTGTATAGCTGAGCGGATTGGGTAGCCATGTGTGGCTATGGACACTTGGAATGTGGCTGGTGTCACTGAGGAGCTGTCTAGTGACTACCACGTGGGAGGGCACAGCTCTAGCGTTTTCCCTTTCCCAAGGCTCAGCACCACAATCTCTGCCAGACATTGATGCGGTGCAAGTTTGCAGTTGGCAGTGGCACTCAGAGAAACTTCCCCACATCCCTTGGCAAAACACAGCAGCCCCTCCCCACCAGATGCACCAAGTCATTCTTCAGGAGCTAGGCTTCTATCTACAGAAGGGAGATGAAAACAAAATTGGGAGAGTTGAAGCAGAAAGGCTATTGATTTTTAATCCTTTTTATCATCCAAGAATTTCAAGGTGTATTCTTCATGTCATTGCATTCTTCACCCGGGAGCGGGGAGAAGCTGACCCGGAAGGCCTGGACAACACCAGTCATGTGAATTAAACACACTTTAAAGGAAACCTCTCCGGGCAACATCGCTCTTCCTCAGGGAAATGTTCGGATCTTTAGTACTATTTTCTGTTGGGTTCTTTCCAGGAGAGGATTTTTTTTTTTCAAGATAGATTAAACCATGAATCCATTAACCACTGATTTAATTTCTGGGCCCTCATTCTTCTAAATTGTTATCTTGTCACATAATAGAACCACGGCACATGTGAGCTGGAGGATAGTTTAGACAATCTCCAGTCTGTAAAATTAATGGGGATGAAACAGTTACTGCTTATCCAAGCTTGTGCAACTGTTGGACCATGTTCTCTACACCATAATCGTAGTCGTCCCCATGACTCTCTGGGGTATGTAAAATTCTCCCCCATTTTACAGGTAGGTAAATAGCTGACCTAGAATTTAGATCAAGGTCTGGCTGGCTCTGAAACTGGGATTCTTCCTCTGTGCTCTGAGCTTTCCAATCATTCTATGGATAACGATACAGAAACCCAGAGAGCTGTAATCACACAGCAGTCAGGGCCTGACCTCATATCTTTTTGCTCTATTCAGTTCTAGCCTTCGACTTCAGGTGTATAACCCCACACTCAACTTGCACATATCACATTTCTCTTTAGCAAACCCCTTTTACCAAAAAAAAAAAAAAAATGTCGAAATACATTCATTTGCCATTCAAGCCCCTCCACAGTTTGGTACCAACCTCCCCTGCCCCAGCCCCCAGCCCCACTCAGTCAAGGGAGGTGCCTCAGCAAGCCTGGTGTTTACATTCCTTCAACACTTTCAGAATTGAGCTTTTTTTCTTGCCACAATAAAATATATATGTGTGTGTGTGTGTGTGTGTGTGTGTGTGTGTGTGTGTGTGTGTGTGTGTATACGAATTACATACCTGTATACTGACAAAGATGTTTTGGCATTAAACCCAAAACCCAAAGATGTTTATTACAGCAATATGCATTACGTAAAAAGTGCAAAATAAAAACAATGTACATGGTCAACTACAACAGAAATGTTAAGAATAGAGTAATTCTATTCTGTAGATTAATATGAAGCCACTAAAATGGAAGTAGGAGCCCATGACGAGGGAGCATTTGCCTCCCCACAATGGAAACCACTGAAGGAGAATAGATCATATCTCCCTGAGGTCTCCTGGGCATATATGACATTGAGCAAAACCAGAAATGGCTGAATAACAACAAGAGAGATAATGTGGGTTAATCAAGCTTCGCATTAATTTAGAAGTTCAAGTTTCCAGCCCTTGCCAGCTCCTCCTTGAAGCAGTCCCTGGGGTTAGCTGGGAGAATAAAACTCAGAGTGGACTTGGAGTCAGAAACCATTAGCTGAAGGCCCAGCAGGGTCACTGAGACTTTAGTGTGACCATCTGTAAAACGGGGAGGATTCTATCCACTGCAGGCAACTGTATTGAGCACAAACTGGCAGCGGGTGGCACTCCCACTAGTATTTCCCCCTGCTGGTCTTTGGTGAAGAAGCAACACCATTCCGTGCTTCCTCCAAGCACAGGGAGGGTGAGGGCAGCTTCACCGTGGCAACCCAGCAGAAGATGGGGCCAACTACCACTCCCTTTGGACTTGCTGGCCCATCAGGCTCTTCTAGAACTTGAATCAAATTGATTTGCGGCAGTCTGTCCACAGGGTGGTAGAAGTGGAGAGGCAGGAAACTGTCATGGCTCCCCTTAGATCCCTGCAGCATTTGTGGATTCTGTTGGACCAGAATATTAGAACAGAGCCTAAGAGCAATGATGGCAATAGCCACACATACCCTGGGGGGCTTTGGCAACCATTCATAGGACTGTTCCCAGACTCTGGTCAATGCACAAGGCAATTATTAACTCCATGGAAGATTACTATCACCAAATGCTCTCACAAGTTGTTGGGTTCAACAGGATGTGTTAGTAGAAAATGTTGGGGAATGATTTCATCTCTGTACTGTTGTGCTTAAACACTTAGCCTGGAACCTTCTCCCCCCCGGCCAAGTAGGTTTGGTGCTGGACCCTTATCTGATTTGCCTTTTCAGCCCCTAATTCAGAATCATGTGAGATAGCTAAGAACAGTGGCTTTTACATTTTTTAAGCAGCAGAACATTTTTTTCCTCAAATGACATCTCATCTGAAACTTATGTGTTTATTGTATAATTTCTAATTAATAATATTTATTTTGACAGTCAACCAGTGACAATAACGAGGTTGTTTTGATTAACAAATAAGATTAGATCATGAACCAGGTTATGACAGTTGCATTTTTTATATTAGTTTCAGCATCTGATTTATATCTGTAGTTTATTTTGCTTGTATCATATTAATATGCATAATAACTAACACTTCAGCACTGCTGAGTGCTTCAAACATTTTAACTCACTTAAGCCTCAGAACTCTAATAGATAATATTCTCATGCTTGTATGAGGAAGTGGAAGCCCAAAGACCTGGAGAAAGTAGCCCCAAATCACACAGCTGGGGTGTGGCCAGAGCTGGGCCAGGTGTGGCCAGGTTGACTTGCTCCATTGTCCATGATTGGATTAACTATTTTCTTGTGGCTCCCAATTAAAAGCCTAATAGAGTTGACCCTTGAACAATAGGGAGGGGGTTTAGGGTACGGCACACTCGAAAATCCACATATAACTTTTGACTCTCCAAGAAGTTAATTGCTAATAGCCTACTGTTGACTGGAAGCCTTACCAAAGTCAGCCATCGACTGACATATTTTGTATGTTATATGTATTATATTCTGGATTCTTACAATAAACTAAGCTAGAGAAAAGAAAATATTAAGAAAGTCTGAAGGGGGGCGTCTGGGTGGCTCGGTCGGTTGGGCATCCAACTTCAGCTCAGGCCGTGATCTCACAGCTCATGAGTTCGAGCCCCGCGTCGGGCTCTGTGCTGGCAGCTCGGAGCCTGGAGCCTGCTTCGGATTCTGTGTCTCCATCTCTCTCTCTCCCCTCCTCTGCTCATGCTCTGTCTCTCTGTGTCTCAAAACTAAATAAACATTAAAAAAAATTTAAAGAAAGTGTGAAGGAAAATACTTTTATAGTACTGTCTTATATTGAAAAAAAAAATCCAGTTATAAGAGGACTCGTGCAGTCCAAACCCATGTTGTTCAAGGGTCAGCTGTACATCTAAATATGTAGTTGCAAATGATAACTTTTAACTGCCTGCCCTTCAAACTCAGGCTATTCTTTCATTAAACTGGGAGGGCAGAAGGGGTTCTATTTGTGCCCTAAACAAATAATAAATCAATAACCTAACCCCAGAAGCACCCCCATTAGGATGCAGGGAACAATTTGAAAATTCCTGACCTAGAGCACCAGGGACATATTGAAGGGACAGTCAGTCTGTCAAAACACACATGCAGGGAACCCTCAGGGGGTAGTAGAGACAAAAGGCGTTCGCTGGCATTTCACCAAATGGAAATCTCTAGTCTCTGGCACTACCAATATTCTCCATTACAAATCTTCCAGCTGGTAAACAGAATGATGCCACTGACATTTAATTGAAATGTCAGCACATTTAGAAAGAGCCCTGATGAAAACTGCCAAGTTAAAGTTATCGCTGATGACTTAAGCTAGATGGAAACAGAAAATCACCACCAATAGCACACCACCCCCCCCCCCACACACACACACACTCTCATATCAGATGGAGAGAAAGAAGAAAGCTTCAGCTGTCCGAGGAAAATTTACAGATCATTTTTAAATGGAGTTTTATTTTAGCTATGAACAACCATGGGGCAATTGGAAAAACTTGTGAAAGTAATCAGGTCTGAGACAGACCAATGCCCATGTAAATCAATTCAACAAGCATACAAGGATTAAATTGCCTTTGGATAGTAATATCACCTTACATTTATTTGCATAGCTTACAGTTTATAGAGGCCATGGTAGATGGCAAAAATAGCCCTAACTCTGCACTTCGCTTCCCTCCACCCTCACTTTATGCCATTGTACCTCTGCAGCTCCCTCCCACCCGGATGCAAGATTTAACCATGTGATCTGCTTTAGCTAATGGGATGTTAGAAGACGTGACATAAGCAGAGGTTTGAAAAGCACCTGTGGGTTTCTACTCATCCTTCCCTGTGCCGTCACCACAAGAACATGCCTGTGGAACAGAGCCAAGGATCCCAACTGTCCCAAGGCCATCCTAGATCAGCAATACCTGACCGACTCTCAGTCATATGAAAGAGAGAGCCCAGTCCCTCTCAGCAGAGCCAGTTAGGTGACCTGGAGCTAACCACAGTCACATGAGGATGCACAGACAGGAGCAGCTAAGCTCAGATCAGCTGGAGCCCACAGACTTGGAGCTAAGTCAGTGCTTACCATTGTATGCGACTGTGGTTTTGAGGGTATGGTTAAGCATCACTCTATCTGATGAAGAGACCTGCCTTGTGTGACCTCCTGTGTCCCCTCCTTGGAATGGCACGTGAAACAGGGTTACCTCACCCACTTTATAAATGAGCACCCTGTGATTCATACAGGTTAAGTGGATTGACTTTATTTCCACAGCTTCTTCTGATCCCTGGTTCTCTGCTCAGGCTCCAGTCCTGCCTCTCTGAAATCCTTAACCAACAGCATTAACCCAGAGGCTGAATCCATTTTTTCTTTGGATCAAAGCGGCAGTTTTTATAGTTTGAAAGCACAGAGGGAGAGCAGATGTTTCAGAAGTCCTTGGGCCCAAAAGGCAGAAGCTGCAGAAACATTTGGCTCTACAGCCATCCCTGCCCCCAACGCTGGGACACCCCCCTCCTTCCCAGGATTCCACTCGGCTTTGAAGAGATACACGATGCAGGACATTGCCATCTCTCTGTGGCTGATTCCGTTCAGAGGCAGAGGCATTCTTCAGATGCTTCACAGAGATCCCTGCCAGGTAGGGAAGCCACCGGAGAGTTGTGGAGAAATGATCAAGAATAATCTTTTTGACCTTGCAACACTCACCTTAAAAATCTACCCTCGCTCCCAATCTCCCCCAACTAACATCCAAACTCATATAAGATCCTTTATAACCTAGACCAAGCTATAATTTGAGCATCACCACTGCCTCCCACTTCCCTCCCCAAACTTCTGTTTCAGAATCAGAAATGCCCTGCTCTTTTTGGGCAAGTGACCCAAGACCACACATGTAGGGAGTGGCAGCACTGGGCTTCGAACCCAGGCAGGCTAGCTCCACAGTCCATGATCTATGACTCAGGCAGCATTTTGAACTTTTGCCTCTGCTTATACTTCCCGATCTGTTCTGAATGAGCTTTTCTTTTTTTTTTTTTTTTATTTGCTGAACCTCTATTCTTTCCTATAAGATCACACTCAGTTCTTTAAATACTTTAAAGACCTACTCACTTTGTGTGTTCATTCATGCGTGTGTTTTATCTGCCTGAGGCTAGGAAGTGTCTGAAGGCCCTGCTGCTAAAGCTTTATGGCAGCCAGGTTCATGCAGAGCCTCAGAAATCACAGGGAAATAGTAGACTTTGTTCTATTTTTAGTTGCTCCCAGGTTAAGGGTGAAATATGATGGCCCCTAACACTGTAGGCTTCATATGTTCAGAGGGAAGGATAGGATTCCTCCCTTTTAGGAACAGGTAATTCTATTTTTTTTAATGTTTATTTACTTATTTTTGAGAGGGAGAGAGAGAACCCCAAGCAGGCACCATGCTGAGCTCTGAGCCCGGCGCTGTGCTCCCTCTCACAAACTGTGATATTACGCTGAAATGAAGAGTTGGACCCTTAACTGACTGAGCCACCCAGGCGCCCCTAGAAACAGGTAATTCCAAATAGACCCATTTACAGTATGTGTGTCTTAAACACCTGCTCACCCAGGAGACTTCACAGGAAAGATAAATCCCCGATTCCTCTAGCCTGTAAAAGTACCAGTCACACTGATTGGAACTGCCTCTTTTCGCTGGTCTACTCTTACTTGCTGTGCGCTCATCAAAAAGTAGATGGCCAGTTTTGTTTATCTTTGTATTTCCTTTCTATCCTTCATCTTCCTCACCCCCATTATTCCTGGCATATATTACAAGCTCAATGCTTACTTGCAGAAAAGTAAAAACTAAACCATGATATTAGCCAGTAGACCCCCAGGGGTTCTTCTAAGAAGTAAAACAGGGGCACCTGGGTGGCTCAATCAGTTAAGCATCCAACGTCACAGGTACACGAGTTTGAGCCCCACATCAGGCTCTGTGCTGACAGCTCAGAGCCTGGAGTCTGCTTCAGATGTCTCTGAAATCTGCCCCTACCTTTCTCTGTCCCTCCCTTGCTCGTACTCTGTCTCTTTCTCTCTTTCTCAAAAATAACTTAAAAATAAAACATAAAAAGAATTAAGTAAAGCACCTCCTCAGAGCCTTTGGTAAGTTCTCCTAAAAAGCTGGGTATGCAGGAGAAATAGCATGTGCTCTAGAGTCAGAAGCTCCTAGCAATATCACTTAATTTCAATGATCCTTAATTTCGTAGTCTGCAAAAGGAAGATAGTATATGGTACCATCTTAATGCTATCATTGGAAAAGAAAAGAAAAGCTCATTTTTCCAGAACCCATGGCCCACTGGGGATGAGAGCAGGGTGGAGAGTGGCAGGCATATGTATTTTGAAAATCTCTCCCCAAAGGATTCTGATATACTAACCCACTCACAATGTGAGAATCGCTAGCCTAGGTCTAAAAAGAGAGTTGGGTTGAGATGGAGTTCTGGGAGAACTTGGAAGTTCATATGGTGGTAAAAGGAGTGGAGTTGACTCCCAGAAGAAGGATGAAGACAGAAAACATGCAGAGGTAAAGGAAGGCCACAGCTGGATGTCCTTGTTATCCATATAGAGGAGGAATAAATATAGGAAAAGGCCATGAAGATATCATTGCAGATGTCTCATTGAGCCGGTCTGTTTTTGGGGATTCCATGATCCGAATTCATGGAGAATGTCAAAGGATACAAGAGGACACTCAGGACAATGATTGGGGCAAGCCTGCGGGTATAGTAAAACTGTGAAGATGGTTTCATTTGGTCCTGGCCTTGTGGGAAGGAGAGAATCCAAGATGGAGGGATAGGTGTTGACAGTGGAACAGGAAACCATCAGGCCTGTCACCCCGTCTGCAGGAGTAGAGGCAAGCAGGGACTCTGGCATCCAAAAGAAAGCCCCAGAAAGGATGTCCCGGTGGAACTTCTGAGAGGTGCTTGATTCCCTGGGCTGTGACGTTGATTTAGCCAGGGTCTTAATCATGCCTTTCCTGGAGGAGCCTGCCAACTGGTCTCTGTACCACCCATTTTTGCTTCCTGTTAAGTATCTTCCCAACCACTGTCACTAGAGTGATCTTTTTCCCTTGCTCTGTTTTTACAGGTATATTAAAAGTACAATCAGGGCACCTGGGTGGCTCAGGCAGTTAAGTGTCCTACTCTTGATTTCGGCGCAGGTCATGATCTCGCAGTTCGTGAGTTTGAGGCCCGCATCCGGCTCTGAGCTGACAGCACAGAACCTGCTTGGGATTCTCTCTCTTTCCCTTTCTCTCTGCCCCCTCCCCTGCTCATGCGTGCATGCGCTCTCCCTCAAAATAAATTAAACTTAAAAAAAAGTATAATCATATATAGATTTATGTATTCAATATATGAATATATACATATACTATTCTTTGTAATTATTTTATTGAAAGGGGATTGATTATATTATACACACCCTTCTGTATCTTTTCTCATCCAATAAAATCCAGGGAATTCCCTCTAAGTCTGCTGGTGGTTCTCCAATTTATACTTTTTTGTGATTACATAATATTCCACAATACAATGTGCCACAACCTATTCAATTTGGGGCCACTATAAACATCAATAGCCAATTCAGCAAATAAATATATATTTTATATATATTTATTTTTATATTCTTATATATATTTAATATATATTAATTTATTAATATATTCATATTTATTTCTATTTATATATTATTTTAATATATTTATTATATATTATATATTATGTATGCATTTTTAATATTCTATACATATTTATATCTATATCTCTATGTCTATGCCCTTAGAAAATATTATTTTTATTTACTAGGATAGATTAACAAAAGTACGATTGCTAGGTCAATATATGTACTTTGAATTTTAATAATTGTTGCTTGCTAGCTTCCAAAATAGCTCTATCACTATCCCAACCAGCAATATATGAGAACCCTCTGTTCCCCACATCCCTGCCAGCAATAGATATGATAGTTCTTTTTAATTTTTGCCAGTCTGATGGGTGCAAAAAGATACCTCATTGTTATTATAATTTAGACTTCTGTGACTATCAGTGAATTGAGTATATTTGGTGCCATTTGCATATGCCCTTCTATGAATTGTAATTTTGCTACAGTTTCTTCTCTTTATTGTGACTTAGTTTTTTTTGTCAACTTTTTGTCAATTTCTCTCTGCAGAGTAGAGGAATTCACCCCATATCTACCATCTGAATTGCAAACATTTCTGAACATTGCATGTCTTATTACTTTGTTTTTGTCAAAACGCATAACCTAGATTTTTTTGTTGAGTTATCATTTGTATACCACATACATTTTAAGGGCATAATTCACTGGTTTTAACGTATTCACAAGGCTGTGCACCCCTCACCACTACCTAATCCTAATTAATACCTAATTCATCACCCTGAAGAAACCCTGCATCCATTAGCAGCCACTCCTCATTTCCCTTTCCCCCCAGACCCTGACAGTCCTAAATCTGCTTGCTCTCTCTGTGGATTTGCGTATTCTTCATATTTTATATAAATGGGATCCTACAATATGTGGCCTTTTGCGTCTGCTTCATTTACTTAGCATAATGTTTCCAGGGTCCATTCACACAGCACGTGTCAAAAGTTCATTTCTTTTCTACGTCTCAACATTCCATTGTATTTTACTTACTCATTCATCAATTGATGGACATTTAGGTTACTTCCACCTGTGAGCTATTGTGAATAGCGCTGCCGTGAACATCAGATACAAGTTTTTGCACAAACGTGTGTTTTTCACTTCTCCTAGGTCTATACTTAGGAGTGTAACTGCTGGGTCATATGCTAACTCTATATTTAACTTCTGAGAAACTGCCACGCTAGTTGTTTTCGAAAGAAGCTGCATCATTTTGCATTCCCACCAGTAATGTATGAGGGTTCTAATTCCCACACTATCCTAATTTTTTGAAAGTTTGTAAAGGGATTAGTGCTAATCCTTCTCTACAACTTTGATAGAACTCACCAGTGAAGCTACTTGGTCCTGGGCTTGCCTTTGTAGTAAGGGTTTTTTGTTGTTGTTACTAATTCACTGTTTGCTTGTTATAGTTATCTTCAGATTTTTAATTTCTTCTTGAGTCAGCATGAATTTTTCTAGAAATATGTCCATTTTATTTGGATCATTCAGTTTTTCAGCCTATAATTGTTCACAGAATTACCTTATTTTAATTCCATTAAAATTTTTTAATGCTTATTTATTTTTGAGAGAGAAAGAAAGAGCACAAGTTGGAGAGGGGCAGAGAGAGAGACACAGAATCTGAAGCAGACTCCAGGCTCTGAGCTGTCAGCACAGAGCCCGATGCAGGGCTCAAACTCGTGAACCATGAGATCATGATGTGAGCCAAAGTTGGACTCTTAACCAACTGAGCCACCCAGGCGCCCCCACAGAATTACGTTATAACCCTGTTGATTATAAGGTAGATAGTAATGCTCCCTTTTGTATTCCTAATTTTAATAATTTGAGTCTTCTTTTTTTTAATTAATCTGGTTAAAGATTAATCAATTTTGTTGATTTTTTTCAAAGAACCAACTTTAACTTTATTTATTATTTATTTATTGTTTTCCTATTTTCTATTTCATTTATTTCCATTCTAATCTTTATTATTTCCTTCCTTTCTTCACCTTGCATTTCATTTACTCTTATTTTTCTAGTTTCTTAATTAAAGTCGAAGGTTAGGTTTTTGTTTTGAAATCTTTCTTCTTTTTTAATATAGTGCTTTACAGTTACAAATTTTCTTTTAAACACTGTGTTTATGGTAGCCCATAAGTTTTAGAAAATAATGTCTTCATTTTCATTTTTCTCAAACTGCTTCTAATTTCTAATTTTCCTTATGACCTCTCCCTTGACTTATTAGTTATTTAGGGATGTTGTGTAATTCCCACTATTTGTGAATTTCTCAAATCGGCTCCTGTTTTTGATTTCTAATCCTATTCCATTGTGGATGGAGAACATGCTTTGTTGATTTCAATCCTTCTAAACTTATTGAGGCTTGTCTTACAGTATAACATATGACCTGTCCTGGAGGATATTTCAAGTGCATTCAAGAATGTCTATTCTGCTTTTGTTGGGTGGAATGTTCTATAGATGCCTGTTAGATCTAATTGGCTCATGGTGTTGCTCTCTGTAGAAGTCTTCTGTTTCCTTACTCCTCTTCTGTCTAGTTGTTCTATCCATTTTTAAAAGTGATATTGGGGGGCCTGGGAACCCAACTTGGGCTCAGGTCATGATCTCATGGTTTGTGAGTTCAAGCCCCATGTCAGGCTCTGTGCTGACAGCTCAGAGCCTGGAGCCTGCTTCGGATTCTGTGTCTCCCTCTCTCTCTGCCCCTCCCCCACTCATGCTCTGTCTCTCCCTGTCTCTCAAAACTGAATAAACGTTAAAAAAATTTTAAGTGAGATATTGAGGACTCAACTATTATTGTTATCTACTTTCCCTTCAATTTGTCATGGATTTTGCTTAATGTATTTGGGTCTGTTGTTAGGTGCATATGTGTTTATATTTGTCCTAATAACAATTTTTGTCTTGAAGTCTAATTTTTGGTATTACTATAGCCATTACAGCTCTTTTGGTTACTGTTTGCATGCTATACTTTTCCATCCTTGTACTTTCAACCCATGTATATCTCTGAATCTAAATTATGTCCCTTAGAGGCAGCATATAGTGGTGGTTTTTTTTGTCTGTTCTGCCAATCTCTGCCTTTTGATTGGAGTTTAATAATTTACATTTAATATTTAATTCATTTGCATTAATTACTAATAAAGTATTATTTATTTTTGCCACTCTGCTATTTTTTTTGTACATGTCTTTTTTGTTACTCTGTTCCTTCGTTTCTATGTCCTTTTGTATTAAATAAATATCTCCTTGCATACCTTCATTTCTTTGTCACTTCTTTCACTATATATTTTGTAGTTATTTTCAGAGTAGTTACCCTGGTGGCTGCCAGGCTATTGGGTTCCACTGTGACAGTGGGCTGCTGGTTTTCATGAGAGCTGCATGGGGTGAGGGAGATGAGAATATGACAAGTTAAATGTTTGCTGTTCTTACTAAATTTTAGCCATTTTTCTTATATAGATGCCCACTTAATTTCTGTATGCCTCTGGTTAATTTTCAGAGTTCTGAAAAAGTTGATTCTGAATATTTACTAGTGTTATTATTGCCTTTATTGAGGAGAGAATTTTAGAGGGTCTTACTCTATACCATTTTCACTGATATTTCTATTGTAGCCTTTTTTTCATGTAAAGTTAATTTTAATTTGTATTTTCATATAATGACTTACTTTAATTTGTATATAATCAAATATGTCTATGCTGTACTTTCTTAATTCAGGGTGTTCACTTGCATTAGTAGAGTCTCTTCAACCTTACATTGTAGTCTCCTAGGTTAATATTTATAGATATAGATAAATACCATATATATTATATATGTGTGTGTATATATATATGTATATATATATATATTTGTGCATATACACACATGTACATACACATATATTGAATTTGTTGATATAATAATATATAATGATATAGTGGGTTGTTTTGATAGATTTTTTTTTAATGTTCATTTTTTTTTGAGAAAGCACAAGCAGAGGAAGGGCCGGGGGGGGGGGGGTGGGATGGGCAGAGGCGGGACAAAGGATCTGAAGCAGGCTCTGCACTGACAGCAGTGAGCCTGATGCAGGGCTCGAACTCATGAACCATGAGATAATAACCTGAGTTGAAGTTGGATGCTCAACTGACTGAGCCATCCAGGCACCCTGATAGATTCTTTAATATTAAGCCACCCTTACTATAAAATATGCTTAATCATAATAAATTATTCTTTAGATCACTGCCAAATTTTATTTGCTATTTCATTTAGAATCTGCACCTAATTAAGGTATTAGGAATTTTGCACCTAATTAAGGTATTAAGAATTAAGTGATATTGGGATATGGTTTTCCTTCTTTGTTGTCTTTGTTAAGCTTCTTTCTAGCATCTGGAGTAGTTAAGTAAGAATTTACCTATTCTTATGTTATATAAAATCCAAGCTTATAGGCCAGGTGACTTTTTTCAATGAAAACTCACTAATCAGGGGCACCTGGGTGACTCAGTTGGTTACATGTCTGGCTCTTGGTTTCAGCTCAGGTCATGGTTCCAAGGTTGGAGGATTGAGCCCTGTGTCAGGCTCTGCATTGAGTGTGGAGCCTGCTTGAAATTCTCTCTCTCTCTCCTTTTGCCTCTCTTCCTAGCTCTCTCTTCCTCTCTCTCTGTCTAAAAAGCAAAACAAACAAACAAACAAAACCCTCACTAATCAGTTTATCTATTTCTTCTCTAATAGTTGATTAAGTCAAGGTTTCCATCTCCTTTTAAATCAATTTTTATATGATATGTTTCCATGGAATTAATAGATTTACTCTAAGTTTTAAATTTTGTGGTGCCTGGGTGGCTCAGTAGGTTGAGCATCTGACTCTTGTTTAGCTCAGGTCATGATCCTAGGGTTGTCAGATCAAGCCCCACATTGGTCTTTACACTGAATGTGGAGCCTGCTTAAGATTCTCTCTCTCTCTCTCTCTCTCTCTCTCTCTCTCTCTCTCTCTCTCTCTCCCTCTGCCCCTCTCCCTGACTTGTGCTGTCTCTAAAATTAAATTTTTAAAAATTTTTAAAAATTAAGCTTTAAATTTTGTTAGTATACAATCCAAGCATGTAATGGGTAATGGCAGCACATGTCTCCTTTTTTTACTTTTAATCTTGTCTATTTTTATACTCTCTTCTCCCTTAGCAAGCTTGCAAGAAGTATATCTGTTTTATTGGTTTTCTCAAAAAATCAGATTTTGGATTTCTTTATTCTTTCTATTTTTAAAACTTCCAGTTTGGTGATTTCAAAGAGGAAATTAAACAAGAATTACTTACTACCTACATACCGATGAAAAATGGAACACTCTATACAAAAACAATGCAATACAAGACACTATACAAGCAGAACTTAATTATTGAAGGACACTGAAAAAGAAAATGAAATGAAGTACTCATCTTAAACTAGAAGAACCATGAAATAAACCAATCAGAAGAAAAAAAGAATAAAGATAAAAGTTAAAATCAAAGAGATCTTTCAAAATACCAAGTCTTCCTTGCTTCTATCTTCTATCTCTACCTACAGGGTGAAGACCAATTTCTTAGACTAGAGCATGGCACCTAAAGTCATTTATGATTTGTTCCCTATTTGCCATTTAGCCCCATCAGTTGGCACTCCCCAACACACTTCATGCTCCAACAATACCAAATTGCTTGTAGTTCCCAAAATACATTACATTCTCTTTCTTGCCTTCATTTTATTGCATGTACGATTCTGCGTCTGGAATGAATGTTCCACCTTCTTCCACCTGAAAAAATCTTTAGTCTTTCAAACCCAGTTTTATGGCATCCCTGTGGAAAGTTTTTTTGACTTCTCCACCAGATGGAACAAGTTTTTCTTCCTCCAAGCTACATCACCTTTACACCCCATATCCCTATTTCTTCCCTCAATTCTAGGACATCATTCTCCCTGAGCATTCATTCTGAATTTCTTAACTTGTCTCCTTCTGCATGATTTTCATCAGTGTGACTTAGTCTTCTTCATTCTTTTTATGATTGGACTCATGCATTCTCATGGCTTCAATTTATATACCTGGGGTGACAATTCTCCAACCACTGGCCCCAGCCTGGACTCATCTTAGAGATCGAAGCTGAGACTGCTAACTATGAACTTACTAGTGGTCCCATAGGCACCTCATATCCAACTGTGTGATTTTCCTTCTGTATTCTCTGTCTTTGAGAATGGTGTAAATAGTTCTCAAGTCACTCAGTCTGTAAATGGTACATCTTTGCCTCTTTCTCGTTCACTGCTCATGTCATCAGATCTTGTTTGTGCCTCTGAAATGCCTTTCAAATCTGTCTCCTTGTCTTCATTACTGCAGCTATGGCCCTGCGTCCATTCTCATCATCTTTTTCTTAGACTACAGTAATAACATTCTAATTGCTTTCTCAGCAGCCAGCCTCTTTCACGCTAATGTATTCTTTACTTGGTTTTAGTTCTTGTTTTAGTTCTAAAACATAAATCTGGTAATGTTTCTCCACTAAAAAAAAGTCTTTGTTCGTTCCCTACTACCCCAAAGGACAAAGTGCAATCTCTTAAGGACCACACTTAAGACCCTGTACAATCTTTTAAGTTTGTATCTTATCAAGTTTATGCCCAGTTTTTCCTCACTATGCACCCCACACTTCAGGCACACAGGATTGTCCATTTCTTAAGACCATATTATTCACTGATATTTTTTGGCTGTTTAATACCTGTGCACTTGTCTGCAAGCTCCATGAAATCAGAGAGTCTGTCTTATTTACTGTTTTATCCTCAGTGCCCCCAAACCATTTCAGGCAGGTTGCAAGTGAATGAATGCACTTCCACACTTCTTCACCTTTGTTGTTTCCTTTACCTGTCTTTTCCCACATCTTCTCAGTGGTGAGTGTCTGTCTCTTCCCTATCTTCAAGGCCTAGCTCAAATACCAACTTCTCCATCAAGGCTGACCTAAACACATCCTTCCCCAATTCAAAATGAGTGACTTTCCTTGTCTGGGCTCCTAAAACATTTTCTCCAAAATGTCAGTTTAGCATTTACCTCTTGTACTATAATTATTTAAGTATGTGTCTCCTGTTTCACTAGACCTGAACTCTTAGCAGGAAGGGCAATGAGTCTCATTCATGGGCAGTTTCAAGCACCGAACTTCATACTGAATAAAGTACTCAATCAGAATAAATGTTTGAGCTGAAAGAAGGTGGACTGAGACTTTGCCTTTGGATGACATAAAGTCTCATTCCCAATTCGGACAGGAATCCTCCTCTGCAGAGTACCTCTTCGGACTGTCTCTCTTGTTCACCTACGATTCTCTTTCGCTGAAGCATCAAACCACAGTGTCAGAACTGGAAGGGGAAACTGAGGCCCCATCGTTGAAGTGACCTGTCCAAGGCCACACAGTAAGGGTAAGAGCCAAGGCCAGGACCAGATCTGCTTTCTTTCAAGCTAGTATCTTTCTTTGCATCACTTCCACTTTGCATCATTTCCAACCAGTTGCTTTCCTAATGGGGGACAAGGCAAAAATGTCAGGGAATGAGAGGAAATTCACAGGCCAAGTATAAGTAATGACATGAAGTATGTCTGTGTGTGTATGTAGTTTCTTGTCTCCTTTCTTTTTTATTTATTTTTTTAATGTGTATTATTTTTGAGAGACAGAGAGAGATAGCACATGAGTGGGTGAGGGGCGGTGAGATAGAGAGGGAGACACAGAACTTGAAGGAGGCTCCAGGCTCTGACCTCTCAGCACAGAGCCCAACACAGGGCTCAAACCCACAAACCGTGAGATCATGACCTGAGCCAAAGTCGAGCACTTAACTGACTAAGCCACCCAGGCACCCCATTTCTTGTCTACTTTCTAATCTACCCACAGCCCTCTGTGTATTTTCATTAGACTCCTAGAAGGGAGCAGAGAAGTCCCTGATTTTGACAGGAACCGTGACGAAAGAAGTCATCACTCCTGACCCTTCCCAAATCACTCACCTTCTAGAAGATGCCCAAAGCTCATTGGCTGAGACATGCTGCATCACATCAAGGTCAGAGGTGAGCCCTGGACAAGTAATCCAACAGCCTTGTCGCCAGGAACCTAGATCCTTATTCAGCATGGAAGATGATAAGCCTATGTCCAATCTCACTCCATCACCCTGGCAATCTCACTCCTTCACCCTGCTGTCACCCTGGTGGATAGCAAAATGGCAGCCTCTGACTTCTGTCCTGCTCTGGCCCCCTATGGCCCAGACAGAGAGCAAAGAATAGCTCAAAGGGGTGTCAAGTACCAGCATCCTCCAATATCAAATTAAAAAAAAAAAACCTACATTACCCTCAATAGACATGGTTTTATTGTAATTGCTTGGAATTTGAATAGCACGCCATAACCATCCCCATAAATTGGACTTCTTTAGATTTATTAAGCTATTTATTGAATGGTGGGTAATAAACACTCAGGATTAACAGCTCTGCAACTGCTCTGAGCCAGTTACATACAGAGTTGCTAAACTCCCATAAAATAATTATGAATCAGTTACCATGCTGACAAACCATAATTGTCAAAAGTTCAATGCAGACTCAGGGCCTTATTTAAAAGTTTGTTCTTGTTTGCAGCTTTGAATCTCATCTTCCGGTCTCCTGACATTCTCTTTCATTTCTCTTTCCCTACATTCTTCCTGTTCCCTCTGTCTTCTTCTCCTCTCCCACAGCCCTTCCTTTATTTCATTTGAATATATGAAGATAGTGTGGTTTCAAGGAAGGAGCAGAGATGTGGGGTCCGAGATATCTGAACTCAGGACAAGGGTCTGCCACCTGCTAGCTCTGGGACCCTGGGCAAGTCCCTTCTCTTGGCTCTATCTCTTTAGACGTAAATAGGGAGGCATAAGTAGAGCATCCAGGATATAGGTGGCTTTTTGTCTTCCTTCTCTTCTCTTTCTACTCCAGCTCGGTCCATGCCAGGCATGACTGCTATGCTGGCTCTCCCACAGTTCACTCCTCTCTCCCCCATGCCTCCTCCAACCTAACAGCTCAGCAGGACTGTCAGGACCTTCCACAGTTTGGCCCACTGCCTTCCAACTTGTTAACTTCATCACTTTAGTTGAGACCCTAGTATTACCTGGATTTTAATTCAAATCCTGTAAAAATAATTTTTTAAATTGTGGTAAAACATATATAACATAAAATATGCCATTTTAATCATTTTGTAAGTGTACAGTTCAGTGACATTAAGTACATTCACATGGTTGTGCAACTGCCAACACTATCCTTTCCAGAACTCTTCATCTTGCAAAACTGAAACTCTGTACCCATCAAACATTGATTGCTCCCTCCTCCCAGCCCCTGGTCACATCCATTCTACTTTCTGTCTCTATGAATTTGACTACTCCAAGTACCTCCTATCAGTAGAATCGTACGGTATCTGCCCTTTTGTGTCTGGCATATTTCACTTACCATAATGTCCTCAAGGCTTCTTCACATAACTGTGTGTCAGAATTCCCTTCCTTTGTAAGGATGAAGAGTATTTCATTGTATGTATATACCACATTTTTACTCATTCATGCATTGATAGACACTTGGGTTGCTTCCATTTGTTGACTATTGTGAATAAGGCTGCTATAAACATGGGTGTAGAAATACCTGTTTGAGTCCCTGCTTTTAATTCTTTTGGGAATAAACCCAGAATGGAATTACTGGATCATATGGATTATATTTAATTTTCTGAGAAACTGCCATACTGTTTTCCATAGTGGCCAAAAATATTTTCTAAAAATATCCTTTCATTAATTTTAAGGGTAATATACATATTTTGTGAACACTTTGGAAAGTACAGAAATGACTGTAGAAGAAAATAAAAGTTACCCATAATATCACTGGCCAGAGATAAGCAGTATTTACATTTTGAAATAATTCTGTCTAATCCTTGTTCTCTATAACTTTCCCCTTATGGGCTTAGCCTGATTTTATTTGTGTTTCTCAAACAGAATTATTTAGATAGTGCTATCTATGTGATTATGATTTTTTTCTTTTGCTTCACATTATACTGTGAGCATTTCCCCGTGTTGTTAAATGGTGTGTGTGTGTGTGTGTGTGTGTGTAAATGGCTATACGGTATTCCATTGTATAAATGTTCCATTATTTATAGAGCATAGCTAAATTAGATCAATAAAAGCATCTATTAAAATTATTCTTATATAAAATTTTTAGCTTTATTAAGTTATAATTGATATATAAGGTTGTGAAAGTTTAAGGTTTACAATGTTTTGATATGATACACTTATTTATTGTGAAACGATTACCACTAAAGTAGCATTAGTTAACACTTCCATCAACTCCCATAATTATAATTTCATTTTGTGGTGAGACTATTTAAGATCTTCTCTCTTAGCAACATTCAAGTGTATAATACAGTATTGTTAACTATGATCACCATTGTGTATATCAGATCCCCAAAACTTATTGGACTTCATAATTGACAGTTTGTTACTCTTTTTTTTTTTTAACAAGAAAATAGCATTTTATTGAAAAATACAGTGTATACTATAATCATGTGTTTATACTCAGGTCACTCATTTGGATGATATTAAAATTTTATGGTTGAGCTGTTCTCTGAAAGATCTGGTACCTTGAAAGCACTCATTTAGTCAAGGTTTTTCATACCCTGACATATTTTACATTCTTTTTGTCTTTTTTTTTTTTTAGTTTATTTTCTATTTTTTTAATTTACATCCAAATTAGTTACCATACAGTGGAACAAAGATTTCAGGAGTAGATTCCTTAAGGCCCCTTACCTATTTAGCCCATCCCCCCTCCCACAACCCCTTTTGTTGTCCATATTTATGAGTCTCTTCTGTTTTGTCCCCCTCCCTGTTTTTATATTATTTTTGTTTCCCTTCCCTTATGTTCATCTGTTTTGTGTCTTAAAGTCCTCATCTGAGTGAAGTCATATGATTTTTGTCTTTCTCTGACTGACTAATTTCACTTAGCATAATACCCTCCAGTTTCATCCACATAGTTGCAAATGGCAAGATTTCCTTCTTTTTGATTGCCGAGTAATACTCCATTGTATGTATGTATATATATATATATATATATATATATATATATATATATATATACCACATCTTCTTTATCCATTCATCCATCGATGGACATTTGGGCTCTTTCCATACTTTGGCTATTGTTGATAGTGCTGCTATAAAATGGGGGTGCATGTGTCCCTTCAAAACAGCACCCCTATATCCCATGGATAACTACCTAATAATGCAGTTGCTGGGTCATAGGGTAGTTCTATTTTTAGTTTTTTGAGGAACCTCCATACTGTTTTCCAGAGTGGCTGCACCAGTTTGCATTCCCACCAGCAGTACAAAAGAGATCCTCTTTCTCTGAATCCTCACCAACATCTCTTATTGCCTGAGTTGTTAATGTTAGCCATTCTGACAGGTGTAAGGTGGTATCTCATTGTGGTTTTGATTTGTATTTCCCTGATGATGAGTGATGGTGAGCATTTTTTCCTGTGTCGGTTGGCCAACTGGATGTCTTCCTTGGAGAAGTGTCTATTCATGTCTTTTGCCCATTTCTTCACTGGATTCTTTGTTTTTTGGGTGTTAAGTTTGATAAGTTCTTTATAAATTTTGGACACTAACCCTTTATCTGATATGTCATTTGCAAATATCTTCTCCCATTCTGTTGGTTGCCTTTTAGTTTTGCTGATTGTTTCCTTCACTGTGCAGAAGCTTTTTATTTTGATGAGGTCCCAGTAGTTCATTTTTGCTTTTGTGTCCCTTGCCTCCGGAGACGTGTTGAGTAAGAAGTTGCTGCAGCCAAGATCAAAGAGGTTTTTGCCTGCTTTCTCCTCAATGATTTGATGGCTTCCTGTCTTATTTTGAGGTCTTTCATCCATTTTGAGTTTATCTTTGTGTATGGTGTAAGAAAGTGGTCCAAGTTCATTGTTCTGTATGTCGCTGTCCAGTTTTCCCAGCACCACTTGCTGAAGAGACTGTCTTAATTCCATTGGATATTCTTTCCTGCTTTGTCAAAGATTAGTTGCCCTTACGTTTGTGGGTCCATTTCTGGGTTCTCTATTCTGTTCCATTGATCTGAGTGTCTGTTCTTGTGCCAGTACCATACTGTCTTCATGATTACAGCTTTGTAGTATAGCTTGAAGTCTGGGATTGTGATGCCTCCTGCTTTGGTTTTCTTTTTCAAGATTGCTTTGGCTATTCAGGGTCTCTTCTGGTTCCATACAAATTTTAGGATTGTTCTAGCTCTGTGAAGAATGCTGGTGTTGCTCTGATAGAGATTGCATTGAATATGTAGATTGCTTTAGGTAGTATTGGCATTTTAACAATATTTGTTCTTTGTAACCAGGAACATGGAATCCTTTTCCATTTTTTTGTGTCTTCTTCAATTTCTTTCATAAGCTTTCTATAGTTTTCAGTCTATAGATTTTTCCACCTCTTTGGTTAGATTTATTCCTAGATATTTTATGGTTTTTGGTGCAATTGTAAATGGGATCGATTCCTTGATTTTTCTTTCTGTCGCTTCATTGTTGGCGTATAGGAATGCAACTGATTTCTGTGCATTGATTTTATATCCAGCAACTTTGCTGAATTCATGAATCAATTCTAGCAGTTTTTTTGGTGGAATCTTTTGGGTTTTCCATATAGAGTATCATGTCATCTGTGAAGAGTGAAAGTTTGACCTCCTCCTGGCCGATTTGGATGCCTTTTATTTGTGTTGTCTGATTGCAGAGGCTAAGACTTCCAAAACTATGTTGAATAACAGTAGCGAGACTGGACATCCCAGTCTTGTTCCTGACCTTAGGGGGAAAGCTCTCAGTTTTTCCCCATCAAGGATGATATTAGCGTTGGGTCGTTCATATATGGCTTTTATGATCTCGAGGTATGCTCCTTCTATTCCTACTTTCTTGAGGGTTTTTATCAAGAAAAGATGCTGTATTTTGTCAAATGCTTTCTCTGCATCTATTGGGAGGATCATATAGTTCTTGTCCTTTCTTTTATTGATGTGATGAATCACATTAATTGTTTTGTGGATATTGAAGCAGCCCTGCATCTCAGGTATAAATCCTGCTTGGTTGTGGTGAATAATTTTTTTAATGTATTGTTGGATCCAGTTGGCTAATATCTTGTTGAGGGTTTTTGCATCCATGTTCATTAGGGAAATTGGTCTATAGTTCTTTTCAGTGGGGTCTTTGTCTGGTTTTGGAATCAAGGTAATGCTGGCTTCATAGAAAGAGTTTGGAAGTTTTCTTTCCATTTCTATTTTTTGGAACAGCTTCAAGAGAATAAGTGTTAACTCTTCCTTAAATGTTTGGTAGAATTCCCCTGGAAAGCCATCTGGCCCTGGACTCTTGTTTTTTGGCAAATTTTTGATTACTAATTCGATTTCCTTACTAGTTATGGGTCTGTTCAAATTTTCTATTTCTTCCTGTTTTAGTTTTGGTTGTGTATATGTTTCTAGGAATTTGTCCATTTCTTCCAGATTACCCATTTTATTGGCATAAAATTTCTCATAATAGTCTCTTATTATCATTTTTATTTCTGTTGTGTTGGTTGTGATCTCTCCTCTTTCATTCCTGATTTTATTTATTTGGGTACTTTCCTTTTTCTTTTTGATAAAACTGGCTAGTGGTTTATCAATTTTGTTAATTCTTTCAAAGAACCAGCTTCTGGTTTCATTGATCTGTTCTACTGTTTTTTTGTTATTGTTGTTTCGATAGCATTAATTTCTGCTCTAAGACAGTTTGTACTCTTTGACCAACATTTTCCCATTTCTTCCAGCCTCCAACCCTTGGGAACCACCATTATACTCTCTGTTTCTATGAGTTCAGCTTTTTTAGATTCCACATAGAAATGAATCCATATATTTGTCTTTCTTTGACTTATTTCATTTACTTCAATGGCCTCAAGTTCCATCCATTTTTGTCACAAATGGCAAGATTTCCTTCTTTCCCTTGATGTAATAATATTCCATTTTATATATATATATCACATCATCTTTATCCATTTATCCATTAATAAGAATTTGGGATGTTTCCATATCTTGGGTGTTGTGAATAATGCTACAATGAACACAGGAATGCAAATCACTCTTCAATATCCTGATTTCATTTCCTTTGGATCTATACCCAGAAGTGGGACCTCTGAATCTTAGGGTGGTCCTGTTTTTGATTTTTTGAGGAATCTCCACAGTTTTCCTTAGTGGATGAACTAATTTTCGTTCCCACCAATGGGGTACATTTTTCCACAACCTCACCAACACCTATCTCTTGTGTTTTTGATGATAGTCATTATAACAGGTATGAGAGGATATCTCATTGTGGTTTGAGTTTTCTTTCCCTGTTGATAGTGATGTTGAGCATCTTTTTATGTACCTGTTAGATGTCTTCTTTGAAAAAATGTCTATTCAGTTCTTCTGCCCCCTTTTAAATTGGATTGTTTTTTTTTCCTTTTTTTTGCTTTTGTGTTGTAGGAGTTCTTTATGTATTTTGGATTTTAACCCTTATCAGACATATGATTTGCAAATATTTTTTCCTGGTCAGTAGTATGCCTTTTTATTTCATTGCTTCTTTTGCTTCATAGAAGCTTTTAGTTTGATATAGTTCCATTTATTAATTTTTGCTTTTGTTCTCTGCAATTTTGGTGTCATAGTCACATCCAAAAAATCATTGCTAAGTTCATTGTCAAGGATCTTTCCCCCTATGTTTTCTGCTAGGAGTTTTTAGTATCAGGTCTCATGTTTAAGTCTTTAATTCCATTTCAAGTTAGTTTTCGTGAATGGTGTTACCAATTTCATTCTGCATGTAGTCATTCAATTCTCCTAATACCATTTATTAAAGAGACTAGCCTTTCCCCCATTAAACATTCTTGGCTCCCTTGTCAAATGTCAGTTAATGATATTTGCATGGGTTTATTTCTGGGCTCTGGGCTCTCTTGGTCAATGTGTCTAATTTTATAGCAGTATTGTACTGATTTGATTTCTATAGCTTTGTAGTATGGTTTGAAACCAGGAAGTGTGGTGTCTCCTGCTTTGTTATTCTTTCTTAGGATTTCTTTGGGTATTAGGTGTCTTTGTGGTGCCCTACAAATTTTAGGATTATTTTTTCTATTTGTATGGAAAATGCCACTGGAATTTTGGCAGGGATTGCATTGAATCTATAGCTTTGGATAGTATGAACAACTTTAACAATATTAACTCTTCCAAACCATAAATATAGGATATCTTTCCATTTATTTGTTTCTTCCTTAATTTCTTTCATCATTCTTAATAGTTTTCAGTACACATATCTCACCTGCATTTTGCACCTTATTGCATTTTGATGCTATTGTATGTGAATAACATTGGAGTTTTTTATTTATTTTGGGGGGCAATTTGTTGTTAGTGTATAAAAATTCAACTGATTTCTATATATTGATTTTGTGCCCTGTACCTTTACTAAATTAATTTATTCTAGCAGTTTTCAGGGGCAGTCTTTATGATTTTCTATTTAAGATCATATTATCTGTGAACAAAGATAATTTTATATCCTTTCTAATTGGATTTATTTTATTATATATATATATATATATATATATATATATATATATATATATTTTTTTTTTTTTTTGCCTGACTGCTTTGCCTAGGATTTTAGTGCTATTTTGAATAGGAATAGTGAGAATGGGCACCCTTGTCTTATTCCTGATCTTAGATGAAAAGCTTTCAACATTTCATCATAGAGTATGGTGTTAGCTGCAGGGTTATCATGTATAACCTTTATTGTTTTGAGATATGTTCCTTTTATACTCAATTTGTGGGGAGTTTTTAACATTAAAGAATGTAGTTGTCAAATGCTTTTTCTGCATCTATGGAGATTTCCATAAGATTTTTATCATTTATTCTATTAATGTGGTGTATCACATTTATTGATTTTATATATGTTGAACCATCCTTGTATCTCAGAGATAAATTCTACTTTATCATAATATCTGACCCTTTTAATGTGCTGTGGAATTCAGTTTGCTAATATTTTGTTGAGAATTGTTGCATTATATTCATCAGGGATATTTGTAGTGTTTGTTTGTTTGTATTTGTTTTTGTTTTTGTTGTTTTTGTAGTGTCCTTACCTGGCTTTGGTACCAGGGTAATGCTGGCCTTGTGAAATTAGTTTGAAGTATTTGTTCCCCTTCAATTTTTTTGAAGAATTAGAGGATTGGCATTAATTCTTCTTTAAATGTTTGGTAGAAATCACCAGTGAAATAATCTGGTCCTTGGCTTTTCTTTGTTGAGAAGTTTTTTATTACTGATTAGCTGTCCTTGACTATTATTGGTCTGTACAGATTTTCTATTTCTTCCTGATTCACTCTTGGTAGGTTGGATGCTTCTTGGAATGTATCAATTTCTTCTAGGTTATCCAATTTATGGGTGTATCGTTGCTCATAGTAATCTCTCATGATCCTTTGTATTTTTGTGTTGTCAGTTATAATGTCTCTTCTTTCATTTTTTATTTTATTTGAGCTTCTAAGAATGAATCCATTTCTTCTAGGTTATCCAATATATGGATATATAATTGTTCATATTAATCTCTTATGATCCTTTGGATTTTTTGTGGTATCAGTTACAATATCTGTTCTTTCATTTTTTTATTTTCTTTATTTGAGCCTTCTCTTTTATTCATAGTCTAGTTAAAGTTGGGTCAGTTTTGTTTATATTTAAAAAAAACAACTCTTGGTTTGGTTGATCTTTTCTATTTTTTTTCTGGCTCACTCTTTCTTTCTTTCTTTCTTTCTTTCTTTCTTTCTTTCTTTCTTTCTTTCTTTCTTTCTTTCCCACTCTGGTCTTTATGATTTTCTTCCTCCTGCTAACTTTGAGCTTAGTTTGTTCTTGTTATAGTTCTTTGAGGTGTAAAGTCAGGTTGTTTATTTTATGTTATATCATGTTGATGAATTGGCTCCTTTATCATTATAGAATGACTTTATCTCCTGTTACCATTTTCGGCTTAATGTCTATTTTGTCTGATAAAAGTATAGCTAGCTACCCTCACTCTTTTGATTTCCATTTGAATGGAATATCTCTTTCCATCCCCTCACTTTGAACCTATGTGTGTCCTTAAAGCTAAAGTGAATCTCTTGTAGCAGCATATAATTTGATCTTTTTGTTTTTTAATTTATTCAGCCTTTTCATTGGGTAATTTAATCCATTTACATTTAAAGTAATTATTGATTGGTCAGGATTTATTTTGCCATCTTATTAATTATTTTCTAGCTTTTTGTAGTTCTTTTGTTCTTTTCTTTCTCTCTTGCTGCCTTCCTTTATGAGTTGATTTTCCATAGTGTAATGCTTTGATTCTCTTCTCTTAACCTTTTGTGAATATTGTATGGGTTTTCTTTTCATAGTTACCATGAGGCTTGTATAAAATATCTTATAGGTACAGCAGTCTATTTTACACTGATAACAATGTGATAACAATCACATATAAAAACACTACATTTTTGGTGTCACAACTTATCTCTTTTTATGCTGTGTATCCACTAACAAATTATTATAGCTATAGATATTTTTTATTATGCTCATCCTTTAACTTTTATGCTACAGTTAAGTGATTGATACAGCACTGTATTATAGTATTAGGGTATTTTGAATTTGACCATTTACTTACCTTTATCAGTGTATTGTATATTTTCATAATTTTTCATGTTACTGATTAGTGTTCTTTCATTTCAGCTTGAAGAACTCCTTTCAGCATTTCTTATGGCAGATTTAGTGGTGATGAATGAAGTCCATCTTTTTTTTTTTTTTTTTTTTTTTTTTTTTGTCTTGGAAAGTCTTTACCTGTCCTTCATTTCTAAGGATAACTTTGATGGAATTTTTTGGTTGGCAGGATTTTTTCCTTCGGCACTTTGAATATATTATCCCACACTTTCCTACCCTGTATGGTTCCTACTGAGACATCCACTAATAACCCTATGGGGGTTACCTCGTAAGTTACAAGCTTTTTTATTTTTTTTCTCTTGCTGTTTTTAAGATTCTCTGCTTTTGATTTTTGACAGTTTTATTTTAGAGTGGCTTGGAGAGAATCCCTTTAATTTTATTTTGTTTGGTGACCTATGAGCTTTGTAAACTTGCATATCCAAGTCATGCCCCGGATTTGGGAAGTTCTCAGCCATAGTTTCTTTATTTTTTTTTTAATTTTTTTTTCAACGTTTATTTATTTTTGGGACAGAGAGAGACAGAGCATGAACGGGGGAGGGGCAGAGAGAGAGGGAAACACAGAATCGGAAACAGGCTCCAGGCTCCGAGCCATCAGCCCAGAGCCTGACGCGGGGCCGAACTCCCGGACTGCGAAATTGTGACCTGGCTGAAGTCGGACACTTAACTGACTGCGCCACCCAGGCACCCCGGCCATAGTTTCTTTAAATAAGCTTTCTGCCTCCTCTTCTCTCTCTTCTTTTTTTTGGAACTCCAATAATTTGCAAATTGGTTCATCTGAAGTTGTCCTACTGATCATGTAGGCTTACTTTACTCTTTTTCATTCTTTTTCCTTTGTCCCTCTTGGACTGGATAATTTCAAAGTTCTGTCTTCTATCTCACAGATTCCTTTTTATGCTTGACCCATTCTTCTGTTGGTGCTCTCTATTGCACTTTCACATCATTCATTGTATTCTTTAGCTCCAGAATTTCTGTTTGGTCCTCTTCTGTGATTTCTATCTCTTTGTTAACTTTTCATTCTCATTTGTTTATTGTTTCCCCAACATTATTGAATTGTCTTTCTATGTTTTCTTGTAGATCATTGAGTTTCCTTAAAATAGTTCTTTTGGATTATTTACCAGATAAATCACAGATCTCCATATCTTTGGGCTTGATTACTGGAATATTATTTTGATCCTTTGGTGGTATCATGTATCCTTGAGTTTTCGTGTTCCTTAAAATTTTGCATTGCTGCCTTCATATTTGAAGTAGACTTCATTTCCTCCAATCTTTACTAACAGCATTCTCCAGTGTGTGCAAACTCATTTGCTTTCTTTCTTTCTTTGCTTCTCCTTCCTTCCTTCCTTCCTTCCTTCCTTCCTTCCTTCCTTTTTTTCTCCAATAATGTCTCAGAGCTTCTACTCTGGAAACCTGGACTTCCACAAAGACTGTCTTGTCAGTGGGTGATTGTCTACAACAGTTTTCCAAATTTTCACGGATTTTCAGACTACAGCTAAGAGGGACTTGAGCCAATTCATGGGCCACTGCAGGTACCACAACCAGGACCAAGATCTGTATGCATATTACCTAGTGTACAGGTAGGCAAGGCTTCTTCCAATTTTCTTGGTGTATGGTACTGGATCCCATATCTTCTGCAAGGGCACCTTTGTCCCTGGATAGGTGCTGAATTATTTTTTTTGGCAGGGGGAACAAAAATGAGGGACATCTTATTCTACCATGATGCCTTATAACCCCTTTCAATTAGTGTTCTCCAAAACAAAGTTCTCTTTAGCAGACTCTCCATTTAAAGGATTATACACATATGGACTAACACAAACACCTGGAATCATCACAAAGAAGATAATCTAACAGTGAAAAAGAGATTGCCTGCATGTTAACCAGTGCTGTTTCTTACTATCTGCATATTTGTTTCCCAAGGACCCAACTAGCTTAAAAAAATACATTTTTAATGTTTATTTATTTTTGACAGAGAGAGAGAAAGACAGAGAGTGAGCAAGAGAAGAACAGAGAAAGAGGGAGACACAGAATCTGAGGCAGGCTCCAGGCTCTGAGCTATCAGCACAGAGCCTGATTCAGGGCTTGAACTCATGAACCTGAAATCATGACCTGAGCTGAAGTCAGTTGCTTAACCAACTGACCACCCAGGTGCCCCTAAATAATACATTTTTAAAATAAGTTGCAAAAATGGACCAGTGCACATTGGGAAATCTGCAAGTTTCCAACTTGTGCCCAAATTAAGTCTAGCAAAATCTTACCAAATCTTATTGAAAAAATAAAATGAGATAAAACCAAATACAATAAAATAAAAAATAAATGATTAAAAACTAAAAATCATAGTTTGTCTCAAAAAATTATGTAAGTAGATCACAGCTGAGTTATCATGCTTAGGTTCACTTCCTCACTCCTTTTGTTTTAACAGAAAAATCCTTGCTATGAAAACTTCTAGAAGCTTCATTCTCACATAAAATTCTGAAAACGAGAGAAATTCCTTTCATCCCACAGTCCACAGCCAATTTTATCCCAGTATCAACCAGGAAAAAGCATACCTTTAAATTACACAAATCCCTGAAGGGTCAAGATCAAACTGTTTGAAGCTCCTGCTGTGATCAATCTGGTTAATTGAGGTGGGATCTTTTACCTAAACGGTTAACCAGACTCAAAAACAAATACATATTTCCTGTTGACATAAGTATTTCTTAGAAATAAGATGCATCTGTTTTTATGATCTTCTTTGCATAGGAAGAATAGTTTTGTGAAGGATTTTCACTTTTGATAGTGAATTTCTTAAGAAAGGGCGTTTTCTTTCTTTATAATTCTTTGAATGGACTTGTAGCTTGGAAAATGAAACCCTGTTTTTATTAACTAGAGAAGAAGGAAGGGGAGGACAGGGTGGAGAAAGGAAGTTCCAGTTTACAGTATTTGATGACATATCGCAGAGGTAAAATGCCCCTAGAAGGGAAAGGTCGGCAGAGGTCATGAACTTCTGTGAGGTGAGAGGTGGAACAAGCTTCTGGATCTAGGAGTCCAGGGTTTCTTAGATCTATTTCCTTCAGATCTCTCTGTGGCACTTCAGGGACTTCACCTCTAGGGTGGGGTACAAGGAGTGAAACTTATTTGGAAGCCCAAACACATAAAAATAAATTCAACAATTCCATGAGAGCAGCTTGTGTGTGTGTGTGTGTGTGTGTGTGTGTGTGTGTGTATGTTAACATATACATGTCATAAAATTGACCACTCTGTGTACTCATACAAGTGAAACCATATGGTATTTGTTATTTCATGACTGGCTTATTTCATTTAGCATAAAGTCTAAAGGTTTATCTGTGTTGTAGCAAGTGTCAGAATTGTCTTTCTTTTTAAGACCAAATACTAAAAAAAAAAAAAAAACGAAATTCTCTGTTGAGCAATAGGCTTTTACAAAATTCAACATCTCTTCATGATAAACATTCTCAGAAAAAAGACTAAATACTATTATGTTGTGTATATGTACCACATTTTAAAAATCTAGGGGTGCCTGGGTGGCTCAGTCCGTTAAGCATCTGACTTCTGACTTCGGCTCAGGTCATGATCTAAGGGTTCGTGGGTTCGAGCCCTGTGACGGCCTCTGTGCTGACGACTCAGAGACTGGAGCCTGCCTCATATTCTGTGTCTCCCTCTCTCTCTGCCCCTCCCTTGCTTGCATGCTCTCGCTCTCTCTCACTCTCAAAAATAAACATTAAAATTAAAAAAATAAAATCCATTTATTCATCACTGGACATTTGGGTTACTTCCTTCTTTGGCTATTGTGAATAATGTTGCCGTGAACAAATATCTGTTTGTGTCCCTGGTTTCAATTCTTTTGGATATATACCCAGAAGCAGAATTCCTGGGTCATATGATAATTCTGTATCTAATTTTTTGAGCAGCTGCTTTCTTTAGTGTTTTCTGGACTGTTTTCTATAGTGGCCACACTATTTTATGTTCCCACCAGCAGTGTACAAGGCTTCTGTTTTTCCAAGTCCTTGTCAATATGTGGTATTTTCTTTTTTTTATGTATAATAGCTACTCGTGTGAGTATGAAGTGATATCTCATTGTGGTTTTGATTTGCATTTCCCTAATGACTAATAATGTTGATTATCTTTTCTTGTGCTTATTAGCCATTAATATATCATCTTTGGAGAAATATCTGTTCAAGTCTTTTGCTTACTTTTAAACAGAGCAACGCATTTTTTTTAAATTATTAATTTTTATTTATTTGGCCTTCCAATTAAAATTTGAAGAAACAGTTCCACTGATTTTTTTTTTAAGAAAAATTATATTCAGAATGACTAATCTATTCCATCTTCCCATTTCCAGGCCAGGGCTCTTCAGGTGGGTTCAGAGTTGTGCTTTGCCTTACACACAGAAGTGTGCCTTACACACTTCTATGAAGTCCATCTCTCCAAATAAAGGTCACATTCCGAGGTACTGGGGGATAGGATTCCAACATACCCTATTCCGGGTCAGATAATTCAACTCGCAACACATTCCAACAGTCTACCCTTGCAGAATGTTGGTCTTGATTCAGATAGGGGTCACTCCAGGTTCATTATTAACATCTCTGGGGCTCAACTTCTCCCCTGTAAAACAAAGGGGCAAGACAAGGTGATCTTAAGACTGTCTTCCAGCTCTAAAATCTCTCTTCCCCTTCATCAGCACCTACCCATTTGATGTCCATTCCCCACGTGCCTGGCTCTCTGCTAAGGATTCTCTCAATGGGTTAAATATTTGAAAAACACTTGAAACCAGTGAAAATATCTGTCCCCAAAGGTCCCAAGGCTCACAGTGTTGCCAGTTGAGCTGGGGAGACCCTGGGCCCTGAAGCCTCAACCCAGCCTGTCCCAAATGTGTCAGGCTCTTGGTCTCATTATGGGAAAGAATTAAAAAATAGACATAGCACAGCAGGTGAGAAATATAAGCAGGAAAGTTTATTAAAGCAGAAGTACACTCTTGAGATGTGAGAGTGGGAGAGAGAGAGAGAGAGAGCAAGAGCTTCATGCACTGGAGGGGTTCGAGTTCCTATCAGATTTCTCTACAAGTATTGTCAGTTGTTGGGGCACCTGGATGGCTCATCTGGTTAAGCCTCTGACTCTTGGTTTCAGTTCAGGTCATGATCTCACCATTTGTGAGTTCGAGCCCCACATTGGGTCTCCATACTGACAGTGTGGACCCTGCTTGGGATTCTCTCTTCCTCTCTCTCTCTGCCCCTCCCCTGCTCTCTCTCTCTGTCTCTCTAAAAAAAAAAAAAAAATACTGCCGGTTGTTAACAAGAGGATCAAATATTCATGACTTGGGGTGGGATGTCTTGGAAGTAGAGTTTCATGCTTTTTTTCCTTATTTGTTTAGGGGTTACCTACTACATCACCCACCATCTTGGACGTGTCTGGTTTGATCTGGCTTCTTGTGGTTTTGTTTTCGAGTACTTCCAGGACCGGCCTCTTCCTCGACAGCTGGCCCTGTCTTCCTCTTTGCTGGCCTCCAGGTATCCTGTTAGAACCTAACGAACTGCCTTCTCTAACACCAGGAACTGGACTATGTTTTGAGGACAGATGGGACTTACCAGGGCCCATCCAAGCCCTGTCCTCACTACCTTGGGACTCTGCATGCCCCTTAGTGCTACTTACAGCTTCCCATCTCCTCACACATCTGGTATACCAGGCTTCTTACCCTTCTGCCTCAGCCCTGGTACCTGACCAACAGTGGCCCTCCCTCTGTCTCTCTGGGAGACCTGTTCATGTAGAACAACAAATGTTGTCCTTGGTGACAAAATTATCCAGTGAGGGCCAGGAAACACACCCACACAGGCAGCCAGCAGCTGACAACAAGTCTCCCCCCAAACATGCAGCAGCCAAGCTCCCAAGTGCTTATTAGCACAAGTGTCTGCTTTGCTAATATCTCCTCACACAGACATTTTGAGCCCCGGGGAAGTGAGACAGACACCCAGGTTTGCACACCCCTCCTCCCACCCCACAGGCCCATCATCATCTGTGAGAGAGGCTGGTGGGAAACACTGGCATGTGCCTTTCCACTGGTGGGAGCACATTTTCCATTTTCTTTTTCCTTTTCTTTCTCCACCCCTGCTCCTCATGGAAAAAAATTAAACTATAGAAACATGTAAAGAAGGCATGAATATAATCAGCCACAGTCTTACCATGCAGAGGCAGTTATCGTGACACCTTGACATTTTTGCTTCCAGAATTTTCCTGAACCATTGTAAAACGTAGTGGAAATCATATTGAATATATTATTTTGAGTCTCATTTTTTTTTATAGTCTCACAGCCTTTTGCTAAGGTTGGTTATTAGTCAACTTCATAATGAATATCATTTAGGAGACTGGCAACCCCACTGATGAAGCAGAAATCCAATTTGAGTCAGTTCTTTGTCCTCACTGGTGGTTGTCTTTCACCTTGACTTTGAGATTTCTTCAGACCCAGGGGGGAGTCTTGTTTACTATTACAACACTCCACTCAGATTGCAAGCCCTCCTGCCAGGCCACCAATTAAAGACAAACTGGACAAGGCACTTGTTGGTACTCCAGTGAGAAGAGTGAGGATCTGAGAAGTGAGCAAGTCTGGGACCAAACATGGTGCAACTGTCTCCCCAGGGATAGCATCAGGGTTCTCTCAGCATCTCAGCTACCAAGACGCGCAGCATGAATTGGAGACAAGTCTTTTCCTAAGTGTCCTGTAGAGAGAGACAGCTCAGGTGGGCAAAACCCAGCTCACACAAACTCCACTGCCCCAGATACTGCACACCCACTGCATTTAATGCTCAGCAACTCTGCAAGGTACTTATGGATCAACCCCATTGCAAAGACAAATTAATGGAGGCCTAGAGATTTTAATGTCTTACCTAAAATAAGTAAGGGTCCATGCTGGGATTCTGATCCAAATCCAGAGATTTTTATATCACACTCAAGTGGCCTCTCAAGGCCACGGAGAAGCCTCTCTTCCTCAAGCAAAGTAGTAAGATGTTCATTTCTACTGAAAATTTCTCTCAAAAAATAAAGACCTTGACTATGGTTGGTACAGTGGGTGAAGTGGTATGACAGGTAGATCCTGGTTCGGGGCTGAGACATTCAGTCCCACATGTCACTCCCTTACCTGCTGCATGTTGACAGCTGGTGGCTCTCAGTCAAGTAGGGAGACTCCAGGTATTGCCCTGAATTGTCCTTGACTGAAGAGTCACCCATTCCAAGGTCACATTGCCTCCCCAAAGGCAGCCTACATCCAGTTACTGGTCCATATAGGGGATATAAAAGGCTTGCCTTCATGCTTCAAAGTGCAACAATTCTTTTTTTTTTCTTTTCAGATTTCTATTTAAATTCCAGTTAAGTAACATACAGTGCAATATCGGTTTCAGGAGTATAATTCAGTGATTCATCACTTACAACACCCAGAGCTCATAACAATAAATGCCCTCCTTAATACCCATCACCCATCTAGCCCATCTCCCCACCTCCCTCCATCAATCCTCAGTTTGTTCTGTCTTTAAGAGTTTCTTATTGTTGGTTTCCCTCTCCCCTCCATATGTTCATCTGTTTTGTTTCTTAATTCCACATATGAGTGAAATCATATGGTATTTGTCTTTCTCTGACTTGTTTCACTTAGTATGATACATTCTAGCTCCATCCACGTCGTGGCAAATGGCAAGATTTCATTATTTTTGGTGACTAATATTCGTGTGTGTGTGTGTGTGTGTGTGTGTGTGTGTGTGTGTGTATACCCCATATCTTCTTTATCCATTCATCAGTCAGTGGACATTTGGGCTCTTTCCATAATTTGGCTATTGTTGATAGTGCTGCTATAATCATCAGGGTTCATATATCCTTTCGAATCTGTATTTTTGTGTCCTTTGGGTAAATACCTAGTAATGCAATTGGTGGATCATGGGCAGTTCTTTTTTTTTTTTTTAATGTTCATTTATTTTAGAGAGAGGGCATGAGAGAGGTAGGGGCAGAGAGAGGGAGAGACAGAGAATTCCATGCAGGGCCCTCACAACCTATGAGAGCATGACCTGAGCCAAAATCAAGGGTCAGATGCTTAACTGACTGAGCCATCCAGGTGACCCTCTATTTTTTTTTAATGTTTATTTATTTTTTTGAGGGAGAGAGTAGGGCAGGGAGAGGGGAGAGGCAGAGAGAGGATCTAAAGAAGGCTCTGTGCTGACAGCAGAAAGCCCGATGCAGGGCTCAAACCCACAAACCTTGAGATCATGACCTGAGCAAAAGTCAGATGCTTAAACGACTGAGCCACCTAGGCGCATCAAAGATAGTTCTATTTTTCACTTTTTGAGGAACCTTCATCCTATTCTCCAGAGTGGCTGCATCAGTTTGCATTTCCACCCACAGTTCAAAAGGGTTCCCCTTTCTCCACATTCTTGCCAAAACCTGTTGTTCCTGTGTTGTTATTCTTAGCCATTCTGACCAGTGTGAGGTGTTATCTCATTGTGGTTTTGATTTCTATTTCCCTGGTGATGAGTGACGTTGAGCATCTTTTCATGTGTCTGTTAGCCATCTGGATGTCTTCTTTGGAAAAACGTCTATTCATGTAAAGTGGAATCCTTCTTAAGGTCCATCCAGAGTCTAGACCACCATGGGGTGTTCTGCGACCTTTGTTGCAACAACCTCTGCCCTTCTGCCCAGTGCCTCCCTCTTCCCAGTATTTCTTTCTTCATTGCCTCACAGGCACTGACCCCAATAGCATTCCCCAGTAAACCTTCTGCACATAAATCTCCTTCTCAGAGTCTGTTTCTCAGGGAACTTGCCTTAAGACCTGAGACCATTAATCATTTGCATGCTATGAATGAAGGAGATACAGAAATATACATTTTCCTTCCAGGACTCCTGAAGACTAGCATCCTCCCCTAGTACCACACTGAGAGAAGAAGGTCTTCTCTGCAGAGAGGCCTGGGGTTGGGGGGATAGAGCGCTCTGAGAAATAGCAGGCTGGATGGGGTGGCAGAGTTGGGGCCTTTCAGTAGTCAGAGGGGGTAGGTAGTTCATGCACTGAGCAATTGGAAATGCCCTTACCCGTGAGGGAGAAGGAGAGAAGGACCCAAGGAGCTAAGAGCAAGACTAAACCCATGGTTCTCAATCCAGGCTGCACTTTAGAATCATTCAAGGATCTTTTAAAATATATGACTGCCAGGAGCACCCTCACTCAACCCCAGGTGTCTGACTTGACTGATTTGGGGGAGAATAATTAAAAAAAAATCTTTGCAGGTGACACTAACACACAGTCAGGATTGAGAATCATTTGGCTAACAGCGGTGGGCAGGCAGGGCAGTCTAACAACTGCCCCTAAAATCTGCTCTACAAGTTTACTGTGACCAGAAGGCCCTGACTTACCACTGAAGATCCCTTCTAGGGCCCCTGGCGTGCTCACAGGAGGCAGCCCTACCTCCTGACCCTGTGAAGGCCCAATGACCCTCTGACAGCACTAGTGTCCTGGCAGGGTCCATGTGTGCATGTGAGGAGGGGGTGGCCTTTTCTAAGCAGTAGACCAGCGGCCACCAGGGTCACTACAGGGATTGATCCTCAACGCAGTCTCCTGGGATGCCGGTTAACCTGCGGATTCTTGGGCCCCACAGAAAACTCTACATTTTGTAACAACACCTTCCCCCAGTGAATCTTGTGTGTCTAAGTTTGAGAACCACCATTGAGAGCTCACTGCCCGAGAGAGCTTTCTCTCATGCATGAGTTCACTGGCGTGAAAATTTTGCCTCCTCTAAAGGAAAGGAACACTTTCCAGCACACACTAGAGTAGGAGTCAGTTCAGGGTCCCTGATGAGCAGATCAGCTTGCCAACAAGGATCCGAAGATGAGCAGGAGAATCCTCTTCAGCAGATTCTTTCTAGAATCTGCTAGAAACTTTTTTTCCTTTCATCAGCTACGGTAAACATCGCTTGTGAGTTGTCCCCAATATTCTTTTTTTTTTTTTTGCATTGTGCAGTTGAACTGACAGCTTTGCATAATAAAAGGTTAATATGATGAGCAAACAAGAAATGAATAAAGCTTGATTGTTCAGACTTAGAATTTGCAATGGAGCACTCTGTATTCATCTTTAGCTCAGCCCATTGTCCAACGATTGTCCTCTCGAGATACAAATATGGCTCTAGGATGGATAAAAATAGATATTAATAGGTTTGTAGGCAACCTCCCAGTAGCATCTTCTTATCAAGGAGGCACAACTATTTCTTTGACCTCCCTTGTTGGCTTTCTGTAATCATCACTGGCATATCTGAGCTTGGCTACAGTCTGATCTTTATGAAGCATCTCTGAATTCCTGGTACACAGTAACACTTGGCAGTTTTAACTTCCTCATTTCATTACCTTGTGATGGTGCCAGGATCCATATTAATGAAATTATTTTGATTATCTTTCATAGATAGTGTGTCAGTGGACAGTTAACAGCCCTGTAAAGGATCTCACGAGATTCCTCGGCTACTTCAGGCCCCAGGGTTTCCCCTTTCTTTCTTCTCTAAGGCTCCTGCCTATTTTCCTCTTTCCTTCTGGGGATTCATTTATCTGCCCTGTTACAGTATTTTTGTCACATTCAAGACTGGCTTAGATGGAGACAAGTCTCTTCAGGACATCCTCTTCTACTGGTACCCCCCAAATGACCTTAGACATCCTTTTCAATTAGTTTTCTTGTTATTATGTTGGAAGAAAGATGGAGAAGCCCAGAAATCCATAGGAGGAAGCTGCACTTGTTTAACCTGACTCTGCGGGATCATTTTCTTAGAGGGTCCCAAGGGTCTCTCCCATTGGGTGGGTCTGAGGTCCTCTTTTCAAGGCAACTGACTGAAAACTAAGTGGTCCCACTACAGCCCAATGTGAATTTGGTGATTCAGATCTGATGGATTCCTAGTCCCTGCAAGAACCTGCTTGTTGGTCCTTTATTCTGGGCACGCCCCCTGCTCCTCCCCAACATTTGCTCACCCCAGAGACTGGTCACCAACTTCCTTGGCAAGTGTGACATTTCCCCACCTGTGTACCAAATGCCCTTCCTCTGTCTTTAGGCCATTCTGCACTAACTTTGTGCACTTATTGTTTTACTTGTCCCGACTCCACCCCATTTTCTTCCCTTCAGGAGAAAGGATAGGTTTTCCACAAGGCCCCGGCTTAGCTAAAGAATGAAAGTAGGCAATACAACTTACTCCAACCCTCCCTAACCCACCCCCATGTGTTGGCTCACCTAAGCCTTCTTGCCTCAAATTCCTGAGAACTTGTTTACTGATAATGCAGTCAAAGAAGGAAGTAGCAAAGGCAGTCCTATCTCCCGTCTCCTCACCCATGTATAGTCCCAGAACAGTCCTGGTCTGTGCATCCTCCTCAAGCTGCAACGACAGTGCCCACCTTGGACTTTCACGGACCTGGGTGCTCACCAAAGGAGCTCACCCTGAGGGATGCTGGAACACTGAAGGAGGCATAGCAATCACCCAATAACCCTGCCCTGATGTGCACACACGTCTCCCAGAGTGTTGTCTTCCTGCTCCTTCAGCACAATGGGACCTGGGCCTCTCCAGGCCCTCTCCAGCACAGCCACCAGGGGCAGGGAAGGGGTTCATTTTTTTTCAGCGCACCCATTACTAAGGTTTCCACATCAGTAGCAGAGCTCATTTCTCCTTGGCCAAATGCTTCTGTCTTCCTCAATTCAGCAACATGTGGCAACACCAGAAACAAATGTGTCATGCCAGTCTCTGTTGGTTTCTCCAGGCAATACTTAACCATGTGTTGACTGACTTGTTATTGAAACAGAGCTTTAAGAAACAAGTGAAAATGAGTTCCTTTTCCCTCGCTGGTCTCTGGATGTTCCCTTTGTCAGCATCAGGCTGTCCTTTTCTGATCTGGGCTATCATCTGGTCCTTCCTCTACATGCCTCTGGTTTCCACCTGAGAAGTCCCCACTCTCTTCCAAACTAGCTCTCCTAAACTTCCACCAGCAGAGAACTATGTCTGCTTTTACTAAATCATGGCCCCCATTTAATGAACAGTTACTGTGTACCAGACTTAGCATGAAGCAATTTACCTGTCTTTGCTTTTTTCATCCTCAATGATGTCTGCTGAGTTAGATTCTATTATCTAGGCCATTTTGGAGTTGAGGAAGCAGGCTTAGAGTTAAGTGTCTTCTCTAAAATTCCACAATCAGTAAGTGGTAGGGCAAGGACACTGTGATTTGAAAACTTGTGGGCTTATAATGCTTCTCTTGAAGATAATGCTGGATTTTTCACCTATTTCTCTGAGCCTAAGAATATGACTGGGGCAGTTCATAATCCATCCAGAACACAGTCCGTTGCACAGCAAACTCAAGCTAGGTGAGCCTCCGGCCACTTCATACTTTTTGGCACTAACACACATCAACTCACTTTGTTGACTTGATTTTTTTCTACCCACAGAGGAATGTAAAGATAATGAAATCTGTCAGATGATCTTTTAACTATGTGGCAAACACTCTGAATACCTGTTTGGCTTGCCACAACAGTCCCCTGGCATATTTTTCAGGGGCATTTGATTTAATCCCCTAAATCAATGCTGTATTTGTTTTCTTATTAAAAAAAAAAACAACAGGATGGAACTTATCAAAATGAACAGGACTGCAGACAGTTTATCTTGGGGATATCCTGGAGGATTGTGATGGGTAAAGGTACAAAGGGGGCTCTGGGGTCCTGGTAATGCCCTTTCTCTTCACCTGGGTGCTAATAACATGGGTTTCATGTCATGAAACATTCATCAAGCTGTCCTCTGGGATTTGTACTCTCTCACCACTCTGATGCCTGCCTGGACCACCTCTACCACTCTCTTCTCTTGGTGGGGTCCTCTTCCATCTGTCCCTCCATAGGGGGCCTCCCGTGACTCCTCGATGGAGATGAGGTTTCCCTGCTTTAGGTTCTCGTAGATGTGCACACCCCCCTACCCCTCTGATCACAAGTAAAATCCTCCAATTCATTTTGTGGCTACTGGTTTCATGTGTGTCTCTCTCACTAGACTCTAAGCAGCCAGGGCTTGCCATGTGCACTGGGTTTGCTGCTGTGTCTCCTGGACCTTGCATGGTGCCTGGAATGATGGTGGGGAGGGAAGTAGCCAGAGACCTAGAATAGAGAGGTGGAGGGAAGAAAGAGAGAAGGGGAAGCAGAGCAGAGGAGGGAGCCAGGAAGAACCGTGTGTCCCAGGAGCTGGTATCTTGAGGTGTCTCTAGACATTGGCCAGAGGGAGCACTCCAAAGTGTCTACGTGAATGAATGAGGATTCTCCAGAGAAACAAGTCATTCCAAGGGAGACTAGACTCTCCATGGGCAAGACTAGTTCAAGGACTATGTAGCCTGGGTTCACAAAGCATGGAAGGAGACCCTGAGCCCAGTTTGTCTCAGATTTTCTCCTGGCTCAGAGGAGGATGCAAAAAAGAGCAATTTCTCTGCCAGTTCTGTAGGACACTGAGAGCTGGAGGTGTCAGCCGCAGGGGTGTGGGCAGCAGCCTCAGGGATGGCCAGGACACCATGACACTGGCAGAGGAAGAGTGGGTGACTACAGCCCTGGGCTGATGGCTGCATTTCTTACTTCCAGTGGGCACTGGAGGCATAGCTCCGGTGGCCCAGGCATGAGCAGCTACAGCAGGGTCTGTGCACTCGGCAGTGATGGTGGAGGCATGGTTGGGCCTTGTGACACAGTGACCATCTCACGTCCTGTAGGCCATCCTGACTCCGTGCAAGAGGAGCTAGGGCCTACTTGGGGACCAAAGAACTGCATCTCAGAGCTGATGCCAACTGCCTTTCGTGGGAAGGATTTGAGGGGCATGACACACTTCCTTCTGCCCTGGAGGAAGACCAGCTAGAAAATTATGAATCAGGGTCACCCAGTTTAAATCCCCTGGATTTCTCTGAAACACACAAATCCCCGAGGGTTGGCTTCTAAAGAGCACATGTGAATGAGGAGAGAGAACACCAAAGAGCCAACAAAGCCCCAAAAGAAAACGGTCCCTTGGATTTGATACAAGTGTTCTTTCCAGAGCCCCACTCGGCCGTTCTCACAGCACAACTATCACCCACAGGTCTTATCTCCTGGTACCGAGAACTCTCCTTTGGGAAACAGTTTCCCTTGTAACTCAATACTCCCAAAGAATGCCTCTGGGGCAACAGTGCCTGCTCTGAGGGGATGGGGGACAACTATTTGATGAAATGGGAGAAGGCGAAATCATCATCAGTAAGCAGGAAAACTCCCAGTTATTTTTCTTTAGGCTCTGTCTCAAGATATGCTTATGTGAGAAGGGCCTTCTAAAGCATTTTCACACCATATTTTTGGAAACTATGGCTTTCAAATGTTTTTGATTGCATACCCTATTAGTAAAATCATGTTGCTCACACACACACAGATTGAGGTCTATTTATTCATTAATTATATTCATAAAATAGTGTGTTTATCACAGACTGTATTTATAGTGAAAGTTCTAGCAGAGTGTGTTCCCTGGGGTTCAGGTGTCCCTGTAAATAAATATGAGGGAAGCTAAGCAAGGGTCATAACCCTCACTTCACAGATTAGTCAACCAAGCTTCAGAAGGGAAAGGACTTGCCCAAGTCAGATAGCTAAGAATTGTGGAGTTTCCAGTCACCGGAGGGACCCCTCCACATCTACCTGGCTACTTCCCAGGGGCCACGGACTCAGCCACACTTTCCAGTGCTCTAATCTTCCTTCCGGGTTCTAAATCCCTCTGTTGCCTGCCATGACAGTTTCGGGATGCATCCAGTCACATCGGTTCCTGGTGATTTCCACATTTTTTCTTGCTTTCCCTACTTTACCATTCTCACCTACAACACAGGGTGAGCTGGGCTCTTGGGGTTCTGGAGTCAGGAAGCACCTTGACCCTTTCTCCCCAATCCATTAAGCAGTGATGATGCAGAGACCTTGCCCACGCCCAAGCGTTATTGTGTGCTGAGACCTATCTGGGGAAAGAAGATGGTCTCGCCAACAGAAAGCCCAGGTGATGTGATTTACTCTGAGTGGGCCCTCTGGATGTACAACACCTGGCAACCGCACATCCTGTGTGAGAATGAGGCGCAAGGAGGGCTGCTTCCTGGAGCTTCTTAGCACTTCCTCTGTGCTTCAAGGGGGTTTTTGTAGAAACACCCATTTGATTCCCGTAGTGAAACAAGGAAACTGAAATATCTGAAAACAATGAGAGAAACACAATCCAGCAGCCAAGAAATTGTACCTTCAGCTGGGGGCTCCAGGAAGTGAGCCAGGATTGGGAGGAGACAGTCAGCTTGGGCCAAGAAGTGTCTGGAAGACTTTGCAGTTAAACTCACTGTCCTCCCTCCAGGAGGCCCTGAGGCTTGGTCCAGGAGACTTTGTTTAACTAAGGTGGGGCACTACCTGGTGAGCGCATATAAGGAAGAGCCTGAGGGAAGAACCCGGAACTCTGGGACTCTGCCACAGGGCTGACTCACCTGCCACCCTCCTCTGCCACTCTCCATCCCACAAAGCTGCTGCTACTGAGCCAGTCCTGACCTGGAATACTGCTGACATCAGATGCGCTCATCTAGGAAACAGGTAGGTAGGGTGTGATTGGTGACCTCCCGGGGCTTTGGACCAAGGTGGTGGTCCAAACCTGAGTGAGCATATGAATTTCCCCAGAGAGCGTCTTAATTTTCAGATGCTGAGCCTCCCACCAGAGCAAATGGTCCAAGGTTAAGCTTTAAGGAAAACTGGGGCAAGGGATGAGTTGACTCCCTAAGAGAAGATCATCTCAGCTTTGCATATTTCCTACAATGACAGGATCTTTGCTTTTGTGCACAAGGGCAACGTTGACATTAAGGGATACTCTGATGGGAGGAATCCCATCACCTTTTCCACCCATGTTCAACTTCTGACACATAGCACATGTTTAATATTTGCAGAAGGAAGGAATGGGGCCCAGACCTTGCCTTTTGTTTTCAAATGCTCTAGCTTAATAATTACAAGAACAAAGTTGAAAAATCTGGGTTAACCACAAGACTGATCACTTCAGAGATTCAGGTGGTTCCTTCTACCCCAACAGTTGCTTCACAGTCCCTGCCTGTGCCTCTGTGGCTGCTAAGGTTGGGTCATCTTTGAGATGTGATTCTCTTCTTAGGGAGACTGAGTTCTAGCTGTTATGCTTGAACCCAAGCTAACCAGAGTAAACGCAGACATTCTCCCTCTGGAGTTCTAGTTGGGTTATGACCTGCCAACTGCCCTGTTTGTCCTGGGAAAGAAACAGAACTTGGCTGACCCCCAGGTGGCATGATCTGGATAGTCATTGAGCACATTCTCTCGCATTGCCCCACCTGTATCCAGCTGGACCTAAACCATGTTTTTTTTTTTTTTTTTCCGTGACACCTGTGGGAGGACTGAATACTTAGCACATTGGGTGATGGGAACATAATCTACAAACATAATCTGTTTGTGTCTCTCTGATCCCTCCTTCCCAGGAGAGTCCTGATTCAGATTTGCATATAAAAGGCCTGACTGGGGACAAAACAGGGAAACTGGTTAAGCTGAGTAAGCCTGCACTTTCCAAACCCAGAGCCTGGTTGGAAGCACTGCTTGGGGCCCAGGCCACCCTGGGTTGAGTCTTGCTTCTGTCTTTATCCCCGAATTCTCAGGGGACTACTTCACTACCATGCACTGCTGTTTGCTTTGCAAGAACCGTTTGGAATAAAAAATTCTGTAATATCACGGGAGGCCACATCTGCTGGCCAGTCTGCAAAGCTAGTTCTCCCAATAAACAACCAGGAAAGCTTGGCCAAACCCTATTTCCTTATTTTAATAACTAAGATAGTTAACAAGGTGATCCCTAAGGGGCCTGGCAGGCCCTCCTGAACTGTGATGCTCCCCGCCGAAAGGCAGCTGAAGATCCTCTCCTCCTGCTCAGAGACCATCTATTTAGCTAATAAACAAATGCTGGTCTTTAAGAGCCGGTGGAGGGGTGAAGAAGTGAAGGCTGATCCCACTGCCTCCCCCCTGCTGGGTATGGCAGATGCAAAAAGTGTCTTGTCCCGAGGTAGTGACCCAAGATGGGCTCCCTCGGAGTCCCTGGACTCTGAAGTTAACATCCTCCCGCTGCCAAAACAGCCACAGGGGACCTTTACAACTGAGACTGGCCAGGACCTTTGGTTAATTTTATGCTGAAATGATGGTCCCTCAGGCAGTACTCCGCCTCTGATCACTGGCTGGATCAGCTCTGCTGTGCCCGCCTCCCATACCTGTAGATCAGGCCTGACCAGGACCTCACGCAGCTCAGAGACGGAGCCAGACTCCATCACGGCCCTTGGACCACAGCCCCTAGGGTTGTGTCTCCATCGGAAGTGACCACACATCTGCCTCTAGGAGATGCGGCCAGTGACCCACATCTGGATCAGTGCTGGAGGTAGGAGGGGTCCTAGGAATGTTTGCTCGGTTCTCCTCGCCAAACATCAAGTCTTGTCCCCAGTCCAGTCCTCACCCAGAAGTGACTGCCAGCCGGCTGAGCTATGTCATTATGCCCCATCGCCAAGATCCCCAGCCTCCTTTCAGGTACTAAAGTTGCCTGGGGGAGAAATTCAGAGGCATTCAGGGTGGGCTGGCTTCTAGGATGCTGGACTACCAGCCACAGCCCACCACTGCCCACTGAGGGTGCATTCCTTCAATTCCCAGCCTGTTCTGATCCAGCGCCCTGTCTCCCTCTGACACTGTCTGCAAACCCTCCTTTCTTCCTGTGACCATGTCACTTTCTCCAGATGAGCACAGGCCTCCCCATGACTCCCTTGGGGCCTTGTCTGTTCCGGCACGCGGCTGCCGGGCCTAGGCAGCGGGAGGGAGGCTGAGGCTTCCTGAGGCAGTATCTGCTACCCGCCCCCCCCCCCCCACCCTGCTCAGGCATCAACCGCCCAACCCAAGCTGTGGCTCTGCAGGCACAGTCCCTCTCCCACCTGCCTTTCCCCTCCCTTCAGGGCCTCAAAGGCCTGCCTCGACCCTCTGCTCCTCTTCCTCCTTGTCCCCCCTTCCTACCCCAGCCCCCCTCCAATGCTCTGGCCGCCTTCTTGCAATTTTTAAGGGCAGGGTGAGAAAGAATAAAGGAAGGTGTATGGGAACTCCCTGCCACCTGCTTTTCTCAGCTTCACTCACCTTTGCACACACATTTAGACACACGCAAGCTCTAAGTTCATTTTCTTTTGTGGTGCTCTTTGACATACTTATTCAGGAGCTCTTTTTGAAAAACTTTTTTTTAATGTTTATTTATTGAGAGAGAGAGAGAAAGAGAATCCCAAACAGGTACTGGGCTGTCAGTGCTGAGTCCCGCATTGGGCTCGATTTCACGAACAGTGAGATCATGACCTGAGCCAAAATCGGGTTGGGTGCTTAACGACTAAGCCACTCAGGTGCCCTTCAAAAGACTTTTCCTCTCCCACTGGTCCATGCCCTGTCCCCAACCCCACAAGTGTGACCCCATCCACCTGGGTGGAACCCTGGTTTCAGAAAAGTCTCAGAGCAAGCAGCTTGGGACACACCATTGTCATACGTCCTGGAGGTGATTGGAAAAGGGAGTCTCTCCCTTAGGGTGCTTGGCTGCTGGTGCTACTGACCCTATCTCCCCACCCCTGCCACCACCCCCCCCCCCACCACCACAGTGGGGAGCGGCCACTGGTGGAGCCAGCAGTAGGCTCCCAGTCCAGAGCTCTGGCCCATCGCTCCTGTGGCCTCCATGGGCCTGAGATGCCCAGGAATGCCAGACATGCACTGGGACACCTGAGGTCCAGCTGCTGGCATCCCTGTGTGGTGGCCAGAGGCAGTGCCCCGGAACTTGCTCTATGGGCCTGTTGTCGCAGGAGGGGACTTCAGAGCACTCCCTTGGGAGTCTCCATTACTGCACCTGTTTTATTTGCATCTGAGGGGGAAAAAACGGGCAGGATGCGTGGGCTCCATTTCAGTAACCCAGGATGCTGGGCTGGCGTGAGAAGGACTTTAAGTAGTAGGTTCTGTCCTTCCTTGCACTCCCCGTCTCCCTCAGGATCTCCACCCCCATCCACCTGCTGTCTCTGTCTTTCTGTATCCCTGCCCCCCTCTCTTCTCACTTTGTCTCCTTCCCATCCATTTCCTTCTCTTTGTCCTCCTCTGCTGCAAGATAGGCCAAGAGGAAATCATTTAAGAATACATTGATTATCTAAATGTAGAACCAATTTCCGAAGAAACTTAAAAAAAGAGAAAAGGCCCTAACCCCAGTGTGCGCAGTCCTTGGCACACCCTCTCTGGTTCACGCCTCTGGGAGGTAAGCCCTGTGGGGGCTGGGCTCCCTGGGTGGGGGGATGGGTCAGAAATAGCTCCTCATGGTTTCTGAGAGCCAGCAAGGAAACAGGGACTTCAGTCCTACAACCATCAGCACATGAATTCTGCCGGTAACTGTGGTCAGCTTGGAAGAGAAGCCTGAACATTAGATGAGAACACAGCAGGCTGATGCCTAGATTTCAGGCTTGTGAGATTCTGAGCACAGAACCCACGCACATTATTCCAGGCTTCTGAACCTACAGGATTGTGAGATAACAAATGCGTGTGATTTCAAACCACTGTGTTTGTAATCTGTTGAAGAATGAATTCAGATGCTTTAAAAAAAGGCGGGGGGGGGGGGGGGCGGGGGGGGGAGGGCCTGGGTGGCTCAGTCTGTTAAGCGGCCAACTTCGGCTCAGGTCACGATCTCACTGTCTGTGAGTTCCAGCCCCGTGTCGGGCTTTGTGCTGACAGCTCAGAGCCTGGAGCCTGTTTCAGATTCTGTGTCTCCCTCTCTCTGACCCTCCCCTGTTCATGCTCTGTCTCTCCCTGTCTCAAAAATAAATAAAACGTTAAAAAAAGAAAGAAGAAGAAATTGCACCTCTTAAAGACCCAGATTATAATTTGATACATGACAGTCCCCAGTGTCCTAACACCCCCTAATTTGCTTAAGAAGGAGCTGGAATTAGCTAAGTAGAAAGTATCTTCTCTTTATGGGTGGAAAAAAAAATCCACACCCAGAAATCCCAAGATCATACCAAATATGACATCGTGTTTCTGGGGCACATATAGAACCCAGAAGGAATGCTCTGCCTTGTCCTCAGAATATATGGCCAGTCTGCCAGGGAATTTTCTAGGCTTGTTTTGTGATTAAATGACACGTATCAGAGAACTTGGGGGATGGGAAGGAGTATCTTTTTATGCAAAGGCAAGTTTCTTTTTTTGTGTTCACACATGACAAACCCAATTTAACTGAAAGGGATAATATATTCAGTGGGTTCCGATTTCATTGTCTGCCCACCAATATCATTTAGGGAACCCACGTTTTCTGTTCCAGAAACACACAACATAACAGTTGAAAAGCACCTAAAAGGAAGTCCAGCCTTTTGAGTGTCCCAAAGGCAAGAGGAGGGGACAGCTTGCCCACGGCTCACAGCCTCAGCAGAGCGGCACAGACTCCCTTCTGCCTGGCCAGCAGTCGTTTTGTTACCCCACAGAAGCTCCTGGTGGGGGGGGGGGGGGGGGGGAGGGACCCAGCAGCTGAGGTCTCTGAGCCTGTGAGACCCTGGGTGTCAGAAGAGGCTGGGTCTACATGTTGAGGGCACCAGGGAGCAAAGAGGATGGGGCTACACCTCTATGGACCACAGAGCTGTTTTGGTGCTGTCTCTCTCCCCCTCTTCCTCGCCAGACTGCGCTCTCCTTGATGCTCTCAGCCCTGATGCTGAACCCAGAGTTCCTGGAAGGCAATGGAGAGTTCGAGCACTTTCTTCTCTGTTAACTGTTCCAGGTCTGGGAGCTTTCTAAATCTACAGCCATGCTAGAGCCTTCTTGCGTTTCTCTGGCTCCTGTGGCCCTTCGTGGGTAATGACCTCAGACCCTTCTCAGCCCTAATGAAACAGAAAAGATGCCCCTTGGTGGGGACAGTGACATACTCTGCTTTCGGGCCCGGTTGCCAGCCTTGAAGCTGGCAGCTGGATAGGAATCTCCTCCCAATGCGGGCCAAACTTCTCTTCCTCGGTCTTAAGCCTCAGTTTCTCCTGCATAGGGAGCCCACATAGTCTTCTTCTGAGGCCTGCCTTTCCAGGGGCCACACACCCCACTCCCAGCTTTCAGGCCACAAAGGCAAGGAAACTCAGATGATTCTGAAGTCAGGGAGTGACCCAGCAAAAGCACTGGTGTGGGTGTTAAGTATCTTTTTAAAACCTATAATTTATGTTCACTTTCACCTTCACACTACCTCCTACTAGGTCTCCCTGAGAAATAGTCCTGGGCCTTCCCTACTCCCAGCTGATTTGTATATGCACAAAATTTTCCTTTTCTCTCTACCCCTCCCCTCCCCCTCCTTCTCTTCCCCTCGGTTTCTCCCTGCCTCTTCTCTCCCTCTACTTCTCCCCCTTCTCTCTCCCCCTTCATCTGGCATAGTCTATCTACCTCTCCCTCCTTTCACCCTGCTCTCTCTCCAAAGCCCTGAAGTGTGCCTAGGTGTCATAGAGCTGAAAGTGGTTTGCATGGGGCTTTTTTCCGCCAGAGAGCAGTTAAGTGCCTTATTTTCTCCACTCCGGTGGCTAAATTATTCTCAATGTGTTAAACAGTGTAATTAAACACATACACACGCGAGTGCACAGGGCCCCTTCCCCCACCCTTCTTCTTGCTCCTTGTCAGCAGAGAGAGTGTCAGCCCCAGCCTTCAAGCTCTGTTAGTTTTAATTTGAGTTGTGGAATTAGTAATGGGTTTTGCTGGAACACTGTTGTGGGAAATAGATCGCTCCTCGTGCAGGGTTTGGGCACCATTTCAAACGAGTATTTGTTAAGGGGAAAACCATCCCTTGTCGTGTTCCGCTACATTACATCAGATTTATTTCCATTGTTCTGAAAAACACCAGCCAGGAGAGAGATGTGTGCATCACTCCCGGGCAGGGAACAATTGAACTCAGGGCTTCCCGTTTCTTAGCTGATTGAAAACAAAACGCACACAGAATCACCCAATCACCCTTTGTTGCTGGGACATGCTAAGCTCCTCCTGGAGGCAAGCCCTGCACCTGTCACTGTAAAGCCTGCAGAGCTGCTGGCGGAAAGTGACTGGATGATTTGGTGGCAAAACTTGGATGTTGAGGAAAAGCAGTTGAGAGAACCCCTGCAGGTCAAAGTTCTTGAAAGGATCTGTCCAATGCAAGGATTCTTCTGCACCACCACCACCACCACCACCCCCTCCCCCCGCACCCCCCCACTTTTAAGTTTTTCCGATTTCAGCTTGACTATCGCCACTGGAGAGCGCACATGGTCATCCATGCCATTAGCAGATCTTTTCTTCGTCACTGTTCACCAAGGCAGCCACTAGCAAGTGTAGATCTTTAAATTTAGATGTAAGTTAATTAAAATAAAATAAAATTTAAAATTCAGTTCCTTAGTTGCACTTGCTGTATTTCAAGTGCTCATTAGCCACATGTGCTAGGCTATTGGGCACCACTCTGGGGACCCAGAGAAAACTACTGTTGGGCGTCAGGAGGCAACTGGCTAATGCCTGGCCTGCCCATCGCCTGTTACAGGGCTCAGGTTCATGGATAGGGTAGTGGGCACCTGAGGAGATCCTGACAGCGTGATCATCAGAAGACCTACCACACAGTTCTTACTTCCCACACAGAGCCCTTAATAAGAATGATGGTATTTGGGGCATCTGGGTGGCTCAGTCAGTTTAGTGTCCAACTTCGGCTCAGGTCATGACCTTACGGCTTGTGAGTTTGAGCCCCACATTGGGCTCTGTGCTGACAGCTCAGAGCCTGCTTCAGATTCTGTGTCTTCCTCTCTTTCTGCCCCTCCCCTGCTCGCACTCTCTCTCTCTCTCAAAAATAAACATTAAAAAAAAATTTTTTTAAAGAATGTTGGTATTTAATGCCTACCTCATGCTCTGAGGCTGGTTTTATTACCACCACCTCCAGCCCATTTTATTTGTAAGTAAAGGAGGCTCAGATAGTAAGAACATTGATCAAGATCACTCAGTCACTAAGCGATATCTGAAGTCAAACTAAAGTTTCAAGTTGATCCCACATGCTCTTGACCACCATCTCATGGGTCTTTTTTTTTTTTTTTTAATTTTTAAAAGGTCAAGGCAAAACCCAGTTTTTCTGAATAGGAACATAACCCTGGTGAGGTCGAACAAACAGCAACAGGGAGCTTGATTTTTGTGGGACCAGGGGTGGCTGAATCTGTGCTCTGTCAGACCAGGATTATTCTGGAGGGCTGGGAACAGAACTTCTGGGCTGGGTCTGACAGTCCCTGTAAGTCCCTCGGTCTGTCTTTCTCCCAGTGAACACATCTAGATCTCCCACTTCCCAGGAAGTGATCTCTAGGTTCCTTGTGTGTTTAGGTGATGGCATTCTTGTGCCATTAGAAAAAAAATCCCTGTCTTTTCCAGGCAGGTATAACTGCACTGGGAAACCCTGCCTGCAAGCAAAGGGCTCTGTTCTGGCCAGGTGCCCTGTGCTAGCTACCCTAACACCCTGCTTTGGCTACCATTAAGGGTACACCATTGCTGTGCTGCTTGAAATGTAACCCCCACCCCCGGAACTGAACACAGTGGACTGGATGTCCACCACGGGTCAAGAGCAACTTTGTACAGGACCAGAAGCTCCCATGGTGTCTACAGCAGTGCCTTCCTGCTGTGGCAGCAGCTCAGGGTGGGCACGTCTTTCACCACATTGCCTTATTCACAATAGGAAGCCAAGTAAGCCGTACAAAATCTTTTCAAAATGAAACTGAGCCAAGGCAAATCCCACTCACTATTTACTTGCACAGTTAACTTTTAAATGAGAAGACAGATTTGCAGTTTCCCTGGGTAACTTCCATGTTCTCAGCTTGGAGGTCCTTTAGAATTTTAAATCTGCCATCTGCTTGGATAATTGTTCTTCCTTTATATCATTAAAATGATGGAAAAGTTGAAAAGTATCTTCATTTTCATGCCAACATCTTCATCCAGGATTAAGATACAAATGTTAAACAGGACAGGACAAGGGACAGAGTTCTGTGATTATCACAGTACAATGATTTTGAGATAATCCAGAATTATTCATCCATAATTTCTGGCTCAAATTGTGACTTCTGCATACTCTCCTGTGCTATACTACACTGTATTTCTGGACCGTACAATACTACAAGATACAACCAACCCAGTCTTACAGTCGAGTTTGTTTTTGCCACCTTATATAAATACAGGGAAGAAAGAGAAATTTTATCAAATACTTTTTAAAAAATCAAGGTGTGTTCTCTCTATATCTCAACTCACATGACCACACGTATGTGGCATTCTTCTGTTCCTCTAAAGAAGGAACTTTATTTTTGGAAGGGAAAAAAGAAAAAGAGGGAAAGTTATGTAATTGGTTTTGATAAGGTGATCTTTGCTTCTAGAAACCTAAGCATCATTTCCTAAGTAGTCAAAGTGTTTCTTTGCAAGTTCATTTCAGAATGTTGCTTTGAATATTGTATTTTTTAAACATATTATTATAAAATTATACAAAAAAATTTAGGGGCGCCTGGGTGGCTCAGTCGGCTGAGCATCCGACTTTAGCTCAGGTCGTGATCTCCCAGTTCGTGCGTTCGGGCCCCATTTCAGGCTCTGTGCTGACAGCTCAGAGCCTGGAGCCTGCTTCGTATTCTGTGTCTCCCTCTCTCTGCCTCTCCCTTGCTCGTGCTCTGTCTCTCTGTCTCTGTTTCTCTCTCAAGAATAAATAAAATATTAAAAAAATTTTTTTTTAATTTAAATCCATGCTTTAGGGGAATGAATGTGTTAATTGCAAATAAACTTCCTGTTTTATTTTTTTAACATTTATTATTGAGAGAGAAACAGTGTATGAGCATGGGAGGGGCAGAGAGAGGGGGAGACCCGGAGTATGAAGCAGGCTCCAGGCTCTGAGCTGTCAGCACAGAGCCCAACACAGGACTCTAATTCACAAACCCTGAGATCATGACCTGAACCGAAGTCAGTTGCTCAACCAACTGAGCCACCCAAGCACTCCTAAACTTCCTGTTTTAAAAGAGAGACTCTCTCCCAAAGTTTCTTATATTAAGTTCCCATAAGTATTAACATTTGGCTCAATTTATAAAAATTAAATTTCTAAGCAAATAGTCGTAACACATTTATATTTGTATAAAGTGAAGAGTATCTGTGTTCATCAAAAGACACAGTAAAGGAAGTAAAAAGATAAGCCACCAACTGGGAGAAGATATTTGCAACACATGTGACCAAGAAAAGATGACTATCCAAAGTAAATAAAGAATTCCTACAAATCACGAAGAAAAAGACAACGCAGTCGACAAATGGGCATAGGATATGAATATTCATTTCACATAAGAGGGAATGTGAATGAAGAATAAACATATTGAAAGATGCTCAGTCTCACCAGTAAGCAGGGAAACAGAAATTAAGACTGCAAGGAGTTGGCATTTTACTCCCATCAGATGGGTACAAATAAGACGTTTGCCAAAAACGAGTGCTAGTGAGGAGACAGTGATGGGAACTCTTTTACATTGCTGGTGAGATTATAAATTGGTACAACCTTGGAAAATAATGTGGTATATTCAGTGAGGTTGAATATATGCACAGACAAACCCATAAATTCCACTCAGTGGTCCTACCGTGTCACATACGAACCAATAGCGTGCGAACGTTTCTGTTGTTTGATCTCCCTACAGACACATAGGATGGTCAGCGTTTGAAATTTTAGCCTTTCTAATGAGTGTGTGGTGTCTATCTCGTTGTAGCAATAATTTGCATATCCTTGATGACTTAAGATGTAAAGCATTTTTTCATGTCGGTAATTGCCTATTTTTGTTTTTTGGGAAAATGTTTGATTTTTTACCATTTTTAAAGGGTTCTTTTCCTCTTACTGATTTAAAAGAGTTCTTTGTATATTCTGGGTTATAAGTCATTTGCCTGAAACGTATGTCACACATATTTTTTCTTAGCCTGTGGTTTGCATTTTTGTTTTCTTAATGGTGTCTTTCACGCTTTGGATAAAGTCTAACTGATGCATTTTTTTTTTCTTGTAAGGCTCATCTTTTCGTGGTCTGTCACTGACATATTTTCCAACCCTTAAGTTTGCAAACATTTTTCCTGTGTCTTCCTCTATGCAAGTATTCTGTTTTCTTCTAATTCAATTTGAAAAAAAATTTTTGTTTATTCATTTTGAGAGAGAGAGCATGAGCGTGCGTGCGCGTACACACACACACACACACACACACACACACACACACACACCCCTGGGGAGGGGCACAGAGAAGGAGACAGAATCCCAAGCAGGCTCCGCACCTGCAGAGCAGAGCCCAAGGCCCGGTTTGAAATCATGAATAGTGAGATCATGACCTGAGCAGAGATCAAGAGTCAAGCACTTAACTGACTGCGCCACCCAGGCACCCCAAAAGTGTTATAATTTTAAGTTTTATCTTTATGTTTGTGATTACTTTGATTCCCATATGGATATCCAATTGATCCAGCATCATTTTTTTTTAAAGGTGTTTCTATGTCCATTTAATCTTTGGAAACTTTGGAAAATTGGAAACTTTGTCAAAAAAATAATTGACGATTTATGTTGTGGTCTGTTTCTGGATTCTCCACTCTGCACCATTGGTCTATCTAATTGTCTATCTTTTTGCCAGCTGAAGGTGGGTTGGCTAACTTTTTAAAAAAAATATTTCTTTTAAAAAAAAGTCTTTGGTTATTCTAGGTCCTTTGAATCTAAGTGTAAATTTTAGAGTAAGCTTATCCATTTCTTTAATAAAAAACATTCTACAATTTCAGTTGGGATTGTATTGAATCTGTAGATACATTTGGAGAGAATTGCCATCTTGGCAATACTGAGGCTTCCAATTAATGAAGCTAATACATCTCCCCATTTATTTAGGTCTTCTTTAATTTTTCTCAGCAATGATTTATAGTTTTTGATGCAGACAGCTTGGATGTTTTTAGTTAGATATTTTTCCAAGTATTTTTAATAGAATGCTATTGTTTTCCTATTGCCTACTGCTAGAATATAATAACTAATTTTTTTATATTAACCTTGTATCTTGCTAAATTCAATCATTAATTCTGTTAGTTATTTTGTAGATTTCCTAGAATTTTCTACAATCAAAATATCAAATAAGGACCATTTTTCCTCCTGATTTTCTTTTTTTTTTTCTTTTTTTTCTTTTTTTTTTTTTTTTTGCCTTTTCTTAACGAGCTGGCTAGGACATCCAATACAGTGTTAAGTAAAAATGGTTATTATGAATGCTTAAAAAAAAAGTGGTGGCAGGGGCACCTGGGTGGCTCAGTTGGTTGGGCTTCTGGCTTTGGCTCAGGTCATGATCTCATGGTTAGGGGGTTTGAGCCTCGCTTCGGGATCTATGCTAGCAGCAAGGAGCCTGCTCAGGATTTTCTCTTTCTCTCCTTCTCTTTCTCGTTGCCCCTCCCCTGCTTGCACTTTCTCTCTCAAAATAAACAAACTTTAAAATTTTTAAAAGAAAGAAAGAAAAAATGTGACAATGGCATTCTTGCCTTAACTATGATCATAATTGGGAAAAATATTCTTCTGTCACTATGATTTTAGCTGTAGGTTTTTATAGATGCCCTTCATTAGTCTGAGAATGTTTTTACTTTTTCTAGGTAACTCTCCTTTGAGAGTTTTTATCATAAATATATGTTGAATTTTGTCAAATAATTTTAATTATTGGTTTTCTTTTTAGCTTTTTAATATGGTTAATTACAATGATTTTTTTTTTAGCATGAAACCAACCTTACATTCCTGAAATAAATCTCGCTCAGCCTTGATGTGCTATTCTTTCTCTTTTCTTTTTTACATTGTTGGATTTGATTTGATGAAATTTTGTGAAGGATCTTTGCCGTCTCTGCTCATGAGGGATAGTGATCCATACTTTTTTTGGGGGGTGTGGATTCTTTGGCGAGGCTTTGTTATTAGTCTCCTGTTGACCTGATAAAGTAAGTTCAGCAGTGTTTCCCGTCTCTAATTTCTGAAGAACTTTGTGCAAGATGGGTGCTATTTTGACCTGGAAAGTGTAAGAGAATTCACCAGTGAAACCATCTGGGTCTGGGAATTTCTCTGGGGGAAGCTTTTGTTAACAAATTCAATTTCTTGGTTAGATATAGGGTTATTCAAATTTTCTTTCTTCTTGGGTCAACTTTGATACTTGTAATTTTCAAGAAATTCATCCATTTCATGTCACAGCAAATTTTTTCACATTAGTTTCTTCGTAGTAGTGGCCTCTTATGAACTCTTTAATATTTATTGGATTTATGATAATAAACCCTTTATCAATGATGATATTGGTGACTTGTCTTCCCACTCTTTTGTCCTCAACTTGTTTGATTCTGGATTTATTTATTTTGTTGGTCTTCTCAAAGGAAAAGTTTCACTTTGCTAATTTTCTCTACTGTTTTTCTCTTTTATGAATTTGTGCTCTTGTCTGTACTATTTACTTCCTTCTACGTCTGTGGGTTTTCTTATTGCCATCATGATATCATCTTGGACTCATAAATTATTTAGAAGTGTGTTTAATTCCAGGTATTTGGGGGTTTCCTAACTATCTTATTGGTACTAACTTAAAATTTTAATTGTGCCATGGTTAGAGAATATTCTGTGTAATTCACTCCTTGGAAATACATGACTTTATGGCCCCGTGTATTTTCTGTTTTGGTGAATACATTTCATATATTTGAAAAGAATGTATACTCTGCATTTTTAGATGTAGTACAGTGTATGTGCCAATAAAATCAAAGCGATTAACAGTGTCATCCAGATCTTTTATGTTTTCACTGATTTTTAAAATTTTTGTTTAGTTGCCCTATTAGTTGCTAAACTATGAGTGCTAAATTCTACTATCATTGTAGAATTATTTATTTCTCACTTTAATTCTGTTAAGTTTTGGTTCATGTATTTTCTGGTTGTATTATTAGGTGCCTACACATTAATGATTTTATTTCTTCCTGATCAATTTTTGCCAATATTAAATGCCCCACTTCATCCCTGGCAATACTGTTTACTATGAAGTCTGTTTGGTAAATCTATTAATATGCACCTCAGCCTTCTTATGCTTACTGTTTTTATGGCATAATTCTTTTCATCCATTTACTGTCAAATTATCTGGTCTTTTTATTTAAAGTGTGTCTCACAGGCAGCATATAGCTGAGTTTTGCTTTTTTATCTCCTTTGTGAATCTCTGCCTTTTAACTAAAGTTAACATGTAATTATTGATATACTTGGATTTATGTCTATTTTTTGTATGTTTATCCACTATTCCCTCTTTATTGATTTTTTTTTGATTACTTGAATATGCATGTTTTAGTATCACATTTTATCTTATCTATTGTCTTTTGGGGGGGTGCTATATCTCTTTTTATTATTTTCTTAGTGGTTATATAGGGATTATAATACACTTACTCAATCTTCATGATTCTATTGCACCACTTCATGTAAAATAGAACACTTGCAGCCATGTGGCTAGCTTTACTTCCCTTCTACTGTTCCTTATGTTACAGTCATATGAATGATATCCAAATACTTTGAAGCATCTCCAGACAATGTTTTCATTTTTGCTTTAAACACATATATGTATTTTAAAGAATAAGAGGAAAAAAACAGTCTTGCATATTTACTCATATATTTACCATATGCCATTCTTGAAAATTCAGTTTTCCCTGTTACTATTGCCTATTAAATTGAAGAACTTCATTCATCATTCCTTCTGGAGCATTGTCTTTGGATGATTAATTCCCTTAGTTTTTGTTCATCTGAAATCTCTTTATTTCACTATGATTCCTGATATGTATTTTCATTGGACACAGAATTCTGTGCTAACATCTCTTTCTTTCAGCAACTTTAAAGTTATTCCACTGTTTTCCATCCTCCATGGCTTCTTGTGACAAATCTGGAGTCCTTTGCATCATTGTTCCCTTCAATTTCATGTGTCATTTTTCTCTAGCTCTTTCAAACATTTTTTATCTTTGGTTTCCAACAGCTTGATTATGATGTGTCTAGTCCTGGTTTTCTTGACTTTTCAAGCTTCTTGGATTCAAAAGTTTGTCTCCAAACTGGGGAAGAGTTTGACCATTTCTACAAAAAACTTTTTCTGCTCTACTATCTTGATTCTCTCCTCCCGGGCCTCCAATTACACATAAGTCACAGCTTTTGGTATTGTATCACATGTCCATCTGAGGCTCTGTTCTTATTCTTTTGTGTCCTATTATAATTTTCTGGAGAACATGGATTTAAAAAAGAAAGCAGGAATCAACCCAATTAAATTCAGACTATGCATCCAAGACAACCTTCTATGAGGTGCTAAGTGCTTAGAAAACTTTCTCAGCATCTTGTAGCTAATAAGGGGCAGAATGAGGACTTGAGCTGGAATCTTCTGAAGTCATTTAACTTTGGGGCTTCTTTCTTTTTTCTGAAGTCATTTAACTTTTTGCATCTTTCCTATGTATTAATAGGAATTTTCCAACAAAAGGACTTGCAGGGTGCCTGGTGGCTCAGTTGGTTAAGCATCCAACTTCGGTTTAGGTCATGATCTCACAGTTTGTGAGTTCAAGTCCTGCGTCGGGCTCTGTGCTGACAGCTCAAAGCCTGGAGCCTGCTTCGAATTCTGTGTCTCCCTCTCTCTCTGCCCCTCCCCCGCTTGTGCTTTGTCTCTCTCGGTCTCTCAAAAATGAATAAATGTAAAAACTTTTTTTTAAAAAGACTTGCTGGTTATGTATGTATAAAATCCTGAAGGCAAGCTTAAATAAGTGTTTTTGTCATTGTTTTTTATTGAACAGTTCTTTGAAGAAGCTTTTGTGAATCCCCATGAGGACTACTGGACTTGAAATATTTTCCAAACCATATGACCTCCGAATCTGTTCTCTGTGGAGGCTTCTGCTCCACCAAACACACTTAAAAACAGCTAATATGTGGCATTCATTCCACCAACACTTACAAGAATTTTATAGAATACCCACTATGTGCCAGACCTGGCACTAGGTGCTGGCAGACCAAAGATACTATCATCTAAGACATTTCTGCCATTCAGGAGCCCTTATTGTCTTTCCACAAAATTGAATAATGTTTATACACTCGGTGCTGTTGGGTCATTTTCACTTGTGTTTACCGACATCCTTCACCTCTTCTCTGATATGCCCCCTTTCCTCTTTGCTTGCACACTGCCTAAAGTGTGCTCCCAGGGGCAGAGAGTTGTTGGGACAGCCTGGGGTTAGTCACAGCTATGGACTGAATTGTGTTCCCCCAAATTCATATATTGAAGCCCTAACCCCCACTGTGACTATTTCTAGAGATAGAACCTTTAAGGAGATGATTAAGGTTAAGTGAAGTCATAAGCAGAAGGCCCTACTCCAATAGGACTGTGGCCTTATAAGACAAGAGGGAGAGCGCACACTCTCTGTCATGTGAGGACACATCAAAAAGGTGGTTGTCTATAAGGCAGAAAGAGAGTCCTCACCAGAACCTGACTGTGTTGGCATCGTGGTCTTAGACTTTCAGCCTCCACAATTGTGAGGAAGTAAATGTCTATTGCTTAAGCTCCCACTCTGCAGGATTTTGTTGCATGCTTGACAGACTAACACAGTCACCCAATTCAGCAGAAGACACAACAGGGACTGAGTGAAACTTACTTCATAGACACTGAGGGGAGCAGACCAGGTTTTATAGCCACCAACTGCATCTCTTGCCTGCTTCTCACTCTAGTTCTGAACTTAATCCATTAGTTCACAGTCTCTCTCATTAAGAAGCTTATATAAACTCTTTTTGCCATTTTTCCAGCTCCTGTGCCATTTTTCTTGCTAGACTCAAGAGATAAACCAGAGGTAAGACAAAGTTTTATCCTCACTAGCAGGTAGAACTTCTATCCCTCCCTCTCTCTTTTTTTTTTAATTAAGCCAGCTGAGTCTTCTGCCTTTATTTACCTTTCACAGTGAAGCAAGATGGAAAAATAAAAGAAATAAGCCAAAAAATTTCTCCCTAAAATGACAGGTAGGAGAGAGAGTTGGTTGGCTTTTTCTGCTGCACACAAAAGTGAAATGTCAAGTTCTGTAGACCCTTCCTGCTTGAGAAAATGAGAGCAGGCTCTTCCCTGGAAAAGCCATAAGCAACCCAGGGGGTAACACAGTGAACCTGATAGGTCTGAGGTCTGTGCACGGAGGAGGGAGCCTCTCTCTCCTGCCTGCCTGCTTTCTCTTTTTCCCATCAAAGTTCTCTTCTCTCCCAGAGCAGCGGACCACCTCCTCCACCAGCAGACAGCCAGGCCTGCCGCCTGTCCCCCAGAGTCTTTCTTTTCCTTCTTGGGCTCTCAGTGGGTGCAGAGAAGTAGCAAAGCTAAGCACTTGTGTGTGATGCCTCACCCCTACAAGCTCCTCTGAGATTAGATGTCATTAATAAGAGCAAGTTCTCATCTCTGAAGGTGTGGGGCTCGGCTCTCTGCACAGTACTTTCATAATCAAAATTATCATCATAATCATGCTAATAACCACTATTTATTGACCACTTTCTGTTTACCAGCCACAGTGCTAAGTACTTGACAAGCCCAGATTCATCTGAGTCTTAAAACAATTCTGTAACAGGCACATTATTGTCATCATTTCACAAATGAGGAAAGTGAGGCTTACACAGGGATCCCTAAAGTCAACCAGTCCACCATACAATAGTGAGCGGTGGGGGCCCTACAGATGGCCTGGGAATTGCTCCCTAAACATAAGGCCTTGGCAAGACTCTGATGGAGAGGTCAAGCCAAATTCTTCCAACTCACTTTTACATGCAATTAAAGGCTGTCCCATAATTGTGTTATTAAGAGCAACCATTTGGGTTTCCTAAACTAAAATCAGCTCAATACTGGAGTTTATCATACACTCTAATTGAATATTTTACTGAGAGGTATGTGGTTTGGCAATGGTGTCTTGGTTCCACTGTCACTGAGCATGTGCAGAACTGAAAGACCCATAATTTTCACAACTCTCCATTATCAGGTGTCATTGCCTTTGTCCTGAATTGGCAATCAATCTCTATTACTGTTTTCTTGTTCTTGAATGATACCTTACTGTTATTTCAGCTTTTTATATAATCTGTGTTGGCTCTCCTCTTAACCCTATAGTGAGTGGTGAGGTATATAGATGTATTTTCACCTGTTATTTTCCAAGAACTTGATTGGAGAAATGTATGTAACATATTGGGCTAAACCAAATAAAACATTTTTACCTTAAGTGAAACCATACGAAATGGACTATATTTAACAACTTTTTAAAAGTTTATTTATTTTGAGTGAAAGAGAGTATGTGTGCATTCATGAGAGCAGGGGGAGGGTCAGAGAGGGAGAGACAGAATCCCAAGCAAGCACCACACTGTCAGCACACAGCCCGATGTGGGGCTGGGGCTTGAATTCATGAACTCACAAACCTTGAGATCATGACCTGAGCTGAGATCAAGTGTTGGACACTTAACCGACTGAACCACCCAGGGCCCCTGAACAAATTTGACCTAAAAAAATGGAAGTTTCCTATTGTCCAACCTAATAGTTCAAATATAAATTATTTTTACCTCATTTGCTAGACATTTGTATGCATAATTCCCTCTGCATATGCATGTACAGTGACACGTTATAGATGATATTCTGCCTCTGAATTTGTATTATCTAAATAATTTACAACATATTATTATTATATGTTAACTATAAGAACATTGCTAAGTTATTTTGAGTTTGTGTGGGTTTTTTTTTTTTGTATGATCCAAGATCTTGAATGTAAGCTCATATTCTTCATGAATTGTTCATTTATTTCCCTCTTTAGTTCTTTATCATCACTTGATTCCTTTTCTGCTGTTAAGGAGGAATGAATAGGTCCATAGGTCTTGTGGTCTTGGGTCTTCCGTGTCCTGCTCCAAGAAGTTTGAAAAGCACTACATCAGTGGCTAAGGAGACTTTTCAAGTCCCATAGCCAGTAAGTGTGCATTCAGAATTCAGATGCAACTCAGCTTCCCTTACAGATGGAGGATGTGATACACATTTTGGTCATTGGCATCAGTCACACCCCTATGGCTTCCTGAGTAAGAAATGCTAGATTTCCTTGACATATCTTTAAGGAAATTGGGAGGTCAACATTTTTTGTGTGCCCTATGTATGCCAGCCACTCTGCTTGGTATGTTAGTTTGAACCTCATTTGATACCACAGCAAACCCTATGAGGTTGGTATCATTTATCTGTACAGATGGAGAAAGAGGTTTGCAGGCTTGAATACTAACTCCAAATTCTGGAACTGGTAGGTAGGTGATGAAAGCAGAAAGCAAACTTTAAAGCCCATTTGATTGTTCACCACTTTGCCTTTTCTTTTTCTCACTACACATCCCCTTCCCCTAACCCCGTATTTGATTCATCATGAAATCCTATTGGTTCTACCTATAGAATGACTCTGGGGTCTGTTTCTCCATCACTTTCACTACTAATGCTCTAACATCGTCCCTCCCATGAACACGTGCACAGCCTCCTAACCTCCTCCTTGCCACAGTCCTTATCCATCCCCTCCATGTGGCCTTTAACTCACTCCACAATCCTTTACACAGATCTGATTGTGACCTACCTACCTTTTCAGTGTCCCTGCAGTGCTTGCAGAGGGCATAAAACATGTCACAATCCAGCTTTCCAACCTACTTTCCTGGCCCTCTCTGCCAACATTCCCTATCCCCAGCTCCTACCCCCACTGACCCTTCCAGACTGGCCCACCCCTCCATTCTCTCTAACACCCATGACTTTTCCAATTCAACTCCTGGGCCTCTGTGCACTTGATACTCTAAATTATATAGATAATAACTTGTATATATATATATATATATATATATATATATATGTATGTATATATATGTGTGTGTATATATGTGTGTGTATATATACGTACATGTGTGTGTATGTGTGTGTGTGTGTATATATGTATATATATATATGTGTGTGTGTGTGTGTGTGTGTATATATATATATATATATATATATATATATATATATATATATAACCAGTTCTCCATCTGGCACATTCTGCTTCCTTCAAGGCCCTGCTCAAATGTCACTGTCTGTGGGAGAGTCATCCTAGACTTTTCCTGGGAGCTCATGGCCCCTCCTCTTTATATCCACAGGATTTTGTACACATTTTTAATTAGACACTTTCTGTTGAATGATAGCTAGCTGTTTAAATGTCTTATCTGTCTTTCCTACTTGATAATGAGCCCCTAAGGGATAAAGATCATGTCGTATTTATCTTTGGATTGCCAGCATGCAGAAAAGTGCCTGGCACCAGGTCAGCACTCAATAAATGTTCATTAATGTACAAACACCCCCCCATAGTCTCTCATGCACATAAGAGCATACTGAGTAGTTCTTCGGTAGAGCGGATTGAAAATTGGACTGGGAAGAGGATGCTTGGATTCTAGTCTGGGATCACCCACCAACTAGATGTGTCACTGGGGACAGAACATTTTGGGGTCTCAGTCCCCTCGCTTATAAAGTAGTGGGAGGACATCTGAGTGCCTTTCCAAGGCTTACATCTAGTGATGCAAAGGACTTGACAGCTTATTCCTAAAGATATCTCTCTTTCTTACCAGAAGGAAAAGGCCTTAGGCATCTTCTAAGGAGAGTCATGGCACACAACCAAGAGACTCTAGCCAAGACCCCTGTCATCAAATTCAAGGGCCAAGACTTCAACTTCTTGCGGGATCATTGCCTAAGCAGAGGTCTGCTGTTTGAGGATGAGACCTTCCCTGCAGAGACTTCCTCCATAGGTCTGCAGCTGCTCCAGGGAAAAAACCTCTCCAGACTGATGTGGAGACGGCCAAAGGTGAGTGAGCCCCCTAGAAACACACCCAGCTCCTGGGCCCTCTCAACTGCCTGTCATGGTACCTCCTACTGAAAGAAGGATGGGCACGTGACTTGGTTTTCAAGGGTGGCCCAAACCAAATAGGAAGGAGAATGAAATTTATCTGGTCCCTTAGCTATAGTGTTGTATCGTCAGTAGGATGGAAGGTCCCTGTACCAGCAACCAGGACCCTTGGGTTCTAACCCAGTTCTCACACTGAGCACATCACTAGATTGCATGCTTCAGTGTTCTCATCTGAGAAATGGGAAATCATGGGTATGAAGATTGTGGTAGTTGGTCTCTAGGGTCTCTTCCATCTCCACAATTGAGCCCATCTGTCAGTCTTCATCACTCTTTATTCTCTTCAGTTACCACTGTCTTTATTTTTTTCTTTTCCCTGTTAGAATTTAGTCAAAGGGAAGATATCATGTCAGTCACTGATAAAATAGGATGAATTTAAATAATTGCCTCACCCCTCTCATTTATATATGTATTGTCAGTCTTGTAAAGGCTTGATTATTTATAAAAGAATTTTAGACATCAAATTAGGAAGATCTTTCAGGGAAACATTCAAATCCCTATGCCAGTAGTTGGTCACTAACTCAACCTTGTGGCGAGATGAGCCCTGTTGGTTTTTCTAAACTATATTCGTTCCCAAGAAATATTTCTCAGCCCACTGACCATCCTCATAATCTCATTAGGGAAAAAGATCCAGGTAAGGACCACTCTAAGGATCCTGAGGCCAATCCTCCTGTTCTTGCTTCCAAAAGCAACCAGCAGAACCTAGAACAAGAGAAAATAAGATAAAGTCTAGCAAGCTAATGATTATGATATCAGCAAGTGTTGCCAAGCACTCATTAAGTGCCAAACACTCTCCTGAGTACTTTCAATAAAGCCAGTTTAGTCTATACAAAAAGGATATTTTCTGATAACATAAAATAAGACATTAAACTCTGGAGGTACCAACTCTTACTCTGATGTCAAGGGGGCAGATTTGTAGTTTTGGAGAGGGAAGTGTGAGCAGAGCGCAGGTGGGGCTCAGGATCAGATGGTGGTGCTTCAGGCTTCTAGGATCCATCTCACCAGCCAGAGGCAGTAAGTCCCCAGAAATTATCCTCTTCTGGCCTTCCCCTCCGAAGGGGAGCAGAACAGAGAACTCTATTTAAAGTTTGGAAGGGTTATATATTTTTTCCCCTTGTTATTTTTAGAAGCTGAGATTCTTTTAGAAATGTTCTTTTTTTTCTTTTTTACAAGGTGCTGAGCAATAGATACAAGACCATATTTATAGTGTTGGAGAATTTATAACATTTCTATTTAGGAAGGGTTCAGAGTTTCTTACTATCTGATTTCAGCAACATCTCAAATTTTAATCTTTTGGGGGCAAGGAGAAACTGAGGAAAACAGAAGTGAGATGACTTCCACAGAATCCTTCCAGGAACCTGAAATAGAGGAAGATACGTCCTACTCCCACTCTTCTCCTCAGCCAAAAGCTGAGACAAATGTCTTTGTGTCCCTCATCACAGTGTCCACATTTGTATAGTGTTTTCCTGAGTTTTCCATGTGTCCTGTTCTACTTTGTCTCCTGTGTTCTTTCCCAGTTGTATAGAGAAGAAAACAGATTCAGACAGGGGATGTGACTTGCACAAGGTGACAGTCCAGCCTCCATATGCTGCACTTTCCTTCACATGGGATTGTGTGCCCGACAGGACTCTGTTAGGATTTGAATGAACGAGTGAGTGAATGGATGAAAGAATGACTTTATCTACAGGCTGCTGACATGGGTTTCAAGCTCCATATGTGCAGCTGAGATTCCGTAGGTTGACTGGTTTAACAGGTAGAATGGTAGACAAGAAAGCCACTGAATTCACCCCTTCCACATGGTGACATCCTCAAGTGCCACAGCTTATAGTTGTGCCTGAGAAGAGCCTTGGACGAGGAGCCATGGCCAGTGTAGTTCAATCCTAGTTGGAATGGCCAACACTTACATAGTGCTGACCATATGGTGGGTCCAACTTTAGGTCCTTTGACTCATTGAATCCTCACAGTAATGTTATAAGGAGGTACTATTATTAACCCCACTTTACAGAGGAGAAATAGAAAGAGTTAAGTAACATGCCCAAAACGGTAGAGCTGGAATTTGAACCCTAGAGTCTATCTCCAAGACCTGTACTCCTATCACACTATATTGTCTCCATAAGGCCTCATTGTAAGCTCATGTTGTGTTCTGAGTTCCTATTTGCTACAAATAATATTTTGTGCACCAATAGACTCCTAGTTCATCTAGGTAACCAGGAATCAATCTCTGTGTTGTGTCCTGCTTTCCATTTTTTAGGAGAAAAAGAATGAGGTAAGAATGAAATGTTGTACCTGTATGTCACATGATTATTTTAAGGAATAAATGAAGACAATATTTAGAGTCTAGCACATTGCAAACACTTACTAAACACTAGCTATTGTTGCTATAATTAATTTTGGAGGGATGGCATAGGGTAGCAGCCTCAGGGGCTGTCCTTTTGGATCCATGGGTTTTCACAGTCCAGCCAGCATCAGCCCTCAGCTAATTTCAGCAAACACATTTAGAGAGAAATGTAGGTCAGATGAAACCATTTGAGGTCCTAGGGGGAGGCTGACAGGGAGTGTGGAGAGAATTTCTTCTCACGTTCTGCTGCCTGTCACCACTTTCAGAAGGTTGCCTCCCACTCTAGAGCTTGCCCAGTCACTGTCCAGAGGTATGGCTGGCACTCCTTAAATTAAGTTCACCTGTATAATGGCTGAGGTGGCACCAAGTCTCCTGAGGCCATCTCCATATTCAAGGCTTGGAAGGACAATGGCGAAGCTCCATATTCTAAGCAAGTGCTAAACCATCATGGATATTATTCTACCTTGAATACTCACCTGGGCTTGGTAGATTCACTAAGAGTGACTAAGAGTTGGCATACAACTAAACTCAGCTTTCTATGCCTGGCACAGAAAGGTTGTTTAATGTCCCATAATGTCTTCTCTCTCCCTCTCTCCCTCCCTCCTCCCCCTCTCTCCCCCTCCCCCATTCCTCTCTCTCATTCCCTCCTTCCTTCTAGCTCTCCCTCTAATAATCAACCTAATCCATTTTGCTGCTGGAACTTTGAAGTAGAAGCTCCTTCATATCTTGCTTCATTCAGTTTCTCTTTGTTTAAGAAATTTCCACCCCACCTCTCACATCCCCCCCACCACCCTAGTGGCAGTCAGTCAGGTTCTGCAACAGCCTGTGACCCTGCACTGACCAAATGGCACTGAGGAGACCCAACTCCTCATGAGCCTCTGCACTGCCTACAACCCCCACCCCATGTTAGCAAGAGACAATGCTGAGAATTAGACTTGTACTTGGTGTATCTATTTGATATTTCCTGAATGAAAGTTGGTGCTAGAGTGACTTCCTTTTAGAATTTTAATTCCATAAATAATGCTAAATCCCATTTATCAAGTATGTACATGCAATAAGTATGAATCTAAGCACTTTACATATGACATTTCATTTAATTACCATAATAGCCCTGTGAGTAGATCATATTATTATCTTTGTTCAGTAGATGAGCATTGTCCAGGAGAACTTTCCGTGATGATAGAAAGGTTCTTTTGGTACCGTTCAGTACAACAGCCATTAGTCATAAGTGGCTATTGGTACTTCCAATGTGGCCAATGCAACTGAGGGATCAAAGTTTTAATCTTATTTATTTATTTTTTTTAAGTTTTTGAAAGCTTATTTATTTATTTATTTATTTATTTTTAATTTTTTTTCAACGTTTATTTATTTTTGGGACAGAGAGAGAGCATGAACGGGGGAGGGGCAGAGAGAGAGGGAGACACAGAATCGGAAGCAGGCTCCAGGCTCTGAGCCATCAGCCCAGAGCCCGACGCGGGGCTCGAACTCACGGACCGCGAGATCGTGACCTGGCTGAAGTCGGACGCTTAACCGACTGCGCCACCCAGGCGCCCCGCTTATTTATTTATTTTGAGAGAGAGAGAGAAAGAGAGAGAGAGAGAGAGAGAGAGAGAGAGAGAGCACGCGCGCACCAGCAAGCAGGGGAAGGGAAGAGAGAGAGGGAGAGAGAGAATCCCAAGCAGGCTCCATGCTGTGAGCACAGAGCAAGACGCGGGGCTCAAACCCACGAACCACAAGATCATGACCCAAGCTGAAACCAAGAGTTGGACACTTAACCAACTGAGCCACTCAGGCACCCCTTAATCTCATTTAAGGTAGCCACATATGATTTGTGGCTACCATATTGGACAGCACAGAAATATAGATACAATTCTTCACAGCAGGGTCACCAATGTGTATCAGATTGAGAGATGGCAATTTCATCTTGGACCCCATACTTTGGGAGAATCATTTTGATTCTCAACTGAAGAATGGCTGTGGGCCTGAAACATGCTGTTTGATGGGTGCTCAGAGCTCAGAACCCAGCCCCGTTGTGGATCCTGGCCTGTGGCCATCCCAAAACGAAGTATCACCTACCCAGGTAACAACTTCAATCTTTTAAGTAGAGTGGAGTTTCTGAAAGGATTGTTCACTAGAAATGATTTACCTTAGGTCCCAAATGAGTTCTTCAGAAAAGGAAAGTGTTAACAAAGTAGACACAGGAGTGTAGGTTATGAAGGCAACAGGTAACAGAAGGTGACAAGGTAAACCTGCCAGCAAACAAATGCCATCGAGCCAAAGAACTTTGATGCCAATAAAACAAAGCTCTCTAGCAAAAATAGTAAAGGGAGTGACTCTGTCACCTGGCCCAGGCTGAACTCTGCCCACCCTCTGAATGATATATTTAGCCTGTGTCTGAATGCCAAGATGCTGACCCTGATGCTCCCTCATCTAACAGCAGCCTTCAAAATGATTGCAGGAATCACTCCAAAACATAGCAAGTGATGTTGCATTGGAAGACACCCCTCCCGAAGTGATTGCAGGAGAATGCCTGGTTTGGTACCACTTCACAGAGGGTATTTGTTAAGATTCCAGGGGTTCTTGCATTATATGTGCTTCTGGCATCCATAAGATAACATAGATTGTCCCAAAATTTGCCTCGAGAAAGGACTTCACAGTGCAGAAGTTGGGAAGATTACTTAGTATGACTATTGCTGATGGCTTCTGTATTAGGGTTCTCCAAAAAAACAGAAACAATAGGGTGTGTGTGTGTGTGTGTGTGTGTGTGTATCATATATCTATATATCCTATAGGATATTACCCATATCAATCAGGCAGAGAAAGAGCAAATTCTCCCTCTACCTTTTGTTTTATTCAGGTCCTCAGTGGATTGGATGGTGCTTATTTACACAGGGATCAGAAATCTGCTTTATTGAACTCAATTCAAATAAATGTTAATCTCATCTGGAAACACAGACATACTTAGAACTAATGTTTAGCTAAATATCTGGGGACCCCTTGACACAGTCAAGTCATAAAATTAACCATCACACCTTTCTTCTGTACAAATGATGTTTCAGACCCTCCAGAGGGCCCCTCTCGCAGAATCAGAGAACACCTACATCAAGAAGCCCCTATCTGCATGCGTGGTCTGGGGGCAGGGGAGAGATCTGAGCACCATGGAGCCACATTGCCTGGTTCACAGCCCTCTCCCTGCAGATCTGTAATCAAATTGCTCAGCTTCCCTGAACCTGCCCCCTTTCCCTGGCAGGGCTTCAGAATCTTCTGTGTTACTGTGTAAATGCTGAACACTACCTCCAGTTAACCTACTAAATCCAGGCTGTGAGAGGCAGCAGCCAGCAGCCTCCAGGGCAGCTAAGGTCTCAGGTGATTCTGAGTCATACTCAGGGTGGAGACTACTACTTGCCAGTCTTGTCACACTTCACTATCCTGGTGTGCCCATCCCACCTGGTGACGCCTGCGGACATTGCCATCTTCCCAGCCATCTTTTTTCTTTTTAAGTTTTAATTTAAATTCCAGTTAGTTGGCACAGCATAATATTAGCTTCAGGTGTACAATTTAGTGATTGAACACTTCCCTACAACACCCGGCGCTCATCACAAGTGCACGCCTTAATCCTCTGTTTCTTGGTTTGCCTCTCTTTTTTTCCCTATGATCATTTGTTTTGCTTTTTAAATTCCACATATGAGTGAAATCATATGGTATTTTCTTTCTCTGACTTATTTTGCTTAGCATAATACACTGTAGCTACATTGATGTCATTGCAAATGGCAAGGTTTCATTCTTTTTTATTGCCGAGTAATATTCCATTGTATGTGTGTATGTGTGTGTGTGTGTATCACATCTTCTTTATCCATTCATCTTTACCTATTCTGTCAGCAAATCAGCCCAGCAGGCTAAAATGCTTCTGGGTGTAATTTCCATCTCTTCCTACCTCTGCACTTTTTAGATCATTGAGCACCTCTCTAAAACCCAGGGTGGGGAAGGAATGGGAAGCTCAGAGGATAGGAGATATAGATGCTGGTCTTGTGCCCAACATTGATGAAGACAATTCCAGTGTTTGCCAGTAAACTTTATGTTGAATATTGATTTGCAATAATTGCCATTTAATTTTCATAGCATGAAAATAGTTTTCTGTTCCTAATTAACTACAATTTTTTAATTTTAATTTTTAACATTTTGGTAAATCAGAGAAAGTTGTGCATTTATTAAATGCCTGTGTGGCACTCATTAGAAGGATATAAATTGTTTTTCCTTTGGTGCATGTAAATGCTATTTTATATTATTATATATCCTGATACAAAATCAGCGTCCTTCATTTCTAGGGCAAACCCTGCTTGATTATAGTGGGTTAGTCTTAAAAATTTCTTGTTCATTCATTTGCCATGTGTTTTATTTTGGTATATTTCATAAGTGAAATCGGTCTATAATGTGTGTATGTTCTTGTGCTTTCACTGTCCCAGGCTATGCTGGCTTCTTAAAATAAATGGTGGCAGGATTTTTCTTCCTTCCCTTCCTTCCCTTTCTTTCTTTTCGCTGAAACTGTAAGTGATACAAGAATGGTCTATTCCCTGAAAGTGTGAGAGAACTCCACAGGAAATCCTGTGTACTTGAAAGCCTTCACAGAGCTGTCAGGGAGATATTCTTTGATCATTTGAAAATACTATTGCAAAGTTATCTTTTAAAGTTTACTGACTAACTTGAATCATTTTTGGCCATGCTAATTTTAGTCGGATAATCATCACTATTTTTAAATTGATTAGTATAGAATTTTACGTCATGTTTTTATATTGCTAAAATCTCATTTTTATTTCTAATTTTAGTTGGGTTTCCCTACCATATTTGTTAAAGGTTGGGTCTATGTAAACCTTCTTCCCCAAATGGAGCGAGTTACTTGCTTTATTGGTCTTGCTGTTTTTCTATTTTAGAATTCACTAATTGTCTTTTATCATTTTTTTCTGCCTCTATTTGAGGCTCTTTTTGTCTTTCTAACATCTATGAGTTGATTGTTTAATTCATGTTTTTTTTCTATCATGTTTAATAATGAATGCATTTGAGGCTCTGGGTTTGTCTGTGAGTATGGCCTTTTGAATTTTGCAAATATTACAGAAGGGAATCAATATTTATTGAACATGTACCTTGTCCAATGTCCCAAGGATCCACATCCTTCCTCATCTGTTAGGTGGAAAAACTCCTGCTTAGCAAGGCTAGTGGGAGACGATGGGTGAATAAAGCCGCTGGACCTCAGCAAGGTAGTCAGTGCCTCAATGGCTTTGCCACTGGAGTCTCCTTTTCACACATGAGGAAACTGAGGCTCAGATAAGTCAAGGAAGTGGTTCAAGGTCACCCAGGGAGAAGGCAGGGCAGGGTTTCACCCTGGGTCTGTCTCCATGACTCTCAGCACGCCCACCCCCCTTCTGCAGTCACACTGCAGGGAAAACCGGAGCAAACAGCAGAGGAGAGCTGGGGCTTCGGGCAGGTCAGGAAAGTTGAGCAAAGCTATCTTTGTTCCCCATCCAAGCCCACTGGCCTCCTGTCTCTTTAATTCCTGTGAGTGGAAGATCTTAAGCATCTGCTCAGTGACAGCAAATGCTAGTGAGATCTTTACCTCCTTTCCACAGTAGAAGGGCTGGGGACAGCTGGGTGAAGTGCCTGGAGTTGTCCTGGAACCAGGACACTCACTCTCTCCATGGCCCTGCAAAGAGTTCTGTGCTGCTGGCTTGTGTTGGGGGAGGTCCCTGCGTCCCCCCAGATACGGGTACTTAGCTGCCCAGCTTGAAGCCCAGATGTGGGGAAAGGGCAGGCCAGCTTGGTGCCTCTACCTGGGGAGGGTCTGAGCCTGAGTGCACCTCTCCTGGTGAATGTGAGACGGCCAGTTATTTGTAGAGAAGGTAGTGGGAACAGGTTTAGTGAGGCAATTACCCCTCCCACACAAGCCGGGCTGAGGTGTTTGCAGACCTGCACGCCTTTGTTTGCCTCTTGGCATCTCCACCAGGAAACTGGCAGTTTCTGAAGGGCCGACAGGTCTCTCAAAGCACAGGACTCTGTACATTCGTGGCTGTTGAGCAAATAAATCCACTTCCACTTTGCGGGCCTGTTCTCTGGGGGGACTTATTCGTCAATGTGAAAAGAAATGATACAGGAACAATGACCGAAGTATGCAAATGCAGTAGAAATCTGGGGACAGTTGCACAGAGAGGGTGCTGAGAGTAATCCTGCAGACTTCCAGTAGGGAAAACCTGGGGGCTCCCTGGGGCTCCTTGACCCATGGGAGCCCCTTCCGGAACTCTCACAATCCTTGTGTCTGCTGGGAGTTCCCCAAATTCTCCCTAGATATTGCAGCACTACAGAATCCTCTCGCAAACCCCTTTCTGTGGCTGCCATGCGCTCTGTGTGTTAGAGGTTGGGGCACGACTGGGCTCCAAGTAACAGTACCCAAGACAAGGGACCTGGAGTCTTCTAGAATCAGTTTGTGAGTTAGCCCGGGAGTGGACAAAGGTCGGAGTAACACATCTTGCATCCGGTAGAGCGCGTGGCTGGACTCGAACCTGGAGCCCAGAATGCCCTACTGCTGAGAGAGGACATGTCACAATGAATGCTTTATTATGTTTATAAAAGGGTCCTCTAACAAATGTATCTTTTTGTTTGTTTGTTTATAACCTGTTACTACAACACTGCTAGTTGGGACTAGGATGGCTGACTATTTGATGTAAGGATCCTGAGCCTTTATTTATGTTTATCTTTTCCTGCATTTTGCTTGTACATTTATTGCCTGTCTTGTCAGTTACATATATGCCCCTTTGACATCTGCCTTCCTGATAGCAATCAAACCTGAAGAATGAGGGGAACTTTTCTAACTCGGATTTTAAGCACCTGTTTAAGAATTAACCTCTACCCCTCAAAGACAAAGTGAGTGATGTCGTGGGTACCACTTGGGGACACAGAGGAATGAAAGATGCTCATGGCTTTTCTCCCTCTTGCTTAAGGATATATTAGAGGGTAAATCAGAACCTCACTTCATCCTGGAAGGTGCAAGCAGATTTGACATCCAACAAGGAGAGGCCGGTAAGGACTCAACGTCTTTCCTCCTGGCCCTGGATCAGGGCAGACAGCCTGAAGTCAGCCTCCAGGTAGGGAGGGACAGAAGGAGGTGCCCACCCAGACCCACAGTTTTCTACCCCAGCTTCTGAGGAGGCAAGGTCAGAACCCTTGGTGCTGTGTGGATGGACTGTTCACACTGGCAACAAGATTTCCTGTAACGTCATCTCTGGGCAGCTCTAGCAAGATGCAAATCAGAGGCAGGTTGTCCCAACAACCCTGCTAAGGCCTGGCTAGGGCTCACTTTTAGTTTTTTTTTTTAAGTTTATTTATTTATTTTGAGAGAGTGCACACGTAAGCAGGAGAGGGGCAGACAGCGGGAGACAGAGAATCCCAAGCAGGCTCCTGCACTGTCCATGCAGAGCTTGAGATGGGGCTCGAACCCATGAACCCTGAGATCATGACTTGAGCTGAAATCAAGAGTCAGTCACTTGGGGCGCCTGGGTGGCTCAGTCGGTTAAGCATCCAACTTCAGCTCAGGTCACGATCTCATGGTCCGTGAGTTCGAGCCCCGCGTCGGGCTCTGGGCTGATGGCTCAGAGCCTGGAGCCTGCTTCGGATTCTGTGTCTCCCTCTCTCTCTGCCCCTCCCCCGTTCATGCTCTGTCTCTCTCTGTCTCAAAAATAAATAAACGTTAAAAACAATTAAAAAAAAAAAGTCAGTCACTTAACCGAGTAAGCTACCCAGGCACTCCTGGATGGGGCTCTCTTGACTTCCCTCACCATCACCATCCCCCCCATCCCTTTTTACCTTCTCATAGCCACCCCAACTCCCACCACCCCTACCCCACATCATCACCAGCTCCTTCTCTGTCTTGCTTGGAACTGGCCCCAGTGAACCCTTCCCCAGTTCTCCTCTCTCAGGCAGAAAAGGAATGTATTATTCAGAAGAAGGTGTATGGATTCTGGTGACAAAGACCCACGAAATGTGTGGAGTGGGGCTTCCAGATGTGTTCAGTAGACCTCTCATGGCTTCCGTCACCTCACAGGAGATTGCTGGTTCCTGGCAGCACTGGGCTCCTTGACACAAAACCCACAGCACCTGCAGAAGATCCTGATGGACCAAAGCTTTTCATGCCACTACGCAGGGATCTTCCGTTTCCGGGTATGTGCACCATTGGGACACTTCTCACCTAGGTTCTCTGTGAGCACAGGCAGGCGAGTATCTTGAATATTCTCATGGTCTGCTAGCCTACAATGGAAGGCTCACCTGTGTGTTAGTTACTTTGCGTACCTCTAAGAAAGGATTTGAGCTCAAGGTCTGGCAGCACATGGGAGAGCTGGGAGTTAAAACATTTTCATGTAAGCAAATAAAAAGAAATAGCAGAACACTTAGCAAAAAAAAAAAAAAAGTCATTAATCAAGAACCCTGCACATCATAGAGCTTTTGTCTGTGTTGATTCCTGTGCTGTATCTTGCTATTTTGATTACAGTAGCTGTAGAGTAAGTTGCAATATCTGGCAGAGTAAGTTTTCCTTCCTTATTCGTTGTTCTTTCCTCAAAAATATCTTGGTAATTCCTGCGCTTTTATTCTTTGATGAGAATTTTAAAATCATTGTGTCTAATTAAAAAGAAAAGGCACTCTGTGATGCAGAGTGGAGTAGCATTAAATGTATGTATTTATTTGGAAACATTACACTTTTATTATTTTAATTATTCCTTTCCAGAAACATGGTATATCTTTCTATTCATTCAGAACTAGTTTTATGCCTTTCAATAAAATGTTATAGCTATGCTTCCACATTGGTGTCACACCCTTCTTGTTAAACGTATTCTCAAATATTTTACAATTTTGCAGCCAATGTGAATGAGATTTCCCCCTCATTTCATTTTTTTTAATGTTTATTCATTTTTGAGAGAGACAGAGACAGAGTGTGAACAGGGGAGGGACAGAGAGAGAGAGAGAGAGAGAGAGAGAGAGAGAGAGAGAGACAGAATCTGAAGCAGGCTCCAGGCTCTGAGCTGTCAGCACAGAGCCCAATGTGGGGCTTGAACTCCTGAACCGTGAGATCATGACCTAAGCCAGTCAGCCCACTCAATAGACTAAGCCACCCAGGCACCCCCCTCATTTCTATCTAGATGTTGCTGGTAAGAGGAAAGCCACTCCTTACTAAATACTAAGTTGTATCTAGCCACCTTACCAAATTCCTTAATTAGTTCCAATTTTTTTTTCTTTAGTAGAGTCTGGATTTTTTAGTTAATGAATATTCTCTGCAAATAAAGATAATTTTGTCACTACTTTTATTATTTATAGAACTTACTTTGCCCTTTGTCCTTGTCCCATTAGTTATAAGTTTGCAATTTTGAATAAGAGTGACAAGAATAAAGTCCTGCCTTTTCCTGGTTTTAGTGATGTTTTCTCCTGGTGTGCCATTGTTTTAATGCACTGTGGGATTCAATTTGCTAAAAATGTTATTAGAATTTTTGCATCTATATCACATGTAGAATCGGTTTTTAGTTGTTGTTTTTACCATGTTTGAGTTATGTTGGCTTTTTAAAATGAACCCACTGAGTTTTACATTATCTTGATCTGAAATAATTTGAACAATGGTTGTTAATCATGGATTATCTGATCTTTGAAAGTAAAATAGACAATAGTTAAAAGATCTGGAACCACTTCCTTTTTCAACATGATTTCTTTTACTCTTCCAATGTGTTCAACAGCTATTAAAATGCTTGTTTCTCTTATTTCTTCTGGGGTTAATCTTGAAATTTTTTTTGCCAGGAAAACCAACTATTACTTCTCTCAGACCAAATTTATTGCCCAAAATTTGCTTATGTGATTGTCTGAAAATTCACTTAATTTCTTCTAATCTATGGTTAAATCCACTTTATCAATCCCTGTGCTATGTTTTTGTTTTTCCTTTTCTTCATAATACAGGTTTTCTTAACCAAAGCAATCTGTTTATTGGTTTTTGAACAAATCAACCTTTGATTTTCATTATTCTGTTTTTCTTTTGGAGTTTTGTTTTCTATATAACTAATTTCAATTTATTTTTATTAAGTACTGTTTACTTTCTGTTAATTTTATTGTTTTTTGTTTTCTGAAACTGCACACTTTTCTGTCTTTTTTGTTTAATAATGAAAACTTTTAAAACCATAAATTTTTATATGAGATATTATCTATTTATAGGTTTTGATATAAAATGTCTTTTATTAATTTTAATGCAATGTACTTTTAGTTTTGATTAAGCTTTGGTTACAGTTTATATTCTATTTATTAAACTATGATCAGAGAATATTCATAAAATCTCTACATTTGGGGAAATTATTAAAATTTTATTCATGGCCAAATCTACAACAATTTTTGCAAATGCTTCATGGACATATGAGAAGAATATCCAGTGATCAGAGGTTTTACATATGGAGTCAAGATTTCTGATTTGCAGATTGTTGTGTCTGCAGTTAACTTTTTTTATCTTGACTTAACTTTTGTCTGCTTGATTTGTCAAATTCTAAAAGAGGTGAATTGAATTTCTTCCCCAAAGTTATACCTTGGAGTGTCCTTCTTATGTTTTCAGATGTTTTAGCTTTAGCCTTTTCCTGTTTTATTCTATGGTGCCCAAAGTTTTATGTTCTTGCTATCTGCTTGTTGGAATAAAGCTCACACAATATCACTCTTTATTGTGTTTAATGTGTTGAGCTTTGAATTCTTCTCTACCTGATGCTCATATTGCTAATTCAGCTTCCTGTTATTTACATTTTTCTGTTCTCTTTGTTCATCTGTTCCTTATCAATTTCACTTCCATATTTCTATAAATATACTTTTATAAAAGTATATTTTAAACTCCTTGCTCACCATTGTTTCTTTCACCCTTCATTTCCCCTTATCTTATTTCCCCTTGTTCTAATTTCATCCTCATTAGGTAGTAGTTCCTTGAATAATTTCCTCTGATCACATGAGTATTTTCACTTGCCCTTGCTTAAGAATGATATGTCAGTTGGGTTTGAGATTCTTGGATCACATTCCCTTTCCTCAAGAGTCTGTAAACATTATTTCTTTGTCTTACAGCTTCCAATGTTGCAGAAGAAAAATCCAGTGTCAATCTATGCTTTTGGCTTTGTATGCAATATGTTCTTTCAAGTTTATAAGAGGTACTTTCTCTCTCTCCTTGGTGTTCAGAAATTTCTCTGAAGTATGCCCAGATGTGTGCCTTTTTGAAACTAATCTTGGCTGGAATTCATTGAGCCCTTTCATTCTGAAGACTTTACTCCTTTTTCTGCTCAGCTAAATTTCCCTTCATTTTTTTCTGGGTGTCCTCCTTTACTTTGTATTCTCTTCCTAAAGTCCAACTAATTGCATACTAGGTCTTCTAACAAGTTCCCAGGTGATGCTCATCCTGGTGGTCCAAGGATCTGACTAAGGAGTGAGCTAGAAGATGCAAGGTTTACTGTCTGAGCTCACCTTAGACTGCCAGTGTTGGTAGTAACAGGTAGTTAGGAGAAACTGAGGCACAAGCAGGACACTCTTTGCCCTTCTGAATGGTGAGAAAGTTCCACAATTCTCCAGAAACAGCTAAGGTATTGACTTCTGTGCCTCTCTTCTTCTCACTCTGAGCTTGGCACTGCTTTCTGGAAAGAGCCCAGTGCCCAGGCAACATGGCTACTTTGCTCAAAATATTTCTGTCTTCCCTCTGAAACCTGGGTGTTGACAAAATGGCAACAGCATGCTTCTCGGAGGGTCCAGACACTATTCAGATGCCAGCCCTCCTCAAGTAGAGGTGAACCAGGAAATGCAGATTAGTGACCTCATTCTTGACCATTTGCATCCTTTCTGGGAACAATGATCTTATCTGGTGTTCCCTTTGTATAAGGAGAGCAAGTTTGGTCAGCATTACTCATGTGGGAATATTGGGGTGAAGGTGAATTCTAAGGGAGAACCAACCAGAGGAGCTCATTCAAGGCAGGACTCATTCCAGTCTACGCTGCACCAGGCACTATCCAAGGTGCTGAAAGAAGCTATTGAAAAATAGTTACTACTTTCAAAACTGATCTTACTTTCACAATATCATCAGATCCCAATCACAGCCCTATGAGGAAGTTCATACTTTACCACCACTTGACAGATAAGGAAACTGATACCCAGAGAATTCAGTGTCTTACCCAACATCTATTGCTCAGGTAACTAAAGGTAAAACCAGTATTCAAGCACAGTTCCACTAACTGGCCACTGTCTACTACATTTGCTATCCAGTTAAACCCCAAATCCACATCAGGCTCTTTTTCCAGTACCCCACTTCTAGCTTTCCTTGGTGTGACAAACATATTTCATGACCTTCCTCCTAGTAACACCCCTGTTGGCTTTTAACCTCACCTGTCTACACATTTTACTGCAGTAGGGACACAAATCCACAGCTGTGCCGGAACCAGCTTCAGTGCCCTGAGTTCACTAATGACCATGAAAACATCTTCTTTGCTTTGTCTCCACTGACATCTCTGTCTCAGTCTCCTCTACTGTGAAGTGCATCCTCAGCTGGATGAAACAGCCCAACATCTGGGACACCCAGATGTGGAAAAAGCGATGTGGATGGCTTCCCGTCACTGCCAAGCAGATGATAGATCACATCCACCCAGCTTTACTCTGAGCCCACCTGTCATAGGCTTGCCTTCATCAAGACTCAAGCCTGAAGCTGGAAGCCTTGCTGCTTATCCAGCACAGGGGAGACCAGCCAAGAAACTCCAAAAGGCTGGCTTTGTTATGAATTTTCCTCATTTGGTCATGTCCCCGGGTGAACCATTAAGAGTTGAACACTGAAGATTAAAGCAGTCTGTTTTGGAGAGAAACATCTGGTTCATTTGTGCTCTTAGCAGTAGCAGTGCTAGCCAGTTTGATTTCTGCTACTCTGATGGCAGGACATCCTCACATGAGCTGCGGAAGGCCAGAGCGAGGCTCTCACTGCTCAGTCCTCCAGAGCAATCTTCATCATTTGGCCTCTGGGCCTTTGCCCACACTGTCGTTGCCATCTGGGATGCCTTTCCTACCTCCTTGCCACCTGCTTAAATCCTGCCGCCTCCCTCAAGCCTTTAGCCCCTGGTAGGCTCTCCTGTCCCTCGTTACAATACTCTGTATCTACCATTCTCCTTGTTATTCAGCAAAGCAACTGTTCCCTGTGTTGCCCTTTTGTGCCCAAGATATACTTGGAGAGTCTCCTGTGTGTCTGAAGCTCATAAAGGACCCGCCAAAGTGAGGTCAGAGTTAGTAGCAAAGTCAAACAAAAACCCAAGTCTCTTTCCTCTCAGCATGTATTTTCTTTGACTCACTTGCCCTGTGACTCATCTGTCCAGTGAAGTCAACATGCCAGGCCCCTGTCCACTGACCTTGGCTGGGATTTTGTTCTGGATAGAGTTTGTTGTTATACTGGGGAGGTTATGTGGTGACAGTGGTTATTGTTTGGCATGGGTCAGGAGTCCTGGAGCTCCCTTCTGCCGCAGCTCTACTAAGGCATATATTCATCTCTCTTCTAGTTTTGGCAGTGTGGCCAGTGGGTTGAAGTGGTGGTTGATGATCGCCTGCCTATCCTCAACAGGGAATATCTCTTTGTGCATCCTCGCAACAACAACCAAGAGTTTTGGCCCTGCCTGCTGGAGAAAGCTTATGCCAAGTAAGGATGGCCCACCCCTCAGCACAGGGCCTCGATGCTGGCCTTACCTGCCCAGCTGCTTGTCCTGATGGATGCTCCACAGCAGCTGGCCCCAGGACTTTTAGCAGCTCTGCTGAATGCACATGATTCCCTGGGAGCATCAGAGCCTTTGCCACCTAGCTGGGCATCCTTCATAAACAATCACTGTACATAAGGCTCTGTTGGAGCCACGGGAGGAACCCAGAGGCACATAACAAGGAGTGGGCAGGGCAAGGCTGGACAGAGATATGTACTAACAAGACTATTATTTCAAGGGCTGGGATAAGAGCCCAAATAAAATATAATATCAGGTCAAAGTCTGATCAGAGGACAGAGAAAGAAAACAATCTTGACTTTCTGACTCATAGAGTGAGGCTTAGACTTTATAGAGGACATCGCATTGAGTGAGGCCTTGAAGGATGGGTAGAATTTCAGCAAGGATAAAGGGGATATGTTGGAAGTTATTCCCAACTATTGGAAGGATTTAAGCAAAGACCAAGGGGCAGGACAGTTTGAAATGAGGTGGGGCAGTTGGGGGCCTGGAATGGCCACTATGAGATTGTATCTGTGTAGGGGGACAGGGCAGGAATTGCTGTTTATTATATGGTCCAAGAACCATAATTCAAATACTACCTTCTGGTGTTAACAAGCTCAATGACTTATAAACACCCCAATTCATACATTTTATTTAGCCTCTTTGAGTTGCATCTATTCAGACAATGTTTATTAGGCATTTAACCATAGGCCAGGCACTGTGCTTGGAACTAGGATAAAGACTCTGAGGCTGGCTTCAATAGGTGTGAGCAAAACTGTATGTTGTGTGGAAGATGTCACTGTCATAGAGACCTACACAGGTGAGGGACACATCAGAGCTAGAAATCAATGCTAGGGGACAAAAGGACCATCACTTTCAGGAGCAAATGATTTACTGGAGTGTCATAGAATCAGGTTCCCCAAAGATCACCATGACCCACCGCGTTTTACAGATTGGGAAGCCAAAATTCCAAATAGTGATGTGATGGTAGTCACTAGATGGAATCTGCTGGGGTTTTCAGTTATTTGACCCAGGCACATCAGTTAGGAAGACTGAAGACCCTGCTGAGTTCAGTCCTATGCCATGAGGATGCCAACAACCCCACAGACCACCCCAGTCTCTACCCTTCTGGAGGTTACAATTTGAACAGCCATGCATCTCAAGAGGTTTTTTTTTTTTTTTTTTTGTCAAGCCTACTTGTGAAAAACTAAAGCTGTTGCTCATTTCCAGTGTCAAGAAGAGCTGTTCATTAGCATTTGAGAATGAATCCGAGATAACAGCCAAGGTTGTTGAACCAATCCATATGTTTGGGGAGGTTAATTTGCTTCTAAGTGACTTACGCAAACACTGCCATTTCTTTCCACTGTGGATTCAGCCCTCCCCACTTCAGGGCTTTGCTTTTCCCTTATGTGAAAAGGGGAGCATGCCAGTTCACTTGGAGAATTAGAAACCTTGTGGAATGAAATGATGACTTTGACCCCATTTTGTTAACAGTCAACCTAAAGCAATCATTCAGCTTGAAAAGAAAATGGGAAAGTGGACCCAGAATCCACATTCTACTGCCTAAAGAAATCTAGTGAGGATAAAATGTTTCAAACTAGTAAGCTGTTTAAAAGCTTTCCCCTCCAACCAAAGAAGGAAATCATAGAATGCAGGAGCGAGCACAATAGAATTTGAGCTATCCAAGCTGGAGGAGACCTCTGTCAGTCTCGAGCCCTACCTCCTTCTTTGAAAGATGAGGAAACTGAGGCTCAGAACACTGAAATGAGCAGCCCAAGGTCAAGTGTTCCCCTTGTTGTGTGCTTTTCCATCATCCCCTGAGGCTGTCAGTTCTATAGGAAAAAGATTTGTCTCTTTGCTTCTTTGGGACTCAGTGTCTGGCACACAATTACCACAGCACAAACATGGAGAACGCATTCGTCCAGATGGAGATGACCCTCCTTCCCTCCCCCGCCAAGAATGTAGGCCAGTGAACACATGCATTCTAAACTTTCAACTCTCCTTGCAACTGGGGAGTCTGGAAACGAATCGGTTGAGTCAGATCTATGTTGGCAAGGTTTTGTCCCCAGAAGTCATAAAATAGGAGATTGCGGGACAAGATCTGATAGGCTGCATATCATCCTGTATGGAATCTTGGCAATTAAGAGTCACAGCATCTCAGCATCCTTTCTGGTTCTGATTTAGATGTCTAAATTCATCCCTCTTTCCTAGCATTGTTGGGCAGATAGACATTTCCCCCAAATGAAGCTGAAGCACAGAGACGAGAACAAGACGCTCTCAGAATTCCTGGGCTCAGGTGACAAGGTGTAATGACAGGTGTGGTGAACACAGTTCTATCTTTCTTCCCTTTCTGTTTCCTGTCAGCAAAGGGGGCTAAGAATAGTTGCCATGTTTCTGAAGCATCAGCAGTCTTCGTGGTGAGCTCATGTTTGTGAAGCAGAGAGATAACTCCTTGTCAAAATACCCAGCTTCTGCTGAGACAGGCTTTGTGGACATCGTGGAGAGACAGTGAGAGAGGGGCAGCTGGCCTCCCCATGCATTGAGTATCTCTGTGGCAACTGTAGGTTGTTGTAAGCATAAGGTATCAGAGGAGGCCCATAGACACCAAAGCAGTGGGCCAATGTATCAGGACAGGGCCTGGGCTGCTTTTCTGGAATGGCTCTGATGCAGCCTGTTTAAAGCCAGAGAGGGCTCTTGAGGGCATCTAGATGGGGCTGTTGCAGTGTGGGAGGTCACACTGGTGGGTTCTAGAATGGGCGCCAGAACCCCAATCTTTGTGAACTTCCAGTACCTTCAGCAAAGCCCCTCCTAATCTAGGACCCAGAGCCAGAATACCTGTGGGGAATCAAGAGTCAGGCATTCAGCCCCAACTAGGCATGACCCTTTGATAATGGTCATTGAATTTGACTTTGAATTGAATAAGGTTATTGAATAAGACTTTGAATTTGACTAAGTAAATACCCCAGAGATAAGAGTCTAGGGAGATAGGAAGATAAGATTAAGAACCAGTTTTAACAAGTTGAGATCAATCTGTCACATGGCAGTTTCTGTAGAAGGGCCCTTCTGTGTATCCAGAGCTTTCTTTTATAAAAAGACTCTTTTAAGCCCTCCGTGGCATTTGTGCCTGGGACGTTGTCCTGCTTTGACTGGCTACTTGACATGTATTTGCTGAAGCGAACTTATGTGAATTCTGAGTGACGCCCAGTGGCAGAGGTGGAGATATAGTGAGATAAGAGGGTCTGGAGGACCCCACAAGCCTACCCAGTCAACCTTACTGTTTCCAAGTGAAGGATCAGGAAGGGAAGGCTGAAGGCCCCCTGGAGGGGCAGCAGGGAAGATCTCAGACCCAGACCCCCTCCCTGATTCACAGGACAAGAAAGAAAGCCATGGTCAGAAATTCCCCACATTGCCACCAGCTTGTGAGGGTCTTGGCCTTGGCTTATCCCTCCAGGGACAGAAGAGAAGGTCTCTGGTGAGAAGGCTGAGTGACAGGGGCAGTGGTGAGGAAGTCTTCCACTGGGCAGCTCTGAGACCAGAAGGCAGGGTCTTCTCCCCACTCCCTGCCTGGCCTCAGCTCCATGTCCTTTGTGGGTTTGCATTGCCTGTATTTTAGGGTTCCCTGGGAGCCTTTTCGGTTGACCCCATTGACAGGAACTTGAGTTCTCAAAACAATTCTGCCCTTGTCTGGCCTGCTTCAGTGGTCCATCTAGCCTCTCTTCCAGGAGCACCATCGCTGGCTCCCTTCCACCATGCTTTTTTGGCTCGGGGATTCTTCCTCCCTGGAATGCCCATCCCACTGTCCTTACCTGGATAAACTCAGAGGTGTGCTCCTCCCCGAGCTCTCCCTGGGCCCTCAGGCATTTCTTCTCTGTTCCAAGATGATCCACTCCCTCTCATAGCAAACAGAACCCCAAGGGCAGAAAGTAGACATTCTAAGGAAAATGTCCCCATGGCAGAGGGCTGTTGCAAAGAAGTAACAGTTGTGGAGGTAGAAGCAGAGTGAGGGTGGCCATGCTGAGCGAGGGTGGCCTTGCTGTGCCTGATAGTGATGTAACAAGCATGCACTCTGCAAGCCAGATACTTTCTGCATGTCATCCATGCAAGAACTGGCAGAAGGGGCACAGTAGCCCATCGAGGCAGGGACTGTTACATGCCCACTCCCCAACTGAGCAAGGGGAGCCTTAGAAAGTCTCAGCTTCATGCCCAGGATTGAGAGCTCATGAGAGGGGAAGCCAGGAGTTGAACCTGAGTGGTTTGGCTCTTGAATTTGGAATCTGTCGGCCTCTCTAGTGAGTGACTGGGGCTACTCAGGTTTGGGGGATAATGGGGAGGAAGTGAAATGAGGTGATAACCCTGGGCAGGGGCAGAAACCCCACACAAGAGTGGGAAGAAGTGCTTTACAGAACATGTACGAGGGTTCCAGGTGGCTAGCTTTGAAGTCATGTTGTGTAGGACTTGTCCTCGCCTGTGTTACCTTCAGTCAAGTTGACTAACATCCCTGATGATCCTGGGATGAGTGGGTTAGTCCTGAGAGTAGGAATTCTGGACCATGCTTCACACTACATGAGAACAGAGGCTGCATGTGGCCACAGCAGGCATCAGGGTCATTGGCTGAGCTCTTGGAGGGCAGGGACAGGGGGTTGCCCATCTTTGAACAGCCTGTGCCTAGCACAGTATCCCTCACATGAGTACTTACCACTATCATTAAACTGAACAGGAAACAGTGGACATTCATCACCAGAATATCCAGTGTTTATTGAGGGCTTGCCACATGCCAGGTTAAATAACTTGTCCAAGGTTAAGCGGTTAAATATAAGGAGAGGTTGGGATTCAGCCCCTGCCCTGTGGCTCCAGCACCTGCACTTCTGACCTCTGCACAATACTGCTGCTTGTGAGGCCGCCCAGCCACAGCTGAGCAGGGGAAGGACAGTGGCGCTTTGCTGGAAACGCCATCGTCGTGAATGGAAGGCAGGTGGCCCTAGTGCAGGTGCAGATCAGGCATTCCTTCTCTGGGCAATATGCAGATGTCAGGTGGGCAACCTCCCTGCCTGGCGCATCTCACCAAAGTCGCCACAGGGGCAGTTGTGACTTTCCCCCTCCCAGGTTTCATGGGTCCTATCTCAACCTGCACTACGGCTTCCTTCCTGATGCCCTGGTGGACCTCACAGGAGGCGTGGTCACCGGCATCGACCTGCACTCCTTTCCTTCTGACCTGGTGATGATACTGAAGACAGCAGCCAAGGCAGGCTCCCTGGTGACCTGCGGCACCCCGGCCTCGGTGAGTAGACTCCCAACACTGGGTGGAGCCCTTCCTCACCCAGGAATGTCCAGCCACAAACCCATTCAGGTAGTCAGGGGCATGGCCAAGCAGACGTCACAGAGCATGGAGACCATCCTTCACTGAGGCCACCTGATTGAATCCTCACAGCAGCCTTCCCTCTGGGAGAGGGGTTGCAGAATTCACTTACAGAAGAGGAAAATGGGCTCAGAGAAGCCAAGTAAAACACTCACCATCACACAGCCAGCAAGTGGCTGATCAGGGTTCAGATGCTGCTGCCTGACTCCAAAGCCTTTACCTAGTGCTTTCATGTGAGCAGTGGGGTCTGGAGTGACTGGGCCACTCTTTGATTCTCACCGGCTCCAAAGACAGCATCCCAAGGTCAGTGTGTCCCATTTTGAAAAGCTTGGATGATCCTCCAAATTATTTCGGAGTCTATTCTGAGACAGCCAGCCCCCTATCCGTGAGGATGTTTTCTTCACCCTGTAAACTCGTGAGCTTTGAGTCACACACCCCCAATCTGAAATGCCACCTGAAAACTAATATGCATTTTGCACCCCAGTTAGTTACTCATGGCACGGGGGTGGTGGGTATTCCCGACTCCCTCAGAATGCCCCACTGACGTGTTTTGTGCTGTGTGTCATTGGTGACCAGTGACTGGAGGAGCACACAGTCCAGGTCAGCCTCGGGACTCAGTGGGGTTCTGTCAGTAATGGGGCAGTCCGCTGAGGTACGAAATGCTTGGGGCCTCAACCACCCAGCAGCCTTCAAACTCTGCCTCTCTAGAAAAGAGTTCCAAGAACATATGCCGTTCCAGTGTGAGTCAGTGGGATGCTTTTCATCCCACCACAGCTTAGCTGCTGATTGAATTGTGCTTTTCTATTTTTCTGAAGAGCCTGTGAATGCTTAATGCTTGGTCTGCTTTCGTCCTTTAAAGCCAACAGGTGAGGCCAGGAGAATGGAAGACGGCCTGGTGAGTCAGCATGCCTACACAGTGACCGGAGCCGAGCGGGTAAGGCTTCCGGGGGTTGAGCCCTATTTTCTTGCTCCTCTAAGCAGGGGTCAGCATCACATGCCTTCAGCAAGCTCAATGTGGACGGCCTCGAATATTCCTTCTATTCATCCAGAAACTCTGGTGCCCGGCATCTTTATCCCCAGATGCCTGCTAGCGATCTTGCCATTCTTGACCTGATCTCAGGCAGGCTGAGTGTCTAGCTAGACTGGGATTAGCCCCAAAAGAAAACAGAATGAGCCACCCAATTGCCTGGGGCAAGTTTTGCTCTGAAAGGGTTTTATTTGTTATGTGTCGACTAAACTGCTACCACAAAGACACTCCAAAATACAGGGGCTCAAACAAGGTTCATTTCTCTCTGAGGTAAGCAGGCAAACCCAGAGCTGACAGGTGGCTCTGTCATCTGCAACATGGGGCCTCTACCCGTGAGCCCAGGGCAGCTGCTCCAAGTCCCTCCTCTCCCAGCCAGGGAAGAGACCAGGGGACAGTTATACATCCATAGAGAAGCACGCATCACAGAACACACACACACACACACACACACACACACACACACACACCATTTCCTCTCAGATCCCATTAGTCTGAAATCAACCAAGTGCCACACTGAGGCCCAAGGGAGTCTGGGAAACATACTCTCTAGCTAGGCCACCATATGCCCAGCTAGACTTTATTCCCATGGAAAAGGGGGAGGCAGAGGAGGAGGACAGTTCTTCCCATTGATGCAGAAACTGACTTTAGGTGGACGAAAGTATATGTGATTACTGTGTGCAGTATCATTTGGTCTGGAAAACATTGCTAAAGTCCAGCCTCCTCCATCCATAATTGAGAAGCTGAGGCCTGTGAGGGGAAGGTCAGGGTTAACACAGCTACTTGAAATGGCTGGGCCTAGACACCATGTCTCCTCAGTTCCTCTGTGCTTATCACACAGCTGTGTGGTTTCCCACACACAGTGATTTCCCACACACGTTCCCCAGTCCTCTCTATTTCCCACAACTCATGGGGTCTGATGATGTCCTCTGGGCCCTGAGAGACAGTGTTCCAAGCTCCAGGGTACATTTTTCACAGGTATTTATGAGCCATAAAACGTATGGTGTCAGGTTCTATTTCTGGCATGCTTTCTTACATTTGCCTTCCTTCTCCCTATATCCGTCCACCTCCTGTCCAGGGACCTAAGGTCAGTTGATTCATCGTTTTGTGTTTTGGCAAGTGTTCCACAAAACAAAGATAGTATCTTCTGCCTTACGCTCTTCTCCTTAAGGAGATCCATCACAAAATGCTTCTTCTGCACAGCACCTGGGAGACAGTAGGTACCTAATAAATGCTCATTGGATTAATGGATGAGTACACTTGCATGACTGAATGAATGCATCTGTCTTTGGCCTGTGAAGATGATGTCACTGAACCTCCGCCTCCATCATAGAATGTATACGAGGAGCTCAAAATACATTTCTTCCCACAAACAAAGAGGAGGTTGTCCTGATTAACCCTGGCCAGAAGAGATCCTAGACACAGCAGCCCCAGACTCTCCTCCCCTGAATTCTCTCAAGGCCGTCTCAGAATTCTCAGTGGGGACGGCCAGTACCATCATCACTCCAGGCCATACAGACACTCTGCTTCCCACGACTCCCTGTCCCAGGTGTGGAAAGTCTAGGCTACGGGTAGCAAATCGGTTTTCTTGTGTGCCAACCTGGATCCATTGGCAGTGCTGCTTGGATTATGTGTGAACAAGACTGTGGCACTGCTTCCAGATTTAGTGGAAAAGCTGTGATTGAAGAATGATATCGGTGCTGGGCATGGAATGAAGGAGCCATGGTACCTGCGTGCTGTCTCTGCCACTCCTGGAAAAGGCCATTTATACATGGAGACAGTCTTTGTTTCTCCTCTGAACACGGGGGAGAAGGGACTTGTGAATTAAGAGGTCCAGATGGCTGTGGAACGTGTGTCCCCGCAGAGCTGGGCATGGGATAAAAGTGACTGCCAGGTTATAGAGTGACCATGTGAACACCTAGGGCTAAGCCCATACAGGTGAATACGGGAATCAGGGTTTGGGCTCCTGATGGTTCTGTTCATAGCCTGAATGTTGGCTCTCCCACAGCACATACTAGGAGTTGTTCTTATAACACAGTGAGTGGTCTAAACAGGACACCTCCCCTTTAGTGTTGGCCATCAAACTGTTTGTCCTGGATGGTCCATCCCCCCTGCCCCTCCCACCCCTCCTGCTACTCAGGGTCTGCTAACACCTCCTAGCATGTGCTGTAAGGAGTCCAGCCTGGTGAGATCCTCTGTGAAAGCAGTTTTCCAAATACCCTTGGGAAATGCTGCTCACTATATCCCCTTCTTGGAGATTCCCAGTGGATATTAGCATGTTAAAGGCTCTAAGAAGGCCAGTACTGACAATACAGGGACAGCTTGGTCTTAATCTACCATTAATCATGAAACCACTTCTCAGAAGAATTATTAACAGCTTGCAGAACTAGCATTTAATAGAATACACATGAGGCAATATTATCCTACACTAGATAACGCGGGTCACCTCTCACCCAGGGATACCCTTTCTGAGGGAACTGACCAGGGCCAGGGGTATAGTGAGTAGCCAGGAGAGTGAAACAAGTGCTCATTCTCAGAGGTAGTCGTGATCTTGGCCTTGAGTGTGACTCCCGAGCCTCCCTGCCAAGGCCCAGGAACTTGACTTGGTTAAAGATTTCTCCTCCAGAAAGAGGAGGTGACAACTGACCACGAGTGCTAAGATTAAACCAGCCCATAAATGCAGTGTGTTTTTTAATCTGCTCATCCTCCTCCGGGCGGGACACAGGAAGATAAATGAGATTGGCATATTTTATTATGCACCTAGCTCTGCGCTGCCTCCCCTGGGCAAGGGGGTGAGTGTTTATCTGCATGCCTCATTTAGCCCTGCTTACGGCTCCTTCCACTCACTGGCCGTTCGTCTCCCCTGTGCCCAACTGAGCCCCGACTATGTTAGGCACTGAGGGTGGCTCATTAAGCTTTCTGGGCCACCGGGCAACCATTTTTCATGCCCTTGCTCCATCAGGCACTGCCAGTTAATAAATCGACTGTGTGTGCAAAGCCTGGAGTGCCTAGGGGTGGGACAGAGAGGGGTGGGAAACCCGAGCAGGTGCCAGGAGCCTCTCCTCTCCCATGTGGCATTAAAAGCCAAAGCACCTTCCCCTACGGCGCCAGCCAGATAGAAGTGGATGGAAAAGAACCTTCTCCAAGCCAAGTTCTTTGGCCCTTGTCTCACTGCGTTGCTCCTTCATGGCACTGCCCTGTTGGTGATGACATGGGCCATGGCCAGGTGACCCAGGGGTGAGATGAGAGGTCAGGGTTGTGGCCCCACCAGAGAGTGAGCTGGCCCTGGATTGCTGAAGCCGTTATCTGCTCCCATCTCCAAATCAGGAGCCTGGGCTTAGGAGACTGACAGTGGCTGGAGTGAGAATTCTTCTGCCACTTACTCTGTGGCCTGGGGAAAGTTGCTTAACCTCTCTGGTGTTCCGTTTCTTCCTGTGCAAGACGAGGGTTCCATAAACATCCACTGCGGGGGTGGGGGTGAGGGGTGAAGGATGTAATGCTCTCAGCCCGCACCTGGCTCCCAGCCCGGCTTCACACGCAGATTTCTTTTCCATATGGTGACCCTGCACTCTGGCTTTGTCCGCTGCCTCTGACCTGGAACCACTGAGCAAGTGAGGCCCTTCTCTCACCCCTGCAGGCCTTGGCCTCCACAGACGACCTTAGCACAGATCAGTGTCATGCCTACAACAGCACCATGCTTTAATTCCCCCCACCAGGCCAAAGGCTTCTGGATCTGGGAATGTAGGTTCAAAGGGTTGCGACTGTTCCGTTGTAACTTGTCAATGATCCTGCCCTCTGGCCTCCGTGGCCCGAAGAAGCACGTGTGCTGGCCTCCATATCTGGGAGCTGGTGACCATGAGGTGCCTGGGGAAGGAAGAGAAGTTCAGCCCATCGAGGTGCCGGCAGAGGCCGGGTGATGGGGGCCTGGGGCAGTGCCAGGGTGCAGGTTGAGAAGAGCTATGAGGGGCTCTCCTGCCCCCCAGGCCATCCCGCTCCTGCTCGGTCTGCCGCCTCCACATCGTCGCTCAGGACCACACCATGGAGACCCCGGCACAGCTGCCTGTGGGCCGCAGGCAGAGAAACAGCCCTGTCTGTCGAATGGAGAGACCGGTGGGGACGGGACTTGCAGGAGGCTGGGGACCCATCAGGTTGTCCCCTCTGTAGCACCACACGCTGTTGATCTGCTCTGACATCTCAGCCCACATTCCAGGAGGCACCGATACGGGATGATGAAGCTGTGCCCACCCTTTGAGGTGCTGAGCAGAGAGAGGGGCCGTTTCCTCCTCCCTCATTCCCACCTCACACAGGCAGCAGAGACACATTGATTTTTTTTTTTCCTTTCAATTTTTTTTTTTTTCTGGCTGCAGCCAAATGAGGTCAGAAGTTAAATTAGTCCTTGGAGGTAAAAAGCAGCTGCATTCATATCCCCTCTTTCTGCTGACTTTTGCTGGAGAGCCCTGAGAGTTTCTTTTTCTGTTCTTTGCAGATTCAGTACCGGGGGAGCTGGGAGGATCTTATCCGCCTGTGGAACCCCTGGGGCAACACGGAATGGAGAGGGCGCTGGGCAGACAGGTATGGCTTCTGAAACCCTGTCTCTACCCTTCCTGAAGACCTGGGATGCAGGGAACACCCCGCCCCCAGAGGGTGGCCTCTGTCTCCCCTGTTGTTGATCTCACTGCAGGACTGTCCGGTTCACACCGGTGTGTGGCTGTGGGCCCAACTCATATTCCCATGATGCCATTCACCAGGCATCTATTAGACACCGAGTGTGTGCTCTCTGCACGAAGTGCACTATGTACTGTGGGATATGTACAGACGACAAGACCCAGTATCTATCCCCCAGAAGGTTACAGTCCAGCGCCGTGAACCCACATACCCAGAATGAGGGTTTGTTTGTTTGTTTGTTTGTTTGTTTGTTTGTTTTTGAGGGTTGGGGAGGGAGTAGGAAAGAAGCCAAGTTCTATCGGCAGAGAGAGATGGAGAGGAGGAGCCTCATTCCATAAAGGGATCCCATGTGATTCTGATCCTGATGACACCGTGAGGAAAAGACTTCATTTTGGGGGGCAGTTGGGGAGCTGAGCCAAAGATCTGGCCACCTGGGTTGTCCATCCTCCCTACTGATCTGGACTCCCACTTGATGTGTGGACTCAATCTTGCTCATAAAAGTGAATGGAGGTAAGTGTCAGATGCCCGTTGGCCATGTTGCAGGCAGCTACTCTCTTGACCTGGCTGGCCAGTGGGGACCAGCTCTGTAGCCAGTGGTTCCCTGGAGCGAGGCTAGCATTTCTCAGCTGCCAAGAAGACTGATCCCTGGTCCCCACCCCCTTGCCGATTAAGAATGAGATGGCCAGTGATAGGTCACTCAGTGACAGGTTACCTGCTCCCCCGGCAGCCAGCAAGGGGCGAGGGGAGGGGAGGTGGTGGGAAAGAGAGGAAGACTTGAAAGGAAATGCAAAGCGTTCAAACAGGTGAACAGGACCCAACGAGCAGTAAAAACCAATACAGTGAGAAGTGCGTTCTGGAAGGCAAACACAGAGTTGGCCAGTGTCCCTGTCCTGCTTATTGGCTGCCCAGAACCTGGCATGACGCCACAGGCTGGTCTGTGGCAAGGGCCACTCTGATCCTCTTTGAGCCCCAACAGCTGGCGTGTGCCAGCTCACATGGGCACTTGGCAAACATAAGATCAATGTCCATTGGGGTGGGGGGGCAGGCGGAAGGGAGGGAATAAGCAACATGGATTCATAGAAGGAACCTGGTGGGTCTCAGATGCCCCCTGGAGAACGGGCTGCTGAATCCCCTCAGCAGAAGGGGGATGAACTTGCAACAGCAGGAACCACTGGAGAGCGTTGTGTTTTTATTTAACCCTCTGCTCCCCTTTCTCCTTTTATCTTGCCTTTATTCATTCCTCTTTCCCTGGGGTAGCCTCCCTCCTCCCCCAGGGTAAATCTTAACCTCTGGCCTTTGCCAGTTCTTCTCAGTCATTACCCCAAGTTGCCAATATGGCCCAGGGGTGTTGTGACTGGCAGAATCCCTGATTCCAGGTTGGCTGTTGGGGTTAGAGTGAAGGAAGGGCACACGTCAATGACACATGTGCCTTGCATAGGAGAAGAGGCAACAGATTTAACTGAGTTGATAATTTGCTCACATCCCCTATGCTAAATATCTCATGAGCAGTGTAGGCAGCAAGGGGCACCAGAGATTAGGGAAGAGAAGCTTCCCATGGGTTGGTATGTTCAGGGCAATCTTCACAGAGTCGAACTTGAACTCAAGCAGAAAAAAAAAAAAAGCATGACTCACCTGGGAAGAGGTCACCAGGAAGGTGGGGGGAAGTATAGACCTTGTGCTGAGCTGGGATCACTTACAGTGTGTTCTTTGGGGCGAGCAAACTGGCCTGCAGCAGCAGAACCTGGAAAAGAAATGCTGGGGGCTGGGGCCAGAGAGCCCAATGTCACCTCATAAATTTGGATTTACACCCTACAGGCATAGGATTTGTGAAGGCCCTTCGACAGGGGAGTCGTGTACAGAGCAGGGAACGGGAGCACACCTGGCCACACTAACTCTGAAGGATCACACACCGGCTGCGTTTAGGCTCACCATCTCCCACCAGAAACGGGGCCAAGTCTCCATGCAGGTGGTCGATTTCCCCCCTACTTTTTAAGGAGTGAAAATGGATAGAAGGAGCCGGATGGTCCAATCTCCGCCATAATTGAAATTTCAGACGCACACACTTAAAGGCAAACTTGCGTGAATCGATAGCATATTGATTTACACTACATTTATTTTTCCTTACACACTGCAGAAAATGAAATTATCACTTAATTATAAAATTGCCATTTTACAATAACACATCTGACTGGCTCGGCCTGAAAGCCCGAAGTCTGAGTGGTGGTCCCTGCCTTGCTTTTCCAGCACAGAGCTGACCCAGGCCCTCGGTACAAGCCACTCCTAGAGATAAATTCATTGCATGTTTGTGCCTCTGGGGCCTGTTGCTTATGCGCATGTCTCTGCCACTAGGAGGGGGCTGAGGGAGTGACAGCTGCTCCCTTCTGCCTGTGAGGGCCTCCTCCTTCACAGACCCCAGGACTAGCTTCTGGAAAACATGATCCCGATGAACTGGACAACTATATAAATTAAGCAAGCAGAGAACTGCTGCATGCCTGTTTGCCAAGGCCTGTGCCAGCCCCTGTGATCAGGTAATGGTGAGAGATGCTCATTGAGCTCCTGGAACTCGGAGTCTAGTGAGGGACAGCGAGAAATCCACAAGCACTAGAAGCATAGGGCACTAAGTCCTGAGACAGGAATGGTACAGGGTGCCGTGTGTGTCCCAAGGAGGGACACTGACTCTGGAGGTGAAGTGGGGACACCACAGGGAAACAGTCAAGGTTTCCCAGCAGAGATACCTTTTAGGAGGAAAGAGGAATAACATTGGGTTAAAGGACTGAAAGGAGGAAGAGTCTCCTGGGTAGAGGGAGCCTCATGGCAAAGGCCAGGGTGGGGGCAGGACAGGTATTACTAAGGAGATGAGGACAATTGTGATCTAAGGGTAGAATTCAAGTGTGGGGTGTGTGGGGAAGTAGGGAGCTGCTCAGGTAGGGCTGGAGAGGTAGGCAGAGGCCAAGGTTCTGATGTGGGAGCTTTAACTTCATCCCGAGAAGAAAAGGTATTTTAAGCAGGGAGATGGCAGAATCTGATTTCTCTTCTAGAAAGATTCTTTTTGATGGCAGAATGGAGAGGGAGGTGGGAAGTCCAAGAAGGAGATGAGGCTTCCTGAACTAGGAGGGCAGCAGGAAGGAGGGAAGTAAGTGGATAGTTTTGAGAGGGGTTTCAGAGGTAGAATCCTACATCATTGCTATCTAGTGATTGTTTGGATGTCAGGGGGCACGAGGGAGTGGCTTCTTGAGTTTTCACTTGAGCAATGGGAGGAGACAGAGGACTGGTGCGGTTTGGGGTAGGTTGATTTCCAGACCACTATGGGCTCTGGTGGAGATATGGCGTGGCCCCTAGCATGTATCCATCTAACGCTCAGGAAAGAGGATCATGCTGGGGACAATTTGGGAGCCACCAGCCTACAGAGAATGACCGAATCCTGTCACTAGGTAGAATGACCCCCTCCACCTGCACCCCCAGAAAGAATGAGGGACAGGACTTCTGCTGGGGCATGTTTTGCCGAGGTGAAATGCTTTGGGAGATCTCACCCTGTGGTCTGTCTCTGTGTGCCCAGGTCGCCAGAATGGCAGGAAACCCACCACCAATGGAGAAGACTGCTGTATGAGAATAAGGATGATGGCGAGTTTTGGTATTTTTTTTTAAAGTTACATTTTAAAACTTTAACTATTGCACACACCCTCAATCCCTCCCCCTTTCCCTACACTTTTGTGAGACTAGAGATTAGCTTTGTAGAGACCTCTATGTAGAAGGAGACTGTTTTTTCCACCAAGACATGAAAGCTTTGGATGGGAAATTATTTGTGTGCTTTCTCTTTGCATGAAAGGTATTTCAGTCTGAAATATCAGAACTTCCAGGAAATGTTAATGGCAAAAGGGAATACTGACACCAAACCTTTGAAATCAACAGTTTCCTGAAGACCAGGATGCCTGGTTATCATGCCTGTATCTTCTACGCCATCCCATTAGGACCTACAGTCTCACCCTGGGGTTCCAGAGTCTTCCAAAAGAGCAATTCAGTATTAATCTCCCAGCCCTGACTCTAGAGTTCTGAGTGAGACATCCGTATCCTCGCCCAGCAGCTATGCAGGACTAGATGTTTTTAAAAACCCATTCTCTGCCATGTGTTCACATCTTAAAGGATAATACGGACATTTCCTGAGAGGTTTGTGGTTTACTTAATAACACATTTAAATAAAATTTAGCATGTGTGAAGAGGAGACTGGGTCTAAGTTATTAAGAAGCAGAGAGACAAATGTCAATTAGAAAGGAAAAAATATTTCCAATATCTCCACTGCAATCACAGTACAAGATGGGGTTTTAGGTATTGAACCCATTTTATTCTGATTCAGCAATGAATTTGGCAAAGGAACCAAGGGAAAGGCGTTTCTTAACAGTGTATAGGACCCAGAGCAGAGAGAGACAAGAGCCATCCTTCTGGCCATGAGAGAGACATGTAGAACACAGAAATTTTATTCTGTCGTATTCTCTCAACCCCTGGAGGGAACAGAAATGTACTTGATAGTGAATGAGCCAGAATGAGGCCCTTGTCTTGGGGTAGGACACTGGTAAGTCCATGGAGACTAGAATTGACAAAGGTACAGTGGGGAGATGGGAACCCCCACCCTAGGGACAAAACCAGTGAAATGATGTGTATCTGTTTATAACAGGATGTCATGTCAAGATTTCCAAGACAACTTTTCCTGCCTATACATATGTAACCAATTTCCAGTCAGTCTAAACCATGGAAACATGCCTCCTGAAAGATGGTCCCAAATGATGTTTAAGAACCATGCAGCTCCAGGAAACACCACAGGTAGTGATGACATTGGTAATGATTCTGCCAGATGGAAGTTTCCAGCCCTAGCCCAGTCCTGGCTTCAAGTCTCAGTGGCTTTTGATTCTGGACCATCAGCCTGAACTTGAAAGGAGAGGAATCTGTCAGCCTAAAGGGACAGCTGTGTTTCTCCAAGGGAAACAGTTGCTGGGTGGGCTGGGTGGGAGAATCTCAAGTGTGCCTCCCCTGCCCTGTCACGCTCTCCCACTGTCCTGCTGACTTCCACCCACCTCCCAGAAAGACAGGCTGACCGCTCTTCAGTGGTGGGGAGCTGTGGAAACAACACTAGACAAAAGTCGGGGCCTGGGTTAAACCATCACTTTGCCCCATCCAGACATAAAGGAGAATATTCCTGTCCCATGCTGGTTGGTACATCCTGTAACAGCATACTGAGATCTCAGAGGTGGGCACCTCTGAACCTGTCTTTGGGCTCCCCTGAGGTAAATCTTAAGTGTGACCTTGGGAGGGTCACATATTCTCGCTGCACCTCCTGCTCCCCATTTGTGACACAGATGAGTGAAATAGCTCCCTATGAACGTGAACCTGAGCGTGCTTACACATCATCCATAGGAGAAGCTACACAAACAAGTTTGCATATGTGTGAGTGTGAGTGTGTGTGTGTGTTTGCACCTAGACATGAGCATTCCCTTTCCCCAGCACCTGCCTGTTGAGAATGGTTTGCTTGAATGACCCCAGGGTGCCCCTGTTTTCAACCTCAAGGATCTTCACACTTCTGGTGGTCATGGATGGACTCTAAGAAACTCCTGAGTCATACTTGGGTAGCAAATTTACTGATTCACCTTCCAGAGCCTCATCTGTCTGACTGTGGGGCCAAAGTCCCCTTCCCTGGATATAGTGCATATCAATGAACTAACCAAAATGGTACCTTGGGGCCATTTGCCCAAGGGATTCTTTGCAAGGGAAAGAGAGAAGGGAGCCAGTGCGTGAGCACCTGCCCTGCACTGCTAAGTACACTTGAATGCATTATGTAGTCTAGTCCTCACAGGAAGCCTCTGTGTCTCTGCATTCCCCTCTCAGAGCTTCCCAGTTGTGACCCGAACCTGCGGATGTGTATTGATTTCAGCTCTATCTTGACTTATCTTCATTCTTTCATGTATCTGAATCTAACAGTCCTCACCTTCCTTCTGTCTCCTGCCCTGGCTCCGAGGAGCATGCTTGGGTAGTGGAGTGCTATGAATTACCATCTCTCTGCCTGTTTTCCTCTGTCTCCCCTGGTGCTTGGGGATTGACATCATTTCCAGGCTCTGATGGTTATCGCCAGTGTGTAAGCTCATACATACCTGAGGATTCTGAAATTCCACTTATGATTAAAAATAGCCCTCAACTTTAAGAAACATTTTCACCCAGTGGGGAATGTTCTTCCCCTTCTTGTTTTTAAGAGGAAGAGACAGAGGCTCACAAAACAAAGAAGCTTGTGCTATAAGTAGTAGTCGTGGGGCCTGGGGCCTGCCCCTTGGTCTCCAAATCCAGAGTGTCCAATACAACCCACCAGAGCTTTCTGAACCAACATGGCCCCATCTGGGAGTCATAGGAGCTGAACTGAGCTCCAGTGACTGCTCTTTCTCATGCAGAAGAACTTCTGAGGGACACGCAGTTCATCTTCTCTGTGCCAGAGAGTATGGAAGACAACAATGTCGTCATGTCCTTCAACATCATGCCGCAAAATTTAAAGGCAAAAGATGAGAAATTTCCACTCACCTTCAAGGTATTCAAGGTAAGGCAGCCTGCTTCAGGGCTTGCCCTTTCGGACATTTGTGTATTCCTTGTGCAGAGAGAGAAGCTGACTAGGCTGGGAGATTTCACTGAACTACCTCAGACATAAAACCCAAAGGGCTATAGAGTTCACCTGGTTCAACTCTAAATTTACAGGAAAACCTGAGAGGAGATCAGGCTTGACCAAGTTCACAGAGGGACACACCTCCTAACCGTGTCACTTGTCAGCATTTCCTGGTATGCTGCAAGCCCAAATGTTTGTTATCCAAAAAGTAGTCTGGTCCAAGACCAGCTGTTTAACAATGCAGATTCCTGGGACCATCCAACACCTTCTGAATCTGAACTTCTATAGCTGGAGTCTGAACGTCTGCATTGTAACGAGCTCCCTGGGTGCTGCTTACGTGCATGAAAGTTTGAGAATCATTGGCTAAACTTTGGGAGGAGTTTAAAGGAAAAAATAAATCCTGGATGTAAAACCAGGAGGTATGTTTTTCTCTTGTATTTAGACCAAAATCCAGTCTTGGTGGTTGGCTTGCAAATATATGCTTGGCCACTCATCCAAAGCCAGGTTTTTCTCTCTGCCTGGCCTCCCCTCCTCACACCCATGGCCCTCCCAACCAGCTTTGCAGCTCCTGAGGGGTCATCCTCCCACCCACCAGCCTGCACCCATCCCACTGGGAGGAGCTAATTGGAGAATTCTTTTTTTTTTTTTTGAGACTACTTAAAAGTGTTACTAAAGAAAATCTGATACCTCTGCTCCCACCTCCTTTACCAAATAATTTTAATTTTTAATGTTTATTTATTTTTGAGAAGGAGAGCACAAGCAAGGGAGGGGCAGAGAGAGGGAGACACAGAATCCGAAGCAGATTCCAGGTTCTGAGTTGTCAGCGCACACCCTGAGGTAGGGCCCAAATGCACAAACTGTGAAATCATGACCTGAGCCGAAGTCGGTCGCTTAACGGACTGAACCACCCGGGTGCCCCACCAAATTAACGCATCCCAAAGATAAAGTGTATGGTTCTTAAATCATATGCTCCACACCCTCTATGGACTGACTTGGATAACTATGGTCCCACACCCATCAAATGCTAGGATCCCTTGTCCTTACAGTGGAGCTGAAGGAACTGAGGCCCAGCAAGGTGAAGTGATATGGTCAGAGTTAATGGCAGAGCTGGGGATTGGGCACCAGATGTCCTCCAATCCTCTGTGGCTGGGGCTCTGATTATAGCATCCCTAGGAATAATCTTCATTCCTGTTCACTGAGACTAAGGCAACAGTCAGAACCATGGGTCAACTCATGTATGACAGGCAGGGCTCCTGGGTACTCTGCTCATGCTGGAGCAGTCCTGAGTCCTGGCTGTAGTTCACTCCAATGAGAAGACTTCACGGTGGTAGTGTACTTCAGCATGTTCACACTTATCGCTTCAAACACTACTTCTATAGATATGAAAGCCAAAGCTGAGAGAGCAAGAGTGACCTTCCCAAGGTCCAGCTAGAAGGGAAGGTACTTGATACCAGAGCTCCTGGTCCCCGGTCTGGGTCTCTCAGCAAGGCGGAGGCACTTGCTTTCCTGGTGATGCTCCCAGCTCGAAGGAAAACAATGATTCTGGCTCTAGAAGGAGGAGAGCCCTTTGGGTTCTGTTCTGAGCCCATTTCTGCTTCCCAGTTGCATGAAATCAATGGAAAAGAAATTGTTGGGGTTTGGCACAGTACTTCTGAGGTTCCTGAAACCTGTTGAGGCTGGAAAAGAACATCTAAGGATGCAATCGTGGACAATTGTCATCTTTCTCACCACCAGACACCTGAACGCTCTCTTCCACTCGGTAGAAGGCAGGGCCTAATTCCCCACTGCGGCAACCAAAGAGACCAAATACTCTCTCTCCCCAGCCCCTGGCTGCAAATGGGGTAGGTGTGTGAGCCAGACTTGTTCAATTAGATGCTCCTCTCATGCCTGCCCACCCCCCGTTTTGGTCACTCTGGGTTTGGACTCTTGAGGAAGTCATTAAAAGTGGTAGAACCAGCTGAGGGATTATGTACAGCAAATCCTGGGGCCCGGCAGCAGCAGTGTAGGCAGATCCTGGGCTGGTGTCCAGCTGCATAGCCATCTCCCCTCCTTCCCACCCACTTTCTCAGCTGCATCCTCTAGACTTCCCATAAATGGCTTTCTGCTCACCCCACGCTGATTGGTATCTCTTGCTTCCAGCCAAGAATCCCAAATGATTCAGGTGCCTTCTGAGAGGATTCTCATCCTCAGAGTACCCCCAACTCTTATTTCTGGGAAGAACAAAGGAAAGGGGCTGGGAAGGAATGGAGGCATCTGGTCTACTCAGCCAGGATTTAATAGTTTAATAGTTCAGGGCACCAAACAGGACTGCACCCCTCTTCTGATAAGAGACAGGAGCCCACAGAGGGAAAGAGGGCTACCCCAGTGCACAACTGGGGATGCTGTTCACATTGCCACCTGTGAGTCTGGTGCCCCAGAGCTGGACATCATAGCAGCCTTGTGTTAACCAGTTTGCCCAAAGTCTTTACTCAGGAGCCCTGAAAAGATCATAATCCTATCTGTTTTTAAACACTGCTGAGCCCATTTATCTACTGAGATAAATATCTACTGAGATTAAATACAGAGATGCATTTCTCAGCTGTACACTTTGCTAAAAAGGAACTCAAACCTGAGGTCTCTTCAGGCTCCCAGGAGGTCCCAATGGATCTTGGAGGATCCTGATTGAGCTGAACACCAGAGAACCATCTAGTCTTTGGCAGCTCAAGAGACACTTGGGTTCCTTTCACAGTTTGGCTGAGAAACAGGCTGTGTGCATGCCAGCAAGTAGACCTCCAGAAGTCTGCAGGGCTCTGGTGGTGTTTGCGGGCAGTGCTGCTTGCACGACTAATGTATACGGCCCTCCCACCCTGGCATGGTCCCATGACTCCCAACTCCTACGGAAGCACTGCTCTGCCTTGCATCAGAACAAACATGGGTGGTATGCAAACAGAAGACAGGACAGAGAAAAAGGGCAAGGGTGGACAAGTCATTTCATCTTCACCCCAAAGCTGCTCTCCCAGGCTGGGAGCTTCCAGCTCATTCTTGGGCTCCAGAAAAGTCTGCCTAGGAAAATCAGGTGGTCTGTACACATGGTTGTGTGTGTTGGGGTGGGTGGTGTTAGGCAGGATCAGCAGAGGAAAAGAACTGAAACCCACACCAACTGCAGAAGACACTGCTGGGTGGTGGGTCTTAATCACCAAGGAAGCAAAGCAGCTTGCTTTATTCCCTTCTCTGCCACTTAGACTGCTGGAACTATTTCCACATCCATAAAACAGGGTCTCAGTATCTGCTTTCAGGGTCACCGTGACAATCCAACACATTACACGGAAGCATCTTGCAGATGGCAGAGTGGCTTAAAAATAGGGCTGTGTCCTCAGTGCAATATTAAGTTCAAGATTAAAACTAGGTATTTCCCAATTCAGATGCACACAGACATTCCTTACGAACACCGGGGGCCTAGAACAAATTCCCACCATATCTTTCAGTGGTATGATGAAATAAAAGAAGTTTCTTCACGTTGGAACTCCTGATGTTGAGAAACTGACATCTGATCTAGGTTCTGTCTTACCTCCAACCCTGTTAACATCTCTCTCTTCCCTTCTCTTTTATCATCATTGTTGTGAAGAGTAACCACACCTGGCTGAGCTGAGTTTCCTTCCCCCTCGACCCCCCTACAACCTACAGTGGGTCAGGTTTTCTTTCACATCTCTGCACAGGGGAGGAGTAATGGTCCCGTCCCCTGGGGGGTGCAGGGAACAGGCTGGCTGCCCAGGAAGAAGGAATGCAGGGTCCGGAGCTGGGCTGTTAGGATCTGCTTGCCCCTGAGTTTTGGTTTAGGTCCCTGAACCTGCCTTTCTTTCTCTTCCCCACAGGTCGACCCTCAGGTACGGTTCAGCCCCTTCTCCTGCCTCTGTTGCTGTGCATCGGTAAAGCATTATGCCTCTTCCAACACCATAACTTTGGCACATCTCTTGCTGTTTCGTGGCTGCAAATTTATTCTTGTTATGTCCTGTGACGGATGCAAGCTTAGAATCTCTGAACAGGTCAACAGTGCAGGACGTGTGTTTGCTGTCCTGTTCTGGGGGTTGGAGCCCTTGAGTTGCTCTCTGGTTTGACATCTAAGAGGGTCTGGAACCACAAAACTATCCTCAAACATTTGGCCTCCAATAGATAACACTGATGGGGCCCTTTCTTTCCCACTTAAGAAAAGAAGCAGAGCTAGTGGCATCTTAGAGGGACTTTAGCCTCATGTTCTTCATCACCCCTAGATCCACCACAAACAGGATACACACTCTGCAAATGCATCTTCAGGGCATATCTAGCTTATCTTACAGCGAAATTTGCTCCCTCTCCTAAGCAGGCCCCGCATTGGTGCAGGATGAGTGAAGAGTAAGGATGGAGAAGGACAGATGGAGTTACAGGCACTCAGACTCCTTAAATGGATGTGGGGTCTGTGGGGCTGTTGCTGCCAGGGCATGTGTGGGACCAAGGATGGCAGGGAGGGAGCAAGATGAAGTCACAGCCAACAGGTAGTCCCCGTAGCATGCTAGTGGGTCCAGGGAAGCTCCTCCGGGCCTTCCAGGGGTGCCCCAATAGGTAGAGAGAGGTCAGGACAGGGCATCTTCAAGCAGGGGATACTCAGAAGCCCAGGCAGAAAGCAGGCAGCAAGGAGGCCCCTGATACCAGTGGCCTAGCCACAGAGTTGAATTTAGGATGTGATTTTGGTTTGGGGCACCCTGGTCATGGAAGCGGAGTTTCTTGAAGGGTTTCAAAGGGAGGCACTCGGGTACAAGGAACAGATCAGTGGAGAAAGGAGTGGGGACTCAGCCCAGAAAAAGGTACAAGACCCATCCCTGGAACTACAGGGTCAGGTCTTTGTGCAACTAGGCCTGTGTTAATTCGATGCTGGTTCTCTGAGCACTAGACCACCATGCCATCTACTCATGCTTCTTGCTGCCACTGAGCGAGTCTGCTCTGAAAGATAGGGAGCCTGGAAAAGGCTGCAAGAGTCCAGTGGAGGGAGGCGAGCAGGGAAGCAGGGAAATTCTGGACTGCAAGAGGTACACACACTTCTGTGCACACTCATGGATGTGCGCGCACACACACATACGCACACACACACCCAGAGCCACAGGGCAGTGCTGACTTTTTGGAGTAGAATGGTTCTCATCATTGCTTTTGCCACAAGGGCTCAAGCAAATGAGGTTCCAAACCTACTGGGATCACTGTTAGTATCAGCAAAGTCACTGTGGAGGTTCCACCCAGCCCTTTCTGCTCACCTGGGACAGTGACCTATCTCCTGTCTCATCTCCTAGCTCAGCCCTGTCTCCACCCCCTGACAAGAAACTCTCCCTTTCTCCCTGTTTTTCCTCAAGGCAGAGCTCACAAATAATCATTTCACGCTGCATAACCATTTTAGATGGAACCCCCATGCTCGACTGTATTGGGGAAAATTTATTTAGTAAGGGGTTTTTATTATGTAATATGTATGTGACATCTGGTAATGGGAACTGCATTATATTTATTGTCTTATCTCTAAGAAAATATTGAAATAAAAGGAAAATGATCAGGACCTATTATTCTCCAATGAGAAGAAATTCCAGGGCTCTGCTGGGAAGATGAAATGGAGGGAATAAAGGAGTCCAACTCTGCTGTGCTATATACAGTCCAAAGCATCCTGGGGAAGGTTCAGGAGGGAAGGGGCTTCTGGGGCTCCAAAAGTCATTCAGTGTTGGAACAACTTCACTAGTTTCCATGAAAGTCTTTATACATGAGCAGAGACATAAACCCCCAAACCCAGGCTGCTGTGGGATTTAATGAGGTGAAACCATGTGCCGTACTTTTTTTTTTACACTCGTTGTGGTGTCAGTGTTTCTATTAAATGACGGTCTGAACTCTGTGGCATTTTGAAAGTCCAGGTAAGCACTGTCACCCTTTTCGGGGCCTGTAATGCTGTTTTGGTGAATGATGTGGGGTCTGGAAGGTAGTGGGCTCTCCTGGAGGCTGGCGCATGCACACAAGGGGCTTTCTGACCATCTTCATGTTTTCTCCAGTTCCAGCCCTTCTGGAAGAGGTTGCCACCCACCTTCTTTTCTCAATTCAGAAATGCTGTCAAGGGCATAGTTTCTAAAACCAAGTGCAACCTCACAAAGTACTTCAGTCTGAGCCCTGGGACCTACGTGGTGGTCATCGCCACGTACAGAGAAGTTGAGTTTTTGCTCCGGATCTTCCTGAAAATGCCAGATGGTGACAGGTACAGAAACTCTGGGTTTCAAACTGTTTTATTTCACTTAAATTTATAAGAACACATTGTGTCATCCTGTGCAGCATGTACTGCATCAGGGGACATGGGGGGCTCATTTGCAAGAAGCCCACCACAAAGGGTGGCAAGAGAATCTCTACCAATAAGTAGACTATTGAGCAGGATGTGGCCATTGCTCAGTGGGAGTGCAGAGTCACATGGGAAGACAGAGTAAGGGGACCCACATCTGGCAAGAGGGATTGAGGAAGGCTTCTTAGAGAAAATGGCATCTGAGCTATCCCTTGATGGAAAACATAATCTAATGTTTAAAGGAAAAGGTAGTGCAGGTTGAAGAAAACAGCATGACCAGAATCAGGGAAGTGGGTGAGCATAGAGCCTATTGAAATAGAAGTGATGTCAGCCATATGCACAGGAAGGTGGTACATGGCATGGCTGGCAGTTGTCTGAAATGTGACCAGAAGGTGGGGTACATCAGGGAGACAGTGAAATATGGGCCTGAAAGACAGAGCCCAATCATGGAGAGTCTTCATTGCTAAGTCAGTGGTCAAGACTGGGATCAGCAAATACATATCCCTGCTGGGCATCTTACCCCCTGTTGGACCTGAGGCAGACATTACTCTCATCATGGCCATCTTTACAATTGAGCTTGGATGAGGCCTCGGTCCAGTATGCCAGATAGTCACTGTGCCACCAGAGTTGGAACATAAGACAAAGCTTATCTGCCATCTTGGCAATGGGGGTCACTGTGCATGTGTACTTGGTTGTGAAAAGGAACCATTTGCTAAATAATTTGAAGACCAGACGATGTCCAATCAAAAGACTAGATACGTGGTTATGATGTTTATCTGTCTGCTGACTGTCATGGCTGCCCACTTCACGACCTGCTGTGCTGAAGTCTCTCCACTCAGATCCTTGGTATAAATGTCCAGTGCCACCTAAGGTGTCCTCCATATTCAAGCCTCCTTTAAATCGTGAGTTTTTCATCCTTTGTCACACTGTTTCCCTGGTTTTCTAGGAACCCAAGCAGCAATTTCAGCCTTACAACACTAAAGGTAGGTATGTGGAAAGTTTTGATTGGCAAGCTTCCTTGACCACATCCCATGCCCAAGAACTTCTGTCTCCTTTCTTACCTTAAAGCACTGACCAGTGAGAAGAGACACCATCATCATGGACCAATGATGGCTCAAAGGGGCAGAGCAGAGGGGAAAGACCAAGCCTCCAGTGTCAGGCTGGAACCAATCCTCTTCCACAAACTCCAGTGTTCCATTCCCCTACAAATTTTATTCGATTGCTAGATGAAGCCTCTGTCTCAGATCCAGGTGTGGGGAGTGGTTCTTGTGCCTTCACTGTCCAAGACAGGTAGTCTCCTTCCACAGAAATTTGATGTTGACTATTTTCCCTTTGATCCAGGCAAGTCTTCTGGAAAATGGCTCCCAAGGAAGCATCTTCCACAAATACGCTCACCAGGTACAATCCTTAGCATGGGATGAGTGATGGTGGGACTAGAGGAAAGGAAACTTATCCCAGGCCCTTATCAGGATACAGAGAAGAAAAGTGATGTAGTTGGTCATTTTATCAGTCTCTCTCCCTGGATATCTCCAGAACTAATAGGGCTACCAAACCAGAACTAGGAGACATCTGGGAGGGGTTTACAGCTTGGTAAGGATGGGACTAATTATGGGGTGAGGTTAAATCTTTAAACAAGTAATTGGCAATACCCCCTGAAATCTTTCCTTCTCCTGATCTTCACCCCCTCCAGCTTGACATTATTCCTCACAGGGGCTAGCCAGCTTCATTGAAGGCACCAATGATATTTTTCCTGCCAAGCCACCTAGGTGCACAGAGGTTTTTCTTAATGGTTTAATAAACCGTTATAAAGAACTCCTTGACTTGCCAGGATAAAAACATCTGCCAAGGGCTCTGCACAATGGGCCTTTTGCCATTAATAGTCATGTTGGTTTGGGAAGTGCAAAGTGATGGATAGATATGATCATGTGTCCCATGTCGGCCTTGGGCCAGGCAGAGGCCAAGGACAGGAAGGATGCCAGGCATTCAGAAGGCTAATGGGGTAACTAGGAGGCTGCTGAGAGGGAAATTATTCAGGCAGCCTGGGCCCAGAGGGAAAAACAAGGAGAAATGAAGAATGTGGCTGTCATGAGGGGAAAGTGTTACGAGGAGCCGCTCAATATGGAACTCCTTAAAATCAATATGGGCCCAGGATTCAGGTCCACATCTGGCTGATTTAGAAGGCACTTCACTTGATGCAAGACAAAGTCTTCCCAGATGATAATCCCCAGTCTGTGAGCTCCCAGAGGAAGGGATGGCACCATATGCATTCTTTGTCCCCAATACCTATCACTGTCCCTGGCACAGAGAAGGTGCTCTGTCAATCTACATTGAATTAAGACAGATTAGCTTCTCCAGAGCAGATGTCCAAACTAAGGTTATTGCCCCAAGGCAACAAACAGGACCTAATTAGGAGACCTGAGACCAAGCTTCTTTCAGGGGCAGATGGCAAAATCCTCAACATGGTTCATGCACCTGCACATCTGAAATAAAAAATATAATTTGTCATATGACAAATGGTACAGGTTCCCTAATCAGGGTTTTTCCAAATAACAACCAAATGTCTCCGCATAGAGGATAACTGGTAGCCCATATGGGGCCTTTGTAGGAATTAAAGTAAAAGACACACACAGCTTTGTGCCAAGGCGTATAACTCAGAAGTGAAACAGACTGGACTGCAGCCCCTTTTTATCTCTTGGCTGGGCACCCTTGAACAGGGCCAGCCTGGCATCATTCTGCACAGCCTGTAAGCAATCCTCAGAGGCTGTAGCCTCAAATGAAAGTTGAAAGCAAAATATTTGTCCATGCACTCCCCGAGTCCTCTCTCCTGATCTCTTTCTGTTTAGTTTCAAGTGAACACAGTGACTTCCTACCACTGCTACCACTACCATGATCTACCTTCATCAACCATGATAGTGGTGATGGTACTGTAACCCAAGTCTGCCTGCCAGAAAGTAAGGACCTCTCAGCCTCTGAGTTAGGTCATGTCCATCTATCCACCATTTATTCAATTGGCAAACATATACAAAATACCTAGGACATTCTAAGCACCACACAAAGTTTTGGCATCAGCTCCTCAGGAATCCTACATCGAAGTGGTGGAGGAAAATGTGCAATTGTTTTGAAATTTGCTTAAGGCAGCCTTCATCTCTATTCCTCATCTCCTCAAACATTTTGATGGTTCTTGGGTGCAGGGTCCAAATCACAAGCTGTCCTAGGATAGAGGGATGTGCAGTAGGAAGGAGACATCATCCATGTCCCAAAGCTACTTACATTCTAGTTGGTAACTTACATTCCATATAATGGTAAGTGTTCCTTACCAACTGGTCTACAAGTTGCATGCCATGATTCTTTTGAGGAAAGAACTCTGTTGCTAGTGGGCACACAATGCTGACTTTGCTGACATAACCCAGTCAATGAGATGTTGGAGGGATGACTGAGAGCCAGTTTCAAACACTGTTAGGGTGTTTTTCTTGGGGGCATTATGAGGGATTCTCCCATGAGGACAGGCCGTGGGACTGCTTTTGCTTTCAGTTGAGTGGTGAGGCCATCTCTGGGGACAGCATGCCTGTCATCTACAGGGTGCTGGTTCTCAGAAGAACCCAATGAGACACTTTCCTCCACCTGACCCAGTACCACTCTGCAAAGCCACCAGCTGAGGGACCTCACTCCGGCTCCCTCCCCCATGTAAAGCTTTCCCAGGGTGCTGATGTGATGTGACATCACCCCCTCAGCTTTTACTAGCCTACGTGTAAGAAATGGCCATGCACAGCACGGCTCTGCTTCTCTATAGAATCATCATGGAAGACACCTCCCATAAAGCTGCTCAATGTCCCTAGGAGAAAATTGAATGCAGTTAACAACTTCAGAAGTTCCGGCTGGGAAAAGTTTCTCTCCCCTCAGCCTCCACTGCTTCCCATTTTTAATCCAAGGAAAACCATGTCTTCCTTTTTGCTTCAGTAGCTAGGAAAACTAATGCTAAGTAATGTGCTCAAGTAGAGCGGCTGGTCTTAGCCTAGATTTCTGGCACTTTCATCTCTTCTTACCCCCCCCCCCCCACACACACACTCACATTCACACTTATGCTCACACACTCGGTAGTCATATTTTCTCTCTATCCCTTCCTGGAGGCAGATGGGGAAACACACCTTCAGGGCTGAGTTGATTCATTCAACAATACTCCTCCTGAGGGGCTCCTAAGTGCCAGGTAAGGCAGAAAGGAAGCAACCACTGCTGTCCGGCCCCATAATAAATGAAGAGATAAATGCAAGGTGACCCACACATGGTACCCAACATTAGGAGTGATGAGCACTACAGATGTTCAGGGGAGGGGTATCATCATGACCTGGAGCGATCGAGAAAGGCTTCATGGCAGAGGTAGGTGGGCACTGGGTGGGAAGCAAGGGCTTAGAAATCTGAGTGCTTTTCCAGAATAAGGCAGGTAATGCCCCTCATCTCCTGAGCATGGATGGGACTCCTGTATTCCTCTCTTGTTTGGATCAGGGGCTGGACATTGATGCAACCCAGCTTCAGAGCCTTCTCAACCAAGAGCTCCTGAGAGGTAAGGTCAGACCCACAGGATTGCTGGCCCCAACCTCATGCCCACTGCTGAGCCAGTCTGGTGTCACTCCCCACCCCCGACGTTTCCATCCTTCCTGTTCTCTGCCCCCCAGGAACTCCAGGGGACACCTTCTCTTTGGATGAGTGCCGGAGCATCGTGGCCCTGATGGATGTATCCTTTGCAGCCCCCCACACCCCGGTTCCTCTTGCAACTTTCAGAGCCCATCTGCTCTGCGGGCTTCCCCAGGGGTCTAATTCAGATGTTAGGAACCTTTTTACTTTCAGTGTTTTCTCTTCTTTGGTTCTAAGGACTCACCAGAGAGTCTGGGTTTCTGTGGATTCTATACCAATGCACTGACTCTCCAGAACAAGCATAGCAACCATGACAGTAGTTACCATCTATCAAGTGTCTATGGCACACCAAGAACAGTACTGGTATATGGACTTTTCCTTGTGGTTCTTGCAAAAAGCCCCCATGATATAAGAAGTAAAGAGAAGGAATTCAAAGAGGTTAAGTAATTTGTTAAGTAATCACACAGCCAGTCAGAATTTGTGCCTGTGTTTGAAGAGTTTTCAGCCTCTGGAATCCGTGTCCTAACATCATTCTACACTGCCTCCCTGTAACACCAAGGGGGCTATTTTCCTTCTGCCCTTCCCCTTGCCACTGGTCAAGTCTTCATTAAGTTCCTTATTCACCAAGTCCCCATTAAGTGAAGATAGCAACTCCTGAAACTTGGAGAAAATGCCTTGATCTACACAGCAGCCATACCCCTTGATTGCTACCAGACTGCAGCTGAAGCTGTGGAAGCTGGGGCTAGAGCACTCCAGAGACGTGCCCGGGTTCCAGGGACACCAGTGGCCAGACTGGGAATTAAACCCAGGTCTCCTGACTGCTGTCCTGACTTCTCCCTCCGATGAGCTATTTCTCCCCTGCTGCCCCATCCAGGCAGGAGAGACTAGCCCCCCCCATGGGCATGCCTCCCAGCTGCTGCTCTGAGGCTCATCCCTCTGTGTACACGGCCTCCCCGGAGTGAGGCCGACCCCCACTTCTTCACTGTTAACAAGGCCTGATTGGGAATGGGAGGCCGGCCATTGTCGAACAAGAGGGCCTCTTGATGAAGTCATAAATCAGGCCCTGTCTCTGCTGGCTGTGGTTTGGAATCTCTGGGAGACACTGCCCAAACCCTCACTGATTAATGAAAGTGGCCCACGGCACCCCACAGCCTGGGGCCAGTGGCCCTGGGGGAGGTTGGGTCTGCCAAACCCCTGCAAAACAGACAGGTCTGTTCTGCCCTTCCTCCCACCACCCCCCGCCCCCCTGCAGCAACTCAGAGTCGGATTCTTTTCCTCGCATTAGCTCTCATTAAACCCATCTTACGGGGTGACCGGGCCTGGCTCTAATGCCATTTGTGTCTATGCGCACTTGCCTTTCGTGCTGCTGCAGGCGTTGCAATGACCCCTCATGCTCCTTCCCACTCCCCCCTGCCAGGGGCCCCACCCCTCCCGGTACAGGCTGTGTTCAGGGCTTTCTCTTCCCCTGGATGCAAGTGATATTGACCTCCTTTCCTCAGGGCTTCTTTCTCCCTCTGATTGTCCATTTTCCTTTGTAAATTAAAGCTAAGCCAGGTCCCTTTCAGACACAGTGGGAGCCGGCTGCTGTGGGGCCATGTCCAGGTGACACTGGACTGGTTGATGGATAGAACGGCTCCCGGCTCTGTCGGCAGGGCCTCTGCTCCCTGCATGCTGCATGGTTAACTCTTAACTCCCCACCAGCTCAAAGCGAATGGGAAGCTTGAGCAAGAGGAGTTTTCAAGGCTGTGGAGCCGTCTCGTCCAGTGCCAGGTACCGGCAGTGTTCTCTTTTTGTCCAGTTTAACAAATATCTGCTGGGCGCCTGACCCCCACAGGGTTGAGGAGCATGAAAGAGGAGGAACTCACCAGGCCTGCCCTCAAGAAGGGTCACATTTCAGGGAGACATACACGCACTACTAGAAGGCAATGCTCGAGCAAGTGGCAGGGTGAGGAATGTTCTAGGAGGTTGGAGAAGAGAAGGCTCACCGTGGACTATAGTAAAGCCACCAGCCCACTTTGCCCTCCTCAGTCCTCCCCGGGCCCCCGAGACACTCCCCCGGTGCATTAGTTCATCTCATTCCTCTCCCATCCACGTGCCAGATATGACAACATCACAGATGTGGCCTGTGGCCTCACCGTTGTTCTCAGGATGAGGTCTGAACTCATCAGAGCTGTATGCAAGCCCCTTTAGCTGAGACCCTACTTTGGGGTCCAGGAGAAGCCCTTGTACTCATCCCACTCACTCTTTTCAGACCCCAGGTGTGTGACGTAGAGCCTGGCTGGTATCTACCACACTGATTGTCCAGTCGCAAGAGTCGCTTCCCCTGAGGCCTTGCCTGCCTCCTCCAGGCCCGGGTGCTTCCCCCTCAGCTCCTAACACCCGAATCTACAATAATACGATGAAGCATTCTCATGTGGCTATACCAGGATGTGTCGCCTAATCCCTGGCTTGGAGTCATTTGGCTTTTCTGAGGACACTGGAATGGCTGATGTGTCCCCCCATTAGATCATAGGGCAGGGGCCCCTTCATAGTCATCGGCTTCCTCCAATGCCTTTCTTAGTGTCTAGTACACAGCAGGCGCTCAGAACTGCTGAACCAGTGACTGAACTCATGACCAAATGAGCAAGCAAATCCCATTTGAGAGTTGCTCTATACTCACCAAAAGTCAAAGAAGGCCTGAAAATGTTCTCAGGCTGCTATTTCACAGCGATTGTTGCCCCAGTCGGCCTCGGTCACTCGCACATGGGCTGGGGGTATTTTGTCTCAGAACAGCTCCTGTGGGCAGCTGAGCACAGGCCCCAGACCAGGAGCCCAAGTTCAGTCGCGTGGCGCTTGCGTGTTTACTCCCTGGAAGTCACCTGCCCAGGTGCCTGTTTCCTCACCTGGGAAGTGCGATGCTGATCGGGGCTCCGGGGAGAGTTAGGGAGAGGCAGCAAAGTCCCGGGTGCATGGAGAGCTGCCCTGCACAGAGATGAAGGCTTAGAGTCACTACCTCCTGCAGCTGCGCTAGGACCCAAGTTACAGTCCTCGCCTGCCCGCCACACAGCGCTCACTACTGTGCAAGGCGCTCTCCTAAGTGCTCCGTACAGATTTGTTCACTGACCCTGAGCTACAGTCCCCATGAGGCAGGTGATGTAATTCGCACGGTGCTGCAGGGGGCGAAAACTGAGGCCTGGAAAGATTAACTTGCCCAAGGTTACACAGCTGGTAAATAGTCAAGCCAGGATTTAAACCCAGTGGTTCAGTTGCCAAATCTTCACCACCACCCTATGCAAAATCTTTAGCGAACTCTGTGCCTCCAGAGTGGAGCAAGCTGCCATGTGTCAGGAGCCCAGTCTAGGAGGTGAGGAAGGAAAGACAGGAGGTCGGAAGAGAGGAAGGCGCAGGCCTGGGAGAGGAACCCATGGCCCTGCAGCTGGCGGCCAGTGTGATTGGCTTCACCGGGTGGAGCCCATTCTTGCCTCTCCCCCATCCTCGGCTGAGCTGCCTCTGAGCTGGATCCACTCAAGGTTTATGCCTCCAGGGATGCAAAAGGGATTTCTGAGAACTCTCTCTGCCCAGGACATCCTCTTTAAGGTGGGCAAGGGCACTGACATGGACTTCTTGCTTCTTTTCCCAAATCAGAGTGTTTTCCAGAACATCCAGAAACGTTCCGGAGTTTTCCTGAGTGTGGATTTGTGGAAGGCTATAAAGGATGCAGGTAAAGCAGGGGCCCCTTGGGGGTGTCATGATTGGGGTAGCAGTGATGGTGGGGTGTGTGTGCATGTGTGTGTGGGTGGAGGGAAGGAGAGAGAGAGAGAGAGAGGGAGAGAGAGAGAGAGAGAGAGAGAGAGAGAGAGAGACATACACACTATTAGCCTGCTTGTAGGCAAGACCAGTGCCGACAGTCAGGAGAAAACAGAGCAGCAGGTTCTCTGTCCTGGTTTACACCGGCATCTGTGGGCCTCCAGGCTCAGGACTCAGTCTCCATCCTCCCCAAATTGAGTTCCCATGTGCCAGTCAACTTTCCCAACTGCCTTGTATCCCAGAACAACTCTTACGGTAGGGAAATAACCCCGCGTGATTGATACCCTACCAGAACTCAAGGTTGCCTTAGAGACACTTCCATGTCAACATTTGGCTGTCAGGGTTAAACACCCATGAGCAGGTGGATGTACTGTCCTCACAGAAGGTTTGGAGCAAAATGAAATCAAACAACACCTGTCTGCTTCAAGAGTGCAAGCACTTTGAGCCCTTGGATGATGATAAGCATACCGTAGGTGCCTAAGAGCTTCAGAGTTCAGGGAGAACCTGCACTCACGTCATCACATTTGATTGTCCCAACTACTTTGTGATCAGGAGTCATTATCTGCCTTGTACCGGTGGAGGAAATGGATTACAAAATGGTTAAGTCCAGAAACTTCCACCTTCCTTGGGAAAACGTAAGATCAGATTCCCCCAGGTAAATGCCAGGGAAAGAGGGACTCTGTGGTTCTTCCTCCGGTGACTCCCAGCCTGGAGAGCAGGAAGAAGCATCTTTATGCCTTAGCATCTGTCCTTCTCTTAATTCTTCATAGTAGACAGCAGCGGTTCTCAAACCTGGAACTCTTTGGAAGCTTGTTAAAGCATAGATTGATGAGCCTTATCCCTCACCCAAAATTTCTGATTCAGGAGAGCTTGGGTGGGGCTGAAGAATTTGTCTTTCTGGAAGGTTCCTAGGTGAGGCTGATGCTCTTGATCTGGGGGTTACGCTTTGAGAACCCTCGAATAGCTACAGAAAAATGAAATCCCATAGGAGACCACACTAATGACTCCAGAATAATAAAGGGGAGGAAGATAGAGAATAGTTGGAATCCAATTAAAAAGTCTTCAAGGACCAAGCAGATAACTGAAAAGGGCACTGGAGCTAACCATAACAAAAGAGGGTGATTTTGAATGTGGCAAGTTGGAGAGTACATATCCTATCTAAAGGCATTCAAATTCACATTTTATTAATTCTGCTAGAGAAACCAAATGTCTCTGGTGCATGGGACCCACAGGCCACCAGGCTCATCCCCTTGATGGATGGTTTGGCTTGCGAGGTTCTGCCGGCCCACCAAAGCCTGCAGGCGTGGCCATTTGCTAGTCTGCTCTTGGTTGGGGCAAGAGGTGGTTGGTGCCTCCTGGAGCTCATAACCAGACATGCAGGACAGCAAGGCACCTCTACCTTGCCTGCTCATGGCCACCTTCTGACTGTGGTCTCCGCTCTGAGGACCAGCCTCTTTCCTGGTCATCCAACTTAGGACTGAACCTCTCACTTCCAGGAACCACATTTGCTCACACTAGCAGCACCCACCTGTAAGACCCACACACAGTCATGGGGTTGGGGAACAAGGTTGTTTTATAAAGTCACCAACAGAGAGAGGCCTGACAGAGGCAGGGCTGGGAGCAAACTCTGGGTGTCCTGGAAGCTCCCATTTCACATGGGAATTAGCAGATGATTGTCCCCAGCACAGTCAGTGTCTTGAGTATCTTGAGTTGGTAACTGGCCAAACTCCAGAACAATATCATTGGGGCCCGGCAACCAACAAGAAGGAAGCAACCATAGAACCATAAAAATACAAAGTGGAATGGGACCCCTGGGTGGCTCAGTTGGTTGAGTGTCTGACTTTGGCTCAGGTCATGATCTCATGGTTCATGAGTTCAAGTCCAACGTTGGGCTCTGTGCTGACAACTCAGAGCCTAGAACCTGCTTCAAATACTGTGTCTCCCTCTCTCTCTCTGCTTCTCCCCACTCATGCTTTGTCGCTCACTCTCAAAAATAAACATTTTTTAAAAAAAAAAGTACAAAGTGGAGTGAACTGACCCCTGAGCCAGGCTGAGTAGGAAACAGTGGTAGAAGGCCACCATTCTGAGCAGGTTTTTCAGACTTTACACATCAGAAGACCAGACCTGCTCCAGCCTCCTCCCGCTCACTAGCCCCACCCCATGGCCCAGACTTCCTTGCAGGGACCTCCGTCAGCAACGAGCTTCTGGATCTCATGACCCTCCGGTACAGTGATCACAGTGGCAGGGTCAGCTTCCCCAGCCTGGTCTGCTTCCTGTTGCGACTTGAAGCCATGGCAAGTAAGTGTCACCTGGGGGACATCTGGAGACCTTCACAATGACCAAAAAAACACAGGAGAGGACCAGGAATGCCCTCCTGCTCCAGGCCCAGGAAAGGCCTCCGTAGTGGGGTGGTTGGCATCTTGCCCGAGGAGCCCTTGCTCCCAGAGGCAGAAACAACATTAGCCTGTGGAACGGTGTAATCAGCTTGGGTGCCCTGCATCCTTACCCGTTCTGTCCAGTACATTCCTCTGTCTTAGGTCTCTCATTTCTTCATCACCCTATTTAGTGCCTCTTTCGGGAAGTTCATTTAATCACTGTGTCTCTTCTCTGTGGTGTTTACAGTTTAAACCTACTCTGTAGTCTTGTGATGAATGACTGGGGTCTCTGCTGAAGGAATTCACACACAAGTGGATAAGTGGGGGCAGGAAGGCATTCCCAAGGCTCTAGAAATTCGACTATGTGGGTCAAACATTTGGACACTTTAGCAACATACTCCTTTTTTATAATGAAATCCTATGTGAAATCCCAAGCCATACTATAGCTTGAGACTTGTGGTTGGGGTAGAAATGGGGTCTGGCCTCATCCTAATCCTCACCATCCCTGGCATGAGCACCTCTAAACCCCCCATCTCTGAGCTGGGTGGTTAATAAAGACTGAGGGAACAGAGCTCTGGGAGTACAGAAGAGAAGGCTGAGGCATAAGCCTCCAGAGAATTCTCAGTTGGACAAGGGAGATTCCCCAAACTTTGCATGTGGAGTACTTTATAAGACGGGCCCACACATCCCCTTGGCCGTGTGTAGAAGAGTGCAAAGTGCAAGGGCACTAGAAGAGGGAGAGGTGCACGTGGGCCAAAGCAGTGACAGAGAGCTTTTCTGAAGAGATGAGCCCTGGGCTGTCCCACAGAGTGAGGTTTGCTGGGAAGAGACCAGGAGGGAGGCCAGGCATACTGTGGAGAGTGAAAGAGTATGCGGAATCACCATATTTGCTTTTCTCTCCCTTGGCCTGTCTTGATTCCTCTCCTCCTCTTTAGAGACTTTCCAGAACCTCTCCAATGATGGAAAAGGACTCTACCTGACAAAAATGGAGGTGAGGTACATTCCCCTTCCAGACACAGGGCACAGCCCCAGGCCACGCCCCCCCCCTTTCCTGATTCCAGGGGGCATTTTTCTCCCTGCGGATATTGGATAGTCTGTCCAAGGCCAGCCAAGCTGCCACCCCACCCACCCCCCACCTCCAATTACTGCCTTTATATATTACTGGCTGCCAAGGCTGCTTTAGGATCTTGGCAGACAGATTTTATTTTTTTCCCAATAGCTTAATAAAGCAGAGGATTATGTGGGAGTCATAAATCCAAGAGGGAACTTAAGAACACCTGCTGAGCTCACTGTACATTAAACTCACTCCCATTGAGCTTTAGAAAGAGCCTCCTGGCCCAGCCAGCTGGCCAACCTCCGCTATCCCTCTCACTGCTTAGCTACTCAGAGAATAGCAAAATATATGCTGTTATGGGCAGGTTGAGGTCTCTTAAGGGGTTCAAATTAGCTGGAAAAGTTTGATGAGACTAGACTGAAATCTTTCAAGAGGGAAGGGTACCATTTGCCCTGCTCTGTATTAAGCTGACAAATGTAAAGGTATGTCATAACAATGATGCTTATTTCTCAGTGGATGAACCTGGTCATGTACAATTGAAGCAAGGAGTAAAGCAGACCCCAGAGTCCAGGTAAGACGTGGCAGCTTTAGAATCATTTCCTTCTAGGAGCACAGTTCCTCTTTTCCTGCAGGAACTGTACCCAAGACTCTCTTCCTGGGAACAACCTCCCCAGAGATTACAGAGCCCTTATTTGTGTGGGTCAGGGCTCAACTGCACAGCACCCCTGAATTTCAAGGCTAATGCTGCAGGTTTCACTCAAGTCATGCATGGAACGAGCAGTGGACATTCATGAAAGCATGTGGCCTGAAAGTCATGAGTGAGGGATTTAGAATTCTTATTTGTTAATTTATTTTTTATTGAGATATAATTGACATTTAACAATGTGTTAGTTTCAGGTGTGCAATATGATGATTTCATATATGTATATATTATGAAGTGATTACCACAATAGGTTTAATTAACATCCATCGCTACACATAGTTACAACTCTTTTTCCTTGTGAGGAAAACTTTTACAATTTACGCTGTTAGCAACTTTCAAATACACATGCAATACAGTGTTGTTAACTGTAGTCACATGCTGTATATTACATCCCCAGGACTTCTTTGTCTTATAACTGGAACTTTGTACCTTTGGATCACCTTCATCCATTTTGCCCCCCACCCTCACTTCTGGCAACCATCAATCTCTGTACCCATGATTTTTGTTTCTAGATTCCACATATAAGTAAGATCATACAGTATTTGTCTTTCTCTGACTTATTTCACTTAGCATAATGCCCTCAAGGTCCATCCATGTTGTCACAGATGGCAGGATTTCCTTCTTTTCCATGACGAATATTCCTTTGTATATAAAACACCTTTTCTTTATCCATCCATCTATTGTTGGGACACTTAGGTTGTTTCCATGTCTTGGCTGTTACAAATAATGCCGTAGTGAACATGGGGTGCAAATATCTTTTTGAGTTAGTGTTTTTGTTTCCTTCAGATAAATACCCCAAAGCAGTTGCTGGATGATATGATAGTTCTGTTGTAAATTTTGGGGGGAAAACTCCATACTGTTTTCCACAGTGGCTGCACCAATTTACATTCCCACCAACAGTGCACAAGGGTTTCATTTTCTCCACATCCTCACAAACACATGTTAGCTCTTGTCTTTTCTGTAATAGCCATTCTAACAGGTGTGAGGTGATCTCTCATTGTGGTTTGGATTTGCACTTCCCTGATGACTAATGATGTTCCACACCTGTTCAAGTACCTGTTAGCCATTTTTATGCCTTCTTTGGAATAATGTCTATTCAGATCCTCTCTGCTCACTTTTAATTGGATTATTGTTTTTTTGTCTGTTGGGTTGTATGAGTTTTTTGTATATTTTGGATATTAACCCCTTATTGGATATATGATTTGCAAATATTGTCTCCCATTTGGCAGGTTGCCTTTTCATTTTGTGGATGGTTTTCTTTGCCTGTGCAGAAGCTTTCTGGTATACTGTAGTGCTACCTGATTATTTTTGCTTTTGTTTATTTTGCTTTTGGTGTCAAATCCAAAAAGCCATTGCCAAGATTCATGTCAAGGAGTTCACCCCTGATGTTTTCTTCCAGGAGTTTTGTGGTTTTGGGTCTTATATTCAAGTCTTTAATCCATTTTTAGTTGACTTTTGTATGTGGTGTATAATAGTGGTCCAGTTTCATTCTGGAATTCGTTGTTTGAAATTCCAAAGAGAAATGGCAATCACTCATCACAGGAAAGGCTAATGTGTGAAGCAATAGAAATGATCAGACTTGGGGAGTCGAGAGTTGGGTTCAGCCTGCGATCTACCACTGCCTCGCTATGCAGCTATTCAGATATCTGTAGGCATCAGCATCTATATTTCTAGCATGAGTGTGCTAAAAAGTTAATGCCCATGTCACCTTTCTTCTGCATGTTTATTTTCAAGGAACAGGCCCTAGAGTCACATAGTCCACACTCCACCCTACTGTAGCCCCAACAGTCTGCTAGAATCTTCCAGGACTGGGGTGCTCAACATTTTGTGCTCCCCATCGTTGGACAGCTCCAGGTTTTAGGTATTCTTTATTGAGGGGCAACAGTCTACTTCTCTGGAACTTTCCACCCATGCTTCAAGTTCTATTCTGGACCACCATAGAAAAAAGACTGAACACGCAAGAATTTCTTATACTTGAAGATAGCTCTGCTGCCTCACTGAGGTCTCTCCTTACTCATCCCTGTTGATTCTTATCTGATACCTATTGGTGACCATTTTCTAAATGCCAGTGTCCCTTTGAAATACACAATTCTGCTATAGAGGTCTTGTGATCAGCACCTTTGGGGTCCCTATTATTTTTGTAAACAGCTTTTGTTTAATCTCCCAATTGTGCACCTTAAAGTCAAGAGGCAGATCCTGTCTCCATAAAAAAATAATATTTAATATTTTAGCATAAATATTTCCTGATGAACTCTTGGTGCTGCTTAATGAGTACAAGTTAACAAACATTGCAGAGATCAAAGTTAATTAGATTCACCTGCATTTTCTTGACTTCCCCTTTCATTCCTTTTTAAAAATAGGACATTTGAATATTTCCCATTTCCAATCTGCCTGATTCCTATTCCAATCTGCATGATTTCTAACGTCAGGAATGATTCTTCAATTGTCTTTAAGCTAATTCAGCATGCAGGACCTAACGCTTGAACTTTTGAAATAACTGGACAGTTCTCATTATCCTTTCTCCTGTACAGGATCCCAATTCCCTCTTAACTTTTTTCTACACTTCCTGTTCTGAACATTATGTAAGAAGGAAGTATAAGATACATGGTTATGTGTGTTTCAGTATCTTTCATTAACACTTATCATCATCCCTGAGAGTGTTCCCATTTTCCTCATTAATCACTGCCCTCTGATGTCATATTCTTAAAGTATATCTACTCACTCTTGGCTCCTGGGTTGCTGTGCAGGATTGGAGGTAGGAGGATGAAGAAGTTCTGCCTCCAAATCCACAAACTCACTTTCATCTGTCACCATCTCCCACTTTCCTCCTGTTATGCTAGAGGGCATATGCCTCTGAGGATGTTCTGGATCTCATTAACTTCCCCCTTCACAAGGGCCTGATTGAATGAATTCTCTCCTCCATATTCTGAATACTAACTCTTCTGGAGTCTTCCAATTCCCACTGAAACATGCTTATCTTTTAAACTCTCCATCTCATATTCCCTTCCAGCTACAACTCCATTTCTCTCCTCCCTTTACAACCAAACTTCATACAAGATGTCTCCACATCCTCACCTCCCACTTTCCCCTCAAACTATTCCATTTGGATTTTTCAGACATCATCTCTCGCCCTGACTTTTGCCTCGGCTCCCTCTGATTTTCCTATACCCACCTACTCCCCTCAAGTCAATTTCCTGCAGTCTAGGCCCACTTTTTAAAATGCACATCCATGGGCATTTGGGTGGCTCAGTCAGTTAAGTCTGACTCTTGATTTTGGCTCAGGTCATGATCCCAGGGTTGTGGGATTGAGTCCCACACTGGGCTTCATGCTGCACATGGACCCTGCTTAGGGTTTTCTCTCTCTCTCTCTGGTTCTCCTGCTGGTTCTCCTTCTCTCTTTAAAACTAAGAATATAATAATACTAAATAAAAATAAAACGTGCATCCGATCATTGCACTCTCCAGGTTGAAACACTTCAATGTCTTCTGATTGCTATTGCTATTTAGGAAAAGTCTACAGTCATGAACATGGCCTGCATCATCTGACCCCTGCCCACCTATCTAACCATACCTTTTGTCGCTCCTCCTTCCTTCATTCTCCTCCCATCAGACCAGCATTACCTTTGTCTCCTCTGATATTTCATTTTTTTTTTGTCAACCTCACACCCTTTGCCCCTACTGTCTACTCGGCCCTGGGGTTACATAACTCCTGATCCTTTTGTGTCTTAACCCCATTGGATTCTCATATTACTCACTATCACACTTCCTTAATCATAACAAACCCTTTATTGTTGTTGTTGCCCACTCCTTACTTTTTTTAGGGCCTTACTGAAATATAACTTACATACCATATAGTTTATCTATTTAAGATACAGAGTCCAGTGATTTTCAGTATAGTCACAGAGCCATGCAACCATCGCCACAATATAATTTTAGAACATATTTTTGTCACCCCAAAAGGAAACCTCATGCCATTAGCAGTCACTTGCTATTTTTGCCCCACTCCTCCAGTCCTGGGAAACCACTAATCTGCTTTCTGAATCTATAGGTTTGCCTATTCTGGACAGTTCACATAATTGGAGTCATGCAACCGTGGTCATGTAATGATTTCTTTCATTCATGTGACAGTATGTATCAAGCCTTCATTCCTTTTTGGTGCCAAATAAGATTTCATTTTGTAAATACACCATATTTTATTCATCTATTCATTCGTTGATGGACATTTAGGTTGTTTCTACTTCCTGGCTGTTGTGGATAATTCTGCCACGAATGTTTGTATGCAGGTCTTTGCACGGATGTATGTTTTCTTTTCATTTGTGTGCGTACCTAGGAGTGGAATTGCTGGGTCACATGGTCACTCTATATGTTGCATTTTCAGGGACTGTTTTCCAAAGCCACTGCACCATTTACATTCCCACCAGCAGGGAATGAGAGATCCGACTTCTCCACCTCCTTGTCAACACTGTTACTATTGTCTGTGATATTTATTAGAGCCATCCTATAGAGTGTGAAGTTATAACCTCATTGTGGTTTTGGTTTGCAGTTCCTTGACTGCTCGTGATGAGAATCTTTTCAGTGCTCACTGTCCATTTGTATACCCTCTTTGGAGAAATGTCTGTTTAGATCCTTTGTTCGTTTTTAAATTGGTTTATTTAACTTTTTGTTGCCCCCTTGTAAGAATTCATAATCTTAGCTACAAGTGCCTTATCACATATGTGATTTGCAAACATTTATTTCCATTCTACAGGTTGTCTATTAAGTTTCTTGGCTATATCATTTATAGAACACAAGTTTTTAATTTCAGTGAAGCCCAGCTTACCTACCTTTTGTGTGTGTCACTTAAACTTTTGGTGTTGTATACAAGAAATCATTGCCTCATCTAAGATCATGAATATTTACTCCTATATTTTTCTCCTACAAGTTGTATAGTTTAGCTTTTACATTTAGGTCTTCGATCCATTCTGAGATAATTTTGGTGATGTAGGAGTCCAAGCTCATTCTTTTGCAAGTGTATATCCAATTGCTCCAGGACCACTTGTTGAAGAGACTATTCTTTGCCCCATTTTATTATCTTGGCACTCTTTTCAAAAGTCAATTTATCATAATGTAAGGATCTATTTCTGAACTTTCAATTCTGTCCCAGTGATCTATATATCCTTATGCCAGTTCCACACTGTGTTGATTACTATAGTTTTATAGTAACTTTTGAAATCAGAAAGCTTACATCTTCTAACTTTGTTTTCTTTTTCAACATCGTTTCAGTAATTCTGGGGTCCTTGTGTTTACATATGAATTGTAGCATCAGCCTGACAAATTCGTCAGAAAAAATAAAGGCAGCTGGGATTTTGATAGCAATTGAATAAATCTGTAGATCAGTTTGGGGAGTATTGCCAACTTCACAATATAAAGCTTTTTGATCCATGAACAGGAACATGATCTATGAACATTTTTTAAGATCTTTAATTTCTTTCAGCAATGTTTTATTGTTTTCACTGTAAAAGTCCTGTACTTCTTTTGTTAAATTTATTCCTAAGTATTGTATTTTTTTTATGTTTATTCATTTTTGAGAGAGAGACAGAGTGCAAGTGGAGGAGGGGCAGAGAGAGAGAGGGAGACACAGAATCCAAAGCGGGCTCCAGGTTCTGAGCTGTCAGCACAGAGCCTGATGTAGGGCTCGAGCTCATGAATGGCAAGGTCATGACCTGAGCTGACATTGGACACTTAACTGACTGAGCCACCCAGGTGCCCCCTAAGTATTGTATTTTTTTTAACATTTATTTATTTTTGAGACAGAGAGAGACAGAGCATGAACAGGGGAGGGTCAGAGAGAGAGGGAGACACAGAATCCGAAACAGGCTCCAGGCTCTGAGCAGTCAGCACAGAGCCCGATGCGGGGCTTGAACTCACGAACTGCGAGATCATGACCTGAGCCGAAGTCAGATGCTTAACCGACTGAGCCACCCAGGTGCCCCTAAGTATTGTATTTTTGATGCTATTACAAATTATTTCATTTTCAGATTTTTCATTGCTAGTGTATAGAAATAAAATTGATTTTTGTATATTGATCTTATATTCTGCCACCATGCTTAACTCATTTATTCTAATTGCTTTTAAGGGATTCCTTAGGATTTTATATATACAAAATCATGTCATCTGCAATCCTGCAAGTTGTTTTATTTCTTCCATCCCAATCTGGATGCCATTTTTATTTTTCTTATCTAATTGTCTTGGCTAGAATTTCTAGTACAACCCTGACTAAAGATGGAGAAAGCAGACACTCTTGTCTGCTTGGTGTTCCTGATTTTGTGATAAAATACCTAGTCTTTTGTTGATAAGAATAATGTTAAATATTTGTCAAGCTGAGGAAGTTCCCCTCTATTTGTAGTTTGCTTATTCGACACACTTTTAAGTATCTGCTTGATATCTGTATTCCCTGCTGGACTATCAGCTTAGATATGTCTTTTTTCTGCTATCTCCTTAGCACATAGCAAAAGTCTGGCACACAGAAACTACTCAATAACAACTTCCCAAATGACTGAAAGAAATGCCCTTTCAGGTTCATGTCTTCCTTTATTTGTTCTTGTCCCAACTTTTGTAAATGTTGTCTTCAACCCAGTTCTTCCTACTCCCAGCTATCTGTCTAGTTTCTTGCTCATCAGGACTACCAGAAAGTAGATAATTAACATTATCTTGTTATAATCTCCAGTACATCATGACCTATATATATATATTTTTATAAAAGGCTATTGTCTGACCTGTTGAGCCTCTCACCCATTTGAAATATGCTTTCCTGAGTCCAGGGCACACTTCGACTCTGCCCAACATTCCCTTCATTTGTTACCATGAGGTCAAAGTTACTTTCCTCCAGGATTTCCATCACTCCCAGGTTAGCAAAGAGACTCTAACTGTTGGCCAACATCCAACACAAGGAAAATTCCCTCTCCTTGTTCATTTGGCCCTCTGGGCAATGAAGCTATCACTGGAACAAGTGAAGGCCTTGTCAGAGGAGCTAAGTGAGCTTCTCCCCAGGGATAAGGGTTACTAAAGCCCCCTCATCAGTCTCTTTGGACCCACCAGGCAAGCTGGCATGTACTCTCATTGGGACATTTCTGTTAACCTCCCCCTCTCTCTCTCTCTCTCATCTTCAACCCATCTGCTGTGCTCTGACTTAGTAAATTAGGATATAGAAATGTGCAATCAGACAACTCCTCTTCCTCCCCTCACGTCATATCTATTTCTTTTTCTTTTGAACAAAGCATGTACCCCCATTATCATCTTGCAGACAATGTTTGTGTTAACATTGTTTTAAAATATCAAATTCATACTTAAAAAAATACGAAAACTCAATGCATTGGTATATGGTGCTTGGAGAATTAAGGCTACATTGATAGTAATTGATTTCAAGTCTAGAGTTTTAATGTAGTCACACTCTGCTGACAGTTTGTCTAGCTAATGTCATCCACATTCATGTTTATTTACCCTCAATATGGTAGCAAAGTGCTTTAATCTAAGGAGATTATTATTTGTAACAATTTACCACTACATGGAAGTAAACTGTCCTGTGCAAGGGGCCAGTTTCTCTCACTCTGCATGAAAGTGAAATGTGAGTGGCAATGGCTCCGATCCTGCTGATTTACCAATAACATTTTTCTCCTATTCTAGTAAATCCATCTCCTGTATCCTGCAGACCAAAGACATTCTTTCTGAGATGTGGAAGTCTGGATTTGCCTGTAGCAAGGTGAAACTCCTTACCTGCTTTGGCCAACATACACCTGGAGATGACTATAGAACCTGGGGTATCCAGCCTTCCAGATCTGGCCTTTTTTTAAGTTTGTTTATTTATTTTGAAAGAGAGACCATGAGTGGGCAGAGAGAGAGAGAGAATCCCAAGCAGGCTCTACGCTGTCAGCACAAAGCCCAATGTAGGGCTTGAGCTCACGAACTGTGAGATCATGATCTGAGTCAAAATCAAGAATTGGATGCTTAACCAACCAAGCCACCCAGATGCCTCCACACCTGGCTCTTAAAGAGAACTGTATCCAGCTGGAAAAAATGACTTGGGTACTCCAATGACATAAGGCAAGAAGGAGGAAGAGTTGGCATCCAGGAAACAGATGAATCAGAACACGACCCTTCACTGACTGGGGAAGTCCCACAGAGAGGGAGAGGGAGAGGGAGTGACTAGCAAGGAGCCAAAAGAGTGGCCTTTGGGAAATATGGAATCAGCAGTTTATCTGATTACTTAGTCATGGGTAAAATTGTGCTCAGAAGGATTTTTAAATTTTGCTGGAAAGTTTTGGAAGAATTGTTAGGATAATGACATAGATTAAGCAAATTTTTTTAATGAGGTAATTATTAACTCCTGGAAGAACAAAGAATTATAGGAAAAAAATGGAAAAGTGATTCTAGAGTTTTTTTCAGTCAGCAGTGAACAGTACATCCATAATTAAAATAAAACTTGAATATTGATTTAACAAAAAGTGACATAAATATATTGGGAATCAAATAGAGAAAAGCAGGTATGGAATAGGTTAGAAGCATGCCAGCCCAATCTTCCAGCGTAAGCAGTCAGTGGCATTTAACATTGACAATTCCAGGGATAACTGTGCAGGCATGTCACTTAGAAATATGGAGGTAGGCATCAGAAGAAAGAGTCTGCAGAGAGGAATTTAGGACACAAATGGGACAGGGGACTGCTGTTTTTCCTTCACGCCTTGTTATACTATTTGGATTTTTAAACTGTACATTAGGCTAGACTTGTATGAAAAAATAAATAAGCAACCTAGTAACTAGACTGAGAGACAAGAATTTAAGACTCAAGAGAAAAGGAAGGAGATAGAAAAGAAGAATCAAGGCTTCTTCTTTACCACATGGCCGGGAAAGTTAGATGATTATAGCTGTAGGAAAAAAAAAAAATGTCCACGCAAGAACTCTTTCATCCAAGAGATGGACACTTGAGAAAAGTCACTTTTGTACCAGAATCCACAGCCATCAGACCAGCATCCTGCTGGAACAGAGGACAGAGCTGTTTTTATTCTAGCTGCTTCTGGTCTCAGCCCTTCCAACCCGTCCAGGGAGTCAGAAGAGTATCTCCCCACCTTTCCCTCCACTCTGCCACAGGCACTCAGGTGCCCAGTGGGCTGCAGTTTGGACTAAGGGCAGAGTAAGTGGGTAGGGGGCCTCCGAGGAATTTCGGAGAATGAGGTGGAGACATTCCCATCCACTGGGGAGCCATGGGTGTAATGGAACTGGTCCAGCCTCACCAGCAGGTGGTACAGGTTCTCTGCTGTTGTCGGGTGGTCCCAAACAGTATCTGTGGGAACAGGCCCAGGCATCTGTGGTCACTGAAAGGAAGATAAAGCTTCTTTACTCTCCCCTAGCCTTCTGCATTTGAGCGTCCGTGTCTTTCTCTAGGACAAGCTCCCATTAGTCACTCAAGAACCTGGCTCTCATTGGAAGAGGTGGCGCTGCCTCTATGGTGGTGACACATTGAAACCTGCCCTTCCCTGAAACATAGTCAAAGCTGCCTCTGAGGAGCCTGGGCCAGGGCCTCGGCTGGGTCAGGTTCTAGTAAGCCCAAGGTCACAGAGCAGGTCCTCTGGATACTTCGGGACTCCAGCCTGGGACGCTCTGGAAGATGAAGCAGGAGACATTCCACTGTGGGAAAGAAGGGAGGAAGAGGCATCTCAGCCCCCTCCCTCCAGTCCAATACATTTCCAGGAAAAGCCAGAGTGAGCCAGTCTGCCCACCCATGGGTCCAGAGGGTGATAAGGGAGAAGTCTGCTGGATGTCGCAGAATGACCATACTTCCACTGTCTGAATCCCGATTGTTTCACAGCCAAATGGCAAAACAAAACAGTTTCTACAAAGGTCTTGGACTCTGTGAGAAGTAGAATCATAACTATGGATTTAAAAAAAATGGGGAAAGAGAAATCCAGCCACCAAGGCAGGTACCTACCTCCCTTTTCATCCATGAAGGTGTCTCCCAAACATCATGGCCCATTACAACATAGAAGAGTTTCCAGAGAGTGACAAGGCCATACCCCACTCAGGAGAATTTGTAGTTTGAGAAAGCACTCCTGGAAGCATGCCCCAGTGGGAGAGTCCTTACAAATAGAACTCAAGAGGACAGGAGGGTGGAGATCTTCCTGAGTTGTAACCTTTCTGAACAGACACCATCCAAGGCAGATGAAACGAGGCAGGGATACGCCATTGCAAACGCCCATGTTCAGGAACAAAGTCAGCATTTGGAAGTGGATGCATCCTGGAATGAGGAACAAGCACAGCCACCTAAGCTGTACCCTACAGGGGCTGTTGCAAAGTGCTCATGATCATGTCAGTAGTACAGCAGAGACAGCCATACAGCTAACCTCAGACCAGGTCATTTCGCCTCCAGGCCCTATGCTTAGTCAGGATAGTTGGCCACAGTTATCAGCATGGACTTAGGAGGTAGACAGAGCTAATGCCTAAAGACTCAGACTGCTGGGCTGTCAGACTGCTCTCTTACATAAGATTTTCTGCATGTGAAACACTGGTACCAACAGATCAACACAGACTTTGATTTAAAAAAGGGGGGGAGGATGGGGAGCTGGAGACCAGAAGAATGAATGAGCCCACCTCCTTCAGGACTTCACCTGAACGTCCAGGTGGAAAACCAACACACCTGCACACTTTGCTGCCCCAACTACATGTCGCTCCAGACTTCTTCTGGGTTTTCTGAGGCCCTGGGAGACAAGAAGGAAGGAATTTTGCAGACCTAGGGTTGCGGTGAGCAGCCCAGCATGGCCATGCTGCCTCTGCCCCACTGGATGGGTGTCCACAAAATAGTAGTTTTCTCCCTCACAGGGCTTTGCTCAAGAACCAGTCTCATTTTCTCTTTAAACTAACAAGATATACGGCAGAGTTTACTCAGCTGATTAGTTGAAAAGCTGACTCTCACAGCCACACAGGCGCTGGAGGCCGAGGGCCTAGGGCGGCTCTGCATGGGCCTTGTGGGCGCGCCTGGCTTCTCTGCTTGGAAGGTGGGGGTGGGGGGAGACTTTGTCCTCATGTCCCCATAGGAGGGAAGGGCCTTGATCCTTAGCCCTGGCACAGGACAGACTAGGCATCTTAATCCCAGGCTGTACCTTCCCAGGGTTCCCCTCACCCTTCAGCCAAGGTCAAGAAAATCCCCCAAAGCAGGACTGGAGACACTCTGGCTCTGCCAGCCTTCACCTGTGGTTCCTGGAACAGGCTATGTTGTCCCTGGGAGTGAGGCAGAGGGCAAGGAACACAGCCGGTGCCAGGCAGAGGGTGGGGAGGGGTGAGGGACCTCAAGGAACAAATGACGAGGCCTCACCTGCCCCCTGACCCCCAGACTCTCAGAAGCTCTACAGCGGCAGCCACTCCATGAGGGAAGCAGGGAGGCCAGGCTCTCCTTGCTATTTTATAGATGAGATCCTTGAGGCCCAGGGAAGAAGTTGCCCCCCCATTACAATTGGCGGGAACTCTCCTGGCAAGGCTGTTCTCAGGCTTCCAGTCCCTTCCAGACAGGAGAGGATATAGAAGGGGATGTAAGGAGTGTCAGGTGCCAGCAGAAAAGAGAGAAACATGGCGAGAGAAGGAAAGACAAGCAGATGATATGGAGAGCCAGGAGAAGAGGGAAGATTCCAGTGGGGCAGACAAACGAGGCCTGGGAAGGGAACAAGAGAGACAGACGAGTAAGATGGGAGGGGCAGAGGACAAGACAGATCAGAAGATCACGGAAAGAAGAAGACGGACCATGGGTGTGGGTGATGGCTCCCTGTCATCGGAGACCCACTACCAGCAAAAATGTTGACTTGCCCGACACCGATATTGGGCCTATAACTCTCAAACGTCATTGCTCATCAAAATCACTGGGGATAACATTACAAAAAGCTTCCAAGATTCTGATCCAGAAAGTCTAGGGCTAGGCCTGGGAATCCGCTTTTATTTAAAGCTCCCCCAGTGATGCCTGTAGTCCTTGGGTGACATTTCAGATGTCACTGCTTTTGTGACTCCACTGAGTGATGCAGCCGGGGTGGCCCTGAGATGCCCCATGAATCCCAGCTTAATGCCTCCCACCTACACTGCCCCAGCCACACTCCGCTGCTGTGGGGTGGAGCTCCAGGAATCCTTCCTCCCCGCTCCCAGCTGCCTTCTCCCCCTTCTCCCAGCTCCCCAGACGACTGATGTCCTGCTTTATTTTTCCCTTCAAACAAGCTAATTAAGCAATAATCCTAGAAGAATCCATCACTCTGACAAGGTTGTTGATTAACCATCCCCCAAGCCAAGCCAAAAGTGCTTAATATCCCCACGGAATGGTCAATGGCGAGTACAGCAGCCCTGGGCTGCCGCAAAGCAGGTGATGGCTGTGTCTGAGAAGGCAGATGCAGAACGGGTGATTGGGCCTGACTTTGCAGCCTGGCGGAGGACAGAGGAGAGGCAGGGGGACTGGCTTGAGGCCCCACAGGCTGGGGCATCTCTAACAAGATTCTAGACCATTCTTTCTGAGACCGCCTAAAGCCCCCAGAGAGTTCCTAGGGTTATGAACAACTCTGGACCACGGGAGAAGAGCTGAAGGAAAGGGGGTTGGACCCAAGGACATAATTCTCCAGCTTTACAGCTATGCCAATTATATAGCTGCTGGAGTGAGAGCAGAGACAGGCAGAACGATGAAATCACTGACTTTGAGAGATCATTTCAAGTCCAGACGATATATCTTTCTCTTTTCCACGCTTAGACTCTTATTGTAAACACCCCCCTATTCCCCTAAAAGATTTACTTTCTTCAGCCCTGGGAAAAATAACACTCGGCGACCACGCAGGATGTGATAAAACACTGCCCCCTGGCGGCCACAGTTGTTGCAGCTTCGAAGCATCCACCTTCCAAAGGCCCCTTCCCTCTCAAGGAGCACCTCCAGCCCACCCACCCGGAGCATGCACCATCTGAGCTGCGACATCCGTGGAACTGTCCCATCACCTGTCTGCCTCCGACTCTGGTCCCCTTTCTGCCGTGTTTTGCATAAAGAGTCGATGATGTTGGCAAATACTCTGGACCAAGGGAAAAGAAACTGATCCCCATCTGGGCCATCCTGCTTTGGTCACTGATATCTTACATCTTTAAGAGTATCCAATTTGGTTCTGCCACAAGAAAAAGAAAACAGCATATAGTAGGTGCTCATTGCATGCTAACGAGAACAAACGAGTGAAAATATGCAAAGAAAGGGAGAACGGTGGAGCAGACAGAGCACTGGACAAGGACTCTGGAGTGTAAGGCTCAAGTCCCGGTTCTGCCTCCAGCCATCTGTATGTGTTTCAGGCCTTCTCTCTCTGGGCCTCCTTCTCTAAAACGAAGAGGCTGAAGTTGGAGTTCTCTAAGGTCCCTTCCACATCACAAACTCAAAGGAGCCGGGTCCTAATGATTCTAATCCATAATCATCATTAAGGGGCAGCTATTAGCCAGGAAAAAGGAGGCTGTGGCAGCGACAGCTCTTACTGGGACCCACTCTCTGGAGAAACAAATTGAACAGTGCTCTCTTCCCTCGGCCTGGGAGTCACTGCTCCTCAACAATGTTTGTGACCAAATTCAAAAGCCCCTTTACTCCATGGTTGGCCATTAGCATTGGTATTCCCCTGGGAGGTGGAATCGGGCCACAGTGGGGCCGCTGATGCTGGTGGGACAGTGACACCTAGTGGCCATCCCCACTAGTCACAGCCCAGGTCTGCCACTCAGCGCTTGCCAAACACCCTACTCCCCACCGCTAAATAGTAACCCCCGGCGTGAGTAAAGGGCCCTGGGTTATAGTCTCAGTCTTGCAACTATCTCTCCATCTGCCCTTAGTTTCTTCCAACAAGGAGTTTGGCCTTTATGTCTTTCTTCCAGCTGCCTTGTCCCCTGAGACTCTGAGACCCCGTGACTTATGGCTTATAGCCAAGGATCTTAGGCCCACACAATGGGCAGGATGTCCCTACTGGAAAGGCACAGCCCAGACAGATTTCTCCACTGGAGCCCTGGGGTTCCACCCACATGATCATGCCCAGTCCTGCCGCACACCCACCTCCACACGGCCACGAGACAGGACCACACGGCCGGTCCATTGACCGCAGATGTTTCAGACCTAGGACGTCTCCATCCTGACTGCCAGCCACTGGGGTGGGGGAAAGTAACAGAACCAGCCAGAAAGAAGCCTTGTTGAGCTTTCTTTTGGGGTCAGGGCAGTTCACCTGGTTTTGTCCATTTGGGGTGCCAGAATCTTGCCCCATTGGTGGGGTCCATAGGATTCATATATCCCTAAAGAACAATGCAGATGGGTTCTTTTTAACACACTTTCTTCCATATACTGACTCCACAAACCACAAAGAGTAAGAAACGGATTTGGTGCAGAGGCTTCAGGACACCCCCACCGGGCCCAGGTGTTCACGCTACTTTGGCACAGCTGAGGACAAAGAGGTTGAGCTTGGTTGGGTCTTTCCTGAGTCCCACCTTATTTCTGAGACCGGAAGAGCTGGCATCTCTGCCTCTTGAACCATGTCCCTTATCACCAATTTTTGGTCTTTGGCTTATTAATCTTTCCCAAAGTAGAGTCGTTGAGTGGTGTATGATTTCCACAAGAGACCTTGGGTTTTTCCAATATGCAAATTGCAAAAGTGCTAGACATCGCTGAGTCTGTTTCCCTTTACTCCTCAAGGTTCCCCCTGCACCGTCCCCGGGAGGTATACCGAGGTGGCACTCTGGAATCCCTTGGAAAAGGAAGTCACCGGTTCAGGTTGGGGATGTGGTGAGTGATAATCTTCCCTGGTCGTTAAATAGTACAGGTGGAAACACATTTTTGGAGATGGAGAGCAGGTGAATAGTCGTACAACACCTACTATCTATGAGTCAGGGTCTAGTCGGGAGACAAAAATCACACCTGCTGTTTGAATAGGGAAAATTTAATACAGAGAACTATTAGCTAGTGAAAGGTAGTTAACTACGAAAAGGGGTAATAGAGGACTCTAAGGAAGACAGGTGTAGAAGATGCAGGAAGCAGCTGCCACCTCTAGGGCTGAGGGAGGTTACCCAAAGAAGGAACGAAGAAATTGGATGAGATTCAGACCATGCTGGACAGAGTGTGGCTACAGCCCATTGGGTGGTGGGGAAGTTCACTGGAGCACCAGCAGGCTGGAGTGGAGTGCAGGAGGCCCCCTTCTGGGTGCCAGCAAAACTCCTTGGAGAGAGCACCCTGGGGGAGGGGATCCAGATGCCACCAGCAGTCAGTCACTTTGGAGGAAGAAAAAGGCCCCCTGGAGCCAGGAGGGGGAGTTCTTGTTCCGTATGCCTTGCGGTGTCCCTCTCGCACCCTCTGCTGTCCAGGGCTGGCATTGCACCAGCTGAGACACCTTTACCGGGTCCAGTGTTACAAAGTAGGGCAAAGAAGCTGGGTTTGGAGTTAAGCACCTACTCTGTGCCAGGCCCTGTGTTGTGCATGTCCCTCATGGATTTCATAAGAGCTCACGTACAATTCTTTGAAATAGATTTTAGCATTCCCATTTTGAGAAGGCACTGAAAAGCTAGGAGTAAGCTGACAAGGATAAGCAGCTAGTATACGGGATAGAAATGGTGTTCAAACTGATGTGTGTGTGACTCCAGAGTCTGTGTTTCTCCACCACGCTAACAGTGCCTCCTTCTGTAAAGGATAAAGGACAGTAAGATCCTGTTCTCCTCTCCGTGAACTCACATAAACTTCCGGCATTGCTTCTTGCACTCTCTCCCTAGGGAGGCAGGTGCCCAGTGGATGCTCTGAGGGAGAGATCCCCAAACCAGAGACATGGGGAGACCTGGTAAGAATGGAGGCTCCCGGGCTTACCTCTGCGCTTTCCAATTCAGTAGCCTGGGGGGAGGAGGCTGGACCCTACATCCTACAAATTCTCCAAGGCCTGGTGCACTCCAAGAGAGGAGCATCACCTCCGCTGGACCAGAGGTAGAAAGTGAGGAGCCACCTGGCCTTTGATGGGGGAGGGGGCCTTCAGGCTCACAAGCTCCTTGCAGCCCCAGCACCCCGTGGAGAGGTCACTACTGATAGCTGGTTTCTGAAATGAAAATCAAATAGGGCTCGTGGATCTGCTTCATGGGTGATGAAGTTGTAATGACTGTAACAGAGGTAGAATTGATTCCTATTTGTCAGCTGGATAATTGGAGGCTGGGCTCCGGGACTCCTTGGCCCTTTTGTCTTGCAGCCTCTTTAGGCATCTTTTCTAGATGGGAGGCATTTCCGAGCTACAGCTTGCCAGAGGTAATCCCATCTGGCTCAGGAATAAGGTCCCCCCTTTTGGAGAAAATTCCGTGTGCCAGAAGCTCTGTGCCCTCATCGCCAATCCTTAAACCTTCTCGTGAGACTATTACCACCACTATCCAATGAGGAAGCTGAGGGTCTTGCCCAAGGCCACACAGATATAAGAGGCAGAGCTGAAATTCAGAAGCCCGGGGTGTCACTCCAAAGCCAAAGTAGGGCAAAGAAGCTGGGGTTTGGGGTTCAATACCTCTCCCATGTCCCTTCTGGGAGCCCACGTAGCCTTGTGAGAGGAAGCAGCTCCAGGCTTGGGGTCCTGCCAGGGCAGAGTCAGGCTGGTCCTGAGAGGGGCCAAATGTTTGCTGCCCTGGGAGGGGTGGTTCAGCCCAGCCCAGGAGGCCCCAGAAGCGCCCCAGTGGGGAGGGCGCCAACGTTACAATAGCTGATCAATCCTTCTGAGAAATGGCCACCTCTGAAATCACATCCAGGAAGGGGGAAAATTCAGACATGTCTCTAGTGGCAGCTTGTTTAATCCCACAAAAGGGTGAGAACAACTGAACCCCGCCCCCCCATGCCACACTGCCCAACCAGCGCAAGAAGCAAGGCATCTCCCTATCGGCTGATGTGGGCGTCTGTGGCCCCGCCAGCTCCACACGCTCAGGCTTGTCTGCAGCGGCCACCTCTGCCACACAGGGCGCTTTCTGCAGGAAGCCGTGTGGCCCCGTGTGGAGTGGGACAGACCAGGCCCAGATCCTGCCACCTCTCGGCTGGGTGGCACAATCCTCACCCTCCGGGCCCAGCTGCCTTCCTCTGGAAACAGGCACTTAAAAGTACCACCTCTGGTCCAAACTCGGGGAACGTACGGCATCCAAATGGAGCCTTCGGGTGAACTGTGGACTCGGGGAGACGATGATACGTCAGTGTAGGCTGGCGACCTAACAAGGGTCCCGCTCTGGTGGGAGATGTTCACGGTGGGAGGATGTGCACGTGTGAGACAGGGTATCCGGGAACTCTCTCAACTTCCCCTTTTTCTCTGAACCTAAAACTGCTCAAAACACCAATGTCTATTTAAAAGGGAAAAAGTACTGTCTCTTAAGGCTGAGGGAGAATTAAGTAGGATAGTGACATCGAAGGCCCCGACCCCGTGGGGCCCGCAGTGAGGCCCGTGGTAACTGAGTGAGGGGTTCATCTGAAGCCCCCTGCAGACCCCGGAGGGCCCCGATGGTGGGAGCAGCCTGATGATCACCTCTGTCACTGCCTCGGCTGCCAGGGGAGCCCTCTGGAGGGTGGGGACGGGTGTACTGAGTGAATTGAGAACTGGGCCAAGTAACCTCGTTAACGTCATGAGACAGGCAACAAATGCAGCCCAGGGTTGGGCATAATAACAGGCCCAGGACTAGGATTTGTGAGATCCGTTTGTCCCTCCCTCTCCAGAAAAAAGTGTTCAGAGCCGAATGAAAGAACAGGGAAGGACTTGGCTATCTGGCAAAAAGCACAGTTCTGGCTGGCAACTCCCCTGCTCTAAAATCCTCACTTGCTCCTCAGTGCCTTCGCCTGGGACAGACACCTTCCCTCCAGCTGCTGGATCCAGTAGCCGCTCCGAGTGCCATTCAGGGGGTGGAAAGAGAGCAGAGGGGTACCAGGAGACCCAAGTCTTTTTAAAAAATGTTTTTAATGTTTATTTTTGAGAGAGACAGCACGTGAGTAGGGGAGGGGCAGAGAGAGAGGGAGACACAGAATCCGAAGCAGGTTCCAGGCTCTGAGCCGTCAGCACAGAGCCTGACGTGGGGCTCGAACCCACAAACCGCGAGACCATGACCTGAGCCAAAGTTGGATGCTTTAACCGACTGAGCCACCCAGGAGCCCCAGGAGCCTCAAGTCTTAAACCCAACTCTGGGGTAGCTCTGTGACCTTGGGAACATATCTCTCCCTCTCTGTGCCTCAGTTTCCCCATCTGGAATTCCTTCCTTCCTTCTTTCACTGAATTCACTACCGAGTGCCAACTATGAGCCAGACAATTTGTAAAGTCTTTCCTTGTGACAGTATTTTCTGTACAGTACAGTTCAAATGCTCTGGGAGAAATACCGCGCACACACGGACCCAAAGCATCAACATGAAAATTTTGTTTTGCTAAGGTTCCCAGAGACATACATTTCCTCCCGGGCTGTGCCATAGAATCCACATTTCTGAGCCCACCTTTTGTAAATGGGATGCTTGTTTGGAAAATGGCTGGATAACGTCGAAGATTGCAGGGCTATGACCTTGTGCCCCTATCTGTCTAGGGCGGATGGAGGACAAAAGCAGATGCTTCCTGGCTGCAGCTCTTGATTCCCCTTGAGTCTCTCTCATGGTCGGACCTGTCCTCCCTGCCAGGTGGCCTCCCCCGGCCCAGAGCCCATCAGAGGATTGGGAGGTTCTCTGGGAAGAGCATGTAGAGCCCAAAGAAGCATGAGCTTGGCTCCAAACAGATCATGGTGCCAATCCTAGCTCTGCCATGTCCTGGCTGTGTGACCTTGGGAAGTCACTCAACATCTCTGAACCTTGCTGTCCTCTGTTAGGTGGAAAGACTAAAATCTTTACCTGACAGGGTTGTGGTAAGGATTAAGTAAAAGAACACAAGTGATGTTTCCGGCCACACAAATGGCAATAGCACCTGAGTCGATATGCGATGTTCAGTATCCTGTCCTCAGACGAGATGCTCAGTGGACAGCATGAGGACAGGTGCAGGGGAGAGCTCCACGTCCAATCCCCAGCATCAGCCTTATCCGTTCATCCCCTCTTCGTCTTTGTCATTTCCTTCCCTGGGACAGCCAGGTGGCAGCATGGGGCCGTGGAACGGGAGCCTTCTCTGGCTGTCCCCTCACAGAGTGCGCTCCCAGAGATCCTTGAGAGCTGTCTATTGAGCTCTTACCATGCTGGGTGCAGGGGAGCAATATGGATGTGTGGAGGGCACAGTTGTCTGCCGTGGGCACCAATGGGAGCGTCTGCAGTGGGGCCGAGCCAGGAGCAAACCCAGTTCCCCCCACAGCTGTCGGCAAGTGCCCTCCACACTCGGGGCCCGCTGGGGTTCAGGAGTCGCACCTGCACCTGAGGCTCAAGGAGGGAAGCGAGTAGGAGCCAGGGCCCCGAGTCCCCGAGGGTGCCCTTGCCCACTGAGCCCAGGCTCCCGTTGGTCAAGGCCCCCGCTGCCCCGAGGCCCAGCCTAGGCCCTCCGAGAGGTGCCAAGGACCCCAGGAAAGCAGTGTCCTTTTGTCTCTGCTTCCTCCAACAGGACCTCTTTGGATCCCAGAGGGATCTTTGCCACTGGCAGCCGCAGTGGTTTGTGGGAAAGTTCCTCCAAATCCCCAGCTAATCCTCCTTTGCCTGAACTCCTTTAGCAATTGCATTTGCGCTCCGTGGCCTCTAATCCCTTCATCCCCAGATGTCCCCGGGGAAGGCACATGTGCACATGTGTGTCCTGCTGGGCATGGTGGCCAGTGGGTCTGTGCCAAACCGCGCCTTGGGACCACCAGCCTGTCCCACTCAGAGTGTGCCTTCTGTCCTCCCTCCTGTGGGTCTCATTTGACAGCCTGCGCCTGGTGGTGTGGGGACAGGGCAGCTGACCAGTGGGGCCCCACCCTCCACCCTGAGAGACTGTCCGGGAGATGCTCTTGTTTGAAGTTGGAGCCTCGGGCTCCGCCTCTCTTACTTGGGGCTGAAGATCCTCGAGCTGCCTCGTAGGGATACTTGTGAGCACTTACTAAGGTCTTTTGTTTAATGGGCTTAAGGCAGAGCCTGCGGCTTCACAGGCAGTCAGAACTAGTTAGCTCAGGTTAACCTGGAGTGTCTACCTGCCCACCCCCACCCCCCAATGGCTACCTCTGGAGGCAGGGACCCCTGAGGGACAGCAGCTCATGACAGTGAGAAAACCCTTTGTGTTGGTCGGAAACCGTCTCCAAATCACAGGTTGCCCAGGGAAAACACAGAGGCAGTGTGCAGTGTGCGATCACTTGTGTCGCAGTAAGTGAAAGAATAGCCGTCTGCTCTGGTCATCTCGTAAAATATTCCCGAAACGGTAAGAAAGGGGCTGTGACGCTGGCTTCCTGGAGAGAGTGGGGGGGGGGGTGGATTGATAGGGAAGGGAGGGAGACTTTTTATTGTATGTTACTGAACAGAGACCCATGTGGTTGTATAGCTTATTCAGAACTTCAATTTAAAACTATATACAAGAATGGGGTGCCCGGGTGGCTCAGTCGGTTGAGACGAACCATGAGATCATGACTTGAACCAAAGTCAGATGCTTAACTGACTGAGCCACCCAGGTGCCCCGTAAATTCCATTTTTAAAGATCGCCTAACCCCGCTCAATAAATTAAGCTTCTAGACTTTTAGTCTCAAAAGGCTTCAGGATTGCTGCAAAGAGCATCACTCTTACCCTTATCAAAAATAAAAGCCAAATAATCTACCAAATGACCCCTTTCCTTAAAATGACCCCTTCTTCCCTTCAAGAAGTGAGGTAGAGGGCATACACATCGCTGAAGTCTTAGGGAAAACAAGCACCTCCAAGGAGAGACAAGACCCAGGTGCTCGCTTACCTGTTCCAAATGTTGGACACCATACAAGCTGGAAAGAAGAAGTCAACCAAACTTCTGAACATTGCTAAAGGCCAAGTGTGGGGCCTGCGTGAAGGCACAGGTCCCTCGGGAGGTGCAGGCAGGAAGCAGAGACCCAGCCACCTGTACTCCCTTCACCATGGACCACACCAGGCGCTCACAAGAAGGACAGTGGGCAGGGAGGAGTGGGGAGGCCTGAACAAACGTCTTGGATCCGGTCTGGGGCAAACAGTGCTTCAGGAAAAAGACGAAGCCTGCACAGATCCTACTCCCTGTAGCCCTTAGAAAAAAGAATTAAGGCCACTGGGAAAAGGGCAGCAAATGCTGTCACTCTTAGGGCACAGGTGAGGACCCGATGTGTCCAGGAAAAGGGAGACTAAACCCTGTACCCCTCACAGAGGGGTGGAAACACAGACCAGGAATCTAGGGAGGGGGAGGGACAGGGTGACAGAAGTAGCCTCCGACAAAGACACGGGGACACCGCACCTGCCTAACACTGACACTGAGCTCAGCAGAGAGTGTCCCACCCCCACCTCCACCCCCAGGGTGAGGAGTGCTAACAACCAACAGCAACGTATAACAAAGGGGGATCAAGGGCAGGAAGAGAATATTTCTCTGAGAAACAGGCACGAAGGGAATCCCTAAAGTGGGGGCTTGTGAGGAAGTCAGCTCACCCCTAGTCGATCTGTAGATTTAGTGCAAGGTCAAAAAGACCCCACAGCAAAATGTCGAAAAGAAATCGACAAGCGGATGCTAATTTTCCATGAAAAGGGGAAGGAACGTGAATGGCCACACCCACTCTGAAAAAAGAAAAGCCAAGTTGGAGAACACACATTATCCGGTTTCAAGACTTACTAAACTTACTGTAAAGCTACATACTGGGAAGAGGCGTAAATGTAAAACCGAAAATCATAAACCTTCTAGGAGGAACTTCTAAGAAAACCTTGTGACTTCGCTATCCGGAGACAACCTGTCCATGATGTAGCTACAGACACCCGGAGCCCCCGGTTCCAGTCTCCCACCTCCCTGATTGACTTCCCAGTTGTTATTTTAATTTAAATGCAGAACTGAAGGAGTCATCCTTGCAGGAGGTCACCGCGGTGTCTCTCAAACTTGCCTGGCCATCCGGGATCTTCCTGCAGATTCCTCACCCCGGTGCTCGTGCTCGGCTTGGGGTGGGCCGCAAGCAGGGTACGTCTGCCCAGCAGCCTTCACTGGAGCCAGAGAACAAATTGCTCATCACAACCTGAGGCCTCCCGCCTGCCCCCAGCCTGGTGGGGTGGGGGTGTGGGGGGGGGGCTCTAGAGTCCTTCTCTCCCTCCCGCCCTCACCTCATTCTCTCAGGCGCAGTGAGTGTGCAGTGAAATTCAAAGAAAACAAATGCTCAAAGCCACAATTTCTTCAGTGATTTTTCTATTCCCTCCAGCCTTTCTGTCTGTCTATCACACGAGGTAGTCATGAGTCAACCACAGAGAGTCTCGGAATAGTAATTGTGGAACCGAGAATCTGCATTTCTGCCGCATGTGTGTACGTGTGTGGGTCTGCATGTGTGTGTGTCTGTGTGTGCATGTATGTGTTTGTACAGAAGAAGGGTGTGAGCAGCGGAGGCAGAGGCAGGGAGAGACGAATAGGAATGAGAAGTTTCTTTTCTAGGGAAAGAGCCAGAAATTACATCCGTTCAAAAATACCCTGCCTCTCTCACAGATAAATATAGCCACATGAGTAGATGTGTCCCCAAACGAAACTTTCCCAACAAATCCGGAAAGAGTCACTTGAAGAGACTGCTGGTGCTGGCTCTCCCCTCTTGCTCTCCTGTCCCCCGCGTCCCCATGCTCCCAGGGCACAGTCAGGAAGACGAGCGCAGAGGGACGTCTGTACCCGGCCTCCCCCAGGATTCTGGCCAAGGGGAGAAGCAGGAGGGGTGTGCTCCTTTGTTAAAGGGCTGCTGGCCAGAGGGGCAGGGTTGCCAGAAGTCTCCCCCATGGAAAAGAACTCGAGAGGCTACTTCTCTCTATTATGGGGAAATGGAAGCTCAGAACAGGAAAGAAGCCCCACAGAGGCGAATTTACCAGATGTTGTGGCCAGACCCAAGGTGCCATCAAAATCACTTGGCCACCGGTATAGCAGAAGCACCTGCCAGCCAGACGGAGGGGAGACTCGGGGCCCAAGAACTACATGCCAGGTGAGACTCGGCTCCCCTGCGACCCACACACAACAGACACATCCAGCAGCCCGATGAGGTAGCTATAGCCGCCCCCATCTTTCCGTTGGGGAAACTGAGGACAGGAGCCACTGGGTGATTTCTCCCAGGCCCCGTGGTTGGTCATGCAGAGCTGGGCTCTGCTCCTCTTCGAGCCCAAGGAAAGGCCACCCTGCCCGCTCAGCCAGCTGAGCTCACAGTGGGGCACCGCTGTGTCCAGATCCCTGTGGGAACACAGAGCTGCAAGTCCTCTGGGAGGAGGCTCCTGGGGCCGTTGCACGGTTGTGGACATCACTGGTCTAGCACCTTCTCAGCTCCTGACTCCTCCTGGAGCCCCCTCCAAGGGACTCTGCACCTGTGCCTCCACCTCTGCTGCGGGCCTGACCGCCTCCCTTACCTGGCCAAGCCAGAGCTCCTCCTGGGCTCCAAGCCCTGGTGAAAAGTGTCTCAGCATCTTCCGAACCCTTGGAGACAGGCAGACCCGGGTTCAAACGCCACCTCTGCCACTCCCAGCTCTGTGGCCGTGGGGAGAGCAATGCCTCATGCATCAGTTTTTTGGGGCTACTGAAACAAATACCACACACTTGGTGCCTTAAACAACATGAGTTCTAGCCTCTCACAGTTCTAGAGGAAAGGCGTCAAAGTCCATCTCACTGGGTTAAAATCAAGGTGACTGCAGGGCGGCGCTCCTTCGGGCTGTAGGGGACAATCCCTTTCGGTGTCTTCTCCAGCGTCTCGAGGCGCCTGTGTTCCTCATCTGGTGGCCCAGCATCACTTGGACCTCTGCATTCATCACTGAGCCTCTTCCTCTGACTCTGGCCCTACTGCTGCCCTCTTCTAAGGATGCTTGTGATTCCACGGGTCCGTCTGTATAATCCAGGATAATCTCCCATCCTGAAATCCCCAATCACATATGCAAAGCTCCTTTTCCTAAGTATGGGAAACTATTCACAGGTTTGTGGATTCGGACATGGACATCTTTTCAGGGAGGGAATATTATTCAGCCTTCCACACCTCAGTTTCCTCATGTGTAAAATGGGGTGATAATCTGTACGTCGCAAGTCTGCTGGAGGACGAATCATGTTGTGAAGTGACAGCTGTGTCCCTGGTACAAAGTTGAAAATGAGGTCACGAAAGGGTGGCCTCTGCCCTCCTCCCTGTCTGTGTTGGCTTTCTGTCCCCAGGCCTGTCCCCAGGCCTGGCTCTCAGCGGGGACTTAAAGTATTTCGGTTGAAATAAACTCCTGGTAGTGATGGATGGCTCTGACCTCCCGAGTGCTGGGCAGGGCTGTTTGCAAATGGAAAGGCTTCTGGGCAGCAGTGGGAGGAATTTGGGCAGAAACGTGGAACGGTGTGTTCGCGGACATAAACTCCAAGTGGTTTTTGTTGGGAAAGCTGAACTGCAAACTTCCATCTGCTTCCATGTCAACTGCTATCCCCGGTGGGCTCAGCTGAGACCCATCCCGGCCACGGAGCATCTCTCCCTGGGGGCAGCGTGAGGCTCTCCTCGCAGCCGGAAGTCCGAATGCTGTGTCCCCTCCCTGCTCACTGCCCAGGCCTGGGAGGGTGACAGATCTGGCTGCCAGGGGCTGGAGCATGTGGCCAGTCGAGGAGCACAGATTCTGGAAGTCCCCATCTCCTGGGAAGGAAGTCAGAGACTGGGGGAAGGGGCAAGGTAGGGGGAAGGGCTGTGTCCTTCATTGCAGGGGTGAGGCGGGGGAGGGGCCAGATTCCCAGGACCCCTCCTAGCGTTCCCTCTGGCAGAAGGCTACCACTCAGAACAGTTTAAACCCATTTTAATCCAATACTCTTTACCAGCAAAACATCCTTCAGGGGCGCCTGAGGGGCTCAGTCAAACATCTGAGTCTTGATTTCAGCTCAGGACATGACCTCACGGTTCGTGAGTTTGAGCCCCGCGTCAGGCTCTGTGTGGACTGCACAGGGCCTGCTTGGGATTCTCTCCCCCTCTCTCTCTGCGCCTCCCCTACTCATGCTCTCTCTCTCTCTCAAAAATAAATAAACACTTTTAAAAAAGTCAAAACAGGGGCGCCTGGGTGGCGCAGTCGGTTAAGCGTCCGACTTCAGCCAGGTCACGATCTCGCGCTCCGTGAGTTCGAGCCCCGCGTCGGGCTCTGGGCTGATGGCTCAGAGCCTGGAGCCTGTTTCCCATTCTGTGTCTCCCTCTCTCTCTGCCCCTCCCCCATTCATGCTCTGTCTCTCTCTGTCCCAAAAATAAACGTTGAAAAAAAAATTAAAAAAAAAAAAAGTCAAAACATCTCTCCGCATGCCCTCCAACAAATCCATATTTATTTCTAAATGTATGGTGCACATTACTGTACCAATGTATTATGCACATCAAAACTTTCAGAAATGTAAATAGAGTAAAGTAAAAGGCTATAAATACACACAAATAGGAAATCTACATTTTGATCCTGCGATTGTAGAACAAGTGAATGGGGGACACACACACACACTGCCCCCGGAGGCCACCAGCAGCAGAAACTACACTTGGCATTGGTTGTTCTTTTTCCTTGAATCTTGGTTATTCGTACGTCTGATTCAGCGAGCACATGTCCTGCCAGGCAGGGCTGGTCTCTTGTTTTTCTCCACCTGGCTTCTAGAGTTGCCAAAAGACAGGACAGTTATGCTTTAGACAGTGCAAAGTGCAGAGTCCACAGCTGGTGCATAATAAAGTCATTCAATAAATAGTTTCTGAACACCTACTTTGAGTCCAGCTTTGAGGCAGGCCCAGGGGGTTCAATGTTTATTTATTTTTGACAGAGAGAGACAGGCAGAGCATGAGTCGGGGACGGGGGGGGGGGGGGGGGGGGGCAGAGAGAGAGAGGGAGACACAGAATCTGAAACAGGCTCCAGGCTCTGAGGTGTCAGCACAGAGCCCGACGCGGGGCTCAAACTCACGGACTGCGAGATCACGACCTGAGCCGAAGTCAGACACTCAACTGACTGAGCCACCCAGGCGCCCCCAGGCCCAGGGGGTTCAAAGCACCGGACTTGGTCCCGCCTTCATGGAGGGAGCCCAACAGAGCAGCTGGGGTTTGAACCAGGCTTGAGATGGCTCGGGCATTTGAGGCAGATGAGCAAAGGGAGAGCATCGAGCAGAGGAGGCGTGTGTGAGAAGTGTGAGCCCCCCTGACGTATCTGGGAAGCTGTCACTGGGCAATTATGACTGGAACTCACAAGGTAACAGAAGGGCATGGTGAGAGAGAAGACCAGGAGTTGTTATGCCCAGAATTCGTGATCCCCAAAGTCCACTAGGGAGCCAAGTCCGATGTAAAAGCAAGAGCCTTTATTCGAGCTAGCTCGAGCTCAGTCCCCTACCTGCACTGACGCAGCGGTGAGATACTGGGGAGAGAGAGCGGAGTTTCAAAAGGACAAAGGTTTTATTGGGGCCTCGGGGCAGTTGGTGAGGTAATGGCTATGGCTTCAGCCGATTGGCTGTGGAAGGGTCCGAGTCCTGTTAGGCAGGTGAGCGGAGGTTACTCAAGGGGAGGAGGCGTGGTCAAGGTGAAGGACACAGAACAAGATGGAGTTGGCCGGCATAGGCCTGCCCTTTCAGAGTGGCAGGAGGTAGGCCCAGAAGCTTCCAGGTAGGAAGAGTGTGCGGTCAGTCCTGCTTCTGTGGCTTCCCGCCCGGGGGCCTACTCAAAGTGCCCGTCCTGCCATGCATCTTCACAAGAGGAAAGGGACCAGATGGCTGGTGAGGAGGCATCTGGAACCACATAGGAAAGAAGTTCAGCCTTCCATTCTCACCGGTGCAAAGGCAGGCGTGGCGCCAGGCCAAAGCCAGAGAATCTAGAGGTCCGAGTTTCATCGGGAGGCTAGCCCACAACCCCCACCAAGCCTCCACTAACTGCCCTGTGATGCCACCAGGCCCTTGGGTGTGAACGAGGGGCTCTGTATGGCTCCAGCAGGGGGCTCCCGCAAAGAAGGCCTGCTTCAGGGCCAGCGACCCCCACCCCACCCTCTGGTGGGTCCGTGGCTCCAAACCCTTTCCCTGCTCCCTGAGGTGGGGAGTTTGTGTCCTTTCAGTTTACCTCAGACCCCTGGGCAGTCTCCCAGAGCAGGGAGAGCTCCGAACTGAGCTGGTCATATCTGCTTTGGGCCAAGGAGCCTAAAATGCTTTCATGGGAACAAACCTCACAGGCCAGGGGAGGAAGGTGTGCAGATACTAGACCTCTGGGGTCTAGTATCTAGTTGGGGTTGGGTGCTGTGCATAGAGGAAAGTCCCACAGAGAGGGAGCCAAGGGCCTCAAGCAATCCTCCCTAACGTACCATGTGGCCTTGGGCCCGGAGAACTTGCCTGCCCGACCATCTGCCTTGGGCCCCAGACCTCAGTGGGCTTAGGCCTCACCGTCGGAGGGTGTGGACGGAAGCGGACTTGGGGCATCAGACTGAGCCTCACTTCAGAGGCTGGGAGGAATTGAGAGAAATGTACGCTTTACTCCCAGGTCAGCAAGAACGTGCAGAGTCTGAAGGAACATGGTCCCTGGGGAGAGGGGATGAAGGCCGGCAGTGTTGGCTCCGCCCCCGACACGCTGGGACCCATATTCTGACTTCTCATCTGCTCCACGAGGGGGGTGGGCTGCACGCCCTCTGCAGTTCCTTCCAGCTCTGACATTCTTGACGCTACCTGGGCTTCTCCAAGCCCTGCTCAGCCCTTTTCCATCTTCCAGCCTGAGCCAATAGCCCGCCAAATGGTGGGCCACCCCACAGGTGATCGGCCACCACAGTGGGGTTTCTCGCAAACTGCTCTCACCGGCAGTTTCCTTCCCCAGGGACAGGAGAGGCAGGCTGAGCCCTGTTCCCCTACCTCCTCCCATCACGGGGCCCGGGGAGGAAGCCCCGCCCCCTCCTCCGCTCCTCTGGCCTCCATGGCGTTCTGTGAATGAGTCTGAAAACAAATCATCACAGGGAGAGAAAATAAGCCACTTGTCCCAAAATAGCTCTCTGAAGCTCTGCCGGCTGCCTAGTCCCATGCCTTTGCAGCAGCGATGTTCTGTTATTTTGAAAGAGCCGAGAAGGCCACCTGATGGGTCTTTCTGGAGTCTCTCTCCTGGGGAATGAGCCTGTAGTGTGTGCCTGAGCATGGGCTAGGGCAGGAGTGAGTGTGCTGGTCTTGGGGCAATGGATCAGATGCCGCAGACCTACGACGAACCCCACAGGCTTCCTCCTGCAGCTTTCCCCGGTGGAGGGACACATCAAAGGTGGGTCTCCAGGCCAGAGGCACTTGGATCATAATTCAGTGAAAATGTGGACAAATGTCCCTCCGCACTGGCCACCAGGACTTAGAGCACAGAGTTAAGCACGAAGGGCTCCGTGGACCCAGAAGAAAATGCCAACCACCGGAATCATGGGTATGAGTTTGAATAGCTCACCTGTCCTGTGCTGATAGGTTTACATTAGGGCCTGTGGGCACAATTCAAGGAGTCCACGGAAGGTTTTTACATCTCTATTTTTCACTACCTTGGCCAAACTTTAGCTTTTCTAAAAGCACTAGCTTTTGCATAGTGCTATGATGAATGTATGCAAGGGACCTCAGACAAATTTAGCAGCGTCTGTGATTTGTCACCAGTAGAATCCACAGATACAGCGCACTTGTTGCAGAAGTCTTAAATTATTGTTTAAGCTCATCACGACTTCAGAATTACGGTGCCTGTCAGGCCTGTCACTGATCTTGTTGATGTGTTCACAAAAGAGCACAGGCGATACGGGATCACAAATCTGAGGTTTTTAAAAATATTTTGATAACCGCATTTCCATGCGATTGATTGGAGGCCTTTTGTAATCGGATGTATTCTCCTTTAATGCATTTAAAAATTTTGCTCTGATGAGGGCTTCATAAACTTCACCAGATTGCTGTAAGAAAGAAGTTCCTTCACTTTCCCTGGATAACCTGGCATAATCCTCCCACCCAACCAGCCAGTGTGGGGGGTGCAGGGCTAGTAGGGTCCACATGGAGCTGCAAACATTTGGGGGCGCACAGAACCCTCTGTTCCAACAAAAATGTATCAGGAAGCCCAGTCCAGCACAGCGTGTGAAGGTGGAGCTCCCTGCTCTGGTTGGATTGGGGGCGGGGGCGGGTGGGGGGAGTTTCTTGAGCTGCCTTATCCCTCGATCCACCCCTCCCCACCCAACCCTCCCTTTCCTTTCCCCCTTCCCAGAAGGTCCGTGGACTTCCTAGGTTTCAACAGAGCACATCTGCAAATCATCAACCTAATGCAACCCTCTCTAAGGGTCGTCTTGCTGGTGGCATACCTCCCATACTGCCCTGCGCAAGGGAGGTCCCCAGGAAAGGCGAAGTCAGAGGATGTCATTTATAAATGCAAGGTGAGGCCTCTGGGTGTTCGTGGGAAAAAAAAAAAAAAGGCAGGAGAGATTGGGGATCCTAGCCCAGGGCGATCTGGGTTCCAATACTTACCAGCTGTGTGGCTGTGGTTTTCATCTAGTAATCAGTAATAATAGCTCCCACTTTAAAAGGTTGCTTGGGGAATGAAAGGAAACAATGCACGCAAAGAGCTAAACTGGCTCCATAAATTCCCACTGCTACCCTTTCCCTGGGGAAGGCTTGTACCTGCCGCAGGCCCCTCCAGCCAGGGACACAGCCTCCCTCCCATCCTCTGCCTTGGAGGCAGCTTCAGCTCGGAATTTTCACCATTCAGAACTGAAACCCTCAGTTCTTCCCCTCTTTGCGAACATGTCACTTGGCCTCTCAGGGTGTTTTAGCAGCTGCTGAGCTCACCCAGAAGGCACACACTGTAACCATTATTTCATCATCTAATAATTAGCCTGACATGTAGAATGGGCCCCGAGGGCTCTGGGATGACAGTGCTGTTTTCAAATGCAAAGATACTGTAATTTTGCACCTCTGCCAGGCAAGATGCAAGCAGAAGGGAAAAGTGACCCAAGGCTTTGGCGCCCTCAGCAGCGCTCAGCCCGTTACGCAGAGGCTACACAGAGGCAGGTTATTGGGGAGACAATGAAGCATCGTCTCCAGGACCCCTCACTTGCACAGTCCCCTGTTTGCTGTGAAATTTGCGATAGTGTATGTGTGCACGTTTTTTCCTAAAGACCCTCTTCGAAATGTACAAATTTCAGGCTCCACAATACCTAACCCACCCCAAAGTTGTCCCCTGGTTCTGCGCAGCCTGGAAGTGGACCCCCTCCTGCTGCCATTCAGGACTGGCAAGCCGACTTGGGGGTGCAAGTTACAGAGCGATTGCACTTTGGGCTAAGGGATTTGATGATTCGCTGGGGCAGAAGGGGGCGCCATCCTCAGGGCAGTAGTTCCCTGTACTGTCACCTGCTGGCCAGGAGACTTGGTGCAGCCGCATCAGCTCTAAGCCTGGGAGTCCCTCCCCCGTAGAATGCACTTGAGAAGCCTGACCTGCCCACAGTGCAAGACTGCTAGAAAGAGTAAAATTTGTTATCTGTCAGTGGGCTGAGGTGGAAATGTCGGTGATGATTGTGAAAACACACAAAACATTGATTTAAGGATGAAAAGGCCGGAGGTAAATCCCCCTGGCAAGTCATGGAACAAGGTATATAACCTGTGTGTGCCTCTCTCGACTAAAAAATAAAATAGGGAAATGCACCGTTATTAGCAGGAGCCCAGGGGCTGGGAGGGGAAAGCAGTCATCTCTACCTTCTGCAGCCTCAGATCTCTTAGAGTAGTGCCTGGAACAGATGACCAGGGAAGAGCATGTGGGTTCAGGCAGGACACAGGGGAGAGGTGAGGAGTGAAGGAGTAGCTCCCGCAGCAACAAGGCTGGGCTCTGTCATTACTTCTGTCCGTGGCCCAACATGCCATCTGGGCTCAGAACCCACAGCCCTTTGACACCTTCTCTTCTTTTTTTCCCCACATCCAATCAATTGGGGTATTTTAAGTTTACTTATTTACTCTGAGTGAGAAAGAGAGAGTGAGCTGGGGAGGGGCAGAGAGAGAGAGAGAGAGACAGAAAGAACCCCAAGCAGGCTCCACACTACTAGTGTGGAGCCTGATGTGGGGCACAAATGCACGAACCGCAAGATCATAACCTGAGCCGAAATCTAGAATCGGACGCTTAACTAACCGAGCCACCCAGGCACCCCATGCAATCGGTTATTAAGTCTAAATTCCTACCCTCAATATGTGCTGTTTGGTTCCCTCCTCTCTATTTCTACAGGCCACCATTCATTTCTTATCTGGATGAGAGCCACAGGCATCTAATGCATGTCTCCTCAGCCCTTGAGGTGCCAGACCAGGCTGGGGGGTGGGGGTGGGGGCAGCGGGCCAGAGCCTCTAGACTGGCACTTTACAGCCTTGGGAAACCTCATTTGTTAATCTCCATGTGCAGTTCAAATGTCATCATTTTCTTAATGTTGCCTCTATGGGGGAAACTGGGGGCAGCATTCACCTCTCAAGCGCCCCCTTCTGCCTAACCAGCCCCACGTTAGGTACTCTGGTCAAATTCATCTCCATGGGGCCCAGCTTTGATAGTGCAGCTTGCCTGCGGCCTGGCCGTCAAGATTCCAAACCGTATGAAAGTTACTGAAAGCTACCAGGGCCAGCAAGAAGACCCAAGCCCAGCTTGAGGAGATGGGTGGAGAAAAGCAGGCAGGGAGGACATCCGGTAAAGGTCACTCCTGCTCCTTCAGCTGGAATGGTGGTTCTCAAACTCCACAGTGACAGGTACGACCTGCTGCCCTTGTGAAAAATTCAGATTCCAAGGCCTCCTCCTGCCCCACTGAAATTTTCATTCAATATATTTGCAACTAGCCCCAGCAGACTGCATTTCCAGGAAGCACACTGATTGTGGACACGGGTGCCGCACAGACCTTACTTCGAGAGGCAGTACCCGAAATGGTCTCAGCTAACCAGCAGGCTTCATTCTGTCAGCTCGTTCAGAAGATAAAACAATGGCACATGGGCAGGAATTTGTACGAAAAAGCTGGGTTTCAGCCTAAAACCTCAAATCAAACGTATCGCTTTGAAAAAATATATATAAGAATGAGACCTTTAAAATAGGGAAAGCAGTTGAAAGGAAGACAACCCAAAGTTACTCATCCCTGAGAACATTCTCCCAGAAAGGCAAACTGCATGGAAAATATTAAATGTCATCCTAAAGAAAAAAAGAAAGTCTTGAAATTCTGGAAAGAAGTTATTTACAATCTATAACGAAGGCAGCCCATTGGGCAGACAAACACAGCAAACTTCTCTCTCAAACGTGCCAAGATGGAAGTTATACAGAAGACGAAGAGCACATATGTGACTGAATACTGGCAGGGGTGGGGGAGACAGGCATGCTTTCCCTTAGGTTTCCAGAGTTGCCAGAACTTTCTTCATGGCATTATGATCTTCAGTGTGGGCGAGGCCTCAGTAACAGTTCCCGCCAGCTCAGGGACCTGTCCCCTTACTCAGCTGGATGGTTCCACAGGCTGTCACGACTTCTTCTAATTCCCAGAGGGAAGAATGGCAGGAACCCATCGCACAAGTGGCACTCAATGTTTGAGATCCAGACTGACTTGAAAACATGGGTTGCCTCTTCGCCGTGACTCGGGAGGGATGTTTGGATTTTCCATCCCTGCCTCCCCCTCTGCCTCCTTGGCACACCGCAAAAACCATTTCCTGATGGTTCAAGACTCTGCCCGGAGCACGGAATCGAAGGCTCGGGAGCTATTCTGGGCTGCTAACAGGCTGTGGTAAAATAGAGACCCGGGAGTGACTGCAGGTTCCTTCAACCAGGTCAGAAGGGGCGGTCCTTCCTCTTCGGCTGAGGAAGACCAGGAGGTGGTCCTGGAATGGACAGCCCTGCCGGACTTCGTAGACCTGGTTTGGGCTGGTTCGACCGCAGTGGGGTGGGTACCCGCTGGCACTTTCCCCGGAGGAAGCATGGCGTTTCTTGGCGTGTATCTCCCTGAGATCTCAGCGAACTGGCTCGAGGGTAATGATTCAGGAGGAGGCTGAGAACCAGCTTGAGGAAGCGTTTAGTGAAGAAGCCTGTTTTCAGCTCTTGTGCGAAGCACTATTTTTAACTGGGACAAAATATCTGTCAAGGAAAGAAACATAAAAGTCTCAATTAGATCCTTTTCGAGGTGCACGGAACACTCATCTTGGCCAAATGCAGAATGGCCAAGTATTAAACACTGAGCTGGAGCCAAATGTCGCCAGTGTAAATACCCCGTGGGATACGATAATAAATATACAGCTTTTTAAAAATGTGTAACTATTGCTGTGCTTTTGTTGGGAACATGTTTAGCCTTCAGATTTCTAGCTTGACTTTGTAGCGCGGGAGCAACGGCACGGCAGTGCTGTCTGCAGCCACGTGACGCTGACCTTCACACCGTGATACACATTTACAACCCTCACCGGACACTCTCGCTTCGCTTCAGAGGTCTCTCTGCCAGCACGGGCTCCTCCTGGTGGCCACGTCGGCCAGCCAGCCAAGCTGATCTTTTCCTTGAACTCTAACTGGCTGAAGACAATTCCTGTCCCAACTCCCGGATGTAAAAAAGTCTCAGCCAGGACTTCTTGAAAGATTCAAGGCACATCTGAAATGACATATCTAAAAATTAAATGTAGCACTTATGGGTTAACTTATTATCACCAGTGCTCGTTATACCAAAGAATTCTAGCAAGATCAGCATTGTAAGCTAATCGAATCTATTATTCTTCCTTGTGCGGTTAATGTAATTGTATAAACAGCTCTCCAGGTGGCCACGATCAGATCCACCATCCACGTGGGGGCTCAGGGAGGAACAGAGGGGGAAGCCTCGGGTGTCAGTCCTGCGTGGGCTTGGAGCACAGAGCCCAGCCTCTGGCACGCTGCCTGCCACTGAGCGGGCCTTAGGCATATATTTTCTGGATGGCTGACTGGCTAAGTGAACAAATAAATTAAGGAATGAAAAGAGATACAAGCCAGAGCCGAGCAGAGAGGCATCCGCACCTGAAGCTGTGCATGCACCAGGTAAGGTAAGTAGAGAGGGGCGGATCTAGAGCAGGCAGGAGGACAAAGTCAATCCTATTGGGAAGCCATGATGCATACAGAGGAGACGGGACAGGAGGGAGGCTATGACAGGGCAGGGTAGCCACGGGTGGGGGGTGAGTGTCCTGGCAGGCAGGTCAATAGGTGTCCCGAGAGCAGGAGACACGTAAAGGTCATACAGAAGACACGGGGTCTCAGGAGCAGGACTGCAGACCCCAGCCAGGGTGAGTTGTAGAAGAGACAGAACTTGGGTGGGCTGTGAAGGCCCAGAGCACGCAGATGGCAACTAGAACAAGAGCTGGAGGCGGGGCTTGGCCCCGGGAAAACAGCCTGCTAGTAGACCTGAGTTCCAGGCCAGCGAAGGAGCCTGGCCAGGCTGCCTCCAGGGCAAATCCCCCCAAGCCGCTGAACTTTCAACTCTCCCCAGTTTAGGAAAGAATCTACGCAGGGACCCAGCAGGGCTGGGCCTACATGCGGCTGACAAAGTGGTCCCAGGGAAGGAGGAGTCTGGGAGGCTCCAAGATCATGGGGTCAAACAAGCTACAGCTGTCTGCAGAGAAGGTAAGCCTAAGCTTGACACGTTCTTTTAAGCTTTCGTTTGAATGGACCCAGCTGTCCCGGGCCCTGAACACTGTAACTGATGATCAGCTGCCCAACAATGATTTGGTGAGACCTGCAGTGGCCAGCATTGCGCTTCTGTTAGTGACTGGGGGCAGGAAACAGTCATTGAACGGATGAGTTTATTCTAAGTTTGCATACCGTGCCGCTATACACAAAGAAAGCAAGGTTGTAAGAGGGCTACAGCCAGAAAGCGCTGCCGACGAGCGTGGTCAGGGAGGGCTTTCTGGAGGAGGTGCGTTGTGCCTTGGGCCTGTAGGACGTAGGTCCGTGGAATAGAGAGAGGGGAACATTTTAGCCCGGATAACCAAGGGAAGGAAAAGAGAATTCCTCATTGCCTGGAGTACTCGCTGAATTCCATCTCGCAGGTGAGAACCCTGAGGCCCAACACGGTCACGGCCAGTTAGCAGTGGAGTCCAGTGAGCAAGGGCACGCCAGTCCCGGAGGCCCCACGGTCTTTCCTCACTCGGAAGAGCTGCGTTACTTTCTCCTGCTGCGTGCAGAGTTTGCTTTGGCTTTATGGGGAAGCTTTGGGCTAGTTTGGTTTGTTTGGGCTTTTTCTTTTCCTTTGTTTTGTTTTTTAATGTTTATTTGAGAGAGAGAGTGAGAGTGGGGAGGGGCACAGAGAGAGGGAGATACAGAATCTGCAGCAAGTTCCAGGCTCCAAGCTGTCAGCACGGAGCCTGACGTGGGGCTTGAACCCACAAACGGTGAGATCATGACCTGAGCTGAAGTCGGATGCTTAACTGACTGAGCCACCCAAGTGCCCCTGTTTTGTTTTGTGAAAGTTACCAAAGGAAGGAAATGGCATTTTTTTCCTCCAGTGGTAGGACCAGTTTTGCACATACACAGGCAAGAAGGCCCCTCTCTGTGCCGTGCCCAGCACGAGACCCACTCTTGTCTCCTGTGGCTGTGCCCATCCCCACAGGCCACACCTGCTGTACTGATTTCTGCAGTTACAGCAAGTCACCGCAACCTCAGGGGCTTAAACTGACCCAGATTTGCTATCTTAGAGTTCGTGGGTCAGAAGTCTCACCGGGTATCGGCAGGGCTGTGTTCCTTTCTGGAGGCTCGAAGGAACGATCTGTCTTCCTGCCTTCTCCAGCTTCTAGAGGCTTCTCTAGAGGCCACCGATATCCCTTGACTTGTTGTCTCTTCCACCTCCAAAGCCGTCAGAGGCCAGTCGAGGGTTTCTCACATGGCACCACTCTGCCCTTCTCTCCCGCTTCTGAGGACCCTGGGACTGCATGGGGCTCACGCAGATAATCTGCCACAAACCTCCGTGTCATAAAGTCAACTCCTCAGCCTCAACTCTGCCTACAATGTTGATGTAACATGACATGTTCTCAGGTTTCTGGGATTAGGACGTGGGCGTCTTCGGCGGGCTACTACTCTGCCTGCCACGTTGCCACGGCCAGAGGATTGAATATACTCTGTGTAACAATCTGCTGGCCTGGTTTACAATTTTAAGTATCAGAGATCTGGTATGTAGGCTTCCGTCTGTGTCCTGGCCCCAAAGGCTAGGGCAGCTTGGGTGCGGACAGGGGCCGTTGGAGGGGAAATGCACTGTGGCCGCCCTCAGCATGGTGGGGGAGTACCAAGGACTCGCCTTTGGCCGGCAGCTGCCCCCCTGCACACAGCGTCCAAGGCTCCCCAAGACTGTCGGCCTCCAGCAAAAGTGTCACCATCATCTCACCTGTGACTCCTGACACTGCTCCTCTTACAACACTGTTCCTCCCCATGGAGCTCAGTTCCCGGTTCTTTTTGCCTTTTACTTTTGCATAAGAAGGGTAGAAGCCAGGGATCATCCCAACTCCAATAGTACAGACACATCAAAGGACGCCAAGCCCCTAGGGAAACCAGAGCGCGGCTTACATCATCCTGCAGCACACCAGCACATCGCTAAGCAACTGTGGGATCAACACCTGTTTCCATGGAGATGTCACTTCCTCGCCATCCTCCGGGCAGAGCAGAGAAGTGCGTCCAGGAGGAATGAGCACGCTGAGCTGTGCCAGAGAATGACAAAATCTGGTAGCAAAAACTATTGTCAAGGTGGAATGTTGACAAGAGAGAGCTCTAGAATGAGGATGGGAAGGAGGATGGGCACCGGACAGGTCTGCAGGGAATGACTGGCCAGAATTAACCCCGGGGTGCACATCCCCTGGCCCCGCCCCTCTCCACATGGGGAGCCACCGAGAGAGGCCTCAGACTCCTGTCCCATCCTGCACAACAAATTGTTCGCAGGCTGAGCTGAGGCCAGAGCCCAACGCTTGTGCCTCCCTGCCCAGGGCCCATCCCACGTGAAGGAAGGCAGTAATACTCTTTCTCCTGCTGGTTCAGGCAAGCAGAGATGGCTCTTGCCTTTTGGTTCCATGTCTTGGCCCAGCCTGCCCAGCACAGCACTTTCCCGGGACCTGGCTCCCACTCCCCTACGACAAACAATGTTGCTGCAAGGGGCGCGCTTCCAAAATGACCCTAGCGGAGGGGAGTGGAAGGGAATTCACGTTCACCGAGCACCTGCTATGTGCAGGCGTTTGCACCAGGTGCTTTTTATGAGCAATCTCAGCCAATCCTCAAACTCCACCTATTAGAGTGGAGTTAGAGCCTATTTTGCAGGCAAGAAACTGCCACTCGGAGTGAGATGGCTTATTCAACGGGATGATAAGAGATAATCGCAAACTTTCAGATTTCGCTTACTCTATGCCAGGCATTGTTTTAAGTTCCTTACAAATATTAATTCATTTTGTCCTCACACGAAATCTGTAGTGGATGGAGGCGGATTATTATCTATCCATTAATGTAAGGGGCAGAGCCAGGCTCTGAAGCCTGGACTGCCCTTTCCACTGTGTGATGATGACCCCACTATCAACACTAAAGATAACAGCTCAGGAAGTGCGAGGTCAGACGCACGGGAATGAGCTGACACTATATTGGATGGTGAAACAGGATGCCAAGTGGGATTTCTCCTCACATCCCAGAACTGCAGCCGAAGACCGAAGCTGAGGGTGGAAAGCATTAAGGGCCCCATGGTCTCAGTTCAGAAATCCACCTGCAGGGGCACCAACCCCTCCCTCAGACTCAGGAAGAGAACTGTCTCCCGCCAAACACCAAGTGCTCTGCCCACTCAACCAGGTGGTGCCAGAATGTGCAAGAAGAGGCCTGGAGGAGGACAGGGGGGCCAGGGCCTCCACAGGCTGGTGGAACTCACAGTGAGAGGCTCCTCCCCTGCAACCTGGCGAGAGGATTGTCAGAGACCCCCTGGTTACTTGAGTGTCTGCGTCAATGAGAGGAGATTGGCCTGTTCCGAGGCTGGACTGATGTTCACTGAGCTGTAGACCTGATGCCATTCCTGAGTCTGCTGCTGGGGCCATATGACAAGGGGAGTCTTGGGGAATGTTCTGGGAACACTTGTCTGATGTAGGCCCTCCCTTACTATGGGAAAGAGGAGGGTGCATGGCAGTTTCCTCTCACCCCCTATACTAGTGCCTACCTCTGGTCTAGAGATTTCCAAAGGCAGAAGCCTGGTAATTCTCAGAGTTTCCACATTCTACTTTGTAATTTTTCCTTCCTGCCTTCCCTAATCCCCATCCTCAAGAACACATTTATTCTGTGTTATTATCACTATAGATTAGTTTGTGCTTTCCAGAACTTTTTGTAAATGTAGTCCTAGATCATGTACTCTATATTGTGTAGCTTCTTTCATTCCATGTAATTATCATGAGATTTACTCCTGTCCATTCCTTTTCATTGCTTAGTAGTATTCCATTGTGTGGAATTTGTTTATCCATTCACCTATTGATGGACATTCATTACAAACAAACTGCTGTACATATTTTTGTACAAGTCTTTGTTGGGGATGTATGTTGTAATTTCTCTGGGAAAGCACCTCAACATGGAAGGGTTGAATCACATAGAAACTGTAGGTTTAACATCTTAAACTATCAAACTGATTTACAGAGGCACCTGTGTGGCTCAGTTGGTTGAGCATCTGACTTTGGCTTGGGTCATGATCTCACAGTTTGTGAGTTAGAGCCCCATATTGGGCTTGCTGCCATTAGCATGAAGCCCACTTCAGATCTTCTGCCCCCCACTCTCTACCCCACCCCCTGCTTGCACTCTCTCTCAAAAATAGATAAACATTTAAAAAAACTGATCTCCGAGTGGTTGTACTATCTTATATTTTTACTACTAGTGTTCCAGTTTCTCTGTATTTTCACCAAAACTTGGTATGGTCAGTCTTTTACAGTTTAGCCATTTCAATAGACATGCAGTAGTTTCTCCATGTAGTGGTTTTAATTTGTATTTTAATGTAGTTGTTTTAATTTGCATTTACCCAGCACCTTATGATGCTGAACACTTTCTGGTGTGTTTAATGGTCATCCATGTGTCTTCTTTGTTGAAGTGCCCAAGTCTCTTGCCCATTTTTAATTAGGTTCTTTGTTTTCTTATCACTGGTTTTGAGAGTTCTTTTCATATTCTGTATACAAGTCCCTTATTAGATTTATGCTTTGCAAATATTTTCTCCCAGTCTTTGGGTTGCCTCTTGAGTCTCTGACAGTATTTGATTTTGATGAGGTCAAATGTATCGATTCTTTTGTTCATGGGCTGTGCTTTTAGTGTCATAGTCTAAAAAATCTTTACCGAACACAAATTTACAAAGATTCTCTTCTCTTTTCCTCTAGAAATATTGCAGGTTCAGGTTTTACATTTAGTTCTGTGACCTATTTTGAGATAATTTTTGGGTATGGTATGGATTGTAGTTTGTTTTCTGCATAAGTATGTCTGATTATTCCAACACCATTGAAAAGTAGAGTCTTTAATCCATATTTAATTTTGCTAAGTCTTGAAGTACTCACATGTTCTTTTCCATGACCCTCCACTGGTTGCTCTCAGAAAGATTGGGGGAAGGCAAAAACCTTATATTGGTAGCAATAAGCATGAAACCCAGGTAATTTGCCTTAGAGGAGGGGCACAAAGTCCCATTCCTATCCAGGACTCTTTTACAAGCAAAGAGCCTTAAGCCACTGGAAGGGCAGGAAACTAAATACCTAGGCAAAACTCCACTACCTCTGGAAGAAAATAGAAACAAACCCATTTGACACTGGAGGCCTTTCTGTTCCCTGTCTACTGCTGGTGAGTGCCAAGAGACCACTGAGTTCCAGGACCCTGCATTGATACAAAGCAGAGGTCTACCATCACCGCGGTTGGGGTAAGGGGTAAGGCAGGAAGCCCCCCCCTTCCCAAGATGTCCCACAAGTACAGGAAGGGTTTGGTTTCCACAAATGTGACAGGCAGGAAAAGTGAAAGCCAAATGCACACAGCCTGCCTAGGACAAAGGCACGATCAGAAACCTGAGAACCCCGTCTGCTCCAACGTGAGCCTCACACCCAGTACTGAGCTGTAACAATCTATAGCTGGGGAAGAATACAGAGAGGCTCCCTCTATGATTCAGGCCACACAGGACCTGAACTATTGGCTGGTAGGAACACTGAGAAAAAGTTTACAGCATGCAGATCTCACACTAAATGCAAGATACCACCACTTCACCACTGGAGGGATGTGAAGTCTGTGTTGCAATGAGGTGAAGTATAATGATTATTAAACTAAAACTCAGTGCAGCTGATGATTCTATTTGGTTCAACCCCACACACTAATAGCCTGACAGAAAAAAGAGGGATTCCCCACTTCCTGTCATAAATTCTATTTACCTAAGTCCTTACTGTTATTCTAGATACAATATTTGAATACATTTACAAATTATAAACACAAAAACACAATTATAAGACATAAACAAAAAACAGGAAAAAAATACCAGCATATTATCAAGAGATAAAACAATTCACAGAATCAGACTCCAAGATTTCACAAATGTTGGAACGAGCAGAGGCTTTAAAGTAATTATGATTATTTGTGGAAAAGGATCTGGTAAAAAAAAAAAAGGTGGAAAACATAAGTGAACAAATTGAGAATTTCAGAAGAAACATATGAAGTATGAAGAGAGTTAAATATAAATATTAAAATTAAAAAAGACAAAGCATTCCTCTGATAGCTTATAAGCACACTATACACCCCAGAGGAAAGAAGCTGTGAACTTAAAGTAGTTCTATCAATAGATATTATTCAAACTGAAACACAAATTGGCAAAATAATGGGAACATCCAGAAATGTTCCAACATCCAGAAAGCATCCAACAGTTGTGGGCAATGTCCGTATCAATGATCCAAAACTGAAAGATCAATGATCCACAAAGAGAGAAAATGGGGCAGAAGAAGTATTTGAATGTATATAATATCCAAGAATTTTCCAAAATTAATTAAAAGCAACAAACTATAGTTTATGGTTCCATGAAATTCAGAGAACTCCCCCCCCACAATAAAGATAAATTTAAAAACAAAACAAAATGAACAACAACAGTGACAAAAACTCAAAGGGCTGAAACTCAAAGAGAAAATATTGATGGCAAACAAAGCAGGAAATACGATATGTACGGGAGGAAAAGGTTTGAATCACAGCAGACTTTTCTTCACAAATTCTGCAAAACCAGAAGTTAGTATAACATCTTCAAGGTACTTGGTGGGGAAAAGAAACTGTTGACTCATAGTTTTATACCAGTGAAAATATCTTTTGAAAACAAAGGCAAAATAGAGACTCTTTGAGACAAGCAAATCTGAGCGAATTCATTACCAGCAGATCTACACTATAAAAGACGTTAAAGGAAGTTTTGCAGATAGAAAGAATATGATATCAAATGGAAATTGATATCTGAATAAATAAGTGGGGCACCTGGGTGGCTCAGTTGGTTAAACGTCCAACTCTCAGTTTCAGCTCAGGTCATGATCTTACAGTTCATGAGTTCAAGCCCCAAAATGAGCTCTGTGCTAACAGCATCGAGCCTGCTTAGGATTCTTTCTCTCTCTCTCTCTCTCTCTCTCTCTCTGCCCCTCCCCCCCCCACTTTCTATCTCTCTCAAGAAATAAATGAATAAACTAAAAGAAAAAAAGTAAGTGAAGATAGCTGGAAATGATAAGGACAAGGGTAAATGTAAAAGACTTTTGTTCTTATTTTCAGTTTCTTTTGCAACAAGTAAAATGTCTGACCACAATAGCACAAGGATGGGAAGGGGGAATGAAAGTATCCTATGACCCTCTTACACCATATATGTGTAATGGCATATGTGAAAGCTATTTATGATAAACCCTAGAGCAACCACTATTTCAGAAAATTGGAGATTGGAGTCAAAAGTCAAAATTCAGGGTTGTCTGAGTGGCTCAGTGAAGCGTCCGACTTCGGCTCAGGTCATATCTTGTGGTTTGTGAGTTTGAGCCCCGCGTCGGGCTCTGTGCTGACAGCTCAGGGCCTAGAGCCTGCTTCTGATTCTGTGTCTCCCTCTCTCTCTCTACCCCTCCTTCTGCTTACACTCTATCTTTCTCTCAAAAACAAATAAACATTAAAAAACCAAAATCGAACTAACATATACCCTGACCATATACTGTTGGTACAATTATTTTAAGTAAGAGGGACAGGCTAAAAAGACTGGAAGTAAAGTTAGTTTGCTAATTGCCTCATCTGTAACCTGTGATCGTGAAAATCTAACAAACATAGCACTAAACGTATGTGCATATTTAACATGGCAAAGATAAATACAAAACGATATATTTAAAACTCCTACAACTCATTAGCAAAATAATAATAATCCAATTTAAAAATGAACTAAGAACCTGAGTAGACATCTTTCCAAAGAAGATATACAAGTGGCCAGTAGGTACCTGAGCAGATGCTCAACACCAGCCATCAGGGAAGCACAAATTAAAACCACCATGAGATATCACCTCACACGTCCTAGAATGGCCATCATCCAAATGACAAGAGAAGACAAATGCTGGGGAGGATGTGAAGAAAGAGAACCCTTGCGCACTCTTGGTGGGACTGTCAACTGGTGCAGCCACTACGGAAGTCTGGAGATTTCTTAAAAAATTAAAAATAGAACTATCATATGATCTAGCAACTCCACCCCGGGGGATATACCCAAAGGAAACAAAAACACTAACTTGAAAAGATATCTGTACCCCATATTGATAGCAGCATTGTTTATAATAGCCAAGACGTGGGAGCCACCTAAGTGTCCGTTGATGGATGAATGGATAAGAAGTTGTGGTGTAAAAAAAAAAAAAAAAGTTGTGGTGTATATACAATGGAGTATTATTCAGACATTAAAAAACAAAGACATCCTGTCATTTGTGACAACATGGATGGACCTTGAAGGCATTATGCTAAGTGAGATAAGACAGACAGAAAAAAGATAAATGCTATATGATAATTATTATATATGGAATCTAACTTAAAAAAAAACCAGGGGTGCCTGGCTGACTCAGTCAGTTAAGCATCCAACTCTTGATTTCAGCCTAGGTCATGATCTCATGGTTTGTGGTATCCAGTCCCACGTGGGACTCTGCACTGGGCGTGGAGCCTGCTTGAGACTCTCTCTCTCTCTCTCTCTCTCTCTCTCTCTCTCTCTCTCTCTCTCTGTCTCTCTCTCCCTTTCTCTTAAAAATAAGTAAAAAGAAAAGAAAAGAATATTTTTAGATAGGCTCCCAAAACAAAACCCAATTCTGTGCTACCTGCAGAAGACAAACCTATAACAAAGTGGTTCGGGAAGGCTGAAAATAAAAGAATAGGTAATGTTATGCCAGGCAAATTGCCAATGCGAAGAAATCAAGAGTCATAAAGCTAAAATAAGGAAAGGAAGAATCCAGGTCAAAGAAATCATCAAACAAGTCAAAGACAGTTTGTAACGCCAAAGGTTATAATTCAACAACTCAGAATAATTATGAATAAATATGCCAGTCCACATACTAAAAAATTTCGTACAGCAGAAATTACAGGAAATAGGAAAAATTGACAACAACACAGGAGGATATTTTTGTCTCGGTCCTGGGCAGATCAAGAGAACAAATGAAAAGAAATAGATCCAGTTATGGTCAGCCTTAGTTAAATAATAGGGCAGACTCTGTACCTGATAATAGAGAACGCAACTTCTTTTCAATGCCCAAGGAAGTTATGAACATTCGTGAAAACCTATATAAAGCCACAAACATCACTACATAGTATAGGTGATATTCTCTAATCCCAGGGTAATAAAACTAAGAATTTATAGCAATATCAGAAAACAATTCCTTTCACCTAGAAATTTATAAACTGCTTTTAAAACTGCTCTGGAGTTAAAGGTGAAAATACAAACAGAACTTCTAAAACCCAGTGGAAAAGCACACACATTAAATCTACTGGAGTCACAAATAGAGCAGATCTCAGGGGGAAATTAATAATGCTTGATAGATAAATCAGTTACAAATAATTAAAACAGGTGAATTAAGAGCCAACTCAGAAAGAGAGAAAAAGAACAAAAAACAAAGCAAAAGGAAAGAAAATATAAAAACAGAAAGTAATTAATTTGATGACAGAGGAACCTAGAACCCATGCATGAATCCAAAAGCTGTTTTTTTGGAAAAAAAAAAAAAGCAAATGAAATACATATTAGCTAACCTAATTGAAAAATTAAAAAGCAGGCACAAACAAAAAGCAAAACAGAAATATGGTAAGGAATCGAGAAGAGAAAATGAAAACAATCATGTGAAACTGCTTTGTGCAACCATTAAGCAAACAGACGTTAAAACTTTGTGAGATGGAAATCACTTCAGGCCCAGAGGGATTACACGAGTAACTGGTAGAGCGAAGACTATTTTTCAGTCTTGTGACCTCCCAAGCCAGGGCTTGGCTAACCGGCCCGCTGCCTCCGGCCTCCCACCTGGGACCTCCGTGGCCAAAGGCTGTCTAACATCCGCAGGAAGGACGATTGTCAGGAAGGGGTGGCTCTGGATTTGTAGAGCCAGTGAAATAAAATCGTGCGTCGTTGTCCCAGGGGCCCAAAGGACCCAGCCAGGCAGGGTCCCCCTTCTTTATGGCAGCCCCAGGCCTGTCTACTAGGATCAGCCAGCACTCCGACAGTAGAAGACTCCGCAGTTCACAGTGCACCCCATATCACAGCCCGGCCTGCATCCTCCACCTTGCCTGGAGTCCTCACTCAGACACGGTACGGGCTGTGCTACTTCCTCTATTCCTCTGCTTCTAGGGTTAGGGCCCAGCTGGCTGCCACGGAGGCCTTGGTCTCCTCAAGAGCCCGAGCGGTGAGGGGTCACACCAGCATTCCCAGACCCACGTGGGGAGTCTACTCAACAGACAACAGGCTCCAAGAGAGCCGGAATCTGGGCGGTACCGACAGACACAAAAGCTGTCGCCCATATGTGACTCAGTGGAAGAGAAAGTTAGACCGATGTGATTAACACAACCCACATTGTAAACTGCTTTCTTGCTCGTTGTAAAAGCGGAATAGAGAGAGACACACGGAGACTGAAAGAGGGAGAGAAATAAAAATATAAAGTGAAAGTAAATTGTCTTATCACCCGACTCCCATCCCCAGCCCCTATGTCCAGGAGGCAAGCTCTTTTACTAGTGTCGCATGTATTCTTATTTTTCCAAAGACATTGCATACCTAAAATAGCATATAAATATGTATATAAATAGGTTACGCATACACGCTGACACATCATATTAAATTGTAACACCAAATGGAGCCATTCATTCAGTCAGTCGGTCAGTTGTTCATTTAAAACAGATTAGATGCTAAGGATACAGGCCCTGCTTGCACGGAGTCCAGAAGCCAGCGCAGTCCCCAATTAACCACATCAGTACAGGTACAATCAGGAACCGAGAAACAGTGAGGAAATACGTGTGAACTGAGAAGCCCCGCAGGTCGTAGTCTGTCATTGTTTAACAGACGGTCACCAGCAAGCTGGGCGCCCGGACCTGGCCACGGTCACACTCTCTCCAGCGCTTGAATACGCTTCCGATTAAGGGGCAGAGCTGTGACTCACTGGCCTCCACCATCTGCTGTGCGGGACTCACATGACTCACGCCCCCACCCCACCCTGTCCCCCAGGAGTGCTTCAGAGGAACGAGAGACAAGATTATTCCGTGTGACTCAGGCGGAGAAAGGCACAGCCTGGCCTGGCTCTCGCCCACCGCTCCCTCCCTACCTGAAAAACGGTGGTGGGCATGGCCCTGCCTCGGCCTCCCTGGGACACATCTTGTTAGCCTTGTGATGGTGGAGGGACCGTCCCCTCCCAGCAGGGGTCTGCAGAACACAAGTCGTGATTAGTTTTCCAGCACAGACGCCAGCTGAGCTTGCCAGGGGAGAAGTGAGGAATCCTGGCCTCAGCCCCCCACCTGCCTCTGCAGGGCCCTCCCTGCCACACCCTTTTGTGGACAGTCCCAAATCTGGGGCTCTGCTCCACAGGCACCCCAGGCCCGGGCTGCCGCAGCCATGCGTTTGCACAGGGCTGTCCTACCCCAGCACCTCAAACTTCACACACCCAGCAGAACACCGTCCTCTGCTCGGCCTCCTTGACTTACTCCTCTTTCTGTCCTCCATCCTGGTCGTGAGGTCGGCGTGCACAGACCCCCTTGCTCCCTCCCCATCCCCCCAGTCTGCCCTTCCTTCCATTCCCCTGCCTCTGCTTTCTTTCATGCCCTGCCCTCCACACAGACTCTTTCAGGAACCCTTCACTGACTCCAGGCTCCAGACTTCTCTTCACTGCCCTCAACGTAGTTTCCTAAACACATCTTGGTGGCAATTCTCTACCCAGATGCCAGATACTGCTGGCATCTCCTCGGGGTCTACAGCAAAGACCACAAACTCAGAGGCCTGTGGAGGGCGGGCAGGTGACACCCAAGAGGGAAGCAGGCTGAGGGTGAGTTGATAAAGGGCCACAGTGGGGAGTGGTGAGGACTAGGGCGGCCTGGAGAATGCTGGTCCTGGGTAAGGGCAGCCACCACCCAGCCACAGCTAAGTGTAGCCACAAGAGAGCCAGGGCCTCAAAAGACCAGGCCTTCGAGGCTTTCACAAGAACCCAAATTTGTTTCTGAAATCTCTTCATCTATGAAAGTTGGTCCCTAATTCACATTGGAAACCCTCGGAATGATTTCCCTGTTCCTGTATTTCCCAACCTCCTCAGTCTTGGTGCCACCTACTCATCCAGAACCATCTCCCATGGTGGCTGTCCTCCCTGCCTATGGCCAAAACCACACCATGCTCCGGGACATGCCTCCCATGCCACACTGACGCTGTTCCCTGCACTGCCCTTTGCTTCCTCTTTGATGTCCATCCACATCCTCCCTGCTCATGAAGGCCACCTTCCTGCCACCCCTGAGCCTGATCACTCTGTCCCTCTCTGCTCTTATGCCTCCCCTGCATGTTGCCCCTCTGTCCTTGTACGAGACACAGTCTGACCTGTGTTACCAGCCGTGTGTCTGCCCATCGTCCTCGAAAGATTGTAGACTCTCAGATACAGATGCTGTTCTATTCACCCAACCTGCACGTGTTAGGCCCCGAGAGACATTTCAGGGATTGTGCTAATTAGAAGTGAAGAATGGCACGATGTGGGGCTGGGAATTTGGGGATTCGGAGTCTCCAACCCATTCCACATCCAGGGTCTGCCTCCTTGGCACACCTTCCCCAGGCTGTGCACCCAATTTCTATGGGGCCTCTGGGCCTGCACCCCAACCCAGCTGCTTGTGTGCAGAGATCACCGCCTGAGGAAGTTCTGAGTCACCATCTGAGCTTTGGCCGAATGTGCTTCGCAGACCTTGTCATGAGTAACCTGGCTCGCGTCTTGCTCTGCAGCTCCCCCCCGGTTTATGGCTAAAAACATCTGTATGAAAACGGGCCTCGCCAGAGTGTTTGTACTCTCCCCGCCCCTCCCCCTGCACCTGAAGTCCTGGTCCCCTTCCGGCTGTTTATGACTGTTTGCTGTGGAAACGCGTGGCTTCGTGGCCCAGGAGGGAGCAGGTGCTGAGGAATGGGAGAGTGAATGAGTTCATGCAAGTCAATGGGCCTGCTTCTCGTTCTGACCCCAAGGAGGAGAGGGGAATGTGGGCCAGAGCAGCCAAGGGAGGATGTGGAACACAATAAAATGCGGGCTGGTTTTCCGGGAGGTGTGAGCGGGATGTGAAATGACCTCCAGATGTGGGTCTGAGAAGTTGCCCGAAGTCTGAAGCAGGGCTTTTAGCAGTCTCCCTTTGAGGAACCAGAGAGCCCTCAAGAAGAGGTAGCTTTGTGTGTTTCTTTGCACATGGGCCAGGCCACGGTCTCCACCACTGTGTGCAGCTGCTGGGCCCTGCACATTCACACAGGCCTAGGCCACTGAGACCCGGGCATCTCGATGGACACGGAGCCATCCCGTCCAGTCAGTTCCCCTGCAGGGGTCCCTTTCACCCCTGGGTTTGGTTCACATTTAAATTAGAGAAAAGAGGGGCGCCTGGGTGGCTCAGTCAGTTGAGTGTCCGACTCTTGATTTCCACTCCGGTCATGATCCCATGGTCCTGGGATTGGGCTCCACGCCGGACTCTGTGCCGAGCATGGAGCCTGCTTGAGATTTGTTCTTTCTCTCTCCCTCTGCCCCTCTCCCCCACTCACACTCTATCTCTCTCTAAAATAAAATAAATAAAATAAAATAAAATAGAGAAGAGACGTTGTGGGGACCAAGGGAAAGGCTTGATAGGCACTGGAGACCACTATTTCTTATTGGCGGTGGTATTCACAGGCCAGGGAGCCTATGAGGAGAGAGAAAAAGGAGAGAAAGGGACCGCAACTCACTAGCAAATGCTCTTACTCCAAGTAGTGTTAATATCTTTCACTCAACAGGCTCTTTTCAAGCTTCTCCTATGTGCTGAACACAGTATGAAACTCCACAGGAGACACAGGTGCAAGCCAGGGGTCCTGCAATCCATTAGGGGAGAGAAAACATACAAATCACTGCAAGTGCTACAGACCTAAGAGAAGAGCTCAGGATGGGGAGGGGAGCATCTACAAGGACAACGGACCAGGAATTTGAGCCTCACGTGCAGATGTCAGGGAGGGGTGCCCGCAGGCGGAGTGCTGAATGGCAGGGGGCGAGGTGGGGGCAGAGTTTGAGCACATGAAAGAGATCCAGAGAAAACCACCCTTTCAAGCACACCTGGCCAATGGCTTTGTCTTTGGGAGTTGATGGGAGTCCTGCTTTGTGGGGTTCCCTGAATAGTCATAGACAGGAACTGGTGGTCAGGGGAGTTGGCTGATGAAAACAGGGTCTCCTCACTTTGGAGGAGACAAGAGGCTGTTTCATTGTTGATATGAAATCACAGTATCTGCTCTGAGACTCCAACAGTGTCAGTCCCTTGGGTTCAGGGTGCTGACCCAATGGTCAAGGCAAGGCCTTGCAGCTTCCTCCTTGAGGAGATGGTCAGCTGTCAGGCTCCTTTTCCATGACTTTGGTGACATTGCCAGTTCCTTCTGCTTCAAAAGGAAGGTTTTCCCTCCAAGCAAGTAATCCCCTGGTCTCCATAGTTAGAGTCTCTGTGACCTCACGGAACCGTGCTGTTCCTACACAGGAGCTGTGCATCTGCCTGGATTGTCTTGATACTCTCTATTCAAGGTCAAGGCTCTAGTTACATGTTAAGAACTTAGCCAATTTCTTGTTGGTAGTTAGGAGTTGTTACCGTGAACAAGGGGAGACATGTGTCTTCAGCTACGCTCCACTCTCTACACTCTCAAGCCCCCATGGTGAGTTCCTTGTCTTTTCTGAAGTACTCTTTCTTCACAAGTTGAGGAGCTGACTTTTGTTGCAAGTAGGAGGGGATTTCAAATCGTGACACTAGAGGGTTTAATTACTGCTTCAAAGACTCCTTACTGGAGTGCCTGGGTGGCTCAGTCTGTTGAATGTCCAACTCTTGATTTCGACTCAGGTCGTGATCTCTCAGTTTGTGGGATCAAGTCCTGCATCAGGCTTTGCACTGACAGCACAGAGCCTGCTTGGGATTCTCCCTCTCCTTCTCTCTGTGCCCCTCCCCTTCTCTCTTTCTCTCTCTCAAAATACACTTGATCTTAGCCAAAAGGCCGAGAAGCAATCTCTCTCTCAAAATAAAGAAATAAACTTAAAAAAATTTTTAAATTAAAAACGAATAAATTTTAAAGAAAGACTCTTTACCCATGAGTTCCCATAAGGCCTAGGAGATTTATACAAATTCGCTCTCCCTCCACTTCCCAGCTCTCACCATATGCCAGAGTCCTAGGGCAGGTTGGCAGATCAGGCGTGACTTTGACCCAAGGCCACATGTCTAACGAGGAGCAGCTTCATGATCCAGACAGCATTCTTGTTCCTTTCCTTAATGTCTCCCAGCCGGGCTAATAAAAGCTCTACCCAAAGAACAGCCTCATGTGTATGTGTCCTGAACTAACTCACCCAGCACAACAGCTGTTGGGTCAGAGGAGGCCTGTATTCTACATAGGTTTCTTATTTCAAGCCAAGAATGTTCTAGATCTTGATTAGCTGCTATTGTTATCAACTGCATACTTCTGCACAACCCCTCAGGTGGAATGATTAACCACATGGAGCATTAGGAGCATGGAGGGAGACCAGGTGTTTTTCAGAATGATTCTTCCTACCTTCAGAGAGGCGAGTGACACTAAGGTCGTGCTCCATGTAGAGCTGGGAATGACCCAGATTCTGGGAGGGTCAGCACACTGCCCATGACTATCGTGTAAGGCAAAGGAGTCATGGACATCATCAGCCACACCTCCCCACCTTCTTGCCAGTTACATATTCTTTGCCAGGTGCCCTTTTTCAGGTCTGGTGCTGCACTACAATTCCACTGAACCAGGACCATAGATTAAAAGTGCTGCAGGCCTGGGCTGGAACTTTTCTCTGGAATGATACCAAGGGTTGATTGTCAAACAACTTGGGGCCTCAAATAAAAGGAGCTGTTCCTCATTTCTTTTCATGAAGAGCCAACATTCGCTTTCTGGGAGCACTCAGAGTTTGAGCCTGGTTGACCATATGGTATAATGGGCTCCATAATTTTGTTTCCTCATCATGGAAAGGAGCCTTTTCTTTTCTCTTCCTCTTACTTTTCAGGCTCTACTGGGGAACAAGTTTACATCTGTCCTATCCAACCATACTTTTCATGATTTTTTGTGTACTTTAACCATCTGCCCCCTCGTCCTTCATCTTCTCATCACTAAGGCCCTGACTTCTTGAGTTCAGAAGGTACCAACCAGAAATGCTAAGTGTTCACTGCCAGCCTCCCTAACGGGGCATACTGAGCTCAAAGTGGCTAAGTTAGGAATCGCCTCTATGACATGATATGATGGAGGCTTGCCTGTTATCGAGGCCTAACTGCTTCTTCCTGGGTTCCTGGAAGTCCTCCAGCTCCAAGGAGACATTGGCTGCTGTCTTCTGGCTCTGTGCCTCATCCATTCCTGGAGGATTATGACAGAGCCTGGGGCCCCACATTCATGCCAGCCTGACCTGGAGGAAGCAGGATGTGCTATAGGCTGTGACTTTGGGGAATCCATGTAAGCCCAGTTGGCACTTCAGGAGCTCAACTTCCATCTTCTGGCCTCCCTTCAACCCTGGCTTAGGGGAATTCTTTTCTGTGCCGCTCCAGGGGCTTTTGCATTGGGCACCTACCTGGAGGTCTGGGCTTCAGCACAGGGGCTTTCTCCTCTTCCATGGAGTCAGGACCATGTGGGCTCGAGGCCCTGGGGCTTTGGCTACCAAGGCGCCAGGATCTCTTTGTATTTGGGTCATTATGAAACCAAAGTTTCTTCCAGAGGTGGGTTCCATGTCACAATGTAAAATAGTAATCAGAACTCGCACCCTTGGGTTTCCCATGTGGCTGTGTTTAGTAAGGCACCTTAACTCTGTCTGTGAGCCTCCTGCCAACCCTTTAAAGTGCTATGCATGGAGACCTGTGTGTCTCTCAGTTCGTTAAGGGTCTGACTTCGGCTCAGGTCATGATTTCGTGGTTCGTGGGTTAGAGCCCCACCTTGGTCTCTGTACTGACAGCTCAGAGCCTGGAGCCTGCTTCCATTTCTGTGTCTCCTTCTCTCTCCACCCTTCCCCCACTCTCTCTCTCTCTCTCTCTCTCTCTCTCTCAAAAATGAATAAGCTTTAAGATAAACAAATAAAATAAAGTGACAATCATGCCTTTGCAGACTTGCTCTTTCCTCCCTCTGAATCGTGTCTCCACTCCTTTAACTCTGCCTCCTCCACGCCACTCCACCACCTGGAAAATACCTCCCCACCTTTTAAGACACAACTGGAAACTGTCACCACATCTTCTGCCTCTGGAACAACTGCAAGCATGGGCTGTGGCCACCCCCTCTGTGACCCTGCAAGGCTCTGTGCCCACCCTCTCCACAAGCTTTTACCACGGATGGATCGATCTGTGGGGCAGCTGGGCGCCAAAGATGACCTTGAACAATTCTGCCTCTTCCTGCACACACCTTCCCCTGCCCCCACCAAGAATCAGGGCCCATTTCCTCTCTCCTTGAATTGTGGTGAGGCCTGTGGCTGCTTTGAGGAAATGATCCATTCCAGGACGGCACCTCCTGCTTCTTCCATCTTGGAACCCTCGCTATTGGGGTGCTCCTTGGAATCCAGCCACCATGCCTTGAAAAGCCCAAACTGCATAGCAGGCCCCATCTCTGTTCCACTCTCTGCTGCTGGCCATGTAAGTAAGTCATCTCAGACATCCTGGCCGGCCTGGCCCCCAGGGGACTGAAGCCCCAGCCAACACCACGTGGAGCAGAGGAACGACCGGGCTGAGATAATAAAATGATTGTTCACAGCCATTAAATTTTGGGTGGTTTGTTATGAGCCATGGATAAGTGAAACAAAAGATCTGTATTGTCTATGAGACTATAAACCCATTGAGGACAGAAGTTGGGGTCTTGGTCATATGTGTGTGTCTAGTACCTAGAACAGTGGTTTGGCTGAGTGGTTAGAAGCTCAGAATCTGTTTTTGAGGGGCCTGGGGTTGAACCCCTTCTCTACCCTTTACCGGTTATGTGGCTGTATCAGTCAGGCAACAGAGTCAGGGACAAAGAGATTTATTACAGGAATTGGGCCTTAAACAGATAAGAGCTGTAGAGATGGTGGTCTGGAAGGAGAGTCAGAGGATCAGAGTCACTAGCCAGGCTGCCTGATGGGACAAGTTGGAACTTACCAGGAAATCCGAGATGCCAAACCCACCCAGCCCTATGGTGGATGAAAAGGGGACACATGTGGAGAGGTCTAGCCACCACCTCTGCGGGCCCACTGTCAACCTTCTGGTTGAGAGCACAGGACCTCTGTTGGTCAGGAGGATCAGAAGTCAGAGTGACAAGCCTGTGACAAGCCTGATAAGAAGCAGAGGAGAACAAGGGCAAGGTGGGACCTGCTAGATACCTTTGAATCTGTCAGACACCAAGATGCATTGTGACAGCCTTCAGAGAGCAATGGCCACTGCTCCCCTTCCACCTTCCAGAGCTCATACAAGTTGTTTTTTTTGGTCAACTCTATGCAGCTCCTATAATCTAGATCCATATAGGGAAAGGAATTCTGGGAAGTGTAGCACCCAGCTTAACCTAACTGACACAGCACAGTCCCGCACAATTACCTTTACTTTAGCAAATCACTTTCCTCAGAGCCTCTGTTCCTTGTCAGTAGAATAGGGAAATTAACACTTACAAAATTCAGATTGATGGAAAGGTTAACTGAGAAATCCATGCATAGTTTGGCATATGCTAAATTCTCAATACATGCTAGCTATGTTGCTTGAGGTAGAAGAGCCCATTCATGCTTATGCTTGTTGGATAAATGAATCGGAACTCTTTGGGGAGGCATAAAGGGGGCAGGAAATACATTATGCCCCAGAACTTCAAGGCCAAGCAGGAGCAATATGGACCTGTCATGGGAAGCTTCACTTCTATCTTTAGTGACTCAAGGAAGGAGAAGAGGGAAGAAACCAGCATTGACGTGGCTTTGTGGGACCCCAGGGCTTCCCTGCAGGCTTTGCTTCATAATGGGAAGTTTTGCAAATGTGGAATATATCTTCCTCTTTAATTCTCCAAGTCTGCCGAGAATTTCATAGATACTAGCTATGGTGTGTTATCCCCAGGGTATCTACCAACAGTGGACGAGGCAGAGAACAGCTGTGAGTGTGAAGGTGAGGGCAGGGGCTGTGCTTTTGGGTCTGTTCAGAGCTGATGTTTGGCACATAGCAGAGCGTCGCTTGGGTGGCTGGGAGAATGGGTGGAGTCACCAGACCAGAGGATATCTAAGGGAGAGATCTCAGAGCAGGTTTGGCAGAGTATGAGGGGAAGCGAGATGCTGGCATTCCTCTTTATGTGGACAAGAAATGCCTTTGCCCAGTGGCTTCCCCTGAATTGACAAGCTGCTCACCACAGTTCCACTGTTAACCCCTAGAGCCCATTCTTCACACAGAGCTAAAGTGATCTCTTTATTGAAAACATAAACCAGACCATGAGACTCCTGAGCCAACTCTCCAATGCATATACAATATGCCATGTACATCCTGTGCTGTAGCTTACAGGATCCCGTGTGAAGTGGCCTTACCACCCATCCCTTCCTACTACTCTGCACCTCAGTTTCTGTGCTGAACTGCTCTCCCCCTAATCCCCCCATCCACACCCCAGCCCAGAGTGAGTAAGCAGACCTGAGCTGCTGACTGGATCATGTCTGCCCCCTCGATCTGTTCTTTTTTTCTGGCTTTATTGGAATATTATTAACATATAACGTATGTAAGCTTAAGGTGTGCAACATGATGACTAGATACACATATATATCGTGGAATGATTGCCACAGTAAGGCTAGTTAACACCTCTATCCCTTTACATAATGGATCTTGTGTGTATATATATTTAAAATCTACTCTCTTGTGGCACCTGGGTGGTTCAGTCAGTTGAGCGTCTGACTCCTGATTTTGGCTCTGGTTGTGATCTTGTGGTCGTGGGATCAAGCCCCATGTCAGGCTCGCGCTCTCTCTCTCTCTCTCTGCCCTTCTCCTGCTCGTGCATGTGCTCTCTCTCTCTCTCCATAAAACAATAACAATTAAAAAAAATAAAATGAAATCTCTCAACTTTTTTTTAAGTTTATTTATTTTGAGAGAGGGGGACAGAGAAAGAGGGAGAGAGAGAGAGAATCCCAAGAAGGCTCTGTACTGTCAGCACAGACTGATGTGGAACTCAAACCCACGAACCATGAGATCGTGACTTGAGCCAAAGTCGGATGCTTAACCGACTGAGCCACCCAGGTGCCCCACAACTTTTCAGTATATAATACAGTATTGTTAATTATAGTCACCACGCTGCACATTAGATTCCCAGAATTTATTTATCTTATAGCTAGGAGTTTGTACCCTTTGAATCAACATCTCCCTATTTCCCCCACCTCCAGCTTCTGGCATCTACTATTCTGGTCTCTACTTCTAATGAGCTCAACTTTTTTAGATTCTGCATATAAATGAGATCATACAGTATTTGTCTTTCTCTGATTCCTTTCATTAGCATAATGGCCTCAAGTCTCATCCATGTTGAAAATGGCAGGATTTCCTTCTTTTTTATGGCTGAATCATATTCCATTGTACAGATACCACATGTGCTTTATCCATTCATCCATCGGTAGACACTTGGCATGTTACCATCTCTGGACTATTGGGAATAATACTGTAGTGCAGAGTGGAAACTATCCATCTCCATGGGAGTGCAAATATCTATTTGAAATAGTGTTTTTATTTCCTTTGGATACACATCTGGAAGAGAGAATGCAAATTCAAATGGTGATTCTATTTTAAGTGTTTTGAAGGTCCCCTCAGACTGTGTTACATAGTGGCTGCACCAACTGACATTCGCAGGGAGGCTTCCCTGGCTTCCACATCCTCACCAATGCTTGTTATCTCTTGTCGTCTTGGTGACCAGCCATTCTGACAGGTGTGAGGTGGACTCTCATTTGTGGTTTTGATTTGCATTTCCCTAATGATGAGTGATGTTGAGCCTCTTTTCATTTCCTGTGGGCCTTCTGTATGCCTTCTGTGGGAAAATGTCTATTCAGGTCCTCTGCCCATTTTTAGATTGGTGGGGGTTTTATTTTGTTTTGCTGCTTGAGTTACAGGAGTTCCTTGTATATTTTGGATATTAACCCCCTGTCAGAGAGATCGTTTATAACAATTTCTCCCATTTGGGGGAGGTTGCCTTTTTATTTTGCTGATTTTCTTTTGCAGAAACCCCTCGATCTTTTCCAACCCCCTCCTTCTGAGCAAAGGGACCTGACTTTGGGGATGTCCAGTTCTCCACTATTCTCTGACTAGGTTTGACCAAACTCCCACTCAATTCCTCCCAGCATCTAGAAGTTCTTAAAGGGGCTCACCCAGCTCAACCTCTGTCATGATGTAGTGAGTATTTGAGCCCTAGAGGGGGAAAGTGAATCGGCCAAGGTCAGGGAGAGGCAAGGCTGCAGCTCTCTCTGGCTGCCACCTGGAGGGCAGTGCCCCCTGCTGCCCCCTGGGCTTTGGGGCCTGAGCTGCAGGATCTTGGAGAATGGCTCCTCATCATTCCTCTGGCCCCCTGACAGGCTTTGACCCCGCAAGGGTTGCAGTCTAACCTCTGCATGCCCTGGTCGCTACCCAACTCCCTCCTGGCTGAACCTGAGCCCCTGCAGATACCTGGGGCCTCTGGAAGCATCTCGAGTCAGCCCCAAGGAAGATGGTCTTATTGTTCTAGGAGCAAGAGGGGAGCAGGAAGGAAGCTGAGGAGGATGATAGAGAGGGGAGGGCATCTAAGCTCACTGTGAGGAGGGAGAGAAAGATGGTTCCAGAGGGAGCATTTCAAGGGAAGAGAGGGTGCTGGGGTAGAGGGTGAAGAAGGGGGATGTGGCAACAGAATGGAAGCTTGCAGGTAGCATCACTGTTTGTAGCCAACTAGTCCAGAAAGCAGGGGCTGAAAGCAGAGGCCCGGAGCCAAATCTGCCAAGCCTTCCAACCTCGGCTAGTAACTCAGGAACCTTGGCCAAGTCACTTAACCCCTCTGAACTGAGTTTCCACACCTGTAAAGTAAGCACAACAATGGTACCTATCTGCAGTAGACCATTATTTGGTGGACCATGCTCCTACCCTGGTGAAACCCCCTTCCACGCTGACTCTTGGGGTGATTCTGTGAGGAGCTTTGTCCAAAGGGTCTTCCATAAGGGTGATGCAAATGGAGGTTTGCTGAGCTCTTGCACACTGGAACTTCTCCTCTTGGAACATTTCTCCTTAGAGGCCACCCACCATGCTGTGAGAGAGCACAGGCAGGCTTACAGACAGGCCCACATGGAGGAGAGTCAAGACCCTGGCCAACAACCCCACTGAGCTCCCAGCCAGTAGCCAGCACTACCTGCCAGTCATGTGACTGAGGCCATTGTAGACCTTCCAGTGGTTCCAGAGCCCCAGTGAACACCAGGCAAGATAGAAGAAATGCACACACCATCTCATGCAGGTATGGCGAGGACAGCAAGTGTGAGGCAAGCGCTCCATCAATGCAGCTGTTATTTGTACTGTGGCCTATGATAATCATAGCAAGCCATGAAATGTTAACCCTTGCTGCTCTCCACACACATGTACTTATAAGTAACAGGCATAATAGTTTGCAGTTTGCAAAACACTTCCTCAGATTTGATCCACATTATGACAGCATGAGCCCCAACGGGATTAAGGGCCATGCCCAAGGTGACTCGGCTCCTAAATGGCTGAGCGGGGGCAGAAACTCGGTCTCCATATTCTGAATCCAGTGCCATTTGACACAAGAACTTCCTCACAGGCAGCAACAACAGGTCTTGGAAAGAAATGCAACAGTGTAGAGACTTAGCGGTTCCCTAGAAAAAGTGGACTCAGGGACAACTTCCTAACCATGTGGTCTTAAGCAAAATACTTAAAGCAAGCTTGGGGGCCACATCTGGGAGATGGAGGTAATGCCCATGGCCTGGCTTCCTTCCATTAAGGAATGCCATGAGATTCAAATAGAAGAATGGGTGAGAAGGGGTAATGGGTTTTCAGCAGTTTCTGTAAAATTCTTGGACAGGTTCTGGCCTCTTCTCATCCCCATGGTGGTCATGCATCTCTCGCAGGACAGTTTGGGGTGCCCAGAAGGCCTATATGCCCTGCCCTCTGAGCGGTTGGAGTCTGGGAACATCTGACCGCTGCCAGGGGCTGAGCAAGAGTGCTGTTGGCCTGAGTCACTGAGCAGGGCTGGCTCTGGCCCTGGGCCCTGAGCAGGAGGGTAGAAGCTACCCTCGTGGGTAGAAGCTGTCCTTTGTTCTACCTAACAACACCCCATTTGGACATCTGCAGGCCCCACTCAAGGCTACCACCCCTTGACCTTCTTTTCATCCAGCCAAGAAAGATGACGCACCAGCCCAGCCTCTCCCACCCTTGATATTTTCCTTCCCCGTCTCAATAGGAAGATTGTGGGGATGTTTCCTGCAAAGTGAATGGGGAGCACATGGCTCAGTTGAATGACATTCTCCCACCGCAGAAAGCTGATGACATCTGAGACCTCAGCATGTTTGAGTAAAGACCGGAAGGGAATGAAAAAACAAGCCATGTAGCTATCTGGGGAAAGAGCTAGCCTGGCGAAAGAAACCACACGGGCATGGAATCTTGAGGCAGGAGTGTAGGTACTTCCTCTGGCTCCCCCAAATCTTACCATCTCACATAACCAGAGCACAGTCATCAAACCCAGTAAATGGACATGGGTGGGATGATATTAACTGAGTCATGGAGCATATTCACATTTTGTCAGGATCTCATCCATGACCTGCCCTCGCGTTCAGTTGTCTTGTCTCCTTAGTCTCTCCACTTCCCCAATCTGCTATACCTTCAGTCTTTGTCTTCCCTCACCTCAGTGCTGCCCAGTTAGCTTGTAAAATGTCTCTCAACTGTCTGAGGTCTGCTCATGATTAGATTAAGGTTGTGCATTTGGGACAAAAATGATGCTGTGCCCTTCGCAGGAGCTGTCTGATGTCAGTATGACTTAGGCCTTGTGATGGTGATCTGGATCACCTGGTTAAGGTGCATTTTCTGGACTTCTCTGCTACAAAGTCACTATTTTTCCCTGTGTCATTACTGTCTTGTGGGGAGATCCCGTGAGGCTCTCTAGATTTCCTGTTTCTCATCACGTACTTTTTGCTCACTAAATGTAGCATTCATCTGTCATTCTTGCCTGCACCGATTATTACAGAGGTGTTTGCCAAGTGGTGATTTGCCCTTCCCATCATTTCTTCCACATTTACTAATTGGAATGCTACTGTAAGGGAGCAATGCCTTCTCTCCCATTTGTGTATGTATTCAATTACTTATTTGTATCAGGATGAACTTGTGACTCTAACTCTACTCAGTGGGTTATCACCCATTTCTATGCGTTTCTTTGTTGCTCGAACTGCTCCAGCTTTGACGTTTGGGTGTTCTGTAGCCTTGGTTCCTGAGTGTTTGTATCTGCCACGTGGAAGCTTCTATATCTGGACCCCCAAGGTAGCCATCCTGGTATAATTGATGTGGAGTGGGACCTGGCTTTCTGACTTTTAGCTGCTCCCCAGGCCGTTCTGTGCCGCCTGGGTTGAGATCCACTGATGGAGTGCAAGGCCTCATTCACAGATGAGGAAGCCAAGGCTCAGAGAGGGGAAAGCATTTGCTCAGAGTTGAGCCGTTGAGTCAGGGGGCACCTGGGACCAGGGCCTTCTCTCTGGATTTCCAGGCCCGTGTCTCCCCACTCCTCCCTGGCTGCCAAATCCCATGCCAGAGCAAACAGACATTCTGGACAGTGGTGTGTAAGATTTTTTTGTTTTTTATTTTTGAGACAGAGCTAGAGCATGAGTGGGGGAGGGGCGGAGAGAGGGGGAGACACAGAATCCAAAACAGGCTCCAGGCTCTGAGCTGTCAGCACAGAGCCGGACGGTAGGGCTCAAACCCATGAACCGCGAGATCATGACCTGAGCTGAAGTTAGACACTTAACCGACTGAGCCACACAGGCACCCCAATAAGTAAATGTTTAAATACAACAGTGTTTCTTCCAATGGAATGGTAGATAGCCATTTAAAAGTTCACATTTCTAAATTAGGTAGAGACATAAAAAAGCTTTTTTTTTTTTTTTTCAACATTTATTTATTTTTGGGACAGAGAGAGACAGAGCATGAACGGGGGAGGGGCAGAGAGAGAGGGAGACACAGAATCGGAAACAGGCTCCAGGCTCTGAGCCATCAGCCCAGAGCCCGACGCGGGGCTCGAACTCACGGACCGCGAGATCGTGACCTGGCTGAAGTTGGACACTTAACCGACTGCGCCACCCAGGCGCCCCAAAAGCTTTTTTTTTTTTTTACATTTTTAAAATGTTTATTTATTTTTGATATCAAGAGACAGAGCATGAGCAGGGAGGAGCAGAGAGAGAGGGAGACACAGAATCAGAAGCAGGCTCCAGGCTCTGAGCTGTCAGCACAGAGCCGGACGGTGGGGCTCAAACCCATGAACCGTGAGATCATGACCGGAGCTGAAGTCGGACGCTTAATCGACTGAGCCACCCAGGAGCCTGGACAGGGGTGTTTATACCTGGGGACCCCTGCAAGTCATTTTAGAGAGTCCATCAGGTCAAAGCCTGTGTGCCCTGCCCTCTGATCGGGTGCCACCTTGGAATAACGCTGAGATGATATTTGCCTTTTTCACTCCCACTCTTGTTCACACACACAAGTGTACAATGTAGTTTTCCAGAGACTATATGACAGGTGATATTCAACAGATTGACTCCAGAAGCAGATCTGGAAATTCAGTCTTCTGTTAAGCCAGACGTTAAAGAGATTGGAAAAATAAAACGACACCGTGTTTCTCACTAATTTCTTTTTTGGAAAATACAGTTATCTGTCATAAGAAATGCATTATTCAGGTTTATTATTTTAATGAATTAATGAACATCTTAAGTATTTGTCCCAGTAAGTGTTGATAGAGCCCATACCAAGTGCTTGAGACTTCTCAATAGGTTTTAAGAGTGCAAAGAGGTCTCAGTACCAAAATGGTGTTCTAGAATATTCTGGAAACCTGTTTTTCTAGACTATTCCCGCCAAATGAGGTATAACAATTTAAAAAAGAAAGCTACACTCTACCACCTTCGAATTCTCTAAGCACTGGTGGAATCTGAGAAGGGTTTTCTTGTTTGCTGCCTTGCCACAGTGCCAGGGACGTAGGCTCCTTCTCTGCCTTCCACAGAAATAAACATAGAACTTCCCAGAACACACATGAACAGAGGGCAGTGTGGCTCACACATCGTGAAAATAATGGAGATTTCCAAAATAAATGACAATATAAGTTTATGAAAAATACCAGGATAATTAAAACATCTGCCAAGCAGATATTTTCTAGTTTCGAAGGGGCCGTGATACAGATGGAATTCTTGAGTTGTAAGTGAGCACCAGGGACAGTGGGGAAATCCCGCAGAGGCCCAAGTCCCTCTTTGTCACCCTGTCCTCTGGCGGTCAAAGCAGCTTGCCCTGGGGTGTCTGTGGTGTTTTAGCCCCAAGGTCTCAAGAGGCAGTGAAACCGGTGTAGATCGCATGTGGGGTTTTAGTGTAAAGGATTTGGATGGGTGGGGGGGAATGATTTTTGAGCACCGGCTGTGTGTTGGTTCCAGGATTAATGAGATCCATCCAGTCTCTGCCCCAGGGAATGGGACCCCGGGAGCTTCTGTGCAGCCTGGCTGCACATGAAAACTGCCCCAGGGGGCGGGGGGGGGCGGGTTGACACAACACTGATGCCTGTGCCATCCCCATTCTGGGGAGGACTGGCTGCCTGTAGTTTTAAAGAGCATCTGGTGATTTCCATGAGCAGCAGGGCTGAGGGCGATGATTCTAAATTAGACTTTCCTGGGTCTGCTACGGCCTCCAGCAAGGACTGGCCATGCAATTCATGGGGCCCTGTGCAAGGGGAAAATGTGAGGCCCCTTGTTCAGAAAACTATTAAGAGCTTCCGGACAGTGAGAGCAGAGCGTTGAACCAAGTGTGGGGCCCTTCTGAGCCCAGGGATTCGGTGTGGCTGCCCAGGATGCCCACGAAGCCAGACCTGTCCCTGCCTACTCTTTCCCCAGCCACATCCTCACAAGGACCCATAGCCGACTTTGCATCCTCAGTGGCTCTCCCGGGTAGAGTCATGGGTCGGTTCTTCAAGGCGGCCGGCCCTCCAGTCCCATGTACCTGAGGACAAATGAAGTCATCTCCAAAGCAGGAGGCAGGCGAGGGAGAGCTGGGCCCTTTGTTTGCCCAACTCTCCTTCTCCGAACGACCTCATTCTTCCTCAAGGCCCCATGTGCGCTGGCTTCTGGCTGCAGGCCCAGCCCTGCATCTCTCACTGTGCCCTCACGCCCTCTGAGCAGTCGGGCCCCTTCCCTGGCCCACTCCCTAGACCCAGAGGGACAGACCAGGGGACGAGGCTGCTACTAGACTCCCCGGCAAGTGCCGGTCACTAATGGCCATTTCCTGTTGGAGCGGAGCCCTTATGGAGTGTAGAGGTTAAGAGATGACGGACCCTCTCCAGCCAGCCCAGGGGATGGGAAGTTCCCACTGTGGGCTGTGGTTACTCGTCGTCTTACCAAAGTTTCTGGAAATCGTGCTGCTGGCTGCTGTGCGGATCGCCTGCTTAGCCCTACGGGGAGGACAAAGCGGTCACCAGGCTGGTGCCTTCTGTTTGCCAGGTGCGTTCGGGGAGTCTCCGGTCCTGTCTGTGGCCAAACTTTGGCACCAGGTACAGGGCTATGCCGCGGCCAGGATGCCTTCTCTTATTTACCCTCTTCCTTTCTGTCTGGTTGGCTTCACACCTGGAAGGTGGCGCTTCATAAACAGCGGTTTTGGGGGAAAGAAAAAAAGCAAGCGTGTATGTGGGCAGGAAGGGCAAAGCATAAAGCTTATTTGTCTTGGCTCCCTTCCCAGTCCTAAGCCTGGGCCTTACATCCAGTAAGTAGTTAATAAATATTTACTGAATTAAATCACCTCACAAATCATCCAGATTTCCAGAACATCTCAGACCAAAGGCTCATTTTATGGGCAGGGGCATGGGGGCCTAAAGAGTGGACCCCCTCACTCTGAGCTCTAAGAAGGTGGACACCTTATTAGAGTCACCTGGGGAGCCTCAACGTTTCCTAATGCCCAGGCCGCACACCTGAGCAATTAAATCAGTGTCTCAGGGAGTGGGACGTGGGTGCAGGTATCATAGCAGGTGACCCACGTGAGCTGGTTGGAGAGTCCTGGCCTCAGAGGGAGGCAGAGGCAGAGCTTATGCCTGGGGACCAGGCCAGAGGGAGCACTGTCTGGGTGCCTGCTTGCTTGCACGAGCCGCGGTGCCCGTGAGGTCCCTGCAAGGGGACCCCCAGGGAGAGATTGCAGGTGGGCATCTCTTAGGAAGAAGAGCTGGGCGGATTCGTGCAAGCTCGTGTCTACCTGGCCGGATGGCCCAGGACAGGCTGAGGGGCAGCAGCTTGCCCTGGGACAGGCCCCCCAGCTCTGGCTCAGGGAGAATAAGGGATTCGCTCAGAGCCCCACTGCTGTGAAGAAACTCGTACTAGATGCGGCCCCTGCAGCCCCCACACACCCTGCTCTCTTCTTTAGACTCCCCCTGCCTTCTTCTAATCAGCCAGGGGAGCTGAGACACGCATGGAGCTCTTGAGGTCGATTATTTAGCAACAGTTTCTTTGAACAGCTTATTATCCAAAGTGGACACGGTTTAGAGAGACCAGAATGATGCAGGCTCGCACACCCACCACGAGCTGCACGACCACCACCCAGGGCTCTGCTTATCCATTCGTCGTTGATTCGTTCTGATCGTTTTCAGTTCAAATTTAGAATTATGGGGATTTGGGTTAACTTAAAAAATTTTTTATATAAAATGTTTTTCCTTTAACAATGAAACTCTTGGTTCCTAGCAATGACATCATAATCCCTCGCAGGATTTATCTGAAAATAAACGCAATAATTTCAGAAAATAGCTATCATTACTAAGAGTATGATGACAAAAACAATTTGAGATTTTTTTTTTTTGGTAATTCTTTTTGTCCTTAGGATATATACCATTAAGGATCTACATTATAATTCCCTGAAGTAATTCCTCTCTGCCTCATTAATCCACACACCTGACATGTTATGTTCCTTTGCTTCATTTTTCTTTTGATTTCTAGAAGTTGCTTTTTCATTTTTTCATTGAATTTTATAATTACATAAAACATTCGCTTGGTTCCCAAGTCAAGTGTATCATGTAAAAATAAGACGTAGTCAAAGAAGTCTAGCTTCTACTGTGGTCCCACCTGTCACGTTCCCTTCCTCCTTCTTCATGTTGCCATTTTACTTTCATGATTCATATTTTGAAATGACTAATGAACTAGTTTTAACATAAATGGCCTGTGTGCACGCATCTGTATGGCTTCACCTCCTTTGATACAAGGCAGCCTGAGGATACACATTGTTCTCCACCTTTCTTTTTTCACTTAACATAATATTCTAGAGAAAAGTCCCCTATCACAGTGTCTACACAGATGTTCATCATGCCACTGGACAGCTGTACACAACCCAGTCACGGGATCACATCGTAGTGTACTCAGTTACTCCCTCCCATGAGCTTCTCAGTTGTTTCCAGGATTTTATCCCTACAAACAAAGCTAGCAGGAAGAGTTTTGTGTACACATCTTATCATTCCTTTTGGCCAGTGTTTTTGGCATAGATTTCTCAAGGTGGGATTGTGGGACAAAGGTAAACACATAATCATTACGTTAGAACTTGGGAAATTTTCCGCCATAGGCATAGTTGGAGGAAAGTGAGATTAGTTGGACATCTTCTTGAGGATGTACATTTTAAGCCAAGTGTCTACTTTTTCTGACTTTTTTTTTTTTAAAAGCTTATTTATTCATTTTGAGAGAGACAGAGCATGAAAGGGGTGTGCAGAGAGAGGAAGGTAGAGAATTCCAAGCAGACTCCATGCTATCAGCACAGAGCCTGATGCAAGGCTCGAACCCACAAACATTGAGATCATGACCTGAGCCAAAACCAAGAGTTGGGTGCTTAACCAACTGAACCACCCAGGCTCCCCACGCCGCCCCCCACCCCCACCGCCCAAGTTTCCACTTTTAATAGTTGACATGCTAATATATTTTGGTAAATCATATCATCAGTCAAAATGATTTGATTCTTGTAAAAAACAAAAAACAATTAATCATCCCCCAGATGTAGATGGCTTTGCATTTTGATTTTTTTGTTATTTTAAATTTGTAAATTTTTGCACCCAGCTTTAGTTTAGAGCTAAACTAAGTCCTTTCTGAATGACTCCCATGGAATCACCAGTAAGAATTTATTGTGCAAAAAAGAATGAAAAAGAGAAATGTGAGGCATCCTTATCTTGGCTTTCCAGAAGCTTATATTCCAGCTGGGGTGATAAGACTGAAAAATAACTATAACACAAGATAGTATGTAATGCACTCAAGCATGAGCTGCAGAGAAATGACTTTGTGGCAAGAGGACATTTTAAGCTAAATTGATCATGAAAACGTGAGAGAAAAAATGGGATTTGACTGGTCGTGGGTTGGTGACAGAAATGCCTTTCACGTGTGAGGGCTCTGTGTGAAGGTGGGAAGGGGCAAGAAGCAGTCAGGTACATTCATGTGAACCGGTTCACACCTGGGGACAGTCCCAAGGACTGGTTGGCTGGGTTGGGAGTAGGCTGTCTGGCAGTCAGCAGGAAGCCACTGGGGACTGTGAGAAGGGGGTTCCACGATCAAACCGGGTCAGGTGTTCTGAGGTCGGTACGTGGAGACCGTGGAGCAGGGAGAGCTGGTAACAGGTCCCCAGATTTGTCAGATCTAATGCACCAGGAAGGAAGAACACACTCGGAGGCAGGTGAGGGAAGACTGAGTGACACCGCAGGTGCGTGTGCAGTGCTGGGACGTGGAGGGGCGTCAGAGCTGCAGTGTCGTTACTTTAACAAATCCCCATGGAGAGAAAAATGTTGTCCATGTTGTCTTGAGTCTGGGTGTTGTGTGTGGAAGCAGTAACAGAAGAATTCAGAGGGACCAGTCGTTGATGAGATGGTCTGTGCACAACCATGGAGGATGCCTGGGTTCCCAAATACCCCCTACTGTTGATGGAGAAGGCTCCCACTGTGCAGGACCAGCAACCCCGGCTGGACACCTTGTTGACCTGCTTGGGCCGCATTAGGAGACATGGGAGCTCTCACAGTTGAGGTGGCCGTGTGGCCATCCACCGTCACCCCATCCTATTCTCAATAACAGTCCTCTTAAAATCCATCCATCTCCGACACGCATCCCGGGGACGAGGGACCAAACTCCACCCCTACTCCGGGAGGTGGCAAGCAACCCAGGAACTCAGCCCACACAGGGTTTCTGGGCAAGTGAGCAGTTCAGGAATAATCACTGAAACCCAGTTTAGGGTTTTTGTTGGGCCACTGGGGAAGCGGTCCCCTGGGCTCTTTCCCACTAGGTTTGCCCCTGGGAGGATACAGGGACACAGCAACCACAGGCTCTGGTCATCACGTGGATCCTGCGACAAGTCAAGCACGGCCAGCAGAGCACACATTGCCTCTTAGCAATTTACTTCTGTTAAAATATTTTGACACGAAGATTAGCACGAAGTTGATGGCACAAAAATGCAATATGCATTGCACACGCATAGATGAGCTTCTGTACACACCCTAGGGCTCACTGGCTGGCATTTGAAATGCCTCATCAGAAAGCCATACTTCACTGGGAGTTGCTTAAGCCCTGTACACAATTTATCAGTAAAATGAGTAATGTGGAGGACAAGTGGGCATCTAGCAAGACTATGCTCTCCTCTCTCTCCCTTGCATCAACAGTGTGTGGAAATCCCACCAGGCTATGGCCCAGTCCTTGAAACCAGCTCTCAAGATCTGGGCTCCTCGGTCCCTGTGTGTCCCTCTGCTAGAGAATGACACCGTGGGCTCCCCTCAGAGTGAATCCTTCAAGCAAAATGCTTGTAGAACCTGAAGACAGAGCGGCAGGCATGGTAGAACTTATAGGACAGGTTCTGCAGGAGAGGAAAAATAATTTTCCCTCTACCCTTCTGAGTTCTTGTCTTGGTGATAACAGATTAACATGAGGAAGACAATCAGAAATTTATTAACATGTATCCCTCAGGTATACATACAGATACCCAAGGAAAAAGGAGTGACTCCCAGAGGTGGCTTAGAATTCAGGATTAGGGATGCCTGGGTGTCTCATGGTTGGTGAGATGGAGCCCTGCAGTGGGCTCCGTGCTGACATCGTGGAGTCTGCTTGGGATTCTCTCTGCCCCTCCCCTGCTGTCTCTGTTTCTCTCAGAATAAATAAACTTAAAAAACAACAACAACAAAGAACCCAGGATTAAATAACACCTTCATCAGGAAGGGGAAGAGGGGAGTGAGGGAGGCCTCTTAGGGGAGTCAATGACTTTTAGGAAAGATGTACTGGCCCTTAGAAGACCAGATGGGACATATGATGTTTTGTGGCACCATTTATCTGGGTGTGGTGTTGACTTCATCTTCTCTCCTGTGACAGGAGTCCACCCTCGCTGGTTGATGAAACTCCCAGGGAGGGGGTTTATGGCTGTTGAGTCCTTTTGGGGAAGGAGAATGGGTCTTCAGGCAGATGAGGGCCGTTCATAGAAAGTCTTTCCCTGTGTTTGCTGCTTTTCAAGTGCTTATAGCTCAAAACCAGCAATGCACCCAAGTGGCATAGTTTGGGTGGCATGTGTTTAACTATAGCCGTATTTTGGGGTGGCATATTCTGCCACCCTTAGGTTCCATGCTTTGTGTGCGTGTGTTTGTGTGTGTGCAAGCATACTTGCCAGGCACATTTTCATGCTTTGATTCAAGGCTTTGCTCCAAGATTTGCTTTCCCAGTTACATACTCCCTGACAGTGATGGTGGGTGCAGAGTCCCATTTCCCTCTTGCAGCTGGTGGTGTGGAGATCTGCCATTACAGCCCCACAAGTGTGAAATAACCAAGTCGCCCTCAGGGCTGAACTGAGAAAAATGGAGGAAAACCAAGTTCTGATGACATTTACTGAGACCTAAATTCGACTGTGGCCCCTAGACTTTTTCCAGTTATCGAAGAGGTATATTCCCTTTGTGTGTGGGCTTTTTTTTATAAAACATCTGTGAAAGAAAGAGCCCTGATGAGGATCTCCTTATACTACATACTGTATGGCTTTACCAACGTGGGAAAAGAAAGTAGCACCCAGTCGCCCGGCAAGAACAGAAACAGGACACATGGGCAAACTGTATCTAATTCATTCCACTTTATTCTGGGATGTAAATTACAGATAGCACAACTCACAAACATACCAGTGGACATTGAAAACTAAGGCCATTCTGTGAGTTATTTTTAAAACTTGGTGTTTTGTACATAATCTTTTAAAAAATAAATTACCAAAACCAAGATTCTCTTCTGAAATAAAAACTTAAGGTCGGTACAAGGCGGCTTTTGGGTCGTCTCCAATCTGAAGCTCATGGTGTGACGGGACCGTTTTTGTTTCCTACGGCATAAATAACAGCTCTAAGGCAAAAGCCACCTCAGCATCTAGCTCTCCTCTCTGGATGTCATCACAAAGTTTACGACAGTGACCAGTGTTTACAAACCATTTTCTTCCCAGTGAGTAGCAAAGAGAGACTTTTACCTAAGAAACACATTGCAGAATTCCTGGAACAAGAAAAAGAAAAGGGACCCGTAACTAAGGCACTGAAAGCACATTATTTATATAAAGAAATGTAAACAGTTGGCTACCAACAGGCTCCCTCCAGCAGAGTGTCGATTAGGGAAGTGCACAGGGGCATCATGGTCGCGGCCCGGGTGAAACGAGAAGGGCCCCCTTTCTGCAGAATTCGGGCTTGGCCACCAACGTCTGACTCCTGATGTGGTGAGGAGGAAGGAATGAATTTCAAAGTGACATGAAGGAAAGCTGGTATTTCTCCCTAAGCTGTGGGTTAGTGTTACAACAAACAAGGAAGGGTTTTAGTAGGACTTTCAAATCACGGCCGCTGACCGTGTTTTCTTCCCGCCTCTCACCACTTGCTTCTGCTGATTTGCACGATGGCTTTGGCCTGCTTCATCAGTGGGGTCTGCTAGAACGTGTGACCTGGCCGGTGCCCTTCCCTGCAGGTGCCTACTTCAAGTACAATGGTTCACGGCCCACACAAACCACACTTCAGTTAAAACGCTTCTAAACAGTGAAGATCGAGCAAATTGGACAGACAGTACTGTAAATGTTTCACGGTCCAATGGGTTTACCTTCAAGGGCCTGAGAGGGTGTGAGGTGGGGTATGGTGTGTAGATGCAGCCTGACAAGTAGCTGTGGAGTCCAGGGTGAGGGGTGGGAAGGGGGGGTGCATTCCTGAGGCCGATCACGACACCAAAGTTCAATTACTTCCTGCTTGATGTTTTGTTACCAATTTTACAAAGCTCTGAGTTCCAAATCATCAAATGAATAGTTCTTGAACACTTTTTAAAAGAAAAGGACCAATATGTGGGAACACAAATAATTATGATTTTAAAAGACGCCTTGTTGCAAAAACACGAAGACCCCCTCCCCCCAAAACCAAAAAACCAACAAGAAGCAGCTTTTTTCTTTTTGAAGTCATCATTCCTGATTCAGCAGGTACAAGGTCTATTATTCCCCAGTTTTAGTGTGTATGAATTTTGGGTAGATAAAACAAAGTTTGAATCTTCTATGTGTATTTTTTTATGATCAAAAGGAAAACATTTTCTACGAAAGAAAAAAAAAAAAGATTTCCTCTTTTATGGATCTCACGCCTCGTATGGAGGTTATACTTAAACCAGGAGCCGCGAGAAGCTGGAAGAGGCCGGCGGGCGGCAGTATAAAGTGTGGGGCGGGAAACACAGCTTTTCTCTGTCGCCCAGGACAATGTGAATGCGATGCTGACTGTGAAACTCCTTCTATGTTTCCAAATATAACCAAAAGGAAGTCTGAGAGAAACCTAAATTAGAAAACTCTTTCATTAAGGAAAAAAAAAAAAAAGCTAAAAAAGAAAACACCTGAAAAAGCCAGGAGATTCAACAGCTGGGTTTAGAGCAGATGTTCATAATAACGAATTAGTAGCTCCAGGCAGGATTAAGAACAGCCTTGGGGGAGCAGATAAATACAGGCTGGTGCGTGTCTGCGCGGCACTGGTCAGGTCCCTCCCAGGAGAGGTGATGTGTCAACAGCGTCGTACGCGCAACCTGTACTCTGAAAGAATGTCCTCCGTAAGTTGGGCTCACGATGTGCTCACCTTTCACGGCAATGCACACTTCAATTGTCGGGCTAAAAGTCGCTGTGGAGCAAAAAGAGGCCGTAATTAAGGAGAAGGCATTCATGCCAAAAGAGTAATAAAGCAATGGCTTTTGAGGCTGGTTCAAGGCAGGGGTGAAGTAGACGGGTTTGCTAACAGCTAAAGGCTTTCCACTGCCTCTGACCAGCACCCCCGTCCTATGACGAAAAGCACAGTGCCTGGCCCCAGCAGGGTGGGGAACATGACCCCGCACTTCTGCCTCAGAGGAGATCGGTGCTGTTGGTTTGCTGGATTTCCCATGGGCTCCAAATCGAGGACTACTGAGGCAAACAACTGGTCAAAAGTGGGTCTGAATTTTACTGCTGGGAAGCAGCCTGGGCCTAAAAAGAGTGAGCGAGCCCTGGTTATCCTTAAAAAGGGGTTCATTTTCGTGCTTCCATTTTGGTTCCAAGAGTAAACTTTGTCAAGGCTACGAGGGTTGAATAATTTAGGATAAACCATTACTGCCCCGTCTGTTTTCGTGGCAGATGTTACAGATACCTATGCACGTACAAGAAATACAGTAACTTTCTCTCTGGGGGCAGGTTTGAAAGAAATATTTCAAAAGACACAACTTCGAGAATTTCTGACTCCAAGAACAGAACCTTCTCTATGCTGTTCCTTTAGAAAGGTAAGTGATGTGATGTGTATCGTTTTTACGCAGAAAGAGCTACACCTGCCAGTAAGCAGCAGAGACCCCGGCACTAAGCATGCTAGAGTACGTAGAAATGAAGAACTGTATGAATTCCTACCTTTAAAAACTCAAACCAAGGTTTCTAAGTGGAGAGCCTGTGGTTGCTCCCTGAGACACGTCCAGGTCTTCGTGTGAAAAGAGGGCACAGGTGGTCTTCTGATGTCTAGGTCAGTGCAAGGCTAAATGCCAAGGTTTTATGAGTAATGAAGGGCTTCTTATCGAAATGGTTGGTTTAAGGGCAAGGGATTTCTGGTCTCTGGCCTTAAGGAAGGCTGCAGTGGTCTGACTGGTTTAGAAATGAGTGTGGGGACAGTGCCGAGGGAGGGAGCTGGGAAGAAGGGCCCTCACCTCAACAGTCAAGTGCCAGCACTTGATCTGAGCCAGTGCTCCCAAGCCCCAGATCTGCTGCTTGTCTGGGGAGTTGGCTGGGGAATCGGTTGGGGAAGAGGACTGGGCCTGTAGGAAAATCGTGTATGTGTACCTTAACAGCCTGGCGATTGCTTAATAAAACTCTGGCCCGAGTTATTTCACAGCGATCGCTCCCTGCTTCGTGTATTGAAATTACATTCAGAGATTTAAAAAAAAAATCGTGTGTAGCAATATTTTCCCACAAAACTAAGTGCAAAATATCTTTAACAAATAATGATGGTAGTAGAAATATCTGACATAGTCATGCAAAAATGCACCTCCATTTAAAAAGGCTCAACACATCTCCAAAAGACCCTTGGGTTGTTACCCTACGAGCTCACTCATTTTTTTTTTACATTTAAATGTGGCTGCTTGTGTAGAAAACGGTAACATGCGAGTTCAATGATCTCCAGTCCACCAAATATTCTCTCTTGTAGCACAAAGACAACAACGGTGATGATAAAATACCACCGAACAGGACTGTACAAATATATGAGGAGGCACATTGCAGGGCTGAACAGGGTCCAATAAAGTATAGAGAGCAGTTTGACCGCAAAGACCCTCAGCTCAGACTTGCAAGGTGGAATTATGGTGTGGCCGGTGAAGTGAAAGCTCTTCTCCCCTTGGTAGAAGGAGCGCAGCCTCTGTTCCTTCTCCTCCCACCGCCTGTGGCACCAGAGCTGGAGGCCCTCCCTGGAGGTGGGGAGAGTGTCCACTGGGTAGCGGTGCACGTGGAAGTGGATCTCCTTGGGAAAGTCGCCGTAGAGAAGGTGCTTCTCTGTCTGAGGAATGTTGTGAGGGTACGCCACTGTGATGTCGTGGACGGCATCAAGGTTCTTCCCTAGGTTTTGGAAAAGATGAAAATACAGACTGAGTGATGATCAATGGGGGTAGTAACGCTGATGCAAACCACAAGGCAGAACCAAAAACGGGGGTGGGGGTGGGGGTGGAATCGGGACAGAGAGAGCCACGGTGAACAAAAAGGGCTATTTAAATACTGGTGTTTCTAGGCATTCGGGTCAATAAATTTACCCGTCATTTTTAGTCTTTTATCTGTTTGCTAATCACCACCAAAACCTTTAGAAAGAAATTATCTTCACAGAAAGAGTAACCTGTCATTCTAGAATTAAATGGATAAGTACATTAAGTCAGGTTTGAGGTAGAAATAAAAGGATTAGCCCTTTTCTACCAGGGGGAGTCACTGCTTTGATACCTCTTATTAATATACCTTCTCTCCAAATGAAAACACAGAATTTCTTACCTTTAACTCATTATTGCTATGACAGTACTGGAAAGAAACACTCAGAATTAGACTTAGTGAAGTGGTCAGAAACGCATGAAAACAAACTTCCATGATTTTTAATTTTTTTAATTTTTAACATTTTTTATGTGATTTTTCTATTTTTTAAAACCATATCAGCTTGAAGTCCAAGTGAGACCCTGCCAGGACACCATCATCCTTAGCAGTCTCCTGATTAATTACTTTGGGGTTAAGTGTTTTTAGCAAAGTCACATGCCAGATGCTGGAGGGAGAGAGAGAGAGAGAGAGAACATAATCTCTAATCTCACTCAAGAGTTCATAAGAGAATCAGGGAGACAGCTGCATAAACAGTGCCCTAATAGGGGAGGGGAAGGAGGGGAGGGAGCTGGCCAGGCAGGTGCAGTGGGCCCAGAGAGCATAGTGGGGCTAAGGGGCTCATAAGTACACTGGAGGCATCTGGTAAAGGCCTTCAACTGTCAAACTTGAGAATGTGAACTCCATTCTGTAAGCGACAGAGAAGCACCTTAGATGGTGGAGAAGCACTTAATGATTATCAACAGAGAAGGGATGAGAATGTGTTTCGTTTTGGCAATGATTACCTTGGGGGCAGTGACAAGAATGGTCTGGAGAGGACCATGGGCAAGAGAGGTAGTAAGAGTAATTTGATGGTCATGACAAGGCAAGAAATGACAGTGAGGTAGGGGCCAAAGGAAGTGACATGTCTAAAAAAATTACAAGAGAGCTGACACGATAAGAGCGGTCAACTGGCTGTGGGAGGATAAGGTGGAATGAGTTCCTGTGTTCTGGCTCAGGGTACTGAGTGGATGGTGGTGTCTCTGAGATTAGAAATGTAAGCAGGAGTAGTAAATCCTTAAAGAAACATGAGGATCGCCTACTTGAATCCTGTATACAAGGGCCAGAGAGGTTAAGCTTTTTGCCCAATGCACACAGCATGTTGGTGCACAATCTCTGAATGTTGCTTTCTTCCATGCCATGCCCTCTTCAGTGAGAGCCCTTGGATCTGGGCTTTGATTCATTACAGAAATGTATGATGCAGGCAAAATTAATCTGTGGGAATAGAAATCCAAACAGTGGCTGCCACGGGGGTGAGAACTGATCGGCAAGGAGCACAAGGAAGTGTTCTAGGTGGCCGAAATACTCTGGATCTTGATTAGGGTGTGGAATATAGCCAACTGTGTGCATTTAAGACCCATGCACTTCATAGCATTTAAGTTTTACCCCAATATGAACAAGACACAAAGCGACTTCCCACCTTAACTCACCATGTTTACCCTTCCCATTGACCTTACTATTGGAGGTTGTTCTCCTTGCTTTTTTAATGATTAGGTCTTCTGTAAATGTCTACTGTCTCCTTTACTCTGTGATTTACTTCAGGATAAGGACTGGCTTGCAGTCTGGTTTCCTAAGTGTCTGATAGATATAATCAGCCCTTAATTAGGACTGTGGTCTAGAAAATGAAAATACCTATGTCAACAAGGCTTAGATTCAAAATTGGAGGACAGTGTTTTAGGGATGCTGAGCATTGTTGATAGGAGAGCGGAGGGGGACAGAAGGCCCGCGCAGGACGGCTCTGGGGGAGTTGGATCAGAACGCCTACAAAAAAAAGGCGAGGCTGGACCTTTTTGACTCCAGCGGGGGGTCCACTTCATCTCACGACGGGAAAATAACAGGACACGTTTTGTCACTCGTCATGCCGCTTAGCCTCTTATTCAGAACCGGGTGCTCATTTCACTTTCAAAACTCCCCTGCAATCAGTCAACATTTCTGCTTCACCTGCCCACACCCTGCCCTGAAAAGGTTGCCAGTCTCCTCAGCCTCACCCATCCACGGCCTCCCCCAGCAGCTGCCACCATCCTCAGTCACCCCAAACCACTTCACAGGGCTCCTCCTGAGCAGGGGGCTCCTACGAGCCCGCCTTCCTTCCACACGTGGCCCTTCATGCTCACAAACTGGTATCAAAAGGACAGGCCATACTAGTAAGAAACTAAAGTGCCCTTGCTTTCTATTTCTTCTGGGCAACCCGTGGAGAAGGGCGTGTATGCAAACACCTGTCTGTTCACTGTACAAACGGCAAGTTTTAAGACTGTGTTGGTAGCGCTTACAGACATGTTCCTAAGTGGAAAATCTAGAAACCCTGCTGTGTAGAGCACGGAGAGCTGGGGAAGGAGACCGTTTGGGTTCAAATCCTAGCGCTGCCTCTTACTGACTGACATTTATAAATTACTTGTCTCTGTAGCTTAGTTCCTGTATCTACAAACTACTTCACAGGGTTGTTGGGAGCATTAAATGAGCTAACACATATAAAAACACAAAAATAAGGTCAAAAGTATATATAGTAAATACTCAATAAATGTTAGCTGCTAACATTGAGTGAGCAGGAGAACTGGGGAAGGGAGAAGAGCCGGCTTATACCTTGCTTCTCATTTCCCTTGAGCTGCACTGGATCCTTAAGAATCACAGAGACTCAGGGGCGCCTGGGTGGCTCAGTCGGTTAAGCGTCCGACTTCAGCTCAGGTCACAATCTCGCGGTCCGTGAGTTCAAGACCCACGTCGGGCTCTGGGCTGATGGCTCAGAGCCTGGAGCCTGCTTTCGATTCTGTGTCTCCCTCTCTCTCTGTCCCTCCCCCATTCGTGCTCTGTCTCTCTCTGTCTCAAAAATAAAAATAAACGTTAAAAAAAATTTTTAAAAAAGAATCACAGGGACTCAGGAACGCATTAAAGCCAGAGCAAGAGAGGAGATGGAGAAAGGCTTTTACACCCTGAGGTACCTTGATACTTCGTAAACTTTATAGTAAGTTTCTTGTCTCCAGATAACCCAGAGCCACACACAACCCTTTATCACTAATAGAGGAGCTTACTTTTCACTGACATCCTATCAAGACCTCCTGGCTTCTAAGCCTAGAGCAGCCATTACTACTGGACCTGTTAGTTTCCTCCCAGGAGGTAACAGGTGAGGGTTAGCAGACTCGAGGGGCATGCTTCGTTCCAAAGTGACAATAACAAAATGTATATTCAATACATGTAATGCCTTCATTACATGTATCAGCTTGTAATAGGGCTAAAATAATGCAGTAACAGATAAAGTTCCTTCAAGTGCAAAGGATTTATGCGGCCTTTAAAGCTTTTGGTATGAAAACAACATACTTTAAAATACGCAAATTAAGATGGCTGCCATCAGTAATATCCATTTTTAAAAGATCTCATTGCTTTTTAGATAGCATCTAGAGTTGTAATCTCAACTATCTAGCCACCTGCCATCTGTCTGTATGGGGCTTAGAAAATAATCTGTTCTTTTGCTGATACTGTGTCTTCTGGAAAATTTCAAACTTTATTATTATTATTATTATTATTATTATTATTATTATTATTATTATTATGTAAAGCTACTACTCTGTTAGAACAACCACACTCATGTGGGCCCATAAATGTTTCTTTTCCTCTCCTGGAAGAACAGGACACTTAGTACTTCAAATCTTAATTTTTAGTCTAAGGCTGAGACTGAGGGAATATTTAATACATCAGTCAGGTTTAAGTAACCAACAGAGGTTTAAAAGATATGACTGGAATTTATAAATGTAATATGCAGCAGGGAGTGTCTCCAAGCATGTCAAGTTGAGCCCATGATGATTACAAGAGTCCTATTCAATATGAAAAGCTCACTGGGAGCGAGACAAGTTTATGTTTCAAATGAAAGAGTTGGGTGAAGAAATCCTGGTCTGCCCATAGCTGCTGAAGAACACATCCATCTATACAGTTCAGTGGCAGAACAACAGAAATACAAACTTTTTTTTTTTTTAACCCAAGATGGTCTGAAATTTCAGTTATCAACTTTATTCTTTCCCCATTCTACTTTAAAATACATGGAGAATATACAAAAGTACAATCTATTTTGGATTTCACCTTAATACTTTTTTAAAAATTAAGAACACATGTCAGCTGGAACACCAGGGTGGCTCAGTCAGTTAAGCATCTGACTTCATCTTGGGTCACGATCTTGCAATCTGTGAATTCGAGCCCCACGTTGGTCTTTGTGCTGACACCTCAGAGCCTGGAGCCTGCTTCACATTCTGTGTTTCTCTCTTTCTGCCCTTCCTCCACTCAGGCTCTGTCTCTCTCTCTCAAAAATGAATAAACTTAAAAATGAAAAAAACATATAAGCCTATATTCTATTACTCAGATCTAAATCCATAAATCTAACTATATATATTGGAGACTTTTATTTTTTATTAAAAAAAATTTTTTTTAACGTTTATTTATTTTTGAGACAGAGACAGAGCATGAATGGGGGAAGGTCAGAGAGAGGGAGACACAGAATCTGAAACAGGCTCCAGGCTCTGAGCCGTCAGCACAGAGCCCAACGCGGGGCTCGAACTCACAGACCGTGAGATCATGACCTGAGCTGAAGTCGGCCGCTTAACCGACTGAGCCACCCAGGCGCCCCTATATTGGAGACTTTTAAATAAAGTAGCTTGTCATCTAAGATGCATTTGTGTTAAAAGAAAATGCTGAGGCTGCTGGTTTTGTGCACTGTTTTTCAGATTAAAAAAAAAAAATTACTCCAAGATGATAAAAGTTGGATTTAGTAACTTGACAATCATTCACTGTGGCACTTTAACACTGACATATAATAGTACACGGCTAATAATGAGCGTGACAAATTGGCACTAGTCAGAACACTTTGAAGAATGGCTTTGAACAGATTTAGATAGACTTAGACTAAAAACACTAATAAGACAACTTTCAGCTTCAAAATAAAAGGGCATGCACAAACCCGCTGAAAATTAAGTGGCATTGGGACTCAGTACCATTTTCTTACAGAAAATACTACTTCCCACTGAGAACATTATTCATTTTGCTTTTGTATAAGTTGAGTAGTTACTTAAGGAATGAAAAGTAGAGGCAGGCAGCTTCTGATCCTACGTCTCACCAGCAATCCGGCCTTAGCTTGTTAACCATAAGCCTCCTCTGTGTGTGCAGATAATAACAGTGCCTACCCTCCTAGGGTTTTGTGAGGATCCACTACGTAAGACCTGTAAAGTGCTCAGAGAAGGTCCTGGCCTGTGGGATCTGCTCAGATTCCTGTCACTATTCCTCCAGGTGGAGTGACCACTTAGAGCACCTGAAGGGAGTTTAGGTTTAGGCTGCTACCCTCGGCCTTCCTTCCTTCCTCTAGACTTCCTCTTCCTCTGGGAGAGGTTCCGAGTGGGCTCTAGCACACCTTGTGGTTTATCCTCTGATTGCAGTCACGCCTCTCCCATAGCACAGAAGCAAAACCGTTGAGGAGACTGACCTTGGCTCTAGAGGGAGGCCCTAATTCCCCTTTGGATACACATTTCTCTCCATCTCTACCAACTCATCCTTAGACATTCTCTGGGAAGTGTAGATATTAATCCTCTGCTGGCATTCAGAATCAGAAGGTGATGGTCAGTGCTCTAGCATTGTTGACCTGCCCCATCTTGCTTTTACTTTCTTAGAAATCAAAATTAGTACCTCCTCTTTTTCTAAGAAAGAACCATCCTATGCTTAAAAATCAACTTTTAGGGGCACCTGGGTGGCTCAGTCTGCTAAGTGTCTGATTCCTGATTTCAGCTTGGGTCATGATCTCACAGTTCGTGAGTTCCAGCCCCATGACGGGCTCTGTGCTGAGTTGGCTTTGAATTCTCTCTTCGGTCCACCCCGGTTCAACACACACACACTTTCTCTCTCTCAAAATAAATACTTAAAAAAATAAACTTTCACCTGGAAAGGTGAAATTAAAAATTGTGTATTTGTGAACAATTTTGCTTATCCAAACTGAATTTGGTTCCTACAGATAATTTCAGGGACCTATATTTTCACATTCCTATCCTAAATCTGTTCAGCTTTGGTGTTTTGTATAAATGTATGAAATCTTTTCAGTTTTGACAATCTGTTGTCCAATAGACACTGCTTCTCTGAGTCTTTAAAACAAGTTTCATTTTCTAGATAGAATGAAAACATGTTGACATTTTCCACAATTTACAATATTGGTGTATTAATAGATCATTTAAGGCAAGATCAGAATAGTGTATACTTGGTGAGGACAGACTCACATACATATAGACATATACATACATAAGTATATAAAATGTATGTCCTGAAAAAAGAGATCTGTAAACATTTAACAAATAGGACCATACTATACATACTGTTTCATAACTTGTTTTTTCATTCATTTTTCCATTCGTGCCATTAAAGATTTTCTAAGATGTCATTTTATGGGTGCATAATATTTGCTTGTGTAGAAATCTTAAAAATTCCTTTGTTTTTCAGATATTTAAGGTGTTCCCACATAAACTACATTTAAATTGATCATTATATAACTAATGATGGTGATTTTCTAGAATAAATTCCATAAATTGCTGGATCAAAGAATATGAACACCTTAACACTTTTTGCTAAATATGGGTAAATGACCTCTACAATGTTCAGTTAAAACCCGAGAAACGTAGGATCGTGCTTTTCACACTTTTACTTATAATGCTTGGTATTATAATTTTTATTAAGTTGCAAACTGTATCATTTTTGTTTTAATTTGTATGTCTTTGATTAGGTTAAAAAGTCCATTGGATGTAAATACTGGTCATATCCTTGACTGTTTTGAAAATTCAGTTATCTTCTGGTTTGTAAGAACTCTACCCTCTATCCTAAGCGGTGAATCTTTCACACTGGTTTCATCAGCTGATCACTAGTGTTTCCCTGGCCACAATGAATCGATTTTGTTGGATTTGCTGCTCTGTGAAAGCAGTGTTTCTTTTAGCCAGTTCCTCTGTTGTTTGTCTCTTTTTCAGTCAAATTTGCAAACCTCCTTCTTCATCATGGATTATTAATCCTCTGCATTTTTTTGTTGCAAATATTCTTACACAATCCATGATCTATGCCATTTATAGCAACTTTTCCAATAATTGTGTGTGTGTGTATGTGTGTGTGTTTGTGTCTATATAAGTTCATTTTTCTATTATAGCTTTTGGATTCCTATTTATCTCCCCTGTTCCTAGACTGTATGTATATTCTATATTTTTCTGCAAGATGAAAAACATTTTTTCCATTTAATTTTATAATTTAATTTTCTTTCAGTAGACATCAGTTTTTCTAGCATCTTTTATTAAATGACTCCTCTTTCTCTGTAGTTTGGAAATACCAACTCAGTCACATGTTAAACTCTCAAATATATAAACATCTAGTCTCCCTCCTCTCTTCTGCGCTATCTGTGTTTATTCTGGTTCCAAGACCACATTGATTTCCCTAGTGACGTATCTTTGGTAAAGCAAATCTACCTGTTTTCTTTTTCACACTGTACTTGATTCCTGCTGGTAACTGTTTTGCAATGTAAACTTGAGAGCATTTAATTCCATTCTAAAATAACAACCCTCCCTGCCCCCCCACCGAACTTCTTCAGAAATTTCATTTGCATTATATTTACATTGTAACTTTGAAAGATCTGAACCTTTAATATTGTTTTTTTCTCTAAGAAAAAAGTATGCTTTTCCATTTGTTCAAAACTTATTTTATGTCTTTCCATAAGATTTTAGTTTTCTTCACAGTTTCTGTGGCTTTTAACATTTATTCCTAAGTAACTTAAGAATTTTTGCTGTGATTATGAATGGAATATGTGGTCCCACTTCTGCTTTTAGGCAGTTACTGCTAGAGAGAAATCGTTTGCTGTACATTTATATGCAGCCGTCTTAACAAATTTTCTTATTAAATTGTTACCTTTTTTTCTACATTCTTTTTGACTTTCTAGATTTTCTATCAGCTGCAAAAACCGTTTCATGTTCAATTTTCTCATCTTTAAGGTAGTCTTTAATTTTTTAAGTTTATTTATTTGAGAGAGCACAAGCGGGGGAGGAACAGAGAGGAAGAAAGAGAGAATCCCAAGCAGGCTTTGCACTGTCAGCACAGAGCCTGCCTCAACTCACAAACCTTAAAGTAATGAGCTGAAAATCAATAGTCAAGAGGCTTAACCGACTGAGCCCCCCAGGCATCCCAAGGTAGTCTTTTCTTAGTGCCTTCATTAGCATTTACTTACTAATAAAAAGGATAGTTCTGACTTTACGGTGTGGATTTTAGTGCATTAGATCACTGCTGTTGAGTTTTGGTAAAACACTAGTGTATGTTATTAGTTCTATTTTGTTCTAGTTTTTATTAGGAATGGCTTAAGGTTTATCAAGTATCTTTTTAAGCATCTATGGTTAAGATTAAACTTTTTCTTTGTTAAAGAAAATAATAGCCAAACATCTGTATGAACCAAAGTAGGTGTTAAATATTAAAAGGAAAATATGAGAAATGCAAAGGGAATTAAAAATTATAGTGTAGGCTTCAGTGTCATCCATAATAGGTCACTCCAATAATAACCAATCACATGAAAGAACTGAGTAACTATTGATAAATTTGGTTTAATAAGATTATATAGGTCTATAGGTCTTTCAAAAATATTTTAGAGGGGTGTATCCATGGAACACCAATAAATAGGATTATGTGCTTGGAAATAAGAAGATTTAAACCCATTTTGTAAAAGTTAAGATATTAAAAGCCACATCCTTACATCAAAATCCCATAAAAAAATAAAATATGATGTCCTCCTTTAACAGAGCACTTTTAGATAACCCTTGGATCAAAGACAAAATCAAAAGGAAAATTATGAACTCCTTAAAAAATGAAAAATGGAATCAATGGATATAGTGAAGGCCGTAGTCAACAATAAATGCTTCATTATTAAAGAGGAAAAAGGAAAAAGAGAAAGAAATTACTAAGCTTGGAAACTGGGTGGTGGTGGTGGGGAAGTGGGGGTGGGGGAGAATACAAAGGGAAATATAGTGGAAAAAATTACTACAGATAAAAAGCAATAATTAATGAAAGAAAACTAGGAAATAGTGAAAGAATAAAGAAGTACAAAAGTTGGTTATTTAAGAAGATCCATAAACTACTAAACTCTATGAATGTGATTAAGGGGAAAAAAGAGAGAGGCAAATTTAAGATTACAGATAGCAGAGGAAACCATCGTAAATATGGAAGAGATGAAAAGAATTATGGGAATGTACACATGATAAAATCGCTCTTACACATATACAAACTAGAGCAGAGTGTGCCTGTGCAAATGTACCGCAATACTAGAGACGTGCCTGATAAAATTCTGTGGTCAATTCAAAAGCCATCCAATATCATTATTGAGTCTATTTTCACCAGAAATGCAAACTATTCTGGCACTACTGTGTGATCAGGACAAAGGGCACAGGTGCTAATTTTCTAGGCAGGCCAACCCAGCAGCTATACTCTGGTGCCACGTCTTCTCAATCACGGGGATTTTAGTGTAGAAATTACAAAGCAAAAATGGACAGCCAGGAACAGAACAGCAAAATGAGCTAGGAAGTAAAGGGACAAGAATCCGAGTTCCAAATTCATCCCAGGACCTATTAAGCACAACGGCCACTTACACTTGTTTATCTGTAGAGGGTGGTGTTGATGACATGAACGTATTTTGCCTAGTCTTTGAAAAACTTAAACTCTGCTCATTACTCTTCAAAAGAAATATCTGGGCTAAAACGCTGTTTAGAGAAGACCATCAAAATGCAGTGTGAAAAACCAGAGCATTGACGACATATAATTTGTTTGTCGTTACAAAGTTGTTTAGATGTTCCCAAACTGCTAGACATGCATCAGTAACAGATGAAAAGATCAGTAGTGTCAGCACATGCATCCTCTCTACTCATTTGCGGGTCTTCAAATTCAATGAGATCAGAGACCACACATTATTTAGTCCCCTCGCTCTGGTGTTAGGGTTGAAGGTGACTAGTAATGCATTTGGGACATTACTATTTATTTATTTCTAAAAAAATTTTTAAATGTTTTTATTTTTGAGAGAGAGAGAGAGAGAGACAGAGAGAGAACGAACGCATGAGCAAGGGAGGGGCAGAGAAAGAGGGAGACACAGAATCCGAAGCAGGCTCCAGGCTCTGGGCTGTCAGCACAGAGCCTGCTGCGGGGCTTGAACCCACGAACCAGGAGATCATGACCTGGGACGAAGTTGGCCACTTAACCGACTGAGCCATCCAGGAGCCCTGGGATATTACTATTTATTGAATGACTACAAAGTGCCAGGATTTTGAATTCAACAAGCTCTCTTTTGAGCACATCTTCACCGTGCCAGACACAGCTGTAGACTTGGGGGTCACACTGGTGGACAAAAGAAGATCTCTGCCCTCGTGGAGCTTAACAGGATACAGTCACTTTAAAATAGGACCTTTTTTAAAAACAAATTTTTAATGTTTGTTTATTTTGAGAGAGATACAGAGCACGAGCAGGGGAGGGGCAGAGACAAAGGGAGACAGAGAACTTGAAGCAGGCTCCAAGCTCTGAGCTGTTAGCATAGAGCCCAACGCGGGGCTTGAACCCACAAACCGTGTGATCGTGACCTGAGCAGAAGTCGGTTGCTTAACTGACTGAGCCACCCAGGAGCCCCTAAAATACGATCTTTAACAACCTTTGTGACATCATCCCTCTTTTATAGTTGTAGAAACTGAGGCACAGAGAAGTTAAGTCACTTGCTGAAGATCAGTTAGTCAACAATTAGTTTGACTGCCTGTTTGACTCAAAGCCTTTCCGCTACCCTATTCTACCTCCTAAGAACTGCATTAAAAACAGGAGCTACGGAGTCAAACTGACCTGGTTTTATACCTAGGCACAGTGATTTATTAACCATGTGGCCTTGAGCAAGTTACTTAACCTTCCTGAGCCTCAGGCCCCTCATCTGCAATCAATAATGCTTCTCTTGGAGGGCTACCAAAACCCAGAGAAGGAGGACCTGTCAGCCAGTTTATAAAGATGGTCTAGTAATGTAAAGAAACCAATTCTATGCAAATGAAAGGTCTTGATGTTTCTATTCAAGTTTCTTTTAACCTTGCACTATTATTATTTCCATCTTTGAAGCACAATCACACACATGTTCTGAGTAAGAGCTTTGTTATGGTTTGATATATAGTCTAAATGATGACCTTCTATAAAATACTGTTATGCATTCCTGGAATGTTTCATTGATGGACCCACCAGTCTCAAGCTAGGCCCTACCACCCATTTTTGGTAGCTATCTAAAATACAGTGGAGTATCTAAGTTGCAATCTTGTAAATCTTAAAAAAAAATTTTGCTAGTAACAGTATAGCTCAACTTAAAAAAAAAAAAAGTTCCCAAAGCAAAGCCTAATGTGACTACAGACTCTTCTCTGCAATTTCATCTTTTTCTCCTCTAAGAGTGAAAGGAAGTTTGGCTGAGGATATGGGGTATTATTAATGGGGTGTAGGGTAAGTTGCTGTTTTCAAGAGCAAGGCAACAAAGTAGAAGGTGAAGGCCTCTGGTGGCAGATGACTTTGATCCTTGCCCTGGGCTCTGCAGGGGGAGCCACACGGGTCCTCAAAAGTCTCATCAAACTGCCTTAGGCTTGTGCCACACCCTCTGTGACACACTTTCTCCTTGGATGATCTCAGAATTAAATTTCCTTGTTTTCAATCATTTAAGAGTCCGAATTCCCATTCAGTAAGCTTGACCGCAGTCTAAGATTCGGAGATCTCAGTAAAACAAGGTTTTCTCCATCAACCAGGACTGATCCAACCACAGTTGTATGCATTCATTCTACAGTAGGGGCTTATTAATCCACAAGACCCTCTGGGCGATGGAAGGCATGTGGGGAGATCTGAGTGAAGGGCTACGCCTCTTTTGAAGACTGTTTCCCACTTCTTCATCCCACCGCCACCTGCTCATATGATGTTGTCTCAAACAACCAAATTAAATATGCCACCAGGGAAAATATAGCCTTGAGTTCTTTATTCAAACTAGTCATAATTTGTTCTTGTGTTTGTATTTTGTTTTAATGAGTCCTGTAAGGCAAAGTACAAAGCGAGGTGGCGGTGGTGGTGGGGAAGAAAATGGATCAATCCGGGGACCACTCCAAACTTCAAATGACAAACTCTCAAATGCAGGTTGTCTTATATCCAGTTCTTCATTTGTGCAAAGGGTGCCACCATGGGATGAAGGGATAATCTGACAGGACTGTAACTTCTTTTTTACTGAGAGGATAAAGAATCAGGCTGTGTGTAGCTCAACCAAAGGGCAAAAGTCTCAGGTGCTTCCAAGATGGCAAAAGAACAGCAGGCTCTTTTCTTATATAGTATACGGAGCATCTTTTGAAGTTTAAAACAATATGAAAAAGCAAATCAAGTTTACGTAGGTCAGAGGATGTGTCTCAAAGAACAGAGCAGACCTACCGATAACAACATCTTATACCATTTTGATACTTCCGGCCAAAAGAGGTTGCATTTTTCTTTTTGCATGTTGTTTTCCTTTTTGCACTTCTTTATTTCTTTTAAAAATTATGTGTGGATGAATCTCAAAGACAAATGGTTAACATAACACAGAATTAGACATGAACCCAAATAGTCCTAAGCCTTTTGATCAGAATACCATACAGGTGGCAGTCTACACCTATAGACTCATAATTCTTAGTTTTGAATAACTGCCCTGCTACACGTTCTGCCAGGCAGAAACCTCATTTGTTTGCATCCCATAGACTCTAGACTCAACTGTTGACATGAGGGAGGGAATATTCCACATAACAATGTTCTTTCTTTGTATTTTATGCCTTAGAGTAGACAGGATCAAAGATTCTTCTAAATATTCCCCAAACTTCAATGAGAACTTCCTTAGTGTTGACCTATTTCTCAAAGGAATACTCTCCAAAGAATCAATGGAGACTGGGGATGGGGAGGAGAATTAAGGGTGAGTTTATTTTCTAGTAAACTTTGTCCAGTTTCATCAGAAAGCAGAGGTCAGGGCTGATAATCTAGCCCACTTGTTTAGTAAGTGACTATATTCCATTTGAGCCGCAGAGGAGTGGAATCAGGACTGGGGGACACTAAAGTACCGTTTATTAAGGAGCAGTTTCTTTCTTTGAAAACAGTCATCAGGACACAGGACGTAGACAGAGAAAAGGGCTCCCCGCTAAGGATCAACTCCTATGAATTGGCATAAAATCAGTCATTGGAATAATAACTTTAAACTTTCTGTTTAAAGTTCGTTATAAACACATTCCTCATGTGGGAAATGTCAAAACTGCAATGAGCTATCACCTCACACACCTGTCAGAATGGTTAAAATAAAAAACACAAGAAACAACCAGTGTTGGTGAGGATGTGGAGAAAAAGGAACACTCATGCTCTGCTGGTGAGAATGTAAATTGGTACAACCACTGTGGAAAACAGTATGAAGGTTCTTCAAAAACTTGAAAGTAATAATAACATGATTCAGTAATTCCACTACTGGGTATTTACCCAAAGAAAGTGAAAATGCTAGTTTTTAAAAGATATGCACACTCCTATGTTTACTGTATTATCACTTACAAGAGCCAAGATATGGAAGTAACCTAAATGTTCATCAACAGACGAATGGATAAAGATATAGTGTGTGTGTGTGTGTGTGCGCGCGTGCACTCGCATGCGTGAGAGAGAGAGATTACTCAGCCATAAAAAAAAAAAAAAAAGGAGATCTTGCCATTCATGACAAGGATGGACCTGGAGTGTATTATGCTAAGTGAAATAAGTCAAAGAAAGACATAATTTCACTTATATATGGAATCTAAAAAACAAAACAAATAAACAAAAAAACAACAGACCTAAAAATATAGAACTCATGATTATCAGGGGGAGGGGGATCAAGGATGGGCAAAATGGGGGAAGGGGATTGGCTAATACAGGCTTCCAGGTGTGAAATGAACTAAGTCATGGGAATATAAGGTACGGCATAGGGAATATACTGGTACTGGATACTGAATATACTGGAATATCAATGGTACTGTCATAGCGCTATACGGTGACAGCTGGTAGCTACACTTGTGGTGAGCACAGTGTAATGTATGGAACTGTCAAATCACTATTGTACACCTGAAACTAACATAACATTATGTGGCAACTATACTTCAATAAAAATAAAAATAAAAATAAATAAAATTTAGTTATAGGAGCGCCTGGGTGGCTCAGTAGGCTGGGCATCCGATTTTGGCTCAGATCATGATCTTGTGGTTTGTAGGATTGAGCCCTGCATCAGTCTCAGCACTGACAGCACGGAGCCTGCTTGGGATTCTCTTCCTCTCTTTCTCTCTCTCTCTGCCCCTCTCCTGCTCATTCTCTCTCTCTCAAAATAAATAAACTTAAAAACATTTAGTTACAGACATATGGAAAGTCAACATCTGGATATGTAACTACCAATCCTGAAATTTAAACTGGGAGAATAACAATGTATGAGGGAAGCAAATAAGTATATGTAGTGGGATGAGTAGTGTCTTCCTGAAAGCTCACTTCTACTGGAACTTCAAATGTGACCTGATTTCGAAATAGGGTCTTGGCATCTTGGTAGATGTCATTAAGGACTGAGATGAGGCTGTTAGGTGCTCGGCTAGACTGGAGACAGCAGCCGGCCTGCCTTCTAACTCAGACTACTTCCTGAGTTAATCCCACTACCTTCATACACCAGGATGAGGGAGGGAATGTTTTTGAAGGGTACATGAGTAAAGTCTTATTAGTGCTAGAATACAAAGTGTCCTATTTGTAGAAATCTGCATCAGTGGGACAATGGGGATGGGGCTGCCGACCATGAGCGAGGGAAATGGCAGACACATACTAGAGGCTTCCTGATTGATGGCAGGGGGCGCTGAAATCTGGTGGTCTGCACCCTAAGGTTAGGGAGAAAGCTATGGCCAGAGTCTTAGAGCCATGTGGTACAGTAACCTATTACCACTTCCCAACACCAGTATTCACTCAGCTGAGGATATACTTCATAGTGGGTTTGGGTTTTTTACATTCCAGTGTTTATAAGCAGTATGTAAAGACCTAAAGTTTTAATGTATAATAAAAACCAGTGGTTCTCACCTTTTTTCCCAGACCTAGCTAGAAGCTCACCAGCACAGAGATGCTCAACAAGGGGTAGGGAGAGCTGTTTGAAAAATTAACCCAAGTTATTAGGTAGAATATTCCTGGTCTCTCATTGCACATATCTAAAATAACACCAAAGCATATACCTGTCCTACATTAATATGATAGCACTTAATATGACACACATGGTATGCAATGACTAATCATTGCAATAGGCAGAAAGAGAAAAGGCACAGAGATTGAAAAGGAAAAAGTAAAACTATCTTTATTCAAAGCAATATAAAAGACTGTACAGTATCTTTAGGAATCTACAAAAAAGGTTGCTGGAATAAGTGGAGTTAGCAAAGTTCCAGGATACAAGTTGAACATTAAAAGTTACTTGTACATACTAGCAATTAACAACTGGAAATTCAAATTCTAAAGAATACCATTTAAATATACCAAAAATATGAAACACCTGGAAATAAGCTTAACAAAATATGTGCAAGACTGCAAACTGTAAAACATTGCTAATAGAAATGAAAAAGGCCTAAGCCATTGGAGAGATACTAGAAGATGGACTATTAAGATATTTCTCCTCCACACTGACCTATAGATTCAAAGCAATCTCCATTAAAACTCCTAGTATGCTTTGTGTAAATTAACTGATTCTAAATGTTATAAAGATCTGCAAAAGAACTAGAATAACAAAACAATTCTGAAAAACGAGAACAAAGCTGGAAGCCTTCCACTAACCTATGTCCGGACTCACTACAACGGTTCAGTGAGGGACTGAAAGAAGGCTAGATGTATACATCAGTGCAAAAGCAGAGTCCAGGAACAGAGCCACATACAGACAACTTCATTTTCAACAAAGTTGCCTGGGTGACTCAATGGAGAAAAGATGGTCTTCTCAACAAATGGTGCTGGAACAAGTGGATGTCTACATGCAAAGGCAAACAAATTGGATGCTTACCTCATACCATATGCAAAAATCAACTCAAAATGCATGACCGGCCTAAGTGGAAAGGCTAAAACTATAACATTTCTGTAAGAAAACACAGAAAATCTTTGTGACTTGAGGTAAGCAACAATTTCTTAGGACAAGAATAACAACCTAAAATTAAGAAATGGAGAAACACTCCTTCAACAAATTAAACACTTGGGCTCTTCAGAAGACAACCTTAAGGAAATGAAAAGGCAAGCCACAGACTGGAAGAAAATATCTGCAAATTGTATATATGAGAAAGAACTTCTATGCAAAATATATAAAGAAGTCTTACAATATAGTAAGACAATGTGACTTTTAGGAATGGGTAAAAAGATTGGATTTGACACATCTCCAAAGAAGATATAGGAAAGGCATATAAGTCCAAGAAACACGACTTAAACATCTTTAGTTATTAGGGAAATACAAACTAAAACCACAATAAGATAAGCACTGCAAGGTAAGATACACTGTACATTTATTAGAATGGTCAGAATTTAAAAGGCTTTCATGGGGTTTTGGTGAGGGCACCAAACAACTGGAATTTTCCAACACTGCTGATGGGGGTGTGAGAGCACAACCGCTTTGAAAGGAGTTTGGCAGCGGCCCAGCAACCATACTCGTAGGTATCTGCCAAGGAAACAGAAGCCCACACAAATGCTTATACACAAATGCTCATCTCAATTTTTTATAGTATATTCTAAAACTGGAAGCCAACCCAAATGTCTGTCAACCTATGAGTGGGTAAGCAAACTGTGGTATGTTCCATACAGCAGAATACTACTCAGCCATAAAAAGGAATAAACTGATAAATGCTGAAAGAGGCCGACACAGGAGACTACATACTACTTAATTCCACTTCTATAAAAATCTAGAAAAGCCAAAACCATAGTGACAGTAAATAAGCAGTTGCTAGCAACTGTAATTCAGGGGAGATGTCTGAGTGCAAAGGTGGCTGGGGGGGGGGGCATATGAAAGAAATTTTGGGAGTGATAGAATGTTCTAAATTTGTACTATAATGTAGTTATGTGACTGTGCATTTATCTAATACATCTAATTTGTACACTTAAAACATACTTGCGTTTTACAGCAAGTAAATTGTACCTCTAAAAGTGGTTATTTTTTTAAAGCTTTTCAAATATGTGCCCTAAAAAATACTTAAAGTGATAATATATCCCAAATTTGTAATATCTGCTAAAGTCTAAATGGAGCTTTAATATAGGCTGGTTGGATTCTAACCAAAAGGTTAGAAAACAAAGTATTTAAAGCTTGAAACAAATCCAAAATTTATTTTCATGTACTAATTTTTAATGACTTTTTTGGTATTAGCATTTTGTGGAATGCAGAACATTTTCCTATTCATTCAAATGAGCATTAACATATCCATATGCTCTGCATTATTGTTTTGCAACATTTCCTGGCTAATGCAAGATATAATTTCCTAATTAAAAGATTACTCTAAATACAACCCGATGTTTTAAAATTTCTACTATCGTAATTTCTTTCAGGTCAACAAATAATACCTAACATGTTTTCTTGCTGCTATCTAGAAAGGAAAAAGATCAAATCAATGTGCTCCTGAAAAAGTCAGATAATTCAATTAGGATTGACAAAGAAAATAATAAAGATAACAAGATAAACAGAAGACAATGTGTCTTGAGATCAATATTTTTTAGGAGCAGATATTTCTAATTCATTAGATTACCACAGTGGCAGGTTTATCAAATGAAGCAAACACACACACACACACACACACACACACACACACACACACACCTCCATCCTTGGGTCCTTCAATATTAGAGTAACAGTACAGCATCTAATCTCTTCAGATTTGGGAGTATGTACTTCTGCTTTTAATGCTATGACACAGAAACTTACAAAACATTTGGGAACTAGTTCTACATAACCCCCTCTAACCTTCCCCCTCCCCTGGCAGATCCTCCCTCCCCCACCACTCAAAAGGACAATCTTTTCACACCCCACAGCAACTCAACGGCAGCACTCTCTCTCAGCTGTGCATACAGCATGACACTTGTGTCAAAATGACCTTGCATAGCTTTGCTGACTCTTGCCCGGTGGCTGTAGATGAGGCCAGGCCTGGGCAGACTGTGGACGGCACACCTGCTCTGTAACCCAGTGCCCCCTCCACCTCTGGTACACAGGGAAAGGTCTCCCTTCAGTCCTTTATACAGGTGATCAATGACTGCTTAATATTTTGTTATGAGTAGATTTCAAGAAGTCTTAACCATTCAGTCAGTCTTGAGACTTTACCATAAAGTAATCTGATTTTGTCCTCCTGACATAGAAGTTCTCATTCTTTTCCTGGTAAAAATTCTCCACCGTACCTCCACAAAGCAAATCAATGCAAGTGAACTGGAAGGCCCAGTTCTGAAGGTTTATCTCCTTTCACTTCACCCATTTATGGTACCACTCTCACTGCTAAAGGTTTCTGAGTTTGCTGACTCTCTTTTGCCCAGAAATTCATTTGAGCTTATAAGATGGGTACATGTTTTGATGGGCGTTATTTTATTTGATTTTTTTGGCTGGGAACGGAGACGAGTGGGAGTCCTTGGTAGATTCCGGCTTGTTACGCAGAAGTGGGCCTTCAGTGCTGTTTGGCAATCCTATGTATCTTTGTAGTCCATTCTGTGTCCCATCTGCCCAGATGCGAGTGCTTCATGCCTTTGCTTTTCTCTTAAAGCTTCACTACTTCCTCGCCACCTCTCATTCTCATCCTGTTTCTCCCAGGAAATAAATAAGAAAGTTCCACAGGCTCTTACCACTCCATCTCCCCACCTAAGTGGGCACGTAAATCCACGTACTTACTTTGCCTTCTCTGCTTTGTACGGATGATCTGTACACACTTGGGTTGACAGCCAATGCCTTCCCCTATGTGCTCGATCTTCTCCCCTCTTGTCTACTTGATGATTCTGCTCCAGCAATCTCCCCTCTCTCCTACGTCAATTCCACCTTTAATCGGTCAGTCCCCCCTGCCCTTCTTGCTCATCATTAGCTCATTAACATGCTCATAAGTTCTCCCATCACTCACTTGATGCCCATCTCCTTCCAGCTACCACTCATTTCTCTGCTTGTCTACACAGCTAAACTTGTTTATACTGTCTTCAATCCTCCTCTCTCATTTCTCTCTTGAATCCTGCTGTCATCACTCTACCAAAACCATTCCCATCAAGGTCACTGGTGACCTTCATAGAACGAGATCCAATAAGTCCCTCCCTCCTTGAAAGACCTTTTTACTTGGCTTCCCGCCCACATTACTCTTGGTGCTTTTCCGGCCTCACCGGTCACTCTTAAGTCTGATCTCTAAATACTGCAGGCTGATCTCTAAATACTGGAGCTCCTCCAGACTTGGGTTTTACTCATCTTTCTCTGCATTCCTTCCCTAGGTGACCTCGTCCAGTCTTGGAGCTTTAAATTCCAAATGTGTGCTAATGCCTCCCAAATCTGTATCGTCAGCCTGTCTCCCACCCTTGCAGACTCACATATTTGACTCTTAACTTCACATCTCCTTTTATATGTCTAATTAGTACCTCAAGTCTAACATCGTCTAAACTAACTTCTTCCTGGTCTTTTCCCCCAAAGCTGTGCTTCCCACATTTTTTTGCCTCAAAGGCCAAACTGTCCTTCCTCCAGTTCAGGCCAATAACCTCGCAGCCAACGATGTTTCATCTGTTCGTAAGCTCCACACCCAATCGGTCAGAATGTCCTGCCTGTTCTACCCTAAAAGATACCCAGGATCCAGCCAGTTCTTATCACCTCACTGATTTTACCTTAAGCCCCCCTCTCTCACCTGGATTATTGCAAATACCCTTCTAATTGGTTTCCCTGTTTGCCCACCTTCCCCCCTACAGACTTTTTCACCCTAACAGGAGAAAACGGAATAATCCTTTTAATGTTAGTCACTGCACTGTGACACCCTCATTTGTCCCCTCACCCCAACAGGCAGACCACCCACCGAGACAGAAGACCAGAGTCCTTCCCACACTTGACGCTCCATAAAGCTGTGTGTAATCTGGCAGCCTATTACCTTTCTGTCCTCATTTACGAGGATCATGCCTCTGGCTCACTCTGCTTGAGCCACACAGAGTTTTGGGTCCTTCTTTGAGTACACCAGGCACACTCCCATCTCGGGACCTGTGCTGTTTCTGTACCTGAGATGTTCTTCTGTCAAATTTACCTTTTCGGGGAGGCCCAAGTACCCTATTTAAAATGGCAGGCTTGGGGCGCCTGGGTGGCGCAGTCAGTTAAGTGTCCAACTTCAGCCAGGTCACGATCTCGCGGTCCGTGAGTTCGAGCCCCGCGTCAGGCTCTGGGCTGCTGGCTCGGAGCCTGGAGCCTGTTTCCGATTCTGTGTCTCCCTCTCTCTCTGCCCCTCGCCTGTTCATGCTCTGTCTCTCTCTGTCCCAAAAATAAATAAACGTCGAAAAAAAAATTAAAAAAAATAAATAAATAAATAAAATGGCAGGCTTCCCTCATTCCGGATTTACTTTGCTCTACAGGCTTTATCATCCTCTGACGTGCCACGTATTTTACTTGTTTACTGTCTTTTTCTCCTACTAAAAGTGCCACAGGGTAGTAATTTTTGTCTATTCACTGACCTTCCCTGGTGATTCCTCAATGTGCTCGGTAAATACTGCTCGCTGAATAAGCTGAAAAAGAGAAACTGAGCTGAGCTTCCCTCTCTGGTATATTTATGCATGGAGGAGCGCCTGAGAATAGAGCCCTGACTCACAGCCTGCTTGAGAGAGAGGCGCCGTGAGACCGCCACCAGAGAGTCCTTGTGACCAATGGTCCTCCAAACCACAGGAGAGAAGGAAGATGAGAATGTATGCTTCTGTTCATCTGTGAACATCAGACACTCTGCTCCTGCCATCCTCTATGCCTATTTGTGTGATCACTGCTCTCTTACTGTCACAAGCACTGGTGTTCGTGGGTTCTCTATGAGTTAGTGGCAACCTGGGATAATTTCAGTGATCTATTGGGAAGTGAAGGTCAGGTGTGTGGTAACACTAGGTCAAAGGAGCCAACTGCAGGATTTCTACAGGGAGCCACAAGGATAGGCGCTAGTGATCTAACCTATCCAGTGTGGACAGGTGCCTGTTGCACGTTTGAAGAGCTAAGTGAGTTTGATATTCACCCTCTCCCACTACCTTCAAACTCCCAGATGGATATTTTCTAGTTGATGGCATATTTGATAATGTTAAATATATGCTTTTTTTTAAAGCTGAAATTGTTTCCTGAAATTCAGAATGCAGTGCTGAGTGCTTTCTGCATCATTTCTCTCTGATAACAGAAGATGTTTCGTTAAGCATGCTGGAATGCAGCCTCTTCCTTAATTGAGCTATTACTGTGGAAGTATTTGTTTCCTAATCAATTCTCAAAAATACGTCTTGAAATAGAAGCATCAACCTCCCCAAAGAAAGCCTTGTAATTCTCTACTGTGCTGGTTTTTAATTTCTGTCCATGAGCCACATGGGTTCCTACCAGCTTGAAAAACTCTCAGAGCTGGCAATTCTATCAGCCCAGACGTTCCTCTGAAACTAGTACTTGGTGCCGTACTTGCATGGCACCCCCATTTCTACTTTGATCGCTTATGAGGGGGGGGTTCTTTGTCAATGACCACAGTATTTCATCACTTACAGTTTAGCATCCTGTGGGTTCATGTGGTCTGTCTGCTACACGGTTCATCAACCACCTCCCTCTGCTCACTCAGACAAGCACCTTTCGCCGCTACTGAGCTGCTTAGAGCCTTTCAAACCATGCCGACCTGTGAAGAATCTTACTGGACGCAGTCTAAGACCCCTCAGTTTCCAGTCCTGACTCGAAGCACCCCAGCCCGACTGGCTGGGTTCTCTGTGCCACTGTGTTCAAATGGAGAATAGCTCACTGGGGCAGAGGGGAGTTGGAAGGGAAGGATGAGCCACTCTCAGGAAGCTGAGGCCTGAAGGGACAGGCTGCGAATGGGACCTCAGAAAGTTCAGGATACAGAATGCCTTTCTTTTCCTCTCATGGCACTCCCTCTCACCTCCACTGAGAATGTGGACGCGCGCGCGCGCGCACACACACACACACACACACACACACACACACTCCCCTTTCCCTAGGATTTCCAAAAACTGGAGTGAAATTATGATTGGAACAAATTTAGTTTGCTTCATAATGGACTTTCTTGATATCACAAAAGAGTATTTTCAGGATCTTTTTTTGGTAACAGATTAGATATGTTTTGGCTTCATCTGATTAGTTCATGTAGCTGTAGTCCTATTCACATGCAGACAAAAATGCAGGCTTGCTTCTGGTCACACAATAGGAAAGGAGGAAGGACTGAAAAACCAAAAATAAGCTGAACACAGGAGTCAGAAGAAAAAGGCTAAAAGTATAAGAATGAGTGGTCAGGTTAGACTTCAATGAAGTATGGGGGAATGTGGGAGGAAAATAGTTAAGAAGCATCCCATAATAAAGTATGGGGGAAGGTTGAAGAGAAACGGTTAAGAAAGAAGTAAACTGACCCCAAACAAAATTAAATTCAATATTTAATATCTATTAAATGTTCATCATTGAAAAACAGAGGAAAAGCAGAAGACAGGTAAAAGGTAAGGAAGCAAGAAGGAGTCCCAAGTAGTTAAAAAAAAAAATAGTTGCATTCATGTTCATGGAGGCCCTTAAGGATATTTATAGATGGTCTGCTTGTTTCTGGTTAACAGTGAAGTTCTGGTAAAACAGAAAAGGCATATTTGATATGTTGAACCAGCTAACTGGAATGAAAACTGATTTCCAAACCTGAGGAATACAACAGTGTCCTAACTCTAAGCTCTGTATTTTGATATGAAATAGAATCAGTGTACTATTTTCAGTGGTGGCCCATTCCAGCACTTGTGATCCACTAGAATTTAGCAGGGACATCAGACCTGGTGGACAGAACAATTCAAATAGCAAGGCCTTAAATACTTGAGAGATCTGTGAATATCAAGATGATTTTAATATTCCTAATCTTCTGGTGTTAAAAACAATTTCTACCAGACCTTGATACACAAGTGGATAAATCACATTAAATTAAATCAGTCTGTACTTGGGGAGCTATCTTAATCAGAAAGAGATTTAATGAAAAGCCTTAGCTTAGATGAATACTCTAATTATTACAAGCTAGTATTTGTCCACAAAGAAGAATTTGTTTCAGGATTAGTCAGAGACCAGGAGAAGCCAGAGACACCAATTCAATAATGGAATGCCTAATTAAATGATAATGGAATCCTAATTATAATGTATTGCTCTCCCTTGCACATGATTTATTTACCACCACTCGGTTCATTAAAAAAAACTAAAAAAAATGTAATTACTAAAAATAAAGGGGGGAAGAAAAAAGAATTGGTAAATTAAAACTTTTTTTAATATGGAGAGATTGAGATGTAACAAAGTCTAATGGTGAAAAAAATCCTGCCACACAAGATATGGCTATGTTGAATTAGTGCATGTAGACACTGTATATTTGTATTATGTCCTTCATAAGTCAGTTGTTGCCCTTCTATGCTTAGAGTTCTTTTAGGGAGACACACATCTGTCAAATCAAAAGTACTGATGAAAGGTCCAGTAAGTGCTAAGTCCCAGTTATGATGGTGATCATAGATCCTATGTTAGCTACAGCTACAATAGGTTCAAAGACAGAGAAGAAATCCGTGTTTTTATGTTTATAATCTAATTAAAATATAAAATATAAACATGTGAAAGGTTAAGTAATAACACAGGAAATAAAAGTTAATGCAAAATTTTAACAGAAGTGAAGTGAGTGCAACAGAAAAAGAGTATCATGGGTTCAGAGAAGGACAAGATCACTGAGCTGAAATGTGTAAACCATGTATTCTAGTTTAATATGTGCATAAACTAGTTGCTTGAAATTGAGAAGAAATAGGGTCTTTAATATGGGAAATACATTCTAAAAGAATTGAGTTAGGGAAAAACACACACCAGATATCTCTTTTAAAAAGACAAACTAATGCAACAGAATAGAGTTCAAAGCCATTCTGATGGATGAACGGGAACTTCTACAACACAGGTGACCCCACAAAGCAATGGCGGAATGACTGATGGCTTAATACGTCGTGTTGGAGAAAAATAAAACTGGGACCTCACCAACAACAAAGGAGGATTCCAGATGGATAAAAAATAAATGTAAAAGGTAGTTCTATAATTAACAGAGAACAGAGGCTATTTTTCTAATAAGAAGCAAGGAAGGTTTTCTTAAATTTCAAGAGCATAAATTTTAAGGTAAAAAATAATGATTTTGATTACATTAAGAATTTCTGTTTAATGCATATGTCATTGAAGAACATATTTGAAATGTCTAAAACTGAACATGGGATTAAATATCTAGCACATAAGAATTAGTACAAATCAGTAAGTCACTATGGTAATCTCAATACAAAAACAAATTATAAACATAAAAGAGAAAACCCAGAGACCTACCAGGCACATGAAAATCCTTTCCGATCTGATAAAAGCAAATCAAAACAACAGGGTACCCACTTTATATATATTCAACTGGCAAAAAGTAGAAAGCTGGATAATACCAAATGTCGGTAGGAGTGAGAGGAGATAGGCACCCTCGTGGCTTGCCAGTGGAAGTTCAGGGGAGAGTAACCAATTAGGTTAGTCAACTTGGAACTAGTCAAATTAAGGTCACCCAGGCCTAGGACTCAGCAATTCCACTCCTGGGCATCTATCCCTAAAGAAATTCCCACGGGCATCTAAGAGAGCCTTTAGAAGATACTCCCTGCAATGCTCCTGTGATGGTGAGAATCGGGGGCTACCTGGGAATCCATCTTTGGGATTCTCATAAATGAGCTGTGCAAAGGACATACCATGGAGAAGAAGGCCAAGTCAGAAGCCAAGGATTAGATAAGCACATAACAACATGAATGTATTTTAAAAGCAAAATGCTAGATTAAAGAGCAAGAAAACAGAATGAGATATAGAACAGTCCTATTTATATAAGCTTAAAAAATATAGGAATGTAAAACAAGTTTTACAGGAACACTGTAAAGCAAAAGATACAAATTAAATATATCAGAATGGTCGCCCATGGAATGAGGAAGAAATGGGAGTAGGGTACAGGGATAAAGTAGAATAAATAACAATAAAACAAAAGAGAAGCTTTTCCCAAAAGCAATGATAATATCCTCATAAACTGAGAAGTATGACTAACTCAGTCATCTCAACCCAAGGTCTTTATCAAGTAATAAAATTATTCTTAAATAGTTAACAGACACTAAAAAATACAAATCAATCAGGACCTTTAAAATAACACAGCCCACAAGTCTTTCAACTAGCTACCCTACCCATTCAAATAATAGCATATTTAGAAAAGAAGCGCTAACAGGGGCGCCTGGGTAGCTCAGTAGGTTAAGCATCTGACTTCAGCTCAGGTCATGATCTCCCGGCTTGTGGGTTTGAGCCCTGCGTTGGGCACTGTGCTGACAGCTCAGAGCCTAGAGCCTGCTTTGGATTCTGTCTGTCTGTCTGTCTGTCTGTCTCCCTCCCTCCCTCCTTCTCCCCATCCCCCTGCTTGCACTCTCTCTCTCTCTCATGCTCTCAAAAATAAACATTTAAAAAAATTAAAAGAACAAAAAGAAAGGAAGAGCTAACAAATTTTTGACTGCCATAGAATGCTCTAATTTTAAAACACATCATGGGATAGGGGAGGAGAGGATGGTTTGTCTTGGCCGGTAAAACCTATTGTAAACTGGAATACGACAGATTCTAAGAACAAGATTATTTAGATCTCTTTGGTTTTTATATGCATCGTTTTAGTTTTTGGTTGTGGGTCAAATGAAACCTGTCAAAAGCTTTTTAAGATTTAGGAACTAGCTTTGCTGGGTTTGCTCAGCTTCCCTTAATTCTCCCGTATAAATCTAAAACAGATCTCTCCTTGAGCTATGTGAATCTGCAAAGGATTTATATTATATGAGGATCCATTTTCTTGCTTTTCTTGGTTTTAATCTGAGATAATTTCAAGTTTATAAAAAATACTGTGAAGTACCAGGCAGAGTATTTCAAGTAAACTTGACCTTATACACGCTATACATGTTAACATCTTTTACAACCATAGTACAATTAAGCAAAACAAGATTCACACTGATACTTTACTATTAGCTAACCTAGAGATCCAGTTTTATGCAAATTTTTCCAATTGTCCCACTGTTGTCCTTTTTCTGAGGATCCAATCCAAGAACTGATGCTGGTAGTTATTTTGTGGAGTATCTCTGTCTAGTTGCCTGATGTTTCCTTATGACTAAATCCAAGGTATGCATTTTGGCATGAATGCTTCAGAAGTGATGATGTGCCCTTTTCAGCAAATCCTATCAGGATCCATTATCTATTCAATATAAATTGATGCCACTCGTGATGGGCCACATTCACCTCTTAACGTATACATCAGTGTGGTCTGTGGTGATAGTTACAACATTCAAAGTCAGGTTTTATCCCCACCCCCCAGTCCTCTAACCTCTGGGGTTTTGTGACGACATCCACGTGGGCTTCCTTCTCTAAATCCCACAGTTCTTTACGTGGCCTTCTCCCACGCACCTACCATTTTTCTAGTTTATACTAAGCATTTATTCAAAACCATTTGTCTTAGATGAGATGATCTACTCCTTAAAGGCAGGATGCATGTCCTTCTCATCTTTGTTGTCTCCACATTGCTTTGAACATACTCTTTGTACCAACAGCTGGGAGAAAAATGGTTCTCCTGTATCATGAAGACTAAGACAAAAAAAAAAGAAACCCACTGAATAAGTGCCAAACAGTATGCTGGGTACTTTCTCTTGTTATTTTATTCAACACACATAATGACCCCATGAAGTGGGTCTTGAGACTCAGGTTCAGTAATCTGCCCAAGGTTACAAAGCCAGTAAGGGACAAGGTGATGGTTCTAACGTAGGGTCGATAGGATTCTAAGGCCCTGGGGTTGGGGTTAAGAATATAATATTGGGAGACAGTTGAGAATTCCTCCTTGTCAGTTTGGTAAACAGAAGATCAGACAGATTAGGTAAATTTTCAAAAAGGCTTAGAGTTGGCTGAATAAAAAGACTACATTTAGAAGCTAAGTTTCCTGCCTCCCGGCTGTAGTTAGCACTTTCCACTGCGTAAAAGGACTGGAGTGAAGGCCCCCATATTGTACTCTGGTATTCTCAATAAGCACAGTTCTTAAAATCTGGAAGAATACAATTGGTTTCTACATTATCTTTTAAAAAGTCTCTTAAAATGTTAAGTTTGGCAACAAAAGCCCTTTAGACACACTTAAATATCTTAATTTTATTACACTGCAAATATAACTGAAATTCTTTCCATTTCTGAAACGTATTACAAACAAAACATCAATTAATCAACATTTACCCACAGCAGAAAAAACACACTGTTCTAATTGAGAATATGTCCAATGGAAAAGGAGGGGGCTATGGTATGTTTTCTTGCATGTGGTACTGAAATGGAAAAGTTTTCCATTACTCTTCTAGGTATGATTATGAATGCCTAATTTTACTTGAAAGAATAATGGGCTCACATGTAAATTTTTAAATGCTTCCTTCATTGACCTATAATAAAGTAAGAAATGGTATGGTCGATCACATTCCTAGGGTGAACTGGGTTAGCTTTTACTCCAGTGAATTTACATTGCTTGAAATAAATTTGTTACTCTTACTTTACTAAAAGGAGGTTTGTTCATATTATCTTCTATATCCAGTCTGACCGAGAAAACTAAAAGTTTGTAAGTGAGGAGGGTGATCATATAAATGAATATTCTCTACTGGTTCATTTACCTCTATAGTTTTATCTTTATGGTGCTGCTACTGTCCATTATTCTCGTGAAAATCAGTGACTCTTGGGGCAACATAGCAATACTCTCTTGTAGTTCCGTTATATCTGGCTCAGCTGTAGTCACAGAACGACTTCAAGTCTCTCTGATTTGACACACTCCGAGACCCTCTCCAGATGTAACATCCACCTTTCTTAACCAAAGGCTAAGTACAAAACTAACTGAGAAAGTCAGGCAAAGCAACTTGAGAGCAAAAGTACATTCAAGAAGACTCCCTCAGAAATATTAGCTTGCACATTTAAAATGAAGGCTAAACTTACACTCTGGTGTATCTGTCAGTCTAGAAAAACAGCTCATTCTAAGGCTATTTGTCTTACATACTGCTGCAGATACAGTTTATAGAGGCTCTGTGTGTGTGTGTGTGTGTGTGTGTGTGTGTGTGTGTGTGTTTATCGGGGGATCCTGCTCCAAGTTGCAAGGTCCAAGTCCATTTCAAAGTCAAACTAGGCTGTCCCTGCTCTACGATGGGGAGGGATTGAGAACACCTCATTCTTGATCCTATCAGTGTTTACAATGGCTTAAAAGTAGCCACACAATCAGCTCTGGACCCTTGTAAATATACCTAAAATGAGAATTAACACTTGAGACTTCCAAAAATTGTCACAGACCATAGGAATTCATCACTGAATCATATGGAAGCAGGAAGCTTTTGATCTGATACGTTTTTTTTTTTTTAAACTCACCAACTCAATCAAGAATTTTACAAAATTGCGTAGGTTCCTCAAGAGTAATGAGTACAATGATGCCTTTATAGGTCATATATCACTTAGTTCAATGCTATCTCATTATAGACATTCAATAAGTATCTGTTGAGTGAATGGATAACTACCATAATTGGCTTAATAAAACCGTCTCAGCCTTCATTTTCATTGACGTATCAAAAAGATATTAAGTTATATCTTAATGACTTTAAACTTATGTGGCTTTAAATTCATGACTTACATGTCCCAGTCACCTGGGACAATCAGTGACGATGATATCAGATTTGCCAGAAAATGGGGTATACTCACATTTCTTATTGCATTTGAATTATAAGCCCAGCTGTACTTGATCCTCAGTCATGTATGAGAAAAGAGCTGCATGAGCCACTCATCCAAGAAACAGAGTGGAATGCCACTTGCTAAACTATTTTAAAAAGTAACCATGGGAGATCCATTTATAGCCAATAAATAGCCAATAGCTCTGGGCTGATGACCTGGACCACCCTTCCCCTTATGATGCTTGAGAACAGAGTAATTTCAGAACCCTCAGGGAATTTTGTTCATTTTAATTAAAACTTCAAATGATTTGGAAACTCTTGATCCAATTAAATCCCTATCCTCCCTGCCTAATGAGAAGCCCCATAAATCTCTGCATGGTGGCCGTGGTGGAAGTTGAGGGTATCTGACTGAGGGCTAACTATAATTTCACTGGGTCATTATTAATGGAATAGATGCTATGGGTATGCTTGGGCTGAGAAGAACTTTATTCTATTCAACTGGCCTAAAAATAAGACAGGTTTTTGGCATTCATCAAAAGAAACAAATGAACTATTCTTTAGATTTCCTATATTAAAGCTTTATGGGCTACCTCCTAGAACATTTCTAGCTTGAGAGGATGTAAGAATGGTGGCATTGCTGAATAGAAACCAAGAAGAAAGGAAGGAAGGAAGGAAGGAGTTTAGCATTAGATACATTATATTTGAAGCAATAGCAATATATCTAAATAAAATTATCCAATCCACTTATTGGAGACTCAAGTAACTCAGACCCAGGAGACAGGTTAGCCAGAAGCATAAATTTGGAAATCATTAGCAAACAGATGACAGTGCATGGAGGTATATTCTACAGGAGACACTATAATGAAAGAAGAGCCAAAGCGCAGGACATAACTTTGCTGGATGGTTTTTCCACTGGAGACCATAAAATGAAAGGAAGCCAGCAAAAGAAGGCCAAAAGGATAAAACTGTTCTGAGGAAAATCAGCAAGATAGGAAGGTACTGGCAAACAGGTGAAAGATAAGGTCCAAGATACCCACAGGGTCTAGGTACACTGAAACTTTTCTATCTGAACTTTTTTAATGTTTGAGAGAGAGAGGGTGAGCGAGCATGTGCGCACAAGTGGGGGAGGGGCAGAGAGAGGAGAGAGAGAGAACCCCAACCAGGCTCAGTGCTGTCAGCATGGAGCCTGATGCAGGGCTACAACTCACAACTGCCAGAGACAGCCAAGTGCCCCTTATCTGAGCTTTTTGCACTCATTCTGATAACTGGTTTTTTGGCATGGCTGGGAGATCCTTTTTGTGTCAGGGTAGCAGCAAACTCTAGGTTATCTCCCTCGTTTTTAAGTTTATTTATGTATTTTGAGAGGGAGAGAGAGAAAGCTGGTGAGCGGCAGGAAGAGGGAGAGGGAGAATTCTAAGCAGGCTCCATGCTGTCAGCACAGAGGCCGACGCAGGGCTTGAACTCACAACCTGTGAGATCATGATCTGAGCAGAAGAGTCAGATGCTTAACTAACTAAGCCACCAGATGCCCTAGGTTATTTGTTTTGATTAACTATCTCTTGTGGAATTAGTTAGAATTCAGGATTTTGGGGGAGTAAAAATGTGAACTTGGTATTTAAATTGGCACTTTCAGAATATAAAAGATAATTTAGAGGACTTCAAGTGACACATGAGATTTTGCTCATCAGTTTCTAGAACAATCTAGATTCATTGCAATCGTTCACTAAAACTGCTACTGAACTGTTCTTTAAAGGTGGAGCTTTTAAACTACAGGGGAAAAAAGAGATGCGTATTTCACTCATAGGAGGGGGAATTATGTCACTGATAAAGAAAATAGCTTTCAGAATTATTTTAAAATTAATTTTGCTAGACTGAAATTGCCTTAAGTATCTAAAAATTGTACATATTTGAACACTTTTTGAAAGCCAAAGCAATTTCTAAGAATAGCAATACAGAGAAATCTGGAGAAATAAATATACTAAAATGTGACATGCAAATTGGTCTACTTTAGAATAAATCTGCATATAGAGTCCTGCAGTGGTACATTTTACAAAGGGAATTAAAGCCATGAAATTAACATTTTAATGAAGCAGACAGACTATTGACGTCAAGACTACTCACTGATTGCAGCTTCCAGGTGGCCTAATGAGATGAAAATGAAGTTTATACCTTCCGCTAGTCTAGGCTAGGGCTGTTTGGAGATTATGATTGAATTTAAATTAGAAAATACTGCTGTGTGCAAACATGTTTAGGCTAGCAAGCAGGCTCTGCAAACCTTGGCACCATAAATGCTTAATTTAAAATACTTCACACACACACACACACACACACACACACACACACACACACACACACACCTTCTTCTAAGAACTGTCCTAAAACCCATGGGAAGTGACTATACTCTGGAAAACATGGAAATAGCTTTATCAGAAGGATTTTCCTCTGAATTGTGTTATAGGGCCAGGAAACACAAGAATTAAAAGGGAGCTCAGTGGTTGGTCATCTAGGGCAACCTCCCACCTCTGTGTGAATATTTCAAGTACAGAGACACCCTGAGGCAGCCTTTTTCATTGCAAGGCAGCTCTAAATTTGTAGAAATGGTCTCGTTATGCAAGGAAATTTGAGGCTGAAACTGATGCCCCTGGGACTCCCACTCTTGAATTTCAGGTTGTCCTCTAAGAACAACAATAGGGATACTGTTAGATTTTGTGCATAATAATCCTTTGAATATTTAAAGCAAGTCAGCGAATTCCACCTGTGTTTGTGTAGCCTGTGGGCTAGTTAAGAACGGCTTTCCCCATTTCTGAGTGGCTGAAAAAAATCAAAACATTAAATTTTACAGCACATGAAAGTTATATAAAATTCAAATTTCAGGATCCATAAATAAAGTTTTACTGAAACACAGACCCACCTCTTCATTTGTACTGCAACAGTGGAATTAAGTAGCTATGAAAGTAACTGTAAGTAAGGCCTGCATGGCCTACAATATTTACTATCTGTCCCTCTACAAAAAAGCTTGCCAAATCTTCTCTTAGTCTTCTAAGAGGTCACAGTTCTAAAGAACATAGGAAAGTTTTCCAGACTACTGGACATATTCCAGTCTGTCCCTGTCCCTTCCAGGTTGCTGAGGCATGGGAAGGATGAGCTGAAGGACCAGGCTGCCATAGTGCTCCATCTAGGCCAGAGCTGGTCATATGGTCCTGACCAGCTGGGAGGGTGTTTGGACACACATGTGCTTCCATTTGTCCGAAACGAGAGAACTGCACTGATGAGCATTAGTAATGTTTGCTATGGCTTATAATCAATACAAAAAGCAATCACCTGCCCGACGCCTCTGATCTGTAATGTCACTCCCCAAAGATAAGCATTTCCAACATTTTAAGCTGTTTATTCTCAGGTTTACCTCCATATAGCTAAATAAAATGCCTACAATGATCTTTAACTTTTTTTCAGTTTCCCTGTTATCAACTTTCCTGTTATATAAGAGGATTTTCCTCTTACAGCATTTTCTCCCCATATTTCCCTTCCTCCAAGGTCCCAATATAATAATAATAATTCTCAGTAAGGTTAATATCTAGTCTTCTCTAACAAGACAAATATTCACAGAGTGGTGGTGTAATGGCTATTATATATCTTTTTTGTGCTACTAACCATTTTCCCTGGAGTTAATGTTCCACGTTTTTCTCTTTGCTTACTTTTCTAGAGACCTGCCTCTAGTTCATCCCCCAAACTTGGCTAGAAGGACAAATCTCTTTCTAGTAGATTCATACACATCAGACAATCTATCAGTCTCATCTTCTTGAAGACATTCCTCCTGGAGCCCTCTGTGTCCCTGCTCTGATCAGGAATATAGTCCACAAGGCCTGTTGCACAGCCATCATCCTGGAAACTTCCTGGGTTGTTTCCCTTGTTTCCTGAGTCAACTCTCTTCATCTTTTTCAGTTTACTTTATTTTGTTAGAACACCTCCTTCAGGGGCACCTAAGTGGCTCAGTCTGTTAAGCGTCTGACTTAAGCTCAAGTCATGACCTTGTGGTTTGTGAGTTCAAGCCCCACACAGAGCTCTGCACTGGTGGTGCGGAGCCTGCTTGGGATTCTCTCTCTCTCTCTCTCTCTCTCTCTCTCTCTCTCTCTCTCTCTCAAAATAAATCTAAAAAAGAAAAGAAAATCTCCTTCAGTAGCCACCTAAAAAAGGTGCATGAGAGGTAAATTTTGAGACCCTGAATGTGTAAAAAATGCCTATTCTGTCTTCACACTTGAGAATTTGGATATATCAGGATTGTTAAATGGAAACCATTTTCCTTCAAAAAAAAATTGAAGGACTTCATCCACCTTTTCTACCAGTGTTGCGTTGGATAACAAAATACTCTAATTTTTGATCTTTTGAATGTTATTTCTCCTCTTTGGAAACTTTTAGGATCTTTGTTTTGTTGTCAGTTTTCTGAAATTTAACTTTATGTTTTATGGTAGGTCTTTTCCTTATATTGTGTACCCTCTAGGCTTTCTCCATCTTAAACAGTCATGTTTTTTAAAAAAATTCTGGCCTGATGACTTCTTGAAGAATTTCTTTGATAACTAACTCCCTGGGGCAAAGACTGCAGCATTCAGGAAATGACTGTGTGAGTGATTACTCTGTGCACGTACTGTTTCTTACATACTTTGTCTTATAGATTGTGCATTATAGATTAATGTTAAGCTTCTCACATTTATTTTACTGAAGCAGCACAATAAATGTTAGGTAAAGCCTTATTATCCTTATTTACCAATGTTAACTCACCAGGGTCACACAGCTAGGAAGACATAAATCACGATTCTAGCAAAATTCTATGCTTTCCTAATGACAATGTTCTAAATTATTAGGTTTGATTGTTTCTGAAAGAAAGATGGAAAGTCTCTATTTCTAGAGATCTCATCTTCCTCTAAATTCATGTGGGAGCAATCTAAAGACAAAAGAAGGGAAACCAGGGATGGCCTTCTACTAAGTGTGACTGGAAGAGCCCTACCTAAGGACCAACAAGCTAAGACTCCTGAGTAGATGGCCATGATGCTTAAACTTTCCACCATTAGAATCACTCCTTTATTTCAGAGCATTAAAACAAAAAAGCTCTCTGTTATACATAGAAAGGAAGAAAAAGAAAGGCTTTCAGAAGAAATAGTTGGTTAGATTCACTGGTCTGTGAAAAACTTAAGGAAAACAGACACAGAACTGATGCTTTTGAACAGGTCCGGAGGATAGAAGAATCCACAGTGCACGTGTGTCCAGGCAGAAGCCTCAGGTGGCCAAAGAAAGGCAGGATCTCAGTAAAGGATGGGGAGTCCAGAAAGGATAGGCAACGACCTCTGAAACCAATCTCAGCTTCTTAACCATTTTACCAAAGGCTGGCTTCATGAAAGCACTTCTCAGGACTCTCTTGAACTCTTGGAGTTGAAATACTTTGGACCTGGTTGCCTGCAGGAGGAATGAACTACACATTCTTCTGAGGAGGAGTTTTCTAAGGTGCTGGTAAGGCCCAGTAAGATTGATAATACTAGAAAGGGTGTGTGGTTTCAAGCTCAGTCTGCTCTGCTGTACTGTTACCACAGCTGCAAGGATAATCTCACTCAAGCACACTCACCAGCCCATTACTTCCTGGTCAAAGCCCTAAGGTCATCCACTTGTCTGTCTGATGAAATCTAACTACTGTAGCCTAGCACTGGAAATCCTTTTGAGAAAAATGCTGGATGAAAGACAAGCAACCAGTCCCCTTGACCTAACAAGAGAGGTCTGCCAGGTGCCTCCTGTCCCCATCACTTCTATTCACCCTGACAGCCCACTGTTGGAGTTGGCCCAAATCTGTCTTGTTCTCAACTTTGTTATTCCATTCTTCATTTAAAAAATTTATATGGCTAACAATTGTTTTATATTTATATGATATAGCAATTGAATTGTACTATTTACAAAGCACTTATATACAACACTGATATCACTGATATCACTTTGTTGGTATGTCTCTGGCATTGCATTAAAAAAAAGGCAAATACTTTTGTTAAAATGTATTATTTTTCTGTATCTGCTACCTTTGGGATATGAAGCTTGTACCACCGACCATGATAAATGGGTCTGTGCTAAACTAGTCTTATTTATGTGAATACTGAAAAGTATGTGTTGAAGTTAACTGGCCCACGTGGGATTAAACCCACAATCTTGGTCTTATTGGTCTTTAACCCAAAGAAATAACACACTGAAGCAAAGTTAGTGTTCTGCTTTGGTTGTTTTACCACTTCAACAATTATCTTCACTGACAGAGCAACTTAAGTGTTGAAAAGTCGCCCAGAAATATTACAACAGTTCTTGGCACATGGTAAAAATATTTGAAAAGTGATAGCATACCATATTCAAATTCAGAATCCCAAAATTCAGACTCTTGAAAACCATGCAGACCTATTATTTGAAACCTTTGGTATAAATATCACCTTGATATAAACAAAGAAGCCTTTCTAACATATTATTTTTAAATGTACCTCTTAAGGTCAACAAAAGCTCAAAGTAGCTGGGTCCGGATGGACGCTGGTTAAGAATGACATGGGGTGGATGGAATTAGAATGGCATTGCAAACAAGGGTAAATGTTCCAGGTGGAAAAGGCTACAATGTGTTCAGAAGGTACTGAGAATCCAAACTCAGCAGAATGGGAAGATAGGATGGAGGCATCTTTTTGGCTCAAGTTCGGCCTGGCACACTCAATATATTGGTGATGTGAAGGAAAAACTAAAGCTTGAGAGAAGAAAACTACTGGGTCTACTATAAAAATCAGAAAGTAGGCAGGTCTGGGAGAAAGACAAGGAATGGGAAAGCAGACAAGAAGGTGAAAGGTCAGAGGGGCTGACCAGAAGGGTACACCAGTGATAATGTAGTACACAGAGCAGTACCTAAAAAAAAAAAAAATAAAAAAAGGTAAAGGATGGCAGAAATTAGGAATATAAATGGGTGTATCCCATACAACAAAAATGAAAACACACTCTCTTTAAGTTTCAGGGAATAAAAGAAATATAATAAACCTCTTATTTTCAAAACTGGCTATGATTAAAACTGATCTTTAAATAACACAGGAAAATGATCAAAGGCAAACCAGTAAAATCTCTAGGCAATCACTTCTGAAAACTAGCATAATCAAGGTGATAGCCTTTAGGTTCATGATTTATGGAGAAAATATATATGTATACAACAATTATTTTGTGCTTGATTAAAATATTTGAGGATTATATGGCAAGATTCCTATATGGCATAAACTCCGTAGACAACTTTATCCACTAAAATTTGCCTCATTGCTTTTTTCTTAGCAAAGCATTAATTATGTACTGTTTCATTTCAATTAAAATTCCTGAGACAAGAGTAGAAAGGAAAAGGGAGATCACAATTTTATACACGGTGCTGAGAAATAAGACCTTCCCACATGATGGTTAATCTAGTAGAAATAATTGGTCACTTTGGTGGGAACTCTGGTTCTGAAAATGTATGCAATAACCCACACATACACACTCACGATCAAGGGAATCTTAGTAAATAGGGCTAAATGAAACTGCAATATAGCTTGATGCATATCAAGAAAAAAGGTAAGCCAAAAAAAAAAAAAAAAAGGAAAAGAAAAGAATTCATAAAACAGCACTAATTAGGGATTACACCCAACTACCCAAGTATCTAACATTATCTAACAGATACGTGATCAAGTAGAGTAAGGTGTTTGGTGTAGAATCTTGATGGTGTTGTTTGGATGTTCACTGTAAACTTTCCTGAACTTTGTACATTTGATATTTTTCATAATGTTTGACAAAAACTAATAACTAAGTGAATCTGCAGAGAATATAGAAGGGGAAAAAACATATACTCTGGCAAGAACAAGTTTATAAAACTTCTGATTATTTTCCCTTAATTTTTATTAGAGTAACATATACACATCAATTAAAATATCAAATAGCACCATAAGGCTTATAATGAAAACCAGCAGGCCCTCGAGCATCTGGGTGGCTCAGTCGGTAAAGTGTCTGGCTCAGGTCATGATCTCATGGTTCATGAGTTCAAGCCCCACCTGGGGCTCTGTGCTGACAGCTCAGCCTGGAGTCTGCTTTAGATTCTGTATCTCCCTCTCTCTGCCCCTCCCCCAGTCGCACTCTATCTCTCTCAAAAAAGTAAACAAACATTAAAAGAAAAAATCAGCAGGCCCTTACCATATCTCTGAGTTCCAGATCCTAAAGACACTAGCGTGAAACTATAAAAACTTTATCAAAATATAAAACCTGTATTACACCTCTTGCGTAAGTTGAAAATGAGCGTGTGGGGTGAATAAATGAAGAGTCACGGAATGCCAAGAATTTTACAATTAAAATTTTACACCTTGTGATGAAACTCGCAGGAAGTTGTCTTCTAAAATGTCACAGAAAATGTCTTCTGCATGTAACTGGAGGGAGTGAATAAATCACAGCGAAACGCAGGGAGCCTAGTGGAGCAGAGGTTTCTTAGTGGTGCTTATTTCTTAGGCAAGAGAAATGAAAATGCTCAGCTGATTAGGAAGCCACACAACAACTTAAATATTGAGACTTGAGCATTTATATCATTGCCCAACCCACTGATTAAAAGCCCAACCTGAGTCAAGTACTACGTGAAAGGAACGGATTGGTATATTGCCTTGAAATTAGTTTCTGGCAAAATTACCTATTCTCTAACTAGATAGGTGCTAGGATCGATCCCAGGGAAAATCTAAAATTGATCTGCCATTTTGCCAGTTAAAAAAAAATTTTCATATGGAGTTTTGCAGAAATACCAAGATTTTAGTATGTCCAAATTCTTGATTAGCTAGTCAGGATCACTCTTTTTAAACAGTGATGTTAAATTCTAATTAATTCATTCTGCCAATAATTAAAATGAACAATTTACCAAGCACAGGAAAAGTATTTTCTTGAATGTGACTTTCTGACAATTCACTGAAGTTTCAATATAATATTCTCTTCATAGTTTTTAAGCTTAAGACTTACTGAATTTTGCCTTAAGTAATTTAAAACAACTGGAAATAGCAATAGATTTCTTGGCTCTTAACTTCTAAGAGCTGAAAGAGTTCAAGAATATGTAGTTAACACAAAGGGAAGCCCAAGAGACCCAAAACAGATTCTAGCTCTATCGATTTTTTTAGCGTAGTCCAACTCTGTCATATAAGACACACATCATTTTAGTATAAATGTCAAATAACCTTAGTTTTCAAATAACAAATACAGTCCACCAGGAAAAACTTCCTAGAGATTTGGAACATTACTCTAAAATATTTTTGTGATGTAGAATCATAGAAAGGACAACACTAAAACAAAAATCAGCATAAGTAACAAATGGAATTCTTTTTACTTAAAGAAGTCTTAGGTTTAACTCATCATTTAGTTGCATCTCACAAAAAGTAGATTTTCAAGTGCTGAGAGTGATTTCTGAATAATAAGTTTTATATACATCTGTAAAATCCTTGTAGATAAAGCATTCTTTGGTGGTTAATCGTATCCTAAATACTGAATATCGGTTTTAAAGGGATATGTAGAATCCATGATCCATATGCCAGAAGATACTGATACACTGGATTTGATCTTAAATTAGGAAAGTCCTTCATCTAAGCGTTTGTTCTATAGCTACTCAACACTAAGAGTAGGGAATTCAAAAGCTATTTAATTTGGATTAAGTGGGAAGATGAGGAACTATTTTTCAGTTCAGACTTCTTCAAAAATGGCATTTTGGTTGCCTCAAGTGTATTCTGCTAAAGGAAACTGCTAACTTGGCAAATAATAGCTCCTACTAGATATACTTTTACAAACAGACCACTCTTTTATTATCATTTGTAATCAATATCATACGTAGCTGAATATAATCAAACGAGTGCCATTAAAATGTACGAAATGGTTAAACAATCATCCAGCAGCTTTATTCACACTATTCTCTGCTTGGCAACCTCCTTCTTCATACATAAAATAGTGATTTATTTCAGTCCTGTTCTATAAGCAATGTAATTCATTCTGAACTGAGAAAGTCACATTAATAGGCCTTTGTTATACATGAATAAAACTATTAAGCTTGGAATGAAAAATGTTTTCCTATCAATCGACTTCATAATTTATTATTCCTTTCTACTAATGAGTTTCACTTCAGGTGTTTTGATGTTCCACCACTTGTTTTCAAGGTGCATGACAAGAATATGGGAAAGGGGCTGGAGAAGGAAGGACAGACAGTATCCAGTCATTCACACTGAGGGAGTCCTTGGGAGGTGCTTAGTGCTGTGCTGGGAGCTGGGATCAAAAAGATGAATGATCACTCTCATGATGTTAACAGTCCAGTAAGAGAGATAGGCACGGAAATAAACTATGAGAGTACTGATATAAGAACGTATGAGATACAGAGACATTCAAAGAAAGGAATGAGTAACTATGGTGGAGGGGTTGAGGCAAGGAAATTTCTAAGAAGAGCAACAGCCAAACCCCATATTCAAGGTGTCTAGCTATTCACCTCTAGACTACGGGAGTATTTATAAGGCAAAGAGAAAGATAAAGAAAGGTAGAATGGTATACAGTGTTATTGTTCACATGTTTGTTTCCCCTGAAAGTCTGCGGGCTTAAAGGCTATTATGCAAGACAGGCCTACATTTTATTAACTACTGTAGTTTCAGGGCCTGGTTATATATAGTAGGGCTTAATAAAAAAACAAAACAAAACAAACAACTTTTGCAGGATTGTTTCCTCTGTCAGTGGCCATAACATTCCACCTATAACACATGAACCATAAAACACTTGTTTTCAACATTTGTAGACAATAATGACCTAAATTTAAAAATTAAAGCAACATGTCATTTTACTTAATGCAATAAGAAGGACTTCCATTTGTTGACCTTAGAGGATGCAACAAATATTCTACTTCCTAAGTTCATTGCTAAACTCAGGACACGGCAGTTGAAATCTGTACTTGAACAGATAGTAATACTCCTGATGACGTATTTATAGAATGCCAAGCACGGTCCGGGTACTGAGCGAAGCTCTTTATACAGGTTATGTCACCTGTTCCTGATAATAATCCCAAGAGGCAGGTATCTTCATTTTACAGATGTGACGGGGATAATAGTTTAGCCCACTGATCATCACACTCTAGTTTGGAAAGTAAAATGTTTTTCTCCTATGGCTGTAATCAATACATTTCAGTGATACAAACTGTTTTTACAATGCCCTAAACTGTGGAAATGGCACTATTTTATCTGCTGATTGACAAATGTCAAGCAAACTGCCTATCAGCTATCCAATTTTACCTCTAAGAAGAAGGACTGAGAAGAGGGGAACATTTTAGAACGTGAAGCCTGTAACTGACAGCATGTTTTGATGTTACAAATCACACAGTGTACTCCATTAGTGATATCTAGACAAGTAATGGATGGCATATTAATTAGCGTTGGCTAGGCATAGCCTTGCTGGTTTATTAGTACTATTTTTTATTGTTTTAATACAGTATTTGGCACCTTCAAATCTTGTTTTATTTGTGCAAAAATAAACTGACCTGGCCCTTTGGTATGCCTGAGTATCTGAGTTTTCTATGTATATTTATTTCCATGCCACTACCTGCTGCTACACAATTAGTTCCTGAAACTCTTACTGAATTTCAAATAGTGAAACCTAAGATGATCTGTTTTAATGTCAAGTTTCCATTGCAAAGAAAATTTGTAATTTTCCTATTAATTACCCTCCTCTGTGTAGGAGTCATGCCTTATCACTCCCAGAATACAGATGAGGCCCACCTTCACATAAAAGTAGGTAATAAATAGGTTTATTGCCTCTTGGTAGGGCCATCAAATCTCTTTCTAATGCATTCTTCTTTTTGGAAGCCAAGTGATTTCCTTGCCTCCTATAAAGTTGCTTCATCTAAGGAATAACTAAGCAACTATCTTTTTTCCTATTTAAAAAGTAATCTCTCAAAACCCTCATTATAGTATTATAAGGTCAATGATGGAAGCTGAAAGTAAAGAGCTGGCAAAAGTTATTTTGAAGTTTTAAGTCACATCTTCACCTCCAAATGTTCTAGAATCTCTAGGGGCTTATTTGGATGAAGGCCCTTCCTATGCAGAAGGATCCAGAATTCTTACAGACACAGCAGGTTCCAAAATTCTTCTCTAGATAAAGTTGAAGAGTAGAACAATTACATAAGGAAAATCAAATGCACCAGAAGGGCAGCACTGAAGGCAGATGTCTTTGAACTCTCGCTCATGAGGAAACATAATTATCACCTCTGTTTCAAAACAGTTCAATAAAATAAAATTGAAAATGCCATACAGAAGGCAGAAAACTTAGTTTAAATTGCCTCTTGGATGCTGAATTTTATTACAAGGGTCCCTTTTCAAATGCTGAATAAACAGCAAGAAAGAATCCTGGCCCTAATTTACCAAAGAAAACAAAAGGGATAAGAAAGCTTGTAGGAGAGACAGCAGGCCCAAAAAGAACTACAACATTACTGGGTGAAAGTTCGTCCCTCATCATTGGATACTTTAATAAGCTTGCAATAAAAAAATATATCTAAAATAGCTTTTTTTTTTCAACTTTTTTTTTTAATTTTTGGGACAGAGAGAGAGAGAGCATGAACAGGGGAGGGGCAGAGAGAGAGGGAGACACAGAATCGGAAGCAGGCTCCAGGCTCCGAGCCATCAGCCCAGAGCCTGATGCGGGGCTCGAACTCACGGACCGCGAGATCGTGACCTGGCTGAAGTCGGACGCTTAACCAACTGCGCCACCCAGGCGCCCCTAAAATAGCTTTTTATTTATAGTTGTGTCTATGTGTGCATATACACATTTGTGTTTTGTTTTATTGCTTTGTGGGTTTTTTTTTTTGCAATGTTAATATATAAATTCAATTCACTCTAATACTAGCTTAAAGAACAGACATTAATAGTTCTATAATTTAGGAACTAGGTGAACAGGAGAAAAATATATTCTCACTCAGTTGTATGTGAAATTTAAACCTTTAATAGATGGTAATATACTGTCCCTTTTCTCTACTTTTTCTCCTTCACACGGTACCCCTCAGTTATGCTCCAAGCCTAGGATAAACGTATTCCAGCTATCACCCTTTCCTCACTTTGTCCAACTAAAAAGAAATGAAAATAAGGTCAGCATCCAGCTGTGCTGCAGGGTACTCTAACTTTGTATCCTGGAAGAACTACGGTAATTGTGTTGCAAACACCGATTATAAACCCCAGAGAGATGACACCATTTTGTTCTCAATAAACCTAAATGTGGAACAACATTTCAATTGAAGACCTCATATATATTTAAAAAGCATTCTGAAGCCCACTGTCCTGAAAGAGCTATGGTAGTAGGAAGTCCCAACTGAAGCTGAGATTTAATATCTGATGTACTGGAAAGCAGGCCCATTTGCTAAAGGACCCATATGCCAAATAACCAATTTGCAGAGTTTACAAAATGTACCATTTACCAAAATCTTATTTCCCTATCAAGTTTGTAGCAATTCGTATTGGAAAGGAAAGATATTTTTAACAACTTTTGTGTAGCTTTATTTGACTAGATTTGAGTGTTTCACTAATTTATTACAGCTGGACAAAATGGGGGTTGGGGGACTAAGAGGCAAGGGGAGAGTCTGAAGCCTCAGAACCCTGGAGTTGCCTGGCTCCCAAGAGCTGTAGCAAAGTCTCCAACGGGACTTTTCCTCCACTCTCCTGCCCTCTTCACCTCCCTTTATGAGCACGGCAGTGCCAAGAGGCCTCTGCAGAGGATGTTTGGGGTCCAGCCACAGGAGCAGAAACTGCTACAAAGAAGGCAGAAAAGAGAGCAAGGAGTTTTCCCCCAAGGATGAGGTCTGAGTACTAGGCGGTGAGCAGATGCTAACTAAAAGCTGAGGGAACTCTTTCCAGGAGGGCCTTTGGTCATATCCAAGGGAGTACAGGGCCACATAGCCCTTGGGAGTGGGCAGGCTGGGGAGCCTTAGGCAGTGAAGCCATATCCATGGCCCTTGCTACCCATGATATGACGTGACCTGGTCAAGTAGCTTCCTTGAGCAGCCTGCAGGACAGACTTCTACCAGGAGCTCACGCCCAGGAGAAATATTTGGAATTACTGGTGAGAAACACCTGGAGAGAGATGCCAAGGTTCAGTACCCGGGCTGGAGGGCCTCCAGGACAGGACTTTGCCGGTATGAACAGTGTCTCATCTGCATCTGTAGGCTACAAAGAATCTGGGACATTTAGAATGAGTGCAACAGCGTCGAGACTGGCCAATTATATTGCTATTTTTTTAATGTTTGTTTATTTTGAGAGAGAGGGAGACCACGAACAGGGGAGGGAGGGAGCGAGGGGCAGGAGGGAGAGAGGGAGAAGGAGAGAGAGAATCCCAAGCAGGCTCTGCACGATCAGTGCAGGGCCCGACATGGGGCTCAAACCCATGAACTGTGAGATCATGACCTGAGCCAAAATCAAGAGTCAGATAGTTAACCGACTGAGCCGCCTACGAGCCCCTGGCCGATTATCTTTTAAACACTTCTCTTGGATAAAAACCAAATTGCTTAATAGAATCAAATGGTTTGTCTAAAAGGAGAGGTGTTTAAATTTTTTTTACCATAAACAATGGAGTTCTTCATAGTCTAGATATTTTCAGGAAAAGGAGGAAATTCTAAACTATTCATGTTTTGCTGAATTCTTTTATCACAGTTTCTTTCCATTTTCTCTTATTACTTTGTCATCTTATCCTCTTTGAAAAATTAAATTAGATAATAAACCTATTTTTATAGATATAAAGCCTTAGGATATTACAAGAGGACCTTTCAGACTTCAGAACTTCAAAAGATAACTTAATACATCAAAGTCTGTATCTTCAGATCTTAGAATTTTTAAACTCAGTACAGCTAGTTTCTATTTAAAGTTTCCCTAGTGTGTTTTCTATTTCTGAGAAATTTTACAACAACAAATACAGTTACTAAAAATAATCTCTTTGAAATTACAGTAACTGCATGAGAGAGATGTTGCATTCTGTAGTCTCAACTTTTTTAAAAAAGCACTACCAATGTTTAACCACAAATTGACTAAAAGTTTTTTTTTTTTTAATATGAAACTTATTGTCAAATTGGTTTCCATACAACACCCGGTGCTCATCCCAACAGGTGCCCTCCTCAATGCCCATCACCCACCCTCTCCTCCCTCCCATCCCCCATCAACCCTCAGTTTATTCTCAGTTTTTTTTTTTTAAATTTTTTTTTTCAACGTTTATTTTATTTTTGGGACAGAGAGAGACAGAGCATGAACGGGGGAGGGGCAGAGAGAGAGGGAGACACAGAATCGGAAACAGGCTCCAGGCTCCGAGCCATCAGCCCAGAGCCTGATGCGGGGCTCGAACTCACGGACCGCGAGATCGTGACCTGGCTGAAGTCGGACGCTTAACCGACTGCGCCACCCAGGTGCCCCTCAGTTTTTAAGAGTCTCTTATGGTTTGCCTCCCTCCCTTTTTTTCCTTCCCCTCCCCCATGGTCTTCTATTAACATACGGTATCTGTCTTTCTCTGTATGACTTATTTCACTTAGCATAACACTCTCCAGTTCCATCCACATTGCTACAAAAGGCCATATTTCATTCTTTCTCATTGCCAAGTAGTATTCCATTGTGTCTATAAACCACAATTTCTTTATCCATTCATCAGTTGGTGGACATTCAGGCTCTTTCCATAATTTGGCTATTGTTGAAAGTGCTGCTATAAACATTGGGGTACAAGTGCCCCTATGCATCAGCACTCCTGTATCCCTTGGGTAAATTCCTAGCAGTGCTATTGCTGGGTCACAGGGTAGATCTATTTTTAATTTTTTGAGGAACCTCCACACTGTTTTCCAGAGTGGCCGCACCAGTTTGCATTCCCACCAACAGTGCAAGAGGGTTTCCGTTTCTCCACATCCTCTCCAGCATCTATAGTTTCCTGATTTGTTCATTTTAGCCACTGAGACTAAAAGTTTTATAAACACAGAGAACTCAAGATTCCTGAAATCTCAAAAATCATCAAATCTCAGAATTGGAAGAAATCTCAGAAATCTTGTAGTTCTATCTATGAGTGGGGAAAAGAATAAAGGCATTAAGCAAAGGGAGGTATTAATAGAATAGCTATGGGGGGCAATAATTTAAAGTTATAAGAAATGGCCAGAAAATGAGGTGTTTAAATTTAATGTTTCACAGTTGGAGCAGCTCCAAAAGACGAAATCTGAAGTATGAACTAGTGTGGATAATGGGGAGATCAGGACACTAAGCTAAATGTGTCCATGTGTCGACAGTGTGGTGACCTGAGAGGAAGGCTAAACCAGAGGCAGGAAGGCAGGCCGAAGGGAGCCAGGTGCCAAATCTCCTCCCTCCGGTGAAGTGAGGGCTGAGAAAGGATGGCTAATATCCAAGAGGAGTAAAAGTCGCTGCATTTATATGCAAAAGCCTCAAAGAAATCAATTATTTTGTGATTTTTTTTTTGGTTGTTGTTATAGCTCCAAGGTGCATAGGTCAGAAGTGAAGAAAACTTCCTAAGGTAGAAAGACCGGACAAGGAACAGATTTCACTTGGGAGGGCAAGATGATAGAAGCATGAGATCAGGAGACAGCTATGTTTTAATAAAGGCAGTAAGGTAGACTGTGAATGTTATGGGTAAGGCTTCTAGTGGCTCTCGGTAGTTAAGTTTTGGGGAAGTCAAAGTTATATGTGGATTTTTGACTGTGCAGGACAGTGTGTGTGGTGCCCCTAACCCCTGTGTTGTTCAAGGGTCAGCTATACTGAGCTTTATTTTAATGACAAGCCACAATAACGACCTTGTAATTAATACCAATAAATAGTGAGTTCTATCTGTTGGCTAATTTAGCTGTATCTTAAATTTGTGTAGGCCAACACTTTAGATAAAAACACCAAAGAGCTAGTAAGAGCATAAAATAAAATGAACTGGTTTATAGGGCAGGAAGTATGGTCAGAATACAAAGATCTGAATTATTAAAATTTCAAGTGATATAAAAAAAGGATGACCTTTACGTGAGAATAACAATGTGCTTCAATTTATGCAAATATTATGAGCGCCTACCCAATGGGAATCAAGGCTTCATAAAAGCTAAGAACTCTCAGGCATGCTTCATCATATTTTGCTGTGTCTAACTCTGCCATTTTCTGTAATTGTTGTTTTCAGGGTAAGTGTCCCTCCCCTAGCCAAACCTTGTAAAATGTTCAAGTTGGTACACAAAGTTCCTTCAGCATAGCACAGTGAATCACTGAGCAAGAGACTAAAAGGAATTTAAAAAGGAAGCCTAATCTTTGGACGGATGGTATATTAAGGTATGAGTGTCCTTACCAATAGAAAAGGCAAGGTAAAAGCTCCATAAGAAACAAAGGTGGGCACATTAGAGCTTGGGGAGAACAGAGATAATACAGAAGAATACAAATAATCTAAACACTAAATCACCTGAGCCACCAAGTTAGAGTGATCTTACCTGCAAATACAACATACTTCACTGCTAGTGTTGAGAGGGAAGTTAAATACCTAGAGAAAACAGCATTCTCCAAGTTAATGCCTCTGGGGTATTAGCCTGGTAAAGAATTCTGACACACATTACCCTTCTATAGAGGGCCACCATTCTCTTCTACAATGTGGCTGCAGTGGATGTGTGGTCTCAATTTAGTCATTCAGTGCTACTGAACAGCAGAGCAGCACTGAGAGAGAGAGAGAGAGAGAGAGAGAGAGAGAGGAGAGAGAGAGAGAGAAGAGAAGAGGGGGTGGTGCACACAGCAGGCTGACACACCCATGAGTCTTGCTCCAAAGAAACCTCAATCTAGGGAAGAAGATAAAATAAGTTTGCAAGTTATTTGACTCTTAAATGTGGTTCAACTGTTGCAGAAGGCTGCAGGATCGGTCTTGCAGCTGAAGAGATGGAGACATGAGCTGGACATAGAACAAGTGGGTCTGTTCAAAAGGAAAAGAGACGGAAGTGTTGCAGGCCATGGGGGGAGGGAGGAGTGAGGCCGGTGCAGGCAGTGTGAGTCACCACTTTGGATGGGGCTTAGAGCTGCAGTGGGGAGTCTGGGAAGCCAGACGGGGCCTGTAGCCCAAGGTCAGAGAGCTCAGCAATGCTTTCACTTGTTTTTATCAGCTTCCTTTTCTTATTTTCCACAGCAAATATTCCAAAATCTCATTAATCACCTCTGTGTCCCAGGCACCCAACCATCATCATCACATTACCTGACCTCCGATGTGACCGAACAGTCTTCCATCAAAGCATGGCTCACTGTCTCACCACCTACTCCCTAAACCAAAATATATATTCAAGCTCAGCCTTGCTTCCTGCCTTAGCAAGTGAGGAATCCTCTGTTCTTTCCTTCTGTTCCTGTCCCCTCATGATTTCTGAGAAAATTTGCTCTGTCATGAATCCACTCTGCTTTCAGCTTTTCCTCTATCGAGTTTTCTCCACCTTTAAAAATACGTCCCTAGTCCTCCTTGATGCAGCTGCCCCTTCTAGTGACCACCCCAGCTCTGCCCTCTCCTTTATCAGTAAGTTCCTTGGAGGAGCCACCTAAACTTGCTGTCTCCACTCACATCCATCTTTGTACCACTTAAATCTGGCTTCAGAAACCCCCAGTACCGAGAAATTCCTCTCGCCGAGATCAACAAATACCACCTAGTCACTGCACCCAAGGGACTCTGCACTGCACCCAAGGGACTCTGCAAGTAAAGATTCCGTTGGCACCTAGAACTTCAGAGAAGTTGCACGTGTTTCAGAGAACGAATCCATTAAAGTCCATGAGCATCTGACCTTGCTAACAGGCCAACTACTGCTGAAAAAGACTTAGATGAAATCAATATTTGCAAATAGAAAATTGTAGCCATTTATAGCCATATACAGAAAAGCCAAGATGTTTTTTAAAGTCTCAAAACCGTTTGTACAAACACAAATAAGACATTTGTCCCATGATTCTTTCTTAGGAAATAGCTTTGTAATTAGGATGAATCATACTTTTTTCCTACTATATGCCACCATTCAGTCTGTAAATACCTCACTCATGAATCAAAAGAGATGTAAAAAAAAAAAAAAAGATGCAATTACTTTTACGGAGTTCTTCCTTTAAACTGCACATAATTCAGAAATCTCAAAATAGGACTCTTTGGCAACGACTATGATGATGACAAAGCCAAGAGATCTTACTTTATCTGAGAACAAGTAGTAAACTGCTTTCAAAGTTTCTCTAGTATTCTCTTAGAATGCTGAGAAGAGAATCACTTACTCCCCAGCCACAGACTATATAAAGTCGTAAATACTACTTGTGAAATGCCCACTATTTAATCTCTACTTTGTTAGAAGTGAGGCTTCATGACAACTAAGACGACCTCTCTAACTTCAGATCTTACCACGTAAAAAGATGACCTCTGGCCCCTAGTCAGGCCAGTCTCCACTGCTGGACCTTGAGCCCTCACTGTTCTCTCAATTCCTTACCAAATCAAACCCTCCTATTCCTCAAGATCTAATTCAAGGTCTGGGGCACCTGGGTGGCTCAGTCAGTTAAGGTCTGACTCTTGATTTTGGCTCAGGTCATGATCTCACTGTTCATGAGCTGGAGCCTGAGGTTGGGTTCTACACGGACAGCAAGGAGCCTGCTTGGGATTCTCTCCCTCCCTCCCTTCTTTCTCTCGGCCCCTCCTCTGCTTGTGCTCTCTCTCAAAAGAAAGAAACTTAAAAAGCTCTAATTCAAGGTCTAACTCAATCTAACTCTCCCCCTTACTCTGCCAGCTCACTACAACGCTTCTCTACTTTACACTCGTATATTGGTTCTGTGGTACTTGATCATACACTTTCTAAATGTGAGCACACAGATGTGCTCACCAGTGTTTATTCTGATGCTGCCAAGAGCATGCCTTGATCACACAGTATTAAATATAAAACACGGGTCTTATCTAAGATTCTTATCTAAGGTTACATACATTTAACAAAAAGACACTTTCTTTAGAATATTTAAATACAGGGGTGCCTGGGTGGCTCCGTTGGTTAAGCATCCCACTTCGGCTCAGGTTATGACCTCCTAGTTCATGAGTTTGAGCCCCACATCGAGCTCTCTGCTGTCAGTGCAGAGCCCATTTTGGACCCTCTGTCTCCCTCTCTCACAAATATTTAAAAAAAAGAATATTTAAATATAAACACCTTATATTTACAATATTTAGTCACAATTTTAATGATAATACATTACAGGGCAAATTTTTTATAATGTTTGTCTTTGCCTAAACTCTATCAAGTCTATCCTAATTTCAGCTCTTACCAATGTCCATCTCTAACCTATTAAAATATAAGCCTTCATTATGACTGATTTAGTAACGTAAGTAGTGGGTACAGTCTACCTGAATTACTAAGGAAACTAATATTGGAACCAACATACTGTTTTTACTGATGAGAAAGGTTATTAATTTCTTTAACAAAAATTAATTGGTGGGGCGCCTGGGTGGCTCAGTCAGTTAAGCATCCGGCTCAGGTCGTGCACGATCTCACGGTTCGTGAGTTCGAGCCCTGTGTATTGACAGTGCAGAGCCTGTTTGGGATTCTCTCTCCCTCTCTCTCTGTTCCTCCTCCACTCATGTGTGCATACTCTCTCCCCAACCCCTTCGAAATAAACATAAAAAATTTAATTGGTAAACTACTTGGAAACTTCATCTGGATTTACTATTATGAACCTATTGTGCTTGTTAAAATTCTGTTCTAGAGGAAAGCAAGTAAGCCTTAGGACATAGATAAGAATATGCAAAGTCATTTCCATGTATTCCCACCAGTACGAAGTTGCTCTCCTGAGCGGAAGCATAGACTGGCCAAGTGATAGATTGTCTATGAAAATGACATCTAAGGGCAGTCTGCAAAAACACGATACAGGTGGCTGTCCAGCTATGAGGACTGCTGATTAACTAGTTGAGGAGCTCGTCAGATCTGCTACCCCAGAGCAGTGATAACTGTGGCAGAGCAGATACTGACTAACACCACTTCTTCTGCTCCAAGTTAGTTCATTACCATCATAAGTCACCAAGAACTTCACACCCAGTGAGTAAAATGTAGGAAGGCCCCTTGTGTCTTGACTTCTAAGAAGGTCACTGCCAAGGTTCATGTTTGACTAGGGCAGTTTTTCTTAGTTTGGGTAATAATATGCCTTCCCTTCAAGGCCTATACACACATACGCTCTGTTACCGGACTTTGGCACTGCGGGCCATATTTTCCTTACGTGACCTTCTGCTAGAGGCCACTTCAAACCTATGAGGAAATGGGAAATACAAATCATAAACGATGAATACCGGATTTTAAAACTTTTGTACAACAGACTCAAGAGTTCTGCCATAAGTTCCCACATGGAGCCCCAAGCTACTTTCAGACTATATGTATGCAGTGCAAAATTACTCCAAACAATGGACATTGTTTGGCGATACAATCTATCACTTCAAAGAAAGTAGCTATTAACCTACCAATGAGACACACAACCCTGAACACAAATATCTCACATTATCATCTAAGAAACTGTATAGCACCTTCACAGCTTCAAACACTAGTTGTATAAAAGTCTATAATATGTTCTGTAAACTCTTTTAAAACGTGTTCTGTATGGTAAGGAGTCACAGACAGATGTTTACTTCACAGTACTGAAGTCTCTGTTGGAGAAGTATCTTAGTCCCCATAAACAGGCCTGTAACACGAACAGGAGAACAACAAAGACCAAGAAGAAGGGCACAAACAGAACACCTGCTGTCCCAAGATTTAAGACGGTATTGTTCTCATGTAATCTTAGAATGGAAAGAATCTAGCACATAGTAGGTTACTGTGTGTTTATTATATTCAAATGAGACTATAACTGGAAAAGGGACTTGATAAAACAAAACTTGAGAAATCAGTAGAAGTCAGTGGTTACTTTCATTTCTCTTTCAATTACCATTTCCTACGAAAAAGACAACTAAGCCATAATGGAAAGTATTTGCATGACGTTATTATGACAGGATAAGCACACTCACATGGGCATGCTGAGTGTCTGTGTCTGCTCTGACGGATTCTCTAAGTCGGTTATCTTATCAAGTAGGAGAATACTTGGAATGTGCTTTAATGTGTTCAAATGTAATACTTCTGTACAGAGGGAATGAAAGCCATTGAGGACAGACATGCTTCCCTCTCCCACACAACTCTGTTAGGAGAAAGCAACTTAATTTTAGAAAGTTCCTAATATACTTTCATCTGGCCCTTCCTCAGTGCAATGCAGAGGGACCAGCTTGTGACAACTGTGCCAGAACTCGCTTTGCTCCGTCCAGATTCTATGACAAAGTGAGACTGCGTTTAGCAATCCGATGATAAATGTAGGGTGCCTATGTTACAAAATCTGTATAATGACATTATATAGAAGTGAGATTTACATCACATATAAAAATATTCTCTGCAGGGGCACCTGGGTGGCTCAGTTGGTTAAGCATCTGACTTCTGCTCAGGTCACGATCTCACGGTTCATGAGCCCAAGCCCTGCGTCGGGCTCTGTGCTGACAGCTCAGAGCCTGGAGCCTGCTTCAGATTCTGTGTCTCCCTCTGTCTTTGCACCTCCCCTGCTTGTGCTCTCTTTCTCTCTCCAAAATAAATAGACACTAAAAAAATTTTTTTTCTGCAGAAAAAAGAAAAAAAAAAAGCCTCATTCAGAAAGCTGTCCAGATATTGTTCAACATGAATAAGTAAACAATTTCAGTATGTAGTTTTATGTTCTTGTGAGACTGATTTTTCACCATCTATTTGTAAAAAGCGAAGGCACATGAACTTGGTCTGCACGTGCGTGTGCAGAGACACACACACCAGCGAGGTCAGTGTTGTTTTAACAATACCTTTGCAATACTCAAACATCAATTTATTTAAAAACAAAATAAGAAAAGGTCCTACCAAGTGGAACACTATACAGAGAAAGTATTTTTAATACAGAAGAAAAAAATCTGTAAAGCTAAAAGAGAAAAGGTACAACCTTTTATAAATAATGCAATGGACACATGCCCAGAATAAAGGAGAAACCAAGTAAAGCTTTTTTGGACAAACCCAAAAAAGAAATCTATCCGCAAAGAAATTATATACTATATAAAACCAAAAGGCAGTCACAAGTTCCTGTTAAGATGAATCTCTGGATTCGCGGGTCCAGAGGGTTTAGATTCAGGCCAACAATTCAACTTGCAAGAGGATATATTTTGATTTTCACATTAACAGGAAACTAAAGCATATTGCTACATGCATTTTGCATTTGCACTAAATTCTTAAAATTTGCTTCAATACAACAGTATAAGGACAGAAAAACTGAACATGTAGCTGCCACACGGGTCTCGAACCACGTGAGGGAATGGTACTGGCGTCCTCTACTGTCGTTCTGTAGCTCCCACTTCTACCTTCAGAGGGAAAGCTGGCAGAACGTTTTAATGTATGTAACAATATTCTTTGCAATCAATGTACAGTTTGCAGAAAGTTCTCAAAGGCAATTCCACAAATTTTACTTACGCAGCTTCTTCCGCGACGCTGAATTCTAAAATAAACATATTTTTGAGTGTCACAGTTATCAGCATTTTTCAGCATGTTACTGTTAAGAAAATAATATAAACATGGTAATGGTATCAATACTTAGGCAAAGACAAGCCTTTTGAATGAGTAAAATATACCAAGTATATAATTTTCACTCCCCTATGAAAATGATAATCTAACCAAAACTAGTATATAGATTAATGGCGCCACAAGACCTGCATCCATAGTCATCCTGGCCTACCTTCCACACTAATAGGTATTTATTATAGCTGGCTGGTATTAGAAAAACAGTAGATAGCCCTAGGGCAAGAGTTTCCTCCTACTGAAGTCAAGCAGTATAAGAGAGGCTCTAGGTTGCAATCATTGTCTCCTTAGCACTATCTCAGAATCTGAACCTCACTGAGTAGGGAAATACTAATAAACTAGGGAAACCCTACCTAAGAACCCCAATTGCATACTGATTTTTACATGATCAAATGCCAAGACCTTGTTCATTTAAGTTAAAATTAATATGCTTTTGTTAATGTCCCTTATAAAAGCATAGGTAATCTAAAAAACAGGAACAACAAAAATCAGCCTTACTTTTGTCCTTTGGTAATTAAAAAAAAAAAAAGACTATCTTAAGATAACATTTATTATCAAATGTGCACCTGCCTTATGTGGCCCTCCAGCACTGCCACAAATCTCTCCTCTATTGCAATAAGAGAGTCCATGTGAATTAATATCTGATCGCTAGACTGAGGGTGGTAGGGGCATTACCAATCAGACGTGCATAAACAAGCATATCAAGTGCATATGTATAAGATGCTGAAAATAGATCATCTACAAAAATCTGTACAAACCATAAATACAGTGAGTACCTGTAATATTCATGACGGTGTCCTAGGGGCTCAAATACAAAAACAAGACACATTATCTATCCTAAGGGAGCTCAGAGTCCAAGGGAGAGAGAAAGAAAAAAAGGAACTATAAAAGAGGATGAAAGAAGTGATGAAGACAAATGTATAAATGAGAGTAAGAAGAAGGAAGCCCGATAACCTGGAGAAGCCAGGAGATGGTATGAAGTAGAGCAGTCATTTGAACTGTCTTGAAGGATCAACAGGAACTACCCAAATGGTTGGAACAGTTTAGGAAAAGGAATAGCATGAGAAAAGTATATTCCACGTAGGTGGACTGAAGAGAGGGCAAGAGGTCACAGGAAGAAATCAGTCCAGAAAGGTCAGACAGACAGGGACTGAGCTTTGGGCAATGGTCCACTGACTATGTGACTATTTGGTTAAGCATTGCAGAGGACATAATCCCAAGTGTCTTATAAGAAACACACTGGCCAACCTCAGTTCAGAGGTAGGTTGCCTTCACTTCACACAGGATGCTTCACTCAGTAGGCTCCTCCACGACCCTAAGAGAATCCTATTAGTAAAAGCCCCTGGCCCCACACTTAAACTCGTGACACAAGATATCTGTAGAACAGATCCTTTAGAAAGAATAATCAAACTCTGCGTGAACTAATTCCTACCTGAATCTCAGTGAGTGAAATCCCATTCATGGAGAACGGGATGAAGACATGCAGTGTCTCCAAACCTCTGGAGTTGAGACACTCTCAATCACATACAGCTGGCTGTGCTGGCCTCTTAGGAGACTGTCTTTACTGAACTGCTCTTTCTCATTCTGCTGTCAGCCAGTGAGGATGAACGCTCTGAGGCTATGTGTGACATTAAACTTAAAGATAAAGACGCTGGTCATGACAGTGTACAATGTCTTCCATGAGGAGCCATGTGTGGGAGGTCTTTCTCTCAAGTCCTTCAGAAATGGTCATATTTTTTCTGAGCATAGGATATGCTTTAATCTTACGGATTTGTCAATGATACTATCCAGTTTCCCCCTAGAGAAGATGCCAGAAAGCTCAAGCCAATTTATGGACCCATATTTTATAAGAATATAGAACCTATGTATTTTGTGTATTAACCATATAACATATGTTTTATATACCAACCTTACACCCTTATTTCCCCTTTAATTTATTCTCTAATATTGTGGTGCTGCTGTCATTGTAGCATACATATTTATGTCCACCACTTTAGCTCTTTATGGGAACACAGCAGGGTATGAAAATACATCAACCAGTTAGCTGATGGGTTCAAAAAACTTAGAGTATTATATGCGAGGCCTATGCTGAAGGCTGGGGATAAAAATGGTCAGGGAGACAGACTTGATTCTAATGGGCATGAAATTGAAAGTTCATAGATGAAATAGACAAATGATAATACAGTCAGTAAAACATCTATGCAGGGCGGGCAGAGGAGGGAACGCACTCATATGGGGAACAAAGAAGTCTAAGAGCCGTGAAGGTTTCCTGAATGAGGCTAGGAGGGGCTATGCCCTGGTAGGGAAGGCTCAGAGTACTGTGCACTCTGGGAATGGGAAGCAGTTCAGGAAGGCAAGGAGTAAAGGGACAACAAAGGAGAACGGAGAGAGGTGAGAAAGCTAAGCAAAGACCAGGTCATGGAGGGCCTGGAAAATCATGTTAAAAAAAAAAAAGGAGATTTTTAAAAAATGTTTATTTCTCTAAGAGAGAACACAAGTGGGGGAGGGGCAGAGAGAGAGAGAAAACCCCAAGCAGATTCCGTGCTATCAGCACAGAGCGCGACACGGAGCTCAATCTCGCAACCATGAGATCATGACCTGAGCCGAAATCAAGAGTCGGACACTTAACCGACTGAACCACCCCGGTACACCTAAAGAAAGTAGATTTAACCTTGGAGCATTGTGAAACCCAGGACGGGTTCTGGCCAGGAGCTGACACAATCAGATTTGCACTGTAACGTTTATCGAGTGCTTGCTCTTTTCCAGCCACTGTGCTAAGTGCTTTAGGTACTGCACTGAGTCCTTATAAGAGCCCTACAAAGTAAACACAGTTACTCCATTTTACAGATGACAGAAGTAAGGCTTGCTGAGGGACACTGCTAATTCCGGTGATGCCAGGGTTCTCCCCAGGTCTCCTGACTCCGGAGCCTGAGCCTCTAACTTAGTGTGCTGCCATCCTCATTTAGAAAAAGGCTTGATGTTCCAGTACAACATGGAGAAAGGACTGGTTAAGGCAGGCCCAGAACTAGGAAGACCAGGTGAGCCGCTATCCGGTAATTCAGGGGAGATATGATGGCAGAGAGAATGAAAAGAGAAGAATGAATTTGAGAGTAAAGAGAATCCCAAGGCCCTTACTGGTTGGGGTTTCACGGCACGTGAGAGAAGCAGAGGGGTCGGATCCAAGAATGATGCCCAGGTTGTAACTTGAGTAACTGAGTTGATGATAAACAGCGGTTAAGGCGAAGGCTCCACAGCTAGGTTCCTAGCTCTGCCATTTCAAAGGTGGAAATCTTGGATGACTACTTCTCTGTAGCTCGGTTTCCTCATGCATAAAAGGAAGATGATAATGAAACCTCCTCTAAGAATGGGATGATTTAGTTCATGTGAAGCACTTAGGATAATCCTGGCACATAAGTACACAATCTCACCAATATTACCATTATCATCATTATAGTGCCAGCAATTGGTGTGGGGATATGGGAGGAACAGCAGTGTAGGGGGAAATGACAAGTTCAATTTTCAACACTGAAGTGCCTACAGCACCTCCAAATGGCAAAGGTCACATGTATGGCTTTGCACTAAGAAAGGGATTTACCAACAAAAGATTTGGACTCAAGCCAAGAGCATATGTTATGATCATTCAAGCCACCAACCTGAGTGACATGGAGTGGGAGAACAAAGGAACCCAGGAAGCCTTATAAGGAAACAGACACTGAAGGGATACCCAGGTAGGAAGACTCTACAAATGAGTCTTGAGAAGTGGCCAGAGATGTAGGAGAAAAAAGGAGAAGCCCCAGGGAGAAAGTATTTCAAGAAGAATCTACAGTGCCAGTCATTGCTAGGAGAGGAAGTAATATATGGATGGAAAGATATTCAATGGATTTAGTAATAAAATCTTTGCCCTAATGGTCTAGGTGACATGGCCACTGCTGTCCGTTTTGGAAGCTAAGAAGTAAAATGTATTACAGCAGCTATTAATAACAGGTCCACTATGCTAACTAAGTCCTATTAGAGTGGAAAAAGATAGTTCAGATGACTGCCAGCAGTGGAAATAGGGATGGACCCTTAGAAGATCACTAAAGGATAGTATCTGGGGATTAAAGCAAGGAACAAAGCACTACAGGTTTTAGCCTGAACAGACTTAACTAGACGCACGATGCACAAAGCATAAGGCAGTCCAGAATAGTCAATTAATTCAAATAGGTTGGCTCACGTGGTATGAAGAGGGGCTTCTGAGTGGTAAAATTTAAAAAGTAGATTAGAACCATATTATAGAAAGGCCTGACCATGGAATATGGAAGTGATGCAAACGTTTAAATGCCTTTCCTCCCTGGAAAATGCCTAATTATTCTTTAATTCTCAGCTCATATGCTTCTTCAGTGTCACTTTAGGTAAAGATCAACTAACCTTCATGTCCTCAAAATACTTTCTATTCACATCTTACGGCACTGCGTTACGATTATGTTTTCTAAACCGTATGATACTCACAGGAATGGACTATGTCTTGGTACCTGCGTCTTGCAGGCCAAACAATACCTGTGCCCAAGAAACATTTTCTGAATAAATATATACACAATGACATTAGAGTGGCACCTTATGAAGACTGAGAGCTAAGTAATATGGATTGGCAAAGAAGAAACCAGAGGTAGACCAGTCAGAAAGCCAGGAAGTAAAAAGGAGAAGTAATGGGGTCCCATCCATTCAGGCCACTGTGGAAACAGAAGAAGGTGGGATGTCTCTCTAAAAGGCAGTATCAGTAGAATTTGGTGGCCGATTGAAATAGAGAACAGGAGTAAATTTTTTTAGAAAACCTTAAGAAAATGGGGGCCCCTGGGTGGCTCAATCGGTTAGGCGTCCGACTTTGGCTCAGGTCATGATCTCATAGTTTGTGAGTTCAGGCCCTGCATCGGACCCTGTGCTGACGGCTCAGAGCCTGAAGCCTGCTTGGGATTCTGTGTCTCCCTCTCTTTCAGCCCCTCCCCCACTCACGCTCTGTCTCTCCCTCAAAACTAAATAAACATAAAAAAAAAAAAGTCATTTAAAACCTTAAAAAAAGGTATACCCTTTGACTCAGTAATTAGCCTTGGAAATATATCCCAAGGGAATAATTAGAGATTTATGCATACTTTGGTATTATTTATAAGGGTGGTAAACTGGAAACAATTTTAACTTTGAACAATGGAGGACTAGTTAAATAGTGGTCCTTCTATCTAATACGTGCATACATTAACATATACTTACACCAATTATGCAAGGATAATGATAAAACATGCACATTATAATAAGTCTTAAAAATATTTCTAAAACAAAATATATGATCTGACTTTAATTTTGTTTGCTATGTATGAATACAGGTGGAAAAACACAGGAAGAGTTTCTGTCAAAAAGTATACAAGGCACACACCAGGTATTTCTGAGATGTGACTGAGCAGACCATAGGTACCTTTTCCTTCTTTATAATGAACTTTCCAATATTTTCATAATAAATATATTGTTTTTATAATTTAAAAAATCCCATTTTTACAGGAAGTGAGTTAGTACTGAGAAAAATCAAGTCACCAGTTTATTGTTTTGAGGCTCAGCGGCAAAAGAAAATTACGGGACCACAATTTGAAAGAACAGTAGGAGTGTCACTTTCTTTGTTTTGCTTTACATATTAGAGATATGAAGGAGGAGCAGATAAATATAGGAACCAGAATAATGACATGCTTTACAAAAAGGAAACCCTTGATGTATTTTTCCATTTAAACAAAATGCAGAGTATAGCTAAGGGTACCAGGGAGAAGGTCTTGGAAAGAGAGAAGAAAAAGAAAAAAATCCTACCAAGGTTACATCTTTGTAGCACTTGGCACAGAAAAATTGTTAACTTACTACATAGTGGGAAGAACATGGGCTTTGGCATCAAATGGAGCAGAAGTGAACTCATGTACCACCCAGCAGCCATGTGACCCTGGGCAAGTCGCTAGAGTGAGTCTGTCTCCTCAGGGGTGGCATGGGGCAAAGCACTGCCTAGCGCAGCCATGGGAATGAAATGATCTGTATGACAGTGACTAGTCGGGTAGACATGAGCTCAGGACCCCACCACTGGACTTTGATTTATTTAGCAGGTCTGAGCCCACACCTGATCATCTGTGTTTTAAATAGCTCCCTGGGCATTAGTACTGCTTGGGCAGGGTAGAGAAACATGTGAACCGCTCAGTGTCTGGCAGATGGTAGGTACTTGTTAGATGGCTGTTTTTATGTAGAGAATGAGGGCTCTGTCACTTTTCATTAACACAATGCCAAGACCTGTCCTAAATGAGCAGCTCAGATTTTCTGCTATGAAAGAGAACTAAAATGAACAAAGATAACAGAAATGTCATTAAAGACCTAAAGGCATGCCATGGCATTCAGAGATTCAACCTGACAGACTCCAAAGGTCTTTGACATGTAATCACATATAATTTTGCTGAGGAGAATTTAAATCATTTCTGCTTCATGACATGTAGGACCAAGTCCTTTAGTTGATCCATGTGCTTTCTTACTGATCAGAACCCAGGTTCATTTAGGTTTGCTGTATTCTATTCATCACCATAAACAGATGAAAGCATTGTTCTTTGTAAAAGGGTCTCAAAAGAGAGTCAAATGCTATGCTACAGAGAAATTTGCAAATTTGGGGAAATGGAAAAGGTTTCAGAAAATATTCTAGCAAATGTCAAAGATCTACTGTATAATTACATTTTTTAAACATAAGGGAAAGGTCTTATCCTTTTTCATAGTTTCCAGCAATAAAAAGTCACATGAAAAGGTCAGAGTGCATGGCATTTAATGCACCCAATATTTCAACAGTTTTTCTCTCTGTCTTTCTTCCTAGTGTCCTAGATTATGCTAGCTGTTAGGAAGAGTCACCGAAATGCAATCCCGAGGGAGGCTCATCACTCATCAACTAGGATAAACATAATGTGAGCCACAGAGAGCGATGGCTCCTGCTGGCCATCTTTGGTCCCCCACCATCTACATCCACTATAGGCAAGAAACAGAATGGATTATTAGCTGTGCATGAAGCAAAAAGTCCAAGAAATTAAAACACTCTGAAAACACTGAAGATTGAGCTATCTATGATTAGTCTACTGCCTAAGTGCCAACTTTTAATGGAGCAAATGAGAACTATCATAGACCAAAATGAGAGAGCCAGACACAGGACTACCAGATACTACATATGTAATCTGGGGTTCAAGTAAGCAATTCTTTGTCCCTGAATACAGACCGAAGAGTTTTTAAATCAGATGTGCTGATCTAAATTACCTGGCGGGAATTTTATTTTTTCCTTAGTGACTAACCCTATATCCCCTAGATTAGTAGAAATACACCATCTTTCATATTTAGAATATAAACATATGAGCTAAATATGGATTATCTTGGAATTTAAAAACTCAAAACTTGGGGTGCCTGGGTGGCTCAGTCGGCTAAGCGCCTGACTTCAGCTCAGGTCATGATCTCGTGGTGAGTTTGAGCCCCGCATCAGGTTCCATGCTGACAGCTCAGTGCCTGGAGCCTGCTTCAGATTCTGTGTGTGTGTGTGTGTGTGTGTGTGTGTGTGTGTGTGTGTCTGCCCCTCCCCTGCTCACACTCTGCCTCTCTCTCAAAAATAAATAAACATTAAAAAAATTATTTAAAAAAACCCCAAAACTTAAATATATCTATATGATGTTTTATAGTCTTTTTTTTAAATTTTTTTTTCAACGTTTTTTTTATTTTATTTTTGGGACAGAGAGAGACAGAGCATGAACGGGGGAGGGGCAGAGAGAGAGGGAGACACAGAATCGGAAACAGGCTCCAGGCTCTGAGCCATCAGCCCAGAGCCTGACGCGGGGCTCGAACTCCCGGACCGTGAGATCGTGACCTGGCTGAAGTTGGACGCTTAACCGACTGCGCCACCCAGGCACCCCGATGTTTTATAGTCTTAACACATGAGCTGATTTGCTTGAATGACTTCAGCTAGAAATGGACATCTAAAAACATGACTATTTGGGGGCAGGAGTTTAAGTTTTTCAACAATGGCTCCAAACAACCTTCTTAACTACTGTCTATTATTCTAGAGTACAAGTCTTCAGCTCGATCACATTCATTGTGCCTAGTTTACTGCACAGCCTCATACTGGCCCAAACTCTATGCCCTTTCTTGTACTCTTCCTATCTTGCCCTCAGCCATCCTTGAATGTCCAAGGAAGAAATTAAGCTTCTTAAAGAAGTGAAGTGTTTCGGGGCGCCTGGGTAGCTCAGTCGGTTAAGCGTCTGACTTTGGCTCAGGTCATGATCTCGTGATCTGTGGGTTTGAGCCCCTGGTCGGGCTCTGTGCTGACAGCTCAGAGACTGGAGCCTGTTTCAGATTCTGTGTCTCCCTCTTTCTCTGACCCTCCCCTGTTCATGCTCGCTCTCTCTCTCTCTCTCTCTCTCTCTGTCTCAAAATAAATGTTACAAGTGAAGTGTTTCAATACTATATGCTCTCTCTTTACTGAACACTCCTATAATTACTCAAAATGTTTATATACTATATACCATAAAATTTAACATGTAATGTGATATTTTTTAAGATTTTTCTAGGTGTATTCTTATCTACCCAAGAAGACTGTAAACTTCTAGGCAAGGTCATATTTTATTTTTAATGTCTACCAGTTTATTAAAGGATATGATAAAGCATACATATGAACAGTCAGATGAAGAGATACATAGGGTCTGGGAGGGTCCCAAGCAGAGCATCTCTGTCCCTGTGGAGTTAGGTCAGTTATCTTCCTGGTATGTAGATGTGTTCACTAGGCAAGGTCATATTTTAAACAAGACACACCCTCAAACAAATATGAAGTGTTTTATCCTCACCCCCAACCACTTTAACCTAACTTCAAGTGTTTGAAATGTACACATTTGTGCCGCCTAATGGTGAAAAGTAATTATTGCAGGGTTATAACTTAGTAATTGGCTTCTAAAACATTTAACAAAATCAAATAATGGTGGGACCAAATCTTTATTTAAAATCAAAGAAGAGTAAAGCTATTGTTAAAAATGATGAAGCACCAGGGGCGCCTGGGTGGCTTAGTCGGTCGGTCATCCGACTTCAGCTCAGGTCATGATCTTGCAGTTTGTGGATTCCAGCCCCATGTCGGGCTCTGTGCTGACAGCGCAGAGCCCGGAGGCTTGCTTCAGATTCTGTGTCTCTCTCTCTCTGCCTCTCCCTTGCTCATGCACGTGCTCGCTCGCTCTCTCTCAAAAATAATAAATAAACATTAAAGAAAAAATTTTAAAAAATGATACAGCACCAGAGATGATGATAATATAACTAACTTTTGGTATGAATGAGTTACAAGTTTAAAATTGTCTGATAAATTTATTAGCACTGTCAATTAAAAAAAAAAAAAAACTTTCTCATATGAAAAGCCTTTTTTCCCTAAGTTAGAAAATTCCTTTTGGGTTTGGGTTAATATAGTACTGGAAAAACATATAATCACATACTGAAAGGTTGTGAAATCATCCAAGACAGATAATCTATCAGTGTAATACATACTTAGAAGAACATCCAGGACACTAGGCTTGTCTTATTTTTCAGATAAAAGGAAAAAACATTTAACTCAACCATGTGCAGAACATTCCATACCCTCAAGAAGGTTATGATCTAGTAAGAGTATAGAGCAAGCACATTAATGGTGAAATTTAAGGTACTCAGGGTAAACCTTTTGCAGTTACTACCACAGGAATAACACATCTGTGTAACATTATATAATGGGTGCTATATTTCAGGGTAAATGTGTGTCTTCTAAATGTTCCTAATCTCTGTGACATGTATTCTGAACAGAAGTGCAGAAGCTACTTTCCTTGTTTTGCATTTTCATTTATTCAGTCCTTCTTGGTAGGACTTCATCCTTAGTTTCTTGATGTCCTAAACTTCTCACGTGCCCATTGCCAAACAGACATCAGCAATGCTGAATTTAGTTATTATGGTGAGCAGTATTCCACTGCAATAATTTATTTATACAGTCATTTGTTTTAACAGAGAGCTTCTTTTTTCACCTAACTGCTTATCAAAAGCAGATCTCAGGAAGCGAAAGATCAGAAAGTTGGGCTTGGCCCTTTTGGGGGCTTTAATTTGTTTCTAAGATCTTCACTTCTGATCCTTGATGAAACTTTTGATGCTCACTAGATACCACCCCTCGTCCCCCAAAAGTAGAGCTGCCCTTGACTCTCCACCTGATTCCCCCTCCCCTGCAGAACCATAACCTCCTCCTTCGGGACTACCATCCCTCCATGATCTGGCCATTTAGCTACCGCTTTTTCTTTTTCAACATCTTTTTTGAGGGAAACCACTCAGTTCACTATTACAAAAGTGCTTTATGGAGACTCTGTTAACTAAAATCATACTACAAATACAAGAGGCATGGGGCATGCCTGGGTGGCTCAGTTGGTTGAGCATCTGGCTTCAGCTCAGGTCATGATCTCACAACTCGTGAGTTCGAGTCCCACATCAGGCTCTGTGCTGACAGCTCAGAGCCTGAAGCCTGTTTCAGATTCTGTGTCTCCCTCTCTCTCTGCCCCTCCCCTGCATGTGCTCCATCTCTCTTTTTCTCAAAAATAAATAAACATTAAAGAAAAAATTTTTTAAAGAGCATAGGATATTCAGTCAGAGGAACCAGATTCTAATAACTCTGACAAGCTTCTTCATCTCAATTTCTGCTTCAGTTTTGTCCTACAAGTTAAATATTAATAATGATAACTACCATGTATGGTAATTGTCAGGATTAATTGACCTCAGGCATATGAAATACTTGGCTCAATGCCTGGTACTTAGTAAGTGCTCAATAAATGTTAGCTGCTGTTACTATAATCACAATCCTATTTCTTTATTATTATTATTATAAGGTACAGATTCTATTCCACTTTTCTAACTGAAGTAAATAGAACCATCTAACCGTGTTTCTCTTTTTTCTGATATGGCGGGTAGGGGAATCAGTTGCCAGTTCTAGCAGGAAAAATTACACAGTGGTTGTCGACTAGTTCTCTGAGTGATGACTAAGTAACACACATTCCCCAAAGTTATAAATCAGCTTGCTTCTGAAATATTTTCCAGATCTCAGAACAGAGAGCTCTACAGATATATCCTTATCCACTATAAAATAATCTATTATCCTGCCTACATTTAGGAAGATCTTTTTTAGCAAAAGATGCGTTCCAACAGCATGCTTGCATTTATAGAGAAATCCAGTCGATGAATGTGTTCTATGATGTCACAAATACCTTCAAAGAAATCATTAAATACTATAAGCTATCAGATTAGTAAGAACATAAAAAACACATTATTGAATAAGAAGAGTGAGCCTAAGCTGGATGCCACAGTTAAGTGGTCCCACATATTAAAACAAAAACACACAAAAAACCATCGCCACTTTAATGTCTTGGTGCCTCCCTGTCCCATTCTGTAGGCAGGAAAAACTGTGTTCTCCAGGAGCTTCACTGGGTAGATGGATACTTGCTATTCATATACAATATGGCCATCAAGCCCACAAGCCCATTTCACATTACCTATGACCATAGAATTTCAAGAGCAAGCCAAACTAATAGGAACAACATTTTTGGTTTACTATCACAATGTAGTTTTGGATTGACTATACGTTTGTTTTTTAATCATGGGTATTTAGTTGGAAAGATGCTTCAGCCTGGCAGAGTTCATTAAGATTATACTTTGTACCTTAAAGCACATTAAACCCTAAAGGAACAACAATGATGCCATTAGGGAAAGATAAAAGAACTTTATACCTTTGCTTGTATGATGGTTCAACATCTTTCATGTTAATCCACAAGCAGTTTTATGACAATGTAGCAATTATCAGATGAAGGTGATAATTTGTCACAGATGCCATCATCGTACAATACGGCTTGGTAGAAATCAGAGTGGGGAGCAGAAACACGTAAACAAGATTTTTCTTCTAGGTGACTGTGGGCTTCAAATCATTCTTGTAAAATCAGTAACACGTCAGCACGTTTCTGGATAGTTCCATTTCCATATACTTTCATAAATGTTATGTGTCTCTACACATGTATGTATCCATATACAAACGTACAAACATGCAGCAATAAGATGTACAATTGGCTTTTATATAACAAATATAAAAATGTAAGCATTTAAATGGATGTGATATCATCAATGAATCACCTTGTCCTGATATGCCCTTCAACAGACACAACTCTTGAGGAAGTGTGAGGTAGAATTATGAGCTACAAAGTAGGAAGCAGAAGAATGAGGTTCTATCCCTGACTACAGAAATTTCCTAACCACCTGGAGGTCAGTTCAACTTAACTATAAAATGGAGGATGCAGTCAGTACTTGCCTTCCTACCAACCAGAATCATTTGTTGGAATGAGCGGAATAATGAATGCAAAAATACTTTATAAGGTATAAAGAACAATAGTGTAAGTATTAAGATACTTTCAAGGTAGTTTTGCTACTTTGAGAAAAATTTAAAAAGAGAATGATAGTCTACTTGTATTATTTTCTGTTATTCCAAGAGAAGGAAACATTTTTTATAAGGCTATCTTTGATATTTGATAAAGAATATATACTAAGACATTTTAGTGCATGGAGTCAATTTAGTATAAATGTGACAGTATCTTACACCTTGAGAAAAAAATATGAAAAAGTGCTTTGTAAATTCTAAAGGGCTACATACGAAGTTCAGCAACCGTTGCCACTTACATAGAAACACAGCCTTTTGATGGTGCTTACCTTCTCTTAGGCGGTCTACGACAAAAGTGAAGCCTGTAGTTCTTGGGTGTAAGACATATTCATATTTCTGAAGCCCATTCTTTTCAGCAAAATCATTACTTCGAGCTTTGCTGTTTTCTAAACAAAACAACAAACTGTTAGAAGCCATAAAATAAAGGAAGAGAAGTGAGATAAGGAAGCCCTGAAGGATTTCTTTGATGAAACGGCAGTTATTCCATCTGTAAATACTGAATATGGCATATTGAGTCAAATGAGAAGATACAAACACTGCGGTCCCTAACAAAGATCCTAGAGTTTGGGGAATTTTGAAATTTTTATAATAAGGTATTAAATAGGAGTTGTTAGAATGTTTCCTGAAATTCATATTAAAATCTTTAAAATTCTTAAAGGGATTTCATAAAATAGTCAACATACAATGAAAACTGAGGTACAAATAAAATACTAACAAACCGAAATTTTCATAAAATAGTCCTTACATAACAAAAACTGAAATACCAAAAGAGGTTAATAAAACTAAAATACTTTAAATAAACATAAGGACCTCTACACTCAGAAAAAAACAAGTAGTCAATATGCCAAATATATCAAATCAACATTTTTTTAGCCCAGTAATTTAGGGCTTCAATGCAAAGTGAAATCTCTGCCCTGCTCAGGCAAAGAGCATGCTAATATTACTAACCAAAACCTCTCCCCAACAGAATGGGCACATGATTAGCACATCGTGTACAAACATCTGAACATGGTTTGGCTGAATATAGTTACAGAGTCAAGTATATGTTCCAGTTGTTGGCAAAAGTTGCTTTTTCCATTCCATGAGGTAACTTTATAAGTTCCAAGAAGAACCAAACCCATTATTCAGCAAATATATTTGGAAAAAGTAGTGTTCAGAAATTTGGCCTCAACTGCTGGGAGAGATCATGAAATACCTTCTGATGACAGCAGATGTTAGAATCCGCAACTCTCAGCTGCATCCTAAAATTTATAGACTATTCCAAGTCACAAGAAAAAAAACTTTCTCTATATAAACCCAACCTTCCTCGGAATAAATTTAAGATCACGGAGTCCTCAAACCTCAAAAACCATAGATGAATTCTTCAACATGACAATATTCAAAGAATACCCCTTTAAAGGTGTTACACTATTTTATAGTTGAAGAATCGAGTCAAAGAACTAATACCCACAGTCCCTAGCAAGACAAAAGTACAGGCTGGAAACATGAAAAGGAGTAAGCTCTTCTCACGTTCATTTGAGAATATCCTGGGCATGGGACTCCAAAATAGTTTTTGACAGACAGCTAGGAGGCCCTTCCATGGAATGAAGAGTCCCAGGGACACTACAAAGATGAGTAGTTAACTACTCTTCAGTTTCCTCTTCCGGTGCATCACAGACTCTGGGGATCGGAACTCTGTCGTAGAATGGGAACACAAGTAGTTCTAAAAATGTAAGGTCACAACATGGAGCAGTAGAGATAATCAGAGACACAAAGAGATTAGAGATGCAGATTTTTCCTTCCATCCCCACTTCATCTACCCAACCCTGGACTCTGATTATTAGTAAGCACACCAGCCTCCCTCTTTCTGACCACAGCCTCCTGTCTCGTCAGCTCACTGCTGGTAACACTCCAGTGCCAGCCCTTCTTACTCCTTACACTTGGAGTTGACTACTGGCCACTCTGCATTCTCAAACCAGCCAGGCATGTTTCTACTTCAGGGTCTGTGCAGGTATTCCTTTCCCTGCCTGGAATGCCTTCCAGATACCTGTAAGGTTTTCTGCTTCATTCAATTAGTCTCTACTTTAAGAGAAATTTAACGGGCTTCTTTTGACAAACTTCTATAAAAGAGTACTCTATACCCTATCTATTCCTCTCCCTGTCCTTATCTTGCTTTATTTCTCTGCACAGCATTTATGAAGACTTGACATGTTTTTATTAACTGATTGGTTTTTTATTCTATCTTTCCTCATAGAATGTAAGCCTCATGAAAGTAGGGACTTTGTTTTGTGTATAAAACTTCATGTACTCACATTTCTTAAACGAAGAAGTTCTATGTACAAAGTGTTTAATTACATGAAATATTATAATTGTTAAAACCCAGAAAAGCTTTTTTTTTCCAAATCACAGACACAGAACTCAAAATTACAGTATACCAGCTGTTATGGTTAATTTTATTTATCAAAGTGGCATAGCCAGGTTACCGGGACAGTTGGTCAAATATTATTCTAGATGTTTCTGTGAAGGTATTTTTCACTGAGATTAATATTTAAATCAGAAGACTTTGCATAAACAGATTACTTACTCTCCATAATATGGGTGAGCCATATCCAATCACTTACAGGCCTGAATAGAAAATGACTAACCTCCTCAAGCAAGAAAGAGGTCTGTCAGCAGACTGCCTCTGGACTTGAACTGCAGCTCCTCCCTGGGTCTCCAGCCTAACTTACCCTGTAGATTTTTGACTCAATAAACCTCCACTACCATGTGAGTCAGTTCCTTAAAATAAAGTCCCAATTCCCATCAAAACTTCTCTCCATCTCGCTCTCTCGCTCTACACACATACATACACACACACACACACACACACACACACACACACACACACCCTGTTGGTTCTGTTTTTCTGGACCCCAACTAATAAACCAATATAAAACTCCCCAACCTTTAAAACACATGTTTTGAAAGAATAAATAATGAAAGGAGAGATAATACCACATTAAGTGCAAAGAAAAGTTTAATTCCAGTTTCACCATTATTCAAAATTATATGTGTGTACATATGCACATATATATGTGTATGTGTGTGTGACCAAATGACCAAAGCAATGGACCAAAATTACAATGGTGTTTGTTTGTGGGCAGTGGGATTATAATAATTTTTGTGCTCTCTTCTATGTTTCTAAATTTCCCCAAATTCACATCTATCACTTCCATACGCAAGAAAAAAATTATAACCAATAACATATAAAGATAAAATATATGTAAAGTTACATTTAAAAACACTAACTTGAAAATGTTGCAAGCCAGTTGGACTCTGAACTTAAGGTTATAAAACATTCTCTTCAGGCTTAAAAAAAAAACAAGTTTCAAGTTAACTGTGGTAACTAAAAACACCCTTGAATTAACAGACACTTTTTCAAAGACAATCATTATCTTAACTCAAAACTACATGTATAACCCTGTTTAAAAGAACTTCTGAAAGCTTCAGGACCTGTTTTCTCTAGCTTTTGTAAGCTGGCCTTAAAAAATGTAAATATCATTTTAACTTAAAAAATATACAACCACAACATGTAATGGTGAGCAGAACCCTGAAAATAAGCAACTAGATGTTAAGTTCATCACATAAAAGAGACAGCTGAGAACAAATACAGACTGAAAAAAGTTTTAAATATATACTTCATAGGCTCTGAAGATCTAACATATAAGCATTTTAACACTAATATACCATAAAGTCACACCAATCCAGAAGCTTTTTTTCCTTTAGCTTTTAATAACTAAGTAACTTCTAGAGCTGCCATTCTTTAATGTACATTTTGGCATTTGCAAATATAAACCAATCTATCACTTTAGTAAATTACCTTTTATAATATGGCTGATATTTCAACACCCAAATATATTCTACATTCTTTTTTTTAAAGTTTATTTACTTTGAAAGAGAGAGAGAGCAAGCATGAGCGAAGGAGGGGCAGAGAGAGAGAAGAATCCCAAGCAGGTTCCACGCTGGCAGTGCAAAGCCCGATGTGGGGCTCTATCTCACAAACCGTGAGATCATGACCTGAGCCGAGAGAGTTGGATGCTTAACTGACTGAGCCACCCAGGCACCCCAAAGTATTACATTCTTAACTATTATAAGATTTAAATATGGCTATGTGTCCATGATAATTTCCTAATGATAGTTCAGTTCTGGGAATCAATTAATCTACAAGCTACAATACATTTTCAAGCTTCAATGATATGTATCCAATATTATCCTCAGTATTATTCTCTGTGATCCAACTACTTTTAGAATTTTAACTATAAAAATCAAACCTATATAGTAAGCATATATTAGTACATTAGTACATAATACTACTGAACAAGGGGTGCCTGGGTGGCACAGTTGGTTAAGCGTCCGACTTCAGCCAGGTCACGATCTCACGGTCCGTGAGTTCGAGCCCCGCGTCAGGCTCTGGGCTGATGGCTCGGAGCCTGGAGCCTGTTTCCGATTCTGCGTCTCCCTCTCTCTCTGCCCCTCCCCCGTTCATGCTCTGTCTCTCTCTGTCCCAAAAATAAATAAATAAAAAAAAAACGTTGAAAAAAAAGGAAGAAAAAAAAATTTTTTTAAAAAATACTACTGAACAAAAATTGCCATGGTTCACTTAGCTCCATCCAAACAGGTAAGTCCAAGATCTCTTCCGTGGTATCAACGGTGAATGTTTCCCAAAATATCTGAATTTTCCTCATTAACATATTATGGCTTAGTCACCCATTCACTTAAATAGTTGTATAAAATATATTTTTCATCTTGAACTCTCTTTGTAGGTACTGGGTTCCACAAATTATTATGTCCACATAATGAATTAGTATGTTCATTTACATCTTCTCCCCTCTTAAGCTCTAAAAGTTGCCCTTCTCAGTAGCTCTTAAGTTGCCTCGATCTGGTCTTGAAGATTTGGAAGACAAGTTCATGTTCTCTCTCCATACTATTTGTGAGTTTTAGACTTTAGTTTGTCTTCTCTCGTACAGCAGACCTTCATCGACTGGATCCTTCCCAAATTCTACTGTATCTTTCTTGAAGTAGCCAGGTTATTAACAGCTTTAAAATTTTGCTCTTTTGAGTCGGATTCTATAGAACTGCTTCCTGTCCAAGCTTACCCACCCTGCCATTATTCAACCACAACAGTTCTTCTGTCTTAAATGCTAGACTGCAGTAGGTGGCTTCATCTGCAAAAATGATCTGTGCCTTAAAAAGTGTGAGAACCACTGATCTGGAAGAATAAAAGACTATTTTGTTTTTAATCTTGTAAAGAATTCCTTGAGATCCACTGGTATTCTTGGCCCATGCATATAGTTTAATAACTGGGAAGGCACAAAAGTCCTAAATATATCCTCCTGTGTCCCCCTCCACAAATCTGTGGTAGCTGAATTTTCTTGAGGACAGGGCAAAGCCTTTCCTGCTTATAGTAGGGATAAAGCTTTAAAATACCCAGAGAAAGGGGCACCTGGGTGGCTCAGTCAGTTAGGTGTCCGACTTCGGCTCAGGTCATGATCTCACAGTTTGTGAGTTCAAGCCCCGTGTCAGACTCTGTGCTGACAGCTCAGAACCTGGAGCCTGCTTCTGATTCTGTGTTTCCTTCTCTCTCTGCCCCGCCCATGCTCACGCTCTGTTTCTCTCTCTCTCTCCCCCCCCCCACCGAAAAATAAACATTATAAAAAATTTTTAAGAAATACCCAGAAAAAGGCAACATAATAACTTAATAATAAATGAATGGGTTACATAATATGTTTTTCTTAGGAAAAAAAGAAGTTGAGAAAAAAGGGCTTGATGGATAAATATATATATCTTGAAAGAGGACAGAGAATATATAGAACAGGAAGGGGATTTTAAAATTAGCCTTTATTCTTAACATTTCATTGGCTATTTGGGTTTGTGTGTGTGTGTGTGTGTGTGTGTGTACAGTGGTTCCATACAAACCATATACAATTATATAAAAAGCTGATACATGAAATATATAGTGAGACTTAAAACATAAAGCTTGGGGCACCTGGGTTGCTTAAGTGTCTTGACTCTTGATTTCAGCTCAGGTCATCCCAGAGTCTTGAGATCGAGCCCCACACTGGGCTCCACACTAAGTGTAGAGACTGCTTAAAATGCTCTCTCTCTCTTTGCCTCTGACCCTCTCCCCTACTCATGCTCTCTCTAAAATAAATACTGTAATTAAAAATAAAATAAAAATATAAAGCTCTAGGATGGCAAGTAGGAACAGTAATGGCCTCTTGAAGTTGCCCATCATAGATTCTATGGTCTGGAAACCAGGAATTCTAGGTTCTGACGTGCTACTGATGAACTGAGTGAGTGATCTTAGTGGCGGACCATTAATCTTAGTTCAGTTGCTTCATGTGAGGAATAAGTTTAGACTAAATGATTTCTAAGTTCCTTCATGTTTTAAAATTCTGTGATCTAATCCTAGGTTACCTACCTGTGAGATCAGTCCCTTCTGGGAATATGAGGAGTTGAAGTGGTTCATGGATATCACAAAAATAATCAATCATGTCTTCAAAATGGCTCTTGTCATCCTTCCATTTCCTATGAATGAAGATATAGGCAGCAGCCTGCATGGCCCAACCTAGAATCAATTTAACAAGTATTTACATACAATTTTATTACCAATATCCACATAGTATTGAGTATTTCAATTTTTTTTTTTTTACTATGGATTAGTTACTATCCTAATCACCTCACGATATACCTTGGGTTAAATAACACCTATACCAGAGAATAGTCTTAAAGGGTTTGCAAAATTCTCAAAAACTTTTTTTCAAGCCAAGCCTAGCTATTAAAATAGCAAGGAAAAAAACTTTCCTAATATTTACCAGTAAATCATCCAAAGTTTTAACAATCCTAACCAGACATTTTAACCAAGGTACCTACAAGAGATATACAACAATATGTTATTACGCTTATAAAACAGTAAGCAAAGGATTGTTCTCAAGTCATGTATACAAGCATTCTCTTTCATATTTCCCATTCTGTACCAGTCAGTCTCTAAATTCAACTATTTTCAATGCTGGCCACTTCTTTAGATTTTATTGAAAAGACAAAATGTGTAATGGGTACTAAACACACTAACCAGAATATACACTGTGATCACAATCCCTTTACACTTAGGGCGAATCAACCTTGCTACCAAAGAGGTAGCCAGCCTTGGACGAGCCATGTTTTACCTAACCAGCCATCCCTTCCTGGCCAGAAATGACTAAAACTAGTGTGGTAAATAGCTGACTTAAGGCAGCCAATCCATAGCCTGTTCAATAGTCTATGAAGCACGAAACACTTGGCCCAAACACAGTAACTCTCATGGCCAATCAAATGTTCTCTCTCAGAATTTTACCTGAGACCATGGAGAAAAAGCACTGGCAATATAAAGGTAAATGGATGGATAAAAAAGCAGATACTATGACAGTAGCAGCTGAGGGAAAATAAACATTGCACACTGTAGTACAGATCTAAAAATCTTGCTGAAGTGCCTAAAGTTGATTGTAATCCAGAGCAGAAGACAGCTTTAGTCTCCACAAGCTGGCCAGTCTATGGATCTGCCTCTCGGGTGTCCGTAAGAGTCCATCTCCCTTACAGCCACATGTATCTTTGCAGTAAGTGGTAGTTCCTTGCAAACAAAGAACACGACTAAAACGATAGTTTTAAAACACCATTTGGTAAAGACAGTGGCACCCTGGGAATATATAAAAGGATCATTAAGTCATTTGTTAATGATTTTAAAAACCATAAGACTCTTTGGTTTGAATAAGTCCGAGCTAGAATACTGGAGTCTACAAATACAAATGAACACACACCCAACAACCCACTTCAGTGTAGGTCTTGCTGCTGTACTCCCAATTATTAGTCATGCACTGTACTGTCAGTCATATCCATCAGTACTGGACTTGATCCCATCATCTCTCCTCCTTCACCCGAGGACACCGAGGCCCACAGTGTAGCGCCTTTCGGCAGTGTAGCTCTGAAGTGAGATTGCCCGGGTTAGAACCATAGCTCTACCACAAAAGAGCTGTTCAGTCTTTGTCCCTCACCGACCCCAAATGTCAAAATGAGCGTAATGCCGTGATAGTATGTACCGAATAGGGATTGTTGTAAGAACTAAGACTTATCACAAACTGCCAATAAATAATAGCTATTATCATTATTGTGATTAAGAAGTTATAATAATACTAAGAATATTATATCAAGGAACATAAAAATGTAACAAGTTCCTATTCACAATATCAAAACAAAAATGCTTTAACGGTCAGTTATATGAATATGCCACAACTTATACTCTTGAGGGAGAGATTTCTTAGCTATTAGGAATAAAGTTAATATGGATATTCTTGTATCTTTTGTCAAACGCAAGCACTAAGTTCTATAGAGTTGAGTACTCAGGAGTGAAGCAGCTTCATCGCAGGATTTACGTATGCCCGGCTTCAGTAGACAGCATGTTTTCGAAGTGATTTGTACCAACTGGCACTCCCACGGCAACGTATGAGCACTCTACCTGCTCTATTAATGGCCTCAGCAACTCTAGGTCTTATAGGTCCTTTTAATTTTAGCCCTTCTAATCCAGGTACAGTGGTTTGAGCTTGAATTTCTCTTATGATTAATGACAGTGACAGCCTTTTCATATGCAAGTCTTCGATGTCTTTGTGAAGTGCTTCTCCAAACTTTTTGCACACACATACACAGTAACTCTATATAACTCTAGGTTTCAAAGATGCAATATGCCAAATAGCATCCCTCAATCTGTAGCTTGCATTTTCTCTCCCTTAACGGTGTCTTGTTATGCACCTAACATCTAACACTAATGAAGCCCAATTTACAAATCTTTTCCTTGTGGCTGGTGCTTGTAGTGCATCATTTAAGAAATTTTTGCCTGCTCCAAAGTTGTGAAGACATTATTCCACGTATTCTTCTAGAAGCTCTACTGTTTTAACTTTCACATTTTGGTTTATAATCCATCTCAAATGAATTTTTATATATCATGTGAAATAGCAGTATAGGTCCTATTTTCCATATGGATATTCAAATGACAAGTATTGAAAGGACCATGAGATCATTAAATAATAAAATATTTAAAAAGCATTACACAATAAATGAAAACCTATTACTATAAAAAAAAGTATCAAACAAGATAAAAGTATATAGATTCAAACAAGAAATATGTCTTTATTACCACATCTTTCAACCCTGGTCCACCTGTCATAATTTGTTTTATAATCACAGCTAATAGTTTGATGTGACTTTATTCTACATTTAAAAAATTCATTACATGTATGACTTAAGAGTCATACCTTGTATACTGTTCTGTGATTTCCTTTTTTTCATTTAACGTGTCTATACATATGGATCTACTTCATTTTTTAATACCTGCACTGTATTCTCTACTAGTGTTTCTCAAACCAGTTTTAATTTTAATTCCTTAACCATTATTAACAGTTTCGTAAAATACAATAAAATGAATTACTAGGGCAACGATCACACACTTGGAAGTTATAGCAATGTCACGACACTCTAAAAATTCCCACCTACTATTCTTCCCTGTTTATGTCCTTATCTCATAGTGGACCAGCCAGAGTTTGCTAACAGTCACTGTTACAGGAATCACACTTTAAGTAACACTGTTCTGTGCAGATATACCATGATCTACTAACCTATTAGCATTTAGGATATACTCAATCTGAGAATCTGTCTTTACTAGAAAAGTTTACTCCATTCACATTTATTAGGGGAACTGCTGTTTCTTTTCCTGACATTTATATTTCACGTGTGTTGGACTTTGATTTCTTGCCCACCTCTCTCCCCTTTTCTGTCTTTAGCTGAAATTACTAAGTTTTCTCAGCCTCCTTCCTTTGTTCTCTGATGCAGAGGTCAGCAAATTATGGACCAAATCCAGCCCACTGTCTTTGAATGGCACACAATCCAAGAATATTTTAGAAGATATGAAAAATACATCAAATTCAAATTTCACATTAATGAACAAAGTTTGATTGGAGCTCAGCCATACCCATTTATTTATATAGATTATCCACGGCCACTTCTGTGCTGCAGGGGCTGAGTCAAACAGGTGCAGCAGAGACAGTACTGCCCACAACGCCTGAAATATTTTACTATCTAGCCCTTTATGAAACAGTTTGCTAACTCCTACTCCAGTGATTTGGAAACTGTATACTCTATTTTGTTCTTTTAATGGTCATCAAAGTTTTTTCAACTTTCTATTTTTGACAAACATTTAAACTTCTATAATTATATCAACATTGAGTCAAACAATAATGCTCTCCAAACAAAAAAAGTATGTTTTCCTCTTGTCCCTTTTCCAAAATTTGTATAAATCATCTACTAGTTCTCCAAAGTTGCTATTACTAACACATTCCTTATGCTTCACAGAAACAATTTTTTTTTCCATGGGAACAATTTTAATTACTTAGACCTGACTCAAGTTCACTGGCTTCCCTGCTTATCACTGGTTCTTTTATCTTATGTCCTTGTTAGTCCTCCTGAAGGAATTTCTTTCAATAAATGTTTGACTCTTTGCATTCCTAAAATGTATTTATTTGTCCTCAACTTTTTGGAGGCTAGTTTCGCTAAACACAAAACTTGAAATTCCATTTTCCCCTGAGAATTTTAAAGCTTTTTTCCCACACTCTTCCATCATCTAATATGGCTTGTGAGAAACTGGACATCAATCTGATTTGTGGAGATAAGCAAATTTTCCCCTCTGGAAGCTTCCATGATTTCCTCTTTATTCTTAGTTTTATGAAATGTGACCTGTATGAGTCTAGGTGAGGCATGTTTTCATTAGTGTCTGCCCAGCAGTCGTTACATTCCTCCAATATGAGTCTTTAACACTGGGACTGTTCTTTTCGGTATTTAAGAAGATACACTTTTCTCCTCTTCATTCTCTCAAACTTTCTCTCTGGAACTTCTGTTAGCTAGATGTTAACTTCTGGACTCATCTTCTCCTACTTTTCATCTCCTTTCAATTGACATTGTGCTCAAGGAAAATCCAATCCATTGGTTTCATCATCTACCTCACTAGTCTGATTTTATCTGGCCTACTTACTGAGTTTATTTCAGCAATTGCCTCTTTAATTTTTAAGACTTACAGTTGGTTCTTTCTATAGCAGCCAATTATTATGGACAAACAGCAAAATATAGAAGCTATGACAAATAAGAAGAGTAATAATTTTAATAAAACTGCTCACTGAATGATTGCCATGTGCCCGATATTATTCTAAGCTGAATTGTTAATTCTCAAGACAACCCTATGAATTAGGTAAAATTATTATCCTATTTTATGGATAAGGAAACTGAGGCATACTGAAACTCAAAGAGCTAATCAGTGGTTAAAACCAAGTTTCAGACAGAGACAATCTGGCTCCATAACTGACGTTTTCAACCAGTGTGCTAAGCAGTCTCTCTGCAATATATACTTAAATCTCTTTAAAGGTATTAGGTAAATAAACATAGTTTAAGTTCTTCTAGGAGAATTATATATTCCTCAGAGGTTAGACTTCCCATTTTTTTTTTTCAGTACTAGACTCTCTTTAATGCTGTGCATTTTCCTCAAATTTCAATTCTAAACTGTCTTCAAATTTATAAAGGATGTTCTAGACTGAATGATACTGACAGGTAAAATGTATTTCTCCAAACCAAGTGAGAATATCTGTTGCTCCCTTGGGGAAAGGGAGCTGTAGCAAGACTTCTGGGGCTGTGCCATGAAACTTGTCTGATGGCCTGTATATGTCTCGGAAATCCCAGAAAGGGAAGTAAAATGGATGCATCAGTCAGGTTCTTGGACCTTTCTCCTCTGAAGATGGGATTATTCTTCTCCTTTGTGCCTTTGCCTTCTCAAATCCATTTGTACATCACTAATGCTTCTGAATCTTTTCTACTCCCTTAAGCTTGAACGTTTTTCTCCCTTTCATAAGAATCACAGGAACAATCTTGTGAATTTTTTTCCCCCATGTCATTGCCATCAATGTATACTTTGTGTTTAAAGCAATATCCACAGTTTTAACATTCTGGAGATCCTCAAACATACATTTTTATGACATTTACTTCACACGTCTATGGCTGGATAAATAACAGTACAATTGATCGTGTCATCTGAAATTAGTCTGTATTACTTGTTTTTTTCATACTTTTCCATTGGAGGACATTCCATCCATCACCTGAATTTCTCAGACAAGGGTTGGGAGTCTGGCAGGTTTATAAAGACAGATTTTGTGCATGCTGGCATGGCTCCTTCTGTCTTCCTTCTAAAACCCCATTTATGTTATCAGCATTGCCTTCTCTTTCTCAAAGCAGACAAGAGTAATCCCCAAGCATACTCTATTGTCAAAAACCACTGTATAATTTTAGAAACTGGTTTTCCTTGGCTTAAATTCTCTTTTATCAAATTTCAGAGTTGTATTAAAAAAAAGGAATTGAGTGGATTTTTAACATCATGCACTCTTTCTGATTAAAAAAAAAGCTCTTTACACATTTTTTTTTCTTTTTTTCCACTTCAATGCGGATACAGATAAGGGAATCATAAAAACATCTGCACTACTCACCTAGTCCTATGAAAACTGAACTTCAAAGATAAATTAATCTGATGTATCACTGTTGTCCATGTATTCATTAATTCATTGTGGTATCTACTATGAGACTATAAATGTGACACCAAAAACAACATGGAAGAGACAAATTGTTCTCTTCATTACATCTTCAATCCTAAGGGAATGCTATCCACAGTCATCTAATAAATGAGAATGAGTGATATAAACAGATGCAAATTTTTGTATAAACTTAGATCACAACAGTGATGAGCAAATACTGTATTTACTGAGGGTGCAGTTATGCACAATGATAATTTACATATAAATCCACAACAAGTAATTATTTCTCAGAATTTCAACTTTGGTCAGGGTGTTAGATGCTACACAAGGTTAGGGAAGCCCTATCTTCTTTGAACTCAACATTTTATATTAGGTAATGCTGTCTACATCTCTCTCATAAGCTGCTTAACTTGCAAGATAAAAACCAGCCTTACTGCAAATTCCACACACTCCACAAAGAGATTAACCTATCTACCTGCAGAGAGTAGGATGTCGTGCTTGACACTAAGGAAACACCTACTGATGGCTTTTGGTTGGCGAGATAAGGCTCCTTGCTTATAATTTGTGGGTTCACACTAGTGTGGGACTAAAATCTGTCTTTCATACTGGGCAAGATTTCCCATTTAATCAATTTCCTAGATGAACTGACATCTAAGAAGCCCACTGCTGTGCAACATGAATTCCTAAGTGAAGCACATTACTAGTTCTGTACACTGAGAAGAACAACTAGCATGTGATAGGCAGAATAATGTCCCCACAAAATAGGTCTATCCTCATTCCCAGACCTGTGAGTATGTGACACGGCAAAAGAGAATCAGCTGAACTTAAGACAGGAAGATTATCCTGGATTAGCCTACTGGACCCGATGCAATCAGAGGGGTCCTTAAAAGTGGGAGAGGGAAGCAGGAAAAGACTCATGTAAGCGAGAGGGATGCGTCCAGTCTTTATTGGCTTTAAAGGTGGAGAAAGGGGGCCAAGCGCAAGGGACTGAGTGTCCAATTAAAGCTGGAAAAATCAAGGAAACCGATTCTATACAAAAGCCTACAGAAAGAAACCAGTCCTGCCAATGCCTTGATTTTAGCCCAGAGTCACCTCAGACTGGTAACCTCCATAACTGTGAGATGATAAATGTGTGTTGTTTAAGCCACTCCACTCACAGTACAAGCACTAATAGGAAACTAATACAGAGCACAATCAGGGCCAAGATCTCAGTTTCTAATAGCATTCATTAAGAAATGGAACTAGGATTCCTTAGAGAAATGTGGAGTCCAGGGCTGGGGAGGGAAAATACAAGAATCTTATACCACTAGAAAGTGAAAAGTTAAAAAAAGGTTAAAAAAAAAAAAAAAAAGATGGAGGCCCAAAAAGACACAAACGCCAACCTCCAAGATATTCCACTGGACAAAGCCATACAATGTCAACAACACTGTAATAAATAATACGAAATTATAACCCAAAGGAAAAAAATATCAACAAGTTCATATTGGTATAATTAAATGACTGAATAAATAAATGAGAAGGGACAAATCTTCCTTACAGAATTACAAATAAAATATGTAGACACTCCTCACTGCAGGAGGTAAAGTTCAATACCCACCCCCTCCCAGCCCTTGTATGTGGGCTGCTGTTAGTGAATAAACATATATAAAAAGGGGGAGAAAACAAAAACTTTATGGTGGAGAAACCTGGCAGGCACCACCTTAAGCCAAATGATTACAATTAACAGCACCAGTGATAACAGCACCATGTTGATATCATGGACCTCCCTGCTAAAATGAGAAGAGCACTTTATCTCCATGGTGCTTTTCCCTCTAACCCATAGCGCCCATCTAATCATGAGAAGATATACAAACTCAAATTGAAGAACATTCTACAAAGTATCCAACCAGTACTTGTCAAAAGCACCAAAATAAAGAGAGACTGCCACTGAATGGAGACTAAGGAAACATGGTGACCAGAAGAAAGGACAGGATCCTCAACTGGCTCCTGGCACAGAAAAAGGACATCTGAAATGTGAATGAGATCTGTAGTTAATGGGATTGTACCCTCCTCTTTTGACACATGTCCTAAAGAAGCTAGGTGAAGAGAAACATTTTTTGTTCTATCTTTGCAAGTTTTCTATAAATCTAAAATTATTCCATATAAAAAGGTGTTTAAGAATCAGCTATTAGTTGATCCAAATTTTTGCTTGATTAAAAATATATATATATAAACAACCACTGCTTTGCATTCTAAACTCAGAGACCTTAATATTCTTACTTGGGATTCGTTTACCATTTACTTGACTATAATAGTTAAAAGATTATCAGTAACAACATTTCTAAGATATAGTTTTGGCATTATTTGTACCGTGGAGGAACATTTCTAATTCTTGGCTACATCATATGTCCCTGCCTGGTGTTCATTACACAATGGTGTAACACTCAGAAATATCTGACTGCAAGCACAAGGAAAATGTTTTCTGTAAGATTTATGATAAGGAATAAGAAAAAAAAAAAACCACAGTTTTTTTTAAACTCCCCTAATAATGACATATATAATAAATCTAAACGCCAATTCATTTTTTCCTCAGTATTGCAATGCTGCCTTTTTGATAATAAAAAATAAAATAAATAAAATTTCAATTTAGAGAGCCCTCTCTTAGCCACAAGTGAAAGGACAGCTGAAGGCACTGCAGTCCAGTTCTCTATTGACATTAAGGTCAGGGTCCATGGGGTCCACTGGGGCCCTCTCTCCTATCTTTTTACTATTATTATAAAGTACTCTTTTCAAAGTTGGCTCAAACTGATCACTGAAAGATTTATTTTGTTTGTGCTTCTCCACTAAATGCAAAACAGACACAAGACCCTAAAGCTCCCCCTAATTCTTTCACTGCTCTCTCCTAAAAATCACCCTGTCATAAAAGCACTCTTTTTAGATAATTTTTAGAATCTACTTATTAATTTAAGCAAAGGAATCCCTTCATTTTCAGTAGGCATAGGGGTACTGAAAAGCCGAGAATCAAAACACGCTTCATAAGTTCTTATTTGGGAGGCCAAGCAGCCTGAAGCAATGCAAATCTGACTGGGGTATTAGAGATGGTACACACCTCTAATTGGGACATCCAACTGAGGTAACCAATTGTATTAACTTCAGTAAGTGATTGCTTGGATGGCCTTAAAGCCCAGGGCAGTTTCTCCCACCCCAAAGAAACTGTAAACTTCCATACAGCTCAGGCTTTAAGTTCTGTTAAGAAGTAAACTAACAAATTCAAAAGCTTCATTTAAATTACTTAGATCTCAAGACAATCCTAAAAAGTTACTTAGTTTTCAGTATAATCCTAGAAAGAAGTATAATCCTGGTATATAGCCTGGCACATGACTTAACTGAACTGAACCTTTGTTCCCAATGGGTTTCCCTCCCTCCTGGACCACCCCCCCCGCCCCCGCCCCCGCCAAAAAAGGCATCAAAACTCATCTCAGCCAAGTAACTCTGGCAACTGAAACTATAAAATCAACAATTACAAGAACTTATTTTGCAACTAGAATTGCTAAGATGAAACTGATCTTTGCTTTGTATCTGAAAAGACACAGATCTGAATGTGATATCTAGCCACAGAACTAAAAGGTTTAATATACTGTACTATATTTCATTTGATGGTTTTCATAAAGATTTTGATTCATGATAAGCATTGAATAAAATGTACTGAATGAGTAAATCAATCATTGGATATTTTTCTTTAGAGCGTGGTGAAATGGGGAAAGCAAATTTTTGGCCATGAATGACAGAATACTAATCTGGAAGTCATATAAACAATCTGGATTTATGTTTCTTACATAAAATAAAGCTGGCCCCAAGGCTGGTTCGGAGGCCAGGCTCTCGTATTCTACTCCGCCATCCTCTTGGACACAAGACAGCTGCGGCAGCTCCAAGTATGATGTGCTCTAACAATAATGTCCCAAGTAGGAAAGAGGCAGCTCCATCCTCCCTTCATCAACTCTTGCCCTTTGATGAAGGAGGAAATCTTCCCTAGAGCCTCCTGACACACTCCCTCCCTTTTGTCTTGACACTGGCTATTAGGAGGCAGAGAAAGTATCAGGTATTTTCATCCTGTCATGAGATGTATACATTAATAATAACAAAAAAACCCAGTTCACTGTCAAAAATGGTGAAACATCATCTCTGTGTGGCCTTTAGGTGTTTAGTAATAAATGCAACAACACAGGGAACAAGGCTGCTGCAAAATCTTCTATAATTTAGATACAAGAAGCCAGACATTGATCAGTTTCTTGTGGTTTAGCCATACAAAAGTTTGCTGTGAGAGTAACAGCTACAGTATAGGTATTAAGTAGCCAGGATTTGTGTAGTTAGTAACCAGGAACCCTTGACGAGAAGTCCCCTTTGAAGAAAGGGTCACAGAGGGAGCTTCAAATATGTTTGTGGAAGAGATTCCTTCCCGGAAGGCCAAACCAGTTGTTAGCCTGGATGATGAACACACTTATCTAAGGTAGGCGACAAAACTCATGTCTTGGTTGTACCAAAGAAACTAGTGGGGCTGGGATGTTAGGGACACCAAGTCTTGTGAGAGATTTCTCCAATTAGAAATTTATTCCTCTTCCTCTTGCAGTTGTGAAGTAGCACTAATTTTTTTCTAAGTATAGTTGACACACAGTGTTACAATAGTTTCACAGTGATTTGACAACTCTGTATGTATGTCATGCTCAGCACAAGTACAGCGACCATCTGTCACCATACAATACTATTACAATACCACTGACTACTTTTACCTATCCTGTACTTTCCATCCCTGTGATTATTCCATAACTGGAAACCCATACTTCCCACTCCCTCCTTCACCCATTTTTACCCGATATCTACCATCCACATCTTGTCAACCACCAGTTCTATTTATGTGTCTGTTTCTACTTTTTTGTTTATCCATTTGTTTCATTTCTTAGATTCCATATATACGTGAAATCACGTGGTATTTGTCTTTCTCTGACCTATTTCAGTCAGCATTATACCCTCTAAATCCATCCATATTGTCACGAATGGCAAGATTTCATTCTTTTTTTATGGCTAATGTTCCATTGTATACATACAACATCTTCATTCATCTATTGATGGGCAGTTGGGTTGCTTTCCTATCTTGGCTATTGTAAATAATGCTTCAAGAAACATAGGATTGTATATCTTTTCAAATTAGTGCTTTTGGTTTCTTTGGGTAAATACCTAGTACTGGAATTACTGGATTACATTTCTATTTTTAATTTTGGGGGGAAGCCCCATATTGTTTTCCACAGCAGCTATACCAATTTGCATTTCCACCAACAGTGCCTTAGGGTTCCTTTTTATGGACACCCTTGACAACACTTGTTACTTCTGACCTCTTTGATACTAGCCATTATAATGGAAGGTGATACCTCACTGTGGTTTTGATTTGCATTTCCCTGATGATCAGTGATGTTGAGCATCTTCTCATGTGTCTGTTGGCCATCTATAGGTCTTTTGTTTTTTTTTAAGTTTATTTTGAGAGAGAACACACGTTGAGTGGGAAAGGGACAGAGAGAGAAGGAGAAAGAGAATCCAAGCAGGCTCTGTGCTGTCAGCTTGGACCCTGATGTGGTGCTTGATCCCATGTTCAGTTTCACATCTAAACTGAAATCAAGAGTCAGACACCTAACCAACTGAACCACCCAAGCACCCCAGCCATCTGTATATTCTTGGAGAAATGTCTATTCATGTCTTCTGTCCATTTTTTAACTGGATTGTGTGTGTGTGTGTGTTATTTAAGTTCTGTGTATATTTTGGATATGAACCCCTTATTGGACATATCATTTATAAATGTCTTCTCCCATTCATTAGGCTGCCTTTTCATTTTGTCGATAGTTTCCTTCACTGTGCAAAAGATTTTAATTTTGGTGTAGTCTCAATAGTTTGTTTTTGCTTTTATTTCCCTTGGCTCAGGAGACATATGTAGGAAAATGTTGCAAAGGCCAAAGTCAAAGAGATTCCTATCTGTTTTCTTCTAGTTTTATGGTTTCGGGTCTCACATTTAGGTCTTCAAACTATTTTGAGTTTACGTTTTGTGTACGGTGTAAGAAAGTGCTCCTGTTTTCTCAACACCACTTACTGAAGAGACTGTCTTTCCCTATTGTACACCCTTGCCTCCTTTGTCACAGATTAGTTGTCTATACACACATGGGTTTATGTCTGGGCTCTCTATTCTGTCCCATTGATCTATGTGCCTGCTTTTGTACCAGTACAGTACTGTTTTGATTACTACAGCTTTGTAGTACATCTTGATATCTGGGGTTGTTTGTGACACCTCTGAGTTTCCCTTTTCTTTCTCAAGATTCTTTTTGGCTATTTGGGGTCTTTTGTGGTTCCATACAAATTTTAGGGTTTTTTATTCTAGATCTGTGAAAAATGCTATTGGTATTTTGATAGGGATTGTATTGAATCCGTGATTTGCTTTGGGTAGCATGGATATTTTAATAATATAAACTCTTCCATTCCATGAGCATAAAATATCTTTCCATTGGTCTGAATCATCATCAGTGTCTTCATCAGTGTTTTATAGTTTTCAGAGTACAGTCTTTTACCTCTTTGGTTAATTTTATTCCTGGGTATTTGATTCTTTTCAGTGCCATTGTAAATGGAACTGTTTTGTTCCCCTCTCTTTCTGCTACTTTATTAGTGTACAGAAATGCAACAGATTTCTGTATGTCAATTTTGTATCCTGCAACTTTACTGAAATAGTTTATTATAATAGTTTTTTTGGTAGAGTCTTTAGGGTTCTCTATGTGTAGTATCGTGTCATCTGCAAATAGTGACAGTTTTACTTTTTCCTTACCAATCTGGATGTCTTTTAATTCTTTGACTGCTGTGGCTAGGATTTCGAGTACTATGTTGAATAAAAGTGGCAAGACATCCTTGTCTTATTCCTGATATCAGAGGAAAAGCTCTCAGTTTTTCACCATTCAGCATGATGTTAGCTCTGGGTTTTTCATATATATAGCCTTTATTATGTTGACCTCTAAGCTCACACTGTTTGCAGTTTTTATCATGAATAGGTATTTAATTTTGACAAATGCTTTTCTGCATCTATTGAGAGGATCATATGATGTTTACCCTTCATTTTGTTAATGTAGTGTATCGCACTGATTGATCGGCAGATACTGAACCATCCTTGCATCTCTGAAATAAATCTCACTTGATCATGGCAAATGATGCTTTTAATATACAGTGTGAAATTGGTAAAGTAAAAATCAGGGTCCACCAAACTGGATGAAGTCAAAGACTTCCAGGGCTTAAAGATATTAGTTTTAGAGAATGTCAATTTAAAGTAGGAGAAAGCAAATAGTAATAATAATAATAATAATAATAATAATAATAATAATAATAATGAAAATAAAGTAGGAGGAAGCTATGTAGGAGAGGAAGAATTTTCCTTCTCATAGGAGATAAAGTTTGGTATTATAAATTGCAAATATCTCAAATAGGAAAACATCCATTCTTTGTGCTTAATACACAGTTGTTAAAAAAAGTTAAGGTCGCATCAATTTAGTAACTCTTAACACTGTAGGAGCAACAACATCATTATTTCAACAATGTATACTTTACTAATCCTTACAAATACATCAATGAAACACAGTTAAGATGGAAAGTTGGACCACCTAAATGATTATCTTTGCATCAACACCTCCCTGTGTTACAGCACTTCCATGTGTACTAGCTGGGTGCACTACAATCGTTGTTGTTACTGGGGAGTTGTAGAGTAGACTTTGACTGTTTTATTCAGGATTGATAAAAAGAAAAATGCTTAGAAAACACCAAAGGTATTTGAAATAAAACTGCAGTTATTTCTGTAAATCAAATTCACAAAAAATATTTAATGTGACCAAAAATATTTAATGTTTTGGCAGACAGGTCAGTACTCTGGGAGGCCAAACTTAGGAGCTACCCCCACCCAGTCTGAATTATCCTGGGAAAGCAGCCCAGCCCAGGTGAGCTTCTGGCATACACTCAGTCTGCATGTCTTTAACAACAGAACCGATAGAAGCATTCATCAGAGGCCATGCCGTTACTCCCCCTTCTCCCTGATCTCATTCTGAACAATCATATTTCACAATTTCACATATTTCATAACAATTCTATCTCACAATTTGTGATTTTCCTACTTTTCACCATTCTGTTATGTTGCAGTTTTAGAATTGCAGAACTGCGTGACAATTTACTTTGCAACTATGATGTCAGGTCAGAGAGATTTTTAATTTAATATACAACATGGCCACTTTTTAAATCACTATCTCTTTAATATTTACTCCTCTTTATACTTTGGAAAGGCCTCAAACTCTTCTGCCACTAAGTGTCTGGAAAAACCAAGAAGCCATGAGTTGTGTAGGCACACATGAACAAAAAGCCCATTTGCCTGGTGATTCTGTACCAGGCAAATAGGCTTTTTATGACATCTTTGGGTTAATATTTCATTTCATTAATTGCAACTAAGTGGTTACAAAGTTGGCTAAAAATAAAAATCTATGTGTATACTACCATTAGATACAGCTGAATTCTAACTAGAGGACATTTTTGGTTAAAATTTAATTTCCTGTATCTTAGCAAACTCCACCAAACTATTAACTTTAACAAAATGCTTTATAACCTGACCTGGAATCTAAATAACCTTACTGATTTCTTTCCTAACCCGTTATATTAGTCTGCTATTTTTATACCTTAGTGAAAGAATTCTTAAATTCCAAACTCTCATCCATTCTCCAACTTGGCACTACAAATATAAAATATTTTTCTTCAGTCATTTGTAAATGAACTAAATAGACTAGAAAACCCTATTCTAAACATCTGGTAAACAAACATTTATCAGAAATAATTACAAAGAGCAATATTAAATATTCCCTAAAGTCATGTCAAACTGTCAAAAGGCTAAGTCTAGTATAATCTGAAGCAGGACTGGGATGTTTCCATTCTTTTCCCTTTCATTTCCCCCTGCAAATTCCAGCTTTAATACTCTCATTTGCAAACATGCTCCATTTGAAGTTTGGTTTGATTTTCGTGTTTTGTTTTCTTTCTGCCTACATTTTTGCCTTAATTTTCTTTGCACTTATTCACCACTGGTTCTAAAATCATTTTCTCTAATCCATAATCAGTTCTCATTAAATTTTGCATTTTCAAGAAATCCTACCAAGTCTACAAATATTCAAGAACCTACAATGTGAAGGATACTCTATAAGGAGCTTATAACTCATGTGGGGGTAAGATGTACAAATGGAAAAGCTAAGAATGAAATACTTAGATAGGAATTCATGACAAAAGAGGAAAAAGATTTGTGATAATAAAAATGACTATACCAGTGAAGAGCAGGAAGAAATAAAGCTTAGGTGGTGGGATAAAGAGAAAGAGTATGGGTCTCTGAGACACTGGAAAAATGAGAGGCCTAATATGGACCTCTGTGAGGCAAAAGGCAGAGGAGGGATGTTCCAAACCGAACTACAGAAGCGACAAGAAGCAGCAAAAGCACTCCACTGGAACTTAATCCTCACAACTACCCAATAAAGCAGTGCTACTTTTTTAACTGAAATGAAACTGATATATAACATTAATTTTAGGTGTAAAACAAACTGATTCCATATGAATATATACTGGGAAATGATCACTATAGTATGTCTAGTTAACATCATTACCAATAGATAACAATAGATAATTTTTCTCATAAGAACTTTAAGCATCTACTCTCAGCAACTTCTAAATGTTCAATCTAGTATTATTAATTATACTTACCATGTTGTATATTTTATCCCCATAACTTATTATTTTATGACTAGAAGTTTGTGCCTTTTGATCACCTTCACAAATTTTGCTAAATCCCCAACCCCCAGGCTCTGGCAACTACCAATGTGTTCTCTGCATCTGAATTCAGGTTTTGCTGTTTTCTTTGTCGTTATATTTTGTTTTTAGATTTCACATATATGAGAGATCATATGATATTTGTCTTCCTCTGACTTTCTTCACTTGGCATAATACCTTCAAGGTCCATCCATGTTGTCTCAAAGGCAGAGTTTACTCTTTATCTATGGCTAACTAATATTCCTCTGTGTGTATAACTCAAATCTTTTGTTTTTTAATTTTAATTCCAGTGGAGTTAATGTACAGTGTTATATTAGATTTAGGTGTACGATATATTGATTCAACACTTCCATTTTTACTCAGTGTTCATCACGGTAAACGTATTCTTAATCTCCACCTATTTTACCCATCGCCTCACCCACCTCTCCTCTGGTAACCATCCGTTTGTTCTCTATAGTTAGGAGTCGGTTTCTTGGTTTGTTTCTTTTTTTTTCCCTTTGTTCATTTGTTTTTTTTTCCATAAATTCAACATTTGACTAAAATAATATGGTATTTGTCTTTCTCTGAATGACTTATTTCACTTAGCTTTACACTCTCTGGAATCCAACCATGTTGTTGCATATGGCAAGATTACATTCTTTTTTATGGCTGAATAATATTCCATTGAATACATATACCACCTCTTCTACCCATTCATCTGTCGACAGACATTTGGGACATTTGGGTACCTTCCGTGATTTGGCTATTATCAATAATGCTGCAATAAACATAGGAGTGCATGTATCCTTTTGAATTAGTGTTTTCCTATTCTTTGAATAAATACCCAGTATTTATTATAGGGTAGTTGTATTTTTAACTTTTCTAAATTTATTTTTATTTTTTTAATTTATATCCAAGTTAGTTAGCATATAGTGGAACAATGATTTCAGGAGTAGATTCCTTGATGCCCCTTACCCATTTAGCCCATCCCCCCTCCCACAACTCCTCCAGTAACCCTGTTTGTTCTCCATATTTAAGAGTCTCTTATGTTTTGTCCCCATCTCTGTTTTTATATTATTTTTGTTTCCCTTCCCTTATGTTCATCTGTTTTGTATCTTAAAGTCCTCATATGAGTGAAGTGATATGATATTTGTCTTTCTCTGACATTTCACTTAGCTTAATACCCTCTAGTTCCATCCATGTAGTTGCAAATGGCAAGATTTCATTCTTTCTTTTTTTTTGATTGCCGAGTAATGCTCCATTGTGTGTGTGTGTGTGTGTGTGTGTGTGTGTGTGTGTGTGTGTGTGTAATAGTGCAGTTGCTGGGTCCTAGGGTAGTTCTATTTTTAATTTTTTGAGGAACCTCCATACTGTTTTCCAGAGTGGCTGCACCAGTTTGCATTCCCACCAGCAGTGCAAAAGACATCCTCTTTCTCCACATCCTTGCCAACATCTGTTGTTGCCTGGGTTGTTAATATTAGCTATTCTGACAGGTGTGAGATGGTATCTCATTGTGGTTTTGATTTGTATTTCTCTGATAATGAGTGATGTTGAGCATTTTTTCATGTGTCAGTTGGCCATCCAAATGTCTTCTTTGGAGAAGTGTCTATTCCTGTCCTTTGCCCATTTCTTCACTGGATTATTTGTTTTTTGGGTGTTGGGTTTGATAAGTTCTTTATAGATTTTGGATACTAACCCTTTATCTGATATGTCATTTGCAAATATCTTCTCCCATTCTGTCAGTTGCTTTTTAGTTTTGCTGACTGTTTCCTTCATTGTGCAGAAGCTTTTATTTTGATGAGGTCCCAGTAGTTCATTTTTGCTTTTGTTTCCCTTGCCTCCGGAGACGTGTTGAGTAAGAAGTTGCTGCAGCCAAGATCAAAGAGGTTTTTGCCTGCTTTCTCCTCAAGGATTTTGATGGTTTCCTGTCTTCCATTTAGGTCTTTCATCCAGTTTATTTTTCACTATGGTGTAAGAAAGTGGTCCAGGTTCATTTTTCTGCATGTTCCTGTCCAGTTTCCCCAGCACCACTTGCTGAAGAGACTGTCTTTATTCCATTGGATACTGTTTCCTGCTTTGTCAAAGATTACTTGGCCATACGTCTGTGAGTCCATTTCTGGGTTCTCTGTTCTGTTCCATTGACCTGAGTGTCTGTTTTTGGGCCAGTACCACACTGTCTTGATGATTATAGCTTTGTAATACAGCTTGAAGTCCGGGATTGTGATGCCTCCTGCTTTGGTTTTCTTTTTCAAGATTGTTTTGGCTATTCGGGGTCTTTTCTGGTTCCATACACATTTTCAGATTGTTTGTTCTAGCTCTGTGAATAATGCAGGTGTTATTTTTTTTTCAAGGTTTAAATTATTTTTTTAACGTTTATTTATTTTTGAGACAGAGAGAGACAGAGCACGAACGGGGGAGGGTCAGAGAGAGAGGGAGACACAGACTCTGAAGCAGACTCCAGGCTCTGAGCCGTCAGCACAGAGCCTGACGCGGGGCTCGAACTCACCGACCGCGAGATCATGACCTGAGCCGGAGTCAGACGCTTAACCGACTGAGCCACCCAGGCGCCCCTGCAAGTGTTAGTTTGATAGGTACTGCATTGAATATGTAGGCTGCTTTGGGTAGTACTGACATTGTAACAGTATTTGTTCTTTCTATCCAGGAGCATGGAATATTTTTCCATTTTTTGTGTGTGTCTTCAATTTCTTTCATAAGCTTTCTATAGTTTTCAGTCTATAGATTTTTCACCTCTTTGGTTAGATTTATTCCTATTTTATTGGTTTTGGTGCAATTGTAAATGGGATCGATTCCTTGATTTCTCTTTCTGTTGCTTCATTGGTGAATAGGAATGCAACTGATTTCTGTGCATTGTTGATTCCTGCAACTTTGCTGAATTCATGAATCAGTTCTAGCAGTTTTTTGGTGCATTTTGGGGTTTTCCATATAGAGTATCATGTCATCTGCAAAGAGTGAAAGTTTGACCTCCTCCTGGCTAACTTGGATGTCTTTTATTTCTTTGTGTTGTCTGATTGCAGAGGCTAAGACTTCCAACACTATGTTGAATAACAGTGGTGAGAGTGGACATCCCTGTCTTGTTCCTGACCTTAGGGAGAAAGCTCCCAGTTTTTCCCCATTGAGGATGATATTAGCGTTGGGTCTTTCATATATGGCTTTTATGATCTCGAGGTATGATCCTTCTATCCCTCTTTCTTGACGATTTTTATCAAGAAAGGATGCTATATTTTGTCAAAAGCTTTCTCTGCATTTATTGAGAGGATCATATGGTTGTCCTTTCTTTTATTGATGTGATGAAACATATTAATTGTTTTGTAGATACTGAACCAGCCCTGCATCCCAGGTATAAGTCCCACTTGGTTGTGGTGAATAATTCTTTTAATGTATTGTTGCATCTGGTTGGCCAATATCTTATTGAGGATTTTTACATCCATGTTCATCAGGGAAATTGGTCTATAGTTCTTTTCAGTGGGGTCTTTGTCTGGTTTTGGAATCAAGGTAATGCTGGCTTCATAGAATGAGTTTGGAAGTTTTCCTTCCATTTCTACTTTTTGGAGCAGCTTCAAGAGAATAGGTGTTAACTCTTCCTTAAGTATTTGGTAGAATTCCCCTGGAAAGCCATCTGGCCCTGGACTCTTGTTTTGGGGGAGATTTTTGATTACTAATTCGATTTCCTTACTGGTGATAGGTCTGTTCAAATTTTCTATTTCCTCCTGTTTCAGTTTTGGTAGTGTATAGGTTTCTAGGAATTTGTCCATTTCTTCCATATTGCCCATTTTATTGGCATATAATTGCTCATAATATTCTCTTATTATTGTTTTTATTTCTGCTCTGTTGGTTGTGATCTCTCCTCTTTCATTCTTGATTTTATTTATTTCGGCCCTTTCCTTTTTCTTTTTGATCAAACTGACTGGTGGTTTATCAATTTTGTTAATTCTTTCAAAGAACCATTTCTGGTTTCATTGACCTATTTTTAACTTTTTAAGGAACCTTCATACTGTCTTCTACAGTGACTACACCAGTTTACATTCCCACCCACAGTGCTTCAGGGTTCCTTTTTCTCCACATCCTTGACAACACTTGTTATTTCCTGAGTTTTTTATTTTAGGTATTCTGTCAGGTGTGAGGACATATCTCATTTTGGTTTTGGCTTGCATTTCCTAACAATCAGTGATGTTGAGCATCTTCATGTGTCTGTTGGCAATATGTACGTGTTTGGAGAAATGTCTGTTCATGTCTTCTGCCAATTTTTAATTTGATTATTTAATTGATGTCAAGCTGTATAAGATCTTTATATTTTTTTGATTAACTTTTTATCAGATATGTCATTTGCAAATATCTTCCCCCATTCCATAGGTTATCTTTCAGTTTTCTTGGTTGTTTCCTTTGCTGTACAGAAGCTTTTTTTGGTGTAGTCTCAATAGTTTATTTTTGCTTTTATTGCCCTTGTCACAGAAGAGAGATAAATCCAGAAAGATGTTGTTATGGATGATGTCAGAGAAATTACTGCCTGTGATCTACTGTAGGATTTTTATGATTTCAGGTCTCACATTTAGATCCTTAATCCATTTTTAAAGTTTATTTATTTATTTTGAAAGAAAGAGTGTGTGTATCAGTGAGAGGGGGAGGGGCAGAGAGAGAGGAACACAGAGAATCCTAAGAAGGCTCCATGCTCAGTGCAGACTCCAACACTGGGCTCAATCCCACAAACCACAAAATCATGACCTGAGCCTAAATCAAGAGCCAGACGCTCAACCACCTGAGCCACCCAGGTGCCCCAGGTCTTTAATCCATTTAATTTGTGTATGGTATAAGAAATTGTCTACTTTCATCCTTTGCATGTTGCTGTCCAGTCTTCTCTTGTCCAGTTGGCCACCATTTGTTGAAGAGACTGCCTTTTCCCCTTCTTGCCTCCTTTGTTAAAGATTAATGGACCCTATAATCATGGGTTTATTTCTGGGCTTTCTGTCTGTTCTATTGGTCTATGAGTGTATTTTTGTGCAAATACCATACTATTCTGATTATTACAACTTTGTAATATATCTTGGAAGTCTGGAATTGTTATACCTCCAGCTTTGCTTTTCTAAAGTGCTTTGGCTATCTGGGGTCTTTTTTGGTTCCATATAAATTTTAGGATTATTTATTCTAGTTCTGTGAAAAATGTTGCTGGTATTTCGACAGGGACTGCATTAAGTCTATAGATTGCTTTATGCAGTATAGACATTTTAACAATATTTGTTCTCCCAATCTATGAGCATGGAATGTCCATTTCTTTGCGTCATCTTCAACATCTTTCATCAGTGTTTTAGGGTTTTCAGAGTACAGGTCTTTCACCTTTTTTGTTAGGTTTATTCCTAGTTATCTTATTTTTGGTGCAATTCTAAATGGGCTTATTTTCTCAATTTCTCTTTCTGCAGTTTCACTATTAGTGTATAGAAATGCAACAGATTTCTGCATATTGATTTTGTATCCTGTGACTTTACTGAATTCATTTATCAGTTCTAATAGTTTTTTGGTAGAGTCTTTAGGGTTTTCTATATATAGTATCATGTCAGCTGCAAATAGCCAAAGTTTTACTTCTTCCTTACCAAAATTCTCAACAAAATACTAGCAAACAGAATCCAATAATACATTTTAAAAAATCATTCACCATGATCTAGTGGTTTTTTAGTGGTTTAATACTCACAAATCAATGTGATACATCACATCAATAAGAGAAAGGATAAAAACCATTTGATCATTTTAATAGACGCAGAAAAACCATTTAACAAAGTACAACATCCCTACACGATAAAAGCCCTCAATAAAGTAGGTTTAGAGCGAACATACCACAACATAATAAAGGCCATATATGAAAAACCCAGAGCAAACATCATACTCAATGGGGAAAAACTGGTAGCTTTCCTTGTAAGGTAAAGAACAGGACAAAGGATGTCCACTCTCACCACTCTTAGTCAACATAGTACTAGAAGTCCTGGCCACAGCAGTTAGACAAAAAAAGAGAAATGAATGGCATCCAAATTAGTAAAGAAGAGGTATTAAACTCTTCTTTAAATATTTAGTAGAGGGGCGCCTGGGTGGCGCAGTCGGTTAAGCGTCCGACTTCAGCCAGGTCACGATCTCGTGGTCCGTGAGTTCGAGCCCCGCGTCAGGCTCTGGGCTGATGGCTCGGAGCCTGGAGCCTGTTTCCGATTCTGTGTCTCCCTCTCTCTCTGCCCCTTCCCCGTTCATGCTCTGTCTCCCTCTCTCCCAAAAATAAATAAACGTTGAAAAAAAAATTTTTTTTAAATAAATAAATATTTAGTAGAATTTACCTGTGTAGCTGTCTGGTCCTGAAATTTTGTCTGTTGGGCATTTTTTGATCACTAATTCAATTTTATTGCTAATAATCTGTTCAAATTTCCTATTTTTTTCTGCTTCAGTTTTGCTACGTTTTCCATTTCTAGGAATTTATCCATCTGTTCTAGGTTGTCCAATTAGTCGGCACATAATTTTTCACATAGTTTCTTACAATCTTTTGTATTTTTATGATATTGGTTGTTATTTCTCCTTTGTCATATCTAATTTTATTTGAATCCTCTTTTTTTTTTTGTAAGTCTGGTTGAAGGCTTATCAATATTGTTGATCTTTTCAAAGAACACGTTCCTGGCACCATTGATTTGTTCTATTATCTTTTTTGGTTTCTGTATCACTTATTTGTGCTCTAACCTGTATTATTTCCTTCCTGCTACTGGTTTTGGGTTTGGATGATTGTTCTTTTTCTAGCTCTTTTAGGTGTAAGAGATTAAGCTATTTCAGATTTTTCTTGCTTCTTGAGATAGACCTGTATTGCTAAAATTTCCCTCTGAGAACCACCTTGGCTGCATCCCAGAGATTTTGGACTATTGTGTTTTCATTTCCATTTGTCTCCAAGTATTTTCTTATTTCCTCTTTGAGTTCTTGGTTGACCCATTCATTGTTTAGTATCATGTTATTTACCCTACATGTATTTATGTTCTTTCCAGATTTATTTTCTTATGGTTGATTTCTGGTTTCATAGTGTTGTGGTCAGAAAAGATGTATGATATGACTTCAGTCTTTTTGAATTTCTTGAGACTTGTTCTGTGGCCTAATATGTGATCTGTTCTGGAGAGTATTCCATGTGCACTCGAAAAGGTATCTTCTTCTGCTGTTTTAGGAATGGAATGTTCTGAATATATCTGTTAAATCATCTGGTCCAAGGTGTCCTTCAAAACCACTGTTTCCTTTTTGATTTTCTGTCAGGATGATCTGTCCACTGATGTAAATGGGGTTTTAAAGTCCCCTACTAATTTTGTATTATTATCGATTAGTTCCTTTTTGTTATTAACTGTTTTATGTATTTGGGTGCTCCCATATTGGACACAAAAATATTTACAACTGTTATATCTTCTTGTTGGATTGTCTCCATTATGATTATATAGTGTCTTTGTCTCTGTTACAGTCTTTGTTTTAAAGTCTATTTTATCCAAGATCACTATTACTACCCCTGCTTTCTTTTCATATGCATTTGCATGGCAAACATTTCTCCATCCTCTCGCTTTGCATCTGTATGTGTCTTTAGGTCTGAAATAAGTTTCTTATAGGCAACATACAGATGGGTCTTTTTTTTTTTTAACCAATCTGTCACCCTATGTCTTTTTCTTTTTCTTTTCTTTTCCCTTTCCTTTTTCCTTCCCTTCCCTTCCCTTTCCTTCTTTCTCTTTCGAGAGAAGGAAAGAAGGCACAAGTGGGTCAGGGGCAAGGAGAGAGGGAGAGAGAATTCCAAGCAGGCTCCACATTGTCAGCACAGAGCCTGACACGGAGCTAGAACCCACAAACCGTGAGGTCACAACCTGAGCCAAAATTGAGATGGACACTTAACTGACTGAACGACCTAGAGCCCCTGCCCTGTGTCTTCTGACTGGAGCACAGGGCCATTTCCATTCAAAGTAATTATTAATAGATATGTATTATCATTTTGTTGTTTATGGTTTTTAAAAAAATTTTTTAACGTTTATTTATTTTTGAGAGAGGCAGTGTGAGTGAGGGAGGGCCAAAGAAAGAGAGAGGGAAACACAGAATCTGAAGCAGGCTCCAGGCTCTGCACTGTCAGCACAGAGCCTGACATGGGGCTCGAACTCATGAACTGTGAGATAATGATCTAAGCCAAAGTTGGACACTGAACATACTCAGCCACCCAGTCGCCCGTATACAGGTTTTTTTAATAGTTCTTCTCTGGTCCTTTCTTCTGTTGCTCTCTTCTCTCATAAGTTGGCTTTCTTTGATGATGTACTTGGGATTCCTTTCTCTTTATTTTTTGCATGTTTATTACTGCTTTTGGATTTGTGATCACCACTAGGTTTGTAGATAACATCTGCTGCATATAGCAGTCTAAATTAACAGTTACTTACGTTTGAACCTATTCTTTACTCTTTACTACGTTTTGGATTTGTGATCACCACTAGGTTTATAGATAACGTCTGCTGCATATAGCAGTCTAAATTAACAGTTACTTACGTTTGAACCTATTCTTTACTCCCGCACTCCCACCAAGTTTAGGTATCTGGTGTCATACTTTCATTTCGTGAGTCACTTGACTGATTTTTCATTTATTTTTTTAAATGTTTATTTTTGAGAGAGAGACAGAGTGCAAGTGGGAGGGCCAGCCCAGAGAGGGAAAGAGAGAGACAGAATCCGAAGCAGGCTCCAGGCTCTGAGCTGTCAGTACAGAGCTGACACAAGGCTTGAACTCACGAACCGCAAGATCACAACCTGAACCAGTCAGATGCTTAACGGCCTGAGCCATCCAGTCACCCCTGATTTTTTATAGTTATACTTATTTTTACTGCTTTTGTGCTTTCTAGTTATTCTTGATTATGGTCTTTCTTTTCCACTCAAATATTCCCCTTTAACATTTTTTTTTTTTAACATTTATTCGTTATTGAGAGACAGACAGAACATGAGCATGGGAGGGGCAGAGAGACGAGGAGACACAGAATCTGAAGCAGGCTCCAGGCTCTGAGCTGTCAGCACAGAGCCCGAGACAGAGCTTGAACTCACAAGCCATGCTTCATCGACTGAGCCACCCAGGCGCCCCATCCCCTTTAACATTTCTTTTTTTTTTTAATTTTTTTTTTCAACGTTTATTTATTTTTGGGACAGAGAGAGACAGAGCATGAACGGGGGAGGGGCAGAGAGAGAGGGAGACACAGAATCGGAAACAGGCTCCAGGCTCCAAGCCATCAGCCCAGAGCCTGATGCGGGCCTCGAACTCACGGACCGCGAGATCGTGACCTGGCTGAAGTCGGACGCTTAACCGACTGCACCACCCAGGCGTCCCCCCTTTAACATTTCTTACAGGGCTGGTTTAGTGGTGATGAATTCCTTTAACTTTTGTTAACTTTTTAACTTTCTCTCTCCTTGTATTCTGAATGATAGCCTGGACGGAGAGAGTATTCTCAGCTGCAAATTTTTTCCCCTGTCAGCACTTTGAATATATTATGCCACTCCCTTCTAGCCTGCAGAGTTTCTGCTGAAAAATCCACTACAGTCTTGAGGTTTCCCTTATATGTAATGGTATCCTTTTTCTTTGCTCTTTTAAAATTCTTTCTATTTTTGGCCATTTTAATTACAATATGTCTTGGTGTGGACCTCCTTGGGTTGATTCTGTTGGGGGAATCTCTGTGCCTCCTGGATCTGAATTTGTTTCTTTCCCCAGATTCAGTAAGTTTTCAGCTATTATTTTCTTCAAATAAACACTCTGCTGTCTTTTTTCTCTTCTCCTTCTGGGATCCTTATAATGCAACTGTTACTACACTTGATGGAGTCGCTGAGTTGCTAAGTCTATTCTCATTTTCCATATTTTTTTTTTCTCTCACATGTTCAGCTTGATTACTTTCCATTACTTTGTCCTCCAGGTCACTGATTCATTCTTCTGTTTCCTTTAGGCTGACATTTATTCCATCTAGTGTATTTTTAATTTCATTTATTGTGTTCTTCATCTCTGATTGGTTCTTTTTCTCTTTGTTAAGGGTCTCACTGATGTCCTCCACTATTAAGTTTAGTGAGTATCTTTCTATTATTTTGAATTCTCTATCAGGCATATTACTCATCTCCATTTCATTTAGGTCTCTTGCTGTGATTTTGTCTTATCCTTTCATATGGAACATACTCCTCTGTGTCTTCATTTTGTAAGCCTCTCTGTGTCTGTTTCTATGTGTTAGGAAAAGTCAGCTATGTATTCTGCTCTTGAAAGTAGTGGCCTTGGGGCGCCTGGGTGGCTCAGTTGTTTAAGCATCTGACTTCGACTTGTCATGATTTCATGGTTTGTGAGTTCAAGCCCCATGTCGGGCTCAGTGCTGACAGTTCAGAGCCTGGAGCCTGCTTCAGATTCTGTGTCTCCCTCTCTCTCTGCCCCTCCCCTGCTCGCACTCTGTCTTTCTCTCTTAAAAATAAACATTTAAAAAACTTTTTAAAAAGAAAGTAGTGGCCTTATGAAGAAGAGGCCCTGTAGTGTCTTACAGTGCAATGTCCCCTGTTTACTGGAACCTGGCACCTCAGGGGTGGTTCCTATGTGTGTTGTGTGCACCCTGCTGTTTTGACTGAGCTGCTTTTTCCTTCAGTTCAGTCGTCTGCAGTGGCTCGCTGCCTGCTTTGGGCAGTGTTTGGTCCCTGTGGTGTTGGTGGGCCAGTCTGAGGCCATCTTGGGCTTGAGTTGAGTCAGACTACATGTTTGTCAGAGATGCAGTGGCACCAAACTGCAGGACGCTATCCCCATGTTGTCCCCCAAAAAGCTTCTGTTGGTGGGCAGGGACTGCAATCAGACCAGCTGTTGGCCCCCCAGCTCTTTGCTGGGGGCTGTAATCTGAATAGTGTCAGGCAGGGCAGGAGTCACTTTGGAGTGGTGGTGGCTCTTCTTGGGGCTGTTTGTATACTGCCAGGCTTGTACCTTTTTTTTTTTCCATGTTTATTTATTTTGAGGGAGACACAGAGCATCGAGAGGGTCTGACAGAGAGGGTGAGAGAAATCCCAAGCAGGCTCCACACTGTTAGTGCAGAGCCCGATGCGGGGGCTTGAACTCACAAACCGTGAGATCATGACCTGAGCTAAAATCAAGTCAGATGCTTAACTGACTGAGCCACCCAGGTGCCCCTGAAGAAAATTTTTGTTAATGTTTATTTTTCAGAGAGAGAGCACTAGTGTGGGAGGGGCACAGAGAGAGAGGGAGACACAGAATCCAAAGCAGGCTCCAAGATGTCAGCACAGAGTCCAACGCAGGGCTCAAACTCACAAACTGTGAGATCATGACCTGAGCCAAAGTTGGACACTTAACTGACTGAGCCACCCAGGCACCACTGGACATGTGGCCCTGGTTTGAATAGGCTCCAGCCAAGAGAGTATTGGACAGAGTGGATCTGCAATATGCTGGGGGTGTGGCATGCAGTTTTAACAAGGTTTGTGAGCTGATCCTCCATGAGAGGGGACCCAGGCCCCACAAATCATGGGGTCAGGAGATAAGGTGTTGGCAAAGTTCGTGCTGGTCTTCTAGGAGAGGGCACCAGCAGCACTGGGAATGAGGCAAGCCTGGCTGGATGGGACAGATCCACAAGGTACAGTATAAGCAAGTTAGGTAGTGAATTTCTACACTACAGGTGGTCGTGTGTTTATGCTGGGGGCGGGGCGGGGCGGGGCGGGCATGAAAGGGAAATGGCACCTGCCCATTCATTTGTACCTGGAGAAGTCTCCCAGTGAGCTCTGTCCCTCAGAGATCCGATCTGAGATTAGTAAATAATTCTCCCTCCTGTATACCCAACGCATTTTTTAAGCTGCTGCTGCTTTGCTGTTATCTCTTTGTGTTTGTTATGCTGTCTCTTTAAGGGCACAGACTCCGTCTTCTTTTGCCTTCTGCCCTCCCAGCTCTCAGAGAGCTAACCCACTGATTTTTAAAATTGCAGACTTTAAGCCCTACTGGTTAAAAGAACTCACAACAAATTTAAGCCCCTCTGGTTTTTGAAGCCAAATGTTATGGGGATTCATCTTCCCTATGCTGGCTTCCCAGTGTGACAGTTTAGTTCTATTCCCCTCTCCATGCCCACAGGTCCCTCCTTTTCTTGGACAGTACTGTGGTTTCACTCCCCACTGCATCTCTGCCCTTCTTACCCTCTTCAATGTGGCCTCTTCTCTACATTTAAGTTATGGAGTTTGTTCTTCAGTCTTTGGTTATTTTCTGGGTTATTTACCCTGTTGGGAGTGTTATCTAGTTGTATCAGTGGGACCTGAAATTAGGGTCCTCCTGTTCCCATATCTTCCAGCAGTCTCCTACCTCTCATCTTCCTCATCCATTGATATGGATGGATGGTTAGGTTGTTTCCGTATCTTGACTATTGTTAATGAACATGGGGGTGTATATATCTTTTCAAGTTAGTGTTTTCTTTTCCTTCAGATAAATATCCAAAAGTGGAGTTGCTGGCTCACACGGTAGTTCTGTTTTTAATTTTTTAAGAATTCTCCATATGGCTTTCCATAGTGGCTAAACCAATTTAAATTCCCACCAACCATGCACAGGGCTTCCCTTTCTTCCACATCCTCACCAACACTATTTCTCATCTTTTTGGCAGTAGCAATTCTAACAGGTGTGTAGTGATATGTCATTATGGTTTGGATTTACATTTCCCTGATGATTAGTGATGTTGAGCACCTTTTCATGTACCAGTCAGTCATCTGTATATCTTCTTCCAAAAAACGTCTACTCTGATCCTCTCCCCATTTTTAAAATCAGGCTTACTGGGGGATTTCTGGTGTGATTTTTGTTTGCATTGTTTCTGCTATGCTGTTGAGTTTGAGGAGTTCTTTATGTATTTTGTATACTAACCCACTGTCAAATATATGATTTGCAAATATTTTCTGTAGACTGCCTTCTCATTTTTTTGATGGTTTCCTTTATACCAGAGATTTTTAGTTTGATGTAGTCCTTCTTTATTTGCTTTTGTTGCCTTTGCTTTTATTGTCAAATCCATAAAGTCACCACCAAGACCAATATTAAGGAGCTTACCATCAATGTTTTCTTCTGGGAGTCTTATGGTTTCAGGTCTCAAATTCAACTTCAATCCATTTTGAGTTAATCTTTGTGTATGTGGTAAGATAATGGTCCAGTTTCATTCTTTTGCATGTGGCTGTCCAGTTTTCCCAATATCATTTACTCTTCAATAATGTGTATTATATATTCTTGGCTCCTTTGTCATAAATTAATTGACCATATTTGCATAGATTTAGTTCTGATGCTCTCCATTCTCTTCCAGTTATCTGTGTGTTTTATGCCAATACTGCTCTGATTACTATGGACTTGTAATACACTTTGACATCTGGAAGTGTGATGCTTTCATATTTGTTCTTTCTCATGATTGCTTTGGCTGTTTGGGGGCTTTTTTTTTTTTTTTTTTGGCTCCATACAAATTTTAGGATTGTTTATTTCTGTGAAAAATACCACTGAAATTTTAATAGAGATTGCGCTGAATCTGTACACTGCTTTGAGTAGTATGGACATTTTAACAACATTAATTATTCTTATCTATGAGCACCAAATATCTTTCCATTCATTTGTGTCTTTTTCAGGTTCTTTCACCAATATCTTATAGTTTTTAGTGTACACGTTATTTTACCTCCTTGGTTTAATTTATTCTGAGGTGTTTTAGTCTCTTTAACACAGTTACAAATGGGATTATTTTCTTAATATCTCTGATAGTTTATTACATATAAATGCAACAGGTACTTGAACTTTTTTTAAGTTTATTTATTTTGAGAGACAGAAAATGAGGGAAGGAGAGAGACAGAATCCCAAGCAGGTTCCTCACTGTCAGGGCAAAGCCCCAAGGCAGGGCTCAAACTTACAAACTGTGAGATCATGACCTGAGCTGAAACCAAGAGTTGGACACTTTTAACCGACTGAGCTATCCAGAGGCCCCAAACATTTTCTCTCTTTTGTGTATCTACTCCAAAGTTTTGCTTTGTAGTTAACCTGAGACTTACATAAGACTACTTGTATCTTTAACAGTCAATTTTAAGTTAATAACAACTTAAATTGGGACACATTTTAAAGCTCTACAATTTGTACTCCTCCCCCATTTACTGTAGCATGATCCACACATGTTCATCCTGCTCATTTATTGTTTATATAGTTTTAAAATAAGCTCTTAGATAAATGTGGACCAGCTAAGGCTATTAAAACAGTTATACATGACATTAAGAGAAAATTTAATAGTTCCTAGATTCTGCCTAAACATGTTTGGCTCTAAAGTTAATTTCACAATAGGAGATAAATATTCTATATTTAGATTCAAGTCAAAGTAATACCTATCTGGAGAGTGCAAGCTTCAAATCTATTTTGTACTATATTAAATGGGAATAAAACTTCTGAACGCTATAAGGTAATGCAATCACACGGACCTAAACTCATTGTTTCTTCATACGCAGATGTAAAATTTTTATTTTACCAGAGACTTCCAGCCTAATTTGCTTTCTTGGAAACCAGACAACTCAGTCATCATGTAATCAATATGCAGTTATTCGAGTGAAGATAGTGAGGGCTTGTAGAAGACAGCTGTGCAATGAGGAGGGAGGGAGGCAGGCCTGTTTTCTTGGCTGCACCAGTTTAGAGTGGAATTTCTGTTTGACTAAATTGGGAGGTGAAAGGAACGTGTGTTGTTTCAAATACCACAGATTCTCACTGTTCTCAACAAATCTTGGTGCACTTTCTCGAATAAGTGGCCATTGCCGTATGTCCTTGGGACCACTTCTAGAGACTTTAAATGACTGTTGTTTTAGAATTTTCACCATTTCTCTGGGCAATCGGTCTATGGAGGTTCATGCTTCATCCTGGAAGTGCCTCTCATGTTATCTTTTATGCCCAAAATGTTTTCTTGGGTTGTACTTTTGATTGTCTTCTTTAGGGACTCTAATTACATAGACATGTCAGACCTCCTTTGGCTATCTTCCATTTCAACCACTTTCTGACAATTTTTTCCCTCATTTCCATTTTCTTTGTTTTCCTGTACATTCCTGATAGGATTTTTTGCCTTTATGTTCTATTTTTCTTTTCTTGAATTCATTTCTTGTTTACATTTTTTGCTTTCTTGACCATTACTGTTCTTTGTGTTGCTTATACGGGTTTTTTTTTTCATATCCCCAAATGCTTATTTGATGACATTCTCATTCTTAATTTCCTTGTTTTCCTCACTGCCACACCTCTATGAGGAGCTAACTCTTCTGCGTTTATCTGATTCTCCCTCAGAAGCAATGCTTCTCTGAGGCTGCCTCTTCATGCCCTGCTGTCTTAATAGTCATGTCCCTGTATCTTGTGCCACGAACCACTGTGTCTGACCTGTGTTCGGTATTTTGGCATTTGGTATTAGGCGTTTTCTTAGTTGTCTGTGTCCCTCTACTCTTAAGCCTTACCTCCCCACCCTTAGCACCCACGGGCTTGCAACAATAGGAAGTCAGAAGGAACACTTAGAATTTATGTCTCTATTAAGGCAATGAGAAGGTCATGGTATTCTTTGCCTCCTAGTCATACTGAAGAGACGAGTGAGCCATGTTTTTATTTCCTCTGATTGTTAATCTGAACACTTTTTAAGTCTGAGAAAAATCAGGCTGCTGCCACTATCCTCCAGAAAGCTTTGTGAGGCTTTTAAATTAGACACAAGACTGTTTAAATTGTTCTTCGTTGTTGACAAAGTTTGTCAGTTGCATTTTTCTGTATGTAATTTCCTAAGTTTTTAATATTCCGTTACTATATTTTATGCAGAATCAGGAACAATAAACAAGACATTGTCATTGTTGCTACTGATGGCACATGCCTTCTCTTTTCTTTTTTGATCAGTCCTTTTAGGGATGTGGCAGCTTTGAAAATACTGATAAGGTCTCTGACATTTCTCTCAAGAACCGAAGTCTGTGCCTTCCCCCTAGAATCTTGAGGACAGTGACTGCTTCCACCAGTAATATACTGTGGATATGTGAGACTATATGAATTCCGAGGTGAGGTCATAAAATGCCTTGTCGTTTCACGCTGGTTTTATGAGGATGTGAACTCTAAAGGAAGTTAGTTGCTATGTAAGAAATCAGTTTATCCTGAGAGTACAAATCTCCTGATTAGTCCATCCTGAGGACAACACCTGCCTTTTGCCCTCACAAAACTATTTCAGTACACTGACAGGGGCAGAGTTCAGAAGGCAAAGAATTCAAATAATAAATGTTACACAGGAAGCCACAGAAGTAGAGATGTAATAGATAAAGCAGTCAGGGGGCTTTCATATACCCATATGTGAATAACTGGTTTGAATACATATTCAGTCTGCTCCCCCACTCCTTTCACATTGTATATGGGGCGGGAGGGGTTAAGTTTTATCCCTAGTATACAACATGTTGCATTTCTAGGAATTTTTAAACATAGTATACAATGAGAAAAATGAAAACTTTAAAAAAAAAAAAAACAAAACAGCTATGGATTAGGGAAGTTCAGAAAATACCAGCAACTAGTATACTGCTAAGAACCAATGGGTTGTCAATTAACATTTATTGCATGAATGTGGATGAATCAGATTATTTCGAGTAGGTTTCTGGCCTAAATCACCATAAGCCTGATATGAAATAAAAAGTTACTGAACTATTAATTCATATCCTTCAAAGTGCTGATCTCTCTGGAACCATATCTACTTCCTTGAGAACAGTTTAGTCTCTCAATGTAAAATATTTCAAAAAAGATTAAAATAATCTTTTGCAATCCATGAAGAAAAAAACAAACTGGTGACTGTTTTTCGGCTAGTGAGAAAAAAAAAAATGGAATGACTTTAATACTTACGTGGCGTTTAACAAATTATTCTGTAGTTTTATCACATATTAAATGCACAGCTTAAAATAATTTGTGAATAACCTACCAAATCCAGGAACACTTTTGAGACTGGCTTTGAGGCAAATTTTCTCCAATCTGAGGTAGCTATATCTCATCAGACAATTCCACAGGAACATCCAGTCCATTCTTGTCCGATGATTCATGATAATGACACTTCTTTCTCCAGGAACGAATGCATCACCTGTTATAATAACTTTTACACCAAACATGGTCTCCAACAATGCCTAAGGAATAAACAATATAGGTATGTGACAATTTAAAGTTATAATTTCCCATAGGTAAATTGTATCATGTTCTGTAAATAAATCTGGTTTCTAGTAAGTCAAAGGCATAGTGTTTCTCAAGATTATGGCTTCTATAATAAATCTGGAAAAAGAAGTTAATCTGGAAGAATGAGAATATAAAGGCAGTATTTTTATTTTTAGTTTTATTAATTTAGGTTTCTGATAGTTTCCTAATTAAATGTTAGCTTTCATTGAAATCTTCAAGATATATTAACTTGAAAAAAAGTGTAAAAGATACACAAGAAGATTCCACTGCATAATTTTTTAAGGCTATAGATACATAGGATGATTACTTTCCAGAAAGGATAATCAAGAAATTTAGCACTGAGTACAGGGCTGAAGGAACAGAAAGTCAAAATCTTCATTTTATACCTTTCTCTATTATGATCTCTTTAAAGAAACATATCTATTTAACAATATATAAATAATAAACCAGATGTTTATAAAGTCCTGCAACCCAAGCACCTACAACAGTGTCTGGCACCTGGAAGATGCCCAAATATTTGCTGAATTTGTTTAATTAACTTTTCTGCTAACCAGCCGTATAATATACGTGAAATATTGAGAGGAAGGTATATTACATGCTGGAATTCTTGTGGAGAAAAAAAAACAGGAAATAAGAAACCTTGATTTCAATCCCTTATTTAAATTTTCCAATAATTTATATATAACAAATTAATATAGGACTTCACTATGAATGGAGAGAAAACTGGTCCAAGACAGAGTAAAGGTAAGAAAATCAAAACTTCTCTCCGGCAACAACATCATGAAAACCTCTAGAGAAGCACAGCAGGTACAGTGCAGTTGAAACAACGAAAGTAAATGAACTACAGGTGTCTATGACATGGATGGCACACAAACATAATACTGAGAGAAGCGAAACAAACAAAAAGTGTCCTGTAGAAATTTTTTAAAACAGTAAGATATTTTAGGTGTATATAGCCAGTGAAATTGTAAAGAACAGCAAGGAAAGGGCTATCTTACAGTCAAGTTACTGGCTACTTCTACCAAATAGATGATTGTGATTTGAAAGCTAGATGGCTTGCTGGAAGGTGGCCAATATTCTAGTTCTTGACCTGGTTGATAGTTACACCTTAATATATAATTTTAAAGTGTGTGTTTATGTTTTATTAACTTTCAATATGTTTGTTACATTTCACAAAAACTTTTTTTTAAATAACATGACACAGGTGAACAACAGGACTTTAAAACAAAAACAGGACCAAGAAAAAAACAGTTCAAAGGGAATATCAGCTAAGGAAAAGTTAGAAATGTTTTATGCCCAAAGAATTATAGAGTCAGAGTGTTAACACCTTAACAGAGTAAAACAGGTATCTCACAGGACCCAGTGAGTTACTTTCCCACAGCAGAGATTCACTTTAGGGCATGGGTATTTAACCTGACATCAAGTCCTAGAGGGACAGCCTTCAAGAAGTAAATAAACGTGCCAATACCATACTATCTTGATGATTACAGCTTTGTACTAGAGGTTAAAGTCCGGGACTCTGATGCCTCTAGCTTTGGTTTTCTTTTTCAAGATTACTTTGGCTATTCGGGGTCCTTTGTGGTTCCATACAAATTTTAGGATTGTTCTAGCTGTGAGAAGAATGCCAGTGCTATTTTGACTGGGATTGCATTGAATGTGTAGATTGCTTTGGGTAGTATTGACATTTTAACAATATTTGTTCTTCTAATCCATGAGCATGGAATGTTTTGCCATTTCTTTGTGTCTTCTTCAATTTCTTTCATAAATTTTCTATAGTTTTCAGCATACAGATCTTTTACCTCTTTGGTTAGGTTTATTCCTAAGTATTTTATGGTTCTTGAAACAAATGTAAATGGTATCGATTTCTTGATTTCGTTTTCTGTTGCTTCATTATTAGAGCATAGAAAGGCAACAAATTTCTGTACATTGATTTTGTATCCTGTGACTTTGCTGAACTCATGTATCAGTTCTAGCAGCTTTTTGGTGGTCTTTTGGATTTTCCATGTAGAGTATCAGGTCATCTGCAAAAAAGTGGAAGTTTGACTTCTTTGCCTATATGGATGCCTTTTATTTCATTTTGTTGTCTGATTGTTGATGCTAGGACTTCCAACACTATGTTAAACAACAGTGGTAAGAGTGGACATCCCTGTCGTGTTCCTGATCTCAGGGGGAAAGCTCTTAGTTTTTGCCCATTGAGGATGATAGTAGCTGTGGGCTTTTCATTTATGGCTTTTATGATGTTAAGGTATGTTCCTTCTTTTTCTTTTTTAAATATTTATTTATTTTTGAGAGAAGGAGACACAGAATTAGAAGCAGGCTCTGAGCTGTTGGCCAGAGCCTGACATGGGGCTCAAACTCACAAGCAGTGAGATCATGATCTGAGCCCAACTAAGCCACCCACCCAGGCGCCCCAAGGTATGTTCCTTCTATCCCAACTTTCTTGAGGGTTTTTAAAGAAAGGATGTTGTATTTAGTCAAATGCTTCTCTGCATCTATGGACAGGATCATACCATTCTTCTCTTCTATTAATGTGATGGATCGCAATGATTGATTTGCAAATATTAAACCAGCCCAGGAATGAATCCCACTTGATAATTCTTTTAACATGCTGTTGAATTCGATTTGCCAATATCTTGTTAAGAATTTTTACATCTGTGTCCATCAGGGATATTGGCCTGTAGTTCTCCTTTTTAGTGGGGTCTCTATCTGGTTTGGGAATCAAGGTTAACGCAAATCTATAAACATCAAGACATTATGGTACTGGAACAAAAACAGACACATAGACCAATGGAATAGAACCGAGAACCCAGAACTGGACCCACAAATGTATGGCCAACTAATCTTCGATAAAGCAGGAAAGAGCATCCAATGGGAAAAAGTCTCTTTAGCAAAGGGTGCTGGGAGAACTGTAGAGCAACATGCAGAAGAATGAAACTGAACCACTTTCTTACACCATATTCAAAAATAAACTTAAAATGGATGAAGGACTTAACTGTGAGACAGGAAACCAATCAAAACCCTATAGGAGAAAACAGGCAACAACCTCTTTGACTTCAGCTACAGCAACTCCTTACTCAACATGTCTCCAAAGGCAAGGGAAATAAAAGCAAAAACGAACTATTGGGACCTCATCAAGATAAAAAGCTTCTGCAATGCAAAGGAAACCAACAAAACTAAAACGCAACCAACAGAATGGGAGAAGATATTTGCAAATGACCTATCAGATAAAGGGTTAGTATCCAAAATCTATAAAGAACTTACCAAACTTAACACCTGAAAAACAAATAATCCAATGAGGAAATGGGCAGAAGACATGAACACTTTTCCAAAGAAGACATCCAGATGGCCAACAGACACGTGAAAAGATGCTCAACATCACTCATCATCAGGGAATTACAAATCAAAACCACATTGAGATACCACCTCACACTGGTCAGAGTGGCTAAAGTTAACTCAGGAAACAAGAGATGTTGACAAGGACGTGGAGAAATGGGAACCCTCTTGCACTGTTGGTGGGAATACAAGTGTGCAGCCACTCTGGAAAACAGGTGGAGGTTCCTCAAAAAATTAAAAATAGAACTACCCTACAACCCAGCAATAGCACTACTAGGAATTTACCCAAGGGATACAGGAGTGCTAGTTCACAGGGCCACATGTACCCCAATGTCTATGGCAGCACTTTTAACAAAAGTGGAAAATCATGGAAACAAAAATAGCCAAATTATGGAAAGAGCCTAAATGTCCATCAACTGATAAATGGATAAAAAAGATGTGGTTTATATATACAATGGAATACTACTTGGCAATGAGAAAGAATGAAATCTGGCCATTTGCAACAATGTGGATGGAACTGGAGGGTATTATGCTAAGCAAAATAAGTCCATCAGATAAAGACAGATACGCTATGTTTTCACTCATATGCGGAAGTTGATAACAGAAGACCATGGGAAATGGAAGGGGGAAAAATAGTTTCAAAGAGAGAGGGAGGCAAACTGTAAGAGACTCTTAAATACAGAGAACAAACTGAGGGTTGATGGGGGGAAGGTGAGGAGGGCACTTGTTGGGATGAACACTGGGTGTTGTATGTAAGTGATGAATCATGGGAATCTACTCCCGAACCCAAGAGTACGCTATATACACTGTACGTTAGCCAACTGGACAATAAATTATATTTAAAAAAAGAAGAAATAAACATGGACCCCTCTTGAAAAAGTATACACGGGGCACCTGTGTGGCTCAGTTGGTTAAGCATCCAACTCTTGATCTCAGCTCAGGTCTTAATCTCAGGGTCCTGAGTTCAAGCCTATGTTGTGCTCCACACACTGGGCATGGAGCCTAGTTTAAAAAAAAAAAAAAAGAAAGAAAAGTATGAACAGATACTTTGCTAAATGCCTGTAGTTTTCATCATATTTTTAAAAGGGTCCATAACCACTCAAATAATTATAAGCCCCACTCCCCAAGTCTCTGAGCAGTCAAGTCTCTATGCAGAAGACTTCATGATAGAGAGGATCATGGCAGAGTCCTCTAGGCTTGGACCCACAAGCACATACTTGTAAGTATAAAGGGCCATCAACTCCCAAAATGAGTCACTGAATTATATGTCTTGGCCCAGAGGACATGTGTGAAGTCATCATCCATGGCTTATTAACTTGGATCAGCTCCATTCTGCTTTCCAAATGATATACTTTACAGTTTTTACAGAGAACTGAAATGCAGAATGCCCTTCCCTTAACTGGTAGAAAGATGAAGTTGATTACTAATTGTGTGTTGCACCACAGAAGAGTTGTTAAAAATCTTAAAGCCTTATAAATCCCAAACCTCAGCCCTCATCTTTTCAGTGCAATTTCTAATACATGTATCCCATGGATCCCAAAACAATCTTTCGCTTTTCATTATGGAAAATATCAAAATAAATCCAGACTGTCTGTCCAGGAGCATATCATATGGCATTCTCTCCCTTGCCATCCAGCACTCTATCAGAATGCACCTGAAAGTTATATATAACCTTTTGGACAGCCTAGATCTCAAACTCACATTCATCATTTGTAATACCAGATAAAACATAATCGAGTCAACGTTATTTACAGGTCTCACAAAGAATTACAAATATATACTACACAGAGGTAAAATTGAACGTCTGTAAAGAACTCCAGAATTCAAATTATCCAGATCAAAAACTGTTAAAAAGACACCATTCTTACTTTTTTTTTCTATTTCTAGTCTAGAAACTAGTATAGAAGACAAACTAATCTTATGAAATTTCATAATGCTTTATGGAAGCAATTTTTGAGGATCTTTTATAGACCACTGATTACTACTTCCAAGTGTTCCACCTTGTCTAAAGGTTCCCCTCATGGTCACAGAGAAATTGGTTTTACCATTATGCCCAAGCTCTCATTTACCATTCCAATGACTCTTTATTTAGACTGAGCTAAAACCAACTCTGTGGCGTTCCTCATCTCCCAGTCTGCCTGGGCCTTTCAGACTCCACTTAGCCTCGCTCCTCAAATCCTTTGCTTTATTTAAGGTCTTGCAATCCCAAGTCATTCATCAAACACAGCATCCCTTTTCTTAGCAGCAGGCTATTTGTTCTAGGACTGGGCTGGAATCAGCAGGCTGTGGAAGAGACCTGTATCCTAGGTGGGGAGTTAGAAAATGATCTCTAAATCCCTAAGTCATGACTTACGGTGAAAGGACAGAACTCCAAACAGTTTTCAGAATCCCAGGTTATTAGCTAACAATTGGTCTGCTGGAAAGACTCCAAATTTTGAGAAGTAAACACTGCTCTTGGATATGTGCAGAGTGTGACCTTGACAGTATTGATTATGCTGAAATGTCCCCAAATGGAACGACCAAAGACCACCCCTCACTGTAGAAATGTACCAAGAGAATGAATGGACACTCTGCAGACTGTTCTGGAAGGAATTCTTACACAAGTAGGTTAGTTTTCAAAATGAAGGGTCTCTGGTTTACAACAACAAAGTGAAGCTTATAGAAGACTTTTTAGAAATATCTACTTAGTACAGTTAATCTGTGAGTTGTTTATTTACTTTTCTGGAGAAATACTTTGTAAATAAGCATGCTCTAGTGGGTAAATTCCATGTATGTTTGAGGGCTGTAATGAAACAATGGACTTTGTATCTTTAAAGTAATTTAAAAATCTACCTCTAAAAATTCACAGCCTGAGAAGTCACCTTCTGTCCTCTAACAAAGGAAGTAGTAGTCTCTCATCAAATGAAAGACAGAAACAGGTCAAACTGTGTATATCTACAGCTAGGAAAGATAGTTTAGGTAGAACACCATTACCTCCACAAGGCCAGAGGTCATATCCGTCCTGTTCGTCATTACATTCCAGCAAAATGCTCAGCACATAGTGGACACTTAATAAACAGTTGTTGGACTAATGTTCTAGGATCCTGCTGACTAATTCTGCCATAGACAGCAGTTAACAAAACTTACCAAAAAATCCTTCCTGCTATTATGAAAGGAAAAAGAAATTTTGCATTAATGTATAAGGAGGATCCACACTGATACTGTAAGATCATAAATATTCAATGCAAAGTACTTCCTACTGGAAAAATAAAAGAAAATAAATAAGCAAGGGACTGCTGCTTCCAGACCTGACAAAATAAGCGGTATTAGTCTTACCACTGAGCTGAGTTGCAGGAAAATAAGGTTATAATGAATTATACAGGTGAAAACTCTGTTATGAAATCACTGAAGAACCCAACATAAATTCTAGAACTTGAAAGTACAGTACATTTTATAAATGTTTATTTATTTGAGAGGGAGGGAGAGAATCTCAGGCAGGCTCCACGCTATCAGCACGGATCATCACGTGAGCTGAAATCAAGAGTCAGATGCTCAGCTGACTGAACCACCCAAGCACCCTAAAAGTACAGTATTTTAAACAGAAATCCTCCGTGTGAACAAAACAGCAGTTAAAGGTGGCAGAAGAGAGGGTCAGTGAACTTGGTGACTTGTGTTAACAACACAAGCAACCTAACCTACAACTCTAGTCCCAAAAGGGGATGAGAGTGAAAGGAGCAGAAAAAAATGTGAGGAAATAACAGCCCCAAATTTTCCAATTTGGAAAAAACAAAGCTACCGATCCAAGTTAACATCAAGAAAACTAGGACCTAGGCATAACATGACCAAAACAAACTGCTAAAAAAGAAAAACAAGAAATCTTAAAAGCAGCCAGAGGAAAAGGGCACATTATATAAATGGAAGCAACAACATACATGCTAACTAACTTTTCAACAAACAAGGAGAACATAAGACAGTAGAATGTGAAAGTTGGAAAAGGAGGAAAATGTCATCCCAGAAATTTCACAATCAGCAAACTATACTTCAAAAATGAAGGCAAAATAGGGACGCCTGGGTGACTCAGTCGGTTGAGCATCTGACTTCAGCTCAGGTCATGATTTCACGGTCCATGGGTTCGAGCTCCGCGTGGGACACTGTGCTCACAGCTCAGAGCCTGGAGCCTGCTTCGGATTCTGTGTCTCCCTCTCTCTCTGCCCCTCCCCCGCTCACACTCCATCTCTGTCTCAAAAATAAAAAAAAAAAATAAAAATAAACACACATTAAAAAAAACTGAAGGCAAAATAAAAGAAAACCATCTACAGGAGCCCTCACTACAAGAAAACCTAAAGGAAGTTCTTCAGGCTGAAGGGAAAGGACACTAGACAGAAACTCTAATACACAGGAAAAACAAAGGATACTATGAATGGAAAATATTTAGATAAACATAGATTATATTCTATGATTTCTTTGAAAGAAATAGGGCCATGTAAAGCAAAGAATTATAACACTGCATTGTCGAGTTTATTTTGTGAGCAGACAGAGTAGGACAGCAGCAGCACAAAGGATGTGGGAATGAAAGTCTTACACTGTCACAAGCCTTACACTTTATGCAGTGTGCTAATAAATACCAACTCCAAGGACACTGTAACATACTAAGGATACATTATGTAATCCCTAGGTTGTGACTAAATTGTGTTCACACACAGGCACACCATTTTCTTTCAAAACAGACGAGGAGGGAATATTGTACAACTCCTTTTATGAAGCCAGCCAGCATAATTCTGACACCAAAGTTTGGGCTAGTCTGACCAGGGCACTTCTCACCCAACAAGTATTTATTAAGGGGTACCTCGTTCCAAGTATTTCGGCAGCCTAGGTCTTTGGCTTCTCAAAGGCTTTGTAGGACTATTCCTTACCACCTTTCCTCTTCCACTGTGAGGAATCACCACACCACCGGGACTGATTGTGTTAGCAGCTACCAGATTTTTTTTCCCTTACGAAGTGAGGCATTCCCTGACTTGAAAGAACTCTGAACCTCCTTCTTTTAAAACAATCAAGAGGTACCAGTTAACTTCTTACCACTGTAAGTTAAAGTCACGTGACCCTGACCAATCCTGAAAGATTCTTCTTATCACCTAGATATGGCAGCAAACTAGGTTTAATCTCAGCTCTGCTTAAATAATTTGCTTATGCGTATGGCCTTCAGCAAATTATTTGATTTCTCAAAGCTTCTACTTCTTCGGTAAAGTGGTGATAACGGTGGTGCCTGAAATGAAGACATCCTAAAGCCCCTAGCACAGTACCTGTCACATAAGTGCTTTAACAGCTATAATCATCATTACCCTTTCAATAACAACTTGTCATTCCTCTCCTTAATCCGGAACCAGTTATTTATCATCTACCAGTATGCTCTAAGTCCCTTTCTTTGTGCCTGTAGATTAAGTTCAAATAGAGAAAAGAAACGGGGAAGAGGAAAGGGAGGAGGGACAGAGAGAGATGGGGGACTACTTTTAGTTTAACGATACCACATTTCATAAAACATATCTGAATAATTTTTTTAACAAAATAACCTTTGACAAGGCACAAATGCAATTCTTAAAATTATTCACCAGAAGAATCCTTTCTAAAATATGAAAAGGGTGCACTGTAAACAACTCCTCAGCCTCCACGGGAGGAGTCTGCAGCATTACTCTACCTTCGTCTCTGCAAATGGAACCTCGGCGGTCCGCCTGAGGGCAACTAGGCAACAGCATTTCAAAGGACACAGGGTGAAGAAAGACCCTTCAACACTTGAAGGAAAAGGATTCCCTCCCTGTTTTCCTTGTCGGGTATGTCCCCATCACCTCTACCATGACTGGTCAGTAAACCCAGGAACATGAAGTTTCAGCTGTTGCTCAGGAAAAAGAAAGAACAGAACAGTCTCAGGAAATAACAACCTATTCAAGGTAAAGGCAGCTACATGAGTGCCCCTCCATTTCTGGGGAAGGCACTGTGGGTTAGCAGCAACAGGGAAGGGCTGAAGCAGCTTTAATCCAGACAAGGGAGGAGTCTGGGCCAGCTCAGAATCACAGGGAAATGTGCTCAGAGCTGTATGCACTGACGTTGCAGAAAACACCTGTCTGTTCCAAGAATCTACTACACATTTTGTACGCACTTACATTTACAGATGTTCTCATTCTAGCCCACAGTCAGGAAATCACTTTATTCCTAAATTCTGTGGTTACTGGGAAGAATTAAATCAATCACATCAATGTCAAAAGTTCAAAACAACAGTTTCATCTCAATCTTAAATTGTCATTATTCGTAAAATAAAGGGAAATTGAAGAATTTTTACATCATTAACTATCTATATCTTTAGATTTGTGCATTTTGCAACATGTAAAGTATACATCAATGAAGGAAATAAACTTCATGAGGAATATAAAAGAAAACTCTTCATTTGGAATATGGCTCTTAGATATTACTTCAAGGACACGAATTATATTTCATGTTCTCTAGTTTCTGTATTTCCTCTAAATGCTAACGTACCTCTTATGAAACAGAAAGGATTCACATGCTTATCACGTTATCAAAGGGTAACATTCAAGTAACTCTGACTCTAGCTTACCACAGGTAGTGTGAGCCAAGTTGCCACGAGGCGGTTGTTGATCCAGCGATACCAAGATGGGTTTACAAACATCAAAGGTAAAAAGGGACCCAGCATGAATATGCTTCCAAAAAAGCTTCCCCAAAACAGAGTGAGTATGAAGTAAATCCCTTTCCATGACACCATGATTCTGAAAGATATGTAAAGAAAAAAAAAAAAGCATACATTTTGTTACTATACATATAAACTGCCCAAACTGAGAATGCATAAAATAATCTTAAATTACAAGGCCACAGAAAAGGCTCTGGTAAAGAATTTAAGAGCTTGAATACCATAAAGGTGACCCTCTTATACGTCCTACAGGTCTAACAAATTTCCAGTACATTAGAAATGAATACTCTCAGAGTAAGTGTCTGACTCCTCCCCCCACCCCAAAGCTATATTATTTAAGAAGCACCTTTGGTTTTTTTAAATCTAGTTATTAGTATTAACATAAACATGTATGAGTTACCCAATACAAACTCTTAAAATATTCCAGAGGTTTTTTTATATCCTACTATAAAAAGTCGACTTAATGGGCCAAGAATTACAGAACAGTTTCCCAAGGGTAATCATGCCTAAAAGCGTTGACAATCTTATAGAGTGCACTAAATTTTTTTTTTTAAACCTAGAAATGCTGGGGCTCCTGGGTGGCTCACTCAGTTGAGCGTGACTCTTGATTTTGGCTCAGGTCATGGTCATGGCTCATGGCTCATGGAATAGAGCCCCATGTCAGGCTCTGTGCTGACAGCACAGAATCTGCTTGGGATTCTCTCTCTCCTTTGCTCTCTCTCAAAATAAATTTTTTTTTTAATGTTAATTCTTCACACTAGAACCTGAAAGTAATGACTTTGGGCAACTGTTGTTAAACTGGCTTTTTCTTTATGAGCTGAAAGAATAAAGAGAAGTCAGATTCCTCACTTTATTTGCCAAAAGATTACTTTCAGGGTCCTCATAACCAAAAACACTTAATATTGACATTTTAAAAGAAACTGTTGGAAACACAGTTTAAAATGAATAATCAAACATTTGATTTTATAACCTAACCTATATTAGAGCAACAATATGTTTTGCCTCAGGATAATACAACTGTTGGAATCATTAAAATTCTGAAAACAATAATGGCCTTACATTTTTCATTTTACAAAAGGTATTCCAGTGATCAAGACCTGTGATTCTTCTTAAATATTCAGAACAGGAAACAAAATTTCAAATGTCAAAGTGCTTTAATAAATGTCAGACAATAAAACAGGTCAAATCCCTTAACAACACAGATTCGACTTTATCTGGGTACGGAGTATGTTTTTAAATGTCTACCAATACTTGACGGTGTGTGTACAAAATCCTTCCAAGTACAAAAAGAATGAGTAAGAACTGTTTTTTTCTGAACTCTAGATCTGAACTTCTAAGTAGAAGTCGGGTGAGGGACTGAGGGTAGAGAGAAAAACCACTGAAATGCAGTGACCACTTTGCTCACCCAGGGCCCAGAAAGGTGTGTGTTTGTTCCTCCACACCCTCAGCTTTGCTTTGTGAGGCCTAGGTTCTCCTCTTCACACTGAAAGATGACACTCTTGGCAGCTTTTATCGAGTCTTTAGATTTAAGCTTTTTTTACACAGGAAAAAGAAAAAGAGACATCTGCAGTGCTGCTCCTCTATCTGAAACCCTGTAACTCCCTTTTTTGCTGTTTCTGCCAATTAGCCATTAGCTGGCTCTGTTTAGACACTGTATCTGTACACATCCATCAAAGACTCAGACATACCTCTTCCTCACTTAGTAAACTATTTCTCATTTGATGTGATTAAACTCTTTTAACTCTGTATATTTCTTCTCTTAGATATCACCTAATAACATCTCATTTTACAGTAATGAAGCGGAGGACCAGAAGAGTTCCGATGACTTTCCCATGTCCCCAGACCAGCTGGAAGCATCAAGCCTTTCTGCCTCCTATTTCTTTCATGATATTATACTACATCCTTCTCACCGAGTGGCCGGGAATGAGAGGCCCGAGTCAGCTTCTAAACACGTATGTAAATACAGACTCAAGTAGAAAAGGATGTGTCCCATGAACATACAGGGGTTATTCAGGCCAAGTCTCATCTAAAATTACTTTTCTGTCCTGCTCCCGTCTTTTCCCTAACTTCTCAATCATTTGTTCAATAATAAGCATACAAAGAGATCCTACTGTGTGCCAGGCTCTGTGCTAGTCACTTGGGGATACCACAGTGAGTATGACAGTCATACCAAGCTCTCGTCAATCATGGCCTATCTCCTCCTCACGAACTTCTCCCTGGCTCCGCATTTAATCCAGCGCCATTCGGTCTTCTTCCAAGTCTCACAGGTTTCACAGACAAACACGGTTAACAGTCATGACAGCTACACGCTTATTTAGAATAGCTAAAATGTTGGGGGGGGGGGACCTGGCAATACCAAGTACTGGTGAGGATGCAAAACATTAAGAACTCACACACACTTCTGGTGGCAATGCAAAATAGTATATATGCTTACCATGTAACCCAGAAATTCTACTACCAAATATACAGGACAAATGAAAACTTATGATGACACAAAAACCTGTACACAATTGTTTATAGCACCTCCGTTCATACTTGCCAAAAACTGGAAGCAACCCAAATGGGGCGGGGGATAGGCAAATAAATCCATAGACCAGATACCTACAGCTTCTTGCTCAGGAAGGAAACCTCTTTTCCTTCATAAAATGTCCTTATGTAATCACCTAACAACTAAAATGTGCAGTAGCATTGTTCTCATATTCTAATAGGTACACTAAGAAATAAGTGCAATTCAATGGGATACATGCTACAATAGAAGGTATAACAGAGCATGCAACATGTGTTAAGGATAGTTCAAGGTAAGGCAGGATGAACTGTACTAAAAGGGATTAAAGAAGGCATTGGACTCTTGGAGGATGTGAGGCTGGGGGTGGGAGAGATTATTCCAGGCGGTAAAACAAAACATGCAGAGTCACAGAAATACAAAACAGCATGGCTTAAGCAGGGAACTGTAACTCATGAGATTTCAATTAGGTATAGTGTACCCATTGGGGAGCTGCAAGAAATCACAAGAGCACAGGTCCCAGGGACAAACTGCACACACCCAGGCCAGGACAGCCAAGAAATACCACCTGTAGCATGTCACCATGGGTAAGAAAAAAACCTAGGGCCTATGACTCATGTTTTGGGATAAGTGGTAAGGGTGCATATATAAGTGTTGACTCAATGAGTAAATAGATTGGTTTTGTTAAAAGCCTTAAGAGCAAACAGCTTCTCTTCCCTTCAAAACTGACAGCACATGGAACTTGTCAGCAAAAATCCCAGCATAGACAGATGCTGGTATCAAGGTCTGGGACCATCTGCTCCAGCTCCACCACACAAAAGCCTGATATCGTGACCACATCACTTCATCTGGATGCTTACAGATGAGCAAGTTGGGGAAACTCTCAAAGGCCTACCTTTTGAGCACCTAATATTTGCCAGGCACTTTACAGAAGGCTCCCGGTCGTTACATATTTAACACCTACATATCGAACTATTCATAAGCAATGAAAAGATCCATAATAGGTAAATAATTCAAAATTTTGCTGAAACTCCCAAATTTGACTACTCCGAGGCTGGTGTCAAAAAACAAATCATTTAGGTAGTAATAATCTGGTCAACTGTCCAGTATCCTAATCTCAATGGCCCTTTATTCTGTCTCAGTTACCTCCTAAGCACTTGGTAGGGCAAGTTAGATACACAGTGGATTTGTAAATTTGAGGTTTTAAAAGGACGTTACTATATACCTTGATGAGTCAAGCATGTCTTAAAATAGGCACTTTACAAACATTCTCATCTAATCAAAACAAGAGCCTCAAAAGTAAGGTATCAGTAATATCAGTGGTATTTGCAGGTACAGAACTAAGGGACTCGGTTCCCCAGCACTGTTAATACTGACAGAGGTGCGCTAAAGAGCCTATCTATACCCAGGGGCACTCTCAGAAAACACAGTGGAGAGTTTGGAACTGGTATAAGAAAGATTTAAAGACAAAAAAAAATAAATAATGAGTAATAAAAGTAAGAAAGAGTTAAGCATATTGTTTAAGCCCATCTTCTCTAAAGAAGGTAAAACTGGACTTCTAGATTAGGGGACACACAGTGGGATTAAGTAACCCTACACATAGAGAATCCTAAAGCTGAGACCCAGACCATCTTTCCTCACTGGGCTTTCAGGTGGCTGGGAACGAGAGTTTAGTCCTAGTCCAGTGCTCTCCAATAAAACCTCATGCAGTGATGGAAATGTTCAGTAGCTGTGCTGTCCAATATGATAGCCAATAGCTGTATGTAGCTAATTCAGCTGAGGAGTTATTCACTGGATGTGGCAAGTGGCTACTGTACTGAATAGCACTGCTCTAGGCCCCGCTCTACTGGGGCGCACTTCTCTGGGGATCTAACCAGACATTGAGGAAAAACAATATAGAAGCACCAGGGGTACCCTAATAAATGGTCCACTTGGATCACCCTATAGTGAAGCCCAAAGTTTATGTAAGCCTCATACAAGTTCCTCAATGGCTTTTTAAGTCCCCTATTTTTCACTGTAAGCAGATAAAGAGACATCTGAGAAAAGTCTGTAACATAACATTAGAGACTAAAACAGAAAAAAAAAAATAAACTTGAAGGAAACAAACTATTCAGGAAGAAGAAAACTATCTTAAACATATCAGAAAGATTAAAAAAAATACTGCATCTAGTAAACAAAAACGTGAGGAAACATTGAGAGTAAACGAGCTATTGGAAGTTGACCACATACAACGTTGAGCAAAAATTAAAAACTCAAGAGTTGAAAAATAAAACAGAGGAACCCCCCCCCCCCCAAAGTCAAGAAGATAAAGGGCTGGAGAAAAAGAAAGCATTAGAGGACCAAACAGGAGGTCCCATATGCAAATCATATGAGTGCTAAAAAGAGAGTAGTGAGGAATTGAAGGGGAAGAAACCAACAACAAAAGAATTTTTAAAATTTTTCCTCCAAACTTGGTGAACAGGACACTCCACATTAACAGGGCCTGCTGAAAGCTAGGATAATGGATGAAAACATGCTCACCAAGGCACAGCACTGTCACGTTCAGGACGGAGAAGACAAAAGGACATTCTACAAAACTTCTAGAGAAGGTAGAGGAGCAGGTCACAAAGGATTAAAAATGAGATTGGCTTTGGACTTCTCAGTAGAAACATCTCAAGAGCAATACCAGAAGCAAGATGAAACAGAACAATGCCTACAAAGTTCTCAAGAAAATTATTTATCCAGTCACTTTATCAAGGATAACAGAATAACATTATCATACATGCAAGATCTCAAAGGTACCTCCCATACAATCTTTTTTCAAGAAACTATTAGAAAATGGCCTTCCTAAAAACAAAGACTAATGGAGATGAAACATGGGAAATGAGAGCTCCCACATAGGTGAGAGGTCCAGGGAATCTCCAAGAAGATCATGAACGAAGATCTGAGGATGACAGTCATGCACAAGACAGAGAAGGTGTCCAGTCCAAATTGGAGATGGGTAACTCAGAAGAAAGACTCTTTGAAAGCTGTATCACCAAATTCCTTATTCCTAAACAAACTATCTTTTTGAGCCAAGAACAGAATGTCCAGATGAACCTTGGCACAGATTCTAATCTTCAACATGTTCTGATAAAATTCCTGCAGGCCAGCTGATGACACTCATTTTATCTACCATAAGTACTCTGTTTTGATCTACTCCTGAAACGTGGTGGGAGGGGGGTGTTCAAGGTGAATTTAGGAGAAAACATATTCCCACCAGAAAGCCAGAATCTGCAGACTCCAGCCAGATGCCCTGACTATGGTGAGCGCTGGACTGTGTTTTTTTTAGGACTCATTTATGTATGAACTTTGCCACTAACTTCCCCAGAAACAGATCTGGTCAATGTTCTGGGACACCAAGGTCAGACTACCACCCAGAGATTCTGCACCTCTAGGAGCCTTCATCTAACGATAGATTACGCTGCTTGCTTCTCAACTTTTCAAATACATACATACATACATACATACGTATACATATACGGCTTAGGGATACATACATAGGTGATAAAATTTGAAAGAGAAATAATGACTAATATAAAAGGGTAATAGTTGTCATGGGGGAGTCCACAGGAGACTGGCAATATTCTATTTCTTAAGGATGGTGGCTACTAATATGCTCACCAACAATGCCATTTAAAGTAGTGTTCTTTATGCACTACTCTTAGAAGCTAGATGAATATATACTTCACACCCAGACACAATCACACTGATTTAGTTCTTTCATAAACATAAGTGAAATATGTATGAGTTGATTAATTTCTTTTAAATCCAACAAAATTTTTAAATCCCTGGATGCATGTTAATTTGCATGACCTGATTCTGATGAATATTTCTGCATTTTTCAGAATTTAGTAACATACACACATCTGTCTCGCCTGATGAAATGGTTTGCTGCTTTATTCCCCAGTGAGAACTGTATTTGTTTTCCTTTCAAGTCACAAAGACAGAGGCTCAGAGCTAAATTTAACATTTAATTTGAGAAGCAAAGATTAGGGTTATTATTATCTCTTTCTCCTCTTACAACCTTTTTATTCTCATTGGCATTATCATTATCATGTATGTCTTTTATTGTAAATCAGTTTAAATTCTTTTAGGAAGCAGATTGTTAATAAAAAATAAATTTAAAAGAATGTTAACATTAGTGACCTTATTCATCATATTTTACTTAAAAAACAGTCTCTATACATGGAAAATCCGATAGACTCCACCAAAAGTCTGTTAGAACTGATACATGAATTCAGCAAAGTTGCAGGATACAAAATCAATGTACAGAAATCAGTTGCATTCTTATACACTAACAATGAAGCAACAGAAAGACAAATAAAGAAACTGATCCCATTTACAATTGCACCAAGAAGCATAAAATACCTAGGAATAAATCTAACCAAAGATGTAAAAGATCTGTATGCTGAAAACTACAGAAAGCTTATGAAGGTAATTGAAGAAGATATAAAGAAATGGAAAAAACAGTCTCTAATGTCAAGAAATCACTGGACTATTACACTAAAGAATTTAAGTTCAAGATATTCTGAAGACAAAAAGGAATACTCCTTTAACAAGCAAATCACCAAAAGAAACAAATGAACAAAAATAAGCCAAAGACACAGAAGGTAAAACACCTTTCTGTATCAACTTAGCAATCATAAGGCAGGCGGATGAAGCTGAAAGGATAATGTATAAGGTTTGCTCAGGCACCTTTACCTGTTTGGGAAAATGACACAGACAGTAACAGGAAAGCCAGACAAACTACACAGTTTCATTCTTCCTGAAGCAGCACAAGAGAATAATATTTTCCCAGATACTAGAAGAAGCTGCAAGGTAAGCAGGCATTTAGTTACGATCATTTAGATGAAATAAAACCACAGTTTACCAATTCTGATAAACCCAACAGGCGGTTACAGAGCACAGAATGGGGTCAAACCTCAGTTAGACCCACCCAAAATGAAGCTGGATTTCAGTAAACAAGTCTGCTAACTCCCTCTGGCGGGGAGGGGTCCATTCTGAGAGTTTCTAGCACATCTAGGGTTATGTTAAAATGACTGTATCTTATTAAAGTTTAGTGAGAGAAGAAATTATCTGTGTAAATACTCAGAGTTATCTCTAAACCCTGATGGAATTCTTTCTCTTTTCTTTCTTTCTTTCTTTCTTTCTTTCTTTCTTTCTTTCTTTCTTTCTTTCTTTCTTTCTTTCTTTCTCTCTCTCTCTCTCTCTCTCCCCCCCCCCCCCCCCCACTTTCTTTTCGTTCTTTCAAGAGACACTGCAAGCCGGGGAGGGGCAGAAAAAGGAGGGAGTGAGAATTCCAAGTCCCACTCATGTGGGGCTCAAATTCAAGAATTGCGAGATCATGACCTGAAAGAGTTAGAAGCTTAACCAACTGAACCACCCAGGTGTCCCAACCCTGATGCAATTCTTTTACTTAAAGTGTACTTAAAGTTGATACCTAGAGGGACACCTGGGTGGCTCAGTCAGTTGAGCATCGGACTTCGGCTTAGGTCATGATCTCGTGGTCTGTGAGTTCAAGCCCCGCATCAGGCTCTGTGCTGACAGCTCGGAGCCTGGAGCCTGCTTCAGATTCTGTTTCTCCCTCTCTCTCACTCATGCTCTGTCTCTGTCTCAGAAATAAATAAACATTTAAAAAAATTTTTTTTAAATAATAAAAAAGTTGATACCTAGTAAGAAGCAGACAGTATATACTGTATGATTCTATTTGTTTAACGTTCAAAAATAGAAAAAATAATTTATAATGTTAGAAGTAACATTAATGGTTATACTGGGAGGTATGGAGCATGGGTAGTGACTAGAAGGGGCACCAGGGGCTTCAAGGATTTTGGCAATATTCTGTTTATTGATTTGCATGCTGGTTACATGTGGTGTATTCACTTTACAAAAATTTGTTGAGCTATACATTTGTGATCTATTGACTTTCCTATACGTATCTTTTTAAAAATTTATTTATTTATTTATTTTGAGAGAGAGAATGAGAGAGAGAGACCATGAGCAGGGGAGTGGCAGAAAGAGAGGGAGAGAAAGAGAGAGATGATCCCAAGCAGGTTCCATGCCATCAGCGCAGAGCCGGCCATGGGGCCCCATCTCATGACCAGGAGGATCATGACCTGAGCCAAAATCAAGTGTCAGAGGCTTAACCAAATGAGCCACCCAGGTGCCCCTCTATATGTATATTTCAATAATATTTACCCAAAAAAGTTATATATGTAATAATTTAAACTGGATACCTTGTAAGTAATCACCTCCACATATGAAGTTTATAAGAAGAAAATACAAAGGGTCCATAAGCATGACGAAATGTTCAACCTATTTTCAAGAAAGTGGAAATTAAGACAACAAAACACCGAGGCACCTGGGTGGCTCAGTCAGTTGAACATCTGACTCTTGATTTCGGTGCAGGTCACGGTCTCATGGTTCATAAGTTTAAGCCCCACGTCGGGCTCTGCACTGACAGCACGCAACCTGCTTGGAATTCTCTCTCTCCTTCCCCTGCTTGCTCTGTCTCTCAAAATAAATAAATGAACATTAAAAACAAAAAGTTAAAAAAAATACCAATTGTTTTCTTACCAGATTGACAAAAATGTCTAATTTTTGCCTTTGGTATTCTAAACATCATTTGTTGATGTCTTTGCCTTCACAGCTGAAAGAAGTATACATTTTAGAGGGCACAGTGGTAAGTGAGCTGTAATAATACATATAATACATATAATACATATAATAATTTTGAATATGCCTATCATCATGAATTCCTTCTAAGTATTTACCCCAGAGAAATACTCAACTGCGTGTACAAAGATCTTTGTACACGCAGTTGAGCATTATCTGTAACCAAAAAATCAGAAACATAAATGTCCACTGATGGGAGAAGGGCTAAACTGTGGTACAACCAACGATCATGGAACACTATGCAGCAGGTGGAAAGAATGAGGTCAAACTGTATTTTCTAAAATGAACAGTTCTCTAAGATATATTGCTAAGTGAAAAAGAGTATGATACTATTTTCAAAAGAGGGAAACCACACCCCTGGGAAAAAAAAAAACTTATGCTATATGGTTTATATAAATAAATGTAAATGCACATAAATCTGTCTATAAGGACACATAACATTTCCATGGTCTGTAAAGATGGAAGAGGCTGTGACTAAGGCTGGTGGTCAAAGAGAAATAGATACTTTCTTTAATGTTTTAAAAAGAGACATTTCCATGTGATACTTACATAGCAAAATGGGAAGAAGCAGAAAAGAGAGGTAAAAGAGGAAGAATGAAAAAAAAAAAAAAAAGCACCGTCAACATAGCCAAAACAAGTCAGCTTGTCAGGTGCCAGCAATACCTGTTTCTCCACAATTCCATAATCAAAGTAAAAATGATTAAATGCTGAGGTAGAAATAAGTCCTATCTCTTAGACAAATTATTGTTTGTCATACTATCAACTCAAAGTTTTACAGACAAATTAAAAACTACAATTAAAAACAGAGACAGGAATGGTAAAGTTCGTACCCTGGGTAAGCTAAAAGTACGCCAGCACCCACTCAAAACCACCGCCGAATTTATTTTATAGCATTTATCCATGTTAACTTGAAGTTTAAGCTCATGTTCCATTTTTCACTTCATGAGACACAGAGCCAACCGGTAAAATGTGCAAAGAGCTAAGTGATGGAGGTATATAGACTGTCGGAAAGCAAGCAAGGAGTTTCCTGAAACTCTTCGTATACACAAAATAGAAGCCCATGAATACATGTGTATAAAAGTCTTATAAGGATAAAGTTCTAGCAGAAAGCAGTTATTTTAAAAGTTTCTAAAAACAGAATGTTCATTTCTGACTATCCCCATGGATACTTTAATCAAAAGCATACTCTTAAAAAGACAGAAAAGGAAAAAGTTAAAACAGCTGTCTAAATTTACCAAGTTATTTCGATCATTTAATTCTGATCATTTAAACAGGGAATAAGTACCAATTAGAATCATTCCACAGTCATTAAAAACTCATATAATAATATCTGCACTATTAAACACTAACCATCCTCAGACAAGGTACTGCAAAGAGTAACATAGAGTCTCTGCCCTCCTTGGCAATATCATCTAGGTGCAGAAAGAAGAACACATCTGAAAAGGAGGGAGGAAGCAATACAAGGAAGTATATATTAAATGCCAAGTTCATGAAAAATCAGTAAGCTTGACAACCAGCTTGCAAAATCTTAGAAGTCTAGAGATAGAGTTAAGATCACTGAGCTTTAAACATCTTTCAATTTCATAGATGATTCTCTCATTATGCCAGTGAAGAAAGTGTGGAGCAGAAAGGTTGAGGGATCTGACCTGTGCTTACAGTGGCACAGCCGGTGGCAATGGAGCTAGGGCTAAGACCTTCCACCAGCTCAGGGTTCCTTCCATTAGACAAGAATCATAGATGGCTAAGGTAACCAACTGAAACATGAAGAATTAAGATGCAAACGAGGTCTGGGCTTAGAGGAAGGACAGTAGTGAGTCAAGCTAGGACTAAAAGCAAGGGAAAGAGGCTACCTCTTAACATTCTTGATGGTGCATACTGTGCAGTGATTGGGTTAGTCATGAGAAAGATTTCCCAAAGTCTCGGGATTTCTGTTGGGTTTTGTTTCTTCCAAATTGTTTCAAACAAAATGAACTGTTAACAGCAAGCATTTTTTTCATGAAAATGCCACCACTTCTTTTTCTGCAAAAATGGCAAGCACACTCACTACATTTCAACAATTTCCTGTTGTTATAGAAGTTTCCTTGTAAGATGTAAAAGTTAAAACCACATACACCCACACTAAGTGGAACACTACTATATTAAATCATTTCAGAAAAACTGGTTAGTACAACTCTCTTATACCTCTTACCTATTATTCAAGAGACTATCATCCTTGATCCAATGACTTACAGTCCTCAGAATGTTAGAGTACCACATAACCCAGCAATTCCACTCCTAGATATATATACCTAAGTGAAATGAAAATATATGTCCACATAAAAACATATAGATGAATGTTCATAGCAGCGCCATTCATAATAGTCAAAAAGTGGAAACCCAAATGTCCTTCATTTGATAAATGGACAAACAAAAGGGGTTTAGCATTCAGTGGCTATCATTCAACAACAACCAGAAATGGAGTGAAGTACTTGATACATGCTACAACACAGACAACTTTGAAAATATTAATGCTAAGTGAAAGAAGCCGATCACAAAAGTCCACATATTGTATGATTTCATGTATATGAAATGTCCAGAAGAGGCAAATCTGTAGAGACAGAAAGTAGATTAGTGGCTCCCTATGGCTGGATGCAGGTGGAATGGGAGTGACTGGAGGGTGAAAGAATGTTCTAAAATTAGACAGTGATGATGGCTGCACAACTCTGAACAGTCTAAAACCATTGCCTGTACGCTACTCTTTAAATGGGTGAACTGTATGGTATGTGAATTATATCTCAAAACAAAAAAAGTTCATTAGCTGGGAGATTACCAAGACACAAGTAACTCTAACCACTTTACCCTGAAGGCCGTGAATACTGAAGGCAAAGAGAAACTGTAAGGATGACGACCACTTCAGAAATTAGAAAAAAGCATATACAGGGGCGCCTGGGTGCCTCAGTCAGTTAAGCGGCTGACTTCGGCTCAGGTCATGATCTCACGGTTCGTGAGTTCGAGCCCCACATCGGGCTGCACTGTTCTGACAGCGCAGAGCCTGGAGCCTGCTTTGGATTCTGAATCTCCCTCTCTCTCTGACCCTCCCCTGCTTGTGCTCTGTCTCCCCCTCAAAATAAATAAACATTAAAAAAAGTTTTAAGAAAAAAGCATATACAAGCAAAACAAGAGTACAAAAGGGGACCAAAATCGAGACAGAGTGCAATCACTGAACAGAAAATAACCTAGACGGACAGACACACATCAAAATATTACCAACGACTCTCCTTGCATCGTGAGACTATGATTTTCCTTCCAAATTGTGAACAGAAAGTTTTACTTTTAAATTATTTAATAAAATCCCAATAACATTTATTTCAAAAGGAAAAACGAGGGACCAGGATTTCTTACACTAAGGGACTAGAGAGGTGCCATTAATAATATACCATTGAGTTTGATAAAGTTAGCCACTAATGAAAAGCATAAAATGGGAATTTCATAACATTAAAACACTGACCCAATGTTCTTCATATGTAAAAGATGCTGACATTCTGATATCAGTAACTTTTCTAATATAAATTACTGGTATTCACTAGAAGGTATAAAATACCACTGTCTCAGGGTGGCACCTAACAAGTGTTTTGACTGGGCAAGGAATAAAATGTTTTTCTGTTTCATATTACAGTTCTTCAACACATCACAGACTGATCACATTATTTCTAACATTACATTAACATCGTTAATAAAAGACTTTTTACAAATCAATATAAACTGAATGAAAACACTACCGTATTCTCAAAAAAGTCAACTATCATTCATAGCAATTTTTTCTTTTAATAGATACAAGCAAAATAAAAACAAAAACAAATGTTTCCTTTCTACAATTTATTCTTCACACAGCAAAGGGAAGTTTACCCGTAGATGGCTCATGGAATGTATTCAAGGCTTCATAAACCCCTAAAATTCTAAGCTAATTTATGTGTGTTTTTCTTCAGAGAGGATCCCTAATTTGTATCAGGGATTTGTAATTCAAAGAAAGTTAAGACACTACTGGTTTAGAGACAACTGAATAGCAGCCTGAAATGGTCTCCTGTTGCAAAGGAATTCTGGAGACATTCTTAAGTCTCAAGAAACTATACTGTGTAATTTTCATTTATGAAATACATTTATCAAGTATCTGAGCAATGAGGTGAAACCACAGATAAATCATATAATGACATTATTCTAGAAAAAACTTAGTTGGGAAGTCAAAAAGCCCACAAAGTATTATAAGCAAAGGCAGAAATATTACATATCATAATACTATTTTATGTATATTTATTTATATTAGGCTTTGTTTTAAAAATATTTGAGATACCTTTATTACTTAATACCTTATAATCTGAATGGAATCAAGTAACCTTGATTCAAGGTATTTCAGACTGAATTTCATTAACACTGCTGTTACTCATACATTGTGGAATTCTGGGTGAATACTACAAATGTATAAAACATTTTTTTCTAACTTCTGAAAGACATGACTGAGATTTGGGTCATGTATAAAGGTCTACTTTGTACAAATAACAACAGGGTTAATATCTGGAACATCTGTTTTGCTATTAAAACATTATTCTGTGACCTTTTTTTCCCTAGACTTGCAAAAATCAAAATAAATAACAGATGGAGAATGACCCTGGAGCTCTCTCCATGTATTTTAACGTGTTTCATGTAGCATGTTCTTGCCATTAAAAAAAACACAGGTGGAGAAATTAATATGAATGCCAATACAAATATTTGATAACAGAAGTTCATGACGCCTTAAGAAGAGCAATTAATATTTATAGAATTTTTAAATTTATTTATAGAACTTACAAAGCTAACTCCTGAACAAGGAGGTAGTTTTCAGGACAGTATAATGTATAAAATATTATGAAAAACATCTCTGAAAACTCAATTTAAAAACCACATCACCTATCATGGAAAGTCAAGAGTTGTGACAGGCTGTAGAGATCATTCAGTCCACTGGTTTGCAAACTCTTTCAGCCATAGGACTGTTCATTCAAAAATCTCACCAGAAAGGCTCATATGTAAAACACAAGCAGAGCAGCTGTGATTCAGACCTGTTTCCACTCTCAGACCCGACTCCTCACCGTCTCTGGACCTCTCTGCTCGAAAGGATGTTAAAGAATACCATTTGGAACCAGTGGCCCAAGCAAAAAAAAACCCCTTCTTACCATAGATGAGGCAACAGAGATCCAGATTCACTTTTCCTTAGTGCTAAGAGAACTCTCCATCCAGACTACCTTAGTGGTTTTGTTCCTCTTTGAAAGACCTTCACATTAAGTCAGTCACAAACTCACAAAATCTTTTAGACCAAAGGGATCTTCAAGCAAGCCAGGACCTCTCTCTCACTCTCCGTTGGGTCTCTCCTCTATTCCACGCTGCCTTTTTTTTTTTTTCAGAGATGTTCAAAGACACAGGAAAGAGATAAATACTCTATCAAGTGTTTTACAATATTTACAATATAATTTACAGTAAAATACTCCAACATCTCAAAACTCTGAAAAGTAGGTAAAAATACACCCATTTTACAATTGAAGAAAGTGAGCTCAGAAACATTCAAACATGTTCAAACTATTTAACTGGCAGGGAGCAGAGCTAGGATTTAAACCCATATCCATTTAACTCTATAGCCTGTGCTCTTTCCAATAAACCACTTTACATTTAAAAGCCAGACTATAAAAGAAGGGGGAAATCCATAGTCCAGGCAGAGAGAAACACCCATATAATCTCCAAAATCGAATCAAGGTAATAGGTATCTACTAACATGAGCACCCTAAGTTAGCAGCACTGAAATTGCGTTGTGAAGAATATGGCTGACAAGACTTTAAGAAAGAAGAGAAACAAAATAAGCATAAGACCAGCAAAGCAAAGCCAGATTTAAATTAATGAGGCATAGCTGCTGAATGCAAGGAAAGATTCATGAACACATATTGAGGAAATCAACAATAAGAAATGGAATTGTTGCACTTAAGCAAAAACATGGAGTCCAAAAAAGAAAAAAAAAAAATTACAGTCAGAAGGCTGCCAGAAAAGAGTAAGTTATCCTCTACTTAAAACAAAAATACTCACAGAAGAGTAATATGCCTTTCATATGCTTAACAAAACTCTACAAAACTATTAGTTCTTTTTTAAAATTTTTTTTAATGTTTTATTTATTTTTGAGACAGAGCATGAGCAGGGGAGGGGCAGAGAGAGAGGGAGACACAGAATCGGAAGCAAGCTCCAGGCTCTGAGCCATCAGCGCAGAGCCCGACGCGGGGCTCGAACTCAAACCGCGAGATCATGACCTGAGCCAAAGTCGCACACTCAACCAACTGAGCCACCCAGGCGCCCCAAACTATTAGTTCTTAATGCAAAAAGTCCAACACTAAAACAAAATCTGTTTTTCCTCTATAACATAATTACCCTTGACTACCTGGAATCTTGATGAAAAAAGAACTCAACGTAAGGGCTGAAGTCAAAAGTATCAAAGTTAAGTTGCTATAGAATTCCACATCAATGATAAACATCAGAAGCAACATTCTAGAAGTTTCAGGGGACACTGCTCCCTCAAGAGATTAAATGACACACGTACAAAGGAACTTGAACTGGCTGGTGCTGGGATAGCTTCCTGTTGTGTTCTGCCACAGGCGCCTCTGGAAACACCAGATTATCAGAGAGGGCTGAGCCTGGAGGGTAAAGACAACACATCTTCCTGAGTGTTAATTTGACTCTATTTTGGAAATACCACTTTACCTGCAGCACAAACACGTAGGGTAGACTACAAAATTGTCATGGAACCTACAATCCAGCAGGGGAATCAAAGTGAAATAAGTAAACGGTGATATTGCAATAAAGGTCAGGAAATCTTTGGTTTTGGCCTTTTGTTTGTGTGTTTACTAGGGGATGAGCAAGTGGAGACAGGAACTGGAGACAGCACATATATGACACTCCAGGTCTCTCGGGCAGGTGGGTTCAAGGAACTGAAATAAGATTCAGATTATTTATTATGACAATATACTAACTACGGAGTATTAAAAAAGGACCATATATTCTCTTTATAATATTGGAGGAGGAGGATGCGAGGCTTTCAGTTAGCATGAATGCACTCCATTTGCTATCCAGTTTACCACTTTCCTTCATGCTCTTTCATTTGGCCTTTGTGACAACCTGTGAGAAAGAAAAGGTAGGAATTTTACAGATGAAAAAATGGGTTTGTGCCCAAAGTCATAAAGCCAGAAAACGGGAGCTCTGGCAGGATCTCTGAACCTACAGGATGTCCTCTGGTTATTATACATACATCCATATGTCTACCACCTCCACGATATCCAGAAGAAAGACCCTAAGAGACCGTGCCAGGGGCAGGGCCAGAGGTTAAACGTTCACTGTGCTGTCACTCCACCACAGAACTCCCCTTAGCCAATAGATAAATTTAGAAAGAGTACCTTCAATGTATCTATGTAGCTCTACAGCAAGCAACAAGTCAAGAATAACATGCAGTTAACTCCCTCATTCAAAAATGAAAAATGTTTTCACATAAATTTTTAGAAAGACCATGAAGCTGTTTTTACTTCCTGTACCACTGGACTCATTCTCCTCCTAGAAGCAATGAATAAAACAAGAGCGGCAGAGCAACTCACAAGACCTGGGATTCCCGTGCAAGCTCTACTAGCAATCACACTAGTGTCATCCTGCAGAGGTGACACCAAGCCCTGTCCAACGCTCTCCTCTGCCCTTTCACCCCACCCCTTGTCTGCTTTACCAAAGATAAGAGAAGACTGCGTCTGGAACATGGTTCAGGGGGCAGTACATGTGCTTAACAGCATCTTAGAAATTTGGGGGGGCTGTTTTTTGTGGGGTTTTGTGGTTTTGTCTTATGGCATAATCATATTTCATATTTTAAATTATTTTCCTTTTATTTTTCCTTTATATTACAGTTAGGGAATTGTATTAATCTCTTTCAATTATGTGAGTAAAACAATTTTTTGTTAACTACTAATTTTATTTCAAGACACTAAAGAGAGTATTACAAAATACTTACTATGAAAAAGGGGCTTTGGGTTAGACAGAATCAAGAATTGACTAGAAGATCTCAAAGGCTGTTTCCAGTTCTATACTTTACTGGTCCTACTAATATTTTGAACACTAATAATGAGACAAAGAACAGTGATAAAGACAGTGTACATGAGGATTTGTGAGCAAGAACAAAAACTTCTAACTCTGCTTCCGCACTTGATTAAACAATTAAATTTGTAGAAAAGCAATTATATCCTACTGCCTAGGATGTTGTATACCAGAATACTGTGTACTTCACTGTTAAGAAAAAGATTAAAATGTCCCCCCAAATCACTATTACATTAGGGCTTAGAAATACAAGTTCAGAAGGAAGCCCTGGGGTTAGCAAAGACTCAGGCCATACATCTCTATCATCAACTTAAAAAAAATCACATTTTATGAAATGGGCATAATGTGAAATGAACCCTAAAATATTATGATAAAGTTAAACAGATATGGGCACTCCTCCCTCCAAGCCAAAACAGAGAAACTGTTGACACATTTCTAAAAAACTTATCAGAGGATTCTTTGACAATCAACCTTCCCACTCCAAAAGCTCTAGATGTCAGGAGAACATGATATTTCTTTACTAAGCTATTCTAAAAGTTACTGTAAACTATATTACTTACAAAATATATTCTTTAAAAAAAACTGATAGGAAACCTACTATGGGCCAGGCCGCGTGCACGTGCACACACACACACATGCGAGCACATGTGCGCACACGTGTATTTATATTTATGGATTTATGTTTATGTAATATCACATTTGATTATTGTAACAACTCTTCAAGGTAGATATTATTGTTCACTTTTTCTCTGAGGAACATGAGGTTAAAAGACGTTAATTAATAGAAATTTCCTGGGGCGCCTGGGTGGCTCCGTCGGTTGGTTAAGCATCTGACTTCAGCCCAGGTCATGATCCTGTGCTTTGTGGGTTCGAGCCCCGCGTCGGGCTCTGTGCTGACAGCTCGGAGCCTGGAGCCTGCTTCGGATTCTGTGTCTCCCTCTCTCTCTGCCCCTCCCCTGCTTGCACTCTGTCTCCATGTCTCCCCAAAATAAATAAACATTAAAAAATTAAAAAAAAAAAAAAATTTCCAGTAATCAGGAAGATATGGAACAAAAGCCCTTCAAGACTATAAAGAAATAGCACAAGGGAGTTTTTTGGAGATGGAGGTTACACAAATCTATGCGTACATTAACACCCATATAAGTACACCAAAAGAAAAAAAGTCTACTTAAAAAAAAAGCTTAACTGCATTTCCTTAACTGCATGATACAGAAAATGGCTGACATAGACTATTTCTCCTAAACTGCATTTCCTTTGTTTTTTTTTTTAAGTTTTTATTCAAATTCCAGTCAGTTAACATACAGTGTAATATTAGCTTCAGGTGTACAATATAGTGATTCAACATTTGCATACAACACCTAGTGCTCATCACAGCAAGTGCCCTCCTTAATCCCCACCACCTATTTCACCCATCCCCCTACCCTCCTCCCCCCTGGTAACCATCAGTTCGTTCTCTATAGTTGAGACTCCATTTCTTGGTTTGCCTCTCTCTTTTTTCCTTTGTTCATTTGTTTTGTTTCTTAAATTCCCATACAATTTCATTCATATGTGGAATTTAAGATGCATTTCCTTTCAATGCCACAGCCACAGTATGCTTTAGGTTCATAAAATAACATTGTAGAAACACCTTAGTCCTTTGATAGTTCAGGTTTTTTATGGAGATTCTAATTAAACAACTTCTCTTGATATATCAACATTTTAAAAATTTAGATTATTACAACAAATATTAAGTCAGATTTTACAAAAGTAAATGCCTTCCAAATTTCTTTGAGTTCTGCTGTATGAAAGTCTATGTTTAAGCTAAGTATATACATAATTAGAAGTTGCTAGTCACAACCATTTCAAAATCAGGAAGAAGGCAGAGAAAATTTACTGAGTATATATGTCCAATATGTCCAAACATTACCGCATTTTCTTTAAAGCATCTTATCTCACTGAACAATTTCCTCACCCCTGGGAGACAGAGTTCTTCCCAATTTTACAAAGAAAGAACATGGAGTTTAGCAGGTTAAACAATGCAGCCCATAGTTGCCAAGATAAGCCAGAACTTTAAGAGCAAATTTTAGTGTGACTATAAATAAGGGTACAAATTCATTGCATGTGGAAATTTATAAATGAAATTAACTGTCAGTGCAAAATACTGATTTGTCATCTATAGAAACAGACAACTATCAAGTATTTGCTAAGTGATACAAAATTCTTCCAACCAGGAAGTCTGAGATGATGCTAACAAGCCAATTTCATATGCTGGATTTGCCTAGTAACCAAGAAAGCAAGCTCTTCATTAGTTTTTTGTACCAACAACTAAAAACATCTATCTTGTTACATCAAGAATGTAACTTACTAGAGTTGTCTATCACATAAGCAGTAACTCAAGGATAAAGTATCACAGAGCCAAAGCTTTTTGTCTCCCCTCAACTCTGAACTTCTTAAGAAATCCAAATTCTTGGGGATCCTGGGTGGCTCAGTTGGTTAAGGCATCCAACTCTTGATTTCAACTCAGGTCATGATCTCAAGGTTCATGGGATCAAGCCCTGTTTTGGGCTGTGCACTGATTGTACGGAGCCTGCTTAGGATTCTCATTCTCTCTCTCTCTCTCTCTGTTACTTTAATGAACTGCATTTCTTTTTTTCATGTGTGTCTCATTTCTACAGGACAGACATGTGACATCTATTCTTGTATCATTCACAGCATCTCATACCTAGCTGGTAACCAGAAAATACATATTTTTTAAATTTTAGGTTACAAACTAATCTAGGATGATTCTTAAATATACTTATGTGATATACACGATATAAATATCTAATGTAGGTTTAACCTAGACAGAGTATTACAGTTTCCTCTTGAGAATAAAAACTTTTAAATGTGTTATCTTTCTTAAGGCTAACATCTAAATGATAGCTTCTAATCAAGCAAAGAAACCCAAATTCCTGTATCACCTATTGATACGACACATTTAAATTATTAAAAGCTTTTTTTTTCATTTGGCCATATACACTTCTCCCTGAAAGTCCAAGCAGATCTTTTACAATATACAAAATTTATGGAGCACTACCACAAATGCAATTAACAGGCTAAAATTAAGGCATAAACAACCACCCCTGCAAGTGGGAAATGTAAACAAAAATTATTCGCTTTAGGCAGTTAAAAATAAATCCACAAAATGTAAATGCAAGCCAACACTAAGGCCACCTGCTAAGCTTAAAAAACAAAAATCCAGTGCACGCATTACCACACTAAATCATAAGATTCAAAAATATAGCAAATCATAAGCTCATACAGTTTAAAGAGGCAATACAGGTTTCTCTCCCATACCTGCAAGTGGTACTTTCCTACGAAACCTTTCATAAGCCGAATGGCATAAAGCAAAGAAGCAATTACCATTACTTCATTATGAAAAAACCTGAGCATTCCCAGGGCCAAAACATAACCTCTCTTAGGCTTTCTGATACCTCAGGACACATCTTGCTAACAGATGCACAAAACAAACCGAGAAAAAGCACAGATGCTCACACAGTTCAAAGCTACGGCAGCTTGATACCAAGATGCTGAGTGTGTGGCTCCCAGGATAGGAGCTTGGGCGTGCATGCTGCCTCTTTAAGGGCTTGCTGCCAGACAAATGCTGAATGCTAATTTTGCTTTTGACTTCTTTTGATGAGCAAAAACAGGTAGTAATAGAAGTCTTTCATAAAAGGGATACAACATGAACTTTCGAAAAGCAGGGGATACCTGTATACCACAGTCTTTGCACTCAAACTGTACAGACTCGCAGTAACTCATTATTCACTGTACTGCGTGGCCTTAAGCGAGTAGCTCACTGCGTCCGGATCAGTAACAACAGTCACTGTGCCTGGCAGTATCTACCTGCCTGGCAGCGTTAGTATCAGTACTGAGTTAACATATACAAAGCGCTTAGAAGAGTACCTGGTATATTTAAGCGTTCAATAGATACACTACTTTGTTACCCATGGTACAAATACACCTATTCTTTCAGTTAGTTTACTTTATCAAACATGTTCAAGTTATTATAACAAATATATATTATTCATCCATGGCTAAGTGGGAGACAATATGCTGACCACTTCATTTTACTAGATATGAACCACCGCTCCTGTCTATGTCTCCAAATTAGTTTCCTATCCACAGTAACTACAACTTCTTTCTCTCATTGAAGACTCTCTACAATAATACTATCCAACAGAAAAATAATGTGAGCCACGTATGTAGTTTGAAATCCTCTAGTAGACACACTTAAAAAGCAAAAAAAAATGGGGCACCTGGGTGGCTCAGTCAGTTAAGCATCCGACTCTGGATTTCAGCTCAGGTCATGATCTCATAGTCCTGGGAGGCAGCCCCACATTGGGCTCCGCAATGGTCATGGAGCCTGCTTAAGATCCATCCTCTTTCTTTCTCTCTCTCTCTCTCTCTCTCTCTCTCTCTCTCTCTCTCTCTCTCTCCTCTCCCCCTCCCTCTCATGCTCTCTCTCAAAAAAAGCAAAATAGACAAAATTAATTTTAATAGATTTAACCCAATATACATAAATTATCATTTCAGTGTGATCTAAAATAAATAAGATACTTTACATTCATTTTTTTCATACTAAGTTTCGAAATCTGCTATGTATATTAAACCCTCCAGCACATCTCAATTCACACTCCGACACGTTACAAGTACTCAATGTCATGTGTTGAGTGCACAGTGCAGCTTGGCATACTTCAGCCCAAAGGAATGTATGAAACACACTGATGACTACAAGGTAAGATCAAATCTGTAACGAAATTTTCATGCTGTATTAAAATAAATCTGTTGAAAGGAATTAGGTATTATAACTTGTGAAGTCACAATCTTAAGACTTGTCCAACAGGAAGCACTTCAAAGACCTTGTTTCTTGAAACTCTTTATTTTACAGATGAAGAAACCCAGAGAAGTGAAGAAACTTGGTGTCATCAGTAGGGGCTCCCTGGAAAATCTTTTTGAGCCCCAGGCCTCCGACAATGAAACTTTACACCTCTTCTACATCAGGCTTGCCTCTTAATTAACCACAGCATGTAGTCAGACAGGCTGTGGGTTTGAATCCCAGCTCTGCCACTTAATAATTGTGAAACTTCCAACCTGTTACTTCCGCAATTATAAAAATAGAGGTAACAGCAGTACCCACAGGTCAAAGGGATGTTGTTCAAAATCAGGTGAGCTACCACATGTAAAGCACTTGCAGCAGCGAGGTACACAGCACATACTTAGTAAATACTGGCTGTTACTGCTGTTATTAAAAGCTGATGGATGGTAGCCAGATTAAGATGCATCTGTATGAATTTAGTTAGATACAAATGCTTCATCTGAAAGGTAAGAGTGTGCCAGCTTTTTGCAATGTTTTAAAAGGAACAGTGGGCTTCCTGTACACAAGCAGCCAGCGCCTCAACTGGCTCTCTCCAGACCACGCTGACACTACAGGGCACTCCTTGACCCCTGCCTTACAAAGCCCTGCAGGGCAGAATCGCCCTTTCTTCCTCGATCAGAGGACACAGAGCTGGCTCCTTCCCTGCTGCATGCCGCCTGTGTGGTAAGAAGCTGTGAAGGGCCGCTGCTCCTCGCGGCAGACACCCTTCCCTTCCCTCCTCACGGGGCCAGGGGAGTGAGAGACCCAACATTTCATGTGTTTTCCGTCATTTTACTTACACTTGTGGGTCGTAATCTCTGCAGAAAATCCATCCACCGGGGGAAGGGGGGCAGAAGGTCCTGCTCATCAAAGCTACCATTTACCAAATCTACCTCTGAAATAATACAAAATTTGTCTATGGTCAGACTAAGCCACATGCCAAGGTCACAAAGTGAGTTAGTGGCAGCACCAGGTCTAGAACTGCAATGCAGGTCAAGTGCTCTCAACTTGACAAGGAAGTGATTTGAAAGCTTGTCAGTACAAGGGAAAACTGCTCCTAAGGCAGAGTACAGACTGAAAAAAATGATTGGAAATTTAATAAAATACAATTTTTGAGTCAATAATTTCAAACATAATCCATAACAGAATCTGAAGAATCTCCATAGGGTCAACAAGAAGCTGTTTTATGAGCATTATTTGTCAATTCCTCATAGAAATACAGTCACGGTACCCGAGAGAAACATCAAGGACAGAATTAAGGATTGGTAAGTATAGATACAAGCTTTGCACTGACTATAGTTCTAGAACTCTAAACTTTCTAAGCTCTAAGATCCTATGTATTTAGGAGGAGAGATCTGAGTCCATGCTGCTTAGGCGAGTGGGATCCAGGTGAAATTGTGATACAAAGAAACAATAAACTAAAGATTCTTTCTAGAGGAAGAAATAAAATAAAAGATAGTCTCTATGAGCCAGGATCTGAAGAAGCCAAGATCCAGGGAGACAGCCTAAGACAGGCTGTTCTGAATATAAACCATTTAAAGCAAACAGAAAGCAGGCATGATTCTAAAGGCAAAGCTCTCAGGCAACTGCCCTGCAAAGTCAGCATGGTCTCAATCCCCAATCGGTCATTACTGAGCACGAAGCCAACACTACCTTTTCCTCAAGTTATAAACGGAAAATAATCAACTGTTACTTTAGCAGCAAACCATTAAGAGTTCATATACATGGCAGATTTTAGGGCTGGAGTTTTTAAAAAGTTATGGCCAAAGTACTCTGATACGAATTTATTAATATTCATTATGATTACTGTGCTTTGCACAGTATCTGGGTCTGACTAGAACATGATCCGTGTGATTTACGGTAGTAACTACAACTCTACAACCAAACATTGCTAAAGAGAGCAGTGAGGAGAAGGGTTTTCTCCCAGGTTGATGCTGAAGACCTCAAAAGCTCTGATGTTTTCTTTCTAACCATTTTACTGAGATGTAGTTCACATACCCTAGAAGTCACGCACAGAAAGTGTGCGTCTCGGTGGGTTTCAGTGTGCTCACAGAGCATGCCATATCACCATGGTCAGTTCTAGAACATTTTCATCACACTCACCCCGGGCTGAAGAGCACTTGTGGTCTCTTCTACTTGCTCACTCTGTTTCCAGTTAGCCACATGTTTCTACTCACCTGGTTCAGGTCTTAGCCCAAAGGTCACTTTCCCAGAAAGGCCTTCCAGGACACCCACGTTAACACCCTAACACCAAGCCCACAGAGCAGCACACACTCAGAGCAAGCATCCTCTCACCTGCTGCCCCTACCCTCAACCCCCCCAACTTTATTTTTTTCCAGATACTGATCACATTTAGCATTCCAAACGTTTACTTGTTTATTGTCTGTAAACTCCAAGGAGGTGACAATTTTGTCTTACTGCTATACCCCCAGGGCCTAGAACATGACCCTGTTGTAAAAGTTTAGTGACTGTAGAGGGAAAGGGGGAGGGAGAGGAAAGCAAAGGAAGCAGCTTCACCACTACAAATTTCATGAGCTTGTAAGGTCTTTATTCTAATTTATTCTTACGGGTTCTCTGTACATTTTTCTCCTTTAAAATTAAAGTCTAACCAGAGAAAGTGAAAATAAATGAAGTTAACTAAACTTAACACCACTGCAGATGTCAATATCTATGCTACATCTAAAGATTTGTTCCCTGAGGCACCTGGGTGGCTCAGTTAAGCGTCCAACCTCGGCTCAGGTCATGATCTCGCGGTTTGAGTTCAAACCCCACGTCGGGCTCTGTGCTGACAGCTCAGAGCCTGGAGCCCACTTCAGATTCTGTGTCTCCCTCTCTCTCTGACTCCCCCTCCCTCTCTCAAAAATAAATAAACATTTAAAAAAGTAATAGTAAAGATTTGTTCCCAAGTTTTCATTCCTCAAGGTCTTTACTGAATGCCTAAACAGTGTACCATGGAAAACACAAAAGAAATATAAGATAGTCATGGTCTTCCAAAAGCCTATAGTCCGTGTGAGCTAGCCGTGCACAAATTAAATATATGCTGCCTTTGTTTTTCTGCTTTTGTTTTTCATTTTTATAAAAAGTATGTGAGGGGCGCCTGGGTGGCTCGGTCGGTTAAGCGTCCGACTTCGGCTCGGGTCATGATCTCACAGTCCATGAGTTCGAGCCCCGCATCGGGCTCTGTGCTGACAGCTCGGGGCCTGGAGCCTGTTTCAGATTCTGTGTCTCCCTCTCTGCCCCTCCCCTGTTCATGCTCTGTCTTTCTCTGTCTCAAAAATAAATAAACGTTTAAAAAAAATAAAAATAAAAAATAAAAAGTATGTGAACAGCAAATACATAATAAACACCACAGAATTTGGGGAGAAAAAACAATAATCTGTATGAACTGAAATAGTCAGAAACTGCTTCCTAGAGAAAGTGGTGTTCTTAGAGTCAGGGAAACTGAGGTAACCATCAAACCAAACGTGCAATGGCTTCACACACTAGTTTAGTTCTTGCATGTGTAGTTGTAGCAAGGTGGGGAGGAAGGTTCTGGTTGGTGGACAACTCTCTCTCACACAGTCACTCAGCGATCCAGGTGGCTTCCGTGTGGCTCCACATTCCCCTAGTTCCACATTATGGTACACATCCAGCCAGTAGAAGAGGAAACTGCACCGAGAACTGCCACACATCATTTCTACTCACGTTCTAGAGGCTACAACTCAGTCACACGGGAGACAAGAGCCAGCTCCAGGCTCAGGAAGAGAAGAACAAATTCTGGTGGAGAGCCAGGAGTCTCTGCCACAAGGAGGATTTGAAATGAACCAGGATGGGTAAGTGGCATGAAACTGGAAACAAAGGAACCACACGAACAAAAACAAGCAAGTGAAAATAAGGCAACAGTAGACCAGAAGTGTAAAAGGACAAAGCTGGCTATATTCTGAAGAACAGTGACAGAGACGGCGTTGGTCAGATCAATGGTTCCCAAATGTAAACTGAAGACACATCCCAACACATGTCAAAGTTTCTACTGGTCTACAATGAAGTGAGATAAATAAGTACAAGTCGATAACCTATTAACAATGCTAAATTAATTACAACATGTTTATAATTCAGTTTTCTGTGACTCACATAAAATGTGGTATCAGAATTTTGTGGCTTAATTTTTATATTAAAAAATGTTTTAAACATGGCAGTGAAGGCTATCAACAGTTCTTTCTAAGACAATGTCCTTTCCTGACTAAAACAAATTCAGTCTCTGCCTTGTAGGCAATGGGGATTTACTTGCATTATCCAGTTTATTACATAATCATAATGCTTAATATTTTCTAACAAACATGTATAGCTTTGCAAATTAGGAAACACTGATTACTCCTAAATAGTCCTAAGAATTTAAATGTAAAAAACAGGAGTTACCTGAGAGTGGGCAGAAAGCCTTACATATATAAATTGAACTCAAAAAACATGCCTCAAAAATTGAAAAGAAAAAAATAGTTGACTCTATATAAACATATAACATATATGACAAATATTAAACTCAAAAAAAGGGAGCTCAACAAAGCAGTAAATTGACAAACTGAAAAATAATCTACTATGGAATTAACTCAAAATTTCCTTTTCTAAAATAACCATTTTTAATCTAAACATTATGTAATATACTATTATTCTAATTATTTATCTTAGCTTACAGGGGGAAATGTTAGTTACCATTAAAAACAGCAATGAAGAAGGGCTCCTGGGTGGCTCAGTCGGTTAAGCGTCTGACTTCGGCTCAGGTCATGATCTCACGGTTTGTGAGTTTGAGCCCCGCATCAGGCTCTGTGCTGACAGCTCAGAGCCTGGAGCCTGCTTTGGATTCTGTGTCCCCCCCATCTCTCTGCCCCTATCACACTCATGCTCTGTCTCTCTCTGTTTCTCAATAATAAATAAATGTTAAAAAAAATTTTTTTTAAAACAGTAATAAAAAATGTCTTTGTTAGAGACATTCAAATGTCATCATTCAACTAGGAGATAAAAATAAGAATTTTACTTGGAACAAAGGAGTGTGAAACACTAAAAAAAGTGAACACTGAGAACTACTTATGACCAATGGAAATATGTGCTTATTCAAGACAGAAAGCCAATTCTGAGCCTCTATTAAACCAAACTTCTACAAAAATCACTCTTTCTACTTTTTCCCCTGTATACCACTAATGCAAGGTTTGAAAAGGATAACACTGCACAGCATGCCTCCTTAAAGATAGGAAAACCTGGCAGAGGAAAGATAAGAGGTGCAAATTCCATTTACTGGAAACCCAGTGCATGCCTCAGGAAGTTCCCAACGGTTGTGCAAATGTTAGCCATGCATCTTTCTAGCCCGTTTAGATCAGCTAAGGGGTGACCAAACTAGATGAAATCAATCATGCAAAGAAAACATCTGCTGATAATTTCTAAAGTGAGTGCTCTCCAATAGTCATATGTATCTCTTATCACAATGCTTTCCATGGAAAATATTCAAGTATTCATTGGAGAAAGATCAGCCTAAGTAGAGTTATTATAAAAAAATACTTCTGGGGCGCCTGGGTGGCTCAGTCGGTTGAGCATCCGACTTCGGCTCAGGTCATGATCTCAGTTTGTGGGTTCGAGCCCAGCATCAGGCTCTGTGCTGACAGCTTGCTCAGAGCCTGCAGCCTGCTTCAGATTCTGTGTCTCCTTCTCTCTCTCTGCCCCTCCCCTGCTCATGCTCTGTCTCTGTCTCTCAAAGATAAATAAATGTTTAAAAAAAAATTTTTTTTTTTTAATACTTCTACCAGGCCGCGTAGGTGGCTCAGTCAGTTAAGCATCTGACTCTTGATTTCAGCTCAAGGTCATGATCTCACAGTTCGTGAGTTCCAGCCCTGCATTGGAATCCAGGCAGGTGCGTGGAGCCTAATTGGGATTCTCTCTTCCACTCCCCTACCCCACCTCTCTCTCTCTCAAAATATAAATAAACAAATTAAATAAACAAACAAACAAACTTCTACCACACGGCAGTCTGTTAGTTTGGATAATTTAATTAGGTTCTAAAATACTTCCTGCTTAACTGAGAGATTACTTTTTAAAAATTTAACACATACACACGATTTCTATGGCAAAATATCTGAAAAATTATGTCTGTAAATAAATTTCAGTTTGCTAAAATTTAATTTACCACACATTTATTTTTAATTTTTTTTTTAATATTTATTTATTATTGAGAGACAGGGACAGAGCGCAAGCATGGGAGGGGCAGAGAGAGGAGGAGACACAGAATCCGAAGCAGGTTCCAGGCTCTGAGCCATCAGCATGGAGCCTGACGCGGGGCTTGAACCCACAGACAGCAAGATCATGACCTGAGCAGAAGTCGGACACTTAACCCACTGAGCCACCCAGGCGCACCTAATTTACCACACATTTAGCAAAATGAAATAGTATTTGATAAATAGTTCAATTTAATTCTTTAAAAATGTAATCACTTTTTAAAAATATCTGGCAGGGGTGCCTAAGTGGCTCAGTGTTTTGAGCACCTGACTCTTGATTTTGGCTCAGGTCATGATCTCATGGTTTGTGGTATCAAGCACCTTGTTGGGCTGCCAGCCAGAAGCATGGAGCCTGCGTGGGATTCTCTTGTTCTCTCTCTGCCCCTCCCCTGCTCAAGCTTGCTCTCTCTCAAAATAAATATATTTTTTTTTAAGAGTCTGGCAAATATGTTACTAAATCATACACACTTAAGCAAACATTCACATACTGGAACATGCTCATCATACCAGTTTTAGTCATATTAAAATTTGATGGCTAAGATTTAGTAAATTCATGGATAAGCTTTAGCATTCCCCTAAGCTTGTGGACAAAGAAACAGAAACTACATCTGCACTAGGGATTCTATACTGCACAACACAGCTCTTGCCCATAATACTCTTCTAGTGCTACTATCTTAAAATTACAATTTAAAAAATAGTGGTTAATAGTAAAGCTAAGAGGGGCACCTAGGTGACTCAGTGAGTTAAGAGTCTGACTTCGGCTCAGGTCATGATCTTGTGGTTCATGAGTTCAAGCCCCGCGTCAGGCTCTGTACTGATAGCTCAGAGCCTGGAGCCTGCTTTGGATTCTGTGTCTCCCTCTCCCTCTGCCCCTCCCCCACACTCTCACAAACTCTCTCTCTCAGAAAATAAATAAACCTTAAAAAAAATTTTTTTAGGGGCGCCTGGGTGGCGCAGTCGGTTAAGCGTCCGACTTCAGCCAGGTCACGATCTCGCGGTCTGTGAGTTCGAGCCCCGCGTCGGGCTCTGGGATGATGGCTCAGAGCCTGGAGCCTGTTTCCCATTCTGTGTCTCCCTCTCTCTCTGCCCCTCCCCCGTTCATGCTCTGTCTCTCTCTGTCCCAAAAATAAATAAACGTTGAAAAAAAAAATTTTTTTTTTAAATAAAAAAAAAATTTTTTTTAAATAGTAAAGCTAAGAGTTATAAGACACTGAGAAAACACTAAAAATTTAAACTAGGAGTCTCAAATCTAGGGCCACAGAGTACAATGAAAGCCTATAACGTAAATCAACTTAAAAAAAAAAAAACATGAAAAATCATTATTTCCAAATGAGACCTATATGATTCAAAACAACAGACTTGGGGGTGCCTGGGTGGCTCAGTCGGTTAAGCATCCAACTTTGGCTCAGGTCATGATCTCATGGCTTGTGAGTTCGAGCCCTGTGCCGGGCTCTGAGTCTGGAGCCTGCTTCAGATTCTGTCTCTGTCTCTCTGCCCCTCCCCTGCTCATGCTCTCTCTCTCTCTCTCAAATATAAAATAAAACATAAAAAAAAAATTTACAAAAAGACAGACTTGGGAGGTTACAATACTCACTCCAACAACACTACGCTTAAAATCTTTCAAACTCCTTTTTGAGAAATTCCTATAAAACCTTTAGCACATTCTAGTGATCATCCTCAATGAATGGCAACAAATCTTCAAACTTGGAAAGCCGTTTTGAGGTTTTCGAGCAATTTAGGAGTCACATCCTGCTATAGAGAATATGATGAATCATCAAGAAACATAATACATGGTTGACTGAAAATGAGATGTAAACATAAGGCAATGACAATTTTCTTGTGAGACAACCCTGGAAGGGTAAATCCTCCCAAAATGCTCTGAGTACATTTCTCACCTAGATGTCAATGGAAGTCAATTTCACAAATATCATTTAGTCCAACTCTCTCATTTTACCACTAAGAAAACAAAGTGTCTAAAGGTGAAAGAAACTGCCCCAAACCTCACTATTTAGAGCCAAACTAGGGACTTAAAGTGAGGTCTAATTCCTAGTTCGATATTCTTTCCCATACACCACACTGCCTGTTGTCTTCAAGGTTTGCGAAAAGAAAAGCAGAATTGCCTTTAAAATCCATTAAGGGTTTAATTAAAGAGCATCTGGGTGGCTCAGTTGGTTAAGCATCCAACTCGGTTTCGGCTCAGGTTATGATCTCAGTTTGTGGGTTCAAGCCCCATGTCAGACTCTGTGTTGCTGGTGTGGAGACTGCTTGGGATTCTCTCTGCCCCTCCCGCATGTGCACATGTGCACACTGTCTCTTGCTGGCTGTAACAGTTTTTCAAACTTTCCTTATTTTTGATTACCTAGAAAGTAAAAAACTAAGATCCCAGACGGGTCTTATTCCAGAAGATGCTTCTTAACAACTCTCCTGAACAATCTCCTATAATCCAAACTGCCTGTCCTTAGAATTTAAGGAAGTCTGTGTGTTGGTCAGTGCAGTGGGCCTGAATTGACAGACCAATCACATTTGGAAAGTAAGATCCTACAATAATTTTTTTCTAGATAACTGCATTAATGCATGGTATAATCAAAAGAATTTATGAATGAGCTGTCATGGTATGTAAGACCAAGTGACTGCAAAATATAAGTAATATTCCCAGTGACAGGACCAAGCAGGCAACATGATTGCTTCTTTTTAAGTGGCCATACTAGCTTTCCACACTATTATGGAAAAACAGAGGATTTTTTAAATATTCAAAAAATTTCTACTTGCTTTCATTTAATGGAAGGAGTGCTTATAAAATATTATTAAATTTCTTGCATACATTTTAGGATTAAGTTGTAGCCAGTGCTAATTATAACATGTCTGGAAAAAAATTTAACCTACATGGATTAAAATTCTATTTATAAAGGAAAAGTCCAAACCGCAGAAACAGTGCTTAGTTTAGAACAAGAACATGTACATAACTGGCAAATGCAATCCCTGTTTAGATGTCTCTCCTACTGAAACACTGTAATTACAAAAAACCAAAATGAATTTCTAAGTGTTTCAAGATGAAATAGTCCTTGCATAATTTCCAAGGCTTATAATTACTTTCCTGAAAAGGTAAATACTCCAAGTTTTAATTTAATAGAATACTAACTCTAGAAGTTAACACAGATTGAACATTTAACTCTACAGTGGAAGCCACCTATGAAATTCAGAAGCTCTTAAAATCATTTTATTTCATTTCATTTCATTTTTCAGAGAGAGCACACGAGTTGGGGAGAGGGGCAGAAGGAGAGAGAGAATCTCATTCCACTCCGCGTGGAACCAACGCAGGGGTAGATCCCACGACCCTAGGATCAGGGCCTGAGCTGAAATCAAAAGTCGGAGGCTCAACTGACTGAGCCACCCAGGTGTCCCTGAAATTCAGAAGCTTTTAAATGAACAATCGAATGGTAACCAAAGGAAAAGTACTGGGAGGCTAAAGGCCAATGCTAACCTCCTACAGCCACTTACGGGAGTGGGGTAGGGTGAGGGTGGGGGAAGCACCCCCACCCCCAAGTTTGCTGAATGGATTTTTAAGATTCCTCATACACATCAAGGAAAATGCATCACAGTGCATGGTCCCTCACTTCCCATTTCCTCTTCAGTCAACTACAGTCCAGCTTTCAGCCTCTACCTTTCCACTTAAACTACTTCAGGAAAAAAGTCTGCTTTCTTTTTTTAATTTTTAATGTTTATTTACTTTTGAAAGAGAAACAGAGTGTGAGCAGGGAAAGGGCAGAGACAGAGGGAGACACAGAATCTGAAGCAGACTCCAGGCTCCGAGCTGTCAGCACAGAGCCTGACGCAGGGCTTGAACTCACAGACCACGAGATCATGACCTGAGCCCAAGTCGGACGCCCAACCGACTGAGCCCCCCAGGCACCCCACAAAAGCCCACTTGTCACGCTGCCAAATCCATTGCCCACTTCTCTGTCCTCGCTCTACTCCACCTCTCAGCATTCCACATGAATGGCCACCTCCTCCTTGAAATGCTAGCCTCTGCTGGCTGTTGTGACACCATTCTCCTGGTCTGCCTCTGACCTCGCTGGCCCCTCTCTCCTGGTCCCCTTGGTTGGCTCCTCCTCTCCTCTATGGGACCTCTAAATGCTGGGGTTCCCACCACTGGGGCACTGGTCATCTTCTCTCCATCCTCTTTCCCCTCCCTCCTTCCTCTCCATTGTCCCCGTGCTGACCTTTCTGAAAGGTATTTCCAACCCAACCTTCTCCTCTTGAGCTCCAGGCTCTCAGATTCAGCTGGTTACCTGACACCTGGGTGTTTAAAAGTTCTGTCAAACTGAACACATCCAGAATAAATATATTATTCCTGTCCCTTCCTCTCTGTCCACTCAGCAATCATTTTTCTCCATCTCTGTAAATGGCATCAGCATCTACCCCAATTCTCTACCAAGAAACCCAGGACTTACCTTTCATTTTTTCCTTTCCCTCACACTCCCAAAATCCAATAAAATCAGCAAGTGTTCTGTCAACTTTATCTCCAAATATACATCCTAAATCTAACATTTTGCATCAATTGCCATTGCCACCACCTTAACCCAGGCCATCATCATCTTTTGCTTGAACTATTACTGACTTCCTCTCTTTCAGTCTTGGCCAAACCATATCCCCACCTACAGCCAGTCCTTTCTCTGTATTGTGGCAAAATAAAACAAAACAAAACAAAAACAAACAAACAAAAATGGGAACCTGATTATCATTTCCCTGTTTAAGACCCTTTAATGGTTTTCCACTGAGCCTAGAATAAAAATCAAATTTTTACCCAAAATCTACAAGTCTTACCTAGGTTGGCTCCCACCCTCACCTCTCATTCCCTTTCGCCCACATTCCAAGGGCTCTCTCCCATCTGGTTCTCTCACAGGCTACTTCCTGCCTTGGGGCTTTGTGCAAACTGATCACAATGCCTAAAATGGTCTTTTCAGACTTTGGCTTAACTACCTTCCTTTCTTCTTTTTAGGTGTCAACTTAGTGTTGTCCCCTTAAAGAAGCTGTCACTTGGGGCGCCTGGGTGGCGCAGTCGGTTAAGCATCCGACTTCAGCCAGGTCACGATCTCGCGGTCCGTGAGTTCGAGCCCCGCATCAGGATCTGGGCTGATGGCTCGGAGCCTGGAGCCTGTTTCCGATTCTGTGTCTCCCTCTCTCTCTGCCCCTCCCCCGTTCATGCTCTGTCTCTCTGTGTCCCAAAAATAAATAAAAAGCGTTGAAAAAAAAAAATTAGAAAAAAAAAAAAAGAAGCTGTCACTAAGGCTGACCTAGTTAATAGTAGTTAGTAGTTAGCAGTTAGTAGTTAGTAGTAGTGAGAGCACTACTTTTTCTCCTTCCTCAATCCTGATCACATCTTTTATGACTCTCATTACAACTTGCGGTTACTTTGTTCATTCATCTGTTTTCCTGTTTTAGGCCTGAAACTCCCTCCAGAATTTTAGTTTTACAGTTTTATGGTTGTGAGAACCGTACTGATACTGCTCACGATTATAGCCTCAGCATAAAACCCAGCACACTCGGAAAGAGCTCAATTACTACTTGCTGAATGGCTTCGTATAAAAAACGGGGAAGATCAGATGAACTGCGACTGCCATTTTATGTTTTTTCAGGAATCCAAAAGCGGGTATAAATAAATATGGTTGAGTTGATCACAATGTCTTTCAATTCTTGGTCCTTTTATTGTTTTTGAATTTATACGGAGTTCTTTCTATTTAAAAGTTATAACCATACAAGAAATACAAGTAATACAAAAGAATAACAGAAAAAATGTCATCTTACATTCAGAGAGTATTTCCTAGTCTCCAACATGTTTTCCAATGTTTACTTCAACTGAAATACAGAAAGCAGGTATTATTTCCACCTTATAGAATCATTAAGACTCAGGGAAGTCAATGAATTGCCTAAAATAATTTTTTTAGTGTCACAGCTGAGGTTTTGAACCTTGTTCAAACCTTGTTTCTTTTACTTTTTTTTTTTTTGTATTGTGTTTTAGTGCACAGTTTCAGCCTTTTTTAAACTGAAGCACACAGTAAAGCACAGTGAAGGGCACAACCCCTACGAGTATACAGTTTGATGACTTTTTACAAAGTATACCCAGATCAAGACACAAATTACTGCAACCCAGAAGCCTCCTTCATGCATGCTCCCTCCCAATCATTACCTACCCCCAATCTGACTGTAACCACTATTTGACTCCTAGGACTATAGTTAGTGCTGTTTTTTAACTTTACTGAAATGAAATCAACAAGTATATACTCTTCTGTATCTGGTTACCTCAAAGTTATATGTGCAAAATTCATCCATATTAATACCTGTGGGAATGGCCCATTCTTTTCCATTGCTGTATAGTATTTAACTGTAAATATATACCAAAATTTATCTATTCTGTTAGATGTCAGAATGTTTTCCAGGTTTTAGCTATTATGAATAATGCTGCTAATGAATGCTCTTATTTTGTAGATGAAGAAGCTTAGGCCCAGAAGAGGAAAATGACTTAGTCAAAGAAACACAGCAATTGGGCAATCCAACTGGATCTCAGAAGGCCTGATTTCCCCTTTACTATGTGACATGATCAGCACTCAGAAGTCCATTTAAATCTTAAAAGGTATTTTTTAATGCTTACATAATACAAAACCAAGTCTTAAGTTACAAACACTATGCCAAATATTACTGTAGTATCTGGTTACCAAAGCTACTTCAATAAAAACTTTTTAAATAAATGTAATCTTCTCTAACTTGTGGCATTCGATGAGATTATGAGGTTTGGGGTAGAAGTCATTTATTTTTATACGTATCACTATTCCAGAGAGGTTTATTTAATTTACGGTCAAATAAAATTTTGGTTCCCAGATTAGAAATGTCTCAAATTAGTAATTCTGACAAAATATGGACAGAGACAACAGTCCCAAATTATGAACAGGTAGCATTCCAAAACTTTGCTTTTAAATCAGTGGTTTGGAATTCAGAATGCACTTTCTCATAGAAATTATATAATACACAGTAACCACGTTTTCAGATCAGCCTGCAAAAGCCAACTTTACTTAAACATACCTAAAAATAGCACTAATAACAACACAGTCTTTAACTACTATGAACAAACACCTAACTTCAAATAATAATTTATAAAACTCTATCTTAATACCCCCCCATCTCATGTTAACTCCTATCTCCCTGTCTTTTCTTCAAAATGCCTCTGTGACCAGCTTATGCCTATTTTTTAATCCCTCACCAATACTCTTCACTTTATGTTCCCAGATCCTGGGCCACAGAATTCAGACCACAACTTATCCCATAATTTCTACCCCTTAAGCAAGCCCTTGAGATTTTCAATGCTATAAAAAACTCTGGGAGGAGAAAGACAAAGAGAAATGAGGTAGGGGCAGGGGATCACAAAATCTCAAGAAACCCTAAAAAGTAGGTCTGTTTTCACCAGAAAGCACAATCACATGGAATTTTTCTAAGTTCCTACATTCACTGAAATGTTCTTCACTGCAGCCCCATTCAGTCCTTCTGGACTTTTTAAAATCCTGGGGTGGGCAATTCCGAGCAACTCCCCTTCCATTAGGAAAGCTACCTATCCCATTCCTTCTCACATTCTCTCTCATTTCTCACTCTAAATGGAAAGATAAAGGGGCATGTTGATAACATCTAGTCCTTAGGTCACACGGAACTAAAGGAGAGATGGTGCTTCAGGAGTATTCAGGCCATTAAGGTCACACTAATCTACAACATATTATATACAAGTTAGGAACCGCATACAAAAGTTTTGGAGCGAAGAAATAGTTTCAGAATGGATAACAAAGTTTCCAGAAATGAGAAAAATCTACCTTTATATCACAACATAACATTCCGTTTCTTGTGGCTCACCTTTTCTTTCCAATAATTATAGTGAAGATGCATCCTACATTGTCTCCGTACAACTAACACTGAACCTAGTATACCACAAATAGGTAGAATTCAGGGTAACAAAAAAACCAGATCCCAACTTGATGAAATTAATTTACCAACAAATGGAGAAGTCAATTGCTACTAAGTCTGGGTGAGGAAAACCAAAGGACAAGAGCTATATTAGCCTTGAAATCCAATGAAGATGATGATAAGTGGCCAAAAGAAACGTTGAAAGTCAAAAATGTCCTCAAAGAATTGTGAAGCACAAGAATGAGCACTGGAGTCTCTAAGCTTTAAATAATGGATGTTTTACAGGAGGTAAACTAGGAAGGAAAGACTGTATCATTCTGTCAAATAAGTCTTTAAGTATGTAATGGGCCAATAACCTTAAATGGACTAAAAAAGTTAGGTGCAAACTATAAAACTACCATTTCTGTGACTGAAGGGAACAAGAAACCACACATATGAAGTGTGGCAATGTAAAGATAATGTATCCAAAAGTAATCCGAGCTAGCTTGTTACAGACAACTAAATACCTCATCAGAGAGCTGCCAACCTATAAACAATAACAGTGTACCTTTACCTACCCACTATTTAATATAAGCTGGTCCTTCCTGCTTTCACCACTTACTGTATGACTTTAGGCAAATTATTTAACCTCGCTGGGTCTCAATTTCTACATTGGTAAAATAGCACTAAAAATGCTACCTACCTCATGATTATTGTGAAGCTTAAATGACATAGGGTAGATGCTGAGTAGCTCCAGGGACAGAGTAAATATTCAGCAAAGGTTAGCGACTATTGTTTTCTTCAAACTGGTATATTAAAAAGTTACTTGAAGTCACTTCACTAACACTACTTTTGAAAACTTCACAACCCTCAGGACAGTGCTAACACTATGTGGATGTTCAGTATTTATTGACTGAAGACTAATAACTCATACGGAATCTAGAACCTTGAAGTTGAAGTAGATTTTAGAAGTATCTGGAACAATTTCACTTACTTCAACAATAAGAGTCATGGGAAATTATCAAATATTTGCTTAAATATTTCCAGAGACAGAAACTTGCTATACCAACAAGGCATACAGAACAATTCTAATTACCAGAATGTTCCTTTTGAAGTTCTCACTGTCCTAATTACTCTCATAAACTTCCTATCTGAACGGATGAATTCACTAGAGGGCAATATTAGGCAATATTAGGAGAAATCATCTATCAGAAAAAAATCATTCAACATTTATTCTGGCTGAGAGAAATACTGCACCCAGTTGTATAATACAAGTATGTTAATGTTTAAATTATTCATTTAAATATACACTAACATACATGTTCAGAAAGATTCAAAGAAAGGTTATAAAATCATTAATGCTTAAACGTCCCTGGGAATAAAGTAAGTAATTCAGATTATCATAAAGCATGGGCTTTTTCCAATCCCACAACAAGGTCTCCCAACAATTTTAAGCAATTTTAATAATTACATGTTTATAAAAGAAAAGCATACAAAACCAGATTACATTTATTACTGCTCCTTGCAGCCATACTCCGAGTAACCACAGCTTTCCATGAAAGGACCCAGTGCCCAAAAGAAAATTATCAACTTCTTTAAGAAAATCCAAATCTGGACCTGTGTATAGCCAATTATTTAAATGATCTAAAACCAAATTATTTTGAAATGCCCACATTCATTAACAAAGTGATGGTACAACTCTAAAGGTTCAGTTAGCTCCAAGACAGTCCCAAGAGGAAGAACTGCCCTCGAATACCCTCTGACTCCCACTCATCGTAATTCACAACATATGTTCACAGTGATACATGGAAAGAAAAAACAAGGAAAAAGAGGAATTGTTTATAGCACACCCTTCCACCTCATCGCATTCCCACTGTACGTGAAATTTCACAGCTCACATGCAGATTCCATCCCATCAGGTAGAGGGCTCCACAGAATCCCCTCACCCACAGAATCCCCCACCCACTTGTGTCTCCACTTGCAATCCATTTCAGCATTCCTTTACTTCAGATCAATTTGCAGGGCTTTTGATTTTTTTCCCTCTGAATCAGTTATACCATTTGCCTGATTCTCTAATTTATTATGAGTTAAATAAAATCTTTAACATAAGTTTATTTTTCTATCTGTGTAAATCACCATATCATCATTTAATGCACTAGTCAACGTTTTTACTATTGGTAAAGACATTGTTCAATACGTAGATGTTGTTCAGTACTTAGATTATCAACACAAAAAATACTCCAAACTGAGTATAACTGGACTTTCTGGAAAGGCCCATCTCCCCATGTAAATTAATAAACAGGCTTTTGAGGAATCAATACCTTATGAATTTCATTGGCATGAATGAGGTCATGAGCTCTGGATGAAGCAAGGAAATCAGGTTTCAGAACCTGCAAAGCCCATGTTCAGAGTGTAGATGATGGTCAAGCCAGTGAACAACCACCACAGTGAGGTGCTGTCCACTCACCTCCACTGGCCATTTAATGTTTCCCTTTAAAAAGTTAAAACAACCAAGAATTCATGTCAGAAGACAAATAAGTTGATAGTCTCTGCTCAATAAAAGGTTCTCAAAATGTGCCATCCCTTTGAATGTGTCCACATTCATCTACACACCCATAAATGTAGGTAAATGTTTATATCACTTCAGCAAAAATAGCAACACAAGAGTCTTTGTTTGGTTTCATAAATTATCAAGAATATAATCATGGGGTACCTGGATGGCTCAGTCTGTTAAGCGTCCGACTTCGGCTCAGGTCAATGATCTCAGGGTTCACAGGTTCGAGTCCGGTGTCAGACTCTGTGCTGACAGCTCAGAGCCTGGAGCCTGAGCCTGGAGCCTGCTTCATGAATTCTATGTCTCCCTCTCTCTCTGCCCCTCCCCCACTCATTCTTTCTCTCTCTTTCTCTCTCTCTTAAAAATGAATAAAACTTAGGGGCGCCTGGGTGGCGCAGTCGGTTAAGCGTCCGACTTCAGCCAGGTCACGATCTCGCGGTCCGTGAGTTCGAGCCCCGCGTCGGGCTCTGGGCTGATGGCTCGGAGCCTGGAGCCTGTTTCCGATTCTGTGCCTCCCTCTCTCTCTGCTCCTCCCCCGTTCATGCTCTGTCTCTCTCTGTCCCAAAAATAAATAAACATTGAAAAAAAAATGAATAAAACATAAATATAAATACAAATACAAATATATATACATATATATGTATATTACACATATTATATATTATGTATATATATATTTTGTGTGTGTGTGTGTGTGTGTGTGTGTGTGTATAATGATGGAGGGGTGCCTGGGTGGCTCAGTCGGTTGAGCATCCGACTTCAATTCAGGTCAGGAACTCACGGTTTGTGAGCTGGAGCTCCACATCAGGCTTTGTGCCAATAGGGCAGAGCCTGGATTCGCTGTCTCCCTCTCTCTGTACCCCTCCCACTGCCTCCCTCCCTCCCTCCCTCCCTCCCTCTCTCCCTCTCTCTCTCTCTCTCTCAAAAATAAACATTAAAAAATAATATAATTATAGAGAATTATAAAGGGAAGTAAAGAAATAAGAAACATACTGATAACAGGGTCAAAGCAGATGTTCCAAATTCAAGTGATCTAAGTCAAGAGAATGGGTGGTTTCTAAACTCACTGGATTCTTCTCCATCTACATGCTCTCTTTACCCCAAAGACACTAAAATTAAAAAAGCATCATAATAGATATCAACCCCTTCTACTAATTACAATGTGATGGCTAATTTTATGGGCCAATGTGGCCAGGGACAATGCTGTTTCAGGATGTGTCTGTGAGGGTGCTTCCAGATGAGATTAGAATGTGAACTGGTGGACTCAGTAAAACAGATTGCCCTCTCCAATGTGGGTGGGCATCACCCAATATGTTGAGGGCCTGAATAAAACAAAAAGCAGAGGAAGAGGAACTCACCCCTTTTTTGCCTACCTCACTGAGCTAGGTAGGACATCTCATCTTCTGTGGCCCTAGGACTGGGATTTACACCCTGAGCTCCCCTGGGTTCTCAGGCCTTCAGACTCAGACTGAATGACACAACTGGCTTTCCTGAGTCTCAGTCTTGCAGAGAACAGATCATGAGATTTCTCAAACTCCATAACCAGGTGAGTAATTTTTCATAAATCTTTCTTCCTACTTCCTCTCTCTCTACACACACACACACACACACACACACACACGTATGTGCATATATATGTAATAATCAATGACATTACATTACATTGTATTACATTATAAAATAACATATAAATAATAATAAAAAATAAATATACATAAATACATTTTAAAAATGGATATATATAAATATCTATCTTCTACTGGTTCTGCTTCTCTGGAGAACCCTGACTAAAACATATACACACACACACACACACACACACACACACACACATCCTGCTCTTGTTCAAAACAGTCTCATTTATTTTATATTTATATACATTTTTATTATATATATTTATATATGTATATGTTTATAAATATATATAGGCAAACTATCTTCCAAGAGGAAACACCTGCCCTCCATTGACTGGTGAGGCCATGGATATACTACTGTACGTCAAAAATCAACTATATTCAGACACAACAAATCATTACACTATGTTTTATACTCCAGAGAGGTTGGAGAGAAGGATATAATTTGTTTAACGCAAAAAAAAATAGTTTCAGGCAACACAATGATTCACAGATAATCTTTCCTCTTCCTTATCTTTGATTTAAAAGTCTCACTTAATGCATTAGCTAAACATGGCACAAAAGATTCGGGGCAGGGAGGGAGGGGGAGTTGCTGGCAAGACTTAACGAAGCAAAATTATCTAACAGGACTCTTGGGTTCTTTCCCAAAACTATTTAAGAAAACTGAAAATATCTGAAATGAGTAAAAAAGGTAATATCTCCTGCCTCTCTACAAAACAATACTTCCAAGACCTGGTTTATCAAAAATATTTTGCACAGGGGCGCCTGGGTGGTTCAGTCAGTTAAGCATCCGACTCTTGATCTGGGCTCAGATTGTGACCTCACAGTTTGGTTTGAGAGATGGAACCCCATATGGGGAAGTGCCCCCACAGGGCGGAGGCTGCCTAGGATTCTCTCTCTCTCTGCCCCTCCCTAACTCTCTCAAAATAAATAAATAATTTTTTTTTAATTTGCCCAAAACCTATCTGAATGCCATTAAAATATCTATAGAAAATTCAAGTAATAAGGCAGTTTACCAAATGCAAGAACAATATGTATTATAACTCTAAGGGCACTTCCATTTTGATAAGAAGAAAAAAAAAAAGTTTCCATTTTTCTGAGCAATTTCTGATGTAGCCATTGGTCCATGATCCTTATCCTCTTGTGTAAGCCTCAGGGAACACAAAACAAAACAAAACTAATATTTATGAACATGTATTTCAAATCAAGAAAAAAAATTAACACATGAAAAACTTTAAATTTAGAAGTCTCAATATGTACTTTTTCACAAGCCAATAATAAAAGTGAAGCCTTAGAAGTAGATACAATTGTCAACTGTAACAGTTCAGGGTGTAAAACCCTATACTCAATGAGGAGGTCTGAAGGCCCTGTCTCCTTTTTTCCCCTTTACCATAAATGTTTTCTGTATATTCCTGACCATGTAACCACTAAATACAAAAATTACTAACATGTAAAAACTACTTCTGTTCTCAATTTTGAGACTACTTCCCATAAACTGGCAAAATTTTTAAATTAGCTTCAAGTTTTGCAATTAATTCCAATTAGAAAAATTTGTTTAACTTAAAAGAAAAACAAGGATATTTATGAAAAGCCCACAGCTAACATCATACTTAAGAGTGAAAGACTGAAAGCTTCCCCCTAAAATAAATCTACAGATTCAATGTAATCTCTATCAAAATTCCAAAGGCCTTTTTTTGCAGAAATAAAAAAGCTGAACCTCAAATTCACATAGAATTACAAAGTATTGCAAGTAGCCAAACAGTACTGAAAAAGGAGAACAAAGCTGAAGGATCACACTTCTCGACTTCAAGTCTTACTACAAAGCTTACAATGATCAAAACAGTGTGCTACAGGCAAAAGAAGAGACATGCAGACCAACGGAATAGAACTGTGAGAATACAGAAATAGACCCATACATCTATGGTCAACTGATTTTTGACAAGGGTGCCAAGACCATTCAATGAGGAAAGAACAGTCTGCAATAAATGGTAGTAAGTGGACATCCACATGCAAAAGAACGAAGTTGACCTCTCTATCATACCCGTGGACAAAAATTAACTCAAAAGGATCAACAACTTAAATGCAAGAGCTAAAACTATAAAACTGTTAGAAGAAAACACACAGATCAATCTTCATAACTTCAGATTTGACAATGGATTCTTAAATATGACTAAAAGCCCTAGCAACAGAAGAAAAAAATAGATAAATTGGACTTAATCAAAATTTAAAACTTTTGTACATCCAAAGGATACTATCAACAAAATAAAAAGACAACCCACAGAATAAAAGAAAATGTTTGCAAATCAAAGGTTTAGTATCCAGAAAGTAAGCAACTCTCATAACTCAACCACAAAAAGACAAATAACTTTTTAAAAGGGACAAAGGATGTGAATAGACCTTTCTCCAAAGAGGACATACAAATGGTCAACAAGCACATGAAAAGATGCTCACATAGTCTTTGCCATTGGAGAAATGCAAATCAAAACCACAATGAAATAGTACTACTTACTCAACAAGGATGGCTATAATTTTTTAAATGGGAAATAACAAGTAATGGTGAAAACATGGAAAATTTGGAACCCTTAAACATCGCTGATGACAGTATAAAATGGTGCATGTGCTGTGGAAAACAGGTTGACAGTTCCTCATATATAGAATGACTATATCACCCAGCAATTTCACTCCTAGGTATTTACCAAGGACTAGAAACAGGTTCTCAAACAAATACTTGTCCACAAATGTTTATAAAAGCAACATTATTCACCATAGCCAAAAGGTAGAGACAACTTAAATGCCCATCAATGGAGGAATGGCTAAACAAATTGTGGTATATACACAGGAAATACTACTCAGCCTTAAGGATGAATCAAGTACTAATATATGCTACAATACGGATGAACCTCAAAAACATTACATTAAGTAAAAAAAGTAAGACTCAGTAAGTACATACTATATGATTCTATTTATATGAAATATCCAGAACAGGCAAATTCATAGAGACAGAAAGTAGATTTGGGTTGCCAGGGGCTGGGGAAAAAAAGAGAAGTATATGCTTAAAGGTACCGGGTTTGCTTCTGAGATAATGAAGTGCTTTGGAACGAGAGAGAGGTGGTGGTGGCACAACACTGAATGTATTAAATGCCACTGATTTGCTCACTTTAAAATATGTCAATTTCACCTCAATTAAAAAAAAATCAACAGACCAATACCAAATGTCATACATAGCCTTTTTTCCAAGTGTCCACAGTACAGGTCATTTCTAAAAACTGATAGTCTGGGGCACCTGGGTGGCTCAGCTGGTTAAGCATCCAACACTTAAAATCTCATGGTCCAGAGCCTGCTTGGGATTCCCGTCCCCCCCCCCCCCCCCACCAAATAAATAAGAAAACTTAAAAAAAAATGATTATCTGTTAAGCCATAATTTTACAGGGCACATTTTCCAATTTTATTTATCTATCTTGAGAGAGAGAGAGAGGGCACAAAGGAGGGGCAGAGAGAGAGAATGCCAAGCAGGCTCCGCAATGCCAACACAACCCAGAGCCTGATGCAGGCCTCAATCTCACAAACCCTAAGATCAAGACCTGAGCCGAAATCAAGAGTCAGATGCTTGACTGAGCTACCCAGGTACCCCACGTTCTTCCTTTTTAAATGGGAGGCCACATGACCAGTAAGTGTTACTGGTCAGAAACCAACGGATCCAATTCAAACTCTACAGAATACAGGAGACTGAAATGGTGTAGTGAGTCATATACAAAGAAGACTTTTAAAAACATACTCAGGGCGCCTGGGAGCCTCAGTTGGTTGGGCATCCGACTCTTGATTTTGGCTCGGGTGGTGATCTCAGGGTTCCTAAGATCGAGCCCCATGTAGGGCTCTATGCTGACAATGAGGAGCCTGCTTGGGATCCTCTATCATCTCTCTCTCTCTCTCTGCCCCTCCCCACTCGCACTCTCTTTCTCTCTTCTCTCTCTGGCACTCTCTCAAAATAAATAAATTAATTAAAACTTAAGATAAAAAACAAAAAATATATTCATCCAAATTTACCCAACATAAAGAATGCTATCTCCTTCAGACTAGTTACTTTGAATATACTTATTCTGCTGTTGCACTACTAAAAATACTTTCAAACTTGTATAGTTTGAAATATGCTTTGGTCAGCTCAGGTGACAGACAAAAAGGTAATTCTCAATTGTATTTACACCTTATTTTTAAATAAAACTGGTATTAACCAACATGATCACCTGACCTGATCACCTAGGTTGGCCCTAAGTTAGCTAATTACAAACAACTCTAACTTCAAAGAATAAAGTTTTAGCACAAATTCAGTTACTTAAATCAATACACTAAAACTTTTGAAGACATGCTGTGTCTTCAGATCTGCTTTTGTCAAAGTAGATCCAGGCTTCGGAAAAGGTCCCCCTCCAGATAAACTGAAGCATTCACTGCCATCAACACCACCTTTCAGTACGTGTCCATCAACCTTCTCCTTTCCTTTCTACTCACAGGCTTCCTACCTAGAAGGGTCCTCTCCCCAGCCAATTACCAAAATCCTACCATCTCTTCAAGACCATACTCAAGTAACATCTGCTCCATGAATTGCTCTTTTGAATTCCAGAAATATTTCATGATCTGTACTGCTCACTTGGTCATCACATGCTATTTTTATACTGACATCTTTTAATATATTCTGGCTTTTCAATTATAGTTTTTAAGGAACTGGAAAATGTATCTTCTATCTCCAATGCAATTCACTGGAGATACACACTGAGTGGCCCACCCAAGAAACACAAGAGGTGTTTGTTTTCATTTGTTCTATATAAAGACTAGGACAGTATTATTAGCCTGGACCTGATGAAATGTGGTGAGTCTTGAGTAGCTGCCTAAGGAGTGTGGGTTCCATCCTACCATAATGGAGAATTGCAAGTTCCTGAGCTCCACAGCGATGTAGAAAAAGCAGTCCTCAGTCCACAGCTGCCAGAGGGGGAGTTGGTAAAGTTCCAACCCTTCAATCAAGAAGGAGCTCAGCAAAAAGGGTTAAGTAGGGACTCTACAATCAGGAGGCACTGAGTGTGCCACTGCCAGCTCAAGGACTCTGGGCAAGCTATAGGACTTTTTAAAAGCTTCACTTTCAGGGTGCCTGGGTGGCTCAGTCAGCTAAGCGTCCAACTTCGGCTCAGGTCATGATCTCGTGGTTCATGGGCTCAAGCCCCGCATCGGACCCTGTGCTGACAGCTCAGAGCCTGGAGCCTGCTTCAGATTCTGTGTTGCCCTCTCTCTCTGCCCCTCGCCCGCTTATGCATGTGCGCTCGCTCTCTCTCTCTCTCTCTCTCTCAAAAATAAACATTAAAGATAAATATGTAAGTAAACATTTAAAAAATAAAATTGAAAAAATAAAAGCTTCACTTCCTTTATAAAACAAGGATGATAAAACAAAAACCTACCTAGCTGTAATATTACATAAAATAACACATACCACAATGCCTACCAAAGAATAAACACTGCAGCCTGCCACCAATTCTCTGATATCAACTGGGTATCCTACAATTGCTACCTGGCGTTAGTATCAAATCCCACAAGCTAAGGGGCAAGACACCCAACAAGACTGCTTTTGCAGCACACATCCCCCAAGCTATCAGAACTTCTAACTTGGCTACAAATTCAAGGGCTCCCATAACCCTCATTCAAGTGCAGTAATTTGCTATAATGATTCACAGAACTTGTTGAGAACACTGTACTTAACCAATTACAGCTTTATTATAAAGGATACATACAACTCAGCAACAGCCAAGTGGAAGACATGCATAGGGCCAGGTCTAGGGAAAGAGAATGGAGGGATTCAGAACTTCCACACACACACCCCCCCCCTCTCTTGGGGAAATTCAGGTGTCCCCCTTCTAGCACATCCATGTGTTCACCAGCCTGGAAACTCCAGTGTCCAGAGTTTATATAAAGGGGTTCGTTACACAGGCATGGTTGATTGAATCATAATTTATGTATGACTGAACTCAATCTCCAGTCCCTCTCCTCACCCCAGAGATCAAGGGGTGGTAAAGTTCTGATCCTCTAATTGAGAGCTGAGTCTTTCCCAGACCCTCCCTTGAAACTATCTAAGGGCCCATCCCCGAGTCATGTGATCACCATAAACTCAGGTAAGGTTAAAGGGGGCTCATTATGAATAACAAAAGATACTCCTACCCCTACTCAGAAAATTCCGAGGGTTACTGAAGCTCTACATCTGGATCCAGGGACAAGAACCACACATTTCTTTATTATATCACATGCACATGAAGCTATTATTTTAGAAACCTAGTAGTAGGCTATCAAAATAACACAAGCATAAAGATGAGGAAGAAAAAAAAACTTCAAAAACTTTACAAAAGAATAGAAAAAAGGGGGTGGGGGGGTCAAACTGAATATAACAATTCAAGTCTGTATGACTAAATAGAAACAGACACATCCAGCAGGGAACTGAGGAAGGGACTGAGAATGAATTTAGTGTTAACCAAGTTGAGATTGAATCACAACCAGTGATTTCAAAAGGACCCAGGCAGATGAAGAATGTGCACCTAGAGACGGAGAAGGACATGGCAGACTCAGTTTTCAGACTTATCCACATAGAAGATTCCCTACCCGCCCCCCCAAAGGAAGCCCTCACTACTTAAGAGAGGATACCTGCTCGTGGTGTCACATAACCATCTACTAGAGACAAACAAAAGCAAGTTAGTTACTGCATTAAGCCTAAAAGGCAAGGGCTGACCTCTAGAACATACTCCATTTAATATTTTGGACTCTAAACAAAATGGTAATTCATTTTTAACATAAAGATTCAAAAAGAACCACATGACCTGGGAATGCAAGCTGGTGCAGCCACTCTGGAAAACAGTATGGAGGTTCCTCAAAAAACTAAAAATAGAACTACCCTACGACCCAGCATTTGCACTCCTAGGCATTTATCCACAGGATACAGGGGTGGTGTTTCGAAGGGACACATGCACCCCCATGTTTATAGCAGCACTATCAACAATAGCTAAAGTATGGAAAGAGTCCAAATGTCCATCAATGGATGAATAAAGAAGGTGTAGCATGTGTATACATATATGTACACACACACACACACACACACACACACACACACACACACACACACAATGGAGTATTACTCAGCAGTCAAAAAGAAGGAAATCTTGCCATTTGCAACTATGTGGATGGAATTGGAGGGTATCATGCTAAGTGAAATTAGAGAAAGACAAAAATCATATGACTTCACTCCTATGAGGACTTTAAGAGACAAAATAGATGAACATAAGGTAAGGGAAACAAAAATAATATACAAATAGGGAGGGGAATAAAACATAAGAGACTCATAAATATGGAGAAAAAACTGAGGGTTATTGGAGGGATTGTGGGAGGGGGGATGGGCTAAATGGGTAAGGGGCACTAAGGAATCTACTCCTGAAACCACTGTTTCAATTAGCACTATATGCTAATTTGGATGTAAATTAAAAATAAAATTATAAAAAGAAAGAAAGAAAGAAAGAAAGAAAGAAAGAAAGAAAGAAAGAAAGAAAGAAAGAACGAACCACATGACCAAATACCAAACAGAAATGCTAGGTCTTGTTCTTTGACAGAAAAGGACCATTTTATTACCTATCAACAGGAAACTTACAATGCATCTAACAGAAGTGTTTATTTTTTCAAGGAAAAGTTATGGAACAACCACAGAACATTTCAACAACATGACATAAACAGAACAACCATAATCAATTCAGAAAATCTTCCTGTTCAGATACATGAAGCAGGATAAACGCTTCAAGCACAGACACCATTACACAGATTTTACTCAAAGCTTTTACAGTCCAGCTTTTAGAAAGTACATTCAATAACTAGGAACTACCATTTTAATGGCCCACACTTCAGAAGCATCACAACTTATTTTACCCCACAATGTACATATTATAGAGGTGGCTTTTAGACAACAGGCTTGAGCACTGGAAACTTGATCAAGGCGAAAGGGCCCACAGAGACCCCCCTGGCTGAATACAGACATGCCCATCAAGCCACCCACTTCCAAATACTCATAGGCCATAACTATCCAAAGGACTGCTTACAACCAGACACAGTTACCAACAAAGGGAAAATTCCCCATGTTCCCATACCTCCTCACCTTCCCCCTTTAAAAACAGCCCTCACCTCCTGCCTCATGGCAGACAGCCTCTCCTCTGTTGTCCTGCCTGCTGCTCCCTTGAGGTATATTCAATGCGTTTCTATCCCTTTGTTCTGTCTTGGGCAAATCCTTTCACAGCCCGTGCCACTATCCCCCACCCAAACATCGCCCCACATCTAGAGGCCCCCATGTGACTGGCATAGACACCACACATATCATCACCTCCTCTTGTTGCTAGCATCCCAGAACAAAGTCTCAACTCTGTCTTTCAGCCAGTGAGGGTGAGAAATGGAGGAAGAAAGGGAAAGCAAGGAGTGGGAACAGCATACTGGGCTAGTCAGATGGTTCCTGGTATCAAAAGGGTACAATGGGCCCATGGGAATGACACATTCTAGTACTGACTGCGTTAATGAACAGGCTTATTGACTCAGGAATCTGAGAGACTGTGCCGGCTGCAGTGCTAAGTAAGGACGGGGATGCCAGAAGAGTGTGGTAAGAGCCCAGCGTGTCCCATGTTTCCAAACTCCAGACTGAAAGGGAGGCAGCACTGTTAAACCGGCCATGTCCTTGGAGTTTGGGTTTTTCCCAGATAGCAACACTCTCTAGACAGAATATAGAGTGAGGGCAAAATCCAAGCCTAGATCCCAACCTCCAACGGGAATGGGGTAAGGGACAGCTCCCTGCCCCACACTCCACAACATCTGATGTATTCAAGTTCCAAAGACTGCTAGAGGAACTCGAAGATGTTCCAAAAGAAAGCAGGTATGACACACTATCCCCACTTCCTGGACTCTGGGTCTAAGGCCAAATTAAAAGGACGATTCTACTCTGCACACAGAAAATGTCTGCATCAGGCAGATGGTTGTTTTTGTTTATAGTAGTACTTAATTCCCTTAGAGTATGTAAACCAATTATAACTATAGTTATTTACCTACATATAAACTCCTTGTTCGCGTGGGGGGCATCTTGCATCGTGGTTTATTTTCATTATCCTAAGCTAACAGTAGTGAGGATGCCCTTGGCTCAAACCACCCCCTAACTTGCTCCAAATACATAACCCACAGAAAGCCAAGCTACTCCCCCAACCCACTGCTAATTTCTGACAGGCTTAAATTCTCTCAGCCTCTGAAGATCCCCTCTCAATCAATTCACCAATGCTACCTTACTCCCAACACCTGAACCCCCAAAGCCCCCAAAATTCCTGAAGTAAAACATTTGTAAATACTGAGGGTCGGAGGGAATAGTCAATGTAAGTAACAGATATCCTTGAGCCATCTCTCCAGTTCCTCCCTCTTCTCTCACCTCAAGTCCTACTCCCCCCAAAAATCACCTTGGAAACCCCAAATGGTTACCCCTAGATTAAGCAAAATTCAGCCCTTTCCGGTTCTACTTACTTGTGAGCATTCCCAGTCCATCAAGGTGCTGAGCTCTAAATTTAGCCTTCCTTCTATCAAGATCTACCCTCCAAATTTTTTTAAGGCAAAAAGATAATATTTTTGTTACCTTGTTAAGCGACATTTCCAGCCCTAATGCTTCTTCCTAGTACAAAGGAAAGCAAAACAGGATCTCCATGACCAATGTTTACTGAATTAAATTACCAGGCCACTGTTGTAAGGAACTGCTCCTCAGATCAGACTGTCCACTTCCCTTTCTCAGAGCAGCAAGGTCACGTGCATGTTTAAAATGTCCTCACTTCCAAAAGCAACTGTTATCAGTTGCTCTGCTTCATTCTTTCCAATTATCACCAGTGAAATCTAGGACCTAACAATCAAGAAAAAATCCCTTCATTTTTTGTTACAAATTAAGAATTTACGTCTCAGGAAAATAAAATCAGTTCACAGTCTTCTAAATTTTTTTTAATGTTTATTTATTTTTGAGGGGGGGAAGAGGGAGAGAGGGAGAGAGAGAGAGGGAAAATGAACATGAGCAGCGGAGGGGCAGAGAGAGAGGGAGACACTGAATCCAAAGCAGGCTCCAGGCTCCGAGCTGTCAGCACAGAGCCCGACTTGGGGCTCACAAGCCGTGAGATCATGACCTGAGCTGAATCGAACACTCAACAGACTGAGCCTCCCAGGCGCCCCAATTGTCCACAGTCTTCTAATAACAAAACAGTTCTTCAGATGTAGGAGGCACTGTGAGAAGGGTGTGACATTTCTCTTAAGCCTCACAACCACCACAGCAGAAAAAGCACCGAGGCTACTCCCAGTGGTTAAACAGGTTAAAAAACAAAATCCCCTGCTCCGAATCACAAGGACAGGAAATGCTACCAAGGGATTCAAGCCCATCAGGCTAAATTCACAGTTCAAGCTGTTAATGGATTATTTAAACAAATAAGATAACTTGGTGTCTTCCATGCAAATATAAAATGAATACGTGTCTATGATTTTACTTTACTTACTAATTATGGCCCAAATAAGATGTTCCATCTGGCTCAAAAGTGAATCCAAAAAGCACAAACATATAGGCAATCAGAAATGGTGAAACGAGGGACACCTGGGTGGCGACTGCAGTTCAGGTCAAGATCTCGAAGTGTGTGGGTTCGAGATCCACAGCAGGCTCTGTGCTGACAGCTGAGAATCAGGGGCCTGCTTTGGATTCTGTGTCTCCCTCTCTCTCTGCCCCTCTCCTGCTTGCGCTCTGTCTCTCTCTCTCTCTCTCAAAAAGAAATAAACATTTAAAAAAAAAATGGTGAAACGAATTTGCTTAATAGATCCAAAACTTGGCCTCTTACAGAAGAGAGGAAAAGAGATAAATTGTATCTCCAAACCAAAAATTCATATCCATGTCTTAAGAACAAGAATAATTTGCGGCACCTCGATGGCTCAGTCAGTTGAGTGACTGACTCCTGGTTTCGGCTCAGGTCATGATCTCACAGTTCATGGGTTCGAGCCCCGAGTTGGGCTTCGTGCTGGCAGTTTGGACACTGCTTGGGATTCTCTCTCTTTCCCTCTCTCTCTGCCTCTCCCTTGATTGCTCACCCTCGCTCTCCTTCTCAAAATACATAAACAAACTTTAAAAAAAAAAAAAAAGAATTTGCATTGCTGTCAGTTACTGACAACTTATGAAGTTGTAAAATAAATGAAAAAACAAAAGCTGCAGACCCCATAGGCTAAACCTACCGGAAAAGTGCTCCAGACATCACACGGTTTCCAACGAAGACCCCAGTAATCCTCTGGGTTACTGAAAGACTTTCACAGAATTTCCTTACATAGCTCTTAATCACTATGCACAATGCCTATTTCTCCTTTTAGAAAAGAATCCACAGCTTCAACGTTTCCAACAAGCTCTAGAAAAACGGAGTCCTCTCCAGAAAACTAATCTTCCACTAAGATAACATTTTCTCTGTCACATACTAAGCCAGAAACTTAGATTCACTATGAATTTATAAATGTATATATACATACACATGCACATGCACATATGCACATGCACACACACACATACAAATACAGAAATAATCCACTAGATTGTCAAATTTCTTAAGAGATCTAGAACGAATGAAGGCATGGTTTTACTGAACAAAGACACAAGGAATTACTCTCTGGAGAAATAAAGACAGAGTTAAACTATCACTTCCAAGTAAATGACCCAAAATTAACTTCTTCAGTGTCTTACTGGCCTATTTATGTATCTTAATTTCTATCCTATGTTTTCCTCCATAAAAAAAAAAAAAAAAAAAAACAAACAAACAATCCCAGTCCAACTTCCACCTATGGTAAAGTCGATTAGATCTGCTGCCCCTACTGTTCCAGCTAATTGCAACTGAAAAACCCTGCACAAACAAAAGAAGACTCTGAAGGTGGAGAGAGAAAGGCACACCAGCTGGGAACCCGGGACCCATGGAACAACACAGTGGTGAATCTCCTGGGCTTTCCTTTTGGCTCATAGACCATACGGACATGGAGTTGAAGAAGCCAGTTATCCAGAAACGCCAAAGGGGGTTAGGCAAAAAAAGTCTCTTCTCTTTCAAAGGACCAAGAAAAGAACAGCACAACAAACTTTTAGATAACAACCACTGCACTCCAGCCAAAAACCACAGACAAAACTGTGGCCCCCGCCATCCACTACAGCATTGGCCAAGTAGGGAGCTAACCTTTCACTCTCACCAGGCTGTAACATTACACCTCAACATGACTCCTTCCCTTAGCCAATCCTTTACCCCTGCAGGGGTGATATCAAAGGCCAGACTTCCCTGCCAGGTAGGTTTAAGACTCCCTTCCCCAGCCACACAGTGTCTATGGAAACTATCTGTAGAGCCTGGACTTTACTCCCGTGACAGTTACAAGGCACTCCTTCCCATCCCCATGTGGGCAGTATGCGGCAAGGCCTAGTAGAGAGGCAAGACTTTCACCACCTCCATAGTGTGGGGTAGGAAAGCCACCCCTCCCAGCAAGGTCAGCGGAGGCCCATGGCAGGAAACAGTCAAGTTTGCAGAGTAGTATTCAGCGGACGCCTAGAGGGGAACTGAAATACCCACCCCTGCCAGGCAGCAATGAGGAGCCCCACTCTGTGTGCAGGACAGACTACAACTCACCCAAAATGAAACAGGTAATTTGAAAAGCCCTGTAACCATTAGGAAAATTGAACTCATAATTAAAAACCACTGGAAAAAGAAATCTCCTGGCCCAGATTGTTTCATCAGAGAATTACACCAAATTTTTAAAAAGGAGTTAACACAATCACTTCCAGAAAATACAAGAATAGGGAGCACTTTCCAATTCCATTTATGAAGCTAGTATATTACTCCAATGCAAAAACCAGAGAAAAAATAGTACAAGAAAAATAAAACTACAGACCGATATATGAATAGAGGCACAAAAATACGTAACAATGCATTAGCAAATAAAATTCAGCAGTACATAAAAAGTTGAATTTAATCAGAGACGCGTGGTTAGTTCAATATTCAAGAATCGATCAGTGTAATCCACAATATTAACAAACTGAAAAAAAAATCCACATGACCACACTAATCTATACAGAAAAATTATCTGATAAAATTCAATGCCTGTTCATGAGATAAACTCTCAGAAAAAAACTGGAATAAAGGAGAATGTCCTCAACTGGGTAATGAGCATCTACGAAAACCCTCAGTAAACATTATTATACTTAATGATAGAAGACAAAATGCACAATCCCCATTACTGGGAATGAGGCAAGGATGTCCCCTCTCACCACTCTAGTTCACACTGTACTGGAAATACTAGTCAATGCAAGGAGACAGGAAAAGGAAATAAAAGCTACACAGAAAAGAAGTAAAACTGTCTTTATTTGCAGAGGACATGATAGTTTACACAGACAATCCCAAGAAATCTACTCCAAAAACCTCCCAGAATAAGTGAGTTCAACAAAGTTGTAGATACAAGACAAACATTTTTGTCTATTTTTTAATGTTTATTCCTTTATTTTTAGAGAGAGAGTGTGTGTGTGTGTGTGAGAGAGAGAGAATGCAGGTGCAAGCTGGTGAGGGACAGAGGGAGAAGGAGGGAGAGAACCCCAAGCAGGTTGCACACTGTCAACGCAGAGCCCAATGTGGGGCTCAAACACATGAACTGTGAAATCGTGACCTGAGCCTAAGTCAAGAGTAGGACACTTAACCGACTGAGCCACCCAGGCATCCCCAAGATAAACATTTTAAAAAGCAACTGCATTTCAAGTGAAAAGGCAACCTACATGAGAAAATTTTTGTAACATATATGATAAGGGGTTTTGTATCTAGAATATATAAAGAACTAGTATCACTCAGTAATAAGAAAGCAAATAACCCAATTTCTTAAATGGGCAAGGGGCACCTGGGTGGCTCTGTCGGTTGAGCCTCTGACTTCATTCAGCTCAGGTCATGATCTCACTGTGTGTAAGTTAAAGCCCCACATGGGTCTCGCTGCTGACAGCACATAGTCTGCTTCGCATCCTCTGTTCCCCCTCTCTGCCCATCCCCCACACATGCTTTCTCTCTCAAAAATAAACATTAAAAAAAATTTTTTTAACGGGCAAAGGATCGGAATAGACATTTTTCCAAAGAAAACATACAAACGACTAATAAGCACATGCAAAGATGTTGGACATCATTTGCCATCAGGGAAATGCAAATCAAAACACCTCACACCTCCTGGGATGTTATAATGTAACTTCTCTATAATGTCCCTATAATCAAAAAAACAGGTAATAATAAGTGTGGGTGTGGATGTAGAGAAATGGGAACACTCACACACTGCCGAGGGATTGTAAAATGGTACAGCCTGGAGAACAGTCTGGCATTTCCTCCAAAATTTAAATATATGTTTACCAGATGGCCCAGAAATTCAAGTTCTAGGCGAACGCCAAAGAACAACTGAAACATACATGTACCCAAAAACTTGTACTTGAGTGTTCAAGGCATCATTATTCATAATAGCCAAGAAGTGTTCATCAACTGATCAACGGATAAATAAAATGTGTCCTATCCATGCCTTGGAACAGCTCATTATTCAGCCATAAGGAATGATGCACCAACACATGCTACAGCATGGACAAACCTTGAAAACATGTTGGGTGAAAGAAGCCAATCACAAAAGACCACATATTCTATGACTCCACTTACATGAAATGTCCAGAATAGACAAATACACCAAGACAGAAAGCAGATTAGAACGTGCTTCTAAGGGGAAAGGTTGGGGGTTAGGGAAATGTCACTGCTCATGAACAGAGGGCTTCTTTTTGAGGTGATGAAAATGTATTAAAATTAATTGTGGTAATGGTCGTACAACTCAGTGAATATATTAAAAATCACTACCAAATCCACAGCTGAGTTCTTTGCAGAAACTGACAAGCTGATTCTAAATCATATGGATTTGTTGGGGAACCAGAATAGACAACACAAACTTGAAAAAGAAGAACAAAGTGAGAACTCATACTTCCTGATTTCAAAACTTACCACAAAGCAACCGTAATTAAGACAGTGTGGCACTAGCATAAGGACAGACATAGACAATGGGATGGAGAGTTCAGAGACAAACCCATTTGTCTATAAAACCACAATATGACCCTGCGACTGCATTCCTGGGCATTTATCCCAGTGAAATGAAAACTTAAGTCCACACAAAAACCTGTATGTGAACGTTCATAACAGCTTTATTTATAACAGCCAAAAACTAGAACTAACCCAAAATACCCTTCAATGGATACATCCACACCAAATGCTAATGATCTTAAGGAATACCAAGCAAGAAAAAAGAACAAACCATTGATACAGGCAACAACATAGATGAACCTCCACGGAATTATGTTACGTAGAAAAAGACAATCCCCAAATGTTACACACTGTATAACTCCACTTATATAACATTCTTGCAATAGCAGAAATTACAGAAAGGAAGAACATATTAGTGGTTGCCAGAGAAGAGGGTGTGTGGCTATCCAAGTACCACATAAGGAATCCATATGGTGAAACTATTCTGTGTCTTGGCTGTATCAATGTCAATATTCTGGTTGCAATATTGTGCTACAATTTTGCAAGATGTTACCTTGGGGAAAACGTACATGGGTTCCTTTTGTATTGCTTCTTGCAACTGAAGTAACTCTATAATTACCCCAAAATAAAAACTTAAAAGAAAGGCAGAGGAAGATCTGACCACATACAGAAGAAGAAAAGGCAATGTGACCACAGATGCAGGGAATAGAGTGATGTGGCCACAAACCAAGAAATGAAGGCAGTCACCAGAAACTAGAAGAGGCCAGGAACATATTTTCCCCTAGAGCCTCTGGAGGTGGCACAGTCCTCCCACACTTTGACATCAGCCAGTGAGTCTGATCTTGGACTTCTGGCCTCCAGAACTGTGAAAAAAAAATTTTTTTGATGTACTAAGCCACCAAGTTTGTGGTATTTATTACAGCAACCACAAGAAACTAATATAAATACCCATCTCCTAGAAACATTATAAACAACGAACAAATATGTATGGAAAATGCCCTGACGAAGTCAGAAGCACAACTGCAAAAGAGAAAAACGTACACAATGTTAGAGGGCTTAATTCAAAATAAGAATATTCATGCCCCTAGTTTTTGAGAGTTAAATAAATCTGAGATAAAAAGAGAAATAAAAATAGCTTTGGGAATAATTATGTCCCATGTAGCCTGAGTTTCCCTGAAGATTAGCCCACTCAATACACAAGAACTATTTATAACAGTGGCTCTAGCAATGATTCAGTCTTGATTAACTCTGACTTCTAAGGTATTTCTTCTCAGAAGGCAAGAGAAGGTAAATTGGGCTGGTTTCACTCCAACCCTAAATAAACTCAGCAAAACAAGGTTACTCTAGCACCCCCTAGACTACTCTACATTACTTCAATCCTGCTTCTACACTTCTCTTCCGTTGTTACAGAGGACAAAGCAAATATAGTTCTTCTTTTAATTTAATCAATTGGTCTTAATTAACAGCCATGCAGAAAGTACAACTTAAGTTTCTATTTGTAGTTATTCACATTAGCAAGTATGTCAGTCCAGTAATTCACAAATTCTCCAGTTTGAATACTACATCATAAAATACCATTATGTACACACAGAAATAAAAACCCAGTAGTGTATGTTTACTGAATTTCACAATGATATAAAGGCACATGCAAGAGTATTAAGAGTGCCAGGGCACCCGGGTGGCTCAGTCAGTTAAGCATCTGACTCTTTATTTCAGTTCAGGTCATGGTCTCACGTTCATGGATTTGAGCCCCACATTGGGCTCTGGCAGTGTGGGGCCTGCTTGGGAGTCCCTCTCTCCCCCTCTCTCTGCCCCTCCTGCATGCTTCCTCTCACTCACTCACGTGCTCTCTCTCTCTCCCCCTAAAATAAAAAAACTTTAAAATATATTTTTTATATATTATATATATGTTAATGTATAAGTTTATAAATTTTTATATATATGATATATATATATAAAGAGTGCCAAAATAATCACAACACATGAAAGGGGAAAAGGGCAAAAGGATGTCTCATTTAAAAATCCACATTATAGGGGCGCCTGGGTGGCGCAGTCGGTTAAGCGCCCGACTTCAGCCAGGTCACGATCTCGCGGTCCGTGAGTTCGAGCCCCGCGTCGGGCTCTGGGCTGATGGCTCAGAGCCTGGAGCCTGTTTCCGATTCTGTGTCTCCCTCTCTCTCTGACCCTCCCCCGTTCATGCTCTGTCTCTCTGTCCCAAAAATAAAAAAACGTTGAAAAAAAAAAATTTTTTTTTTTTAATTAAAAAAATAAAAATCCACATTATAGGGGCACCTGGGTGACCAGGTTGGTTAACTGTCCAACTTTGGCTCAGGTCATGATCTCACGGTTCGTGGGTTTGAGCCCTGCTTCGGGCTCTCCGCTGACAGCTGGGAGCCTGGAGCCTGCTTCCAATTCTGTGTCTCCCTCTCTCTCTGCCCCTCCCCCATTTGTGCTCTGTGTGTCTCTCTCAAAAATAAACATTTAAAAAAATATATTAAAACTCCCACATTACAGAGAGAATCACCCTATGCAGCTAGTCAATTGTGTTTGCAAGGATATACAGGAACTTTGAGCATAACTTGTAATACAAAGCATACTCTTATTCAAATCATAATCTCTTACACTTAAAGCCACATAAGTATATTTACATAAAGTATATTTTAAATTTAAACTGGATTAAAACAGGCAAAACAGCAGACTCTGGAACTAGACTGCGTAGGTTCAAACCCATGTCATTTAACCTTTCTGGGCCTCAGTTGCCTCAACGGTAAAACGAAGACTATAATAGTATTTACAAGGGACACTGTGAGAATTAGAGGAATTACAAACTTAACAGCATTTTAGGACTGAACCCAATATGTAGTAAGCACGCAATATTAGCTTTTACAATTATTATTAATGGCTACTAAAAGAGAGCGTCACCAAGACTGCCTATGGACCTCATGTTTTACAGCTGCCATGCTTACCTTTCATCACAGAAAACCCACAGGTGACAAGAAGTGACAAAAATCTCAGTGATCTCTGTACAGAAGGCACTGATTTATCCCCGCCCTCTAGACAGTAAATCCAAGGACAGGAATTGTGTCTTATTCAACTGTGTCCCCATCACCAAGTTCATGGTTAAGTGTCCAAAAATATTCCAGTTAAGTAAATAAACATTACCGTGTTCAAGCCACTCCACTTACCATCATTTTCCTCTGTAAGCCCACAGAGGCAGATTTTTATTTAAAGGCTATGCAATAAAAACACAATTCTAAGAAAGCACTTGTATTACAACAACAGGACAGCAGAAATAATGAGAGCCAAGACAAAGCTGCCTTCCCCAAGATACCAGAACATTCCTGTGGGGAAAGAGTTACTATCTGAGCTAAAAACAATCCCCTCTCTCCACACAAAGAAGGCTGTGAATGGCTGCAGTGCTCACTTCTCCTCCTCCTGGTTCTCTTATTCCTAACTTCCGTCATTTGCTTTGTGACACCTGTCCATACCAGGTCACCAGCTCCACGAGTTCTCCCAAGGGGATTAACTATACACTTATTTTAAAGCATAAAATGGAGGTGAGCTCTTATGTGACATGGAAAACTAGGGGTAGCTTAAGTCTTCCCTTTATTGTCCCCAGAGCAGCAACCTACTTCCAGTGAGGAAGTTAACGATTTCAGTTTTCAGAAACCTCAACTGTGAAAGTCTGCTGATAAAAGTGGCTAATCACCCCTGGTCAGCTTTCATTGACGGTGCCCCTCAGACATGCCTTCCATCTGCCTCTGGGGTTATCACAGTAGGATCCCCGTGTCCCCACTGCCAGACAGAGAGGACCAGGTAAAGACGTGATGGCTGAAAGTTCACAGGGGCCTTTTTCGAACTTTCCCTCACTGCTACTGGGAACTCACCACAGGCTTTTCTCAGCTCCATTACTTTATCCAAAACCTTGCAGCCAAAGCGATCACAGGAGTCCTGTTATCCAAGAGCAATTAGCATAGAATGGAAAAAGCCACACAGTGATTTCTCTTAAACAGAGACATTTCACAATGATGAAAAAGAGAGACTGGATTAGAATTTTCACCTTCAAAAATGAAACGAAATAAAAATCAACTTATTTGCATAATGTATCTTATATTAACCAAAATTTAGGTTACACTCACAACTATGCACTAATTCTCAGGACAAGGAATTAATAAGGGATTGGGACATAATCTTGTGGCTAAACTGTAAAACGGCATGATATGACAATCTTGATTTCACATTTGCCTTTTGCAAGACAATTATCACAAAAGAAAAATTCTAGATTTCATCATTTATTCCCCTGAAGCCTCTCATGCTCCTTTTAAAGTCTTACAAGGCATCTCTCTTGTCATCATTCCTGCTGGTTTTCCTCATCAAGTTAATTAGCCTAACATGGCCAATTCTCACTAGCACCTCTTTAAAGGATAACAGAAAGTGCACAAATCTTAGGTGTGCAACTTGAGTTTTTACATATACATACACCCATGTAACTACTGCCCAACTCAACATACACAACATTTCCAATACCCCAAAAGGTTGCCGGAGGAACCACCGCTTCGACTTCTAGGACGGGGAAATAGCTGAACCTGTTTTGGGACTTCACTTAAATGAATCATATGGTATACAATCCTTTGGCTCCTTAGGTCTACGAAATCCATTCATGTGGACGCGTGTATCAGCAGTTCATTCTTTAACTGCTTTTATAATGTTTCCTTTTATAAATATACCACAGTTGACTTGTCCGTTCTACTGCTAATGTACGTTGGGTTTTACCTAATTTTTAGCAGCCACAAATAAAGGTTCTACAAACATCCTTTCACTTTTGTCTTGTTTTGGTTTTGTAGACATATAAATCCGTTCCTCTTGGATTCCAGCCATTCTAGAAGGTGTGCAGTAGCTCACTGCTTTAATTTCCATTTCTCTATTGACTAATAATGTTGAGCACCTCTTTTTTTTAATGTTTTATTTATTTTTTGAGAGCAAGAGAGTGTGAATGGGTGAGGGGCAGAGAGAGAGGCGGACAGAGGATCCAAAACGGGCTCAGTGCGGACAGGCTGACAGCAGCCCAATGCAGGGCTTGAACTCACCAACGGTGAGAGCGTGACCTAAGCCGAAGTCAGATGCTCAACCTGATTGAGCTACCCAGGCGCCCCTTGAGCTCCTCTGAAGGTATGTATACAGACCTTCAGAAATCCTCTAGTAGAAAGAGCCTGTTCAAATTTTCTGTATATTTTTTAATTGACTTTTTCTTATTAATTGTATACACACACACACACACACATATTTTGGGTAGGAGTCCTTGGTCAGATATATGAATTGCAAATTTCTTCTTCCAGTCTGTACTTTGCCCCTAATTTTTTTTTTTAATGTTTATTTATGTTTGAGGGAGAGAGAGGGAGAGAGAGCAGGGGAAGGGCAGGGGCAGGAGGACAGAGGATCTGAATTGGGCTCTGCACTGACAGCAGGGAGACGGATGTAGGGCTCCGTCTCACGAACCATGAGATCATGACCTGGGCTGAAGTCAGACACTCAACAGGCTGAGCCAACCCGGCACTCCTGCCCTTCATTCTCTTAGTGGTGTAGAAGGAGAGAAGTTCTCATTTTAATTTAGTCTGAAGTCCAATTTATCAATCACTGTTACAGTCATTGCTTTCACAGTCCTTTCTAAGAATTTTACTCTAGTATTGCTAGAGTACTAGTTCTCTGACTTGTGCTTCTGGGCTGAACAGTTCTCAACCTTGCTCTGAATGCATGAAATCCTGCATCTCTGCAGGGTTTCCAACTTCACCTTGCAATCAATTTGGAACGCACTGTTCGATGCTAGACAACTCTAGGGTTATGAATGTTTGCATGGAGATCACTTTTACAACTAGAGAATTCATTTGTGATTACTTCCATATTATAATGGCCTTCTGCACAAATATATTAAAAACCTAATGTGGGGCGCCTAGGTGGCTCAGTCGGTTAAGCGTCCGACTCGGCTCGGGTCATGATCTCACGGTTCGTGAGTTCGAGCCCCACGTCGGGCTCTGTGCTGACAGCTCAGGGCCTGGAGCCTGCTTCGGATTCTGTGTCTTCCTCTCTCTCTCTCTCTGCCCCTCCCCCCGCTCGCAATCTCTCTCTCTCTCTCTCTCTCTCTCCCTCTCTCTCTCTCTCAAAAACAAATAAAACATAAAAAAATTTTTAAAATCTAATGTAAAAATAAATGAAAAAATGTTATTCTAACAGTTTACCCCCAACACACTTACGAGGATTCTTCCCACTCCTTTTTCATGGCTTTGCTCCAGTGGATCCACCTTCACACTAGACCCTGCAGACTTTTATGATATGTAAGTTTTCTGTAGTCTATGAAACCAGAAGCCTAGAGGAAGTTATATGCCTGGTTCTGTTAAACTTTATTGACCCAACGACATCAAAGGGTTTACAATTCTCCTAAAACCCAGTAACAAAGAACTTTCTGCTCTACCCTTCACTAAATTAACAACGTCTCCAATCTGCAACCATATTGTTACCAAAACAACCAACACCTGTTTACTTGGTTATCAAGGGTTTCCTTCTCCCACCCCATTATTCTTCACACCCAGTCAATCTTCCATTCCGCCTTCAAAATGTGGTGGCAGACTCTGACCTCGGGTCTGCCAGTAAATGCCCTGCTTCTCTCCCTCACCACCTCTTGCTTGGAGTATGGAAACTGTCCTTAACTGGTCTCCTTACATTCTGAGTATCGCCCTGTCACCAAAATCATCTCTCCAGAACATAAACTTGATCATATTACTTACTTGACTAAGATTGTTTTACAGGCCCCACTGGGCACAGGATAAACCTACTCTCTCAGATGAGAATTCACAATCATTGCTGGGTTCTCTCTCAGCAACTTCTGCAAAACTCTGGTCTGACCCCTGGACACCAATGCACTCTCACTTGTCCTGACTCTCCACTGCTAACTCCTTTGGCTAGAAAACCTATCTCCTTTATCCTGCAGTCACTTCTCTTCCTATCTTAGCCACGGCCACCCCCAACAAAAGCAACTTATATGTGTTTCCACAGCTCTCTGTACCCACCACAACTATATGAGTCCCTCTCCCACTGCATTAATTATTTATCTTATTCACTGGTCTACAAACTTTTGGACCTGAAACTTCTCCCTGTACTCCATTATGATAAGGTCAGGAATTAATCATTACGTGCCAAAGACTTGGCAGGGCAATTCCATAAAGGCTCAAAGAAAGAATGAACGTCCAAGCTACTTTTATTCCATATCCTTTTTTTCCTATAGAGACTAGAACACTTAATGCAAATACGTCAAAGCAATGAACCAACCTAACGTAAGCTTTCGTTCAAAAGTCACCCAGCAAATTATTCTTTTGGAGTTTAATAAAAACCAAATCTTCCTTAATTATTGATTTTTGCTTCCTGTTAGAAATTAGTCAACTCTTTGTTTTAAAATAATTTTTAAAATAAAGGGCACCAAAAGTAAGATGACTATACCACTTAACCAAAGTAACTGTAGTCATCACCATATAAATCACTGTTGGATGCTAATGGAATGAAACACAATTATTATTTATAAAATATAACCAAAACAATCACAAACAAAATTACTTCATTGAAAACCGTGTTCCTATATATCTCCTTAACGCGTAACAAATCTGTACGATACCGGAAGACCATATGGCAGTTAAGAACAGAGTTGTTCCATTCGGTGCCTCAGTTTCCTCATTGGTATAACAAGATGAGAAAGTACTTCACAAAATTGCTAGGTAACTGAGTCAGCACAAATAAGGTTCTTGGCAGAGTAACCGCATAGTAATAAATGTCAACTGCTATCATTGAATACTTTTAACTTTCTTAACCCCTTTCATATATACATTGCCTTGTTTTGTTTTGTTTTCTTCACAATACAATGAGCTTGTTTGGACAAGAAATTCTTTGCCCGGTCCAGAGAGGAGACACTGACAAAGAGGTTATACGTTTTCCCGAATGTATTTTAATTGGCAGAGTAGGAACTGGAAACCAAACCTACCCCAGCCCCAGGCCAAACTGACCAAATCTCCAGGTAGCACTTTGGAAGAAAAAGTCTTTTAGGTTTTCCCCACTGTTTCCTCTTGGCGGTCAGCAACAGGCAGATGGGGGCAGATGAACTAACCCATTAGGTCAAATTAAAACATAGGAGAAGCCTCACTTTCACAGTACCTGACACATAGTGGGCACTAAAAGACAAGAACTACTGGGGCTGAAACACAAAGTGCTACCGTGTTTCTCAATGACAGAACAAGGCAAAATCAAGCCTGCTATCAAAAAGAAAAGTCACTTGATAATTACGCTCATCTATCACATCAAAGTAAAACGTGGCAAGAGAAACTTTTTTAAAAAACCTTTAAAAGTCGGACAATTTCCTTTTATTCTCAAAAATCAACAGTTGCAAAAAGGACTTTCATTAAGACACTTTTTGAAAACTCAACTAATTATATTCCATGACATGTCTTTGCCCAAGTAAGCGACTGACGTGTATAGACAGTATTTCATCTCTGAAAGCCCTTCACCATACTTGTTACTTCCCTGGGCTTAAACTGAATCCCAATACTCAGCCGCGTATACAGCCACGTGCATATGGAATACAGTTAATGAGCTTCAAAGGCAGATGCAATATTCCGAGGAACCCAACTGAAGCAGGTAAGTACAAAGGAACCAAAAGGTCCCTGAGGCATCTTAAGTGCCCTACCAGTATTTCTTCTCTTCAAGGAGCAGGTAGAAGTTAAAAACACCTCAAGGATCAGGCTTGACAGCAGCTCCTGGCTGGGGCCTACCTTTCCTTTCGTGGCACCGCCACTCGGGCACCTATGGGCAGGCATCTGGCGCCTGAAGAATATACACAGATCAGGGCTGGCACGTGGTGGCCACTTGGGACGTTTTGCACAGTGGCCGAAACAGGAGTATGTCCGGGGCGAGGCAGCTCCCAGACCCGCTCACATCTGGAACAGGAAGGTCTGGACGCTAATCTGGGCCGTCCAACGGGACACCTGGCCCTCCTCGCCCCGCAGCCGCCTCGCCCTCGCCTAGCCGGCCCGCGCGGTCCCAAAGCCCCCCGACGTGTCCCCAGGCTCCTGGAGCAGCTTCCCCGCGCCTCCTCTCACCTGAGCCCGCGACGCCGCCACCTGCGTCAGGACCCCAGTTCCTGGCCAAGTGACCGTTACCTGGGCCGCAGCCCGGGGAGAACCTCGGCTCCAGGGGAAGAGCCCGTGAGACTGCTCCCCCTCCGCCAACTCGGGAATCCCCCGGCCGCCGCCGCCATTTTACCGGCGCGCAACCCCCACCTGATAGTTCCAGCTTCCCACCTGCGACCAGCAGAGGACGTCGAGCGTCGCCTTGGGGGACGCGTGGGCGACCTGGAGAACCCGTGGGGGTCACAACCTCCGAACAGAACCCGCCGCTAATTCATCCCGAAGCGGGGAGGCGTCCGGCCCGTCGCCCTAGTAATGCGTCCCGGAAGGCTCCATCCTGATTGGCTGCGAGCTCCATGACGAGACGGCGTCCCCGGCTGCGTGGGAAGCCCGGGTTCCCAGCGCCCCGCCCCTGCTCCCCTGCGGGGGCCACCCCGGGCGTCCGTAGTCGAGGGCTCCCTTAAAGGGGCCGCGCTCTCTTCCTCTTCTGGCCCTCCCGAAGAGGGGGGCGGTGTAAGGGCGAGTAACAATAGCAACAGGAAACCACGGAGGGCATTGTCCCAGGGAACCTCACCGTCCAGCCACCCCCTAGCTTCAGACTGGAAAACAGAAATCTGGGGAATTGAATTTACAAGCCTACTTTACCAGCTCGAGGTCCCGGAGCAAATCAGTGGTAGAACCAGTTCTAGAACTCCGGTTCCTGATACGCAGAGCCAAGTTCTCCCTAGCAGGCGCAGCATTTCCCCCTTCCTAGAGAAACTTCTCCTCCGAGCGCCCACAGCCGTTACTAACCCTCGTAAAAGGTGCTCGTCGCTTTGCACTGTGGTGTATCCGCCCCCTGACCTACAGGATTCTAAAGATCCATAATGGTGGGACTGTGGTTAAACCCCTTCATTTCCCACACTACGCTTTCCTCCTGCTGGCCTTCAACAAAGAGTAAAAAATCTTTAAAAATAACAAATATAGCCACTTATCACACACAGCCACTCAGCAGTCATTCACGTATGTTTATGTATTTGTTTATTCAACACATCACGGGATGGGGGGGGATGAATTGTCTAAGTACAAGGTTCATGTCCTCACAAAATTTATAGCGTAATAATAATGGACATATAGGTTTGGGAGGCAGAGCTTCAATACAGCAAAATTATCCCTCAACTTCTTTGTGAATCAAAAGTTCCTGAGCTCCTTTCCTAAATCGGCTTCACAACCTCTCCAATTTTGTTCAGAAATACGGAAGTATTTAAGATGTGCTAAAATTGTCATAGAAAACGACCAGAAACAGCAGAGGTAAACACCAATACAAAAGCTGACTCTGCCAATTATCTCTATAACCCCAGGCCTCATTTTTAGCTTTAAAATAAGATTGCTAGAATAAAAGATCTCCATTTTTCGTGCAACTCTTACACGTTTTTAAGTTTCTTGATGTCAGAGGCCAGGGGAAAAACCCTGAAGGCACTCCTGGGTTTTGAAAGCAGGGACTATGCAAATAGTTTATCTTTGCATCTCTGTAACTGCTAGAGCTGAGGAAGAGAACTCTGTATTTGAATACAACAGATGTTAAATAAAGATTAACGGACTTGAGTGAATCACCCTGGTGTCTTCTCTATTTCACCTTCTAGCCTTTGGCCTTTCTTGAGGGTGAAGGTGGGACCTAAAGGAAAGGACTGAAACTGGAATCTTGAGGGTATTCGCTCTTTTTTTACCCAAAATACTCCCAACACCCACCACATTTGTGAGTTTCCTACACCAGGCAGCTCTCCAATTCTCTCTGGACACAACTGGGTATCCTCCACTGTAACTCAATTCAGTACTAACTACTCAGAGTTAGCGCAGACCCCACAGGTTAAGGGGTCAGTCGTACAAGGCTGCCCCCCACTTCAGACACCAATCAAAAGTTGGGGCCTCTGGTACCTCTGACCATCCAGCTATAAACTAGGAATTCCCACAACCCCGGTGCTCTGGTTCTAATTTGCTAGAACAGCTCACAGTACTTGCATTTACTGTTTATTGTCAAGGATACAAACTCAGGAACAGCCAAATGGAAGAGATGCACAGGACAAAGTATGGGTGGCTTGGAGGGGACACGAAGCTTCCATGCTCCTCTGAGCATGCCAGCCTCCGAGCACCTCAGTGTGGGTACCAACCCAGAAACTTTCAGAACCCCATTAGTTAGGGTTTCTTAGTGGAGATTTCATTACATAGATGTGTTTGATTAAGTCATTGGTCATTGCTGATTAGCTCAACCTCCAGCCCCTCTCCCCCTCCCTGAAGGTAGGTCAATTAGCTTGAAAGTTCCATGATTGGTTCTCCTGGCAACCAGCCCCCATCCTCCAAGGGTCAATCATTAGCATAAACTCATGTAGAAAGGAGCTTGTTATGAATGACAAAAGACCATCCTATCCCCAATCACTCAACAAAATACTATGGTATTAGAAACTCTGTGCTAGGAATGGGCACAAAGACCAACTATATATTTATTATAGCACAGTATTACAGAAGGTACAAGGAAAAAGACTTGAAGGAGAAATACAAGAAGTATGGCATTCAAGCACCCTGGCTCAGTCCCACTATGGACACTTCAAGACTTGAGCCCAAACCATCTGTTTGTAATCTCGGAAAATTTGTGCTACTGTCATCCAGGAAATTAGGGCCCCGCCCCCTCCAATAAGTGAACTCCAACAGTGTACAAGTGACCTTCTGGACATTTCCTGTGGTGTTTATCTGCTGGAACTTTCCACACTGACCACTCTTGTACTGTGTGCTAAACTCACTGCTTAAACTTCATGAACTTATAATATAGTTGGGCATCTCTGATCATAAACTTTACCAGTCAGGTAAATACCAAGGAAGAAAAGAGTTCAAACTGTATAGAAGACACTTTTGTCCTACTTCAGGCTATCACCCCAGTAATAACTTATTGACTCTTGGTAAAGAAGGTCCTTTGCACTAGGAATGAGGTCCCCTAGGCTAAAACCATTCTTGAACCCCAGGCCCTGATGGAATTACAGTTCTCTTAGATTCTCCCCATAGAATTTTCCTAAAATGAATCCCATCACCAATCTTGCCCTAGTAAAAGAAGATGTAAATAGTACAAAGAAAGCTCAAATGCCAGCTTCTTCCACTTCCTAGTTATGTGGCCTTAGGTCACGCAATCTCTCTGACACTCAAGTGCCTTTATCTGTAAAATAGGGAGAATAATCTTTCCTTTTTGAGTTGCTGTAAAGGAAAGAGAGAACTCATCTGATAGCAAGCTCTTGTCTTGTACCTCACTTCTAAGTATGGTTCCTCCAGTGCAGTGTTAAAGCCATCCATGGGGTTGGAAGCCAAACAAATCTTATAAATCCCATTTCTGACACTTGGTACACTGATAATTTGGTTAAGTCACTTAATTTCCTTGGGCCTGTTTCTTATCTGATAAACCTGGTTATTAGTGCCTATGTCATAGGATTGTTGAGCATATTCAAAGGAATAGCAACAACTACCTGCCATTTATTGAGTACTCTCAGTGTGCCAAGTGTGCCAGTGTGCCAAGTAGCATGTCAGCCCTTTTGATGAATGGGGTAGGATGAAACTCAGGATGGTTAAGCACCTTGCCCACAGGCTCACGGTGGGTTGGGGGCAGAGTAAAGGATTTGAGTGTGTGTCTCTCTGACATTGATGCCCTTACTCCTAACCCTTCTGCCCAGCTATACTGAATTTCTTTGGGGATAATTAGCATATGACCCAAAGGTCCTCACAATTCATGCTGACCCCCTTAGGTCTTCACCCCAGTCTTTCAAGCTTGCTCCTTCTAGGCCACTTACCAGCCAGCTAAGCCATTTGCCACTGCCTTTGTCCATGTATATCCTCCTCTTGAGCTAATTCTCTCCCACACAAAATAAATGACTACACACTGGCCTCAACTATGCCCATTGGGAAGACTACTCTCACCCTGAGTAGGTCTGCAGTGAAGTAGCAGTCCATTTTCCTCTTGCATCCACAGATCAAGCCTATCAACTTCATCACACTCAGGTTTTTCCTTCTCTACCATCTGGTTTAGGGAACTTCCATGGATCAAGGGAGAGGCATTGGTGCAACCATAGTAGGAGAAATGGAGATCCAGGCCATCTCTTCATGCAGCTACTGTGTGTCTGCTGGGCCTGCTCAAATTCAATTTTGGATGTACCACTTCCATTTTAAAAGATTGCTGCTAGACCCACACTCAAGAGCTGGTAGATCTGATAGATCTCTTATTGCCCAGTTCATGATGGACAGTTTGAGTTGCATAATCACTTGCCCTGTGGTCAAATGCTCAGATTCCATCAGGGCTCAGCAGCATTCCAGGAGATGCTTTCTAAATGTGCATGGCTCTCTCCTGCAGGTGGCATGGCCATGCCCCAGAACCCTAGGGGGCTGCACCATGATTCTCGTTTGGGGACTTGCCAGGGGCCCTGCATGGTCTTACCTCCACAACAGATACCTCTGGTTTCATGAGATGTGTCAGGTGGTATGACACAAGTGACAGGGCTGCTTATACCATGCATGGGCTAGACATTCTGCTGAGTCTTTTCTTGATCTGAGCCATACCTTCCACAATCTGAAGAGTTCCACCAAGTGTCATGCTTCTTTCTCAGTGGGAAAAAATACAAGGTGCAGTAAGTTGTCCTTGATTTTGGAGGAGGTCCTGACATGCCCTAGACCATTGTATCACTTTACCACCCAAATAAGGTCTACGCTTTAGATAATTGTATCATGCCAAAGTCTTCTTTGTTTCTATATATGTTCTACACTGATATAAGATATTAACTTAAGGACAAGCTGGGTTGAAGGCATACAGAAATTTTAGTTCTCCCTTCACATCTCTACCATAGGTCTAAAGTTATATCAAAAATTTTTTGGGGTGCCTGGGTGGCTCAGTTGGTTAAGCATCCGACTTTGGCTCAGGTCATGATCTCACGGTTCATGGGTTCGAGCCCCACATCGGGCTCTGTGCTGACGGCTCAGAGCCTGGAGCCTGTTTCAGATTCTGTGTCTCCCTCTCTCTCTGCCCCTCCCCCACTTGCACTCTGTCTCTCTCTGCCTCAAAAATAAATAAACATGTAAAAAAATTTATTTTTATAATAATAACTGTTATATAAATTTGTCATCAATGTAGCAGGCTTCTGAATTTTTCTGGGGTTTATCCACTTTCTGGAATTTATGTGTCTCATCAAGGCATACAAAATACTTGCATCTCTGCTCATCAGATCTGACTAGCATGAAATTTCAATATGATAGACCAAATGTAGTAGTGTGTAGAATGGCCAGATGGTCCAGGTCTCTTTGGAATATATTGGGACAGAAAACAGGAAATGAACATAGCCCTAGAGCAAGATGCTAAAAGTGTAATATTGTCTGTCCCACATGAATGTTATTTTCCCCTGAATCTTGTTTATCATCTTCATTGAGAGAGAGGGAGCAGTTCCAGGGGCTTTGTTTGGCTTTTCTTGCTACAATAGCTCCTACTCCTACCCTAACTATTGGGTTAACGCCCAATATGAGGGCTCTGTCAACTCCTGAGTATGTCCATTCCAAGTATACATTCAGAAATCAGGGAAACAATCACCAAGTTGGTAAGTGGACCTGGTGGACCCACTGTGAGACAGACCTGAGAGAACATTTATTATCTGACTCCAATATGCCCCTACTTTAACAGGGGGCCCATGATGGTGCTTTGGACTCCTGGGTATCCCCACCAACTTAGACCCTGGGTTCAACATCTCTCAAAAGTTCAGGCTATTCCTCTTTCCCCAGTGAATGGTTATCTGGGGAATAACCCTAAATCACTTTGGAGAAGGACTGAAGAAATGTGAATATACTTGTCATGCTGTTCCAGGTCCTTCCTCATGGACACCCAATCTCTCCTTCAGTCCATGTGTTGTAGGTCTGGAAATATGCTCAGTTCTTGAAATCAGACAAGAGATCATGGCTAGCCATTGAAGAGAGATTGACCCCAGCCTTCTACTCATCCTTTATTAATCTCTGCTGATTACATATTAAGCAATACCCTTCTTTGCTGCTCATCTACTTCTTATCCCTAGAAATACTGTGGTCTCTTACTGAGCTCCATAGTTCAGGTCAGTCTCCCTGGCTGCCACAGTGGTCTCTGCTATTCTAGGATCTTGTTATCTCCATTGTACTAGGGGATCCTATTCTATAACAGCACTTTCCATCATCAGCCCCGGTCTACAGAATTCAAACACCACTGAGCTTCTCAGTGATGCTGGTGTCCCGATGGAGCATTTGCTATTTGACTTCAACCATAAGCATTTGTCCTTAATAGTCATCCAGGCCCTCCTGAAGAACAGAGTCAGCTGAAAGGGTTTCTGGTCTTATTTGGTCAAGGTATTTTAGCACACTTACTTCTAAAGCTTTTTGATTCCTATGTCCACATTCTGTCATGATAGTTCTGGCGTGTCTACTTTATTTAATGTGGTCATTACTTTCCCCAGTTTCTAAGAATCACCCCAGCACTATATTAGAACTGGTTCCAAGAGTTTTTACCACAGTGTTAAATACTGTCATGGGAATGTGTCTTTCATTAGCAAATTTCCCTAAACCAGCATTTTTTTCTACCCCCTTAGTCCAATGCACTCATGATCCACACATGGTGAACTAGACCCTACAGCCACTGTGGCATATAATCTTTTCTCTCCTTTATAGCCCAAGAACCTCCCCTATTAGATCAGGGTGAGATTTGACCCATTTTGAGGAAGGGTGGCTCCTGTGTTCCAAACACACAGAGAGACCCACTTCTGCAGGTATAGATGGTTCAGGGAATCTGAGGGAATCAAGTTGCATCTACTCAGATATCCCAACTCTAAGTCTCAAGGCTCCTTTTCCCCCCAGTTTTATTGAGATATAATCAACATATAATGTCTAAATTTAGGGTGTACAACATGATGATCTGATATACACATACATTGTGAAATGATTACCACGATAAGTTTAGCCAACACATCTATCACCTCAAATAATTATCCTTTTGTGTGTGTGTGTGTGTGTGGTACTCTGGAACACGAATTATATCACAAGGTTTTTCGACCTCGAGACAAGGGGACCATCCATTTATATTCTCATATCAGTCAGTTACTGACTGCTGGCTGCCTGAGGGTGGGGGTGCATAACCAGCTGGGCAAGGCAGCTCCTATCAGGCTGATGGGAGTCCTTGCAGAAAAGGGGAAGCTGTGAGCCACTAGGAACCAGTGCTCACAGCAGCAGGGGGATGGGTGACCCATCTGGAATGGGCACCAACAGCATTCACTACAGACAAAACACAAAAGCTAAGTAAATGTCAGCTTTTTTTTTTTTTTTTTTTTTTTTTTTGGAGTTTGCAGACCATTTACATTTAATGTAATCATCATTACTTTGTGGTTGAGTTTATCCATTTATTTTTTAATATGAAATTTATTGTCAAATAGGTTTCCATACAACACCCAGTGCTCATCCCAACAAGTAAATGTTAGCTTTTTAAAAGAATACATATATGGGCACCTGGGTGGCTCAGTCTGTTAAGTGTCTGACTTCAGCTTCAGCTCAGGTCATAATCTCATGGTTTGTGAGTTCAAGCCCTCATCGGGTTCTCTGCTGTCAGCACAGAGCCTGCTTTGGATCCTCTGTCTCCTTCTCCCTCTTCCCCTCCCCTGCTTGTGCACACTCTCAAAAATAAATAAACATTATAAAGGAGGGGGGGGAGAGGAAGGAAGTTGCCTTTAAAAAAAAAAAGAGGGGCACATGGGTGGCTCAGTCGGTTAAGTGTCCGACTTCAGCTCAGGTCATGATCTCACGGTCCGTAAGTTTGAGCCCAGCATCAGGATCTGTGCTGACAGCTCAGAGCCTGGAGACTGCTTCCGATTCTGTGTCTCCTGCTCTCTGCCCCTCCCCTGCTCATGCTCTGTCTCTCTCTGTCTCAAAAATAAATAAATACATTTAAAAAAAAAAGAAGACATATATGATCTTACCTGCCTCAAATATCGGAGAATGCTGTATAGGAACCCATTGCAGTAGCTGCCTTTGGGAAGAAGAATTGAATACCATTGAACTGATGCCTTTTGTACTGTCCGAATTTTAAGCAGGTGCACATATTACCATTTTAATTTTGAGGAGAAAAACATTAAAATCCCCTTTAATGTGCCTATAACATTAGGACATGATGTTAAGCCACTCTACTGCTCTGAAGGTCAGTTTTCCACGAGTTTCAGAATCCTTCCCAAAGCCTACACTAGAGTATCACAGCTGATGAATTACTCAACCCCATGAGCCATTGATTTAACAGTCATATTTAATAAGGCACCCCACAATGTTCAGGGAAATGCTATGACAAGCAGGAAATCCCAAGTCCTCATTCTTATTGTACTTTTGTTATTTTAGGGGATAATCTCTACGCCCTTGTACTTGCTTCCTCCTCTTCAAAATGGGATAGTAATGAGGTAAAATATGTTCTCAGTAACAGAGCTCAGAAAGAGGCAAAGAAGCTACTGCCTCTCCCTCCTGAGGAACCACTCTCCTCAGTGCTGATGACTGGGAGGAACACGCAGCCCAATGCCAGCAGAGGCCACAGGTACCTGACAGGAGGCCAAGAGCTAACCATTGCTTATAACTCGGTTTCCCCATCTGAGAAAGTCCCTGTGACTGAGACTTAGCATACTCTTAGTTACCCAGCCATGTTCTGGAACTCAAAAGGTATTTGGAAGTAAGGGTTTTGATTTCCCGAGAAGGCAACGTGACTTAGGTAGTTCAGGAGTCTCGATGCTGGAATGAGTGGCTTAGAAGATGCAATAAATTGGTGTCAACACAAACCAGGGGTGCAATCTAATTCTGACGATTCTCTGCTCCTCTAGCTCTAAAAGGTGTGGGTACAACCCTCCCCCCCCCCACAGATGCTTTTTGGTGACATGTCCAGCTTGCATCTCCCAGCTCCCTGGCTTTCTGTCTGTGGCAGAGTTCAGCCAATGGGAGGCACTGGCAGGAGTCTGCAGGGTGGGTTGAGAGAGAGATCAAGGCATTTGTTCCCCAGGCTGCTTCCCTGTGGTCTGTGGGGTGACAGTAGCTTTATACTCCACCAAAGGCCATGGCTCTTCTCCTACAGCTCAGCACTCACTGAGTTCTGGGACCCATTCCCTCCCCTGCCCCTTCAGGATGTATGGTTTTCCTGATTTATCATATCTAGACCTGGGGTACTTCACCATCCTCTATTAGTCTCCCTTGATTCAGACTCCACCTTTATGATAATCCCTTTCATTCTCTCCAAACATCCCTTCTGAACATTCCAATTGTTTCTTGCCAATATACTACCTGATACACCAATGGACCAAAATTTCACTTAGACTAGTAAGATTAAAATGCCAGAAAGTAAATTTAGGACCCTGGTGATGAACCACTCCTCCAACATGACATAAACATTTGTCCTACTGTTATCTGACATAAATCCTCTGTATCAGTAAGGAATGCTTGCGGCTGTAAGTAACAGCAAACTCAATTTACAATGGCTTAAACCACATGGGTATTTTGTACTAATTAACTCAAAGTATAGATGTAGGCAGTGTCAGAACTGGTTTTCTAACTCAAGGATGACAGCAAGGACCCTAGTCCTTACCATTCTTCTGCTCTGCCTTCCTGAACATGTTGGTTTTAAATTTTCTTACATGTTGCCTCATAGCCACAAAATGGTTGCCACAACCCCAGGAATCACAAAGGCAGGAAACCGTAAATAGAGGAAAAGGTGTTCTCCTTGGGAGGCTTTTTCTTTTTATTCAGGAAGAAAAATCCTCCCCAGAAACTTCCCAACACATGTCCCCGATTGTCCCATCTGTCAGAACTTAGTCGCAAGGCCACCTCTATCTGTAAGGAATGTGGGAAAGCAAGCATCTGACTTTCTAGAATCTGTAGGGGGAGGTGACAAAAGAAAAGGGGGTTGGGAACCGAACTGAGTAAACAGCCAACACAGTTGATCACATCCTATGCTGCCAGTGACCCTCTCACCCCAACTGTTCCTCTCTGAGAAGTTATTTGTCTTCCAATAAGAAATGTCTGTTACCTCTTCCCTACTATTTCACTAAATGGTGGTGAACTTTAAAGCCCAATCCCAATTCCTTCAGCATCTAGTTATGACCTCCATTGAATCACCCCTGACGTCTACAAAATCCATCTGGGATGGCCATCCAGAAAATTGTACTAACTATATTTTCTTAATTTCTGTGTTCTTGCTGCTTTAGTGTCTGGGGCCTGACTCCCACATATGGCAAACAACTTGCCTGGGAGTCTGCCTTTCATAAGCAAGCTAACCAGTCCAGAGCTTGCCCCACTCCCACCCCATCCCCATCACCCCCTACATCTCTTCTCTCTGGGTCTCATGCTCCAGGCTTAATTTCCCTGCCCTGACTACCCCAAGGTCAGGAACCAGACAACTTGGGACATCCCCTATACCCCAGAGCCTGTTGAAATTACTCAAACTAACCCATCCTGAACCTGCTTACTCTGCCTTGTCTGTCCCTTCCTATGGAAACCACAATAAAGGCTCTGCCCACATTGCCTTCCCACTGTTTCATCTCCTAACTGAACCTGGTGCTTCCCCACGTGGCCACTGCAGTACGCAGGGTCTCCTCCTCCTGGCAACCATGACTAACCAACAGCGTTTTCAATGGCAGTCTTATGTGTTGACCTCACCTTACCTGGGTAATATTAAAACGTACATTAAAAAATTTTTTAATGTTTATTTATTTTTGAGAGAGAGAGACAGAGACAGAGAGATAGAGGAGGGGCAGGGCCAAAGAGACAGGGAGACACAGAATCCAAAGCACGCTCCGAGCCGTCAGCACAGAGCCGCACACAGGGCCCGAACCCACCAGCCGTGGGATCGTGACCCGAGCAGAAGTTGGATGCTCAACCGACGGAGCCACCAGGTGCCCCAAAATGTACATTTTATTTTATTTTTTAATAGGTTTATTTATTTTTGAGAGAGAGAGAGACAGAGCATGAACGGGGGAGGGGCAGAGAGAGGGAGACACAGAATCTGAAACAGGCTCCAGGCTCTGAGCTGTCAGCACAGAGCCCGACTTGGGGCTCAAACTCACAAACCGCGAGATCATGACCTGAGCCGAAGTTGGACACTCAACCGACTGAGCCACCCAGACGCTCCCCAAAACGTACATTTTAAAACAAAACCCTTCTCCATAATCCACTCCCCTTGGTGGTGTCCTATCTATCGCCCTCTCTATCCAGGGATCAGCTCTGTGGGGTTATTGATCCTGGACTACAATCAGTCATGTCTTACCATCGTTCCCCAGAATAGGCTCATATTCCCCATGGTCATCCCACGAGAGTTCCTATGAGACAAACACATCTTTTCCTGCTAATATTGCCACTGCTGGGAAGTATAATTTAAGGCATGCCAAAGACCACGTGCTTTCAGCATTGAGGAGAAAGACACAAGTGGCATTTTAGGAAAAGAATGCCATCTGCTACAAACTAAATTCTTTAACATTACTATACCCCCAGAAATGATATATCATTCTCATTTTACATCTGCAAAAATGTGTATTGGTTTTCTACTGCTGCTGTAACAAATTGCCACAAACATGGCCACTTAGAACAACACAGATTTATTCTCTTACAGATGTAGAGATCAGAAATCCAAAATCAGTTTTACTTTGGGCTAACATCAAGATGTTGGCAGGGCCGTCCCTCCTGGAGGCTCTGAGGGGAGAATCCACCCCCTTGCCCTTTTTTGGCTTCAAGTGACCCATCAGCATTATTTGGTTGTGTGGCCCTGTCCTTGAAACACATCACTGATCTCACTGCTCCCCACAGCTTATCACCTTCGCCTCTTCCACAGTAAAATGTCCCTCTGGCTCCCTTTTTCTTTCCTTTTTTTTAAAATTGAAGTGTAGTTGACACACAATGTTACATTAGTCAGATGTACGACATTGGACAAGTCTGTACGTTATACTGTGTTCACCACAACCTGTCACCATGCAACGTTATTACAGTATCATTGACTGTGTTCCCTATGCCGCACCTTTCATCCCTGTGACTTATTCACTCCATAACGGGAAATCTGTATCTCCCATTCCCCCTCACCCCTGCCTCCCTCTTATAAAAACACTTGTGATTACATTTAAGGCTCACCCAAATAATCCCGGATAATCTTCCCATGTCAAGATTTGTAATTTCCTTATAACTGCGAAATCTCTTTTGTCATATGAGGGAACACTCATGGGTGACAGAAATCAGGACTGCAGAGTTTTGAGGGCAATTAGCCCATCACATGGGATCTCACTGAGCTGAAATCATACTGCACATGACATTGCTGCAGGCTGCAAGGGCTGTGTCCTTCTGGAAGGTCTAGGGGAAAAATCCAACTCCTTGCCTTTTCCAGCAACTAAACTTGCACTCCTTGGCTTGCAGCTGCTTCCTACCTCTTCACATTTTTTTTTTAATGTTTATTTATTTTTGAGACAGAGAGAGACAGAGCATGAACAGGGGAGGGTCAGAGAGAGAGGGAGGCACAGAATCTGAAGCAGGCTCCAGGCTCTGAGCTGTCAGCACAGAGCCCGACGCAGGGCTTGAACTCACGGACCGGACCGTGAGATCATGCCCTGAGCCGAAGTCGGAGGCTTAACCGACTGAGCCACCCAGGCGCCCCACTTCCTACCTCTTCAAAGCCAGCAGTGGAGTCTTTAAACCTCTCACTGACTCCAATGCTGCTTCTGTCATCACTTGCCCTTCTTTGACCCTGACCCTCCTGCTTCCCTCCCTCTTTCCCTTATAAGGACCCTTGCGATTACACTGGGCCCAGGAAGACCTCACCTGCAAAGTCTGTTTGCCATATAAGGTAACATATTCAAAGCTTTGCGGTGGTGGGGGTGGTGGGGGGGGGGGCTGGTGTTAGGACTTGGGCATCTTTGTCTTTGGTGGGGCCATTATTCCTGTCTACCTGACTCAGGCAGAGAGCAGCTCAGTGGTTGTTGGGGACCGGGGTGGAGACAAGCAGAAGGGAGGGCCTACAAAGGAGCAGGAGAAAACTTTTGGGGGTGATGGTTGTGATCAGCGTGACTGGGGGATGGTTTTATGAGTATACGTATATGTCAAAACTTATCAAACTGTACCCTTTTAAAAAACATGTGCAGTACGCTCTACATCAATTATACCTTAATAAAGCTATTAAAATATTAAATGTGGGAGAAAAGTGAATCTTGAGGTTCAGAGGTTTTGGCCCAAGTATAGGAACTAGTAAGTCATGTAGGGTGAGAGGTACACTCAGTCCATCTGATGCTGAGCCCGGCGACTGTGACAGTGTCGCTTCCTTTGTCCTATCTTCTGCGTATTTGGGATGATAATGTTAGCCCCCTGGGGCTACGACTACATGGTACTTGCTTGATAAATGGTCACTTCCTTCCCTTTCTTCTTACTGACTAGCTTACTGACTTGGCGAGAACTGTTCTGTGTCACAGAACCTGAAAGTCACCACTTTCTTCATGAGAGACAGAAAGGTGTCTGAGAAAAAATGCCAAATGGTGCCAACAAGATAGTAAATCAGCCTCATCTTCAGAGATTCTCAGCCACAAACGCCCCCAGACTCTAACATGCAAACCAACAGTCGGGATCAGACGTAGTGTGATCTCTCAGAAATGGAGGCTCGTTCTTTCTGTTGCCTGGTGATGAGAGATAATTCCCATGGACAAATAAGAGGCGGCAAGCATCTAGAAGCTGCCCTGCATTACAGACAAACAATGGCATGCTCAATGCTTGCTGTAACAAGGTCACAAAGCCCTTCTGCCTGAGGTGCCATGCTTGGACCATGGTGGTGAATCACAGCAGTCAGGACACCAAGCCTGTTTCCAGGATTTCCTCAAGAGAGGAAAATATACCCATCTTTCCATCAGTTATATATTTATGTGTTTAGAAGACAAAAAAAAAGGGGGGGCAGTGTCCTCTATTCCTGGATAAATTAGAACTGTCTTGAAAAAAGGGCCCAGGTATCCATTTTCCCTTGGGATTCTTCAGAGAACACTGTGTACGAGAGTTGCCCACCCTTGCTGGCACTTGTTGTAGGCTTGCAGGTTGCAGACCTTCACCTTGGATCCATTTCCTATGTCTTAATCTCTGTGTCTACTATTTCCACCCATGGCCATACATCTTCGATGATCATACTCAGCTTACGTTGGTCATGCCGATCAACCTAGGGAAACAGGAGCCAATAAACGTAAAGAATGATGAGAAAGAGAAGAGGGGAGAGGAGATGTTGAAATCTTCAGTTTACCACCGGGAAGCACTGTCCAGTTCATAGACCTGCAGGCAAGCTACTAACATACAATACATTTAAGATGTATTACAGTCATGGTTTCACAAATGGTAAGTAGGGGCGCCCTGGGTGGCTCAGTTGGTTAAGCGTCTGACTCTTGATCTTGGCTCCGGTCATGATCTCACAGGTTATGAGTCAAGCTCTGCATCGGTCTGTGTGCTGGGATTCTGTCTCCCTCTCTCTCTGCCCTTCCCTGCTTGTGCTCTCTTTCTATCTCTCTCTCTCTGTCTCTCTCAAAATTAAATAAACATTTTTTAAAAAAGAGTAAATACAGGGGCACCTGGGTGGCTCAGTCGGTTAAGCGGCCAACTTCGGCTCAGGTCACGATCTCGCGGTCCGTGAGTTCAAGCCCCGCATCGGGCTCTGTGCTGACAGCTCAGAGCCTGGAGCCTGTTTCAGATTCTGTGTCTCCCTCTCTCTCTGATCCTCCCCTGTTCATGCTCTGTCTCTCTCTGTCTCAAAAATAAACGTTAAAATAAATAAATAAATAAGAGTAAATACAGTAGAGAGAGCTGGATGTGATTGAGTTCTGCCATCACTTGTCAACCCTATGATTTGAGGCATACGAGTTTAACTTCTTTGAGCCTCAGTTTCCCCATCTGTTACATGAGAGTAAAAAGTAGGTTCTGGCTGTGGAGACGTTGCGAGGAGCTAGCACACGAAGGAGATGCTTAGTAGTTAAAGGTTGCTTTCTCTTCCCTTTTTTTTCTGTCTGCCTTTATCTAATTTGGCTTACGATTCTGTTCCAGCTAAATGCTTCTAGGGAGACGAAAATGTGAATGTCAATCAACCCAGAAAGAAAGTGCTAGTACACCGCGACCCACGACCCACGGTGAACCATTACTCCTCAAAAGCACCGAGAGTAGGCAGTTCTGGCCCGCAGCCATGGTTTGGCACTGAATCATGTCCTGTTTTGCATTGTGCTCTAATTGTTTCAAGTCATTTCCCCTCTCTGGGAGTCAATTTCCTAGCCAGTTGAAGCCTGGGCATGAATAAGATCCTCAGTAAGCCCTGTCTAGTTCTTCTCAGTTCCCCCTTCTACCCAAATACCTCTACTTGCGACAGAAAAACCCGGAATGTGGTAGTGGTGACCGGGAGCTAAGGCAAGCCCTTTACTTAGAGCAGGTTCTCTCCAGTGAAAGGTAGAGGTGGTGCTCGAGGCCTCTGACTGCTGCCCAGAACACCACCTATCCCAGACGGCCCTCGTACAGAGCCATCACCAGCCACCCTCAACTCAATGTCCACCCCACCCCCTCCTGCCCAGAGCATCTGATGACAAAAGAGGACTCTCTGAGTTCAGGTAGTTCGAGACCAGCGTTCCGAACAGTCCTGTTGGAATTAGGTGGTTCATTGGGGGTGACTGGGTGGCTCAGTCAGTTAAGCGTCTGGCTCAGTTTTGGCTCGGGGCATGATCTCACGGTTTCGTGGGTTCAAGCCCTGTGTCGGGCTCCACGCTGGCAGAGCGTGCTGGGATTCTCTGCCTCTCCCTCCCTCTTTGTCCATCCCCCACTGCGCTGTCTGTGTGTCTCTCAAAATAAATAAATGCACCTTAAAAATAAGTAAATAGGGGCGCCTGGGTGGCGCAGTCGGCTAAGCGTCCGACTTCAGCCAGGTCACGATCTCGCAGTCTGTGAGTTCGAGCCCCGCGTTGGGTTCTGTGCTGACAGCTCAGAGCCTGGAGCCTGCTTTGGATTCTGTGTCTCCCTCTCTCTCTCTGCCCCTCCCCCGCTCACGCTCTGTCTCTCTCTCTCTCTCTCTCTCTCTGTCAAAAGTAAATAAACATTAAAAAAAAATAAGTAAATAAAGTTTAAATATTAAGAAAAAAAAAAGAATGAAGTGGTTCTCAGGCATTGGTACCTTCTGTTGTTTCCCACAAGGTAGCTGACATGGCCAGGCTTTGTGCTCACTCTCAGGAACACTGGTTCTAAACTTGGGCTACACATTAGAATCACCTGGGGAGCTTTTAAAAGCGCAGAGATGATAATTGTATTGGTTCAGGATGGGGTCTGGGCACTAGTATTTTTTAAAAGCTCCCCAGGCAATTCTAAATGCATTCAAGATTCAGAATCATTGATCTAGGTCAGAGACTGGAGTGTACTTATTGGGGCCTGTACCTGATTTTCTGAATACATCTGCAATAGCATAGTGACAAGCCCCAAAAGGGAGAGTTGAAGGAGTGAATGACTGTGGGTCTGAATTCCCAATACTTAGCATGGTGCCTCGCTCATAGTAGGTGCTCAGTAAATGTTTGTTGGACAAATAAATGGGTAAAAAAAACAAAAAAGTTTTGAGATTGTATAATGGAAAGAGTATTGGACTACAGGCAAGGAAACCATGTTCCCTGCTGTGATATTGTGATTTGTTATAAGAAGTATATGTTCTTGGGGTGCCCGGGTGGCTCAGTTGTTTAAGCATCTGACTCTTGATTTCAGTTCAGGTCATGATCTCATGGTTCCGGAGTTCGAGCCCGGTGCTGGCAGTGCGGAGCCTGCTTGGGAATTCTCTCTCTCTCCCTCTTTCTCTGCTCCTCCCCCTGTTCACTCTCTCCCTCTCAAAATAAATAAACAAACTTAAAAAAATAAAAAAGAAATATATATTCAGTCTTCCTCCCTGTTCCTGGTACAGAGTTCCTAAAAACCCTGGGAATTTCCTAAGTGATGATAGCAATCTTTTGTCATGTTAGTGAGGTGATTTTTAGAAAGCTCCTAGGTCACCTTTGACTGGGGGCTGGTTGCCAAGGCAACAAACCACCTGATCTGAGGCTTGGAATTTTCAGTCCTAGCTTTCCCTCCAGCCCTATCTCTGGGGAGGAGAGAGGAGCTGGAGACTGAGTTCCATCACCACTGGCCAATGACTTCATCAAGTATTTCTGTGTAATGAAGCCTCCATAAAACCCCAAAAGGATGAGGTTTGGAGAGCTTCCAGATTGGCAAACACATGGAGATATGGGGATACTTTGAGATCTTGGAAGCTCGGGGCCCCCTCCCACACACCTTGCCCCATGCTTCTCTTCCATGTTACTGTTCCAGAGTTCTAGCTTGCAGCAGAGTTTTCCTCTTGCCCCCAGTCTGATCCTGGCATCACTAGTCTTCTTGGGGATCTTCAAGCCATGCTGGCCGACCCACATCCCAGCCCCGACAGCAAGCCTTGGACAGTAGGTTCTGCCTGGGCCCTCCCAGGAAGCCCTTTACTCCCAACTCCCTGATTCTCAGCACAGTATTGGCCCAAAGTGGGTGCTCAACGGGTAAGTGAACGAACGTGCCTGCATTTCTGGCTCTGAGCGCAGCTTTAACATACGCCTCTGTCTCTTGTTCCCATCGGATGGCTATGGACTTGGTTTCTTGAAAGGGCTATGAATGTGCTGGCTTGGACGTCCCCTGCTGCCACCTGGGAGAAACATCCGCTGTACCACCCACAGCTCTCTGCCCGCCTCCCCCGCCCCCCACTAGCCAAGCCAGGCCTTGGCCCTTCATGTAGGGGTATTTGGAATTCAGACAGAACACATGATGTTTGCCCAGGATCTTGCTGTTTTTATTTATGTTTTTAAATAACTTGTTTTTCTTATTATTACAAAATAACACATGTTCTTTTGAAAAATATCGGAAAAACCGGGCAAGCAAAAATTAAGAAAGGACAGATCTTTCATAAATCTCTCAGTCTCAGAGAATCACTGCTCAATGCTCCTCCCAGTTATACATGCACACACACACACATGTGCACACACATGCATACAAATTTAGGAAATGGGGTCATCCTGTACTTAGTGCTTTTTTTTCCACTTAACAAAGTCTCACTGCTTTAAATTGTCATCTTGCACTATTATTTACCCCCACCCCAAGGGTCTGCTTCTGTTGTCATTAGTTGCTCACAGTTTTTCTGTTTGTTTGTTTGTTTACAAAATGAGCCACATAAGTCAGAAAAACCCAAATCAATGGGCAACGCGGAGGACTTTTCCAGCTGATCAATGCAGTGGTAATCTGTGCTTTGACCAGAGGTGTCTGCTCAGAGAGAAACCTTGCATCCTATAAAATGTTTGTTTCATCAAGAGCTCCAGGGCTCAGGCTTTAGTAGAAACAAAGAATTTACTGAGCAGCCGTAACCTTAAAATTGCTACAGTTTCTATGAAACTGGAAAATTCCATCACCACAGCCAATGTCAACAACACAGGCAAGAAAGGAATGTAGGAATTCAAAGGAAGGGAAGAATTTGATTAAGAGCGACTATGGGTAACTGGCAAAAACTCTCTGAAAATGACCAGAAGGCGCCGGCTTCCAGCACAGGGGTCCAGAAATTAGATTATAGGCACTGGCCCTCCCTGAAGCGGGCAAGGTGGCCGGCATATCACACGCGTTTGTGCAAAAAAATGAAGCTAGCCTAGATTTCAGGTTCTGGAAGGTGGGCAACAAGCTAATAGCATCCCAGGAAGACCCGCCCCCCCAACCCCTGCCTTGGGGCCACATCCCTGCCAATCTTACAGTTCTTCTGCCACATGCCCACATGTGCACACCTCGGGTTCATCCCGTGACTCCCACAAATGCTGTGCCTCCTGACCGAGAGCATAATGGCTGGCAGGGGGGAGGGCGCAGGCTTGCAGGGAAAACACTAGGATTCAGACTGAAGGAGAAGTGAGGAGGTACAGCTTGCATCACACATCAGACAAGAAGAGCTTAAACTGCATTATCTTCTTGGTTCATCCTTCTCACCGAGAGAATTGCCAAAGCCTCCAAACCCAGCTCCCTTCTTTTCTGATGCCCTCGAACATGGCTCAATCACCAACGTGCCGCCCGGCGTCATTTTTCATAGTCTAACTCTGCAATCTCTTGTTTTCGATGTTCTCTTTATTCCTTACAGTTACAAAACATTTTTTTTTTAAATGATGAGGACTCTTAAGCTTTACTCTATTCCCTTTCAAATATGCAATTTGGTATTATTAACCATGCCGTACATGACAAGCTCTCTACTAATATTTATGAAAAGCAAGTAATACTTGCACACTGTTTAGAAATCCAACAGAACCAAAAGGCCCATAATGGAAAACATTAGTCACTTGCTCTAACTCCCTACCAACTCCCTACCGCCCTGCCCCAGTTGTGGCTATTCTGCTGGAATTGTGTTTCTCTTCTTTATTTTTCTAATATTTTTGTGATGCAGTCATACTGATAGGGAGCATTTTCTAATTCACTGTGTGCCAAGAACTGTGGATTATTTAATTTAATATAAATTAAATTTATTTAATTTAATATGAAATCTTACCAAGTTAGTACTATTATTATTCCCATTTCACAGATGAGGAAACAGAGAATCAGAGAAGTTCAGTGACTTGCTTCAAATTGCACAGCCAGCATATGGTGGACCTAGCATCACTTTATATTGCTTTTATAATTTTAAGAACGGACTCTACACATGCTCCTCTCATATAATAAACACTAAGTCAAGCATTATTAGGGCAGAAAGAATCTCACTAAATACACTCATCCCACCAGCCAGCTCCAGTGGTTCTTAGATGAGATAAAATTCAAGAAACTTAGGAAAGATTAGCTTAAAAAAAAACAAAACTCGGGGCGCCTGGGTGGCGCAGTCGGTTAAGCGTCTGACTTCAGCCAGGTCACGATCTCGCAGTCCGTGAGTTCGAGCCCCGCGTCAGGCTCTGGGCTGATGGCTCGGAGCCTGGAGCCTGTTTCCGATTCTGTGTCTCCCTCTCTCTCTGCCCCTCCCCCGTTCATGCTCTGTCTCTCTCTGTCCCAAAAATAAATAAACGTTGAAAAAAAAACAAAAACAAAACAAAACTGTAGATCAGTCCCTAGGCCTGCACTTGAGGGGGCCCCCTTGACTTGAGGCCTGCAGTGTGGAAATGTGGTTTCTTTCTCTCTCTCCTTCTTCTTCTTCCTCTTCTTCTTTGTCCTCCCCCTCCTCCCCTCCTCCCCCTTCTCCCCCCTCCTCCTCCCCTTCTTCTTCTTCTTCTTCTTCTTCTTCTTCTTCTTCTCTTTCTCCTCCTCCTTTTTGTTGGGCAACCTTCCTTCCTTCCTTCCTTCCTTTCTCTTTCTTTCTTTCTTCTTTCTTTCTTTTCTTTCTCCAGAGACAGCAGAATTATTAATACCATCTTTGATTTGGGGGAACCAAAGAGAAGCTGCAAAGCAAACCTCTTCCCTTTCTGATGAAGTCCATGTGGACCTTTGTGGTTGCCACTACCTCTGAGGTTTTTAGAACACCTAACCCTGGAGATCACTTCCTGGAGTCATTTTAATTCCACGAATCACCTCTGCACTCCAGGGTCACTCCTGCAGACAAGACAAGGAGACTGAAACAGAGTAAAATGACCTCTAGGGAGTCCCAGAAACAGAAACTCCTTGTATGGAGAATGAGTTCTTTATGGAGTAAGAAGAATATGCAAGCACAATGTTGCTCCTCGGAGTTACTGGTACACAGGAAGCATAGCCTGCGCCCCAGCACACAGAGATTCAGGAAGGAGAGAGCACATTTGGGGGCTGCTGAAATTTACCATGACTTCAACTGGATTTAGAGAAGTGGAAAGTTCCAGTCTGTGTCAGAACACCCTCACGGGGACAGGAAGATAGAACTGGAACTCTGCGTTCTGACGTGATACAATTACTTCACAGATACTGTCTGGTACTCAGCTCTTGACACCCAAGAGCTGGCTTCGGGCTGAAAGGAGGACATAGCAAAAGGCAGGTTGAAACCCTTGGAGATTTCAGGTGTACAAAACAAAAGTGTCGGGCGTTGCTTCTGAAAATCAAATCAGAGAGGAGGCTGAGTGAAAGCCAGCTATGGAATTTCTCCACCATTTCTCATCATCTCCATTGATGAGGTAAATAACCAAACAGTTCCTGGTTCATCAGACTTTGAAGGGTACAAAAACCCAAACCGAAATATCCTATCAGAGCGAATCTGAACACGAACAGGGCACTGAACATAAAAGCAAGGAGTGCTCATCTCATCAGACAGACAGCTCTGGATCTAGATAATGAAAACAGGGCAGTTACTGCCCAGCTCAGCCACGGAGATAAAGGCTAGTGGGGACACGGGGAAATTGCAAGCAAGGTATTGCAGCTCAATGAGGATCTCTGCTGGAAAGGAGGCAGGAGCTAAGTAAAGTAATAACCTTGTGACTCACGTATCAGGGCCTGAGACGACAATGGCCTGTTTGGTTGGGTCTTCGGGACAAGAGAAAAACTGGCACCAGCAGAGCAGGGATTGGCCCAATGGCAGGAAACAAAGGAGAGTAATAAAACCAAATGTTTCAAGGTAGGAAGAGATCACTGGTGATGAATGGCGGAAAGAGATTTCTGAGAGCAACATTTTATTACTTTGGGACGCTGACAGCCAATGTATCATATCCACGTTTCCTGATGGTAGAGTAACAACAAAGGCAAGGCAGTAATAAAGGACAAGGCAATCAAATAAAAAAAAAAAAAAAGATTTATTTTATATAGTTCCTAGCTCTGACAAAGGCAGATGTAGCACAATGCAGATGAGTGGTGGAGACAAATGAGACTGGAGAAAAGGGAAAAGTAGGTGAACCAGGTTGGAAACCCAGTTACCTGGAGCAGAATGACAAAAGACAAGGGGTTGGGATGGGTAATTTGGGAAAGGGACAAGAACCTTTTTTGAGACATTGGAAAATTGGAAGCATTTAGAGGTCTTGGTCCTTTTCCAGAAAAGAACCCTATTGTTCTTTATTGTTATGTCTGTGAAGACCTGTGGCCAGGGATGATGACCTAGGAGATCCAGTGACAGCCCTGCCTAATGCCACAGAGGACGTCCTGAGGACATTTCAGGGCGTTTCTGAGGTCCCAAGCCTTTACGTTTCCTGTGCAAGGACACCAGGGAATTGCTGGATCAGCCTCAGTGGGGTGAAATTAAAGTTGGCCTTTTTAAATCCTTGGAATGGAAAATGAACATATGAGATTTCACACAGACCCGAACTCTGTATATATCTGACTTTGTGTTTTTTAGATTCTGGCGCTCACCCCCTCTCCATCTAAGTCATCATTGGGCCCCTGAGTAGATACTGGACATGGCTTTCCCACAGGGGCCCTGGACCCCATGCTTCCAATCCTGCCTTCAGATTTACTCTCAGTGGACCCGTGAGTGTCTTACCCAGGGTCAACACTTCAGTATCTCTATCACCAGTGACTGCAAGGTACAAGACCTTGCTGCTTATACTCTGAGCTAGAAGAAAAAATGACTTAAGGTTAGGAAAAGGATATATTTGCAAACAGATACCTCTCCCCATGTTCCACAGAAAATCTAGGACTTACTCCTCTTACCATCACCATTATCATCAGCAGTAACAGCCAGATATTGAGTACGTGTGGCTCACCTGGGCTAAGAGCTTTATATTTAATGCATTATGTAATCTTTATCTCAAGTCTATGAAGAAACCGCTGCTACCAGCCCCATTGTTCAGATGTGGAAACTGAGGTTTCGTTTGCCCAAATAAGCATCTGGGGGCTGGCAGACCTGGTGAACCTATCAAGAGCCTGCACCATATCCATTAGCTACGCTCCTGCTCATAATCTTCTACTCCTCTGTAAACTCTTATTTTTCCTGGTGAGAAACTGTCATGAATTACCCTACATGTTTATGCTAGGTATATGGAGGTACTTGATGTCTAATTTAATTAAAACCAATGAGCCTCCAGCTCACTGGTGTTCACGATTGCCTTATGAACCCACTGGCCCCACAGACCTTGCTTTTGAGGGTTTTATCTTGATTACTTTACCGATTAGCTCATGCTTCTCAGTCGGCCGGCCAACCTGGTTTTGTGTGAAGTAAACGCTTTTCAAGCCTTAAGCTCTGGCCCACTGAAACCCAGTGAGGGGAGCAGCACAGGGTAAATTCTCATTACCGACAGTTCAGTATCTTATCCAAAGTGGGAGGGGAATGGTGAGGCGTAGATGCTGGGAGGGGGCCAGCTTGACTCGGTGTCTTGGCACCCTTAGCGATCGATGGTTGTGGAAAAGCTGAATCCAGAATGAACATCTGCCCAGGCTAGTCAGAAAGGAAACAGCTTTTGGTTAGCTAATTAATAGCTTCATCTGCAGCAGATGATTCCATTTTCGTGCAGTAGCTTGAAGACAAGGGCCTGGGAGCCTGGATTCACCCTTTCTACATTCCCTAGGTAGTGCTAGTAGGTCATGGTGCCTCCCAGCCCACGTCCCGTCCTATCTGGCTGGGTCCTTAATAAGAGGACCTCATATCTGTCTGGGCTGACTCTGGCTGACTTACTGTTCCCTAAGGGCATAGGCCTCAGAATTGGAGGCCTTTCTAGGCTACAGTTTTTGGGAGTGGGGCCCACGTGCCTCTCACTATGGCTGGATGATTTCACTTGAGATTTCACACGTCACATGATACACAGATATAATGCAGGTGCTCACTGCTCTTTAGGGGCTTACCACCTGGTTGGGTGTTTGTGCATGCATATCCATGTGGGTGTGTATATGTGTGTGGTTGGGGGTAGGACCTGGTGGATAGATTAATATACATGAAACCATGTATGATCAAGGACTAAATTGCTTTACTGTCATTCAGAAATAGGATAATTTGGTTTGGACTGACGAGTCCTTGAAAGATGGAAGAAATTCAGAGAAGCCAAGAGGACCTTCTGGAGGGACAGCATGTACAAAGGGATAGAGGCAGCAGTGAGAATCAGGAATGTGAGGAAGGTTGAAGTCTACGGTGTAGTGTGAGCAGGAAGAAGACCAGGTGTAATGCAGCCCTGGGTTACTGTCAGGGATCCTGGTTTCCTCCCTCCCAGCATCTTTCCAGAGCCCCCGAGGGATTACTGAGCAGCACTTCCCTTGGAGCCCACACATAGTTCTCTCAAGCTACTTCTGACACTTCATGGCTTTTACCTCTTTGTACCTGTTCCTCATTTCTAGACAGTAATCTCCTTAAAGCTAAAGACTAAGGCTTCTCTGTCTTTGCCTGGCACATAAAACATGCTCAATAAATTTGTGTTGAATAAAAGGATGAATGAGGATATCGGTGGAGTAAGTGGGCTGGTTCTAGAATGAAATGTGCTGTAGTTGCCCAACGCTCTAATTCTGCTTCCAGATGATGAGATGTGGCAGCTTGGGCTTACATTAATTTATTCCTTCATTTATTTATTCAACAAATATTTATTGAAAGCCTTCTATGTTCCAGGTACTGTATAGAAGCTCAGGATACAACAGTTATCAAAACATCAAAATCCAGCCCAGGTAGAGCTTATGTTCTAGTCAGGGAGGGAGACAATCAGGCTTGGCTACCTAGTTTGTGGGGCCCGGTGGAAATGTGGGGCCCCTCTCTCAACAGTAGGGGAAAAAGTGCCACTAGAGGGACTAAACTATGAATTTTTTCTTTGATTTCTGCATTCTCCCTCTCAACTTGTCATGACATTTTTAATTTGCCATTTAATGTCATTCCAAGAAAAATGATCACTTAAAAATGATCAGCATGAATTTCCCCATTCATGTTTACCTTGTGCAATGCCAGTCTTTCTATAAATTATTTTTATGTTTATTTTTATTTTTGAGAGAGAGAGAGAGACAGAGTGTAAGCGGGGGAGGGGCAGAGAGAGAGAGAGAGAGAGACAGAGTGTAAGCGGGGGAGGGGCAGAGAGAGAGAGAGAGAGAGAGAGAGTGTAAGCGGGGGAGGGGCAGAGAGAGAGAGAGAGAGAGAGAGAGAGTGTAAGCGGGGGAGGGGCAGAGAGAGAGAGGAGACATAGGATTCAAGCAGGCTCCAGGCTCTGAGCTGTTAGCACAGGGCCTGCTGTGAGCCTCGATCCCATGAACTACAAGATCATGAGCTGAGCCGAGCCGAAGTCGGCACTTAACTGACTGAGCCACCCAGGCGCCCCTGTGCAACGCCAATCTTAAATCCAAGAGCATTTAACTCGTACGTATAATCATGAAATTACATAATGTGTATTTCACAGCTCACTCTTGCATATCTACTTGGTTCTTCCAGAACAGGGGATATGCTGCATAAAACTAATTCAGTTGTTTTTCATTTCTTGACACATGGCATTTTGCCAACACGCTCTACCTTCAGTTTACCGGTGAGCAAGGAAGGACTATAAGGAGAAAGAACTATGGGTTGCCCTATGAGATCCCTTTGTCAATATGGAAGTGTGGTGGGAGGAGGACTGACAGTCCCCAGAGGCCACACCAGAACTCGCTTTGGATACAGAAATAGGCAACGGTGTTCTAACAAACACAAAAGACCAAGGAACCCTATCATATCCATTCTACTCATGTTACTTCCCTGTACTTTATTAGGATTGGGTTGGAATGTGCCTTTCTAGAAGAACCACAAAACCTTTGACCTTTTCCCTACTTTGTCTTTCTCATTACACTTTCTCGACACACTTGCAGATGTTCATCAGAAAAGCTCACAGCCAGAATATATGCTCACTCCCATGGCTCAGTGGTAAGGAACTGCAGGATTCTTGATTAAACATGATGTTTGTTTGCCTTTGTGGCGACAACTTTGGGGTGATGCTGCAGGACATGTGGTGATGTGTGTGGGTGGTGAGCGGGTGTTGTGTCTGGGAGGTTTAGATGGCGTAGGGTGGTCGATATGTGTCTGTGTATGTGTGTGTGGTATTTGCGGCACATGTTTTGTGTGACTGCCTGATTTGCATGTAGGGCGTGCATGTTTGTGTATGTGTGCAACGCGAAATGAATATTAGCTTAAGTTTTCTCAGCAAACTTTTCCTCTGGGTTGTAGAGCACATATCTTCTGCTTTCCCCTGAAACGCCAGTCTGTTCTCATGTTCTTCTAAGTAAAATAACATGCAGCTTTTTGACATTCACAAACAAAACCCAGTGGTTTTTATCTGAGTCAAGTGCTCCCCGGGGCTTTGTTTTTTTTCCCCTCCTCCTTCCTGTAAATCCATTTTATGCGTTGGAGTCAGAAGATGACATCTTGTTACATCATGTTAGACAGCACCATAATTTTTTCCAGCAGACCATTTCCAATCTGGCGAAGCAGACAGAACTGAACAAAGACAGACAACCCAGCATAAATAAAGGATCAGTTCATGGCCCTGTGGGATGGACCCAGAGGAGCCTTGTCCCCAGATCCCAGGCCGAACTTGCCATTTCAAGTTGTAACTCCTTAGACTGGAACGGACAAATGATTCAGGCTCGCTGCTCTCCCAGTGACACTGTGCAGTCTCCTGCAGGAATGCGGATGCCTGTGGGGGAGCCACGCTCTCTGCAGGGGGAGGGAGCAAGCGAGGGAGATTGATGCTTTGCCTGAGGTCCTTCCTATACTATGCACAGGTCAGGCCTCTCTTTTGCTTTCCGGCTGCAACTGCTATTTATAGTCCCCTCTCTGTCATTCTGCCTGTGACCCGTGGTCAGCTCAAGGTCTGTATTTAAAACGAGCTGTTCTCTGCTCAAGTTCAAGTCCACCATTGTGGCTTTCCTTTAACAGTCTGCCATCTGAAACTCATTGAGGAGGGCTCCCCAGGTGCCCTCCCCACCCCTGGTATGTCACGTATCAGACTGGGTGTCTGGGTTCCCTCAACTTGGCCATGCATCAATATCCACAGCTTGTGCTGTGGTCAGAACTAGCTCTGGGTGGGGAATTGTGCTCTCTCAGATCTTAATGGGGGTGATCTGCCAGAATGCTCTCTCTAAGCATCGAATCATTGTCAGCCTTTGGCTAGAAACTACTGACTGGCTCACAACTGTATATCCTGCCTAGGTAACTAAGGCACAAAACCTTAGTATCTATGAAATCAGGAGGTTTTAAGAATGCTGTACTGAGCACAGGATGGTCCAGGTTTGAGTCACAATTCCAAGCTGTGTGACCCTGGGCGAGTGGGTGAAACTCTCTGAGCTTCCCCTGTCTCCATGCAGAGACAATGTTTGCCTCCTGGGGATACTGTGAGGATTAAAATGTGATCGTGCATGTGAAGGTAGTCGGGAAATTTGCCTCCTCTCATATTCTATTATTTCAACTTCTCACACTTCTCAGAAGAATGTGGCAAGAAATGAAGGTGAAGGAATTGAGACGCTCTGGACATAATAGAGAAAAGGATTTCTAGGTGTCACTCAAGTTAGCCAGCAAAGAGAGGTAAAAATGGATTTTTCTTTAAAAAATAAAACAACACATAGCTCTGGATTGAAACTTAGTATGGTGTTAGTAAATACTGTCAATTTAATGTAAGTCAATAAAGATTAATTGAACATATTCTATATGCCAGTCAATATACTTGGCACCAGAGTTATGGAGAAAACAAATAATTAAAACAGCAATTTTTATCATCAAATAGGGAAAGTAGATAATACAGAAGAAAAGATAAACCAGCATTCAATCTCACTGGATAAATGTGGTGTGTGATACATAAGAGAGTGAGAGGAGTTCTCTATTAACTACTGTGGGCATCACTGATCATAATTTTGGAAAATGTTTTATTTAGATCAATACTTTATATCACATCATAAAGGAAACTCTGGTTGGGCTAAGAATTATATTTAAATAGAGCATTTACAGGGCAAAACTACACAAAAGAATCAGTATAGAGGCTTTGCCGAATCAATGGAGAAATAGCTTTCTCAATTTTGAAGCAATCAAAGAAATCAAGGCAAGTGTAAATATTTAAAAAGTTTTAAAATAACGAAAAATGGTAACTCTAACATAAAATGCCGTGAGGAGGCTGGAGAAATATTTTCAGCAATCCTGGCAAAGAGTGTATACTTTATAAGCACGTGATACTTTATACGTAACTCATTAAAAATTTAAAACAAAACATTAAGATTTCAACAGGCGAAGGAGAAAACAAGATGAACAATGACTTAACGAAAGAGAAACTATAGATTGCCTATAGTTTGAAGGAAAAGAAGTTTATCTTTATACTAAAATAAATGTAGATTAAGGCAACATTGGATCACTAATTCACATTGTTAAATCAGGAGAAGTTAAGATAAAATGTGGTGTCCACAGCCGATCAAGCTGTGAGCTATGCTGGTGCTGGCGAGGTCCACATTCCCGGAGGCAGTGTGAACTGTTACAACCCATTCGGAAAGTGATTTGATAACGCATATCAAAACCTATAAAGATATTCATACCCTTGAAGCTAGATATTGCTCCTCCGGCAGTTTATCCTAAAGAAATCAATGGCAAAAAAGCTACACGATTGATGTTTCAGTGTTGTGTAACAACCAAAATTGATAACAAATTAAATGCTCAAGTAAAAAGGCACAGAAAAGAACAATATGATGATCCTAAAACCTTAAGGACACTACGCAGGTGTTAAAATAATGATAATAAGAGATTGATGTACAGAGATGTTTGTGATAAAATGACAAAAATGAGAATATTACATTTAATATTTTATCAAGATAATGATTTAATTCATACAGAATAAATTATGTTTTAGCAAAAGAGGAAGAAAGTATGCAGACGCTTGAAAATATTTGTTTCAAGGGATTCAGATTGCGACTGTTTTTTATTAATTTGAAAAGTGTTTTAAGTTTTGCTGTATCAATTTTTGATTTGGAAAAAAACTATGAAAAAGAAGGGAAAAGCCCTCCCCATTTTGATTTGAACTTTGGGTCTATTCCTTTCGTAGCTCTGGCTCCTTCTGCTTCGACCTCTTGCTGGCGGGAGTGCGGGGGTCCCCCACGGCCCACCCCCAGCTCTGCTGCAGGGCAAACCCCCCCACCACCCACCCCCAGCTCTGCAGCAGGGCAAACTCCAAATACCTGGCTGCCTATTGGCTTTCTATCGTTGCTTTTGTGGTGGCTTTTTGTGTTGCCACTTCTCTGGCAGGAAACAAGGAAGGAAATGTTTTCTTTCAATCCCAGGTTCCTGGACTGCCCCCTTCTATTCTAGAGCAGCATCCCTCTCGGCCTGCCTGACAGCATCCGCTGACTCCCATGCATCTGCCCCTTGTAATGTGCTCAGCTGTCTCACTGTAGTGAGAGTAAAGCTCAGGCTAGCTGATTAGAAGTACAGGCTTTGCATAGGCAGTTAGCTTGGAACAGTTGGAAGAGAATACCAGAGGGAATTAAGTGCTCTCCTTCATTCCTCTCCCCAGCTATTGTCTAATTCCCTTCTTAGGGCCAACCCCTCAGCCACCATTCTTTTCTGTAGACTGCAGTTCTGTTCACCTGCAATTCAATTCGGCAGTCTTTTGGTGCCATACACTGTTCCCAGCCCGTGGCTTACAAAGATGAGTGAGACACGGCCCCTGGTTTCAAGAAGCTTGCTATCTAGTGTGAAAACACACACTAAATCAAACATTTTCCCTATATTGATGTGTTAAGTCCCAATTCTGACATCTGGCAGCACATGCTAGGAAACACAAAGAAGGTGCTAGGCTGATCTAGAAATTCAGAGATGGCACCGGTGGGTTAGGTAGACAAGGAAGGATGAGGTGGGATCCAGTAGGGGGTGGTGGGATGAGGTACAGGATGTTTGAGACAGAGGAAGGAGCATTAGCCAAGACTAGCTTGAACAACAGCGAGCACCGTGGGCTGAAGAACTACCTTTCAGCTTCCTGGTGGTTTTTGTTTGTTTGTTTGTTTGTTTGTTTGTTTTTGTTTGTTTGTTTGTTTTTTGTTTGTTTGTTTTGTTTTTTTGTTTGTTTGTTTGTTTTTTTAAAACGTTTATTTATTTTTGGGACAGAGAGAGACAGAGCATGAACGGGGGAGGGGCAGAGAGAGAGGGACACACAGAATCGGAAACAGGCTCCAGGCTCTGAGCCATCAGCCCAGAGCCTGACGCGGGGCTCGAACTCACGGACTGCGAGATCGTGACCTGGCTGAAGTCAGACGCTTAACCGACTGCGCCACCCAGGCGCCCCTCCTGGTGTTTTTTAAAAAGCAAACTATTCCAGTGCCCAGCACCTGCTTCTTTTAATAATCAGGATGCCAGAGAAGCCATTCTTTCAAACATCACACTTGGGAACCACTCAGTTCTTGGTCCACTTTTTCACTCCTGTTTCCTTCTCACGACTCTCATCATTGCTCCCCTCTCTTCTCCCAAGGGGTGCTTGCCTTTGCTTCAGCTTCATCTCTAACCCCATGTTACCATGTCCCACGGCCACCCCACCAGTCATGTGCTCTCTGCCTATCCCTGGATTGAGGCATGAGACGTACCTTCTAACTATCTTTGGTTTATACTACCAGTCTAAGAGCCCACGTGATTTCCACTTGTGAAACTATGCAACCTTCGATGTTGTTAACTTTTCCTGGAATGGATTCTGAGTTGTGTAGGGGGAAATCAGGTTGATGCAATTGCTATATTTAAAAAGAAATCTTGACATTTATCAAGTGTTTCACATCCTAGGAATGAACCAATGACCTCATTTCAAGTGATGATTTCAAGAAAGTAACAGTATAAAACATGAATGAGAAATTGATTCCAACAAGAGTGTAAAAACCCCTCAACCGGGAAAGAACAGCCTTTTCAACAAATGGTGCTAGGACTAGATACCCACATGAGACAGAATAAATTTGGATCTGTACCTTACACCATACACAAAAATAAAATAAAGAATAAATCAAAGACCTAAATATAAGGGCTAAAATTATAAAACTCTTAGAAGGAAGTATAGGTACAAACTTTAGGACCTTGGATTAAGCAATGGTTTCTTAGATATGGTGACAAAAGAAAAAATAGATAAATTGGACTTTATCAAAATTAAAAACTTTGAATCAAAGGCTACCATCAGGAAGGTGCAAAGAAAACCCACAGAAAAAGAGAAAATACTTGTAAGACATATACCTAATAAGAATCTAACGTCCAGAGTATATAAAGAACACTTACAATTAAATAACCAAAAAATAGGGGCACCTGGGTGGCTCAGTCGGTTTAGCGTCTGACTCTTGGTTTTGGCTTAGGTCATGATCTCACAGGTCATAAGTTTGAGCCCTGCATCGGGCTCTGCGCTGACAACGCAGAGCCTGCTTGGTGTTCTCTCTCTCTCCTCTCTCTGCTCCTTCTCTGCTTGCGCTCACGTGCTCTCTCTCAAAATAAATAAATAAACTTAAAAGAAAAATAACAAAAAGACAAATAGCCCAATTTAAAGATGAGCACAGGACTTGAATAGACATTTTGCCAAGGAAGATCTACGAATGACCAATAAGCACATGAAAAGATGCTCAACATCGTTAGGTAGTAGAGAAAACGCAATTCAAAATCACCCTGAGTTACTACTTCATACTCACGAGGATGGCTATAATAAAAACAAAACAAAAAAACAAAAGAAAATAGCAAGTATTGGCAAGGATGTGAAGAAATCGGGGCCCTCATGGATTGCCAGTGAAAATGCAAAATGATGCAGTTTCCTTGGAAAAGCTTGGCATTGCCCCAAGATGTAAAATACAGGGTTGGCATGTGACCTACCGATTCTGCTTGTAAATGTATATACCCCAGAGAACTAAAAACATATGTCCACACAAAAACATGTAAACAAATATTCATGGCAGCATTATTCAGAATAGCCAAAAACAACCCAAATGTCCCTCAGCTGACGAATGGATCAACTAATTGTGGTGGATCCATATAATGAAATAGTACCAACACTCGCCACAATGCGGATGAACCTTGAAAACATTACATTATGAAAGAAGCCGGGTACAAAAGGCCACATATTATATGATCCCACTTATATGAAATGTCCACACTAGGCAGATCCCTAGTAGATTAGTGGTTCTCTAGGGCCCTGGGAAGGGACAATGGGGAATGACTTTTTAGTGAGTATGGGGTTTCTTCTTGGAGTGATAAAGTGTTTGCCATTAGTGGTGATGGTCACATGACAGTGTGAATGTACTAAAAACCATTGACCTCAAGACTTTTAAATGATTCAACTGGTTAATTTTATTTAAAAAAAAAAAGAGTGAAAAGAATGAGGAGGGTCCCTTACACATCACCGTCCTGGATTTAAGCTAGCCTTGGGGACTCCACTGTGACTAATAATGATATGATTTGATTTGACAAGCACTTCTTATGCTAGGTGCTAGGAACAGGTGGGAACAGATATGAATGATGCATGGGCTCTGTCCTCAAGGTGCTCACCTTCTGTTAGAGGATACAGACACGTACCTCGCTACCTGGAACACAAGCCAGGAGGTAATACGCAGCACCATACGGCGAGATGGTTCTGCTGGAGTAGAAGGGGAAGCGGTGGTTTATTCTGATTGAAAGGACACTGGAAAGCTTTACAAAAGAGGAAACATTTGGACAGGACTTTAAAGGATGAGTAGGAGTTTGACAAGTGGAGGAGGTGGTGCATTCTAGGCAGAGGACCAGCTTGAGCAAAGGTCTGCAATTGTATACAGCATTCGCAGATATGCCAGATGGTATCATTCGAGCTATGGTTTCTCCTTGTAGGCTTCTGCCACCGCTTTATTTGTTTTATTTTTTAATTAAACATCACAACCATTTCCTCTGTGATCCTTGGTTCTTGCCTCACAGAATATGAGCCGTCAATTTAAGAGCAGAGAAACAGAAGCATGGATCTTGAGCCGGCAGGTAGGGTTTACTAGGATCCCCAAGTTCCCCTGCTCTGCCTGCGTCCTACCTCTGGCTGTCTGGGTGCCTGGAATGTATTTGGCATATGGTTCTGGTCCCGCCCTCTGTTTCTCCAATCTGGGGACCCCTTTTTTGCTGCAACAACAAGCTCCATCCATCTGCCAGGTGGACGGGCCCTCATTCCCTTTTCTAAAGCTTCTTGCTTAATGGTGGTGTCTTCACCCCAGCCCTGCCCTCCCTCCAGCACATCTGGAAGAGGAAACCAGGGAGGAGGAAACGAGAGGCCCACCACATTCCCCTGGGAAGTGCCATCCTGTCTGGCTCCTTTGGCAGCTGGCGCTGCTTGGCTTCTATTTGGGTGTGGACCCACTGCCTAGACAGGAGGTGGCAAAAACCAGTGCTCAAAACAAGCACCCCTCTAGGAGGGGTTTGGTGCCTAATGAATTATTTGGTGAGGAGCGCGAGCACAAATCATTCTGGAAGAAAAGGTGTTTTCTCTCTGAAGCCCTGAGACTCCCAGTGCCTCCCAGATGAAAAGCTCACAGAGCAGTCCTCTCGAGTGTGTTTGACTGATATTTGCTCCCCGATGCACTAAGCATAAGCCTGGTTTATTATGTTTACACTTTTATATCTTCAGAGCATAACTGATTCATTGCGAATATGAGTGCGCTGGACAGTGGAGGCATCGCTGAACAGGCTTTTCCCTAAAGCCAGGAATAATCGCCTGCACAAGAGATCCAGTTTGATGAACTATTCAGTGTTCCCAAACCTCTATGCTTGGGGGAGATCAGGACAGGGTGACACCTGGTCTTTTTAAGGCAGCTCTGCTCAGGATAGAACATTGTCCTCCTCAGGAGTGGATCGTGTTAGCACATGAGGCCAGTGTGGCTGCCTGAGACTGGCTTTCCTGCCCTGTGACCCCCCCCCTCCCCAGTTATGGAGCTGAGGACCAGACAGCATTGTAAATATGCTCCCTAAAAATCCAAATAAAAAGAAACATGGATTTAACACTGACTTCTCCTTGAACAAGTTGCAATTTTTTTTTTTTTTAACCAACTTGTATTCCATTGTCTCTCGTTCTCCGAGGCAGGACAGTACAGACAAGTACCAGCTGTGCGGTGGGAGGCTCAGCCTGCGCTGTTGGGGTGAGGAGAGAGGAGGGAAGCAGGCCTGAATGTCCTTACTTGGAGGGGTCGGGGGGTCAGCGACAGTGGCAAGGAACAGATTTTTCCAGCCGCTTTCAGGCTGAGATTTGCACTGCATAATCTGAATGCTTTTATCTGTTTCTGAAAATAGACAGGAATTTTTTCCACAGGCTGCTCCAATCTGGCCGTGGAGACGTGAGGGAGGATCATAGGGAGACAGTTGTATGTAGTCCAGTAAGTACGTTTGTGACCCTTGCCCCCCTAGCTAGCCCTTCTCCATATCGGCCCTGTTGAGCCACATTATTTCAACGCCCCTTGAAGTAGGGAGTCAAAAAAGCTGGAAATACTTTCCATTCTGAATTTTGTGTAGCTTTTGATATACTGAACTGTCATTTCTTACTTTTCCTCAAATGCACGTGACCAAAGACCTCCATGGTTAATATAAAAGGCCTCTGTGAGTCATGAGTACTTGTACAGAGGGAATGGTTAATTGAGTCTATACAGGATGACATACATGGGAGCCGTGAACAGGACAGAAGGAAGAAAATGGTTTGATCAGATATTACAGTTTATGGTTGTTACCAATTCCACAAATCACATTCTCCACCTTTGTCCTGGATTTAGACTACAAAGAACCACCACAAATTATCTACAAAGAGCTTCTGGAAGGTTAACTCTGGATTAAGTCAGACTCTATCTCTCAGCAGCTGGTCCCTCTCATCTCAGATCAAAAGGATCTTGAACCTTCTAAGTGAACTGCTTTCAAGCAAACAGCAGGGGAATCTCTAATGGTATTTACATAACATTTTCTCATTTCCAATTATGTATTGGTTTCTTCTTGGTATGAGCCTATCTCATAAATATGGAAGCCATGACACAGAAAAAGAGAACAGTGTTTAGTTTAGGGTCACGGAAAGAGCCAGAGGTGGAACTGGGAAGAAGACGAGAGCCTTTTAACTTCCAATCAGTGTATCTAGATATCACCTCTCCTTATTTCAACAATCCTTTCACCCACCTACCAGGAACAAAGAGTTATTTGTGTCGAGCATGCGGTAAAGCATGCCGATTTCACTGGTTTTTCAACTCGGAGAGTTTCTTGGGGCCAGAGGTAGCTGGTACGTCTTTGAGGGTGGTGAGTTTGGGGAGTTTATTTGTAAGGTTCTTCTAAAGGAAACCTTGTTATGAATGGAAGCCAGAGAAGAGTGCCAGTTTATTCTGGAATGGTGCCAATGTCTTGTGTCTCCGGGACTCCTTTGTTTTCCTCACCACCAAAGAACCCCACAGTTAACTCCGGTCATTGGTGAGGAGGAAAGAGAAAGAACAGAAATGTGAACTCCCATTGTCACCTAATGCAGGCTGAGGTCTCCTCTTGGACGCCTCTCCTGCTGATGGCTGTGCCTGGGAACTGCAGTGGGTGAGTCCATTTCTTAATGAAGCAGTTCTTCATTGAGTGTGAAGCGGAACATTTCCTTTGTCGGCCCCCAGGAACCTCACACTTGGTACTGCAGCATCACGGAGACTGCCGCAGTTGTGGGAAGGCAATTGCTGTGTGTACAGCCCTGTGTGTCTCCCCAGTGGTTAGCTCCTGGTCATCAAGGAGAACAAAGAATGGGAAGAAGAAGGAGGAGAAGGTCAAAGAGATGTGGGAGAGTGATTGGAAAACAGAAAGGCCGAGAAGAACATAATGGGGAGGCAGGTAATAGACTTTGAAAGTAACAGGGCACGCCAAAGAGAAAAGGAGAAAAGGTGTGTCAGCAGAGAGAATGCACATGCCTACTGCACCACGGAGCTCGTGATCGACCTGGACAAGCAGCCTAACTCTCTCAAGGACTTTCAAGCACCACCACACATAGGGCTTCACAAGAAAGAAAAGCAGGAAGTTGGTTAGTTTCAAGTCCTTGGAAAAGAGGTGGGCTGGCGGCTGACTCATCCTCCTGTGCTCCAGGCACCCAGCATACACGGAAGCTGTCCGATGTGGCCACTGGACTACCGGTTGTAAAACAGTCTGACGGCATACAGGGCCTGGTGCTTTATCAACATGGTTCTTAACTTGCCCCAGCACAGCTCAAGGTGGGCAGCACGGCTGTTCTTTCATAGTAATTTTGTGGAGTACGGTGAAGGAACAGACCTTTACAAAATTTTTTTTTAATGTTTATTTATTTTTGAGACAGAGACAGAGCATGAGCAGGGAAGGGTCAGAGAGAGAGGGAGACACAGAATGTGAAGCAGGCTCCAGGCTCTGAGCTGTCAGCACAGAGCCCGACGCGGGGCTCAAACTCACGGACTGTGAGATCATGACCTGAGCCGAAGTCGGATGCTTAACCGACTGAGCCACCCAGGCGCCCCAGGAACAGACCTTTTAAAAAAAGATGCTCACAATGGAAAAAGGAACAAAGGAACAGGAATTATTCTCCTGCACGGTGTGACAAAGCACACAGGGCTTTGGCATTAGAAGGATGTAGGCTTGAGTCCTGCCTTTTCCAGTCTGTGACCTTGAGAGATCGGTTTCACATTTTTGATCTTCAGTTTTATCATCTACACACTGAGAGAAATAACACCTATCCTGCAGGATTCTTGTCAGGTTTGGTGGTAAGATGTGCACAGTGCCTGGAGTTTGGCGGATCGATAACTGTTAGCCATTGCTGTCCGTTAGCTTCCACCAACAGAGTGAGGACTGACTTCTCCAAGGAGCATTTTCCTAGAAGCCCCGCCTCCCCAGTTTTATATATATATATATATATATATATATATATATATATATATATATATATATTGTGGGCACTTTGGGAAGGAACTATGATCATTTGGTGCAAGCCATTCCTTTCTTTGTCCAGAGAGGTGAATAGTTGATTCGGGATCACAATGGATGTAAGCTGGTGGCAGAGCTGGGACTTGGGCACCTGGCTTCCCAGGCCGTACTGCTCCTCATCTGCCTGCCATGATCCCGGTAGTCCCTGAACACAGCCAAGTGCATTTTTTTTCCTGCTAAGTTACTGACTGGACAGTACTTCTTTATGATAACTTTATAATCATGAGTACTTCTTCAGAGGAGAAGAGGACACAGGTGAAAATAAATGAACCTGTCCCCTCTTCCCACCCTGCCCAATTCTCCCTCCATCCTCTTACCACCCAGGCCATGGTGCAAAGCAGATAAAGTCTCCTGCATCTCTTGGGTGCTATCGTCGGGCAGGAAGGGAGACTCCTGCTTACAATGTGCTGGCAGTTCCCTCAAGACTTCACAGGAGCTGTCCTTGCTCTCCTGGGATAAGTAGCAGTAGGGACTTACCCAGCGGGATGCCTTGTCTGGTAGCGTTGGCTTGTGGAAAGCCATCCAATGGCTGTGCAGGAAGTCCTCTAAATCCTCTCTGCCAGGAAGAAGGTTCAAAACTGGCCAGAACCTCAGCGACAGCTGAGGTATTAATGGAAAGTGAATCAACCCTGAGGCCCACGTAGTATACACCGCATTTCTGTAGACCTTGCAACACAGCTAGAGAGCTTAGAGGAAAGAAGGAAGGGAGGGGGCCTCATCCCAGGCTGTTGATGTTAGTTCTCACCACGATGGGTAGTTCGTGCATCGTTTTCGAGGCTGAGAGACCCGCAGAGTTGGAGTTGGGAGAGCAGGGTAGTTGAGATAGGTGGAGAGAGGACTTGGGGCTGAGGAGGACCGCCTGGAGCTGTACCCCGGACCAATCTTGCCTCGGGGCTGAATTCAAGGCAGCCCTCCCTTTCCCTTTGGTAGGAGGAAGACAGCCAGAGATGGGTGAAAACGAAAGGAAATCTCTTCTCTGTCCCCTGCAAAAGGGGCGCGCGCGCGCGGGATTAGGCGGGTGTCTAGCCAAGTAAGATTTCGTCCTTTAGGGAAACTGTTGCTTAGGTGCTGGCTGGTGCAGACTCTGTCTCACACACGCCAGCGCAGTATCCAGACGCCCTGTCCTCTTCACCTAGGCTCGGAGGCCTTCCTGTGGCCAGATGTTCCCAAGGCTGTGACAGCAAAGCCAAGGCACCCGCGGCGCGCCAACATCCCACAGAGTCCAGGACACGGGCGGCGTTGCCCTCAGCCTGGGAGACGTTCCCGTGTGTCCGTGAAGGGGCAGGTCAGGCCACCAAGGGGATGGGAGCGGTGCTCGGTGAGTCAAGGCCCCACCCGAGTCTCAGGCCCTTCCATCTCCCTCACCCATCCCCCCACGACTGCCTCCACTCGGCTCCCTTCTGCACACACAGGCCGCCCAGCTCAGGGCCTGCGGCTCAGCCCCCTCCTCTGGCCCCTACAGGCCCAAGCACGCCACGCCCACGCAGCCGCGTACAACATTCACGCCCCCCCCCCCCCATAACATGCACGTGCACACCATGCACGCCCACGAATACACCACCATGCACACGCCACGCACGCCACGCACACCACGCGCTGGCACGCCCGACCTCAGTTGTTTCCATGGCCGGGCCCTCGGAGCCGGGCGCCGAGCTGCCGTGCGCTCTAAAAATAGCTGTGTCCGAAGTGATGAATGGAGAGGCATTTGCTCTCCTTTTCCTGCCTCAGCTTCGGGGCCTGAATCATGTTGGGAAATGACATTCTGTTAACACAAGCACTTTTGTTTCCTCCCTTGCTCTCTCATCATCCGGTGGGGCCCTGGCCAGGCCCGGTTTTCAATGTTTAAATCCTCTCCGGGGGTCCATCAACACCCCCACACACTGACATCAGGGAAAGCCTTCCGTAGGTACAAACGGAGGGGAGCCTCCTGGGCCAGGGGAAGGAGGGGCTGAGGCACATCTGTCCCCACCCTAACTCCGCCCAGGGGCCCTGAGCACCAGACACCCGGCCTGCAAGGCCTCCGAGGTCGGGAGCAGCCTGCCCTCGCCACCTGGCTCAGGTGACCGCTCGCTCGGTGGCCGCGGAGACTGAAGTGGAAGGGGACCCCGACAGATGTCTTGGCAGCTACCTGCCTCCATCAGAGAATGGCTCCGTGTCATCTGCAGCCAGACTTGTTGGGGAGCGGACTTCTCAGCAATGCGGGGAGGAAGAATTTTGGGAAACTTTTGACAACTTCCCAAATTAAAGGCTGTTCGAGTTTCCTTGATCCTAAGTTCTAAGTTCTGTGCGGACATGGCTCCTGCTCAGCTTAGAACTCCAAGCAGGGTGTCTGGCTCAGAACAGGTGTTCGATAAGTTCTTTTTGGTTCAAAAGAAACAAATAGCCTCTGGAGGGCCTTCGTGGGAGAACTACGGTCATATACCTTTAAACAATAAAAAGTGGGGCCTCTAATATCTGAAGACGCTGGCAAAGCCCACACACCAGGACTCGAGAAAAATAATTTCCTACAGCCTATCCTGCAGCCTCGTTTCCGTCCCAGCTCAGGGCTCCTCTGGAGCCGGTGATTCTCCAGAGCAAAGCCTCTGATAGCTCTTCCCCCTCAGAGAGAAACCAGCTCCTCCTGCGGAGTCTCTCTTCTGGTCCCTACATCTCATTTCTACTTTTCTGCTTGGATGTATACAGGGTCTCGGTCTAATGGAACCTGTCTTAGAGGACTTTTTTCGGACGCATCCTCTTAACCTTTAACCAGTTCTCAAGCAAAATGACAGAAGCTTTGGGCTTAAACAGTAAACCTATAATCAGAAGTCTAGGATATCCACCTTTCTCAGAGCTAAGAGTTTCATTGTTCACTGTTGGACTAGGGCAGAATGTAGTCAGCATTCAGACATGTTACTGCCAGGCCCCTTGGTGATCATCTCCCCCATCTGTATTTGGAAATATGCAGGGACACTGGGCACAGGTTTCAGTGGACACGCTTCCCTGCTCCTTGTGCTTCCACACACCATCCCCACCTCCAAATTACACACATACTTGTCCTGAATGGAGATGAGAAACTTGTGGACCCAAAGCCAAGGCCGGGAGAGGCTCCAGGGCCGGCAGTTAAAAACAGCCACAGGCTGGCCCACAATGACGAACAGAGGCTTGTTGCACCCTTGTGAACTCAGGGGACACAGATTTGCTATGTATGGCACGAGGTTCATGTGAACAAGAGGGCCGAGATGGGAAGATCTCTAGAACATTCTAGAGAGACAGGCAGATACTTTGAGAGACTCTCAGGTTCCGAAAATGGTGTCGCAGAGATGCACACTCTGTGGGTGCCAGAGATTGATGGAAGAGTGGAGGTTGATTTGGGCCTGGGAAGGAGGGGCTCCAGGCAGGGCTCTACCGCCAGCTCTCGGGGTGACCTGGGGCATCTTTATTGGTAAAACGAGGCAGGATTTATCTCTAGTTCTGTGACGCTGACACACTCTTGTATTCACAGATGTGGGAGGAATCCATCAACAGAAGGAAGAGAACAGCCCCTGTGGCTCACCAGGTTGGTGGTAGGATGTTCCAGGGGGTTCCTAAATAGAAGGCTTCCCTTTGCCTTTTCAGTTTCTTAACTCTTTCTCCATAACCCTTTGCAATAGGTCAAACGTGCTGTCTCCTAGGGGGCCTGACCACCATTTTGGTGGTTAGAGCCTTATTCAATTCCACCCAAAACCTCCTTCTCAGGTCCCCCTCATTCCTTCCCCTTCTTTCTCAGCTGCCCTTAGATTGGCTTTTTCCTCTGACTTCCCTGGCTGCTGAGAAAATGGGGAGCCTTTTCTCCTGGTTCTCTGGGCCTTCAGTAGAGGTCAGGTTGGACCTTGTACCCTGACGCCTGAACCGTGTTCTACCCTCATCTTCCACTCAATGGCATTTCTTCAGAAGCGTGTTCCTAGTTTGGTGCATTCCTCCCCAACTCAGCTTTCTCTGGGGGCCTCTGTGTTCTTGCTTGCTCGCCAAACTGCTTGAAACCTTTCTTGGAGCAACTCATTCTCACACTGTCCTCTGTGTTTCTTGTTTGGACACATAACTCTTCGCATCTCTTTTTGATCTTGGGCCTTTCCCAAGACTTTCATTTTCTGTACTTCACTCTAGCTCTTATGCTAATCACCAGAGATCATGTAAAAGGCATCACCAAGAGGAAAGAGACCACACAGACCTGAGTCCGCCTCTCCCCCAGTTGTCTCTATTGAGAAAGGATTACTGTGCAATCTCCAAGAGTCTGAAAAACTTTACTTCTTGCAGGTTAACATGGTTAATTGTTCCCAGGGATGTTTCCATAGTGGAGCCAAAGCTCACCTTCAGGATATTTACAGAGGTGATCAGAAATCTCCAGCACTGAAGAATGCAGTGCATTTCCACATAGCGCATGTTCACTTTTGCTAAGTCGTCTCTATTTGTAAGTGTCATTCCCTTGCTGAGGGTTAACTGCTCAGGAGGCTTTTGATCTGTATGTGAAAAAGCAACCAGAGTCGATCCAGCGGGCAGGCCAGTCTGCCAGCTCTCTCCTTCTTTTCTGTTTGTAGATGACATCCAAATAGCCCTGTTCTGGCAGGTGCCAGAGAAGTCACTATTCTAAAATTAAAAGGGAAGGAAGTCTTTTTAAAAAAAAAAAAATTTTTTTAAAGTTAGGCCCTGTAACTTAACCTTTCCCTCAGTGAGGCAGTCTTCTAGGATAGCTGGTTTCATGCTGTAAAGATAAATGAAAGGCCAAGTGGGTATGAGAGCCCCTCCTGGGGCTATGGCTGGTGACTGGACAAGTCATTTATTCCAGGGCACAGCCTGGCTTCTTGCCAGGCCCTCCAGTGTATGCCGAGCCAAGGAGAAACCTGAGTGGGGTGGATGACCCCCTGTGTGGGTCCTCTGCTTCCCAGCTAGGGCCTTCCAGCATCTGGTGGATATGCACAATTAGTAATGCTTTTGAGGATAATGATTTGGTCTCATGGAAAAAGGAGAATTGGTCCAAGATAATGTCTGGTAAACTTTGACACTCCACCCTGAAGTGATCTTGCTCTCATGTAGAATCACTAACCAGCTGTGCGATCGTATTCCAGAATCTTCCTCAAGGGCCAACTTGCCGTTGACTCCATCCCCAAATTCCAGATTTTCTCAAACAAAGGGAGCCCTGATGTGGAAGGAGCTGCAATCAGCCAGATGGAGGAGAGACGAAGATTGCCAAGATTGGAAGCACCCTTTGAGATGTTTTGACCCGACCCCCCTCATTTTGTACATGAAAAAACTGAGATTCAAAGAAGAGAAGAGAATTTTTTAAGGTCACCCAGTGGAAGAAGTGGGACAAGAGAATAGATGTTCGAACCACAGAACCCCCAGGCCAAGGTACCCACTCACCTCTTAAAGTTGCACACCCCTCCTTGACTCCTTTGCCTAAATTATGTCTGAGGGTGAGGGAGAGGATCCCAAGCAGGCCCTGTCCACACTGTCAGCACAGAGCCCAACGCAGGGCTCAAATTCACGGAACCACAAATTCATGACCTGAGCCGAAATCAAGAGTCAGACGTTTAACTGACTGAGCCACCCAGGCGCCCCAACATGAAGTTGTATTTATAGAGTTTGCCAAAAGGAGAAATCTTGCTATTCTCTAGAGGCAAGGAGAAGGTGGTGATAGCACAGTCCCGTTTTTATTAAGCCATAAGTGCAAAGTTAAACAAGATGAAGCAAGTTGTCTAGGTCTGTGATCCCCCTAAGAACCCGCATCGGTGAGGTCTTTTCAGAGGATCAAACAGAAAAGAGCCTGTAATATTTGTTATTCAATGGCAAGTCTTACGCACCTACTTTGTATAGAACGTTGTGCTAGGTGCTATGAGGGACAAGGAGGATAAAATGTGGCAGAGAGTTGCAGTGTTAACAGCTAGGGGGGTGGCTGTCAATGACAGTATTTTTACAGGTACACATAAACACATATACGCACGTGTGCATGTACACATGTTGAGGAATGGTATTTCATAATATTCAGTTTATTCTCTTTATTCTGAGATCATGTCCTCTTTCGCGGCGGGGGGCTGTTGTAGTTTAACTTTCTCAATTTTTAATTATATCCTCTCAGCAAAATGTTGGCAACCCAATCAGGGTTCTCTTGAGTATTTTTGGAACATACTGGTTGATGAAATCCCAAAGTTTTGACAAATGCAGATGTGGTTGAAAGGACATGGGCTCTAGGGGCAGACAGACACAGGTTCAAATCAGGGTTCAACTATTTATTAACTATGTGACCTTGGTAAAGTTTCTTAACACTCAGAATTTATTTTTCTGCCTGCAATACAGAAAGTCCCCAGAACAGTGGGGGGAGTACACACCCATGGAAGGACTCACAAACGTTATTGCCCATCTCAGAAATATTTTGTGTGCATGCATACATATTCACCTACATTGTACCAGGTGCTGTATGGGTAACAAGACCTTTCATTGTCTTGGGTGTCAAGGAGTTAAAAATGTTGCTGGTAGGACAGTCTACCTCACCAGAAATCATTGGAGAGATGTAAAGTCCAGCATATCTTTCTCCTTTCCCTGAATAGTTTCTTTGGTTTGGTAACAGTGACAGAATTTTTAGCTATTGCTTTCCACAGTTCACATTATATTGTTTTTCCATGGCTGGTTTCAGTTTATACTAAGGCTCCCTCAAAACTCATAAAGTTCCCTTTAAAACCTTATAAAATTTCACCTGTGGATGTTTATTGCCCACAGGATGTGAGCTATGTCCGTTTGGTTTTGATAGATTTACCATTATTAAACTTGGGCCCCCATTTTCCACCAGTCTTAGGAAGATGGCTGCCTCCTGATTTAGCACAAAGGACTCTTCCCTTTGTCCTCCAGTGAGTAAATATTTCAGCTTCCTGGGATTGAGCTCAGTTTATGTGCGATGATTCGTACTCCTAGACTCCTGAGGTCCAGGAGTTTGCTCCGGCTCTGGGAAGTGGGTATTCTTCATGAAGGTGCCCTCCAAGTTCGCACCAGCCTCCCCAGGCTCCCCCCAGATGTCATTGCTAGAAATCTATCCACAAGCGTTTGCTGACCTGCATGGGGATTGGCATTTCAGGGATGACAAGGATGTTAAAAAATGTTCTTGCTAAAGTCAGGGGCAATTCTCAAGTGTATAAAAACAATCCAAAATAATTTCTTCTATTTACTCTATATTTATCTCCTTGGGACATTCACCCATTTGCTATAGTCCTATATGATAGTCCTATGAATATTTGCAGAAAACATCATGCCTCTCCTTTAACCTTCTTTTTTTCCAGGCCAAATGTGACCACTTGATTGCATCTGACTTTAAGGACCTGGTTTCCAGACTCTTTGCTATCCTGGTTGGTCCCTTTTGGGCTTCCCATTTGGGTGTGTGTCAGAATCATGCTTGAGTCAAGAGGTGTCTTTAGGGGTAGATCAAAACCCTTCTTCCTAGGATGAAGAATAGACCTGAATGTCAGGAAGTGCTTTGGGAGTAGTCAGAGAGTGCTCAAAGTTCACGGTAGGTTGAGGCCCTGGTCAGGTAAAGGCCAATTCTGGGAGTTCCAAATAGGCAGGCAGAGTCCCAGACCGAGAATCCAGAGCCCTCTGGGGGTCTAGGTTGTAGAGTCAAAATTAAGGAAGAAGTACAGAGATACCAACTGGGATAATATGAAGGGAAGAAGGGACATCTACAATGGAAGTAACTCAAGTTCTTAAGCCTCATGCCTATGGGATTCTGGATCCTGGGTATGATTACCATGTGAAAAGATCAGAGAAGAAGGTGTAGGAACAGTCCGAATTAAGAATTGTTATTTAAATCTAAGCTTTAGCAGAAGGTTGGATGAAAGCTACCAACCTCTCTTGTATTATCAGGATTCCTTTGTTTGGAAGGGCAGATACCGCACTCATCCTGTTTTAAGCACAAAGGAAACGTACTGGTTCATATAACTCCAAGGTATTGGTCTGAGGGTGATTCCTGGTTCAGGAACTATTGGACCCAGGTGACTCTATCTCTCAGCTCTAAGTTGATATTCCTCTTAGGCAGATGTTTCCAAGTTGTAGCTTCTAGCAGTTCTCATTCATTTCCTCCTAGTTTCACATTCAGCTAAAAATGAACTTATGTTTCCTAAGAATTCTAATAACAAGTCCCAGAATTGTGTCATATGCACATTTCTGGAGCTCAGAGGTGGGCAGCTGACCATGTGAGGCAGAGAATGACAGAGGGGTGGTTTCCCAGAGGAAATGTGGGTGGATCTGGGGAAGCACAGATGTCCAACACTCTGCCCCACTCCAGATTTGCTCTGGGGATCTGGGGACACCAGGTTTGAGGTAGGGCAATGATAAGAGCTGGCAGTGGTAGTGAGTTGACAGTGTCTGTCATTTGGAAGACCTCTTCTTTGTTAAAACTCAGCCCAGCACTTCAGATATAGTCCGACCAGTGAGAGGTACAAAGGGGCCATCTCCATATTCCAGGCCCTGTTCTTTAATAAAGCCCAGGCCCAGATTGCACTGAAGCCTCAACACTCCTACTGGATTCTCTGAACGTGAATTGTCATTAAGGCACTCCATGCCCATCCTTTCTCAGCTATGGTGGTGTATATTCAAGATTTTGCCTTTAGCGTTATCCCTTTCCAAATCAGGGGACATTTTCCAGGGTGAAGAAAGAACATTTTAAGCAATCTTGCTTCTCTTCATCGTTCTCTTCCTCTGGAAATAATCACAACAAAACCTCATCATAATTTTAAAGTTCAAGGTTTTGCTGGGTTTGGTGAGCCAGGGTCTGACTTGGACATCAATGCCAGCACAAACTCAGCTCATCCTGGATCTCAGCTGAGTTGTTTATCTTTCCCTGATCTTAATCTCAACACTCTTGTGAAGGCATTTTTGGGAGAGGGGCACTCCTTAGAGGGGGGGGGGGGGCTCCTTGGAGAGGCAGAGTGACTTCATCCCTCACCCCTTCCCTTTGTTCTTTTTTTGGACAACAAGAATCTTGTCCTTTCCTGTCCTCCCTTTCAATCCTTCCACTCTTTGAGCTGGAAACTTTCCTGACAAAGTAATGTTGGAGGTGACAAATCATATATGGGTCACATTCCCCTGTCTGCTCCTCCTCTTGGCTACCTCTAAGCTGGAAAGTCTGGAAAACGTCAAATGATTCAGAAAGTGAGCTGAATGGGTTCTTCATGCTTTTCATTTGGTGCCAGGAGGCAGAGCAGTGGCTGATGCAAGAACTGGACAGAGTAGAAGTTGAGCTTAAAAAATAAAGGATAAAAAGAACCCAACGATAGCTAAGGACTCCCACACAAAGTACTTAGGAAAAGCACTCAGTGGGGGACCATGTAAGGCTGTGGGACTTCTGTTGAGGCTGGAAGACAGGGCTCTCTCTGCCTGCAGGATGTCCTCACTCAGTGCTTACAAAATCTGCACCTGGGGCCACTGAAAAGGAAGTGACGACCTCAGGCAATCAGAGCAATTGCGAAGGGTCTTAGCAAAATCTTAGTGTATGGACGAATGTAACACGTATCACATCCACAGGTGGTGAGCAGACAGCAATGGAGAGAAGACCCTCATGGGATAGTGACTTGTGCCCCTACCGTTCTTCACATTCAACAGGCTGGGCACACCCCACTGGTATGGTCTTTAAGAGCAGGTAGCCCCCTGTCAATGGTGAAGACTCAGCCGGTTACTGCTGACTCCACTTTTCTCCATGAATCCCCCACAACCTCCTTGCCACCCTTACCTCACACCACCCCAATCCACTGGTTTCCAGGATCCTGCTCCATCCTGTTCCCACCGGAGAGACCTTCTCTGGTTTCCTGGGGGGTGGGGCAGGGGCTAAAGTGAAGCAGGTCTTCCTCCATGCTTTAACACTCAATGTTGAGCATAAACTATCTTGTTTCTGTCAGGGCCGCCTGCTTTGACGGCATGAGCCTTTTCTTTCAACAACATCCTCCTTGTATAAATCAAAAATCCCGTTTTCAAAATTTTTAAATTTGGAAGTGAAAAAAAATAAACACTGGCTTTTCCCCCTTTGCACTCCTGCTTGAATAATCCTAATTTTCTCCAAAATGACATAGATGTCTTAAAGAGAATTAAGGCTGAGAAAGCATAGAAAAGCACAAAGATTGACATTTCAATATGTAATTACATTTCATTCTCATTGGGTTCTGTGTAGCCACAAAATTAGGTAGCAGAAAACTGACCTCCAGAGATAATCCTTTTTTTTTTCAAATAACAATTGTATTGAGAAGTCTTTCACATACCATATAATTCACTCACTTAAAGCATAGGATTCAGTGCTGCTGTTATTTTTTTTTTTAATCATCTTCACTGAGTTGTCACAAATAATCTGTCAATAGAAGTAGTGCATTGAGAGAGTAGATACTGGGATGGTGGGTTTTGTTTTTTTTTTTTAATTCTGCAGAAAGTCCAACTCAAGCATACTAATCTGCCTCATGTGCAGTGTGTCTGTGGGCACCAGACCCACACCTGCTCCACACTGAATTAGGGGAAAAGGGAGCTTACATTCGCTAAGGAGCCCAGCCCTTCACATAGATTTTATCACGTAACCTTCACACAAAGATTCTCCCTCTTAGAGAGAATATTATCCCCATTTCTCAGATGAGGTAACTGAGATTCACATCACCACATTAGTGAGTGGCAGAGTTGTAGACTTTAATGAAAGTCTACATGAATCCAAAGCCATTCTCCTGCCTTAGATTGCCACTGAGGGTAAAAGATAGCATAAGAGCTGATCTTGAAAAGTACCTGAGCTTAGATTCTGAACTTCTCTACTGTTCGGGAAACTCTTCATAGAAAGCTATGCCACAGACTGGTGCTCTCAAAATGTGGTTTTGAAATCACTGGTTTGTTTGTGCTAGCCTTAGGTTGAAGCTCAAGAGGTTCGAGGGAGACTTTGCCACGGGCCTCCCTCAAAAGGAATAGATGACATGGCCTAGTGCTGTGGGCTTGCGTCATGAGACCCTGAGCAATCAATGCTTCCAGAACTATCCTGGTTCTGCTCTTAATCCTGAAGACCAAGTACTCTTAGGGTAGAGACAGGTCTGCCTGCACATGGGACATTAGCCCTCTGCTCTCAACCTCCCCCTCCTTCCTTGGACTTCTGAACCCTTGGGTGTATTTTCTTATGCTTCCCTGCCTCCCTCTTTGGACTTTCTCTTGTTCCCTTCTGTTCTAATAAAGCCTTCATGGGAAAGATCTAAATGGTTGGTAGTGCCTTGTGTTGGTAGGTAGATGGGAAAAGTCTCATTTACCATTGCTGGAAATTTAAAGTGAGGTGCCCCATTTGATGGTGATTGACAGTATATGTGAAACACCCAAATAGGCAAATTCAGTGGCAGCACAGTTCATGAAACAAATGCTACAGAAATATTTGCACAATTGTGCAAAGATACATGTGCAAAGTTATTTGTTACAGTTTTGTTTGTAGTTGAGAATACTTAGAAATAACCCAAACAGGCATTGATAGGGGACCGCTTATGTAAACTGCCATAGCCATGTCAAAATAGTATGCAGCCATGAAAAAGGTAGTGCTCTACATATTTTCATGGAGATATGCAAACTGATGTATATTTAAGTCATGGAGAGCAACATGCATGTTATAATGGTTAATATATATTAGCAACTTACTATGTGTTGGACACCTATGCCTTCGTTTGTTGACTTATTTAATTCTCCGAACAACCATAAGAATATTATTGTTTTCCTATTTTCAGATAAGGATTTACAAAAAAAAAAAAAATTTAAATCATCCCCCAATGCCACACAGCTAGTAAGTAGCCAACCAGAGATGGAAACCCAGGTTGCTCTGTCTCCTGAGTTTCCCGGTGCAATCACATTTTTGTAGAAAATATGAGGAAAGCCTATGCATGCATTAATGTTAGCTTGAGTGTTGAGTAGAGAAAAGTTTGCTTGGTGGACTTTATCTTTCTGGACTCCCCACGTGTTCTCTCCTTCCATTCCCGACAGAGTTGATTACCCCTTCTGGGGGGTTTCCAGAGCTGCTTATGCATACCTTGAATCTCCTTTGCCAACTTCCACTTTAAACATTGGTTTCTATGTTTGTCATGACTATTATTATTCACTTTGTTTTGTTTTGTCTTGAGAGAGAGAGAGAGAGAGAGAGAGAGAGAGAGAACAAATGTGAACAGGGGGTGGAGGGCCAGACAGAATCCTAAGCAGGCTCCACACTTAGCATGGAGCCTGACACGGTGCTTGATCCCATGACTCCAGGATCTGAGCTGAATTCAAGAGTCTGACACTTAATCCACTCAGCCACCCTGGCTCCTCCTAGTTTATTCAGTTCTTTATCCCCAATTCCTGGCATAAAGTAGATAGATGGCCCCAGAACAAAGGTTGAAACCATATAGAGGTTTCATACACACTGAACTAAGGTCAGGGGATCAGGTTTGGGTCAAGGTGTCAAGACAGATGATCACTGCTGCTATTTTGGGAAAAGAGCCTGCTGAGCAGACCAGGAGCTACATCTCAGTTGTGCTAGGGTCACCTGTGCAGAATGATGAGCCCCACAAGAAAGCCTTTCACAGGCCAAGCAGATTTGTTGGGAAGCTAGTGAACCCTAAAGCTGCAGGACTCCTCGAGATCTAATACCTAATTTTGTAATCTTTACCTTAGAGAGGGCCAGCCCTTCAAAGGGCGTAAAGTTCAAACTCCATCAAATCTAGATCCACCATGGGGTGCCTGGGTGGCGCAGTCGGTTGAGCGTCCGACTTCAGCCAGGTCACGATCTCGCCGTCCGTGAGTTCGAGCCCCGCGTCAGGCTCTGGGCTGATGGCTCGGAGCCTGGAGCCTGTTTCTGTGTTTCGGATTCTGTGTCTCCCTCTCTCTCTGCCCCTCCCCCGTTCATGCTCTGTCTCTCTCTGTCCCAAAAATAAATAAAAAACGTTGGAAAAAAAAATTTAAAAAAAAAATCTAGATCCATCTCTTCCAGAATTTCTCCTTCCTTCTTTCTCTCAAGTATACATTTCCCTCCCCTTGAGGTGATCCATTCTTTCCTAAGTATACCTTTTAAAGCCAGATTTCTTGGTTCTGAGTGTCCCCCTCATCAGTCACCTTAATTGTCATCTTCTACACCTCAAAGCAATGTTCCCCAGGAAGGCAGATTGTATGTCCTGGGTCTCCAATGGTGTTCAAACATTTTGAGAAGCCCAGGGGAAGAAGCATATTTATCTGTCATCAAAGGTCAAAGGTCAACTGAAATGTCAAATGGCGTTGCACCAAGTTGCAATCGTACTCCCTCATGTGGGGACACCAAGTGCTCATGCTTATTGGAAACTTGACTGGCAAACACATTCATCTATGATTAATTAGAACATGGAGAAACAGTCATCTTAATGGGTCATTTAAAAAAAAGTCATTTAATTGGTTGGAGACCAAATCTTTCCAAAGCAAATGTTTAGGGAGAGGCACTTGGAAGCAAAAATACTGGGAATCACTCCTGTAAACCTTTGTCTCCAGCATGATTAGACTTCTCAAAAACAAAGCAGATCCCAGAGCTGGGAGCAGGCAATGCTGAGTGTACCAGGTTAGAATAAGCAGAAAGCATGTGTCCTCACCATCACAGGTCTGTCACTGCCAGCGTGGGCCTGCCAGAAAGCTCTTTCAGGGGGAGACTTTTTATTTCAAAATCATTGGACTCTGTTCACACGGCCTGCCCCTCAGGGTTGGGGGTAGAAGAAGCTGCTTTGCATGGCATCTGGTTTAAGAGTGGTTCATCTTTTGAAAAATCTCCCCTTAGCCCATCTCAGCCCAAGTGTCACCGGAAAAATAACAAAAGTGTCACGTCTCTGTGCCAGAGAGGTGGCTACCCAAGCAAATCACATATTTTAGAAACTCTCAGGAAAGGAAACAGCTGCCTTCCCTACAAATGGGAGATTCCCCCTCCTCTCGGGTATCTTTACCCATCCTACAGCCCCAGTGCAACATTCCCTCATTTCCAGAACCGACTGCTCCAACTTAGGACTGGGACTCCATCTACCCAATTCAGGGGCTCCTATGAGGTGACTCTGCTCTTTCAGGATCCTGATGGGATTTTGCAAACCCCAAGCAACACAAAGTGGAGCCATTGCTCAACGGATTCCTTAAATACCACCATCTGGGGTGAACGTGGCCAGCTGTTCAACAGCTGTACCACTTTGGCACTCAGCTCCAGAGGTATAGTAGAGCTGTAATAAAACAAGATGAAGAGGGAACTCTCGGGTAAGAAACTCATAAGGAGAGCTGCAGCAGAGCCCAGCTGAGTGTCAGCTCAGCCCCTTGGCCTGGCTTCTCCTTGTCTTTCCAGTTTTATTATAAATACACTCATATAAAACTAAGTACCACTCTACTTTTGTACAACACTGTATAATTTAAGCATTTCCCATGCATTGTCTCCCTGGATCTCTTAGCACTTAAAACTGCTTAAAAATTAGTTAAATTTTAAATGCATCTATAATTTCCACCACCCAAACCATATATATATATTTGCAAACATTGTCTCTCACTTTCCAGTGAATGCAGCACGCGCGTGCGCGCTCACACACACACACACACACACATCCCTTTCACCTCTTTTCTCTGTCTTTTCTAAAGCAGTCATTCCTCCTATGGCCAGTTCTCCTGACACCATAATTGCAGGTTTTTGCAATTTTGCTTTCCCGTCTAAATCTCTAAGATTGTAATCCTTTGTTCCTTTTTCCTGCTCACCTTCAGAAAAAGGTTCATTCTTTGTACCTGTGGCTTGCTTCTCTACCTCCAGCTCTCACACTAGCTTAGCCACCTGTCTGCAAATTCTTTCATGACCAGAGGACAATTAGAGGAACAAAATTGGTGCTGCTGAAACAACTCCTCCCTAAATCACTTTTTGATGGCTGACCTTCTGCCCCTAAATCCTATATTGTCTTGAATCCAGCTCTTTCATGACTAGTCAGGCAAATTTGGAAAAGTTACTTAGGCTCTCTGAGCCTCAGTTCCCTCAGTGTAAAATCAAGGTACTAGTAGAACTGACCTCATAAGCTTGCAGTTAAGACCTAATGAGCCAATGATGCCTGTATACCACAGAGCCCCATGTCTGGCATGGTGTGGATACTCACACCTTGCCAACTAAGCTCTCCATCTGTTCTATCGTGAACTGGGAGTGCAGTATTGGGAGCAGAACACCTGGCTAGGGAATCACAAGACCTATATTCAATTCCAGCCTTTGCCTCCTTGGACAGTCATTCTAGTCCCATTTTGCACGTGATAAAATGGGGATAATAACAATCTCTGGGCTCATCAATCAGCACGTTTGTAAGGATCAAATAGAAGGTGTATAAAAGTGCCTTTAAGCTGAAGGTGACATACCAACACAATTATTAAGAAGACATGCCAAGATCTCCTCCTTCTGGGAATCATTGCTCCATTAATGGGACCCTGATGATCTCCTATAAGAGGCAATCTTGGCCAGAAAATGTTGGTTCAGACACCTTATTTTCTAAGATCAATTCTAGGTGGTCCTTTCCATTATTTTTAGTTTTTTACTTCTTTTGGCCTTTTCTTCAATGTGAACACCAAGAATTCTCCCTGGGCCCTTAGAGCAGAACTCCCATTCTGTTAGAGGAAATTTGATGGTAAAGAGCAGGGACTCTGCAGTCTAATGATCTGATTTTGGATCCTGGATCTGTATGACCATGGCCAAAGTTATTTTCTGTGACTCAATTTTTTTATCTTTATAATGGGTATAATAATACCAGCAGCCATTAGTATGGGAGAGATTTTATCAGGATATAGCAACTGAGAGTAATGGGCAAAGGATTTCCTCCCAGAAAGCAGATCCAGTGTCTGCTAGATGGGTCAACTAGGAATTTACTTTCCTGCCAGGGCTAGCAGGATTCGATATAGTCTATGGTCCAATGTGTATTTCCTACTTTTCCTTTCTTTGAGTTGAGCTGGAGTTTTGTGTGTGTGTGTGTGTGTGTGTGTGTGTGTGTGTGTGTGTGTTTATTACCCTTTTTCTTTCTTACCTTTCTATAGCAGGTGTATTGGGGCAGATAAGCTGTCATTTCAACTTACAGGCTGTGATCATCAAAAGCACACATGGACCTGACAGGGAACTGTGTGCAGTAACCAGAGATCCTGAATTTGAACTTGATGAGACTTTGTGTTTTCATCCTTGGTGATGGGGGGCAGGGGTGAGAATATGTAAAGGAATAAGGTGTCCATGGTGCTGAGGAGCCAAAGGAGTAACTGTGGCATTTATCATCCAATAGCTTATCAGTATTCACTAAAAATTTCTCTTGTGCCTTTCCCAGTGTAGCAGTAAAAATACAGTTCTCCATTTCCAAGCTTCCTTGCTGCTAGGCATGACCATGTAATGCAGTCTGGTGAATGAAATGTAGGTAAAAGTCCACTGGGGAGGTCTTAGCTTCTGGAGTAAAAATACAAAACCTTGTAAGGAGAAAGCCCTTCACCCTTTCTCCATCCTCCTGCTTTGAAATGTGGATGCAAGGCTACAAGGAAAGTAGCTATCTTGCAACTGTAAGGCAACAAGCAAGGAGGTGAAATCCAGGAGGTCAACCACAGAGAAAAAGTCCTCAGTGGAACGACTGAGCAACTGGTCTCCTCAACCTGCCTCTGACCCCATGCTTAAACTGTGACTCTCCTATTTGTTTAAACTACAGTTTCTTTTGCAGTTGATTGTAATCCTAGCTAGTATAAGAGCAGGGATGTTGCAATTAAAAAAAAAAAATCAACTATCCCCTGAGAATGGGTCTTGTGAAGCACTAGGAGATATGGGGGCAGTTGGCTGGGTGAGCAGTGAAAAAGCTAGGTGATTCTGGAACGGACACAGTGAACACTGTTCACTCAGGGGCTCTGAGCTGGAGAAGAGGATGAGAAGTCTATTTCTCGTGCAAGAGTTAATTTGAGGATATCATGCTTCTGGGAAGATGCCCAGTGTGACCCTTTGTGAAGCTATGCCCAAGACAAGTGTAGAACAGAAGACCAGCCAGCCCATGCTGGGACTGACCGACTCTTGAACGTACCTGAGAACAACTGGACAAGATGGAGTTGCATTGAGCTGTGGACTGTTCTAGGATATGGCATGTTCATTAAACTAAGCTTTAGTTATCTATTTTCATAATTACTGCATTTTGAGTATTTGGGGGGAATGGGGTCTGGGTTTATTTTTCTCAAATATTCTTGGTCTTCTGTATAGGTTTCATCTGAAAAGTGTCAATTGTTTCTTTCTGCTCTGAAGATGGGCACAGTGCTCTGAATGACTCTCCCTTGTAAAGACGTAGAGAGAAGCCAGCCAAGCTGGAGCAGAGGTGTGGAAACTCCAAGAATAGGAAGGTTGCAGAGACTCTGTACTGTATCAAGTTTTGACAAGCTTTCTCTCCTTCAGCTATCAATTTCCTTCCCAACATCCCTACATTGTTTTAAATTGACACCATTCTGAGGCATTGTTGGTCACTTTACCATTTTCCCCTACTTTGCTAGATTTGTAGGAAATTGTGTGGTCCCTAGCAATGAAGTTATTAGCCTCAGGAGCAGGCCCCTGTCATCAGCCTGATGGGTGCTGCTTTTTTGATCTGTTGTGATCATTTGCAGGGCTGTCCTGTGAATGGCTCTTAGGAGGTAAACCTCATTCTGGCCCTCTCCCCACCATGTGCCAATTCATCTATCTTTTTTCTGAGATATCTATAGATCCTTCCTTTTTCTTCATTAATCTTCTCTATCTTCACTCATCTCCATGACCCTGCCGATGGAGACTTCCCTCATCTATTCTTTGATTTTTGCTATTTCCGCTTCACTTCCTTCGCCTTTATAGGAGAAAAAAATGCTCTGCATTGATCACTCCTGAGTGAGGGGAAAGCTATTCTGTTAAAGTCTTTGGGTTGGTGCCTTCCTTTGAGCATTTTTAATGTATTTTTAGCATGTCCTACTTCTTCATGGTCTCTTGAAAAGGGAGTTAAGTCTCCTCTCCCTCTCCCCTTAATAATCTTTTTTATAGTTTCAATTTCTTCCTGTTCCAATGGGAATTTGCATACTCTCTATTTTATCTTGCCAAGTTTCCAAGACTTTGAGAATTCCATTTTGATCAGGAGAGAGGATCTTGGTCATCACCCCACTTTTATGAGCCTTGTGACTTTGAGTCAGTCACTTAACTGTGCACTTCTGGTGTTCCATTTACATACAAGGATAAATACACTTTACTGAAAGGCAAGTGATAGATAAGATAATTACTCGAGTTTCCTTACTGCTTTAACACCTGGACTTCTGTGATCAGAAAAGAGTTGGTTTTCATTTTGTAATAACCTTTTTCATATATATCCTGTCCTTTTCATTAGTAAGTCCTTTTCTTTTAGTAAGTTCATAATATCCATAGCCCTTACAGTGTTCAGAAACCTTTCTTTTTTTAAATGTTTATTTATTTATTTTGAGAGAGAGACAGAGAGAGAGAGAGAGAGAGCAGGGGAGGGGCAGAGAGAGAGAGAGAGAGAAAGAGAATCCCAAGCAGGCTGCACAGTCAGCCCTGCCTGACACAGGGCTTGATCTCATGAACTGTGAGATCATGACCTGACCTGAAACCAAAAGTTGGATGCTTAACCGACTGAGCCACCCTGGCATCACTCAGATACCTTTTATATGCATTATCTAGCTTTGTCCTATGGCTAGCACATGTAACTAATGACACTTGAATTCTGTATCCTTAAACATTGTCACACAGAGTGTGATCATGCTTCCTTGCTGTCATTCCACTTTCCCCAAAAACATTATATCAGGAACTCAATGCAAAGTTAACATATGTAGCTTTACCTTATTTTTTAATTGGTTGTCTAATATTCAACTGTATGGGTTACTATAATATGTCTAATCATTCTCTTATTGAGATAATTAGATTGTTTTCAATTTTGCTATCATGAATACTACTGCCATGAATGTGCTTATACATATATATTCATGCAATTATTTCTGTAAGATATTTCCCTAGAAGTGATATTGCTGCTTTTAGGATATGCTCATTCTTAGTTTAATAGCAATGAGTCCTAAATAATTGTATCCATACACAACTTTTTAACATCTGGCTTGGCTTTGTCCCTTTTCCTCATGACAATTCTTTTGTCTACACTTAAAATATGGCATTGTCCTAAAAAAATATGGATGTCCTTCCTTTGGTGCAAAAAATACTGGAAATTTATCTTATAGAAATAATTAAGGATGAGTACAGAGATTAGCTATGAAGATTTTTAAAAATTATTATCATTATTACTAAGTACCTATTATGCACAAAGCATTGTATAAGGTATTTTAAATATATCATTTCACTTATAACAATACTTTTTGGTAGGTACTATTTTTAAACTCATTAAGCAAATGAAGAAACTAAGCCTTAATGAGACTAAGTAATTTCCCAAAGATATGCAGTTGATATCCAGGGAATCTGGGAGCTGACTTCAGAAAAGTTTGTCACCGGAACCCACAGGATTAATCCACTGCACAAACTCCTTATAGCACAGTATGCAATAAAGAAATGTTGGAAATAACCAAACTAACCAACAATAAGGAAATGGTTACATAAGTAAAATATATTTATATAGCATATATTATATGTAGCCATTAAAATAGTGTTGCCCACATATTTATTATTATTGATATGACAAGATGTGACTTTCGGTTTTTTAAAAAGAGATATTGCAGGGTGACTTGGTGATTCAGTTGGTAAAGCATCTGACTTTGGCTCAGGTCATGATCTCATGGTTTGTGGGTTCGAGCCCCACATCAGGCTGTGCTGACAGCTCAGAGCCTGGAGCTTGCTTCAGATTCTGTCTCCCTCTCTCTCCGCCCTTACCATACTCGTGCCTGTCTCTCTCTCTCTCTCGAAAATAAATAAACATTAAAAAACTCTAAAAAACAAAAAGAGATATTGCAAAGTGGTATGATGATGGTCCCATATTTTTTTTTTAAATGTGAGTGACCTAGATCCTTCTATATGCAAGGAAGAGCTAGAAAATCATCTTTGGGGTCATAGGATTGAGAGTGTTTTTTAATATTATCTTTTGTCTTTTATTTCTCCTGACTTTTTCTATAATAGTTATATATTACTTCCGTAATAAGATTAGATTAAAACTAAGTCTTAAAAGTAACAAAAAAGGGAATCCAGTTTTGTCAAAGAGGTTTTTTGTTTTTGTTTTATGTATTACAGAAAGAAGTTTGATATTATTGAAGTGGCTTTGAACTTCCAAGAAATTTATTTCACCTCTTTGACATTCTAGTTTGTTTCAGATATCATCCAAAATTTACATAAAAAAATCAACCTTTCCCTTGTGGCTTTTTTTGGGGGGGGGAAGTCATATATATTTTCAAGCCTGTTTTTTTACTCTACATTTTATTCTTTTACTTTCTCTTTCACATTTGTTCATCTTTCCAACCTGCTCCCATAGCTTCTGAAAACCCACCTTCCTTTCAGAGCCTTCCTTCTGCTTTTGGAGATATTGGGCTCTGACACAGCTTTGTCCTGCCACCTCTGTCTCCTTACCCTGCAGAGTATCTGTGGAACCTTTTAATATATTTTGTAAGAAGTTAACTCCAATAACTGCACATATTTTACTACGGTGTTACAGAGACACAGAGAGAGAGAGAGACGCAGAGAGAGAGGGAGAGAGAGAATCCCAAGCAGGCTCCACACCCAGTGCGGAGGCTGATATGGGGCACAATCTCATGACTGCAAGATCATGACTTGAGCTAGTATCTAGAGTCAGACATTCAACTGACTGAGCTACTCAGGTGCCCCAAGTTTTATAGTTTAAAGTGCTTTTGCATGAATACTCTTATTTGATTTTTCCCAGTAGGTCTTTATAGGAAACAGGAAAAGTCTCATAAATCCCATTTTACAGAAGAGAAAACTGAGCTTCAGCAAGTTTGACCTCACTAAACCTCCACATCTAGCAAATCACAGTGCAGGGAGCCAAGCCTAACTTCCTGATTCTAAGCCCAGTGCTTTTTCTTTCTACCACCCCATACTACTGCTGAAGAGAGTTATTAAAGACCACCAGATGGATAACTATTCCCCAGATCTAAAGACTTATACCTTGATTGGGCAAACAGATCCTTTAACATCCAAAATGGGACCCAGACAGTGCTTCCAGTCAAGGTAACTTTGGGCTAAAGGCCACCATTGTCCCAGACACAGCAGACACAGAGCTATCCATGGTCCTGAGATCACTTGCCTTGAGCCCTCACTGACCCTCCCCGCTCTTGCCCATCTGACTTGTTCACTATTTGGTCATTACACACCACTCATTCTTTCGAATTTCACTGACTATTCTGTCTCATGTGGCCTCTATTTCTCTTCTTGGTTATTCATATCAGCAGGTCTCAGAATCAGTAGTGCCTACTAGTCCAGAGTTCCATATATGCTCCATAAAAACTTTTCCCTACATGGTTGTTATCCTTCAACCAGGATAAAACCAGCTTTTTGATAAATAGTGAATCCAGGAGTAAACCTAGATCTTTGATACATAGAGAATTTCTCTACTCATCTTTAGCCTTGAAAAATGAATATCAATCTACATCCAATTTTTCTTTTTAGCCTTCTGCATATTTATGCCATTTGTTTCATGTGTATCTGCCTCCAGTCTTCCTTTACCTATACTTGTGTTAACATGTTAACATATTTTCTTATATTTGTTTTTCTCTTAAATTTGCCTTTTTTGTCTCTTCCTTGCTTCCCAGGTTTTATGCAATGATTTGTTTCTATTGCCACTTTCCTGCTTCTGGGTTTTTGGTCCAGCAATAGTTAACCAATATGCTTCTTAGTTGTAATTTGTCTTACCTCACTTAGTGTCTCTCAAAAAATGGTCCAGAGTCTGTGTGAGTCAAAATACTCTGGCTATCGCTGACATTTAGATTTCTGGGCTCCATCTCTGACTGATTCTTCCACTTTGGTCTGGGGCCCTTCTTCTTCTGGTTTTCCTTATTATGAACTGAGATATCCCTGTTCCCAGCAAAGCCCTGGCCAGCACATGTGTAAGTCGATCTGAGCTCTGCCTTTTCAAGAGCCCATGCTGTCATTCCTTCCAGTGGATATTTCTGCTCTGCTGCCCTTTGTCCCCACTGGACTGTGTAGAGTTTGTGACTACACTGTGCTCTCATATCTATTCTCTACAGCTCCTCCTCCCTCCTTCTCATCCTCTATCTTAACCCTACTTTAATTTGTTGTCCTTCATGGGTAGCCTGCTAGAATTTCTCTGGACCTCCTGGAGCTCTAGTATTTCTATAGTACTTCCTCACTCTGCTCTGTTTTATCATTTCTGAGGGGTGTGTGTTTTCATCTCAGAAGCTGTCACCTATAAAGTCAAATTTGTTTGATTCTAATGATAAAGTTGTAAGTGAAGTTTAAATATGTATTATTCCTCCTTTCCAGATGAGGAAAAGGAGATCTAGAAAACTTTAGGTTCAAGGTGAGTGACAAGAGGTGAAACTAGAAATGTTGTCTGAAGAATTTTATATAGCAATTCAATTCCACAAATTCTTCCTGAGTTTCTACTATGGTCAAAGCCCAGAATCAGGCATCAGATATACATGAATGGAGAAAAACTTCCCTCTCTGGTTTCAGGAAGCTGCCAGTGGCCATGAAGAAGTTAAGAAATGCCCAAATAATATAGCACCAGCAGCTGTGTGCAGTGCTCCAATCTTCAATACATTTAATCATGAAATAGGACCTAGAGAAATAAGGGAATGCTTGAATACTTTTAACTAGGAGGTAAGGAGTGATGGCACAGGAATTCTTGGGTGTGTGGAGTTTGATATGGGCATTGAAAACCATGTAAAATTTCTAGTGGAGTATATTACATGTTTGGAGAGAATGCCCGGGGGACTTCAGGTTTGGGGTTTGAGAAGTTTGAGAAGTAGGTAACTTTAGGATGGTAACTCGAGGCTACATCAATGTCCTTGATTTCAATGTCAAAGTAAATTGGAGGTGGGGTTCATTAAACCAGGCTTCCTTCACACATGAATAGGAAAAACACAGAATCCTAAATATTATTTAACAAATGATAGCACAGATTTGGGCACATAAAATGGAAAACTTAGCAAAAACAGAAGATGAGACAAGCACAGAGACCCTGAGCAAGACAGTGACAGCATTTCTGAACATCAAATTGGGGATCAAACTCAACGAGTTTCCCTGGAGAAGGCAGCCCTCCATCTCAAAGAGGGAGCTGGCACATGCTGCTCAGAGCTTGTGTTGACTTCCTAATGAGTGTCCCAAGTCTGAAATGCAGCCTGATCATTAGGGTCTTTGTAGTGTCTTCCACATTGTAGTCATGGTAAATAAAACTCCTATAAATGTGTCAAGCCACTTGAGCAGAGAAATGGGGAGTGTGGGAAAAGGTGATGTTTAAGTACAAGGCAAAAAGCTGACTTTTCTAAAGTATGTATTAGCAGCATGTAGCTAAAAATAGCCACCTGTTCCAGGTTGGATTGCAGATTGGAAAAGCTCTTCACATACCATATTCAAAAAGCATCTGTCACCCAGTAGCCATGGCAACAGGCATCCCTGAATAGATGTAGAGAGATGTTTTTGGAATGGAGCTGGAAAAGGAAGTGGACATAACAGCCTCTGGGTAAGGGGTGATATTTTCTGGTCCTCCCTTGAGTTGAAGCCTCAATCTTTCTTTCCTACTTCCTAGCCCTTCTTATTTTGCACAGCCATTGGTTCTTGTTTTTTGTTTGTTTGTTTGTTTTTGTTTTTGTTTTTTTTAAAGCAGCATCTAGAGTTAGTGCCCTTCCAATTGACTAGACAGGAGAGAAGATGGGGACAAGGGTGGGACATGTAATGACAATGAAGAGGTGGGATGGGAGGCTAAACTGCTTGGGTGAGCTTTGGGAACTCCTAGAGAAGGGAGTAGCACAGAATCTAATGTGCATTATGTTCTTTTGTTAGTCACATATTTCCTCTGTCAATGGTTGTCTTAAATGTATTTATCCCTTTATATTGACAATATTAAATGCCATGGATTTTTTTCTTTTTATTGCTCTTTATGCTTTGTAAATGCCTTGAGGGTAGGGAGTCCTCTTTTTAGCTCCCCACCTAGCACTAGAACACTCCTTCAAACTGTCAGTGTTGCTTGCATGATACAGCAGCATGACGTTCTCTTAGGGATCAGAAAGCCTACACAAAAGTTGTGTTTTGCCCTCCGCCTGTCAACTCCCAGAAACCCCAGTTATGACAAATGTTTGAATGTGTTGAGCAGGACTCTGCTGTACAGATCCTCCTTGAAGATAGTCATAAATTATGAATGAGACCACTCCAAATAATTGTGCACAATAAACACTCTTAAGTACATGAATAAACATAAGTGACTAAAGATGCTTAGGGTGACTTTGGTGATAAGGGCAGAAATGTAAAGATGGAAAAAAGCCAGAATCTCTTGAGTGTGTTCTCTAGGTGACTGACAGCCTGAATAAGGCAGACATTTGACCTGTGGAGAGACAGGATCAAAATCAGATTACTAGACAGGTGAAGAGTCAGCATATATTTTCTGAAGACACAGTTAAGAGTCCTTGTGGCTTTCATGAGATTTGCACTGGACAAGATCTGAAAACTATATTCCTCTAGGAAGAGCTCTTTGCAAGCACATAGTTCTAAATCCTGGCTAAAAAGATTGCTGAGAGACACTTTTCTCTGGTATTCTCAATGCCCTTTTGCTTACCTAATGAGGAAAATAATATATTTATCGAGCACCTATGCCTATGTGTTCTTCATTCAGCAGGCATAGGACCATTCATTCATTAATTCATTCAACAAATCCTTCCTGAGTGCTATTGTGTGTGGCATGCTGCATGGTCCCTGTCCTCGCAAACCTTATATTTGGACAAGAATGGGATATTGTTGCTGTTGTTATGATGGTCCCTGATGGTGACGGTAATCCTCTCAGCTATGATAGTCATCCCACTGCACAAAGCAGCCCAGTTTACCACACAGTGCATTAGCTACAGTTGACCTTTGAACAACACAAATTTGAACTGCATGGGTCCACTTATACATGGATTTTTTTCAATGAATTCAGTATAGTACTGTAAATGTATCTTCCCTTCTTTATGATTTTCTTAACATTTTCTCTTCTCCAGCTTACTTTATTGTAAGAGTACAGTATAACATACAAAATATGTGTTAATTCACTGTTTATGTTCTTGCTAAGGCTTTGGGTTAACAGTAGGCTAAGTTTTTGGAGAGTCAAAGTTGTATGTGGATTTTGACTACAAGGTGGATTGGTACCCCTACCAAAGTACCCTATCTTGTTCAAGGATCAACTCTGTATTTTGTTTTCTCTATTCTTGGTGCTCCAGCAGAGGGGGTCTTGCTAATCCTGGAGAGACTACCTCTTCCAGGGCTAGCTAATTCTTAGAGATAGCACATGACTCCCCTGTGAATCTGTGTTTCATATACAAACCAACAAACCCAGAGCCTATACTTGCCAACTACCTCCTTTATGGAGCTCTCACAGGTTGAACCACTATCCATTAGCCACAATCACCCCAGGGACAAGTACCAGGTAACTAGGGGAAGTCCCTATATCCCAGGGAGCCTGCTGAAATTATTCAAGCTAGCCAATCCTAAACCTGTATTACCTGCTTACCCTGACTCACCCATTCTGTCCTAGGAAAACCACTGTAAAGACTTTTGCCCATGTTTTCCCTTCATTTCTCTGCCTCCTTACCAACCCTGGTCCTTCCCTGTGTGGCCCTGTGTGTGGAGTGCCCCCTTCTCTTGAGAACTGTAACAAAGTATATTTTCAACGGCCATCATCTCCTGATCTGTTGGCCTCATTCTACCTGAATAATAATAAAACCTACATTTTAAAAAAGTTTTATTTACTTAAATAATCTCTACACCCCACATGGGGCTCAAACTTGGAATCTCGAGATCAAGAATCGTATGCTTCTCTGAGCCAGGTGCTCCACTAAAACCTACATTTTACAACAGTAAGAGCTTAAGCATTGGTGTCAGATCGCCTGGATTCAAACTCATCTCCACCATTTACTGGCTGTGAGACATATTTCTCATTTCTTATATCTCCATTTCTCCATTTCTTATATCTCATTTCTCCATTTCTTATATCTAAAATAGAAACAACATCTAACGCTTTTGGCACTTAGAAGAATTAAATGAGATAATCCTTATGAAGCACTTAACCCATAGTAACTGCCATATGTGAAAGCTAAATAAACATGAGAACTAGATATATGTTTGAGAGGAAATAGAATGCCGGGATTATGCCTTTTTAAAGTCTATAATCAAGTGGAACTTTCTAGAATTTCCAAAGAGTCTTCCTATTCATGACCTTATTTCATCCTGACAGCTCTGTGAAGGCAGATGGGTAGATGGAGCACACAGGTTTTACAGACAAGGAAACTGAGACTAAAAGAGAACTAGTTAGTTAATGGAAAAGATTGGAATAGGATCCAGCTGTCCTGACAACTAGTTCCTTCCACCAAGCCTTTCTACTGAGAGGACAGATGTGGTGTGGATGAGGACTTGGCAGTCAGACCGACCAGGCTTAAAAGCCCAGCATCACCACTTCTTAACTTGCACATGCTGAGCAAGGTTAGAAGCCTCTGATCTACCATTTTCTCAGCTGTTGAAAAGGAGAAAATAAATTTTTCAATCATTACTTATTGGAGACTTTTAAAAAGGAATGTAATCAAAGCTAGCTGGGGTATGGAATAATAAGTACTCTCATATGTAAAGCACTCCTATTTTCTTATAAAGAAAATCTCAAATATAGAAAAAGCTAGCTGCACAGCATTGCTCACCACAATACTATCTAAATACAATTTGGAAGCAAGCGGCCTATTTAATAACAAGGAGATAGAGTATATTCATATGATTGGATAGTATACAGCCATTAAAAACGGTGTTTACAAAGTTCATAACAAAAACTGCATTTACTGTTAGGTCAATAAATCATGCCTTCTCTCCCATTTTGGTATCACCTAGGTGCTGCATTGGGGACCCTGAGGCCAGTAAGAGTGTCCCAGAGTGAAAATGTTGAGAAAAAGCAGATCCAGGCAGTGGTATATGAGCCCAGAGATTAAACACTTGCTACCCAGTGTTTCAGAGAGTGCCATAATGAGACCCTGGGAAGGTTACCATTGATCCCTTGTTTTCTTCACATGGGGGGCCATCGTCCCTCCAATTTATACCCTTATGCTTCAAACTATAAGGCAGCTCTTTCTGCATCAACTTTACCTCCTGTTCAAACCTACTTTCCTCTGCACCTCTGAGGTTTGCCCTGCTGAATCTTAGCCTTCCCTCACATGTGTCACCTGAAACTTCCCATCCTCCCAGAAGCCTTTCCTGGCCTGTAACGAGATTGGATGCACCTTTGCTTTGCTTTCACATTGGCGGAATCTTCTGGTCCTCAAACTCATCAGTCTCTACTGTCATTGCTGGGCAGATACCCTTCTTCCCTACCTGGCAGAAAGCTCTTGTCAGGACAGGGCTGGGCTCATCTTTCTCCCCATCATTTCCCTCATAGCCTGCAGGCTCAACATACTTTGGTAGATGAATGAATGAGCGAATGACTTATGTATGTATGTAGGTGTATGTGTGTGTGTGTGGGGGGGTACTTAAGGCATGAATTTCTGGAATCCTGAGGAATAGGCTACTGAACTCTGCCAGCTGCCAGTTTCCCCCTGTCCCTGCTTTTGCTTTTCTCCCCAGTTCAGGAAATGGCAATGTCAGCAACACCCCCCAGGGCAGCACAGACAGCCCTGTGAGAGAAAGAGGGTTGTCACTCTCCTGTTCCTTTTTCTAGCCCAGCAGATGTTCTAGGACAGCCCTCCAGGGGCTGGTGCTGCATAGCCCATACTGAGCACTGAGACCAAAGAGGCTCTGACAGGGAGGTTTTGGGGGTCATGCTCTCTCCATGAAAACTGAGTGGGGCCTCTGCTCAACACTGGTGCTGTTGTGTATCTTCCTGCTTCCTCCCAAACAGCTCATCCCAGCTGGATCGTAAATAAGAGAACAATATAGCCACATATTTATAGTCTCTGTGAATCACTGGTGACTAATTTTTCCCATTTTGTAACCCCAAATAGTTTTCTCTTTAGGCTCCTAGTGAGGGCAAAAACCAGCCAATCATTTAGATGACAATGCACATTTTTATTAAAAATAAAAAATCCCTTTCTTAACATGGGACAGAAGGTTGGCAAATACAGATATTTAACCAATGACTGCTTCTCTTTCTGGAAAAGTGACATTTTTATCTGTACCCAGCTCAGGAGAATCAAGGAACTTTTTCAAGTAAATATTTAGACAACCAGGGCTTTCCAAGGCTCTATGATCTTCCTCTAGCACCCAGAGAAGATTTAGAAGTTAAAAAAAAAAAACAACCCAGAGTGAAAGGTATCACTCCTATTTTTCCATTGTGTTTGTTGGCTGGGTCTCCTTAGCAAAGAAATGGTCTTCCAGTATTTTGGTTACATATCATTATGTTCCATTTAGTAAACCCAACTTACAAAGGAGGCAGGGACAGCCAGTTTCCAATGCCCCAGCGCCTCTGACATGTTCTTATTTAAAACTAATTGCTCCCTGTAAAATTTGGCCTCTTGAATTTTGTTTTTCCATGATCAGCATTCTTCAATGTCTCCTACCAAAAGGCTCTATCAGTCATGCATAGCTTAGATAATTTATTGCATTGCCTGTGAGGATTTATTTCTATGGTGTGTTTCTAGAAAACTCATTCAACTCCTAAATCAAACAATGGAAGGAAATGAGTGTTGGGGGAGAAGGATCTAGAGAGGCGATCTGGGGTAAGAGGAGAAAATATCTGAAGATGTTATTTAACCAGAAAACAAGATTGTCTGCATTCAGGATTTCTAAATTGCTGGGAAATCGATTGACAAAGGTGCTTGGCTTGGAGGTGGGCCATGTATGCATAGAGGTGACAGAAAATGTACTGAGAAGGCACAGCCAGCTAAGTGGTAGGGCCCAGACAGAAGAGGTTGGCTAGAAGGAAGAAGAGTCAGGTGGTCCCTGGGATTCTGAAGGACAAACAGGGTGGGTTCTGGGGAGTCTTGCTGTCCTCCAGCCTGGCTGAGGTCCAATCATAGTGCAGGTCTCATGTCCTACCACCTGCGCCTAGTGACTCTGGCTGGTGCTGGCTGCCTCTTCTGAAGTCCCATTGCAAAGAATGTGCTTGTGAAATAATTTAAGCTGGCTGTCTGTAATAATTTGAGGCACACAATGTCATTTTGCCCTAGAGAACTCAAACCTGCTCCTTTGGGTTTGAGTCGGTTTCTTGCTCCCAGAACCAAATGACTTTTCACCTCTGGATCTCTACCCAAGGCATGTTTTGACCGTGGAACCAGGGAGGCTTCAAGGAGCCAGGCTTTCCTGCCTGCCAACTGAGATTTGCCAGTGCTGATTTTACACATTCCTATTAGTTTTTAACGAGTATTTTGTTTTAGCTATAAAATCACAACTGCAGGGCCATAAATTTACAGATCATGTGATTGGAAGTGCATTCTTTCTTTTTCCAAGGGTGTCTATGTAGAGCTAAGTTCCTAATCTTTCATTTACCCCATCCTTGGTAATACTCCACAGGTATAAATTGAGCACTTACTGTGTGCAGAGCCCCATCCTAGATACTATAGATGGCATGAAAAAAAAAAAAAAGAGTTGCAGTCTCCCCTCAGGATCTGAGGCTGAAAAGGAGTGAAGAAATGAGTACTAAGTGATCAGCTCCATGAAGACACTCTCACCCACCCATTTCTGGTGCCCTCCTACCTCTGAGGGCCCCTCATTTTCCCCTCCCACATTGCCCTCTGTGCTCCAATCATCAACTTCTCTCAGTGCGCAGAAGGTCATGTCCTCTCTCTCACTGGCCAGTGGTCATTCACACCTGCTGTTTCCTTGACTTAAAACACCAGTCTCCCCATAACTGTCACTTGCCCAGGAAACCTTCCTGACTAACTGTAGCCCTCACCACCCTTCTCCCCTGCCAAGTACTCTCCAGGCCACAGCATCTATCATACTCCATCATTGTTCCTTGTTTCATCATCTGTAACTCCTGCAACCTCGGTGAGGGCAGGGCCTGTGTTTGTCTCATGTATCTGTACCTCTAGTGCCCAGCACAGTACCTGGCCCTTGTAGAAGGGACCCAGTAAGGATGTACTAAAAGAAGGAAGAAAGGCCTTCCCTCTCAATGTAGATGGAAGCCTTGTAGAAGCTCACTTCACGTCGTATCCTTTTTTTTTTTTTTTAAGTAGGCTCCATGCCTAGGGTGGAGCCCAATGCAGAGCTTGAACTCATGACCTGACATCAAGACCTGAGCTAAGATCAAGAGTCAGATGTTGGGGCGCCTGGGTGGCGCAGTCGGTTAAGCGTCCGACTTCAGCCAGGTCACGATCTCGCGGTCCGTGAGTTCCAGCCCCGCGTCAGGCTCTGGGCTGATGGCTCGGAGCCTGGAGCCTGTTTCCGATTCTGTGTCTCCCTCTCTCTCTGCCCCTCCCCCGTTCATGCTTTTTAAAAAAAAAAAGAGTCAGATGTTTAACCAATTGAGCCATGTAGGCACCCCGGAACATTCCATTTTTATCTTACTGACTTTGAATTCAGGATGGTGACAACACACTTCCCCCTTCATACCCTATGACTTTGGGAGCCCAAGACAGGTCTTCCCTAAGCCTGAATGGGTTAAGGCAATGGGGATCTGACACGCCAGCCATTGGCTCAGGTACCTAGTGACCAACTCTATCAGAGTTTTCACGGAGATATTCATGAAAATACAGGCAAGCCCCTCATCCTTGTTCAGCAGTATCTTATTTTAGGCCTGTTAGGGCAGATATACAAGTCTTGTCTTCCTTTCTCCCAGCAAGTAGACAATGGCTGTTTAGCTGGCAGGAAATGGTGACTATGACCCAGGAGAAGTTGGCTCTGGTTGACTCTCATTTTTCTGCCATAGTCATTTGGGACATTTCAGCAATCTTTGGAATTTATATTCATACACACACACACACACACACACACACACACACACACACACACACATATTCTTTATAGTATTGGTTACAAAGGCCTGGACAGTAGGGGCATGTGACACTAGGGCAGGGATTGGAGTCAAGGCTAAGAGTGGGGACAGCTAAGAGCCAAATTTTGAGCCAAGCTGGAGAGTACAAATAACGCCCACTTGGAAGGCCAGAGGTAGCACTTGATATCAGAATTGTAGATCCGAGAGTGGGAGTCTGGTGGAATGGGATCAATGTACAAGCAGGTTGAGAGTGAGGGGGTGGCCCTGGACAGCTGCCTGGAACACTGAGTGGTGGTTGGCGAGCTCGAAGGGTTGTGGTTCAGGGGTGGGTCGGGCTGGCTGCAATGGTTATGGGCAAGGTGTATAAAACAGGATAATGTTCATGCCCTCAACAAGCTTAATACATCATAATCGAAGAGGTGTCGTGGGCATAAATAGTTCTCAGATGAGAGGGGCCAAAGGAGCCTCATCCTGGTTCTGAGGGTGCTTCCTGGGGGTGGTAGCATTTTAGAGGAGCCTTGGCGGTGGAGGTTAGATAAAGTTTATCTCGTGTGGGTGAGGAGACAGAGGGGCACTTTAGTAGAGCTAAGCTGTGAATACAAGGCTACATTCCAGTTGGCTGGAAATTTGGTTGGAAGAGACTAAGGCCCTATTAAACCCTCTATATGCCAGACTCTGTACTAGAATTTATTTCTAGTTAAGTTTTTTTTTTTAATTTTTTTTTATGTTTATTTATTTTTGAGACAGAGAGAGACAGAGCATGAACGGGGGAGGGTCAGAGAGAGGGAGCCACAGAATCGGAAACAGGCTCCAGGCTCTGAACTGTCAGCACAGAGCCCGACGCGGGGCTCGAACTCACGGACCGCGAGATCATGACCTGAGCCGAAGTCGGACGCCCAACCGACTGAGCCACCCAGGCGCCCCTTTTTAAAAATTTTTTAATGTTTATTTATTCTTGAGAGAGAGGCAGTATGAGTGGGGGGTGGGGTGAGAGAGAGGGAGACACTGAATATGAAGCAGGCTCCAGGCTCTGAGCTGTCAGCACAGAGCCCGACATGGGGCTCAAACTCACAAACTATGAGATCATGACCTGAACCAAAGTCAGACACTTAACCTACTGAGCCACCCAGGAGCCCCTCTAGTTATTATTAAAATTGATTAGCTTATAGCTTAGAATTCTCAGCATAGCACAGGGAGATAGGAATGATTAACCCTATTTTAGAGATAAAGCAACTGAGGCTCAGAGAGGAGAGAAATTTGCCCCAAGGCCTGTGAGGTTACAGTCAGGAGAGGGTGAGGAGAAGAAGGGGGTGGGTCTCGAACAGCAAGACCTGAAAGTCCAGGGGAAGGCTTTTGATGATTTGACTTTTTTTTTTTTTTTGGGACATCAGCAATTCCGTATGGTTGTCAAAGGCACTTCGGAGCCTAGGACCATCTCTGACCTGCTGCCCAGCCTTTTCCAGAGGCTTTGATATGTGAAGTGTTAATGCTGTGTGATTCTTTCCCACTTAAACAGTAAGAGGGTAGTTGTCTTACAGGAACTAGATGGCAAAGATACCAAGTGCTTGGAAGCCCAAGGTCTCAGTCCAAGTATGAGGAAAGGTGAAAAGAAGATGTGATATAAAACATGTACCCCCTTGTTTTTGATGTTCCTCTCTACCTTCTACCCCCCCACCCTCCCTCCCCAATCGACCCAGATAAGAAGAGATTTTAAAGAGCTAGATGTGACCCCAAGGCTTTACAAGACAGGAGGCCTTGTCTTCGCCTGGAGCCTGGGATGGCAGAAATGGCCGACCTGTGCTTTAAGTTCAGGCATCGCGAATACCTGTGTCTCACTTGCCTGGGAAGTCCAGGGAAGATGCTGAGCCTTGGGGGGTCCTCTTGGCCACCATGGTGTGCTCCAAAGACACAGAGTAGAAGAGGCAGAGTAGCAGGTCTAGGCAGGCAACACCCCTAACCCCATCCACCCCCCATACACACACACACTTCCCACCCCCTGCACACACTCGTTTCCCATGGCCCTTGCAGGGGGAGTGAGAATGAGCTTAGAGAGCATGACTACAGGGGAACCGCAGTCCTGAAAGGGGCCTGTGGCAGGCAAGCATGGTGCAGAGAGGATGTAACAGCTTGGAGCAGCTGGCCAGGGGCCAGATAAAGTGAGTATACAGGCCTAGAGTGGGGAGTATCTTTGATGACCAGACAGAGACACATTACATCTCATTTGAACTTGGGACAGACTGAGCAGGAGACGTTGCCTCCCCCTCTGCACAGATGTGGCAGATCCCGAACTTAGCATCAACTTCAGGGAGGAATGAGAACAAAAGTCCCAAATTTAATAGCGCCGGGTCCTGAAATGAGTGACTTCAGTGACCGATTAACCTAGAAGCAACGATGCTGGTTTCTCTGCATCAGCCAGAATGGGGTTTGAGATAGAAAATAAATCCAATTACACAAAAATAAAGAAAATGACATTTTATAGACCAGTCTTCTGACCGGGAGAACCAAAGCCTCTGTGTTTACTTCTTGCCTTCTTTACCCCTTCCCTTCTTTACCCCTTCCCCATCCTGCACCCCCATCCCATCCACTTCAACATGCTGAACTGGGCCTCCTGTTTTACAGCACAGTGAGCCTGGTAAACAAACAAACAAACAAACAAACAACAACAACAAAACCCCAGGAATTTATAGCCTGAAAATAATGAAGCTAGAGGGGACCTTTGAAATGGTGTTGCCCATGGGTGCCTGGGTGGCTGAGTTGGTTAAGCATCTAATTCTTGTTTCGGCTCAGGTCTTGATTTCATGGCTTCATGCCCCACATTGGGCTCCTTGCTGACAGCGTGGAGCCTGCTTAGGATTCTCTCTCTCCCTCTCTCTGCCCCTCCCCTACTTGTGCAGTCTCTGTCTCTCTCAAAATAAATAAATAAACTTAAAAAAAAAAAAAGAAAGAAATGGTGTTGTCCAACGCCTTCAGTTCACCAGGAAAAGACGTGCTTTGCATAGGGTCTGAACACAGCTGAGAAAACTTGGTCCCTGAACTTTTCCCACCACTTTTTCCCATCCAGCTCCTGTTGCTGCTGGTCACCCAGGTGAGGAAACCACACCCTGGCCCCTCCTCGCCAAGCCCAGCCTTACCCCACAGCCATAGCTCCTTAGGTGCAAGCTGCCTATCCCCCAGCTGGATGGGCTTCCTAGCTGGATCCCCCTAGCTGGGTGGGTGATTTAGGGCAGATATCACCCTGACAGGGGCGGGGGTGTGAGGGATGAGGGGAACTGTCTACCATGTAGCCTTATGGGTCACCCTCCTACAGACTGACCTCTTGGCCCCGGAACAAAGCAGTTCTCCAACACATCATGGATCATGCCTTCTGGGGGACAACATGACACATGCCAGAGATTCTTTCCAAGCCACAATTGCTCTGGAGCTGTGGCAGCAAGTCTGCCTGCTGGGGCCTGCGAGCTCCCTCCAGGCTGTGGGGAGAGTGGGGAAGTCTTAGACTTCACTGAGTTAGGAGTGCTGGCTGCCAGGAGACCACCCCGAACACCGAGAACCCAGGCGGACAAGCATTTGGGCCTCCCTGTCCTGAGGGTCGACTCTAAATCAATGCCAACCTTCTACGGAGGGAAAGCCCCAGTGTGGACCTGACTCTGACCACCCTGGGCTAGGACCTCTTGCTCACTATGCTCATTTAATCCTCACAGACCAGGAGACAGGCATTATTATCTCCTTTTCAGAGATGAGAAAAATGAAATTTGTAAAGGTTAAGTGGCTTGGTTGAGGTCACAAAGTTTTTAAGGAGAGGCTGTAGGATTAGAAGCCTAGTGTGTCCACTCATTGGATACTGTGGCCTTTTAAGCTAGATCCTTGTGTGGGGGGGGGCCTGGGTGGCTCAGTCAGTTAAGCAAACTCTTGATTTCAGCTCGGGTCATGATATCAAAGTTGTGAATTTGAGCCCCACGTTGGCCTCTGTGCTGGGCATGGAAATTGCTTGGGATTCTCTCTTTCTCTCTCTTTCTCTCTCTCTCTCTCTCTCTCTCTCTCTCTCTCTCTCTCAAAAAAAAAAAAAAAAAAACTAGATCCTTGTGTAGAGAGGGAGAACAGCCCAGCCTTGCAGATTAGGGTTTGGGAGTCAGGGCCCTCACGCACGTGGCTTCACCTCTCACCAGCCACGGTCCCTGACCATGCACTTCTCTCCCGGGGAAGTGCAGTGATCAGCACTGCTTCTCAGGATCTCCCACACTCCCTTAGGGATATTGTAAGTTGTGGGCACAGCAGCTCTGTGTCAGGAGTGACACTCCAAGAAGGTTGATCACCCATGAGCAGGGCTTACTGGAATCAAACACACCTGCAACAAAGTCAGACTTCCCTGGGATAAAACACCAAGCACGATCATTATTGAAACTAGGGCCCAGGGCCCCTTCTCACCAAGGCTCAACCTTAGAAATTATGGAAATTCGTCTCAAAATGTTGAACAGTTCCTGATATTGACTGTAGTGCTCTTTTACACACCTCGGCCAAATGTTTACTTTTTCTACCACCACTCGGTTGGCTCTTTAGTTATAATCTGCCATCAGGCATGACAGTTTTCCTTGGTGTCAGGACTAGCTTAACCCTCACTTTCCTTGTGCCACATGCACCCCGATCTCCACACATGTTGAAAGTAGAGAGGCTGGTGCCTCTGCTGACAGCAGGGCCCTTGCCAACCCCTCCCATGATCCAGATACAGGGCTTCTGGTGTTCCCTCATAAGTTTCCAGATGATTCTAGTTTCTCCTGCACCCACATCTTCGCCCAGCGGCACGTGCCCTTGCATGCACACGTACACACTCATGCACACTAACACGTGCCTAAGCATACCCAGAAGGAGGAATCCTTGAAACACTGTCTGTTCCCCACCTCAAGCTTTGGGTGCTGGGTGGGCTCCAGGTGCAGGAACTTGGGCCCTGAGTCTGTGGAAGGTTGGAAAGTTCTCCTGAACTCTCCAGGCTTTCAGCTGCATCTATGCCTATTCCCTGAAGGGTTAAAGTGTCCCTTAGTGACTAAGTGGAGCCAGAGCCTGGCTCACACCCAGCACTGGGGGCCTGACTCAGAGGGCAGTGGTGGTCCTCTGCTACATCCTGTTGTGGAGGATGCTGTTCCCTGTCTCCAAGGATAGGCTCTCATACCCAGGCAGGCAGAGGAAGCAAGGAAGGGAGATGCCCATGGGGTTTATAGAAAAGCCTGGCTCCTGGCCTTTTCCTTGTGTGGTGGCTCCAAGGCTCCAGGAACCCCATGAGCTTGGAGAAGCCCTCCTGGTCAACGCCAGAGAGCAGAGGAAAGGTAATTTTGGCAAGTGCTAAAAATAGGCCTTGCAGTTATTTTCGACCTGTTTTGCTTCCATCGGAGGAGCAAATTTTGGATTCTGCTCAGACTTCCTGTCAATCCCACCAGTTTCTTCCTCCTCCATGCTCACTCCCCAGGCTGGTGGCATTCCAAGGGTTTGGACTATGACCCATGGTCATTTTACCCCAAGCTCTGTACACACATGGAAGCATGCACAGAGAATTGAAAAGTACATGAAGCATTATCTCCCTTTACTAGATATGATGTCCTCTATTTTCTAGCCTATCCTATTTCATTTTTAAAAACTCCTGGTTATGACCCGCAGATTAATTTCATGACTAGTGAGTAGCATCCACAGTTTGAAAAACATTTAAACAAGCTATCCTTCCTTTTTTCTTTTCTCTGATGCTATCGCTAGTCAGTTATGGGGCTTTGGGAAGATCACCTGAACTTTACAGAACCTTGGTGTTTTTTTCATCCAGGAGGAGAGGGTGAGTCAATCCTATGGATTCCCTGAAGCTGTGTGAATTTGTTGCATTCTTTCTTGAAAGGGAATCACCTGTGGCATTTCCCGGTTGGCCCAGTTTGGGATTAAAAGTGTCAAGTTCAAAGCAAAGGGAGTTTGGCATCTTTCCTCCGCTGGTTCAGCTGTGGCTTTGTGGTGAAGAGTCAAGCTTTGGAGGTGGACAGACCAAACCCCAGCTCCTCATGTGTCAGCAGTATGGCTGCCTGAACCTCTGTGTGCCTCAATTTCTTCATCTGCAGACAAGGATGTTACTGTCTCATAGGGCTGTTTGGGGTTAAATATGACAACAACAGAAATTTATTTCTCCTCCTCCCCTCCCCTTCCTTTTCATTTCCTCCCCTTCCCTTCCCTTCCCTTTCTGCTCACATTTACTAAACTTCCTTATGGAGATACTTCATCCACACCACTTCCTTTAGTTAGAGCTCTGCAGGTTGTAGAGCTCTGTCCCCCACTGTCCCCTTGGTCCTCGCAGGCATGCCGTGGAGTAGGTAGGCTGGGTAGGTATGTCGCCCATTTTATTGATTGGAAGAAGGCTACTAAAATGATTTGCTCGAGGTCGCTCAGAGATTAGAGGCTGTAGGCTCAGGGCTTCTCATGCCTGATCAGTGGTTTGTCCTGCAAACCTGCTAATTTAATATAGCCTTGGGGAGAGCCCTTGGCCTAGAAAGGGCCAGAGTAGTGATTATACAGGTAACCAGATAGGATCACAGGTGTCTGACTTCACACACGGGTGTTAGTTATTTTTATGGACAGTTACCCAAAATCGCTTATGATAAGGATAGAAAAAGTTTTGACTCGTGTTGACCTTTACTATAATTTCCAATCATCATATTTGTTCATTTAATTATTTTCACCTGTTTCCCTTTCCAAACTATACAATCCACCTGCATAAGGACCGTGTTTGCTTGGTCATTATTGTATCCCCAATACCTAGCACGGTGTCTGGCAAAATAAATATTTATTGCCTGAAAAATATTTGTTGAGTAAATGACTAAACAGGCCACCTGTGGAGAGACTGAGCAGGGAATCTCTATATTTACATGGCTTATTTGATATCTGTGCTCTTTGACCTGGGTGATATTAATATTATGTCTTATACACACCAAGGGAGTGGGGAAATTAAAATAATTGTGTGGGTAATTCAGAGAACAATGAACCACCCACTTTAACCTTGATTACCTGGTTATTTTAGACAGAAGTAGTTTAAAACCCAAAGAACTGACATAGTTGCCTAATTTCTCCATTTCAATAGATTCTTGCAGTCCTAGCTGCAGACAGATGTGGAAAGGCTTCCTCATTAAGAGTGTGGCCCTAAACATAAGAGACTCTTTTTTTTAATGTTTACTTATTTTTTTTTAATTTTTTTTAACGTTTATTTATTTTTGAGACAGAGAGAGACAGAGCATGAACGGGGGAGGGTCAGAGAGAGAGAGAGGGAGACACAATCCGAAACAGGCCCCAGGCTCAGCCGTCAGCACAGACCCGACGCGGGGCTCGAACTCACGGACTGTGAGATCATGACCTGAGCCGAAGTTGGACGCTTAACCGACCAAGCCACCCAGGCGCCCCAATGTTTATTTATTTTTGAGAGACAGAGAGACACAGTGTGAGCAGGCAATGGGTTAGAGAGAGAGACACACATACACAGAATCCCAAGCAGGCTCCAGGCTTGGAGCTGTCAGCACAGAGCCCAATGTGGGGCTCGAATTCATGGTTCATGAGTTCATGACCTGAGCTGAAGTTGGACGCTTAACTGACTGAGCCACCCAGGCGCCCCCCAAGAGACTCTTAAATACAGAGAACACACTGAGGGTTGCTGGAGGGGCTGCGGGTAGGGGGATGAGCTAAATGGGTAAGGGGCATTAAGGAAGACACTTGTTGGGATGAGCACTGGGTGTTATACATACAGGATAGATTACTAGAATCTACTTCTGAAATCATTATTGCACTATATGCTAACTAACTTGGATGTAAATTGAAAGAAAGAAAGAGAAAGAAAAGGAAGGAAGGAAAGAAAGAGAAAGAAAGAAAAAGAAAAGGAAAGAAAGAAAGAAAGAAAGAAAGAAAGAAAGAAAGAAAGAAAGAAAGAAAGAAAGAAAGAAAGAAAGAAAAGCAAGCACTACAGCAGACACACAGCACACAGGCAGCACTCACACACAGGGGCGTGAAGGGGAACAGGAGTTTGAGAGAGAGACAGAGAGACAGGAAAGGGTATCTAAGAGGCTCGCTTTCCGGCAGGAGAAACTCTCTATGCCTGGCCTTCTGCAGAATTCTGTTTCCTCCCTCACCTGTGCACTGCTGGAGCCCAGGTAACCACTCCTTGACCTTGACAGACCAGACCAGCTCCAAGTTGGACCCTTACGGGCAGAAAGGACCGGGCTTAGAGACAGAGTTCTAAGGAGATACATTTTTCAACTCTGGATTTAAAAAAAGAACAGAAAAAATTCAAGCCTAAGCCAAGAAGTTTGGCTTTGTCATGTCAATAGTATTTAAAGATGTTATTTGGCTGGAGCTGGAAATTCTGCGAATGAAAAACAACTTGGCCCCACTCTTGTCTCCCTCTCCTCCCTTTCCCTGTTGGTTTCCAGCTGTCCTTAGCTCCCCCACTGAAGCCCCACCAGTGTTTCTTTTTAAATTATTTTTTTGATTTTGAGAGAGCGTGCGCATGAGTGAAGGAGGGGCAGAGAGAGGGAGAGAGAGAATCCCAACTGGGCTCTGAGCTCTCAGTGCAGAGCCCAACATGGGGCTCCATCTCATGAACCATGAGATCATGACGTGAGCTGAAACCAAGAGCCAGATGCTTAACCAGTTGAAAGCCACCCAGGTGCTCCCCCCAAATCACCAGTGCTTTTGATATTGCCCTGGCCTGGAGCCCATTTTCCTCTCTGCACTGCCTGCTTCTGTGGAACTGGGAGATCTCAGTTATCTACCAGTCTCCTGAGAAGAATGGCACCACAGGGGGAGAGCAGAGTAGCTTCTTGGCATTTGAGGGAAGGTGAGGTGGAGGCCAGAGGAAGGAAGGAAGAAAGGAAGGAAGGAAGGAAGGAAGGAAGGAAGGAAGGAAGGAAGGAAGGAAGGAAGGAAGGAAAAGGCGGAGACATAGTTCTCACTGCCTGCTGTGTGCAAAGTCATCACTGGTATGTTGCTTTACAGGATAATGTATTTGAAGCTCAGACAACCCTGTGAGATGGGTATTGTAGGTAGGACCACTCCCACTTTACAGTCGAGAACACTGAAGCTCAGAGGGGTTAAGTGATTTACCTAAGGTCACAACGTTTAGTATGTGGCCACATCTTTCGGATTCCAAAATCCACGTTCCTTCCACCAGGTACAAGGAAGTGATTGGCACAGAGTCAGGGAGCCATCTGAATATCCATCAAAATGTATTCAGCCTTCACTTGTTCTCGCCTGTCAGCTTTTGCCAACAATGTTCCCTCAGCCTTCCATCAACCCTCCAGCCATCTCTCAGGCTGAGTTCATCTCTTCCCTCCCTCTCAAAGCTTCCCTCACTCTCCCAAGCTAGAGTTAATCACCTTCTCTGTTGTGGTGGGTCTGTTGAGTAAGTCCCATGCTGGAGCATCTGTCTGTGTCTGCCTGATGGTATGGCTGCTGGGGCATGAGGGTGATGCTTAATGAGGCCAGGGCATTCTGATCCAGCCTGGCATCAGCTTGAGAAGACACAGGGAGGAGACAAGGTGTGGGGCACATGAGGCAAAGGAGAATTTTCTCTACTCCAAGGCAACAGACCCTGCCCTCCACTGGAGTTTGCTGTACTGGGGGTGGTGGTGGTGGTACTCACATCACATTCAGATTTCAGAAGGCCTTCTCCATCTTGCCGAGAAAGGGGGAATGCAAGAAACATTCAGGGGAGAATTGAGCTATAAGTTCTGAGCTCCTTCCCAAGGCAGAATATAGATCTGTTTCAGAAATGGTTGTTAGATGAATGAATGAATCACTTAATGATTCAATGTTGCTACTCTCAGGAGCCACACAGCTTGGTCCTGGGTCAAGGGGGCTGGGGGAAGATGACTGTAAATACCACTCCTGAGTCCCCCTGGTTTTACCCCAACCATGCAGGTGTACTGGCTGGGCACTGGCTGGTCTTCTGGGTTCTTCCCAGGCCTGAGCCTGGCATTTTGCTATCTCTTGGGTGCCTCTGGGGATGTGATAAAGCCAAGGCCCCACACCCCTGTCTCCCATCCTCCTCTTCTTTGCTGCATCGCTTGTGGTCCCACTCTCCACCTTGCCACTGGGATCATGCAGAGACCAGACCAGAGAGTGGCCCTGGGCCTCAGTCCTCTCAACCTAATGGCAGCAGCAGAGAGGCTCCCAAGCCTGGAGCACAAACCCATGGCTTCCCACAAACACCAGTTTATTCTAACTTGAACCCCAGGAATAAAATGTGCATGAGCAATGGTGCACAAATGTGGGTGGGCACACGTGTGCGTGTCCAGGGTGGTTTCTCAGCCTCGGGATATCTAGTAGATACCAGGTTGTTCTTGGAGTTTGAAATTCAGTCCATCCGATCCCTTCACTGTATAGTTTATTTTGGTTAATAGGAGTCTTTATCTGAAAAGTGGGACATCAGAAATATGTGGGCAGACTTCATGACCACACAGGAGGAGAAACATCTGCTCATCAGGACCTCCTCCCCTCCACCACCACCCTGTGTTCTAGAACCTTCTCCCTATAGACAGCTCCTCTCCTTTCCTCACATGCTTTATTAGAAACAAAACAAGCATAAGATGCTCAATGTCATTCATCATCAGGGAAATACAAATCAAAACCACACTCAGATACCACCTCACGCCAGTCAGAGTGGCTAAAATGAACAAATCAGAAGACTATAGATGCTGGAAGGATGTGGAGAAATGGGAACCCTCTTGCACTGTTGGTGGGAATGCAAATTGGTGCAGCCACTCTGGAAAACGGTGTGGAGGTTCCTCAAAAAATTAAAAATAGACCTACCCTATGACCCAGCAATAGCACTGCTAGGAATTTACCCAAGGGATATAGGAGTGCTGATGCATAGGGGCACTTGTACCCCAATGTTTATAGCAGCACTCTCAACAATAGCCAAATTATGGAAAGAGCCTAAATGTCCATCAGCTGACAAATGGATAAAGAAGATGTGGTTTTTATATACAATGGAATACTACTTGGCAATGAGAAAGAATGAAATCTGGCCATTTGCAGCAACGTGGATGGAACTGGAGGGTATTATGCTGAGTGAAATAAGTCAGAGAAAGACAGATACTCTATGTTTTCACTCATGTGGATCTTGAGAAACTTAACAGAAGACCATGGGGGAGGGGAAAGAAAAAAAAAGTTAGGGAGGGAGGCAAACCATAAGAGACTCTTAGATACTGAGAACAAACTGAGGGTTGATGGGAGGTGGGGGAGAGGAGAAAGTGGGTGATGGGCATTGAGGAGGGCACCTGTTGGGATGAGCACCGGGTGTTGTATGGAGACCAATTTGACAATATATTCTAAAAAAAAATCTAGGAGACTATTTTGAAAGATAAAATTATATGCATTATAGCAAATTATTTATAATATGAAGGACTGCCCCACCCCCACCGCCACCAAAAAAAAAAAGAAACAAAATAAGCAGAAGACATTGTTGATGACACAGAGATTTTTTTCATTGTCTGGGACACCCCCCCACCCCCCACCTGTCCTTCCCTGCCCTGCCAGCGTGTGGCTCAGCTACCACAGCAGGCCACACTCTCTGACACACCTTTGTACCTTTTGCTTCTTTTTTCTTGTAGCCTTGCAACAACCTTCTGATCATGGTATTATTATCCTACTTTGTGGGTGAGAAGACTAAGGCTCAGAGAAGTCCAGCGGGTTGTCTGCAGCACTCAGCCAGCACCCAGTAGGAGTGGGATGAGAACCTCTGTCTTCCGACCCACCCAAGTGTGTGCTCTCAACCAGCATTCTCTCTCAACCAGCAGACAACTCCGGGGCAAATGCAGTGTCTACATTTCCTCTGGGCCACAGAGCTGCCTGGGAGGAAGCCTGCTTCTCCCCCTCTGTCCACTCTCCACACTCCAGAAGCATTCAGCCTGAGCTGCTGAGTGTGGCAGGTGCTTATGAAATGGCTCTGACACCCCAGGAGCCCTCAGAGGGGCCAGCCTGTGGGTGTCTAGGGAATCCAGAGCCTCCACATGACCCCCCACCTCCGGAAGGGCTCCTTCTGCCCCAGGACCACTGGCTCCCCCTCAGTGAATGGCCCCAGAACCCTGACTCCCAGCTGTCAGCACCAGCAATCCTCACTTAGGAGCTAAGCCCTGGCACTTCCCAGGACTGCACGGGGCCAAGATTCCCTTCCAGAGAAATACTTCATCTGTCTTCCAGCCTGGGGCCTGTCCCCTGTCCAGTGTCTTCATAATTCAGATTCCTGTAACTACGAAGAGGCTGGCACCCATGAGCAGGACTCTTTCCAGCTGAGTTCTATGAGACAGGTGATGCCTTTTCCATGAATACCAGGCTCTCTACTCCCTTTGGGCCTTACAGGATTAGAAGGATCCTCCCCACACACCAAATTCTGGTGGCCTCTGATCCAACCCAGATACTCCAGGAGTCATCTGTGATGGAGCACTTGGCTTTCCATCCCTGGGGTAGGGTCAAAAACTTGGGGACAAGAGTCTGGAGCTGGACAGAAAGAGAACAAAGGAACGTTGGCACAAATGAAGGAGCTGGGGATCCTACACTTATGGGGGCGTCTCATTTTAGACAGGGTTACTCTCTCAAATCAGTGCACAAGGGAAGACCGTGCACAGTCACGATCCCCTTGATGCCTCCTTCTGAAGCTACCACCACATTGGAGATCTGTCAGACTCTCATTAGTGTTGCCAGCAGATGGGACTTTGGCTAAGCATGCACCCAGGTGACTGCCCCTAAACCAACATGATGTGATTCCACGGTGCTCTGCTAAGCATTTCCACGCCTGGCTGTGTCTCGTTGGGCAGAGCAGCAGGCCCCAGGGTGAACAACACTGAGAAGCTGGGAGCCCACTCCAGAGGCTTGACCCCTGTGCACCTAGGCTACCTTCACATCGCTTTTCGGGAAGTTGCTCATTTTGAGGTGTTCCCTGTTGCTGTCTCCTCCCGACATCACCTCTGGAGACAGCCAGGCTTGGGGCCACTTTCTGGTACAGAACAATCAGGATTCTCCAGCACAGCCATAGTTTTAGGGCCTCTTCCCTCCCCACCCCTCCTGCACTGAGAGGTGTCACTTGGTAAAGGGGGTAATAAATCCTTATACACCAGAGGCTGGTGTCTTTTTGCTGTTGAGGTGCGAGGAGTGAAAGGTGTGAGTCTCCAGTGTGATTGTAGCTGACAGAGCTACAGGCACACACCTGGGTGTGAGGTGGAGAGAAAGGCGGTGGGGGAAGGGGGTGCTTTCGATGGTGGTACAAAGTAGGGCCAGAAGCTGATGAGGCCAGAAAGGCTTCCTCTGAAAGAGTCAAGGGCACCCCAGGTCTCGCCTTTAAAACAGCGAGGATCAGAGAGAGGGCACCAAATCGTGCCCAGGCTGCAATAATTAAAAAAGTCTTTCTTCAAATGACTGATGTTCCCTGAAAGTCCACAGGACGACGCAGGTAACTGATGTTTTGCAAATACCGATCCAGGTTTCCCCCCACTCTCTGAAAGTAGGGCCTTCCCACAAAACCTTTCTAAGTCTGGCGGAAAGCAAAGAAGAGATGACAGGTTCGTAAAAGCAAAAACCCTCTTCGAATTTCTTCAGGTTAGGAAAAATTTTTACAGGACTTTCGTAAAAGTGAGGTGGCACAACGTGAACTTTTGAAAAGCAGGGATCCTTATACCAGCATTTACAAATTCATTATTTACTGGGAAGCCTGGGTGGCTCAGTCAGTCAAGCACCCAACTTAGGCTGTGGCCTGATCTCAGGGTTTGTGAGTTCGAGCCCCACATTGGGCCCTCTGCTGTCAGCACAGAGCCTGCTTTGGATCCTCTATTCCCCTCTCTCTGTCCCTCGCCTGCTTGCTCTCTATCTCTCAAAATAAATAAAGAAAAACTTAAAAAAAAAATTCATTATTTATTATAACAAAGGCAGTGCAGTGATTGTTATGAGAAAGCCAACAGCCCAAGAAACAGATGACCAAGAAAGTGAAAGTCCCCCATAAGCCCACTGTGCTTATAACACTGTTAACAGTTAGGGTATTTGTACCAGGTTTTAGTCAACCAATTACTTGTATAGCAAAGGCATGTGCAGGAGGGGAAGCACGTGTTTTAAGCTGCCTCTCAGCTGTCCCTACCTGGAGAGCACCTTGCCAGTGTTCTCAAAGGCAAAGCACCTCTGTCCACCTGGTGGCACCACCTGCATTTCCTGGGAGGAGGGACCCAGCTCCGGGCTGCATTCTAGTTCAGTAGGAGTCATCTCAGCCCCGCCTACTCCCCCAGGCACCTCTCCCTGCTGACTGGTACGGCATCTGGGTCCTTTCCCAGGACTCCTTGGGGGCAGGCAACCCCTCCACGGCACCCCAAGTCCTGCCCTGTCCTCAAGGCTCAAGGATGGTCAGATTCTCAACCCCACTCTTGCTCATAAATGCTTGCTCTGTCTGCTGTTCTCTAGTAGAAAGTGGGCTGGATTGGAGGTGAGGGCTGGGTTGGGAGAACACTGGAGTTCCTTGAACCCTCATGCCATCTAGAGCACTTAAATGTGTATAAGTTTTTCACCATGAAGGTAAATGACTCACGGTTACGTGGCTCATTGGCTGGAGAGGTGGCGCTGAAAGCCAGTCCTAGCTGTTGGAGAATCAGGAGACTTCGCATGGGGTCCTCCCTGGTGTTATGGGGTGCACAGCCATGGGGAAGCTGCTTCACCTCCCTGGACCAAGTGTCCCCATCTGTAAAGCAAGGAGGCCGGTGCTCAGCTGTGACCGTGCTTCGGAAGCACCTCAGAGGCTTTAACAGTCTGATGTGTGGGCTCCGCCTGGGGATTCCAACTGAATCCGTGTGGGCTGGGGTCTGAGTGTGTTGCCTTCTGTGGCTCCCCTGCAGCACCATGGGTCCTCGGGGCTAGACTGCCCTTCACGGGTGTATGGGTGTTGCTAACCCACATTTTATTCTCTCTCCCTGGCTCCCCAGACTCAAAGTACTCCTAAAAGGGTGTTAGACTCCAAAGGCTATGGGCTCACATCTCAGTTCTCTCACTTGGCTACCACAGGCAGACTAGTTAACCTCTCTGTGCCTCGCCTTCTAGCCTGCAAAATGAGGAAGAAAATAGTGCGTGCCTCACAGGACCGTAGGGAGGATGAGATAATGTGTGCAAAGTGCCTCTCGGCAGGCCTGGCACTGTGGCTCAGTGGAATGACTTACTTCCATTCTCTCCGTAACTCTTAAGGTCTGAGGTCAAATGATCACCCTAAGTCTTGAGTGTCCAAATAGACGGAAAGCAGGAAAAGGTCCCGAGGGAAGGCAGGAACACCTGGGGGAGATGAACCCATTCTTTAGCTGCTCAGGGAGTTGCTTCTGTGACCTAACTTGTCCCTGAGATGCCCAGACACAGGGCCGGCTGTGTAACCAGGATATGGGCTACCCAGCCACCCAACCTTTGGCAGAAGCTGGAAGAGTTGCATCTTCAAGATCCAAAGAAGTCCCTTAGCATCTGAGCTCCTCATCATGGCAGTGGGCACCTCCTTGATGTCTGCCCCCCAGCAAAGCTCTCCTGGCCACCCCCTTCCCCCACACCCTGCCCTTTTTTTCTCCCAAGGGTTGAGATGTGACTCACTGTTTGTTGTGACTCTGTGGTTGAGCTTTCCAAGGTTTGTCTGGGGGGAGGCCTGGTTCTTTCTTCAGGACTCACCCTGTAAAATATCTCTGGACTCAGCTCTGCCTGTTGCAGAAGGATCTCTGCCTCGAGAGAGGGAGGGAGCCCCGGGCACTGGAACCAGACACACCTGCTCTCCCTCCTTTCGCTTTACCACTTGTCAGCTCTGTGATCTCAGGCTTGTGGTTTTGCCTCTCGAGAGGAGTTTGAACACGGGTTAGCTTGTTTGACTCCGTTCTCCTCCTGTTGTGTTTGATCATGGCGCACGGTGACTTTCTCATGACTGGGAAAAAGAGCTGAGGAGGCAAAGGGGTCAGGACTGGAGTTTAATTTCTGGGCCTCCCAGCCCGGGACCTTGGAAATAGCAGGGCACACAGAGTCTGCAAGCCTGACTGCAGGCCCGGCCCAGTCACCAGCTGACTGCCACCTTGGGCAAATCAACAGCTTCTCTCCACCTCATTTACACAGCTGTGCTATAACGCAGTTAGTCTAAATCAGTCATTCCCAAAGTGAGCTAGTTGGTATACCAATTTTGCAAGCTATTTCTCAAAAAAAAAAAAAGTCTCAAAGGTCAAATAAGTTTGAGGTATACTGTAAACTCCACTCCCCAATTAGCACATCGTAATATATATACATCAATCTGTTAAAGGTGCCGAGAGAACCAGTAACACAGAGGCCAGTTTGGTTTTATTCAACTCACTTTTTCCTAAACTCTTTTGACCATAAAATTTTTCAATCCTATTAACATCCTAGAGCACTGGTGATGGGAGAAAACCACATGAGAAATGATGGTTTAATCCAGAGCTGGGCTTCTCAAACTTGAAAGTTCATTCAAAACACCTTGTTGATCTGCTGATTCTAACTCAGCAGTTCTGGTGGGGCTAGAAGCCAGCAAGCTCCCAGGTGATACATACCACCGAGTGAGTCCCAGAGGGCAGGTTCCCAAGGATTTTTCAGCTTCAATATTGGAAACAGTGCAGAAATGGAGACTCAGGGACCCAGGACTCATAGAGACCTAGGTTAGGGTCCTGGCCCCACCACTTCGTGGCAAGGTGACCTTGAACAAATCTCTCTACCAAACAGAGCATTCGTTTTCTCATCTGTGAAGTTTCAAATAGTATCATCCTCATAGGATTGTTTGATGATTAAATAAGTCTTCTCAAATAAAACATGTAGTGCCAGACCTAACCCATGATAGGAGCTCACTATACACTGGCCGTCGTTCATTAAATAGAGTCTATGCGTCTGTCCTGCTCCCACTCGTAGGCTGCTACCACGTTCACTTGCAAGACTGCTTGCTGCCCCCAGACCTCTTTCCTCCCAGCATGATGGAACTGCCATCTCTTTTTATGGAGCTTTACATGACCATTCTTCTCTTGCACATTCTAGTAACTTCTCCTGCTTCCAGGGCATCAGAGGAGCTGAGAGACAATGGTTCTCCTCTGGTGATCCTAGGCAGATTGTGCCAGCAGCCCTAGGGTTGGCACAACCCACATTTTTCCTGACCCTGTTGCAAGGGGTCCTCATTGATGGGTGAAGCGTAATCTCACCACATTATCCATGGGCCCTGCTGACTGTCTGGAGTTTGTATGTCACACGTGGAGACTTCGAGAGTATAACCCTATCATACTCACCACGATGTCCCTTATAAGTGCTTTTACAACTGAATCATATTCAAACCTTCCTATAAAATGTTCACGTGTGTCAGCAAGGCCTGTGTTTGGGCTCTATTAAGCTCTCTTCTTGTGTGTAGACAGTGGATTAAGACTACATCACCCTGGCTGCCCAGATCTTGCCCCATCTTGGAAGCTAAGGAAGGAAGAGGCAAGGAGGATCACCATTTTTGATCGCCTTTCAGTGTTCAGCTCTTGATGTATATCCTCATTTAAGCTTTGCAGCAACTCTGAATGGTTCTGTTTTTATCAGTCTCAGAAAGGCTAAGTAATTTGCCCAGAGACACACAGCTAGTAAGTAGGGGAGCCTAGTAAGTAGGGGAGCTGAGATTAGAGTTCAGGATCATTTGATTTTATTTCCGCTATGCTTTTTCTGCTCCCAGTCTTGATGGCAGAGGATGATAGCCTATAGCTTCCAAGTTTACCTGTTATTGGAACACCTGGAAAGAAAATAAATCCTCTCTCAAGTTAAGTTATATATCTGGACCAATGTAACCATAGTGACAGTGCTGTACTATACAACCATGGAAGCTGCTGTTCTGAGCATGTGGGCAGAAGTAGGGACAGAGGAGAGAAGGTGAGTCCGTGCCTAGGACAGGGTGACAGGCAAGATCCACTCTAGCGGGCCAGCTTATGAAATACCCTGTGTTAGGGACAGTAACTGGAAAGGATGGCATTTCAAAGGCAGATGAGAAGGGAAACTTCAACTTGAGCAGATCCAGACACTGTGTGGGTCATCTTCTGAACCTGGCACAGGTCAGGACAGCCAGCTACTCTGCCTGCAGTGGCCTTGGTCTTCTCTGGCAGTCTATCTCCTTGGAGGGTCCCAGGAGTGGGATAAATCACATCTTCATTCTCTACCTCTGGTTTAGACCTATGTCATCCCTCTGTCTGGTCACGGAGACTGGTGCATGCAGAGGTGTGTTGAGTTGCCCACACACAGTTGCACACATCTGGGAGCTTCTGGACTTCCGGATCCCTGCACTGCGTCACATACTTTATTTCTATGCCCTTTCATTTTTCCAGTGATGGAAGGGTGAGTGAGCATATGACCTGTGTCACAGGCCCAGGTGAAAAACCGTTGAAACCAAGACTTTCTGGAATGTCCCTGGAGTTGCAGGGTAAACTAGATAAAGTGCAGGTTGTTTGTCAACCCTTCCTCCAGACTCCTGAAAATTGACTTGGAGAGCCTCTCTGACCTCCACTGCCAATAGGTCCTCGAGAGGCACAAACACTATTCAAAGCTGACAGCTCCCAACCTGACAATTGTCCTCTACACCGTGCAAATGTGGTATGCTTAATTAATAACCTGGGATGCCCTGTCTGCTCCACACTCAAGGAGCTCAGAGCCTTTTTCTCGGTAACCACTGCCAGCTGATTTTTAATTATCTTTCGGACTGTCGCCTTTTGGAGCTCTGGAAAGGAAGTGCTCACCCCAGCTGGGCTGGGGCCAGGCCTGTTGGAGAACAATGTCCTCCTCCGAGTCCATTCTGTTTATCTCTCAGCTGGCATGCCAGCCCTCAGACGGGACAGGACTGTGCTCCTGCAAACCAAGAAGGAGAGAGAGTCTGGTGCCTTGTCGGCACTTCTGTAGGCTGCAGAGCTGGCATGATTCAAGAAACCGACCTCTTTTTAAACTCTTAAAACTTTGCATCTGGGTAGGACTGCCTCACTGAACGAGGCAGCTGAAATCTTCTATTGTTTTCTTAAATCAACACCTGTTTGTTTTTTCTTTAATGCATTGCCTCAGTCAAGCCTTGCAACCGTGCGAGGCAGCTACATTTGTTACCCCCATTTTACAGGAGAGGGAACTGAGGCTCAGAGAGGGTAAGCCCCCCTCTCCTGCCTGAGATTGCATAGTGGCAAGAAGAGAGTGCTGAGATTCAAACCCAGGCCGCCAGGCTCCTGAGCCTACCCTTTTGCAATGGCCTCTTCCTCCATCCTTGGAATTGAGCGTATGCTCAGTTCTGTGGACCTGGAAACCGGTATGAGGAAAACACCTCAAACACCAAGCATCTGGTTTATAACTTTGACCTACTCTATCCCAGCAGCCTGTATGCACCTGCTGAATGCTGCTGAATAATGGAAGGGCTGTGTGGGGTCAAAGTGCCATATTCTCCCCACCGCAGTGAGGGTGAGGTCCAGGGACTCAGTAGACAGAGACGAATGTCTGTTTCCGGGAGGGGGTGGCTAAGCTCCTGGGATTACAGGTTCCTGCATGTTCTGTAGCCAGTTCCACTGGATGTTTTAGGAAAGAGATGGTTCATTCTGTCTTCATCTGAAGTTAAGAATCTGGGATGCTGCAGAGAGGGAAGGGGTGAGACACGGGGCGGGATGGGAACAAGGAACTCTAGACAGAAGACCTTCCTGCCTTCTGCTGTTTATTGTTTTTCCACTGCCCTGATCCCAGGGTCTGCAACCCTTCCCCCTTACTTTTTCTTTGACCTTCCTCTCTGGCGTGTTTGAAGCCACAAAGCTGACAAGCCAAGTGTGGTAGGTTGAATTGAGTACCCCCCCCCCCGCCTCCCCACAAAGGATGTGTGCACATCCTAAGTCCTGGTACCTACGAATACAACCTTATTTGAAAATAGGGTCTTTGCAGGATTAATTAAGTTCCAGATTTCAGGAGTGGGCCCTAAATCCAATGATGGTATCCTTATGAAAGTGAGGAGAGGAAGATTTGAGACACAGAGACACGCAGAGAGGAAGAGAGAGAGTGTGTCAACACCTATGAAGGTAGAGAGAGAGAAATTGGAGATGCGCCACCACATGCCAAGAGATGCCAGGAGTCAGCAGGAGCCAGAAGAGGCGAGGACGGATTCTCCTCTAGAGCCTTTGGAGGATACGTGGCCTGGTGATGACACCTTGATTTTGAACGTCTAGCCTCTAGAGCTGTGAGAGAATACATTTTTGTTGTTTTTAAGCCAGGCTGTTCATGGCAATTTGTTATGGCTGCCCTAGGAAACTAACACACCAGGGCCAGACTTTCTGTCATCATCTGGGTCCCTGTGGGGAGCACCTGTAGAGCAGTGCCCACCCTCCGGGACAGAGATGTGCCAGCCGGGACTTTGAGTCTGACCATGGTGCCAGGCTCAGCCCACAGTCAGTTGTCTGGTTGCTGCAACTTCGAGGACAGGTACTGGGGTTAATGGCTGGAAAGTGGTGCCTGAAAAAGCTGACCACAGTCAGAGCTGCCCTGGGAAACGTTGGGCTGTTCGGAAGGCAGATGTCTTTCCCACTTTCCCTCACCTCCCCCCGCCCCCAAACTAGGCACAGTCTGTACCCTGGCTGGGTGGGAGAGGATTGGGAAAAAGGTGGGTTAAATGGCTCTGTATAATACAGTAACAGATATGTGTAAAGGATCCTTGGAAGCTCTAAAGGAAAGAGGTTTGGGCCTTTCCTCTGAAGAGCTGACAGAGTCTGGAAGAGGAGAGAAGAAAAGAGAAGGAGGAGGAGATAGTTCTTTGACAAAACAGCAGCAGTGGGTGGAGCCGTGAGGACCGGAATGGCTGGCTGATGAGAGGTCCCTGGAGCAGGATTGGCCAAGGGAACAGCACAGCGGTGGCTTCTCCTCCATTTTCAGCTTTTCCTTCTCTTCTGCTCTGCCATCACCCCGTCCCTGATTTCTGCCAAACTGTAAAAGTCAGTTGCGCCAGCTGTCTTGTGTCCTTGCTTCTTTGCGGAATGCAGGGAGAGAGATGCGCCATGTGTGGGGTGAAGCCACATGGACAGCAGATGGCAGCTACAGGGGACAGACGTATGAGGCTGTTGATCAAGCATTCACTGGAAACAAGCTGGATTGAGAGAGACGTAACTGCAGAATTCCCAGGGATTGGGCAAGGGGGATGAAGGAGGGCCTAGAACTCTGACCACCAGTGGGATGGGAGAGATTGGCAGGTGCTCTGGACTTTGGAGGGAAAGGTGAGTTGGAGGACTCGGGACTAGCCAGGAGGCAGCTCTTGGGGACACAGGTTCCACTCAGTTCCTCTCTCCCTACAGAGCTAGCAAGGCGTGTAGCACACAATCAGTTCTCAATAAATCCCCAGTGACTATGTCCATATAGTATTTGGGTCCATTGAGAACCAAAATACTATATAATATGCACAGGGAGCTCCCAGGCTACAAAGCAAAGTCAGACTATGCATTGGGGATCTTACAGGGATGTGGCCTTCTGTTCAGTCCCACCTGGCTCTGTGGAATTTCTTTCTCTTTCTCTTCCTCTAAACAAATTCTCAGTAGTTATTCAGTTTGTAAACTTTGGTCCCCCCCCCCGCCCCACTGAGATGATCGTTCCCTACAATCTAGTTATTCAGTTTGTAAACTTTGGTTTTTCCCCCAGATGATCATTCCCTACAATCTAGAATTCTCATCAAACAAGTCACGTTTTATTTCTTCTGTTCCTTTAAGGCAACTTCTATTACTTTCCACATCCTGGACTTGAGATTTCTTGCTTACCCTCTTCCTCTCTCAACAGCTTTATTGAGATATGATTTGCCTACCACAAAATTCAGCTTTTTAAAGTGTACATTTCAGTGGTTTTCAGGCTATTTAGAATTGTGCAACCATCACCACTATATAAATCCAAAACATTTTCATTGGCCTAAAAGGAAAGCCCATACTCATTAACGGTCACTCCCCATCTCCCATTCCCTAAGCCCCCAGAAACCACTAACCCATTTTCTGTCGCTATGGATTTGCTTATTTGGGACATTTGACATAAGTTAATTCATCCACATTGTAATATGTAATGGTGCTTCCTTTTTTTGTTGTTGTTGAATGAATAATAATCCATTGTGTGGATATACCACTTTTGTTTACCCATTCATTAGCTGATGGACATTTGAGTTGTTCTCACTCATTAACTACTAGGAATAATGCTGCTATGGACATGCATGGAAAAGTTTAAAAAAACTTTTTTAATGTTTATTTTATTTTTGAGAGAGAGAGAGAGTCAGAGCATGAGTGGGATAGAGGCAGAGAGAGAGGGAGACACAGAATCCAAAGCAGGCTCCAGGCTCTAAGCTGTCAGCACAAAGCCCCACACGGGGCTTGAACCCATGAACCACAAGATCATAACCTGAGCTGAAGTCAGATGCTTAACCGACTGAGCCACCCAGGTATCCCCATGCACAGAAAAGTTCTTATGTGGTCGTACTTCTTTTTTTTCTTGCGGGTAGATGCCTAGGAGTGGAATTGCTGGGTCACATGGTAACTCGATGTTGCACATTTCAAGAAACTGCCACACTGTTTTCCAAAGTGGCTGCACCATTTTACATTCCTAAGAGCAGTGTAGGACAGTTCTGATTATCTCCACATCTTTATCAACACTTGTTATTGTCTGGCTTTTCCATCTGAGCTCCCAATCTCCTTTAAAAGTTCCTTTCCTCTTGTTTACTCCTCCTTTTTTTTTTTTTGCCTTTTGACCAAAGGATTGTACACAAGCCAGTAGTTGAACATTTTTCACCTGAAATCAATGTCAACATATCTAAACTTTCATTTATATGACTGTGATTCCTGTTTGCTCCAGCCATGCACAGACTCAGACTACTTCAGAACGGAGTTTCCCCCAACCCTGGTGGAAAAGAGAATGATACAGAACATGCTTCTTTTCTGGGATCCTAGAGAAGCTACATGTAGAAGATGGGTGTGTTCTCTGTTCCTTTAAGAAATTTTAAGGACAATCGCTGGTTATACAGTACTAACTAGTCCTCTCAGAGATTGCACAAAAATAGTATTACACAACATATTATGGTTCTGTCATTTCATTTGCCTTCTTACAGAAACCCAGGGGCAACCATTATGAGTCTGTCCATCTTCTGGATGAGGCTACTTGCCTAAGGAATGGTGGAGCAGAACCTCCAACTCAAGCTAGGTCGTGCTCGTCTCTTAACCTGCAGGCTGTTCCCAGGATCTCTCCATCTTGTCACCGACTTGTCGGGAACTTCAAAGGGACCCTTCCCTATACCAGACATTTCCTGCTGGTAAGTTGGACACCTGGTGTCTCAGCTCTTTGCGTGACTGGCTTGTGATTCCAGGGCTGCGTGGGGCTGTTTTGGCAACAACTGGGCTTCTGGATTTTGCTTTTGCTGTTTTCTTTTCCACTTCATTGTTTTCATAGGATGTCTGCCTTCCCAAAATAGCACCGGGGCATTCCAGGTAAACTCAACATCCGACCAAAATCCCCATTCAGCAGCAAGTCAGAGGGGATCTGGCTTGCCACTGTTTTCTTCCCTTCCTTTGATCACTGTGGCTCTGGAGGAGTAAGTCTGGGGCTCACTGTGGAGCCTGGACAGAGAAGGAAGTGGGGGGAGGGGAGGACGTGGTTGAGTTCTCTTGGAAGAGGGCCAGCGGCTGCTCCAGCCTTCTGCCCCAACGCTAGAGGGAGGCCATGCTCCGGCCTCAGAAAATGTGAGGAGGAATGGAGGAAAGAATTGGGCAAGGTTGTGTGGTCTACATCGTTTTACACAGAGGAAGGAAACAACCAATGTGGAGCCAGGTTTTTCTCTGATTCCTGGAGGCAGCATGGTCCAATGGAAGAACACTGGGTTTGGATTAAGACAGAGTTGAATCCTGGTTCTAGGGTTTACCGGTAGCCGTTAGGCATAGAGCAGCTGTAAGTTGCATTAGCAACTCCTTTACCACCCTGAGTCTCTAATTATCCCCATAATCGTGCCCACCATGAGCAGTAAAGACTGATAGGTGCAAAGCCTCAATAGGTCCAGGCCTTTGGTAGGTAATTCAGTCAATATAGATTAGTTCTTACCTACTTCCTAGAGCTCAGGAACATTTAAGGTCTCTTTTAGCAAATTTCAAGTATACAATACCATATTATTAACCATGCTGCACATTAGATCCCCCCCAATTTACCCATAACTAAAAAATTTACCAACCACTCCCACTTCATCCCTTCCCCCACCCCCCACCCCCAGCCCCAGTCTTCATTGCCTTTTGATGTAATTATTACCTAAGTATTGAGAAGGTCCTAGAGACCAGTTTTGAGAAGTGAAAAACAGCGCAGAATTTCATCAGACAGGCAGGGGCAGTGGCCTGCAACTTTGCTCACTCATTTATGCAGCCCTAATATAATTTCCTACGGGTATCCACTCCCTGCCTCCAGCACATCCTAAAAATGAAATCTAAAAATTGTTTATCTAAGTTTAAATAGCTGCAAAGGGTGTGATTTCTGGCATATTGTAAATATTGACATTTAAAACTAACTGTTACATCACACTTTTAAATTTATCTGATGAAATATGACATCCAGTGACTATAGCATCTGTGATTTCATACCCACTACAATCCAGTTTAAAATGTATGAAAAATCTAATTTAACATGCAAAATATCTACATACTTTTATCTCCTTGAACGTGTGTTACTATTCCTACTTCCTCTACAGACTTCTGTCCTGATTTATTTATTTTTTATATTTATCTATTTTTGAGAGACAGAGTGAGACAGAGCATGAGCAGAGGAGGGGCAGAGAGAGAAGGAGACACAGAATCTGAAGCAGCTTCAAGCTCTGAGCTGTCAGCACAGAGCCCGATACGGGGCTCGAACCCATGAACCATGAAATCATGACCTGAGCTGAAGTCAGACACTTAACTGACTGAGCCACCCAGGCGCCCCTGATTTATTTTTAATGCTTCAAAGTATTTTATTGACTGCATTGAAAGTGGAGAAAGCCATCTTAGTGCTCAATTTTTCTCGTTGCTCCTATATGACTCTCCCTTAAGAGTATACATTCTTTGATGAAAGCAGGGGGAAAAAAGAACAAAACTGTTAAAGGAAGATTGTTATCACTCCCACCACCTGTGCAGGAGTGCAACAGACCCTGTGGGCATGGACCACTCCAGGGAATTGTTCCTCATGTTGGGTCCCCCTTCTTTTGTAAAGTTGGGACAGTCTCAGTGTGTGAGTTCTCTTATTCCCAGGAAGCTCCATTTTAGGGAAGAGGGCCTATGGAAGTCAAGGGTCTGGAAAGTGGTGTCCTGATTACTATTTTTGCCTGATGACCCTCTGGAATGTCCTGTGTATCCCAGTTAGGGGACAGCTAAGTTCGAATTTGAAACTCAGCTTTGCCACTTATGGGGGTCAGGGAACCCTAAGCTAGTTATCAAGTCTGTGCTTCCCCAGAGGATTGTTAGACTAAAATGAGGCTAAAAGAAATGAGGCGACAAAGTAGGGTCTCAATAAATAACATCAGTTCTCAGGGGCCACTTTTTTTTTCTTTTCTCTTTTACATTTAGAAGAGATGAAATTAGGATGTATATTATAATCTTGGTGTACATTTGACGGGGTGGGGTAGGGTTGCCCCCAAAATCTGTTATTAAATTAATGGTATGTCTTGCAATTAGTTATCACTTGGAATTAAAGATATGGGGCACCTTACATCTTTCCATCTTGTTCTCAGCCTGGCTTCTTTTGGGTTGTTTTACCTGGTAACATTCCAAGGGGCCTTATGGGCCCTAAGAGCCAATTCTACAGCAACAGTGTGTGATCCTTCCTGGAGACTTTGCCTAGGTTGTCACTATGACCCAGAGATCAACAGTCTGTAGGTTTTGTGGATGTATTTTCTCTAGAACCACCCGTCCTAACTGTGGGACACTAAACTTCATATGATGTTTGTTTTTCCCTCCACAGCTTTGTGAATATTTCGTGCAATTTTCCTTGATCAGTTTGACAGATCATTGTCCAGAGGAGCTGTTGGCCTCATCAGATTTGGAAACATCACTGTGCATTCCTTATCATTTAAAAGAAACAAAGGTAGGGCCCCTCGGTGGCTCAGTCAGTGAAGCATGTGACTCTTGATCTCTGGGTTGTAAGTTTGAGCACCATGTTGGGTATAGAGATGACTTAAAAATAAAAAATCCTTGGAGCACTTGGGTGTCTCAGTCGATTAAGCATCGGACTCTTGATTTCAGCTCAGGTCATGATCTCAACGGTTCACGGGCTCTGCACTGATGACTCGGAACCAGCTTGGGATTCTCTTTCCCTCTCACTCTGTCCCTACCCCGCTCAGGCTCTCACTCTCTCAAAATAAATAAACTTAAAAAAAAATCCTAAAAAAAATAAAAGAAAGTCCATTAAAAAGAGATCTTAACACTGACCTCCGTGACAGATGACTGTAAGTTACCTCCAGAGAAGGTTTTGTCCTTGACTTTGTGGCTCCACTTTGAGTAGATCCCTACCTACTAGGGAGTAGAGCATGAAACATCCTCTCCACTCACATACTAGGTGTTTGGCAAATGTTGTCGGATGAATGAATGAGTGAATGAATGAATTAATGCCATGAAAATTCATTTAAACAAAAACATTTTATAATGGAGGCTTCCAAACACAGAAGTAAATAGCACAGTGCTTCCCAAACCCCACCCAGCCCTAGAAAGAGCCCAGAAATTCTCATTTTGAAGAAGCATTTCCAGTGCATTTGATGTGCTCAGTGGAACCACACTTTGAGAAATGCCGTCTAAATCAGTCAAAGCTTCTGTCTTCTTCCGTCTCTTCTTTACCTCCTTGACCTCACCTCTTGCTGTGCCCACCTTGTATTCTGATCCAGTTGCTCTGAATTTATTTTGGATCCTTGAATATGTCCTGCTGTCTCTCAACCTCTCTCTCTCTTTAGATTATGCACTACTATTTTTCTTTTTCAGTGAAGTTTAGTTGACACACAATGTTAGATTAGTTTCGGGTGCACAACAGTGATTTGACAGCTCTGTAACTTAGGCCGTGCTCACCCCAAGTGTAGCTACCATCTGTCACCATACAACGTTATTACAGTACCATTAACTGTAGTCCCTATGCTGTGCCTTTTGACCCTGTGACTTATTCATTCCATATCTGGAAGCCTATACTTCCCCTCTCCTTCACCCATTTTGCCCATCACCCCACCCCCTAACCACCAGTTTGTTCTCTGTATTTTGGGGTCCATTTCTGCTTTGTTTGTTCATTTTGTTATTTCAGTATCACGCGTAAGTGAAACATGCTGTACCCTCTTTATCTGGTCTTTACATAGGCTTTAGTTCCGCCTGCGTCACACCAAGTCTCCATCGTCTGCCCTCACCCGCTTGATGTTTAATTAACTCTTATTCATGGTTTGGGTTCTAGTTTGGCATCATTTTTTCCCTGCTGCCTTCCCTAAACTTCCATTCCAGGTCAGGTGTCCCTCTACCTGCTCTCCCAGCGCCCCGCCCTTCTCTTCCATAACAACCATCATATTGCTTTGTCATTGCCTCCTAACGACTGCTCTCCAACCAGACTGTAGGCTCCCTGAAGAGCGGAAAACTCATCCATCTCATCTACTGCTATAGTCCCAGCACTCAGCATGAGCCTGGCACACGGCATGCATTCGGCAAGTAATCACCCAAACTGAAACTGAATTCAACTGAAAGTTTCTTTCAACCACACAAATGAGGGGAATGATTTTAATAGTAATAAATACCCAAATTTTATTTGTGCGCAGTATAAAACCCTCAAGCGTTAGCGAGTACGTGCAAAATACCAGCCAAGTATAAACCCTTGCTTGCTATGTATTCACTGTATTTTATGTCAGCTCTTATTGACAGATGTATCGCAGTAATTCTCAAAGAATTAAGAAAAATGAGGAAAATAACCACCACTTACTTTGTTCTGTCCTCTTACTGAGAAAAGATAACCTTTATTCATGTTTTGTTCAGCTTGAGGAATGCCAGCCAAGTCTGGAGGGCACTCTTTTCTTCTTTATGCTTTCATTTGCTCCCAAGAGAACGTATCATCTATTTCTGCACTGCCCAAGAGGGGAGTCACTGGCCACAAGCGGCTGTTAAGCACTTGAATTGTGGCTAGAGCAGACTGAGATGTGCCGTGAATATAAACTACACACTGGACTTAATATGAAAACAAGAATGTAAAGTATCCCATGAAGATTTTTAATATTGATTACAAGTTAAAATTGATAATATTTGGCTATATTAAGCTATATGAATTAATAAAACATATTATTAAAGCTAATTTCACCTGTTTATTCTTACTTTTTTAATGCGGTTACTAGAATATTTAGAACTACATATGTGACTTGCATTACGTTTCTACTGGAAAGCACTAATCAACATAGCCATTTAAACTCTGCCACAGTATTTTCATCTCTACAATGGGAATAGCAATCATACCTTCCTTACAGGAGTGTTATGAGGATAAAATGAGTTCACATCCGTAAGATACATGGAATAATACCTGGCATAGAACAAGTGCTTTGTAAATGTCCATGAAATCAATAAATAATGCTTACCAGATTTAGCATATAAACCCCTTATATTAGCCTAGTTCCCTACAAAACAGAATTTGAGGCAAAACTCAGGGTCTAGTGTTTTGTTGGAGGATATAATCCCAGGGAAGGTGGACTGAGGAATACAAGGAATGAGACAGGGAAGGAAGGAAGGAAGTGCCAGGTGGTATATTGTATTGTGCACCTGGCCACATCTCGGAAATGTTGTGGGAGGGGGAAGGTAAACAATGTATCTGCCATTTCCTTCCCATCTCCTGTTTCACATCCATCAAAGTTTGCCCCTTGTGGTACGAAGTCGTTTGCACTCTCTGGTTATATCTCAGGGCCCCTCCAGGTAGCAGTGGGGAAGTCAGAGACTCCAGGGGGTTAGGTGGGCTGAACCTAGGCTATGGAGCCACTGAGGCTCCTGACATGGCAGGTGTCATGGAAGTAAGTCTTTATGGAGCCTGACCCTCATCCCTGGAGGGTCATCCAGCAGTGTTAGTGGGGGTGGGCCATCTAGGAGTCAAGGCGAGAACCAAAGCCCAGGGTCGAGGGGGAACCAGAAAAGGAGGCATGTTGTCTTGACCCAGGGAACACGTCCTCTGAGATCCTGATGTACGTGCTATCAGTCTTCTCCCCTCGGACACCTCACTAGCATCTCAAGTTTGCACGTTTGGGGTTAAACTCTTGATCTCCATCCCAGGATTGATCTCCTAGCCCCAGATCCCCCATTTCCATCTTTAACAGCTCAGTAGATTTACCCACTTGCTCCAGACTGAAACCTGGGCCCCATACTTGAGGTCTCCCAGTTCTCCAGCCCCACATTCCTCCATCAGCAAGTCCTTCTGGTTCTACCTCCAAATCACATCTCAAAGTCATCCATGTTTCCTCACTCTACCCAATGACCAGGCCACCAGCATCTCTCCCTGGATGATTGCAGTAGATGGCAGGTGGGTCTTCTTCTTTCCTCTCTTTCCTCTCTCCTGTTCTTTCTCCACACAGCAGCTAGAGTAATCTTTTAAAAATGTAAATCAAATCATGTCTCTTGGCTGCTTTAACACCTTGCCGGGCTTTCCAGTGTGCTTGGAATCCAACCCAAACTCCTTATCTTGATCTATAAGCCCTCCATAACCTGACTCCTGTCATTTCCTCACCCGAGACACTTCCCTCTTTGCTCTGTGTTAGCCAGTCTCATTCTTTCCTGACACACACCCCGTGTTTTCTTGTTTTAGGGCACAAATTGGCAGAATACGGCTTGCTTGTATTTTGTAAATAAAGTTTCATTGCAACATCAGCAAGACAGAGATTTATGGACAACGAAGCCTTACATGTTTACTATCTGACGCTTTACAGAAAAAGTGTGCTGACCCCTGTTTAAGGCCTTCGACCTTGCCCCAGGCTCTTTCCCAACCGGGTTCCTTGGCTTTTAACTCAAATAAAATTTCCTTGTCAACCTTGCCTTAATAGAAGCTTGTCTTTGTTTTTTTTTTTTTTTAATTTTTTTTTAACGTTTATTTATTTTTGAGACAGAGAGAAACACAGCATGAACGGGGGAGGGGCAGAGAGAGAGGGAGACACAGAATCGGAAACAGGCTCCAGGCTCTGAGCCATCAGCCCAGAGCCTGACGCGGGGCTCGAACTCCCGGACCGCGAGATCGTGACCTGGCTGAAGTCGGACGCTTAACCGACTGCGCCACCCAGGCGCCCCTAGAAGCTTCTCTTTGAACACCACCCCCACTCCACTCCCCTTTATTCTCCATTATTCCACTTTGCTTTTTGCCTTTGTAGCTCTTTCCCTATTTGAGATCACATATTTATTTGTTACTTTACTTGTTTATTGTCCTTTTCCTCCCCCTATGATGCTAGGCTCTATGAGGTCAAGGGTCATGGCTGTTTTGTCTGTCTTGTACCCCTAGCACCTCCAAGTGACCACTGGAACAGATGGCCCCTTTGGAGTGGTTCCCACCCTTCTCACCACCACCCTCGCCTGCAGCAATCCCGCGATTCTGCTACTGCTGAGAACAGCTTGGGGGTGGACGATGCTTCCAGAGAACAGTTGAGTATTGAGTCTGAGCAATGGTGTTGGAATTCATGACAATTCTCACCCATCTGAAGGGTTGTGATACCACCTCACTGTGTGATTTCTTTTTTAACAACTCCACAATTTCCACACTGTTCCACGCACATCAGAAAATTAAAAAATGAGCACAGGGCAGTGTGTGTTTACCTTTTTATTAAGACGGCCTGAGAGTTGCTTTGTTATGGGGCACCTACTCAGGAAGGCTGCTGGAGGAAGTCCTCAGCTGAGGCCCCGGAGGTTGCCACCTCTGCAGCCACCAGGGGGCTGTGCTACCTTCCAGCATCCTGATTCTGCCCTAACTGTCCCATGCAGGTGGGACGGGCTCCTGGGAGCTGGGAATCTAGGCAAGCAAAAACAGTTCAGGGGCATGGAGGAAGCAGGCCTGTGGTACCTTTTTGGGGACAGGTCGAGCACAGGCAGGAAGAGCCTGGACATGTCGACACATCAGACTGAGACCCAGAACCAAGCACAGCTGGCTGCAGATACGCACAGGCAGTCATGGGGTGGAGGGGGCAGGGCAGGAAGTGGCTCAGAGGGCCACTCCCTCTACTTTACAAACCAGAACACTGAGATCTAGAGAAGGGAGCTAGCTAAAATTAGAACCAGCTAGAATTCAGGTTCCCCCTCCCCCTCCCCCCCATGCTCTGAATATGTCCCTCTGGGCCGAATCTTCTAGGGTATCTGCTACTGCCAGGCTGTTTTACTGGGCAGTATCTAGAATGGCTGGACACAGGTAGGATTTGTCTAGAAAGCTTTCATGGAGGAGGCTTGAAAGAGCCCTGGACTTAACCTCAGACGGACCCAGGCCTAAATCCTGGCCATCCGCTCGCTGAAGCCACGGCAAGGGCCCCAAAACTCTTTAAGCCACAGTTTGACGTCCATAAATTGGGACAAGAGTCCCCGAATTGCTGAGCAGTTTTGTGAATTAAACAAAGTAACCCCCGAGGTGTGTTTAACAAGTGGTAGACACACCGTAGACCTGTGGGCGTTCCACCGACGCTAGTCGAATTTCGAGCAGCCCAGCTTGGCAGAGGAGAGGACGGGGCAGGAATCCAACTATCCATGGCTTATAACAACCTCTATAGTAACTACAAATACATTTGCAGAAGGAAGAATCCATGACCAGTGCCCCTTTCCCATCCCTTCAATCAGAATCCCCCAGAAGGCCAGTATGGCTAGTGATTCTGGGCCACTTTTACTAAACAAACAAACAAAAAATGCATAAGCATTTAACTCCTGCTGGAGGAAACCTTTGTGTTCAGGTGCTGTGAGGATGATGATGTCTCCTCTGCTTGTCTTCTGAGGAATCAGGGTGTGTTCTCATCACATTTGACTTTCTGGGATCCAGGCTTCAGCAGTTTCCAATCTTGCTCTTGTCTTTGGATCTGTCCTTAAGAAAGGCTCTGCACCCTCTCTAGGCCATTTTATGAGTTTCCAGTGGAACAATGTTATTATTAACGTGATTTTCTACTTTCCTGGAAGGCCTAAAACAAATGTGTCCATGCAAAATGTTACTATTCAGTAAATGGATACCTGGCTGTCTAGCCTGGAGGGTTAGACTATAGCAATGGATGCCAACTTCATGGCTTTGGTCCCTTTTATGCAGGTTACACTCCCCCACGTCCCCCTTCCCTAAGCCAGGTAACCATCCGAGAACAAGGCAAGAGAGGCTTGTGTAGTAAATTTGTTAGTCCTTCTGGGAGAAAAGCTTCAATGCATGGACCATTGATGGTGGGTCATTAACTCCCTCAGTGGGCTAGAAGGACGCCATTTATTCTAATGTGGGACATCTATTCAGAGGTGGCTGAGATCCCATGGCGTTTCACTTCTCTAAGATCCAGGTTGTCCATCTGTGCTCTAAGGAATTTTGGACCTTCAGCAGAGTCTCTCTTGGTAGAAGAGAGGCCCAGCCAGCCACCAACCTCCCTCCAGACAAGTCTTGCTTTTAGCTATTTGCACATTAGGCATCTTTGTAAGATTGCATTTGAACTAAAATTTTTTCAGCTAAAAACCAATTTGAAAATCAGTGCATTAGAGACTCAAAATTATGGGTACCAGGCTCTGTTCTAGGTGATCGACACATGTCATCTTGTGACTGACGTTCCTCTTTATGACCATCACAGAAATGGGTGGTAGCCCTATTTCACTGGCAAGGAAACCAAGCAAGGCTCAGCAAAAGCTAAAGAAGGAAGGATCCCAGGTCCAGAACCGAGGCCTTCCTGGCTGGGAGCCAGCATCTCCACATCCTGCAGAATAATTGAGTGTACGGATGTCACAGGATTTCCCGCTGGAGGTCTGGGTTCAAGTCAGGTTTCGGCTTCTCCTTACCCAAGAGGTCCCTGATTAGACACTTTTTGTTTTCTGTGCCTCATTTCCCTTCTCCACAAAATGGGCATGATAATAAGCCCAGGGAGAAGAAGCATACAGCACATCAGATCTGAGTGGTGCTGTCTGTGTGGGGTCTTGGGAAATAGACCAGAGCACCTCCCTCGGGACTTTTCACACACACACACACACACACACACACACACACACACACACACACCCCACCAGGTGGTGGAGCTGGCATTGTAGCCAGCAGACTCTCTGATTCCCAAAGACCTCAGGTTTGGGGCTGTTGAGCTGCAAGGGCGGGGTGTCCCTCAGGGGCCAGAAACCCCTACTTGCTCTTGGTCTGGGCCTGTAGGCCCAGGCTCAGGATCAAAGCTAGTGCTCTGTTCTCCAGAGTGAGACATACATCCCTTCACCCTGCAGCCCTCTTTAATTAACTGGGAGCCTCAGAGCAATGCCTTTTTTGGGTGCTTATCGGTGTATCCTGATAAAATAATTAATGGGTTTCTCTTCTCCACTGTGCACCCTCCTGCCCCGAGAGGGCTGTGCTCGGAAGGAAGGTGCTAATTAGTTCCTGTGCGATTATCTGGCTGAAGCAACTGCTCCAAGTCTCTGCGACTCATCCTCAGCCCTCCCCCACCCCGGGTGAGACTTCAGCTCTGTGTTCATTTCTTTTGCTAGGCGCCAGCTCTGCCCACAAAGTTCAGCCCCTTCCGCACACAGCCCTTCTCTCTGTCTCAGCTCGGGGTCTGCAGGTGGCACCCTGGCACACAGGGCCCCACCTTGAGCCGGTGAGCCATCACCAGGAAGCTCTCAGGGAGGTTCCTGGAAACACTTCAAAGCAAGTCCAGACTTTCCAAGCCCGCTTCAGTGAAAAGAGCAAGGGCAGCAGAGCGTCATGGAAAGAGCCCTTAGCTGGGGCAAGAGAACCAATTCTAGATTGAGCTGTGTGACCTGGGCTAAACTATGCTTTCTCTCCATGTCTCAGCTTCCTTAGCTATAAAAAAAAAAAAAAAAAAAAAAAAGGAGTTGCTCCGTAGTCAGGAACGGCAAATGTGTGGTTATGCCAACTGTGATGAACGAGTCACGGCTCTGCAACTGTGTCAAGGTAATGAAGGCACAGCCAACTGCAGTGGGAAGCCTGAGTGGCAGAAGTCGATCGGTGATGTTGCTCACGGTTGATGCAGGTGCCACTGTAGGCATTCAGGTAGGGGCAGTCCTCGCTGTGTTTAACCGCGCTTGTCTCTCAGGATGCTCCGTGTCCTTAGTCAACAGTCACTAAATGGCAAACAAACACTCCACACATTTCCGAACATCCCCTGGGTGGGGTGGGTGGGGGTGCTATGCCACCCCTGGTCAAGAACCACAGGTAGGGAAGTAGAAGTAACAGTCTTTTGTGGCTGCAAGTGGCAAAGACTATCCTCAAAGTAGCTGAGCTAAAATGGAAATCTGTTTGTTTGTATGACCGAGAAACTGCGAGAGAGGCTCGAGCTACCTTTCTCCATCCAACAAAGATATGTCTCCCCTTCAGGGGAATCTGCAGGAGGGCAGGATCTTCCATACGTTTGCCTCCCCCAACCCCTTTCTGTGTGGGGGGAAATAACAAAACAGATGAGCAGCAAGGCCCTTCCAACTATGGAAGTTGAATGGGGGAGACAGAGCCTTTTCTCACCTGTGACATCTAGAATATTAGCGGGACTTCAGTGGAGCCAATTGGAGGTGCCTGCCTGGGACTTGGAACCTAGAGAGGCCACACAGAGGTTCAAGGGCTCATCAGGGATCATTTGAGGCAGTAGTGATGGACTTGACAGCTCGGAGATTGGTAGGTGTGCAGGGGTGATGGCCTCCAGCAGGACAGCAGCAGGTCCAGTGGCAGTGGTGGCTGGCAGCATCCTAGACTCACTGTTCCTGAAATGGACTTGGCTGAGCCTTTGCCATCCTTGGTTCCTGCCTCTGCCCTGTTCTTCAGCCTTCCTGTTGATTCCATGAGTGACCCAGGACCCTTCCAATAAATGATTTTCTCTATTAAGTTAGCCAGAGTTGGTTTCTGTTGCTTGCAACCAAAACCCTCACTAAGATAGCTAAAGTGGCGGGGGTGCCTGAGTGGTTCGGATGGTTAAGCGTCCGACTCTTGATTTTACCTCAGGTCATGATCTTGTGGTTCATGAGTTTGAGCCCTGCGTGAGGCTCCATGATGGCAGTGTGGAGCCTGCTTGGAATTCTCTCTTTGTCCCTCTCCTGCTCGCTTGCTCTCTCTCTCTCTCTCTCAAAATAAGTAAATAAACATTAAAAAAAAAATACAGTTGGAGTGGGGAATCTAGGCAGGATGGAAAACTAGAAAGCAAGTAGGATGATTCAAAGTCTCAGGACATTTGGGAGAGGCAGTTTAGAATCAAAAGCCAACAGGACCCTGGGGCCACCATGACGATTTTCCTTGGTAGTGACTATGCCAGTGATCTTGTTGAACACTGGGAAATCCTTCCCACAGGGGCAGACTCACTTATATTCGAGACTTGGCTTTTTGAGGCTAGTTCCTGACACACTTCTCTCATGATCTCCCTCTTTCTAAACTCTGGCACAGAGAGCAAACACAGTGGCAGATGGGACGAGTCAATATTGTAACACCACCCGTGCTTCCCCTTTCCTTGCCACATAGGGTTAAACGGACAGGTGAAGCCATACTTATCACTGCCAGTTCTAGAAAACAACAAGAGCTTGCTTGAACTTAAAAAAAAGCAACCACACCAATGCCTGGGTCTTTCCCTCCTCCGGGATCAGCCGAGACACAGCAAAAGAGGGGCTAGTGTTGTTGCCATGGAATCTGTGGGTAGGGAGAGCGCTCTTCGCAGTAGAGGTTTACTGTGCCCTCCCCCTTTTCCTCTAGCAGGAAATGGCAAAGGTGAAAAACATAGACGGGGCAAGAATCTAGCAGAACCTGCAGGGGGAAGAAGAGGAGCGTCCTCTTTTGGAGATGCACAGGGAGCAAAGCTGGCTGAAAAGCCGGTCGCTTTCCTTTGAGGCCTTTTGCTTCCCTGGACCTCAGGGGTGGCTCTTGGAGTTTCCTAGTTAATTGCCCACCCTTCTCCCCCTCCAGCTCTGCCCCCACCTCTCAAGTGCCTGGAGAGTCAAAGCCATATGGCAGAGGCTGAGGGTTAAGACCATGAACTCTGGACTCTGCAGCCACATTTCCTGGGTCCAAATTCCAGCTCTGTCACAAGCTGTGTATATTTGGGCAAGTTCTTAGAATGACTGTGCCTCAGTTTCCTCCCCTAGAATGATAAAAAATAGTGACAGCTAACCTCATAATATTATTGTGAAGACTGGGGCGCCTGAGTGGCTCAGTAGGTTGAGCGTCCGACTTCGGCTCAGGTCATGATCTTGCGGTTTGTGGGTTTGAGCCCCGTGTCGGGCTCTGTGCTGACAGCTCAGAGCCTGGAGTCTGCTTCAGATTCTGTGTCTCCATTGCTCCCTGCTCCTCCCCTGCTCACCCTGCATCTCTTTCTCTCAAAAATAAATGTTATAAAAAATTAAAAAAAAAAAAAAAGACCACTGTGAAGATTGAGTTATAAATACTGTGTGCTCACAATGGGGCCTGGCAGAGAGTAGGATCTCAATACGCACCAACACCCTAGTTCCTCTGTGTGGCACCGGGCACAAGGTTGAACAGATGATCCAATTCTCCAAAGATTTCCTGAATGGAACCAGGAAGTTAGAAAAAGCAAGATCATCAGTCTGCAAGGGCCCCAGATTAACGTTTGTTCCTTAAAACCGAAGACATAGGGACGCCTGGGTAGCTCAGTCGGTTAAGAGTCTGACCCTTGATCCTCAGCTCAGGTCTTGATCTCAGGGCCTTGAGTTCAAGGGCTCTAGGCTAGGCATGAGGCCTACTTAAAAAAAAAAAAAAGAAAGAAAGAAAAAAAAAAGGAAAAAGGAAAAAAACAAAGAGATAGATTGTTCAGTGGCTCCCATTGATGAATTCTGCCACCTCAGGATCACTTCGGTAGGCCAGTGGTGTGTATACCCACATGTGCACAGGCATGCACACACAGACACGCAGGATGGGCCTCAGGCAGCCCAGCCACTGGTTCCAGGCACCTTCCTTCCATCTCTGGTAACTCCCTGCCACCTTTGACCTAGTGTCCCAGGCAAGGGATTCCTCCGGTCGCTTTTCTTAGCCAACAACCCATTTCTATACCCTCAGCCTTCAAGACCCAGGCCTTCCTGGAAGAGAGAAAGTAGGCCTAGAAAACCCAGTATTCTTCTACTCCTCCTGCCCATAAACCCTCTTGTTTGCAACTTTCTGAACACAGAATTCGGAAGCTCAAGAGCTCTTGACTCTTGTGCAGGTGGGAGTATAGAGCCATGCTCTTGTCCCATCTTTCCTGGGGCCAGAGTCAGACCTTTAGTGACCACAGGACTACTACCACCACTGCTATTGACGAAAACTTACATAGTACTTACAACATGCTTAGTACTGTTCTATGTGCTTTTTGTATCGTAGCTCTTTTTAATCCTTTTAATAATCTTAGTAAGAGGTAAGGACTATAATCATTATTCCATTTTACAGATGGGAAAACTGAGTCACAAAGAAGTGGCACCTTGCCCAAGGTCATACAGTTAATAAGAGGCAGCCAGTCTGTCCCCAAAGGCTGAACCATCAACCACCAAGATACTTCACCCTAAGCACTGAAAGGATTGTTGCAGTGCCTCCCAACCCCCACTCACACGTGTAGTTCAAAATAAAACTAGGACTAAATCATAAAAGAATGTGAGAAGGTACAGGAGAGTTCTGCTTGTTTTCCTTAATGACCACTTGAAGGCTTAACAAAATAATCTTTCCAAACACACATTTTTCCCCTGGCTTGGCTGGTGCCCTAAGCATGGGTTCTTCGGCCTCGCAGATAATCCAAGGGTTGCTTTCTCCTCCCTCCAGCCAGAATGGCCTCTCCCTGACAAGTACAAGGTTGGTCAAGCCTGGGATTTGTTGTTGCCCCTGGGGAGTCATGGAAGGTGCTTCTTGGCTGCAGTGGGATTGACTTTGGCCCTAGTCTGTAAATGGCAGGAGGATGGTTGCCAATCCAGTAGGACCTGCCTATAAATGGCAGGAAGGATGGCTGCCCTGAAGGACAACCTTGTATGAATGGAGGGGTGTGTCCCTTGGGGGAGTGAAGGAGGCTGACGGAGGCAGGGGAGTTGGTGGTGTGTGTGTGTGTGTGTGTGTGTGTGTGTGTGTGTGTGTACACGCTCACATGCACGCGCTCGCACGTGTGTGGGAGTATCTTAGAGGCCCTTCCTGGTCTCCCTGATCCGCTGGCTCTTCCAGTCACTGAGGCGATTTCTGGCACTTAGGCTGTAGTGTGTCCTTGGTCAATTGTTATCACCGAAAGAATGTTTCCCCAAGAATCTTTCTTCTCATTTCAGTCAATTCTGTGACGTGATACAAACAGGACAGTAGCCCTTGCATCCTCCACTTTACTGCTTTCCTTCATTCAACAAACAATAAGGATGTGCCACTCCCCCACCCCCACCCCCCACTTCCAGTGCCTGTGCTGGACAAAAAGGTGAGCAAAACTCACAGGTCCAGTCCCCATGAATGCTCAAAGTCAGGTGGGACCTCCACGCTTCATTTTCCCACTTGACTCCCCTCCCTATCTGCCACCACACTGTAGGGCAGGGACAGGGTGTTATCTTTCTCTGAACCCCCTCCTCTCAGCTCACAACGGTCCCATTGCCCAGCACAAAGCTGGTGTTTGACAATGCAGGGGCTGGAAGCAGGGGACCTGAAAGGTTATCTAACCCACTGATTCTCAAAGGGGTAAAGTCACATCCTCCCAGAAGTGTTTCAAAAATTTGTAAACCCTTTTGTTTACGGGGGGGGGGGGGAGTGGCGGTGTTGCAGATGCTAGATGTTCTGCAGTTTATGGGACAGCCCTGTATAATGAATCGTTCTCTATCCTACCTTTCCAATGCTTCTCTGGACACTTATGTACTGGAAACTCTAGTTCTAGTTTTCTGAGCCTGGCAACTCTAACTCCATCTTACGTACAAACACAAAGAATTTTTGTGTGGTTTCAGTATATATTGAATGTTCCAGGCATATGACTTCTCTGAACATTGAGGGAAAATTGCACTTGATTTCAGTCAGCATTTCAGGAGGAGTTGCTCACTGCTTTAGAAAATCACATCACTAATGGTGGCTCTGCTCTTGATAGTAGAGTCATCAAGAAAACAACACATGGGTATCAGTTTGCATGGGTAGCTGCGGCTATCATGGTGAACCTACACAGGTGACTCAAATATTTCTCACTAAGTCTTTCAGTGTAATGGTGGTTGGGCCTTTGCATATTGAATAGGTAATTGAATGTATGTATGTATGTGTCTGTCTGTCCTTTGACTTCTCCTTTTGTGTTCTTATTAAGTCATTAAATTGAGTTTTTGAAACTGAGTGGGTGGTTTGCATTTTTATGAATTTCATTTCAGAATAATATAGGGGGTGTTGTAATTGTTACAAAAGGGGGCCATGAAGTCTGATGAGGTTAAGAAGGACCCTGGAGCTAGTTCATCCCCCTCAGTTTTGGTCTCAGTTGTCCCCAATGGATGCGAACCTCTCAAAATTTTAAAGCTCTCAAGATTAAGAGTTTTTACTATCCTCCATGGCAAGCCATTTATTAAATTATTAATGTTGCAAGAAGTCCCTGTGGTATGAGTGAATCATCTGTTCTGTCTCTGGCAGAAATGATGGTCTGCTCGGGACCATGTTGAATATCAGTCCCTTCTAAGTTACTTTTCTTGCCTTGTGAAGGACCTTGGGCTGGAGGGAATGGTGAATGGTGGCAACCTAGCTACAAGCATCGGGAATGGAGAAGGGCTAGGAGAGCTGTGGAAAGAGCACATTCTAAAGACAGGAGCCTGGTTTGTAGGCCCTGTGTAGCCAATAATCTGTGTACACTGAATAAGACAAGGGACTCAGTGATCCTGTCACCTGGTAAATATGCATTGCTACCGTGGCCCTGCCCACTACCAGGGACTCACAGCCTATCTGGCCAAGATGCTTCTGTTGTCTTCTGATGTTCTGCTATGATGGGGTGTGAGAGGTGCCACACTAATGCATGGTGGTGCCACATCACAGGTGGCTTGAACTCATTCTATACCAAACAGCCTGGTCTGATGCTGCTGATTTAAATAGCCAGCACTGAGCCAAAGCTAAAACCTTCTTATGCTCCCGGCCACAGAAACCCAACCAACACTAACATAAATCATCAGCTTTAAAATGCAAAGGGACTATGTTGAAGGCATTTGGCTGTCAGAAGCATACAGGGCTTAACAATAATACCTGCATGGCACTTAGGAGTTTTCAAGAAATTGGTACAGCAAACCTGTGAGGAGCCATTATCACTCCCATTATATAGATCAGGAAACTGAGGCTCCAAGAGGTTATATGTGTGGCCCAAGGTCAACCATCTCACTTTCAAGGAGCAGAGCAGAAATTTCCACCCAGATCAGTAGAGCAACTGTTTCTGCTGTCCCATACTGCATCTCTACACTGTATGGGGTGCTTTGGATGGAACATATCTCTTGCCTATGCTAATAAAATCATGCTATTCCTGAATCAAATTGACAGAAGCCTGTTCTGGGGTGCCTGACCAAACTCAATTTTGTTGGCATAGTTAGGACGCTGTGCCTCTCTTCCCCTCACTAGGCTGTTTCAGTGGACATCAGAAGGTGAGGAACCAGGACAAAGCCCAAGGCTATGACACTCTCAGGAAGCAAGTGGATCTAGCAGATGTACAGACCAACTTAGCTTTGCCCCAGATGGAGGCTTCTGCTGTATTAGTAGGCTCATTGATGCAATGGGCTTGACGCCTTTTTTGCCTGAAGGCAGGGGGCTGGGTGGAAAGGCCTTTGCAGTCCCATCTCATTCTCTGAGCCTCAATTATGAGGCTGTGACTCAGAGCTTCTTCACGGCTGAGAGGTGCTAATTGGTTCACATGCTGTTTTCCAAGATGTGATCTGGGAAGAGCTAGCTCTTTTGGTGCAGCTCATTCCAGAGTATTCCCTAGGACTCTCCGTGATCCTGGGGCAGGGCATGGGGGAGGGGCAGTGAAGAGGAACCAAGTGTAGAAAATTCAATACAGGAGCAGAAATGATAAATCCATGAGCTACCAAAAATATACAGGATGAAGACAGCATATGGCTTCAAAGACTGAAGGTTCTAGGGATTTCCCCCACCAATCTGTAAGCAAGTGTATGTATCTGTCTGTTTGTCCCTGATAGGATTACACACATGTCTTGGGGGTTTAATCTCTGCAGGGTCACAGAGAATAAATTCAAAGACATAGTTACTCCAACCGAGTCCTCAGGAGTCTCCAAGGCCACATACATTACCATTTGTTCTTGTGCCTTCTTCCCTTCTGGGGGCTAACAAGGGGTTAGAGATAAGGCAGTGTCTCTAAGATTTGATAGACAAAAAAGTTGTGCACGTGCAACTGTGTGTGACCGTGTGTGTGTTAGGAGGAGCTTGCAAAATGAATAGGGTCTGAGGCATTTTTTATCTGGTAAATTGGGGCTTTCCCAAAAATGAACACGCTTGGCCATGAGCTGGCCTGGCCTGCTTCCTGGGATAAGAGGGCCGAGGCACACATGGCTTTATTAATAGCCCAAGCATCCCAGGCTCCTTTTTCCCTAAGCCAGTTCCATTTGTGGTTCCAATGGGGTTTTGTTTTTGGTTCTCATGAGTTATTTTCTGTCCTCTGCCCTCTGCCCTCTGCCCTTCTATGGTGGGTCAGCTGGAGGAGCTGAGCAAGGGGCCTGACTCATGGCACCAGGTCCAGTCCTCCAAGAAGAAAGGCTATGGGGGTGGGGTGGAGCCTTCCATAGAAAGCCTCCACCAAGTGCTTTGTGGGGACTCCAGGGTTACTGCTGCAGAGAACTGCTACTTATTGGAGCAAACTAGGCAGTTAGTAAACAAATTCAAGTGAAGATGTGGGGGAGGTGCTTCTGGAACTGCCAAGGCCTAAGGCTCACCTCTAAGGGAAGGGATAAATGTGTTCCCTCTGTGCACAAGTTCCAGTCCAGAATTCCCTGAATAGATGCTAAGGCCACAAATATAGGCTCAGCTCCTAGTTTCTACCTTCCTTCTTGCTGGAGTCAAGGTTTGCAATATTGACAACAGACTCCATTGCACTGGTTCATGCATTCATGCTCAGCATCATAACCCAACATCTATCCAATTTAAGTCAACTTTGTTGAGAAAGAGAGAGCATCTTGTGGCATAAAAGTTGTCATTATTTGGGGCGCCTGGGTGGCGCAGTCGGTTAAGCGTCCGACTTCAGCCAGGTCACGATCTCGCGGTCCGTGAGTTCGAGCCCCGCGTGAGGCTCTGGGCTGATGGCTCAGAGCCTGGAGCCTGTTTCCGACTCTGTGTCTCCCTCTCTCTCTGCCCCTCCCCCGTTCATGCTCTGTCTCTCTCTGTCCCAAAAATGAATAAATGTTGAAAAAAAAAATTAAAAAAAAAAAAGTTGTCATTATTTGATGGCCATGGTGCTATATATCATACCTGTTCCTTACTATCCTCCAGGGATATTGGACAGATAACTATGTTTATCAACATATTTTGGAAGAAAGTGCAGTACAACCGGCTGTAGGACCCCCAGTGGGACATGTCTCCAGAAACTTGGGGCAAGGGCATGGACATTTAGGAGAAAAGTCCATCCTAGATTTGCAGATTTGGGAGTGAATGATTCACTATTAGCTGAAGTTTGAATTTGTGAATATGGATGAGCTCTCTGAAAAACAAAGTATTGAAATGAAAATATGAGTAAGGATAAAAGCCTGGGGTAGGTCACCTTGGGGAGTGAAGAAAAGAGGGGAAAATCATGCTTAAGCCAACTTTGTGTTTCTTAAATCGTTCTCATGCCTAGAATGTGTTTAAGGAAGGAAAGAAGGAGGGAGGGAGGCAGGCCATCAGAATGGCAAGGGAACTAATACTTATCCAGCACCTTCTCTGTGTTGTGTACTTTGAATGCATCATCACCTTCAATTATTCAGTTATTTTCATTTTACAGATGAAGGTCCAGCAGTTCAGAGACAGGAACCCAAAGGCCCACAGGTAGTATGTAGTAGAGATCATATATGATCCCAGCCTGTTTGACCCCCCTTACCTTTCACCATATTTCCTATAGGAGGAAAACCAAGCACCATTGGTCAGAGTTCAAGAGTAGAGAGAATTGGTAGCTCAAAGGGGAAGCAAGAGCAAACCAAAGTTTGTTCAAGAGTGGGGAGATCTGAGCATCTCTTTAGATAAAGTGGATGGAACACCAAGATTGGAAGAAATTAAAGATTCTGGGTGGGATATGGTAGGGTGGGACGTGGCATTGAAGAGAAATGACCTCCATGGGTAATGTGGACATACAAAGAGGGGAAGGGAGGGGCTCAGGGATGTCTGCAGAAATTGGAGACAAACAGAAAAAAAAAAAAAAGAGTTCACTAGAAGAAAAGACAGAGAAGAGGATTTAAGACAGGAGAAGTCAAATGGACAAATGTGGAGACCTAAAATGCATGAACTGTGTATATCAGTTAAGATTGGGTTTGGTATCAGAGAGGAGCAGAAAATTTAACCTAGTGGCTTAAACAAGCCACTTTTTGTGGTTGCATCTTTCTCAGTTCATCTTTCTCATATAACTGGGAGACCAGAGGGAGACAGCCCAGAGCTGGTATGGCAGTTTAGTGAGGCCCTTGGGGACCCAACTTCTTCTGCCCTCCTGCTCTGACATCCTCAACTCAGAGCTTTTATCCTATTCCTCACAAAATGGTTGCTGCACCTCAAATGTTGTGTCAGAGTTCCAAGAAGGAAGAAGGGGGAAATGATGGACAAAGCTTTGCTCATTTATGTTGGTAAGAAGCCATTCTCCAGGACTTCAGCCTACCTTGGAACATCTAGAATGGTATAACCAACCTAGTCCCTTACCTCCACAACAGGGTGGGATTTGGGTATTTCTCTTTCCACCCCTTGTACAATAGGAAGGCAAGGCAGAAGGGTATTGGAATGGATGTTGATCAGGCCAAACTATGGAATCTGCCACAGTGTATTTAGCAAAATTGTGAGTGGTCCAGATTAGGCAGAAGAAGTGGCTGGAAAGGGGGGGGGGGTTGGTGGACGGAACAGAATTGTGAGTGTCCTTCTTTCTCCAGGCTTGGTTTAAACTACTTAGAAGAGGCAAGACCCCGGTGGATGGTCAGCCCTTTAGATGTGACCCTGGATTTGGTCATTGGCAAGCAAGTGAGTATATCTTTCCAAAAGGTCTACTTTTTTTTTTTTTTTTTTTGTAGACTTCATGCCCAGTGTGGAGCCCAATGTAGGGCTTGAACTCACAACCCTGAGATCAAGACCTGAGCTGAGATCAAGAGTTGGATGCTTAACTGACTGAACCACCCAGTCTCCCCTCAAAAGGATCTACTCTTAATTCTCAGGAGAATCTTATGGATAAACATGCTTTCTTTTTCCCATCAAATCCCTTCTTTCTCCCATCCATCCATCCAACCATCCATCCATCCATCATCATCAATGAAGCATTTACCATGTATGTGCCAGATGCTGTGCTAAGCTTGCTTTCCCCTGCTCCTCTCTCAATCTCTCCTTTTTAATCTCTATCTCTTTTCCCCAGGCTGGGCCAAGACCTTTTCCAAACGTGGGAGCCTAAGGATGAAGAGTTATCTAAGACAGTTGCTATTTCTGTCCAGAACTTGAAGCTAAAAATGTTCAAATGGAAAAAAAAAAGTTTAAAAATATAGATGTGTATTTTTCTAAAACCCCATTAAGCTGTCAAGGGCCCTCAGTGTGTTTCCTTTCCCATCGTTGCTAATCAGCAAGGTATGTGTGTGCCCTAAACACAAGAGTATCCAGCCAGCCTCCTCCCCCTCCTTTTTCTCCCCACCTCTTTCTGCTGTTGCTGGCACTGGAACTGTTCCCCAGCCTTGGGAACCCAGAAGCTGGGCCTCCACTCTCCAGGGACACTGCTAGATGGGACAGCACCCCAGCTCCTCCATAGAGGCTGGGACACCAGCACTGGTTTTCCCAATGGCACGCTCAGACTGTCTGGGCTCCAATTCTGGCTGCACCACTTACCAGATGTATAACTTTAAGTGCTTTATTTTTTTTGGGTCTCAGCTTCCTCATCTGTAAAATGGGGATAGATAACATTATCTATGTCTCAGTGTCGCTATGAGATTACATCAACAGGTGAAGGATAGAGAACAGTGCCCACGTTCACAGAACTCAATATATGTTGCCCATTATTATTGTTACCATTCCTAGTATTGCTATTGCCTCATTGTGCTCCATTCCTTTGCCCAAATTTAGACAGTTGTAGAATACGAGAACTGAAAAAATAGACTGTGTTGTCTCCTTATCTCATAATTTGAAAGTGAGAAAATGAAAGTGGAAGAGACTTTCCTGAAGTTGCCCAGTTAGGGGCAGAGCCACAACCTGGGTCCAGTGCCCTCTCTGTGCTGCCACTTCTTGGGCCACCCCCTCCTCTCTCCTCAGCCCATCAAATGCCTGTACAAAAACATTTCATATTATCATCATTTACAAGTGTGTCCCTTAGTTCCGTGTCATTGTCAGGGCCTGTCTTGTCTTGCTCATGTCCGGAGAACAGAGGCCATATGCATAACTCACTTGGCTCAGTGCCCATCGCAGCAGCCATGCAGACAGAAGCCCCCAGAGGAGCTGCTCGGAAGAGAGACTCCAGGGGTGGGGTGGCATGGGGCAGTCCCAGAGCAGTGTTACTGCACTCCCAACCCAGATTCAAGGCAACACCTTGGGACACTCCCTCTTCCTCAATGTCTCCTTTGGCTAAATGGAAAATTGCTTCAAAGGAGGTATTTACAAGAGGAGATTTGAATAAGTTGAATACATAAAGCACTTTTTAGCTCTGGAATCAATGATTCTGATTCTTACATATATATAAATACAGAGTATCATCTCCAACCAGTGAAAAAGAGGTAGGGAATCCAGGTTCTGGGGGCACTGTGGACATTTCCATTTATTTTTTATTTTTTTTAAATTTTTTGAAGTTTTAACTTATTTCTGAGACAGAGGGAAAGCACGAGCTGGGGAGGGGCAGAGAGAGAGGGAGACAGAGGAACCAAAGTGAGATCGATGCTGACAGCACAGCCCAATGTGGGGTTTGAAATCATGAGCCGTGAGATCATGAGCTGAGCTACAGTTGGATACTAAGCCAAATGAGCCACCCAGGCATCCCATAAACATTCCCATTTATTGATCTGGGTGATTTAGGAGTAGCCTTTCCAGAGCAGACGTATGTGTGTGTGTGTGTGTGTACGTGTATACACACACACGTATAGTTTTTTATGTACATTATTATGTTTTGACATCTTAAAAAACCTTTCTGGCTGGAGAGAGAATACTCCTCCCAGGGCTAGTCAATTATTAGGGATAGCAGAGGACTAAGCCAAGTGCATGCCTTTGCTGTACAAACTAACCAATCCAGAACCGCACCTTCTCTATCTGGCCTATCCACTCCAGAAGGCAATATCCCTTTGCTTTCATCACCCAGGGTCAGGTACCAGGCACTAGAGACCATCCCTACAGCCTAAAGTGCACTGGAATTACTCAAACTAGTCAATGCTGAGCTGTTGACCCTGTTCTGCCTTGCCTTTCCCTCGGAAAGCCAATAAAGACTGTGGTCTAGACCTTCTCCTTGCTCCTGCCTTTTGCCTCCTGACCACTCTGCTGTCTTTCCCATGTGACTGCATGGAGTGCCATGCCTTCTGTCTTTAGCACCTGTTGGCATAATAAATTTTGTTTTTTCCTGAGCCTATCCTTTGTCTCCTCTTGTGGCCGCACCTGACTGACCATTACATAAAAGAATACAGAACAGAATGTAAAAGTTCCCCAAATGCCTCCCCTAGCCTCGACATTCTTTCTGGTCTCTTCACTACATCAGCTGCTTAGAAATCAAGTTGGCTGGTTGTTAGGTGTCTCATGGGCATAACGTAGGGTGTTACATGTGCCATGAGGGATCCAACACAAGTATGTCAGGATCCCAGCTTTTGAGAAGCTTGTAATTTAGATGGGAAGATAAGCTATGAACAGGTGACTAGTTCGATGAAAGCAGACACAAATGACAGTTCAAGACAGCCCAGCCCAGCTCTGGGTGAGGAGCAATAAACTACAGCCCCAAGGTGCTGGGAAAGGCCACTGGGTGGGGGTGAGGAGACAGAGATGAGAGCTCTGCTCTCAGGATTACCAACATCTTGCTATTACCTGAGTAATCTTTGACCTCTTGGGAAGTAAGTGGTTGGCCTGGACCCCCTAACTTCCTGTGTTTACCCCTCCAGACTCCAGTGTCCTCATTCTATAAATATGGTGGGACTTGGGGTTCATTCTCTAGGTTGGCTTTGTCTTCCTGTTCTACGGGTCTTGAAATACCTGCTACGTAAGTTTGGGGCTGTACCAGACTCTTGGTAAGAGACACACATCATGGCCTGTGACCACACCTCACCCTCATTCCTGGGAAGTGTGGCCCCCTCCCCACAGGGGACAGCTGATGGGCCAGGGAGAAGCAGGAGCAGGAGACCCTCACCAAGGGATTTCTGCCCCAGGAGCGCACAGCCTCAGGGCTTGATTCACTGTGTAAGTAAGATACGCAGAGAATGAGAAGGGAAGCACTTTGATTTGGGGGAAAGTACTCTCAGAAGAACACTCTGAAATTGAAAACAGTCCTCATCGTCCCTCATTTGTTTTATATGAAACAAGGGTTCAGACAAATTCTAGCACTTTACTGTGGACCATTGGCCTCAAGGAGACCTCGCGTGTAGCTATAGCGGCTGACTTTTCAGCACACCTTCCTCTGGCGTCCTTCTCCTCAGATGCCAGGACCACATCCCTTATTCATGTCCAAATGCTCACAACCTCACCAAATAACCTCCCTCTGCTCTTCTTGCTCAAGCCTGCATCCGTAAAATGTGCCAGTGGGAGAGGTAGCTTCTTTCTTAGCAACAAAACCTATTTATCAGTTAGGAAGTTTTAGGCTGCAAGCCCCAGAATATCCTGCTGATAGTGGCTTAAAGCCTACAAACATTTACTATTGCATTTAATGACATGTCTGGAAGCAGGCGGAGGTTATGACTGTTTAATGGCCCAATGATTTCAGCAGGGCTTAGGCATTTTCTGTCCTTTCTCTCTACCACTCCCATGGTTACAAGATGGCAGCCATAGTTCCAAGTGGTAAATCCTCATAGGAGAGACCATAATTGGTGGCTGAAGGCCATTTCTCTTTACGTGTCTCTTTAATCAAGGAGGAAAGTCTTTCCCAAGCAGGATTCCTTCATGTTTCACTGGCCAGAACTGGATCACATGCCCACCCCAGACCAGTCATTGGCAAAAGTAATTCTTCATTGACTAAGACCATGCATTTTCAAAGGCAGTGATATCACCCTCAAAGGAGTGAAAATTGATTTTTGAGGGCAAAAAAAAAATCTTATTCTTTTTATGTATAAAGCACAGATATACATACAGTATATAAACATATGCAATATATCTATGGTGTTAAAATTTCACAGGAGGCAATTAGGGGGAAAAAGTCTAAAAAGCTTCCTTAGGGTGATAAAAATAATAATTTTAAAAAAGGTTGATCAGCCCAAATGCCCACACAGGGATATTTATGGCACTTTTATTCATAATTGCCAAAACTTGGAAGCAGTAGTGATGTCCTTTAGCAGGTGAATGGACAGACAAACCGTGGTGCATTCAGACAATGGGATATTATTCGGCGTTAAAAAGCAATGAGCTACCAAAGCCATGAAAAGACCTAGAGGAACTTAAATGCATATTATGAAGTGAAAGAAGGCCGATGTGAAAAGGCTGCGCACTATATGATTCCAAATGTATGACATTCTGGGAAAGGTAAAACTATATAATAAGACAGTAAAAAGATCAGTGGTTGCCAGCAGTTAGGGAGGAGGGAGGGATGAATAGAGCACAGAGATTTTTAGAGCAGTGAAGTTATATATGATATTATATGATATATAAGATACTATAATGCCAGAAACATGCCATTACACATTCATCCAAACCAGGAGAAGGTAAAACACCAAGAATGAACCCTGATGTAGACTATCACTATGGGTGATAATGATGTGACAATGCAGAATCATTACCATTCCGATGGGGGATGTGGAGAATATGGGAGGGGGGAATCATACATGTGTGGGGGCAGGGGGAATAGGGGAAATCTCTGTATCTTCACCTCCACGTTTCTTTGAATCTAAACTGCTCTAAAAATATAGTTTAAAAAAAAAAAAAGAACCACTGACCTGGACCAATTGTAATTCATCGCCAGACCCTGGGGATATTTCTTTTGGCCAGGAAGTCTGGGGAATGATGGCCAAATAGGCACCAACAACGTTTGCCACATCCTGCCTAGAAAGAAACGTGCTTTGTGGGGTGAATACTTTGTGGGTGTGTGTAGGTGTGAAACTTCAAGGGCACGCTGACTATGGTGTCTCATCACTCACCTGCTTGCAAAGAGGTGCAGGGCTGGCTAACTCCATGGCTGAGCTGGGTTTGTCAGCTGAGGGCCAGAGCTGAATCTCTGGGGACAATAATGAGAATAAGCCAAGGACTGTGGGGGAAAGAACAGACACATTTAAAGGAGCTTTTTATGAAGTTTGGCTATGTGGTGAGAGATTGTGTTAAATGATTCAAAATATGTTTTTTCTCTCAGTTATGGCTCCAACAACATAAAGTCTGTGGCTCTAGATTGTTAGCATTCTTCTCCAAAGAACACAGACCTGCTTGGGATTCTCTCTCCTTCTCTGTGAAAAATCACAGTGAAAAAACTCAGTGAAAAAAATCAAAGGCACCAATTTGCTTTGGACAGTTGTCTAACTCCTGGCAGTGTGAAAAATACAGGGGCGCAAGGGTGTCTGGCATTCTTCCAGTCCTAGAATCCATGTCTAGTCGTGCAGAGAAGTTAACAAAGTCGGGATTATTAAAGTCCATTTCAGTGGCAAGAAGGTCCGTGTTTTAACTAAGGAAAGGCACATTGATTCCTCTGTAACGATTATGACGCAGAGAAACACAAAGGAGTGTAAAGCTGCCTAGTTTTACTTTTTTACAAAACTGAATCGGTTTAGCTTTTAGGATGATGCCCTCCAGTATAGGTCCCTTTTTTTGGGGGGTGGAGGGAAGGGGGATGTATGAAGACAATACCAGCTGCCCTTCCAGGATCCAAAGACACCAAGCAAGCCTGCATGGGGCACCAGAAAGGGGATACCTCAGGCTTACCCCACCCCCCAGGGTGAAAATCATGCTGCAAATCAGCACGAGGGGCTGAGGGAGAGTTCAGTGCACAAGGACCTTGGTCTTCCCTCTCCGAAGACACTGGGCAGCATTTTGGATCCAGCCCCTGGAAAGACAAGCCACTGCCTCAGTTGGAGTGCCCCCCCACCGAGGCTGACCCTCTGTGGTGCTCTTTGGCAGAGGCCTCACTCACCACCCACTTGCCCCACAACCTTCCACCTCCTTCTCTCCCATGCTCCTTTTTTGCAGCCACTTGTTTGGGCTGTTGTTACTCTCCACTCAAGTCCTATTTCTGCTCTCCTGTGGAGAATAGGCCCCTGAGATCCCTGCTTAGGGCTCACTCATCTTTTCCCTTACTCACCTGAGTCGGCCCACCTGCACTGATGCACCTCACAGGCCCCTCTTCAAAGCCCACCCTGCCCGCCCAGAGCAGTGCTGATGGGACTCTATTCGTTACTCACACTCTACTCGTGACTGCAAGCAAGTCACATTTCCTTCCCTTTTTATTTTGTTTTTTTATTTTTATTTTAGATGCTTATTTATTTATGTGGAGAGACAGAGAGAACAGGGGAGGGGCAGAGGTAGAGAAGGAGAGAGAATCCCAAGCAGGCTCTGCACTGTCAGCACAGAGCCCCACGCCAGGCTCAAACTCACAAACCGTGAGATCATGACCTGAGTCAAAATCAAGAGTCGGATGCTTAACTGACTGAACCAGCCAGGGGCCAGACATTTCCTTCTCTTTTTAAATCAATTTCATTGTGATAGAATTTATATACCCCAAAAATGTAGCCATTTTAAATGTTCAGTTCAATGAGTTTTCACAAATATGTACGCACCCATGTGGATACCACCTCCTCAACAGAGCATTTCTATCTGCTGAGTCCCTTCCCCCACCAACTCCCAGGAAACCGCTGATCTGCTTTCTCTCACAATAAATTAATTTATCTGTTTTAGAATTGCATATAAAAGGAGTCAAACAGCAAGTTCTTTTTTAAAAAATTTTTTATAATGTTTACTTATTTTTGAGAGAGACAGAGACAGAGCATGAGTGCGGGAGGGGCAGAGAGAGAGGGAGACAGAGAATCCAAAGCAGGCTCCAGGCTTTGAGCTGTCTGCACAGAGCCTGACACAGGGCTCGAACTCACGAACTGTGAGATCATGACCTGAGCCGAAGTCAGACGCTTAACCGACTGAACCACCCAGGCGCCCCAAACAGCATGTTCTTTTTAATGTCTGGCTTCTTTCTCTCTGCATGTTTTTGAGATTTATCTATATCATTGCATATATCAGTAGTTCAATCCTTTTCACTGCTGAGTAGTGTCTCATTGTATGGATGTGCCACAGAATTTTTATCTACTCGTCCCTTGATGGATATTTCTTTTCCTACTTTCAGGCTGTTGTAAATACAGCTGTGATGAATATGTGTGTATGTTTTTGTATAGACATGTGTTTTCATTTCTCCTAGGTAAATATCTAGGAGTAGCATTCCTGACTCACTCGGTAAGAGTCTGTTTAACTTTTTACTAAAAAAAAAAAAAAAAAAAAAAAAAAAAACCAAAAAAACCCGAGCAACAAAAGCCTGCCCAACTTCTCGAAAGTGATTCGAGAAGAAACGCTTCACCGTTATGAGTGTTCCCATTGCTGGACATCCTCACCAGTACTTGGGGTTGTCAGTTTTTGGAATTTTAGCTGTTTTAGTGGGATGTCCTGGTAGCTCACTGTGGTCATCTGTTGCATTTCCATAATGACTAATGATGTCCAGCGTCCTTTCCTGTGCTTATTTGGCTGTTCATACATCAAGGAGGTTATTGTTAACCTCTTTGGATCTCAGTTTCCTTGTCTGCAATGGGGAGGAATCTTCCTCACCTTCCTCATAAGGATGATCATAGCAGAGATGCGAAAGTTTTATTTATTTACTTATTTTTAACTCTGAAGATTAACATGACGTAAGAAGATTCTATTTCTCCAAAGTGAGGAACTTCTTATATTAGGCCATGGGCTCTGGAAGCACTCACGAGATTCGTTTTTCTCAGCTACCACTTTGCCATCTTCTCCAGGTCAAGAAAAGTCACTGGTCCTCTCTTTCTTATGTTATGCAATCCGAGCTCCTCAGTCCATGTCTAAAGCCCTTTACCGGCATCATTTCTGCCCTGACCTTGGGCAAGCCTCATCAGTGTTTGTCTGCATCTCCGTAACAGGTTAGTTCTCCCAGGCAGCCACAAGTCTGTCCTCTGTCCCTTTCTGGGATTTGCACTTTTCCCTTCCACGTGACCTTCCTTGTTTCTCTCCATGGCATTTCCTTTTTAAAAGCTCTCTTTCCAGCTCACCCCTTTCAGGAAGCCCCTTCATACGGCCTGCCCAGTCTGTGGAGCCCTTAGCACTTAAGCATGTGGATTGTGACACAGGGACTTTTTCCTGAGCCCCTCTAAGCTCCATGTTTCCAACCTGGAAGTCTCCATCTGAAACAGGCACCTCAAACTCCACAATGACCCCAGAGTTCATCACCTCTGTGTCCCATGACCCCTTTCTCCCTTGACTTCCCGGTTTCTGCTCACACATCGCACTCTCCTAGTGGCCCTGGCTCCAAACCCCAGGATGGTCTGCGACCCCTCCCCTTTCCCCTGAAGCCCTTATATCTCATTAGTTACCAAGTCCTGCCATTCTACCTCCACAGCGCCTCTTTCATTCACTTCCTCTTTTCCCTCCTCCCCTCTATAGCCCTGGCCTTCATCGTTGGAGGCCTGTACTTGGCCTCTTTGTAACCAAGCAGTACTCACTGCTGGTTGCCTTGTCTATGGCCCTTTCCCAGTGCCCCCTCCCTGCCAGCAGACCCCACTTACCATGATAGAGACAGAAAATCTAGCTGCTTACTTTTTTCAGCCTCCTTTGCAGCCAGGCATGGTCATGTGGCCTGGGTTTGGCCAATAAGATACCAAGGGATATTTTCTGGAATGATTTTCCTCCCTCTTCTCAGTTGTCCTCTGATACCAGTGGCTCTTCTTGCTGCTCTTAACTCCCTCCCACTGCTATCACTACAGGCTGCTATCCCTACAGACAAGCACATCTGCCAGATTACCTCTCAGAAGCAGAGTTTTGACCAGGTTATATCCCTTCTCTGAAATGTTTAATAACTTCCCATCAGATGCTGGTGAAAGCCTAAAAGCCTATAGCCTGGCATATAAGGCCCTCCAGGATTTAGCTCTAATGTATCTTTCTTCTTTTCTGCCTGGTGATTTGCTTTCATATCACTCAGCCTGGCCAAAAGGGGATATGTGTTTTCCCTATGAATTAGCTGGGGTTTTCCAGAGCTTGGGAGGAGAGGTGGTCAGGAGGGGGACCTTCACTGGCCTATCCTGTTACCCTGTTCAAGATGGCCTTAGGAACAGGTAGGTGGCATGGCTGCCCACAACCATTGTGTGATTTGATTCAACAAGGCCAAGGTTCCAAATGACCTCTCCCTCCAGGTGCCATGGAGTCTGGAATACCACCATTTGCTCCATCATAAAAGCAGAGGTGCGTCTTGTCTGTGTTGCCCTCTAAAGCAAGGATTTGTATGACTGCGTAGGCTAGAGAGAGGCCAAGTTGCCCTGAGCCTCAAACAAAGATCTTTCTAAATATAATCAGATGAACTCAAATCAAGAAATTCTCAAGTAAAGAGCAGGTGGATTCCAGAAATGACAGCGGTGAGGGGAGAGGAAAGTGGGGACGATGAGAGAAAGGGAGACACACAATGTGTCGAAGCCTAAACTTCTCACTGAGCCGTGTGCCATTCTCCAGGCTTATTGAATTTAACTCCCCCCTTGGTTCTGCTTCCTGAAAATAGTCATCATAAAAATAGCTAATATTTATTGAGCACTTCAGATGCCTGGTCTCATTTAATCCTCACACAATCCTATGAAATGAGTACTGTCGGTACTCCTGTTTTTTAGTTCCTTGCTTGAGGTTTATAGCTGGTAAGTGGCAGAGCTGAGCATGGAACTCTAAAGTATGCCCAGCTGACATTCATTCATTCATTCATTCATTCATTCATTCATTCATTCATTCCTTTACCAGACATTTATGGAGTCAGGGATTGTACCAGACATCTAAAGATAAATAATACATAACTCTTGTCCCCAAGGACCTCACCGGCTAGTGAAACAGCTGCATAAGCAAATATTCATACTATATCTCTGTGAGCACTACAATGAGAGCCTGAGCAAGTTATTCATCTTGCCCCTGGTACGTAACAAACTCCTGAGAGTTTGTCCTTCCTTGCCTAATCCCTGTCTCTTTCCATATCTTTTGTTATCCTCCAAGATGCTGACGTCTGTGTTTGTGATTTCATCTGATACCCTCTGACATGCTCTTTCTTGTCCTTCTAGACTTGGCTGGCCTCCAGCTCCATTCAGCACTGGCTACCCAACATCCTGTCAGGTCTGAGTGGGTAAAGGAAGGAGGCTGAGGCCAGTCTGGGGAGCCAGTTCTCTGCAAGTGCCTGGAAGCAAGTCCTTGGACAAGTCACTTAATGCTGGGGGACCTCATTTTCCATCTTCTGTAGAAGAAAGGGTAGGGTTAGATCCTCTGAGAGGTCCGTTTAACTTTAGGTACTGTATTAACTGAGCCCAACTTCCCAGCATGGTGTCAGGATAAAAGGGGAAGGGGTGAATGGCAGCATTGCCCTGAACTTTCCAGTAAGCTCACCTTCTCTTTTTTCCTCGCTCTTAGGCCTCACACCTGATAGACCCACCTTACTCCACTGGCATGCCACTCTTTTCCATCAGGCTCCCCCCTCACTAGGTGTGCTCAGGCCCCTGGCTCCACCCTGGGTCATAATCCACTGACTTCTCACCCTGAATGGCTTTCAAGGTCTAATTCACCCACGTCTGGGGCCCAGATGACAGATCCAGCCATGAGTCACCTGTGGAAGCAGAGGAAATCCAGGATTCCCAGTGCCTGGCCCAGGCTCAGATCCACTTGAGTGAGCTGGCTGCTTCCCTGTCATGAGGGCCAAGACTTCCTTCCTTGTCAATAGATGATCACAGGTCACAGGAGGGAGGCTTGCTGGCTGCCACCATACACATGCTTTCTCTCTGTCCTAGGCCCAGAGTCTGTTATTTAAGAGTAGCACCCCAGGAATAGTGTGTGAACACTTCCTCCATAGAAAAATATTTCAGGTGTGTTTGTACCTCAGGTTGTTCTTTTCATCCCTCCTTCTCCAAGCCAGACATGGGTAGGAAACTAGTGTCCACACTAATCCGCTAGCTCAGGACCTTCTCCTGATGGAGCCAAGATGACATAACCGTAGAATACCGAGACTTACAGAGGGGAAGTATCATATCTCAGATAATTTAGCTAGCAGTGGGCCTGCCCCGGATCACACACCCCTGCCTTCAGACTCTCAAGTCAACACACATGCCTTTTATCTCTGATTCACTGTCTTGATTTGCTCTCTCATACTCAACTCCAAATACAAAAAGACCTTCCATCCCTTCCATAGCAGACTTTCATAACAGGAGGATTTTGAGCTGGGATTTTGGTGTGAAATGAATTGTTCTGCTCTGGAAGATGACTTCTTAAATGCTTCTGAGCCTGAGCCCTAAGCTTTGCTTCCTTCATGTTCCTGCCATTTGCTGTTATAAATACCTTCACTCGCAATAGAAAGGACATATAGATAAGGACACAGCTGTCTCCCAAATATCTAGGCTCCTTAATTGGTCTCAGTAGCCAACCTTCTTCCCAGGACATCTGCCTCACTGAATCACCCTTCTAAAGAAGGAGCCACTGTTTACCTCTGTATGATTCTTAAGCATTTACTGAGCACCTGCTATGCCCAAAGCTCTGTAGCAGGCCCTTTGCAGCATAAAAATAGTTTACTTCAATAAATATTTATAATACACTTACCATGTGCAGAGAATGTGGCTGTGCACAAGAGGCAAGTCCTTGACCTCTTCTGGCTTACATTCTAGCAGCATGTGAAACTATCAGGATATGAAATATGGAAACATGAAAAGAATGAGTACCCTATCCTTAAGGAGTTATAATCAAGTACAGAAAATAAAACATGGTAATCAGTCAGCAATATTTTTTTAAAAGCCATTGTCAATATCCAGCCAGCCCACCCTTTGCTGTTGGGAAGAAAGTGGCTTCTGTGTCCATCATCTGTGCTGACAAGCATGTGTGGTGGAGAGGGCTCTGGGTTTGGACTCAGCCCACCCAGATGAGTTCCAGACTCTGCCATGTGCTGATTTCGAAGCCTCAGGCCCGTGCCTTAACCTTTCCGGGTCTTGGGCTCTTCATCTACAAAAGGGCTTTTGCCTTGCTTTCTTGCCAGTTGTTTTGAGATAGCTAAGTTGCTAAGTTACTATACATGAAAGATTTTGCAAACTATAAATAGCACCAAAATATTGTTATTTTTTTCTTTCCCAACATTTTACTTAAAAAAATTTTCAAACCTACAGAAAAGTTGAACTACCCATATACTCACCAGCTAGATTCTAACATTTCTATTTCACTGCTATCTTTACTTCATCACCTCAAGCCATCCTTCTCTCCACTTTTTTTTTTTAATTCAAGTTAGTTAACATACAGTGTAGTCTTGGCTTCAGGAGTAGAACCCAGTGATTCAACCTTTACATATGACAACCTTTACATATGATGCTCATCCTAAAAGTGCCCTCCTTAATGCCCATCACCCATTTAACTCATCCCCCCACCTAATTCCCTTAAGCAACTGTCAGTTTGTTCTCTGTATTTAAGAGTCTCTTATGGTTATTATTTTTGAGATAAAAGGTCAATATTTTAAAAAGTAAATGTTCCAAATGTGATATTAGTTCCCTTAGGATTCCCAAGGACTAGAGTCTTCTTTTCTTTCTCTATTTTTTTTAATGTTTATTTTTGAGAGAGAGAGAGAGACAGAGTGTGAGTGGGAGAGGGGCAGAGAGAGAGAGGAGACATAGAATCCAAAGTAGGCTTCAGCTCTGAGCTATCAGCACAGAGCCTGATGTGGGGCTCAAACCCACGCACCGTGAAATCATGACCTGAGCTGAAGTCAGACACTTAACTGACTGAGCCACCCAGGTGCCCCTAGAGTTTTCATATAGTAACAAGTGCACTCAAGCACATCCATGTCAAAAATATTGGGGTGATTTTCTAGCCAGAACCTTCAACAAGACCAGGGTCACTTTAAAATTTTTCTTATGTTTATGTTTGAGAGAGAGAGAGACAGAGACAGAGCGCGAGAGGGGAGGGGCAGAGAGAGAGCAAGATGCAGAATCTGAAGCAGGTTCCAGGTTCTGAGCCATCAGCACAGAGCCTGCTGTGGGCCTCGAACTCACGAACCTCAAGATCATGACCTGAACCAAAGCAGGGTCACGTTTAAGTGAGAATTGCCACCACTCACATGGGGTTGATTTCCCAGCTGGCTACTGCCATTTGAAATCTATAGTCAGAGTGTTATTACTTTAGCTTAAGTTAGATGGGGTTTCGCCATGTGTTGAATGAAAATTGTCTACCTCAGTGAGAATGCGTTTATAATCTTGGGCACAAGTTCTAATAAGGTGATTCATTCAACAAGCATCTGCTCTGTGTTGGGAAGATACTTTATCTGAAAGGTCAATGGTGGTCAAGACATGCATGTGCCCTGAGCACTGTCCAGTGGAGACCTGAGATGTGGAACTAGGAATGAAGGAAGCACAGTGACAGAGGTGGACAGGGGAACGTGGATGCGCCGAGCAGGTGCCTCTCAACCAGACTTGGGGTGGGGGTGGTGGCTGTGAGACACTTTGGGGGAGATGTACTGTTAAAGCTGGCAGCTGGGGAATGAGTCGGAATAAGCTGTGAAGGGGTGGGCTGGAGAGGTTCCTGGCAGAGGGAACAGTGTATATGAAACTGTAGAGGGGAGAGAGGGGGCAGAAAAGAAATGTGGGGCCAGGAGGGTAGAGGGCAGGGGTGATGTGTCCAGAGGTGAGGCTGCAGTGCCGGCAGGGGCCTGTCATGAAGGATCCCATGTACCGTGGAGAGCACTTTGGACTCCGTCCTTAGGAAACTGACCAGCTTCGCCAGGAGCAATCATGGCTCCTGCCTGTTGCCTCAGGGGAGTAATGAATGGCACCATTTCCTTTCCCTCTTCAAAGCTGCCTGGGTTGGATGATAAATGACCTATCCTTAGGGCAGTGACTGGGAAGGTGTGGGGAGAAAAGACATTCAGCTTCTTTCCATCAACTGGGGGAATGTGGACACAGACTGACGTGACTCAAAACACTAATGGGAACATTTCCATCTTTAAGGTAATTATTTCTCAAATACCAAAAGAAATGATTGAGTTCTCACTCAATCTTACAGACCATTTGTGGCCACCAGCAGTTCTATTGGTCACCCAAAGAAGTTTGAGGATGGACTAGCTGGCCTCTCGTGGGTCAGTAAGAAGGCACCCGGTGCCAGGAAAGGAGAACAGAGCACCACTTCCTTCGAGACAAAAGTGGGAAGCAGGCAGGGTCTTTCTTCAGCTCAGGTTGGGGAAGGATAGGTGTCTGAAACCACCTAACCTAGTTAGGCACACCCAAACTCCGGTTCCCAGCTCTTGGGAGGTGGGGGCTGGCTCTAGGGGGACACTGAGGCTTGTTCTCCTGCCCCCTCACCCTGGTAACTTGTCAGTGCTCCGTTGCCCTGACGAAAGGCCTCCTAGAAGCCCAGCTCCTTCCTGCACTGTTCCCAGCTGAGTAGGCTTGTTATCACTTAATGAGAGTTACTCACGGTTTAAGTGCTGTTTCCGACCTAGAGTTGGCATTTCTGCTCTGGCTCTGCCTCTGCATAGCAATTAACTAATTAACTATCAACAAGGCGTGATGCAGTTATGACACAGAAAGCTGAGCTCCTCGACTTCTCACCCAGAGAACCCCCTGTGCCCTTGAGAATCATGAGGGGGAAGCCTGAGTTAAACAGCGTGTCCTCGGGCCCCAGCACTGGTCACCCAGAGTTCAAGGCTACTCCCTTCCTCGGTTCCAGAGGCCAGGCTGGGGCTGATAGTGAACACTGGACTCTGGAGAAACCGCTTAGTTACCAACCACGGTGTGCTCTGAGGAAGTGCCCATTACTGTGGCCCAGGGTTTGTCCCCAGGCTCCCTGAGCTTCTGTCCCTCATGAGTAAACAGACATAATAGAAGCTTTTATTTTAGTGAATATAAACGTGCACTATGCAACCCCTCTTCGTACAGATGAGCAAACTGAGGCCCCGGGGCATTAAGTCTTTTGTGTGGGACCAGTAGGAGGCAAGTGGCACCTGGGTCAGAATCCAGGGTCCTGTGGCCAGCCAGCCTTGCCCACAGCAGCTCGCTGAGGAGGGAACATCTGGCTTGCTGGAACTCTCAGGGCAGCTGACCCACCTGAGGGGTGTGAGTCTCCACTCCGTCTACCCCGGCTTCCAAAGGTGGTGGGCCCAGAGCTCCAGAGGTCCAAGAGCCCCCACAGGAGTCTGGAGGAACTCCAGAAGGCACCCCTGAAGGGGGTTCAGCCAGGGGTCCCTCCCTGGTCTTGAGGCCTATGGTGTGGCCCCAGGAGCCTCAGAGGTTCAAGGCCATTGACCCTAGGCAGGGGCCTGAGCCCAGTGGGGTTCCAGCTAACCCGCAGCTTTGTTTCACCATGTGCCTCCAGAGTTCACTGGATGCCTGGGAGAGCTGTTTGGTAAAAAACCCTCCTATATCAAGGAATCTCGAGGTGGAGTGACTGTGAAAGCCGCCTCCAGTCAGAATTCACTCACATACTCTTGTGTTTGGTGATGAATTCCCAACTATGCCGTGAGGTCCTCCTGGGGCAAGCCTCCTCGAGCCTCTGGACTCTCTGAATCTCCCAAAACACTTACCACGGTGCCTCAGCTGAACAGCTGCTCAGTTATACTCATGGTATCAATCACAGACTGTTTGCATTAGCAATAATTTCTTTCCAAATCTTGTCAACGTAATTTCTAAACATGTTAGCATTATTGTAGTGGTATGCAAGTGCTATTTGATTCTCAACATTTTTCATTTGACATTATTTTATCTATTGTGCACTTCAATGTGCATAATCCACATACTTGTCATTGTTAATGGCTACACTGGATTCCAGGGTCCTGACGTCCCATACTTTAAGCATTCCCTGATGGCTGGGCAATTGGGTTGCCTCCAATGTCTGAACACTATAAATAGTGCTGTAAGTCACCTGGCTTTTCTCCCCATTGCCTGGACGTGAGGAGGGGGTAGCATGGGGGTGGGAACCTCTTCTCTTGTGCATTTCTGGAAAGGCCTACTCTTCACCTTATGTCTGCTGCTCTGTCTCACACAGTCCAGGGTTTCAGGCTGTTATTGGGGGACTTCTTACCTGGCCTATGATGTTCTAGGAATGAGATGGGGTACTCAGCTCTGGGCTCTTGAATCAGCAGGTCTCCCACATTGAACTCTTGGCTTTGGAGGTGCCCTTTTGGGCACAGTGGCTGTTGTATGGTCTCATCAGACAAAGCCCTGGGGGGAGACTCCTTAACACAATGCTTATGTTCCTGGCAGGTCAGTTCAAGGTTACACTGGGAATCACAGAATGTCTGAGCTGAAAAGGGGACTTTCAGTTTATGTAATCCAACCTTTCCCTTTTATGGTTGAGGAGATTTAGGGCCAGTGAGGGGCAGTGACTTTCCCAAGATCACCCAGCTGTTATGGGCAGACTTGGGTCAGGGGCCTTAGCATCCTCCAGTCTTCTCACTGGAGCGTGTCTATGGATTGGAATACTCACCATAGTCAGTATGTCAATTCCCTACACATTGACTTATAGACTTAATACCTTCCCAATCAAAACCACAGCACGAGTCTTTGGAGGTATGAGCAAGTGGATTCTAAAATTTACATGGAAAGGTGAGCCAAAGCAATTTTGAAAAAGAACAAAGTTGGAGACTCACATCACCTGGCATTAAGACATATTGTAAAGCAACAGTAATCAAAGACAGTGTGGTTTTGGTAAGAGGATGCACAGGATAAAGAACCCAGAAATACGCCAGAACAGGTATAGGCACTTGATTTCCGAGAAAGATGGAAAACAATTCAATGGAGAAAGGAGAGTCCTTTGAACAAACAGTGCCCGAACAATTAGACAACGCACACAAAAACAATAAATCCTGACCTACACCTCATACCTTATACCAAAATGAACTAAAAAATAGATCACAGACCTAAATGTAAAAATGTATAACTATAGAAGTCTTAGGCAAAAACATGGGAGAAAATCTTTGTGATCTTGGGCTAGGCAGAGAGTTCTTAGATACAACAACTAATGTATGATCCATAGAGACAAAAAAAGTCAATTAGAGTTGATCAAAATGAAATACTTTTACACTTGTGAAAGACATTTTAAAGAGAATGGGGAAAAAAACCCACAGATTGGGTGAAAATATTTTCAAATCACACACCAGACAGTAGACTTCTATCCAGAATACATAAAAAAAACTATTGAAATTCCAGAAAACACAACCAAGTTTTTTGAGTGGGCAAAGGTTTGAAAAGATGCTTCACCAAATAAGACAGACAGATGACAGATAAATGCATGAAAAGATGTCCAGCATAATTAGTCATTAGGTAATGCAAATTAAAACCAAAGTGACATACCGCCACATACCTATTAGAATCACCAAAAATACTGGCGACACCAAATGCTGATGAGGATATGAAATGACCAGAATTCTCACATGTTTCTGATGGGAATACAAAATGACACAACTACTCTGGAAAAACAGTTTGGCTATTTATTATAAAACTAAACATATATGTACCATATGACCTAGCAATCCCACTTCAGGCACTTATACTAGAGAAATGAAAACTTATGTTCACACAAAAACCTGTACACAAGTGCATTATTTACACTTGCCAATATCTAAAAACAACTCAAATGTCCCTCACTGGGTGAATGGAAACAGACTGTGGTACTTCCGGGTAATGGGATATGATACACCCGGATGATAGAGTGACAAACACCAATACGTACAACTTGCTGAATCTCAAATGCATGATGCTAGGTGAAAGAAGCCAGTTTCAAAGGTTACTGGTAGGGAGGAAAAATAATTTTCCCTCCACCTTTCTGAGTTCTTGCCTGAGACCCCCTGTAACAAAAGACAGAAAAATGAGAAAAAAAAATGAAGTTTATTAATGTACACCTCATTTATACATGGGAGATACCCAGAAAAAACTGAGGAACTCTCTGAGGTGGTCCAAGCCACCACCTTAAATACCATCTTCCGCTAAAGACAAAAGAAAGTTTAGGGGATGAGAGGCTATGGGAAATTGCCAGGAAAAGCATGGTAAACACGATAAGATTTGTTATGCAGATTTAAGTCTGTGCCTTCTCCACCGATAACTGTTTCTGGGAGATTTGGAGTCTCCTTTCTCTGTCCAGTACAGGAAGGAGACATTTTTACAAATGGAGACTTCTTTTATAAATGTAAATATCCCTTACAAAAGGGTAAGTTCTACTCTGTTTTTAGAGCTTCTCCTTGTCTGCTGTTTCTTAAAATAATCGACTCAAAATGATTCATGCCAAAGAGGCAAATTTTGGGGTGGCATATACTTCATTACATACTGTATAGTTCCACTATGTGACATTCTGGAAAACTACAGGGACAGAAAATAAATCAGAGGTTTCTAGGGGCTTTGGGTGTAGGGAGGGTCTGAGTGCAAAGGGGTAGCAGGAAGGAATTCTTTATAGTGTTGGAATCGTTCTTTATCTTGTCAGTAGTGACGGTTACAGAATGTGCATGTGTTAAAACTCAGACAACCGTGCACCTCAAAGAGGTTTCTAGTGTATGTAAGTTAAAAAACACAAAAAGCAAAAGTGACAAGGCATTTCTATACCATTAACTCACATCTGAGTCTCTTTACAACCCAGTAGCGGATCCACTACTGGGAACAGATTATTTAAGAAATACTTATGGGCCAGGGCGCCTGGGTGGCTCAGTTGGTTAAGCATCTGACTTCCGCTCAGGTCATGATCTCACAACTCATGAGTTCAAGCCCCGCGTCGGGCTCTGTGCTGACAGCTCAGAGCCTGGAGGCTGCTTCGGATTCTGTGTGTGTGTGTCTCTCTCTCTGCCCCTAACCCACTCGCGTTCTGTCTCTGTCTCTCTCAAAAATAAATAAACATTAAAAAAAAAAAAGAAAGAAAGAAAGAAATACTTATGGGCCATTTCCATGGACACTGTTCTAGGTACAGGCACAAGGCAATGTCTTGACCTCAGAGAGCCCTCATTCCAGGAAGCAATTCTGAAGAGAGCCTTGTCTGTGGACCTGTAAACTTCCATCTCAATTCTGCTTTCCCTGGGGAAGAGTCACCTTTTCTGGAGCAGGTGCGATGACTCTCTGTGAGGGCTGCCGCTGGGCCCTGGGATGCTGCAACCAGGCAGCAGAAAGCCTGACAAAAGGAGCATTTCCATGTATCTGGTACTCAGATGGCCCAGGCGTCTACTCCAGGGACAGCATTTGGCCAAACTTTTCCAACAGAGAAAAGAGACCCCCCCCCCCTTGGCATAGCTCACATTCTCTGGTTCACGCCGCTTCTGCTGTGAATTCCCCCTTTTCTCTCATGATTGAAACCAAGCCAAATATGGGTAGGGGTAGGTTGAGGAGTACTGGAAGAGCAAGAGAGAGTCGGTGAGTGGGCAGGAGCAGTGGGTGGAGAAGCAACCGTAAGTCACGCCAGGTGCTACTCTGGTCACTGTTCATGTGTAATTCTTCAAGTCCTCAACAATCTTACAAAGCAGGTATTTCTTACCCATGTAGAAGTGACAGAAATGAATCTTAGGGAGATTAAGTGACTTGCCTGAGTCCCATGGCTAGGAAAGCACCGAACCAGGCTTCTAATTCCTCTTTGGGCTTCCACAGCCTGTGCCCTGGCAGAAAACAGTGTCAGCTAGGGGTTCTCAAACTTGTCTGAGCATCAGAGAATCACCTGGGGGGCTTGTCAAACCAGTTTGCTGCTTCCCCCACGACTGCTCTGGAATTTTTGAGTCTGTAGCTCTGGGGTGGGTTCTGAGAATTTGCATTTCTAACAAGTTCCCAGATGTTGGTGGGGCTGTTGGCCTGGAGATCACACTTTTGAGAATCATTTATTATAAACACTATGCTTGTGGGCTCTTGAACCACACGCTTTTGCGGGGTGGGGAATTCTGGTTTCACCACTTTCTTTTGTTAAATTTTTAAAATGTTTTTATTCATTTTTGAGGGAGAGAGAAAGAGAGAGAGAGAGAGAGTGCACGCACGCAAGTTGGGGAGGGGCCGGGGGAGAGGGAGACACAGAATCTGAAGCAGGCTCCAGGCCCTGAATACAGGGCTTGAACTGGTGAACCGTGAGATCATTCAACTGACTGAGCCACCCAGGGGCCCCTGGTGTCACCACTTTCTAGCTCTGGGACTTTGAACAGTTAACTTAATTGTATCTCAGTTCTTCACTTTCAAAATAAGGATTGTTGTAGAGTGTGATAAAGATTGAAGTGTGTAGAATGCTGCCTGATAAAACATAAACACTCAAAAATGTCAGCTCTCAGTACATGCCGGACTCTTCTAAAATACATCCTCTCGGGTAGTTGTCAAAAGATCTTTAGAAGTTAATAGCATCATTTCTGACATTTTCATTTTACAGATGGAGAAGAAACACAGGGTCAGGAAGATGAGAGGCACCATGCAACCCTTCACAACCCAAGCTAGGATCTGAACCCAGATTTTCTGGCTCGTAGTTAGGGCTTGGGACAAATTCGGTTCCACTGCTTCCTGGAGCCTGGTCCCCTTTCTTTAAACTCCAAGCCCTGAGAGTGGATGATTGGACACTTACGGCTGAGTGCACACATAATTAGCTGAGAGTGGGTGGGGCTGAGTGCCAGAGGGAGGAAGAGAGAACAGGAGGCTTCGGGAGGATGTTTGCCTCAGAACATGGCATGGAATTACTCAGGATGCCTGGAGTGGGCATTTTGTGTCTTCAGAGGGCAGATAGACAGGGTGACTCAATGTCTTGCCCACACATTCCCTCTTTTCTCTTGGCTGCTGTAACTGATTGAAGTCATCAGTGAATGATGTGGCAGGTGCAAACGGATCACCCACTGATGGTGTACCCAGCACCAGAGGACACCCCTACTCCCAGCCTAATATGGACAGAAAATCCAGCTACTGGACTACAGCATCAGCACACACTGCAACCCTTCACAGGATGAATCAGAGCATCCCACTCACCCACATCAGACACGATGTTCCACAAGAAGGATCAACAGCAGCAAACGCTTCTGTGGCGAGCAGGCGGGGGTCTTTGTATCCCCCAGTCCTGATTGCAGCCAGTTGTCCCGCATTAAATGCTTATGAACAATGGTGGAGGCAAGGGATAGAGTAAGCCCAACCACTCATTTGCCAGAAAGGAAACTTTGACCCATGCCTGGCACTCAGTGGGTTTATAAATGGATGACTCCCATTTCAAATTGGCAGCCTGATTGCTCCCGTGAATTCCAGACTTTACTCTCCCCTCGTCTACCTGGGAGTCTCCCATATTCCCCAGAGTCACCATATCCAAACCTCCTCTCAATATTCTCTTCCCCCATAAGTTTGCTCTTCCTCTTGTCTCTACTGTCTCAGTTGGTGATAGTATCCACCAAGCACACAAGCCAGAGGCTCAGAGAGGACCCAATGTGCATATTCTAAAGCAAAGTTCACTCTGAAAGCTGCTAGTGGCCCTAAAGTGGGAGATACTCAGAAGCAGAGCTCTCAGGACATCCTTGGCAGCTGCCTTGACTTGTTTGTCCGGGGAATGTCCACTCCCCACTCAGAGGGGCCCTCACCTCCCTCTTTCTGAGGGGAGCCAAGTGAGGTTTGTAGATTAACCCTTATCTTAAATGTCAAGCTGGAGGAATCACCTCACACAAGTTTTGGGATGATCTGAGATGCAGAAGAGACACATTAGATTATATTACAAGTCCTTCTTGACCACAGTGCCTGCAATTCATTCTCATTTTGCCCCTTGTCAATTTCTTCTACTCACGGACTTAGTTGCAACAGCAGGGTCTCCATCACCAGCCCTGGATTTGGGAGGGAGCAAAAAGTGAGGAGGTAGAGGGGACTGGGGATACCTGGAATCCTAAACAACACCCTTCAGTCTGGTGTCTATTTGACCATGTTGAAGTCCCTTGCTAGTGTGCTAAGGGGAAGGGGAGCTTTCTTCTCATGCCCCTCCCCTTCTCCTTCCTTCTACTGTAAAGGCCCCCAGTGCTGTTTCTGCTGGGAGAGTGGGGAGGAGGTAGAAAGAGAAAGCACACAAGAAACTGAGGCGTTAAGCCATCTCCTGCTGGTCGCATTTTCACAGCTGAAGACTTCTGTCAGCCTTGCAACTCTCAGATGCTGAAACAGTTAACTTCAGAAAGAACAACGGAATGATTTGGAATGTTTCCACTTATTACAGGGAAAAGGAATGCATTGTTCACATTTCTTAGCCTTTTTTTTTTTAATTTAAGAGAGTGGGCTATTAGAATGTTTCCTCCAAAATAAAAAGCCTTTCGAAAGTTCTATGAAGGTAGCCACATTTCAATTACTTTTATTATAACTAGATTTAGATGTCTATTTGGTATACTGCTGGGCATAATGTAAAGCCAGGGATGAACATTCCAGACTCATCCCCAGAAAAATGCACTTTGATTATGCATATAAACTATGCATACATAGTTTAACTTGACTTTCTAAACCCAGGCTTGGGGGAGGCAGGTTTGGGATCCCCCACAGCCACCTAGTCAGGGTCACTAGGTTCACAAACTTTAAGAACCAAGCTCATGGTCACTAAGAAGCTGCATGACCTTGGAACAAATCCCAGCCTAGGGTCTCAGGTTTCTCATCTGTGAAATGTGGAGCCTAGATAACAAGATCCACCTCCTTGATCTTGTTATCTAGGCTAGCCTTTATATTCTGATTCCACGCTAGTGCTGGTGTATGTGTGTGTGTGTGTGTGTGTGTGTGTGTGTGCGCGCGCGCGCGCGAGCATGCGTGCGTGCAAAGTGACCAATTTTAATAAATAATAAAATTACTAGGCTGTGTCTATTGTTTTCTGACTCAACCCTTGTTTAAGAAGTCTTACCAACACCCTGCCCCGCCTCTTTATGTGTCTAACCGCTCCGTGACATGGTCCTCTCTGGGAACGGGTCCTCCCCACCAAAGAACCCAACTTCCCCTTAACAAACTTTTATGAATATTGTAGAAACAATTTTTTGTTTCAGTGGAAAACTATGCATATCTATAACACACCCTTCCTGGTTATCAGATTCTAGTGTTCTACTGTCTTCGAGCTATTTTGTAATGCCTTGTAAATTGTGAGTATCTGATTGATATATAAATTCTGCCTGATAGAGATTTGACTCTCTAAACCCAGGTGTTTTTTTTTTTAATTTTTAAAAAATGTTTGTTTTTGAGAGAGAGAGAGAGAGAGAGAGAGAGAGAGAGAGAGAGAGATACAGAGCAAGAGGGAGGGAGGGGCAGAGAGAGAGGAAGACATAGAATCTGAAGCAGGCTCCAGGCTCCAAGCTGTCAGCACAGAGCCTGATAATGGGGCTCGAACTCATGAACTGTGAGGTCATGACCTGAACCCAAATCAGACACTTAACCAACTGAGCCAGCCAGGCACCCCTCTAAACCCAGTTTTATCTCCGTTTTTCTCCAATTCATTTCAACATTCCTTACTCAATCTATTCATGTGTTTCTGACTTGTCCTGTAAATATCTGCCTGGTTCCCTCATGTCGTGAGGAAAATAAATTCCTGAACACGTATGTTTTTATATCTGTGTGCAAGTCATGATTTCACCTTTTTGTGAAAATTATATTTTAATAATACATGGTCTCTTCCTAACATTTTAGGAGACTGTTTCTCTTTTTAGCCTATTATTTGAATTTGGTTTCACTTCAAGGCTTTCCTATCCTCACCAATTACCCCCTCACCTCCTCCTTCTCCCACCACCTCATGTGTTCCTCCTTCTAGATTCTTCTGTTGTTCTACCTCGGACTTGTGCAGAATCAGGCTTGAACATATCCAGGCACTGCTGGAAACCAAATGTTTGGGGGGTTTGTTATGTTGGAAATTTCAACTTCAGTGCCTTAGAAACACAGCCTGGGCATGTTTTGGTATTTGGTATCATTTAAGAGCTGCCTATTTGGTGCCAGGAGACAGAGACCATAGTTAGCATTTTCCCAGCTTTGGAAGGCAGAGTTGGGGCCTGTGTCTTTTCAGATAATTTGTATGACATTAACTATGCAAATAATTTAACCCTTCCTTTCAGATTTTTTTTTTTTTCACTTTACAATAGAAGGGGTTTAGTGTTGAGGGTGACTTCTGTTACCTTCAGTTGATGATTTTGTTTTTTTGGTTCTTAATGGCTTCAGTTAACGTTTGGGGGGTTGTTCTTCGTTTTTTTAAATGGCTTTAATTAAGGACTACAACAAACCCTGATGTGACTTTGCCAATATATTTAGCTGGCTTATTTGGGTGTGCACATATGTGTGAAACACAAGAGATAGAGGAAATGAGAGAATGCCCCAACAATTTGCAGAGTGTACGAACTGTGATGCTTACATTTATAATTTCCGTTTTCTTCAGCTGTCAGGTTTGGGCCCCAAACAATGATTATCCTGGGGGAAACAAGAGCCTTTACAGGCAGCCCAAGTTCATGGCTTTCCTGGGCCCCTAGCATGGTAGGAGGTGCTTTGTTACCTAGACAAGCTAATTAGAGACACTTCTTTTACTCTCAAATTTACAGCCAGGGGAGGAAGGAGAGAGAGGAAGTGAATGGGTCTCACTTCTTAACTTTTTTTCAAAAAAAAAAAAAAAAAAACTTAACCCTTTCTTTACCCTGACGTGGACAAAGTACATTTTAACCCCCAAAGTCACTGTATTAATGTTCTCAGATGTCCTGCCAAAAAACCTGCTGCTGCATCAAAAAAAGGGAGAAATTATACACGTGGTGTATAGCTTATGGAGGAACATTTTCTGAAAATAGGGATAGAGAGAGGATGGATCACAGATTGAGACTAAACATAGACTCTGGTCCTCGAGGAAATTTCTCTGAATAGTCCAGTGAGAACCAGGCCGGCCATTTCAACATTTTATGAATGGAATTCTTCGTTAACGTTTTTTCATTAGAGAAAGGCAGACTTAATCCTAGACTAATATAATTGCAGCATGAGAGATATTAATGTAATGTTAATATCACATTAAAAAAAGGCAGTGCTATTAAAGCCTCTCATTTGCCAAGATCTACTGGGTACCAGATGCTACATACACACAGAGAAATCTTTTCTTTAAACACGAGAAAGTCTGTGATGTTGTAGGCAGAGAAGCTGTGGATGCTTAGGATCCTGATTTAGATACTGATGTTCTTTTGAGCCACCAGAGGAAAAACCCCCGCAGATACCCAGAGAAGGTGCTAGGTTGTTTGGGTCCTAACTCTGCCTCCTTTTTGGAATTGGCTCTGGCTGTGACAAAGCGATTCAAGAAAGAGTGATTGGAAATTCTTGGCCTCTGGAAATCCCACTGATGGCTTCACATGGATCTCATTTCCTCCCAATCTACCAGAAGCCCAAATGAGAACCTTGGATCATTTCAGACTCACCTTTCTCCCTCTTCCTCTGCCCACATGTAGCACCACTGATTCTAACCCCACGTCCAACCCGTTCATTGGCTGCTGCCTGAACAACTGTCTTTCTCATTCCCTTGTCTGGATAAGCAGTAAGCTCCGTGCTGGGTCTCTCTCTGCCCTCCCATCCTTTCCCTTCTGTCTTCATCATACTGCCAGAGTGGTTACCTTAATTGCAAATCCTATTGTGACCCTCTCTTGTTTACAAATCACCACCTAGGCCAGTAATGGGAAAAGTTGGCCCTTAACTAAAGGTCTTTTTGGTCTCACCTAAAAAGCTTGAAAGCAAGTCTCAAAAGAGCAAACTGCTTTCGGGTTACATAATGGAGTCTCAGAATAAAACTCAAAAAATATTTAAGTAAAAAAAAAAAAATCCAGCATTCAACAACGTAAAATTCACATTATCTGGCATTCAATTAAAAATTATCAGGCATCAAAGACCCAGAAAAATAAAATCCATAATGGGAAAAAAATCAATTTATAGAAACAGATTCAGAAATGGCACAGATGACAGAAACAGGCAAGAACATTTTTTAAAAAGTTATTATAAATATACTCCACATATTCAAGAAGATAGAGGAAAGCATGGGCATGTTAGGAGAAATATGAAAGATACTTTTAAAAAAAGATCTAAGTCAAATTTCTAGGGATAAAAAAATTAAATGTCTAAGATGAAAAACATATTGGGGACACCTGGGTGGCTCAGTCAGTTAAGCATCTGACTTTGGTTCAGGTCACGATTGCATGGTTCATGGGTTGGACCTCCCACATCAGGCTCCTCACTGAGAGTATGGAGTCTGCCTGGGATTCTCTCTCTGTCTCTCTGCCCCTCCCCAACTTACACTCTTTCTCTCACTCTCAAAATAAATAAACTTAAAACAAAGGAAAAACATACTGGGTAGGAATACAGTTTAGACACTGTGACTGAAGGATAGAAACAGAGCATCAATGAGCTATAGCACAACTTCAAGCAACAAAATATAGAAATTATTGCAGCCCCAAAGGGAGAGTAAAGAAATAAAGAAGAAATAGCTAAAAAAAATTTTCCTAATTTGATAAAAGGAACCAGGAAGTTCAATGGACCTCAGGCACAGGAAACATCAAGAAAATGACACCAATACACATAATCAAATTTCTTAAAAAGTAATAAAGAGAAAAATCTTGAAAGCAACTGTGAAGAACAAACAGAAGAATGACAGCAGACCTATTGTTGGAGATAACACGACCCAAAGGACAGTTGAGCAACTTTTACTTGTTAATGTTTATTTATTTTTGAGAGAGAGAGAGAGAGAGAGAGAGAGAGAGAGAACAAGCAGGGGAGGGGCAGAGAGAGAGGGGGACAGAGGATCTGAAGCGAACTCTGCACTGATAGCAGCCCAGTGTGGGGACTGAACTCACAAACCATGAGATCATTACCTGAGCCAAAGTTGTACCTCAACTGACTGAACCACCCAGGCGCCTCTGAGAAACTTATTTTAAGAGCTGAAAGCACTGTGACCCTTGAATGCCATCCATAGCAAAAATATCTTATAAAACTGAAGGGATGTGATTATTTCAGATTATTTCAGATATGAAAGGGATATGATTATTTCAGATATGAAGATTACTTCAGACATCCAGTCCTACAAGAAAGTTAAAGGAGGACCTTTGTGCAGAAGGACAATGAAATCAAATAGAAATCTGACTGAAGAGTTGGTAAGTGGTAAATATGTGGGTTAAATATATAGAAAAAAACTTTTGAATTTAAGATATTTAAGATTTTGACTTTAAGATATTTAAAGATATTTAAGATATCTTTAAAAGATACTTGATTGGGGCGCCTGGGTGGTTTTGTCGGTTAAGCGTCCGACTTCGGCTCAGGTCATGATCTCACGGTCCGTGAGTTCGAGCCCTGCGTCAGGCTCTGTGCTGACAGCTCAGAGCCTGGAGCCTGTTTCAGATTCTGTGTCTCCCTCTCTGCCCCTCCCCTGTTCATGCTCTGTCTCTCTCTGTCTCAAAAATAAATAAACGTTAAAAAAAATTTTTTTAATAAAAATTAAAAAAAAATAAAAGACACTTGATTGTTGAAAGTAAAAATAATAATGTATTGTGGTGTCTATATGTACAAGTAAAATATTTGACAAGAGTAACACAAAAATTTGGGGAGAGAGATGAAAATGGAAGTATACTGTAAAGTTCTTAAGTTATGCTGAATTGGCATAATGTTACTTGAAGGTAAACTGTAATAAATTAAAGATATATAAGTCCTAAGGATACCATCAAAACGAAGCCAAACCGCAAAAGGTATCAGTAACAAGCCAATATGAGAAATGAAATAGAATTATTAAAAATAATCCAATCTAAAAATGAAAATAGAGGGGCACCTGAGTGACTCAGTTAGTTAAGTGTCCAACTTCGGCTCAGGTCATGATCTCACAGTTCATGAGTTCAAGCCCCGCATCGGGCTCTGTGCTGACAACTCAGAGCCTGGAGCCTGCTTCGGATTCTGTGTCTCCCTCTTTCTCTGCCCCATCCCCGCTCATGCTCTGTCTCTCTCTGTCTTAAAAATAAATTAAAAAAAATTTTTCAAATTAAAATAGAGAAGGTAGGGAACAAAAACAAGTGGGACAAATGGCAAACAAAGGGAGAGATGGTGTAAATTTATAACTAATCATAGCAATAATGACATCAAATGTAAATTATGTATACAATTCCACTTAAAAGACAGAGGTTGTCAGACTAGATTTTAAAAAGGTAGATTCTAATCACATTTTGTCTATCAGAAAACAAATTGAAATGTGAAGACACACATAGATTAAAAGGAAAAGGATGCAAAAGGACATTAATCAGAGAAGCCTCTCCTCTAACCATGGGAGTAAGAATCCTGAGGGTTGGGAAGGGGATGAACAGAGAAAGATGTCAGCCATGTTCCTCCCACATCTTCCCTTGCTGGGGAAGCTGAATCTCCTCCTCTGTGAAATGCAGTCAAGTGTGTTTCAGTAGTCCCCAGTGGTCACTCTGACCCAGCCTTGGGAGGGCAGACAATGGGGAAAGTGGAGGAGAGAAGGCATCCGGGTGACATTGGTTTTGTCTTCGTGTCTAGGCAGGACTGGCTGCTAGGAAAGTGGCCACAGGAAGAGCTGGGGGTGGACTGGGAAAGGTGCCAGGTCATCATGGCTTCCAAGCCAGGGACAGATGTGGGAGCTGAGTACAGGGCTGAGTACAGGGCTGAGTACAGTCACCTTAAGTGACTAGGGTGTGGTATTATTTTTTATTTATCAAAAATTTTTTATACTGTTGGCTAAAGGATGCTAGCAAGTTGGGAGTGCTGGGGCATCCTCAGGTCCTGGCGTGAGCTCAGCCCTAGTGGAGTGCAATTCTGCCTACTTCATTGAAACTGAGTTAGCCCTTCCTCCAACACAACTTTGGCTATACAAAGCCCAAATCTAGCTCCCTCAAATTCCTGCCATGGCTACTGGTGATTATCTTCATATCAGTAGAAACCAGCATGATTGTGAAGGGAGCATTCATGGTGCTTGTTGAGGAGCACTTAAGTAGGGTCAGACAGATGGTAAAGCAGGACAGCCAAACTCCTGAGGGATGAAGTCAAGGTTAATGGTACAGGGTTGAACCAAGGAAGCTCTACCAGCCTCAGACTAATTGGTGGTCCCATGGGAAAGTCCTTCCTTGGGGAGGAACGAAGGGCAAAGAATGTTCTGTCCTGGGGGCAAAGAGCTCAGGTCTCAGAGCAGCACTTCTGACGCATGAGGCACTTTAGGCAATGATTTCCCAGAATTGGATTTCAGGGTCAAAACTCAGAGACACCTATCTACAACACTCTGTACTCAAACAAGCATGGAAATCTCCATGCAGTTGACTGATAATGGGACTCAAGAGAATCAGAGACACTCTCTGAAAGGATAAGTGAGGCTCCACAGCAGGGGCCTCATCTCTTTCCCTTGCCCACTGTTTCTTCCAAAGAAAGAGTGGTCACCCACAGGCCACCAGACAAGTAAGCACACAAAAGTTGCCTGAGACCAGCCAAGCGTCTCCCCAGACCTGTGCCTCAGCCACCACCCAGACTATGAGCCTTCGTTTTTTCAATTTCCCCCTCCACCCAGCTGTGAGAGTTATCTTCCTGCAAATCACAGCTCCCTCTTATCACAGAACAAACTCCACATCCTCCAGCCTGGAATTCTCCACCAGTCTTTATTTCTTCCTTAGCATAAAAATGATGTGCATTCACATCTGTTTCCCCACTCACTTGCCTTAGCCTGGGTACCCCAGAAAGCAGAGCTCAAGGCATAAACAGATATACTACTGCTTATTAGGGTGTGCAGTTCTTGGGAAACAAGAACAAATGAAAAGGGGGTGAGGCAGGAAGCCAGGAGAGCCAGCACGCAGTGTGCTACTCAGCTGGCCCCACTTACATTAAATAAACCAATTGTTTGATATCATGGGGCCATCTTCCAACAGTCTGTATGAAGCTCTGAGTCTCAGGGCAGCCCATCAGTGGAGAGGAATGGGGAAGAATATGTCTACTATCTCCATCGGCCAAAGATCTGCCCAACCTCATGCTTTGGGGTTGTGTGTATGAGGCACATTAGTGGCACCTCACACCTCAGAGGCAGCATGGAAGCCCCGGGGTAGGAAGGAGAGGTGCACAGTGCAGGAATGAGGTGAAGGGCTTCCAAGATGATGCCCCTGGAAGTTGGATGGAGGTGATGCTGAGCTGGTTGCATAGAAGCAGCTGGAGCACAAGTAGTAGCCAGGAGCCCCAGAAACGGTAAGGCTGAGAGGGTCAAGGTGGTTTAGAAGGGTATCTCAAGTGCAAACTAGTCCCGTGTCCACCACATGCAGAGGTTTCTCAGAGAACATTTGAAGAGGAGTACATGCTTAAATATAACAACTATAATAATTCGTGTAAGGTGCTTGCGTGGCCTGGTACTTTGGAAATCCTTGGCAAATATTAGTTACTATTATTACTATCATCCTCCATAGTATCAACCCTGCTCCATCTCTGTGGCCTGGGAAAGGTGTTTCTTGCCCACTGCCTTGGCCCTGTTCCTAATACATGGCAGGCGGTCCTTCTCCGAAGGTCATTCCTCCACATCACGTATGTAATTCAGGCGGGGGAGCTGATCAAGAGAAGAGAAAATGGGCCTGAGGTCAGGCAGGGTGGGGCTGTGTTGGGAGGGGACCCTCAGCTGCATTTCCCCAGATGACTTCCCCTGGCCCTGCCCAGCCCTGCTTCTGCTTCTCTCCACTTGGTCAGCAGACATGAACCAACACAGCAGGCCTCCTAGCACAGATGTATCAGGGCAGTGCCAAGGATGCAGAGACTTTCCTAGGCTGAGTGCCTTGGGAAGGAAGGAGCAGCTGAAGGAAAATACCAGGAAGTCCCATTTTAAGGCGGTTGGATCCTGGCCATGAAGCATCGCTCCCTCATTTCCTCACCTTGACGCAGACTCTTTCCTCACTCCATCCTGGCCTTGGTCTCTACTTACCATTCTTAAAAAAAAAATTTTTTTTAATGTTTATTTATTTTTGAGAGACAGAGAGAGACAGAGCATGAATGGGGTAGGGGCAGAGAGAGAGGGAGACACAGAATCCGAAGCAGGCTCCAGGCTCTGAGCTGTCAGCACAGAGCCTGACTTGGGGCACAAACCCATGAACCGCGCAATCATGACCTGAGCCAAAGTTGGATGCTTAACTGACTGAGCCACCCAGGCGACTCTCTACTTATCATTGTTAGTCTGGAACTAATAAGGCCTGGCCTGCTGGCTTTAAACAACTGGGTGGTTCCAAGTGGCACCAAAAAGCAGAGTCAGGCTCCCCCAGGAAAAGAGCTCATCAGGAATGGGAAGAGGGGACGGAGCTGGAACTGTATCTTCCCTCCCCATCCCCAGAAACAGAATTCCATGCCCTTTCCCATTATAGAAACCCACCCAGTAGCCTGCATCAAAGAACTGTTTTGGACCTGGCTGGAGAGGCACAAGAAGAAAATCCAGAAAGCTCTGCCAGAGGGATGCAGCACAAGAACTTTACATGTGACCCAAAAGTTTAGTGCACATGGCAGGGGGCAATTCATATGTTCGTCACCTTAAAGTTACAATTAAGTGGTGTGATCTCATTAGCTTATTTGTTTATCCATCCAGCAAATGAGTTATTAACATGAGAGGAAAGGCCATGAGGTCCCCTTCATGAAGTCCAGCTGCAGTAGGAAGAAGGTCCATAAGCAAGTTAATTAAATTATGACAAGGGAAAAGTCTATTAGCTCACAGAGAAGGGGAAACTCACTCTTCCTTAGGGAACCAGGAATTGTTGAGAAGGATTTTTTTTAAAACTAGGTCAGGAAGGAAAAGTAGGAGTCTGCCAGGAGGAAAAATGAGGCGGCTGTAGACAGGATTGGTGCATACCAGAGAGACAGAAAAATATAACATACTATGGGGGTATTAAGGAACATGTATTTATTATCATTCTGTGGATTTTTCCTTAAAACTTACTAGGTTCCAGGTAATTGGGTTTGGTGTCAGGAGTGCAGAAATTAACAAGGCAGAAATGATCCTTCTCTCCTTCTAGTGGAAAAACATGAATTAAACAAACAAACTTCCCACAAAGAACGATACAATTGTGCCAAGTCCGTTAAGGGGAAGAAGAGCTACGGGGGCAGGAATGGGGTGACAGGGGCCCACTTGATCTGGGAGTCAGGAAATGCGTCCTTGTGGAATACATGGATGAACGAATCAGTCAGGTAAAACATTCCAGAAAGAGGGAACAGCTTGCATGACAGTTCTGAAGTAGAAAAAGCATATCTGAGAGTAGTGCCCAATAGGAGACTGGACAGTAGAGCACTCTGGCTTACAGGGCACAGACAGGGTGGGATGGCACAGGACCATAAGGCCTTGCTCTTTATCCTAAGAGCAATGGGGGAGGGTGACATAATGAGATTTGTCTGCTCCTGATGGCCCAGTGAAAACGGAATGGAGCAGTGATGGATGTGAGGAGACCAGTTAGACCAGTGAGACTCAATCATAGCTGTAGGTTAGAATTAACTGGGAAATTTTTAATAAAGATGTTTTGGTTTGAGCCCATTACCAGAGATTAAAAAAAAAACTTTGTCTGGGATGAGATTTTGGTATTGGTGCATTTTTAAAGTAGTGCAGGCACATCTAGGGGTGAGAACCCTGGAGTATGAGGGTATTGCTTTGAAGAGGAGGAGATGGAGACTATCGCTCCATCACAGGTGACAGAAGATGGTGGCTTGGCTCATGGTGATGGAAAACAAATGATGGGTCCTTCTAGGAGGCAGAATAGAGAGCAATAACTAAGAAGTATTACCAGATTTTTGGTTTGGGCAATTCACTGAGAGCTAAAACACTGGAGAAGTGCCAATTGTGAGGTTCATGGCATGAATTCAAGGTTGGATGTGTTGAATGTAAGGTGCCTGTGAGCCAACTGAGTGGATAGCAGGCAGTTGGATACATAGACCTGGGGCTCAGAGAAGTCTTGCTGGGTTGCAAATTTGAGAGTCATAGATGCAGAGATAGTATTCAAGATGTGGCTGAGATTGCCTGGGAAAAGGAAATTGTGTAGGGTGGGAGGAGAGGAGAGGGCCTGGGACCAAGGCTGAGGCACTCCTCAGTTGGAGGTTGAGAAGAGGCAACGTAATCTATAAATAAGAAGCCAGAGAGAGGCTTGAACCCTAGAAAAGTCAACATTTCAATATTCCTGAAGGCCAAAAACAATGAGGTCTGAAAAACGTTGATTGGATGTAGCAACCTCTAGGTCACTGATGATTTTGGAGAGAGCTATTTTGGTGGAGTGGTTAGGACAAAAGCCAGACTGGAGTGAATGGGAAGGAAGGAAATGTAGAGGACATGACAAGAGTTTGGTTGTAGCAGGAAGAGGGAGAGGGTGGTGGTCGCTGGAGGGAGTTGTGGGATCAAGGACATGTTTGCTCAGATGGGAGAGAACTGAGTGACCCGAAATGTTATCGGGAAGGAGAGGGAGGGATTGCAGATGCAAGAGAAAGATGGGATAATTGCAAACATGGGGGGAAGGGAGTGGGATGGCATCCAGACCCATGGAAGACGGATTGGGATCCATTGTAAGAAGTCACCCTCTATTTTAAGAAGATAGAGAAATAGATGGTTGGTTGGGTGCTGAAGTGGATAAGTTTGGCCCTTTAGGGTGGGAAGGTAAGAGACTTCTCATCTGATAGCTTTCATGTTCTCCATGAGACCCTCTACTGGGAGCAATTGGGAAGGAGTCTTCAAAGATCAGTGTTAAGAGGCCTAGAAATCTGAAGAGAGTTGGGATGATTGACAGTATTTATTGTGGAGAGATGATGGTTGAGGTGGCCAGAGAAACAGTAAAACGTGTCTGTAGTACAGATTGGTGGAAAATGCTGGTCGAGAATTTATAGTAGTATTGGGGCACCTGTTGGTTAAGTGTTCAACTCTTCATTTTGGCTCAGGTTGTGATCTCATGGTCTGTGGGTTCAAGACCAGCATTAGGCTCTGTTCTGGGCATGGAGCCTGCTTGGGATTCTCTCTCGCATGCGCTCTGTCTCTCCCCTGCTTATGTGCGTGCATTCCCTCACTCTCTCAAAAATAAAAAATAAATGATAAAAAATAAATAATTAAAAAATAGAATTTAGAGTAGTATTAAATTCTGGAGTGGTTTTCTGAGACTTAGCAAGACTGTATTGCATTAATTATTTATTGCTGTTTAACAGATTATCTCAAAATTTGTTAAAACAACCAGTATTTATTGCCTCAGTTTGGGGCAATAGTTTTGGGGTTAGGAGTTTTGAGTATAGTTTGGCTGGGTGACTCTGCTTCGAAGCCTCTCACATGGCTGCAGTCAGAGGGCAGCCCAGGGCTGGGGGCTCCTCTGAAGGCTCCAGTAGGGAAAGACCTGCTTTCAAGTTCACTTGTGTAGCTGTTGGGGGATTCAATTTCTCACGGGCTATTGGGCTGAGGGCCCTCAGCTTCTCACTAGCACTTGGCCTGCAGCCCCCTTCAGTTCCTTACCTTGTGGGTTTCTCTGTAGAGCAGCTCACAACATGGCAGTTGGCCTCTCTTAGGGCAAGTGAGAGGGAGGGGGGTGTGCAGGATGGAAGCCATGGTCTCTTGTGACTTAATCTCAGAATTGGTATCCCATTGTCTCTGCCTTACTCTTGTGGCAGAAGCAGATCACCATGGCCAGCAACTCTCAAGAGGAGGAGATCCACACAAGTCTGCAAATACTAGGAGACTGAGATGACTGGGGCCATCTCAGAGGCTGCCTGCCATATTGCATGGAGCATGCGGTATAGGTGATGAGGCTGGGGAAGAGCTTTGGTAAAGTTGTGCAGGGCCAAAGATGCCAGACTAAGAGATTAGAGTTTCATCCCATAGACTATTTGGGGTCATGGGCAATTTTGAGGCAAAAGGGGGTTAGATCAGTTTTTCAAAGGCTGACTCTGAGGACAGGGGCGTGAAGGCGTGGTTAGGGAGATAGAGGTTTAGGAAGAAGAGCCGGGAGCTGTTGGCAAAAATCTCTTGCGAGGATAGGGACTTAAACTGGAGACAGAGTGGTTATGGGAAGGGAAAAAAAAATGGATTCAAGGGGCAGCTGAGCACTGCTACATGGTTCTCAGCCAGGCCAACTGGTTGTGGCCCAAGAGGTCACCCCTGACGTGGAGTCAAGCTGGGGTCTTTAAACATCGGGAGGAAGGACAGTGTAGAATCTCCCCAGAATGGGGTGGTATCTGTTTTTATCAGCATGCACAGGGTTGGGGTAGCCTCCATCAGGGGAGGTGGAGCTGTAGATGAGCCAAGTCGTTGAGGGAAGGTGGGGACTTTCTTAGAACAAAGGAGCTTTAGGAAAAATGCAGATTTTTGAGAAGCCAATGGAGGGTGAACTGATTCAGAGTAACCAACTCAATAGGAAAACTTACAGGGTGAGAGGAGGAGGAAACAGGAAGGAGAGCTGCTGAGTGGAACCCAGGTTGGGCGGACTGAGGTGGGGGCTCAGCCACAGAGCTGAGCGACAAGGCACCTGGCCAAGGAAGCCGGCTAAGTCACAGCTTGTGGCTGAGGTGGCCCCAGCTCAGGCAGGGTCATAACCACATGCATGTACATGGCATTTGACAGCCAGCAGGACATTTCCATATCAGTTCCCCTGTAGTTTCACAACAGCGTGGAGAGGTGGGCAGGGTGGGGATGATAGTCTCCAGGTTAGAGTTGAAGAGAGAAAGCCTTGGGACTTTTGGATGATTTGTTCAAGGTTATGCAGCTGGTACACGGCCGGGCTGGAGAGTGAACCCAAGGTACTGAGTCCAGGTCCTGTGCTCTCTGCCTCGCTGTGCTGCCTAAAGTCACCAGGGTGCTTGCATGGAAGGTCCCACTCCTTCAGGGATGCAGATGGCCAAAGGCAGAGCAAAGGAGCAGCATGACGAATCCCCTAAGAATTCTCACTTAGGAGGAAAAAAAAAGGGATAGGTGGGAGTAATTATGGAGAGACAGGTGGATTCCGACAGTGGAGCCCAGGGGGAGCTCTCCAGGAAGGGATGGGGACTCAGGACTCCACAGCTGTTAGGAATCCTGAAGGCGAGGTCTCTTCCTCTCTCCCAATCTCTAGCTTCCCACTTACCATCTTTGTGGCCGTCTCACTGGTCTCTCCCTCTGCCTGTGTGGACCCATCTTTGGGCCTTACCTATTTCCTCCTACCCACACATCCGCTTTGCCATCTTGTCCCCAACTGTTTTCTCTGCTTCTGGGTGTACATGTGGTGCCGAGGTAGGAGGGGGCAAATGGTCCATCCCATGGCTCCTAAGGCCATGTCACAGCTCTACCTGGTAACAGACCAGACCACTGATAGAACCTCCTGGAACACAGGATACAGCCTGATCCAGCCAGGCCTGTGACTCTTAGAAAAGAGGGTCACTATGAGCTCAGACCTGAGAACGGGGGTCCTCACCAGGGACTCTCATTTGATGCTGTATGGAAGAAACAACCCCTGGGGACACAGCAGTGACTTCCCTCAGCCAGTCATGTTCCAGCCTCAAGGCCTTTGCACTTGCAATTTCCTTTCCCTGGAAAGCACTTCCCAGATTCTATTTGGCTTGGTCCCTCACACTGCCCAGGTCTTTGCTAAAATAGAACTTCTCCATGAGACCTCTCCTGACCACCCGATCTAAAACAGCACTCCCGGCCCCCTCCCACATTCCTTACTCCTTGCTTCATTTTCCTCCATTACATATCACCATCAGGCCCACGGTAGGTTTGGTATTTAATTTTTGTGGTCTATGTCCTCCTTCTACAACGTGAGCTCCACAAAAGCGGGGGTTTTTACTGTCCTGTTCACTTTTGTAGTCCCAGAGCTTAAGCATAGATAGTGGGTGCTTGATAAAGATTTGCCGAATGTACTCCTTCCTAAGTGAGATGTATCTTGTTGTCCTAAACGCCCTCTGCCCACAGCAGTGAATGAGAAGGAGTCTTGTGAGGTAGGGGTTAGTGGGCTCCCTCGAATGGGCAAGAAAATAAGAAAGATTATGAAACCAGAGGTAGACCATTAGAAAGAAAATCTTTCCTTCTCTAATCCTTATGGGTTGGCAGAAGGAGCTAATGGTTTGAGAATAAACGCACATAGAGACTTGCTAGGCGAAATAACCACAGGGGTTCCCCGGGTGGCTCAGTCGGTTAAACATCCAACTCTTGATTTTGGCTCAGGTCTTGATCTCGAGATTTGTGAATTTGAGCCCCGCTCTGAGAGTGTGGAGCCCACTTGGGATTCTCTCTCTCTTCCTCTCGCTCTCTCAAAATAAATAAAATTTAAAAAAATTACAGATGTGGCAAATTCCATGAAATGGAGTAAGTGTTGCAAATGTTACCAGTGAAGGCTGCCTCGGTGTGGGGTTCATCACGATCCCTCTAGTGACACCCCATGGGCAAACACTTAGCCTTTTAATAACTAAACCTGGCTTCCCTTGGCCTGATCGCTGCCCTTAGTAACACAAAGTGTTCTACGGAGTGAGGAGTCCTCAGCCGGAGACCTTGTTGCCCCGGGTGCCAGGAGGAACCACCCAGCTTGGTCAAGCCCCAAGTGAGGCAACCCAGCTGCTTAGGGCACAAAATTTAAGGAGGCAACACTCTGGGGTTAGTGACAGTGCAGGGTGGTCCTTGCAGGAACCTGAGGATGAGAGTGTCCTTCAATCCCGTGCTCTTGATAGGATACTCACTCTCAGGACAGGGGTTGTGATAGATTTCAGGGCCCTGGGCTCTTTTGCCTTTGTGGACCCCTTCCTTCTTAAAAATACATATAGTAAAAATTATATTTTCAAACCATGTTAATAAAAAGACTAATATAACCTAAGCTGAATTATATTCACATTTTTCCTCTGATTTGAAAATAAAACATTTTAATGGCCCCTAAAATTGTCCTAGACCCTAGGCTCTGTTCTTAGTGGCAAAGCTGCCCATGGCAAGGGGTTGTGCAAACCTGAGAGCGAGCCCTCCTGAATTCTGCACCTTAGAAGCCTCACTTGCCTCACCCTAGTCCCAGCCCTGGGCACAGGAGCATTCAAAATCCCTACATTGAAACCTCTGTTGAGTGATTTTATTTCCTTCCCTTCTCTGTCCGAGCTTCGGTATCCACATGTTTAAAACAGTTACAATGAGTTGAGAGGTGTTTGTTGCAATATGAATAGGAGAATATAATAAAATCACCATGTGATCCAGCAATTCCACTCCTAGGTCATAGCCCACAGAACTGAAAGCAGGGACTCAAATAGATACTCGCACAGCTGTGTTCCTAGCGTCATGATTCACAATAGCCAAAAGGTGGAAACAATGCAAATGTGCACCGACAGATGGATAGACAAAATGCGATATATCCATACCATGGAATGCTATTCAGCTGTAAAATGGAAGGAAATTCTGAAACAGGCAACATGGATGAATCTGAAAACATTATGTTAAGTGAAATAAACCAGACACAAAAGGACAAATGTTGTAGGATTCCACTTATATGAAGTGCCTAGAAGAGACAAATTTGTGGAAACAGAAAGTAGTTTATAGTTTCTGTTGGAGGTGATGAAAACGTTCTGGAAATGGACAGTAGTGATTGCGATTGCACAATACGGTCAATGTACCTAGTGCCACTGAATCAGACACTTAAAAATGGTTAAAATGGTACATGTTATGTCTAGTTTTACCACAATAAAAGAATGTATACATAATCATCTTGCAAAGGGCAAAATGTCCTACAAAAGAAATCATTGTTATCATTATTGATAATTGCTGTATTGCTGTGGTAGATGAGCATTCCAAAGTTCACAGACCAGACAGACAGACGGGCATAAAACTGCTTTGTAAACACAGCCTTCTCCAGCCTAGACCTGTTGCTCACCACCCACTGTAGCCACTGATTTAATGACCAAGTCCAAGAATGCATGGATGCTGGCCAAGATTCTAGAAGCCCTGGGTATCTCAGAGCATGCACTTTCACCTGGGAGACCTGCCATTCCCTGCCTTCCAATAGCCTTTCCTCTGAGGGACCAGGGATACGGGGTTGGCTGAGAGATCTAAGACAGCCTTGGAGTTGGTGGCATGAGGGGTGAGAGGTCAGGTTACCCAGAAGGCCCTGATGGTGGGTACTTTGTGCTGAACTTGGCCTGATCTGGCTTCCTGGCTTGGGAAGAAGGTCTTGGTATCTGAGCAGAAAGGAGAGCTCTGGGGGCATTAAGACCTGGGATGGAGGCCCACAGGCCTCGGTGTGGGAGCTAGTCTTCCCATGAGCAAAAACCCTATTTGTCTAGATGAATCTTACAAAACACCCCTAAAGGGGTGAGGCGGGACAGGGGAGTCCCGGGATGGAAGGACACTTCACAAATTCACCACAGAGTTTCTTCTGATAACAAGTCTATCCAACAAGTGCGATTTTGGTTCCAGGGACACCCTGGCTCTCAAGGGGAGCTTGTGAATTCTCCGGAGTTGGCAAGCAATTTGTTGGTATTTGTGGGGAAAAAGCCTATAGGTCCCATCGGATTCCCAAAGGAGCCCGTGACCCAAAAACTACTTTTAAAACCACTGTTCCTGTGAATTTAGGATCTGTTCTTAGAGACCAGTATTGGACCTGTACCCAGTTTTCAGGGGGTATAGGGATTCCTCCAAATGGGGTGTTGGGCTGCACACATCAGGCAGGAGAGAGATGATGCTTTAGGAAGGGTCACTGCTTCATCTTCCTAGTTTCTTAAGTGAAACAGTTGGTTTTTAAACAAGCAAATTTTACATCGGTGCACGAATGCTGGCCTCAAGCGACAGGACGTCTCCTTGTTGACCATGATCTCCTCCCCCTTCCTCTTAGCTTCTGTGTGTGTAAATGACATGCCCAAGTCCCCAGTCAGCCCAGAGTATTGAGCCCATAAAAGAATGACCCCCCCCCCCCGCCCCAAGCCCCACTGATCCCAGTCTATTTTAAGCCCCAAACAGAGTCCTAGGCGATCTGTAGGGACTCTGGGCCAGGCTGGCAAGCATCAGGCAAACGCCAGCTTGTGTGGCCCTGCTTGTCCCTGCACAGGAGGCAGTAAGGAGAAGGGTCATAAGGCATGGGTAATTTAAAGGCTCTGAAGAGTGACTCAGACATTCCAATGGGGCTTTTCTTTTTCCTCTTTGTTGATGTGTGAAATGCAATTGCAGTCACTTTTTCCAATGAGTTGATAAACCACGATTATCTGTGGCAGCTTGTGAGCCAGGGCCATCGTGAACAACTCCACATGCCAACATTTTTCTCTCTCCCGCCCCCAACACCTAAGATAACCACCCAAGGCTAAGGCCAGAGGTATCTTGGTCCCAGGAATTGTAACAAAGGTGCAGGGTGCAAGTGGTCACAGGCAGTTGTCTGAAAAGAGTGGTCCCATGGAGGGTTGCAAGCTTGTGAGCTCAGGCCCGTCCCACCCCCACTCCTCTGTCACCTGGCAGAAAGGAAGAGCAGACAAACGGCTTGTTGTGCATCAGAGAGGAGGTCGTCAAGGAAGGGAAAGACCTACATCGTTTGGTGAGCACCTTCTGTGGGTCAGGAGCTGAGCTGACTGTCCCCTTCCCTCCATGTGTGTCATTTCATGTAATCCTCGTGACAGTAGAGGACTACTTGAACCTGAACGCATACCAAATGCCAGATATTGTGCATACCCGATCTTTACAGCAATTACCCCAACTGGTTATGGTCTCCCTCCAGTTTACCCAGGAGCAAACTGAAGCACAGAGAATTAAATCACAGGGTCAGCAAGTGAATGGCGGGAGAGTAAGGGCCTTGAACCGGGTCTAACTCTGAAATCCATCCTTTTGCCCCACACAAGGCTGCCTCCCATCAAGAGCTGGCCTTGTTGGCCCATGATGGCCCATATGCCCAGCTATGGCCACAGAATTGAGCCTTCCAGGGATTTCACACAATGTAGCGGCTCTTGGTTTCCTCCTTCCAAAGAGACACAGGCTTCCAAAGAGAACCTCCTGTCCTCATCAACTGGTCCCTAATCAACAGACCCGCTAGGCAATGGCAATGGACAAGAGGAGCTGGGGAGCCCTGCTGGGTGTCACTGAGTCTGCTGTACAGTCTGTCTGCCCCCAGATGAGGAGACAGGATGATGGACCCTCAGATCGGCACTGGTTTGCCAGGGGCATAGCCCTCACCTCTGGGGGGGAGGTTCTCTTCGGTGGCAGGACTGTTGGGGGACCTCCTCTGCGCCCCCCCTCAGCCAGAACCCCAGAGCCTAAACCTGGCTGGCGGCCATTGGGTAAAGGATTGAGAAGTGAGCCAGGACTGGGGTGGTTCTTCTGCAGGCTGTTTAAAGACCTTCTAGCCAGTGGGCACTTCTCACTTCTGGTGGGAAGCCACACTGTAGTCCCGGGCTGTGGTGGTGCAGCCAGCCTGGGGTGGGGTAGTAACAGCGGTGAGAGATGGAAGTGATGTTTGGGAAGGAAGTTCTGCTAAAGGTCTGACTGTGCAGGGAAAGGAATCAGAGGACTTGGCTGTGAACAAGAGATAGGAGACAGTTTTTTCAGTGGACTTTCTGGAGCACCTGGCTGGCTCAGTCAATTAAGCATCTGACTTTGGCTCAGGTCATGATCTCAGGCTTCCTGAGTTCAAGCCCCGCGTCAGGCTCTGTGCTGTCAGTGCAGAATCTGCTTCAGGTCCTCTGTCCCTCTCATTCACACTCTCTCAAAAATAAACATCAGGGGCGCCTGGGGGGCTCAGTCAGTTAATTAAGCGTCCGACTTCGGTTCAGGCCATGATCTCACAGTTTGTGGGTTTGAGCCCCGTGTCGGGCTCTGTGCTGACAGCTCAGAGCCTGGAGCCTGCTTCAGACTTTGTGTCTCCCTCTCCCTCTGCCCCTCCCCTGCTCTCGCTCTGACTCTGACTTTCAATAATAAATAAACATTAAAAAAAATTTTTTAAAAATAAACATTAAAAAATAAAATGGACTCTTCTAGTTCAGTTTGTACTAAAGACTGGGTGAGGTTTGCACTCCCCAAGGTGAGTTTTATTTAGACCCAAAAGCTTAACATTCACAAGTTTAAAAAGAGGTAGAGAGGGAGGGATAGACACTTTACCCCCAAAAAGCCTTGGTGCCATGAAGTTAAAACTGCTACTAATACTGTGGGACTCTGAGCTACTTTCTCATCATTAAATTGAGACCAACACTCCTCAGAGTGGGCTTTGTTTTGTGTGTGGCTGGGGAGGGGGGGGCTAGTTCAGGAGTCACTTCAATATTAAATCCACTGGAATTAACAGTCTTTTCTTTTGACTGCTTTTCGAATTTTCTTTTGGTCTCAGTTCTAGGTTTTATTTATTGTATCTTATTTGACAGAGAGAGAGCAGGAGCAGAGGAGAGGGGCAGAGAGAGAGACAGAGAGACAGAGAGAGACAGAGAGACAATCTCAAGCCACAACCCTGGGATCAGGACCTAAGCCAAAATCAAGACTCTGATGCTCAATCGACTGAGCCACCCAGGAGCCCCATCAGTTGTTCTTTATTTTAATTTGTTGCATCTAGGTGTGTATTTCTCTTCAACTTTTGAGCAAGGGGCGGGGGGTGGGGTGGCGGTCCAGGAGTCTTCTCGAATTTGTGGGACACTGTAGTTAATCATTTATGACAAATTCTCATCCATTTCCTTGCTGGACATTGTGACCCTTTCATGTTTTCTCATCTGCTTCTGAAGCCCCAACTGGATGTGTACCAGATACTCTAGCTCTGCTCTGTCTCTACCCAGTGTTTTCATACTTTTTTGACCTCTTTATCCTCAAAGTTGTGGAGGACAATGTTTGGCACATAGAAAGCACATGATAAACCATTACACCCTTTCCCGGTAAAGGTGGGCAAACATAATTATTTGGGCAGGTGGGGGAGCCTTCTATTTGAAAGACAAACTGGAGGAAAAAGAAAGAAAAATGAATCACTGCAAAGTATATTTATATGAAGAAGGAGGATTTTTGAATGGTCCTCTATACCTTTGCCTACTCAAGGCGGTTTTCCTGGGCTGGCAGCATTGGCCTCACTCAGCAGCTCATTAGAAATGTAGAATCTCGGGGCGCCTGCGTGGCTCAGTCAGTTAAGCGTCTGACTTCAGCTCAGATCATGATCTCACGGTTCCTGAGTTCCAGCCCCGCATCAGGCTCCCTTTCTCTCTCTCTCTGCCCTCCACCAGCCCCCATCCCCCCGCCCCCGCCCGCCCACCACTTGCTCTCCCTCTCTCTCTCAAAAATAAATACACATTAAAAAAAGAAAGAAATGCAGACTCTCTGGCCACCCCGGACCTCCTGAATCAGAATCTGCATTTTAATAAGAGCCCCAGAAAATGCATACACGCTGCAAAGTGACAAGAGCTTCTCCCTCACAAACTTGGCTGAGGGTATTAGAATCGCCTGAGGAATTTCTGAAACTACTGGCACCTGGGTCTCATTCCCAGCGACCCTGACTTCACCGGTCTGGGGTGAGTCCTGGGCATGGAGAGGTTTTTTGGTTTTTATTTGTTTTTTAAGCTCCCCTGGTGATTCTAAGGCACAGCAAGCCCTGAGGCATATTCAGGTGTGAGGGGCACCTGGGCCGGGAGAAGCAAAAGAAACCGAGGTTTCCCTGCCTTTCCCAGCCAGCCGGAGTCTGTCCTGGGTTTCCCCAACCCCTGCCCTAAGGAGGCCACAGGGCTTAGAGGAAGGAATTTGCCCTGGGATTCTGGGTTCTAATCCAGTTCTGCCTCCCCTCCACAGGCTATGTTCCTGAGCCCAGTAACCGCCAGTCAATGTAGGACTAAGTGAAAAATCCCCTTTTGATTCCTGGTGTCCTTACTGGAAAATGAGGCTACTTACTCCCTCCAGCCACAAGATCTCCTGAAGGGGGACTCTCCCAGTCCACACCCCAAGCATCTTCAATAGGGAAGGTGTGTGTGCCCCTAGAGGGTACAGAGCACGTGATTCCATTGACGTGAAGGCGGCAGGAGTCAGAAGAGTGGTTACCCTTCGGAGGGGTAATGGGCAGCCAAGGGGGCACTCAGAAGCCTTCTGGGGTGTGATAGCATTCTAGATCTAGACCCGGCTGGTGGTTTAAAGGGTGTATAAACCTTCGCTGAGCTATTCATCTGGGAATTGAACACTTTATGTAAATTATACCCCAATTAAAAACAAAGAGCAAGTAATGCTCACAGCAGGCCCCGGGGGAATCAAAAGTTCAAATCGCTTGACCGCCAGGAGCTGATGATATCAGCTAGCTTGGGAGCTTAAAGCAGAAACTGGGGAGAGGGGGAGAGAATGAGAGCCAGAGACCCGGATAGACGTGGACAGAGAAGGTGCTTCTGGGAATAAGTTGGCCCAAATTCCAGGCAGTCAAATTAGTCCTAGGAGAAAAGGGTGCGGTTTGGCCTCTAAGTAGGGTGACCTGTTTGCCCAGGACTCCTGGTTTTAGCACTGGAAGTTCTGTATGCTGGGAAACGTCTCAGGCCAAGGCAGGGGGTACTGGCCTGGCTCTGGGCTGGCAGAGCCCAGGGAGAAGCCCCCTGCACCCAGAGTGCCCCGAGTCATTCAGGAGGAGCCCGTGATGGGTTAGGTAGATAGGCTCTCTCCTCTTCGGCCAGAGGTGGCTGTGAATCCACGGAGTCTGAGAGCTGGCAGCGGCCACCTCCTCCGAGGCCCTTCCGAGTTCCCCCACCTGCATTATGTCCCCACAGTCTCCACCCTCACAGGGCCCATCAGGCTACTTTGCAATTGTTTATTTGCTTATTGGTGTTTTTCTTGGCTTTGAGCCCCTGGGGGGTATGGGTGAGGCTTCCTTGCCTTTGCACGCTGTATTCTAGCTCTGCTCAGGGCCCCTGCACCAGTGCCTGGGGGGGGGGGGGGAAGCTTTTAATCTTTTTGTGCCACGGATCCTCCCCGCAGCTTTGAAGAAGTTTTAATCCTCAGAAGAATGCTTCCAATGCATAAAATAAGATGGGGAGGGTCACAAATCTATTATTCGGAGATACTGCTATCAACAGATTTCTTTAAGTGCCTTCGTGATCGAGTCTTAACCGTCGTCCTTCAGTAATGCTCAAACAGAACCCAGAGGCAGGGGTGATGTCGAGAAGCCATGAGTACAGATGGTGTTGCGGGATCCCTGCCGCCCCTGGGCCCTGGAGGGGAGAAGACGCGGGATTTCCACTGGTGCCCATCCGAGGTGCCGCTGGCCCGGCTGCGGGTTGCCGCCTACATTCCTACTAGAGGGAACCCCGGTTTCACTTAGCAGTTAATGAAAATACAGGGGTATATTTTTGCCCCATCCAAATCCACATGTGCCCCTGAGTTCTACCCATAGACTTTAGGTTAAGAAGTACTGGGTGAGTGAAGGCAAGTCAGATGTAAACTATGGAGTGCAGTGCCCCTTGAATGTTGCTAGTGCTTGAGGGACGTGGGTGCTTCTGGGATGGGCAGGGGAGGCGGAGAAGCAGGCTAAAGCCCGCTGACTAGCTGGCAAACTTTGAGGCCAAAAGCAAACAGGGGAGCCTAGTCTCCGCAGCTCAGAGCTGGCTGCAGGCTCTCAGTAAGCTTTGTGGTAGTAAAATAACATTTGGGGAGACCCTGGCCACCTCCCTCCATTCCCCAGGGTGTGGGAGGACACAGGGCTTCTAGAGCCAGTCTCTGCAGCCTGGAGAGAGGCCTTTGGGGAACAGCGGGAGGTGCTTTGGGTGTCAGACCACGGCTGGCTAAGGCAGAGGCTTTGAGGGCTGCTGGGAAGGTCTTGTCCATCCCTTACAGTTCCCTCCCTGAACACCGCCCTGAGGAAGACAAGCTTCAGGTAAACCCTTCTCTTTTGGGGCAAAAGTCCACCTCGAGGGAGGTGGTACATTCAGACCTCAAGGTCTTAGCAGGAGTGATTTTTTTTATATCACCCTGTGCAAGAGTGCAGGGGACCAAAGACCCGGGGTCGGGGGGGGCGGGGGGGGCAAGCAGCCCCACTCCTGGCACCGGCCCAAGTGACCGCCAGCTGGAAAACTGCCTTCTAATTAGCAATCAGGAAATCAAGGCAAAGCACAGCGCCAAGCAGCATGACCCCAGCCACAGCCTGGTGACATTTCCACCCTGTAGACGGCATGCCCCTGCCCTGCACGGTGGGGCTGCAGACCCCATGGGTTATTTTTATCTAATGCTATTGTTGGTCATTGAGTAGCTGCTGTGGTGGGTTCCAGCAGCCGTGAGCTTGCAGCAAGGGTTTCCTGTGCAGCTTCCTCCTCCTCCCTCTCGAGAGGCTCCCTCCCTCCACCAAGGCTCTCTGGCAACCTGAGGGCTCCTTGGAGCCTAACCCTGGCCTTGGAGGCTGCCAAGGGCCCTGTGGCCTGCCCTGGCTCTTCCCCCGAAGCCCCACTGCCTCTGCAGAGAAGGGGGTAAAGCTGTTACTTCCAGTTATCTCTCTCACACTCCAAAGCTCTAGAAGATAAAAGCACTGCTTTCTAGCAAGCCAGGTTCTCCAAGTCAGTGGCTCTCAGAATGTTTTAACTGTGACTTACAGCAAGAAAAAGGTTTTTCATGACCTGGTACACACATCGTAGCTATGTAGAAATGAAAGTTTTCAGAGAATAACAACCTTCTATGTCTGCTGCACTCTGGTTTTTACCCCCCCCCCCCCCCAGTACTGTTCTGGGTTTTCCTAGTTAGGATTCTGGTTGCAACCCACAAATAAATCGATTTCACAACCCAGTAAGGATTCATGATTCCGTTTGAAAAATGCTGTAACAGATCGCGCTTTCTGGAGCTAGTGCTCTTTTCTGAACGAAGGGAGGGCCCAGGAGTGTAAAGAGGTCTTCTGAACTAGGCACCGTCCTGGTTTGGAGTTCTATTCATTTTGCAGAAAAGGAAGCCAAGGCTCCACCAGCCTGAGTAGCTTGCCCACAAATCAGCCACCGGGGAACATGGCAAATGTTACAAACCAGGACTTCCCCCCACCCCTCAGGAAGCCAGCTCTTACACATTTACCAGTGCACCCTTGAATCCAACCCTGTTCTTTCTGGTTCCAAAGTCAGTGTTATTTCAAAGCCTGCTGACCTCAGCTTCCTCATCTGTAAATAACATTAAAAATGCCCACTTCATGGGAAAAATTATATTCCCGGAGTACATTCTGGTAAGAGGGACAGTGACTGGAAGGGAACAAAAATGCAAATAATTATCTGCCTCTGTGATGGATTTGACGTGAGGTCCCAAACTCCACCGTCTTGTGTAATTTCCATCACTGCTAAATGGAGTTTGCATAGAAAAAAAAAAAATCTCTCTATAAAAACTCATGCTTTGCAAAACTGTTGAGAATTAGAAGAAATGAAGGTAAATCTGTAGCCCGGTGCTCTGTAAATGGCAGCCAATGTTCGACAAGAGGGAATCCACGTTTTTCTAATTGGAAATAGCAAAGGAAGTATTGCAAATGAATTGCATTTCAAAGCAGGACCTTCTTTGCAGGTAGAAGGGAGTATTTTGACAAATATTCTGATGCATAAACTATAGCGACACACATAGCCTACATTAGTCACTAATTTTCAAAATTCTAGAATAAAGGCTTACAGCCTCACATTTATTCAGTCCGGCACAATGGTGCCCCTCTATCTGACAGCGGCCTTGGCCTGTCTGGAACTCTCTCCCATTTGTGGCCACCCTGCTCTCCCAGGGCCACACAGGAATCTGTATCGTCATCCACATCATATTTATAATAACTGCTCTATCAGTTTCCCACGGTGGCTGTCACAAATTACTACAAATTGTATGACTTAACACAAATGTATTATCTTACCGCTTTAGAAGTCAGAGGTCTGAAATAGGTGTCACTGGGCTAAAATCAAGATGTTGGCAGGGCCATGTACCTTCCGGAGGTTTCAGGGAGAACCGTTTCCTGGCCTTTTCCATTCTCTAGGGGCCCCTGCATTTCTTGGTGAGTAGACCCTCCTCCTCAAAGCCGGCAGCATTTCACCTATGGACTTCTCTCTGGCACTCACTTTTCTGCTTCCTCGTTTCATTATAAGGACCCTTGTGATTAGATTGGGCTCACCTGGGTCATCCAGGGTCTCCCAAGCCAGTCAGCTGATTAGCAGCCTCAGTTCCATCTACAGCCCTAATTGCCACTTTTCCCACGGACCCTAGCATATTCACAGGTTCCTGAGATTGGGACGTGATCATCTTTATTCTGCCCACCACAACGTTTCATATTTTGAGTACTTACTACGTACCTGGTACGGTTCTAAGCATGTTACTTATAAAAATGCATTTAAATTTTGCCATAACTCTAAGAAGTAGGTATCCATTTCATAGATGAGGAAAGTGAGGCACAGAGAGGGAAAGTAAATTGCCCAGGCTACACAGCTAGTAAGAGGCAGGGCTGAGGTACAGATTCAGGAGTCTGGTCTCAGAGCCCATTTTCTTAAGCTATAACCACCTTTTAGCCACTGAAGGACAGATGTACAAATCAAATGCTACTTAATTTAATCCTCATTTGGTGATCCAGGCGCCCTTATGGGATGTGATAGTGCCTCAGGTCAATTAATACTGACTGTACTTTGCCGCTGGTTGAACAATTTTGGATGGGCTGACCAGTGGATTTCCAGGGGCTAAGATGTTTGACAAGTCTGCTTCCTTACCCAGTGGGCCTCTCACAATGGCCAATAGTGATTCTAAGCTCTGCTCTGTGGTATCTGACCTCAGCTACTTCTCTTTCTCTCCACTTCAGCCATTGTAGCTTCACAGACATTCCTCAAAAAAAACAAAACAAAACAAAAAACCACAAAAACAAAAACAATAACAACAACAACAACAAAAAAAAACAAGTCAATTTCTACCGCAGGGCCTTTGCACTTCTAGCATCCCACCTGGAATCTCTTTCCAGTCTACACAAGACTCAACCATCACTTCAAACAGGTCTCTGACCAAGGATCAAAAAGGAGCCACGCATCAGGCCCACCTTGGTGGGTCTCCCCTCTCCTCTCCAACATTTTGTTGGAAAAAAGACATTAAAATTTTCTTCTTTTCCCTGCTTTCCCCCTTCATGGTGGTGAACAAAAGGGGCAGACTAAGGGAGTTATATTTGTAGGTAGGGAGGTGTCTTCACCTTGAGGTTCCCCTTGGCTCTGCAGTGTACAAATGACCCAGAGCAAAAAGCAGGGGACAGAAGCCAGGGGCTAGTTTCTTAACTGCCAGCTCTTTAAGGGGAAGAGAGAAAAAAGTCTTGACTTACGGGGCACCTGCCGAGTACTCAGTCTTCACATCTCTGTGCAAGATGTACTAGAAAAGAACACTGTGGATACTGGATATTAAGAAATTGACCCAGAATTACATTTTTTTTAATGTTTATTTATTATATTTTGAGAGAGAGACAGAGTGTGAGCCAGGGAGGGGCAGAGAGAGAGAGAGACACAGAATCTGAAGCAGGCTCCAGGCTCTGAGCTGTCAGCACAGAGCCCGACACGGGGATCAAACCCACGAACTGTGAGATCATGACCTGAGCCGAAGCTGGACACTTAACCGCTTGAGCCACCCAAGCACCCTGGCCCCGAATTACATATAGAGGGGCTGAGTAGGACTTGAACACAAGCCCGCCGGAGTAACACAGGAAAGTTGCTCTTCCTTTAGGGAGAGAGGAGGTGAACTGGGATAAGGGGGGAACAATATTGAAGCAATTGGCCAACCACAGGAAAAAAAAAAACTTTTTTTTTCCTGAATGAGTAATTATTGTATTTAGAAACTCACAAGGAGACAATGGGAAACAGAAGTGAAGCCTTTGTTTCTGTCCCTAAGGGATATTTGCATATGGATACGCAATTGTTTTAGCACCACTTGTAGAAAAGGCTCCCTTCTCCACTGAGCTGTCTCAGCACCTTTGTCAAAAATTAATCGACTATACTTGTGTCTGTTTCTGGACTCCCTAGTCTGTTCTATGGATCTATTTGTCTATCTTGATGCTAATACTACACTGTTTTGATTACTGTAGCTTTGTCGTAAGGTTTGAAGTTGAGATTTGGATCATCTAACTTGCTTCTTTTTCAAAGTTGTTTTGGCTTTGCATTTCCATATGAATTTCAGAATTCAGATTGTGGATTTCTGCAAATAAAGCTTGCTGTATTTTGACTGAGTTGAATTTATAGAACAATTTGGAGACAACTGCCGTCTTAACATAGAATCCTCAGATCCATGGAACATGGTATACCTCTGTTGATGGAGGTCTAATTTACTCTTTCTCAGCAGCGTTTTGTAGTTTTCGTTGAACAGCTTTTGCACATCTTTTGTCAAATGTATTCCTATACTTTATATTTTTGTGCTAATGTAAGTGTACTTTAAATTTCAATTTCTAATTGTTCATTGCTAGTATCTTGAAGTATAGTTGAGTTTTGTAAATTGATCTTAGATCCTGCAAGCATGATGAACTCACATGTCAGTTCTAGTAGGTTTCTTTTGGGGGCGGGGCGTAGATTTAATGAGATTTTTCTATGTAAATGATGTTATCTGTGAATTAAACCATTTTATGAGGGGCTACCTTCAAGGAGGCTGTGTTCTAATACATTGCATCTCAGGCTATTAGAAGGAAACAGAGGGACAATCCAGGATGAAGATGATAGAGGGCTGCAAGTTATTCTCAGGACAGCAGATGCACAAATCTCATGGTTTTATTTAGGCTAGTGCTAAAACGGATCCATAGTCTATCAATACTGGCGGACACTCTCAGCATAGATCACTTGATTATCTATAGTCCCCATGGTTATGAGCCCAGTTGTGGGCCGAGTGAAGGCAAAAATATCCAGCTTTATGTTGGAGAAGTGTCAGAAAACCCTTCCCACAAAGCACCACCTCCCCTCACTGCCACCTCCATGAATCCTCCTTCCTGATCTCTGGGCCTTCCATCCTGTCCCCTCCAACCCCATCTCCAAAGAGCCAGACTGTGTAAAAATGTAAATGATACCATTCTATGCCCTGTACAGAGAAGAAAATCCAACCTCTTTCCCCAGGTGTTAACAGCCTTCCTGGCACTATTTCCCTGCTCCCACTAGTTAAGCTCATTCCCAGCCTTCTCTCTGATGGAAGCACTCTCTCCGTGCACCTCACCCCCTTCTTCAGGTGTCCATCTTGGCCCTCCCAACAGATACTCGCAGGGCATCGTGTTTTCCCGGCCTTGAACTCACCACACTTACCATTTTACACTAAAGCAGGGCAGTGAGGGCTGAGAACGCTGCCCTTGTGTTTACTCCAATCTCTTAATGATGCTTGTCAATCATAGGCACTCGATGCATGTTTTGAATGACTACCAGAGCTTTTAGCGGCATATATGTCCATCCTTCACCCCCAGTCTTTGTGGATGACCTTACAAGGTACCCTGGGTGTTTCTCTCTCCTTAGAAAGGTGGCATAAAACTGGGGCTGTGTGTTAAAAGCTCCCCATGATTCTAAGCAAAACGAATGCTCGGACCTTGTCCCAGCCACTGAAAGCCAAGTCTCTGGGGGTAGAACCCAGGTAGCTGTACTTTTAAAAAGCTTTCCTGGTGATTCTGATGCGCATCCAAAGTTGAGGACCACGGGCGCAGAAGGAAAGGCTGCTTTCATTCAGCCAGGTGACAAGAACCACGGGTGGGTTCACCCCGGAAGGGCCAGTGGGCAAGATACGGAAGGGACCCCAGTGGAGCTCCTCTGAACTCAGCCTCTCACAAGAGTTGCATGCTGGTGCCGTGCTCTGCCCATTCCAATGGAAGAAAGAAGGAAACCAGACCAGAGTGGAAAGCATTTTCAAACTTTATTTACAACTGTCACAGTGACAAAAAGTAGTTTGGAAAAAAAAAAAAAATGCTAGTTTCTCCCTGAGCCTCAAAAAAGAACAGATAGAAGTTACAGGAGGTTCATCTTACAACAGGCATTTTTACTGAAATACTAGGGTTTTTTTTTTTTTTAATACGATCAGTTAGAAATACACACAAGTTACTTAACAAAAAAAAAAAAAAACAAAAAACAAAAAACAAAAAACAAAACAACAGGAGGCCAGATAGGAGCTCAGCCACTTGTCTAAGAGTGGCTGGGTCCCTCCAACAGGCTCGCCGCGGCAGGCCCTGACTTTAGTTGTCAGCCCCTGGCCTGCTCAGATTCCAAATGGTCGTACAAAGGTATCTAGCGACCAGCAAAATAATAAGACACCCCCATAAACACACATATACACAAAGTAGATTTGTTATGCAGTTTACAAGCACGTTCCTAGCACACGGCAAGACCAGGACAGATGAGAGAAAGGAGCAGATGAAAGGGACACAGAAACACAGGATTTTAAAAGGCAAGGCCCCATCCACAAAGGGAGGCAGGTGCGGGAAGAGGGAGGGAGGACTCTCTGCAGCCAGAACAGGACCAGTGGGAGCATGAGGGATGCCCTGGCAGTGCGGGCTGCAGGCCTCGCCCATTCCCGAGGAGCTGGAAGAAGTTATTGCCATCGGTGTGTGTGACACAAGCAGACAACACAGGGGGCAGGGCGCAGGGGGGCGGAGGCTGGGGGCTGGGCGTCGGCTTCCCAGAACCGAATCCTGCTGAGGTGTTAACCGCACACCCTCATCCCCCTGCACCCGCTCCCCGGAACCACGCTAGCCTTGAGGTATTAAATACAGCTCTATATACAAGTCCCAAACTGCGGTCCACCCAGACCCACTGGAGAGCTGCAGGGTGCCTCTGCTGGCCCAGTTTGGCCTCCAGGAGGATTTCGAGCTCACCTCTTGGCTGCACACTCATGCTGTGAGCTACAGGAGGTTTGAAGAGTGTGCCCTGCAGCCTGCTGCTCCAGATGGTTCTTAACCATAAGAAGCTCTAAGTCCAAGGCTAGCTTTCTCGCACAACTGTGCCCTTGCAGGGGACAGGGGAGAGGTGGGAGGGATGAGGGCCAATGCCTAGTGCTCCCTCATCATCATCACCGTGCCATCCACCCACCGGCATCCGGCATCCAGAACATCACGAGGACAAGCCAGGGATCTCATGACACCTTCAGTTTCAAACTGCTGCAAGAGAGCCCTGTTACCCCCATCGGCTAAGTCTCAGATTTGGAATCTCCATTCAAGTTCATCTCCCCAACAGGAAACAGAAGGAGCCTCTCCTGCTCTCCACTCGCTCCCACCAAAAAAACAAAACAAAACAAAACAAAAAAAACCAGGCCAGGAGCCCACATGGGAGTGGGTACCTCTGCTGGTCAGGCTGGCTGAGATTGGGAACCACCTCTGCCTGACTGCTATGCCCAGGGGCTGGGGAGGGGTGGGTGTCAAGGAGAAGGAGGGCCGGCCTGGTCCCGCAGCTCTGTGCCTCTCTCAGAACGGAGCAGGCCTGGGGGAGCAGGGGGCAGGGACCTTCGCGTCCAAGAGTCCACCCCGGTCCTTCCACAAGGGTGGGACGCGCTCCCTCTAGTCCCAAAGGGCTGGGCTGGCAGCGGGGGGGGCGTGCGCAAAAGGGAAAAGCTCAAGAGCGCTGCCTCTTAAGAAACTTCCAGATTACAGCGGGTATGTGAGCCGGCCACGCCACGGTCGGAGCGAGGGTGGAGGAGGAGCCGGGAGTCCTTTCTGCCCACGCCTCACCTCCGGCCGGCTTTGCAGGCAGCCGGCTTCTACTGCTTTTCTTTTCTGCCTCCCGTTAACAGACCAACACAGCCAAGATAAAAGCAAAGGCTGGTGGTGGGCAGAACTAGAGAGAGAGAGAGAGAGAGAGAGAGAGAGAGAGAGAGAGATGAACACGTTGTTTTCTGATGCCCCAGTGCTGCTGGCGGGGAACTTTCTGGCTGCACTCGTCTGCTGGATGCTTTCTTTCAAACGTGTATTTTCTCTTCCTCTCCTGTTTGCTCTCTTACCCCAAATGTTCCTCGCTCGCGGTGCACATACCCCATCCCTCCCCCCACCCCCGGAGCGCACTGGAATCCCACTGCTGCCTCTAGCCTGCTCCGGGTTCAGATACCGATCTCAAAGATGCACCACTTCCCCGCACCCCACCCCACCCCCACCCCTGCTCTACGCAGCTTCCTTTCTCAGAAGGCCTTGCAAATTGTCGCAGAGGGCTCCACTGCCCAGCGTCTCAAAAAAAGAAAAGGAAAGAAAAGAAAACCAACTCAGTGATTTGCAGGTGCAAAACGGAAGCCATCATTTGACATTTTCAGAACTGCTGTGGCTCACTCCCTTCTTCCATGGGAAAGAACACAGTTCAGGGACAGATGCCGTCTGGTATGGCCCCCAGGGAGGCGGCGGGGACTCTATTGCTCCTTGTTGTCTTTCTCTGTGTCTTCACAGTTGTCCTGCTCATCCTCCTGGACCACGAACTCCTCGGGGGGCCACCGGAGCTCCCCGCTCTCCACCTCGCCCTCCGTGGGCTCTACCACGATGGAGGGCAGGCGGTCCTTCACTTTGCAGGAGCGGTCAAAGTCCGACGGGTCGGGGAAGATCTGGAAGAAAAACAGAGCAGGTGTTGGGTCACGCACAGTACCGGAAAAGAGAAATCCTGTTCCTTCATTTCACATACACATGCAGAACGGAGCCCCTCCGGAGGGCCCGCCACCGTGCCAGGCTCTCAGGATCCCGGAAGGGAGCCCTAAGGCGGGAGTCAGGGAGAGGCTTCTGGGGCCAACACAGAAAATTGTGTCTCAGCAGACATTAATCCCGAAGCTGCAAATTTTCAGGGCAGTGCCACCAAATTTGTGGTGCCACTCTGTTCGTGCCTTTTCTTGTCTTTTATTTCCAGATAAAATAATTCAAAATCATGTCACCTAGAGTAAGCCACACCTGTCTGCAGCCAGCACGTTACCCCCGCAGTCTAAAGCATGTCACAGGTACCTTAACAGTGAATTCCTCCCAGAGTAACGATCAGCACCTAGTAGAAGCCAGCTCCCAGGTGCTTTACATATATAGTTTGGAACTAATACAGTTGTGCTGGAAAAATAGGGGTTTCTGATACTACCTTAAAGAATCTCAGGTTTGAAGAAGGAGGCTGCCCCAACCATACAGCCTGGAAATGAGTGGTTGTGGAATGGGATTCCAGCCCAGGTCCGTCTGACCCACGTGCCCAGGCCCCCAGAACACCCTGCCCCTCAAACAGATGAGTCCTGATCTCGCTGCAACTATAAAGTCAGGGCCAAATCAGGGTTGAGGGCATGACAGGTCCCAGTCACAGGCAAGCCAGGAAGAATTCTGTTCTCACTGTTTTCACCTGTGAGTAACTCCCGGCTCCTTGATGGTTCTACACCTGGAAGAGTCTTTTCAGAGTCCCGCCAATGAGGCTTCTTTTTTAAATGCCTATTGTGTGTCCTGCCTAGAGCTGGGAGAAATCCCAACCCAGGGGATAAAAACGAGGGCCACGAGGGGCTCTGCGGATTCCCTCTGTACTCACTGCCCTATGACTACAGCTGACCCAATTCTCTGCCCAGCAGCTTAAGCACTTAATCTGATGGGCTGCTGGTCCCTTGCCATCCACAGCCTTCGGTGACACACCCGAGAGCGGGAGAGAGGCGCCTCCGTCTGGGACACTGAGGCTTGCAGAACACCGATGTTGAGAGCCAGGTGGCGCCTTCAGAGCCACCTCTTCCAGTCTCTCCATTTGGTAGATGAGGAAACGAAGGCTCAGAGGGGCCCAGAGACTTGCTCAAGGTCACACACCTTGTTAATGGCAAGAGAAAGGAACGCAAAATCGGAGTGGGTGGAGACACACAGTTGAAGAGAGCCTGGAGATTGCCCGAGCCGGGCGCAGATCAAGATAGGCCCATGCCAGCAAACAAGGGTCCTCTCTTTTCAGGAGGTAGCAGAAATGCTCTCCTACAAACTCAAGGCCTTCCCAGCTTTTGTGATGCCCAATCTTATAGCACCCCAGCCCTGAGCACTGCCGTCTCAGTCACAGACCATGTCGCAGGCCACGTCATAGGCCACGTGGGGCTTCCGAGAATCACGGGCCTCAACAAAACCTCCCCAATCCCTGCAGACAAGTGATTATTAACCATTTATCCAATAAAGCCCTATTGCTGAGGATTAAGCCTTAAGCCAGCTGCACAACCAGGCATCATTAAAGACTTAACAGGCTCATAAAAAGTATCGTAATGGCAGCCAGGAGGAAAACAAGCCAGAGGCGGGGTTAGACTAGTTGGGGCGAAAGGAGGCATGGGGACAGTGGACCCACACTCTAGGTTTTCTCTCCCTGATGGGGCCAGCCCTGCAGTTCTGCCCTTGGGCTGTGCTGTGCACACAGCAGGGAGAGGGTTGTGTGCTGAGCAGGGAGAGGGTTGTGCTGAGCAGGGAGAGGGTTGAGGGGCCCAGTTGGGCCCCTCCTCACTTCTCGCATGGAGCTGGAGTCTGTCCGTGGGGGTGAAGCACAGGTGCCTTCTGTGAATGACCTTTGGGACTGAGCAAGGGGAAGCCTGACGAGTGGAATGCACGCCACAGTTTTCAAAGCTCTTTCAGACATCCCCTCATGGAGGTGCAGAGAGACCCCGGGCTCTGTGGGACCCATGGAACGGCTAGGATTCAAACCGAGATCTGCTGTTTTCAGTGCCTGTGCCTTTTGAAAAGTGAACGGATGCCCGTTTCACACATAGAAAACTGACCAGGGAGAGTGGGCAAGACTCCGGGCCTTAACCACCCATTCAGCTGCTAGACACTCCAGCTTAGGAGCAAGGATGACCTCTGGGCAGCTAGGTCTAGAAGATGAGCTTCCCAGTCTGGACAGTTGGTCTAAATCTTCAGGACCTGAGACAGAGCTATGACATATCAAAAGGAGATGGCCGCCTGGCTCAGCATGGACCTGGGCCCCTGCCTCTTCCCTCTGATCTCAAGCCCAGGGCTGGGCCTACCTGTGACATCCCAGCAACTGGATTCTAATTATGATCACCCGAGCCAAGTAAGAGCGAAAGGGACAAGACGTAGCAAGGCCAGCTGAAGGAGGAGGAGGACAGTGAGAATGGAGAGCATGTTATTTCGTTTCAGGATGGGAATAGGTCTTTAAAATTAGGGTGGGGGGTAATGTTAAAATGATGATGATGGTAACAGAAGATCAGCCAGGCACATTTGGTGGGCAGAATCTCATCCTTTACAATCCTATGAAGTAGTGATCCCTATTTTATAGATGAGGAAACTGAAGCCCAGAGAAGGCAAGGGACTTACTCAAGGCCACACAGCTAGGAAGTGGCTGAATGGGGACCTGAACTCAGACCTGTAGAACCTCAAATTTGATAACACATTGTGTAGAGCCACAGACCGCAAATTCTCTCTACGTCCATGACATTACTTCTATAACCCCAGTCGGGTCCTCTCGACTGCCGGTGACTCAGTTTCTCCTTTTGAGAAGCGAAGCGACCTTCACATCTCACTAGATGTGTACGACTTCTTGGCAAACACACAGATGATAAAATGCTTTGAGGACATATGCTGAATTCAAACTGGAATGTCCTCTTTGGAGTCGTTTCAACAAGACTACAGTAAGTATTCAATCTCCCAAGCAAGAGGCGGCAATACTCACATGGTAATTAAAATAACTCCAAACAATGCCTTTCATACCAGGAGCTGCACAATTAAGTCTTTTAAGTCCTTGGGGGAAGTCTGAGCACTGAACTTCTGATACTGTTCAGATGCCAGAGAACTTTGCTCCCTGAATGGCTCAAAGGAGGCACCATTAAAATTTTTTTTTTTCCTTTACAAAGCCTGTTAATTGCATTAAAAAAAAATCACTATAATAATCATACCTTTCCATCAAAGGTTTTATTTTATTATCGAATAATGCCAATTTATGCCTCTGAAAAATTGTAGCTGTCTCCAAAGACAAACATGAGCCCAGACCAGTTTCTCATTTCCTCGCATGCAGACAGAAAGCCTTGCAAAGTGTTGCTGAGCATTTTGCCAGCACAATCTTATCTCCGACAGCTGCTTAAGAGGCTGACCCTAAGGAGGTCGAGATTTTTCCACTAAGTCATGCTTTTTAATCATCTAGGCAGCAGAAAAATGAGAGGTTGCAACTGCAATTTGACGGGGTAGGGAAGGCAGTGGAAAAAAGGACTAAAGTCAGACTTGCCAAGCACATGACAGGTAAGGCCGGGGCGGCAGGCCAGCCTGGCATGCTGTTTGCCTGCAGGAACTGGCAGGGAATAAAAAACGGCCCCTGTTCCAAAAAGAAACTGCTTCTGGTTCAACCTCTTACCCCAATGTGCCCCTTGTCTCTGGACTAGGGAAGGGGGAAAAAAAAAAAATCCTTTTCTCTTCTCTCTGCAGCAAAGACTCATCTTCAAGAGGTCCAGAAAGGAAGATGGGAGGCTCTGAGAAGCCTTTCCCACCATAACCCCCTTGCATAGGGCAGGGCAGATCTAGAAGTATCCATCCCCAGCTGTGAGTCTCTCAGCCCTGTCCCTCCCTCCCTCTGCCGACATTGGATTCCACATCCAGCTATCCCACTGTCACGCTTGGCTGCCGGAGCTGATGGCTTGGATGAAACTAACAGACACTAAGTTCCTTCCTTTGCAAATGGAGTGAAGTGTTGAAGTGCACACACAGCATCCCGGCCGGATCCTGTGTGTCCCACGGTGTGGGAAACAGCAGGCGTTCAAACTTGGCACGAGTGAATTTTATAGAGGACACTTCTCCAGGTGGCCTCTAATCCCAACAAGCCCTGACATTTTGGGAACTCAAATGGGTTCACTTGAAAGATCAAGGGAGCTTTAGAACCCTCTACGAGGAAGAAATGGTCTGTGAGATGTAGTTTGGGTGCCAATATACTGGAATTTCTGGCTGTATGGATGAGAGCTGTCCATTAGGACTTTCTGTGATAATGGAAATGTTCTGTCTCTGTACTAACAGTAGCCAGTAGCCCCATTGGCTGTTGAGCACTTGAGATGAGGCTAAATTGTTAAATTTTCTTTAACTTTTATCAATATAGACTTATCTATGTAAATATAAATTTAAATTTAAATAGCTGCATGTGGCTAGTGGCTACTGCACTGGGCAACGCAAACATAAATAGTTAAATACGAGGACCAGGAAAACAGGCTGGTCCAGGAAAACTGTCAGGATGTTTGGTTGATGGGCCAACATGGGCAGCCTCACAGCAGAGTAGTCTGGGGTTGGGGGTGAGGCATTAGAAGGCTTTTCGCTTGAATGTAAGAATTGCTGGTCAGTCGGCTCCCATTTCACCCATGGAGGGGAACTGAGAGGTAATATCAAATCTCCAAAGGCCTGAAATTTGGGGGCCTAGCTATCAACTGTCTGCCTCTAAGCCAGGTGACCTAAACCTGGCTGCCTCTGCAGTGGGGAGAGAAGAGAGATGTCTGGCACCTGGGATGGAAAATGTGAGCAATTCTGGTGGGAACAGCCCCTCCCCTGAGTGCACGCGTCCCTCAACCATCATTCCTGACAAACGACTCACAAGAGCTGGCCACAAAGAGGGCGGAGGGCTCGGCAAAGAGCTGAGAGATGCTAACAGGGAAAGCGGACACCAGCCAATGCAGGAGATGAAAGGTGGCTAAATGGATACAAAGGGCTAATTACCAGCTCTGCAAGCTGAGACCTCAGGGGCCTGGGCATCCTGCTTCTCTGTGCTGGGCTGTCACAGAGGGATGGGGTGGGGTGGAGAGGGGAGGGCGGGCAGAGGCCCTGAGGTGAATAACCTGGCAGTCCCCAAGGCGCTGGGAGGGATCTGCCTCCGAACACAAAACCAGTGAGCCTCTCCCCTCTCGGGTTCCAGAGCGGGGATAATCAACCTCAAACCTGCAATGGAAAATCGCCATTCCCACAGGTGGTAGGCCAGAAGTCTGTTAAGACTTGGCTTTTACTTTGTCCCCCATTTTTTATTAGTTCTGTGACCTTGCTCAAGTCATTTTAACTTCTCTGAGCTTCAGTTGCCAGAGTAAAAGGAGGAAGGAATTTCTGCTTTATAGTATCGTTGGCATGATTACATGCAGCTCCATGTTGAGAACCAGCATGGTACCCAAGGGGCTCAAAGCTGTGGTGGCCGATTCCCGAACTCTTCTCTTCATCTATAGATTGGGATTAATGTTCATTCCCATCTTATAGTGCTTTGGAGAGAATCAAATACCGGTATGTGTGAACATGTTCTGTAAACGTGGAATTCCTAATAATGGTTCTTATCAGGTAAAACTGCGGTCCCCAAGGAGCGCTTAGAGTGAGGGACTGAAAAGTCAATAGTCCCAATTGCTTGGGACGGGCACAAGGGAGCAGAACTCCTGGGTGTGCACTCACAATTCTAGGCCAGGTTCTATGGAGAAAGGATTCTGACTTTATCACTTCCCTCCCAATGCTTCTGTTTTCCCAGGGTTTGGGTTGGGCCAGCTGGAACGAAAGCCACTGCCTTGGTCCAGGACTTAGTCTAGTCTTCAGTGGATTCCCTGTAGCTAGTGATCTTCCCATCATGCCCCACCCCACCCCCACAGACCTTTCTAGGGGCCTGCTGCCTCTCAGCTTCCCTAAGTCCGGGTTTCTTCTTTTTCTTGGAGAAAAACAATGGATTGGCCTTGTGTGTTTATTCCTTCCTAGGAGGGGCTGGTTTATAACAATGGGCAGATCTCTACCAGCATCCTGCTCTGCCAAGGGCTGAACGAATGAGCAGCAGCTAATCCAAATGAAAAGTCACCCTGCTTTTTGACCCCTAACAATATGCAAAGGCAAGAAATATGTATGTTCTTTGAAACATTTGCCTCCTGCTATTGTACCACCACCACCACCGCCGCCATCATCATCATCATCATCATCATCATCATCGTTATTTGCATTTTAATGACTTTTCAAAGTGAAACGTGGCTGGTAAGAACAGAAAGAATTATAGCAAAGGGACAGAGTGGTTCCTAACTGGATTCAGGGAGGAAGAAAAGTCTCATCTCCATTGGGATGCTAGTCACCTCCTTCTCTCCATCCGTGACACTTTCACTATGCTCAAATCCCCATGGCCTGGGACTACAGAATATCCACCTCACCCTCTCCTACCCTTCTCCGGTGTCTCTAATCCTATGGGAGACTTGAGGAGAGATTTAAGGCTTTGTAACAACTGTTGGATCTCCTTCCTTTGGATTAAAGATGCTTAAGCCTCCAGCCCCGAAACTTAAAAGAAAAGGAAATCCTCTAGATAAACACCATCCTTCATAAACATCTCTCAAACACACACCCATCCTGCAGGTCAAGAGTTCCAAATTCCAATTAATTAGCACTAATTGCTGCTGATAACTCTGGGCCCAGTGAGTTGACAGGGCTTTTGGAATGTTAAAGAACACTTCTCTCAAAGTTCTTCAGGGCAGTGAGAAAGAGACTACAGTTATCTGGCATAGATTATTTCAAATCCCCACATCCTACCATCCTAAGGACTATATTAGTATTGCCCTTTAGAAAGAAGACTTGCCTCCTGGTCATCTCTGGGCCTCTAGGGATGACAGATAGCTTTTTTTCATCCCTCTTCATTGGCACAGCCAAATGTCCCAGAGCCACACCTACTCTCTCTCAAAAAGCCTAGACTGAGGCAGCCAACCATTCCCTCATTTTCCATTTTGGAGACAAAAGTCTTGAATATTTGGCCTAGTCCCACAGCCATCCCACCCTTGTGTGGAGTCCCCTTCAGAACCCCTACCACGTGGCTCCCAAGGACATCCCTGCATGGAAACAAGTCTCTCAAGTCTCTGAGGACTCCTTACAGCCCTGCCCCATGGCTTTAGCTCGGCCGTCATGCAAAACCACCACCTCTGTGGCACACCACCAGGTCATTTGGCTTTCGGCTTCACAGTGTCTCCTGATTCTTGCGCCCCTGCTCTAGGCATCATCCTAGGCTTTTCTTCAGACTCAGCTTCCTGGCTTCTCCTGTCCATCAGAGGAGGAGGATTCCCTCACCTACAGCTGCACTTCCACTTTCCCAACTTCTGTGAAACATCTCCATTTGGATGACACCCATCATCTCCAACTCACCCTGTCACAAAGTGGGGTCATCAGCTAATATACCTATCTTTCTTTGAGTTAAAAACATTATTTTTTCTTCCCAAATAGGAAGTTTTGCTTGATAGCAGGTCCTATAAAAGACCTGCTGGAGATTTTAGTTGGTCAGAGCTGCAGTATTGATGCCACAACATGGATACAAACAGGGCTGTATTCCTAGAGGCTGTCTACACTAACAGGGAGGCGATGGCCCTGCTGTCCTCTGATCAGACATAGTCTTTCTGTTTAATCAAGAGCAGCCATTCTCAAAGCTCATATCCCAAGGTCTTTTCATGGAAGGAGTGTACATGGGGTTAAAATATTTTCTTAATACAAAGATGTTATTTGCCTTTCTCTCTGTGTTGACACCTGCACTAATGGCATAAGGAACACTGGTGGGTGAAACTGATGGCACCCTGGCAAGAATGAATGCTGCAGCAGCAAATTGTACTTATAGGTATTATATTCTTTACCACAACACACAATAAAAAAAAAAAAAAGACTTAGTATCCTTGACAAAGCTGTAAAACTTAACTTTTATTAAACATTGACTCTTAATTTTTTTAATGTTTATTTATTTTTGAGAGAAAGAGAGAGAGAGAGAGTTGGGGAGGGACAGAGAGAGAGACAGAGACGGAGGGTCCAAAGCAGGCTCCGCACTGACAGCGCAAAGCCTGACGCGGGGCTCGAACTCATGAACCTTGAGATCATGACCTGAGCCGAAGTCAGTCGCTCAGCTGACTGAGCTACCCAGGTGCTCCTAAATATTGACTCTTAGGTACATGTTGCTTTAGTATTCTATGTGATGAAATGGAAAGCCGGCAGACAGCTCGCTGCTGCTGTACTTCAGAGCACATCTCAAGGAAGAGCACGCGTGCAAAGGAGTTGCCAGCTGAACTAGCCACTATTTCCACGAAACCCCATGGTTACTTGAAAAAAATGACCGCCCAACAAACCATGGTTATTTTGACTTGGGTATCTGGGGGACATGTCCTCAAAAGTGAACAAAACAAGCATGTCACTTCACGGAAAATGACTAATATTTGTTACCAATGATAAAAATCAAACTTTCAAGCATAAATCATATCAGCCACCATAACCTTGTCAGCTTCCTAATTAGTTGAAGACTTTCTGATGAGACCAGTAAAGACATGAACAAATGTGACTTTTTGACATTTTATAATGACACGTGTCAACATTTGGAAGACCTGTCTTGTTCAGCGAACGTGTGTCTTCCAAATGACCGATGCACCACATCACAAAACCAAACGTGGGTAAAAGACTCATTCAAAGTGTAAGACAGACTACTGGGTTTTAATGTAAGAGTACAACTACTTTGTTGATGAGATTTCAGATTCCATGTTGCTACTAACCTTTAAGAAACTACCACTTGCTGAGTTTTGGTGAAATACCAAAGAAAAATATCTGAATAAGGCTATTAAGATATTTCTTCCTTTTCTTAGCTTTTCTAATATATCTGCATAGGGCCGATTTTCTTTATTTACTCCAACCAACACTTATTGTAACAAATTGAATGCAGAAGCAGACATGAGAGGCTAGCCATTTTCTGTTAAGCCAAATATTAAACAGGTTTGCCAAAATGTAAAACAATGCCTTTCTTCTCACTAAACTTTTTTTTATGTTAGTTTGGTTTTGAAAACATATTTGTCTTTATTAAGAACTGTTATTTATATTAACATGCAATGGTTTTACAGTTATTTTAAAATAGGGTTTTTTAAATATTTTCTAATTATATTTGAAAGAGAGAGAGAGAAAGGGAGGGAGACAGTGCTTGAGTGGGGTAGGGGCAGAGAGAGACACAGAATCTGAAGCAGGTTGCAGGCTCTGAGCTGTCAGCACAGAGCCCGACGCTGGTCTCAAACTCATGAACTGTGAGATCATGATCTGAACTGAAGTTGGAAGCCCAACCAACTAGGCACTTGGTTTTACTGTTTTTTTTTTAAAGAATTTCATTTACTTATTTATTTATTTAGAGACAGAGCATGTGTATGAAAGCAAGCAGGGGAGGGGCAGAGAGAGAGAGAGAGAGAGAGAGAGAGAGAGAGAGACAGAGAGAGACAGAGAGAGACAGAGAGAATCCCAAGCAAGATCTGCACTGCCAGCACAGAGCTTGACACAGGGCTTGAACTCATGAACCATGAGATCATGACTTGAACCAAAATCAAGAGTCTGACACCCAACCAACTGAGCACCCAGGCACCTTGGTTTTACTGTTATTATAAAGGAGTTAATACAGAAAATTTTTACACATTCTGTTTTAATATCAAAAGATATGATCCACATAAACAAATACCTCCGGGGGTCCTAAATAATTGTTAAGAATGGAAAAGGGACTGAGATCAAAACATTCGAGAACTGCTGACCTAGAGAAAGAAAAAGCACCCTCGGGAAGATGACCACATAAGTCAAGGTTGAAGGACAGTATGTTTTCAGACTGAAAAGATTTGAGAGGAGCATAAAGCTGCCTTCAAACAGCCGGAAGGCAGACATGAAGAAAAGAGAGCAGATTTTTTAATTCCAGAGGGTGGATCGATCTAGGATCAGGGTGGAGGATCTCACCTCATCATACAACAGTCTAACAGAAGTAATAGCATCGGCCCTCTCCCCTAGAGATGGGGAAATCAAGGCCAAAAGAGGTGATGTGAGTTTCCTTAGGCGACACAGACAGAAGCCAAGCCAAGATTAGAAACCAGTTATCCAGATTTGTAGTCCATAATCTTACAGCTCTGAGAGGTTCTGAAATCCACGTCACCGGCTGTGTCCAAAGAGCACCCAAGTGACCCAACGTCATGCCACTGTTGCATGCGCTCCCACGTCTGAGATGCTAGAGTGTCACGGTTGGATTCCACTTTTTGTTTGTATACTCTCTAAAAGAATTTTGAAAAATTCTGTCATTTCACTCATTTTTAAATCGACACCTAAAACTTCTGATATATCATAAACATCAACGTTTTAAAATAAAACGTTTATACCATTCTTTTAAATGTACCCAATGCCTTGTATAAGCATTTAAAAAAAATTTTTTTTAATCTTTATTTTTGAGAGAGAGAGAGATAGAGTGTGAGTGGGAGGGGCAGAGAGAGAGGGAGACATAGAATCTGAAGCAGGCTCCAGGCTCTGAGCTGTCAGCACAGAACAAAGCCAGACGAGGGGCTTGAACTCACGAACTGAGAGATCATGACCTGAGCCAAAGTCAGATGCTCAACCGACTGAGCCATTCAGGCGCCCCTGTACACAATGCCTTATAAACACCAAAGCAACTTGGTGTCAACCCTCACCCATTAAAAAAACTCATAAACAAGCTCTTAAATTTTATCCTTTTCTCTGCTTGAAAATATTTCTCCATTCTACTGTTCTATAGAATTTTAACTTAATAGAAGCTTTTAGTCATGAGGTTTTCTCATACTTCTCTGCAGTAAAGAAATGTATTTATGGATATAAATTGATAGTTAATATTTGTATATCAAATGACCCTAAGGCCTGTTAGGGAAAAAAAAAATCTGGATTGGCTCATTGCAGCTATTAGTATGTAACTGATCAATAAAATACCACAAATAATTGTTACATACAAAAAGTAATCTTTTTTTATTGGTTTCTTTTTTTTTTAATTTTTTTTTCAACGTTTTTTAATTTATTTTTGGGACAGAGAGAGACAGAGCATGAACGGGGGAGGGGCTGAGAGAGAGGGAGACACAGAATTGGAACAGGCTCCAGGCTCTGAGCCATCAGCCCAGAGCCTGACGCGGGGCTCGAACTCACGGACCGCGAGATCGTGACCTGGCTGAAGTCGGACGCTTAACCGACTGCGCCACCCAGGCGCCCCGTCTTTTTTTATTGGTTTCTTAATGTGATAGATAGGTGGGATTTATGGAGCTTCCCAGTCAGTAACATTTTGAATGGCCCATTTGTTTGGTTCCCTCAGGGCTTCAACACCCTGGGGAAAGTATCTTAAAAGATTCAGGAGGGCAAGACACAAGTCCTTCTCTTATAAAAGAGGAGGAAAAGAGCACCTGGGTGGCTCAGTTGGTTAGTCAGACTTCGGCTTGAGTCATGATCTCGCGGTTTGTGAGTTCAAGCCCCACATCAGGCTCTGTGCTGACAGCTCAGAGCCTGGAGCCTGCTTCAGATTCTGTGTCTCCCTCTCTCTCTGCCCCACCCCTTTTTGTGCTCTCTCTCTCTCTCTCTCTCTCTCTCAAAAACAAACATTAAAAATATAATAAAAAAAATAAAACGGGTGGAAGGCAATCTTGACAGGAAAGGTAGGGAAAGAAAACCGGAGAAGCCCGTCTTCAGGAAATGCAATGTTAGAAAAGCAACAGAAGGAAGCTGAAGATGTGGAAATAGGTTTCCCGAAAATGCTCTCCGCTGTCACATCCCTTGGAAAGTTCCTGTGAACCCCAGGGCAGCTGTCCTCTGGTGTTAACACTTTGTTAAAACATCAAGTAGTACATACATAGAACATCATTAAGAAGTCATTTGGCATGAAAACCTCTAATATTAGGGTGCCAAGGAAAATAGCCAGGAAGGATCCTAATGCTCCAACTGTCACATCTGAGGGGGCAAATGACCAAAGAAATACGGAAATCATAATGGAGTGTTAGCTGATCTTTAAGAATGCTTTCATCTAAGAGGATACAACGGTTGAAGAAATTCCTTCATGATAACAATAGTGATGCCAGCCTTGGGAAGTTGGACACCACTGAAATTATTTATCCCTCCATGTCCACATACACATTATGGCTCAATTATATTTTTTCCTTACTCACTTATTTAAAAAATATTTTTAAAAAATGAAACAGTATCACCACACAGATGGAAAACTAGTATTGCTAGTCATACACGGTAACCATGAAAATACACTAACATTTGTGAAGTTTGTCCAAGTAACACCTAAATTGACTAGTCTGTGAATCCTATTGGAACATCGGCTTAGGCTGTTTACTTGTTGCCAAGAAGCTGAGGCTTGCACAGTTGTTGGGTAAAAAGTCCCTGAGCACTGCGCCCAAAACTTCCATTATATTCAGATCTACTTTTAAATTTTTTTTTTCAACGTTTATTTATTTTGGGGACAGAGAGAGACAGAGCATGAACGGGGGAGGGGCAGAGAGAGAGGGAGGCACAGAATCGGAAGCAGGCTCCAGGCTCTGAGCCATCAGTCCAGAGCCCGACGCGGGGCTCGAACTCAGGGACCGCGAGATCGTGACCTGAGCTGAAGTCGGACGCTTAACCGACTGCGCCACCCAGGCGCCCCTCAGATCTACTTTTAAGAGCACAGTCCCTCCTGAATTCTGAAGCAATATATCTAAACCGTGACCATTCCATGAGCCAGACCTGGAGCCCCAGAAAACCAAGATGGCCTAAGGGACTACCTGAATGTCCATCCAAATTTCATGGGTCTCCAGGCAGAGGCGACTTCACTAGTCTTCCTCAAGGTCACGTGGTGCTCCAATGTCATTAATAGAATAAAGGAGACAAGGAGAGCAATCACTGACCCATTTATATCTATAATCCAGAGTGTGTCAATCCACCCACAATGGGACAAAAATATAATCACCAGCTATTTTGCAATGCTGGCTAAATACAGCCTAAGCATCATTAATTGTTATCATCTCTGCTCAAAATAAGCAATTAACGAACTAAAGGAAGATGTACAACATCTAAACACTCTGTTGGGGCGCCTGGGTGGCGCAGTCGGTTAAGCATCCGACTTCAGCCAGGTCACGATCTCGCGGTCCGTGAGTTCGAGCCCCGCGTCAGGCTCTGGGCTGACGGCTCAGAGCCTGGAGCCTGTTTCCGATTCTGTGTCTCCCTCTCTCTCTGCCCCTCCCCCATTCATGCTCTGTCTCTCTCTGTCCCAAAAATAAATAAACGTTGAAAAAAAAAAATTTTAAACACTCTGAAATAACCAAACACCTTTCTGACTCTACCCACAAAGTTCCTCCATGATCCCAGCTCTACAGATTTTACACCCCTGAAATTCTGTGTGCTACAGCTTTCCAGACAAGAAGCTTATATTTTGATAAACACTTCTATTTGTTTTGTTTTTTAAGGTCATATATAATCAAGAGGCTTAATGATGTTGAATCTCTTTGAATTCTCAATGAATCTCTTTGAATCAGTAGCTGTACTTCCAAGAATTATTCCAAGGAAAGAAATCAGGCCTGTGCAGAGATTTATGTAAAATAATGTTCAGAGCAGCATTCTCTGTAGGAACAAAATACGCCACAACCAAAGATTCAGCAGTAAGAAATGGCACATCACGAAATGAAACACCGTTTTACAAGAAAAACAAATGGACACAGTCACAAATTATAGTAAGTGAAAAAAAGACTCACTAGAGCGTATGTATACGCTCTCTCTGTATTATATGTATATAATAATTATACATATTTGTCTCAATTTTGTCTTTTTAACATAAAGACATACAAAAATACTAGAAGCAAACATACCAAAATATTTCAGTGATAGAAATATGGTGGATTTTTCTGTATTTTAAATTTTTCTAAATTTCTAAAAGGAATAAATATTACCTTTTTAATTCTAACACACACACACACACACACACACACACACACACACACAGCATCTTTTGACTTTAAAACTGTCCTAAGACTCTACTCTGAGGAAAATAGTATTAACTATGGACAAAGATTTATATATAAAGTTATATATAAATTGTCACATTATTTATAGGAGGAAAAACTTATACAATCTAAAAGTTTTCAACAACTGCAGAATGGTAAAAAGAATCATGTTGTAACTGTGGGACATGACATCGTTCAGTTATTAAAACTTCTGGCTTTAAAGCCTTTTTAAGACAAGTTGTAATGATGTGATGCTGATGACTTACACACTGTGAAGTAAAAAAGGCACAACACAACTGTGATTTTGGCTACGTGAAAATACAAGTGCACTGGAAAAGAAGGGAAAAGTTGCTACAATGTGAACAGCTGTGACTCAGGCATGGTGGGGTTATGATGATTTAGAAAACAAAAAGGTTAAAGAAAGTTAAAATTCCATCACGGGCAAAGGTTACTTTCAAAATTTGAGGAGTAAGCGAAAGAACAATAAAATACGTACTTTATCGGTAAAAATATAAACTAACTGGGAAGAGGGAAAAGGAAGAGAAAATTTTCCTATAATCTCAACACTCCAATCTAAAACAACCACTATTAACATTCCACCGTCTGCCCTTTTGGTCATGAGGGAGTGCGTGTGAGTGTGTGTTTGTGTGCGCGCGTGCGCACGTGTTCATGTGAGTGTCTGCGAGTGTGTGTGTGTGTGTGTGTGTGTGTGCGCACGTGCACACATGTATGAGTATATGAGTCTCAGCAGGCACCTCGGGGTCGGTCCACAGAGATCAGTGGCTGAGCTCAGTGCTGCCCACACCCCTTGGGCTAATAATGGTGATCTATTAAATTAGAGCTTGTACACAGGGCCGTGTCCGGAGAAAACATTTAGGAATTTGGGAAAGCAGGGACGCCTCTCAAATGCACGGTGGATGAGTGTTCTACAAAGCAAAGGCAGGTGAATTCAAGGTATACTATTAATTCTGTCTGGGAACCACCTTCAGATTCAAGTTAGGATAAAGTAAGACCTAGAAATCTAACACCTCTGAACTGAGATTTGTGAAGGCCCTCCTGGCTCAGGCCATTTCTACTCTGGGCGAGAGATCCAGAACCTTCCTTCTCATTGGCTCCAATAAAATTCATGGCTGAGCAGCAAGCGGTCAGTGCTGCCCTGGCTAAATGCTTGGGTGCCTCTTCTCTACAGTTTACCTAAGAAAGGACCTTCCGACAGTGCCAGCGAGGCAACGGATTCTAGTTGGGGTGGGGGGTGGGCAGAGGAGCCGAAACGTCCCTCAAATTCAAAATGCTAGCTGAACAACAGTCTAGAGAAACTTCTGGCAACTTTTAATTTTTTCCACCCCAGGTCTGCGCAGGAAGGAGCCCTCCCCCAGCCAAGGGGGGAAGCAGCAGAAGCAGGATTTGATTTGCTGAGAAAGACCCCTCCCGGGGTGGGCTCAGGGACAGGGGAAGGGCAAGCGGGGCGGTGAGAGGTAGCAGAAGGGTCCAGCATCTAAGAGACTGGAAAGAAGTAAGACCCTGACAACTCTGAGCCCCATGTGAATGAGGGCCTGTTTTCATATCCTCTGAGGATTATTTCAGGACTCGGGCCTGAAAGATCATTTCAGGACATTCACTAGACACCCAGGAATAGCTCTTGGCTCCAGAGGCAAGATTCGCCACCCAAACTCACCCCTTTCCCTAAGGGTACAATCCTCCTTTCTATTCAACTTGGAAGACTGCGCCCATGTCAGGAAGGTGCTGATCCTATAAAAATCTATGCCGTGGGACAGCCGAGGTAGAGGGAAAGGGAGAGAGGAAGGTCCGATCGATCCTTCAGCACTCACCATGCAGCTGTTCGCAGGACACCGTGGCCGGCACCATAGGAACAGAGCAGTCTAAGACACAGCCCCCCACGCTGCACAGCGATGAACATATCACCACCTGAGAAGCGTCAGGCCTGACACAGGCCCTTTGACAGAAGGCTGGTTGCTTGGTTCTAGCATGTAACACGTTGGCCAGGAAAGCGAAGAAAGCCCGTTCTCTCCCTCGCCGTGCTACAGACTCACCGTTGTGACCACATCGAGTGTGTTGGGAGGGGTGAGGGCGGGGGAATCCCCCAGGGGACCAATTCCAGCCTTCTGCAAGCCTCAACCCTGGGGGGGGGGGGCATTCCAGACTGTAAACACGACGTGTGTGTCAAGGCTTTGGGCATAAAAAGGAAGGTGCTGGATCCCTCATACAACCTAGAGTTGATATGAACAGGGTGGGCACTGACTCGAAGAGAGATGGCGTGTGCAGACACAAACCCACTCGGAAACAAAGCCTTCCTGCTACACCTTGTGGCCCTACCTGGCTGTTTGGCATCACATTATTAAGATTTGTACTAAGAGGGAGCGGAGTGGAGGGGGTGGGGATAGAAAAAAGGAAAACTTGCTGTGATTCCGGCAACATGTCGTGTCCAAGGCTGGATATCTCCGGCCAAATGCTTTGCAATTTTAGCTTTATTTCTCTCCAGGGACAATCGAGGGCTTTTTAAGATGATGATTTCCTAGTGACCATGGGACTTCCGTGAGGCCACTCAGCAGGGCTTCCAAAACCCTTGAGAACATGGTGGGGTACCACAACTGGGAAGGGATACAGGGACGTGAGGAGGAAGAGACAGAGCTGGTGAAGGAGTCACCAGGCATGGCCTCCTGAGCAGAGGCTTGTGGGAAGCGGAGACAGGGACTCAGAGCTCCAGCCTCTCTGAGGGCTGAGCCTGGGGAGGAAGCTCAACCAGTCACTTGCTGCACCGGGTGCGTCTGCACAGCGGGGGACACCCAGGGAGAGCCAGGCTCAGGGGTCTTCATAAAGAAAGGCTCTGCACAGAAGGTGTTTCTGAACTGCTGCTTGACTTCAGAGATTAACCCAAGCCTGTTGGCTGAGACAGGAGCTGCTGCTTCTGATAAAGGGAAGTGGTAGGTGCAGGGTGCGGGTAGGGGGGCGGGCAGGGGGAGTCGGCTGTCATTGGGCCTTGCAGATAGAAGAGAGCTAACACTCAGGCTCTCAGGCTCTCAGACTGCAAGAAGCAAAGGACAGAACTGTGGCGAGAGGTCAGCCCCCCACTCTCCCTCCTCGCTATGGTGCCAAACCCAGGATATCCCTCCCTCCCGTCTTAGGAAGCAACGGGGAAGACGCAGGGAAGCCCTGAGCTCAGGGGATCAAAGGGAAAGCACAGGACGCAGAACGCTGTGGTGTGTGAAGAGCTAGCTCCTTCTGATTTACGGCACATCCTCCCGGCTTCCCCGAGGAGAGCCCGCTGTCTAGCGGACTGGCGGATGGATGTCAAATGGTAGGAGTACGTGACCAAGAACAGCAACAGGGATACGAAGGACAGCCAGTGAGAGACACGCATGCTGATCACAGAGGAATTTAAAAAGCTTAGGGAAGGACAGAGTTATCAGATCTCGGTCCGGATGCTTTAGAAGGGGCAGTTTTCGGAGAAAACCAAGGAGTCATACCTCTGTCTAGAACTTAGTGAGGGCAATGCAATCGCAGAAGTCTCAGCACTGTGCTGGGGGGCAAGTCAGGCAGCAAGGCCAGAATGCCCACAGCCCTTGGGTCGTGGCAGTGGCAGTGGCAGTGTCTATAGGCAAACTCTCAGGACCCTTCCCCACACAGGACCTGGGCCGATTCAGGTGCAGCATGAAAGGAGGCCCAGCCAGAGAGGCATTCCAAAATGCTACATCCTTAGAGCCCCCAGAGCCCAGGGAGGGCCCTGCCAGGCAGCCGCTGACCTGCTTCCTTGAACTGGGGAAAGTAAGAAGGTGTAGGCAGCAGACATTCCTGTCCCACGGGTGGGTCAGAGAACAGGGGGTCCGCAGCCACAGTACAGGGAGGCAGCTGCAGCAATTGGGGACCTAAATGTCCTCCCGGGGACCCTCCCGCTCAGCCCCAGTGAACGGACTGCTACCCGCAGCCTGCCCAACAGGTACTCAGACTTTCGAGTAACCATTTACTCACCCACCCAGCCAGGTGTCCTGGTTCATGCCAAGTGGGTGCACAGACATGGACTTCACATACAGAACGGACTCTCTAAATAAAGTTAAGATGCACCAAGGCACTGGCTCTGCAGATTTGTATACAGGCTCACAAAATGACACTATCATCCTAGGCACGAGAGGTAGGGCTTTACCTGAACTTTTCAGAGGATAAAAAGGCATTTATCTGAAGCCTTGACAGGCATGAGCTGAGGCAGCCCTTTTAAAAACCTTAAAGTAGAGGTGAAGACGGCCAGCTTTAGGATCAGAAGACTCAACTTCACCAGAACAACCACCAGCCACTTCGTACCTGCTCTGTGAAAGCTTGGAGCCAACAGGCACCTTGGGTTGGGGAGGTGATGGCTGATGGGCACAGAGAGGGAAACAAGGCATCCCCTGCCCTCAGAGACCTGGGCAGGGAGAAGGTCAGGCAGGACCTGCATCCTCAAAGCCTAGGGAAGCATCGTTTCGAAGCACACCAGCCAGAGGTGTTGAAAGAAGAAAGAGGTCCCATCTGGGGCAGAGAGATTAGGAAAGCTTCATTCTGGGTAGGTCTGGAAGGTGGGGGAATGACTGACAAAGTCCAGTGTGCCTATTTATTTTCTGACCTTGTTTCAAGGTCGAATCACAAGCCTGAGATTCTATTTCATCTGCCAAGTCGGGATTGATGTCTCCTTCCCACTTTCAGTTCCTTGGAAAAGCAGGTCTTGGTAAAAGCCATGTACTATTATTACCCTCAGGAAGAATGCCAAGAACAGAGTTCTGAGATGTCCCGCCCCAGATCTGAGCCCAGAGGATGAGCTATCCAGCCAGCGCGGTCCCAGCCGATCCCCAGAGCTCTGGTGGGAATGCGTTTCATTGGGTGACATTGGCTTTGAGGGGACCCAGAGGATATGGGTCATATGACAATTGTCAGATCAGCTCGCTGTAGAGCCCCGCACGTGGCATAAACAGGGACAAACCAAAGGGGTATTGGGACACACAACAAAGTTAGGTTAGAGGTGGAGGTGCTCTCTTGCAGTCCTAATTTTCTTTCAAGGCCCAGCCCCAAGTCGGACGTTCCAAGCCTTCTCGTTGCCACCCACACCTGGACTGACCATGGCTTTGCATTGCTTTACCAGACTGCCTATGTTCCAGTTATGGTGCACATGCTGGTTTCCCTCGGCGCAGCGCCCGCCCACAGCGCACTGCACACAGCCAATGCCCAGTCAATGTGGCCTGGTTAAAGATTACACCCTCCCCCCCCCCTTCTCTTCATCAGGCAACCAGAGGACCTTTCTGAAATCTTGTGACAAGAGTGCTTTGAAGTTCCAGGTAAGAGATCTTGGAACTGGACAGTCACCCCCACCCAGGTAGCAGGAACAGATTTCCTGAGTGGCCGTGAGAACTGGGCCCTCAGGCCAGCACCACAAGACAAGATCGCGGGCCCTTTTCTCAGGCCGCGTCATGACATTTTGGGAGCCCAGGGGCAATTTTGTTATTTCCCCCCTGCCATTGCAATCTCAGCTTGGCCTTCCTCACCCAGAGCTCAGCCCCTTCTGCCGTCTTTACCTGTCCCTCAGACCCAGCAGAATGGCCTGAAGGTGGAGACAACAGCCCTCTGGGAAGTGGCCCTTCACCCTGGGACATGTTCAGAAGGAGAATATAAAAGGCACACACAAGACATCCTGACTGTGTTTGGAAACGTTCTGTGATGGAAATCTAAAACCCAAAACTGAAAGAAGGTCTCACCTGTAACCACAGAGAGATTCGGTCTGATTCAGTGGCTTGGAAACTGGTATCCAAAAACACCCTGGCTGGTGGGCCAGGAAACTTCTACCCTCCCACAGGCTGTGGGGCCTTTGATTGTCTCTTTCAGACCCTCTCTGGGGGTGGAGGGTATAAAACCAACCAGGAGAGGGTATTCCCCCTCCTTCCCTCATCTCCTCAGGCCACATGAATACTTATTTCCAGCCAATGAAAGGGGCTTGGCCAGACTGACACAAAACAAAGGGGCCTTCTTGAACCTCCCAGTGTGTCGCCTACCAAGTTACCTTACCCAGACTTAGCTTTCATCTCAGCTCTTCGATCAACAACCCCACCCCCCATCACCATCACACGCCCGCAGCTTTCTATTTGTTTCTTCCTCTATAAAACAAATGCCCTGGAATGGTTCTACAGAATGACTAGCCAGAGCAAGTCCAGATTCTAACCAAGACCAGCTCCAGGCACAGACACACGACATGTCAGAAGAGCAAGGCTTTGGAGTGCGGGTCTACTCAGTCTGAGCCTGTCTCTTCACCTGTTAAATGGAGCAAGAACTCCCACCTCAGAGCTACGGTCAAGAGTAAACGAGTAAATTTGCAACGTGCATGGCTCACAGCAGACATTGTTAGTATTTGCTGAATGGGCCGGCCCATCACACCCTATTCATCTTCCCCGCGCCAATGCTCCCAGCACCAAGGTCCTCCCTTACAGACTCCTTCCTCTCCCACGGGCAATAACCTAGGAACTCCTCTTGGAAATATGGAAACAGTCTACTGTCCCAGAGGTATCTGAAGATGCTGTGTAGCCGGCCAGGCCAGCGCACAAGGGCATGGCAGGCGAGGAAGAGCACTGTGCTGAGAATCTGAAGGTGTTACTTGGGCCACTTTTTGAGTCCTTATGTATTCTGGATCCATCACACAGGATGAACTCTAATCTACATGCCAGCAGTCACATCCCTGAGATAGCTTGCCTTTGGGGACAGTTCTCCTCAATACTAAGTACTTTGAACATTAACTCTGTTAGCATCAGCAGGTCAACCATCAATCTGAGGAAGAAAGCAGCATGTGACACAGATATTCTTCCACCAGATCACCTTTGCCCATAAGCTACCCTTCAACAGTGATGTTTCTATTGCCCAAGGCCTGGCTGGGAAGGGAAGTTCTGGTCTGAACTGACTGCCCAAATCACGTCTTCCCTTTGCTGCTGTGAATGGGAGGGTCCACAGCAGCCAGCATGACTAACCAATGACGTCAGTTCATGCTCGCTGAACCCTTACTGTGTGTCCCAGGCACTATGAATGCTTTCTCCACACCACCTCATCAAGTTGGATCTTTACCACCATTTTCCACAGTAAGGACTATCGTTGCCCCATTTTACAGGTGAAGAAACTGAGGCTTACTGGCATTAGGGGACTTTCCCAAGGTCACATAGCAGTTCCAAGTGGCACTGGGATGCAGAACCACGTCTGCTCCAGCCCCAGCAGAAGTTGCCAGGCTCTGAAGAGCCAGAATGAACCCAGTACTGAACTCACCTGATAGGAAAGGCCATCCTTTCGGGGGTTGAGGCCAATCTCCTCCATGGATGGGGTGTTCATCATCACCTCAGTCATCTCGGCAGATCTCAGGTAGTCAGGGCTGCCAAGAAACCCAGACCAAAAGTCAACAAACACACGCACTTTCATGTTCCTATCCTTGGTGCGTTCTGCTGTCAGATCAGGGGACTGTCTGGAGGCAGGATGAGAGGTGTTCAAAACAGACTTCACAGAAAAACAAGCTCACACCCTGAGGAAGTGCCGTACAAGCCCAGGGCAGCACGGCTCTCAGTCTCAACCAACAAAGCCCCAAAACTGCCTGGAAACCTTTCTGGCAAACCTCTCTTCCCTCCTCTCCTGTACAAGTCCCCACTGGCACAGAGCAACTCTGGATTTTCTTTTAAGTGACAGAACAGAAAAAACCATACCAGTAGGTATCTGAGTCCATTTGTCTCTATTAAAACCAATTCAACCCGTGTCTAGGAGAACTGCATATTATTATTACATAATGATAACAGGTCAACCTCAGGGAAACCAAGTCCAATAATGCTGCCTTGCTAAATTTCACGCTCTCTCTCTCTCTCGCTCTCTCTCTCTCTCTCTCTCTGGTGTTCCTTTTTGCAAAATATCCCACTTAAAGCCCCAAGGGGTCAGCTTCCTGCAAGCGTCACATCTGCCATCCAATCCCCTTCCCTAGCCCAGCCACAGCAGCTGCAAGCTCACAGCTTGAAAAACATCCCCTGGATTAAAAGCCTTAAAGATGCCCAGACTCTGATTGCAAAGGAAATTTCCAGAGGGGCCAAGCTGGCCCACCAATGGCTGACATGTGAAAGTGCTTTGTACTCTGTAAGCAGGATACAAATGTTCCATTATCCCCACACAAGCCACGGGCACCTACGGGGTCCCGAGTGCACAGTGCCAAATAGTACATACCAAAGTCAGTGTACGCCCTACACAACACCCAATATTTTCACCATCATGTCTTTACACATTGTTAGAAAAAAAGAAAGCAGGCAAGGCTTTAAGACCGACTGCATCTAAGGAAGCAGGGTTTCCTTAGATTCTTCTTCATTTTATGATGACTACATAGAGTAGAAATAGCGCTGGATTTGTGAACAGAAGCAGGAGGTCTGGTCCAAGCTCTGTCACTCAAAAGCTGTGTGATCTTGAACAAGTAATCTAACCTCTCTGAGCCACAGGTGCTCTGTTTCTTACCATGATGCTAATAATGCATATCCCACAGTTATGCTAAATGGCTAATCTCTGGGGGGGAGAAAAACCATTGCAAACTATGAAGTGCTAATCTACTATGAAATAATTCCCAATTACTTTATTTCCCTTCATTTCTCAGGGGATAATAACCCTGATGGGCCCTGACACCCACCTTGGCAAGTTTTGGGCGGTCAGGGGCACAAAGCCTCCAGTTGCCTTGGAAGTCTCACCCACATGGCACCTGCTGCTCACACAGCATGGAGGTGGGAGGGAAGGGGCGCGCATCAGGAGGGGGGTACGCAAGCCTCACGGGTGGGGGAATTTTTACTTTGTTTGGAGAGTTCATGTCCCTAAACAGAGCCAGCGTGAGGGAGGAGAGACAGAAGATGCTGGGCTTCGGGCAAGGGTTAGGGTCAAAAGTGGGGACTCCAAAGGCAGATTCATCCGGGGTCGTGGAAAGGCTGCCGCCGACCCCCAAGGAAACGGGCCCGAAGAGCGCCCACCCAGCCCCTTGCCTGGTGTAGCGGCGCTCGCTCCTCGCTCCGGGCTGTGGCGCGGGCCCGAAAAGTTGAAGCGAGAAGCATGAACTTTCCGGTTTCTGGGCTGAGCAGGACCGCGCCGAGCGGGAGCCCGCGGAGCCGGTCAGCGGCGCCCGCACCTGAAGGCGAGCTCCGAAGCCGCCAGTGCTCGACCCCTGGCCGCTCCTCCTCTTCCCCGAGGCAGGAAGGAAGCGGCAGCCGGCGCGGCTGGGGGCCTCGCTCCGCAACCAGCGCGGCGCCCGCGGCGCATCCCTCCCGGCCCAGATCCCCGGTCCTTGCGAACCTCCTCCTTCCCCTGCCCGGCCCCGGATTCTTCCAGCCCATCCGGCGAGGGCGGCTCCCCAGCCCCAGTCCCGGCCCCCACAAAGCCGCATCGCGCTTTACGGGTTATGGAGAGGAATGAGACCGAGAGGGTGCAGCGTGTACTTGTACTGCTGCTTGTGGCTTTAACCGGGTTCCGTGTGGGGAGAGCAATTTTCCCCACCCCTCGAAGCTCTGCAAAAGCCGCCCGCGCTGCACCAGCTCGGCCCCGCGGCCGCCGGCCTCGACGCCGAGACTTGCATGCAAACAAAAAGAAAAAGGGGAGGGGCCCGGGGAGAGCTGGAGCCCCCTGCGCCGGCCCGGGCGCGTGCCTCCTGCAGCCCTCTGCATTAGGGTTTTATTAGCGGGGTTCAAGCTTGATTCCTGGTCCCCCACCCCCACCCCACCGCCAGCACATACACACCCTCGCAGCCGTCACTTAAGTGACGGCTTCGAGTTCACTCCCTTTGTCTGGATGCTCTCGGCACCCCCTCCCCCCACCCCCACCTTTGCAACCTTGACGTTGACTCCTGCACGGGTTGGGAGGCGGGCGAGTGCGGGCGTCCGCGCCGCCTGCTGCCCTCGCACCCGAGCCCGCAGGAGCAGGAGCCCGGGCCCCGCAGCCATGGCCGCGAGACGGATGCCCGCCGAGGGCGCAGGATACTCACCAGTGAATGGGGAAATATACAGACATGAAGTCCTAGGGGAGGCTGACCCACGCCCTTGTGACTTAAAAACGGTCACTGCGTCCCGAGTAAGGGTGTCAGGGGCGCAGACAGGCGCGGCTGGCGGCCGAGTGCAAGCACTAGGCGTTCGCGGGTCCGCCTTCCGGAGACAGCCCCGCTGCCAGCGGCGTCCGCAGAGCACACGGAGCTCTCGGTTCTCCACCGAGCTCGCGGCCCCACAAAGAGCCCGGGAAGCCGTATTTATAGGGGCGGGGGGCGTGGCTCGGCCCCGGGAGACCCCGCCCCCTCTCACCCACTCCTGGAATAACGTCACCAAAATCATGAATGGCTTCAGCTCTCGCAGCTCCCGCGGGCGGCGGCTCGGGGGCGCGCTCAGGCTCAGCTTCCCCCGAAGACCGTGGTTTGCTTCTAGCCGGCCTCCCTCCCCACGACTCACACACGCACACACGCGCGTGTACACGCGCGCGCGCACACACGCACGCACCAGGGTGGGAGTTCAATGTCAACGCCGCTTCCCGCCGACGAACCTGCCGGCGTCCGCGCCCCTCTCCGCGCCCCCCTCCTTGCACAGTCCCCTGGGCGCTCCGGGAGGAGGACTGTGGGCTAGAGGAGGGCGCTGGGCGGGTTCCGGACGTGACTGCTCGGCGGCCGCGCTGCGCGGTAGGAGGGCGCCATCCTTCGACCCTGGATGCCTGGCTCCAGCGCCCTCCTTTGCACCCTCTCCTCGTCCCCAACCCAGAACTCAGGACTCCGCTTCCGGCGTTCAGCCCCCAAACTAGGCCTCTCCCGCGACACCTCGATCCCTGCGCGGGAGGCGCGTCCCTTCCATCTCTGGCAAGCTGCGTGGAGATGAGAGCACCGCTGAAAAAGAGGCGGTGGGAAGGTGGGAGGGGACGCGAAGCTGGGGAGAAGAGTTAGCTTGCGAGGGGCTGATTTGCAGCCTGCAGATCCGTGGAGGGTTTTATTTGTGTGAGAAAGGATGTGGTGTCGTCGTAGGGTTTTTCCACTGGACACCTACACACACCGTGGCGCGGGGCATGGGGTGCAGGTGGGCACTGCGCAAGCCCACCCCACCATCCTTGGCTCCCAGATCTGCTGCAAAGAGCAGAAACAAAGAGCTTCAGCCAAACCCCTCCCGCGCTGCGCAAGAATTACAACTCCAGGGGTCTGTCCAGGTGGTCAGGCTTCGCTGTCCCCACAGCCAGGATGGGAGTCTGCCCCTCTGTGGCTGGAGCGCGTTGCTTCACACCTCTGCTTCAAAAACTCCTGTAAAATGGCTTTAGAACCCTGATCTATATGTGTACAGGGAATTTGAGGAAGTGTGTGTATGAAGAAGAGGAAGGGGGAGCTATCAAAAACTTGGCAAAATTGAACGTGCTTTTGAAGTCAGCTCCTTGAAAGGGAGTGGACGTATTAAATCCATAGATATGTGCTTAAAAGTGGAAATACATACACTTATCTCAGGTAAAGGATGGTAGGATTGATGGTGAGGATTTAACCATGGCAGGACCATGAGGAAGCCCAAATAAAAAGGATAAGAATTAAATAAAAATAACTTTGCTATTTTTAGTCAGTCATATATATACAACCTAAGTTATAAACAGTGTACTTCCTATGAAAACACAGCTTCAAGCCCCTCCCCACAAGCTATTCCTTTCAGCCAGAGAAATTCAGGAGCTTCTCCCCACCCCAACTCCACCCGGTAAGATAAATCACAAATTGATTTATGCTGCGCAGTACCACCTTCATGCTGCTCCTCTCCAGGTAGTGTCCTGATGGAGGTCGATGCTTCTATGGACACGTGCTAAGCGGAGATGCTCCAGTATGGGGTTACTGCTAACAGCTGGGTGGGGGGGGCGTTCGTGCCTTTTGCATAAGGTGGAGAAGTTTCTGGAAGGCTGGGTGTGACATGTTGTCATCTCCGCAGCCAAAGGAGAAGCCAATGCTTGGAGAGCTGGTTTCCAGGTTGAAACTTGACAAGGCCTGAGGTAAGCCCTGGGAGAGCAGAACCAATGCCCTCTGCCATTTCTCCCCGGAAGCAATCCCTGGCAAGACCTGGGATGAAAGACTGACTCATCACTTTTACATACCAACAGTGCCACGTTACATGTTTGTGATTATTGCTTGTGAGGTTTTCTTTACTCATAAAGCTACCCCGACCCCTGCAACACACACACACACACACACACCCTTAAAGTGTCAAAATGGCCTCATTTTGAAGAGGTTGGGAAGTAAGGCCTCTGCCAGCAGATGTCTGGCCTCCTGCAAATTTCCTACATTGGAGAACCTTCAGGTAACTAACTACCTGATGCCTGCTCTTGAGGAAACTTTGTATTATGCCATTTTAACTAACTTTACCTCTTGTCAGTAAGTTGGAATGGAAAGCAAGCCTTGGGTTAGAACCCCAAATCTACACTTTCTGTTTCCCCACTGGAGCCACAGCGGTGCATTCATTCACATGAAAATATGGGAGGCAGGGGCTAAACTTCGGCATAACAACCATGGCATTTCTCGATCGTAATACTTTTTGCAGCGCCTTGCAGTTTTTCAAAGCGTTTTCATGATCTCGGCTTTCGGAAGAATGTAAGAAGATTACCACAGCACTACATACAGTCCCTAGCTTACAGTGTGCAAACGGAGACTGGAATAAATTACGGCACTTGCCAAAGATCACACAGCTACTCCGCTACTTTGCTCTGGATCAGCTCTGTAAAGACACAGGTATTTGAACATGCTTCCCAATATCCTGTGAGATAGGATATCTTCCTTCTGTCCCTACTGCCTTCGAATAAATAAACAGAAACACCAGTGAATGATGTTAACATAGAGCCCCAGAACCTTAGAGCTAAGAGACCTTCCAAATCACCGAATCCAGTCTCCTCATTTTACAGGTGAGAAGACACCTAAGAGATTAAATGGCATGTCCAAGGTCACCAGGCTATTGAATGGTGTAGATGGAACCTGAACGCAGGCCTGCAGACCACTGGGCCAATGTTTTTTCCACTACCACTCTATGTCTTGCGCTGCCTCTGCCGAGAAGTCAGCAGCAGAAGTGAAACACAGGACCTGGACTCTCCAAACCACATCAGCCCACAACTGACATTCACTGAGCTTCTGTTATGTGCAGCCCAGGGAACTAAACATCCTTCTGCACTCCCTCCGTCTTCCACCTTTGTCCCTGGGAACTCACGGGTCCCAGTGCAATTCTGCTTCAATAGAAATCCAAGTGCGATCAGCCCTGCCTTGCTTTCCAACATCGCATACATCCAGTTTCCCAGCTCTTTCTCTCTCGTGCCTAAAATAAGAATTCCTTTATATATTGTTAGAGTTCCCTCTGGCACCACTGTGCCAGGTATGCAGGCCACGTAGCTAATTAGTCATTAAGTTAAAAAGTCTCCATCTAAATTCATTTAGCAATCTGGTTCCATGCTTTATCCGCCCCCTGCCTTGCAAAAAGACAGTATTGTATGTAATCTGCCTAGCAGTGGTGCCTCTGGTTAGCCGTAAGGGACTTCATGAAGCAGCTAAGTACACTCAGATGCACATTTGTGCCTCGCAATGACTTTAAGACATAGGCACCGTTCCATTTGTCAGATGAAGGAAGAGAGGCTCTGAGAGATTAAGCGGGCCATGGCCACACAGCTCGCAAATGGCTGAACCAGAATTTGACTCTGGGTCTTGTTGGTTCTAAAGCCTATGTTTTCCCCACAATCCCACATTCATCCTGGCCCTTGTGGCTTCATTGATTTGTTTTAACAGAGAAACTACAAACTGAATATTACAATGTTAGTTCCAATGGCAAAGACCAGGACTACTGGAGTCCATCCAGTGAGGTAGGGCTGGTGGAATAAAAACATTTCCCACCCACCCTGGGAGTCTGGGAGCTTCTTAAAGATATGTCAAAGGCGTGGGGTTAAAAAAAAAAAGTGAGTAGGAGAAGGGGAGTTTCTAGCCAATTTTTTCAGTGAAACTCGTTTGAGTACATAAGAAATCTGAAAGGCAAGAATGTGTGTGGGTTGATGTAAGGATGAAACGAGGTAGAGTTATGAAAACACTTGGTAAGCTGGAAAGCACTGAGCAGATACAAGGCTTGTTTTTAAGGTGCTTGGGGGGAAATATGGGGTTCAGCAGAGTTGATTGCATCTGCTTTGGTTTTTTACTCAGTTCAACCACGGACTGCCCCATTTTCTCCTGGAGTCCCTTGACTGAAGCTTCCAGCTCCGGGTGGGACAGACAATGGAGGCAAGCAGTGAAGCTCTGGCCGGTGGGTGCTGTGGTGGCCCCAGTGTCCCCACGTCACCCCTCACCCCCCCAAGAGTTCCTCCAGTCTTCGGTGCTCTGCAGCACATGTCCAGCTGTGTTCTGGACGCATGACGAGTGAGCAAGGCCTGTGTGTGGGCATGCTTCCCACCTCAGCCGTCAGGGAATCAGTCCATGCACAAACAACCCAAGCCCACCAGACCAAATCCTCTAGCCTTTGACTCACTTTGCTGTCCGTTCTCAGGCACATTGCATGACTGCTCTGTTAGGAGTCCCAGACTCCTAAAGCAATAAAGCAGGCAACAGGAATCTTTTTAGCTCTCAGGACACTAATAAGGCAAAGAGAAATTGCTCTATAAATGCTCAGGGGAAAGGGCTTTGCATGCTATCATCAGGGCTCTGAGGCCCGACGTAAAGCATGTGGGTACTCTTGCACTGTGCTATCTTGGGGAGGGGGCTCCTTCTTTCCACCCAGAATCCCTTCACCCCACCTCCCACCCCCCAAAAGAAGGCTGGGATCTGCCAGCCCACAAGCTTTTGCCTTCCCACATATCAAAGAGATTCGGCCCTGGCATTTTCTTTATTTCTATCAAGGGGCCTTTGAACCAAGGGGATTTTTAGAGAAAGAAAACTCTATGGAATCTTTAGGGTCCAGGCTCTTGAAAGAAAACACTAAAACTGGAGCCAGTTCAAGGCACTCGTGTCCAATTAAGGAAATGCTCACATTCCGATCCTAGCTCTGGCTCTAGCGTGCTTTCTCTCTTTCCACATCTACACAGGAATGCACTTTAACAGCCAGAAAAGAGGTACCTCTCACCAGGACATGTATCATATAGCACAGGGATCCTTGGGGTGGGCTCCAGCAGGCTGCTACCTTCCCTGAATTAGACAAAGAGCACAGACCATGGAACCATCCAAACTCCCTTCATACCCCCCTGTCTGCCCCTCCCCCAGCTCCCCCTATGTCACCCACAACTCTGGACCAGAGAAACTCTGGCATACCTGTGGGTTAGGAAAACACAATAGTTTCTCGTGAAGGACAGGACTTTCAGTTTTCTTTTCAAGTAGACAGGATGTCACCCTGCTTCCTCCAGGGGCAGCGGCGTCCCTCCTGGCTTCACACCCGTGGCCCCTCTGTGGAGGAGCAGTGAATTATGCACCAGCGAAGAGCTCCTTCAGACCTCCTGTGCCAACTGTAACCCGAGCTCACACCAGCTCGCTGGAGCCTTAGGTGTGTTTCACACCCACAGAGTGCCCAGCCTCGGGATCAGATAGCTGGGTCCATGTTACACTTTCCTGCCCTTTTTCAGCAGCAATTCAACCAGGCCTTAGGCACCTACCGTGTGCCAGCTGCTGGTGGCTCCAAGGAATCGCTTAGGGGAACTTGGGCTCTCCTAAATCCATCACCCCTCGAAGCCACCCAAATAAACACGCTCTACGTGATAACTGTGTATCTGCCAGGCCGACACAGCTTTAAGACAAATTCCTTAAATTGCTTTAGTTATACCTTACACAATCATAAGGCTGAGGAAAAACGGCACACATGCGTGTAAGTTTTGCATATGAGTTTGCATATAAGCCCCCTCACCTCTGCCTATCCTACCAGATTTGTTCCCCTTGAGCTCCTTATATAATATAAAGAAATCGAGGGCTGCTTCTGGGGCTTGGCATGGGGTCCATCACTGGGGGGACTAGGAGGACCAGATGTCAGCCCCCTCTGAGGCCATAAGATAACCACTGCAGTAGAGACAAGTGACCATGGTGGGGGCTGTGATTCCTTTCCTCTTGGGAAGAGGGGTGCTGACCACCAGAATATGAGCTCTGTAAGGGTAAGGACTGAGTCTGTTTCATTAACTGCTCGACGTCATCACCTAGAAGAGTGCCTTGCATGTAGCAGGTACTCAAGACATGTTTGTTGAATGAATGAACGAATGAATGAATGAATGGTATCAGGAAAAGCTAAAGAGAAAGGATGCCATTGAGCCAGCCTCAAAGGATGGGTAGAAGCCAGAGAAGGGCAATCCTATCTACAAGAACAGCAAAAATAAAGGGCTGGGGGTGAAAAAGTGCCAGGGGTGTGCTGGGAGCTAGGAGTGAGCAGAAGAATCTTTATCTTGGGAGGGAGCACTGGAGCCCCCCACCACTCCAAATGTGCACGCTGAATGGAAAACCTATTGGCTAGTAAAGGTCCTTGCACTCTGCAGAATGGACTGTGCACAGAATTTCTAGCAGGAAAATGTCCCTCACCTCTACACTTAACATCGGCATTTCTTTTCCAGTTAGGTGGCGGCCCAGGCAGAAGTGTTAAGTAGGTCAAATTGAGTTTATGTGAACCGTGTCTTCTGAGACTTCCCCTTTCCACTCCCTCTCATTTCACACCTCTCTCTGACCCGTCCCGAGCGCCCACTGATCTCCAGACACCCATGCTCCCTTCATAATAGCCTTGCAAGCTCCAAAAACGTGCTTTCCTTTCCTACTCGAGTATCCGTCTTTCCAATCCCTAATCCAGGCAGCTGCCAGGTAAGTGCACTTGACCTGACACATAAATTCACACTATGGTGAGAGAGAGACACCTACAATGCTTCCAGGGCCTCCGTGGAACAATGGCATTTCGGGCAGGGTAAATGGGTGAGAGGAGGGAGTTCCGTGGTCACAGAGACTGGTGATGGTTGATGGCAGAAGTCTGCGGGGAAACCATGCCAGGGTAAGACAGAGCAAGAAGCGAACAACTCAAAGGGTGGGGGTGGGTGCAGCCAGGGGGCTTTCCTTCTGGAGGGATCTGACTGGAATCCTTGCCCCCAGCTGTCATCTGGCAACAGCACTCCAGTGGATTAAACCCAGTGATCAATGCGAGGGGGGAAATGGTCTCCCTCTCCCTTTTTGCCAAGAAGGTACAGAGCTTCGGACTGACGGGGACTCCTCTGAGTGGGCCCCAGGCACCCAGTGCACCTGCCCAGGCCCAAACCAGGCCAGGCAGCCCAGGTGTGCACCAGCGGAGCAGTCCTGCAGCAGCCTGAGCAAAGCCGACGACAAGCCTTGACAGTGAGAAAGGCCATGTGCCTTTTCACATGCTTAATGAGGCCCTCGGGGCAGCAGAGGCTCCCACACAGGGCTTCTTAGCCTCGTGAGCATGTGGACTGGTACAGTATGGGTTCAGGCAGGAGCCGCGTCAGCTACTGGGGACGGTGGGGCAGCTGGGCACCCTCCACCCCCACTTCTGAAGCCTGCACCGCTGCAGCAACCCAGCCTTGCACTCCCCACCTGCCCTACCTCATTCCTTTTCATCCTGGCCTTCTCTTGGGAAACAAATGAGAAAGATGCAAGGAGATTCTCCCAAGACTGTTTTCTAGCTAGATGCGTGCTTAAATGCCCCGGATGTTACTATTGAAAACAGCTAAAGAGGGCATAAAGAGGGCATTATGTGTGCTTGAGTCTCTCTGGAGTTTGGCGGGGGGGGGGGCATTCCTCACTCGCAGCCACCTGCTCTTTTGAATTGCAGAGTGCTTGGGGAGGCACCAGTGAGAGCCTTGACTCACCTTGCTTCCAGTTTCCCCCTAGAGGGTCCCCTACACAGGGGTCATTCTCGTTTCATTGCTTTCATCTGCAGGACCCCAACCTTCCGCAATGCTTAATAATTCCTTAATTTAAAAAGAAGAAACTATATGGATGTAAATTAAAAACATAAAATTTTTAAACATTTTAAAAAAATAGATACCAACGTCCCTGGCAGAGGGGGAGAATGTTCTCCCTCTATATCTCAGAGTATGTTTTCAAATTTACAAAAAGTTCATCTTAATGATAGAAACAGGTCCTACAACATCAGAGTTAACGTGGTATAATGTGTATGTATTTTGTTTTATTTAAGTGTTCTCTATAGCAAGCAGATTAATAGTGACTTGCATTTTATTTCGCACATATTTCTTATTCATGGCTTTGATTTCCAGTTGTATATTGGGTAACATCTCCAAACAATGTTTTCTAACAACAATAAAATGTTTTTCACTAATAAAAAAAAAAAAAAAACAAGAAGAAACTACAAAGACTCATAATCACTACAAATTATGATGTTGTCTGGCATTCTCAACAAGAGAATGAACAGGCCTCGTCACTTGGCCTCAGTCTACTCTCCGTAAAATGGGCCTGACGTTTCCTGCCCTCGGCTCACCGCGCAGTAAGGACGTACTAGTGGCGAGTTCTCGGCTTCCTCAGCAGAAAGGTGTGATATTAAATCATCCTCCATTGGATCTGCCCGAAGAGGAAGAGTATAGAGAAGGGAAAGTGAAACTCACATTAATTACTTCATTGTATTGCTTGTTAACAGGAAAACAAGGGCAGCAGCCCTCTCTGGGTTTCTGGGAAAGTGAGGCCAAGCCAGTTCTCTTAGAAGAGAAGGACGCTAAGTCTAATGGTTGATATCCCATCTCTCCCTCTTTCCAGCACTTTCTTGGAGCATTTGCCCTGGCTCTCGTACTTGCCGTCACCCTGGCTAGAAGCATCCTGGCTCGTGAGCCACTGTGGCAGTCCAGGCAGGTTACACTAGCCCTCACCGGCAGGTATACGGTCTCCGACAAGCACAGCCTGCCGGTCTACACACGACGATGTGGCCATTTTAAAGCCATTTGTATTACAGAGTATTTCTCAATACCCTGGTATCCAGTGCCAACGAATCACCCGGCTCTCCTTTTGTTGTCGGGGCTCCACACGTCCACGCAAGCACACCCACTTATGTGCCAGCGACACGTCAGAAGCTGACAAGTGCCGTCTTCTGGGTCCGAGGTAGGGAAATCACACTGACCTGAATCCAGATAGAAACAGAGACGTCTCATCCACCTCACATTGTTTTTACCACCTTTGTTTGTGTGTGGGTATTTGTGACAAACAGCAACAAACACTTCCCAGTGACTTCGGGGGAAACAGGTGTGAGGGACTGGTGTGATTTCAACACACCCAACACTCTCTTCCTCCTACAGAGCCACGCTGGGGAGCAGGGGAGGCCTCTCAGTGATAGGAGCCCACAAGGGGCGGGGTGCTAGCCATCGGACAGAAAGGAGGGGTGAGTTCGAGAGGGGGTTCTGCAGGAGGCTACTGCAATGGGCCCAGGGGGAGCTGGCGCTCGCGGGAGGGGCAGGTGATGGCAGAGGCAATGCAAAGGTGGAGGTCTCAGTACTTGTTTGGATGCGGGAGCAGAAGAGAAAGAGAATTGGAGAAGACGGGTTTCTTGAGCCTGAGCCATTGCAAAGCTGGCAGCACCTGCTGAAAAAGCCAAGTGCAGAAAGGGCTGGTCTGGGGAGAAGGGGGTCCGGCCTTTCAGGTGGGTGGGGTTCCCAGGAGATGACCACCCCTGAGCTGTAGCAATGGCTGCACATGCTAACACACATTCCACACCAGTTCTCTCTTTCACTCTTGGGTCCATGGAAGCCCAAGCTTCTGTTCTGAAGGCCTGGTGCCTGGCCAGTCTGGGCGCTGTGGGCGCTTGGATGCTGTTGTGGATGGGTTCTTCAGAGGCAGATGTGGAGACAGGGTTTGGGACCAACACCCAGGAGAGGCAGGGGAAGAAGCAGGCTTCCAGAAGGAAGTCTAACGGAAATGCAGACTCCACAAATCTCGGCCAATCCTATGGGGAACTTCGGAGCAAATCTTACCTGTCAGAATGCCCAGCATTGAGACAAAATTCCAGTGCCTTCTTTCCTCTGCCTTGTTGGGTCCACAGTGTGGGCTGTCCCGGGGAAGGGCATGACCTTGAGAGAGATGGCTGTCTTTGGCTGGTGCCAACCTTAAAGAGCTGACAGCTGGAGGCCGTCTGCTGACCCCACTCACCACAGCTGGGCCCTGGGCCCTCCTCTGGCTGGGGATCCAGGTGGCACATTTCTATTTCTACCACAGATCCCAAAACTTGCAACTCCACTTATGGCCTCACTTCAGTTTGCCATGCATGCATCGCAGAGGCCAGCGGGCTCAGGGAGTCCTCAGGGAGGGCACAGATGAAATGCTAGTTCATCTCCATTTGCGGGTGACAGAACTAAGGCCCAGAGAGAGGAGTTGCCTTGCCTCAGCTGTGACAGTCAGTGAGTGGTGAGCTCAGGACCAGCACTTGGTCTGGGCCTCTGGCTCCTTGGCCTGTGCTCGTTCTCAGAAAGGAGACTGCTCTGTGCCCAGCAGATCATGGTGGGGACACCACTGCTCCCAGCCTGGGGATGGGGCTGTGGTGCCCCTCAACTTGCCCACCACCATCTGCAGGTTTGCTGGGACATCGAGGGGCTCACTCCCCAAAGCATGGAGTGAAGGCGACACCAGACCTGGTGAAAAGACTGACTTTAGATTTCCAGAGGGGAAGGGCCCAGGGGGCCTCAGAAGTCAGGTCTTCAGGTTCTTATTGTGGAAGTAAGCCAGCTCAGCAGGGGCAATTCTGGATTCTTCCATAATTGCTCTTTGTGGACCACGCACTGTCGTGTCCATGAGCCTGCACTGGGGTGTTCTAGGAAACATCCCCAAGAAGCAACACAGAGCTGGCATCGAGGCCACACTTCATGACGTTCCACTGTGTCTTCCGAATTTCCCCCTGGGGACCCTCAGCGCCAGGAATGGATGCACCTCTCTGAAGGTCCTGCTGCTTTTTTGCACGTCGTCGGTGCCATGGGTGCTTTTCTTTGCACTCTCACTCTATAGGTTAGGGAGTTGGAGCCTGATGTGAGGAAGCCTTAGTCCAAGGACACAGGACCTCACGGTATTTGAGGAGGTATTAACCACATCAGGCTTTTTCCCTTTTACCTCTACTTCCCCCCATAATCTCTCTTATTTTGTTTTCAACTTTGTTCTATTTTACGTGGTGTCTGTAAACTCCCTCAAATGCTCTCTAGAATGATGTAATACGTAAACAACAATAGTATATCTGACTTCTTTGGAGGCCTCCAATGCGTTTTCTGAGTGTTTTCTTCTGTGTAACAACTCCCCAGGATGGAGTGGTGATCGGTCTCTGGGAGGGCCTGAACTTGGCCTTCCCTACCCTACAGTGCAAATCATGGTCACATCTCCAAACTGCCGTGGGTGAGGTTCAAATGCTAGTGGCGTCCTGGGGGAGTCTGACCTGTTGAGTGGCCACCAAAAATCAGGTCTTCCGACTGTCTGCAGGGGAGTCTCTCATTGTCCCCGCTTTGCTATGCATAGTGCCTGGCCAGGACCGGCCAGGAGGGCTGCCTTGCTCCTTAAGATCTGGACAGGATGCAAGTTCATACCTGGAGGCTGTCTGGCTTTTGTAAGCGCACATCACAGTGCTTCGAGATATTTAATGTCTCCAGGTCAGTTAGTCAGTCCAATTATAATTGCCATCACTTTGGTGTTCCCACAGGCTGGGGCAGTTTTTTTTTTTTTTTTTTCCTCTCGCAATCCTGACTGGTCCTAAGAGGCAAAGAGGCATTCTTTCCAAGCTGACACATCAAAGCATCTGCTCCAGGTATTAAGAGTCTCAAACGGCATGTCGTAGGGGTGAACACATGAGCACCAGAGGGATTTAAAACAAGGCTTGTCCACCCTTCTGACTTGCTGTCTCTACGGAGGCCAGGACTTGCTAGGCCAGATATTAATTCTAGGGTTCCTGCACTCCTGTGCTTGGCTCTCACAATTCTGTACAAAAGGAATTACTCATTCTCGGGTATCAAGAGGGCAAATCACCACGGGCAGAATCACCCAGCCCGACTACAGGGTGTTTATTATCCTTTGTCTTCGGGTTATTTCAGATCACTGGGAAGGGAGGGAAGGTAATGAAATCTCTTGGAAATGACACGTATATAGCACGAATTAACCTCTCTTAGCCTCTATTTCCTCGCCTGTCAAGGAGGGGGTGGGGATAATAACACCTCCCTCACGGAGCTGGCACGAAGAGGACAAGAGCTTGAGGCCAGAAACCACCTGGTCCAGCACCTGTCACAGAGTCAAGATGGAGCTCCTTAAATAGTAACTATTTCGACTGTGTAAAATGCACACAGTCATCTGCACCCTAAGACTTTGTTAGCTCTCAGTGTGGTCTGTAGACTGGCCCGGCAGCTTGTTAGAAATGTGATTCCTCAGCCCTGCCCCAACCTGCTAAATCAGAAGCTGCAACTTAACAAGATCCCCAGGTGACCATATGCACATTACAGTTTGAGAATCATCGAGTTAAGGAACGTCAATTTTACCGTTGAATCCGGTGGATTGGATGGCATTTCTCTTGGCAACCAACAAAGTCAGTAATGAGCCCGTCAATCAAATGCAGGCAATATTTACCTAACACAGCCCGCTCCTGGGGCCAGTCTGACTCTGCGGTGGCTCTGGCCAGCCTGCTGTTCACCATGCTCACCTGCCTTCTGCGGTCACCTGCGAGGTGGCCAAGGCTCCGGGGAGATGAGAGCTCCTCATATACTGGGCAAGCACAGATAAGGTTTCTCACAGCCCCACCTGAGTGCCTGTGCCAAGGTAAACTTGCTCTCCAGAATTGCTCCCTGACTGGAAAATGTGTCAGTCTATTTATTTCTCACTCCCACTGGAAAAAAGGTTGGGGGGGGGGGTGCAGGGAGTGGTTGGCCATGATATCATTCTTTCCACGGAACTTCTCAAAGGCATTGCATTTCACGGTGACTTTCAGGCCACTTGTGTTTTGCTGCATAGTATGGAACAGAACTGGCCGGGAGCCTGAGTTTCTCTTCCTTCTCCACGGCACTGTGCCCCCTCCTCCCTACCTCTTTCCGGGGGTTTTCACTCCCTGTGGGTTTTGCAGGCAGCTCTCGAAAGGAACCTGAAAGCCAAGACGTGGGTGAGAAAATTTTCCTAGCATATCTTGCCGAGGTGACCTGTATCTGAGGACACAGTGGCTGGTTGGTGGGGATGCAGGCCAGGTGTTGGCTCCAAGGGGCAGGAAAGGGGACTGCCTGGGGGCAAGGCTACTCCCTTCAGACACATCTGAGAGTTGGGAATCAAGAGCAAAACAATTTTTCCAAAAGCCACACAAAGAGTCAGCACCAGTTGGGGGCCACTGCATTCATCACCATTCTTGTTTACACTTCTCTGGAAAAGAGCTAAGATTTTCCAACTGGGTTTCTGGTTCCTACTAGCTGCTGAGAGATGCTGCAGGCTAGCACACAGCACTGGAGGGAACCTGGACTCAGGCTGGGAGGGCGAGCGCATCACTCGTCCCCTTTATCAACATCTCCTGTAGGTTCACATTGCTTCCAGCCAGAGTCTGAGGCACTTATTAAGACAATAAGAGAGGGGCCTTGCACAGACCTGTAAAGATAGTGAGCTATGGCCTGAGAACTATGATTAATCCAGCCTAATTTAAGAACTATAAAATTTTTATTCGTAATTTTTCAACATGTAGATAAAATCAGAGACCAATACAGTGAACCCCTGTGGATAAACTTCCCAGCTGTATCAGAACAGACATGGTTATGCTGTCCTAACAAACATCCCCAAATCTCAGTAGCTGAGAGCAATGAAGGTTCATTTCTTACTCATCCACCTGTCCTCCATGGGTTGTCTGAGGATATCATGTCCGCTCAAGGACTGGGGAAGAGAGAAGCTTTGACTCCGTGCTGCTATGTTGGCCAAAACTTTCATGCACTGGCCCCTGAGGCCAGAAACTTAAGTCACATCCACTCCAGCTGATTGGCCAAAGTAAGTCTCCAGGCCACGCCTAACCTCAGAGGGGACGGGACATGCAATCCTACCATTGCAAGGAAGGCAGAGAGCCGGAGATATTCGGTGGGCAGAGCTAATGATGGCCACATCAGCTTTAGCCAATATCAGCATATTGCCTTATTTGCTTCCTGTCTTTCTACTTCAAAGACAGCAAATATTAGAGATACAATGGAGTTCCCCTCTGGACTCGTCCCCAGCCCGTCTCCTCCCTCATTTCCCAGAGCTAAGCACTGTTTTATTTTTTAAGTTTACTTATTTATTTTGAGAGAGAGCGAGAGAGAGCTTGTGAGAGCGAGGGAGGGACAGAGAGGGAGAGAGACAATCCCGACACGGGGCTCCATCTCAAGGCCATACAATCATGACCTGAACTGAAATTGAGAGTAAGATGCTCAACTGACTGAGCCACCCAGGTGCCCCTAAGCACTGTTTTGAATTCAGTGTTAATCATCCTTATGTGTGTTTTTACGTTTTTTTACTATTTTTATTGCATTTTTATGTATCCAAAAACATTATAAAGTATTATTATTCCCTGCCAGCTTTTAAACTATGTATGTGTATATATACAATATCATAATCTTCTGCAGTGTTCATTTCTCCCTTAGAAATGTGAGATTCGCATTCCAATTGTGAGATTTTTATCTATGCTGACACATGCTAGACTATATTGCATTGTATAACTGTAATATAATTTACTTATCCATTCTCTTATTGATCTCCATGCTATAGCAAGCATCTTAATACATGTCTCTTTGTGCTCACATACAGGACTAGATGCCCAGGAGAAGAATTTCTGGACATGACCACCTGCAACTTTCCAAAGTACTTGTACCAACTTACAATCCCACTAGCAGGGAATGAGTTTCCGTGATTTAACAGCTCTGCCAACACTTGGCGTTGGCCGACATAAATTTTTGCTGATCTGGTAGGTGTAAATGGTATTTTATCAATGTTTTGATTTGTATTTCTTTGCTTAATAGTGGAAGCAAGAATCTTTTTGTATTTCTATTGACCTTCTGGGATTCCTCTTCTACAAATCAATAGTTTATATTCTTTTCCCATTTCTCTCCAATGCTATATATCTTTTTCCAATTAATTTGAGAGGTTTCTTTATACATTACACTCACTGCAAGTACCTTCTCCCAAGCTATGGCTTGTTTTTCACTTTGTTATAGTGGCCTTTTCTTATGCAGAAGTTAATTTTAATGTAGTCAAAATTATCAAATTTTCATGTTTTCTATTTTTTTTTAAAGAGAAATTGCTCCTTATTCTTAAGGTCATAAAGAATTTTTCTACATTTTCATCTTATGCTTTAAAATTTTTCCTTTTGTTTTTAGTTCTTTATATAGGGTTGATTTAGGGGAGAAATCTAATTTTGTATTTTCCATATAGACAAAAGTTGTTCCTAGGATTCATTTATTAAATAGACCACCCTTTCCACATGGATTTGTAACACCATCTGTAACTGGTATTGTTTCCAAACATGGGTGGGCCAGTGGCTAGGCTTTCTGTTCTGTTCCATTGGTTTATCCTTTTGCCCAAACTCTGTTGTCCTCATTACGAAATATTTTGATAATAAATCTTGATACCTGGTAGGGCAAGTTGTTCCATGCTCTACTTTTTCAGAATTGCTTCTCAGTTATTCTTGGACCTTTTGCTCTTCCAGATCCATTTTGAGAAATCAATTTCTTCCAAATCAGATTGCCTAGTTCCAAACAAAACAACACAAAACACCTGTTAGACTTCAAATAAAATTCTACTGGTGAATATGACACTTTTATGATTTTGAGTGTTCCTATTCATCTTCCTTTGTATGGTACACACGATTTCACAGCCCTTGATAAGACCCTCCTTTCCTCCTCCACTCCCCCCTCCAACCCTTCTGAGTTTGACTCAAACATCGCTTACTTCCTGTTTCTTACTATAGCTTCAGTATCTTTATTTCTAGTACTCACCTCTTTCAAAGGTTTCCTAATTCTTTTTTCAGTGTGTAATAGGTAAACCCCAGACATGCATTATAATGATAAGGGGGTAAAGGAGAGGGTTCTCATAGTATCCTGGGAAGAGATATGACAGCATAATTACATATGAGGGTGTACACAATAATCTTTTCTGAGCTTTATGAGGTAGCATGGGTAGTAGTTAAGAGGCCAGACTGCTAAGTTTGAATCCGAGCTCTATCATTTACTGACTCTGATCTTGGGCAAATTAGTTAGTATCTCTATGCCTTAGTTCTCCCTTCTGTAATGTAGGAGTAAAAATATTAATTATCTCATAATATTATTATGAGAAATAAACAAGTTAACATATTTAAAGTACTTGGGATAGTGCCTGGTATATTGTGTTTTATCTATTATTGTCATTACTAAGATAGGATTTCCAAAGCACATCGGGAATATGGCTAGCTTGAATTTTCAAATTAGACAATGTCAGAGTAACTCACTAATCTTAACACTGAACAAAGAAGTTGCTCTTAGTAAGCAGAAGGGCACCATCCACATAATTGAAGGTTTAATCATTAGTGATCCACAGTGGCTGCTGGTTTAGTGTTAACTATGTTGTAAATTTCACAGAATCAATGAGTTCAGAGTTGGGTGGTACCCAAGATAATCCAATCCAATGTCCCACCCATGCTTAAAGGCTCTTAAAATAAAGCTATACAAAAGGAAGACTGTTATGAAAGAAGATCAGAAAGGCACAAATATTGAAAGGACATCAAACTTATTTTAAAAATAAAAAGGAGATGGTAGGAAATCACATGACTCAATAAAATTTCCAAGGTTGCTGGGAGTGGCCATTAAGAGAAGCCAAAAGAGAGGGTGTTTCTAAGAGCTGGTAGCCTAGGTCCAGGAAAGAGAGTCTTACCCAGAAAAATATCTGTATGTTGGAAACCAAGGGAGTATTTGTCCAGATTCTACATTACTACGTATGTGGGCTATTTGAGGGGTTTGGAATATGTCCTTCTCCCTCCTGACCACCAGGCTGCCAGGGGACCTGACATTTCCACCACTGGTGCTCTCTTTGGTTAGGACTTTGGCTGTCTATATAAGTAGCCCATGAGGAGTAAACTTAGATCATCTAGGAAACCCTTAGATTGAATTCCTCAGCACAGGCCTAGCTGTGAGCAGGGTCATAAGATGTAGATATAGTGAAGGAAGTTCTGCTGGGCAGAGGGGAAGGGATGTGGGGCCTCTTACAAGCAATGGATGCCAGACTGGAAACTCAATGAGACCAGAGGAGGGGAGCAGGAGGGGTGGTGGATGGGGTGGAGAAATACAGCAGAACTTTGGGGCTAAGCATGTAGGAGGGGAGAGTGATGAGCCTGGAGTTTCTGCTCCATCTGGATGGAAGCTGCCTCTTACTCCCAGAAGTTTCTTCCCAATGATGTGGAAAGCCACAGACCTGTAGGGAGTCTTGACCCCCTCCAAGGAACCAGGATTAAATCCAGGACTCCATATTACCATGGAGATTCTCCCTTCTGAACTCAGACCTGAGGGCTAGAAGCTCTTATGTGCATTGTGATATGTCCCTGATGATAGCAGCACCTGGTTACGTGCAGCTCTTCACACTTACAAAGCACTTAAACATCTCTTTTGCTGCTCTTTATACCCTTACAAGCTGGATGAGGCAGTGTCATTATCCTCACATTATAGAAAAGGAAACTAAGGGTCAAAAAGCAGGACAACTTGCCATAGGTCCCACAGCTGGACAGGAAAAAGTCAGATCAGCTTCACTTCAGGATCCCCACTACTGTCAGAGTACAGCTTGAGGCCAGAATTGGTTGAGATATGGCAGTCATTGTCTCAGAGCATGGCTGAGCTAGGCTGGCTGGCCCAGGTGGTTATTCACACAGGGAGGGATCTGCTAAAGGGGCTGCCACCCTGTTAGAGGTTATGGGTGCATGAAGCTTGGTTGCTGCCCTGACACCATAGTACCTCCTGCTCCAGCCCTATGGACTCTCATACTCCTCCATTCTCTTAACTTCATTCATTCATTCATTCATTCATTCATTCATTTAACACACAGTGGGCATTGATGCACTAGGAATACAGATGGAAAATTAGACCCTATCATTGCCTTTCAGAGTGTGATGGAGCAAGGCAGTACCTAAACAGACAAGGGCAACAAAATGTTGACTCTCTTTTCAGAGGAAGGATCGTGTAGTGATTAGGATCATAGACTTTGGAGACAGATGGGAAAATAAACTATAGAGAGAGGATATATTTAAAGGTATCATAACCAAGAATTTCTTAGAAATAATGAAAACGGATAACTTCAGATTGAAAGGATACAGTATTAAACAAGATAGATAAAAAAGGAATTCACACTTAGATACATTGTAGTGAAATTTAAGAACATTAATGATGGAGGGAAATTTCTCAAAACATCTATAAAGAAAAAAATAGATCAACTAAAAAGGAAAAAGAATGACACAAATCCTCAACAACAGAACTATACACAAGACAATGAAGTAATATTTTAAAGTGTTGATGGAAAAATAATTCAAACCTAGAATTTTATATCCAGCTAAAATACCATTTAAATATAAGTAAAATAGGGGCGCCTGGGTGGCTCAGTCGGTTGAGCGTCTGGCTTCAGCTCGGGTCATGATCTCGCAGTCTGTGAGTTCAAGCCCTGCGTCAGGCTCTGTGCTGATAGCTCAGAGCCTGGAGCCTGCTTCAGATTCTGTGTCCCCCTCTCTCTGCCCCTCCCCCACACATGCTCTGTCTCTCTCTGTCTCAGAAATAAACATTAAAAAAATTTAAAAATATATATATATAAGTAAAATAAAAATAGTATCAGGTATATAAGACTCCAGATAGCCTGTCCCCAAACCCCGTTTTGAGAGAAATAGAACATAGCAACAATAAGACATTAAATAAGCTGGTGTTGTGAAAAAGATTATAAAATATACAAATATTTGACATGACAAATACATGACAAAACTAATGGGGGAAAGAAAGAGAAGATATAAACCTGTAATAAATACTGAAAGAAACCACAAACATAGCAGAAAGTTTTAGACTAATAATATTATGAAGACTTGTAATTAGGAGACAATAAAATTGATATAATTTTGGCAAAATGTGAAATTCCAAAATTAGAACAAGAATAAATAGCACACTGAGTTATAAGTATTTAACTAAGAATTACAATACAATCAAAGACCTCCCTCTTCCTGAAAAGCCCTAGGCTCAGATGATTTTACAGAAAAGTTCTAGCCACCTATAAGAAGGAGATAATCACATAAGATACATAAATTGTTCCAGAAACTAAAAACTGGTTTCTCTTTTGTTGTAAGACTGGTGTAAGCTTTAATACAAAGTCAGATAAGGATTGTAAAAACAAACAAAAAACTATCAGGCTATTCCATATTTGAATATAGATATGAAAGTTATAAATAAAATATTAGCTAACTGTACCCCACAATGTATTTAAAGAGTTATGACCAAGCAAGGTTGATTCTAGACTATAGGAAACTGTAATATGAAGAAGAGAAACTATTAAGGTCATTTTTACCATTAAAGAAAAATGTCATGCATTTTGTGCATTTAAAGCATTTGATAAAGTTTCACTCTTATGTGGATCCTGAGAAACTTAACAGGAACCCATGGGGGAGGGGAAGGAAAAAAAAAAACAGGTTAGAGTGGGAGAGAGCCAAAGCATAAGAGACTCTCAAAAACTGAGAACAAACTGAGGGTTGATGGGGGGTGGGAGGGAGGAGAGGGTGGGTGATGGGTATTGAGGAGGGCACCTTTTGGGATGAGCACTGGGTGTTGTATGGAAACCAATTTGTCAATAAATTTCATATAAAAATAAATAAATAAATAAATAAATAATTAAAAAATAAATAAATAAATAAATAAATAAATAAATAAAGCATTTGATAAACACCTTGGAATTTTAAATCGTATATTTTCTCAACTTGATGAAGGCTAGTTATTGACTACCTACAGCAAATATAGTACATGGAGAAAGTTTAGATGCATCCCTGCCAGCACAGGTACTTTCTATCCCTCCCGTGGATGAGCAGAGTACTAGAGGCTTGGCCAAACGATACAATCAGAACAACACATAAGAGCTATAGGAAGGAGGGAGAAGTATGACCGGCTGCACGGAAAACTGAACATAGGGGCACCTGGGTGACTCAGTCAATTAAGCATCCTGACTGTTGATTTTGGCTCAGGTCGTAATCTCACAGTTCGTGAGTTTGAGTCCCAGGTTAGGCTTGGTGTGAATGGCATGAAGCCTGCTTGAGATTCTTTCTCCCTCTCTCTCTGCCCCTCCCCTGCTCATGCATACTCTCTTTCTCTCTCACTCTCAAAATAAATAAATAAACTTAAAAAAAAAAAAAAAAAAAGAACTACCATAGGATCCTGAAATCCCACTTCTGGTTATACACTTAAAATAAATGAAAATAGGATCTTGAAGAGAAATATACATTCCATGTTCACTGCAGCATTATTCACTATAGCCAAAATTAGAAACAACCTAAGTGTCCATCAACAGATAAAAATGTGGTATATATATGTAAACATGTACACACACACACAGGAATATTATTCAGCCATGAGAAAGGACATCCTGCCATTTGTGACAACATAGATGGGCCTTGAGCACATTATGCTAAGTGACATGAGTTAGAGAGAGGGGAAACACTGTGTATCACTTACATGTGAAATCTAAAAAAGGTGAACTCATGAAAATAGACTAAAATGTTTACTGGGGATGGAGGGTGGGGGAAATGGGTAAATGTTGGTCAAAGAGTATAAACTTCCAGTTACAAGATGAGTAAGTTCTAGGGGATATAATGCACAGCATAGTGATTATAGTTAATAATACTGTATTATATACTTGAAAATTGCTAAGAGAGGAAAACTTAACTGTTTTCGCCACAAAAAAGAGATGGTAATTATGTGATGTGATGGAGCTGTTAGCTAACTCTACGGTGGTAATCATTTTACAACATAGAAGTATAAAAATCAACACTCCTGTATACCTTAAACTTACACAATGTTATTATGTCAGTTATATCTCAATACATCTGGGGGATAAAACTTGAGTGTGCATAAAAATCACCTGGAGATCTTATTAAAATGTAGATCTAATTCAGTAGAACTAGATGTACCTGATATTCTGCACTTCTAACAGGCTCCCAGGGGATGGCAATCCTGTTGGTCTGGGGACCACATCCTGGGTAGCAATACAGTAGATCTACACTGTCCAATAGGCAACCACTAGTCCCATGAAGCTATTTAAGTTTTCACTGAAATTAATTAAAACTAAAATTTAGCTCCTCCGCCACATAAGCCACATTGCAACTGCTCGATAGCCTCATGTCACTAGTGGCTACCATATTGAAAAGCACAAAAATATAGAACATTTCCATTAGCATGGAATGTTCCATTGGAAACCACTGCTCTGTCATTCAACTATTAAAATACGTAAAACTATTACAGAGGATCAAGATCAAGGCAAGAGTATCAATGATTTACTGTCAGCCTTACAAGGAGTTAACTTGGACCTTTAGGTGACGGTTGAGGACTGACCTAAAGTGACTGATTCTGAACATCATCGTCACTGCCTTGGATGCAGGAGTCAAAAGCATGTATATACAGTAAATAAACAAATAATACAAAATGAGCAGGGAAACGCCTCCAAGCTGAGAATTCCAGTCCAGAGTAATATAAAACAAATCAGAAGCCAGTAAGAATAAAACAAATGAAATAGGTACAAGTAGCAAGTTATATATTTTGGGATGGCAGGAGTGGGGAATGAAGAATCACCGGGAATGAAGCAGAAGAAGGACCAGAGGTTAGGGCTGAAACAATAATACCAAAAAAGAAACACTTATTAAAAGCGTCACAAGCACAGTGGTGGTCAGAAATGTATCTGGCTCAAGCATCCAAATGAATGAATGAATGAATGAATGAACAAATGGACTCGCCATCCCACCAACCAAATTGGAGGGAGTGCCAGTTTGGGGGCTAAGAAGGGGTGTGGAGGAGTGGAATACAATGAAATTAAACCAAACAAGAAAGGGTCTTTGCACAGCTTGATAATGGTGATAATAAGTCGAGAATGGTGTGCTTAGATTTCTATACCAGAAATTTATTTTTTTTTTAAATTTTTTTAACGTTTATTTATTTTTGGGACAGAGAGAGACAGAGCATGAACGGGGGAGGGGCAGAGAGAGAGGGAGACACAGAATCGGAAGCAGGCTCCAGGCTCCGAGCCATCAGCCCAGAGCCCGACGCAGGGCTCAAACTCACGGACCGCGAGATCGTGACCTGAGCTGAAGTCGGACGCTTAACCGACTGAGCCACCCAGGCGCCCCTCTATACCAGAAATTTAAAAAGAGAGAAAGATCAGATGGAGAAGGATGGAAGGTCTCTGTTGATGATAACATTAGTGCAAGGTGATGTCTTTAGGGCCATAAGACCAGGTCCTGAGTTTGTTTTTTAACCATTGTATGACTTTAGGCAAATCAGTTAAGCTTGACAGATTCTTCATCTTAAAAAATGGGGTTAGAGGCGCCTGGGTGGCACAGTCGGTTAAGCGTCCGACTTCAGCCAGGTCACGATCTCGCGGTCCGGGAGTTCGAGCCCCGCGTCGGGCTCTGGGCTGATGGCTCAGAGCCTGGAGCCTGTTTCCGATTCTGTGTCTCCCTCTCTCTCTGCCCCTCCCCCGTTCATGCTCTGTCTCTCTCTGTCCCAAAAATAAATAAAACGTTGAAAAAAAAAATGGGTTAAAGGTATATTCTGGCCTACCTGCCTCTCAGGATTGTTGGCCTGATGAATAAAATCATGGATGTGACCTGAGGTTGTGCCCCTGGACAGAAGCATAGAGAGTTGTGAGCCGTCAGAGGGCTTCCGGGTGTGTGGTCTCTCTCTGGTGTTTCAGTGCTGAGCTATCCGGCCTGGAGGGACTTTGCCCACAGTCCCTGGGGTGGAGGGAGCTGGGTCACATTGCTGACCCTCAATTTTTCTCAGCTGCTACCTGGGGAGGCTCAGGGCTTTCCTCTGGGGACATAGGATCCCCGGGGACCGACAGCCCATTTGCAGCACACCACACTGGGATGGAGTGTCCTGAAGGCAGGGCAAGCCCTGCCAGAGAATGCGGGAAGGGGCATCCCCTTCTCCCTCTATTTATCACCTCAAGGCCAGCCAGCGCCTCTCCCCCAGCCCTCCAGCACCCATGTCCACATGACCACCTTGTCAGTAGCTCACGTGCCAGTGAGAGACGATGTCAGGGGAGCAGCCTGTGAACTCACATGAACCAACCTGTGTGCAACCTGCAAGTACACTTTATAGTTTGCAAAGTGCTGTTGCCCTGATTATTCCCCTGGTCCTATGAGGCAGTTGTTATGATCTTTTCGTGGATGCGGAAGTAGGCACAGAGGGGAACGATGACTCAAGCCAGAAAACGGCAGGCTGATGACCCGAGGTTTGCATTGTTCGTCTTCAAATCCTGTGCGGGTTCTAGAGTCTTGTGCTGCTGCACGTCTCCTGGGGGCATCCTCCTGCCAGAGGGGAGGGCTCTTTTTTCCATGCCTCTGGCTCTCCAATGCACACTGCTTGAGATTGGCCTTTCCCGCAGTCCACACTGGTGCGTTCCTGCTCTTTCTTTAGGGCTCTCAGTGAAAAGGTCTGACTGTATGGACTCCCAGGCCCGCCTGGGTTTTAAAGGATGTAAGCATGGAAGGTGGCAGGCTTCTGCCGCCTCCTGGTGATTCACGAGCATTGCTAACCCATTGTCGAATTTCACCAAATACCTTTTCTTCTTCTTTGAGATCATTTTCTTTCTTGAAGATACATAGTCTGGGGAATTTTTCAGTTTTTACTGTGTCTGAACAGAATACAAATCAGGATATCATACTATGAGCCACAGATGAAAAGTCAGGAAACCTGGACTCAAACCACTTGTCTTTGTGGGATACTGGGCAAATCTTTGAGCCTCAGTTTCATTATTTGTAAAGTGGGAATACTATCCACATCTTGGAGGCATCAGGAGGGTTGAGCCATGGGACATATCAGTGTCACAGAGCAGGGCTCAAGGAAAGTCCCGGTTATTATTTGCTCATTTTCATTGTTTTGCAGGATTGTCATAGGTCCTGCATTTGCAGGAGACCTCTTAAACTCAATTCAAGTATTTCAAAGAATTGTAGAATTGGAAGGCAGTGAAAGCAGGTCAAAAAGTGACTTTCAGAAGTTCTCTGTAAGGCTCCTTAAAAGTAGTTAACATCCCAAGCACTGCTCAAATACTTCTGTCCCAACACCTTACCTCATATCCACCAGGGAAAGTCACCATCTCAAGAAGCAGTCCATTCCTTCTCTGGCCAGCTCTGCCTGGGAGCAGGTGCTCTCTCCTTTGTGGGTAAGAACTTCACTTGACCACACTTGCTGAGGCCCAGAAGTGAGGTCAAAGGGCGGACTTAGAACCTATTTTCTTCCAAAGTCCATTTGCTTTACTCTTCAGTGGCTTAATTTAAGTTTGGGGCCACCTGGTTTTGCCTTTAGTAAAATATCTCACTCATGAATTTCCCCTCTGTAGAGTGGCTTTTGGAGTAATAAACTCCCATCTTACAAAGCAAGAGTTCTTGCATGGGTCTCTTGGCCATTCATAACTCGGTATAGAGTCCCTAACTTGGTGTCTACAGCAAAGGAGTCAGGACTGCCTTCGCTGAGAGGTAATCTGGGGACAGGCAAACCTGGATGGGGTGAGGGAGGTATAGCAATGGGGGGACCAGTTGAGACCATCTGGGAAGAAGGGCTCCCAAAGCTGGAGGTTGGAGAAGTGTTCAGAAAAGGAGTAAGAGAGCAGTGGAGAAGGTGGTTACAGTTAGTTGACAGTTTGGTAGCAGAGCTCCTGAAAATCATCTCATACTCAGCCTTGGCCACTTGCAGGAACCATTAAGAAATCATCCAGTCCAGGGGCGCCTGGGTGGCGCAGTCGGTTAAGCGTCCGACTTCAGCCAGGTCACGATCTCGCGGGCTGTGAGTTCGAGCCCCGCATCGGGCTCTGGGCTGATGGCTCAGAGCCTGGAGCCTGTTTCCGATTCTGTGTCTCCCTCTCTCTCTGCCCCTCCCCCGTTCATGCTCTGTCTCTCTCTGTCCCAAAAATAAATAAACGTTGAAAAAAAAATTTTTTAAAAAGAAATCATCCAGTCCAGGATGCTGGGTGGCTTGGTCAGTTAAGCGTCTGACTCTGGGTTTTGGCTCAGGTCATGACCTCACGGTGTGTGAGTTCGAGCCCCACGTCAGGTTCTGCACTGACAGTGCAGAGGCTGCTTGGGATTCTCTTTGTCTCCCTCTCTCTGCCTCTCTCTCTCTCTCTCTCTCTCTCTCTCTCTCAAAATAAAGAAATAAACTTTAAAGAAATCACCCAATCTGGAAGGCTACATAACTCCTTGAATTCTTATTGAACCTTACTTATGTATCTTCTGGGAGGAAGGGGAAAAGAAAGGAAGGACCATGGAGGACCAGGTTCCCCCATCTCTGTCTCTTCTTTTATTTGTATGTTACAGCAACATTTCCCTGTTTCACTGTTTACGGGGCCTCGAGATGAAATTAGTTCTGCATGTTTTATCTCCCCCTAGATGGTGGATGCCTTCAAGGTAGGACTGGGACTGATTTACTCATGTCTCTGGAGCCTCACAGAGTGCCTGGAATAAAGCAGATGCACAAAAATGCCTGTTGAATTTAAATGGCCAGTAGGTCATCTGAGTAGTTTAAAGTTGGAAACTTGACATCATTTAGTCTAGTAGTTCTCAAACCTGGATGTGCATTAGAATTGTCCTGCGAACTTAAAAAAAAAAAAAAAAAATTAGTGCCCTAGTCTCTACTCAGGCCAATTAAATCAGAATCTTGAGGGCAAGATTTTCATAGTTTAAATACCCAGAAAGCACTCACTACCTGAAGGCATGATACAGTAAATCCTTTTATAAAACTGAGAAATCACTTTCTAATGCACAATAATTATCCATTGTATCATGTTTGAGTTATCTTGTAATGCATTCTCTTAAAGTTGAGCCTGTGTGTACAAAATACATAGAACTTGAAATTTTTTTAAAAGGAACTAGGAAACATATAAGGGGAAAAGCTAATTTTCACTGGACTTTCAGAGACTTGCCCATTCACAGCATGGCAAAAGATTCAGCATAATATCATAATGCTTGAACTGAATTTCATTTTAAAAAGTTTTTGTTTTTATTTGAGAGAGAGAGAGAGAGCGCACCTGTGTGTGCATGCACAAGAGAATCCTAAGCAAGCTCTACACTCAGCGTGGACCCCGACGCAGGGATCCCATGACTCTGGGATCATGATCTGAGCCGAAATCAAGAGTCAGACGTTCAACTGACTGAGACATCCAGGTGCCCCTGAATTTCATTTTTTTAAAAAAGAAGACAGATAAGTCAAAGGGATGGAATAGAGTGAGAGAAAGGAGACTCCACCCTTCATTAAGAGTCTTTGTGTGACCTGTTGGGGCAGATGCTGTCCCACAGACACCTTCTTTTGAAATCTGTGTAAATTTGAATGTCCTTATGTTTAAATGGGGTAGAAGGGATACAAACCTAAGTGTGGATTTTAGTTATATTCAAGGATCTGTTAAGAGAAGCTTGTGTGGCCAGCAACTTCCCTGCACAGACCCAGCTGCAGGAAGATGGCAGAGAGGGTCTACTGATCTCAGCACTTCAGTACTTGAGCAGGGTAGGGACAGGAAGTACCCTGGCACCTGTTTCTCTAAGTGTGGTCCTGAACCAGCGGCGTGGACCTCATCTGCTTGTTCCCTAGAACTACTGATATGAATCTGAATCTTAACAAGATTCCTGGGTGATTGATTTACACCATGTGAAAGGTTAAGAAACACTGCCTTGAAGGATGCCCCATTCAACTCCTTCTGAAGCTTGCCCCTGGCCTCACATGGAGAGGCTTGATCTTTTCTTATTCGCCCCAGTAGCCAGTATGTAACTCTTCCAATATTTGAACAACCTTTCTGAGCCCTCCTGATTTTTTTTCTCTTTATAGGGAAAAAAAAAATAAATGAAATAGCTGTCATCACTGATCTTAGGCCCAGAGGGAGAGAGGAGAAGATCAAAAGTCAACATCTGTGATTCTGCAAATAGAAAATGAAATGTTTCCCAGGCGGGCTGGGAAGTAGCTCTCCGGTGTTTGGCTGGTCCTCTGTGGTCCCATCTGAGGTGACTGGGCTCCATCCAGAGCCTTTAAAGGGAACCCCGGGGCTGCCCATCGTGGGGCAATAGGAATGCTTAGCCAAACTCCTGGGGAAGCTTGAGGCAGATCTGCCAAGGCCCAGGCACCAGCCAGGTGGGTCACTGACAGCTCTTCTGCTCACTGGAGAACTTCCAAGAAGGAGTAGGATGAAAAGTCCCCTGATACAGGACACTCTGTACAGGTAATAGTCCACTTACCTCCTCTCCTCATCCCCAGCTCTGAGCCAGCACCTTGTCCTTCCTCTGTCTGGGGACCATGTCTACCTAAAAAATGAGGTAGAGTCTCAAGCCTTCTTTCTGTCTTTCTGGAGTTCTTGTCAAGTTGTTTCTCCGAAAGAAAAGCCAGAGTGCTACAGAATAACTGAGCGGCCAGCATTGTGGGCTGGGGACAAACATGGTGGGGGGAGGAGTAAGGGGTTTAGTTCCAGAGACTTGGTCTCCCAGAAGTCCCTGTGATCCATACCTGGACAGGCATCCCCATCAGAGCTCCCCCACCCTCTTCCAATGTGCCCGTCTTTTCGTCTTTGACAGTGAGGCTAATCTGTTCTATAGGACAACATGCTGCATACCTGTTCTCCTTCACCAGCACACTTGGCCTGCACCTCTGCAAGGCCTACCTTCCCATAGCCAAGGACCTCCAAAGAGGCTCACCTTGGCTCACATGCAGTTTCGCTTTTCTTGCTCTGGATTCTGGCCAAGGGGAAGCCTCAGAGGCACTGGCCTCAGGGACATCAATTCCTCCCGGAGAGCTCCTATAGGGAGGGTGTTGGGCAGCCAGATCTAGAACAGTCCCTGTGCTATGCCATGAGGTGTCCTCTCTACACTGGACCTCCTCTCCAAGAAGGTAGAGGAGACTGGGAGCAATTCAGCACTTAGGGGCCCTGGGCTGGAAGCTCATTGCTGCCTGGGTTTGTGCCTTAATTAAGAAGCAGAGTTGGGGATTACTGAGCAACTATTCATTTCTGACCTAGTACCCCTAAACAAGCAAAACTAGGTGTATTCCTGGCTTGAGGGTTAAGAGTGGGGAAAAAAAAATTCCTTGCTTTCTTTCGATATTTTTTTCTAGATGTTCAAGTTATGGTTTATTTGGGGATAAATCTTTAAATGTTGGCACTCCTTAACCAATAATTCCATCTTCCTGAGGACATATTCAAGCATATGAACAAAGGGCTCCACAGATGTTCATGACATTGCCATAAGATAGCATAATGTTCAACAAAGTAGCCTAAATGATCCATGAAAATATCATAAATGTTCAACACCAAGGAAATGGCTAAATCAATTATTATATAGCTTTATGGTGGACAATGATACCCATTAAAAATAATATTTTCCAAGAATTTTAATGACTGGGAATATACAAGAATCATGTTAATAGAAAAAAGTGGGATTCTGAACTGTATAAACATTAATTATAATTGTGAAACTATATATAATATAGATGCGTATATATATGTGTGTATATATAATATAGAAAAAAACCACCAAACCTTAAGTATTAATAGTATGGAATCTGTGGATTATTTAAGTATGGTCTTATTTGTTTACTTGTTTCCTTATCTAATCTTTTCATGTTTTCTTGTTGGAATTAAAAAATGTATTCTAGGGGTGGGAAATTTGTATCAGGGCCCTCCTTATTCCCTGTGCAATCAGTCCCCACCGTGTGGGCTGCCTGGGGCCTGGCTCACCTACTCTGTGTGGGGCGGCAGCTGAGTCCACTGCCCTTCTGCTCCCACCAGGCAGTCGTCTGCTTCTTCAAATCCGAGCCAGCTGTGTGTGCGGCTCTGAGGGCCACCGGCCAATCCTGCATGTCACCTGCATCACTGAAAGGAAGCGAGACAAATCCAAGTTCCAGTTTCTCTCCCAGCGTCCCCATCCATCTTTGTGGCGTCTGGTTTGTCCTTTTCCTCCCCACTCTGTGTCCATCCTCCCTTCCCAATGTCCATCCTAGGGACTTTGGGCCCCACACTGGATGCAGGAACAGCCACATTACGTAGACCGCTCAACCAACATCCACAATTGCATGAGGTCTAATCCCCCCAAATGTCTATTTTCTATCACTCATAGAGGTTCTGCCTCTCTGATCAAACCCAATGGGTATAGGGAGGAGCCCAGGGACATCCAGACAAACACCCCTGAGCCAGGCTTTGATCCCAAGACACACTACAAAGAACAAACTTCTATAACAGCATGTCCCTCCTCTTTTAATCTCCGATACCCAGGGCAATCTGTTCTATGGGACAATTGGCCCAATTTCTGCAGCAAGTCACTAGCATGGAATAAAAATAGCAGTGAAGAATGGGGGAGAATGGACTGCTAGGTAATAAGAGAACTGAGAGACAGGATATCTAATGTAAAGTATAGCTAGATCCTGATGAGAATAAACCATTTTTAAAGAGATAGTTTTTAGATAAATCTAAATCTGGTTAGATGCTAGATGGTGGATATCAAGGAATTATAGCTTATTTTGGTAGGTGTGACAGTGACATTGGAGTTCCATAGGAAAATTTCTCCCTTTTGAAATACGTTCGGAAATGACACAGTCCTGGTGATTTGTATTAAAATATTTTGGCAAAGAAAAAAAGGAAAAAAGGATAAATGAAGCACGTGTGGATTTCAGATGGTTGCTGAACTCAGGTGATGGATAATGGAGGTTCTTTCTACCATTCGCTCTTTTGTTTGGATATGTCTATGTCAGCCCTGTTCCCTCTGGCACACGGTGGGGTCTGGGCATAAGTCTTTAAATCTCTCCAGTTGATTCCTTGCCTGGGAACAGAGTGGGGAGCTAAGATCAACTCTTGATGCTCAGGTTGGCGGTCCCCCAGTCGTTGCTTCATATGTCCTTTTCCCAAATGTTTCCCAAAGCTCATGGGTCAGAGAAGTGCAGTTATGGTGTGTCCCTTGCCCTGTGTCCTCTATTGTCTGTGTGGCCCCATGAAGAGGAAATAGAATGTGTTGCTCCCAGCTGAGCTGGAGGGAACTAGTGTCCAGGACTTTCTGTGGTCCACAGAGAGCAGCAGCCTCTATTTCCTCCATCCCAAGAGCAGCTGCTCCACGTCTTGACATACAAATTCAACTTTGTTTGGGTTTACATGGGTAAAGACCCAGTCTTCTGCAGACCAAGAGCCTATGCATTTTATGCCTGCTGTGGTTAGGGCCAGTGCAATGATGTGGGTGCCCTGTGCCGGGACTGTGAGGGGCTCTTTCCGCAGCATCTCATGACAGTAAATGGAAGGTTCCATTCCACCCCTGGCCATGCCCTGCCTCATCGATTAACAAATATTTATTGAATGCAAGGGCTGGAAGAGAAATTAGAAAAAATGATAACTCTCCATCTTAAAGGTGTGAAAAACTAAGGCCCAGAGAAGTGTGCTGACCTGTTGGGAATTTCTTGTTTTGACCTGCTGCAATCTGGATACTTTCCTGGAGGGGGGGCGGATTCCTGAGATAGCTACAGGGCAGGGACCCCTGCACCATGGAAACTGGAAGCTGAGGGAGGTTGGGTGCTCTGTACCTCAGTCCTGGCAGGTGGGGGATGGGCTCATGAGCCCTGGGAGGTCACTCCTCCCAGGTCAATGCTGCCGCCTAAATCCTAGTGGGTAAGATGAAGGTGTGAGATGAGGCAGGAGGGGGCATCAGCAGCACGTGTTCCCGGCAGTGGTGCCCACAAAGCTAGTGGCAAGTGTCCAGTAGGGGCAGTGTCCTAAGCAGGCCATTCCCGGGGCAAGGTTTCACCTGTGCCTCGCCCACCAGGGCCGGGTTCTCCAGGCTGCCCCTCAGTTCTCTGAGCTGCCTCCTCACTTGCTATATTAGTTCCCTTTTTCATTTCATTTTATTTTTTTACCTTTTTTTTTTTTTAGTTTTTATTTATTTTTGAGAGAGAGAGAGAGAGAGAGAGAGAGAGAGAGAGAGCAGGAGAGGGGCAGTGAGAGAGGGAGACAGAGGATCCGAAGTAGGCTGTGCACTGTCAGCACAGAGCCTGATGCAGGACTTAAGCCCACAAACTATGAGATCATGACCTGAGCTGAAGTCAGATGCTCAACCAACCGAGCCACCCAGGTGCCCCTTACTTGCTGTATTAGTTCCTATTGCTGCTGTAACAAGTTACCACAAGTGTAGTGACTTAAAACAACACAAGCTCATAATCTTACAACTCTGGAGGTCAGAAATCTGAAGCAGGTCTAACAGGAATAAAATCGTGATGTCAGCAGGACTGGATCTTCCTGGAGGCTCTGGGGAGAACCATTCCCTTGTCTTTTCCAGCTCCTAGGCAAGGCCTTTTCCTGCATTCCTTGACTCATGGCCCCTTCACCTGTCTTCAAAGCCAGAAGAAGAACACCTTCAAATCTGTTTCTGACCTCTCCTTCCAATGTCACATCTCTTTCCCTGACTCTGACCTTCTTGTGTCCTCCTATTAGAACCCACCCAGATAATCCACAATAATCTTCCCAATTTGGGATCCTTCATTTACACACATCTGCAAAGCATATTTTGCCATGTGAGTTGACATATTCACAGGGTCCAGGAATTAGGACCTGGACATCTTCCAAGTATCATTTGGCTGACCATGCCCTCCAATAAATTCTTATCCTGTTTCAGAAAACCAAGAACGCTTTCAATTACAGTGGACCCTTGAACTGTTGTTCAAGTGGACACTTGAACAACATGAGGTTAGGGGTGTTGACTTCTCACACAGTTGAAAATCCACAGATAACTTTGGATTCCCTAAAAACTTAACTAATAGCCTACTGTTGACCAGAAGCCTTACCGATAACAGTCGATTTGCACACGTTTTGTATGATATACTGTATTCTTACAGTAAAGTAAGCTGGAGAAAAGAAAATGTTACTAAGAAAATCACAAGGAAGAGAAAATACATTTTACAGTTCAGTACTGCATTTATCGAGAACAATCTGCGTGTAAGTGGATCGGTGCAGTTCAAACTGTGTTGTTCAAGGCTCAGCTGCATTTGCAACTGAATCTCCTGACCGGCACTGTCACCACACTTGGAATTGTTAAAGCTAGGACTGGAATCTGCTTTCTTTGAATAAAATGGAATCTACAGAGAGTCAGCTCCACACTGAAGAGCGTCTTTCCCAGTATCTTGCAAACCTGTTTGACTCCCATGACCCACAGTCTCTCCAGCCAGGAAGGAGGCTTCGCTTGCTTGGTGCTCCACGGGGGCCCTGTGCTGGCAATGCCTGGAGAGATGACACAGAGCCCCTGCGCTGGGACAGCAATGGCCTCCCCTAGACACACAGCCAGGGAAGGCCACCTCTGGGGTGAGCCAGGCTTTCCACTGTGATGGGCGCAGTCCACTGGGAACAGTGGGAAGCACTGGGAGACACGTGACGGACGTGAAAACCTGAAGTTGCACGGGCCACACAGCTGAAGAGATCCCTCTGCGGGCGAATCTGAAAGGGCCAAGGAAGCGAGGGTTTTGCAGACTTCCCTGATCCAATTCCATACACATGTATCAAATGCTTGCCATGTGCTGAGCACAGGGTAGGAGCGGCCGCCCGGATGAGCAGAAGTCCAGGCTCTGTTCTTCAAGTTGCTCACACCCTCAGGGGGTGGCCCACGTGTGTGCAACCACAGACTGGAAGGCGGGGCCGGAAGGGGCCTCCAAGAGCTCGCTGACCCTTTCTGCCCCCATTATAAAGAGGAAACTGAGGCCCAAAGAGGTAAGGAATATAAGCTCAAAAGCAAGAGGTGGCAGTGCAGTTGTATTAAGTGCTGAAGGCAGAGAAAGAAAGGGAAAACCAATGAGGGCAGGCAGCATCGAAATAGAGCTCTGACCAGACACAAGCTGGTGAAGGAAGATAGTGGGGAGGGGGCATCCGGGAGGCAGGGAAAGAATGACATGAAACCTGGGACCCTGTTGCTCACTGAAGGAAGAGAGAAGAGAAGCCAGGGGAAGGGCCTGCTACATAATTTGTGGGCTCCATGCAAAATAAAATTGTAGGCCCCTGTTGGGTCAGGGAGACCATGCTCCTCTTCCCACAGTCTGCTGGCTTCCACCTCAAGTCAGAGACCAGGTCTGGGTCTCTGCCCCAGAAAGCACTTGCACCTCCAGCAAGGGTGGGCAGGAGGTTCTGGCCAAGCTGCCTAGGCCGGCCCTGAAGGCAGACAGCTGCTGACACCCATCCCAAGATGTCATGAGATGTGGGCCCCATCCTGACCCTCTCCATGCCTGTACTCAGGACCCTGAGTCTGGCCTCAAGTGACCTAGTAGCCACCTTGGGCAGAGGACAGCAATGGTTGCAAGACGGGGGTGGGGAGGGACAGGCCATGTAGGGAGTAGAGTCCTGGGGCTCAGAGAAGAAGGTGCCCCAGGGTGGTAAGGAGACTAACCAGGAATGAGAAAGGACTCCAATGTCCTGTGAGACTTCACTTGCGAAAGACAAAATTATTAAGAATTTCAGGACAGCAACTGCAGAGCAATAAATCCCAGAGCAAGGGCCCCCTTATAAGCCACAGAATCCTATGTGACTGCACTGGTCACATGTGCACGAAGCTGGCCCTGCCTGGGGACCTTGCTGCAGTCCTCTCCACCATCCTAAAGGACCTTCATCCCCAGCTTCTGGAAGGCACAACTTAACAGCACCAATGCCCACTGAAGAAGGAACTGAAGAAATGCAGCCAGAAACCAGGTCAGATGTGCACAGCGGAGGCAATGCTGAGGAGACAGAAGAAACAGGCTATAGGCGATAGCCACCAGGGGGGAAAAAAACGTATTTTTTTGTATTTTCTATTGAATACCTTTCACACAAGTGAAATGATATCCTATTACTGTTGTTTTTTTCCCCCACAAAACTCGATTTTGACTTTCTGCGGATTGTCATTGAACATTCGAAACTACATCAATACCATAAAAACAAATTTGAGCATGCTTGTAAATGAATGATTTTGGAGAGCTGTAACAATATTTTCGGCAGGTGGACATTTTTTTGAAATCCTAGTCCAAACAGGACTGTACACAAGAATATAAAACTTGTGACATTTTCTTAGTTTTAAACACCAACTTAAAAAATAGAGGTACTTTTCTTTTTAAGCTGCCGGCATTGACAAAGTACAGTTTTCATCTTGCTTAGAAATGCCCAGTCATTGGTTCTTACAGCAGCCCTGTGAGCTGAGGGGCAGGGGACCAACAGTCTTGAGTGCCTGTAATACTATGACCACTTATCCTAAAAGTGCACCCACTTTTGAGTCCTAGTTCTGGGACCTAGCCTCTCTGATCCTCAGTTTCCTCATCTGTGAAGCGAGAGGATTGAATCTCCTATGTAGTCTTCGGGTGTTGGGTGTTAAACGAGATGGTGTGTTAGAGCTCTAGTGTAACGGATGGCACAGAGCAGACATTCAAATGGTGGGTCTTTAAGTTCTCCTGAGGTGTTTCAAATTCTCCCCCAAACCCCAGGCAAGAGTTGTGATCATCCCTGCGCTACCTGGAGGGAACAAAGGCAACAGGTAAGTACAAGTGTCAGGAGTCATACCCCGCTGCCCCACCAGAGCCAGGCTGCCTGCCTTTGGACATCCTTCCTTGACTTGCCTTAAATTTTGGCCAGCAGCTGCCTTAAACATTCGCGCCACGTTTGAATACCTTACTCCCCAGTGTGACATTTTTTCCAGTCACCTTTTTAACACTTTGATGAATTATGTGCTTATGTAACCTAAGCTCTGCCAACTCCATAAAAAGCAAATGTAGTCTTCCCAGATAGAAGGTGCTATTCTTCTGAGAAATAACATTACTCTTGCCTTGAAATCTGTGGATTTGAGGGTCGCTCCTGCCAACTTCCAACATGGGGATCAGCCAAGTGTTTAAAAACTGTCACAAGACAATAAGACTCCAGGGGGGCAGTTGACAGGAGGGGATGTTCAGAGCGATGGTCTGTCCCAACAGAACTAAACCAAACTAATTTTTTCAGGATGAATTTCTTATCTCTGCCATTCTTTGGAATATACTATTTTTCTGCTTTCTATGGAATATAAAATAAAATAATAAAATTAAATTAAAAAGGAAGGAAGGTGGTCCGGGGCAGGTGCTAATATCCCATTTTATGTATGGGAACGGAGAGGTTCAGAGTCCCATAGCTCATAAGAGTGGGTTCATCTTCAGACTCTTAAGTCGAAGATTAAGAAACGCATGTGAAGGGGCGCCTGGGTGGCTCAGTCGGTTGAACGTCCGACTTCGGCTTAGGTCATGATCTCCCGGTTTGTGGGTTCCAGCCCCGCATCAAGCTCAGTGCTGACAGCTCGTAGCCTGGAGCCTTCTTCAGATTCCGTGTCTCCCTCTCTCTCTCTGCACCCCCCCTCCCCGCCTCCGCACTCACACTCTCTCTCTCCTTCAAACATAAATACACATGAAAGAAAGAAAGAAAGAAAGAAAGAAAGAAAGAAAGAAAGAAAGAAAGAAAGAAAGAAGGAAGGAAGGAAGGAAGGAAGGAAGGAAGGAAGGAAGGAAGGAAAGAAAGAAAGAAAGAAAGAAAGAAAGAAAGAAAGAAAGAAAGAAAGAAAGAAAAAGAAAAAGGTGACACTCCCCTTCTCTGCCACAGGCGCCTCCTTCCCTCCCTCTGGTTTCATCCCCTTCAAGACACAGGGATTTGTTTGGGGCCACTGTGACACTGCCCCCTCCTCATCTCTGTGTCACTCTTTGATGTCCAGCCCACAGCCCTGGAATTACTGACCCTTTTACCTCAGCAGGGTGTTCTGCCACCATCCAGGCTCTTTCATTCCAGGGCGATATTGACAAACCCATCTGCTAAAGTTAAGTTGGTGCCCCTATTTCAGCGGAAGCATACTGTGGTAGGTGCTGGGGATACAGAGGGCACCCCCTGCTGACGCCCTCAAACAAGATTCATGAAGAGCATCTTTGTGTTTTCAAGCTAACAAGCTCCCGATCGCCTCCCCCACTTCTTCTTCCTTTTCATTTTAACATCTCTTTCCCTACACCTGGCACTCAGGGTAATTCCACCCAATGGCCACTGTTCACAGGAGACAGGTTGGTGACCAGAGAAGGGACAGCTGGGAAAGGCATTCTTCAATTTGTCAAGAGATGAGCTATGGCATCTTGTTTTTAAAAAACAGACTCTAAGAGCTTTCCCCCTAAGGTCCGGAACACGACAGGGATGCCCACTCTCACCACTGTTGTTTAACATAGTGTTGGAAGTCCTAGCCTCAGCAATCAGGCAACAAAATGAAATAAAAGGCATCCAAATTGGCACAGAAGTCAAACTTTCACTTTTCACAGATAACATGATACTCTACATGGAAAACCCAAAAGATACCAAAAAACTGCTAGAACTGATACATGAATTCAGCAAAGTCGAAGGATATAAAACCAATGTACAGAAATCAGTTGCATTTCTATACACCAATAATGAAACAACAGAAAGAAATAGCAAGGAATCAATCCCATTTACAATTGCACCAAGAACCAGAAAAGACCTAGGAATAAACCTAACCAAGAACCAGAAAAGACCTAGGAATAAACCTAACCAAAGAGGTAAAAAATCTATAGAAAGCTTATGAAAGAAATTGAAGAAGACACACAAAAATGGAAATACATTCCATGCTCATGGATTGGAAGGACAGATATTGTTAAAATGTCGAATCTACACATTCAAAGCAATCCCAGTCAAAATAGCGCCAGCACTCTTCACAGAGCTAGAATAAACAATCCTAAAATATGTATGGAAGCACAAAAGACCCCAAATAGCCAAAGTAACACTGAAGAAGAAAACCAGGATGTGTGGGCGATCTGGCTGCAACATTGGTCATTGATCGCCAGGGTTGATTCGGCTGATTTGGCTGGCTAGGCGGGTGTTTCCTTCCTCCCTCACCCCCCCATGTGCGTCCCTCCCGAAGCACATGTCGGTTGAAGAGGACAATCTTCCCTGATAGAGGAGGACCATTCTTCCATCAAGGGTATACAAGTAGCTGTTCTCCCCTTCTAGAATCTCCAAACAAGCTCTCAAGGTCCCTTTGTAGGAGAACGTAGGGTAGTCAAGCGTCCACGACTCCAGACACCTCCAAATGAGGCACTTCATGTGGCAGTCTGCCTTTCTTAAAAAAAACAAAAAAGAAAGAAAGAAAACCAAATCTGGAGGCATCACAATTCCGAACTTTAAGCTGTATTACAAAGTTGCAATCATCAAGACAGTATGGTTTTGGCACAAAAACAGACACACAGACCAATGGAATAGAATAGAAAACCCAGAAATGGACCCACGAATGTATAGCCAACTAATTTTCGAGTATCCAATGGAAAAAAGACAGCAAATGGTGCTGGGACAGTAATATGCAGAAGAATTAAACTGGCCACTTTCTTACACCATACACAAAAACAAACTCAAAATGGATGAAAGACCAAATTGTAAGACAGGAAACCATCAAAATCGTAGAGGAGAAAACAAGCGACAGCCTCTTTGACCTTGGCCACAACAACTTCTTACTTGACATGTCTCTGAAAGCAAGGAAAAGAAAAGCAAAAATACACTTATATTCATATTGTTCAAAAATGAACAATATTTCAGCAATATTTTCACGACCCTAAAATTCCTCTGTGCTCTGCCTATTCATCCTCCCCTCCCCATCCAGTCCCTGACAACCTCAAATCTTTTTACTGTCTCTATAGTTTTGCCTTTTCCAGAATGTCATGCAGTTGGAATCATACAATATGTGGACTTTTCAGATTGCCTTCTTTCACTTAGGAATGTGCGTTTAAATTTCCTCCATGCCTTTTCATGGCTTGATAGCTCATTTCTTTTTAGCACTGAAAAATATATCCTTGTCTGGATGGACCACCGTTCCCCAATGTGTTCACCTACTGAAGGACATCATTTTGGCAATTACAGACAAAGCTGCTATACGCATCCGGTAATAGGAAAAACTCAACTTTTTCCTCTCCTTTTCCCTCACCCCTTACTGTGTCTTTATCTTGTGTGTCTTTTTTACCTTCACAGAAAATACTTCACTTCTGACACTTCCCATCACCAAATGTGTGGAGGTTTTTCCCCATATGAAGGAATTATCCACGATACCAGGAGGGTGTCCTTCAATATAGCTCATTTCTAACACTATCTACCTGGAGATAGTGTCAAATCCCACAGGATAAGGTCTTAGTCCCACAAGACTGCTTCCGTCCCACTTCAGATGCTAGTCACAAATAGTAGGTCCCCAGGTTACCCACAACTTCTGTCCAATTTGGCAACAAATCAGAGATTTGCATGATTCCTTTCTCAGGTTTAATTAATTTGCTAGAGTGGCTACAGAACCTAGGGAAACACTTAATATTTACCAGTGTATCATAAGGTATGTTAAAGGACACAGATGAACAGCCAGATGAAAAGACACATAGGGTGAGGTCTGGGAGGGTCCCAAGCACAGGAACTTCTGTCCCTGTTTATCTGGGGTGAGTCACTCCCCTGGTGTGGTTGTGTTAACCAACCTCGAAGTTCCTCAAACCCTAAAACATACTGTGATTTTATGTAGGCATGATCAATCAATAATTCCATTTTCAGCCTTTCTCCCTCTTCGAGGGAACAGGAGGGTAGGAGGGAGGGTGGTGGGCAGGACTGCAAATTCCAAGCTTCTGATCATGGCTTGGTCTTTCTGTGACCAGTCCTCACCAGGAGCCATCCAGGGAGTCTCGTTAGAACAAAACCACTCCTATCATCCAGGAATTTGCCAAGTTTTCAGAAGCCCTCTGTCAGGAACCAGGATAAAAGACCAAATGTTAGATTGAACAAAAGATGCCCCTAGTACCCTTATCATTCAGAGAATTTCAAGGGCTTCAGGAGTCCTGTGTCAGAAATGCAGGAGGGGAGGTAGAGACCAATGTATATTTTCTATCATCTCACACATCCTCGTGCAGGTTTTTCTGTGGTCCTAAGTTTCCTAGGCAAAGTATAACGCAGAGGGAGATAAAGGGCTTTGCATGTGTTGTGAGTGAATTGGAGGTGATTTAATAACTTGTGATACCTTTTTTTGAAACCTTGAGACCAGAATCGCTTTTTACAACCAGCAATGGAAATATGACATAGGATTTCCTCCTCTAAAATTTTTCCCTGAACTTCCTCCCTGCTATCTTCAGTTCCAGAAACCTACAGCTCTTTTTCAGCAGGATCACTGAAAGCTCTGAAAGCTTCTGAAAGCTCTCATGAGCCCATGAACTTACAACATTCTGTCTTCCACACCAGACTGTGAGGACTTGAGCACAGGGGACTGTGTCTTATTCATCTTTGTGAATGGACCCTAGCCATTATTCAAAAATTATTTCACAGATGCATACAGAAAGGAGGGAATTCTGTCTTTCTTCTATTCTAGAAACTGAAACCAAATTTCCATCTGTATCTATAGCTAAATCTGTTTGTGTTTTAGGAACTCTGCTCCATTCTTCAAAGGATTTTTTTAAAACTTATCCATTTTTACCAGTGCCTTGCTAGGCAGAAGGTGGTATTGTTTTTCCACTGGGATGTAAATTCTAAAGTCACAGAGCAAATCCCCAAGACAGGAATAGAACCAGTGTCTTCTGTCTCAAACCAATCTCCTCTGTCATCAGCTTGACCCCAATCTTTCTGGAGCAGTCATTCTTGAGACAGAGTGAATTTGGTACTGATGTCAGATAGGGACAAACTTCATCCAACAGGATCATTATTCTACAACATGCCAGTCACTACTATAGGTTAATTGCAGCTGAAAGGATGGAGAATTGGCCAGCCTCACTGCACATGGTACAGTCAAGTGAAGGGAGGAAGATGCGCTCTGAGCCCAGCCTGGTCCGTTCCCTTTCTCAGAGTTCAGCCAGAGAATTAGAGGCTGGGTGCCATACCTGAATTACCTGCTTTGATCCTCACAGCAGGTGAGATGCTGCTATTATCCTATTTTACAGATAAAAAATCCAACAATCTAATTTGTTGACTTGCCCAAGGTAATCCAACTTGTAAATAACAAAAAACGGATTTTACTCCAGATCTAAAAAATTCCAACCAATGCATGTTACTTTCCTGTGGCTACAATAACAAAGTACCACCAACTGGGTGGCTTAAAAAAAGGGGGGGCAATATATTCTTCTGCACTTCTCAAAGGTATAAGTCCAAAATCAAGGTGTCAGCAGGGCCAACTCCCTCCGGGGCTCTAGGGGCAAATTCTTCCTTGCCTCTTCTAGATTCTGGTAGCTGCCAACAACCCTTAGTGTTCCCTGGTTTACAGATACATTACCCCAATCTTTGCCTCCATCTTTACTTGGCCTTCTCCCCTGGGTATGTGTTTCCAAATTTCCCTCTTCTTATAAGGACACCAGTCATATTGGATTTAGAGACCACCCTCATCCTGTATGACCTCATCTTTACTTGATTACATCTGCAAAGACTTTCTAATTAAGGTTACATTCACAGGTTCCAGAGGCTAATATTTGGACCTATCTTTTTGGGGGACACAATTCAACGCATAGCACCATGTTTTCTCCCATTATATCAGCTGCCTCATATGAAAGATGACTGAAATGGCAAATGCTTTACACTCAGGCATTATTTGCTCTCAGCTCTGCTTGAGGACTTCATAGTATGGTGGAAACAAGACTGGTTCTTGAGCTGTGGGTTGGGATCGCAACTCTGCCATACCTGGGCCCCAGCTTCCACGTATGTAGAAGATGGAAGTTAGATTTGATAAGTGGTAAGATCTCCTTAGAGCCTGATGTGATAGGCTACAAAGACAATAGTGACAAAATCTTACATAACACCTCTCTCTGTCCAAATTGCAGCTATTTTAACCCATTTCAGTAAGTATTTACTTAGAATTTCTATGTGCCCATGTCTAATTATATTGTATTTTCCACAACTAGAAATGTTCTTTTGAACAGTGAGTGTGCCTAGAACCTAGTGTGGGCTCAGGAAATGCTTGTTAAATAAACAGGGTAATAGAGTGTTAGGAATGCAGGAGACAGAGAATTAGAATGGTGGATTAGGTTGACATGTTCACCAAGTGCTATGCAGGTTTCTGCCTTGTTTCCCTCAGTAGAGTATAAGCTTGGGGTGGGTAGAATTTTCCTCTGTTCTTTACAATGCTAAGACCAGGGCTAGTGACTGTAGAGATGCAATGCCTGGTTTAATTCCCTGCCTCCTTATTCGGTTTTACATAAACACATAAACGTGATCACATCATTGGCTGTTTTATGTTGTGGTTCCCTTTCTCCTCCACCCTCTTCAGTACCCACTATCACCCCAAATCCTTCTGGGGGTAACTATATTAACAACCTGGTATGTTTCTTTCCGTATTTTTCTCCATACATGTAGACTCACGTGCAGGCACATGTACACGTACATAGGTACTCATATACATAAATGAGAAGGTTGTTTGTTGTTGTTTTATATGATAGTGTCGTATTTTAGAGACTTAAAAAGCTAAAGTATCTTGCTTTTCTTAATAATAATAGCTGGTAGAAATCCATCCAAGTTCATTGGTGTAACTCTAATTTGTACTATCCAATGGATGCACATAGTTTCAGGGTATAGGTATACTGTAATTTATTTAGCCATTCCATGGCCGATGGACAGTATTTGATTTACTGATCACTTGTTCTTGAGAAAGACAGTTGCTGAGAATTCTCTGATCTTATTGCCAAATTATATTGTCCTCATTTACCACCTTTCTCCTTCCACCTCCCAGGTGTCCACATGAGCTGGCCGGTACTTGGAGTTCTGTCTTCTCCCATTGAAACTGAATCCACATGGTTCTCACTATTTCATCTTAATGGGATCTGAGGCTTTTAAAAATGGAATCCAGACTTTCTGGGCTGTTTCCAAAAGAGATGACTTTTTACTTAATGGCATCAACCCCACTAATCCTGTCTGAAATTTAATCAACACATCAGACAAGAGAAGAAAATGTTGTTTCTTGAGGGAAATGGAATGAGCTGTCTACAATAAACACACCTCCTGTCGATCAGGTGCCCTGAAACAAGGGAAGGGCAGCAGAACCTGACCTGGGAGCTGGCCTTCTGAGCCAAAGCCACTCTGCCTGGGGGTCCTGCCCAGAGCCTCCAATCTTCAGCAGCATCAAGAGAGTAACAATCAAGTACCTTGTTTGATTGTTGGAAAAAAAATTTTTAATTGCAAAAGATAGCCATACATATAAAAGTATATAAAAAATAAGTGTTGTAACGAGTTTAATAAATTACTATAAGTGATCACCTGTGTGTCTACTTCCAGTTCAAGAAACAGAATATTACCTGCATTCCAGGAGCCTCTTTCTGCCTTTCCTTGAGTACAATCCCTCCCCTCCTTCCCAGAGGCAGCAGTGTCCTGACTCATGAGAATCACCTCCTTGAATAATAATAATAATAATAATAATAATAATAATCACCTTTTGCTCAATGTTTTTAAAAATTTTTAGCCCTTTCTTACCCAGTTATAAAATACATATGGTAAAATGTATAATTCTTGCTGAGCTTTTGCATATGAATAAACCTGTGTAATCACTACCCAACTCAAGATATAGAACATGTCCAGCATCCCAGAAGACTCTTCTGTGCCCATTCTCAGCCAATACTCCCCAAGGGTAACCACTGTTCTGACCTCTATCACCCCAGATAAGTTTTGCCTGTTTTTAAATTTAGCATAAATGGAAGCGTGTTTTTGGAGTCTATTTTTTTCCCCCACACTTAATAATACCTGAGATTCGTTCATGTTGTTGCATGTAACAGTAACCGGTTCTTTTTTATTGCAGTGTAACATTTCATTGTATAAATATATCCCCCAATATTTATCCATTTTATTGATAAATATTGGGTTGTTTCCAGTTTTTAGATATTATAAGTAAATATGAGTAAAAAGCTTCTAAGCACATTCCTCTTCCTCTCCTCCTCCCCCTTCTTCCTATTCTCTCTCTTCTCCTTCTTCCTCCTCCTCTTCCTCCTCCTCCTCCTGTTGTTGTTGTTCTTCTACTTCTTCATCTTTTTTTTCGTTTAGATAACCGAAATTTATTCTCTCACAGTTCTGGAGGTTAGAAGTTCAAGATCAAGGTTTGGTTTCTGGTGGTTTCTCTTCGTGGTTTGCAGACGGTTCGTTGCCTTTTCACTAAGTCCTCACACGGCCTTTCCTTTGTGTGTGGTATCTCTTCCTCTTATAAGAACAGTAGTCCTATTGAATTAGGGTCCACCCTTGTGGCTTCATTTAACCTTAATTACCTCCCACCCACCCCGCCACTTAAAAAAAAAAGTTTAACATTTATTCATTTTCGAGAGACAGAGAGAGAGCACAAATGAGGGGCAGAGACAGAGAGGGAGACACAGAATCTGAAGCAGACTCCAGGCTCTGAACTGTCAGCACAGAGCCTGATGTGGGGCTCGAACCCATGAACCATGAGATCATGACCTGAGCTGAAGTCTGAAGTCAGACGCTTAACCCACTGAGACATTTAGGTGCCCCCACCCTCCACTTTTGCTTTTTTTTAAAATTTCTATGCACATTCTTATACATGTCTTTTCAAGGCTAATGTACTTGTTTCTTTCAAGTTTGCTGTACCCAGGAATGTAACTGCTGAGTACTAGAATAGGAATATATTTAGCCCTTATAGTACATCCAGATGAATGCCCAAGTAGTTGTACCAATGTACACTCCTACTGCTGATGTATGAGAGTTCCAGTTGTTCCACATCCTCTCCAACATCTGGTATTTTCAGTCTTATTAAGTTTAGCCATTCTGGTGGGCATGTGGCAATACATTGTCATAGTATAAATTTATGTTTCCTCATAGGAGCATTGAATATTAGCATGTATGGCTTGAAAGAACCTAAAAGACTATCTACTCCAACCCTTCCCTTCAGAAGAGAAATAATAAACAAAACAGATCCAAAGAGGTGTGACTTGCCTAATATCCCATAGTTAATTGGCATCAGAACAATCTAGAAGCTTAGAAGAGTTCAATCTGGTGCAGAGATTATCTCTACAGTGTGCAACTTTACCCTCTCATTGGTCCACCCCATCCAAGACAGCCAGCCATCTGTGTACTCTCTGTCTATGGTTTACTCATCTATTTCTGGCCTTTGGCCCCAGAGATATATAGCTTCCTGGCTTATCATTTATTGGCTGTGAAATTTTGGCCAACTCACTGGGATGGTTGATTTTGTATCAGCTTGGGGAGGCTATGATGTCCAGTTGTTTGGTCAACACTATTCTAGATGTTGTTGTAAGATATCTTTTAGATGTGATTAACATTTACAATCAGTAGACTTTGAGTAAAGCAGATTGTACTGCATAATGTGGGTGGGAATCATCCAATTAGTTGATGGCCTTAAGAGGAAAGACTGAGGTTTCCAGAAGAAATTCTCCTCAGGACTGCAACATAGAAACCCTGATTGAGTTTCCAGCCTGCTGCCATGCTGAATTCAGACTCAAGACTTCAACATCAGCTCTTACCCCAATTTCCAACCTGTTGGCCTGCCATATGGATTTCAGATTTGCTAGTTTCCACAATCACATAAGCCAATTCCCTAAAATATCGCTCTCTCTTAAAATCTCTCTATATAGAGTTTGCTCTCTATATAGGATATAATGAAACCAATCTTGAAAAGTTGTTAGAAAGATCAGATACAATGCATATAAAATTCCTAACACAGATATTTAATAGCTATTTAATATATGACTATTTAAAACATAAACCACCTAATTTATGTTAAGTAGGTTGAGAAAGTGATATATACCCAGGTTGAAAAAATAATTTAGTAGAGCCAAAGGATATAAAATGAAAACTAGTCTCTCTCTCAGCCCAGAGAAAACTACTGTTAATGGTTGCTCATATTTCTTCTACAAATTTCTATGTAAAAACATGCATGGATTTAAGAATGCTATACCAACAGCCTTAGTTTTAGTTAAAAAAAAAATGTAACATATATAAAATACGTAACACATATAAGACTGTCTCCACATGGTCCACATTCTGAGCAGTGTCCTGACCAAAAAATCCTCAACAACCAAAAGTTAAAAATAAACTCAAGTTCATAATTGCATTGTTACCAGATGAAGGATTTGTCTTAGAAAATCTCACTTTTCTCTCCCATCCATTTGGCTCACATACCTGAGCTATTTGGCATTTTGTTCTTCAAAATTCCCTAGAAAAACTCTTTTAGCATGACTCCTGGTTTCTCTTCCTTTTCTCTTGTGCCGAGTGCCAAGCGCTGTCCATTAGCTGTATTATCTAAGTTAATTCTCATGCAAACCCTACCAGATCCACATTTTAAGAATGAGGAAACTAAAATTCAAACAAACCGAGTAGCTATGTTAAGGCACTTGCAGTTGAAACAGCTAACTTATGCCAGAGGCCAGGGTCAAATGCTACTGGTTTTGTCCCATCCCCCTTTCTCTCTTTTGAGTTTTGGGAGCCTTCTCAAAGAGATGCCCAATGTCTAATGATGCTTTCAATGAAGTGTCTCCATTTATAGACTAGAACTTCCCTTCCTTACATCATAATATCCTTAGGACCATATTTAATTCCTCTCCGGGAATTCTGTGGGCACTACCCACTAGGGCCCAAGTGAGTCCTTCTTACCTCCTTCTCACTTACTAGGCTGGGAATGGAATGGCTCCATGACAGCAAAACTCAATGACATCTTTCAGTTCTCTACCCCCTTTGAGTTTCCATATCATAGTTACAGTGAGGAAAGGGGAATGTGGGGAGCTACAGCTTTTAAGTGTTTCTATTTGTTATCATCCATGTAAGTAGGAGGCCCACAGTATTTTTAAAATAGGTCCACAGAAACATGGAATCCAATCTTTCCTTTAAATATGGGTTGGACTGGGGCGCCTGGGTGGCGCAGTCGGTTAAGCGTCCGACTTCAGCCAGGTCACGATCTCGCGGTCCGTGAGTTCGAGCCCCGCGTCGGGCTCTGGGCTGATGGCTCAGAGCCTCGAGTCTGTTTCCGATTCTGTGTCTCCCTCTCTCTCTGCCCCTCCCCCGTTCATGCTCTGTCTCTCTCTGTCCCAAAAAATAAATAAACGTTGAAAAAAAAATAAATATGGGTTGGACCTAGTGACTCCCTTCTAACAGATGCAGTATGGTGAAGTGACATTGTGATTTCCGAAGGTAGGAGGTAAAAAGGATACAGTGTCTGCTTGGCTTTCTCTATTAGGACCCTTGTCCTTGGTACCTAGCCACCATAGTCTGAGGCAGCCCAGGCCACATGAAGAGGCCACATGTCAGTTTTCCGGCCAACAGCCCAGCTAGGCCTTCAGCCTACAGTCAGCATCAAGAGTTAGCCACTTGAGGGGATGAGCCTTCTGATTTCCAGCTAAGGCCCCAGACATAGTGGAGCAGATGCAAGCCATCCATCCCCTCGGTGCTCAGTCTGAATTTCTGAGCCACAGAAACAGTGAGAGATAATAAATTATTATTGTCTTAAGCTTCTTATTGGGCTAATTTGTTACTTAGCAATAGACGGCTAATACAAAGCCATTTCCAACCCCCTCAGTTTTCAGGGTTATGTCATTCACACCGAAATCTCAGAGGGTGAATGACTAGAATACAATGTCATCATTTATTGACTATCCTGCCATTTGGAAAGCAAATCAGAGACTCCTACCTGTTGCTAAGGAGTCCTGGGCCTGGGAACCTACTTGTCTTGTCTACACTGAGATCTGGAATGTCAGCCATCTGTCCTCAAAGGGTGGAGCCACACCTACCCAGCTGACTGAGGCCTGCAGAAAGCACATCTCAGATGGGAGCTTCGTGGATCAGTCCTGCTTCTCGCTGGCTGCTAGAATTGCTTCTTTTTTTTCCTCAGCCCACTGATGCTCACATTAGATGTTAACTGGGAGAAATGATAAGGGTAATACCCCGTGGTTTACTAATTTTTAGCTGTGTGTCATTGCAGCAGGAACTCAGAGAGTGCATGGATCCCCACGCCTTGTTCTTTGGGTTGCGGGCAGAAAGCACACACCAATAATTTCGAGAGATGTCAATATTCCCCAAGTCCCTGCTGTAAGGTTAAAAATTCAACATACCCATCCCGGTATCTGCCCTGCCATATGCTCATTTCAGAGCAGCGAGGGCAGCGTGCCCAGAAATGCCCTCCTGCAAACTCCCCTTTGGGTGGGGGCCTTGAAAATGCTTACGCAGGCATATGCCCCTATTCACTCAGTGTGTCTCTGTAGCGTGTTCGAACCCCCTTCCCTAACCTTTTCTCTACTCCCCAGTACAGAGCTCCCTGCAAACCCTTCCAGTGGAAAGCAGTTCCGGTGTTTCCCAGATGTTCAGTCCCCCAGGCAGCGCCGGTGGGCCAGCAGCTTGCTGGCCCTGAACCAGCCTACTGTGATTCCGCAAGGGAGTCTCAGAGACTTCCTCAATTTAGTGACTCACATAATCGTTCTCCGCTTGGAACATCCAGTTCCGAACCATGCCGTCTCCCAGAAATTGTATTTCCAGCCCCAGCCTCGTGTCTACGATATCCCTTTGGCTTTCCAGTGGTGTTGCAGGAAGCCTGCTCGGGCGGGCCTTTCTCTCTCCCCCAGAGATGGGTGGCCAGTATGAAAATGCACTTTGGGCTCACATCCAGGCGCACGATTTTAAGTCAAGATGCAACTGGGCACTGCCCTTTGGTTCCAGAATCCGGAACAGCAACACCCTTCCTCTCTGCCCCGACCCGCCCAGCCCCCAACCCAAGCTGGAACACTCACAAAACCATGGTATAGGTTTAGAGCGACGTAACAATTAATGAAAGACAGGTATCCTCCACTTTTTGAAAGTTTGCTTTCTGCCACTTCACTTTTACGAACGACCTACACTAGTGTCTGTTTTTTCCTAACCAAAAGAAATCCGAAGAGGATTTTCGCTTTTAAGGCAAAAAAGGAGATGAGTGAAAATAGCCTCCAGGGTTTGTTTGCCAGCGGTCCTAGAGGCATAGCGACCCCAGCAGTGAGTGGCGCCACCAAGCGCCATCTCTGGGAACTACACTCAGTGTCTCCACCTCAAACGTCTGTAGCTTTCATTTATTTCGTGCATCCGTGAGCAAGATGTGTCCTAAGGTATCAGAATAGCCTTAAAAAGGTTATTTGGGGCGGGGCGGGGGTGTCTTGGAATGGTAAAAAAAAATTTCTGTACAAATGAATGGTAATTGCTTCTTCACTGAATGTCATCGTTTCAGGTTTCATAGGAAAGGTCTACCTTCAGATTGCGGGGAAAACAGGTACAGTGTATTGTTCTGCTTCATTTAATTTAATGGCTGCATCATGTACCATGGATGTACCATAATTTGTTTAACTAATCCCCTATTGAAGAACATTAAGGTAATTATTATTGTTATTAGAGGAGCAGCTGAACCTTGGAAACACACTCTTAAATGCTTTCCCTCTGAGGAGCATGAAGAAGCTCCTCCTTATCAAGCTAACAGTGCCCTTGGAGATAATTACACCCCAGCCAGATGTTCCCTGGCATCCTCAGAGGTGGGTACTGATGGGAAGCGGGCCACTCAAGGGTGCTGGGGTGGGAAAGGGTTGACAACCAGCACAGCCTTTGAGGAATGAATTTGTAAATCGAGGAAAGTACAGGAGAAACTTCTAAAACATCCACCAAGGGAAAAAGTAACCAAACTTCCTTGTATTTTCTGATCCTAATCCTCAGAACCCTTCTTTACGCAGCCGTGGAATGTATCTTCTGGAGATGCCATGGCTGATGTCGCCTCCTCTTTGAGGTTCAGGAAGGACTGCTTGATATAAAGGAGGGAAGCCAAGAGACCCAGGGTCTGCACAGCCCCAGTCCTCCTCAGATGAAGGTCGGCTCCTCACCGTAACCTGTGCTCCTTTGTGTCATGTGACAGTGCCTCAGAGCCAAAGACAGCCACGTTTAGGCAGGCAAGAGGGAAGCCAGAGGCCTCTGGGAACGGTCCATCCATCTGGGAGGGAAACATTGTGCTGGCGGTGACAAAGAGATGTCATCAGAGCCCGGGCTGGAGGGAGAGACCACAGAGAGAAGGCACGGAAGCCGGACAGCTGTCAGCAATGACTGCTATGCTCCAGACACTCTTCTGAACACTTTACCTGATCTCACTCTGTTTACCTCATAGCAGCCCTTTGAGGCAAGTTCTAGTGTCCCCATCCTACAGATGAGAAGGAAGCACAGGCATGTCACATAACAGCCCAAAGTAGGCACCCGGTGGCCCGAAGACCTGAACCCTCCTGCAGTTCTTGCCCTGACACTGGCTGCTTTCCAGGTAGTGGGAGCGGAAGCAGTGGGGAGCGGTCAAAAGTAGATAGAGAAACAGAGTTTTGTGACTGTCAGTGGGACTAGGGTCAGAAACTAGGGGCACCCACTTGGGAGGGGAAAACAAGAGGACCGGGTCACCAGGACAGCACTGGTCCCCGAAGGACAAGGAGCCCTTGTTCCGGGCTCCAGGGGTAGGTGGGGCCTAACCTTGAGGGTTTTCAGAGCTCAGTCCCCATAGCTGCCTTGGGCCTCAAGTAATAGCAGCGGGTCTTTGTTTCCTAGGGCCTGAGAAGGCCTAACTGACTTGCTTTATTATGTTAATTGTGCAAGATAATCATCTTGAGCTAAATGGTCGGAGAGAAGAAAAAGAGATTAGGGTAAATAAACCGGGAGCTCCAGAACCCAGCTGAACGGCAGCTCGAAAGACAAAGGAGTTGCAAGTCGAGGGACCTTTAAATCAGACAAAGCGTCTGTGTATCAACACCACTGCCCAGTTAATCCCCATTGTGTTTCACAGTTTTCCATGGCTTCCTCAACCCTACGAGGCATGCCAGATAGGTACTACTATCTCATTTTACAGATGAAGCAGAGGCCCAGCGAAAGTAGGGTTTGCCTAGAGGGCAGCTGAGCCAGAAGGAGAAGCCCCGGTTTCTCAGGGGTGAGCAGGGTGCATCATGTCAGCTCTCTAGAGGTGAGTGTGTGTGTCTCCTCCCAATTCCACATGACTGAAACCAGTCATGGTGAGCGTATTTACACCATGGAAATCAGCAAACAAATTCCGGGCGCCCCCACTCTCCCTGCCCGCCAGAGCTGGTTGTTCAACCTTTACTGACACACCATTGAGAATATCCCCATCATTTTTCAGGTTGGTGCTAAAGAAAACATTATGCCCCTTGAGATAGAAGTTAAAGATAATAACTGAGGTAGGAAATCCGTCTTTCCCATCCGGATGGCCAACAGGCACCTGAAAAGATGCTCAAAGTCGCTCCTCATCAGGGAAATACAAATCAAAACCACACTCAAATATCACCTCATGCCAGAGTGGCCAAAATGAACAAATCAGGAGACTATAGATGCTGGAGAGGATGTGGAGAAACAGGAACTGTTTGCACTGTTGGTGGGAATGCAAACTGGTGCAGCCACTCTGGAAAATAGTGTGGAGGTTCCTCAAAAAATTAAAAATAGACCTACCCTATGACCCAGCAATAGCACTGTTAGGAATTTACCCAAGGGATATAGGAGTACTGATGCATAGGGGCACTTGTACCCCAATGTTTCTAGCAGCACTCTCAACAATAGCCAAATTATGGAAAGAACCTAAATGTCCATCAACTGATGAATGGATAAAGAAATTGTGGTTTATATACACAATGGAGTACTACGTGGCAATGAGAAAGAATGAAATATGGCCCTTTGTAGCAACGTGGATGGAACTGCAGAGTGTTATGCTAAGTGAAATAAGCCATACAGAGAAAGATACCATATGGTTTCACTCTTATGTGGATCCTGAGAAACTTAACAGAAACCCATGGGGGAGGGGAAGGAAAAAAAAAAAAAAAAGGAGGTTAGAGTGGGAGAGAGCCAAAGCATAAGAGACTCTTAAAAACTGAGAACAAACTGAGGGTTGATGGGGGGTGGGAGGGAGGAGTGGGTGGGTGATGGGTATTGAGGAGGGCACCTTTTGGGATGAGCACTGGGTGTTGTATGGAAACCAATTTGACAATAAACTTCATATATTGAAAAAAAAAAAAAAGGAAATCCGTCTTTCCAAATGGGTCAAGTTCCCCCTTTGTGGCAGAAATCCTAAGAGCTAACATTTATTTTGTGCTTGCTAAGTGCCAGGCTCTGTGCTGTGGGCTTTATTTTCTTTTTAAATGTTTACTTATTTATTTTGAGAGAGAGCATGAGTGGGGGAGGGGCAGAGAGAGGGAGAGAGAGAATCCCACGAGGGTTCCATGCTTGTCAGTGCAGTGCCTGATGCGGGGCTCAAACTCATGAACCATGAGATCATGACCCGAGACAAAATCAAGAGTGGGATGCTTAACCAACTGACCACCCAGGCGCCCCTCTGCTATGGGCTTTATCCGTTATCTAATGGATTCCTCATCTCAAGCCTTCTGTGACAATGAGGACATTTGAGGACTAACTTGCTCAAGGTCGCACAGCCAGAATGTGGTGAAACTAGGATTCAAATCTAGGTCTGTACCAACCTCTCAATCATGGTGCCATCACCATTATTATTTCATAAGGAGGGTAGACTTTTCTTTTCAGTTCTATAGCCCCCCTCCTGTTCCCATCTTGTAAACATATAACAGAATTATAACTAAAATCAATCAAGACAACTGATTTCTAACACACAATGAATATTTTAAGGGCGGTCTGAAATCTCAATAAAATTCCATAACCTATTAAACCGTTTTAGCTAAATTTATAATCATGGCCTATAGAGAATGTCAGAATTAATATTCGGCTCTCTAATTATTTCAGCCATCGAAGATATCTTACGTGATAATTGGCTCTTAGCAGCCACAATCTAATTTAATTTATTTATGAATACCTTGTATTTATATTTCATGGATATTGTTTTAATTATTAAGTCACTACATCTTAGAAAGAAATGTAATTTTGTTATACGGCAAATGTTCTTCATGTCAACATCTGTAATGTCATTTTAGAAGTGTATAAGGCCAAAGAGATTGCTTAGGCTTCAAAGACAAAATTTGTTGCATTTTGCTGGAAACCATTTTGTCAGAAAAGAAATACTACAATAGAGACCTATTTGGAGATCTAAAACAACTATTGTGAGGATAAAGGGACAAAACCCACCTACTAATGCACTCTAACCTATAGTGTCTGTGGTGTCTAAATGGTGTGTCTCTCAATCGGATGGGGGCCTTCATATGCGGGGGGACGTGGGAGCTGGAGAATTCACCGGAGGCAGAACAAAGAAGATAGAAGTTTATTGAATACACCGCAAAAGAGCAGTGTGCAGAACAACAAAGGAGAGGCTGTGGGTGGGGGCTGTTTTTAAAAGGGGAAGATGAGTTATGGTCAAGTATGGAATCTTCCCTTTTTTGGTAACTGTGCCTCGTTGTAAGTAGTTCATTGGTCAGTTAGGGCCTACGGATACTTTGACGTGGGTCACCTGATGTGCCTGTCTGTATTCAGGCCACAGGTGGTCGCTGTGGACCCCTTCTACATTCCAGTGCTCAAGCCTATTTGCCAAAAAGCTGCCTCTACAGTGTCCAGAATTAATATCGTATTTCAGAGAGGTGGACTGACTCGAAATAGACAAAAATAAGCCATCACAGACTCAACAGGACATGGATGTGGGGTTGGTAGCTGGATCCTGGCTTCAAATTCCAGATCTGCCATTTTCCATCTGTATAACCTGGGGTGAGTTACTGAATGAACCCACTCGGAACATCCGTTTCCCATTCTAAAAATGGGATCAACAATACCGACCACACAGTGGAGTTATAGTGAGGGTAGAACTGGGTAAAATTTTCAGAGTATGGTGCAAAATGAAAATGCAGGGTCCCTTGCTCAAAAGTTGTTAACAATTTCAAGACAACAACAGCAGAGCAGTAAACCAAGTGTGGGGGCCCTTCTGAGAGTAGGGCCCTCTGAACTGCACAGTCGTTCACCCCCGAAGCCAGCCACAGGTAAGGATCACATGAAGTGCTACATGTAAACTGTGTCCACTTGGGAGGTGCCTGAAGAATGTCAGCTACCCGTGTTTTGGATGTTTGCCACCTTATTTTTATGCAGCATGGAAAAGAAATCTAGTAGTCACTTTTGTTTTGAAGATGGGTATACCAGAATAGTTTGGCAGATATCAAGCACTGAAAGAGTTCAAAGTCACAACAGTCTAGGCGAAATGGGGCACAGAAGCCACGAGAGTGCCCCCCACCTTAGATGTCTGTCAATTTTTGGAAGAGGAATAGAGAACGCGGGATTCTGTTTTCTAGCAGAGGTCTTGAAACCATAAAGCTAATCTCATTGGGTTTTGCACTACATTGAATTAAAGCCCTAATTCTAATTTCACCAAATAGGGTTACCGGGAGAACAGGAAGTGAAGCTTGATAACTGAGTTCCACTGTCCAGAGGAAGTCAAGAGAGAACAGAAAATCAATTTCCTGACTGCGGAGAAACTGGTAGAGTTATTCCAACCTGTTGGGAACAGTGTGTTTCTTTGTAAGGAGGCGAAGACATTTCTGCAGAGACTTTTCATGCAGAGGGGGGCCATATGGTTTTCTACACATTTCTCTTTGGGCATCCTCTATCACCATGGACTGATGGAGCCTCTGCTGACTTTCTTGGTTCTTACCTCCTGCAGGTGAGAACACACTGACCAGGCTATAGATAGGAAAGGTGAGTGTCCCTGGGGTGGAGACATTCATCCATCTCACCTACCTCTTCCAGAGAGTTCCTTTTTGATTTTTTTTTTAATGTATCAGTACCCAGCTTCTGCCCAAGGTCCCCTTTGATCCTTACAGCTCCCTATTTTCTCACCTAGGCCACACGGGACCACCCCAGCTTCTCATTGGTTTCAGTGCACTACTTAGGTAGAATATTTCTACCTAACCAACAACTTAGAAATGTATTGAACTTCAGTTTCGACACACCTCATCCAGCTGGTAGACTGAGGCCTTCACTTCATTCTGTGTGCCTTGAAAGTGGGAGACAATGAGGGTTGTTTTCTAAAGTACTTGTCCTTTATGGAGATGGTCCCTCTTTTACTTTATTTTTTTTTTAAGTTTACTTATTTATTTTGAGAGTGAGAGAGTGCGAGTGGGGGAGGTGCAGAGACAGAGGGAGACAGAATCCCAAGCAGGCTCCGCACTGCCAGTGCAGAGCCCGGTGTGGGGCTTGAACCCATAAATGGTAAGATCAAGACTTGAGCTGAAGTCAGAGGCTCAACCCACTGAGCCACCACTCAGGGGCCCTCCTTCCTTTACTTTGTTTTTTAAATTTTTATTTATTTTGAATGTTTATTCTTTTTTGAGACAGTACAAGTGAGGGAGGGGCAGAGAGAGAGTAGGACAAAGGATCTGAAGTGGGCTCCATGCTGATAGCAGCGAGCCCCATGTGGAGCTTGAACTCAAGAACAGTGAGATCATGACCTGAGCCAAAGGCAGACGCTTAACTGACTGAGCCACCCAGGTATCCCTCCTTTACTTCAGAATTCTCTACAACCTGTGCCCAGAGCCTTACGTGCAGTAGGTGCTGAATCATTAGTTGTTGAATGAATATATTCCTATGACACCATTCCTTTCATCAATGTAGTTTTATCATGCCATGTAGACCAAAGGCTCCTTGAAGCATTCGTTTATGGAAATATTTATCGAGTGCCTGCCACATGACAGGAAAGTTTCAAAAACAAAAGGAATGAATACCATTAACCCTATCAAATACTAACTTATCAATAACAACATGGTGGGTCCTCAGAGGGAAAGTGACCCGCTGGGCAGGCAAGTGCAGGTGCGGTCATCCAACAATAAATCCTCCCAGGGACTGGGGTTGACCTCTCTGTGAGAGCCAGAATCTGGAAAAAGTGAGGGTCTCAGTGAACACAGAATGGAGAAGGTCAGCTGTGGGATACTTTACGACAGTAACTATAGAATCAGACTTGTCAACCGGGGGCTTCCCCAAACAAGCCATAACCTTGTGTCTTCATCCATTCAGGCTGCTATAATAACAATACCGTAGACTAGGGGGCTTATTCCTCACAGTTCTTGAGGCTGGGAAGTCCAAGACCAAGGCACTGGTGGATGTGGTGCTGAAGCACACCACATCAGAAAGAAAATAAGCCTTCCCTACTTTTCTCCAATCCCCTAGAGTGTGGTCCTGCCTCCTCTCCAGTTCTACTGGCAAAGGAAGCAAGTATCAAGGATCATTCCTGGGCCCAGGGGTCCGCAACTCACAATGCATCGAGCTTTACCTTCTCACCCTGTCGGAAGACCTCTCCCCCCAGCCCCTACCCAGGCTTTATACCCCAACAAGGAATGGGGTGGAGTATTCAGGATGTGTTCTATCCCTTTTCTCTCTCCCCTGAAAGCCTGGCTTTTCCTGGGCCAGGAAGAGATAGCAGGACTCCTTTGATAACCTTGAGTCTCTGGCTCAGAGGAGATGAGGGCCACTAGGGCTCTCCATTCCTTCTGGAGAACACCGAAGGAGAGCAGAGAGGTACGTTCAGCCATTGTGCTCACCTCCCAGCAGGAACCATGGCCCCGCACTCTGACTTCAGCTGTCTCCAGCTTGCTGTGTGGCCCTCTTTAGGGCTGGCTGTCTGGTCCTTAGGTGCACTCCCTGGTTTCACAGCTCTTCTGCAGTTGGGGCAGACCCAGTTGCCAGGTCCTCATTTCTGGAGGCTGGTCCTGGGTCTGCAAGTATGTGCTGAGGGCTCCCCAAAACCTCAAGCATGAGATGGGAAAGGTCAATGGCCCTCCTGCAGCAAGACCCTCACCTGATTGACTAGGTGCAATCACAAGGGTGCTTGCTGACAGGGTAGGCTGGGGTCACCAGGACAGCAGACAGAGCAAGCTGTCTTCTCAGTGGCAAATAGGCCATTTGGAAGGGACATAGAAACCTTTCCCAAATGGTGCCTCACAACCACAGCACCCTGACCAGGGTCTCTGCTTTAAGCCCAAGAACAGGGGAGCCACTGAGGAGTTGTATCCAGGCCTGCCTGGAAACTTGCTTTAAAGCAGTGAAGCATGGGGTGCCTGGGTGGCTCAGCCAGTTAAGCATCTGGCTCTTGATGTCATCTCAGGTCATGATCTCACAGTTGGTGAGTTCGAGCCCCGCATCGGGCTCTGTGCTGACAGTACGGAGCCTGCTTGGGATTCTCATTCTCTCTCAGCTAAATAAATTTTTTAAAAAACTTTTTAAAAAGTTGTTAAAAAACATTAAAAAAATAATAAAGCAGTGAAGCAGGACTCTGAGCCACATTTCCTGGGCTTCCTGGCTACAGGGGTAAGGGGCCTGCTCTGAGCTGATTCTTGGGTTATTCCCTTGGGATCACCATCAGCTCTGCTCACGAGGAGCAGGGGCCTGAGGTGGCTGGCCTGTTTCCTGGCCAGTCTGGCATTTCCTTTGACCCAACCCAGATGTGCCCCCTATTTGAGGGAGAAAAAGGCTGGCATGGCCTGACCAGAAAATGGTCCAATGTCGCCCCCTGCTGTTCGCATGCTAGACTGCATGGATTTGCAATGGAAATGTCAATCTGCTGTTACTTGGGGGACTTTTTTTTTTTTTTTTTTTTTTTTTTTTTTTTTTAACCACTATGTTAGTTAACTGTTGCTGTTTAACAAATGAGCGGCTTAAAACCAATAATGTATTCTATCTCCCGCTGTTTCTTCGGGTCGGGAATTTGGTTTGGCTGAGCAGTTCCGGCCCCAGGTCTGCCACAAGGCTGCTATCAGATGTTAGCCAGGCCTGCATGTCTCACGTCTCATGGTTTGACAGGTGCTGGGAGATCCACTTCCCAGGTGGTAGACTTGTATCAGGCAAGTTGGCGCTAGCTGTTGGCAGGAGGCCTCCGCACCCCTCCATGGGGGGCCTTTCCAAGGGCTGTTTGCATCTCAACACTTGGAGGCTGACTTCCCCCAGGGCAAATGATTCCAGAAGCTGAAGTGGGAGCAGCCATGGCTTTCTGACTTAGTCTTCCACTGTATTCACACTAATTCACACTGGCTATGATTCGGTATAGGAGGAAACTACACGAAAGTACGAGTGCCCGAGGGTGAGGCTCCCTGGGGAACCATCTCGGAGGCTGGCTACAGTAAGCATCTATCATGGGCTAAGCAGTGTATAAACAATATATAACAACAGCTGGAGCATACAGTTGGCAATGATCTCATGTTAAGCACTTTCCCTGAGTTAGCTCATTTATCCTCGCAACGACCTGACAAATCTGGTCCTTCTATTACACGTTGGAGAGATGAGGAAATTAGGGCTTGGGGAGGTTGGGGACTGAGGTCACACAACCAGTAAGTGGTTGATTGAGCATTTAAGACTTTGGCCTGTGTTCACTGTGCCGGAATGCCTCCGTCGGCATTTAGAACTAACAACCAGAGACGTGGGCACAGATGAGGAAACTGAAACTCAGAGGTCAAACATCAAGGTCAAGTTTACCAAATCAGTAAATGGCAGAGCTGGGGTTGGAGTAGAGGCCTGATTCCAGAGACCATGCTCTGTCCAGCCCATCGCATTGCTCTGGAATGGGGGAGAGAGACACAGAAAGGAGAGAAGAATGCAAAGAACAAGGTGGCCAGCCCATCCAGTGCCTCCGTGTCTATCAGAAAGAATGCTCCCTCCTGGGTGGCAGTTCTGCAGATGCTTCTGGGCTTGGCAAGCTCTGCCCCCACTATCCTCCTGGTCAGGGCAAAATGTGAGTGTGGCCACCCTGGGGCAGGAAGGTAACATGAGAGAGATGTGGTTAGGGTGTAAGAGGCGGTTGCGGGGGCTAGAAAAAGAGGGGAGAAAAAATAAAGAAGAGAGAGAGGGGAGGGAGAGAGGGAGGGAGAGGGAGAGAGAGAGAGAGAGGGAGGGAGAGGGGGAGAGAGAGAGGGAGAGAGGGAGGGAGAGGGGGAGAGAGAGAGGGAGAGAGGGAGGGAGAGGGGGAGAGAGAGAGGGAGAGAGGGAGGGAGAGGGGGAGAGAGAGAGGGAGAGAGGGAGGGAGAGGGGGAGAGAGAGAGGGAGAGAGAGAGAGATGAGATTGTGAGATGAAGCAAGAGGGGGAAAAAATGGCAAAAGAAAACCAGACCAAGTACGTGGGATCTGATTAGTCCTCCGTAGCAGATGCTTGGGACCTTCTCTCCCAGTGGCTGGGAGCTCCAGCATGGCTAGCTGGGGAAGCAGAAGATCAAGTGCATGGGGTCCTGAGACTCCAGTTCACAAGCTCCTCCACACCTCCATCACTCGTTGGAGGAACGGGGCATCAAGAAGACACTCCAGCATGTAGCTGGCTGGAGGAACACCTAGTTTCAGGGAAAATGGGGTGGCTGCCAGGTCAGCAGCCTCCCAGGAGAGCCAGGGAGACCCAGTCCAGATGATAATGGTTATAGCATCAGAGAGCTGATTGACAGATTAACTAGAGCTCAGACTGGAAGGTGTAACTGGTGGCTTCACTATTGTGTGTCTGTCTCTCTGTAGTTTGATCCCCAAAACGAATTGTTTAATTGGTGGGTTCAGCTTTGTTACCACTGTTCAATTAACGTCTGCTTGCCTTCGCATCTGAATTTGTCAAGTACGACTTTCACACCACACATGGAGTCAGAACCCACCCGGAGTTGCTGATCATTTGAAGTAGGAAGGTTATGAGACTCGGAGGCAGAAAGTCATGGCTTTGAGTCCTAGTTTTAGCAGCAGCTGTACATGAGGGATCCCCCACCCCAGCAACCTCAAGTGCTCCCACAATCAAGCCTCACTGGGGCTGCCTGTCCTGAAAGTTCAGCAGCCTCCTGGAGGCCAGAATCTGGCAGGAGGGCAAAGAGGAAAAACCACTTTTTTTCCTGCCTCCAGCCTCTCTCTACTCCAGTAAGATCTTATGGTTGCCAACTGGTTTTCCAAAAAAATGTTTATTTCACCCTTCTGTGTTATACTCTGCCAATGCTTTCCATCCACTTACAGCTCAAAGTTTAAATTCCTGAGCACAGCAAGTTGGGTCCTTCCTGGTCCACCTGCTCACTACCTTTATATCTTGGATCATGATGCTCCTGTGTACTTCGTTACCTCTGGGCTTTTGTTCATGCTGCCACTTTTCATTAAAAACTCTTCTCCCTCTCTCTGCATGGTATACTCCTTTTGAAACTTCAAACTGATTATCCAATCATCCTTCCAACCGTCCAACCATCCTGCATCCTGAAACTCGACTTCAATGTTTCCCAAGCTTATCTGCACATTGGTTCACCTGGGGAGATTTGAAAAACATACTAATGCCCTGTGTCCCACCTTCAGAGACTGTGTAACTTAATTCATCTGGAGTGTGACCTGGGCTTGGATTTTTCAAAGATGGCCAGGTGATTCTTTTTAAAACAAAACTTTTTTAATGTTTATTTTTGACACAGAGAGAGACAGAGCATGAGCAGGGGAGGGGCAGAGAGAGAGGGAGACGTAAAATCCAAAGCAGGCTCCAGGCTCTGAGGTGTCAGCACAGAGCCTGACGCAGGGCTCCGACTCAAACTGTGAGATCATGACCTGAGCCAAAGTCGGACACTTTTTAAAAAAAAATTTTTTTAACGTTTTATTTATTTTTGAGACAGGGAGAGACAGAGCATGAACAGGGGAGGGTCAGAGAGAGGGAGACACAGAATCTGAAACAGGCTCCAGGCTCTGAGCTGTCAGCACAGAGCCCGACGCGGGGCTTGAACTCATGGACCGTGAAATCATGGCCTGAGCCGAAGTCAGCCGCTTAACCAACTGAGCCACCCAGGTGCCCCCAAAGTCGGACACTTAACCAACTGAACCACCCAGGGGTTCAATGCCCAGGTGATTCTAACGTGCAGACAAGTTTCAGGACCACTGCCCCACCCTGTACCAAATACTGTAATAGCCCCTGAGGACTTAAAGGTACAAGTTGGTTTAGACTAGATATTTAGTATTGGAGAAATATATCAACAAATATATAATTACCCAACAATACGCACAAGTGTTATGACAGACGTAAGCCATGGACGGTACTCTCGAGAAGGTAGAGGAGGTATACACAGCCCGCACTGGTGGGATTGAGGGGTGGCCAGAGCTGTTGAGTCTTCTGGGACAAGGAGGTGTGTTCCAGGCAAAGAAGGGGGTGGGTACCCTAGTCAGAGGGAAAACTGAGCATAGCACGGTGAGCCAGAGAGAGCAGGTCACTTTCAGAGGCGGACAAAAACTCAGTAGGACTACAGCTTTGAGGCTCATGAGCCTGCAGAGTCAGACGTGGTCTTGGAGGGAGCAGGGAATGGACAGTCAACAAAGGGGGTGTCAGGGATGTGGCCTGGTCAGACTTAGTGGCTGTGAATGCCCAGGAGATAACAGCAGTTGGTGAACAGGGAGGGGAGACAGTAGGAACCAGTAGGAAGGCCTTCCCTTCTTCAGAGAAGTCTCCCTTACGTCTTCTCCACCTGTACACTCCAGCTCATCACAGACACCCTATCTTGGTGCCTCCGGCCCATGGCAAGGTCCTGGTGGAGAGTAAATGATCATGCCTCACGCCACATGGGGAGGTAGAAATGCCACAGGCTTCCGAGTCAGGCTGACTTGATTCAAGACCCTGTTCCACTCCTTACAAATGGTGTGATGCTGACGACGTCAGCCACATTCTCTGGACTTGGTTTTCTCCACTATAGCATGGAGAAAAGGCCAAACTCATGATTCTTTTGAGCATTAAAAAAAAAAAAATGCATATCAGTGTTTTTTTTATCGTGTAGGCCCCCCAGGAACAGCAGCTTCAGCATCACCTGGGAATCTGTTAAAATGCAAATTCTCAGGCCTTACCCAAGACCTGCTGAATCAGAAAGTCCGGGAGTGCAGCCAGCATTCTGTGTTTGAGCACACCCTCCAGCTGATTCTAATGCACGCTAAAGTTTGAGAAACACTGGTGTGTGTAAACCGCTTCATCCCTGGACTTGCTTTTCCGGAAGCCTACACTATTCCTGAAAAGTAGAAAAACCCACCCACCCACCCAGCTCTGGCCTCTGTTCCAGTCCCTCCCTTTGCAATTCTTCTCAGGTTGGTCACTGAGGATATAAGGCTGAGGAGGCCAGGAAATCGGTATGTCTGAGAGGGAGTGCCATACCCCCTGCATGTGCATTTGTGCATGCGTGCAGACGCAGATTTTTGACCTCTAAGGATGAGGGAGTCGAGGCACAGAAAGCTTAAGTAACTTGCGTAAGGGCACACAGTTATTAATTGTTAGAGCTGGGATTCAGGCACAGGGACTCTGGCTGCAGGGTCCATGCTCTTAACCAGTCTGCCTCCCAAGGCTGCTGTGAAAATGTTAGTGTGCTCAGGCTTTAACATACTCCTGTTGGGCTCTCTGTTGTGTTAAGATGCCTCACCCCGAACAGAGTCTTCTCTCTGCTACTTAAGATAGCAGAGAACCTGCTACTTAAGGTAGCAATAAGAACTTGGCTTTGTCATTTCTCCTCTCCTGGCCTTAGTTTCCAAATGTTTAAAATGTGCAGTTGGGCCAGATTAGGGATGTAAGCTGGAGCCCCAAGGCCCCAGAGAATAAGCTGTGTTTGGCCAGCTCTCTTGATCGGAGTTGAAAGTGATGGTCTTGAAGTGGTATACGTTCTCACTCTCCACGCTGCAGCCCTACCTTCCATGGTCTTACACGGGCCCACAGGCCTCACCTCAGTGAACTGTCCGGCATCCAAAGGCACTTGAGTTTGAGATCACTCATCAGAAAAATGCCTAAATCTGAGGGCCCCTGAATTTACAACTTGCCCCAGCCCCCACTCCTCCAATTTAAAGAACACTTTACCTGAGATGTTTCTTGTGCAAAGAAGGCCCTGAGGCTTGGCTCCCACCTTTACGGACATCCTCTACTTGGAATGGCTGTCAGATGTGAGCAGTGTCCTTTCTTACGGCTGTGTGCCCTGGAAATATTGATTTACCCTTCTCCTGGTTTACCTCCTCCTGGAAGGGAGACAGATGAAGCTTGTTTTAGCATGGAAGGCCAATCCAATTTCAGAATCCATTGCACCTGCAGAGATGATTTCTGTTATTTTTATTTAATCTGGAAGGTTCCATCTTTTCAAACTTAGGAATGAATCGATTCCTGGAAGAATGAAGATGCTTCATCAGCTTTTGCACCCCTATGTTGGTTGCCTTTCATTTCCTGCAGGAGGGATGCAGTTAGTATTGATAAAGTAGCTTGGAGCATTTTTACTGGGCTTCATCTGGGTGCTGGGAAGTGGGTGCCAGGTGCTGCTGAGTATTAGCATATTGTCTTACACGAGGAACAGGCACTCAAACATTGCTGGATGGATAAAGGAATGAGCGAAATACTTTCTAGCAACTGGAGCCTATGCTAAATAACTCATTGACTCTCACTCAATTTATAGGAATGTATTTTATTTTTGGACTACTATATGGCTTATAAAGAATTTTCACACACATTCCCCATAAATTTTTTTTTCCCATATTTTAACGTTGAGGCAACGAGGCTTCAGGAGGTTAACCGACCTCAAAGTCACACTGTGGCATTCAGTTTTCTGTGACTCACGTTGTCATTTCCAAAATAAAAGCTAATATTAAAAAATAGCTGTTGAAAAAAATACTGCTTGAAGCTGTGTAAGCTGAAACTTTAGATACTAAAACAAACATGGTAGAAAAAAATCACTTCTCCCCAAAACTAGAAACCAGACTATTTTTATAATCTTTGTAGTTTCCAAGCACATTCTCACATCTGATTTCCTTTGACCCCCACAACTCTACCCTGTTGGAGTGAAGTCCTCTCGCATTTGGGGGCACTGTGAGACTGTCTCAGATGTTCTTTTCCAAGAGACAGGTCAGACTGGCAGTTAAGGGCTGAACTTCTTGCGTACTCATGCCATCTACTGGTACTTTCCTGGGATCATGAGTCCCAGCTGATAGTCTATTAAAAAATATTTTTTCTTCATTGTAAACTTCAGCAGGGGCCATTCAACTGTTTTACTCCTTATTACTCAAGTCCTTGAAAATACTACCTCCTCTCAATCTTTGAAACTTGTTTTCTATGGAGCCTACTTTAACACAGGACCTAAGGTTTACTCAGAAAGGGATTGGAAAAGCTTCTGGTTCCTCTTGGCATATCGGCAGGTTTTACAAACGCGTCTGAGCACCTTCCAGTTGGCTTGGAACCTGTGGGAAGGGAGATGGCTTAGCGAGGGAAGGAGAACTCTCAGAGAATCTTCATGTGTTCACACTAACACCTCCACTTTGCCCAGTATTTTCTGGGAGGGCTACAGGTAGTGTTGGTTAGCTGAGAAGGTCGGTGGCCAGATGCTGACAGCTCACCCCATGGTACCTCAACAGTTCGTGGAAGGGGAGTGAGATTCTGGGGAACAGCTGAAGCCAACCTCCCGATGCAGGGGCACACCGTGTGGGGTTTCTCCAACTGCACCAGATCCTGAAAGCCTCTGGCCAATCCTCAGGAACACAAATACCTCCTTTTTCAAAGCTGGGCTTTGCTCTGGATACGTTTTCTAAGTTATTAGATGGAATTGGTCTTTGTACTTTGCTTTAAATCCAGGGACAAGACATGACGTGTTCGTTATCTTTGGGGCAAATCTACAAAGGAGGATCAAAATGAGATGATTTGGTATATAAACCATTTTTGCCATAATCTTGGGACTCTAAAAATTGGATCAATGCTATTATAGCAGTAGTGTGGAATAGGCTAAGACAACACAGGAGAAAGAAAATTAGGTTTGGAGTCGTCACTACCTATTAGTGAACATTCTTACAGGATTCTTCTCAAAAGTTATCTTGTCTGGCTGCGGGGGAAATGGAGGTTTTATTTTTTCTTTATTTACTTTATCATTGAGGTTATATTCAATGAGCCTTTTACCTTTTCTTCCTTCTGTTCCATGGTAGGAGAAAAATAGGAGCTTTGACAATTTTTGAAAGCAAAGTAAAATGTCTATTCTTTTGCCTATGAAAGGCAAAAAGGTCAAGATAACATTTGATAAACAGCAGATTTTTTTAATTTTTTTTTTTAACGTTTATTTATTTTTGGGACAGAGAGAGACAAAGCATGAACGGGGGAGGGGCAGAGAGAGAGGGAGACACAGAATCGGAAACAGGCTCCAGGCTCTGAGCCATCAGCCCAGAGCCCGACGCGGGGCTCGAACTCACGGACCGCGAGATCGTGACCTGGCTGAAGTCGGACGCTTAACCGACTGCGCCACCCAGGCACCCCATAAACAGCAGATTTCTTTCCCTAAATTGTTATAAAGCATATTAAGACCAGGAAGGATTTCAAGAGCTTTGAAAGCATTCTGGCCATTCTTTAATTCAGAGTAAAATTGGAGTAAATTGTGAAGGATTGTGAAGGATTAATGAAAAACAGCATAGTTATTCCATACATTTGCATAATACTTAACAGGTTTTTAAGCCAGGTATTCCACTATGTTTTAACAAGAACCATTAAGATAGAACTTGTGTTTGTAATTTATACTTAAGAAAGCGAAGGTTAAAAGGTTAAAACGAAGGTGAAGCCAAGGAGCACTTGGGTGGCTCAGTCAGTTAAGTGTCTGACTCTTGATTTCTGCGCAGGTCAGGATCTCATGGTTCATGAAATTGAGCCCTGCATCTGACTGTGCTGACAGCGTGGAGCCTGCTTGGGATTCTCTCTCTCTCCCTCTCCCTGCCCCTCCCCTGCTGGCACTCTGTCTCTGTAAAAGAGCTTAAGTCATATACTTCCCAAAGTCACATAGCTAGTAAATCCTACTCAACGCTGAGTCTTTAAAGTTTAGTGATCTTTTAGAAACTTTTTCCCAGGAGACTCTTCCTCTCCTTAAAAGTTATTATCTGTTGGATTATTCATTTTAAGGATCACTGTTTTTAAGCAGGTGGCAATCTTATTAATCCTTTTTTCTCTCCTTCCTACTTCTCTATGGGCCTCTTGTGAGAAACACCTGTTTGTACCAGGTGGTAACCATAACCATACATTATAGTAGCCCCTCCCCACCCCCTTATCAGCAGGGAATACGCCTAAGACTCCAGTCAATGCCTGACACTGAGACAGTACCGAACCCTACACATAGTATGTTTTTCCCTATATGAACAAAAGATAAAATTTAATTTATAAATTAGTCACAGTAGGAGATTAACAATAAAGTAGGACAGTTTTAACAATATACTGTAATAAGTTATGCAAATGTGGTTTCCCTCAAAATATATTGTACCTTTCCTCTTGTGATGATGTGAGAGGATAAAGTGCCAACATGATGAAAGTGAGCTGCATGACAAGGGCATTGTGATGGGAGTCACACTGTCAGAAGGATCATCTGCTTCCTGACCACAGCTGACCACAGGCAGTGATTGATTGCTCAGAAAGTGAGACCACAGATAATGGGAGACTACTATATTTTGAGTTTGAATAACCCTTTGAATAGTGATTATAATGTATTCACAGACAGGTTATGTTTGCAGTAGGGTAAAAACTCTGGGTTTCTTGGCTCCCCCTCAGAGACCAATCCAGTATCGGGAAAGGGAATGGGGGCATAATTCAGTTTAACAAGCCTCCCAGGTGGTCAGATCACAGATGACATCACAAGCCTAAATATGTAGAGTGTTGTCCAGGGTCACAAAATCCTTCATGGTGCTTTGGAACCTGTGTTTTACATACATAGTATAATATACAAGCTTCAATTTGTTAAGTCCCACTATTTTAAAACAAAGAAGCCATAGAATTCACACTCAACTTTAGATGGGTATCCATCCTAATTTTTCCTTTTAGTTCTGCTTTATTTCTATAGTAATTTTCGTATCAGTGCAAAGTGCTAGCCTTTAACAGTTTTTCAGTTTAATCTTGCTCTACTCCCAATTCACACCTTCCCTAGAAGGTTTTATATGGCTCCTGGTGGGAAGCTGGTGTTAAAACAGGCATGCAATAGTGGATATCTATTTAAACTGAGATATTTTTATAACCAGTGTGGAAATGAACCATCATAAACATGTCTTTGAATATTTTACAACTGGTAGTTTCCCAACCCTGCCAGATCAAGATTACCTGTGGACTGATTTCAGCCTGGGCTGGGGCCACCTCTGTATTGAAACATCCCATGTGACTTTTACGAATAGGTAAATTTAGAAAACAGACATGGTACTACTATTTCTCTCCTCCAGTGCCAAAGTAGACACTCACAAGGGAAACATAAATCATTACAATAATCACTAACAAATGCTTAACCCCAGAAATAGTCACTTTAGGTTCTCTTTAAATAAAAGCACTCACGTGGCTTAAAATCAAAGTAACTCATAGCCACTGTCACTTAAAATTAAGAGGAAGGGTTCTGGGGGCGCCTGGGTGGCTCGGTCAGTTAAACATCCAACTTCAGCTCAGGTCACCATCTTGCAGTTTGAGAGTTTGAGCCCCACGTCGGGCTGTGTTAACAGCTCAGAGCCCAGAGCCTGCTTCAAATTCTGTGTCTCTCTCTGCTCTTCCCCTACTCACATTCTGTCTTTTTCTCAAAAATAAACATTAAAAATTAAAAAAAAAAAAAAAGATTCCGAAGTCTTCAAATATTAAAGCTTACTCTGTCCATCCCTCAGTGACCCACTGATTATGTGATATACTCCCCTGTATTTGGTCAGCCTCCTCATCCCAAAGCAAAATCCTTCCCATTAGTGCTTTCCCATCTCCAGTGAACAGTGTGTTTGCTTTTCCATAAACAATCCAATTCAACTGGATCTTCCACGTTGCTTTTTTATTTTTGCAAAGATTTTAAGAGGAAGACAGAAGACCTTGTTGTTCATTGTGGTACCTGCCAGTCGCTTAAGTTAATGTAGTGATGGGTCATTTTATTTGTTCATATACACTATAGTTCATCAGTGCCCGAGACAAAGTCATCTCACAGAAGTTAGTACTGGTAAATTCAGTACCTCCTGGTGGAGATTAGGTAAAGTTGAGCCAGAATCTCACTTTATCACTGCTAATTGAAGAAAGCCACAGCTACTCAAAGGTATGACATATGTGTTCACGTTAAAACTAAGACAAGATGAGGAGTGCCAGGGTGGCTCAGTCTGTTAGGCATCCGACTTTGGCTCAGGTCATGATCTCGCAGTTTGTGAATCTGAGCCCTGCATCGGGCTCTGTGCTGACAGCCCAGAGCCTGGAGGCTGCTTCCGATTCTGTGTCTCCCTCTCTCCCTCTGCCCCTCCCCCAACTCAAGCTCTGTCTCTCTCAAAAATAAAAAGTTTTTTTAAAACTAAGACGATTACTAGAGAAGGCTCAGTGGAAAATAAGTAATATTGCACCAATGCAAGACAAAATATACTTTATTGTGACAGCAAATGCTCATAGTGCTGCAGATAAGGCAGGCTAGCAGGGATGTGCATGTAATCCAAGGCCAGTATGGAAATGGATGGGAATGAAAGCTGGTTCTTAAAGCTTGAAGATTTATTCCACGGTGAAGGAAAGATCATTTGTGTCCACTTCTCTCAAATGCAGTATTATACACCTACTTCATCAGAGACCTATGCCTCTAACCAAAAGCCCGAAGGCAAAAAAGAGAAACTTAATCTTAACTGTACTCAGAAGTCACTTCTAATACCAATGACAGAAAGATTTTGCTAATTGAGGCAAATATCCTTTCTAGACAAAGACCTAGAGATTGAGCACGCAAACATCCATTCACACATTTTAAATAATTAGCCAATTTTAATGTTATTTATTCCACCAGAAACAAATACTAGAATATCTAGAAATAGTTTGGATAAAGAAACATTTATATTTTAATACTTCATAATGTTGTAAATTTGGGGCTAAAATAACACCCTGAGTCACATTTGATCCCTTTCTGCTTGAAAGGACCAAGTACAGTTTAAATTTCAATAGTTGAACTTCTGAGGGTAGATCTGAGAAAATAATGCTAATGACAGATCTAGTGCTTTGATGAAACTATTAGGTTCTACAGACTTGTCAAAATCAACACAAAACTGAGGACAGGCTGAAAACACTTTGCAAAGCAATAATTTTAGATAGGCTCCTTCATTTCTCCCCTTCTTTTAAAACAGATGCAGATGAAATGCTTTCTGCATGGATGCACAGACATTCCGTTCAACTCTTTTCTTAACGCAGTACTAGGAGTTTAAACAGTATGCTTTAAACAAAGTAATCTCCACACACTCAATTTAGCTTAAGAGATGAAAAGAAACACTACCAGGAAAATTACTTATCAAATACTCTGCTCTTTTAAAAGGTGTTTTTAAAAGCAACACAGGACCAAAAACATCCAACTATCACTTTATTTATATTACTATGCTTAAGTTACATGGAAAAGACAACCAAGCAGTTCTGCCCCATTTCAGGAAAAGTTTCCAATCAACACCAATTACGTGGTGACAAAGAACTAGGACTGGTGACATCTTTGGGTCAAGACTGACAAGGAAGGATGGGCTCTGGTGCTACGGTTCATCTCCAACAAGAATATGGCACAATGGCCAGCACAAGCCATACTAACACTGAACCTTTAGCGCTGGTCACAAATTCGGATCTCTTCCCTGAAGCTAGCAAATCAAGTGAAATATCTGGGTTTAAAAAAAATTTTTTTAAATGAAGCCCAAATAAGTTTAAAAACCATGCTCTTGACACATTTTTCCTTTCAAAATTTACATACAACACACTTTTTCACTCTAACAGCCCAGATTTTTTTCCTCACATAGCCCATCACGTAGCTGCAGATAGACTATTCTGCCTCAAGATGTAAACACAGGGGAAAAAAAATTAACAGCATCTGCATAATATTCTCTCTACACACTGCTGCTGGATGGAAAATTGAAAATTAAAAAAAAAAAAAGAAAGAAAGAAAGGTTCCATCTTAGATTCTCACAACCTCTTGTTCCGCAGTTCATGAATCCGACCCTGATGCTAAGGTGACAGTGTATGTAAGTAGATTTTTGTTTTCAGTGAAGGAGACCTGGGAAGAGATGGAGTTAGCTCTTTTTCTTCAAGAGTTATCGGATGGTACATGCTCCTCAAAGCCCTCGCTCTCTCGCACTAGAGCGCGCTCCAGGATCACACGGCCCTCCTTATAGCGCTGGCTGTCTTCAGTGGCAAACTCATAGATCCATCCCAGTTTGCTATTGCAGTTCTTGCAGCTCACGTCTCGAACCATGTGGCGGCCAGTGAGCATGACCCGGTCTTGAACTTCACTGTACTGCAGGTTAACTACCTAAGAAACAGGGGAACACAAAATTGCAGAGCCATGTGAGTTGCTGGCCCAAAAAGCACACACTATTGTGGTTGATGCAATGACAGCAACTTGAGAAAAGCAAACAGCAGTTGTTACTTTAGTCAAACCCACCATACCCTTCCCAAGGGCTATTTTTAGAAGCTGCTGGGAAAGGCAAATATCTGGAAATTGCACTGGACATCTAATGCCATCTTGAATTACTATACTATATACTAGTCCTAACCATATTATTCATATACACTAGTTACATTTCTGTGTTGCAGCGAAGCGTCCTCAACTTGGAGTCGTAAAATGTTGGTTTGGATCTAGCTGTCATCATTCACCATTCAACGAGGAGTTCAAATAAGGCTACCAATGTAAAAGAACCTAGTATGCAACTTGTATTCCATAAAAAAGGTTTGCCAAATCTGTTTCTGGAAATACATTTTATATACAAACCGAAAAAGACACACTAAGCCAACTATAGATCATACATGGCAATACAGTTTTCAAGTGGATTCAAATAATCTGTGAAGAATTTCCAACGATTCTGACCATCCGAAAGTCCTCTACACTTTACTCTTCCGTAAATGGCCAGATAGTAAATATTTCTGGCTTTGAAGGCTATATGATCTTTGCTGTAACTATTTAGCTCTGCTGTTGTAGCACAAAAGCAGCCACAGGCAACACATAAATGAATGAATATGTCTGTGTTTCATTATTTACAAAAACAGGCAGCTGGCCTGCCATAGTGTACCAACTCCTGCTCCACCCCTAAAGAAAGATCAAGGGGTATACACTATCAATTCTTTGAGAGAAAAGCTTATTTCTAAGTGGAACAGAGGGGTGTCCACAGGGGAAGTTTAGTTGACCTTTTAAGAGCAGTACCTTAGACTAGTTCTGTCTCTTAGCCTAAAAGATTTGGAAATTCAACTCTGCTAGTACACATTAGAGATTTCCAGGAGACAGAATCGGCTCAACCAATTTTAAAGCCAGCCAGAAATTAGAGAAGTGGGCAGACTAGTCATTAATTAGTAAATCGGTAAATGCTCTTCCCTTGGCATGCCATAAGCCACAACATAATCAGAAGGATGACTGGTGAGCATAAATTAGAGCAAGGGAAGTTGGTTAGATGATCTTCATTCAGTTGCACTGTCAAGCTATGAAAGCTTAATGCAGCTATCCCCACATAAGGACAAATCAGTAACATGGGTGTAGTGGCATTTCTACATTCTTCCACAGTCCATGAAGTCACTACTAAATTCTTACACTGAATGTTTTCTAAAGCAATGGAGACTACCCTTCTTATTGTAACAGTCTTCAAACTTTCATGGTAAAAAAACTCACATTCTAGTAATCCCTTCCTAAGGTCCCAAAGGTAAGCTAGTGGGCACTCATTTGAACATACAGATTATAGCTCTCATTTCTGGTATCTCCAAACTCTGAGAGGTATTCTAGTACTGCTGTCAAATACATTCACTGAACCCACTTAGGAAATGGAACTGGTCTTCCCACCAACCTTGTTAAAAAGAAATGCTCTGCCAGTGGCGCCTGTGAACCGAGTAGAGATGAGTTCTGAGCGGTTGGTCAGGATTGTATCGCAGTTTGCACAAGAAAACAGACGGGTACCACCAATGTGATCAAGGAAAATTCTGCCCATTTTTATAGCTGAAGTTCTAAAAACCTAGGAGCAAGTGGAAAAGCACAAGAAAGCATTATGATTTAAAAAAAAAAAAAACTGCTGGTATCTACTTGGTGGGAGTCATTTATACATACATATATATGAGAACCATTTATTCATACATACATAAATTATATATATAAATAAAGTATCTACTTTGTAGTAGTACTCCTTTGCAGCACTATTATGGGAAATAGTTGACTCTGTACTAAAGGATCCAAGGTTCATTCACTAAACAAATAAACAGGCAAACCAAGCTAAGAACCGTTTAGAAACAGTGAGCCAAGGAAGCAAACATGTTTAGGCGAGGCCAGAACAAGATCACTTCTCTCTTGGTTGGTATGAAAAACACAGGAAAAAGTGGAGTATCAAAAACTGAATAATGAGAAGCACAGGCAGAGATGTCAGAAAGGCTTAGGCTAAGTGTTAAGTGTACATTCTGAGTATGTATAATTTGAGGAAAGACTTGTGGGGCATGAGTGGGATGATTCCAAGAGTAGAAAAAGGGGTGATCAGAAAACGAGAAGAGGGGAGTCTTGGTCCAGAGCATGGGGTGGCTCTGGTCATCAGGTACCTCTACAACCATGGAGGGGTGATGGCATTAACATTAGGTTGGAGTCTGTGGAGCACTAGGTGCTTTACTTATTTCAAAATTGTCACAATAACTCTGTGAGGTTATCAGCCCCACTTCATAACTTATCCAAGGTTATTAAGTGATCAAAGGTTACACAGCTTTCAAGTACAGAAAACCATGACTGGAGTGCAGTTCACCCAACCTAAAGCCAAAATTCTTCCACTGCCCTGGCATATGGCTAGGAAAATAAGAACAGAGAAGAAGAGAAAGAGAAGCCATTATTACATAACTTATGTTTAAGAAATCACACTGATTCAATGTATCACGGAAGTGCTGAAACATTGGGGGGATGGGGGGGGAGCTTTGAATCCAAATTCCAAAACAAGAATAATCACACTTCAGGATTTCAAAAGTTAGAGAGTGAATATATGCAACTCCTTCAATTTACAGCAATTAATCCCCTTAAACGCTATTTTTTAAAGATCTAGATATAGTCAAGAATACACAACAGCTCTCATTAAAAAAAGAATTTATTCCCAGTGTGGCTTTCAGCTCCTGTGTTTTAAATATTTGTATTACATATATTTTAAATGGCATGCAGAGTTGCTATAGCTGCCACTATGAAAAATAATCTACAATTTATGTTTGTAGTAAGAATCCACTGTCATTTTAAATTTGGGGAAATTTCATTACAAATTAAAAATTCCATTCCTTCTTACATCTGTGAACTTCTTTAGTTATTAGGTGGTCCTAAGGTCATCAGAAAAGTCATTATCACAAAGATCATTATGACTTCCATTAAATATTTTGATATGAAAGTTTAAGAAGAATGAAAAACAAATGGTAAATACAATTAAAATCTGTGGCTAGTGAAAGGAAAACCACTTCACTTTAAGCAAACATGCCAATGAATAAACCCTGGGTGAAAATGACACCACTTAAGAAATGGTATTTAACTTTTTGATTACATTTTTGCAAAATGACAACAGAAGGTAAAACTATCGTTTCAGCCTTTAAAATGATAGCTTTCCCTTTTCCAAAGGCTTAAGAACACAGTATTTGTTACATAAAGGTCAGAGGTTGCAAATTTGAGGCCTGCAGGCCGAACTCGTTTGGTGGCATAGGGGACACAGCAGTGAACAAGACAGGCAACCCTTTCCTTACAAAACACATGTCCACTGTGGACATGTTTAATGTGGCCCACACAGTTTATTAATAAAAAACAGCTGGGTCACCATTTAAGACTTGAGAGATTTCTAACGATAGAGCCTGTATTTTTTTTTTTTTTAAACAATGGGGAGATTTGGCACATGGGGCACCTGTTCTCATAAGGCAACAATGACTAGAGTTGAGTGGTAGCTGCAACTCCCCTGAGGTCATTCTGTCTGCTCAATCACCACTTTGCATCACATAATTACTTCCCCTGTAAGACATCGGAGTGTATGACTCTTCACATAACCAAAGCATGCAACGGCTTGTGAGCAGGTGATCTGGGTCATGTTTCTTAATACCAGTCATCTACAGAAAGTAATCAACAGCAAGGTTTCCTGTCCTACGTCTTAAGACACAGTGCTGGGATTCTGTATTTCTCTGAAAACTAGTATTTGTGCAGTTCACCCCCCTGCTTGGGCTTCTGGGACTCACTACTTTAAGGCCAATTTTTCTCCAAACTTTTAAATATAATATTCATAATGTAACTTATTTCAACCATAATACAGAAGTATCTAGATGTTTTTGAATTGGCCATGGCAGACACAATGCCGTTGTGGAAAATGTACTGGGCTTCAAAACGAACTCTGCCTATACCCTACATCATTCTATCTTTGATTCAAAATTACAATATAGCTTGACCATTTGCTACTGGCCCTTTATCCTAAATGGGGTAAAGAGATTTAATATGCTTTCTCTTCCCTGCTTCAAATTCAGTCTATTTTTTACTTTTACCCAAGTATTTTTACTGGATTCAATTATATAATTCATTACCAAAACCAAAAATATCTGTGCAGAATCACTATTTCTAGTTGTGGTTTCCATTTATAGAGTACTATATATGTACACAAAACTGTAAAATGTAGTTCTTATTTGCCAAAAAAGCTAAGTTGGAATGCCATGGAATCTAGCAAAAACCAGCAAAGCATCCTTTTCTGTCAAAAGTCTAGGAAGTAGAAAAACTTGTGCAGGGTGGGGTCATCAGGTTCTAGGTGTTAAGCCTTAGCGTTGCAGGGCTAGGAACAACCTACTACTGACTCACACTATCCAAATTCTCAAGAGGCTGGTATCAATCACAACGCCACTTTATTATTTAAGGAGGAAGGTCATTAAAAAGCTAAGACGTAACACCTGAATCAGGCTTCTTGGGATCTGGGGAATATATTAAACTCTGCCTTACACCTAGTAATTACTTAGCGTCTACACTGCATGGGACACTGCACTTGGTACTTTACATACCACATTTAATCTTGAGGTTTTTTTTTTTTTAATTTTTTTTTTTCAACGTTTATTTATTTTTGGGACAGAGAGAGACAGAGCATGAACGGGGGAGGGGCAGAGAGAGAGGGAGACACAGAATCGGAAACAGGCTCCAGGCTCTGAGCCATCAGCCCAGAGCCTGACGCGGGGCTCAAACTCACAGACCGCGAGATCGTGACCTGGCTGAAGTCGGACGCTTAACCGACTGCGCCACCCAGGCGCCCCAATCTTGAGTTTTCTTAACTAGGAATTTGTCACCCTCCTAGTTAGAGGAAGAAATAAAGTCCTGACACTGGCCAAGCTGAGGCCTGAATGAAACCTTGCCCCAGTTCTTTTGACTCTTTATTCTCTAGTGACCACTGGGCTGCCAGATTCAGATTTACCATGTACCCTTCCTGCCTCCATGCTGATCCCTCCTAGATTTCCTTTCTTGGTTGGTGGCCAATTCAAATGACACACTCTCCTAAATGAGAAACCTGGCAGCTTCTTAGAAAAATTGCAAAACCAACAGTACTTCCTAAATCACTTTTGGAGGTCTTTCCTCCTTCCCCATCAATGTCTTAATTCAAATTCTCATCCTTCCTAGATAAACCTCTTGTGGCTAGGGACTGTGTTATTATCAAATGCAACATACATTCACGGGTGTCACTATACTTGTGCTAAACTTAATAGCACTACAAAAATAAGGCCAAAGGCATGTGCTTTAGCCATCTCTAAGAGCTCAAATAGACTACTCCTTCACAAACTTTGAAACTTTTTGTCTGACAGCATATAGCTAATTCTTTTAAGAACCAACCCCCTCAGATTTTTAAAGGAATAAATTATACACCATAAAATCTAGCCACTGTAAGTGTACAACTGAATGATTTTTAGTAAATTTATAAAGTTATGCCACCACTGCATATCACCACAAACCAGCGTTAGAATATTTCTATCACCTCCCCCAAATTCCCACAAGCCCCTCTTCAATCACAGGCAATCACTGATCTATTTTCTGGTTTTATGTTCAAAATATTTCCCAGATATGCTAAGTCCCTTGCTTAGACTTAGAAGAGTCCCCAAAACCCTTCAGCCACATATTTAAAAAAAACCTTAAAACTGAGCTTTCATAGATGACTAATGATTTCTGTGTCAACTGTAGGGACACCTTATCGTATCTTAACTAGTAAAATGCACACTTTGGTCTCTGTCAGTGTTGAAGTTCAAGTTTATAACCAAAACTAAGGTCAAATGCATCACAGCTAAAGCTTTAAGATGCGTTCTTTCTTTTTAACATTTCAAGCAAAACACAATTTTAATAAGTACTATTCCCCCAGATAATTTAATAAATAAGGTCTCTTTGGTACTCCTTTTCTTAGTTCCAGGTTATTAAAATCCTTAAAAGCTCGAAAGAACTACCAAACGTGGTTGTTTATTGGTAGGCTATTATCAGTTTAACTGAAGTTACTGGAAACTGAGAAGCCAAGTTGAAAATACAAGTGAAATTCATAGATGATCTATAGATCACATTTTAGTAACTGTTTCAATTTCCTTCCCCTTGAATAGCACATTTAGCTACTTAGAATTTCCATTTTCTATTTTAATAGGAGACCCTAGTGAAGCAATCACATTTTTAGAAACTATACCTTTTTAACAGAATTTTTAAAAATTTACACGATTTACAGAACTTGTAAGAGAAAAAAAGAAAGGTTTTTTTCTCTTTGAAAAATCCATGAAAGACATCTCCAGGAATGGATTACAAGTGACTCTTGAACAAAATGGGGGAGAGGGGGATGGTCAGGGATGCCAACCCCCACCCCCACCTTGCACAGTTGAAAATCTGCGAATAAGCACAGACTCCCCCCAAAACTTAATAGTCTATTGTTGACCAGAAGCCTACGGACAACATAAACATAACACAAACCACAGCCAGTAACATAAGCATCAAATAACACCTTTTCTATATTAGATGTATTACATACTGTATTCTTACAATAGAGAACATTAAGAAAACTATGAAAAAATACATCGACAGTATTTATTGAAAAAAATGCATGTATAAGCAGACTCATCAGTTTAAACTTGTGTTGCTCAAGGTCAACTATTTTAAAAATTAGACAATATGGGGGTGCCTGGGTGGCTCAGTTGCTTAAGTGCCCTACTCTGGATTTTGGCTCAGGTCACGACCTCACAGCTCCAAGCACAGAGCCTGCCTGGGATTCTCTCTCTCTCCCCGCTGCCCATACTCTAAAATAAATAAACTTAACGTGTTAGACAATATAGACTATGTAATTTCCTAGTTTGAGGCCAAGTCAATAAAATATCTTCCTAAAAATGGCTATTTTTAGGTCAGATTTAAGTTTTGTTTTTAGCAGTTTTGGGTTCGCAGCAAAATCAGGCAAGATTTTTGTCTTTCAGAAATGTGTGAAAGGCAGGTTTTGTATGGATAGACATTTTCAGCCCCTTTGGAGAAGTACCAAGGAGTGCAATTGCTGGATTGTATGGTAGGTTTAGTTTTGTAAGAAACCACTGTGTCTTCCATTTTATATTCCTACCAGCAAGGAATCAAAAGTTCCTATTGCTCTACACATCCTTGTCAGCATTTGGTATTGTCAGGGTTCAGGGTTTTGACCATTTTAATAGGTGCGTATTGGTATCTCGTTGTTGTTTTAATTTGCATTTCCCTAATGACATATGACATGGAGCAGCTTTTCATATGCTATTTGCCATTTTTCAATCAGGTTGTTTTCTTTTTGTTCAGTTTTTTTTTTTTTCAACGTTTTTTTATTTATTTTTGGGACAGAGAGAAACAGAGCATGAACGGGGGAGGGGCAGAGAGAGAGGGAGACACAGAATCGGAAGCAGGCTCCAGACTCCAAGCCATCAGCCCAGAGCCTGACGCGGGGCTCGAACTCACAGACCGTGAGATCGTGACCTGGCTGAAGTCGGACGCTTAACCGACTGCGCCACCCAGGCGCCCCTGTTTTTGTTCAGTTTTTAACAGTTCTTGGTATGTTTTGGAGAAATCCTTTATCAGAAGTCTTTGGCAAATATTTGCTCCCAATTTGTGGCTTATCCTCTTACTCTCTTGACATCTTTTGCACAGAGGTTTTTAATTTTAATGAGTTCCAGGTAATCAATTATTTCTTTCATGGATCATGCCTTTGGTGTTGTATTTAAAAAGTCACTGCCATATGCAATACCATCTAGATTTTCTCCTATGTTATCTTCTGTGAGTTTTATAGTTTTGCCTTTTACATTTAGGTCTGTGACTGATTTTGAGTTAATTTTTGTGAATGCGTGTACAGTCTGGGTCTAGACTTTTTTTTTTGCATGTGGGGGTCCGGTTGTTTTAGCACCATTTATTGAAAATACTATCTTTGCTCTGCTGTATCGCCTTTGCTGCTGTGTCAAATATCAGCTGACGATCTTTACGTGGATCTATTTCTGGGCTCTCTATTCTTTCCCACTGATCTATTTGTCTATTCTTTGGTCAATACCATACTGTCTTGATTACTGTAGCTTCATATTAAGTCTTAAAGTCAAGTAGTGTCAGTGTTCTGACTTTATTCTTTTCCTTCAATATTGTCTTGGCTAGTCTTTTGCCTCCTTATAGAAACTTTAGAATCCATTTGTTGATATTCACAAAGGAACTTGTTGGGATTGGGATTGCATTGACTCTAAAGTTGGGAAGAACTGGTATCTTGACAACATGGACTCTCTCCATTTATTTCATTCTTGATTTCATTCATCAGAGTTTTGTATTTTCCCTCATACAGATCTTGTCACATTTTGTTAGATTTATACCTCAGTATTTATTTTGGGGTACTAAATACTATTGTTCTTAATTTCAAATTCCACTTGTTCACAGCACATTTCTACACATACATATATATAAATCAGTAACAAATATGGTGTCCTGTTGGTTAGTCTGGCTCATTGCTACATACTTTCCTTAAAAACAGGGGTCAGGCCCTCAGCTGCAGCAACTTCCTACTCGACACATCTCTGAAGGCAAGGGAAATAAATGCAAAAATGAACTACCGGGACCTCATCAAGATAAAAAGCTTCTGTACCGCAAAGGAAACCATCAACAAAACTAAAAGGCAATGGAATGGGAGAAGATATTTGCAAATGACTTATCAGAAAGGGTTAGTACCCAAAATCTATAAAGAACTTACCAAACTTAACACCCAAAAAAACCAAATAATCCAGTGAAGAAATGGGCAGAAGACATGAACAGACACTTCCAAAGAAGACATCCAGATGACCAACAGACACATGAGAAGACGCTCAACATCACTCATCATCAGGGAAATACAAATCAAAACCACGCTGAGATACCACCTCACACAGGTCAGAGTGGCCAAAATCAACAACTCAGGAAACAGATGTTGGCAAGGATGTGGAGAAACGGGAGCCCTCTTGGCACTGTTGGTGGGAATGCAAACTGGTGTAGCTGCTCTGGAAGATAGTATGGAGGTTCCTCAAAAAATTAAAAAGGGAGCTACCCTACGACCCAACAATAGCACTACTAGGAATTATCCAAAGGATACAGGAGTGGTGATTCATAGGGGCACATGTACCCCAATGTTTATAGGAACACTTTCAACAATAGCCAAGTCATGGAAAGAGCCCAAATGTCCACCAACTGATGAGTGGATAAAGAACATGTGGTATGTGTGTATATATGTGTGTATGTATATGTATATATATATATACACACACACACACACACACACTGGAATACTACTTGGCAATGAGACAGAATGAAATTCTGCCATTTGCAAAAATGTGGATGGAACTGTAGGGTATTATGTTAAGTGAAATAAGTCAGTCAGAGAAAGACAGATACCCTATCATTTAACTCATATGTGTAACTTGAGAAACTTAACAGAAGACCATGGGGAAAGAAGGGGAAAAAACAGTTTCAAACAGAGTGGGGGGGACGCAAACCCATACGAGACTCTTACATACAGAGAACTGAGGGTTGATGGGGGGTAGGGAGAGGGGAAAATGGGTGATGGGCATCGAGGAGAGCACTTGTCGGGATGAGCACTGGGTGTTGTATATAAGAGATGAATCACAGGAATCTACCCCCGAAACCAAGAGCACACTGTATATAACGTATGTCAGCTAACTTGACAATAAATTATACTAAAAAAATAGTAACAAAAAATAAAACGTAAAAGAAAACAAAACCAAAAAAAAAAAAAAAAAAAAAAAAAAACAAAAACCCCAACCCAACAAACAAAAAACAGGGGTCAGGCAACTAAGGCCAGTGGGCAAAATTCAGCTCACCACTTGTTTTTATACCACCCACAAACTAAGGATGGTTTTCACAATTTAAATGGTAAGAAAAAAACAGAAAAATAATCAAAAGATTATTTTGTGACACATGAGAACTATGAAACATTCAAACTTTAATGTCCATAAAGTTTTATTGGGACATAATCACGCACATTTGCTTATACTTGACAGCTGTCTCACCCCAACAGCAGAATTTGAACAGTTATGGCTGAAACCTTATGGCTTGTAAAATTCACAATATTCACTATCTGGCCCCTGACAGAAGGTGTGCTGACCACTGTTAAAAACTCCTTCAGATGGCGAACAGGGTTTTTCACTTAGAAAGCAGATAGTCTTTTTTAATTAAAAAAAAAAAAAAAAAAAGTAAACTTAGTTGCCACTCAGGGTTAAGGATCAACAGGAGTACCAGACAAGATCAATTTTATCCTGCTCCCCTTTTCTTCATATTTTTCTAGCTATAATCAGATTAGCTCTAAAAAGATTACAAAAATAAATAATATATTCCTAGCTGCTGCCTTCTTCTCTCCCATTTCCAGGATTTAAATAACGTGGCCCAGATATTTGAATTCTGGAGTCAGACAGCCTGGGTTCACATCTCAGCTCTGCCCGTTGTAAGCTGTGTAAACTTTGGATAAGGTATCTTCTGCTTCTTCAGCTGTGAAACGGAGACAGCATTACCCATCTCTGAGTTGTGACAATTAAATGGAGAGAATACATTAGGAGAACAGTGCCTGACACATCATAAATGTTAAAGGTAAATGCAGTAAAACTAGATTTCCTTCTTCCACATTCCCCACCCCAACTTCCCCTTCCTATTAAAGAGGAGAAATCAAAACACAGACTATGAAACAAACAACTGGCTTCATCTCCTGTTCATCACTGCAAAGCTAAGTGATGAGGTGACAGAAATTAAAAGCAGAAGGAAAGTTAGAAACCTTGTGAAGCATCTCAAATTCTCAGTGTCACAGTTCCAGGTCTTAAAATAGGTACACGCCCTCCCTGTGGTTAATAATCCAGTTAGGATCCAACCCTGGCAGGCAGAATTCAGCAAAGAAAGCATTTTACTGTCCAACCCTAAAAACTCCAGAGAGAATAGTAAGCACTGATGAGTCTCTAAGGATTCACTGACGGGAAAACCCCCCCATTCACAGATAAGATTCTTCCTCAGTAGAGAGATTAGTTTCTTAGGGCATTTCCACAGACCACAGACCACACAATACTGGGACTCCACCTATTGCTGGGCCAGTAAGAGGGGCTTTTCCAATACCAGAAGATGGTTGGCAAATACAAGGTACAAGGACTCTCTCCAGCAGGGAATGGTGTAGGAGCTCAGTACAGAAAGGGCTGAAGAAATCTGCCCTTTTAGAGGAGACTGTGTTTTGCAATAGTTCTGGTAAAATGAAAACATGCTGGAGCATGTTTATCTACTTTTCAGTCTCTCCCGTCTCCAAAACAAAGGAACAAAATCTAAAGACTTTAAATAGTTGATTACTATAGTTAACATTTAATGCTGTTATCTCATCAACTATTTTCATACTGATTTGTGATGGAATTCTACTTAAAAACTACAAGGGAGAAAATACGTTAAATTCATAATGTATCATAAAATCAATTTACCAATTTTTGTACAAAATATTTACCAAGCCAAGGTTTCAGGGACAAAAGCAAGCTGTGTTTTCCTCTTGTTAATTCTCTTGCGATACCCGATCAGTTTTCTTTACTGTGTCAAATGATGTTCTAGTGGTGGAATCAGCTCTTCAACTGACAGTAACTTCACTTTTTTTGTTCCCGTCCTTCAAATAATGCCTTTGTTGTTGTTGAATGTTTTCCAGGTTTACTATTTCTATAATACGTATTTAGTCATCACTAGAAAATAGGAGTAGTCATGTAACTCAGTGAGTCAGCTAAACAATCTGAGTTGGTAATCTCCCCAAAATACCCACTGGCAAGACAAATTCAAGATCTCTCCTTTGTTGTGATGCAATACCATGAGTCAAAAAAGCCTCTTATTGGATACACTAGAGTATAAATTAACTGTCTGGTTTCCTGATTCAGGTGTCAAGTAGCAAGTTCATGTCACAGCTAAGGTTCAGTTCCTACATTACCCAGCCATTACTACACAGGATTACCAGAGAAACAGATGATTTCTACAGCCATTCAGGCTCTATAAAACCTAAAGTGATATTCTTGGTGCAAATATACTTAGGACTATGTTCATATCTCATGAATATATTTAGAACTAACTTTCACATCTCGTGAACATATTTAGGACTGTTAGGCCTGTATTGGAGGGTACTGTCTAATTTAACATCTTTTTAGACTTATTTTGGTTTTATTTCCCTTCGCTTTTTGATGGTTTCTAAACCTTTTTCTCTCTCCTACCACTTAAGTAGAACAAAAGGCAAGTAAGTCTAGGGAAAAGTCCTTGATAATCCAGACATGTGGTTTAGAAACCACATGTATGTTACCAACCTTACTTTTCTAAAAATCCACCTTCCTTAGTTCCCCTGTACAGAACTAAATAGTTTACTTGAGCACATTTTATCATCTCCCTCTCTCATAGAGAAGATGGTTGCTAGAGATAAACTTCAAAAACAAGTCAACCAGTAGGCCTGCATTGGGCACCGAGCTGGGTGGGAGTATGATAAAGGTAGACATCAGTCTTTCCCAGGAAGTACATTCTACCTGGTGTTCCAGTACCTACCCAGAAAGATAATGGGAGATGGAAAATTCACTGTGTGCCAAATTCCACCAGCTCCACCTTCTCACTATTTGTAAATGGTCCAGGCCTATATTTCCTTCTAGGCCTGGATGTCCCCCAAAGACTCCCGTTTTCCAGGTCAGGGCAATACCAGTCCAGTTCGAAATGCTTCCTACTTGACTCTTAACCATTTTTTTCACTGCCCGGTTTTTCAACCTCTATAACACTTATTTCGTATCTGACTAACGTTTAAGTTTATATGGTTACTCAATTTCATTTGTTCATGACTTTTTACTAAGTTACAGGCTTCTAGAGAAAAGACCATGAGTTCTTGGTAATTTCCATCTTATCTAATACAGTACATGTATGCCATAAACTTTCAGGAAGAGAATACACGTAGACACTTCACATCTGGCACAAATATTTACCCAGGAAACACTTCATGTATTTTGGTTCACCTGTGTGCGAATTCGGCTGCAACACTGTATGCGCGGCTACGCAAAGTGAGCTAATATCCTATTACCACTCCCCCCCCCCCCGCCCCCCAGTTACTTCACCAGCAAGGCTAATTTTCCAAAAACACAAGGGTAGCTAGCCTGAGGTTACTTCAGGTTTTCCATCTGTCAGAGAGACCTGGAATAAAAATCCTCAGATTACCAACAAGGCCCTGTAAACAGAAAAAGTTTAAAAATAAATGAGCTGTACACCTTCCCAGCCTCTCCCTTGAAGGGGGGGATTAATAAGAGTCAGGATTAAACAGATCTTTGTAGCAGTTCCGTTTTCCAACTCCCGCAGTTCATAATACTCATTGTCTTACCTAGCTGCCTAAAATAAAGGAGCTGCGAGAGCACGCCCACCCTCCAGCCGGCGGCGGGGGCGGAGAAGGGACCCGGGAGGAAGGGCGCGGCCCCCTCCGCCGGCTGCCGGCGACCGCGCGACCCGCCAGCCGCCTGCGGCCCCAGCTGGCCCCAGCTGATTGTGGGCACGTGACGCCGCGGACCAATCGGGAGGGGCCGACCTAGCGAGGCGGCCTCCTCCCGCACCACAAACACGGGCCGGAAACAGCTGAGCGGGCGGCGGCGCGGGGTCCCGGCCGGCCCGCCGCAGCCCGGGACGCCCGACGGCCGCCCAACAGTCCCACCCCGCCCTCCGCCAACCCGGCGGGGCCACACGCTCGTTCCTGGGGCCAGCCACCGAGCTGCAGGGCAGGGTGGCCGGCAGTCACCCGGGGGGGCAGACACAAAGCCAACGAGGCCCCCCGCCCGTGCCTAGTGCCGGGCAGCCAGGACAGCGGCCCTTTTTAAAGACGACCCCCGCCCGTTGCCCAGCAGAGCTCGGACTTCACTTCGACGCCGGGGGCGCGGCGAGGCTGCAGAAGAGCAGGCCTCCCGACGACCGCGGCGGCGCGGAACCCCGGCGCGCCCCCGACACTGCGGCGGGGACGCGGCCCGTGGGGGCGGGGCAGCCGGGGCGGGGGAGGTTGCCGGCCAAACTGCCCGCGGAAGGGCCTCCCAGGCTGCGCCGCGGATACTGGCCGGGCGAGAGACTGCGGCAGGAGGGCGCGGGCGCCGAGCGGAGGGGTCGCGGCTGTTGCGGGCGCGCCGGTCGCCCCGGCTGCGCGGCGGGGGCGGGCCGACGGCGGCCGCCGCGCCTGGGCCTCACAAAGAGGAAACAGCCCAGCCCGTCTACCCGCAGCCCCGGCGCCGGGACCCGCCCAGAGGGGTCGAAGGCGGCCGCGCTGGGACCCCAGGGGGAGCGCGGCGAGAAAGAGGCACTTCCTGCCAGGGTCCCCCGCCCCAGGCCGATTCCCGAGTGCTTCGAAGCCGTCGACCTGGAGGGCTCCTCAGCCTCCACCGGGCTCCGAGCCCGGCCCCCGCCAACCGCACTCACCCCGAGCGGCTGTGAGATCCGCGGCCGCCGGCGGTTCTTCGCTCCTCAACTGGGATGAAGCCCCTCGGCCACCCGAGTCTCCAGGTTTAGTCAGGCCCTGGCCTTGGCCCCGCCTCTCCCTGGTTGGGCCTCAGCGTCAATCACTCGGCGTAGCTCCGCCCCTCGAACAGTGGGCTCTCCCAGTTGGCCCAGAATGCCCTTCATTTCTAGGCCCCGCCCTCATTCCCGGCACCCTGCCCCTTCCGCTGGGCCCCGCCCCTTTTCTGGTTCACCCTCCCCCACTCCCTCACCCCTCCGCGGCGCTGCCCACCCCTCCCAGAAGCCGCAGATCCTGAGCCAGCTTCCGCAGCTCGCCCCGCCCCTGACTCTACTCCTCGTACTCGTGCAGCCAATCAAAGAGGCTAACTCTGCCCCTTCTCGGGAAGAGGCCAATGTGAAGAGACTTAGGATCCACCTCCTTCCCAGCTGAGAGCACACAACACAGCATCCACGTGAGTCAGCTTCTTAAAGGAGAAGGCTCAGCTTTCTAATTGCGGCAGCTGTAGGACATCGCGCGTCATCGGCGTCACCAGGTGGTAGCTAAGGCCTAGCTTTTTGAGGCCCAGTAATGACATGAAAACAACAGGCTGTTTTTCTAGGCAAAGGAGGTACCTAGATAGTTAAAACGTACCGTGTAATTAATTTCCTTGAGACTGCTTACTCTAGTCACTCCTTATAGAGCGCCACCATTTACTTACAAACCCCAAACCCTTTGAATCCCAGCATATAGGAAATCCTGAAGAACATCTATGGAAAACGGCATTTTTCAAGTGTGCTCGACTTAATTTACAACTCTCTGAGTTTTCTCTTGGTAGTGGAAGTGATTTTCAAGAAGATGAGAAAATTCAGAATCTTTTACATGGAGATTGTCTGCCTATGAAAGTCTGAGGTTTGTTGAAAAGGGTAGCTGTTCCCATAACCATCATGAACACTTGAGATAGAAGGCTTTGCGTCTCATTTCATTAGCATTTCCCAGGTAATTACATTATGATCTTTGCCTGATTTTCAGGATGAAGTATAAATATTTGATGATGCCTATTTCTCAGACAAAAAATAAAGGCTAACATTTGAGGTTAATCTGCAAGGTGTTTAAAGCCATCAGGGGCGCCTGGGTGGCTCAGTTGGTTGGGCGTCTGACTTTGCTCAGGTTATGATCTCACAGTCTGTGAGTTCGAGGCCGGCGTCGGGCTCTGTGCTGACAGCTCGGAGCCTGGAGCTTGCTTCAGATTCTGTGTCTCCCTCTCTCTCTGCTCCTCACCTGCTCACACACTCTGTCTCTCAAAAATAAGTAAACATTAAAAAAAAAAAGCCATCTTTAATGAGTAAGAGGTTTTGAAGCAAATACTAGCAATTTGACTTCTCATCAACCTCAAAAAAACCACAGGTATTTTCATGCAGTTCAGATAAAAACCTGATCATCAAAGGAAAACAAGCAGATAGGAAGTTTTTTTCTTTTAAGTTTTATTTATTTATTTTGAGAGAGACAGAGACAGTACAAGTGGGGAAGGAGCAGAGAGAGAATCCCAAGCAGGTTCTGCACTGCTAGCACTGAGCCATGAAACTGTGAGATCATGACCTGAGCCGAAACCAAGGAGGTCCAGTGCTTAACCAACTGAGCCACCAGGTGCCCAGAGATAAGGAAGTTTTAGACATTTTTAAGTTTTTTTCTCATTGTTTTGTTTTTACTTAACTTTAATTACAAAGTAACACATGTTCATTGTAGGAAGGTCATACAGCCTCATTTCCTAACAGAAACCTGTGTCCTCTGCTTACAGTTTCATGTACATCCTATTCTTCCTGAAACAAATGTGTATGAAAGCATATTGCACCTCTTACTCCGTGCATCTAAAAGCCAATGCAACTTTTATCTACAAATTTACTTTTGTCTATATCCACAGTTTTCCGTGGTATGACTTCACCATCTTTTATGAAGCATTTTTTTTCCTACAGACATTCTTCAAATTTCTATTAAATGTACTGCTGTAAGGAACATCTGTGTTCACTGATAACCTGTTTGTCAGGTATTTCTGAATATAATCATTTGAAATGGACATATAGTGTCTAAACCCACAGGCATGAGTTGTTCTTAAAAGTGAGCACTTTTGAGTGCCAGGTAAAACAGTAGGGAAGACTATTTATTTAACAAATACATAGTGCTAACTGTTCTAGGTTCTCTCACATTAACGCAGTGAATTTTCATGAAAACTCTGAGTTCAATACTGTTATCCCCATTTTACAGATGAGTCGACTGAAGCACAGTGATTAACAAATGTGTCCAAGGTCGCCTGGTGGATATAAATTACAAATATTAAGCACAGCATTTATAAGCTTGGAAGGGAATGATGAAAATCATATTTTAGAAAGATTAAATGATAGTGATATGCAGAGTTAAAGCCCAAATGTGAGGTAAGGAGGGCAGGTAGGAAAGGAACAGAAGTTGCAGGTTTGACTTTAACAGAAATGGCTGCACTGGACTGATTGATTGTTTATAGGTGGACTAAGAATTTTCCCAGATAAGCCAGAGATTTTCTAGGTGACTGATGGCCTCCTGTTGCTGGGTATAGGGCTGTTGTGAAGGTCAGTTTGGGGTGGAAGACGATGGATTCCCCCTGATGGTGGCACACCCATTAGAAATAAAGAATATACAGTTGAAGATAATGTAACAAGTATGGAAGAGAAATGAAAAAAGGTAAGAGATTTTTAAAGATGGTCTTGTTGGGCTTTTGGTTACAGTTGTGTTATACCTTTTAGTTTAATTAAATTTGTTTTTTTTAACGTTTATTTTTTAAGACAGAGAGAGACAGAGCATGAACAGGGGAGGGTCAGAGAGAGGGAGACACAGAATCTGAAACAGGCTCCAGGCTCTGAGCTGTCAGCACAGAGCCTGACGCGGGGCTCGAACTCATGGACCGTGAGATCATGACCTGAGCCGAAGTCGGCCGCTTAACCGACTGAGCCACCCAGGCGTCCCCCTTTTAGTTTAATTAAATTTGGGACAAATTAGTACTTTATAATACTGAGATTTTCCCACTAAGAACATGGTGTGTTTATCCATTCTTTTATGTCTGTATAATTTCATGGTACAGCTACCATCCGTTTGGTTGTTCATATATCTTCTTAAGGCTCTATTTAGGTATTGTATATTTTCTGAGGATATTATGGGCTGAATTATGCCTCCCCATTCATATGTTGAAGTCCTAACCCCCAGGTATCTCAGAATGTGACTGTATTTTGAAATCCAGTCTTTAAAGAGGTGATTGAGTTAAAATGAGGTTGTTAGAGTAGGCCCTAAAACAATCTGACCGGTGTTTTTATAAAAGGAGATTAGGGATGTGAGCACAATCTGGCTGTGACATTTGTCACCCCTTTGATCACCATGGTTGATTTGGCTGATCTGGCTGGCTAGGGAGGTGTCCCCTTCCTCCCTCACCACTGCATGTGCCTGTGTCCCTCTCTGAAGCTGCATACTTGATGGAAGAAGACGACCTTCCCTGTTAGAGAAGGACCATTCTTCAGTCAAGGGGAGACAAGTAGCTTCACTCCTCTGCTAGAACCTCCAAACAAGTTCTCCAGGTCCATTCGTAGGAGAATGTGGGGCAGTCAAGCTTCCACAACTCCAGACACCTCCAAATGAGTTACAGCTTGTGGACGTTTGCCTTTCTTAAAAAAGACAGAGATTACTACATAAAAAGGGATACCAGGGATGTGTGTACATATAGAAAAGACCATGTGAGGACACAGAGAGAAGGCTACCTGCAAGCCACAGAATAAGGCCTCAGCAGAAACCAAACCTGCTGACACCTTGACTTTGGACTTCCAGGCTCCAGAACGGTGAGAGATAAATTTCTGTTGTTCAGGCTACCCAGTCTGTGGTATTTTGTTGCATCAGCTGTAGGAAACTTAACAGAGGGGTTGCTGTGAATGGAACTTCTATTATATATTATAACTCTTCTTGGTTATTTATTTTGTAGGAAAAATAATGATTTTGTAGTTTATTTTCCCAAATATTCTAGATAGATTAGTCTGTCTTCAAATGATCATAATTTTGCCTACTTCTTTCCAATCATTTGCCTTTTATTTGTTTAAGTTTCTTTGAGCACATGTGTGAATATTTTGGTCAAAACTTCCTTTGGGGTACCTGGGTGGCTCAGTTGGTTAGGCATCTGACTCTTGGTTTCGGCTCAGGTCATGATCTTGTGGTTGGGGAGTTCAGGCCCATGCTGGGCTCTGTGCTGACAGAGCCCTCGCCCTTTCTCCCCCTCTTTCTCTCTCTCTCTTTCACACACACACACAGTAAATAAATAAACTTTAAAAAAAAATCTTTTGTTGCTCGTTTGTAAGGTTCCTTTTTTAAAAATAAAAAATGGGTGTGAAAATTTATCAAATACCTTCTCAGTGTCTATTAAGATAATCATGTTTTTCTCTTAGCCTATTTCATTATATGATATATTACAGTAACCCATCTCTAACGTTAAACCAGCTTTGTATTTTGGGATAAAAACTTTTTTATCACTTGATATGTGCTAACTCTGACATTGTTCCAATACATAAAATCAGAAACATGAGCATACCAACAAACACCAACATACTCTGTGCATTATTCTGGTTGCTGACTATGCTTTCTGGTGGAAACTCTCTGATATGCTCCAAATAGGTAGTTCAGTATCACAACTACAAACCTGGGGTCTGACTTTCAGAATGCCCTTCTGTTGGTGCTTCCGTGGACCTCTCCTTTGCTCTGATTTTCCTTCTCTTGGTTTGAAGGACTCTTACACTGAAGCTGGGCCCTTGGAGATAAGACCACCTTTCAAGTGCAGGCTTCATGCCCAGCTCTAAGTCTCTCTGCCTCCTCACACTTCCCAAGGCCTTGTAAATCTCTTTGCTGGATGAACCCTGAAACACTTGGACCTCCACCCACCTCTGTTACTCTCTGCAGAAAATCATGCAGACAATTTAGAGTCAGATTAAGACTGCTGGAGATGAGCTACCTCAGAGTTTCTCAATCTCAATATTTCCTCCTCTGTTTTCTATTTTCTTGGCACTTTCTCCAGTTAGAAGAAAGACAATCTCAAAAAAAAAAAAAAAAAAAAAAAAGGAGGAAGAGGAGGAGGACGAAGAGGAGGAGAAAGACCATCTTTTTTCCTTTCCAAAGGCTGATGGACACCTATACCTGGAGAACAATTCTCGATCTTGAAACTCAGGCAATCTTTAAGAGAATCCACATCTTGTCTTAATAGTACAAACAACACATATTTCCTTTATTCTTTTTTTTAAGTTTATTTATTTTTATTTATTTTTGTTTGAGAGAGATAGAGCATGAGTGAGGGAGGGGCAGAGAGAGGGAAAGAGAGAATCCCAAGTAGGCTCTGTGTTGTCAGTGCAGGGGCTCAAACCCACGACTGTGAGATCATGACCTGAGCTGAAATCAAGAATCGGATGCTTAACTGACTGGGCCACCCAGGTGCCCACAACACATATTTCCTTAGGCATAGGGTTGTCACTCCCCTCTTGTGCCTGTTAATAGACCACAATCTCCCTGGCTCCTTCAACTGCTGCAAGTACTTACCATCTCTCTCTTGTTGGGACCCTACATACAAGTAATCTGCCCTCACATCCAACACCTAGGTTTAGCCCCAAGTAACCTCTTAAAATAACTTGTCTACATCATTTCCCTTGTTTTATATTAGCATCACCTTCATTCCTCCCACCCCCATCCTGTTGCCTGGAATGTGGATGCCGCCTGGACCACAGGACCAGGACTTTGCCCGAAGGATGGAGGAGCAGACGGCTGGAAGGAACGTGGACCCCAAACACTGCATAGAGTAGAACTGCCATACGAGCCTGGGACTGCATGATTTGGGTTTTGTTTTGTTTTGTTTTGTTTTGGTGAGGGGAGGGGAGGGACACTGCATGTTTTTTACTTTAACCTGAATTTATGAGAACTTTGGGTAATTTAAACAGACCAGCTCCTTTAGGCAGAAACATATATGTAAGTCCAGTCACAACTTGGTAGTTAAAATATCAATGTTAATTAAAATATTAATAACTTTCTCTTGAGTTGCAGCCCTGCCACTTTACTGAAAGCTGTCTCAAAAGTCATTGTTCATAAAATTCAGCTACATCTTTTTGGACTGCACAGATTCTATGTGGTATTTGAAATCAACCAAACATTCAGTCTTCCAACTTTTTATTCTCCTGGCTTTGGCAGTAGAGTAGTTACTTGTGGTAGACGGAATGACGGCTGCCCCCCTCCCCACCCTACCATCCTCCACAATGGCTATGTCCTAACCTCCAGAACCGGTGAATGTCTTACCTTACGTGACAAAAGGAATTTTGCTGGTGGGTTAGTTTAAGGATCCTTAAATGGGGAGATTATTCTGGACCATCCAGGTGAAGCAATGTCATCACAGGGTCTTCATAAAAGAGAGGTAGGATGGCCAATAAGCATATGAAGATGTTCGATGTCACTAACCATTAGAGAAATGCAAAGCAAAGCCATAGTGAGAAATCACTTCATACCCTTCAGGATCGTTACCATCAAACAAAACAAAACAAAGATGTTGGCAAGTACTTGGACAAATTGGAGCCCTGTACATTGCTGGCAGAAATGTAAAATGTTACAGCTGCTATGGTAAACAGTATGGCAGGTCCTAAAATGTTAAAAATAGAATTACCGTATGATACAACAATTCCACCTCCTGGTATATACCCCAAAAGAATGGAAAGCAGGGTCTCAAAGACATACTTGTTCACCCACGTTCATAGCAGCGTTATCCACAATAGTGCAATACAATGATTTATAAGAAATATGTATGTGGTCATTCGGCCTGCTGGTGTCCAAGAATTGCTTGGTGTTGTGTGAGGGGGGTGGGGGGGAGTTAGGTCTGGGAGCCTAAAATATAGCCAAGAGCTAGAAGCAACCTGAGTGGACTTCAGTGGTTGAATGGATAAATGAAACATGGTACATATACAAAATAGAATATTATTGAGCCTTGAAAAGAAATTCTGACACATGCTATGACATGATCTTTCAAGACATTATGCTAAATAAAATAAACCAGATATGAAAGGACAAGGATTGTATAATTCCCGTTATACACAAAGTCTAGAGTGGTCCCAATTCATGGAAACACAAAGTAGAATTCTGCTCCCCAGGGGTTAGGGGGAGGAATTGTTGTTTAATGGGTATAAGGTGTAAATATGCTCACTAATACCAGGCTGTACCCTCAAAAATGGTTAAGATGATCAACTTTATGTTTTGTGCATTTTACCACAATTAACAAGTAAACTAGGTTTTCTAACAAAAATAACAGTAATAACAAACTGCAAAAAGGAGGTAGAAGAGTCAGTCAGAGAAGATGAGGGATGCTAGAAGTAGAGGTCGGAGCAAGCAGGACCTCGAACCAGGAAAAGGCAAGGAAATGGATCCTCCCTAGAGCCTCCACAAGGAACACAGCTCTGACGACACCTGGATTTCAGCCTCGGGAGACTCATTTTGAATTTGTGACCTCCAGAACCGTAAGTTAATAAATTTGTATTGTTTTAAGCCACTAGGTCCATGATGATTTGTTGCAGCAGCCAAGGAAAGTTAATAACATCCCCCGATTTTCCTAAAGCCATATTTTATATTGAGTTTTCTTGCTAATGACCTGGTGCTGTTTATAATCAGGATTAATTTTGTTACCGCACATAACTATATTCTTTCTAACGTATGTTATTTTCAGAAGTCTGACTCAGCAAATGTTGGAGGTGTTAGGGAACAGAACCTCAGCCCACAAACCCCTAAGTCTTTTTTGCAACAGATTGTATCGACCAAGAGGATCTTGTAATATCCTCCCCTAAATTTCTTGTAAACCACCAACAACGGTGTTCATAAAATTTCCACGAGCTTTCTCAACACTAAGACCTTGTACACCTCAAACCCTGAGTCCTGGGGTAAGGATAGGTATGTGTCCGAAGTCAGGTGGGGGCAAATTGGAGGGGAAAATAAATGGTGGTGAGGAGCATGGGTGTTTGGGTTATGTAGCCTGAGGTCAAACCCCAGCACTGCCATTTGCTAGCCACCTGACCATGGGTGAGAACTTCAATTTAATTACTAAAAATAGAGGTAATCTTAGGGTTATTGTGAATATTAAAGAACATAACTAATGTCAAGTGCTTAGCCAGTGTCCCCGACACCTATCAAGTGCTCAATGAAAGTTGCTGTTGTGGGAGTTCTTGTTATTATTTTCATGACTCTTGATTATGAAGCTGAGGCTAGAAGTCCAGAGTGACCAGGCTTTGCTCTGTTTCCCCTACACTGTCCGCATTGCAGAATGGTAAGGTCACCTGGCAGACTGCCAGGCAAATGCCTGCTAGCTCTCTCATGTGGTTCAACCCTGAATCGAGAGAGTACTTGAAATACTGCCAACAGTCTGACATGCTTTATATCATGGAGATGACAAATGAGCCATTCAACTTCTTTCAAAACCTACCTGCCCACAAAAAGTCAATAGCAGGGGTCTCTCTGGGCTATAAGCTAGAATTTCATCAATGAGATAACATGCACTCTTAGTGACCGCCATTACTAATGATAGTCATTTAGGAGTCACTTTGAACACAAAATAAACATTGACAATGCCACCAAACACCAATGAACTGATATATTACGGTGTCCAAAATACATTATTATGTGGAAAATGGCAAGCTGTGGGATTACATGCATAGTCTTATCCAATTTTTGTAAAATAATAAGAAAACTCTATGTATTTATATATGTAGAGATAAAAATCTGAGATACTTTATACACTGCCCTCATTTTCATAAACCTATCTTACAATGCCTGTGTTTAACTTGAACAATCAGAAAACTGATAAAATGTTATTGCCAAAAGCATTTTTAAGTTTAGTTTGTACTCAGCTTTTATTGAGGGTGACACAAAAGATGATCACGTGAAGAATTTGCATCTTCTGCTAAACTAGCAGTATCAGTCAACTCTGGTAGGTTGTGAGTAGCAGGAATCCAATTTGAGGTAGTTGAAGCATAAGAAGGAAGCGTACTGGCCCACATCACCAAAGAACAGGAAAGGGTGGTTTGATCCAGCCTTAGGGAGCTTGGATGCAGCCAAGACTGGCTGATTCTGTCTCTACTTCTGTTTCTCTTTGCAAATTGACTATTTGTACTTCCCTACCATGGCATCAACCAGCTCCGTGTTTGCATCATTAAGGCTTCCTGACCAGAAAGGAAAGAAAGCTCCAGTTAGAAAAGTCCCAGAGAAGGATTCTGACAGGCTGGGTGGATCAGGGACCTGTCACCATGGTCAGATGTGGGGGGTCTTGTGATCCCATCCTTCCCTAGTTCCATGGATTTGGAGCTGGGGCGATGGCTCTCTTAGTCAGAACAGGCCACTATAGCAAAGTCCTATATATAGGTGACTTACAAACAACAGAAATTTGTTTCTTGTAGTTCTGGACATTGGAAGTCCAAGATCAAGGTACCAACATAGGTTCTGGTGAGGGCTCAGTCCTGGGTTGCAGGCTGCTGACACGTCATTGTATCCTCACATGGCAGAGAGAGAGCAAGCTAGCTTTCTGGCCTCTTCTCATAAAGACACTAATCCTGTTATAAGGGTTCCATCCTCAAGACCTAATAATCTACCAAAGGCCCCACATCCAACTACCCTTACATTGTGGATTTGGGCTTTAACATACAAATTTTAGACAAGCCTTCAGCCCAAAACAATGGCATTCCCCAAAAGAAGAGTGGTTCTGTTCTGGGCAGACAGCTATATGTTTCTGTTGCTGGAGACACTGCCAACATGCATTCCAGCATCTGTTGTAAAAGTTTATCGGTGACTAATGTGCCCTTAAACAAAGGCTCAGAGACCAGAAGTGTCAGTGTACTGCGGGAAGAAAGGAAGACTGAGAGACTCTGTTTAACAGAATAGTATCTGTAGAGGGCAGTGTCCAGAGACAATATTGGAAACCCAGGTTGAGAATAAAAGGTAGATAAACCATCAGCACCAGTCTGAGAAATTTGGCCAGACCAATACATTTATTTTAAAGGGTTTGGTTTTTTTTTTTTTTACAGGTAAGTTTATTTTTAATCTCAAAGATTTAAAGGTCTTAAGATCCCCAACTTCAAGTTATTCAAAACCTACATTTTCAGGGACAGAAGCCTCACTATTGACAAAGGAATACTCTATGCAAAGTTTTATTGAGTGTCAATTAAATGAGTCTGTTAAACACATAGGTGATAGGACTGATGGATTTAGGAGTTCTATAAAGATACCTGTGTTAGGGCTCGCCAACCAATAGGACATGGATAGATTACTAGATAGATAGTTATAGAGGAAGAGATTTATCACAAGGTATTGGCTCATGTGATTATGGAGGCTGAGAAACTGCACACTTGCTATCTGCAAAAGCTGGAGACCCAGGAAAGCTGGTGGTGTAATTCAAGGGGCTGAGAGCCAGAGAGCAGATCATGCAGATTCCAGTGTGAGTCTGAAAGCCTGAGACCAAGGAACACTAAGGGCGGAAGAGATCCATGTCTCCGCTCAGTCTGGCAGAGAGAGATGGAATCCAACCTTCCCCTGCCTTTTTATTCCATTCAGGTTCCAATGAATTGGATGATTCCCACTCACCCTGGGTAAGGGCAATCTGATTTTTCAGTCTTCTGATGCTCAAATGCTAATCTTTTCCAGAAACACTCCCACAGACACACCCAGAAATAAGGTTAACCAGAAATCTGGGAATCCCATGATCCAGTCAAGTTGACACATTAATAGTAACTATCACAATACCTTTATGTCCTTACCATAATTCTGAATTTTCGTTGAAGCCAGCTGAATAAGCTTTGATTTGAAGAGATGCCATCTTATGGAGTTCGTAGAAAGCCCTTTGTTTTGACAAAGGTTGTAATTATATCAGTAATCGGGGAGGTGGTTCAAGGCTAGCACATTTTTACCTCTGCAGATATGTTCTCTGGCTCCAAAATGGACTTTGGAGCATGGGCAAATTAATCACCTCTTGGAAGAAATAGAGAGAGAGAGAGATACAGAATTTCAAAAATACAAAGATAATGACTATATAATAGATAGCTCAATGCTTGTTTATCAGATTGTAAATAGCCATCTCTTCCCCAGTGCCATGGTCATTGTGTTCCATTGTGTCCTGGGAAGCCTCATGTCATTTAGCACTCACCAGGCAAAGAGGTTAACTGTACCCACTGTAACAGCTCTGTGTCACTCATGCATCTTAGCCCAGTGAGAATTCTGCAGAAGGCATCAAGTGGGGCCGAGCATTGTCTTTCATGGATGTGCAGTCTCAATTTCCAGATGAACACACCATGAATATTAACCAGTGCCTTTTGATGATGGAACATGGCAGTTCAGTACACTGGCAGCCTTCCTCCCTGCCTCCCCCCAGAGCAACACTATGTGTTTATTTTCTAAAAATCATTGAGAGATATTAGGCTTTTCTTTTTTTATCCAGTTTTTGAGTGCCATACATAGAATATAGAATAGACTACATGTAGACATGTGCACCAGTTGAAGAGGATGGCAAATTTAATAAAGGGTGAGAAGGTGCAGGTAAAAGGGATAAAATAGTGAGAGAAACTTTTATAATTTATGAGGATGTGATGCCTTTTCTGTAAACAAAAAAAAAGTATCAAGACGTATTTAGGTAGCTCTGTTCTTCACAAAGTAATGCTTTCTGTGCTCACAAATAAATCACAGCAATGACAGTATGACAGTACTTACACAGCGTTTACTACGTGCCACTCAGTATTCTAAGTATTTTACGTATATTTTGATTTATGTAATCCTTGCAACAACTCTATGGGATGGATACTATTATTATCCCCATCTTATAAGAAAACGGCGATACCAGGCACGGAAGGTTAAACAACCTGCCCACAGAAGGCAGGAAACCGTGGTAGTGGTGCTTACATTAGCCCTGGTGAATGGGACCCGTGTCCTTACAGAAAGAGGTCAGAGAGCGAGCTCTCTCTCTGCTGTGTGAGGACGCAATGACACTCAGCAGTCTGCATTAGCACTCAGGCAGTATGGCTCCAGAGCCCATGCTCCTGATGGCTATGCCACGCTACCTGAGGAGTCATTTTCCCATTTTGTGCAGAACTTTGCATCCTAGAAGAAGCTTATACATCTAAACAAAAACCTGGAAATGATCTGAGTGTTTGAGAGAAATGGTTTTATAAATCATGGTTCAAATATAGTATAATATCTTATATAGAGAGAAGGGGGGTTTCTACACATGGACATAGAATGAGATTTGCATAATATACTTTAAGTGAAAAGAACAAGGTGAAAAGAGTAGATATAGCATGAAACCATTATTTTTAAACTCATAGATACATATATATGTTTTTATTCTTTATTCAGTAACTATTTACTAAGGTCTTACCATGTACTATGAGCTGCTTTAGAAACTAGGGATGCAGTGCTGGGTCAGACCAAATCTGTGCCCCTCATGAGGGTTGATCTGTAGTCAAAGAGTCGTGGAACAAGTATATAACTAAATACTTGCAGATTATTTTTACTGCCTTGAAGAAAACTAAGCACCATCTAAGGGAGGGGTGGGAAGACTTTTTGAGGCTGTGTAAGAAGGGATATTTGAGAAGGAAGCACCATGTGAAGATGCCATAGAAGAATGTCCCAAACTGAGGGGACATAAAATTGAAGGTCCCTGTGGGGAAGGAGCTCTGCATAGCCTAGTGAGCCAGGGGCATAGGGAGAGAAAGGGGGGCAGGTCATGCAGGGCCAAAGGGGTTGGATTTCATCAGTTGTAATAGAAAGTCAGAACAGTCGTTTAAAGCTCTTTTTTGGGGGGGGCACCTGGGTGGCTCAGTTGCTTAAGCCTCTGACTCTTGGTTTTGGCTTGGGTCATGATCTCACGGTTCCTGAGTTGGAGCCCCAAGTAAGGCTCTGTGTTGATAGCTCAGAGCCAGCTTGGGATTCTCTCTCTCTGCTCCTCCCTTCCCCTTTCTCTCTCTCTCTCTCTCTCTCTCTCTCTCTCTCTCTCTCTCTCTCTCTCAAAATAAATGAATGAATGAATAAATATTAATAAATAATAAAGCTCTTTTTAAAAAATTTATTTTGGAGAGAGAGAGAGAACCCCAAGCAGGCTCCACTCTCAGTGTGGAGCCTGATGCAGGGCTTGATTCCACAAACCCTGGGATCATGACATGAGCTAATATCAAGAGTAAGATGCTCAACTGACTGAGCCACCCAGGCGCCCCGGAAGCTCTTTTCAAGTGTCCACCTGGCTGCTGTTGGAAACATGGAGATCAGTCAGAAAGCAAATACAGTCATTTAGGTGAGAGTAGAGGGTGGCTTGCACTAGGGCCATGGCAAGAGACACCATGAGATATGGCAGAATTAGGGTTGTATTTTGAAAGCAGAGTCAGTAGGACTTCCTGATACATTGGATATGGGGTGCAAGGGAAAGAGAGAAACCAAGGCTGACTCCCCGATTTTAGCCTAGATGAGATGAAATTTGTGGCCCTGTAGTGACAGGGAAACTCTGGAGCATGAAGTTGGGCCAGTAGTTAAGTGGCCCATCTTGGACTTATTGTATTTGAGCTGCTTATTTGGAATACAAATCAAGATATCAAGTAGGCAGTTGTACATTCACGTGCAGGTATTATCTCCTGGGAGTTGACCTACATTGGTAAAGCAGACCTTACTTTGTAAGCTCTGAATCTTCTAATAAAATTTTTTTTTGCATTAAGCTTCTGGGTTTTTTGATAATTTTTAAAATGCAAAAGAGAAAATGTATATAAGTGCAAAGATAAGAGTTTGTGTAAAAGAGAGAAAGGTCTGGAAAGAAACACATCATGGTCAGCAATGATGACGCTTAAGCAGTTTACCTTTTAAAAAGTTTTTTTTTGTTTTAAAGTTTATTTCTTTATTTTGAGGGGGGAAGGAGCAGAGAGAGAGGGAGAGAGAGAATCCCAAGCAGAATCCATGCTGTCAGTGCAGAGCCTGACATGGGGCTCTAACTCACAACATTGAGATCATGACCTGAACTGAAATCAAGAATCAGATACTCAACTAACTGAGCCACCCAGGAGCCCCACGCAGTTTACCTTTTACAGTTATGTATTAAAAAAATTTTAAATATTTATTTATTTTTGAGAGGGAGACAGAGTGCAAGTAGGGGAGGGGCAGAGAGGAAGACACAGAATCCGAAGCAGGCTCCAGGCTCCAAGCTGTCAGCACAGAGCCCAACGTGGGGCCCAAACCCAGGAACTGCGAGATCATGACCTGAGCCAAAGTCTGACAACCGACTGAGCCACCCACATGCCCCTACACTTACATATTGATTAGATCTTTTTAATTAAATAAAGAACCTATAGACTTTTTTCAGTTTCAAAAAGAAGTCCATGATAGTAAAGGCAGGTTGTGATCTCTGCATCACCTCTTGTTCCAGAAGGAATTGGAGACACCATATCCATTTTGTTCCTGCTCGTCTGCCTGGGATTTATAACTGCACCATTCATGAGAAAGACTCATCCTAGGTGTAATTTTATCAGTTAATAAAGACAATCCATCTTTCTCTTTGATGATAGAGGCCACCTCCACGAATTTGAAATCTTAACGAATTCCTGTGATAGTCTGTGACACTATGGAGCTGAAGAGACCTGGAGCTTCTGTCCACCTCTCCCATTTGCAGATGAGGGTGGAGGTCTAGGCTCCCCGCCTGGCTGCCTCTGCTGAGTGGGTGCATGGGGCACAGTGTTTCTTCTCTGTTATCTGGCTGGAGTTGAGTGGTTATTGTGTAAAAGCTCCTCTTATGCTAGACTGGACTTTCCTTGGTTCTGTGGCTGGAGGAAGCAGGCTTTTGTGGCTGGTTTTTCATGCGTGCTTGTTGCCATTTCTGAGTTCCCGATTCTTCAGCTCCAAGTCTGGGATCTATAATGGAGAAAGAAAAACCCAGGTTGCTCAGCACTGTGTTATTCCTTGTGTCTCAAGGTCCCTAGCCCATCTTCCTTCCTCTCTCCACCTTCAGAGTCTTCTTTTGTTTGTGGTATATAGCATATCCATCATATAGTTGAATTTAGCAGGACAGATAGGGAAAAGTACACCTATTCCATCCTTCTGGAGGCAGAAGTCCTTTGTGACATTTTTAAACTACAGAATGGAAAAATAAAATCTGGAGTCAGCTCAGTCCTTCGTTTCCTCAGAAGACCTCCAGGCTCCGCAGCAATGGCTGCATGGGGGGTAGGGAGAGGGGAGCAGGCGAGGCTCCTGTCACAGGCTGGCTTCTCTCGGAAGCAGACTCTGAGATGGAGCTAGCATGTGGAATGTTCAGTAGGGAGAACTGTGAGATCGACACCCATGGAAAGGGAGGGAAGGGAAGGAAGCAGGATTTTGTAGAGGAAAGATGTCAAGTCTTCACCTCCATGGAAGCTTCAGCTGACCTTGCAGGGCATTCTGAAGATGTCCCAAGTCGGACAGACAGGGTCAGACCTTTAGGCTCCCACGTCATCAGTCACGGGATGTGGGTCACCAGAGAAAGGATGTGACTTTTTGCAAGGCAGTTTTCTTTATTGAGGTCATCTCTGGAGGGGGCTGCCAGCAATGCTCCTGGCAGCTGGGGAACTAAGTCTGTCCTTCTGAAGGGCGCTCTGGGTGATACATCACAGCTTTTGTCACACGTGACTTTCTGCAATCAGCTGGTGACAGAGAGCTCCAATCACTATCCTTAAGTTGTGGCTTGGCTTGGAGGTTGTTGATTTCCATTGGTTTTCTGTAGTTTTGATGACCATTTTCAAGGAAAGGGTAAGCCTCGGATATGGGAAATTTCTCTGGCTACACAAAGCTAGATCCTAGCAATGAGAGCAGAGAACAGACTTTTTACCCTGTACTACCCCATCTCATCTGGCTCTAGCCAACCTTGCTTGTTAAACTCTCTTTAAGACTGAGCAGCCACCTCTAAACATGTTACTGTGAACAGCACTTCTCATATGGCCATACTTTATTGTGCATCACTGTGTTTCTTCAACTCACATGTTTTATTTTGAGTGCTCCCAACCACTCTGGGTGGTAGGAATTCTTATTCCTTATTTTCCTCTGCTTTTCCCACTATACTGCTCTGTCTGTCTCTTCTGCATGAGGGCCTCAGGCAGCTTAACAGAGCCATTATTTCATAGCCTGTGTACCTCATGCTCTGTACAATATGAAACTGTCATATGCAGCTTCAATTTTTTTTTTAATTTTTTTTATTTGACGTTTCGTTTATTTATTTTTGAGACATAGAGAGACAGAGCATGAACAGGGGAGGGTCAGAGAGAGAGGGAGACACAGAGTCTGAAACAGGCTCCAGGCTCCGAGCTGTCAGCACAGAGCCCGATGCGGGGCTCGAACTCACGGACTGTGAGATCATGACCTGAGCCGAAGTCGGTCGCCCAACCGACTGAGCCACCCAGGCGCCCCAGCAGCTTCAATTTTAAAAATAATTTGAAACTGGGTGCCTGGTTGGCTCAGTCGGTTAAGTGCCTGACTTTGGCTCAGGTCACAATCTCACAGTTTGTGAGTTCAAGCCCCGCATCAGGCTCTGTGCTAACAACTCCAAGACTGGAGCCTGCTTCAGATTCTATATCTCCCTTTCTCTCTGTCCCTCTTCTGCTGGCACTCTGTGTGTATCTCTCTCAAAACTAAATAAACATTTAAAAAAAGGTTTTTTTTAAATAAAAATAATTTAGAAGAAAATATTTCAAATATTTACTTTGGCTATCTCCAGATTATTAGAGTTACAGGTGATTTTGTTTTCTTCTATACTTTTCAGTGTCTTCTAACATTTTTATAAGAATACATATTACATCATAAAGTAGAAAAAAGCCTTTGAAAAAAGAAAATAAACAGTCCGATAGAAAAGACGGTTCAAAAGTGAAGCCAGCTGTCAGTGGGCAAAGTGTGAAAAAAACACAACACAGTCCGAGAATAGACACATCTATATACTCTGCCCTCATTTGTAGAAATGATTCCATTTATGTATTAGATGAGTTTCTGAAATGTTGATTCTAAATCGGTTTTTTCTAAGTTGAAGCCTACTTTAGAAAGGATAGGGAAAGTACTTATATAAGTAAATATTGTAGTAACTCCCTTTGTATAGTTACAATAATACATTTAATTGCACTTTACTGTTTACAAAACATTTTAATGTACATTGTCTGGTTTCACCCTCCCAACACTGATGTATGGAGCACTGCTTTTTTTTTTTTTTTTAATAATTTTTAATAGCTTATATATTTATTTTGAGAGAGGCAAAGACACCACAAGTGGGGGAGAAGCAGAGAGAGAGGGAGAAAGAGAGAGAATCCCAAGCAGTCTTCATGCTGCCAGCACAGAGCCCGACATGGGGCTCAAACTTTTGAAACCACGAGATCATGACCTGAGCCAAAACCAAGAGTCAAACGCTTAACTGGCTGAGCCACCCAGGTGCCTCTGGGCACTGCCATTTTCCTTTTGCGGGCCCAAACGTGTCTGAGACTCAGAATTTTCAGTACATTGGCAATCACAGCTAGAAAAAAATCCATCTAGGACTTAAATTCATGTCTTATGACCACTCAATCTGGCCTTCTTTCCACTATACCAGCCTTGAATTCAGTTACTTACAAACACTGATTTCCATGTCTACTTGATGTGAATTTGTTTATAAGGCATTTCTTTCATTAACTCATTCTGAAGCTACTGAGTGCTTGCCATGTGCCAGGCCTCCTCCCTTGACTGGGGACACAGGTATGTACGAAACAGACACTATCCTAGTTTCATAGAATTTAGAGTCTGGGGGCAGGGCTTAGGGGTGTGGGAGAAAGAACTTACCAGGACCATGTCAGGTGGTAGCTGAGTATGATGAGGATGACAGGCACGACACTAGAGCAGAGAGACTCAAGGTGTGTGTGGGTGTGGGGTCACTTCAGGAAGGGTCATCTGAGGGCCCTTCCTGAGTAGGAGGAAACTAGATAACTCAGGGGATTAGAGCATTCTGGTGAGAGGGAATCATAAAAGTAAATATCCTGAGGTGGTAGGAATAGATTTGGTTTGTTTGCAGGACCAGAGGAAGGTCTGCAAGACTGAAGTGGGGGCTTGGGGCACCTAGGTGGCTCAGTTGGTTAAGCGTCTGACTCTTGACTTTGGCTCAGGTCATGATCTCACAGTTCGTGGGTTTGAGCCTCCACATCAGGTTCCATACTCTTAGCATGGAGCCTGCTTGTGATTCTGTCTCCCTCTCTCTCTACCTCTCCCTTGCTTGCTCTCTCTCTCTCTGTCAAAATAAATAAAAATAAAACTTAAAAAAAAAAAAAGACTGGAGTGGGGGCCCTTTATGGCTGGTGGACTATAGCTAAGAATTTGGCATGTGACTTATGATCATGGGACAGAGCCCAGCTCTTTCTTGAGGCTATTGTGTGAGCAATGGCCAGTGTGGTCTCGTGGGTTCCAGGCCTGACCCTGGCACTGACTCATTCCATTCTTGGGCAAATGGCTTCTTGCATTCCCAACCTCAGTTTCTCTACCCATGAAGTACAGAGGTTGTCACTGTCCTTGTTTCCTACTGAATTCATTCCACCTGCCCCCTTCCTCACAAGATTATAAGCTCTGTGAAGACTGGAATGAGGTCTCTGTTTTATATCTAGCTTCTTCACACCACAACCCATCCGTCCACCCACACCCAGAAGCACTGAGGCCATTTTTGTTAAATTATGACAGATCAACTGTTACAGAAGGTAGAGATTTAAGAAATATCCAGGGGTTAGAATAAGCTGGATTTGTTGACCAATTGTAAAAACTAACAATCGAATTAGCTATAAAAAGAAAAAGGAGGCATGTGTAGGCACTTGCAGCTGGTTTCCTGCTAGCTCCCAGCAGCCCTCACCATCTGGGACCTGAGGGTAGAGCTCCACACCCCAATCCTCTCCCTCACTCAGGGGTGCCTTGCTGGGAAGAAATGTGCCATATTGCCTGATAGGCTCTTTGGAAGTCAAGCCTGCTAGTCTGGAAGTCTTCTGGGAATGAGATTTACCTACCTGAACTGCACATGTTTCATACCAATGTCTCCACCCCAACCGTAACTTCTTTGAAGACATTAGTAAAGAAAGGGATAAAAGATGTTTGCTCAGCTTCAACCTTAGGAATAAAAGGGTGAGTCTTCCAAATCCAAAAGTGATCATTTACTCCCAGCTCTCCCAGGGCTCCCCATCACCCTTAGAAGGAAATCCAATATCCTTACAAAGACTTTCAAGGTCCCGCAAGTTCTAGATCTTACCTCCCCTCCCAACCTTACCCCACACCATTCCGCTTCTCTCTGTCTTCTCACCTTCTCTTAGTCCCTGGGATTGGCCATCCTGACCTCCTCCCATGGCTGGGAACTCTCTCTGCCTTTCCCCTTGCCTTTCTCATTGGCAGGTGAACTCATTCCTATGCTCATCCTTTGCATGTCTGGTGGAATATGACTGCTGGGACACAGGCTCTTCTAGTCGAAGTCCCACAGCCCTCTAGGGCTCTATCTGTCAGACCTCATTGTAATTTACCTTTAATGCCCTGACTTCTTGAGGGCAAGGGCTGTGTTGTCTTATTCACAAGGTGGCCTTCCTGCCACACCCAATGTGTGGCATAGAGGCCAAAAATCTTTGTTGGAAAGATGAACAAATGAACCAGGGAGGCCTTTGAAACTTGTCAGCATTAGATTTTAAGGTGAAATTTGGGAGATTGCTTGAACTTTTGTTTTTTTTGACTCTGGCAGTTGTTGAGATGAGCAGAGGTTAGGAAGGGGAAGGTGGGAGAACAGTAATAATGACAAAAGCATTTTTGTGCTCTTATGTCAGGCTCTGCTCTAGGCTCTTTACATGAATTGGCTCATCTAAACCCCACAATAAATATTATTATCTCTACTCTGCAGTTAGTCCTGGTGGGGAGGGTGGGGAGGTGGACAGTATGTACTAGGTAGGCAACTTTAAACAGAAAGAAAGGTAGGATCAATCTAGGAACTGCTTTAAGAAAGGGAAGAAGCCCTAGGACTCTGGCTTCAGGGCTGGGAACTGGCTCTGGGTTGCCCACCCAACAATAGACAGGGTTTACGGGTTCTTGCCAGTTGCTAGGCACCAGGCTACAAGTGCTTTCTATGCACGCTTCATCCAGTGTGCCCAGCAGCCCACTGAGGAAAAGGAACTTCAGAAAGTTCAGGCACTAAGGTCACCTGCTTAGTGTCACACAGCTGGTTGGTGGCAGAGCTCTGTCATCGTCAGCTAGGATGGCTATAACAAAATACTGTAGGTTGGGTGGCTTAAATAACGGACATTTATTTTTCACAGTTCTGGAGATTGAGAAGATTGAGATCAGGATGCCAGAGTGGTGAGGGTCTGTTGAGAGCCCCTTTCCTAGCTTGCGGGCACCTGCCTCTTTGCCGTGTCCTCACATGGCAGAAAGAGAGAGAGAGAGAGAGAGAGAGAGAGAGAGAGAGGAGAGTGCAGGAGTAAACACTGGTCTCTTCCTCTTCTTATAAGGGCAATAATCCCATTAAGGGGCTCCATTCTTGTGACCTTATCCAAACTTAATCACCTCCCAAGGGCCTCGCCTCCAAATAAAATCACACTGAGGTTTGGGTCTTCCACATTTGAATCTGGGGGCGGGGACACAAACATTCAGTGCATAACAACCCTGAGGTCCACTTGCTCACTGGGAGAGTCCCAGATGCTCAATGAAGCGCCATGTTCTGGTTCACTTCTTGAGTGTAGCTGAATGTGTTTCCTTGGAGCACTGAAGCTGTATTAGGGATTTATACAAACAATGTACTGCCCAGGTCAGCAAGTCTAAGTTTGGAAGGGCAGATGCAGAACTCACTTTTGCCTCAGTAGAAGACAGATGATTTTAACTGAGATCCCTCAGTCTGGAGGCCCCCAGAGAATCCCCTAAGCTCAGTCTGGTATCTTGATCCAAGATATTTTTGGCTGGTGCTCCAAGTACTTTCTCTGTTCCCTGGCTGAGCCTCCTCCATCTGATACCCACAAAGCCCAATCTCTTCTATAAAAGCAAAATTTCTCTTTCTCAAGCCGAGTCTTCTGTCCTGAGCCAGATGCCTGAGGTCCCTTCTGTCTTATAGCTTCTGCTTCCAGAGTCATTTTATCTCTCCATGTAGGCTGACTAACTCATCTCTGTTTGCTGGGGACTTCACTGGTTTTATTTAGCACTTACAGTCTTCTGCCTTATGTCCCCTTTCAGTCCTAAGTAAACTGGGATGGTAACTTTACATCAAGATAGGGAAGAGGAATGTGTTTTGTCATCCACACACCATTTCCTTAGTCCCTAGTATATACATCTTGTCTGATTGTGTGACAAACTTTCATCCCTGGTCCCAGAGATTGGCAGGTTAGAGTCAAAACACTTGTGCAGACATAGCAGATTTCTTTCACGGCTGCATGTCCCCTTTCAGACACTAGATGGCAGCCTCACCCCCTTTGTTTAAAGAAAAGACTGCAAATACCACTTACCAGGCCTCTTGGAAATGCTAGCCATCTGGGAAAACCACGGGGCCAGAGGATTAAGAGAGAGAGAGAGCGAAGTGAAATATATATGCTTATGGGACAGACTGGAATGAGCAGATTAGTGTGAGATGGCAAGTAGTGAAAAGCAAAAATAATCAGATTCAGCACAAAATCTTTCAAGCGTTTAGAATTGAGGGGGGGAAGAAAGGCATGCTGTTTCACTGCGGGGTAGGTCTGCTTTCACCATCTGATCCAAACAACATGTCCCTGTGAGCAAATTGTATAAAAGAGGAAAGAAAAGCCAACTGGAGCGAGAGAAGCCAAATGCAGGGGATAGACCATCTTCTGGGTCAATTTAATCACAGCTCTGGTTCTCTGGGAGAATGAACAGCATAATACAGGAGACGTCCCTTGAGGTGTGTTTAACCGGACCCAGCTGACTGGCCGAAGACAGGCTGGCAAGCCTGGGGAGAGGCCCCTCTGGAGGCGTGACTCAGACCTCCTGCAGAGAGCACCGTTGCCATGAGCCCGCTCATCATCCTCGAGGAGCTAAATTTATATTCTGAGAAAAGAACATTGTGGTGCTGGAGCTGGCAGGAGGGAACAGGGAGGAGGTGGGAAGGGAGAGCTGCACCCTCTTGGGGTGGGTCTTTGTTGGCTTTAAATGGATTCACATCATAAGGGCTTCTGGGAGTGAGCCCGAGGGATTTTTCACAGAACAAGTAGTGTATGAGCAAATCTAGTTTTCTCTGTAAGCATCTTCCCCCTTAAATTTCAGCAAGTGCTAACAAACACTGAGTGTATGAGGCACGCAAATTGTGCCACTGACTTCTCCTCCCCATCTCTCAAGGCCTTATTTGAATTCAAGATGCATACACTGCCCTTCATAAGCCATACTTGTTAACCCAGACAATGGTGGAGCTGGACGGGCCTCAGTGGCCTCAGTGGTCCCGGGGCTTTTCAAACCGTTGGAGAGTCCTAGCCACCCAGGGTTACTGCAGGGGTTCCTTAAACAGAGATGCCTTTGACTCTGCACATAGAATAATGTAAAAATGTCTGAAGAAACAGTAACCACTTTCATCTCTTTTATTATGGGCTCTGGAAAAATTTGGCCTGGGAAAAAAAATCCCTTATTACAAATAAAAGAAGCTCACAGATCAAGTTTTTTGGGCCCAGAGTGGCCAAGTGGAACAATGGCTTTGTCTGGAGCTGATCGTGCTGGATGATTAAACCCACGTGGACACGGCTGGTCCTGGCAGAGCCCAGTCAGAAGACACACTTTCCCTGTCCTGGATCCCGAGGAGCAGGTCAGAAGAGGGATCCGAGGCTGGGAGTCCGGAGTGGAGTCGCCAGTAGGCAATGAGACGTTTTTGAGGAAAAAGCTGAGGAGAGGCATCATGGAAGGTGCTTCCGCTCAGGCGTGGGAGCTGCTCTCAGTCCGTCAGAGGGAATTGGATGGCTGAAGAAGTTGTATCCCCTTTTGCTTTTAGGGATCAGAGGAATGTTTTTATGCTTGTGTCCTCAGCATGGGAGTCTGACACGCCAAGAGTTGAGGACAGCCCTGAACTGCCCGGCTGATGGGAATGTCCCCAGCTGGAGGGAAATGTGAGCAAAGGGCAGAAGGAGCCCTTAACATGGGATACATCGGCCTCTTACCTCTGAGTCTCAGGGTCTTCAGCTGTAACATTAGGAGTTATATTAGAGGTTCCGTATTACCATAGAACCTCTAATATACGATCACAGGGTCGTTTGGAGAAACAAGTAAAATGGTAAATGTGGCAGGTGTCTTCAAATACAAAGTCGAATGATAAAAATGGCTGATAGCTTTGGGGCACTATGTTCAGCATAGGACTACACTTGATCTTAGCCAAAAGGCTGAGAAGCAATTCAGCATAGGACTTATACAGCCAGTTCTCACGGAAGGATCTGTAGAAAGCAATGATGCCTTAACACAAAGGACATGGGAGTCCCCCATTGTACCAGCTAAGAGCAGGGAGTTTGGCATCACACAGGCCTCGGTTTGGTCCTGCCCCCAACAGTTCCCGACTAAGTGTGATGCTGAATGGGTTACTTAACACCTCTGAGTTTCACTTTCCTCAAGGTAATTCCTGGTGTATAGGATTGAGGTTGTATAGATTAAATGAGATCGTGTATATAAGACATTTAGAAAAATGCTTATCAAGTGCTTGCAAACATCAGCTTAAAAAGGATGTTTTTACATGAGCTTCTGTAGAGCTCCTATCCTAGTCACTAGGGGTACGCTAACATTAGTAGGGCATCGTGTCTGCACCTGCCTTACAGTGTTTACGATCAAATTGGGAGGTAAGATGTAAATGTAGGCAGATCACTAAAGTATAAGACAGTTGACAAAAGATAACAAATAAGTGATCCAAACTTTATATATTTTAAGGAATTTAGACTAAGGAGAGCAGTAACTTCAAGGTGGGGGCAGGAAGTAGGGCAGGAAGATTTTTTGCAAAGCCAGATTATATGTCCATGTAATTGATATTTTGTCACTCTCAGGGCAACCATGTAAGGTAAATCATGGGTAAACTCGACATCTTGTCCTTTGGGGATTAGATTTCAGCATATGAATTCGGGATGGGGGAACAAACCTTCAGTCTGTAACACCTACGCATTTCTGAGAACAGTCCCCTCCAGATGTTTTCACACATAGATATATGAACTCTGCGAACCCTTCTTGATTATTATAGTTAAGACTGGTGTCCAGAATGACCCAAACCTGGAAAGTTCTATTTTATAGTGAATATATGCCATTTGGCTTTCTCTCTAGCTAGCTACAGAATGAGGACTGAGCCAGGCCAGGCTTGTCATTGTAGTTTATTCTCTTGGCCACAATAATTGGTCAGTGGAATGAGCATTGACAAAGGCTAGGTAAGTCAATATTATTCCCTGGGATTTTTCATACGTAATTAAGAAAATCTGGTATCTCAGGTTATGGGTTGTGGTAGATTGTTATTTTCAAAGATGTTCACAACAATGTCTCCCAGAGTACAGCTCTTCTTACAATGTGACTTTTTCACTTCTATTGGGAAGTAGGGTTTATGTTCCCTCTCCTTGGATCTGGGTAAATTTGAGACTATGGTGGAAATAATCCTTTGTGATATCTGAGTGTATGTAATTAAAGATAATGCACTTTCCACCCGGTTCTCTTTGGGTACTTGCTCTTGGAATCCAGCCATCATGCTGTGAGAAGGCCCAAGCAGCCATGTGGAGAGGTTATGAATATATGTTCTGGCTGATAGCCCCAGATGAGGTCTCAATCAACTGCTAACATCAATCATCAGACAAGTGGGTAATCTCAGATGATTCCAGATCCCAGCTATTATCATTCCTAGTCTTTGAGACCCAGATGATGCCACAAAGACTAAAGATGAGAGCCTTGCCCAAATTAAAGATTATAATGGTGATAATTAGTACAGGTTTGTCAGCAAAATAAATGATTGTTGTTGTACTGCGCCACCAAGTTTGGAATGGTTTATAATATAGCAATAAGTAGTTGAAACATGGAACCCGATAATAAGAATTTGGAGTGTCCAGCAACAGTGTCCTCTATAGCAAGACAATTTACTGGCAGTAGGAGAGAACAATGCCAAGCAGGGGTCAAAGTGAAAAGAGAGTTCCAATGATGATCGAGTCCCCAAATTCAGTCCCTGAGCTCCTCAGATTTTCATCTGCTTCTACTCCTTTTCCACTCACACTGTTGAGCTACCTACTTCAGCGTCCTTCCAGCACATCCATTTTCTTGCTTAAGATAGTTGGACTTAGGTTCTACCATCACTTTTGTGAAGAGAGAGGTCTTAATGCCTCTTTCTGTCAGAATGTGCTACTTGGGATGTGGTGTGTAGACCAACAGCATCAGTCTCAATTGGGAGATTGTGAGATATGCAAATTTCTAGGGACCATCCCAAACCTGTTTGTGGGGGCGGGGCCCTGGAATCATTTTTAACAAGCTCTCCGGGGAAGTCTTATGCTGTTAAAGTTTCAGAGACTCACTCTACATTCTAGCAGTGCCTCACTGTTTTTCTCACTCTCCCTAAAGTAGGGACTAGGGAGTGATGTAAGCGACATGAGATCCGAAAGGTAAACTCCTGACTCTGTCTCTCCACTGTATCCCTCTGAAGCTGCCTCCCTGGGGAATGGATAAGGAAGTGTGGCCGATGGTGACACGGCACGAAAATAATTTTCCCATAGAGACTATGCATTTGAAATTGTGTATTCATAACCATTCAGTTGCTGTATAGAATTTGCCAGGCTCTGCCTAGTTGTTGGGAGTGCATCTAGGTATTGACACAGTTTCTGTCCCCAGGGTAATTAAAGCTCAGCTTTGGAAAGATGATCTGAAGAAAAGAATTTAATAACACACTGTATGTAGCTCATGCCAAAAGCCAAATGACAGATACAGTCATGCATCCTGGACACTCTGTATATTCACCATTTCAAATATTATGTTCCCTGGCCCCATACACTATCACACCATCCTCCGAAGTCCAATTTTTGAGCATTGGAGCCATGTTTCCCAGACTGTCTCTCACATCTGTCAACAGCACAAAACTCCACATCCACGTGCCCCAATTTTGGGTTCAGAAATATAGGCTCTATAGATAGGTTTTTAATGGAAGGGAAGATAAATTAACATCTAGTGGTGAAGCCAAGAAAGGATTTGCAGAGGATGTAAAATTAAGCTGTGTCTAACAGGAGGGGCGGCGCTTGGATTCTAGGGGAGAAGGGGGAGGGGCAGCCTAGGGGGTGGAAGGGGAACCATGTGACGTGAGGAGGGCTGAGGAAGTGCCGGGAGAGCGGCCAGTGGGTCTGTTAGGTCAGACTGTAGAGAAGAAAGGTGGAGAGAAGGGGTGCGTATTGTACTTGTGCACATAAGTCATGGAAGATGACAGGAAATGGGAGAGCAAGGGCCCGCCTGAAAATGATCGCTGAGAAAGCGGATTTTAGCCGCAGTATGCAGGATAGGCTGGAGGAGACTGTGGTGGGCCTTCTCTTAAGGCCCTGCCGTCATTTTTGTTCCATTCTGTGGGAGGATGGCGCTGTGCTTTTCAGGGCCTTTAACCCCATATGAAAACGGTCCCAGGTTTATTTTGATTGCAGTATTGACCAGTCATTTGCCCAAGGAGGTGTGTTCCTTTCCGCATGCATTGCAAAATACTAAAGCTCTCTCTCTTTTCTTTTTTTCAATATATGAGATTTGTTGTCAGACTGGTTTCCACACAACACCCAGTGCTCATCCCAAAAGATGCCCTCTTCATTACCCATCACCCACCCTCCCCTCCTCCCACCCCCCATCAACCCTCAGTTTGTTCTCAGTTTTTAAGAGTCTCTTATGCTTTGGCTCTCTCCCACTCTAACCTCTATAAAGCTCTCTTTTTAACCTGTGCACAGTTGTCTGGCCTTTCGGCCACCATCTATCCCCTCCCCCACCCCCACCATGCCATCCAGTCCAGCCTTCTCTGCTTGGATCAGTGTTTGGCAGACTGTGGCAATGAGCAGAGAGTGTTAAATGAGAAACAAACCAGCTTCGTTGAAGTATAATTGGTGGACAATAGATTGCACATATTTGAAGCATACAATTTGATGTTTTGACCTATTCATGTATATATAATGATTTTATATATATGGTGTATACATATACCCTATGTATATACACATACACAATCATTACCATGATCAGGACAATGAGCATATACATTATTCCTGGAGGTTTTCTCATGCCAATCAGGGGACAATTTTAGCTGCATTTTATAGATGAGGAGACAGAAACATAGAAAGAGATTTTCTAAGGGGCCAACCTGATTGGAAATGGAAATTGGCAAACCAGAGTCTTCCAATTTGTAATGGAATTTTATGCTTTGGTGCTCCTTAAATTGTCATATTTTTAATTATTTAAATTTTTTAAATGTTTATTCATTTCTGAGAGAGAGAGAGAGAGAGAGAGAGAGAGAGAGAGAGAGAGAGAGAGAACATGAGCAGGGAAGGGGCAGAGAGAGAGGGAGACACAGAATCTGAAGCAGGCTCCAGGCTCTGAGCTGTCAGCACAGAGCCTGATGCGGGGCTGGAACTCAGGGACCACAAGATCATGACCTGAGCCAGAGTGGGACACTTAACCGACTGAACCATCCAGGCGCCCCTGTCATATTTTTAACTGTATAAAATAAAAATCAGGTAATCATTGTGTTTTAAAAAACGTTTGTATGTACCTGTATTTTTACTCGTCTTAAGCTACAAGTGTATACCTATAGGAAAACAAAACCACATTAAAGTAAGTATTAAATTTTGGGCTTTTGGGTACTGTTTTCCCTTTTTTAGGGAAAAGGGACTACTACTCTTCAGGCGGTAACACAGATTAAGGAAACAATGTTTTAATCATAGCTGCTCCAGAGTTAAGTGGTTCAGGAGAAAGTTTAGATTGGATTAGGCCAAAGATACTTTACATTTTTTTTCCAGAAGAGAAACATTTCTACATAGGTTGCCTATTTTAGTTTTTAAACTCTAAATCAATCCAGAGTCCTTCAGACTAAGGCATTTATTACTCCAGGTGCCAATTTAGCTTGTACAGATATTTGTACAATTAGCTCGTGGATGAAAAACATACTTCCTTCTCAACCTCCTTCTATTATAAAAAGCAAAGTAAAAGAATAGAGCCTTTTTGGTAAGTCAGCTTTTTTGCCTAGTGTGAAAGCTCTTCCCTGGTTTTGTTCCCTTATTCAGGCAAAGGCAGCAGAGGTAGGTTCTAATTCAGCTCCAAGACTAACTGGGTTTTTACACTGGCTGCTTTAAAATCCTTGTTGGACACCTGTGTCATCTTGGTGGTGTTTTCTTGATTGTCTTTTCTCAATCAAGTTGAGATCTTTGATGTTGCGTACGTTTTTAAAAAAATTTTGTTTAACATTTATTTATTTTTGAGAGACAGAGCATGAGTGGAGGGAGGAGCAGAGAGAGAGGGCGACACAGAATCCGAAGCAACTCCAGGCTCTGAGCTGTCAGCACAGAGCCTGATGTGGGGCTCAAACTCATGAACCACGAGATCATGACCTGAGTCAAAGTTGGTTGATGCTTAACTGACTGAGCTACCTAGGTGCCCCAAGTAGTTTTTTGTTTTTTTTTTTTTTAATTGAAACTAGGATATCTTGAGTATTATGTTCTGAGACTCTGGATCTTAATTAAATCTTGTATGTTAGCAGGTCTTTGCTGATGCTGCTTTGGTGGAGGAAAGGGGGGCATTGCCTATTCCTGCCAGGTGGGGATGAAAGTACAGGCCCCCCTCCTGGCCTCAGTGGATACTCGAGGGGGAGAGAGACTCCTTGTCACTGCTGGACAGCAGTGGGTGGGAGTTAGGCTCCCCACATGGGTTCCACTGACACCTTGGGGTGGGGGTTTGCGTGGTGAGTCTCATTATTGCTGAGTGGTGGCCAAAGTCCCAACTCTCCACTGGGCCCTGTCTGATCCTCCAACAGCACCCCAGCAGAAAAAAGGAGGGGTGCCTTGCTACCACCTGGTGAAGGAAGAAGTCCAGGTGCCCTGTAGAGTCTCCAATGACCCCTCCACATGGTCGGGGATGCTTGTTGTTGATCAGCAAGAAAGAAAAGCCCAGTTTCTCACTTGGCACCACACCAGCGAGGGGGTGGAGGGAGGAAGGGGGTTGAGAGTGTGTTATCACAGTCTGCAAAAGTAAAAATCTAGGCTTTCCTTTGACATTTACTGGTAAAGGTGGGAGTGAAGCTGCAACAGTTTTGGGGCATATTTGGCTGGAGCTGAATCATTTTTGCCTAAAAGTTTTCTGTTTTGTTAGGCTGTCCCTTTCTTGGGAGGGAGCAGGCTTTTCTTGGAGGTTTTTTTTTTTTTAATTTAAAAAAATTTTTTTTATTGTGGTCTACGTTTATTGGCATTTCTAGGTTGCCAACTTCTCCAGCACTTAGACTGGAGGCAAAAAAGAAAACTCAGAGAACTCACTACTGTGTGGTTTCTTGGGTCCTGAGGTTCCTAGTCTGTCCTCTTCTGTCTAACTTTTAGAGTCTTCTTGAGTTTATTTTAAGGTCAAGGTTTTTATCTGCACTTAGCAGGGAAAAGGGACAAATATGTCTACTCCATCTTTCTGTAAGTGGTAGTCTTAGGGTCAGTTTTAACTCTAGCAGCCTGTGACCCTGGAGCCCTCTGGAGTCCCTTATGGATTTGGTGAGCCAGTGGTACCCAGTGGCTGAAAGGTCGTTCAACCCAAATGATGACTCTGCTCTGACTGCTGTGTGACCCTAGTCAAGTGACTGCCTCTTTCTGATCTGGATTTCCTACATGTCCTGACCTGCATTGCTAGAAATGTAGGGTCCTCAAATTCAGAGCGTTCTATTCTCTTTCCTTCTTGTTTTCCTTCACCATTAACTCTGGCCCTGTTCCTTGTCTCTTTCGTCTTTTCCTTCTCCTCTTGTCTTCTTACCCTCTTTTCATTCTTTCTTCTTGTTCTTCTGACTCGACCTGTAATGCAGAGACAAAGTGTCAGGCAAGCCCCTGAGAGAGCACACCTTTTTATCTTCCGGGGGTGAGCAGAGTGGAAGGAGGTTTTTCTGGTGTGATACTCATGTTAGTTCTGTCCAGTGTCTTTCAGGGTACTTTCCAGCAAGTGTCCTTCCTAGCAGGTGCTCACAGGAGGTTGAGGCGTTGAGACCCTTAGGTCCCAGCTAAACAGAGCTGCTGTACCTCTAACTTTGTTGACTGTTGCCACCTTGTGGAGTGAGAGGGAAAGTCAGATGAGAGGAGACTGGAGAGGATATTCCAATATGTGATAAAGATGTCCCCTGAGTAAACTGCCCTTCCTGCCTGATGACTTTCTTTCCTTGAAGTTATATAATCATTTCAACCGGTTTGTGAGTCTGACTCACATATATCCTTTTGAAGGAGAGTGCTGTGGGAAGCATAAAATGTAGACTTTGGAGTCCCAGAGAATGAGGTTTGAAATTCAGCTAAGCCTTTGTGGGAGCTATGTGACCTTGAGAAAGTCACCTGACATCTCTGAGCCTCTGTGAAAGAGGGAGTCATCCCAGAGTGATCCTAAGAAGGGTCAGGTAAGGGGGAAATGCCCGGGAGATGTTAATTTCCTTCATGCAGTGATGAAAGAGCATTAAGAGAAAGGCTTCCACTTCGTTCTGGGGATCATGGCTGCAACTGAATGCACTGGGTCAGAGGAGGAGGGACACTGACATTTTCTGAGGTTCAAAGTGCCAGGTACTAAGCTACTTAAATAATTTCCTTTAGCCCTCCAAAAACCCTGAGCAGAAAGCACTTACTTTATAGGTGATAAGGCAAGCTTGTGTGTGTGTGTGTGTGTGTGTGTGTGTGTGGCGGAGGGTGTTTAACTCAACTCTGCTACCTCTCCCTCCACCAGGTTCTACTTCTTCCTCCAGCATCTGCTAGGGGGGTGATGTTGGGGTTCTCTAATGAGATTTGAGTCCCTGGCTGGAGTAGGAAGGAGTGGGAAGGCAGCCCTGGAGCTGAGGAGCTGGGCTGAGCTGGAGACGCCAGGGAAGGTGACATGGGGAGTGAGATTAGAGCTGTTAGAGATTCCTGAGACCTGCTTCCATGCTGGGAGTAGCCCTGGGACATACTGGTTGATAAAAACTGTTGGGAGAATCGTGACTTAGGTGGTCTAGGAGATCTCAACTGTGCTGGAGGATGTTGGAGCCACTGTTGTCCTTGACTGTGGGTTGGTTAACTATACCCCTGGGACATCACACTGGCCAAGGAGGCCTGGGCAAAACTTTTAGGTTGAAGGGGGGGCTTGTTTCAGGGTCATTGCGGAGCAGTAACAGTGGGGAAGGGAGGGAGAGAACATTAGTCTTTACCATTTGTGTACTACTTGCCATTTTAAAAAAGTTCTTTCACGTCTGTCACTTAAGCTACCATTTAGCCAACAATGCATGTTGGGTTTACTCTGAGCCCAGAAGTGTGCAACAGTGAACTGTGCAACCGTTGTGAACGAGGTTTCCCATAAGGAATGGGATAGACACACCCTCTGCTCTCCTAGAGCTTACAGTCATCATCACAACCTTGTGAGGTGGACACATCAAGCACGATCCCATTTTGCAGGTGGGAAAACAACGTTGGTGACTAGTGTATGGTGAATTGGGACCTGAACCTGGGTTTACTTGCTCTGGGGACCAATGCTCCTTCTAGTGTCCATGCAGACTCTATTGTCATCTGAGTCTGTTTTGAATGTGGGTCCGCATTCGAATGTCTTCACTGTTCATTTTCTATTTTTATTCCCTTCAACTATGTTTGAATAGCCTTTCTGAAGTGCCCCAGAGTCCTGCAAATAAACCACCTAATCTCTCTTTTTCATTTCTCTCCTTCAGTGTGAGCTGGGAGTTTCTTAAATTGGCAGTTTAGTACAGAAAAGGATGGAAATCTTAAGAGAAAAATAAGGAATTCCTTCACCTATGTTTACTGATATTGTCATTGCAAAATTAATATAATTAATTAATTATAAAAAATTATATATTTATATATATAAATTATATATATTATATATATATATATAATTATAAAAAATTATAAAAAATTAATGTAAACAACCTTAGCTGACTCATGCCCTTCTCCAAACTTCATGGCCTATCAGCATCCTCTCTAGCATACACTCTTAAGTATCTTGCCCCTGTTTTGTTTTGTAGTATTCTCAGAGCAAAACTCAAACTTGGTTGAATGTAATTCTCTGGTTTCTCTCTGCATGTACTCCTGCAGTCAAAGATGGCTGGAAAAATACACAGAACCATGCTGATCAGCCTTCCTCTAAATTCAGTACTGTAGTCCTATCATGTTTTCATAATGTTTCATAACCCGTTCAGTGTCTCCCACTTTTAGAGGCAATATTTTGTTCAGATTTTCTATGATGATGATGATTATTAAAGAATATTCATAGCAGCTTTATTTGTAACAGCTCAAACTGGAAACAGCCAAACTATCCATCAATAGGTAAATAAAATGTGGTGCATTCAAACAATGAAATATTACTTATTTATCCATAAGAGGAATGAAATATTGATACATGCAGGAACACGGATGAATCTCAAAGTAATTAGGCAGAGTGGCAGAAGCCAGATACTAAGAGTAAACACTGGATGATTCTATTTCTAAAAAAAATTCTAGAAAATGCAAACTAATCTGTAGTGTCTGCAAGTAACCCAGGGGCTGCCTGAAGGGTAGGGGGAAGATGGAAAGAGCAGAAGGGAGGCATTACAGAGGGACACAGGAAACCTTTCAGAGTGCTGGATATATTCACTGTGTTGATGGTAGGGATGGTTTCATACGAGTCTCGTATCTTAAAACTTACAAAATTGTACACTTTATATATGAGCAGTTGTTTACATGTGAATTACATGTGAATTAACCTCAACTAAGCTCTTAATTTTTTTTTTTTAATTTATTTATTTTTGAGAGAGACAGAGACAGAGCATGAGCAGGGGAGGGCAAAGAGAGAGGGAGACCCAGAATCTGAAACAGGCTCCAGGCTCTGAGCTGTCAGCAACAGAGCCCAATGCAGCGCTCGAACTCACGGACTGTGAGAACATGACCCGTGCTGAAGTCCGACGCCCAACCGACTGAGCCACCCAGGCACCCCAGCTCTTATTTATTTATTTATTTATGAACATAAAGAGTAATAAGTCAGATTAAAAAAAAAAATCTATGTAACCAGTAAGGCCTGCTTCATGTTGATCACATTTCTTTTTTGCATCTGCGTAAGGAACTAAAAGACCTCTACGAAATTTGATCTGCTACTTAGAAGTATCAAAATATACATTAATGTCTTAGATTTGGGACCCTTTGGGGGGTTTTGTTTTGATAGGGAAAAATCGATTGTAAGATGGCAGGTAGGATTCATAGGTGAACTCCAGTCCCCGAACCAAAGATTCCCCTTCCTGGTTCTTCTTCCTACCCCGCCTGCTTGCGCAGGCGCCAAATTACTACTAATACGGAATGCGGAAATAACAGACTATAAATTGTTCCTTCGCTTCCCCTTCGGGGCTCAGACCTGTGGAGAGTCATTTCTGAGCCCCACGGTGGGAATAAACCTGCCTTCCAAGATCTCCGAGTGCCGCTTGGTTCCTCCTGCCTTCCAAGATCTCGGAGTGCCGCTTGGTTCTTCCCGGGTGATCCAGACCAGGTTCCGTAACAGTTTATTGGTTTATTTGTTTTCTACAGTTTTAATCTGGTACACTGGAAAGAAAACGTCACATGATTTTGGTAAATGACAAAGGAGACTGTTTCAAAACGAAATGGTATAAACAAGGACGCTGTGAGAGGCACACCAACATCTCGGGGGTCCTGCATGGCAGGAACCGGATTGCTACTGTACCCATTTCACAGCCCACTGAGGATGGAGAGTGCGAGGGGAGGGACCGCTTGCCCTGAGACCTACTCCATTTGCAACAGGGAGTCCAAAGACAGAACCTTCCCCTGGTTTTCTCTTAATCCTTCACAGAACTTTACCCCGCCCCCGGTTTCTCATTTTCCTGCTATATTGTAGATCCAGACTGCGTTTGCATCTAATTTAAATTTGGAGGTTTTCTTCTCGTTAGTCTCCCTGTTCCCCATTTGACCAGTTCACAGATATTGGGATTTATTTCTGCAACGATGTTCACTGCCGGTGTCTCGAGAGTCTGTCCCAACAGGAAGAGCTTGCCCACGGTCAGGCGGTCCAGAGCTTCCGCTGCCTCCCCAAAGGCCGAGCAGGCGGGGCGGCGCCGCTCTTCCTGGGCCTGGGTCTGTGGGCTGGGGCCTAGGAGCTGGGACCTGGGGGCTGGGGCCTAGGAGCTAGGGGCAGTGCACTGGTGACTACTTTGCCCCCCTCCGCCCCGCGACATTTTCTATTTTAGCTCCTTACTCTAACTTGGAACACCACTTTCTTAGAGCAAAAATCAGAAGGAAACTTCCCCACTACCACTTGGACCCTCCATGGTCTGTCCTCTTATGCTGGGTCATCCTTCCTGTTACTTTCAGTTTAATTCTCAGGCTGCTGAATTTGGCCGACTTTGGCATTCTGTCCTGTCTTCTCAGGTCTCAAGGGCATTGCTTCTGAAGTTCTTCATTTCTCATCCAATTCCTACATCTTAGTTCTCTCCACTGGATCATTCTCTTTAGCATAGAAGCATGCTATTCCTCCCCACCCTTCCTGTTTTTTTTTTAAAACCTGCTTTTGACCCTGCTTCTCCCTTTTTTTTTTTTCAACGTTTTTATTTATTTTTGGGACAGAGAGAGACAGAGCATGAACGGGGGAGGGGCAGAGAGAGAGGGAGACACAGAATCGGAAACAGGCTCCAGGCTCTGAGCCATCAGCCCAGAGCCTGACGCGGGGCTCGAACTCCCGGACCGCGAGATCGTGACCTGGCTGAAGTCGGACGCTTAACCGACTGCGCCACCCAGGCGCCCCAACCTTGCTTCTCCCTTTAATACTGCCCCATTTCTGATTCCCTTAACAGTAGAACTCCTTGACCGAATTTTTGTATACTCATTTTCTGTTTCTCTCTTCCTGTTCTTTCCTAAACCAATTACCAGAAAGGCAGTAAAATAAAACAAAGTACCACTTTGTATTGAATTTATATTGAAATCCTATGGTCAATTGAAATCAATTGAAATCAGTTTATATTGATTTATATTGAAATCCTGTGGTCAATTTTCAGCGTTATCTTACTCTATTATTAGTGTCCCCCTTGAAATATTTTTTCCCTATTTGTTTCCAGAACCCCACGCTCTGACATGCCTCCAACCTCACTGCCTGTTCTTCAGTGTCTTTTCTCCTCAACCTTTCAATGTTGGAGCGCCCCAGAGCTTAGCCCTGGAACCTCTCCTCTTTCCATACTACTCTCTTCATGATTTTCCAATCCCATGTATTAAAATGCTATCGACTTACAAATTTTCATCTCTAGCCTAGACCCATCCCATGAACTACATATTGGTGTATCCAACTGCTGAAAAATATCTCAACTTGGATGTCCAGTAGACATTTTAAATTTAACATGCTCCAAACGATTTTCCTGCCCTAAAACATGCTTTACTTTCAGTCTTCTGCATCTTAGTTAATGACAACTTTAATCTTTTAGTCCCCGGATAAAAATCCTTGGGGGTCATTTTTGATTTCTTTCTCTCACATTCCACATTCAATGTCAGGAAGTTATATTGGCTCCACCATCAAAATAGATCCAGAATTTGACCATTCTTACTGTCTATACTGAAACCACTCTGATCTAAACCTGCCTCATCTCTTATCTGGATTATTTTTACAGCCTCCTAATAGTTTTCTATTTGGGTGACTTTAGACCCTACAAGTTATTCTGAATACAGCAGCCTAAGTGATCCTTTAAAACATGAGTCAGATGATGTCATTCCTTTGCTCAAAATTTGCTAGAGGCTCCATTTCCTTCAGGGTAAAAGCTAATGCCTTACACTGGCTGAGGAGGGTCGATACCCTCTGGCTAATTTCACCTTCCAGACCTCTCCCTTACTGGTTTCCTCTTTTTCTCTGAGGTCATACTGACCTTTTTGCTTTGACTTAAATATGCTAGGTAAGCTTGCACGTCAGCCTTTGCAATGACTGTTCCCACTCCCTGGTATACCTTCCCCCAGATATCCATGTGCCTCACTTCCTTTCCTTATTTAAACCTTTGCTCAAATGTCGTCTTCTCCGTAGGCTTATCCTACTGACCATTCTATTTAAAATTACTACTTCCTCAACCTTAATTCCTGGTATCCTGTCTCCCATTGTCTGCTTTATTCTTATTCATGTCATCACCACATTCTCTAATACTAAACACATCCCTTATTTATTTTGTCCATCTTCTGTCTCTGTTAGAATATAAGCTCCAGGAGGGCAAGACTTTTGAGTGTTTTATGCACTAATGTACCCAGGACTGTGGCTATGGCATGGCAGGTGAAACTTTCAGGTAGCTGTTATGATAGACTCCCAAGCCCTTGTGTGGGACAATGGGACATTCCTTACTGTAATACGTTTGGAACACAGTGTGAACAGTTGCCATAGAACTTATGCCATGTAGCATCTTGGATGCATTTCCAAGGCTAGAAAAAAGCCAAGTCATGTGGTAGGTGCTCAGAAATATTTGTTGAATGAAAGTGACTAAATGAATGGATTTATTGAGCTTTTTCTTCTAGCCTCATACAGGGTCTATTTTTGTAAATGTTGCATATCTGCTAAAAAAGTGATATTCTCTGCTGTTGAGCGTAAAGTTCTAAATACATCCAATAGTCAGCGTGACCATATACTTTATTGTCCCAAGTGTGACAGGCTTGAGAGTAAAAGGGGCCACTATTAAATTTTTTTTTTTAACGTTTTATTTATTTTTGAGACAGGGAGAGACAGAGCATGAACAGGGGAGGGTCAGAGAGAGGGAGACACAGAATCTGAAACAGGCTCCAGGCTCTGAGCTGTCAGCACAGAGCCCAACGCGGGGCTCGAACTCACGGACCAAGAGATCATGACCTGAGCTGAAGTCGGCCGCCTAACCGACTGAGCCATGCAGGCGAAAGGGGCCACTGTTAAAAATGAGCCAGGACATTAACTAGTACTGTCTGGGACAAATGAGGACATAGAGTCATTCCACTGATAGCTCATACTTATCAATTGTATTGTTCTCATCTTGAATATGTTTGCTTATTTCTGTCTGCTTGATTTATCAGCCTCTGAGAAGAGTATACTAAAATCTCCAATGGAAAATGTTAATTTATTTCTATTTTGATATTCTTGTACTTCACTATAGTGTTTGGTGCTCTTTGAACCCTTTCAAATTTGTTCATTTTCTTTCATTATAGGAAAGTTATTATTTATTCAAATATTTCTTTGCCTTTTTTCTCTTTCTGGATACCCTGTTTTTCATATGTTGGCCTACAATTATTGTTATTTTTTTTAATATTTATTTTGATAGAGAAGGTGAGAGAGAGAGAGAGAGAGAGAGAGAGCAAGAGAGAGAGAGAGAGCATGTGCAAGCGGGGAATGGCCAGAGAGGGAGAGAGAGAATCCCAAGCAAGCTCAGCACTGTCAGTACAGAGTCCGACACGGGGCTCGAACTTACTAACTGTGAGACCATAACCTGAGCTGAAATCAAGAGTCAGATGTTTAACTGACTGAGGCATCCAGGTGCCCCTGGCCTCCAATTATTATTTACTTAGTAGATAAGTTTTTTTTTTTTAATTTAAACCTTTATCTCCTTAATTTTTCCTGCTTGATTTTAGAACAGTTTCTCAATCTAATTTTCAAGCTGACCAATTACTTTTTTCAATTGATACCATCCTTTTATATATTCTATTTTTATTTTTATTTCAACCATTATAATCATCAAATCTAATACTTTTTTTTGTTTTTAAAAAATCATTTTAAATTTTTGCTTTGCATTAGTAACACCTTTACTTACTATAGTTTTCATACTTAAAAAAACAATCTTAGTTCATCTGTTTTAACATTTCTTTCTCAGATGGGTCTATGTTTCTTCAGTTTGTTGACCTTCCTTTGTGATTGTTCTAACTCTCAGGAGTCTAGTTATTTTTGCCTCTGAGCGCAAGCTCCACTGGGGATATCAGCTACTCTGTTTGGTAGTGTGCATTTTAAAAGTGTTTTTGTTTGTTTGCTTTTGGTGTTTTTGAATTAATTGCATTGTGATCAGAAAATGTGAGCTGTTTCATATATATATTCTTTGAACTTTACAGGGACTTGCTCTATGGCCTCCCCAATACCTAGTCTATTTTTTAATAGTTGAACAATTGAGAAGAATTGTGCATTCTGAAATTATTGGGAGGAAAGTCCTATAACTGTCCATTAGATCTAGCTTGTTAATGCACTGTTCACATCTATGGCCTTACTAATATTTGACTGCTTGATCTTTTCAGTAACTGACAAAAGTGCATTAAAAGATTTCACTGTGATGTTGCGGTTTATTAATTCAGTCAGTTTTTGCTCGATACATTTTGAAGGTAGGTTGTTAGTTGCATACGGATGTAGAATTATTGTATCTTCCTGAGAATCGAGATTTTTATTACTAGTGATCTTCTTTGTCTGTAATAATATTTTCTGTTGAATTATATTTTGTCGGATGTTAGTGTGGAGTGATCTGTCATATCTCAGTTATGGTAAGTTTCTCAGTTTTTTACTTTGAAATATTCTGTGTCCTATTTTAGGTGTATCTTTTATAAGCAGCATACAGTTGGATTTTGTTTGCCATCCAAAATGATGATCTCTTTATTTTAACTGCTGAGTGTGCATAAAGTTTTCTTCTTTATAATCACTATTCTGTATTATATGTATGTATGATTTTGGGCCTTTTATTTGCCCACTTTTTCTTTTCTTTTTTTTTAGTAGGCGCCACACAGAGCCCAACATGGGGCTCGAACTCATGACCCTGAGATCAAGACCTGAGCTGAGATTAACAGTCAAATGCTTAACCAACTGAGCCACCCAGGCATACCTATTTATCCACATTTTCATTGCTTTTCTTTCTCCTTTTTTTAGCAATCTTAGGATTCATTTACATTTTGTTTAATCCCCTTTGTCTATACTGTTTTGGAAGTTGTATGCTTTGTTTTTAAAAAATTGTAATGGTTTTGGGGTGCCTGGGTTGCTCAGTTGGTCAAGCATTGGACTCTTGATTTTGTCTCAGGTCATGATCTCACTGTTGTGGGATTGAGCCCCACGTTGGGCTCTGTGCTGACAGCGTGCAGCCTGCTTGGGATTCTCTCTCTCTCTCTCTCTCTCGCTCTCGCTCTCGCTCTCGCTCTCGCTCTCTCTTTCTTTCTCTCTCCTCCTGCCCTTCTGCTTTATCTCTCTCTCAAAAAATAAACATTAAAAAAAATTTAAAAAGCCACTAGTGATAAAAACCACTTGTATTTATTTATCTGAAATGTGTGTGGTGTGTTATATGGATCAGGAGTCTCATTGTTAAAGAGGAAACAAGTACAGTTGCCGTCCCTAAAGCTGGGGGAGCAAAAGCAAGGGGCTAGAATTACTAAAACTCACAAGCTTGGAGGAGGGGCCTCATGATGCTGAAATGTCAATCTTTGGGGCGAGGGTACTTATTGCTTATCTGGTACTTATCTGGTTCTGGTGTCCGTGAGCTCAGGGGAAGGGCCTCCTGGGTCTGAGATCCAGACCCCAGAGGAGGGGGCCCAGCTGGTGGATGCTGATCTCTCTGAGGGTGTGCAGGGAGGCTTGCTCTGCTAGAGCTGAAAAACTGTGAACTGAAGTCAGCTGCTGCCTGAGTTAAGAAATGTGACTATTTCTTTAACTTTTCCCTTCATGATAGAGTGTCTCCCAGGCAGTCGTAACCTTCTTGAGCTTGGTGAGGATGCCGGGAGAGCCAAAGCAGGCATTGCAGTAGTTACAACCCTACTTCCTTGGTTTTGGATGTCTTCTGGAGCCCTTACCTGGCTTTTCATCCAATGAGAGTGTGCTTGAAGAACTGTAGAAATAATGTGAGGCTGTGGATGGTATCTCTCTCCAAAGATGATTGACTTTTGCCTCAGTCGGCCAGTTGTGCTAGGTGAAGACTTAATTCATTTTGAAATTCAGTTGATTTGATACTGGTTTTGGCCTCTGTGGGGGCCATCACTCTTATAGCTAGGGTGTAACTCAGCTAAGTCCCACCTGAAAGCCTGGGGTTATGTTACAGGGTTCTGAACTCCACTGTTTATCTCCCCAGCCCGTAAGACTACCAAGAGTTTGGCTTAGCTTCTCAACTTGTTTGTTGCCACTTTCTTCCCGACCTCCCATATTCTCATTTGGTCACTTTCAGCACATACTCTACAAGGAAAAAAGTACAGTTAAACATATGGCTCTTGTCTCTCCTTGTCTCTTCTTTTAGAGGTCTTAGGTTCACGTTCTCACTGTTTTGGTAGCTCTTCAGCGTTTAAAAACATCTTTTAAAATAACAACTATGTTCTCATGGCTCACTTGGTTTAGTGTCTGGCTCTTGATCTCAGCTCAGAGTCTTGATCTCAGGGTTGTAAGTTCAAGCCCTGCATTGGGCTCCACGCTGTGGGTGAAGCCTACTGAAAAACAACAGCAACAACAACAACAACAACAAAAACAACCCAACTATATTCTTCTGCTTTTTTAAACATTCTTGATGGATGACTTGGTCTGATACAAGTCTTAACTTGAAACAGGACCTGTTCAGTTTTTGAATTCAATGATTATGTATTTTTATTTCTAGAAGTTCTTTCTGAATCTTTTGCAGATATTCTTGATTACTTTTTAATGGGCTGGAACATGATTTTCATTCCCTCTTTCATTAAATGTGTCTGTGTATGTATTTTATAAAGATGTAACTAATATACAATAAAATGCACAAATCTTTACAGTACAGTTTGATGAATTTTGACAATTGTATGTCCTGTGAAACCACTATCCTAGTCAGCATATTGATATTTCCTTAATTCCACAAAGCTCCCCCATATATCTTTTCAGTCAATTTTCCTCCTACTCCCCCAGATGTTCTGACATTTATCATCCGTAGCTTACTTTTGCCTGTTTTTGAACTTTATATAAATTGAATCATACACTATGTATGTGTGGCTTCTGAATGTGCTTTCTTTTTCTCAGCATCATGTTTTTGAGAAAAATCCACGTTGTAGTTCATTCTTTAATTCATTTCCATTTTATTGTTGAGTCATATTTCATTGAGTGAGTTATACCACAATTTGTTTATCCATTCTTATGGATGAATATTTAGGCCGTTTCTGGATGTTGGCCATTATAAATAAGGCTGCCATGATCATCTTTGGACAAGTGTTTTTGTTGACATGTGTTATATTCTATTTTTACTTATTTTATATTTTGTATCTGATAATTTTAATATCTGAGTCATTTGGGTTTTAAATTTTTGCTTTGTTGTTGTTGGTCCTTCCCTGGTGGTTTGTTTTCATGTTTTTGGCAATTTTTTAAAAAGCTTATTTGTTTCTTTTGAAAGAGTGGGGAGGGGCAGAGAGAGAAAGGGAGAGAGAGAATCCCAAGCAGGCTCCACACTGTCAGTGCAGAGCCCAATGTGGGGTGGGGCTTGAACTCATGAACCATGAGAACATGACCTGAGCCTAACTCAGATGCTTAACCACCTGAGCCACCCAGGTGTCCCTGTTTTTGGTAATTTTTAAAAAAACATTTATGTATTTATTGTGTGTGTGTGTGTGTGTGTGTGTGTGTGTGTGAGAGACAGAGAGAGAGAGAGAGAGAGAGAGAGAGAGAGAGAGAGAGAGAGGAGGACAAAGAGAGAGGGGGAGAGAGAGAATCCCAAGCAGGCTCTATACTGTCAGAACAATCTCACAAACTGTGAGATCATGACCTGAGCTGAAATCAAGAGTCGGATGCTCAACTGACAGAGCCACCCAGGAGCCTCTGTTTTTGGTAATTTTGATTTAGTCATACTTTGCTGACTGCGGGAATCCTGAGGGGTTTGAGCGATTTTGCCTTTGTGTCTGCCAGGTGCCTGGGGTGATTTTGATGAGAAGTGCTTGAGATTAATTTTCCCTTTGGAGTTCCCTGCATATAGATAGTGTATCTTCAGACCCCTCCCACAGGAGGGAAGCCTTGTGCTTATAAATTCCCAGTGAGCCTTTTTTCAACCCTGAGCCATGGCCTGAGACAGATTTCCTTCTGCTCTCACGTTGACATTTCCCCCAGCTCACCCCTCTCCAACGGTGTAGCTCTTCAGAGATCCTGGATGCGTGCAAGGTCCCACTTCTAGCCTCCACCTTGGGTCTCTCAGTCGGCATCTGGTCTTGTGTCTTCCATGGAGCACTGTTAAAACAGGGCTGCTAGGTTCTGGGCAGAGAACTCCAGAATAGCCCAAGGCTCTCTCCTCAGACTCCTTTCTGTTCCCCCTTCATTTTGAGACCTTGTGGATCTCTCTTATTTTCTTGTGAGCTTGGCTGTGCATTTAAAAGATTTTTTTATATCCATCTTGCACTTTTAGATATTTATAACACGAGTTCCTCCCCTCCGCTGTCCACCCCAGCAATGTCTGGTCACTTGCCCCAAATACAAGCCCTTGAAATACTTTTACACAGACACTGCTCTGCCTTCTGTGGAGAGTAGATCACTACTTCATGTTTTCCATTCTCCATATTTCTATTTTCGGAGTGAGCAGCAAGTCTGCTTACTCATCATAAAATCCTGCATTGTCACAGGGTTTCTGGATAGCGTTTTGGCATTTCTTTCCCTTCAGCTGTCTTTAATCAGAAGTGGCAGAGCTGTTTGCTACCCGGCCTCGCTGAGGGCTACTAGCTTTTTCATAAAGAGTTCTCATTTGGCTTCCTGTTTCCCCTGTCCTTGGGTGGTGCCAAGCGAGTGCCAAGATGCCCCTGACCTTGCTCAACTTGATGGTTGCTGGTTTGGCCTTTCGTGGTGTGTGCAGACTTCTCCAGAACTTCTCTAGAACTGTTCTAGAGTTCTCTAGAAGTTCTCTAGAACTTCTCTAGCACTTCCCAGGGCCATTCTGTGCCTCTCCCCCTGACTTGGCCCAAACTGCCATTACTGTCCATCCACTGGGCTTTGGCCTTTTGGCTGATTCCAGTTTCTCTGAAGGTGAATTTTCTTCCCCATTTTCCATCCTTTTTGGAAAGAGAGTGGTGTGCAGAGGGGTTTGGTGCACAGAGAGCACTTACTGAGCTGCCCAGGGCCAGAGGCCCACGCCTTGTGTCTAGAGCAGAAGTGACTCCAGGGGTGCCTGTGGCTCAGTTGCGTGTCTGACTTGGGCTCAGGTCATGATCTCGCTGCTCGTGAGTTCGAGCCCCGTGTCGGGCTCTGTGCTGACAGCTCAGAGCCTGGAGCCTGCTTCTGATTCTGTGTCTCTGTCACTCTCTCTGCCCTCCACCCACTCACGCTCTCTCTCTCTCTCTCTCTCTCTCTCAAAATTAAACATTAAAAAAAAAAGTGACTCTGTACAGTTCTTCCTACTTCTCTGGAAGGCTGTGCTCCACCTGCACTTGGGCCTGTCTGTCACAGTCCTATCCCACCCCCTCTCCTTGTGCTTATCAGCCTCCCTGGATGGATTAAAAAAACTTCCTCAGGAAAAGAAAGGACTGTCTTTTGTTCTCTGACAGATAGTGCCTGGCACATGTGAGTGTTCCAGAAGAGTCTGTTGACTGAATGACCTTGGGATTGCTCCGAGGCTGCATCCTGTTTAGGGTTTGGGTTTGGGGCTCCAGATGTGGGACGCTAGATACCCCTCTCCCACATCTAAGGCATCTCCCTGGCTAAGTCCTAATGATGCAGCATTAAGGAACGAGCGCTTAGGACCAGGAGACCTAGGTTTATAGATAAACCTGCTAACTTCTCTGCAGCTGTCTTCTCCCCATAAAACAGGGCTGTGACAGCTCGCTCTGTCTGACTCCGAAGGTTGTAGTGGAGACTGTAAGGCTCTTGCTTCGCCACTGTCTTCGTGAGACAGAATTGTTTCCCAGGGTCTAGTTTACTCACCCACCGTCACCTAACTCCTACCACCCCTCAGCCTGGCTTGTCCTCCTGACCTGGGAAGCTGGAGGGCAACTCTGTCTGGGTCATGCCTAGAAGCTAGCTCATCTTCTGTGCCCTGAACCAAAAGGCAAGTGATTGAGAGCCTGGAGTGATCTCTGTGAACACTGGGTGTCACTCTTGGCCTTAAAATACATCTAATCCCCTGCCCTGTAAATTTTCCTCTTCCTGTCCGCCTTGGTTCGGGGTGTTGAGCGTGGCAGGGCTCATATGTCCCATATATTTCCAGTATGTGAAATTCCTGGCAGTTTTCCAATTCCTGGCAGCGACCCTTGGTGCTGTCACTCCGAGCCCATTTAGGCCTTCGCTTTCAGGTAGAGGGTGCTTGTGCAGTCCTGATTTATTTTAATTTTCACCTCACTGACATGTGACTGGAAAGGTATGTCCATGGCCAAAGTGTTAGTAAATTGGGTTTCAGGACTAAAGTCGGACAATTTTTGAAAGTCAGCACATTTGGGATTGGTCGCAGAAAGTACCCTGCATCTTCCTCAACTATTTTGCTGTTTAAAAAAAAAAATGTTTTCAAACTGCTGCCTCAAGATGACCTAGTTACTCTAGTAGGACAGCAGAGGGATATCTCTGACTTTACCTCCACCAAAGTTTTCCAGACGGACAAAGTCAGTCAGTGATGCTCTAGTTTAGTTTTTAAGTTTCTGGAGCTCTCTGGAGGTGCTACTTTGTTGATCGCTCTCCTCTTTTAAAAAGTCTATCTCGGGGAGCCTGTGTGGCTCAGTCAGTGAGGTGTCAGACTCCCGATTTCCGCTCAGGTCATGATCTCATGGTTTGTGAGTTCGAGCCCCGAGCTGGGCTCTGTGCTGACAGTGCAGAGCCTGCTTGGGATTCTTGCTCTCCCTCTCTCTCTGCCCCTCCCCTGCTTGTGCATGCTCTCTCTTTCTCTCAAAATAAATAAACAGACTTAAAAAAAAAAAGTCTATTTCAACTTTTGTTCTGTTTTCTCCTGGTGTGCTTTCCAGGTCTCTAGATGCTTCTTCTGAGCAGTCTTGCTCCTCTGTACCCATGCTCTCACTGTTTCCTGCGTGCACTGCCCTTGGCCTTTGTCCTTCTACGTCATACCAACCCCTCACCCACCGTTCCCAATCCATGTTGTATATACAGCTCTCTGCCGTCTCTAGCTGGCTGTCCCCGAAGACATTGCTTTAAAAAGTAGCTTTATTGGGGCCTCTGGGTGCCTTAGTCCGTTAAGTGTCCAACTCTGGATTTCAGCTTAGGTCACGATCTCATGGTTGGTGAGTTCGAGTCCTGCATCTGCACTGACAGAGGGGAGCCTGCTTGGGATCCTCTTTCTCCCACTCTTTCTGCACCTCCCCCATTCATTCTCTCTCCCGTAAAGTACATAAATAAGCTTAAAAAAGTAGCTTTGTTAAAAAAATAAAATTAAAAAAATAAAAAAATGCAGATTTATTGAGGTATTTATTTATGCACAATACAATTCATTCATTTTGGGGGTATAGTTTCACAAATTTCAGTAACTACCACCTCGGTGAAGATATGGGCCTTGGAAAAATGTACTACTCCCACTCTGTAAAATTTCTTTTTCATATCTTAACCTTGGTTCTCAGTATTTGCTCGCCCTGAAAAGTTTTCCCGTGGTCTTTTGCAGTCGGTCCCCTGCCCTGATCCTTGGGCCCTGGCAACCACTGATCTTTCTGTCACTATGTTGTTTTGCCTTCTTGAGAAGTACATGAAAATAGAATCAAATGGCCTATAGTTTTTTGTGATTGACTTCTTTCACTCAACTGAATCATCACTTTTTTTGAGAGAGAAAGCGTGCGTGCAAGTGTGCATGAGTGGAGGAGGGGCAGAGGGAGAAGGAGAAAGCATCTTAAGCAGGCTCCATGTCCAGCACAAATCCCTACCCAGGGCTTGGTCTCAAGAACCACGAGATCATGACCTGAGCTGAAGTCAAGAGGATGCTTAATCAACTGAGCCACCCAGGTGCTCCCCTAATCATCACTTTTGACATGTGCAAAAAATAAGCGCATCTCTTTTTCCAAGCTTCTCTTGTGATGGTGCTTCTATTCGCCCTGATAGCAAAGTCAGAAACCTGGGTGTCATCTTACCAAGGCCCCTTCCTCTCATTTGCCATTCTCCGCCAATACCCTGCCACGTGCAATTAGCCAGGAAGTCCTAGAGCTTCTTTCTCTTCCATTTCTGAGCCTACCCTTCTCTTCATTCTCAAGGTCACTGACTTGAGGTTCCATTTACTCCTTGCTCCTCTCCCTGGTCTTTGTACCTTCAGCCTGCCCTTCTCACAGTCACCAGTGTGAACGTCTAAAACACAAATCTTATCTTACCACTCCCTTACTTCAGAGGTTCTCCATGGCTTCTTAGCATTAGCGAATGCCACCTTGATGGTTTGATTTATTTCTGCCTAAATCTCTATGCTTTATTTTGCTGAACTTCCTCAAATGCAGCCTATGCTCAGCCATTACTTAGGATTTTCTTGCAAGGGCCATGCTCACTCATCATGCCTGTGCCTTTCTTTGTGCATGCTGCTCCCTTGACCTGGGATGCCCTTTTCCTTCTCCTTCATCTAGCTGACTCCAACTCACTCTTAAGAGCCAACCCATATGACTCTTCTTCTGCAGGGGTTTCCCTAGCTACCAGCCCCAGACTGGGTTAGGTGTTCCTCTGTCATCACATTTATCATCAGTCATATATGATACTGTATCAGTTTATTGTTGAGCTGGTAATCTGTCTTTCCCACCAGGCTCTTAAGTTCCTGAGGAGTTTGTGTTGTGTCTGAGTTTGTATCCTGTTCCTAGAACAGGGCCAGGCACATGGGTGGTATCCAATGAATGTTTCTTGAATGATTAAGGTAGACCAGAGAGAGATCTAGAATGTCATGCAGAAGCAGGGGCTAGGGTCAGGAATACCTGGTGTGGAAAACAAATGCCCCATTTTATGTCTCAATCATAGGTAGGTCTGCCTGTCATGGCGGGAAGAGAAGCATAAGTGGGGGAGTCATTGGGGAAAGTCCACAAAGGAAGTATGGGAAAGGAGGCATATTGGAATAGCTGGATCTCTGGTCTAGTAGTAAAAGTGTCTGACTGTGGAGAGCAGCTTCTTTGTTTTTTAGCAATGAGTTTAAAAAAGATTTTAAGGGAGGGAAAGTCAAGAGGAAAAGAGAGCCTGAAGTGTGGCGAAAACAATAAAAATTAGAGAAGTTTATGTTCTTAGATTTCCGTGTGAGAGAGCAAGACTACGGAGTACCAGACAGTGCTCTTTTGATAACATCACTCAACTGGGCTAGTCACAAATGTTGTTTCTGACTGTGAACAGCGTCCTGTGGTTGTCACAGTACTTTTCCAAGCCTTGTCTTATAGTATCTGCACACCAAACCTGGAAGTAGGTAGAGTTGGTATGGTGAATCCCACGGAACCAACGAGGAATGGGAGGCTTAGGGAGCCTTGCTGACTTACTCATGCCACAGGGCTGGCACTCTTCCTCTTTCAGCTTCTGTCTCTAAGGTGAGCCCTTGGGCTGAGTTGCCAATATCAGGTATGTTTAGAGATGATGTGTTTGAGAAGGCCTATGGCTATTTGCAGACCTTATAATAAGACAAGAGAGACCTGACCAAGAACATCCAGAGGAGGAAGCTACTGTAGGTTGGAGAGCAATCTCTGAGTCAATGAAATGGTAGAACAATTTAATATTAGATTAACAGGAGAACTGTGAGTTCCCCAAAGTCTTAATGTCTTCCAGTTACACAGCTGGGGCAATTGGCCAAGGAAACTTTTGATTAACTAGAGCTTTATGGGATGAAACATTTCCTATGGCAGTGCTGTTTTTTTTTTTTTCTTTTTCCAATGAAAGAGAAAAGAAATGATTCTCAAAAGGGAGAAGGGATAGTTATAAAAGGAAGCACTTTTATATTTCCTTTTATATAGATGTTCTTGTGTTAAATGATGTTGAGTCTTAATACCATATTATCAATCTTTTTTTTTAATGTTTATTTTGAGAGAGAGAGAGACCATGAGCAGGGGAGGGGCAGAGAGAGAGGGGGAGACAGAATTCCATGTGGGGTGAGATCCCATGAAACATGACATCACGACCTAAGCTGAAATCAAGAGTTGGACATTTAACAGGCTGAGCCACGAAGTGCCCCACCATATTATCAGTCTTATCACAACATGGAACTTGGAAGTTTTGGTTTTGAGTGGAAAACTGGCATTTTTCTTAGTTGATGTAGTGTAGAGGTTAAGAGCACAGGCTCAGGCTTGAGACTGTCTTAATTCAAATCCTGGCTGCACCACTTACAGCTGTAGGATCTTGGGCAATTTGCTTATTTATTCTGGGCCATTCTGTTCCTAACTTATAGGTTTACTCAAGTGTTAATTGATATGTTCAACAGAAATCATTTAGCGTATTATTGGAAATAATACAGTAATAATGCCTCATATTTGCATGTAGCTGGCTTTAACTTTTTAAAAGCCCTTCCATTTCATTCTTACAAAACCCCATTGAATAGGCTAGGCAGGATTATTGTTTTCTTGACACATAGGAAAACTACAGCCCAGAAAGGTTAGGTGATTTGTGAAAGGTCATAGATAAAGCATGAAGGACAGTTTCCTGAATGCCAGTTCAGATGGCTCTTACCAGTCTACTTTTTACAGAGATGGTGGAATTCGAAATTATTGTGGGGGAGCAAAAGAGTGATTATGTTGGGGGGGGGTCTTAGCCACTCTTTCCTATTCTTCTCTATCAGGAATTTGCTTTCATTGGGTTTTAGATCTTAAGTAAGAGCCTGAACATCAGCTGAGGCTCTATAAGTTAGATTGTTGTGTGTCAAATCCTACTTACTGATATTCTAAGTGAAATCTTTGTTATTCTCACTGATTTATTCTTGGGGTTGTTTTATATTCATTTTATTCTCAAGTTTAAACTGATTAGAGCCAGAGTCCATTCCAGTCTTTGAATAAGTATTTGTTGGGTACATACTACGTGCCAGGAAATGGGCTAAGTGATTTCACATTTCACACATTTAATCCACGTAGCAACCCTATACATTATGGTAAATTGTGTCCATTTTATAGAAAAGGAGATAGAGGGTCAGAGATGTTGAGGAATGCACCAAAACCTATTAAGGACTGTTACAAGAAAGGAAAATTACAGGTGAATCTTTCTTTTGGATAATGATACAAAATTCCTAACAAAATACTAGCAAACCGGTCCAGCAATATATAAAAAAGATAATACAGTAGAACCTTGGATTGTGAGTAACTTGTTCTGTGAGTGTTCTGCAAGACAAGTAAACATTTCTAATAAATTTTAACTTGGTGAATGAGTGATGTCTTGCAATACGGGTAGTACGTGATGCTAAATGTCACACCGTCACAACTGAGTCAATGGTTGTTCTCTCTCATTCTCTCTCTCTCTCTCTCTCTCTCTCTCTCTCTGTCTCTCCAGGATTGTGGGTGATCGTCTCTCATGCTTGGATGCTCAGTCTCAGGCCATAGTGTTTGGCAGAAATTAGTGATTTTTCAGAATGCTGGAAGGTGCCCACAACTGGCACTAGTGTGTTTTTTGTCACTTCAAAGCACCTGTGGACAGTCCTTTGCTTTTCCATATAAGAGTGAGCTTAGGAATGCTTTACTTCATTCTAGATCAGGCTGCCTGCAGATACAGACTCTTTACTACCTTTAATACAGTATATGAACAGAGTTTGTTAATACTCTACTGTGCTGTAGTCCACATCATGTGAGCGTGTACAATGGCCCCCATGCCGAAAAAGGTTGAAAAGAAAGGCGGTAAGAAGAAGGAGATGATTATGGTGGAAGTTAAGAAGTAAATCATTGAGAAGTATGAACAAGGTATGTGTGTGGCCGAAATTGCAAGATTTTATGAGAAGTGTGTGTCTGCATCTTGTCTGCAGAGGAGGAGGAGAAAAAGGTGGAGGAATCCCTCACTTCAAATGACATTAGGAAGATGTGTAAAATATGGGAAACAGTGCAAAATTTTGTAGAAAAGCACCACCCGAATAAGGCTGTAGCAGTGTGAGTGATGTATCTGTTTAACAACAATGCAACATCACATTGCATTGAAATCCTTAAAAGGAGGCAAAAGCAAGTGTCATTGGATAGATTCCTTGATAAAATTGTGCTAAAAGAAAAAGATTCCATTGAACCAATGGATAACAGTGATTTCTATTAGTGATAGTGAAAGTTATCCTACACAATAACCTTCCTCTCTCTTGCCTCCCTCGCACCAGCCACGAAGGTTTTCAAAGGTAAGTACAAGCTAATTTGCTTATTTTTCTTTATATTTTGTATTTTCTTTATTATTTTGTATTATGTTACAGTTTTGTAATCATTTTTATATGAATGTTTTTGGGTTGTGGAATGAATCATCTGAGTTCCCATTGTTTCTTATGGGGAAATTCACTTTGATATACAAATACTTTGGAGTACAATCATGTTTCTGGAATGAATTACGCTCGCAAACCAAGCTTTTACTGTATATCACAACCAAGTTGAGTCTACGTAGGAAGTCAAGGTTGGTTTAACATTCAAAAATTAGCCAATTCAGTTTACCTAATTAGCACAATAATGAAAGTCAAATGATTAGTTTAATAGATGAAAATCATATGATTACTTTCATAGATGAAGTGTAACATTTCATAAGGTTCAGTACTAATTTATGAAAAAAACTCTAAGTTAGCCAGGAGTAAAAGGAATCTTCCTTCTTCTGATAACAGGAACTTATGAAAAAATAATAAAAATCTATAGTAAGCATAATTAATGGTGAAATTTTGAAAGTTCTCATGAGAAGATCAGAAAGGAGACAGTGATGCCTGCAATAACACTTCACTCCAACAATATATTAGAAGTCCTAGCTAGAGAAATAAATCAGGGGGTAAAAAAAGCAAACTGAATAGTAAGGAAGAAATAAAGCTCTCATTATTTGCGGATGACACGATCATGTCCACAGAAAGTCCAGAAAGTTCTACAGGTGTAAGATTTAGATTATTAGGTGAGATTGGTAAGGTCAATGGTTACCAGGTCAATGGGCAGTAGCAACAGTTAGAAAATGAAAGTTTTAAAACATAGCATTTGCACTAATGTCAAAACCATCAAATATGAGGAATACGTTTAAAGAAAGACCTGCAAAACCACTACGTTGGGTCTCCCTCTTCAATGTGCAGAATATCGTTTTTTACCACTGTTTTCACTGAGGTACTTTGCTCTTGTTTTCTGATCAGTCTGATGTGCTCAAGCAAGCCTCACTAGTTCTGTTTCACCCGTGGCCATCCTCTCGTCTCCTCCCAGAGAAGAAGGCTCCTTCATTTGGCTACTTGAGAGTGGGGTCCTTAGCTGCTTCCGGTCCTCTTTCCTCCCTTACCCATGTCATTGGTTTTCTGGTTCCTCCAAATTTGGAGATTTTCTGTGGTTCTGAGGTGGAAAGGTTTGATTTGCTTCTTGATGACTTCCCCCTCTTCATGCTTAGTTCTCAGCTTTCTCTGTGTTCCTAAGTCAGCTATCACTTCCATTTTCTGGAGTCTTGTGGGTGCCTTTCATCTGCTGTCATCCTCTCTCTCCATTTTGTCCTTATGGATTCACACCTAAAAAATTCTTGTCTTGTCGTTTTAGTGGGGCTGGAGGAGGAAGTGGAGATAAATGCATGGGTTTAATCTGCCATGTTGAACAGGAAGTCATATACAAAGTTATAAAAAAGCAGTCAGGAGGCAGTGTTTGTATGTTTATTCCTATATAAGCCACTTAACACCTAATATCCTGCTTGCTTCCACAGCTCTCTTAGCTGCTGTCCTGCACGGGCATTTGAGTTTGCTGCTGCTACACCAGGTGATCTCTGGGGTAGCAGCCTTGATAGCTTGTCATTGCTTCCCGATGGTGTTCCACACCATGAGGATCCTGGGTTGACTGACAGGAAGGAGACTGCAATCCCTGAGTCCTCAGTCCCCCCACTTCATTCGTGAGATTGTCTTTTGGGGTTTGAAAACACGGACCAGCTTGAACAATGCCATTAATTAAAGCGTATTCTAATTGATTGGATAATCCCTAGGCAGTTTAAGTTTAGGGAGGGAAGGGATAAAGGAAATGAGAATAGATGCAGAAATCTAGATAACTCTTTCTCCTTCTCTCAAGCTCATCCTAACTGCAAGCACCTGATGAAAAAGGTCTCCTTAAACTATAATTTGCTGAGTGAATGGCTCTCCTTCCTACCCTCTCCTTGCCTTTCTTCTGCACGCAAACATCTGTAGCGTCTCTGAACTGTGAGGCCGAGGAATGCGGGGATCAAGTGTGGGAATGCCTGCATTCAAATGATGCCTCCACCCCTTACCAGCTCTGTGACCTTGGGCAAGTTACCTAACTTCCCTGTGCCTCAGTTTCCTCATCTTCAAACTGGGGCAATAGTAATCCCCACCTCATATGATTTTTGTGATAATTAAATGTATTTGTATGTAGACATACTTAGAGCTGTGCCAGCCACATATTAAGCACTTAATGCACATTTGCTATTATTATTACATTTGCTATGTGCTTGTCTTTACAAATGGAGTTGAAAGTCTTTATACTCAGGAGCTTGCTGTCTGTATGAAGATAGATTCGTATTTTAGTAGAGGGACAGTCATTAATTCAGTGAGGGTTGGTGACTGGGGGTTGTGGGAGGGGGCATTTGGGAAATTATTCCAGAGCAGGTGGAGATCTTTGAGAGAATGAGTCAGCCATCACCAGAATGTAAGTAGTATGAGGGCAGGAATTTATCCTCAGTGCCTAGAACAGCACTTGCCATGTAATAGGTACTCAGTAAACATTTGTTGAGTGAATGAATGAGTGATAAACGGGAAGGGTGGGCCAAGGAGTAATGAATTGCAAACAGAAGAAACAGAGTATTGGGCAAGTACAGGGTTCAGAGAGCATATGACACGCATTGGGGGGAAGTGTCAGGTCACAGTATAGAAGGAGCTAAGGGTCTGTGTCAGAGAATGGAGAACAGAGAGGAGGCAGGCCAGGGACCAGTGAGAATGTGGAAGATGGGCTTCACGGGACCCAAAAGTGATGAATTCATTTCAGTGGCACATAGGCCCCAGACCCACATTTTCTTAGTCATAATGTCTTAGTTTTAATATCAATCCTAAATATCATCAATCAAGTTTACATTTTTATAATGCTTTCCACTGTACAAAGCATTGGAACACTTTCACATGTATTATCTCATTTAAGAATTGCAATACCTTGTGCAGTTGGTGATATCCCCATTTGACAGGTAAGGAAACTGATGCTCAGAGGGTTATGGGATTTTCCAGGGTTACTCAGCTAATAAATTGCAAACCTGGGATTCATACTAGGACTTTTGAGAGCATAGTGAGTTTTGCTGTTGCAGAAACAAATTCATAGTTAAGATGAATAGTTTAAAAACAAACACCCAAGTAACTGTCACCTAGGTTAAGCCATAGAGACATTACCAGAGATTGCAGGAAGTCCCCATGTTTCCCACTCAGGTCACAACACCTTCCTCCCTCCAGGGGTAACATTATCCTGACTTGTATGGTCATTAGCTTGTTGTGTTTCTTTCTAATTGTAGCACCTATGAAATGCAGAATTGTTTTTTTTTTTTTTTTTAATTTTTTTTTCAACGTTTATTTATTTTTGGGACAGAGAGAGACAGAGCATGAACGGGGGAGGGGCAGAGAGAGAGGGAGACACAGAATCGGAAACAGGCTCCAGGCTCTGAGCCATCAGCCCAGAGCCCGACGCGGGGCTCGAACTCCCGGACCGCGAGATCGTGACCTGGCTGAAGTCGGACGCTTAACCGACTGCGCCACCCAGGCGCCCCTGCAGAATTGTTTTTTGATGAAGCATATAATCATTTATAATATGGACATTTTTCTATTAGCCTGAAAGTTCTGTGAGGAACCACTTTTGTGGCTTAATGCATAATTATTCTCCTGTTAAATGTTTAGTGACCGTCGTCTCCCAAGAGCCCAGCAGCTAGATTCTGAAGAGCCAGAAAGAAAAACAGTCCCCGTCCTCAAGTTGGAACAACTTTATGGTCACTGATTTAACAATTTGTATGATTTTTAAATTAGAAATAAACAACATTGTCAGCAACAGTGACCCTCAACAGCCTTGGTGCACAAATACTTGATGTCCTCTGACTTTTTCGCAGGTGTGGCTTCACCCCTTCTGGCCAGGTTGTTTTTTGCTGTATGTGATGGATAGTAGGGTAACCAGAACACCAGCTCCTCATTTTGACCACTTGCTATCATGTTGGCACTTGGACTTTGTAGGTGTTGTTCACATTTAGAAATAAATTTGTTGTTCAGTGTTTCTCAAACTTGAAAGCTTATAGTCTCCTGAGAATACATCTGCTTGTTTCCAGCTTGAGGGACTTTATTAAAAGTTTAGCGCTTGTAGTCTGGGTAATCACTTGACTTCCATATGACCAACACCCACCTATAGCACTAACATTGAAATCTAATGGCAGTATTGCATTATCAGTAGCTATCTGTGAGCTCCAGAGTAAAGTTAGATTGATCAAAAAAAAATTTTTTTTTAACATTTGTTTATTATTGAGAGACAGAGAGACACAGAGCGTGAGCAGGGGAGGGGCAGAGACACAGAATCTGAAGCAGGCTCCATGCTCTGAGCTGTCAGCACAGAGCCCGATGCGGGGCTCAAACCCACGAACAGCGAAATCGGTCGCCTAACCAACTGAGCCACCCAGGCTCCCCTTAGATTGATTTTTTAAAGATTATCATAAAAAATGAAAGTAGAAAAAAGATTCTTACAGAGAGCTTTGAATTCCTGAGGATATAGATCTCCATAGACCCCAGTTTAAGAAACAGTGAAGTACTTTGTCAAAGGAAAGGCACACATTTCCATGTTGATTGGAATTATAGATAAACCCATGACCAGTCTGCTTTCGGACGCGTCTTGAGATCTTCAAAGCAGATCTGCCTTCCAGTTAGGTTGACATTACATTCTTATAACACCTGTTGACTCCAAAGGAAAATGTGCTGGGGGCAGAAGGTGGATGACTCAGGGTTGCACACTGTTCCTGGATAATCTGTGAGTAACCAATAGCATACTGAGTCAAGAGATCTGCCTTTGGGTCCCCAGAGGAATTTTATTTTACATTCCCATTGATGAACCGGAAGATGGTCTTTTTCCCCATCTGGTTGCCTGGTAAATCAAAATCTTCAGTTTTTGCTCTGTTTGTTATTTCTCTGACCACCAGCCCCAGTGGATTAAATAACTCAGTGTGCCGGCTTGACCTGTGTCTATTCTAACATATGGAACAGATTTAATGAGCCTGTTGTGACTCCCAGCAGGAAGCTACCCAGGGAGTCCTGGAATTTCAGAGGAGAACAGAAAAGGAGGATGTGGTTTCACTGACTGTTGCAGCAGCCTCCAGCCTTGTTTCCCTGCTGCCAGTCTTCCCCGGCGCCAGTCCATTTTCCACACGGATCATAGTTGCTTTGGATTCCCTAGAAGCAGACACTGAGCTGGGTTTGGGGATGCTGGTGCAAAAGATTTATTGAGAGAGTGCTCTTGAGGGAAGAGGAATGAGGGAAGCAGGACATGGTGAGGGGGGATGGGGAAATGGAAGGATGAGGTAACAGCTAGAGCCCACCTTCAGCACAGTCCCTTGAGAGGCGCTGGTGTGGGAATGGCACCGCATGGGTGTTCCCACCTTGGGGCAAAGAGGCCAGCCCTCTGTACTCCATGCTAACCAGTCATTGGTTGTGGACCCCCAGGCTGATGGGGAGGGGGGTGAGGGTGATTCTTAAAGTTAGGGGGCAGCTGTGAGCATTAGCACCCAATACAACACCGGAGAGTGTGTGCCATGTGAGAAAACATGATCTGGGCTGGACACCGGCTGTGCGTATTGCGCCAGATAAACCTAACATGCACATTTGATGCAGACAGCTGGCAAATTGACTTGCTTAGGGGCACACATCTAGCGCTTTGCTGATACAGACTTTAGCCTGGCTTATGTGGTATTTGGTGCTTTGCCGAAGGCCCTAACGCTTAATCTGAGATTAAGGTTTTTGGGGTAGAGCAAGAAAAAAAACCCCAAAAATACAACTCCAGATATTTTTTTTTTATTAAAAATTTTTTTTTCAACGTTTATTTATTTTTGGGACAGAGAGAGACAGAGCATGAACGGGGGAGGGGCAGAGAGAGAGGGAGACACAGAATCGGAAACGGGCTCCAGGCTCCGAGCCATCAGCCCAGAGCCTGACGCGGGGCTCGAACTCACGGACCGCGAGATCGTGACCTGGCTGAAGTCGGACGCTTAACCGACTGCGCCACCCAGGCGCCCCTCCAGATATTTCTTATAATTCAGACAGGCTTGGTGGCCAGACACTCCATACTGGATTTGCCCTACTGGAACTGGCTAGTCACAACACAGGCTCCCGACGAGGGTCACCTATCAGTGTCCGAAAGACTCAAATCCAGTGAGTTGGATGTAACAACAGGGTCTCTATAAAATGGCATTCTTACAGTCAGGTGGGTAATAGAGAAATTCCAGAAGAGGACACTAGGAGTCTAAACTCTGGACCTGTGTTAAAACAGCCTAACTGGACCTTCGCCACTGAGCGTGATGACACTTGTGATATGCTCTTGCCTTGGTCACAGTTGGCTCGGTGACTGTGTGGGACCAGTCCTCAAAGACTTTGTTGTACAGGGACTGGTGAAGGCAAAAAAGCTACTAACCTTCGTTTCAAATCTTTAGTAAAAGATAGTATTTCCAATTTGAGAAGCTCAGATGAAGAGCTGGGTCCCAAGGGGATCTGTATTATTTTGTTACAAGCTAGTTGTTGCTTCATTTTGGTGAGAATTAAGCTTTTCCCTGAAGGCGCTGAATGGTTTGATGATCTTCCTAGCAATTATAGATGCGGTCTGGAAGCTGGTGCCAGATGAAAGGAGCTATGTCCCCGCAGTCTGTACCCCTGCGTGCTCTATTGACTGGCAAATAATGGCACGTAGAATTTCGAGCATAATGATTGCTCAGCCATGTAGCTCAAATCTTATTTCTAAAAAGCTGTTTTCTTTCGGAGCTAATATGTTTGTTCCTGACTCATTCTGATCAGTGGGGCATCGAGTTGAAAGGGACAGATTGGAAATTATTTCATTGATTTTTTTTTTTCTTTTTTCTTTACCAAAGGTGAGAGTGAATTTCCCTTCCCTGAGTGTTGTTCAGCTCTGAGTAAAGCTAAGGACATTAGGAGGTTTGGGGAGAGTCGATTTGAAACACTTGGGAAACTGCCTTTTGGAGCAAAAGAGTGACTCTGAAGGGCAGAGTCAACTCTACTTTATGGCCCTGGCTGTAGTAGCCATTGGGAGATCTCCTCAGTGTGTGTAACCAATGTCCAGTGGGGGCCCTAGAGCCTCACGGACACCCCTGAAATCATGTTGTGGGACTGCCAAGGCCACTGTCTTGGCTCAGGCTCTTTGGCAATTGTCTGATTTTGAATCTTCCTTTCCTCCCTGGTCCCCAGTCTTTCATTAGGAGGGAGAGTGACAAGAATTGGTTTCTGTCGATTCTAGGAGAAAGCTTTTTCCTCACCACTCACAGGAAGGAAATACCAGATAAGAAACAGGAAACCGTCTTTTTTCTTTCCCCTCAGGTTTTTCTTCCTCAGGGACTCTCCCAATTCCCATTTCCAAATCGTTTAAAAATTAACAGTGAAAATCATGCTTAGGCTGTCTTCATGCAGCCCTCTTCGGATTTTGTTCCCTTCAATGATTTTTTAAGTTATGCAAAGTGAAAACTTTTATGTGCACTGTTGGCAAACAGTAATGACCTACCATGGCACTGTGCTAAGCAGCTTTACATGCATTACTTCATTTAGTCCTCAAAACACCCTATGAATTAGGTTATCATAATTACCTTCCATTTACACAGCTGGGAAGTGCTGACACTTGAATTCACACAGAGGCATATTGCCTAGGACTTTAGGGTCCAGTGCTGTTCACCATGAAGTTACATTACGTCCCAGCTCTCTGAGAGTGAAGGCATACCTAATTAGTGAGCCTTCTGTGGGGGCCTGGCTTCATGGTACAGCGGCCATCCCCCACCCCAGTCGAGGCCTTATGGTGAGGCCACCGTGGTGATTAGAATGGGCTGCCAGAGCCAGGCAACTTTACAGACCTGCACAAATTCATTTCTGACTTTTATACTATCCCACCTGACACTCCCCGTTGACTGAGGACGTGTGATAGAAGACAAATTCTTAGATTTAAGAGAAAGATGCACCTTGAGTTGCAAAGAGCACTTCATTATCATGAGAAGAAAGATGGTTCATTACCTTATTGGACTTGTGGCTTACCCGTTGTCTCATATTGACCAAAACTATGTGAGTAGATTTTTAGTTGTAGCTGCTTAGAGCTCAGAGTTCTAAGAGTGGCAGAAAGTTCAAAACTGGTGTTGAAAGAAGTACCCTCTTTTGCATCCCTTAGGTGCTTAGACCAAAGAGCAGCTCTTCGATGCTGCAAAAATGTTAAGATGTTACAGATGTACTCCATTAAGTTGAATCAGTATCCTATTAGCTTGTATGTGTTTGATGTGGCCTGTTAAGTGGATAAGCACCACCCACATCTCACATTTAGGTTGAGGCAGAAAGGTAATAAAGTAGTTCTCAACCCTGGATGCACATTAGAATCACTTGTAAAGCATAGCAATGCCTAGGCCCTACCCCAGACCAATTAAATCAACATCTCTGGGCGTGAGGTCCAAGCATCAGTGTGTTTTCAAAGCTCTCTAGGTGATTCTAATGTATCCAGGTCTGAGAATCACTGGATAAAAGCTAAGTCAACTGTGAAACTGTGCTAATAAACCGTGTCCTAAGTAAACTATGATACATGTGGGAGCTTGAGAATTAGTACACAATTCAACTGACCAGCCTGGAAGAGGTTGTGGTGGCAGCAGTGGGGTTGCCCACAGTGATAGCTTTGCGGAAGCACGGGAAGGGCAAGGTAGAGAATGAGGGAGAAAACGATTGTCCGGTAGAGAGTGCTGTGGCAGTATTGAACTCTGGTGGGATAACTGGCTGAGACTGCAGGGAATGGAGTCAGGTGGCTATAGCATTGGTGGTGTTACTTTGTGAAGGTTTGGGGATGCAAGAGTGCAGGCACATCAGGGTAGGTCTCGGAATTATGGCAGCCTCATTGAGCGAGATCGTGGGCCTTGGAGACAACAAAGGGCAGTGGCAGCAGCCACACACTAGAAGCAGTGGACATGATGCTGGCAAGGAGCAGGAAGCCCCAGCCTCACGGTTTCCAGGAAGGTCAACCAGGCATAAAGATTCCTGTCCTACCAGAATCCCTATTGAATACTGTCTTTTGATGTTTGTGAAGTCTCTTAGGAACACTTAAAACTATGTATGTGCAAGCAGTGATAGCAAAGTGAGGACGTTGCAGAGGGTATGGTATTCAAAATGCTCGCTTGTGTGGTCTTCACAAACCCATCCTATCTTCTCACCCTGCTGCAAGAGTAACAGTGCATTGTAACTAGCCCAGAATTTAAGCCCAAGAGGAGGCTGAAGTTCCAAGGCTTCTAGAGGGAAAATAGGAGGAGGAAAAAAAAAAGTCTCCATCCCTGAACCTAGACCTGTCATCTTGTGGAATCCTGGCTTGTTCAAAGAGTCACAGACAAAAGAGCCTGAATGGAGTCCAGAGATGTTACTGGGCCTGTTGTGTGTACGGATGGAGACTGCCCATCCTAGCACTTGCCGTGCTTGGAAACTTCCAGGTCTGAGAGGCCCAGAGAGAGTAAAGCAAGCCCCATTATCATTTCTTGACATAGTCCCATCTCTCATCACCACATCACCATAGCTCGGTGGGTGTCCCTTCATAGACTCCCTTAACAGTCCCTCCCCTCAAGGATCCTACAACCAAGTGGAATGGATAACGTTCACAGCCATCTGTAGGACAGTGTGAATCTGTAAAGCGAGGTAATGCTTCTGCCTGCATTCTCATCGTGTTGTTATGAGAATCAGTTAGCTAACATAAGTATAATGTGCAATAACAGTTAAGGTGTTAGTATTATCAAAATTCAGGCTATTAAGCTATATTTCAGCTGTATTGCCATATTTTTCATGTCAGAACCCGATGTTTAATGCAAAATCACCTCCACTTCAGAAATGAGGTAAAGCCTGGAGGAATGAAAGTTCTTGAGCATTATGCCGAGAGGATGCCATTACAATATTTAATACATGCTCTGGTTTAAACTAGCTCCTTAACTATAGTCTTCCTTCCTGCCTCCCTCCTCCAAGCAAAATGATGAGACCAACTTTGACATATGGAAGAATTTCTGTGGCGCAAATTATCCTGGAAGAGAAAAACAAAACATGATTTGCAAATGCTGTCAAGGAAATGTTTCTTTCCAAAGGCTGCAAGCAGAACCGAGCATGTATTGGTGTGTGAGGATTGTCTGGTGGCTGTGCATGGCTGAGAACGAGAGGGCCGTGGTGATGAGTGTGCCAGGTACCTGTCCATGTGCTCCACCCAGATGTTTTGCTGTGATGCTCTTAGGACCCCAGCATCGTCCCCTTGAAATCCTCAAATATCCAGGAAATGAAATCAAATATTTCAGGAAACAATATTCCTACATCCCTGTCTCTCATCACGTGTGGACAGGAAGATACCTGGATATCAGGAAACACTTTGGCCAAGCTCTCCCAAGAGGTATCTACTCGTGGATGGCCTACCGAATGGCTTTAAAAGATCCTTAGAGGGAATATTTGAGTTATGAAGACCGTCTGATTTTCCTAACAGGCCCTCTTTGAGAGAATCTACTGAGTGGGAAATGGCATTGGAGCAAAGGGAGAACAATGGTGCTTTTCTCTCACGGCACTTACAGATAGGCAGACGGTGTGTGGGCTAAAGGAGTCATCGCCTTGGTGACAGCACCGCAGCCGGTGTCGTACAGCAGCACTGAAACAGGGGCCAGATGTACTACACCACAATCTTGCTAGAAAACACATGAGAAGCAAAATTGTGTAGTGGATAGCAGCACAGATTTGGACAAAACTGGCTCTGCCATCTCCCAGTAGGATGATTGGGGGCGTGGCACGTAACTTTGCTACGCCAGAGTTTCCTTAGCTGTGAAATGGAAGATGGTAATGGTACCTCTCTCATGGAGTTCGTTGTAAGGATTGAGGGTAATAATGCCTGGAAGGGCTTTGGCACAGGGCATGGTGCGTTATAAGCAAGTGACAAACGGGAATCAGGTCCTCCTGAAGATCTGAGGACAGTGAGGCTAGAGCATTTGCTTTGCCAACTGATAAAATAAGTGCCATCCTGGGGCGCCTGGGTGGCGCAGTCGGTTAAGCGTCCGACTTCAGCCAGGTCACGATCTCGCGGTCCGTGAGTTCGAGCCCCGCGTCAGGCTCTGGGCTGATGGCTCGGAGCCTGGAGCCCGTTTCCGATTCTGTGTCTCCCTCTCTCTCTGCCCCTCCCCCGTTCATGCTCTGTCTCTCTCTGTCCCAGAAATAAATTAAAAAAAAGTTGAAAAAAAAATTAAAAAAAAAAAAATAAGTGCCATCCTATTTGCAGCCAGATGGGGGGTTACAATAGGCAAATATTCATGTGTGACTGCAGCAAGGTATTCACATCCGGGTTTAAATGTGGTTCTTTAGGACATCATGAAGTTGGGAACTCTCCAAATGATGTACAGATGCACAGAGACTATTACAAACATGTAAAACTACGAGTCAACAACTTGAAGCTGGCTTGCTAAAGTCAGAGTGAAAACACGGCCAACGGTGAAGTAGATATAAAAAGTTCTGTTAAACCAACAAACAACTTAGTGGCTTCTTAGAAACGTAATTTCAATTTTTGTCAAGTGAATACATATGTATAATTCAAAAAGTCAGCTAATACTACTAAGTGTATGTTGAGAAACTATTCATCCCCGTCCACCCCCTTCATCTTTGAGTTCCACTCACCATAGGTAAGGACTTTAAACTCTTTACTGGTGTGGGTGTATTTATCTCCTATTTCTTGTAACATACAATATTCTGTTAGTCAGTTTTCAGTTTCACATAGTCTCTGCTGTCTTCCATTCCCTCAAATGTCTGGTGATTCTTGACCAGTCATTTCCATTGAGTGAGGCCATAGAGAGTGGGTTGGATTTCCCTCCCAAGCAGAAAAAGGATATACATCTGAAGTCCAGGTCGGCATTGAAAGGTACTTGTTGACTTGCTTTTCATCTGTAGAACACTTGGTGGATACTGTTTTCTTTGTCTTTGTGGGACTGTATCCTTTTAATTCCTTTATTGTCATTTTAGTGTGATTTGAGATAGAATCAGAAATAAATGACAGGATTCCATCTCCCTGGAAAATCTCATCTATAACTTGTCAATAGCTTCCATAACTTGAGAGGCTACTAAGTAATAATAATAAAAACAACCAATAGCAATCAAACTTTAATCAGTGGCTTCCTCTGGGAAATAGGAATTCAGGTGGGAGTGAGGGGAAAGGCTTTTTTTTTTTTTTAAATGTTTATTTAATTTTGAGAGACAGAGAGCGACAGAGAATGAGCAGGGGAGGAACAGAGAGAGAGGGAGACACAGAATCTGAAGCGGGCTCCAGGCTCTGAGTTATCAGCACAGAGCCTGCTGCGGGGCTCGGACCCATGAATTGTGAGATCATGACCTGAGCCAAAGTTGGATGCTTTTTTTTTTTTTTTTTCCCCAAAGTTGGATGCTTTAACCGACTGAGCCACCCAGGTGCACTGAGGGGAGAGGCTTTTACTTCTCTCTCATGTTACATGCTTCTTTTAAGTATATACATGCATATATAAATATATGTATTTAATCAAACTACTCATGATAAAAACAAGGCCATTTCAAATAATTTAGTCATTTTCAGTAGTTATTGCTCAAAAAATTGCACTTATGCCAGGGGCTAAGGTTGTGGTTAGGATTGAAATACTGCTTATTTTGTTCCCATTTTGATTTCATCAGTGTTCTGAGGAAGAATTTTTTTAGGTTATTTTCTGCCACCCTAAATGGCTATGGGATGTTAAATGAGATTTTTACTCAATTTGAACAGAAATTGATCGGGCCCCTGAAATGAAAAATAATATTTTGTAGGATGATATCTTCTGGATTCTAACTGCATTCTAACCGCAGAATGACTGAATAGATACTCCAAAAGTATGGAAGAAAGTAAAGTTGAAGTTTTCAGTAAGGCATGACAGACAAGTAGTTTGCTTTATCTGCTGCAAATGTCTTGAGTCCAAGAGCGGAAGGCATAAAGGCAGTGATATCAGCCATGATAACTCACTAAAAAACCCAGAGCAGGTCAGAGCCAGAGCCATGATGGGGACCCCTGTAGGTCCGTCTTGGTTTCAGCTGGCACACTAAACACAGAAACCAAGGTACCTTGGAACAACGCTGAGAGACCCAAGGGTGCCATCGGTCTGGGATGTCTGGGAAAAACTTTATCCAAATGGGACGTCTAGGCTCGGTAACAGTTCACTGCTTACAGGAGCAGGGTTTACTTCCGGCTATTCCCAGGCCTCTGTGTGTTTTAGAAAGAGTGTGTATTTGTGGGGAGTAGAGGATTTGCCACTGATTTCCATCCCAGGAATGACTGTCTACTTAGAAACTTCCAATCAGTGTACTACAAAGTTACAGTGACCAAGTCAGCATGGATTTGGACTAAGAATAGATGGGTAGAGCAGTGGCACAGAATTGAGAGTCCTGTAACAGATCATTCTCAGATGGTCAATCGATTTTTAGTAAAGATGTCAATGTAGTTCAATGGGAAAAGGATAGCCTTTTCATTATGTGGTGCTTGAACAATTGGTTATTCTTGCCAGCACTCTTTCTTTCCTCATTGTTTGCAATTAAGCTCTTCTTGATTTCCATAAAATAAATGACTCAACACCAAGAAACTTAAAATTACAGGAGCACAATGGAATTAAATTAGAAATCAACACAGAGAAAATTTGAAAAACTCCCGAATACGTGCAAATATAAATAACACACTTCTAAATAATATGTGAATCAAAGAAAAAATCACATGGGCAATTAGAGCATATTTTAAACTGAATGAAAAATAAAAATGCAATGTATCAAAATCTGTAAAATGCAGCTAAGGCATGATTAAAGAAAAGTTAATATCCTTATATGCTTCCATTAGAAAAGCAGAAAGGTCCAAAATTAGTGGGCTAAGCTTCCACCTTAAGGAATAAAGGGCAAATTAAACCCAGAGAAAAGTAGAAGGAAGAAAAAAGATCAGATAAGAAATCAATGAAATATAAAACAGTCAAGTAATAGTGAAAATCATTGAAATCAAAAAACTTGTTCTGTGAAAAGGTGAGTGAAGTCAATAAAACTTCAGAGACAGAAAGAGAGATATTGAAAGAAAGAGAGCAAGAGAGTCAGATTACCAGTATCAGAAATGAAACAGAGGAGTGTCTGGGTGGCTTAGCCAGTTGAGTTCTGACTTCAGCTCAGGTCATGATCTCATTGTGAGTTCGAGCCCTGTGTCAGGCTTGCTGCTGTCAGTGGGGAGTGGCTTTGGATCCTCTGTCCCTCTTTCTGCCTCTCCCCTGCTCGTGCTCTCTCTCAGAAATAAATAAACATTAAAAAAAAAAAAAAAGAAATTTGAGGCACCTGGGTGGCTTAGTCAGTTAAGCGTCTGACTTTGGCTCAGGTCATGATCTCGCGGCTCATGAGTTCGAGCCCCACATCGGGCTCTGTGCTGACAGCTCAGAGCCTGGAGCCTGCTTCGGATTCTGTGTCTTCCTCTCTCTTTACCCCTTGCCCACTCACACTCTGTCTCTCTCTCAAAAATAAATAAACATTAAAATATATTTAAAATAAAAGAAATGAAACAGGGACATCACTATAGATTTTGCAAACATTGAAAAGATATTGAAGTAACAATATGAAAAGTTTTGTGGCAACAAACTCAACAATTTAGATAAAATGGATACATTTCTTTGAAGACACAAGTTATCAAAGTTCACTCATGAAGAAATAAACTGAATTTTCCCATATCTGTTGAATACATTGAATTCTTAATTATAAACCATAAAACCTCTAAGCCCAGACAGTTTTATTGGTGAATTTCATTAAATGTTTACGGAATAAATAATACCAATCCTATACAAACCCTTTCAGAAGATTGAGGAGGAAGGACCACTACTCAACTCATTTTATGGGGCCAGTATTACCTTGATAACAAACTTAGATGAGACAACACAAGAATAGAAAACCACAGACTGGTATTCCTCATAAACGTAGATTTAAAAACCTTGAGGTATTCATAAACTAAATCCAGCAATATGTAAAAATTGTAGTATATCATGACAAGTGGGGTTTATCCTAAGAATTCAAAGTTGGTTTAACATTATTATATCAATGTATGTGCAAAGTTAATAAAAGATAAAACCCATTTGGTCGTCTAAATAGATGCAGAAAATGCCTTTTGAGCAAAGTTGACACGTACTTATGAATAAGAACTCTCAGCAAACTGGAGATAGAAGGGAGCCTCCTCAATTGGAGAAAGGGAATCTATGAAGAACCTGCAGCTAAAATCACACTTAAGGGTGAATATGTTCCACCAAAGATCAGGAGTAAGAGGACCCTGCGCTCATGACTATTACTCAACACTGAAACGGAGATCTAGCCAGAGTAGTAAGGCAAGAAGAAACAAAGCACATATAGATTTGAAAAGCAGAAATAAAACTTTATTTGTAAGCAGTATTAGCATGTATGTAAAATGTTCTCAGACATCTCCAGAAAAAAAGAAAAGTTGCTAAAACTAATAAGCTAATTGAGCAAGATTGGATGATGTGAGATCCATAAACCAAAATTAGCTGTATTTCTATATATTGGCAAATAACAAACCAGCAATAAAATTATAGAAATACCATTCACAATAGTAGCACAGAATCCTCAGAAATAAGTTTAACAAAGATTTGCAAGACTTCTACGCAAAAATATATAAAACCTTGCAGAGACAATACCTAAATGAATGGAGAGCTACACCAGGTTCATTTTTTGGAATAGTCAGTATTGCTAAGATGACTCTTCTCTCAAAATTGACTTGTAGTTTCAGCATAATCTCATTCAAAATCCCAGTAAGCTTTTTTTTTTTTTTTTTTAGATATAGACAAGCTTATTCTAAAATTTACATGGAAATACAAAGGAGGACCCAGAAAAATCAAACAATTAGAAACGAATTGAAGAACTTACATTTTCTAATTTCAAGAATTACTCTAAGGGGTGCCTGGCTGGCTCAGTCAGTAGACCACACAACTCTTGATCTTGGGGTCATGAGTTTGAACCTGACTTTGGGCATAGAGTTTACTTAAAAAAATTCCTGTAAAGTTGCAGTGATCCAAGTCAGTATGGTTTTGGCATAAGTATATACTTGTAGATCTTGGCACAGAATTGAGAGTCCTGGAACAGGTCGCTCTTATGTGGTCAATTGATTTTCAATAAAGGTGTCAAGGAGTTCAATGGTGAAAGGATGATCTTTTCAATATGTGGTGCTGGAACCACTGGTTATTTATATGGAAAAGATGAACTTTGACCCTTACTTCATGCCATACACAGAAATTAACTACAAATGAATTAGGTATTAAAATCAAAATTTTTATGAGCAAACACAAAAATCACAACTTGGATTAGGCAAATATTTCTTAGGACGCATAAAAAAGCATAAACGATAAAAGTAAGAAACTATAAATTGGATTTCATCAAAATTAAAAACTTTCGCTCACAGAAAGACAAGAAGATGAATGAAAAGCCACAGCTTGGGAAAAATATTTGCAAAATATGTATTTGGTAAAGGACTTACATACAAAAGCACAAAGAACTCTTAACAACTGGATAAAAGAGTTTTAAAACTGGGCAAAAGATTCAGACGTTTCACAGAGAAGAACATATATATAGAAAGTACTAGGAAGCAAATGAAAAGATGTTCAACATCATTAGTTATTAGGGAAATGCAAGTAAGACCACTATGAGATACCACTTATTATTCCCAAGAGTAGCTGAAAAGATTGACAGTAATAAAGTGTTGAAAATAATGTGGATCAACTGAAATTCTCATGTTGTTACTAGAAAAGAAATTCTCATGTTTTCTTCAAAACAAGTTTGACAGTTGCTTTTTTAAAAAATCAAGTTGAGCATACACTTACCATACGACCCAGCAATTCTGCTGCTTGCTGTCAATTCAAGAAACAAAAGCACATGACCACAAATGGAGGCATTATTCATAGTAGCCTAAAAGTGGAAATAATCTAATGTCAACCAACTGGTGCATGGAGAAACAAGATATGGAATATCCATGCAATGGACTGCTACTCAGCAATAAAAAGGAAAGAACTACTGATCCAGATAACAACATGGATGAATCTCAAAAGCATGCAAATGAAAGATGTCAGCAACCAAAGACTCCATCATGTATAATTCTATTTAGATGAGATTCTAGAAACGGTAGAACTGTGGTTGCAGAAAGTAGACTTATGGTTGGCTAGTACTCCAGTGCCAGGGATTGACTGCAAATAGATACAAGGGAACTTTTTCGTTTAAATTTATCTGTTTTTAAATTTACATCCAATTAATTAGCATACAGTACAATAATTATTTCAGGAGTAGTTTCCAGTTATGCATCCCCTATGTGTAACACCCAATGCTCATCCCAAGTGTCTTCCTTAATGTCCCTTACCCATTTAGCTCACCCCACCTACCCACAACCTCTCCACCTCTGTATTTAAGAGTCTCTTATGTTTTGTCCCTCTCCTTATTTTTATATTTTTGCTTCCCTTAGGTTCATCTGTTTGGTACCTTAAATTCCTCATATGAGTGAAGTCATGTGATAATTGTCTTTCTCTGACTGACTAATTTCACTTAGCATAGTACCCTCCAGTTCCATCCAGGTAGTTGCAAATGACAAGATTTCATTCTTTGTGATTGTGGAGTAATACTCCATTGTGTATATCTATCTATCTATCTATCTATCTATCTATCTATCTATCTATCTATCTATCACATCTTCTTTATCCATTCACCCATTGGTGGACATTTGGGCTCTTTTCATACTTTGGCTACTGTTGATAGCACTGCTATAAATATTGGGGTGCATGTGCCTTTTTGAAATAGCACACCTGTATCCCTTGGATAAATACCTAGTAGTGCTATTGCTGAGAGGTAGGGTAGTTCTATTTTTAATTTTTTGAGGAATTTCCATACTGTTTCCCCTGCAGTATCACTGCAGTGATAGGGATTGTATTGAATATATAGATTACTTTGGGTAGTATTGACATTTTAACAATATTTGTTCTTTGAATCCATGAGCATGGAATATTTTTCCATTTCTTTGTGTCTTCTTCAATTTCTTTCATAAGCTTTCTCTAGTTTTCAGTGCATAGATTTTTTTCACCTCTTTGGTTAGGTTTATTCCTAGGTGTTTTATGGTTTTTGGTGTAATTTAAATGGGATTGATTCCTTGATTTCTCTTTCTGTTGCTTCATTATTAGTGTATAAGAATGCAACCAATTTCTGTGCACTGATTTTATATCCTGCAGCTTTGCTGAATTCATGGATCAGTTCTAGCAGTTTTTTGGTGGACTCATTTGGATTTTCCGTATAGAGTATCATGTTGTCTGCGAAGAGTGAAAGTTTGACTTCCTTCTGGCTGATTTGGATGCCTCTGTGTTGTTTGATTGCTGAGGCTGGGACTTCTAATACTATGTTGAATAACAGCGGACATCCCTATCGTGTTCCTGAACTTAGGGGGAAAGCTCTCAGTTTTTCTCCATTGAGGATCATATTAGTGGTGGGTATTTCGTATATAGCTTTTATGATCTTGAGGGGTGGTTGTTATATCCCTGCTCTCTTGAGGGTTTTTATCAAAAAAGGATTCTGTACTTTGTCAAATGCTTTCTCTGCATCTATTGAGAGGATCATGTGGTTCTTTTCCTTTCTTTTATTGATATAGTGTATCACATTGATTGTTTTGTGGATATTGAACCGGCCCTGCATCCCAGGTATAAGTCCCACTTTGGCTGTGGTGAATCATTCTTTTAATATATTGTTGGCTCTGGTTGGCTAGTATCTTGTTGAGGATTTTTGCATCCATGTTCATCAGGGAAATTGGTCTGTAGCTCTCCTTTTTAGTGGGGTCTTTGTCTGGTTTTAGAATCAAGGTAATGCTGGCTTCATAGATTGAGTTTGGAAGTTTTTCTTCCATTTCTGTTTTTTGGAACAGCTTTAAAATAATAGGTGTTAAGTCTTCTTTAAATGTTAGGTAGAATTCCCCTGGAAAGCCATCCAGCCCTGGACTCTTGTTTTTTTGGGGGAGGTTTTTGATTACAAATTCAATTTCTTTACTGTTTATGGGTCTGTTCAAATTTTCTATTTCTTCCTGTTTCAGTTTTGGTAGTGTATAGGTTTCTAGGAATTTGTCCATTTCTTCCAAATTGCCCAATTTATAATTCGTATATTCTCTTATTGTTTGTTTTTCTGTAGTGTTGGTTGTGATCTCTCCTCTTTCATTCTTGATTTTATGTATTTGGGTCTTTTCCTTTTTCTTTTTGATCAAACTGGCTAGGGGTTTGTCAGTTTTGTTAATTCTTTCAAAGAACCATTGATCTGTGTCATTGATCTGTTCTACTGTTTTTGATTTTTTGTTTTTGTTTTTTTGTTTCGATAGCATTGATTTCTGCTCTAATCTTTATTATTTCCCATCTTCTGCTGGGGAGTAGACAGGTATTTGAAGTGTAAGGTTAGGTTGTATATCTGAAACCTTTCTCCCTTCTTTAGGAAGGTCTGGATTGCTATATACTTCCCTCTTATGATGACCTTTGCTGCATCCCAGAGGTTTTGGGCTGTGGTGTTACCATTTTCATTGGGTTCCATGTACTTTTTAATTTCCTCTTTAACTTCTTGGTTAGCCCATTCATTCCTTAGTAGGATGTTCTTTAGTCTCCATTTACTTGTTATCTTTCCAAATTTTTTCTTGTGGTTGATTTCAAGTTTCATAGTGTTGTGGTCTGAAAATATGCATGGTATAATCTTGATCTTTTTGTACTTGTTGAGGACTGATTTGTCACCCAGTATGTGATCCATTCTGGAGAATGTTCCATGTGCACTCTAAAATAATGCATATTCTGCTGATTTTAGATGAAATGTTCTGAATTTATCTGTTAAGTCCATCTGGTCCAGTGTGTTATTCAAAGCCATTGTTTCCTTGTTGATTTTCTGATTAGATGGTCTGTCCATTGTTGTTAAGTGGGGTATTAAAGTCCCCTACCATTATGGTATTATTTTCAGTGAGTTTCTGTATATTTGTGATTAATTGATTTATATATTTGGGTGCTATCATGTTTGGAGCATAAATGTTTACGATTATTAGATTGTAACGATATGATATTACGATATAATGCCCTTCATCTCTTGTTACAGTCTTTTTTTTTAAAAAAAAATCTAGTTATCTGATATAACTATGGCTATTCTGGCTTTCTTTTGGTGACCATTAGTATGATAGATGTTCTCCATATCCTTACTTTAAATCTGAAGGTGTTTCTAGGTCTAAAATGGGTCTCTTGTAAACAGCATATAGATGGATCTTGTTTTCTTATCCATTCTGTTACCCTATGTCTTTTGATTGGAGCTTTTAGTCCATTGACATTTAGAGTGAGTACTGAAAAATAGGAATTTAGTGCCATTATGTTACCTATAGAGTTGGAGTTTCCAGTGGTGTTTCTGGTCCTTTCTAGTCTTTGTTGCTTTTGGTCTTTTTTGTTTTGTTTCATATTTTCTACCCTCAGAGAGTCACCCTTAAAATTTCTTGCAGGGCTGGTTTAGTGGTCATGAACTCCTTTAGTTTTTGTTTGTCTGGGAAACTTTTTATCTCTCCTGTTTTGAATGACAGCCTTGCTGGGTAAAGCATTCTTGGCTGCATAGCACGTTGACTATATCCTGCCACTCTTTTCTGGCCTGCCAAGTTTCTGTGGATAGGTCTGCTGCAAACCTTATCTGTCTTGCCTTGTAGGTTAAGGACTTTTTTTTTCCCCTTGTTGCTTTCATGATTCTCTCCTTGCCTGAGTATTTTGTGAATTTGACTATGATATGCCTTGTCGATGGTTGGTTTTTGTTGAATCTAATGGGAGTCCTATGTGCTTCCTGGATTTTGATGTCTGTGTCTTTCCCCAGGTTAGCAAAGTTTTCTGCTATGATTTGCTCTCATAAACCTTCTACCCCTTTTTCTCTCTGTTTGTCTCCTGGGACCCCTGTGATTCTGATGTTGTTCCTTTTTAATGAGTCACTGAGTTCTTTAATTCTTATATTGTGCTCTTTTGCCCTAGTCTCCCTCTTTTTTTCTGTCTCATTATTCTCCATAAGTTTGTCCTCTATATTGTTGATTTACTGCTCTTTTGTTCATCCAACCTTGCTGCCATGGCATCCATTTGAGATTGAATCTCAGTTATAACATTTTTTATTTCATCCTGACTAGCTTTTACTTCTTTTATCTCCACAGAAAGGGATTCTAATCTATTTTCAACTCCAGCTAGTATTCTTATTATTGTGATTCTAAATTCTGGTTCAGACATCTTGCTTATATCTGTGTTGGTTAAGTCTCTGGCTGTTGTTTCTTCCTGCTCTTTCTTTTGGGGTGAATTCCTTCATTTCATCATTTTGAAGGAAGGAAAGGAATTAATAAAATAAAAATTAAATTAAAAAATTAAAAACAACACAAAAAAATCAAATAAAGAATGCTAGGTCCAAGATGTGTTTTGGTCTGGTTGTTGAAAGAAGCTTGCTAGAGTAGAGAAAAAAGGGAAAGAATAGAAACGAAAAAAAGGGAAAAACAAAAAGAAAAACGTTTGAAAATTAAAAAAATAAATACAATAAAATAGAATAAATTGAAATGATAAAATATAATTTAAAAAAATTACAAAGAGTAAAGATATAGTAGAAAAAAATTAAAAATCTTTTTTATAAAAACGGAAAATAAAAATAAATTTTTTCTCTTTCTGTATTCAAGGATAAGAAAAGAAAAAAAATTGAATAGATGGCCCAGTGAACAGAATGAAATATGATTGCAATTACATCCAGTTTCCCCTAAGTCAAACTACGAACCACTTTAGTCCTTAAACTAAGCAGGCAGAGACTTGGGTTCCTCAAGAGCAAGGTTGGCCCAGTTGGGCAGGGCTTGGTGTAATGGTTCAGTTCTCCACCAGGTGGCGTTGCTTAATTTACTGGGGTCTATCATTGTGGCGCGTGTAGGCATGTATGCGCATGCGCGGGAGCGTGTGAAAATGGCGTCCCCCAGCTACCCAGTGGCCAGCCTCAGACCTCTGCTTTTGCCAACCGGCAGTCAAGCACCCCTTCTTTGTCCCCAGCTTTTGTCCATTCCCTGCTTCTACACTGTGACCAAGCTGTCAGCCTGCCAGGCGGCACCTCCCTCCCGAGTTTTATCTCCGATGGGGCTGTGTTTCCAAACCTTTCACAAAGCCCTATGGCTGTGACCCGCTCCGATTCTTTGGGGGGAGGGTGTAGCCAAGCACTGGCAAGGTGCATCGGGACCCCTGGAATGGTCGTGTGACCGTGCTGTTGCCAATTCCCAGAGACTGCGGCCGGGTGCCAGCCCACCCCAGAAAAACTTCCCGTGATGGTGTAGCAGCAGCGTTTCAGTTATTATGGTAAATCGCAACACGCATCTGGCACGAGGCTTCATCCTTAAGGTACCTGTTCCAGCACCAGTGAATGTGGCTCTTCTCTGGGGTCCCAGAGACCTTTGACTGTGGGGAAGATGCACAGTCTCTATCAGATGTCCTCCCAGCAGGGGAGCCGCTTCTTCCCTTGTGACCAGAGAACCCCTTGGACCTTGCTGTCTGCTCCTGGGGATTCGCCTTTCCTACCAGAGCTCTGCCAGGTATGGGTTGTACTCCCATGTTTATAGCATCTTAATGGAATTTAAGCACTCTTTCTCCTTTCTCCCTTTTTTTTGTTCAGTCCCTTGTGGCTGTTTCCACTCTCCCTCTTTCTCTCCAGCTGCTTTTGGCAGGGGTGCTTTTCCTGTACTTCCCCCCCCCTCCCCCCATCCTCTCTCTGCAAGCAAAAACAGCTCCCTGCCCTCCTTGGCTTTTTCCTCCCCTAGGTCACCTCTCCCTGTTGCGTACCTGCCGAGTTCTGTGGTTCAAGTTGTGCAGATTGTTGTGTTAATCCTCAAATCAGTTGTCTAGGTGTGCAAGATGGTTTGGTGTTGATCTCTCTGCATTGCAGGGAGGAGAGAGGGCAAAAAAAGCTTCCATGCTGTTTTGACATCTTGGCCCCTCCTCCCAAGGAACTTTTTGAACTGTACACTCTAAATGGATGGATTGTAAGTAATGTATGCTCCCATAAGATGTAGAAAAATATTATTACTGTATTATTTACACAGTTTTTTTTCTAGAACTCTTAAAAAAGTGTTTTAGCTCGAATAGTTTCTCTTGCTTCTTGGTGGCTGTATGTGGTGGCATGAATTTTCACGGCTAATTTACAGAACTTTCAATACTTGTGCATGTGAACTCTTAGATGGAGTTGAGAATACCTGTTGTGGTGGTATTTGGGTAAAATGGGGATTAAAAACTTAAATCCAGATGAGATTTGGTTTTTTTAAGGAAATATTTTAAGAAATGCTTTAGTTTACATCACAAAAAAATGTGTCTGAAATTTTTGACTGGGGCTCTTTCCAGAAAAAATTTACATGCTTGTTTATTTGCATCTTTATAGATTGTATAAGGCCCTCCTCCCCTCCTGCCCTTGTATAATGTGTTGGTGAGGAGAATGATTCCCATCTGTTTCTACTAATGGCCACATTTTAAGCTTCTGGAGAATAAATGATGAGAATATAAATGTTCTTTATTGAATGCCAATATTTTGGCTACTCTCTGGTTGGTGATTATGTTTAGAGAATATTCTAGAGGTGGAGGGCTGAACAGTGAGAAACAATAGTCAACTTTTTGTTTTTGGTAAAGAAGAGCTGGAATAATACGGGAGTTGGGTTAATGCTTATGAGAAATAATAATTTTTGTCTTGACTTGAGTGTTCCTCTTTTTTTTTCTCTCTCTCGTTCTTCCTGTCTTCCTTCTATACACACACACACACACACACACACACACACACACACACACACACACTCACACACACTCACTCATAACAATTGTGACATTTGGAGCCAGGAAATGAAGAGAGCAAATAGAAGTAAAAACCCAAACCCAAACCCAAACTACAAACACCAAAGGCATAACTTTAAATGAAGTGTTTTCAGTTCCAGGATTTTATCCTAAGGAAAAATTAAGTACTTGAAGAAAGTTTAAGCTGTAAGGGTTTTTTTTTTTTCCTATCTCACTTTTGCATGTAATAATTGAAAACTGAACAATCTAAATGTCACAGGAGGATTTTATTTAATAAACTACTGAATTTTTTTCAAGGTCTAAGTTATTGAATATTCAGCTATATGCTTTTAATATTAATTTTTTCCAACTTTGTATGTAACTAAAATCTTTATAATAACTCTTCGATGTTCAACTCAGCTATATATGTATATATATAATTTTTAAAATGTTTATTTAAATTCAAGTTAGTTAACATACAGTGTAGTATTGGTTTCAGGAGTAGAACCCAGTGATTCATCACTTACATAGAACACCCAGTGCTCATCTCAACAAGTGTCCTCCTTAATGTCCATCACCCATTTAGCCCATCCTCCCCACCTCCCCTCCAGCAACCCTCATTTTGTTGTCTGTATTTAAAAGTCTCTTATGGTTTGTCTCCCTCTCTGTTTTTATTTTATTTTTCCTTCCCTTCACCTATGTTCATGTGTTGTGTTTCTTAAATTCCACATAGGAGTGAAATCATAGGATACTTGTCTTTTCTTTCTCTGACTGACTCTTTTCTCTTAGCATAATATACTCTAGTTCCATCCACGTTGTTGCAAATGGAAGATTTCATTCTTTTTGATTACCAAGTAGTGTTCTATTGCACAGACTACTGTGATTTTACACAATAGAATAGCATGCAGCCACTAAAAAACCATAACTATACTACATGGATAAATGTTACTCTGCTAAGCGCAAGGTTGAATTTGCTTCCCCGATGGTGGTGGGTTCTTGGGGTCTCCTGTGGGACCAATAACCTTCTAAGAAACAGAAGACTGAAGCTGTCACTGTGATGAAGCAAAGAATTTCCTTACATAGTTTAGGATGGGCACATGAGGCAACTCCCAAGGCCAGCAATCCTCTACCACTTGCTTCTTCAGTGGGGTCCGTGGATCAATAGCATCCTATCACCTGAGACTTGTTACACAGGCCAATTCTCAGTCCCCACCCAGACCTACTGAATCACAATCTGCATTTTAACGAGAGCCCCATGTGGTTCCTATGCACATAAAGTCAAAGAAAACCTCCCTATAACCTGATTGTGTGAGGGCTGCATGGCCCACCACATTTTGAGTACCCACAGAGAGCTGTACTTATTCACATGTGCCCTTGGTTTTGTGAGTAATTGCATTGCTTGATTTGCTGGTTTGGAAGCCAATTTCCGTGAAAACAGCATTAATGGAGTTTGAGACACTGTTTCCTTCCTTCTTTGAAACAGACCAGCCTTTGCCGTCTAGACTAGCTCATATGTATGATTCTAGGATCAGCGGTTCCTAAAATGCGTCCACTGGAATACTGGTTCATTAGTTTTCTCAATAACCATTTATTAAACCACAAGTGTGTACCCAGCTCTATTGTAGGCTCAGGGTCACAGCAGGCAGCTAAACAAAATCTGTGCTCTCATGGGGCTTAGGGATCTAGTTGTTAAAGGTATGAACAGATTAACAAAAAGACGTAAGAGGGATTTGTGGCCAAATGCATTTATTAACTGCAGAATTTCTCACATGCTTTAATATATTATTGTACTTTAAAAGTTACCATGGGGGTGGAGGGGATGGGATGGGCAGAGGTTGAACATGTGAAATGCAGTATTTTCAAAACCAATTTGACATGGAGCCTTTTTATTAAGGGAATCCTGGTAGGATTTGTGCTCTGCAGAACAAATGTAACTCCAAAATCTTAAGAACAAGAGGGTTTCTCTTTGTTCTTATTGTTATTCAGGAGCTTAGTAGTGTAGGAATCTATTTTTCATAAAATTCAGAGATATTTATTCTTCTCTCTTTTACCTTCAAGTAACGATGTCTTATACTTATTTGACAACTAACTCCACTGGTGCTTGAAACATGCTGACATTACCCCACAATGATGTTAAGGCCAAATGAAGTGAGAGATATCCTCATTCACATGTAATAGGTGAGAAAATGGTGGAAGAAGGAGAAGAAATTATTGAAATAATAATAATTATAGTGGAGTGTGACAGCCAGAATTCTAAGGTGGCCCCCATGACCTTCACTCCTAATTTTATCCCTGTAAAGGGATTTTGTAGGTGTAATTAACAAAAACTAGCCAGTTTACGCTAAGGAGATTATTTTGGGGGGGGGCTCCCCCCATCACATTAGCCCTTTTAATGGCAGAGTTTTCTCTGGCTAATCCCTTGATATCAGCCTGTGATATCCTGAGCTGAAAACATGACCATGCTGGCCTGGTCTTATGACCTGCAGAACTGTGGGTCTTGTTTTAAGCTTCTATTAAGCTTCTAAGTTTGTGCCAATTTGTTACAAAGCAATAGAAAACTAAAATCCAGAGCTAGAAAGCCATTATGCCTCTCATTTGACCAATGAAGGAAGTGAAGCCTGTGGTTCACCTAATGCAAGTGTCTTAGAGGGTCTCTGAGGCCACTTCACCACTTCCAACCTAATGATGCAATAGCTTTAACATCAAGCTGTCCCACTCCTGGGAACTTACCTGGCAGAGTGTTTTCATTACTCATATGATGTGCATTCAGAGAGTTCACCGGTCTGATGAGGGGAAGGGAACTGCCAGGTGCACAGAGCTGGTGCAGGTGGAGTGCCATACAGAGCTTTGCACCAGAAGGAAGGGGTATCTTCTGTATCCATTTGGTGGGAAAGTGTATGTGTTCGACTAGAATTTTGGTGATATGTGATATTGTGAAACCCTATTATTACCTGCAAGGACCTCTAGGATGAGTTCACAGACTTTGGACTGGGACCATTGCTCCTTTTATTGATGAGGAAACCAATATTACAAGAGGGGTTATGACTTACCTGAAGTCATGCCTTGGAATAGTTCAGCACTTGTTAAAGAACTCAGACCCACTGACTTGCCTGTCCTCCCTGCCTCCCTTCCTCCCTCCTTCCTTCCTTCCTTTTCTCGCCTCCTTCCCCTTTTCCCTTCCCTTCCTCCCTTCTTCTCTTTCTTTCTCTTCCTCCCTTTCTTCCTTCCTCCCCCACTTCCTTCTTTCCTTCCTTCCTTCCTTCCTTCCTTCCTTCCTTCCTTCCTTCCTTCCTTCCTAAAAAAAGCCAATCTCTTTATAAAAGTACAAAGGAGGTGCAGCCCTTTTAAGAAACTGCCTCTGCCCAGACAAGACATACCATACTGTAAAGATCCCATACTTTTCCCACCTATTCTTTATGAATCCTGTCATCCAGAGACCATTTATGTCCTTTCCTTTGTCACTGAATCTTTAATTTGGTTCTTCCACCTTTCATTTCTTTCTCATCTCTTTCTCTCCTCTTTGGATTAGAATATCCATGGATAGGGTTGGAGGAGTGGGGCTTTAGAAACATGTATTTTATAATTCCACATGATGCCTGGAACCTTCGCTTTCTTCATCTGCTCAAAGAGCAGTCTCAGACCTGGTGTGGCCTGGCTTTGAGGGCAAGGGTCGAATAGCCATGACTGGAATGATGGTGACCAGATGGGATGATGCTGGTAATATTTGTTCCAAGGGCCCAGCTGCTTGGCTGATGTGAATGTCAGGTGATGTCCATGAACATGACAACTGCCTGGCTCTAGGGCCACATTCAGCTCTCTAACTTTTCCTGTGATTCACCCTCACTGGGGGCTGTTGAATGACTACTACCAGGAAGAGGCACTAATACTTGGCACTGAAATTTAGTAGATCTTCTAGCCTGGGGACTTAATTAACTGGAGGGAGAATCAATGACAGTCTCTTTATGACCCAAGGCTTCCTACTTAGAGCTCCGTAGGACATACTGTCCAAGAACAAGAGCTGTACCATCTTGGAATGGATATCTGAGAGACAAAAATTTTTTTTTGTTGTTATTCATCCCTAGATGTTTATCCCTCTTCTCCACAACCCAGACCTACATCTTTGGTAACGTTGAAGTAATTGTAACCTGGCCTTTGGAAGATGGAAGGACAATTGATTACAGATGTTTAGGAAAGTCTGACTTTGGCAAGCTAAGAGCTATGATGTTAGATTCCTCACTCTGTCCTTGGGGAAGTATGTGTTCACTAGCTTTGTCATTCTATGTGTGCTTGCCCAAGTGTATCCCTAAGCAACCCAGTTTATGGTCTCAGAAGTATGCCTTTTCTTTCTCTGTTTCACACTTGTCTTAACTTCTCTCAATTCGAATCAACTCCTCAAAACATTTCTTGCTAAGAATTCAGTTTGGTTACTGTAGATTAAATATCTGAGTTTAGTTTCAGAAAATCTGGGTTCTAAGACTTGCTTGGCTGGTAACTCAGTATGAGCTTGGGAGAGTCATCCTCAGGAAGATGAAGATACTTAGCCATGGCTATCTCTTGGCATCAAAAGAGAAGACTTAATTGGAAGTTACCTTTTCTGAGGCAGTGCCCTCATTTTCAGGAGTTGCCATGGTTATCATGTAAACATGGGCTTGGGCAAATTATGGAAAGAGCCTAAATGTCCATCAACTGATGAATGGATAAAGAAATTGTGGTTTATATACACAATGGAGTACTACATGGCAATGAGAAAGAACGAAATATGGCCCTTTGTAGCAACGTGGATGGAACTGGAGAGTGTTATGCTAAGTGAAATAAGCCATACGGAGAAAGACAGATACCACATGTTTTCACTCTTATGTGGATCCTGAGAAACTTGACAGAAACCCATGGGGGAGGGGAAGAAAAAAAAAAAAAGAGGTTAGAGTGGGAGAGAGCCAAAGCATAAGAGACTCTTAAAAACTGAGAACAAACTGAGGGTTGATGGGGGCGGTGGGAGGGAGTGGAGGGTGGGTGATGGGTATTGAGGAGGGCACCTTTTGGGTTGAGCACTGGGTGTTGTATGGAAACCAATTTGACAATAAATTTCATATATTGAAAAAAAAAATAAACATGGGCTTGGGAGTGGACAGACATGGATTCAAATCCCAATAACAGTGTTGATTGGCTGTGTGTTCTTGGGCCAGGTTGTGAGTCTCATTTTCCTCTTTATCTGAGATGTAGGGAGAACATTGCATCATTGCATTATGTTGGTGCCATGAGGTGATTTTGACAAAGTATGATATGCATTGTATTGCAACCTGTGCTCCATTCCCTAGCACGTCCTGTCCCCTTAACTTACCTTTGTTTTTTTCAGAGCATTCATCAATTTTTGGATTCTGTATCATCTATTTATTTTGTTTAGTATCTAGCTCACAAGTGCCACGAGGACAGTTTTTTGTTTGTTTTGTTCACTGCTACATCCCTAATGCCTAAAACATAAGCATTCCATAAATACTTGTAAAATGAATGTTAAATGAATGTGATTTTTGTAGAGAAGAAAAAGAAAAGTCAGCAGACTTTTTCTGTAAAGGGCCGGATAGTAAATATTTTAAGCTTTGCAGGCCATACAGTTTCTGTCACAATGACTCAGTGTGGTTGTGTGGTTTGAAAGCAGCCCCATAGACAATACATAAACACATGACTCTGGCTGTGTTTCTATAAAATTTCATTTACAAACAAAAACCAAAAACCAAAAACACAGGACTGGAGCTGGATTTGGTCCACAGGCTTTAGTTTGCCCATCCCTGCTGTAGATGCATTTAGTGGCTCTGAATTCTGAGGTGTCATTCCTGTAAGTCACTAATTCGGGAACAGCCCCCGTTTGGCCTCCTGTGTTGAGGAAAGAGGGAGGCCCATCCTGGATAGCCTCTCTTTGCCCCCGATGCACTCTCCTTGCTTCTGTATGCTGCCTCTGTCCTAGGAGGCTGACCCTGGATGGCTTTGTCCTATCCCTTTGCCCTTTGGCTTCTGGTTGATTTCACTGTCTTGGGGGCACTGGCCAGAATTCGGGACATGGGGTGAGAGGACGCTGGGGGGGCTTATTTCCCAGCTCCCTCCCTGCTGGCAGTGCTCTGGGGAGACAATTCCTTTCCCAGAGCTCAGTTCTCTGCAGCTTCCAATCCCACTGTTTCTGGACCCAGGATACTTTATCTTTTTTTTTTTTTTTTTTTGGTGTGTTCTTTTATAAACAGCGCCTTCATTAAACTTGCTTTTCTTGCCCATTTGAGAGGGGGCCATCTGTTTAGTGCCAGGTCCCTGACTCCTGTGCTGTCCATGGAAAGCTGTGTGTAGTGGAGGCCAGGTGGGACCTTCCTCATTCCCCGTCTATTGCTGCCAATGATCCTAACTCTCCCACCACCGCTCTTGGTTGAGACTTCGTGTTTTCTCTTCTTTTCCTGCCAGGAAGCACAGATAAAAGAGGAAGTGATTTGCCTGAGGTGGTAGGTTGACAGAGCGAGAGATTCTATTTATTTCTCAAATTCATATAAAGTGGAATAGAATGTCAGAACTGTTTGGTTCTAGATTCAGCCTTTTCATTCAATAACCCTGTGTCTTTGGATTAGTTATTTAACTTCTTTAAGCCTCAGATTACTTATCTTTAAAAGGGTTCTAGAGGTGCCTGAGTGGCTCAGTTGGTTGAGTGTCCGACTCTTGACTTTGGCTCAGGTCATAATCTCACAGTTCGTGAGCTTGAGCCCGTGTTGGCTCTGTTCTGTCTGCTTGGGATTCTCTCTCTCCCCCTCTCTCAGCCCCTCTTCCACTCACTCTCTCTCTTAAAATAAATAAGCTTTTTTTTTTTTTTAGAGGGGTCTAATAATCCCTGCTATGCAAATTTGATTATGTAGCATGATTACAACTTAATGAAGAGGAATAAAACTCAATGGAACTATCTTATATAATATGATACGCTATTTAAAAATGTTAGGCATGAAAGTCTACAGGTAGCTTTTTTCCTTCCTCTATTTTCCAAATTTCATGAATGTTTATTGTTTTTATTATGAGAAAAAAAGTCGCTGTCAGTTCTACAAAGTGGCTCAGGACATAAACAAAAGGTTATATTCGAATGCACTTTGAGGACCACAGAGTACCATGAGGATTAGAATTATCATGATTTATTTACCCTGTGGATTTGAAATGATGTCAGAAAATAACATGCAGAGTTCCAATATATTCTGTTTTCAGGTTCCCTTATTGTTAACATCTTACATTAGTATGGTACAATTGCCACACTTAATGAACAAATATTGACACATTATAATTAACTAAATTCTATATTCAGATTTCCTTATTTTTTTTCCTCTTATCCTTTTTTTCCCCCCTCTTTTCCAGGATCCCATCCAGAATGGCATATTGCATTTAGTTATAACATTAGGTCTCCTCAGGCTCCTCTTAGCTCTGATTGTTTTTCAGACTTTCCTTGTTTTTGATGACTTTGATAGTTTTGATGAGTATTTTGTGGGATGCTCTGCTATCAGAATCCATCTAATGTTTTTCTCATGATTAGAAGTGGGATGAAAGGCTTTGGGAGGAAGACTACAGAGGCAAAGTGTCATTTTCATCCCATCATATCAAGGTTACATAATGACAGTGTAATTTGTCACTGGTATTAACCTTGGTCATCCAGCTGAAGTAGTGTTTGTCAGGTTTCTTAACTGTAAAGTTAGTCTTGCCCCACATCCCCTTCCATGCTGTACTCTTGGAAAGGAAGTCCCTACAAGCAGACTGTATTTAAAGAATAATGAGTTACTCTTCCCCCTTTAAGGACAGAGTATCTACATAAATTATCTGGAATTCTTATGCAAGGGAGATTTGTCCTTTCTCTCCATTTATTAATTCAAGCATTTATAGTGTGTTGTGCTTTTTTAAAAATGCTTTTATTTATTTTTGAGAGAGAGAGAGAGAGAGAGACAGAATGTGAGTGGAGGAGGAGCAGAGAGAGGGAGACACAGAATCTGAAGCGGGCTCCAGGCTCTGAGTTTTCAGCCCAGAGCCCGACATGGGGCTGGAACTCAGGAACCATGAGATCATGACCTGAGCCACAGTCAGCCGCTTAACCGACTGAGCCACCCAGGCACCCCGCATATTGTGCTTTTAATGTGCATTTCCTTGGTCCTTAATGAGTTTAAGAAACTTTTATATGTTTATTGGCCATCTGAATACCTTTTTTGTGAAATGTCCATTTAAGTCTTTTGTTCCATTTTTAATTGAGTTGCCTGCATAACTGATTTGCAAAAGTTATTTATATAGTCTGGATAAGCCCTCCCCTCCCCCCCCTTATATATAATATCTTTTCCTTTATCAGTGTTATGTTCTGAAGCACAGCAGTTTTTAATTTTATTATAGATCAATTAATTAATGTTTTATGGTTGTGTCTTGTGTAAGAAATCTCTGTCTGCCACTAAGGTTAATTCTCCTATGTGTATTTTCTAGAAGCTGTATTATTTTGCTTTTTGTATTTAGATCTGTAATCCACCTGGAATTGGTTTTTGTGAATAATGTGAGATAAGGGTTGATTTTTTTTTTTTTGCATGTGCATATCCAGTTTACCCAATAACTGTAAAGTGATGATACACATTTACTCCCAGTCTCAGAGGAAAAAAACTCACAACAATTCAAAGTGAAAAAAAACAAAGTTAAATGAAATGTTTGCTGTAAGGTTTTTAGTGGGCATCCTAGATCAGATGAAGAAAGTCCCCTTCTGTTCCTTATGGGCTAATAAGCTAGTTTTTTCTTTTAAACCATGAGTTGACATTTATCAGATGATTTTCCTCATTTATTAAACTGTTTTTCTTTCATTATTTTTCTATTAAATTGGAAAATTACACAGATAGATTTTCAAAATGTTAAACCAATCTTCCTTTTTTTTGGAATAAAACTAGCTTTGTCTTAATGTTTTATATTCCATTTGTATATTGTATTTTAGTTATTGCATGCATATGGGTCTTGCCCCCATCACCTTGAGGACAGGGGCTTGCTTTGAACAGATTTGGAACATGCCCAGTGAATTCTTATGGAGGTAAAGTGCTATTAATCTAGGTAGAGTCATTTTTCCTTCCTGCAGTCAGGTGGGTTTGACAGTTTGGATGGTGTGATTCTCCCAGTGGCTAATGAGCAGCTCAGGAATGCTAATGAAGGGCTTCCTTTGGTTGTCTCTTGTGAGTCAGCAAATGAGCTCTGTAACTTGGAGAGCCAGAAGTTAATTAGCGACCCAGTATAGACAGACCCTGATGGAAATAAGGGAATTTTGGTCTGTCAGAGGAGAGTGCTAAGAAGCTTTGAAGGTGAGGCCAGGATTGGGGACGTGAGACGAAAGGCAAATGGAAGCAAGAGCTAGGATTTATAAATAAATGTCAGTGGGGAGGCTCTGTCGAGGAAGCCAGGAGAGGCAAGAACACGTGGCCTGCCTACATGGGGAGAGGAATGGGCCCCGCATCGGGGTATTGCTGCCATCATGGTTGCTGTGGATTCACATCTCTCCCTCGCAGCAGACTGGAAGAGAGACATGCAGGAGATGTGTACAGCATGGATAATTAGTGCAGATCACCTGCTAGTGGGCAATGATGGATGAGGGGTTTTAGGTATTTTGCACTCCTTGTTCATTTTTCTTTGAGACAGGATGGAAAATCTAAAACCCCATCTGCTTACAAGTTTACTACAATAACCCAACGGATAAATAATTTGCCAGGCAATACCATGGATACTGTTGTCCAAATGAAATCGAGTAGGCTATAGACATTAGACAAGGAGGAAAGATGAGGGCCTTCCCTGTCAAGTGGCATGAGTGATGTCCACCATAAGCGCTGGACTTGTGTGTACCAGATGCCCTCACGATCCTGGAAAGGCAACTGCAGCCAGAAAAAAGTGTCACTCCCTTGGCTTAAACAGATACCTAATTAGGTTAGGAGAAATGCCAAGAAGCAGCCTATTGAAATCTAAACTGTTGCAAGGCACTGTGGGTAAAATATGCAAAATGCCACCAAGGCAGAAGTAAGGAGGCCTGTAGAACAGGTACAACATAAAACTAAGCTGCCAGGGAGATTGTTTGCTTCCTCTTGAGATGGGTTTAATCTTTTTTCCCCCCAATGTGGGAGCTCTATGCCCTTTACCATTCAAGACCCAGAAACAGATATGCCCCACCTCTCTCAACCTAAATTTTTTTTTTTCTCAACCTAAATTTTAATGGTAGGCTGCAAATGGAAAGGGGGCTTCTTATTCCTCCATATCTGGGTCAGGTCTCCCAGCCACTCTGTGTTCACCAGAAAATGGTATAGAATGGAGTATGATGTATTAGAATCTGGCCTGGTTGAAGCCCCTTCTTCGAAAGTTCAACTATTTGAATGCAGCATCCCTAATTTGCCCATACTGATTTTTTTTTAAATTTTTTATTACTTATTTTTGATAGAGACAGAGCACAAGTGGGGGAGGGGCAGAGAGAGAAGGAGACACAGAATCCGAAGCAGGCTTTAGGCTCTGAGCTGTCAGCACAGAGCCCGATGCGGGGCTCGAACTCACAAACTGAGATCATGACCTGAGCTGAAGTCAGACGCTTAACCAACTGAGCCACTAAAGCACCCCTGCCCATACTGATTTTTTACTGCAATGATTATAATACCACATTGATGTCAGCTAGAGCCTCTGGAGCCTGCAGAAGGCCTGAGCTTGTCCTCACGATGTCTGCAGGGAAGCAGATTCTCCAGGGCTTGCTCTTTTATGGTTCTGAACTGCACCACTGGAATGGCCAGATGTAAAATGCAGCTTCATCACATGCACATTCTGCTTATGTCAATGTGTTTTATTAGTTAGTGGTTTTGCTACCTGAGGTGGAGTGTGGTGGGGTGGGAAGAGCGGACAGGGGCATTGTATCTGCCTGTTACAGCCTCATGCTATCTTCCTGGCTCTCCCTCACTTCTTTCCCTCATGCTTTTCTCTGCCTTTTATTTTAGGAACCTGTCTTGTCTCATGCAGAAGTTTCTCCCCCTTCCCTGAGCCCTTGGTACCAGTTATACCCATGTCTTACTGGTTGTACATGTCTCGGGTGAGCTTCTCAGGGAGTTTTCCTACAAAGGAGTCTCTCCCTAAGAGATCTGGTACCAGCTCCTTTTGAACACTTTGAAGTGGGCATCATTACCCCCATTTTACACTTGAGAAGACTGAGGCCTGGAAAGAATGAGTGAGTTGCTTAAGTTAACAAAACAGGGCTCATTTAATGTAAGTGATGAATCCTAAATGAGGTTGCTTGACCCCAAGTCCCACGCTGTTTCTGTGACTCCCATGTTCCTTTTAAGGGCCCCTTGTAAGGACTATGAAAGCCTTTACCTAAGTGACCTCTTCCATGGTAAAGAGGGTGCACTTTGTCAGCCCTTACACCGTATTGGTGCTGCAGAGTGCTTTTGCCACTTTGTTATTAAAGCCTGTGAATAACCCCTCACCTGTGAATAACCCCTTTGTAAAGAAGAGGCAGCTGAAATTCAGAGAGGGCCGTGACTTGGCTGAAGTTCCACCATTAGTTAAGAGCAGGCCCACTTCTCAGACCCAGGCCTTCCACCTCCAAATCCATTGCTCCTTGCACCAACCACCACGTGGTGGAAATTCAAAGTGAAGGGTGAGAGGTTTGTGATTTCCATGTGGCTTTTCATGTGGATGTTTAGCCCAGACTGGAGAGGATAGTGAGCTCAGCCACCAATGTGGGCTCATCATGCGCCTGCCTGCTCCCGGGGGCCCAGCCCAAGTCTGAGGCCGTGTCAGCTCCAGGGGCACCCGTGGGTGCTGAACCTCCCTGGCCAGAAGAGCCCTGACGTGGCTGCACTTTCACATTTGTTTTCTCCCCTTCCTTGGCTTTTGAGGAGCTGAGCCTGTCATTAGGCTGTGCGGCAAAGGAAATGAAAAGCTGCCGTGGAAAGAACTCATTAATTAATTAATTAGTTAATTAATTAATTTTATTTTCAATTTATATCCATAGGTTTTAATGATGTGGTCAAACAATTTTAAAGATTATCTTTTTTAAAATTTATTTATTTATTTTGACACAGAGAGAGAGAGAGAGAGAGAGAGAGAATGAATGAATGAATGAATGAGTGGGGGAGTAGTAGAGGGAAGGAAAGACAGAATCCCAAGCAGGCCCCATGTGCTGTCAGTGCAGAGCTTGACTCAGGGCTTGAACTCACAAACCATGTGACCGTGACCTGAGCCAAAATCAAGAGTTGGATGCTTAACTGACTGAGCCACCCAGGCGCCCCAATATTATATGTGTTTTAATAAAGCACAATGGTTTGTTTAAATTCAACTAGTCTTTCTGTGTAAGCTTCAAATGATGTTTTTAAAAATTTAAATCCAAGTTAGTTAACATAGAGTTAATTTAGTAGTGGTTTCAGGAATAGAATTTAGGGATTCATCACTTACATGTAACACACAGTGCTCATCCCAACAAGTGCCCTCCCTAATGCCTGTCACCCATTTAGCCCATCCCCCACCCACTTCCCCTCCAGCAACCCTCAGTTTGTTCTCTCTATTTAAGAGTCTCTTATAGTTTGCCTCCTTCTTCTTCTTTTATCTTATTTTCCTTCCTGTTAGAAATACCCCTTATTTATTTAAAATTGAAAAAAAAACAAAACAAAAACAACTAACTCAGAAAAGCCTGAAACATGTTTTCAATATACTGAATTTGCTTTTCAGGTTGTGAACAAGGGGACCTTGTCATTTACAATTTAAACTTTAGATATCTGGCAAGTTTGTGTGATGAGTCAAACAAGGTGGAGCCCTGAGTGACAGCAGTGGTGACTGAGGCTTCCTTCCTCTTCCCTCTGTACATTCTGAGGTGCTTTTAATTGCTTTAATGGTCCGATGTGACTGTTCTACAAGCACTGGGTAAAGGATGGAGTCCAAGAAGTCTGTGTCCTCATTGTATAGTTTGAACAAGGCTTTTTATCCAAGCAAGGGAACTCTGGGTTTCCATCCACAAGATTGACTCTGACACCACCCTCCTCACAGCACCCCAAATACTCTAGGACAGTTACTTTTCTTTTTCTTTTTAAATTAAGTTTTTATTTTAATTTCAATGTAGTTAACATACAGTGCAATATTAGTTTCAGGCATACACTATAGTGACCCAGCTCTTCCATCCATCACCTGGTCCAGCATACTTTTGACTTTGATGTGAATATCAATCAGGAACATAACCCTTTGCCAGTCAGGAGCAAAGGCAAACACATCGTTTAGACAGCCGGACAGAATGGAGGAGAGGAGGAAGCAGAGGATATTATTATTGTTCTCCAGGGTAGCTCGTAGAGGAGAAAACCTGGCAGTGAGTGCACAGGAAGCAGTAACTGGCGGATATCATCCTGGCAATATGAACACTGGGACATATTGTTCAGTGCTTTCAGTTGAATTGCAAAATGAAATCCCGGTGGATGGAGGAACCTCTCTTCCCATGAACTCATGCCCTCTCCTGCCTCATACCACAGCGTGTGCAAGGGCTCTCTTTTACCTGCAACTGAAGTAATTTTCCTCAGGCACACGTCCCTCTCCTGTGTAGGAGCCTGCAGGGGCTCCCTCTTGTCTACTGAGTTGTAGACTTGGCATCCAAGTTTGCTTTACCATTCTGCCCCTTGACTCATCCTTTCCACCTGTTGCCCGTGCATCCCTTCTTGCACAGATTTCAGCCAAATGGGACCACCATGTTTCCCATACCCACTTTCCCTCCTTTTGCTGTTCATGCTTTTTCTTTCTTCTTCACATGCTCTAAATCCCATCTTTGCTTGCCCCATTCTTCCCATGGTTTTAGAGCTCTGGTGAAGTGACACCTCCTTCTCTGATTCCTCTCCCTCACCTAGACAACCACCCCACTCTGGGTGGCCAGAGTCTTGTGTCTTGTTCATCATAAAACCCATCATCTTATACTTTGAATGTTTGAATTGCTTGGTGGGGTTTCTTTTCTGCATACCTTCCCTCATACGTTCTTTGAAAACAGTAGTAAGTGATTCTTTATTTTGTCTACTCGGGAATCAGGCAGGATGCCTCCTGCAGAGTAAGCATCCACAAATGTTTGATGAATGAATGAGTGAGGGGTGTATGGAGGTAAGGGTTAGCAGTCTCTGGCCCAGGTTGGTGCTCAGTGGTTGCGTCTGTCCAGCCTTTTCTTCCTGCTCTGTTTCCCCCTTTTGATTTTCCCTTTTCTTTCTTTACCTTCTCCTTTTCTTCTTTTTCATTTCACTTGTCCCCAAACCTTGGTCTCTAAATAGCTCTGCTGGGCATACCCCATCTCTCCAGGCACTGATTACTGTCACAGGGGGAGTTTGCCATGGTCCCAAACAGCTTTTAAAGAAGAACAACACAGAAGCTGCAAACTCAACATGGTCTGGTATCAGGGAAACAGGAGCCTTTTTCCATATGATGCTAATTTGCTTTGTGGATTACCATGTGAAATTATGCATTCATGGAGCATTGCCTTCTCCCCTCTGGGCAGCAACAAGCATTCTTTCCTGGCCGGTGTCTCTGCTTACCTCCAGTGGAGGGTTAAGAATGGAGGAAGCAGGTGAACACAGCATTGAATAGCAGCCAAATCTTTTTTCTTGCTAAGATTCCTCTACAAACTGCAGTCAAGATTTCTGGACATGCTGGTTTGGCTTTAAAAAATAGGAAATGAACAAGGCTGTAGGGAAGGAGCACCAGGTTGGACCTGATCAGGTTCTGCCATCCCAGGGTGTGAAGGGGGAGCTACCATCATCTAAGGGGCTCAGTTTCCTCTTCTGCCCAGTGAGGCAAGGGGTTGAATGATCTCTGGGGTCTTTTCTAGATCAAACACCCCAGAATTCTTGATTTGAGATTCCAGATCTGAAAAGACTGCTGTGGCTGAGCCTGAAACAGGGGCCAGGAGGTGGCAGCGTCTGCCCTATTCGGAGCCCGCAGCCTCAGCTGCACTGCTGTAGGGCTGGGGTGGACATCACACTGCACTCCCATTTAGACTTGTTAGTTATGTACCATTGCAGGTCGTTTGTAATCTGCTGGGTCATGACTGCCAGGCCCTGGGTACTGGAAGCACTTACTGCTCCCACTAGACCTGCGTTTGACTTCACCTGGCATGACACATGCAGACCAGGGCACACTCATCCCCAATGAGGCCCCAGTGACTGGCTCATATCCGGGCAGCTTGCTGGAGCTCCTTTGCTGGAGCTCCATGACGCAGGCTTGGGTCTCCCCCAGGGCAAGAGAGAGCTGCATCCGTGAGTAAGCGCCTGTGTTCGCCCACTCTGAATGTGCACTCCAGTCTCCCAGGGACCCCTGTGCTGTTTCTAACAGCTGCATTTGCTCATAGCACAAATGGAAATGACTGGCATGACTGATCCAAGCATCAGTAGATGACTTGGGGTTTACCCCTCTTATGAAGAGCTTTTGCTAAATGGGGATGGACATTGACACTTAAAATGCAGTAGAGTGTTTGAATTGCAAGGAATTTGTAGGATGATCTAGTTCAGTTATTCAAAAACCCTGTAGGGGCATCACCAGGAAGCTTGTTTTTTTTTTTTTTTTTTAATTTTTAAAATTAATGTTTATTTACTTTTGAGACAGAGAAAGAGCAGAAATAGGGAAGGGTCAGAGAGAGGGAGACACAGAATCTGAAGCAGGCTCCAGGCTCCAAGCTGTCAGCACAGAGCCTGATGTGGGGCTCGAACTCACGGACTGTGAGATCATGACCTGAGCCGAAGTTGAATGCTTAACCGACTGAGCCACCCAGGCGCCCCGGAAGCTTGTTAAAATACATGTCCTGGGCCTAGCTGCAGCACTATCCAGTAAGAATGTCTGGTGATGGAATCTAGGAATCTGTGTTTGTAACAAGTTCCTCAGGTATGTCTAATGTAGCTGGTTTGCAGAAAGACATTTAGGAGCCACCCACCAGCTAGTCTGTAACAGTGCATTCAGGAAGCCTATTGGTAGGGCAGATCTCTGGGGTTGGGCCAGGTCCTCTGTTTTAACAAGCCCTTCAGATGTACGGGTGACCAGCTCATCTTGGTCTGCCTGGAACTTTCCTGGTTTTTGTCCTGAAACTCCAATGTCCCAGGGCCTCCCTCAGTCCTGGAAACACTAGGATGAATTGGTTCCTTTTTGAGGTGACTTTATGCTTGCTAAAGCTTGAGAGGCACTGGAAACAGTTCAATCTCCAGTTGAGGAAATGGGGGCCAGAATGGAAGCAGAGACAGGATAAGGCTTCCAGCCCTGCATCCTCGCTATTCTTGGAAATACTTGATGCAAATAGCTGCCTTGCTCTTTCCTATTCCCTATTAAGAGCCAACCCCAGAGGAGCTCATTATGGAATGGTCATATTTGGGATGAATAATCTGTATTCTGTGGTCTCACCTGAGTGAGGTTTACAACAGTGACAGGTATAGGCATCATCAGACTTTCATGAATTCTTTCAGGGCTTCTCTTGCCCCAGGTGGGGGAAGTGATTTATAATTTAATGCATTTCCATTTGGTCATAACAGCATTACTGAGACAGAGAACCCTTGGAGAAGGGATTACAGCCCAGGGGCTGTGGCTCAACTGAACCAGGATCCTGGGCTGCTCTACCACCTCCAAGATCCCCCCTGAGGCCCTGGGATAGATCCTAGTATGGTTCCCTTTGTTCTGTTGCCATTGGCTGCCAAGACTTGCCTGGCTATGCCCGATTATCAACATCAGGTTTGATTTATTTATGCCTAGGTGTCCATTGCATTACTAATTATCAAGGAATGGAGTACCAGGCCAGAAAGTTCTTGTAATACAGTGGTTCTCATACTGGAGCATGCAGCAGACTCACCTGGAGGACTTGTGGAAGCTCAGATGGCTGGCCCCATCCCCAGAGCAACCATAGATTGGTACATTATGAGCACCTGAGTGGCTTTGTCATGTGATGCTCATTACTGATGTCACCAGGCTGGTCTAAGTGTATAAAGTAGAGCGCTAGGTAATTTCTAAGGTCTCTCTTAGCAACGAAAATTTTACTTATAAACAAAGTAGATACGGCTTAATAAATGATGTACTTTTCTCATCACTGTTCCTCCTCCCCCTAAGTGTGCCTGTGTGTAGGCTAATATTTATTTTTTTCAACGTTTTTTTTTAATTTATTTTTGGGACAGAGAGAGACAGAGCATGAACGGGGGAGGGGCAGAGAGAGAGGGAGACGCAGAATCGGAAACAGGCTCCAGGCTCCGAGCCATCAGCCCAGAGCCTGACGCGGGGCTCGAACTCACGGACCGTGAGATCGTGACCTGGCTGAAGTCAGACGCTTAACCGACTGCGCCACCCAGGCGCCCCATAATATTTAAAATCCCACAAATGGAAAATAACTGTTTTGATGTAAAGTTTTAGTCTCATTAATATATATCTATATATGTATATATATATATATACATATATATACACATACACACATATATCTACACACACGTATATATACACACATACATGTATCTATCTATACACACACACACACACACACACACACATATATATATGTCTTCAGACACCACACATGAAACATATATAAAGCCATGTTACATATGAAGTCTATTCTTTTTTCTATCTGCATGGCCCCTTCCCTAGTCTTGGCTACCACCATCATTTATCTTTTTGCCAATACACTGATTTCCTCCTACTTTATTCCACAGTGGCCAGATGATGGTCTTGAAATGAAAAGCAGACAATCTGTACCATACTGAAAACCAGTTCACATTCCTCACCATGGCCCACAAAGCTCTCCAGGATCTGGCTTCGCCTATCCCTGTAGACTTATCTCATGCCATGTTTCCCTGCAGCCCACCTACTCCAGCCATGTGCTTTCTTTTGGTTTATGGAGCACAACAGACTTTGTCAGACTTTTGTGCGTGCTGTTCCATCAGCTCGGAATGTGTATTCTTTCCCTGTGTTGGTGTGGCTGGTTTCTTTTCAGACTTCAGGTTTTAGCTTAAACATCACAGCCTTAAAATATTCTTCTCTGACCACCATCCTATTGTAAGTAGGTGCTTTATGGCTTATTATTTTCTGTCAAGCATCCTGTTGGTGTCTGTGTTTGACCTTATAATCTGTACTTATAATCTGTACTTATTTTCTGCTTCCAGTCTAATTACTTGTGTCTTGTCTCTCTCCCACAATGGACTGTGGGCTCTACATGGACAGGATGTTGATGATAGGAAAGAGGCTGGCTTCACTGCCTGGTGTGTAGATCAGGCCTTTAAGAAAGTAAATAAATGTATTAGTTCCCATTTGGAAAGTATAATAACCCTGCTTAGGGCTACCAGCCATGGGCAAGAAGGAAGGGGAGGAACAGAGGAAGGGAAAGGTTTCAGACATGGGGAGCCATGGGCATTGGCATCAAACAGTGCTGGGCTCACAGTTCTGTTTTAGACCAGCCAGGTTGAAAGATTTCCCAAACTGCATGGAGCACAAGGTCCATGTCCTAGTCGTGAACATGGACCGGCCTGGAGCAAGTCACAGAGCTACTCCTTATGTTCTTATTCTCCCCTGAGCATCTCAATGGTTTCTCATGGAGTACTGCATGGGGGTGGCAGTAATTTAGTCCATACTCAGATTTGTGCCTTTTGGTATGTATTTGGGGGAAGGAAGATACTCCCTGTGGTGGAGATATGCTTATGTGAAGTAGGGAGCCACTGAGAAGTTCCCATCTCTCCTCCACCAGTCTGCCTCCCTTATGCCTGGAATACTCACCCACGCAAAAGCACCCTGTTCCAACAACTGGAAAGGGCAGGAGGTTTGGAAGGTACTGTTGTGTATTTGAGGACCAACAGAAAACAGTTGGTTCTGAGTGTGAGGAGATATGAGAGGATAGTGGATACACAAAGAGCTACCTCTTAGAGAATGATGTGTTAGCTTCTTAGCTCGGCCTGGACCTGGGTATAAGCCTCAGAAGGTGATCTCAATGTCTTCTCATCATGTATTCATTCATCAAACATTTACTGAGCCCTTGAGATTGGCACATCTGTAGGCACTATGGACACAAAGTTGAATGGGGTACAGTCCCTGCTCTAAAGAGTTACAAAAATCATTACAGTTCATTATGATGAGACAAGAATAGTTCTATGCATAAGTCCCTGTGGGAGCACAGAAGAGTTCTGGGCCAACCTATGTGGTCAGAGAAAGCTTCTGGAGGGAGTTAACATCTAAACTGAAACTGAAAACTTTGAGTGGAAGTAAGTGAAGAGTAGGGGGACGAGGTGCAGAAATTGATGTATTCACTCTACAAATGCTGGCTGAGCCCTACTCTAATCCATGTACTGTGCTAGTTGTTTGTCTTCTTCTTTTGGAGGTTACCTAGGAAATTACAATTTTTTGGTAGGGGCTGAGCTTGAGGGTGGGCAGGGAGCTATGGGAGAAGCATACATGGTGATTTAAAGCATGGATTCTGATCAGACAGCATTGGAATTGGTTTTAAATTCAGGCTTTCACTACTCACTGTGTGACCAGGAGCAAGTTACCCAAACTCCCGTTATCTCATTTTTCTTACCTACTCAATGGGGGCAATGATGATGCCTACTGTTGTGATGATATAACGCAAATTTATATTAATGCATTTAGCATGAAGTCACAACATAGTAAACACACAATAAAAGATAGCTATCATCACTATCACTATCGTTGTGGTAGATTGTATAATTAGCCTTAATTATTTTCTCCTCCCTTCCCAGTAAGAGGATTCAACATCCCTTCCCATTTCCTTGTGGCTTACGATGTCTCCCTGTGGGAGGAGTATACATCCCCATTCCAGTTATGGCAAACTTGTCCATGGGATATGCTTTGATCAACAGAATGTGAGAGGAGGTGATGTGTACCAAGTCTGAGTAGACATTTTTAGAGGCATCTCATGTTTCCACGAAAAGAATGTCATATCATAGATTGGAACTGCTCCATCAGCCTGGGCCCTAAAATGAGAAGATCCAGGGAACAGAGCTGACCTGTAGCTACTGATTTGTAAGATAAGAGATTAAGCACTAGTTGTAAAGCACAGAGATTTTATGGTTGTTTGTTATTGCAGGAAAGCTGACTAATAACATTATAATCCTTTCAAAGGAGAAAAAAAGTAGGGAAGACTCTTTGGAGGAAAGTATTTCTAGGTTGAACCCTGAAGATGATCTAAATATTTAGACCACAGGGGATGTGGATGGGGAGTATTCCAGGTGAAGGGGAAAAAAAAACCGTGTAAAAATTCATGAGTTTATGAGAAGGAATGGAAAAGAAATTCAGAATGGCTGCAGAATGAGAAGGGGAGAGTGTTAGTAAGTAAAGCTACAGAGGGAATTAGGGCCACATCATGAAGGGTCTTGTGAGCCATGATGAGGAACTTGCTTTATCCTAAAGACAAAGGAAGGCCATTTCATGATCTGTTTTGCCTTTTAGAAAGATCAGTCTGGCTGATTGCAGACACTAGATTGGAGGGGCCAGGATTATGGACCTGGTGGCACAGGGAAGTGACAAGTGTGAAATGTGTTTGGAAAGACGTGGGGACTTCCTGTGTGAGAGTTCAGGAGAAGGAGCCAATGATAAGGCCCAGACATGTGAATTAGGTGAGTGGTGTTGATGGGGAGCACAGGAGAGGACTAGTGTAGGGGAGGCAGATGAGGAGTCCGTTTGGCCATTTGGAGTTGCAGGTATTTGGGAAACACTGTGATGTTCCTTCTAACAACAGCTGTGTGTCCAGCTAAAAACTACATTGTCCATCTTCCCTTGCAGCTAAGGAATGGGGAGGAGTCCAGAGGAAGTGATATCAATAATACAACAATAAATACCATTCCTGAATTCCCCAGCAGATTTCAAGTTGTCTGTCATTGGCCAGAACAGTGTCAGATGTCATTTTAAGTTTGGTTTTTATTTCCCATGAACATTTCCTATATGTGCATACGTTATGATAGTGTGGGTTTTTTTTTTTCCTGTAAATTGCTTAAAAAAAAAACTTGACCACATGTCTTAGAATCTGTCCATATTGTTGTATATAGACCTAAATCATACCTTTTAACTGCTGTGTCGTATTCAATATGAATGTATTACTGGTTGGTTATCTAATCATTCTCCCATTGACAGATATATATAGAGTTAGGTTTGTTTGTTTTCAAGGTTTTGCTTGTATGACAATGCCATAAGGGACACCTTTGTACTTGCTTCTTTTTTTGCGTTTCATAAGTCTTTCTTAAACAACAAATCTCATAAATAATGTCTAAGACAAATACAGTAAAACCTCGTTTTGCGAGCATAATTCATTCTGGAAACATGCTTGTAATCCAAAGCACTTGTATGTCGTAGCGAATTTCAAGAACCATTGGCTCAGTTGTGATGTGATGTTCGGCATCACGTACTGCTTGTATGGCAAGACATCACTCATTTATCAAGTTAAAGTTTATAAGAAACGTTTACTCATCTTGTGGAACACTCACAGAATAAGTTACTTGCAATCCAAGGTTTTACTGTAATAGAATAAGAAGGGTCAGCAGATAGGCATGTTTTATTTAGTTTAACAGATGGTCTCAATTGACCACTAATGTGGTTGTGTTGATTTTTACTTCCACAAGCAGTGCAAAAGAGGACCTGCTTCCTACAGTTTTGCTATGACTAGGTATTATAACACTTAACATTTGGATTATCTGATGAGTGAAAAATAGTGTCATTTAAGTTTATACCTTCCTGCCTGTTAGCAAGATTGTGAATTTTTATTTATTCCTCATTTGTAAATTTTTCTGTGAGCTATTCATATTCCAGACTATTTTTCTGTTAATTTGTCATTTTCTTATTGATTTGTAGGTATTCTTTGTATATTCTGGATGCTAGTCCTTTATTCATGTTTGCAAATATTTTATCTCAGTTTGTTGTAGTTATTTAATGCTATATTTTAATATATAGCATTTGGAAAAATTGGATTTATCTGTATGATTTTTACTTTTAGCATCTGTACCTCTAAGGATAATAAATATTATATTTCTGTCTACTACTTTTTATAGCTTTCTATTTTACTTTTAGATATTTATTCCATTTAGAAGTTATTTTCATTACAGTATGATACAGATATTTATTCTTCCTACCTAAAGAGGAAGCCTACTGCTCTAACACCATTTTTTGAGTAATCCATTTTTTCCTCTTCTTATAAATTCCCATATAAATTCCTCTTCTCCCAACTCCTTCCTTCTGGATTTTGGGTTCCTGATTATTTTCCTTTTTCCATCTTCTCGATTTTGGGAATTGGCATCTCTCTTTGCTTCTTAGGGCCTGGGGTTGGTAATAGCCCAATTATTGCTGACTTTAGTGTATGGATAGCACTTTTACTTGTGATTTCCCTAGACTCCATATCATGTATAAATAGCTCTTTTATTAAAACCTCCTGAAATCATCCTAATGTGAAGTATGCTGTTTATTTCCTGCTGGGTCCCTGAATGATAGTCACATTGAGATTCTGATTGGGATTATTTTGGGGAGAAATAAAATGAAATATTAAATTTCTCAGCCATAAACATTATTAGTCTATTTATTTTGTGTCTTTAAAAATATCTTTCATTTTTTAAAAATGTCTTTCAGTAAAGTTTTATGATTTTTTTCAAGAAAGGACTTGCATATTTTTGTTAGATTTATTAATAGGTAGCTTTTGTTTATCTCATGAAGAAGATCTCTTTTCTAAAGTATTTTTAATTGTTAAATGCTAGCTTTTAGAAAAGCCTTTGATTTTTATGTAGTGGTTTTGTATCCAGATATTTTGCTGAACTCTCTAAGGAGTTCCACTTGCTTCTCACTTGATTTTCTTCAATTTTCTAGGTATGTAATCACATCTGTGGGTAATGACAGTTTCATTTCACTTACAAGTTTTTAATAACTTCTGTTTCTTTCTTGTAGTTTTCCCTTTTTGGCAATATGTTGAATAATATTAGTGATGATGAACATTCTTGTCTTGCATGATATTGATAGATGTTTCCACCAAGTTAAGGATGTAAACACCTATTTCTCATTTGCTCAAAGTTTTAACAATATAAATAGGTGTTGAATTGTATCAAGTGCCTTTTCAACAGTTTTGGAAGTAATCATATTCTTTAATTTTAATTTTTATTGAAGTTATACATGTTAAAAAGGAAGATAGTCTATAAGGGTCTAATAGAAAATATCTTTTTTAAAGCGTATCCTTCTTATTTCCTACTTCCCTGAGTCAACCATTTTCTGATTTCTTTCAGTTCTTCTGCTTATTTACCTCAGTTTTTAATTATGTGATTATGTTGCTACTTTTTAGTTTTGAAAAATTTCCTCCACTGATTGGATGCAAGTTATGCACTTTATCTCAACTTTTCTAGGTCTTTCTTCCATTCTGACATGATCCATGTCATGAACTGTAGAGTTAATTAGTATTTATAGTCTTTCTCTGAATATGAATAAAAAGCAGTTCTTTATCTGCCTCCCCTTTATCTAAACCCCATGTTGCTATTGAGTAGAATTTTGGGTTCATATTTTTATTAAAATTTTTTTCTTTTGCAGTCAGTACTTACTTAGACTTAATAAGCTTTTTTGATTTTTTTGTCTCTGTATCTTATTTATAAACATTTAAAATTGTTTTTATTAGATATTAGGTATGTACAGAATTATATTTGTATAATGTGTATGAGTTATAAAATAAAAATACAATGAGCACATAAGTACTCCAAATCCATTGTAAAGGAAAGAACAAACAGCTGCTAGAGTTCTTTCTTTGTTTAAATCCTGGGTTTACTATTTATCAGTTGTGTGACAATGGAGAAATTATTTAAACGCTTTGTACCTCCGTTTCCTTATCTGCAACATGAGCATAATAACACCTTCCTCACAGGGGTATTGTGAATGAGTTAAAAAAATCTAATAGTGTTTAGAACAGTACCTGGTATATTATAAGCATTATAGTTTATATAATAGTTTATAAATAGTAGTATTAACTATTGTTTTAAAGATATACCATACTTGGTTATTTAATGACTATGGACATTTTTTTTTATTATCTCAAATAGTGCTTCTGTGGATATCTGAGCACATGTACCCTGAACCACATGCATGTACTAAATCATAGGGTATGAACATCTTTAATTATATAATGCCACATTGTTTTTTATGGTGGTTGTAATAATTTACACCTCCACTTGCACTGTGTAAGCATTCTGTTTGTGCCACATCTTTATTATACTTGGAATTAAGAGATTTTTAAATGCTTTCCAACAGGGTGGCTGTGAAATTGTATCTTGTTATGATTTATTTTGTACCTTCCTGGCTACTAGTGCAGTTTACTGTCCTTTTATTTGTTGGCCATTGCAATTTTCTTTCTTTTATGCAGTACTTATTCAACAGTTTCCCCATTTTTCTACTCTATTCTTTTCTCTTATTGCTGTTTAGAAGTTTAAAAAATATATATGTCATCCTAATGTTTCGTCAATTTATATGTGTTATAAATTTCAGGCATATCTTTTTACTTCCTTTATAGTGTGTTTTCATGATCAAAAGTTATTCAATTTTATATAGTTTATTTATAAATTTTGTCTTTTATTATTTTGTTTTTGTGTCATTTTTAAGAATCCTTTCATCACCCTGGAAACATAGCAATAATCTTCTATACTCTCTCTGAAAACTTTGCTTTTCACTACTATGCCTTTAACCCATCTAGAATTGAATTTCTATGTGGTGGGAGGTTTGAGGTTTAATTTCATTATTTTCCCATATAGATGACCAATTGTTTCAGCAATATTTATTGAAAAGTTGAATATTTTCTACTGATATACAGTGTTATAAATAAGTTATCTTATTGAGTTGGATATTCTTTGTCTTTAACTGTATTATTTTAGTCCATTTGCATTTATTGTAAACACCAATTTATTTGCATATATTTCTGCCATCTCATTTGCTATCATATTACTTGCCTTGCCCTTGTTATTTTTTCTTTCTGTATTCTTTTTGATTAAATGCAATTTATTCCACTTTTTTCTTCTTTTTCTATTTTTACTAGTTTCCCTGGAAATGTTAACATAAATCCCTAACTTACCAAACCTAAAACATATCAATATCTGTAATCTTATTTGGAATAATAAGAGAACATTAGAGCAGTTTAACTTTGCTTATCTGTGCTCTGACTTCTTTTATTATCTTGTTTATTTTTAATGCCACTAGATGCTATTATTGTATCATATAGACCATATTTATCTCACACTTACCATATCTATGTTTTTAGATCATTCTTACATTTCAGATCACTTTCCTTCATTTGAAGGTTATCCTTTTGTATTTCATTGAGTTATGGTGTATTATGCAAACACTCATCTTTTGTTTGTCTTAAAATGTCTGTTCATACACATAGATCAATGGCATAGAACAGAGAACCCAGAAATGGACCCACAAATATATGAGCAACTAATCTTTGGCAAAGCAGAAAAGAGTATCCAGTGGAAAAAAGACAGTCTCTTCAGGAAATGGTGCTGGGAAAACTGGACAGCAACATGCAGAAGAATGAAACTGGACCACTTTCTTACACCATACAATCACATATATTCAAAAGAGGGGAAATACCTAAATGTAAGACAGGAAACCATCAAAATCCTAGAGGAGAAAACAGGCAGGAACCTCTTTCACCTAGGCCACAACAACTTCTTACTCGACATGTCTCTGGAGGCAAGGGAAAGAAAAGCAAAAATGAAGTACTGGGATCTCCTCAAGATAAAAGATCTTCTGCACAGTGAAGGAAACAATTAGTGAAACTAAAAGGCAACCAACAGGATGGGAGAAGATATTTGCAAATGACATTGTATAAAGAGTTAGTATCCAAAATCTATAAAGAATTTATCAAACTCAACACCCAAAAAGCAAATAATCCAGTGAGGAAATGGGCAGAAGACATGAACAGACACTTTTCCAAAGAAGACATCCAGATAGCTAACAGACACACGAAAAGATGCCCACATCACTCATCATCAGGGAAATACAAATTGAAGTCACAATGCCATAACACCTCACAACGGTCAGAGTGGCTGAAGTTAACAACTCAGGCAACAACAGATGTTGGCAAGGATGTGGAGAAAGGGGAACCCTTTTGCACTCTTGGTGGGAATGCAAACTGGTGCAGCCACTCTGATAACAGTATGCAGGTTCCTCAAAGAGTTAAAAACAGAACATAGAGCCAGCAATTGCACTACTAGGTAACTACCCAAAGAATACGAAAAATATTAATTCAAAAGGACATATGCACCCAAATGTTTATAGCAGCATTATCTACAATAGCCAAATTATGGAAACAGACCAAATGTCCATTGACTGACAAGTGGATAAAGAAGATGAGGTATATATATATACAATGGGATATTACTCAGCAATCAAAAAGAATGAAATCTTGCTAGTTGCAACAGTGTGCATGGGACTAGAGTGTATTATGTTAAGCAAAATAAGTCAGAGAAAAATATCATATGATTTCACTCATATGTGGAATTTATGAAACAAAACATGAACATAGGGGAAGGGAAGAAAAAATAAGATAATAAACAGAGAGGGAGGCAAACCATAAGAGATTCTTAAACACAGAGAACAAATGAGGGTTGCTGGAGGGGAAGTGGTGGGGGGATGGGCTAAATGGGTGATGGGCAGAAAGAGGGCACTTGTTCGGATAAGCACTGGATGTTATAAATGTAAGTGATGACTCACTAAATTCTACTCCTGAAATCAACATACACTATATTTTAACTAACTTGGATTTAAATAAATACGTTTAATTAAAAAAAAAATTCTCTTTCTCCCTCTGCTCTTCTCCCCTGTTTGTGATCTCTCTATAAAACATAAATAAATAAACAAACAAACAAACATACATTTATGTAATAATATTTTTCAAAGGTATGTAAGTGCATTTGTGGTCTAATAAAATGCACACTCATTAAAAATACAAGTATAAGTCAATGAACACTTAGGCTGTTTCCATAATTTGGCTATTGTAGATAATGCTGCTATAAACATTTGGGTGCATATGTCCTTTTGAATTAATATTTTTCGTATTCTTTGGGTAGTTACCTAGTAGTGCAATTGCTGGCTCTATGTTCTGTTTTTAACTCTTTGAGGAACTTGCATACTGTTATCAGAGTGGCTGCACCAGTTTGCATTCCCACCAAGAGTGCAAAAGGGTTCCCCTTTCTCCACATCCTTGCCAACATCTGTTGTTGCCTGAGTTGTTAACTTCAGCCACTCTGACCGTTGTGAGGTGTTATGGCATTGTGACTTCAATTTGTATTTCCCTGATGATGAGTGATGTGGGCATCTTTTCGTGTGTCTGTTAGCTGTCTGGATGTCTTCTTTGGAAAAGTGTCTGTTCATGTCTTCTGCCCATTTCCTCACTGGATTATTTGCTTTTTGGGTGTTGAGTTTGATAAATTCTTTATAGATTTTGGATACTAACTCTTTATACAATGTCATTTGCAAATATCTTCTCCCATCCTGTTGGTTGCCTTTTAGTTTCACTAATTGTTTCCTTCACTGTGCAGAAGATCTTTTATCTTGAGGAGATCCCAGTACTTCATTTTTGCTTTTCTTTCCCTTGCCTCCAGAGACATGTCGAGTAAGAAGTTGTTGTGGCCTAGGTGAAAGAGGTTCCTGCCTGTTTTCTCCTCTAGGATTTTGATGGTTTCCTGTCTTACATTTAGGTATTTCCCCTCTTTTGAATATATGTGATTGTATGGTGTAAGAAAGTGGTCCAGTTTCATTCTTCTGCATGTTGCTGTCCAGTTTTCCCAGCACCATTTCCTGAAGAGACTGTCTTTTTTCCACTGGATACTCTTTCCTGCTTTGCCAAAGATTAGTTGCTCATATATTTGTGGGTCCATTTCTGGGTTCTCTGTTCTATGCCATTGATCTATGTGTCTGGTTCTTTTTTTGCCATACTGCCATACTGTCTTGATGATTACAGCTTTGTAATACAGCTTTAAGTCCAGAATTGTGATGCCTCCTGCTTTGGTTTTCTTTTTCAACATTACTTTGGCTATTCAGGATCTTTTCAGTTTGCATACAAATTTTAGATTTGTGTATTCTAGCTTTGTGAAGAATTCTGGTAGTATTTTGATAGGGATTGCATTGAATGTATACATTGTTTGTGTGGTATAGACATTTTAACAGTATTTGTTCTTCCAATCCATGAGCATGGAATGTTTTTCCATTTCTTTGTGTCTTCTTCAATTTCTTTCATAAGCTTTTTATAGTTTCAATGCACAGATATTTTACCTCTAGTTCAGTTAATTTCTAGGTATCTTATAGTTTTTGGTGCAACTGCAAATGGGATTGATTCCTTGATTTCTCTTTCTGCTGCTTCATTTTTGGTGTACAGAAATGCCATAGATTTATGTACATCGATTTTATATCCTGCAAGTTTGCTGAGTTCATGCATAGGTTTTTGTAGTTTTTATGGTGGAGTCTTTTGGGTTTTCCATGTAGAGTGTCATGTCATCTGCAAAGAGTGAAAGTTTGACTTCTTTTTTGTCAATTTGGATGCCTTTTATTTTGTTTTGTTGTCTGATTGCTGAGGCTAGGACTTCCAGTACTATATTGAACAACAGCGGTGGGAGTGAATATCCCTGTTGTGTTCATGACCTCAGGGGGGAAGCTCCAAGTTTTTCCCCGTTGAGAAAGGTATTAGCTGTGGGACTTTTGTATATGTCATTCATGACGTTCAGGTATGTTACTTCTGTCCCTAATTTCTTGTGGGTTTTTATCAAGAAAAGATGCTGTAATTTTTCAGATGCTTTATCTGCATGTATTGAGAGGATCATATGGTTCTTATGTTTTCTTTTATTAATGTTATATATCACATTGATTGATTTGCAGATACTGAACCACCCATGCAGCCCAGGAATAAATCCCACTTGATTGTGGTGACTAATCCTTTTAATGTGTTGTTGGATTGGGTTAGATTTGCTAGTATTTTGTTGACAATTTTTGCATCCATGTTCATCAGAGAAATTGGTCTGTAATTCTCCTTTTTAGTGGGTTCTTTGGTTCTTATAGAACGAGTTTGGAAGTTTTCCTTCCACTTCTATTTTTTGGAACAGCTCTAAAAAAAATAGGTATTAACTCTTGTTTGCATGTTTTGTAGAATTCCTCTGGGAAGCCATCTGTCCCTGGACTGTTTTTTGTTTGGAGATTTTTGGTTACTGATTTCAATTTCTTAGCTGGTTATGGGTCTGTTCAAATCTTCTATTTATTCCTGTTTCAGTTTTGGTAGTTCATATATTTCTAGGAATTTCTCCATTACTTCCAGATTGCCAAATTTGTTGGCATATGATTGCTCATAATTATCTCTTATTAATGTTTGTATTGCTGCAGTGTTGGTTGTGATCTCTCTTCTTTCATTTGTAATTTTATTTATTGGGGCTTTCCTTTTTCTTTTTGATAAATAGGGCTAGTGGCTTATCAATTTTGTTAATTTTTCAAGGATCCAGCACCTAGTTTCATGGATTTATTCTACTATTTTTTAAAATTTTGATATCATTAATTTCTGCTGTAATCTTTATTATTTCCCTTCTTCTGCTGTTTTTTGGGCTTCATTTGCTGTTCTTTTTCCACATCCTTTAGGTGTAATGTTAGGTTGTATGCTTCCCTCTTATGACTGCCTTTGCTGTATGCCACAGGTTTTGGACTGTCATGTTTTCATTTTCATTGGCTTCCATGTACTTTTGTATTTCCTCTTTAATTTCTTGGTTAACTTATCCTTTCTTTAGTAGGATGTTGTTTAACCTCCAAGTATTTGTCATCTTTCCATGTGGTTGATTTCAAGTTTCATAGCATCATGATCTGAAATACACATGTTATGAATCGTAGTGTCATGATCTGAAATATGCATAATATGATCTCGATCTTGTTATACTTGTTGACGGCTGATTTATGGATCATTATGTGATCTATTCTGGATAGTGTTACATGTGCACTTGAGAACAATGTGTATTCTGCTTCTTTAGGGTGAAGTGTTCTGAATATATGTTAAGTCCATCTGGTTCAGTGTTTCTTTCAATGCCATTGTAACTTTGTTGATTTTCTGCTTAGATGATATTTCCATTGCTGTAAGTGGGGTGGTAAAATCCCCTACTATTATGGTCTTATTATCAATGAGTTTCTTTTTTTGTTATTGATTTATATATTTGGGTGCTGTCATGTTGGGGGCATAAATATTTATATTTGTTAGAACTTCTTGGTGGATAGATCCTTTAATTATGATAGAATGCCCTTCTTCATTTCTAGTTACATTCTTTGTTTTATTTTTATTTTTTTTATTTTTTATTTTTTTTATTAAAAAACAATTTTTTTTCAACGTTTATTTATTTTTGGGACAGAGAGAGACAGAGCATGAATGGGGGAGGGGCAGAGAGAGACAGAGACACAGAATCGGAAACAGGCTCCAGGCTCTGAGCCATCAGCCCAGAGCCTGACGCGGGGCTCGAACTCATGGACCGCGAGATCGTGACCTGGCTGAAGTCAGACGCTTAACCGACTGCGCCACCCAGGTGCCCCACATTCTTTGTTTTAAAATCTAGTTTTAATGTAAGTATGGTTACCCTGGCTTTCTCCTGATGTCTATTGGCATGATAGATGGTTCTCCATTCCCTGACTTTCAATTTGCAGGTGTCTTGAGGTCTAAAATGAGTGTGTTGTAGTCAGTATACAGATGGCTCTTAAACATTTTTTTTTGAGAGAGAGAGAGATTGTGAGTGTGGGGGAAAGTGAGAGAGAGAGAGAGAGAGAGAGAAAGAGAGAGAGAGAGAGCGCGCGCAGACAGAGAATCCCAAACAGGTTCTGTGCTGTCAGCATGGAGCCCGACATTTGGCTTGATCTCATGAACCATGATATCATGACCTGAGCTAAAATCAAGAGTTGAATGCTTAACCGATTAGCCACCCTGGCACCCTATAGATCGTGTGTGTGTGTGTGTGTGTGTGTGTGTGTGTGTGTTTTAAATCCATTCTGATGTCCTAATCTCTTTTGATTGGGGCATTTAGTCCAGTTACATTGAGAATGATTATCAAAAGATAGGAATTTAATTCCCTTGTGTTGCCTGTAGATTTGGTGTTTCTGGTGATGTTTTCTGGTTCTTTCTAGTCTTTATTGCTTTTGGTCTTTTTTGTTTTGTTTTGTCTTTCCTCCACTCAAAGAGTCCCCATTAAAATTTCTTGCAGGGCTGGTTTAGTGGTCACAAACTTCTTTAGTTTTTGCTTGGGTGGGAAACTCTTTATCTCTCCTTCTATTCTGAATGGCAGCTTTGCTGGATAAACAATTCTTGGCTGCATATTTTCCCCCACTCAGCACATTGAATATATCCTGCCACTCCTTCTGGCCTCCCAAGTTTCTGTGGACAAATCTGCTGCAAACCTGATTTGTCTTCCCTTGTCGATGAAGGACTTTTTTTCCTTATTGCTTTCATGATTTTTTCCTTGTCTGTTTATCTTGTGAATTTGACTATGATATGCCTTGGTGATGGTTGGTTTTTTGTTGACTCTAATGGGAGTTCTCCATGTTTCTTGGATTTTGATGTCTGTGTTCTTTCCCAGATTAGGGAAGTTTTCAGCTATAATTTACTCACATAAATCTGCCTCTTTTGCTCTCTCTTCATCTTCTGGGACTCCTATGATATGAATGGTATTCCTCTTTAATAAGTTGCTGAGTTCTCTAAGTCTTGTATCATGAGCTTTTGCATTTGTTTTCCTCTTTTTTTCAGTTTCATTATTTTCCATAATTTTATCTTCTATATCACTGATTCACTGCTGTGCTTCATCCATCCTTGCTGCCATGGCATCTCAAGATTGCATTTTGGTTATAGCATTTTAAATTTTGGTTTGACTAGATTTTAGTTCTTTTATCTCTGCAGGAAGGGATTCTCTGGTGTCTTGTATGCTTTTTCCAACCCCAGATAGTATTCTTATGATTGTGGTTTTAAATTCTAGTTCAGACATCTCACTTATATCTGTGTTGATTAAATCCTTGGCTGCATTTCTTTCTGTTTTTTCTTTTGGGGTAAATTCCTCTGTCTTGTCATATTGGAGGAGGAAAATAAATTAAAAAAATAAAAAAATAAAAATTAAAAACAATACAAAACAAATAAAGGAAGTTAGATCCTAGGTGTGTTTCAGTCTGCTTGTTGAGTGAGAGAAGCTGCCAACTTCTCTTGCTGAAAATGCAGATTGTTGTGTTAATCCCCAGATCAATTTCCTAGATGTTCAAAACAGTTTGATGTTGATTTATCTGTGCTTTAAGGATGAGACAAGCTCAGCATCCCCTTACTATTCTGCCATATTAACTCTTCTTGAGAGAGAGAGAATCTTAAGCAGACTCCACACAGAGCCTGATGTGGGGCTCCATCCCACAACTCTTGCATCATGACCTGAGCTGAAATTAGGAGTTGGTTGCTCAACTGACTGAGCCACCCAGGCACCCTGATATATTCTATTTAAAGACAATATTTGGTGTGCAGGTGGATCTTTAAAAAATTACCCACAGGTTAGGAACCATGGATGTAGGGACTGCTCTCAAATGTCACTTTCAAAAATAACCATAATAGCAATAACCATATATTGAGCGCTTATTCTGTATTAAGTATTATTCTAAGTGATTTTTAGAAAACATTTTTATTTTAATATAATTTTAGATGTACAGAAAAGTTGCAAAAAATAGTAACACAATTTTAATATACCCTTTATCCTGCTTTCTGTAAATGTTAACAACTTACACAAAGATAGTAAAATTCTTAATATCAGGAAATTGACATTAATGAGACTATTAACTAATCTACAGCCTTTATTTTAATTTCATTAGTTTTCCCACCAATGTCCATTTTCTGGTCCAGGATCTAATTATAGGCATTACAAGATTCCACATTGAATTGGCACATCTCCCCGACTCCTTCAATCTGACAGTTCCTTGGACTTTCTTTGCCTTTCATGACCTTGACACTTTGGAAGAATCCATGCCAATTATTTTGTAAAGAGTCTTTCAGTTTAGGTTTATCAGGTGTTTTCTCTTGAATAGATTGAAACTAAGCATCTTTGTCAAGATTACCACAGAAGTGATGTTTTGCCCTTCTTAGTGCATATCTGGGAGACATAATGTTGATTTGTTTTATTACAGGTAATATTAACTTTGACCACATGATTAGGATGGTGCCTTCCAGGTTTTCCAATTTTACCTATAATTAATAATCATCTGTAATTTTACCTATAATTACTAAGAATTAACTTATTTATTTGTGATTAATAACATTCTTGTGGGGAGACATGCTCCTATTTATTTCTCTTTCTTTCTTTCTTTCTTTCTTTCTTTCTTTCTTTCTTTCTTTCTTTCTTTCTTTCTTTCTTTCTTTCTTTCTTTCTTTCATATGAAATTTATTGTCAAATTGGTTTCCATACAACACCCAGTGCTCATCCCAACAGGTGCCCTCCTAAATACCCATCACCAATCCTCCCCTCCTTCCCACCCCCCATCAACCCTCAGTTTGTTTTCAGTTTTTAAGAGTCTCCTATGTTTTGGCTCCCTCCCTCTCTAACCTTTTTTTTTTCTCCTTCCCCTCCCCCATGGTCTTCTGTTAAGTTTCTCAGGATCCACATAAGAGTGAAAACATATGGTGTCTTTCTCTGTATGACTTATTTCACTTAGCATCACACTCTCCAGTTCCATCCACGTTGCTACAAAAGGCCATATTTCATTCTTTCTCATTGCCAAGTAGTATTCCATTGTGTATGTAAACCACAATTTCTTTATCCATTCATCAGTTGATGGACATTTAGGCTCCTTCCATAATTTGGCTATTGTTGAAAGTGCTGCTATAAACATTGGGGTACAAGTGCCCCTATGCATCAGCACTCCTGTATCCCTTGGGTAAATTCCTGATATGTTCCTATTTCTAATCATACTTTTTAATCTACCTTACTCATTTCATATTTTCTGCTTTTTTATCTTTCTGTTCTGAATTCTAGATAATTGCTGCAGATTAGTCTTCCAGTTCTCTAATTTTCTCTCTAGTTATGTCTACTCTGCTACTAAACACATCAATTATATTTTTAATTTTAAAGTCTTTAATTGGTTCTTTGAAGAAATTACCCATTTAAAAATTGCTTACTGATAAAATTTTATACTCATTTTACAGAGGATTTCAACTATACTTTAGAAAAGTCTTTTAAAACTCTGTTTTATTACTATTTCCCCCACATAGAAGTTTGCTTTGTTGGAGAGTTACCTCTTAATTCACTTTCATCTGACATTTATGTATTTCTTGGTTCTGCATTCATTTTCAGTGACAGCATCCTCCCCAGTGACCCTGGGACATGCTGAGTTCTTTCCAGATGGCTGAATGTCTTCTCAGCTAGTGTCATTAGTTATTTCTTGGCCTGGCAGGTGAGACAACCTCTTGTGCTTCCTGGCATGGTGACCCATCAGTTTCCCATGTAGGACTTATGATTTCTTCCCATGAGGTGTCAGGAGATACTGTGGAATATTAGCTTGTAATAAGCCTTCCTATCTACTTTTATTTTCAGTGTGTTCACAACCTCAGATACACCAATATCATTTCTGTTCATATGTATTTATTAAAGTTTAGGGACACCTGGGTGACTAAGTGTTAAGCATCTGACTTAAGCTCAGGTCATGATCTCATGGTTCATGGCTCATGGTTCAAGCCCCGAATTAGGCTCTGTGCTGACAGCTCAGAGCCTGGAGCATGCTTAGGATTCTGTCTCTTTCTCTCTCTCTGCCCCTCCTCAGTTTGCATGCCCTCTCTCTCTCAAAAATAGATAAATAAATTTTTTTTTCAACGTTTATTTATTTTTGGGACAGAGAGAGACAGAGCATGAACGGGGGAGGGGCAGAGAGAGAGGGAGACACAGAATCGGAAACAGGCTCCAGGCTCTGAGCCATCAGCCCAGAGCCTGACGCGGGGCTCGAACTCACGGACCGCGAGATCGTGACCTGGCTGAAGTCGGACGCTTAACCGACTGTGCCACCCAGGCACCCCTAAATAAATATTTTAAAAAGGATTCTGGAAAAAAGTAAAGTTTTAAAAGTGTGGGGTGGTAGGATAGGTAGGATATGACTCTTAACGTATGCTATTCACTGTTCTAAGTGCTTAACATATACTAACCTAATTATTCCTTACAACATTACTGTTAGGTAGGTACCATTCCTTATCTTCATTTTTTAGATCAGGAGAATGAGGTGCAGACATATTAAATAGCTTCCCTAAGATCACAGACCCAGAGTATTGCTGAACCGTGTTCTTTTAAATCAGATATAAAACTTCCCTGTTCATCAGCCAGTGGGCCCAGATTCTGCAGCTCTGACTCCCTAGGGCAGCATCCTACCACTCAAATGAAGGCTTGAAACCAAAGAGACTGGGAATACAAAACTGTCAATTCATCTGCTAATACAATCCATATGATCCTCTGGGCACAATGACAGATTGGATTTTGGACCTTGTTCTTCTGTGTACTGTCTCCCTTTTCTATCACTCTTCTTCTAGGACTGTGTTGTTAAAATAAGATCATTGTAGGAATCAATTCCAGGTGAGATTTTAGGTAAGTAATGTCTTCTTCTCTGAGCCTGCTTTTCCCACCCGTAAATAAATAGAGGGCTGAGGGTGAACCGGAGGAGGGAATCTTTAGATTGTTTTCTTTTCTAGCTCTGTGGATTCTCTGAATGTATAATTCACACATGATCATATTTTCCTCACTTTCTTTCATTATGCTTTGACTTGTTTGTGTACCTTTTACTTACTTTTTTTTTGTATGAGTCCATCTAAAATACTGAAATTAATAACACATGGTTAAAAAATTGAATGGTACACAAGTGCTCAAAATGAAAAACCGCGTCCTTCTTTCCACCTCCTTCTCCTCCCAAATATTACTCCCTGAAGACAACCTCTCATGGGTCTCTCTGGTTTTAGTTCTACTGGAGGTTATTTCCATACCTCCAAATAAGGGATGTATTGCCAGTACTTGATTTACGAGCTCCGGATATCACCCGTTGGGCCCTGCTTTGAAGAGTGAGGAGATAGCTCACTTCCTGTGGTCTAGGGGTGCAAGCACTTGCCCCAGCTTTGTGGTCTCAGCTCAGTCCCAGAGGTAGTGCCCCTGCAAGATGGGAGATTTCCCTCATATGTCTGCTTTGGTGTTGTGAGAGCCTTCTCCAGGTCTGTCGAGCTGAGGATGAGAGCATGGAGAGGCGCTGGAGACAGCCCATGGCTGGACTCTGAGGAGGGCCTTTTTACTCTGGAAACAGTGGCTTGGGTTTTAAAGAGGTTAATCAAGAGGGAGTACAGTGATTGTCTCAGATCAGCACATAGTTTATTGCTCCCAAGAGGGCCCTGTGGCGTTGGGGAGACAAAGAATAGGAGCTATTTTACCATAATTGATGTCTGCTGTTGTTCCAGGCAGTGGGAAATAGCAAGGTCACCTGAGATAGGAATAGCTGAGCACCCAGAAATCCTCTGGCCATGCCCAGTGAATGGCATAGGAAAATTTGGGAAGTGACCAATGTCATCACAGCATCACAGCAGGCCAGGTTTCCTCCATCCTGCTGGGGACCGGGAGAGCATCATTTGGAACCTTTGTGGCCGGGACTATGGATGGGGGCTGGGAGCAGGTGGCTGCTCTCTGATAATTAGGTTGAAACACTGGAGGCCTGGGGAGGAGTGAGAGCCCCAGAGAGGACAGCCTTGAAACTCTGATCATCTTTCTTACCTAGGTGGGCCTACTAGTTCACAGAGAACTCTGTCACATGCCTGTCACTAGCATCGACCTCTACCTTTCAAGGTTCACTTTCCCAGTGTCTTTGGGGGAAAGGGGAGTTTGATTAATAGCTGCTACCAAATGCCCATGGGCATTTGCTTGTCTGTGATGTGAGTGTTCCCCTCTCCCAGCTCCATCAGGGGTTCCCCTCACATCACTGCTGTCACTGCCTGGAACTCAGAGACTGCCATCGCACACAGAGTGATGATAGGGCAGCCCTGTAGGCCTCTGTAGAGGTGAAAGCCACACATCCCTATACTGCCCTGCACTTTCTATCCCCCATCCCGCCTCTGTAGAAGGCTCAGTAGCTGAGGACAGTAACAGGAAGTAATTTGAGTTGGGGGAAAAAGGTGAATTAATGTGTGCTTTACTTTCTCTGTAGTGCAGGGGAGGAAAAACCCAACCAAATAAATAAATTCTCCACAGGGATCCCCCTGGGGTACACACTGATACCTAACTTCCCTATGCAACGTGTGAAGTCTCTTCTTCAACCTCTTTTTTTTTCAGAGACCTTGTCAATTATCCAATGTGGAAAACCTCCACCTTTTAAAAACTGAAAATTCACACTCTATCATAGTGGTTGATCCACGCCAGAATCTACTCTTTTCACCACACGTCAGAGTAAGACTGTATCCCTGACAGCATCAAGGGGAGGAAGAAGGGTACAAGGGTAGTCCATGGTGAGCTTTGGCACTCCAAGGCCTGATGCCCTTTGGGGATCTCTCTGTCATTGTGAAGGTAGGTCCCTTCTTTAGTTCTGGTCCTCAGCCTTACACACACACACACACACACACACACACACACACACACACAGATCTCTCTCTCTCTGTCTCTCTCTCTCACACACACAGACACACACACATACACACATACACACAAGGCACAGTAAAGTTGACCCTTGAACAATGCTGGGTGAAGGGCACCAACCCACTGTGCAGTCAAAACTTGTTTATAACTTTGAGGGGCACCTGGGTGGCTCAGTCAGTTAAGCGTCCAACTTCAGCTCAGGTCATGATCTCCTCGTTTGTGAGTTCGAGCCTGCACTGGCTCTCTGCTGTCAGTGTAAAGTCCACTTCAGATCCTCTGTCCCCATCACTCTCTGGCTCTCCCCCACTCATGCGCATGCAGGCTCTCTCACAAAAATTAATATACATTAAAAACAGTTTTAAAAAGGGCCTGAGCCTGGGTGGCTCAGTCGGTTAAACATTTGACTCCGGCTCAGGTTCGTGAGTTCGAGCCCTCAGTCAGGCTCTGTGCTGACAGCTCAGAGCCTGGAGCCTGCTTCAGATTCTGTGTCTCCCTCTCTCTCTCTGCCCCTCCCCTGCTTGTGCTGTCTCTCAAAAATGAATAAGCGTTAAAAAAAAAATTGAAAAAAGAAAAAAAAAGTGCGTATAGCTTTTGGTTTCTCAAAACTTAACCATTCATAGCCTACTGGTCACCAGAGGCTTTACTGGTAACATAGTCAATCAATACATATTTTGTATGTTTTATGGATTATCTACTGTATGCTTACAATAAGCTTTAGAGGAAAAAATGTTAAAATCACAAGGAAGAGAAGATACACTTAAAATACTGTACTGTATTTATTGAAAAAGTCTACATATAAGTGGTAACCCACACAGTTCAAACCTGTGTTTAAAGGTCAGCTATATTTTTCTGAAATAAGAAAAGGTGTAAAGGAGAAAAACATGATCTTTTCTGAAATATCATCTGCATATATTGTGCTGCCCAGAGCAGAGAGAATGCAATGGAATTTGTTCTTTTTTTTTTTTTTTTAATGTTTATTTATTTTTGAGAGAGAGACAGAGTGTGAGCAGGGGAGTGACAGAGAGAGAGGGAGACACAGAACATGAAGCAGGTTCCAGGCTCTGAGCTGTCAGCACAGAGCCCAATGTGAGGCTTGAACTCATGAACCACAAGATCATGACTTGAGCCCAAGTCTGACACTTAACCAACTGAGCCACCCAGGCACCACACATTTGTTCTTTATTCATTCTTCCATATGCCCCAGACTCATTGCTCTAAAAAGGAAGATGGTCAAAGACCCTGGGCATTTAAAAACAATAATCACTTTTCTTACCTTTGGCCCAAACAAATTGTCAGGCATCAGTGTCTTTCTCCCCCAGTGTATAACAATCCTCCAGAAATGGTGGTATAGTGGTGTCAGTGGGGTCTTTCACCTACATACATGAGCTCATGGAGTACCCCAACAATATTATTATATTCCCTGTTTCAGAGATCAGGAAGTGGAGATCCATAGGGGCTTTCTGGTTTCTCCAAGGTCAAGTGTGGCTGAGTCAGGACTTGAACTCAGATCTAATGAGTCCAGGCCTAGAGGTCTTCCTATGCCATTAAAATGGAAGAGAACTTCACTGAATGTGTATCTCATTAAAACAGATTATTGCACTGGTAAAGGAGAAATTAGTGTGAGAATGTGCAAGACAGGCGGACCCAGAGCTCAAAATGGATCAAGTTATCACTAAACTTTATTTTCCAGGAGGACTTAAGGAAGAAGGGCCTGTTATCTTCTGTCTGTAATCTTGTTACAGGAGGCCTTGTTTCATTCTTCAGCTAAATTTTCTATCAGATACTTTAAGAGGATCTTAGTTTTTTCGTCTAAAGTTAGGGAATGTTGGGTTATGATCAACCCCTTCTCACCCCTACCATTCTCTGATATAAAAAGCTAGTGTAATACATGATATAAAGTAAGGAGAAGGTCTTTCTCTGTCATGTGTTGATTCAGGAATGGTCATAGTAGAGTCCTGCAGCAATATGGCTGATCTTATAACTTCTATTGCATTCAATGTCCTTGAGTTACCCAGTCCTATAGTCCCAGTGAAGAGAAGTGCTTGATTTCATGATTGTGGAAGATGATTGAGCATAATCAAAAGCAAAGAACTCCTATCAAATCCTCTGTGAGGTTAAACAAATTTTAAAATGAGACACTTGACATGTAAAAGGAAACTTAAGTGGGTCAAGAAAAAGAGCTTCCGGCTGACACTTAAGGATTCATGAAGGTCAGATACACGCATGAGGTGGGGGTTCCATCATCTGCAAAATTGATGAAAATTTGAAAAGGTCAGAAATTTGGTTTGTACAAATAGACAATTATCTTTGAGAATGATGGTTAAGGACTTAAACTGAGATGAAAGAACAGATTTATTTTGAGAGAACACTTGAGGAAAAAAGTTTCTGTGATGATCGTGCCTTGCATTTGCTTAATGATCAGAAACAGCCAGGACTTGGCATTCATCTGGATCTCTCAAGGGGAGCTGGACACAGTGAAGGATTTTTGAGGAAAAAAGTAACTGGTCACACAATACTTTCTGTCTCTGGCTCACCTCTCTAGTTTACTCATAGTCACAATTCTTTATCTGGAAGCACTCATCAAAGAAAAAAAGGGGGGGGGGGAAGTAATACCCAGTTTACAGATTGTTGTCAAAATGAGATTATGTGCATTAAAAGGCATGGCAACTTGAAAAGCGAGTGTTATTGCTATATTTTAGGGGGACTGACAAGGAAAGGGGGTCAGGATGCAGGATGGTATCTTGGTGAGAACTGTGGTTTTGGCATCAGGAAGCATGGGTAATAAGCCCTGCTCTGTCACCCAGAGATAAATTACCTAACACCTAGAGTCTCATATTCCTCATCCATAAAATGGGGATAACAAATCCCACTCGCACAGGTGTGTGACTTATGGGAAGACTTTGCAAATGCTAGGGCACAGTATAAGTGTGAGGAATTATAAATATGATTATTATTGCCTGGTTCCCCAGTTTATGGGATTGAAATTCAGCTGCTCCACTGACAGATGAGTGGGAATACATGAATGATCACCCCCAAAGTATACTTTTTCTCTTTACCATCTATCACCAATAAATATTTGGTTTACATTTGAAATCTGGCAGCCTTGAAAGCCATTAATCCAAATAAATACTCAGCACTCTGCAAGGCAAAATGTTTCCCAGCAAGAGCCTCCACCTGCTCTGTAATGTTTGCCTTGCACACATGCTGATAGACTCATTCACTGCTGTTGCTGTCTATAATGACTCACCCATCAGTCAGCAGCCTGGCGTATGTGGCCACTGTGCATGGAGCAAGTTGCAGGATCCCTAGGCAACTGTAGAGGAAGAATAAACATTGTCCTAAAGAGCTTTATAAGCTAATTGATCCTGTTGAGGATGACTGTTGTTTCTGTCTGTCCAGTCATCATTTTCCTTCTTCTGGTAGGAAAACCTCAGTTTTCTTTTTGTTAACCACCTTACCTAACTCTTGCCAGTGTGGTATGTGGGTGAGGCTGACTTCAGCCTCCTGTTCATAGAAGCTGGTATACATCCCAGGCCTTCTCACCAGAGAGCACCTCGGCAATTGGTTCTGAGATGGGCCATTGAATGTCAGGTCCAGATCTCTTGCTAAGCTATTGAGACAGAAGTTTTCCTAAGATTCAACATAGCCATAAATAGCTTCCTGGCAATATTTCTGAGCACCTGGGTATAGCTAGGTCTGAAACATACATTGGACTTTGAGGCTTACCCCCAACTATTGACTTTCTTTTGTTTTCTTGGCCATTTGTTTGGTCTGGTCAAGGCTGTGCATAGCCATATGACTACTTATGGCTGTGTTCATTCCTTCAGACTATATACCACTTATTGGGTGCCTCCTTGTGTCAGGACCTGTGAAGTGAGTTTTGATGACTAAGACCTGGACTGTTCCCTCATGGAGCTTACAAATTAGTAAGACAGAAAGGTTATTAAAACACAATGTAGCAAATATAATGAGTGATATATGTTTGAGGCATTAAACAGTATGAACCTCTTAACTCATCTAAGAGTAGGTCAAATATAGGGGATCTGGGCAGGTCTTCTACCTTGAGGAAGTAAACCTTGAGAGACTACTTAAGGGGTGAGTAGGAATAATCCAGGAAGTGTTGGAGAGGAAAACAGATATATGCTTGTTCTTACCTCTGAGACACAGAGAATGGTGTGTGTGTGTGTGTGTGTGTGTGTGTGTGTGTGTGTGTGTGTGTGTATTAAGGGCTGGGAACTATAGGGGAACAACAAGCAGGTCCAAGTTTCCAGAATGAAAATACAAAATCTCATTGATTGAACAGTGAAAATGAAAGACAGTGAAAGTGATGGGGTCATAATGGAAGGAATCAGGATGGTAGGAGGAGTCCTTGTAGCCATGGACTTCTCTTGAGTTTTGATTTCATATTGTAGGTCAGCCTCGAAATGTATAAAGCAGGAGAATGTTTTGAAAGGTCATGCCAGCAGTTTGAGAAAGACAAGCATAGAAGGAAGTAAACCAGTGAAGAGGCTTCTTGGGGTTCTTGCCCTAACCTTGATGAAAAACCAAATCAAGTTTGGAGAAAGAAATACAGATTGAAAAAAAATATTTTGCAGGTGAAATTTATAGTATTTATGTCTAAATGTGCAAATTAGAAAGAGTCAAAGAGGGGCGCCTGGGTGGCGCAGTCGGTTAAGCGTCCGACTTCAGCCAGGTCACGATCTCACGGTCCGTGAGTTCGAGCCCCGCGTTGGGCTCTGGGCTGATGGCTCAGAGCCTGGAGCCTGTTTCTGATTCTGTGTCTCCCTCTCTCTCTGCCCCTCCCCCGTTCATGCTCTGTCTCTCTCTGTCCCAAAAATAAATAAACGTTGAAAAAAAAAATTAAAAAAAAAAAAAAAAGAAAGAGTCAAAGAAGAGTCAAGATTTTTGGCTTGTGTGACTAGTGAAGATAGATGGCCAAATGAAATGATGAATTTGTTTTGGACCTGCTGAATTTAAGGTACATAAGGAATAACCATACACATGCAGAAGGCAGTTGGATATATGAATCTGTGGCTTGATAGAGAAGTCTACGTTAGAGAGAGAAATTTAGGAATAACCAATGTACAGTTAAAATTGCAATATCATCTAAGGAAAAAAGTAGAATATAAAGAGCAGAGCATTCAGGAAAAGCTTAGGTTATGCCAATGCTGAAGCATTGTGCTGGGGTGTAAAGAACCCTCAAAAAAGACCTTAAAGGATGGTTTGAAAAGCAGGAGAAGAACCAGGAGTGTGTGGAGTCCTAAAAGTTAAGAGAATAGAGCTTCAAGATGTAGGGAGTGATCATCAGTATCACATGCAGTACAATATAGGGGAAAAAATGGTACCCAAAACTACCTATTTTGAGAGCTAGGAAATCATCTAGTGATCAGAGAGTGAGTTCAGTAGAGGAAGGATAGGAGAAGGAACCAAAATGGAGTGAGTTGAAGTTGACAGAATAACTATGACCCCTCTTTGAGAAATTTACCTGAAAAAAGAGGAGAAAGATGGGATAGTAAATAGAAATGGACCCAGTACCAAGGAAGGTTTTCTCGTAAGGATGGGAGCCATGTGAGCATATTTTCAGGATAACAGTTAAGACAGACTTACCAGAAAGGGGGAAATTGAAGATATAAAATGAGAAGGTTTGGAGATGCAGCAAGACCTTAGAGCCTGGAGGGAGTGTGTTCAAGGGCATCAAGGGGGCAGATTGGCTTTGGAAAGCAGGAGGGTATATCATGCTCCAATAATGGAAGAAAAGTTTTTAGGATGGGTATGAGTTTTAATAATTGGGTGGGTGGAATCTTCAGGAAGAATACACATTATATCTCAGTTTCACAGAAGTGGGAGATAAGAACAGTGGGAGAAGGGCAAGGTTGGGAAATTGGGGAGGTAATACCAGGTAACTTTTTTCCTGTGGACACCATCAAGTTGGCTGGGAGTGGAAAATGATAAGAAAGGGTACGTTGCTGAAAACCACGTGGCCCAAAGGCAGGTGGCCTTTTGTCTTTTTTTAAATTGAGATATAATTTATACACCATAAAATTCACCTTTTAAAAGTAGTTTTTAATATATTCACAAAGTTGTGCAATCACCACCACTACCTAATTCCAGAACATATTAATCATGCCCCAAATCAATCCCATTCGCAGTCACTACCCATTTCCCCTCCTTCTTCCAGCCCCTGGCAAGATTAATCTATTTTTCTGTCTCTGTAGATTTGCCTCTTCTGGACATTCTCTGTCAATAGAATCATTTAGTATGTGGTCCTCTTTGATACTAACTTCTTTCACTTTGTATAATGTTTTCAAGATAATCTATATTGTAGGATGCATTAGTATTTTATTCCTCATTTTTGCTGAGCAAATAGTTCATTGAATGGATATACCACATTTTGTTTATTCATCAGTGATGAATATTTGATTTGTTTCACTTTTGGGCTATTATGAATAATGTTCCTGTGAACAATTATTTATATACAAGTCTTGTATGGACATGTTTTAAATTCTTTTGGGTATATACCTAGGAGTGGAATTACTGAATCATAGGATTTATGTTTGACTTGTTGAGGAACAGCCAAACTCTTCCCCAAAGCAGCTGCACAATTTTATATTTCCATCAGCAATATAGGGTTCCAGTTTCTCCATATCATCACCCACTTGCTGTTACTGCTTTTTTTTTTTTTTTTTTTTTTTTACAACCATCTTAGTGGCTGTGAAGTGGTATCTCATTATGGATTTTATTTGCATTTATCTGATGGCTAATGATGTTGAACATCTTTTCATGTGTATATCAGCATTTGTATATCTTCTTTGTTGAAATATCTATGTAAATCTTTTGTCCATTTTTAATTAAGTTATTTGTTTTCATACTGTTGATTTGTTATATGTATATAAGATTAGTTCTTTTTTTTATTTTTTAAAAAAATTTTTTTTTAACTTTTATTTATTTTTGAGACAAAGAGAGACAGAGCATGAATGGGGGAGGGTCAGAGAGAGGGAAACACAGAATCTGAAACAGGCTCCAGGCTCTGAGCTGTCAGCACAGAGCCCGACGCGGGGCTCGAACTCACGGACTGCGAGATCATGACCTGAGCCGAAGTCGGCCGCTTAACCGACTGAGCCACCCAGGCGCCCCAAGATTAGTTCTTTATCAGATTTGATTTGCAAATATTTTCTCCAAGTTTTTGGGTTTTCTTTTCACTTCTGGATAGTGTCATTGGAAGTATAAGTTTTTAATTTTGATGTAGTTCAGTTTCTCTATTTTATCTTTGATTGCTTGTGCCTCTGGTGTCATATCTAAGAAACTATTACCTAGTCCAAGGTCAGGAAGACCTTGTTTTCCTCTAAGGGTTTTGTAGTTTTGGTTCTTACATTTATGTTTTGATTGACTTTAAGTTAGCTTTTAGATATGGTTTGGGGCTGAGGTGCAACTTCATTCTTTTGCCTCTTGCTATCCAATTGCCCCAACACCATTTGTTGAAAAGACCATTCTTTCCTTCATTGAATTGTCTTGACCCCCTTGTCAAAAATAAATTGACTGTAGGGGCACATGGGTGGCTCCACTGGTTGAGCATCTGACTCTTGGTTTCGGCTCAGGTCATGATCTTGCAGTTTGTGGGTTCGAGTTATGTGTCGAGCTCCAGGCTGACAGTGCAGAGTCTGCTTGGGATTCTCTCTTCCTCTCTCTCTGTCCCTCCTTTGGTGTCTCTCTCTCTCTCTCTCTCTCTCTCTCAATAAATAAATAAACTTAAAAAAATCAATTGACTATAAATGTAAGGGCTTATTTGTGGATTTTCAATTCTATTCCATGAAGGCACCTGGGCAAGCTCCAAGTCAGGTCAAATAACGATAGGCCTTGTGAGTGGGCTCTTCCAGGGATTTATAAGATAGGCAAATATTTGCAGTTCTCTAGAAATTAGGCTTTGAAGGTGCTCCCCCTTGCTCTGCCCCCTCCAGTAGCTGCCAGGATGCTGATTTTCATCATGATTATAGGCTCTTGAATCTGTGGACAGGGGATAATGACGCTACTATCGAGCTGGGGTAAGTTAGAGACTGGGAATAGAGCAAGTCAAAATGCCATAATTTTACTGAGATTTTATTTTTTTCCTTGAATAAATGCTCCCTGGAATGCTTCAAGCCTTTGGTTAATTTTCAGAGTTCTGAAGAAGTTAATTCTGACAACTTTTCCCAGTGTTCTAGTGAATTTTATGGAGGGGAGGATTTTTAGAGGTCTTGACTCTGCCAAATTTACTGACATCACCAGATTTTTTTTTTTTCATACGGCAAAAGTAAGTAGAGTGATGATGAGTTCCAAGGAGTCCACCACAGGGAAGAAATGGTTATAGCTAGGAAGGGGGATAGTGTGTGGGGTGCCTTAAACACATTTGAAGAGGGAAGGCTTATGCTTAGGTAGAAAAGGGGAGGGAGTTTCCATGTGATTAGAGAGGCAGCCAGGCTTCCGGGCTCCTGAAATGGGGAGCGTCAACTATAGAATGATGGCTAAACTTGTCATCTTGCAAATAAGTTCCCATCCTTAAAATAAAAGCTTCCATGATACTCTATCTCCTTTCAGTAACTATTCCATCTTTCTTGTCTCTCATGTATAATACTCGAAAGAGTGATAGTGTCTTTTGCACTATATGTTACCTTCAACCCACTCCACGTTGGCCTCTGCTTCTGTCTAGAGGGACTAGAGGAAAGAAGTCTTTAAAGAGAGTCATTCAAGTATGGGGTGGTTCCAGTAGAAATTGTGGATCTGGGCTCTGGACATGGAGTGAAAGGGGTAGGACTGAGAAGGATCCTTAGAGGACCAGTTGGCCTAATTCAGAGACAAACCACCTGAAGAAAGAGAGATGTATGACTGTTTTTTGGTGAAATGGAACAATACACAAACAAGCTAATTAACATGCATTAAGAAATGAAACCAAGGAAATAGCTTCTTACTTGTGTACCCCTTGAGAACATTGCTGTTCGTGTTTTCAACTGTGGTTCTTTTCTGAATCAAGGCACAGATTGGGAGGACATCTCTTTCTACTTGCTCCTTTGTCCAGGATAGGATCAGACTGAGGGCGAGAGCAGCCTGGATAAAAGGGACTGATTGGAGACTTATATTCTTGCTGACAGGTAGCTGGATGAAGGCCGATGTTGAAATCAGCCCAGTTCCTGTCACCTCTTGTTTCCCTCTCCGCCTCAGCTAAAGCGAAAGGTGAACTCACTTTTCCTGAACCTCTGCTGTCTGTCAGGCATTGGGCTAAGGTGCTCTGTGTTCCCCACCAAATCTTCATGTTAACCCTAAGAGATGGAAATCATTGTTCTCACTTTATGGATGAGGAAACTCGGGCTTAGAAAGATTTTTATTTGCCCAGGGTCATACAGTGAATAAAAAAAAGTATAGCAAGATAGTAATTGTAGGGCTGACTAACTATTGCTTATTTCTTTTTATCACTGTCTGTTTTCAAAGAGTGAGTCTATGTCAGGTGCCATGGATGTAAAAAGTGCAAAGGTAAATAAGTAAACCCTGGACTCTGGTCTCAAGGAGCTAACACATTAGATAGGGGAAGAAACATGCAAATAAAAGAGAGAGGGTAGTACAGGTTCAGACCTAGATACCTGTCCTGGGGTAGTTGGGGTGCAGAGCATGAATAAAGGGGGAGATTCACTCTACTGTTAGGTGCTGTCAATAGGATCTGAGTTTTACCAGGAACATAGGTATACCAGGGTGGCCGAGTGCTCATTGTGGCTGTATGATTTTGATGTAAACACTCCCTTCTCCTGTCTGTGAGGGCCATAGCTCCTTCCTTCTTTTTGGTTTGAAAAAAGGGAAGAACAATTTGGGCTCTGTTTCCTCTCCGTCTCTTTTCCAGGGGCTCAACACAGAGCACTGCAGAGTTTCATTGCTGGAAGGAAAGGCTGGTGCATTTAGACAAAAATAAAGAGAGAGAGAGAGACTTTCAGAATTTCTTTTTATTTTATTTTATTTTATTTTATTTTATTTTATTTTATTTTATTTTATTTTATTTTATTTTATTTTATTTTATTTTATTTTATTTTATTTTATTTTATTTTATTTTATTTTTCAATATATGAAGTTTATTGTCAAATTGGTTTCCACACAACACCCAGTGCTCATCCCGAAAGGTGCTCTCCTCAATACCCATCACAGAATTTCAGAAATGTGGAGGAACTAAGGTAGCAAAAGGACCTGCTTGGTCTGTCTTCCCCATGATGGATGGTGGGCACAGAGCCCTCACAGGGTCACAAAGTCCTACCCTCCAGGGCAGGTCACACAATGAGAAACGCAAGCAAGATACAGAAAACATGTGGCCCACTTGATCAATCTTGGTTTTCCCACTTCTGGTTATACACATGGGGGGCAAGAAATATTTTATTCTCTTTTTTCTAAATAAATAATGGATCAGGTACAATGATAAATGGCAACTGACTCCTGGCTGCTGTTGTAGGGAAGACAATAGGATAAGGTGGGGTCTGTAGTGATGGGAGAGCAGGTGCCCTACCTGAGGCTGGCAGGTATATTGGCTCAGTGAGTGTCCTGTCATGTAGGAATGTGGGCCCAGTTTTCCCAAATCTGATTTTTCAAGAGAAGCTGGAAAGCCAGATTTTCAAGTGAAATCACTCAATTACTAAGTGTGTGCACTTAATTCAAAAAGAAATTTTTTTAAAGAGCAGGTGGGTGGGCTATTGATCTGCAGGCCAAACATAATAAATCTGCCTGCCACTAGTTGCAACTCTCATCAGATCATTTTGCATCCAAGATCCAGACATTTTTGGCCTTGGGGAACCAGCTTTCAAAGCGTGTGGGAATCTAGGATACTTTCACTCTTTAGGCAGCAGGAGAGCATCTGTGCGGGAGTGGTAGTCATTCTGCCTATCTGAGGTCAGGCAGACATGCTCTGACTTGATATTTCTAACTCCTGTGCATGCCATGCTTTATGCTTTGGCTTCCCCAGAGTGCCCTTCTTCCTTACTCACCTGTACACCCGAAGCAGGTGTCTCTAGAATGACCGGGAAACATAAAAAAGGATGTGACTCTGTGGGAATCCCACCCAGAACTCTGCTATTCTAATGGTAGCCGCTGGGTACTTGTGACTACTGAGCAATTGAAATGTGGCTAGTCCAAATTGAGGGGAGCCCTAAATATATAATATATACAAGATTTCAAAGCCCTTGCTATGAAAAAAAGAATGTAAAATATCTCAATAATTGTTTTATATCACTTACATGTTGAGATGACATTTTGGATGGATCAACTTAAATAAAACATATTATTAAGATTAACTTATCTGGGGGCGCCTGGGTGGCGCGGTCGGTTAGGCGTCTGACTTCAGCCAGGTCACGATCTCGCGGTCCGTGAGTTCGAGCCCCGCGTCGGGCTCTGGGCTGATGGCTCGGAGCCTGGAGCCTGTTTCCGATTCTGTGTCTCCCTCTCTCTCTGCCCCTCCCCCGTTCATGCTCTGTCTCTCTCTGTCCCCAAAATAAAATAAAAAACGTTGAAAAAAAAATTAAAAAGATTAACTTATCTGTTTTTACATTTTTTTTAAATGTAACTACTAGAAAATTAAAAATTGCACATGTAAGTAACTTTATATTTCCATTGGACATCGCTATACTAGGCCCCTCCATTCTGAGGGTAAATTGGGAAAAGATCATTGCCCATTCAGTTCTCATCATTGCAGGAACAACCATTCTGAAACTCTTAGGAGGTGATGGGACAGTTGTGAGGGGTAACTAGGCCTAGCAATGTTGGGCATCACTCTAAACAGCTGTGCTTTTAAGATGGCAAATGTATGTCCACGGAGTGGCCACTGAATTTTTAAAGTAAATGGTAGTCTATGGGGACAACTATAGGCTGAGTGCATCTCCACAAGTCTACTACTTGTTATTTCCTTTTATTTTGACCTCTGACCCTGGATTTTTACCTCTTTACTCTCTCAGGATCTGGCATTAGTCCTAACCCCATGTGTCTGGACTTGGGGGAGTGGCCATTTTGAGTAACAGCGCTATTGTTCTGCAGTTAGCACCAAACTGAGTGGAAGGCTGTTTGAGCTTGGGTGGGCAGGTTCAGGGATAAGAGGGCCTTCTGTCACCTCATGGCTGGACCACCAGCAATAGGGTCCCCTTTCCTGGCTGGTTTTGCAGGTTGGATAGTGGCATCCCAACCAGTCTGCCTTTGGATGAGAGATTTATATTCCCTTAGATGCTTGACAGAAATTCAGCAGTCTGTGAACTAGAGACCCCACCCCTCCCACCACATGCGTCAAGGGGTATCTGGAGGAGACCGCTAGAGGCAAGGAGCACCTAGAGCCAAAGGATGCTCTGTTGACTGGGAGTGCTTGGTGAACACGAGTACTGAATTCTGGCTGTGCCAGTAGGGATTTTAGCCAGAAGAGGAGTCAAAGCAGTAGGGACGAGAGTGCATGTGTTGAATGGAAACATTAGAAATCACTTTGAAAAATACTGTACTGCATGCTACTACTAGCATTCTTTCTGTATTTCTCCCTTTCTTTCTCCTTCCTTCCTTCCTTCTCTCTCTTTCTCCTTTCTTTCTTTCTTTCTTTCTTTCTTTCTTTCTTTCTTTCTTTCTTTCTTTCTTTCTTTCTTTCTTTCTTTCTTTCTTTCTTTCTTTCTTTCTTTCTTTCTTTCTTTCTGCTGGGGCATGAACCTGCCAACATATCTCTGCAGTCTATCAGAGCCCTGATTTATGCCACTCAGAAGTTTTGCATGACTGTCACCTCATTAAGGCATTTATGTCCTGGTAGAGCCTGAACTTGAATCTACCTTGAAGGTGTAATTGTGTGTTGCTAATGTAATGGCTGGAGTTGCCCATGCAAAGAGCAACATGAGAAAGGTCACGGGGGAGGAAGGCAAGGTCATAGAGCCACCTGAAGCGTGCCAAGGGTTGATTTGCTCATTTCCTCCAATCCCAGGGAGGAGAAGTCTCATGACAGCAGGTAGGACTTGCAGAGGGGAATGACTGCAGCATGGGCTTGTACAGATGGGAACAGAGAGGAGTTTATTGTGGTTTCCAAATGGCTAAAAGCTTCGCTGACAATCTGAGAACACACACAGCAATAGCTCCAACCCAGATGCCCGTAAATATGGATGAATCAATGGGAGAGGTGGTTGCCTCTCCCATAACAGTGGCTTGCTGTTTCCCTAGTGTTAGCAAATCTGTCTGCAAATCAATATAGGAAAACTTTTTCCTTTCTAGAAATCGATAAAAGATCCAGCTTTGCTTTCTTGCATTTGTTATTCCCAGGTAGATTCCTTCAGTTATGTGGCATAAGAGATGTGGTCAGATGGACCACTCCCTGGATGCAGGGAACTATAAACAATGTGCTAAATGTTGTCATGAAGGAAAAAGGGTGCCAGGGCTTCACGGAGAAGGGACATTGCACCCAGAGCAGGTGGCACAGGGAAACCTCCCCAGTGGCACAAGGCCCTGTGAATCCTACTTCTTAGAGTCATGGAAAGGACCTTAGAATTCATCTCATCTACTGTTTGCAACAGTGAAGAAACCGAGTCCCATAGTAGTGAAGTAAAATCCCGAGTTTACGTAGCTGGTTAAGTGAAAGACCAGCTGAACTCAGGCCTCTTTAGTTCAGTCTATCATTCTGTCTCACTAAAGCTATGTAATTCTCTTTTCTTAATGTTGGGTGTTGAACGCATTGAACTTTAAGACATAGATAAAGAGTTGATGGGGACTAAAATGTTGGTGTTACTAATCATATAACTGATACTGGAGAATACGGCTGTGGTCTTAGGCGAAGGCTGAACCCCAAGATAAGCCAGACCTGTTTGCCCTGTCTCAGTGGTGCTGAAGCCAAGAGAACTCTAGTACCTGTGGACAGCTCACTTTGAAGAGAAAGAGGAAAGCAAAAGGCTGGTCTACCTTCTCCAGCCTCGTCTTCCACATGCAGCAAGCAAGTAAGGCCACAGTGAGCAGGAGGAGGGGTGAGGCCAGGTGTGCTGTTAATGAGCTCCCTTCACAAGGAGGAAACACAGGAAAAGGGAAAAGGCACATTCCAAAACTCACCTTCCATCTTCATTCATTTGTCACATGTTTTTGAACACTTTCTCTTTCTCTCTAAGTGATGAGGATTCAAAGATATCTTGGCTATGACAGAAGGCAATACCTTAGTAATGAATAGTATTTTCCCTGAAGTTTAACATGGGAAGAGGAGGGGTTATTAAACATGAATTCTAAGTGACACCATCTGTAGGTCACAGAGTGCCTTTTTCTGTCCTTTGAGTCTGGAAGAAAATCCATGTGACATCACTTGCTGTAGTAATGCTCTCATCTTGGCTTTGTGTAATCCAAATCACCATGAGGTGGTGAAAAGAAACTGAGTTCTATCCTTCTGTGGAGAGAATGGGACAGTTGTTTTCCTCTTTCCTGTGGCTGCCAGCTGGTCCTGCCATGCAGTCACACCCTGTGTCTCTCCCTCCCCCCATCTGACTCTCCTTCCAGTATCTCTTCTCCTTCTCCTCCTCATTTCTCAATAAAGATGTACTATCAGGCTTTGACTCACCTGTTTTCCAAAATTTCAATGACTAGTCTTCTCAGAGTACATTTGACTAATTTCACAGACTCCTGAGTTTGGAAGGGTCTTAATATAATTGGGCATTGACCTTAGTGTGAGTGAGTTTTCTATTGTCTTGCTTTTGTTTCCCCCAAAAAAACCCAGAGACAAGTTTGGGAGGCAGTTCAGGAAGGGCCTGTAGGGGGGTGAGGAAGTGATAGAAGAAAGAGAACAAAACAAGCCAAGTGTGAGTTAATTAGGAAGTTACTGCTGTGGGCATTTGGGGCTCTATTCCTCGACTGAGAGAGGCTGTGTACAACGTGCCTCAGAACTGTACTTGAAGAGTGAGGAAGTTAGGGTACCCGCCACATCTCATCTCTCACTAGATAACAGTTGCTCCTGAGGCACTGACTCCCTGGAACTGCTGGTTTCTCCAGAACAGACTGCAGGGCAGAAAATGCCCTGAAGCAGACAGTGCAGAAAGCCATCTGCATGATGGAATTGTGTGCAGTGACCTCCAGGGCAAGCTGGGGGTGTGGGCAGGGCACATGACCACCTTGGTCATGTCTCTGCTAGTCTCATAAGCCACTCTTTGTAAAAAAATTTTCTGTACTTATACTCTTCTTCTTTTTTTTAATTTAATTTTTTAATGTTTTTAAATTTACATCCAAATGAGTTAGCATATAGTGCAACAATGATTTCAGGAGTAAATTCCTTAATGTCCCTGACCCATTTAGCCCATCCCCCCTCCCACAACCCCTCCAGCAACCCTCCGTTTGTTCTCCATATTTATGAGTCTCTTCTGTTTTGTCCCCCTCCCTGTTTTTATATTATTTTTGTTTCCCTTCCCTTATGTTCATCTGTTTTGTCTCTTAAAATCCTCATGTGAGTGAAGTTATACGATTTTTGTCTTTCTCTGACTAATTTCACTTAGCGTAATACCATCCAGTTCCATCGACGAAGTTGGCAAATGGCAAGATTTCATTCTTTTTGATTGCCGAGGAATACTCCATTGTATACATATATGCCACATTTTCTTTATCCACTCATCCATCGAGGGACATTTGGGCTCTTTCCATACTTTGGCTATGGTGGATAGTACTGCTATAAACATGGGGGTACACGTGTCCCTTCGAAACAGCACACCTGTATCCCTTATATAAATGCCTAGTAGTGCAATTGCTGGGTCGTAGGGTAGTTCTATTTTTAGTTTTTTGAGGAACCTCCATACCGTTTTCCAGAGTGGCTGCACCAGCTTGCATTGCCACCAACAATGCAAAAGAGATCCTCTTTCTCCGCATCCTCGCCAACATCTGTTGTTGCCTGGGTTGTTATGTTAGCCATTCTGACAGGTGTGAGGTGGTATCTCATTATGGTTTTGATTTGTATTTCTCTGATAATGAGTGATGTGGAGCATTTTTTCATGTGTCAGTTGGTCATCTGGATGTCTTCCTTGGAGAAGTGTCTATTCCTGTCCTTTGCCCATTTCTTCACTGGATTATTTGTTTTTTGGGTGTTGAGTTTGATAAGTTCTTTATAGATTTTGGATACTAACCCTTTATCTGACATGTCATTTGCAAATATCTTCTCCCATTCTGTCAGTTGCCTTTTAGTTTTGCTGATTGTTTCCTTCACTGTGCAGAAGCTTTTTATTTTGATGAGGTCCCAGTAGTTCATTTTTGCTCTTGTTTCCCTTGCCTCTGGAGACGTGTTGAGTAAGAGATTGCTGCGGCCAAGATCAAAGAGGTTTTTGCCTGCTTTCTCCTCCTGTCTTACATTGAGGTCTTTCATCCACTTTGAGTTTATTTTTGTGTATGGTGTAAGAAAGTGGTCCAGGTTCATTTTTCTGCATGTCGCTGTCCCGTCCATTTCTGGCTTCTCTATTCTGTTCCATTGATCTGAGTGTCTGTTCTAGTGCCAGTACCATACTGTCTTGATTACAGCTTTGTAGTATAGCTTGAAGTCTGGGATTGTGATGCCTCCTGCTTTTCTTTTCTTTTTCAAGATTGCTTTGGCCATTTGGAGTCTTTTCTGATTCCATACAAATTTTAGGATTATTTGTTCTAGCTCTGTGAAGAATGCTGGTGTTACTTTGATAGGGATTGCATTGAATACGTAGATTGCTTTGGGTAGTATTGGCATTTTAACAATATTTGTTCTTCCTATCCAGGATCATGGAATCTTTTTCCATTTTTTTTTGTGTGTCTTCTTCAATTTCTTTCATAAGCTTTCTATAGTTTTCAGTGTATAGATTTTTTACCTCTTTGGTTAGGCTTATTCCTAGGTATTTTATATTTTTTTGTGCAGCTGTAAATGGGATCAATTCCTTGATTTCTCTTTCTGTCACTTCACTGTTGGCGTATAGGAATGCAACTGATTTCTGTGCATTGATTTTATATCCTGCAACTTTGCTGAATTCATGAATCAGTTCTAGCAGTTTTTTGGTGGAATCTTTTGGGTTTTCCATATAGAGTATCTTGTCATCTGGGAAGAGTGAAAGTTTGACCTCCTCCTGGCTGATTTGAATGCCTTTTATTTCTTTGTGTTGTCTGATTGCAGAGGCTAAGACTTCCAATACTATGTTGAATAACAGTTGTGAGAGTGGACATCCCTGTTTTGTTTCTGACCTTAGTGGGGAAAGCTCTCAGTTTTTCCCCACTGAGTATGATATTAGCATTGGGTCCTTCATATATGGCTTTTGTGATCTCGAGGTATGCTCCTTCTACCCCTACTCTCTTGAGGGTTTTTATCAAGAAAGGATGCTGTATTTTGTCAAATGCTTTCTCTGCATCTATTGAGAGGATCATATGGTTCTTGTCTTTTGTTTTATTGATGTGATGAATCATGTTAATTGTTTTGCAGATATTGAACCAGCCCTGCATCCCAGGTATAAATCCCTCTTGGTCGTGGTGAATGATATTTTTAATGTATTGTTGGATCTGGTTGGCTAATATCTTGTTGAGGATTTTTGCATCCATGTTCATCAGGGAAATTGGTCTGTAGCTCTCCTTTTTAGTGTGGTCTCTGTCTGGTTTTGGAATCAAGGTAATGCTGGCTTCAGAGAAAGCGTTTGGAAGTTTTCCTTCCGTTTCTATTTTTTGGAACAGTTTCAAGAGAATAGGTGTTAACCCCTCCTTAAATGTTTGGTAGAATTCCCCTGGAAAGCCATTTGGCTCTGGACTCTTGTTTTTTGGCAAATTTTGATTACTAATTCAATTTCCTTACTGGTTATGGGTCTGTTCAAATTTTCTATTTCTTCCTGTTTCAGTTTTGGTAGTGTATAGGTTTCTAGGAATTTGTCCATTTCTTCCAGATTACCCATTTTATTGGCATATAATTGCTCATAATATTCTCTTATTATTGTTTTTATTTCTGTTGTGTTGATTGTGATCTCTCCTCTTTCATTCTTGATTTTATTTATTTGGGTCCTTTCCTTTTTCTTTTTGATCAAACTGGTTAGTGGTTTATCAATTTTGTTAATTTTTTCAAGGAACCAGCTTCTGGTTTCATTGATCTGTTCTACTGTTTTTTTGTTTTTGTTTTTGTTTTGTTTTTTTTGTTTTTTGGTTTTGATAACATTAATTTCTGCTCTAATATTTATTATTTCCTGTCTTCTGCTGTTTTTGGGTTTTATTTGCTGTTCTTTTTCCAGCCCCTTAAGGCGTAGGTTGTGTATCTGAAATCTTTCTTCCTTCTTTAGGAAGGCCTGGATTGCTATATACTTTCCTTTTATGACCGCCTTTGCTTTGTCCCAGAGGTTTTGGGTTGTGGTGTTATCATTTTCATTGACTTCCATATACTTTTTAATTTCCTCTTTAACTGCTTGGTTAGCCCATTCATTCTTTAGTAGGATGTTCTTCAGTCTCCAAGTATTTGTTACCTTTCCAATTGTTTTCTTGTGGTTGATTTCAAGTTTCATAGAGTTGTGGTCTGAAAATATGCATGGTATGATCTTGATCTTTATGTACTTAGGGCTGATTTGTGTCCCAGGATGTGGTCTATTCTGGAGAACGTTCCATGTGCATTGGAGAAGAATGTATATTCTGCTGCTTTAGGATAAAATGTTCTGAATATATCTGTTAAGTCCATCTGGTCCAGTGTGTCATTCAAAGCCATTGTTTCCTTGTTGATATTTTGATTAGATGATCTGTCCATTGCTGTGAGTGGGGTGTTGAAGTCTGCTACTATTATGGTATTACTACTGATGAGTTTCTTTATGTTTGTGATTAATTGATTTATGTATTTCATTGCTTCTGCCTTTGGAGCATGAATGTTTACAATTGCTAGGTCTTCTTGGTGGATAAATCCCTTATGATATAATGCCCTTCTGCATCTCTTGATACAGTATTTTAAAGTCTAGATTGTCTGATATAAGTATGGCTACTCCAGCTTTCTTTTGTTGAACATTAGCATGATAGATGGTTCTCCATCCCCTTATTTTCAATCTGAAGGTGTCTTTAGGTCTAAAGTGGATCTCTTGTAAACAGCATAGAGATGGATCTTGTTTTCTTATCCATTCTGTTACCCTATGTATTTTGATTGGAGCATTGAGTCCATTGATGTTTAGAGTGAGTACTGAAAGATATGAATTTATTGCCATTATGATGCTTGTAGAGTTGAAATTTTTGGTGGTGTTCTCTGGTTCTTTCTAATCTTTTGTTGCTTTTGGTTGAACTTATACATTTCAGTTTAATTTAATTTGAGCCCCAAATGCCCACAGCAGTAACTTTCTCATTAACCCCTGCTTGGCTAGCTCTGTTTCCTTCCCTTACTCACTTACTGGCCCTTCCTGTGCTGCCCCCCACACTTGTCTCCAGGTTTTCTTTTGGGGGAACCAAAAGTCAGATAGTAGAATACCTGTCTTATTTATTACTGTATACCCAGTATCTAGCTCATTGCCTGAAACCTAGGAGATCCTCAATAATTATTTGTTAGTCGAATGCCTCACTGACTAAATGATTTGGTGTCCCTGCATCACCTTTCTATTTTGAGGGAATGTCTGGGACTGCCTCTGGGGTCTTAGTTACTGGGAAGAGAAAGGAGAAAAGGAAGGTTGGAAACTATTCCTGATTCTGGGTAGTTCTTAGACCAAGAATCTCTATAGGAACAGGGTATGGCAGTCATTCAAAGGATATCCCCTTCCCATTCCTGGGGCTTAACTCTGTGTGGACACTCTAAGATCCTTTCAGTGGCTCATTCATTTGATAAGTATCATGCAAACACTGTGGGCAGTGCACTATGTTGAGAGCTATAAGAAATGGAAGAAAGGGCACCTCGGTGGCTCAATTGGTTAAGCATCTGACTCTTGATCTCAGCTGAGGTCTTTATCTCAGGGTCATGAATTCGAACTCTGCCTTGGGCCCTGCACTGGGCATGAAGCCTACTTAAAAAAAAAAAAAGCTACAAGGTGAAAGTTTTGTCCTCACAGAGCTTATAGTTGAATTGGGGGTAATAAAATAACTCATGTGAATTACAAAACAGCTTATATTAAGTGATGGATTGAGTATCTCAGTCTAAGTACTTGTAGCATTCAGAATCACCAGGCAGATTCAGTCCAGTAAAGGGAAATGGAACTCCTTGGGTGCCCCAGGAAGGCTGGACTTGGCTCCCTGTACACTCAGCCTTAACTGTGAACCCAGGACAGAGGAAGAGGAGATGTTCATCTTTGTGGGATTTCATGGGCTTGTACACAACCATATTAGTACTGATGGACCATGGACTAGAGAGCCCTTCCTAACTGGTGCATACCATGCCAGGTCCCAGCCCACTTTGCCAACCCTGAGTGAGGAAAGTGCACTCCAGTTGTGACTAAAGTTAAATATGTCACCAACCCAATAAAGTGAGAGCTCAGAAAATATTAAATTCTATTTCAGGAGAGAAAAATAACTTGAAAATTTATTATGTTAAATGTTATAGAACAAAATTCATATCTGCTTCATGAAGGGACCTTATCTAGGACTGCTAAGAATCCAGTGTAGAACATATCTGTCCACTGATTTATTACCACCCTAGTGGTGGGACCAATTGGTTTTGAGGAAATGATTATTTCTCAATTGGAAAACTGGTGGGCAGAGATGAATGTGAACTCTCAGAAGTCACAACTGATTTGGGGAACACCATGAACTTGTGATGAAAGTGAATTTGAAAGAGTACTATAGAATGCTTTAAACTTGTGTTGATACAGGTGGCTTGTACAATATTTGGAAGGAAGAAAACACAAGTATAGCTTTGTTAGATTACACTGACAATATTAATTTCTCTGAAATCCAGTTACTGAGAATACAGTAACATTTTAGGCTCACAGAAAGAGAAATTTAAGGCCCTATCTATGATTTTATTTTTCAAAACAAACAAAATTTAACCCTTTTCCAGGATAGAGTGACATAATAGACTGATATCACCAATTCCCGGGTAAGAGAACTATTTCCCGAGGGTCATGGCAGGTAGAGAACAGACATCCTTGCATGATTTTACCAACAGTCTTTCCAGTGGGGGTACATGGTATATACCTGGCATGTGTGAAAATTTTCAACATCATATGTCATTAGGGGATTACGTATTAAAACAATAATGAGATCTCACTATATACCTATTAGAATGGCTGACATTGAAAAACTGACAACAGCAAACGCTGACAAGGATGTGGAACAGCAGAAACTCTCATTCATTGCTGTGGGAATACGAGATGGCACAGTCACTTAGAAGACAGTCTGGAAATTTCTTACACAGCTAAACATAGTCTTGCCATAGGATCCAGCCATTATGCTCCTAGGCATTTACCCAAACAAATTGAAATCTTATGTCCACATGAAAACCTGCATTTGAATGTTTGCAGCAGCTTGATTTATAATTGCCCCAAACTGGAAGCAACCAAGATGTCCTTCAAAAGGTGAATGGAAACAAATTGTGGTACATCCATACAATGAAATGTTATTTGGCAATAAAAATAAATGAGCTATCAAGCCACAAAAAAAAGTGGAGGAAACTTAAATGCATATCACTGAGTGGAAGCAGTTAGTCTGAAAAGGCTACATACTGTGTGATTCCAAATATATGACATTCTGGAAAAGTCACCATATTCTAAGGAAGTCCCAGCTACTTGGAGATGTCTATGATGGTGTTCTCGCCAACAGTGCCAGCTAATGTCCTAGTTGACAGCATCAACTACTAGACATAGGAATACATGAACCTTCAGATAATTGTAGCCCTTACCTGTAAAGATGCCCTCAGCCTTCTGGTCTTCCAGCTGAGGACCCAGATATCACGAGCAAAGGCAAACCATCCCCATTGTGCTCTGTCTGAACTCTTGACTCCCAGAGTTCATGAGCAAATAAATACTTACTTTGTACCTCTAAATGGAGGGATTATTTGCAATAAATAACTGGGCCATATATATTAATAACAGTAGACAGCTGGCTCGTATATCTTATACTCTGGCTCCCATTTCATTGTTAGACAATTAATTCTTACATGGTAACTGTCAAGGAAGACTCAGACAAAAACACAGAAGAGGGTTACTTGTAAGGAAGCGAAAGATAGTCAGAAACACTTGTTCTCCAAATTACAAAAAACAAATGAACTCAATTTATTAGTTTCCTATGGTTGCTGTAACTAATTACTAAAAACTCAGTGGCTTAAAACAGCACCAGCTTATGTTATTGAGTTCTGGAGGTCTGAAATCTGAAATAGGTCTCACTAGGCTAAAACCAAGGTATCAGGAAGGCTGCATTCCTTCTAGAGGCTCTTGGGGAGATTCTGTTTTCTTATCTTTTTCTGGCTTCTCAAGGCTGCCTATATATCTTGGCTCATGGCCTCATTCTTCCATCTTCAAACCCAGCAACATCAGGCCATGTCTTTCCCTGCTGCCTTCCCTCTGGTTCTCCCTCTTTTGCCTCTCTTTTCACTTATAAAGGACCCTTGTGATTACATTGGGCATCCACCCACGTAATTCAGGATAATCTTCCCATCTCAAGGTCAGCTGCTTAGTAATCTTAATTCCATCTGCAATCTTAATTCTCCTTTGCTATATTACTTTACATATTCACAGGTTCTGGAGTTTAGGACGTTATAGGCATCTTTGCGGGCCATTATTCTGTCTATCAAAGTTCCAAACTAACTTTAATGTCAGTTATGGGATAGGAGTTATGGTAGGTACTTCCATTCCTTAAACTAATCGGGAGTAAGTTGAAGCATGCTTTTGTATCTCTCTGCAAACTTTGTACATAATACATTCTCAGTAAATGTTTGTTGACTGCCTCCTCAAAAAAAAACATAAAAAAGTGCAAGTAGAGAAAGTAAGTATATTGCCATTTACATTGTTCTATGGAGAAAGAATAATAAAGATGATCAGGGAGCAATCTGAAACCCACCTGGGATGAATTAACTTGCTCTTGTTCTGGTTTATCTTAATGAACTCTTAGCATAACTTTGTGAAGTAGCTGGGATGGATTTGTTATCCATATTTTGCAGGTGGGAAAGGAAATCTCAGGGAAGCTGAATGACCTCTCCGAAGTCACCCACGGGTCACTATAGAGTCAGCCTTGAGGTCTGTCCCATGTTTACAAATCCAATGCTTTTCTCTTATCCACTGTGACACCTCAGCATCCCCTTAGCCTTTCCCTGAGAGGGTGAATTTCCTGCTTGTGTCAAAATCTTACGTTTGCTTCTGTCTTCCCCTTTTATTTCTTTCCTGGCCTAGGAGATTTCTACTCTGTCCTGTGATTTCATTTGCAGTATGATTTTTATATGAAGCTTGATGTTTTGGGACATTCTCAGAGACCAGCCAAGGAACACCAGGAAGAGCAGCTACATAAACTTTTTATCTCCGTGTCCTCTACTGCATGCAGACGCGCTAAATTCCATGCTCTTGTACCAGCACATTTGGACTGGCCACAGCTGATGAAGTCTGAACTCACTCTTGAGCCATGATCACACTTCCCAGGGTCTTTTAGGGTTGTCAGGGGCAGAGGGAGTCAAAGTCACCAACAGCTTCCTCAGTTAAAAGTTCACGAATTTAACCACCCATCTAGCTATTTAAAAATATTTATGGCCATATTTGGAGAAGTGGAATTGTTTAAGATTTCTCAATCAGTTAGTAGCAGAGATGAGATTAGAGCCCAGTCTACTTCCTCAGCTGTATTCATTCCCATTATCAACCTGTTAACAGACAACATCATGGCAAGATGGCATGGTCAAGCTGTGAGGGCTGCTTGTCTCCTTCAGTCCATAGATGCCATGTTCTGAGCATGAGAAAACCCACATTTTCGGGTTCAGAGGTTTGTTGACTGGGAGACATTAGGGAACAGAGGAAAGGGGAGAGCTGGGAGTGATATTGGGATTTGAATCCAGCTCTAGAAGTTATCAGCTCTGTGCAAATAAGTTAAATAATTTCGAACCTTACCATCTTCTTTGTATAATGAGACTAATGATACTGTCTAAGACTTGTGAAGGTAAATAGTATGGTTCATATGAAAACATATAAGCAAGTATGTGACCCACAGAAAGTGCTCAGTAAATACCCACTTCTATCCTTCTTGTCTGAAGTGCATTTAGCCACACCTCAATGGTGTCCCTGAAGAAGACACCAAGGGTAGGTAAGGCGTGACTGAAATTATAGTCTTGGTTCTGCTGTTGCCCTGGATAAGATGCAGCCTAATTCTGTAAGTTGCTTTTTCATATCCATAAAAATGTGGATACTCAAGCCTACCCCTCATAACTTCACGAGGCTTGGTGAATGTACTAAGCTTCTAGGACTGAAAAATCTATATAACGTAGATCTATAAATTTGTAGAAAAACAGATTTCAAATATATAGAACAGTGAGAAAAAAGAAGCTCAGCCGCTAATACTACTGTACAAGTGAGTAGAAAATAAGCAACCAGAGTAACTTGCCAACAGTTTAGAACTGTAAATATTTCAGGATGAAATGGATTTAGAATTGGTCAAAAAGCACTTGATTACTAGCTCCAGGGATTGAAATTTTTAATCAACATAGTTGCTGTTAATAGACATGTATTGAACAACAGCTATGCTCTAGGCAAGTGATAAGAGTTTTTAAATGTAGTCCCTCCCAAATGTCTACAATTAAAGGAGATAAAAAGCAAGGTAGCCTGAATCAAATGAGAGAGGTACTAGGGGGAGAAGGGGGAGGGATTAGACTCATCATGAACCCCTTGAGCACTACATATGCCATGGGGCTCAAAGTCTGAGAAGAGAGGTGGGTAACTGGTCCAAAAGAAAGCAGCAAAATGGACAAAATGAACTCTGAAGAATGGTTAAATACTTTGGGTTGATTCCTCTGCAAATCAAGTTTCTGAGGCTCCAAATGTCCATTGCACACAGATCCATCCATCCTGCTCTCAGCTATTTGTTCCTCTTCCCCTCCAACTCTTTGTGGTCTGTTTCTAGTTTTATCAGACTGTGAGTCCTCTGAGGACAAGAGTCATACCTTATTTGTCTTTGAATGTCAGTCTACTGGTGTTTGTACAGAGCAAAGTGCTCACTTACTGCATGTTTACGGGACTGTTGAGTGACTGGGAGACAGGATGGATGTGGAGTGAGCAGGTCACAGCTGACTCAGAAGAATGAGAAGGTGGAGGTTATTTTTCATGACTCAAAAAAGCATCTTGACACATTAGTTGGGAAGACAGCTGTTTGGATGTCGTGGTGGACATCTGTTGGTTGTTCACCTAGCATCCACTGCTGCCTTCCTCTCTTCCTAATAGCACAGAGTTTCCTTTCCATGGCTGAGGTGGGTATTACCTCACCCTCAGCCAGTCAGTGTAATCTCATCTCCCCTGCCTGCATGTTGGTTTAGGACTAGGTGATAACCCAGGGCTAAGCTAATCAGGGCATGGATATATACCTTGGTTCCTCCAGTTCTTTCAGGTTGATTTAAATCAGAGTGAAGCTTATTGGTCTGCTCCCAAGTTTTGGAGGAGAGAAGGTTCATGTCTCTTTCTTTCCTCTGGATGATGCAGAGCATGAATATTGTGTTGGAATCACTGTAACCACTTTGCTTCAGTCAGGGATGAAGCAAGCATGTGGATAAAGGCACAACCAGAGAAATGGAACACAAGTCTGAATCAAACTGCACAGAAGACAGCTCTACATTGTGCATTTCTGTGTGAACCAGTACATTCTCTCAGTGTTTAGGCCAATCTGATTTAGATTTTATTAATATTCATAGCACAATGCATGTTAGGTGATGTAGCTGTAATTGTGCCATTAAAGTTGGAAACTGAGAGTCAGTGGCATGGTTTCTGGCTCTACTGCTCCCTCACCAGCTCTGATATTGGGTGAATTGTTTGCATTTCCTGAGAGTCAGTGCTTCTCATCTGTAGAGTGGAGTAAGGATAAAAGGCTTTTGAGGATTAAATGAGATAATGCGTGTACACCGCTAAGCACACAACGAGAACTCACAAGAGGGTAGCGCGACAGTGCTGACATAAACAACCTTGAAGGGTCCTGCCTGGGATTTCAAGTATAAAATGACATGTCCTGGGTCATAATTGAGCTTTTTTGTCAAAATTCTTTTTCGTAGGCTTGCTCACCTTAAGTTCTTCGTGTGTATTTCTTAAAAGGTCAAGTCAACTTAAATGGCTGATTAACACAGTCCATTGTATTTGTGCTTTGCTCCCCATATTTTAGTCAGGGTTCTCTCGAGAAACAGAACCAATAGGATAGAGTTATAGATATCTAGATACCTAGTTATATCTCTCTATATTTATATGTATATATCAAGAGATTTTTTTAAATAAGGAATTGTTTTTTGTGTGTGTGAAAATTTCTTCGTAATTTAGCAAGTTGTTGCTCTTTGTTGTCTTACTTAATCCTCATAATAATCCTGTAAGGTTTTGACATATCTTTACTATACAAAAGAGGAGTCAGAGACACAGAGAGATTATTTTGTTGACTTGACCAAGGTCACAGAGCTCCTAACCAGTGGAAATAAGATGAGAATTGAAATCCTCTGAATGAAATGTAATGCTATTTTCACTCTACTGGATTTTTATATACCTATTTACCTGCAGATAGCTGCAAAGTTGAGAAGAGCCCATTTACAGAATTACCTATCTCTATTCTGCAGTGTGTTTAGGGACAGACAGTGCAATATGAAATGTCAAATCGTGTGTAATTACTATTATTACTCATTCACCAACAAAGTCTAACAACCTTGGATGCCTTTGTCCAATGAGCAGCTGCATTTGAGAAACATCCTTGGGTTGGCATCAGTTGACCACTTAATTCTCAACCTAAGATGAGCTCTTGTTTCGTTTAATGGCTTTCAAAACATTGACATGCATGGGAGCACAGAACAGCACTCTTTCTTGTTTTTCCCTCCTTCTAAAACCACAAGAAATTATTTAAGGAAGTTTTAATGAAATGCATCTGTCACTTATTAAGATGGATGGCTGGAGTGCAGCTTTCCATTACTGGAAATGGCAGAATCAAATTAGGAAATAACAGTCCTCAGCATCTTCTCCAACTGGCTTTTGCATAATGTGTTGGGAAAAATGCCACCTTGGCAGAAAACTGCTATTGTGAGGGCCAAGATTCCTAACCCAAAGGGGCTGTGTTTACCAGTGAGATTCCCCTTCTTTGGTGAGTGAAATGACTGGGTTTGAGAGTGAAGCTGCCTTGCCTATGGCATTTTTTGGTTTTTGGAGTTTGGAGGCTCTGTCTCACAGTCCAGGAGGCTCAGAGAACCTCTTAGGCTGTATGCTCCTCTCAGTCCGAAGCCCTGACTTTTGATTTGGCTTTCCAAACATTAAATTTATCTTGTCTTATTGGGCCCAACAGCAGCCATTCAACAAATATTGGATATCTACTATGTGGCCAGCACTCTTTTGACACTGGGGTTCCCAGCAAGAGCAAAATAATGTGCCTGCTTCATGTTGCTACTATGGTAGATGGGGACGCAGCAAATAAAGTTCAGAAAGTGTTTCATGCTATGAAGGTAATAAAGCCAAGCCACAAAGTAAAGAGGAGGTGGAGAAGGGGTTTATTAGAGAGAATAAAATCTCTTTCACAAGTCATGAAACCCAGACTCTTATTTCAGGATGACCATTGTATTTTTGTGTCCCTAGGGGAAACTGTGCAGCCAGTATTTTTTTGTGTGTGTTTTGCTGTTTTTGTTAAAAAGGATTTTTTGAGATCATTTAATTCATCTTCCATCCAAACACAGGACTGTTTTCAAACAACCCAATAAATGATAGTGGACTAGTCACCTTTTCCTGAATACGTCTAGACTCAACTTTGTTGCCCCAGGAGGAAGTCAAATGGACTCAAAATGTTTGTTAATCCATATAGTTTTTCAGTAAACATTTATGGAGCCTCTATTATGTGCCAGGCATGCACGACGCCCTGGGGGAGAGCAGTAAAGAAGGTGCAGAATATCCTCAGCACACTGTTCATTTCCATATCACCTCACTGTTGCGAAGAGCTTTCATGCACATGATTTCATCCTTCCAATGATCCTGCCGGATTGGCAGGACAGGTATAATCAAGGCATTGAAATGTATGATTGTCATTAGCACTATTCTCTACATATTTCTGGCTTTCTGCTTTCTGAGCACAGCCCTTTTAGTTAGTTGTGCCATGTGACATGCTCTGGCCAGTGAAAAAGGAGGAGGATGGATCATGTCACCAATGATCCCAGACTCTAAGAGGACCATTCCTTTTCCCACTTTTGTGGTGATGACGGATGTTGATGTTCCTGTCACCAGCTCACTGAGGAACCACAGTGAGCAAACACCCCTCCTGTCCCACATTGGATGTGTGGTGTGTGTAAGAAATTAAACTTCTGCCATATGAAGCCACTGAATTTTGTGGTATTATAACTGCTTCATAAATGGACCTCAACGAATACAAGGTTTTGTCCGATCACTTTTCCTCACTGGGAGCTTAATATCTTGTGGAGGAACTTTGCATCTCAGAGGGAGTCCACTCCCTTGCTAGGAAGTTTTGATTGTTGGGAAGTTGTTCCTTCAAAATTGAAATAAAATCTGCTTTTCCATCACTCCTGATTCCTCACTCTCCCCTCTGGAATATCAAGGGAGACACTTACATCTCCTTCTACATGGCTGTTCTTCATATAATATGACAGCTGTCATGTCTCCCCTCAGAGCTCTCTTCTCCAGGAGGAATGTGACTGATACCCTCAAACTGGTTCTTTGATGACACGGTTCCCAGATGTCTCATTATGCTTGTTTTCAGTCTCTAGATATGCCGTAACTACCAATGTAGCTTTTATATGGGGGAAATCATGGTTTCAGATGTTTTTTTCCTTTTTAAAAATTTCATTTCAAGTTAGTTAACATACAGTGCAGTCTTGGTTTCGGGAGTAGAACCCATCTCTTACATATGACACCCAGTGCTCATCCTAACAAGTGCCCTCCTTAATGACCATCACCCATTTAACCCATCCCCCAATCACCTCCCCTCCATCAACCCTCAGTTTGTTCTCTTGTATTTTAAGAGTCTCTAATGGTTTACCTCCCTCTCTCTTTTTATCTTATTTCAAATGTTTTATGACCACATCTACTACAATGAAACCTATATTTTTTTAATGTTCAGGTATTTAAAACTAAATATAAATATGTATATTTAGTAATATTTAAAAAATGTTTCTTAATGTTTATTATTTTTGAGAGAGAGAGAGAGAAACAGAGAACAAGAGGGGAAGGGGCAGAGAGAAAGGGAGACATAGAATCTGAAGCAGGCTCCTGGCACTGAGCTGTCAGCATAGAGTCTGATGCGGGGCTTGAGCTCACAAACTGTGAGATCATGACCTGAGCCGAAGTCAGACACTTAACTGACTGAGCCACCCAGGCACCCCATATTTAGTAATCTTTTAAGACAAATTCAATCTTACACTTCCTGCTTGAAATTCTTAAATAACTCCTCACCGTGTTTAGGATAAAGTGCTTCTAAGACCCTAAGTGATCTGCCCATAGCCTACTTTACCAGTTTTAACCTTCCCAAACATCTCTGTGTTAATCATTTTTCTGTTTTCCCTCTGATCCATTCCTTTGGTCTACATCAAAATGGGATGGAAAGAATGCATTCCAGGGCTCCCATATTGGCTGAATTTCACTTAGGTTTGACCTACTGAAAGCACTGGTGGGAGATGAAGGGTGGGAGGGTATTTTTTCCTCTCCCACCACTCTGCCTCAGATGGTGTTCCAGAAATGGCTGTGTTTTCTATGTCTCCTGTGACTATAGCCCCTGTTAGGCTGTGGTGTCCTCTGTAACCCTATTCTTGCCTGGCAGTAACCTTTCCTAATTTTTAGGGAACATTAATGGGTTGTCTGTTGCATTGCAATTTGAATAGATTTTACAGACTTTTATTGAGGGGACATTTTAAAGTGGACTGGTTAATAAGTAAGAACAAAACTGGACTTAAGTAAAATTTATAAGTGAGGAATATGTTGCCTCCAAATCTAAATAGGTCCAGTAAGTTGTTGGGCTTTCCTTAAAGCAGTGGTACCAGTAAGGTGAGAAGTTGGTTCCTTGATCAAACAGTGCCCAGAAATGTCATCGAAGTGGTAGAGCCTTGAATCTTATGGGGAACAATGGCTTAGCTCTAACTGGAAAAGTGCTATGACAAATGCTTATATATCCTGTATGAGTGTTTCCTTTGAATCTCCTCAGAGGAGGATGTAATCAGTGTGATGTCATACTTGTCATACTTGTGTTCCTGAAGAAAATTGAATGCAGTTAAGATCTTGCCTGCAAAGACTGAGTGTGATGGCAGGGCTGTTGAAATACCCCATGGGAAGGCAATTATTGTGTTCATTTAAAGGTGAAGGTTAGTTTCAACTGGGATTCTGTCAAAATAGGTACAGAAGAGAACATACTGGCCAAATTTATAACAGAATAATACTTTTCAACTGCTGATTGGATGGACTCAGTAGGGTAAATATTTGGTATGGGACTTTAACTGAGGGTATCATGGCATTAAGGTTATTGGTAAACCACTGTTAGGTACCATTTATTTTCATCAGGTTAGAGTGAGCACTGGCCAAATTGGGTTATTAAAGAGGGAGACAGTAGGAACAATGATCCCTTCTTTCAGTAAGTCTTGTGTAATGGCTCTTTATTTGTGTAGACCTTGTTTCAAAATATATTGAGCTATCTGAAGTATTTTAACCAGGTGGAAGGGAGGTGTGGAGAAGGTCTATGGGATCCCATTTTGTGAAACCAACTGTAAGTGCCAAATAGTTCATTTCATTCACATTTACTGCTTGTGTCAGGGTGTCTATGCCCACTATGGGATATTTTAGGGCAATGAGTACTATGACCATGGGGAATTTAGGTAAGGTAATAGTGCTTATGGTTAAGGTAAAGCATACCTATTTGTCCTATATTTATGTCTCATAACTTTCCTAAGGATATAGGGGTATCTTAGTATCTCACACCTATCAGAATGACTAATATTAACAACTCAGAAAACAACAGATGTTGGCAGGGATGTGGAGAAAGGGGAACACTTTTGCACTGCTGGTGGGAATGCAAACTGGTGCAGCTACTCTGGAAAACAGTATGGAGGCTCCTCAAAAAATTAAAAATAGAACTACCCTGTGACCCAGCAATTGTACTACTAGGTATTTTTATCCAAAGGATACAAAAATGCTGGTTCAGAGGGGCACATGCAACCCAATGTTTATAGCAGCACTATCAACAATAGCCAAAGTATGGAAAGAGCCCAAATGTCTATCAACTGAATGAATGGATAAAGAAGAGTGGTTTATATATACAATGGAATATTACTCAGTCATCGAAAAGAATGAAATCTTGCCATTTGCAACAACGTGCATAGAACTAGAATGTGTTATGCTAAGTGAAATAAGTCAGAGAAAGATAAATATATGATTTTACTTATATGTGAAAACAGAAAAAAAGAATAGGGGTATCTTGTTTAAATTTTTGTAACTTAGCCCAGTATTAAGGCCATAAAAATTTGCCAGTGGAGACCAGTGAACCACCAGAGAGGTATAGGGGCAATTGTTCCCAGATAGTGCCCGTTGCCCCTGGGAGATACTTAAGTTGCTAGCAGTGGCATGAGAATCACAGAGGTCTGGAGGCAAGTTGCTGTACATCTGGTGTGGCCTGGCACTGGGGACCTTGTAGCTTCCTCATAGTCTGCTATAATGAAAGTTGTAACTCTTCAGGGGTTATGTTCCAAATTAAATGATTTGGGAAACCCAGAGTTTAGAGTCTCCAATATCAGGCCCTTTGATGGGATCTTGGTTTGGGGGAGGTTGGTTGCCTGGACATCCTTTCTGATGACCATTGCTTCCTTTATAATTCTTATTCTCTCAATTGTTTTCTTGATAGGCAAACATTTATTTGGGTTTCATCCTGTTCATCAATAGCAACTAATAACTCTAGGCCATCTAATGCCTTCTTAATAGTGGCAGCCTGGCTAATAAGGGGAAATAAGGGGAAGTAAGGCTGTTTGATAATTTGGAGGTGCCCTTCTTAAGGAAAATTGACTGTCAACATCAAAAGGTTCTGTATGGGACTACTTAGGGCCTCTGGTGCATTGGGATTTTCAATAACAATAAATCCATTGCACCATGCCAATTTTCCTCAATAGCTGTTGTCCTTCCTCCAAGGTTTTCCAACAGTGGAAGGCATGAGCATTTGCAGTGATGGCAAGTGGGATGGGCTATTTTCCATGCCATGAACACCCAGTGGATGAGAGGAAAGACAGGGAGATGCATTATTATAGGTCCATTTTGATAGATTAAATGGGTTTCTTAATAAGTTACTAATTTCTGGATCATGAGATATGCCTGCCAATTGGCTCATCTCAATAAATGTTAAAATTAATTCTGAACTAGTCTTCCAGAGGTGTAAAAGCCAATTGATTCCCCTTTCATCTTCCCATTGAATAAGTTCTTTTAGTAAATTTTGGGTTTCCAATCAGGTCAAATCATGGATTTCTGTTTTAATTTCTATTTCTTCCTGAAAAAAAATTTTTTTTTTTTCGAGTGGTGATGAAGAAGACTTCAGGGGAGGTCTTGCCGTGTCTTAGATTTAAGCTTCTCCACCCAGGGAATCCCAGTCAGTGTCATCAGGGTCAGGAATTCGACCCTTCCCCCCCACCATAACCTCACCCCACAATACCATCTTTTGTAGCCCAGTGGGGTTGGAATGGCCACTTAGCATTCTGATAGGTGGTAGCACTCAGAGTCTTTGGTGATCACTTTTTCAATTTTCCAGTAAAGTGTAGTTTCCTCTGGCCCCTTTGGGAAAATTTGGGTGAAGCATTCTGGTCCACTTTCATTAGGGTTTTGCCTTGAGGCATCAGGCATATACTGCTGAGAATCAGGATCTGTGTGTGTGTGTGTGTGTGTGTGTGTGTGTGTCGTGTGTGTGTAATAGAAACAAAGTGACAACAACGGCAGTGGCACTTTCAGTCTCACAGAGTCCTGGCCAACCAGGTTCCCTATGGAGCTTGTACCTCACGTAAAGTTGCTCTCCTTCATATGAGTGACCATCCAATGGCACATATATTGAACAGGGTATCAGTTCGTTCCTGAGTATTCCATAGAATTGGAGTGGTACCCACAAAGAACAGTCACTGAGCAAGAGTCCTTCCCTGAGCCTTGAGTCAGTCAGTCCTGGCTTATGGTGAAACCAAGATATGTGATTCAGTCTGAGACAGACATATAGATTTGGGCCATAGCACACTACCCAGGGTGACTTTATTTTATTTTATTTTTTTTTAAATTTTTTTTTTCAACGTTTATTTATTTTTGGGACAGAGAGAGACAGAGCATGAACGGGGGAGGGGCAGAGAGAGAGGGAGACACAGAATCGGAAACAGGCTCCAGGCTCTGAGCCATCAGCCCAGAGCCCGACGCGGGGCTCGAACTCACGGACCGCGAGATCGTGACCTGGCTGAAGTCGGACGCTTAGCCGACTGCGCCACCCAGGCGCCCCTTTTTTTTTTTTTAATTTTTTTTTTCAACGTTTATTTATTTTTGGGACAGAGAGAGAGCATGAACGGGGGAGGGGCATACCCAGGGTGACTTTAAAGAGGGCACTAGTCCTATTTAGGGACTCTTCTTTCTAAATGTCACATATTGAAGTTTCTGACTTAGATCAACTGGATTTAGAACCACCTCAATCAGACTCACAGCTCAGAATACAAGCTCCCCAGCCGGCCATGGCACAGCTCAAGGAGTACACTGGCCAGCAGGCAGCAACTGCAAGTGCACACCTACCAAGAGGCAGCTGAGCTGGTTAGCAAGCCAATACCAAGAGAAGGATTCCCAGGTCGCAGTGGTCATTGCCCAGGCCGTCCTGCTTACAGTGTCTGTTGTCTCACAGTTGTCCGTGGAGGGTGAGGTCAGCTCTTCACAAAAAATTTGTCGGGGCGTCAAGACTGATGATGCCACACCTGCTCTGAGAGAACATGAAAATAACTCATTACTTTTTAGTTGAGGCTTTCTGGGATGAGCAGGGCACACACCAAGCTGGTCTGAAATGGCTTGAGTGAAACAAGAGGCTGGTGGCATTGGTTTTTATTGTGGTTAGCAGCGGGCAGTAGAGTGAGTATTTCTGTGCACAGCAGGGCTTGTGTGGTTTGAACTTCTCTGCTGGCAGTCAGGGAGAGAGCACTAGGGTTTTCTCATCAGCTTGCCCAAATGTGGGGCAAGAGGGAAAGAGAGAGGGGTGGGGTCTGTCAGATGTACAAAATGGAGTCAGAGTCTTTAGTACACTGATACAAAACGTTTAGCAAATTTTAATTTTGGCTTACAAGCTCAAATTGTATCATCGGCAGCTGAGTGTTGTCAGGTGTTTTCCAAGAGGTGGCAGTCTCATTTTGTTTGCTTTTGACAAAGTGCAGTCTGAATAACTATAGTTTGTTAGTCGTTCTTTCAAGAAAAAAACGATGTTCGGGGCGCCTGGGTGGCGCAGTCGGTTAAGCGTCCGACTTCAGCCAGGTCAAGATCTCGCGGTCTGTGAGTTCGAGCCCCGCGTCAGGCTCTGGGCTGATGGCTCGGAGCCTGGAGCCTGTTTCTGATTCTGTGTCTCCCTCTCTCTCTTCCCCTCCCCCGTTCATGCTCTGTCTCTCTCTGTCCCAAAAATAAATAAAAAACGTTGAAAAAAAATTTAAAAAAAAAAAAAAAGAAAAAAACGATGTTCTATGGAAAAAGTAGCCGGTGCAGCTTGCAACTCAGTCGCACCAGTGCTTTTCCTGGACATGCCTACGCTACTTGGGTATGTAGCACAAGTGCTTTAAGCTTACTTCCCATTTCCTCATGCAGACCATACAAAGGCATTGTCTCAGGCATCAAGATTTAATAAAGTTAATCCTGTTTATTGCTTCATCAAGGAAATTTGTAGAGAAACCATTTTCTTTTGCCGCAAGTGTGTGGCTATGAACAACACAGTGACTACTGGTGCAGTTTGGTGGCACAGCCTTGATTCAGGCTTAGGCCCTAGTAGTTTTACCCAGTGTTGCCTTTGCACCATCAGTGAAAATATCAACTCAGTGTAAAAAGTAACTATTAGTATATCTTAGTATTATTACGAACATTGTTTTGACCTCATAGCCTCGCTGAAAGTGTCTCAGGGACCACATCTTCCAGATGTTTGCATCCCACACTTTGAAAACTGCTGTCCAGGGTCAACATCAGGTAGCAAGGAAGGACCTTGGCCCTCCTTGAGGCCATACTGTAAGGGTGCTACTACAAGGGGGTGATGAATTAGGACCAATAATTCAACCTATGGTATCTTATCATTCTCAGCTTGTCTCTCACCAAATTCACTCTCTTAATTTACATTATGTTCTAGACTTTGTTGGGGATATCAGTAATAAATAATGAATAAGATTTGGCTCCTAACATGTTTCAAGATCACTACAGACTAGACACACTGCAATAAGCCGTCATAAAGCACTTAATCATCAATAGATCTTGTGATAGAAGTACATACTAAATGCTAAGGGAGTGCAGTAACTAAATCCTTACATTGGGTTCAGAAAAGACTTATGTGAGGACGTTTAGGCTGAATCTTCAAGAATAGTAGCAGTAATTCAGGTGGGAAAAAGAAAATAGGAGCTTTCAGTTAAGGAAGTGACAAGTTAATGACATGAAGGCCACAGAGTAAAACCTGCTGACATTACTTCAAAGCCAGCTGCAACTCTGGGCTTCTATGACTATCTCAGGGACCACTTCATTCACCCCAGATCACAACCTGAGCCTTATTCTCATCTCTGCCTTTTCCTTTTTATTCATTCATTCATTCATTTCTTTCATTCATCAACTTTGTATCAAGTACCTATTAGAAATTTTTGGAGAGTTGCATCTTACAGGTGGGGCTCAAAAGTCTAACGTGGAGAAGGTAGAAAATTACATGGAGTCACAGTTACCTCTAAAAATTCCTTAGAGTACCAATAAAGTACAATATATATGGATTTACAAAGACTTGATTTGGGGGTACATGTTGTATGTAAGAAGGGATCTTTGAACATTAGATGTACATAGAGAGTTGAGACAAAGTGAAGGAATCATATTCATAACTTCTGTCTGGTTCACGCTCACTCCCTGAAACACGACCACTGAAAGGAGCAGGCAGATGAGTCTGCACATTTTATTTATTTTATTTTATTTTTCACCTTTTTTTCAAAAAATTAAATTCAAATGAGTTAACGTATAGTATAGTATTGGTTTCAGGAGTAGAATTCAGTGATTCATCATTTACCTACAATACCCAGTGCTCATCCCAACAAGTGCCCTCCTTAATGCCCATCACCCATTTAGCCCATCCCCCTACCCACCTTTCCTCCAGCAACCCTCAGTTTGTTCTCAGTATTTAAAAGTCTCTTATGGTTTACCTCCCTCACCCCCATTTTTATCTTATTTTATTTTTCCTTCCCTTCCCCTGTGTTCATCTGTTTTGTTTCTTAAATTCCACATATGAATGAAATCATATGATATTTGTCTTTCTATGATTGACTTATTTTGCTTAGCATAATACACTCTACTTCCATCCACATGGTTGCAAATGGAAAGATTTCATTCTTTTTGATGGCTGAGTCATATTCCATTGTGTGTGTGTGTGTGTGTGTGTGTGTGTGTGTGTGTGTGTACACACCATATTTTCTTTATCAATTCATCAGTCAATGGATATTTGGGCTCTTTCCAAAACTTGGCTATTGTTGATAGTGTTGCTATAAACATTGGGGTGCATGTGTCTCTTTGAATCAGCATTTTTATATCCTTTAGATAAGTACCTAGTAGTGTAATTGCTGGGTCATAGGGTAGGTCTATTTTTAATTTTTTAAAATATTTATTTTTGAGAGAGAGCAAGAGAGAGAGAGAGAGAGCGAGTCAGTTGGGGAGGAGCAGAGAGAGAGGGAGACACAGAATCTGAAGCAGGCTCCAGGCTCTGAGCTGTCAGCACAGAGCCTGACATGGGGCTTGAACTCACAAACTGTGAGATCATGACCTGAGGTGAAGTTGGATGCTCAACTGACTGAACCACCCAGGTGCCCCTATTTTAAATTTTTTGAGGAACCTCCACTCTGTTTTCCAGAGTAGCTGCACCAGTTCACATTCCAACCAAGAGTGCACAAGTGTTCCCCTTTCTCCGCATCCCTGCCAACATCTGTTGTTGCTTAAGTTGTTAATGTTAGTCATTCTGACAGGTGTGAAGTGGTATCTCATTGTGGTTTTGGTTTGTGTTTCCCTGATTATGAGTGATGTTGAGCAGCTTTTCATGTGTCTGTTAACCATCTGGATGTCTTTGGAAAAGTGTCTGTTCATGTCTTCTGCCCATTTCTTCACTGGATTATTTGTCTTTTGGGTGTTGAATTTGATAAGTTCTTTATAGATTTTGGATACTAACCCTTTATCTGATATGCCATTTGCAAATATCTTCTCCCATTCTATCAGTTGCCTTTTAGTTTTGTTGATGGTTTTCTTTCCTGTGCAGAAGGTTTTATCTTTTTTTGTATTAAAAAAATTATTTTTAATGTTTTATTTATTTTTAAGACAGAGAGAGACAGAGCATGAGTGAGGATGGGGCAGATAGAGAGAGGGAGACACAGTATCTGAAGCAGGCTCCAGGCTCTGAGCTGTCAGCACAGAGCCCGACGTGGGGCTTGAACTCACCAACTGTGAGATCATGACCTGAGCCGAAGTCAGACGCTCAACTGACTGAGCCACCCGTGTGCCCCAGAAGGTTTTATCTTGATAAGGTCCCAATAGTTCATTTTTGCTTTTATTTCCCTTGCCTCTGGAGACATGTCTAATGAAAATTTGCTGCGGGCTGTTTTCTCCTCTAGGATTTTGATGGTTTCCTGTCTCACATTTAGGTCTTTCATCCATTTTGAATTTATTTTTGTGTATGGTGTAAGAAAGTGGTCCAGTTTCATTCTTCTGCATGTCACTGTCCAGTTTTCTCAGCACCATTTGCTGAAGAAATGGTCTTTTTTCCATTTGCTATTCTTTCCTGCTTTGTCGAAGATAAGTTGGCCATACATATGTGGGTCCATTTCTGGGTTCTGTATTCTGTTCCACTGATCTATGTGTCTGTTTTTGCACCAGTACCATACTGTCTTGATGAATACAGCTTTGTAATACAGCTTCAAGTCTGGCATTGTGATGCCTACAGCTTTGTTGTTGTTGTTTTTTCCTTTTTTTTTAATAAAAAAAAATTCTAAGTTTATTTATTTATTTTGAGAGAGAGAGACAGCATGAGTGGGGGAGGGGAAGAGAAAGAAGGAAAGAGAGAGAGAGAGTCCCAAGCAGGCTCTGTACTGTCAGGACATAGCCCGACATGGGGCTCAAACTCAAGAAACCATGAGATCGTGACCTGAGCCCAAAGCGAGAGTTGGATGCTTAACTGACTGAGCCACCCAGGCACTCCTCATTTTTTGTTTTGTTTTATTTTGTTTTGTTTTTTTCAACATTGCCTTGGCTATTCAGGGTCTTTTCTGGGTCCAATCAAACTTTAGACTTGTTTCTTTTGGTTATGTGAAGAATACTGGTGATATTTTGATAGGGATTGCATTGAATGTGTGGACTGCTTTGGGTAGTATTGACATTTTAACAAAATTTGTCTTCCAATCCATGAGCATGGAAGGTTTACCATTTCTTTGTGTGTTATTACATTTATTTCATAAGCTTTCTATAGGTTTGACCTCTTTGGTTAGGTTTATTTCTAGGTATCTTGTAGGTTTTGGTGCAATTGCAAATGGGATCGATTCCTTGATTTCTCTTTCTCCTGCTTCATTATTGGTATACAGAAATGCCACAGATTTCTGTACATGATTTTATATTCTGCAAGTTTGCCGGATTAATGCATCATTTCTTGCAGTTTTTTGGCAGAGTCTTCCAGGTTTTCCACATAGAGTATCATGTCATCTGTGAAGAGTGAAAGTTTGATGTCTTCCTTACTAATCTGTATGCCTCTGATTCCTTTTTGTTATCTGATTGATGAGGCTAGGACTTCCAGGACTATGTTGAACAACATTGGTCAGAGTGGACATCCCTGTCATGTTCTGGACCTTAGGAGGAAAGCTCTCAGTTTTTCCCCATTGAAGATTATATTAGTTGTGTCTTTTGTATATGGCCTTCATGATGTTCAGGCTATCCCAACCTTTTGAGGGTTTTTATCAAGAAAGAATGCTGTGTTTTGTCAAATGCTTTTTTTCTGGCTCTATTGAGAGGATCATGTAGTTCTTATCCTTTCTTTTATTAATGTGATGTATCATGTTTCTTGATTTGTGGATATTGAGCCACCCCTGCAGCAAGGGAATAAAGCCCACTTGATTGTGGTGAATAATTCTTTTAATGTAATGTTGGATTCAATTTGCTAGTGTCTTGTTGAGAAGTTTTGTATCCATGTTCATCAGGGAAATTGGTCTGGAATTCTCTTTCTTAGTGGGGTCTTTGGTGTTGGAATCGAGGTAATGCTGGTCTCAGAATGAGTTTGGAAGTTTTCCTTCCATTTCTATTTTTTTTTGGAACAGCTTCAAAAGAATAGGTATTAAATCTTCTTTAAATGCTTGATAGAATTCCCCTGGAAGCCATCTGGCCCTGTTCTCTTGTTTGTTGGGAGATTTTTGGTTACTGATTCAATTTCTTTGCTGGCTATGGGTCTGTTCAAATTTTCTGTTTCTTCCTGTTTCAGTTTTGGTAGTTTATGTATTTCTAGGAATTTATAGATTGCTTCACGTGTTGGCATATAATTGCTCATAATATTCTCTTATTATTGTTGGTATTTCTGCAGTGTTGGTTGTGATCTCTCCTCTTTCATTTGTGATTGTATTTATTTACATCCTTTCCTTTTTCATTTTGGTAAGTCTTGCTAGGGGTTTATTAATTTTGTTAATTCTTTCAAAGAACCAGCTCCTAGTTTTGTTGATCTGTTCTGCTGTTTCTGTTTGTTTGTTTGTTTGTTTGTTTGATCTATGTAATTGATTTCTGCTGATTAGAACAGATTTCACTTCTCTGCTGGTTTTGGGCTTTATTTGCCATTTTTTTTCCAGCTCCTTTTGGTGTTAGGTTAGGTTGTGTAGTTTAGACATTATGTCCTTCTTTAGGAAGGCCTTGATTGCTAAATACCTCCCTCTTATGACTGCCTTTGCTGCATGTCATAGGTTTTGGACTGTTGTGTTTTCATTTTCATTGGTTTTCATGTACTCTTCTATTTCCTCTTTAATTTCTTGGTTAATCCATACATTCTTTAGTGGAATGTTGTTTAACCTCCAAGTATTTGTGGTCTTTCCAAATTTTTTTGTAGTTGATTTCAAGTTTGATAGCTTTGTGGTTTGATACTATGCAAGGTATGATCTTGATCATTTTGTACTTGTTGAGGGCTGATTTGTGATCTGTTCTGGAGAGCAAATTATATGTGATCTATTCTGGAGAATATTCCATGTACACTTGAGAAAAATGTACATTCTACTTTAAGATTAAGTGTTCTGAACATATCTGTTAAGTCCATCTGGTCCAGTGTGTCATTCAAAACCATTGTTTCCTTGTTGATTTTCTGTTGGATGATGTGTCCATTGTTGTATGTGGGGTGTTAATGTTATTGTATTATTAATGAGTTTATTTTTGTTACTAACTGATTTATATAATTCAGTCCTCCCAAGTTAGGGCATAAATATTTACATTTGTTAGATCTTCTTGGTGGCAGACACTTTAATTATTGTATAATGCCCTTCTTCATCTCTTGTTACAATCGTTGTTTTAAAATCTAGTTTATCTGGGGGCGCCTGGGTGACTCAGTTGAGCGTCCAACTTTGGCTCAGGTCATGATCTCACAGTTCATGGGTTCAAGCCCTGCATTGGGCTCTGTGCTGACAGCTCGGAGCCTGGAGCCTGCATTGGATTCTGTGTCTCCCTCTCTCTCTCTGCCCCTCCCCTTCTCATGCTCTGTCTCTGAAAAATAAGTAAATATAAAATCTAGTTTATCTGATTAAGTATGCCTACTCTGGCTTTCTTTTGACGTCCATTATTAGCATGATAGATGGTTCTCCATCCCCTCACTTTCAATCTGCATGTGTCTTTGGGTCTAAAACGAGTCTCTTATAGCAGCATATAAATTGATTTTGTTTGTTTGTTTTTTTCTTATCCATTCTGATATCCTATGTCTTTTGATTAGAGCATTTAATCCGTTTACATTTAGAGTGATCATTGAAAGATGAATTTAGGGCCATTGTGTTACCTGTAGAGTTGGTGTTTCTGATAATGCTCTCTGGTCCTTTCTAGTGTCTGTTGCTTTTGGTCTTTTTTTTTTTTCCTCTCCACTGCAGAGTTCCCCTTACAGTTTCTTGTAGGGCTGGGTTAGTGTTCATGAACTCCTTTAGTTTTTGTTTGTCTGGGAAACTCTTTATTTGTCTTTCTATTTTGAATGACATCCTTGCTAGATAGAGTATTCTTGGCTGCATGTTTTACCAATTGAGCACTTTGAATATATCTTGCCACTCCTTTCTGGCCTGCCAAGTTTCTGTGGAGAGATCTGCTGTGAACCTGATCTGTCTTCCCTTGTAGGTTAAGGGCATTTTTTCCCTTGCTGCTTTCATGATTCTTTCCTTGTCTGTGTATTTTGTGAATTTGACTATGATATGTTTGGCAATGGCTGAATTTTGTTGAATTTAATGGGAATTCTCTGTACCTCTTGGATTTTGGTCTGTGTCCTTCCTCATATTAAGGAAGTTTTCAGTTATAATTTGCTCACATAAACCTTCTGCCCCCTTTTCTCTCTCTTCATCTTCTGGGACTCCTATGATACAAACATTATTATGTTTTAATAAATTGCTGAGTTCTCTAAGTCCGTATTCATGACCCCTGACCTTTGTTTCCCTCTTCTTCTCAGCTTCGTTTTTTTCCATAATTTTATCTTCTAATTGCTAATTCTCTCCTCTGCCTTGTCCATCCTTGTTTTTATGGCCTTCATTTGGGTTTACATCTTGGTTATAACATTTTTAATTTCATCATGATTAGATTTTAGTTTTTTAATGTCTGTAGAAAGGGAATCACTGGTATCTTCTATGCTTTTTTCAAGCCCAGCTAGTATCCTTGTAATCATTGTTTTAAATTCTAGTTCAGACATCATACTTACATCTGCATTGATTAAATCCCTGGCCATCATTTCTTCCTGTTCTTTCTTTTGAGGTGAATTTCTCTGTCTTGTCATTTTGGAGGAAGAAAAATAAAATAATAATGGAATGAAACAAAAATTGAAAAATTAAAAAAAAAATCAATAAAGGAAGCTAGATCCTAGGTGTATTTTGGCCTGCTTGTTAAGAGAAGCTTGATAGAAAAAAGAGAAAAGAGAAGAGAGAAAAAAAAAATCAAGAAGTAATTAAAAAAATAAAATAACATAAAAAATTTTCTTCTTTATGTATCCAAGAAACAAAAGAAAAGAAAAACAACAAAATGAAGAAACAAGTGAATAAACAAACAAACAAACAAACAAAACAAAACAAATGAAGCTAGGTCCAGTTTCCCCTAGAGCTGAAACTTTGCAGCAGTTTATGGTCAGTAGACTAAGCTCTGGGAGGGAATTGTGCTGGTGTTCTGGGGGAGGGGCCTGCTGCTCTGTTTCTCAGGCCGACTTGCCCTAGTGATTTGCCTGGAGGGCACAAAGGTGCAGGGCTTGGTGTAAGGGCTCCATTCTCCACTTGGTGGTGATCTTTAACTCATTGGGGTTGATCAGTGCTGGCTGGCTAATGGTGTAAATGGCTTCCCCCTTCTCTCTAATTCTCCCAACCAGGAAGTTCTCAGCCTCACTGACATGTGATCAGTCACCGCTCCTGTTTCCCCTGCTTCTGTCAGCTCCTGCCTTCTCCCATCTGTATCTGAGCTACCCACCTACCAGGCAGCACCTCCCTCTAGAGTTTTATCTCAGGTGCAGCTGTGTTTCAAAACCCCACACTAAAGAGACCCTTGTCGCTTGGACTCAAAGTGATCCCCTCAGGGAGGGTCTGGCGATGCTGTGGCCAGAGTTGGCCTGTTTCAGGAAATGGTCGCCCCACCGTACAGTGGCAGCCACTCAGAGTTTATGGTAAATCACAACACACAGCCAGTGCCAGGGTTTGCTGCCCTTAGCTGGCATCTTTGTTTCTATATGAGTGATTGTGGCTTTATGGTTCTTGCTGGGTCTTTTGCCTGGAGAGGCCATATCACCTCTACCAAATGTACTCTAAGCAGGAGAATCTATTCTCACATGACCCAGGGGATCCTCAGACTGCACTCTCTGCTCCCAGGGCTCCCCCTGCTTCCTTGCCAGAGCACCACCAGGTGCTGACCTCTGAAACTTCAGACTCTGCTCCACTGTTTATCAAAAAACTGGCTGTATAGAAACCTTCTCCATTTTCCCTGTCAATGATTTTGGGGAAGAGTTTTCTTGCGTAGTCCCCTGCGTGTGTTTTTGCTCTTTCTCTCTAGCTGCTTTCAGGGGGAAAGCTTTCTTGTGCAAACCTGATACCCTGCTCTCTCTCCCCCTCTGTCTTTCTCCTCTTCACAAAGACAGCTCCCACACCTCTTGGGCACCGTCTCTTCTCTTTCCCAGTTCACCTCTCCATGCCATGTACCTGCTGCATTCTCTCCCCCAAATTATGCAGATTTTTTGTTAATCCTCAGATGGATTTCCTAGGTGTTCAAAATGATTTGATGTTGATCTCGCTGTTTTCAAGGGACAAGACAAGCCCAGGGTACCTTTACTACTCCACCGTCTTAGCTCCTCCTCTTAAAAAAAGTTTTTTTTTTAAATAATAGAATAAAGTAGATCAAATTATGCAGATTGTTCTGTTAATCCTCAGATCAATTTCCTAGGTGTTCGAAATGATTTGATGTTGATCTCGCTGTTTTCAAGGGACAAGACAAGCCCAGGGTCCCCTTACTACTCCACCATCTTAGCTCCTCCTCTTAAAAAAGTTTTTATTTTTTAAGAATAATAAAATAGAATGAAGAAAATAAAATAGAATAAAAAATTTGCTCTTTCTGCCAAGGTCTCTCGCTCAAATTATGCAGATTGTTGCGTTAACCCTCAGATCAATTTCCTAGGTGTTCAAAATGGTGTGATGTTGATCTAGCTGTGTTCAAAGGATGAGACAAGCTCAGGGTCTCCATACTATTCTGGTATCTTAACTCCTCCAAGTCTGCACATTTTCAATTTCTCTTCCCTCTCATGTGTACATACACACTCCCATAGGTGAATCTGTATAGATGAAAGGCATGTACTAGACTCCCTTCTATTCTGTCCCTGGTCATGTTGGCATTTATCACTTCCTTTATGCCACTGCTGTCACAACCCTGCTTTGGGCTCCCAGATAGCTGTTAGAGTTCTGTATAGCTGGACTTCTACTCTAGTTTCTGCATGCCTCCATCCATTCTTGGCAGTAGAGTCATGAAGCTCCTAAAACCTCCTTGATTTAAAGCCTTCCATATGTTCTTCCATTACCAAGTGGGCACTCAGCACAGAAAACTTTGTAATTTTTTTTTTTATCTCCCTGACTTTACCTCTCACAAAGAATGTGAGGTCTTTGAGTGTAAAATCATTTCTTCTACCCTTTGTATCATCACAAACTCTTCCCATTGTGGGCCCCCCATTAATTCTGGTCCTTATAATTTCTGGAGAAGATGACATTGAAGTGTACATCTGGCCCACTGCATGCAGATAGATGCTTACTTGGTTTTGTTTATTTGTTTCTTTCTGTGTCTGCACAGTTTCTCCCTACATCTGCCTTAAGATAATAATCTGACAATGATTACTCACTTTATGAGCTCTACTTCTAGGAACCTAAAGCTGTCAATCATTTATCTTTTGCAGATCTGTTTTTCAAACCTGATTCTCATAAAGTCCCTAAAGCAAGTAGAATCAGTTTATAAGCATTTACAAGATTGCTCTCCTGCACGGAAGTAATCGCTCCCTGCTGAGTTCCTTCTGACTGGAAGGACTGTGTGTGGAATGGAACCCCATGTGCTTTTCCACATGGCTTATCCAGGTGTGTGAAAGAACAGAGGGCACTAAGGAGTGGGAGTATAATACATGTCTCTTATTATTGGGGCCCAGCTTCTTTCTAAGAAGAATTCTGGGTAGCTTCGAAAGAAAAAGAAATTAACCATAAAAAAAAGGCAAAGAGGAAAAAAAAGTTCAACCTTATAAGATGCAAAAAAGCTATGAATAAATGCATACCATGAAAACCTCTACACTTGTAAAGGCGGGTGTGTGTTTGCGCCTGGCTGGCTGGCAATACCCTGCAATTAGAGCTACCCTAGAGTCATGGTGCCTTGAGCTTAAAACATGTCATCAATGGACAGAAGCACAGTTCCTATTACTGACAGAGAGAACTTCTCCTAAAGATTTCCCTAAAGAATCTCTATAGTAAGCAGTGTCCTCAACAATGTTTTTACAATAGATGCAATAGAGGGTTTCTTAAGGCTCTCTCTTATAAAGTCTCCAGATATAGCCCTAGGGGGGAGGACATCTTGGAGAAAAGAGGCTTCTTTCAAGCCTGGATGGTGGAGGGGGTAGTCCTGAACTAGATCAAGGTAGGGCTGACAGGGCTGGGTGAGGCATGGTGGGGGCAGGGTAGGGCTAGGCCAGGCAGGGCTTGTGAGCAGAACATAAACTGGATTGAGCAGGGCTTAGTTTGGCAAGGCAGAATTGGGCAGGAACAGACAGCACTGGGCAGAGCAAAGCATGGCTCTGCTGTGCCGAACTGGTCTGGGCAAAGTCTGGACAGGGCAGAAGTCATCAGAACTGGGCAGGACTCAGCAGGACTGGGCTGGGCTCCTACGACTGGACAAGACTGGACAGGTCTGGGCAGGGAACAAAGCATAGCTGGACAAGGTCTTGGACTCTGGACGGAAGTTGCTGAAGGAAAGAGAATGTTCTTTGTTCCCAGCAGTCCCTGGAAACTGCAATCCCAGAACTCATCCTCTCTGCATATTAGGAGCCTGCCTGCCCTGTTTTCATTGTGAACTGTGAACCCAGGCAAGTGTAGCATAGACTCAAGAGGCCTCCTCTGAGGATACTGGCTCAATTATTATCCACTGAACAGAGTAATGTCTTCCTGGTTGGAAAAGACCATTGGGATCTAATGTGTTCTCTGCCTGGAAGGCCCGTTTTCATGGAAAACTCCTTGTTCTTCAATACCTAGTGCAAATGGCACTTATGCCTCAGTTTTGCAAATCTTGGTCTCTTCACCTACATCCACCTTTGAGCGCCAGTAATTTGTATCTGTGTCATTCCTGGTGCTGGTTAAAATTCCGTCCTTTCTCTCCTGCTCATTCATTATCATGAGTAAGAGTGATGTCACTTGATTCAGTCTCTAATTTGGCACACCTAATGTTAGTAACAAACTGTTAATAAGGACACCTGTAATAGGTGCTGCTTTCATAGGCTAAGTTAGATTTGACTGCAGAATCAGGGAATAGAGTTGGAAGTGTTATTAAGAGGTCTTGTTAGGAAACGGAGGCCCAGAGTAGATAATTCATTTATAGAAGTTACCCAGAGAACTCAGGGGAGAACTGAGGCACACTTTTCCTGACTCTTGGTCTGATGTTTCCCCCTGCAGGATTTTCAAAACAGGTGGCTTTATATCTCAGAGCACTTGGGGCTAATGGCTCTGAAAGCAAGATTCTCTAAATGTGGGTCAGTAATTCTTAGGATTTGGGAATTTGTAGAAATTTCTCTGGAATGTCACTGCTCAACCTGAACTTATGACCCTCTTCTCCTTGGTCCCATGGTATTTCCAAGGGGCTTTCTCTCTCTCTCTGTCTCTCTCTCTCTCCTTTTAATAATGGTTTTGCTAGGGGCTACAGGAGTCCTTGAAGTTGAGTGAGAATCACAAACACATTCAGATCAGCCTGGTGGAAAGAGGACAGACCTGGGATTCATAGGGTGAATCAGTTACCATTCCTGAGTCCCAGTTTTCTGGTGTGTAAATTGGAGCTGAGATTATTTACCTCATAGGACCGTCACAAGGAATGCAAGAGATTATAAATGCAAAATACCTAGCACAAAGTAGGTGTTCACTAGACTAGACACTTTTTTTTTTTTTTTTTTTTTGCCTTTTTCCTTAAAGGAGCCCTCAGGTGCCGTTTATTAGAGCCTGTTTCTGCCTGAGAGGCAGTTCAGAACAGCACGCTTAGGGGTATGGACTCTGAAGTTGACACCAGTCCTACTTCAGAGGTTTGCTGCCACTTTTACAGGCTGTGTGAACTTGCCTAGGTGAACCTCGGTTTCCACATTGTCCCTCCTTTATAGAATGAATCATTGTGAAGATCAAATGAAAAACTGCATGCAAACAGTTTAGCAGCTCAGAGCTTAGTACCAATCAATGCTGGCCATTACTGGCAGTATTATTATGCATTAAAACACTGCAGACCAATGTCAGTGAGAATCATCCAAAGGCTGAAGCTCCTTGTGGCTGACTAGCAGCTTCCCCTTGGATCCAGCTTTCCGGCCAGGCCTGCTAAACCCTGCAGACACCTCCTCTCTGGGCTTGACCCTCTAGCCATTATGAAAATGGAGAGGCCTTGTGGCAGTTTCCTCTTCCTGGATGTGGCCAGTCCCAGGCCCACAGATCCCTTAGAAGCATGTCTGAAAACTGTGTATCACAGTTGTCACAGATATAACAGTATCACAGTGGTTAAACCAAATGCAGGGGTCCTCCCTCCTCCCCATCCCCCCATGCTGGACCTCCCCACCAGGACTGCTGCTATAGCTCTGGGTCTAGGACTGCCCTCTGCCCTTCACCCCAACCCCTGATGTGATTGCAGATTCTCCCAACCAGGACCTGCCTGACCCAGGGTTTGATGCTTTACTCAGATTCACATTTAATGAGCATAGAGAACAGTGGACTCTGTCCTGAGGGGCTCATGAGGGAAAGGAGCAGTCTTCCCCCAGCCCTGGACCTAGAGCTATATGTTGTGCACTGCCTTCTACCCTTTCCTCCTCTCAAACTTGGCCATTCCAGCAGGCCCTTTAGGGGTGCCCCTATTGGGCTGGTTCCCCCAACCTCAGTGGTTGGATCTCCCCCTGAGGCAGGGGTGTGTGGTTGGGCCCCAAAGGATGATATGATTGGAGAGCCACTGACAGAGCTGAGCCACAGGGCAAGAAGAGCCCCTGCAAGAGCCGCCCCCTTTGCCCATCCAGTCCCAGAGAGGAAGGTCTTATGCCTGGCTGGGCCCTTGGGGTCTTGGGAGTGACTTTAAAAGAGGGCCTCTCCAGGGACCTAAGGGACATGGTGAGGTGAAACCACTGCCTTGGAAACCATTTTTAATGTGTTATATATGTATTATGTTGACTTACACAGTATACTGTGAGGTCAGCAGGGCACATCTCCATCCCCAGTTTATGGATGGGGGAATTGAGGCCTAGACAAGATGAATGGAGTGCCTGAGGCTGCCAAGTGAAACAGGCAGGGCTAACACTAGGACTAGAATTTTGAGGTCTTTTGACTTGGGTCAGTGCTCTTTGTAAGGGAGCCAGCTGCTCTAGGGAGGTCCACCAGAGGTCCTTGGCTCCTGGGGAGGGTCCTCAGAGAGGTCCTAAAAGGCAGCTGGACCCAGATGTCCGCATCTGTGATGTGAGTGCTGGGCCTGATGCATGGGGGAGCAAAAAGCCAGCTGGCTGGGCTGGTCAGGTACTCCACAGAGCCCGCGTCATCCTCTGAAGGATGGGTACAAAGAGGGCTGGCCCCCAGATATCCTGGGACTACTGAGAATAAACTGAATGATGAGGGAGAAAGTGTTTTATAAATGGTAAAAAGTCATGAAATGAGTAGCATAATTCACCCTGAGGCAAGGAGCAAGGTTAGGAAAACTCACAGAGGAAAACAAGGTAAGAAGAGAGGAGAGTGTTAGAATAGGGCTGGTTTTCTTTGCTCATCTCCTTCTGTCTTCCACCTGCAAGCTGTCTACTGTATCTGTGTGGGAGGTGCTGACATGTTTTATTTGACCCAGAAACCCCAAGACTAGCTTTGAGATGAAAATGACTGTATGAGGCAAAACTCCAATGTGTGTCCCTAACTTTCCCTGCATTTTAGATTTTAAGCATGCTATTATATTGATGTTTTAAATACCACTCTCTGTACTCCCAAGAATACAAATTAGATATTCTTCTGTTTGACACGATGCATTAAAAGAAAAAAACAATTTAATTCAATGTGCTAATGTAATTTGCACATAGATAACACTTAAAAATCACATCCTAAAAATGTCAGACTTACCTTGAACAAGTCTTAGTGGGGATATATGGCAAAGCGGAGGGAATAAATGCATCATATAGAAAGCTGTAAAATATAGAAACCTTAATCAACTGTGAGTGTACGTTTAGGCTTCAATAAAGGAGAATAATTATATGTGAGTGAATAATTATTTTAAATATAGATATAATTGGGATTACCTCTTGGCTCACACAGAATACTGTAAAACATGACTTTTATGCAGCATTTTGTCATCACTTCCCATTATTCCTCATAGAATATTTTTGGAGGAAGAAAGAGCTTTGCCAGTGACTGGAAAGACCTAAGGCAATAGGTCAGCATCATTAACCTTTGCATGAATGATGAACTGAAGCCTGGAGAACTTAAGTAACTTACCCAAGGTCATGCTGTCAATCAACATAGGGGATTGTGTAGCTCAAGTGCCCTGATTTCTGAGCTTGTGCATTGGTCTATAATGTTTAATTTTTTTTAATGTTTATTTTTGAGAGAGAGGCAGAGTGCAAGTGCGGGAGGGGCAGAGAGAGGGAGACACAGGATTTGAAGCAGGCTGCAGGCTCTGAGCTGTCAGCACAGAGCCTGACATGGGGCTCGAACCCACGGACTGCGAGAGTATGACCTGAGCTGAAGTCAGACGCTTAACCAACTGAGCCACCTAGGCGCCCCGAGGTCTATAATGTGTAAATGCTGCTATTTACTAGTAGTTTTTGTTAGGGATGTCATCTGGTGCTATAGTTTCCTTTAAAAAGAAATCTTCTTAAATCTCATTTATAGAGCTCAATATGTTTTCCCTTCCCATTAGTTTCAGATTCTGTTGTAAGGAGACCCAGTGTTCTGCAAATATGACTTCACCCCAGAACATATGAGTGGATGGTGATAGAGAGGACTAAGGATGGGGAGTGGTAGTGGATCAGCAGGGCCTTCGTCCTCAGTCCCTCTTATTCAGAACTGCTCCACTATTTGTCATAAAGAATGGATTTCAGAGAAAAGAAATGTTTTGAAAAGAGGATTCCACTGCCAAAAAAAGAATATGAGGATACCACTGAGAGGAAACCATCCCCCTACGATTGTCAGGCCCGGGTTATGGAGGTCCAGGGTGGGTAGTGGAGGGCGGGGCAGCTGCTGTTTCCACATGAAGGCAGGGAAGGAGGCCTGACAAGAATGGGACTACACGTGTTCTCCTTCCAGGTGTGAATCTGGAGGAGCCAGGAAGCACCTGCCTTTCCCAGCTGCTCTGGGAGGTTCTGTTTGGCTCTGGGAATCTGGAGCAGCAGCCAAGGACTGCCTCAGAAAGGAACAGGCTGTTTTCTGAAAATAGGACATTTGGTGTCTTTAAAGGCAGTATACTCCCAGCTCCCCACGTGGTGCATTCACTTTGAAAGGGAGCAAGATTATAGAGATATTCAGGGCTGAATGGAAGGTTCAGAGACATATAGCATCAAGCAGTCCCAAACTCCATGTTTATGGGCCCAAATCCTTTCATCTTAGGATCTCAAAGCACCTTACCTGGCATTAAGGATGATTACTTCAGCTCTGTAGAGAGAAAACAGAGACAGGAGAAAGAACAGAGCCTGCAGGATGAGATAGTGAGGGGATGGTAAATTGCAAATAAATCCTTGAAATGCTGTTGGAAATTTGATAGGATTTATTTCCCCCTTTTCCCCCCTCTCATGGAGCTTGGAACTAAAAGAAGGGCGATTATGTGCATTTGGATCTGAATTTCATTTTTCATTCCTCAAAATATTGCCAATGAAATAATCCTAAAGTAAGGTTTCGATTATTATTAAGAAACCTGAAAAGGAGGTGCATTCCATCCTTTGAATAGGTCCTGAAATAAAAGAATAAAAAACATACTGTGCTTCATTGTTTGGTCACCAATTCTAATCCCATAATTTATTGATAAGGCATCAGCAAAAGATCCAGCAGATAAACCCGTGAGGATAAAGCACCAAATCTGAAATATATAAAAGTGAAAGCTCAGGGGCACCTGGGTAGCTCAGTCAGTTAAGGGTCCAACTTCAGCTCAAGTCATGATCTCACGATTTGTGAGTTTGAGCCCTGCATTGGGCCCTGTGTTGACAGCTCAGAGCCTGGAGCCAGCGTCAGATTCTGTTTCTCCCTCTGTCTCTCTGCCCCTTCCTGACTCATGCTCTGTCTCTCTCTGTCTCTCAAAAATGAATACATGTTAAAAAAAATTAAAAAAGAAAAAAGGTGAAAGCTCAGAGTCTAAGAATCAGTGATCACATCATAGAAAGGGGGGAGGTAGGAACAACCTGTGTGAATTTTAAATATGCTACCCTATTTTATCCTCACAGTATCCGTTAGGTGTGGATATCATCATCTTCATTGTGCAGGTGAAGAAACTGAGACTCAGGGTATAACTTATTAAGATCACATGGTGAGGAAGAGTCAGGATTTGAATCCAGATGTAGTTGATTCTGCGGTTTGTGATGCTTTTTATCTCATTATGGATGAGTTCTGATTTGAGGCTAAAGGTCAATGCTGTTAGAGTTTTAAATGTGTTTAGGCAACTAAATGGATAAGACATTTTGAAATAAATTTAACAAAAGATGTGCAAATCCTGTATAAGCAAAACCATAAAACATTTCTGACATAAAAGTAGACTTGAGCAAGTAGAAACACATCCCTTGTTTTTGGAAAGTATATCCCAATGTCATCAATATGTTGGTATACTTTAAGTAAATTTATAACTTTGATGTAATCACAGTAAAAATGCTAACATACTTTTTTCCCTGTAGTTGGACAAGATGATACTAAAAGTTCACATGGGAAAATAAACATGAAAGAATAGTTATGTGTGTATGAGTGGTGGGTGGGTTGGGGTGGATAAAAGGAGGGGTCAGGCCTGCCAGATATGAAAATATACTACATATCTCTATAATTAAAATAACATAGTACTGGGACACAGCTTGATAGACCAGTGGAATAAAAAAGAAATTCCCAAATAGAAACAGACCAAATATATACATAAATTCAGTGAATATGATAAAAGTGGCATCTAAAAATAACTGGGGAAAGATAGATCTTTAGTAAGTGGTGTGAGACAATAGGATAGCCATATAGCAAAAGATAAAACTAGACCATACAATATGCAAGACTAAAGTTGAAATGGGTCAGAGGGATGAGAATGCAAGCTGGTGCAGCCACTCTGGAAAACAGTATGGAGGTTCATCAAAAAACTAAAAATAGAACTACCCTATGACCCAGCAATTGCACTACTAGGCATTTATCCAAGGGGTACAGGTGTGCTGTTTCAGAGGGACACATGTACCCCCATGTTTATAGCAGCACTGTCAACAATAGCCAAAGTATGGAAAGAGCCCAAATGTCCATTGTTGGATGAATGGATAAAGAAGATGTGATATATATATGTGTGTATACACACACACACACACACACACACACAATGGAGTATTACTCGTCAGTCAAAAAGAATGAAATCATGCCATTTGCAACTATGTGGATGGAACTGGAGGGTATTATGCTAAGTGAAATTAGTCAGAGAAAGACAAAAATCCTATGGCTTCACTCATAGGAGGACTTTAAGAGACAAAACAGATGAACATAAGGGAAGGGAAACAAAGATAATATAAAAACAGAGAGGGGGACAAAACGGAAGAGACTCATAAATATGGAGAACAAACGGAGGGTTACTGGAGGGGTTGTGGGAGGGGGGATGGGCTAAATGGGTAAGAGGCACTAAGGAATCTACTCCTGAAATCATTGTTGCACTATATGCTAACTAATTTGGATGTAAATAAAAATAAATAAATAAAAAACAAAACAAGTTAAAAAAAAAAGAAACGGGTCAGAGGGAGAGTGGGACTTCTGGCTATAGTGGCATCAAGAAGTTGGCATATTCCACCCTCCGGAGCCCTGACCCCCAAAATAAGTATAAAACTGGGAAAATTGTAAGAAAAAATCATTTAAGGGATCTAGAAACTGACCAAAGACAGAAAATTGAGAGGCATCTATTCATAAAAATTACTAAAGCTTCAGGTGAGTACACCAGAGTCTGAAGCCTACTTACTAGGGCTGCGATCACTCTTCAACTATCATCCCCATCTCTACACACAGATCTGTTGGCAAGATTATGGTTTCACTGTTACAGAATTGGCCAGGAAAAACAGCAGCTTTGCTGCCAAGATGTTTGGACCCTGATGGGCAGAGGGCAAAAACTCAAGAGCGTTGTCAGCAGAAGTACATAATTCAGTATAAAATGAATAGGGAAAACCTACAACTCTGCCTACCTAAGGCTGTGTTTCCAGGGCAAGTCAGGGAGAGTGGTGGATCAGTCGTCTATTTAAGGGGGAGAGCCTGGAAGTGACAGTATAGTAGGGTTACATAAGCTCTACGTCTACCCTTGACTGACTATGAAAACTGGCACATGCTCAGAAGAGGCTCAGGAGAGCCCCGCGGAAACTGAAAGTCAATACAGACTTGAGAACTGGCTGAACTTTGAGCTCTTCCTAACCTATACATAGATAGGTCAGCAGAGGGGTGGGTGGAAGTCTTAAAGGATCAAGGTGTTTGAGAAAAATCTCTACTCATTGTCCACTAAACTATGTAATCCTAGAAAGTCTGGTTTAAAAATGAAGGTAAGAATAAAAAAAAAAAAAAACCGATGAGAGACTTTGGTGTTTGCTCATGATGGTAGAGGGATTCTGCAGCTTAAGTCTAGGCAAGTTACTCCCTGCCATCTGATCAAAACAAAAACAAAGAAACCCACAAGAACTCAGGAAAAACAAATCAAAAGAGAATTCAGAAATGTTATATTATCTAATAATGTTTCCAACAAAAATGAGACATGCAAAGAAACAGGAAAGTGTGATTCATATTCAAGGAAAAAAAAGTCAATAGAAATGGATTCTGAGTGGACCCAGAATATTAGATTTAGCAAAGAAAACTTTAAAGAACTATTACAACTGTGTTCAAATAATTAAAGGAAACTGTTTCCAAAGAAATGAAAATATGGTGATGACTTAACAAATAGAAAATTTCAATAAAGAAGAAAAACTATAAAAAGAACCAAATATAATTTTTAGAATTGAAAACTACAATAATTAAAACACTAGATGTGCTCAATAGCAGATGTGATATAGAAGAATCAATGAAATAAAAAAAATAATTCAATAAAATTAAGCTGAGCTAAGGAGCAGGAACAAAAATTATTGAAGAGAACTTAACCAGAGCCTCAGAGATCACTGAGACAATATCAAACATACCAACATATCTGTAAAGGGAGTCCCAAAATGAGAAGAGAGAAAATATCAGAAAAAAAACTTAAAAAACAATTGAAAACTTCCCATATCAGATTTTAAAGATAAATATACAGATCCCAGAGGCTTAACAACCCAAACCAGAATAAACACAAAGATAACCATACTGAAACAAATCATAGTCATTGATAAAATTCAAAGACAAGTAAAATCTTTTAAGTAGCAAGAGAAAAATGATTTGTGTTATATGAGGGAACACTAATCCAATTGGTTTACTTGTCTTCAGAGAAAATGAAGGTCATAATTTAGTGTAATGACATATTGCAAAAATGCCAAGAGAAAAAAGAAATGCCAACCAGGAATTCTATATCTAGCAATATTATCCCTCAAATATGAAGATAAAAATAAACTTTTTCCAGATAAATAAAAACTGAGAGAATTCATTGCTAGCAGACCTATCCTACAAGAAATTCTGAAGAAACACCTTCAGAATGAAAGAAAATGAGACAAGATGTTAATTGAACACATAGGAGGAAATGATGAACACCAGAAATGGTGAATGTGTGGGTAAACTATAAAAAAAGAATGGAGGAAATTGAGCTTTGTTGGAATAAACTTGTTAAATTTTATTGGGATTAAGGTGATACAAACTTAAATTAGATTATGATAAATTAAAGAAATATACAATCTTATAGTGATCACTAAGAAAATAACTAAATATAGTGAAAAATAAATTGAACAATTAAAATGATACACTAAAAATTGTTTAATATAAGAGCCACTAAAGGTGGAACAAACAAATGGAAATGGAGGATCGTATGGAAAATAAGTAACAACTTGCAGACATAAATCCAGTCATATCAATAACTACATTGCATGTAAGTGGATAAAACACTCCACTTAAAAGGCAGAAGTTCAAAGGCAGACTAGGGTGTGCCAGGGTGGCTCAGTCGGTTAGGGATCTGACTTTTTTTAAAATTCTTTTTAATGTTTATTTATTTTTGAGAGAGAGAGTGTGAGCAGGGGAGGGGCTGAGAGAGAGGGAGACACAGAATCTGAAGCAGGCTCCAGGCTCTGAGATGTCAGCACAGGGCCCAACGTGGGGCTTGAACTCACAAATGGTGAGATCATGACCAGAGCCAAAGTCAGAAGCTTAACTGCCTGAGCCACCCAGGCATCCTACAGGTCCTATAGGTGTCCTTGATTTCAGCTCAGATTCTGATCTCACAGTTTGTGAGTTTGAGCCCTGCATCAGGCTCTGCACTGACAGTGTGGAGCCTGCTTGTGATTCTTTACCTCTCTCTCTCTCTGCCCCTCCCCTACTCATTCTCTCTCTCTCTCTCTCTCTCTCTCTCTCTCTCTCTCTCTCTCTCAAAAATATATAAATAAACATTTAAAAATATTTAAAAAATAAAAGGCACAGTGGGTTGAAAAGCAAGATTCTTTAACGGGGGAAACTTAGCATGTCTGACTCCATATTGCTTGTTTTTCCCTTGCTGCTGTGACCTACAGGCTAGAAACTTCTGCTTAGGCCTGTATATAGGCATGTTACAGCTGAGATTTGCAAAAAACTGATTTTTTTTTTTTTTTTGCAAACCAAAACCTACCTCACTCAAGGAGTTAAGGAAGAATGTACAGAAATGACCGTGCTATTATGTTTAAGATATACGGGAACAACATGACCAGATTCCTGTATACAAAGACCAACTACTCAGGGACAAAAGAAGTTATACAACACTCCTCAGATATCTACAGATGTCATCACCTTTTGACTCCAACCCTCTCTCACATTCCCCTCTTCCTAACATAAAAGAAGCTCAAATATTGTACTGGAGGATTCTTTGGGACAATACTCTTCCATCTCCTCAGTTTCCTGGCTTTCCAAATAAAGTCACCTTCCTTGCCCCAATACCTTTTCTCTCGACCGAATGGCATACAGAATGAGCTTGCAGCATGCAGAATGAACTTGGACTTGATGAAAGTTCAACTTTATGCTACTTATAAGAGAGCTATGTTTGACTCAAACAAATAATAAGGAAAGGATATACCATGCAAACAATAAGAGAACTGGAGTGGCTATAAATAGTATCACACAAAGTAGATTTGAAAACAAGAACTATAACTGAGATAATGAGGGAAATTTCATAATTATACAAGAGTGAATATATCAAGAAGATAGTACAACTATGAAGACTTAACAATAGAGCTCCAAAATACACAAAGCAAAGGTGGCAGAAATGAATGGAAAAACAGATAATTCAATAATAATAGTTGCAGATTTCAATACCTCATATCAATAACAAATAGAACTAGAAGGAATATTAATACTTATATAGAAGACCTAGCCAGATATTATAGAGCATGCCACCCAGCAACAGCAGAATACACATTATTTTAAAGTGCATATAGGAGCACCTGGGTGGCTCAGTCGGTTAAGCGTCCGACTTCAGCTCAGGTCATGATCTCGCAGTCTGTGAGTTCGAGCCCCGCGTCGGGCTCTGGGCTGATGGCTCAGAGCCTGGAGCCTGCTTCCGATTCTGTGTCTCCCTCTCTCTCTGCCCCTCCCCTGTTCATGCTCTGTCTCTCTCTGTCTCAAAAATAAATAACATTAAGAAAAAAAAATAAAGTGCATATAGAATATTTTCTAGGATAGATTTTATACTAGGCCATAAAACAAGTCTTGATAAATTTACAAGGATTGAAATCATACAAAATATGTTCTTCAATCACAACAGAAAGAAATTAGAAATCTATAACAGAAAGAAAAATTTATCCATTCATCAGTTGATGGACATTTAGGCTTTTTCCATAATTTGGCTATTGTTGAAAGTGATGCTCTAAACATTGGGGTACAAGTGCCCCTATGCATCAGCACTCCTGTATCCCTTGGATAAATTCCTAGCAGTGCTATTGCTGGGTCAGAGGGTAGGAGGGGAGGGTGGGTGATGGGTATTGAGGAGGGCACCTGTTGGGATGAGCACTGGGTGTTGTATGGAAACCAATTTGACAATAAATTTCACATTAAAAAAGAAAGAAAAATTTAAAATCCTTCAGTTTTGAAAATTAAGCACATTTCTGAATAATTCATAGATTGAAGAAAAAAATCACATGACAAATTAGGAAATACCTTGAAGAGAATGAAAATAAAATACAACATATCAAAAATTTAAGATGCAGACAAAGCAATGCTTAGAGGAAAATTTATAGCTTTAAAATGCTTATATGAGAAAGGAAGAAAGATCCTAAATCAAAAATCTAAATCTCTACTTCAGGAAGTTAGAAATAGAACCAATCAGTTCAAAGTAAGTATAAGGAAATAAATAATATATTTTCAATGAAATAGAAAACAGAAAAACAATAGAGAATCAATGAACTCAAAAGTTCTTTTCTTGAAAATATTTTTTTAAATAAAGATTAATCTTTACCTAGACTGACAAATAAAATAAAATAAAATAAAATAAAATAAAATAAAATAAAATAAAATAAAGGAAAGACAAATTACCAAACATCAAGAAGTTAAAGGACTTATAAAGGAATATTATAAACTTCAGGTCAACAAATTCACAAATTTGGCAATTAGATGAGGTAATCAAATTCCTAGAGAGATACAAATTACCCAGACTAACTCAAGAATAAGTAAAAAATTTGAATAGGCATATGAAGAGTAAAAAAAGTTGAATTCATAATTACAAATCCTCCCACAAAGAAAAATCCAGGCCTAGCTGAATTTAGTCAAATATATGCCAATCTTACACCAACTCTTTCAGAAAATAAAGGAGAAGGGAACAGTTCCCAGCTCATTCTTTGAGGCCACTCCTACCCTGACAGCAAAAGCAGACAATGACATCATCACAAGGCAAGAGCGTTATTCCTCATGAAAATAAAGGCAAACATCCCTAAACTGAATCCAGTAACATGTAAACAGGATTATGCACAGTGACCACACAGGATTTATCCACAGGAATCCACACAGGAATCCAAATGGATCAGAGACTTGAGTGTGAATGATAAAACCACATAAGTGCTGAAATAAAACATGATTGAATTTAGTATATCCTTATGAATTCTGTTTTGAACTTTGTAAAATCCAAATGTACTAAAAGAAAAGATTGATAATTTTTACTACCTCAACATAAAAAAGAAAGTTTTCAATCATAAACAAGAAAAAAAAAAAACACATGCAGCTTTACCCATAATAAGAAATTAAAATAATACCGAAATACTGTTTCTTACCTTCAGAAATAGGATTGGAAAATAGGAACTGCCGTTTATTGCCATAGGAATGTGGAGTGGTATAATCTCTGTAGAGGGAATTTGGTAATATCTAACAAAACTACCTGTATATACATAACGGTCTAATAATTAAGAAAAATCAAGAAAACCCAAGTTGAGATAAATTTTGTAAAATAACCAACCTGTAATCTCCAAAAATTTCAGTGTAGTGAATGACAAAGAAAAACTGAGGAACTGTTTCAGGTTAAAGAATTCTAAGGAAACAGGACAGCTTAATGCAATGTAATCCTGGACTGGATCCTTTCTGGGGGGTGGGGGAAGCTACTGCAAAGGGTATTATTAGGACAATTGATGAAATTAGAGAATCCGTAGTTAGATAAAAATATACTAATGTTAGGGGCACCTTGGTGGCTCAGTCAGTTAAGCATCTGGCTCTTGGTCTCAGCTCAGGTCTTGATCTCAGGGCCCTGAGTTCAAGCCCTGCATTGGGCTCTGCACTGGGCATGAATCCTACATAAAGACAACAACAACAAAAACATATTAATGTTAAATTTCCTGGACTTGATAAGTGTGTTATGGTTTTGTAAGAGGATGTCTCTGTTCTTAGGAAAAATACATTGAAATATTAAGTGTAAAGGAATATGATATATATAACCCACTCTCAAGTCGTTCAGAAAAATTATTAAATCTATGAAATATGTAATATTTATATATTTATAAAGCATTAATTGTAATACTTTAATAATGCATGTATTATAAAAAATAGAGAAAGAAGATGATAAGACAAATATGGGATGATATTAAAAATATGGGTAAAGGTTGTATGAAAAGTTTTGTGCTGTACTTGCAACAGCAAGATTTTTGTAAGCCTGAAGTCATTTGGAAATATAAACTTAAGAACAAAATTAACGTGGCTAGAAAAAATATCCAAAACCCTGTAAGACCTGTACTGTATTATGTATGAATTAGAGAATTAGATTTCTCTTTAGTAAAAAAGTCAGGGATGCACCACATTTTTTGTGGGTTCTGGATTTTAAGATTTTTAATAACCCTCTTGAAATAATCTTTTTTTTAAATAAAGCAGCAGCAAAACTAATATGCACATATAGTTTATAATAAAACCGATTCCCCCCAGCCCACTCCCTGCCCTTCCCATCCTCAACCTTGGCTGTTTCTCAGAAGCTTTATCTTTGAACCCTTCCTGGATTGAGTCTGGATCCCACTGCATATGTTATGCAGTACACTGATCCCACTCCCAATTTGAGAGAGTGTCAGTTGACTTCCGCCTACAGTGAAGGAAGATGTAGCTTGTTTATACTCTCATCCTCCCCTTTCTGATCTTCTAGAAGAATGATGTCACTATTTTAAGTTCCTTTGGCTTTTTTCCCCACCAGATTTATTAGGATATAACTGACATAGAACATTATGTAAATTTAAATTGTACAACATGATGATTTGATACATGTATGAAATGATTGCCACAATAAGGTTGGTTAGCACATCCATCACGTCACATAATTACGTGTGTGTGTGTGTGTGTGTTTAGGACATTTAAGAACTACTCCCTTAGCAACATTTAAGTGTATGATACAGTATTGATTAACTATAGTCACCATGCTATACATTAGATCCCCAGAATGTTTTCTTCTTATAACTTGAAGTTTGTATTTTTTATTAACATCTCCCCATTCCACCCTCCCTGCCCACCCCCCTCCCCCACACCCTTGCAACATTCTCCTCTAGTTCCTAGCTTTAAAATTTTAAATATTGTAGTTAAACCAGTGCATCTCATCATAGATAGAAAGTAAAGACCGTATCTCTTGACTTGCACTTTGTAAAATGAAAGCATTAAGACCCTGTCGTTCCCTTTACTTCTTTTAACTCTTAATTTCTGTGAACTAAACCTTTAGATTGCTAAAGTTGAGAGTATCTACATTATATTTTGGAATTATAATTAAGTTTTCTTTGTCTTTACTTGATTCTAAAAGTGGAAACCAACACAAAACTTTCAGGTTACTGCGAGGAGGCGCTGTTGATTGCATAGCCAAGTACTGTGCTCTGATTACATTTCTTCCTCCTTGGCTGCAATGTCTTCACTCCTGTGCCAGTCAAAGGAGAAATCCTCAAATGGATTTTTTTTTCTTGCACTCCTCCAATTGGTCAGACTCATGCCATATCTAGCTTAATTCATATTTGGACTTTGCCTTTCTGGTACTTACCCCTTTTTCAAATTCCATGCTGAAATTACAGATTGCTTTACACTTTACTTGTTTAGGGGAGAAATGTATCACTTTTCAGCTCATTCCTTTTACTGCTCAGTCTCTCTGTTGTTCAGAATCCATTTCATTTCTTCTTCAAGGATAATGATCTCCTGTTCTGTCCTGTGTTGAGTCAGCTGCTTCATATTTGGACCCTAGCTTTCTTGAGAGCTTTTAGTTTTTCTTGGAGTATCTAAGTGCCTTCCTTTATTTACTTCCAGGTGTTTCTGGGCTTTGATCATCCCAAATGTGAGTTCACACTCCATTTTGTTGAGTCCTTTCTCCCTTCCTCCTCCCACTCCTGTTTTCTCTGTGTTTGTTTTTTTGGGTTTTTTTCCCCTTCACTGAGAACTTCCTTCTGAGAGGGCTGAGCCTCCCTGATTCATTCTTCACTGGGCTCTCACACTAGGGCATTTTTTGTATTGCTATCCTTGTTGTATCCATTATTTCTTAGATTCCTTAGCTGCCTCTTTGCTTTTTCTTTTCTTTTTTTTTTAATATGAAATTTATTGTCAAATTGGTTTCCATACAACACCCAGAGCTCATCCCAACAGGTGCCCTCCTCAATACCCATCACCCACCCACCCCTCCCTCCCACCCCCCATAAACCCTCAGTTCTCAGTTTTTAAGAGTCTCTTTTGTTTTGGCTCCCTCCCTCTCTAACCATTTTTTTTTCCTTCCCCTCCCCCATGGTCTTCTGTTAAGTTTCTCAGGATCCACATAGGAGTGAAAACATATGGAATCTGCCCTTCTCTGTATGACTTATTTCACTTAGCATCACACTCTCCAGTTCCATCTACGTTGCTACAAAAGGCCATATTTTGTTCTTTCTCATTGCCACATAGTATTCCATTGTGTATATAAACGACAATTTCTTTATCCATTCATCAGTTGATGGACATTTAGGCTCCTTCCATAATTTGGCTATTGTTGAGAGTGCTGCTATAAACATTGGGGTACAAGTGCCCCTATACATCACTACTCCTGTATCCCTGGGTAAATTTCTAGCAGTGCTATTGCTGGGTCATAGGGTAGGTCTATTTTTAATTTTTTGAGGAAGCTCCACACTGTTTTCCAGAGCGGCTGCACCAGTTTGCATTCCCACCAACAGTGAAAGAGGGTTCCTGTTTTTCCACATCGTCTCCAGCATCTATAGTCTCCTGTTTTCTTCATTTTAGCCACTCTGACTCGTGGGAGGTGGTATCTCACTGTGGTTTTGATTTGTATATCCCTGATGAGTGACGTTGAGCATCTTTTCATGTGCCTGTTGGCCATCTGGTTGTCTTCTTTAGAGAAGTGTCTATTCATGTTTTCTGCCCATTTCTTCACTGGATTGTTTGTTTTTCGGGTGTGGAGTTTGGTGAGCTCTTTATAGATTTTGGATACTAGCCCTTTGTCTGATATGTCATTTGCAAATATCTTTTCCCATTCTGTTGGTTGCCTTTTAGTTTTGTTGATTGTTTCCTTTGCTGTGCAGAAGCTTTCTATCTTCATGAGGTCCCAATAGTTCATTTTTGCTTTTAATTCCCTTGCCTTTGGGGATGTGTCAATTATGAAATTGCTGCGGCTGAGGTCAGAGAGATTTTTCCCTGCTTTCTTCTCTAGGGTTTTGATGGTTTCCTGTCTCACATTCAGGTCCTTCATCCATTTTGAGTTTATTTTTGTGAATGGTGTAAGAAATTAGTTTAGTTTCATTCTTCTGCATGTTGCTGTCCAGCTCTCCCAGCACCATTTGTTAAAGACACTGTCTTTTTTCCATTGGATATTCTTTCCTGCTTTGTCAAAGATTAGTTGGCCATACTTGTGTGGGTCTAATTCTGGGGTTTCTATTCTATTCCATTGGTCTATGTGTCTGTTTTTGTGCCAATACCATGCTGTCATGATGATTACAGCTTTGTAGTAGAGGCTAAACTCTGGGATTGTGATGCCTCCTGCTTTGGTCTTCTTCTTCAAAATTACTTTGGCTATTCGGGGCCTTTTGTGGTTCCATACAAATGTTAGGATTGCTTGTTGTAGCTTCTAGAAGAATGCTGGTGCAATTTTGATTGGGATTGCATTGAATGTGTAGATAGCTTTGGGTAGTATTAGCATTTTAACAATATTTATTCTTCCAATCATGAGCACGGAATGTTTTTCCATTTCTTTATATCTTCTTCAATTTCCTTCATAAGCTTTCTATAGTTTTCAGCATATAGATCTTTTACATCTTTAGTTAGGTTTATCCCTAGGTATTTTATGCTTCTTGGTGCAAGTGTGAATGGGATCAGTTTCTTTATTTGTCTTTCTATTGCTTCATTGTTAGTGTATAAGAATGCAACTGATTTCTTTACATTGATTTTGTATCCTGTGACTTTGCTGAATTCATGTATCAGTTCCAGCAGACATTTGGTGGAGTCTATCAGGTTTTCCATGTATAATATCATGTCATCTGCAAAAAATGAAAGCATCTTTGCCAATTTTGATGCCTTTGATTTCCTTGTGTTGTCTGATTGCTGATGCTAGCACTTCCAACACTATGTTAAACAACAGCGGTGAGAATGGACATCCCTGTCGTGTTCCTGATCTCAGGGGGAAAGCTCTCAGTTTTTCCCCATTGAGGATGATGTTAGCTGTGGGCTTTTCATAAATGGTTTTTATGATGTTTAAGTATGTTCCTTCTATCCCGACTTTCTCGAGTGTTTTTATTAAGAAAGGATGCTGAATTTTGTCAAATGTTTTTTCTGCATCGATTGACAGGATCATATGGTTCTTATCTTTTCCTTTATAAATGTGATGTATCACATTGATTGATTTGCGAATTTTGAACCAGCCCTGCATCCCAGGAATGAATCCCACTTGATCATGGTGAATAATTCTTTTTATATGCTGTTGAATTTGATTTGCTAGTATCTTATTGAGAATTTTTGCATCCATATTCATCAGGGATATTGGCCTGTAGTTCTCTTTTTTTACTGGGTCTCTGTCTGGTTTAGGAATCAAAGTAATGCTGGCTTCATAGAATGAGTCTGGAAGTTTTCCTTCCCTTTCTATTTTTTGGAATATCTTGAGAAGGATAGGTATTATCTCTGCTTTAAATGTCTGGTAGAATTCCCCTGGGAAGCCATCTGGTCCTGGACTCTTATTTGTTGGGAGATGTTTGATAACTGATTCAATTTCTTCGCTGGTTATGGGTCTGTTCAAGTTTTCTATTTCTTCCTGTTTGAGTTTTGGAAGTGTGTGGGTGCTTAGGAATTTGTCCATTTCTTCCAGGTTGTCCAGTTTGTTGGCATATAATTTTTCATAGTATTCCCTGATAATTGCTGGTATTTCTGAGTGGTTGGTTGTAATAATTCTATTTTCATTCATGATTTTATCTATTTGGGTCATCTCCCTTTTCTTTTTGAGAAGCCTGGCTAGAGGTTTATCAATTTTGTTTCTTTTTTCAAAAAACCAACTCTTGGTTTCATTGATCTGCCCTACAGTTTTTTTTAGATTCAATAGTTTATTTCTGCTCTGATCTTTATTATTTCTCTTCTTCTGCTGGGTTTGGGGTGTCTTTGCTGTTCTGCTTCTATTTCCTTTAGGTGTGCTGTTAGATTTTGTATTTGGGATTTTTCTTGTTTCTTGAGATAGGCCTGGATTGCAATGTATTTTCCTCTCAGGACTGCCTTCGCTGCATCCCAAAGCATTTGAATTGTTGTATTTTCATTTTCATTTGTTTCCATATTTTTTAAATTTCTTCTCTAATTGCCTGTTTGACCCATTCATTCTTTAGTAGGGTGTTCTTTAACCTCCATGCTTTCGGAGGTTTTCCAGATTTTTTCCTGTGGTTGATTTCAAGCTTCATAGCATTGTGGTCTGAAAGTATGCATGGTATGATCTCAATTCTTGTATACTGTTTTGTGACCCAGTATGTGATCTATCTTGGAGAAGGTTCCATGTACACTCGAGAAGAAAGTATATTCTGTTGCTTTGGGATGCAGAGTTCTAAATATATCTGTCAAGTCCATCTGATCCAATGTATCATTCAGGGACCTTGTTTCTTTATTGACCATGTGTCTAGATAATCTATCCATTTCTGTAAGTGGAGTGTTAAAGTCCCCTGCAATTACCACATTCTTATCAATAAGGTTGCTTATGTTTGTGATTAATTGTTTTATATATTTAGGGGCTCCCGTATTTGGTTCATAGACATTTTTAATTGTTAGCTCTTCCTAATGGATAGACCCTGTAATTATTATATAATGCCCTTCTTCATCTCTTGTTACCACCTTTAATTTGAAGTCTAGATTGTCTGATACAAGTATGGCTACTTCAGCTTTCTTTTGACTTCCAGTAGCATGATAGATAGTTCTCCATCCCCTCACTTTTAATCTGAAGGCATCCTCAGGTCTAAAATGAGTCTCTTGTAGACAGCAAATAGATGGGTCTTGTTTTTTTATCCAGTCTGATACCCTATGTCTTTTGGTTGGTGCATTTAGTCCATTTATATTCAGTGTTATTAGAAAAAGATATGGGTTTAGAGTCATTGTGATGTCTGTAGGTTTCATGCTTGTAGTGATGTCTCTGGTACTTTGTCTCACAGGATCCCCCTTAGGATCTCTTGTAGGGATGGTTTAGTGGTGATGAATTCCTTCAGTTTTTGTTTGGGAAAACCTTTATCTCTCCTATTCTGAATGACAGACTTGCTGGATAGAAGATTCTTGGCTGCATGGTTTTTCTGTTCATCGCGTTGAAGATTTCCTGCCTTTCCTTTCTGGCCTGCCAAGTTTCAGTAGATAGGTCTGCCACTACTCTTATGGGTCTACCTTTGTAAGTTAGAGGGTGGTTATCCGTAGCTGCTTTCAGAATTTGCTCTTTATCCTTGTATTTTGCCAGTTTCACTATGATATGTCATGCAGAAGATTGATTCAAGTTATGTCTGAAGGGAGTTCTCTGTGCCTCTTGGATTTCAGTGCCTTTTTCCTTCCCCAGGTCAGGGAAGTTCTCAGCTATGATTTGTTCAAGTATACCTTCAGCCCCTTTCTCTCTCTCTTCTTCTTCTGGAATTCCTATGATATGGATATTGTTCTGTTTGATTGCATCACTTAGTTCTCTAATTCTCCCCTCATACTCCTGGATTTTTTAATCTTTTTCTCAGTTTCCTCTTTTTCCATAATTTTATCTTCTAATTTACCTATTCTCTCCTCCGCCTCTTCAATCCATGCTATGGCCACCTCCATTTTATTTTGCACCTCATTTATAGCATTTTTTTTAGCTCCTCATGACTGTTTCTTAGTCCCTTGATCTCCGTAGCAATAGATTCTCTACTGTTCTCTATGCTTTTTTCAAGCCCAGCAATTAGTTTTATGACTGTTATTCTAAATTCTTGTTCTGTTATATTGCTTAAATCGTTTTTGATCAATTCTTTAGCTGTTGCTATTTCCTAGAGTTTCTTTTGAGGAGAATTCTTCCATTTCGTCATTTTGGGTAGTCCTTGCAGTAGCTCCTAACTGCAGGGCACTTCCCCTGTGCTGTCCAGAGTATCTTGTGTTGGCGGGCGGGGCTGCAGTCAGACCTGATGTCTGCCCCTAGCCTGCCGCTGGGGCCACAGTCAGACTGTTGTGTACCTTACCTTCCCCTCTCCCAGGGGCAGGACTCACTGTGGAGTGGTGTGGCCCCTGTCTGGGCTACTTGCACATGGCCAGGCTTGTGCTGCTCCAATGGGATCGGGCATATTAGCTGGGGTGCATCTGCAAGGTGCACAGGGGCGGGAGAGGCAGGCTTAGCTCACTTTGCTGTCTGCTTCGGTCCGCTTTGTGGTCCACTTTGTGGTCCACTTTGTGGTCCGCTTCGGGAGGGGCCCTGCAGCACCAGGAGGGAGGCAGGCCGGTCAGAGGGATGGATCCACAGAAGCACAGTGTTGGGTGTTTGCACCATACAAGCAAGTTCAGTGATGGGAACTGGTTCCCTTTGGGATTTTGGCTGGGGGATGGAGAGGGAGATGGGATTGCCAGCCCCTTTGTTCCCCCTCTGAGCTGAGCTCTGTCTTTCAGGGCTCAACAACTTTCCCTCCCTTCATTGTCTAGCCCTCCCTGCTCTCCGAGAGCAGAGCTGTTGACTTTTAATATTCCAGATGTTAAGTCCCGTTGGCTGTCAGAACTCATGCAGTCTGGCCCCTCCGCTTTTGCAAGCCAGACTTGGGGATTCCACCTTGCCGGGCAGGCTGCCCCTCCACTGCCCTGGCTCCCTCCCACCTGTCCGTGTAGCACGCACCGCCTCTCCACCCTTCCTACCCTCTTCTGTGGGCCTCTTGTGTACACTTGGCTCCAGAGAGTCCGTTCTGCTAGTCTTCTGGCAGTTTTCTGGGTTATTTAGGCAGATGGGGTGGAATCTAAGTGGTCAGCAGGACGAAGTGAGCCCAGTGTCCTCCTATGCCGCCATCTTCCTCCTAAACCTGCAGTCCAATATATCCCTCTAACAGAGTCTGCCCAGAGCCCTGCTGAGGGAGGTGGTTCTTGGAGGTTGTTGTACCATGGGACCCCTCCAGCTTCCCCATCACGGGTGGTTATATGAGACTTGGCCATGCCCCAAGGAAAACCAATCTATAGATGATGACAGCAGCTGTCAGGTGATTTTGCCTTGCTTTACCTCATCAGACTGATGGAGACTAAATTGTATCCAAGACTCTGTTAGCTGTTTGGTGATGCTGAGCGTGTGCAGAGTCTGCAGCACATGCAGTGAAGCAAATACAGAAGCACACTGAGTCACATTAACGGTTGGGCATTGACGAGTGACAAAACAGGATAAGGCAGTCACTGGCAGTATCATGGGCCCCAAGTGGCCTTCATCTGGCCTCAGACTCTATTAGCAGGGTTAAGTCATGGAGCTGTTCTTCATATGAAGTTTGGCTGGAAAGCTTTTCTTGATTACAGTGAGGTCTGGCCAATGGCTAAGAGTCTTTTTCCCTTCATCTCGTCTGCACTCAAACCATTAGCCTCTATTTGCTTGGGAGTGCTGTAAAAAACTTTTAGAATTGGGGCCAGAATGAAACAAACCCAGAGGTGCTGTTCAAAGGCCATATGCTCCATGAAGCTACTACTGCCACCCAGGGATTGCTTCTTCTTCTAAACTCACAGAGCACTTTGAACACTATAGATATTCCTTACAGGACACGGCCCATGCCCCATGTTGGCTTTTAGACCTGTGCTATTACTCCTGCAGGGTTAGAAGAGTTTGAGGACCATGCTTTGTGCACCGTTATGTCCTCCCATGTGCTTGGAGTGAGGATGACACATAAGGACTGGTCACCAAATGTTTGCTGAATCTGTGAATGAAACGATGCAAGAAAAGGAGAGAGCAGTGGAGAAAAGGATTTTAGTAAATACACATGGGAATTTCTAGGTATTATTTATTCCACTAAGCACATGGATGTATGAATTCATTTAACAAGAATTTTGGGGGGACACATTTGCTGTGTATTAAGTGTTAGATATACAAAGACAGAGAAGATACAACCTTTCTTAAGGTGTTCTCAAACAGATGGGAAAGAGAGAGTTTATAATTATTATAATACAGGAAATGTGTTTTGATAGCTCTCTGAAAGTAAATCCAATATAGGAGCAAGGAATTCTTCACCAAAAGGGAGGAGAGATTAAGCTCCTACTATGTGTCTGTCCTCTGCATAGATTCAGTGAGGTGATTCTCAGAGTAAGGCTTTTGTGCTCTGTATAATAAACCCTTTGTTCATCTTATAGGTGAAGAAACAGGCCTTGCGAGTTTGAGGCAGAGCCCTGGGTCCCACAGCCAGCAAGTGACCGAGGCAGGACTCCACCAGGCACTTGTGACTTGAAAGCCGCTGCTCTCTGGAGCGTTGGGTACCTGCCACAGGTAAGTGCCGCAGAGTTGCAGGCTGCTCAGACCCAGGATTTGTGGCCAGGAAACACAGGGTCTGATTTAAGAAGATTGTTCTGACTATAACTAACACCCTTGGGGCCTTTAGGCAAAAACAAACCCACTGTTTATTGGCCTCGCAAGACTCTTTAAGCCTCAGCAGCTGGCTTGTGTTTCAAGGAGGCCTGGTGTTGCCGTCTCGCACCTGGCCCTCAGGCCAGTGTGGCCGGGCCCAGCTGCTGGGCCCAGAGGGAGGTGCAGACACAGGCTCCACGCTGCAGCTTCTCCAGCTGCTCTGGCCCTGGGCTTTGCAGCCCGGCTGCAGGGCTTCCTTTAATTGTCATAAACCTGTGGACTCTGTTGCTGTTTTCATTAGTGCTTTGTTTTTGTTTCAAGTACTAAGTTCAGCAAGGGGCCTGGAAGAGGGAGTAAAACATTTATCTATCATTGGTGATGTCATTACCAAAAATAGCTGGCAATTTCCAGGCCAGGGTTGTGCCGGAGCCAATCTGCAGTGCAGCCTGGTTCCCGGACAGAGGAAAATGGAGACACATGCAGGAGGAGAGGGACCCTGAGGGACTGTACCCTGAGGGACTGAACAGCCACCTGCTGGTCAGCAGGCATCCAGATACTCAGGGATAAGGCGGGGGGCTAGCAGTGATGGGAAGGGAGACACAGGCCCCAGGTGCCGTTCTAAGGGGACCTGCACAGATGGCAGCCATAGCACAGTGTGGCTGAGAGTGGGCACAAACACATTTCGTCGACCTTGGCACCACTTGCCTTCCTTGCTGTGCTGGTGAGCTCCTCGGAGCAGGGATGCTTCTGGGAGAGGGCAGCTGCCCATGCCCTTCCTGAGTGTTTGCCCTCAGGGTTCGTGGAACCCTCCTGAGCACATTCAGTCCCTTCCTTCACCTCTTATGAACGCTCTGAGTGAATGACAATGAGTATGTTTCGCTGGAACAGAAAAGCTCACACAGCTCCAGGGAGAGCAGACCTGTATGTAGAGGTTAGGAGCATGGGTCTGAAGGTGAGAACAAGCACTTGTCCCACTCCACCCCTGCCACTTTGTATTTGCACGAGCCTGGGCAAGGGACTTGGTGTCTCTAAGCCCCGGTGATCTGTGCAATGGGGCTAGTGCTGCCTACCTAATTTGTATGCAGATTTAATGAGATAACATTTAAGGGGCACAAGATATGGTGCAAGTGCTCACTGAGTGGAGGCCATTACGGGAGTAAAGTGCCCTTACTCCTCCATCCTCAGTCGGCCCCAGACTGAGGGTCCATGTATGTTAAGCCCTCTGCATGAACCCACACTTTCTTCCCCTTCCTGGGTTTGGATGGGTTTTACTGATACAAAACTACTCAGTTTAAGTGTTTCTCTCTGTCTTGAACTTTCCCTGACCCCCGACCAGGCTGAGTCAAATGCCCTTGCTCTGGGCTTCATAATTTGCCTCATATCCCATATTGTTTGGGTAATGATCTGTGCATGTGTTTCTCTGTCCCTTTAGACAGTAAACTCCAGGAGGGCAGGGACGATATTTTCTTCTTTGTAATCCAGCATCACTCGTAGTATGTGGTGTAGAAAGGTTCAATATGAGAAAAACTGAATTCGGGGTCCAAGGTTATCCCTTTCTATAGGTCAAGGCCAGGTGCTTGCTGGAGGAGGTTGGGTTGATAGCATCAATCACGTCTTTAATAGGACAGGATCCAGAGGGGAGCAAATTCTTATTCCTGCATTCCTTGTCTGAGCTGGGAATACTCTGGGGACTTTAGACAGATGTAAGCCATTAAAAGGAGAGGAAAACCGAGAGAAGAGAAAAACAAGCAGGAAAAGGAAACAAAAGCGTGAATGGGTCCATTATAGATCTTTGATGGTTGAGCAAAAAAATAATTGTTTGAGCATGAAAATAACAGAAGAGAAAGAGAAAAGTATTAGGGAGAGGACAAGCAAATAATGCCTCATAGACCCATACCTGCTGCCTCTGTGGGAAGGCCTGGCTCTGGGCCACGCAGTGAGGTTTCAACAGCAGGAGGAGGTGAGTGTGGGAGCCATGGACTCCAGTTCTGGAGTTAGATTGTCTCTTTGGGATCCATTTGCACCAAATGGCCTCGAGCTGGCTCTTTAAAGTCATACAGTATGGTTAACAACATCTATTTTGTTGTTGTCATAAGGACTAAATAAGATGATGTGTATAGAAGCAGTTATCAGAGTGCCTGGAACATAGTCAGTGCTCATTAAATTATACCAATTATATAAATGTTAATGATGTTTCTGAATATCCTGGGTCTGATTCCAGAGTCTCAGAGAGCTGGGGGAATGTGGGATGAAGGGGAATCCTTGCATATAGGATAATGTGGCCTAGTAAAGATCTCCTCCTCTCCCAGTTGTTGTTCACCGAGATACTCAAAACATTTTTACCGTGGTTTTGAAGGAATTCGAAATATGGAGAGAGAAAAATAAAAACAACAGTGGAAAGAATGATCCTGGAGTCAGGACACCCGAGTGCTGGTCTAACTCCCACCACTGCTCAGTTTTGTGACCTGGAGCACGTTCCATAAGCTCTCTGGCCTCTGCTCACTCATCTGTCAAATAAAGGAATTGGTCTATAAGCTCTTTTTTTTTTTTTTTTTTGTCTAAACAATCACTGATTTTAATATCCAACCAAACTGAGTTGAAACATTTTTTCCCCCCCACTTGTCTACAATTGCCTGCTACCCTACCCACTTGGCTGGGGCTGTACATTGATTAATAGGTGAAGCAAACATCACCAGACAGGGTCTTTGTAAAGGGAATTGATGCCTGAATAAATACAAGTTATATCTAGCACTATATATTTAAGAACCTAAGTTAAAGAACCCAGAGATTTGTGAGGTGGAGGTGGGGGTGGGGCGGGAGCGGCATAGGAAATACAAAGCTTCCTCTGAATGCAGAGCATGACCAGGCTTGGGTGCGCATGGGTCCTCCTCTGAAATACAAGCAGTGACTAAGGCAGGGGTTTCCATCTCAGTGAAGGGAGGACCAAGAACAGACCGCAATGATCAATCATATAAAACTGCAAGGTTGCCTGATGGAGGAGGGCATAGCCTCCCAGGGCCCTCCAGGGGAGAATTATGACCAATAGGACAGATTGCACATTTCAGTGTAATGTAAGAAAACTCATTCGTTTTATTGAAACGGGTTCAGAAACTTTTTCTGTAAAGGGACAGATAGCAGATATCTAGGCTTTGTGGACCATACAGTCTTTGTCATAGTTACTCAGCTCTGCCATGTAGTGTGAAGGCAGCCACAGACAATACATAGTAAGCATGGCTCTGTGACAGTAAAAAATTATTTACACAAGTAAGTAGCAGGCCAGATTTGGCCTGAGGGCCATAGTTTGCTGACTCTGGCGTGAGAAGAGCATGTGTAGACTTGAGTGGCTGTTGGAGGTATGTAGTCAATACTGCCTCCCAACATCCCAGGAGGAGCAGTGTTTCAGTAGACATTGGAAGATCCTCTTACTAGCGTCAGGGCTCTCTCTTAGGTAGTACTGGCCTGTGGGGTTTGTTTCAGCACTAATTCCCACACTTCTTAGAAGGTGGACATAGGGCAAGACCATAGGGCTCTAAGTGACTGTGTGGGGGCAGAAGCCCTTGGAAGGAGAATTGGGATCATAAGACAAACTCCACAAGTAATCTGAGGCTTCTGCAATCTAGTCTGGCACTTTTCAACTTTGTTCCATTCTCTGCAGAGGAACATGGTCTGGGAGGGACTTTCTGCTCTTCCAGTTTTGGCAGATTTGAAGAGGGATCTTATGGAGATGGTCAGTTACTTAATATATCAGATGGGAAAAAAATTTCTTTCTTTTTTCTGTTATTCCCTGCCCCACCGCCACATGCTGTTTGCCCAACACACACACACACACACACACACACACACACACACACACACACACACACACTTCACTGCTCACTAGTGGTGTTTATATTTTCATGCACACCAGCTGAATACAGAGCAGTCATCTAAGAACTTAAAAGAAACACAGCCTAGGTAGGAAACTGCAGCTCTGTCTCACCCCACACCTTCCTCTTCATGGTTTGCTCCCCAGAACATCATCTCCTTTTAGGATTTCCTTTATAATCTGTTCAGCCTTCCTCAAAAATACGGCAGGACTTGGAAGTGGAAGGAAGGCTTCAGGGTTGCCGGAGGGAATGTTCAGCATATTCACACCAGACTGCTGTTATGTGACTCCAGGCTGCCCGGCACTGCTGCACGTGGAATGTTAAGTCGCTGGGCCCCTCGGGCGGCTGCCGGCAGCTCACTGTGGATCCTGTCACAGGCCACTGGTAAGTCGAGTCCTCATGAAGCCCAGCTCAGTGGAGCCAGGCAAGATTCTACCTCTTTACTTGGTCATTCCGTCCAGTCAAGAGCCAACTAGGAATCTCTGCAGATGCACTGAATTATCTTTCACCTTCATGGCCTGGCTGCCTGTAGACTTCTGAGGCCTCCAGGACACTGGCATTTCTGCTAGGTTTGCATCTGCAGCATTTCAGGTAGAAATATGAAGGGAGCAGGTGTCAGACCATTTGGGTTCAAGTCCTGGCTCCGTCACTTAGTACATAATGGTGCTTTTGGAAAGACTTGACTTTGTGAGACTTAGGACTTCTGTGAAAAGGAAGTTTAAAAGTGAAATAAAAGCCATATAGGTACAGTGGATTTTTTTTATTTGTGGTTGTCCTGTTCTATAAAGTCACTGAGAACACTGCATTAGCAAACACTGAACCAGTGCTCCTAGGGGAAATACAGAATTAGGCTCCTGTGAGCCTCTGGTCACAATGGTTTAATTAATATGCCAGCATATAACCCTGTTGTATGTGTGTTTGTGTTTAAAGACATTTTATATATATCGTTGATTGGTTAACACTGAACTCATGGCCAATAGCACCGTAACCTGTGCCTGAATGAAGCCTATCTAACACACGCATTTCCTCTACCTTCTTGTTCTGCAGCACTCTAGCACTATGCTTGGGGACTACTGTAAACAGTGAAATCACCAACACAAAGCACAAAATGTGTAAAATGTGGCATTAAATTTAAAAAGGCCCTTGTTTATATAGTATGAGAACTGTAACAGAAAGAGCATCATCTTGTCTGACCTGAGCTAGGATCATGCACACTTTTTGCTGCTCTGCACATGTGTGTGAATGACCACAACAGCACTGCAAGAATTAATTTTGGGGTTACAAGTAAATTTTGGTGACTAGGAGAATTTGCACATACCAAATGTGTCAATAATGAGGATTGACTGTCTGTGAGGGTCATCATGAGGATCTATTGTGATAAAATCCAAGGGACCCCATGTAGTGTGCAAAGCCCTCCAAGATGTATCCTGTCCCTGCTTTCCAAACTTTTCTGTGGCTGCCGCCTGACACACACCCCATTTTCCTGCTATCCTTGCTGTTCTCTGGGCAGGAAAAGAAATGCTGTTTCTTGCTTCTGTGCCATTACACACACTATTTTCTGCTTAGAATGCCCTCTTTATTTGCACAAAGATAAACTATTGAGCTCAAGAGATGCCAGTAGGTAGGAAACCTGTTCTTGCACACAATCTGTATATTTGGCTCAGAATAAAAAGGTTTGACTTCTAAGATTTATTTTTTAAGGCACACGTGAAACATATGAAGGTGTCTTTTCGTTAAAGACTACTTTTTTCTGATTCTCCTAATCATCAGCTCTTGCAGAAACTCAGTCCCTGATGAATGCTGTCAGGATCAGGACTTGGGGTGAAATTCCTGCTTCATTTTTCCAGACTTTTATGCTCAAGATTTGGGGAACCCTCATTCCCAGCCTGTGGTTTCTACCCCTGACCTAAGCTTTCATCACACGAGACCTTTCAGGATGGTAAGGTTGGAATAGCAATCACTAAAATAACATCTGAAATCAAAGGCAGCCCTTTATGTTTCAGAATGATAGTCCTTCCCCCATCCTTGGTCACTCCAGGTCAGGGCTGGACTTCTTAGAGATGTGGAACCGTAATGCAGTGAGTCCCAGGAGTCTGGGTCCCAGGTACCTTCCTCTGAGCAGCTTGGCTGGATGTCCCTGCCAGCTGGGTTTGAGCTTCCATCCGTTCTTCCTACCCCTTGCACATGCCCACTCTGTTTCTGCCTTTTCTCATGCCAGCATCTCTCTGGTCCAGGGGCTTGTTTCTATGTTTGTTTCATCTTGACTGTAGCCAGCTAATTTCCAGCTGCTCCTGGCTTCTCCCAACTGTGTGCACTGCCTTCCTGTCACCTCTCCTGCCAAGGCTCTGACAGTACCATATGACTCCAAGAAGAGGGGGCACCAAGTAGTGAAAGAACACTGGGTTGAGAACAAAGCAGACATGGGTTGTGGCCCTGTGTCCACCTCTTGTTACCTGGGTATTCTTGTAGGAGCCCTTTATTTTTCTGTGTCCCGGTTCCCCAGTGTATACACTGCAGGACATGTAGATTGTAGAGTGCTTTTTCAGCATGCACATTCTCTGACACTATGAATCCTTGGAAGGAAGATGGGGGGATGCTTCTCATTTGTCCACAGGTGGGTAAACCACCTTTGAATAGCTGCAGGGCTAATGAAAATCTGCTCTGTGACTGTTTGGTTGAAGATTTCCGCCTACAAAGCTGCAGGCTGATGGTGACAGCACCTGTGTGAGTGCTGCTGACAAGAATGAAGATGGGGCAAAAACAAAAACAAGACAGAGGGTTCATGGGTTTCAGAGTCATCTCACATCAGTCAGTACTTTTCTCTTAGAGGAGAAGAACCTCTCAGGGTGTCAGAGAAAGCCTTACTGCTCACTTTTCTAATGTTTCTTGGTGGCTCAGACATTGACTCAAAAAGAAAACACAAACAGCCTAAAGCCCATGAACCAAGGGAAGAGAATGTTCACCATTTATGGACATTTGTAATTTAAAATGAGCAATGCATGGCAATTACAAAGAGGACTGTGGTGGTGGGATGGTGGTGGTGAGGAGGGTGATGCTGGTGCTGATGGTCGTGGTGAGACAGTAGTGGTGGTGATGGTGGTTCTATTGGTGGTGATGGTGATGGAGGGAGGGTGATCATGATGATGATGACCACAGCCAGCACATACAGAGATACATATTATGTGCTAGCACTGGTGCGAAGTCTCCATAGATACCATTTCATTGAATCCTCAGAGCCACATTGTGTTAACCTAAGTCACAGGGATGTATCAACAATGATATCATAAGAACAACAAACCCATACCTGCTTTATATTTCTCCCAGTCCGGAAGCCACTGCTCATCTGTGACCCCTTTTCTGTTTTGACTTTGCAACAGTCCTACAGCATGGGAAGCCTGGCTATGTCTTATGTTATGGATAAGGAAGTAGAGACCCACAAAGGTTAGATAGCAGGGCACCTAAGAAAGAACTGTTGGAGATCACTTCAGGGAGCCTGCACTGGGGATTCGAGGGCAGTTCTATCACTGTGACTTGTGCAGCACAAAGAAGATAGAGTGTTTACTCTTATGTGGATAAAGCATTTACTCACTTGCATGTCCTTGGCTATGTTGAAACCAGATTTGGAAATATTTGCCATGTGAAAACTTCCCAAAGTTCTTTAAAAAAGAACGTGGTTCCCCTTCTCCATGATCCTGAGCTTACTGTTTTTCTGTCCCGGTGGTAGAGCTCTTTCTTGGGTCAGCTACTGCCGCTCTGTGCCCCTCAGTGATGGCTGCTTTTTCTGCCAATTTTTTCTTTGAAATCATTGACCTTTGAAATTCTAGGCTCACTTAATCTCCAGTCTGTGTTGCCTTGGCTGCAGCCAACTCTTAACCCAGGCACTGTGCAGAGTGGGGCCATGGGCAGTGGAGTGGAGTCCAACACTGGGGCCCTTCATTTTCTCCAAGGTCAGCCAGAGGGCCCAGACAAGAATAAAGATGATCTCAGTATGCTTGCTTCCAGTTTATACATTCAAGAACTTTATGAACTCATTCTTTTAATCTTTCTTCACATTTCTGTCTTGTCTCAGCTTGGTACCATGTGCCCTTCTGAGTAACTTTCTTCTTATTTCATCTTCTAGGTCATTCATAAGGATGTTAATCATTTAAAAGGATGGGAGCTTCCCCTACCTGGAGAATGCTTTTTCCTGAACTCATTGAAAGTCTCTTTGATTTGCCCAAGAACTAAGAAAATAAAATCTAGACTAAGTGGGAAAATATTCTGTGTGAATAACATATTTATAAGCTCTGGGTGTTATATCAAAATCCCCACATTGTGGAGAAGCCTGCTGGCTGGTCCCATTGGCAGAGTAAGCAGTTGCCTATATAGTGTGTTTTAAAGTTTGCTAGAGAAAGCTTCCTGCCTCTAAACATATTGCCTTGGATTCTGCCATTACAGATACATAGCTTAGCATTAAATATTGTCCTCTATGTTTGTGAGATAGGGGTGAGAACCTCTTTTAAAATCAGAATGCTCCTAAGGTGGTTTTCAGCTGGAATTGTGTTTGCCTCTAGTAACAGAGTCTGGGTTGAGTTTTAAAACAGGTACAGGCAGATGCTGTTAGTACCCTACACATGCCTGTCTACAATGTTCTCACTGATTTTGCAAATACCCCAGTCTTGGTCCTGGGTTTTTTTGTGTGTGGGGTTTTTTTTGTTTGTTTGTTTTGTTTTTGTTTGTTTTTTTAGGCTGTGGGAGCATGCTTGGCTTGTGCACAGGGTGGGTCAGTGTGTTGGAGAATTCATGCCCTACAGAAGCTGGCCTCTCCCAATCTGGGTTGGGATTTCATGCATGCAAACCCCAGCTCCTCAACCCTTAGTGTCCTAATTCTTTTATGTGTTTTACCCTGTCTCTCAGATTTCCCCAGTGAGACTAACCTCCAGTTTCTCACTGTGGAAATTGGTTGGATGACACACCATTCTTGGCTTCCTTCCCTTCCCTGTGTCGCTTTCCATCCCCCTACTGGTGTTTCCTGGGATTACTTCCCAAATACACTGCAGTTGATTTTTTTGTCTGAGGACCACTTCTGGGGAAACCCAGACCTAGACACCAGGTAGCAGCAGGTAGGCACATTCCATGAGGCATGAAGGACCCAGGTTGCTTCTTCCACTTTACATCTGCAGTCTATGATTTTCAATGTCATGGTAACAGCCCCTGAAGGCATTGGGTCTATGTTTCAGGCAGGAAAAAGGAGAAAACACTAAAAGCCAAGACAAAGACTAAAACCTTTTCCATCAGAGGTTTTATTTTAAACAAGAAGGGATGTCTTCTCTGTGGTGTTCTGCCTGTACCTCTTTTGTTAGAATTATGTCACCCCACACTCGCATTACAGTGGATACTGGGGAACTGAACACTTTTAACTGAGCATATTACCCTGCCAAACAAAACGGGGGCCCTCATTGTTAAATAAAAGGAGAATGAATACTGGATTAGGCAAGGAGCAGTGTTTCTCACAGGAGTTGTTGCCTTATAACGTATTGCTAATAGCCGAGTGTGGCATGGGCTTATTAGATCCATGGTACTCAAAGTATTGACTGGCAGCATTGGTGTCATCTGTGAACTTGTTAGAAATTCAGGTTATCAGGCCAGCCCCACACCTGTTGAATCAGGATTTGTTTTTAACAACCCCTCACAGTCAGGTAATTTATGCACAATCAAGTTTGAGAAGCCTGTCTTCACTCACTTTCTTTGGCATCAAGATGAACAAGGGAATCTCTGGCTCTTGATATCCTTTCCTTGGTCTTGCCCAGTGTCTTATCAGTGGTAAATTTCTGCTGGATGACTGAATAAGTTGTGCCAACCCCAGAGATGGGGAGACGTGTCCTCCCTAGTCCCTCACAAAGTGACTCCCCTCTCCTTTGGACTCCCCTCTCCTCCTCTCCCCTGGCCCCCTCGGTGCCCTTTGAGTCTTTTATGCATCATCACCAGTTTTGAACTTCTCTCACTGTTCTCTTGGACCAAAAAGTCTAGGATCTTATCTCATTCATCTTGGCATCGTTCCCTCCCAGCACCCAGCCAGGTGGTTTGCTAGGTTAAATTGAATGGAATTAAACCTCCTATACCTGGTTCTACTTTTGTTTTTTTACTGCTTTGACTATTCATTTCCATGTTCCTTTTCTTAAAATAAAGCAGCTCCCATAACTAACAAGGTAGTGTTTTCTTTCTGGATTTTCCTAGCATTGTTTTAAATGACTCTGGTATTTGAATAAATAGAAAAAACATAGTGCAGAGATTTCAAACATTTTTTTCGGCAGCAGGATTCTTTCTGCAAACATAGAAACTCAGCGTGTGCTCAGATCTGAGCTTTAATGAAGTGGTGATGGGGGTCCTGAGTCCTGGTCATGGGCCTCGCCTGCAGAACGCTTCCCAGCCTTCATAGTCCTTGTACATGTTTTTTACCGTAGTCCGCTTGCATGAGGCAAAAGTTCCATGACCCACCCATTCCTTCTTTCAGTGATCAATAGGATTGGTGAAGATAAAAAAGAGTTGAAGAAAAATAAAATCAACAAATTGTGATAAAGTGTGCTGCTAGTAAGAAATACATATTGCATACTTTTCACATCGTAAACGAGGAAAGCAAGCACAGGCAAGTGTATATGTGCTAAAGCAGCACCTCATGGTCTTAAAACAGCCCAGTGATTTAATTATGCTTTCTTTGGTAGAAGGCTCAAGTTATTCCAATGGCACACATTCACAGGCAGCACATTACAAGGTAAGTGTCCTTATAAAAGCACAGGGATATAGATGATTACTATTAAACTGCAATTATTGAAAAAACGGTAGGCCTGAAATACTGTTAATGCAACTATATATCATGACACACCATGGGGTTAACCCAATAATTGATAATACCCTAAACTGATAATAATGAGGCTAAATGAACAGCACTTTATACTTAAAAAAATCAAAAGTAGCAGCTCTTAAAAACCTCACCAACTCACAACAGTTGTGGTAATCTTGTTGCTAGTAAGAAATCATATGGAATATTATTCACCTTGTGAGTGCAAGTCACAATAGCAGTGAGGACCCAGTGATACAGAAAATCAACTTGCTCAAAATAGTTGGAGTACGGCTATCTCTAAGACATTGCATGAACAGGAAGTAAGAGTTGGGAAACGTGGCTAGGCTTTGTGAGGCATCCTCACGTTTTAGTGGATACTGAATTAAACTCCTCTGCAAATGCTAACAGTGAGCTACTTTTAGTTTATGAATCCCAACATTTAATGACCTCGATAACTCAATTTAAGTTGTTACTAAGTAGCCCATGGTCCCATGTCCTGATGAAATTCTAGAGAACAGCTCATCATCCCCTGGAAGAAAGGGACACCTCTTGTATTCAGCAGGCTTTGAAAATTGCTGCTGTAAAGGAGGAGAGGGAGGATGGAAAAATGCTTTGCTTCCCTCAAAGGAGCTTCCCTCATTATGTCATGCTGCTGGAGATAGAAGCTAAACTCACCAGATGGGCTCTTTCGATGGACCAGGTGTGCATTCATGTCCCTGCAAACTTGCCTTGATGTGGTGTGACTTTCGGGGAAGTAACTGCTGGTGATGTTGGAGGTTCATTAGCAGAGTCCTCGAAGCCCCAGGAGGCATGTCAGGAGGACCGTTCTGAGTAAGGGTTCCTTAATGGGCTGAGCTGCTTTACTCTTTTGCTAAAAGACCAATTTACTTTTTTCACTTAAAGACCAATTTAAAAGCAGAAGTTCTGCCACTTCTCACCACCCTTGACTCTAACCACAGGAGCTGCCTGTGGGTCTCCTTAGTGTTCTACGGCTACTTTCCAAAGCAGCCCTGACTCCATGCATGTGAGGGGTAGATACTTTGTAAATATGGCTGGCTATCTCCAGGAATTCTTGTACTTACCTGTGGCCATAAGTCAGGTGGATTGGTCTAAGACCTGTACAGCATCAGCAGGCTGTGGGGAAAAGGAGGCGGCAGGAAGAGGGCAGAGATGTGTACAGGGAAATCAACCCTCTCCCACAAAATTAGAAGCCAGCAGATCAGCCATGTGGCAACCAGGGGGCGCTGCACATACCGTCTTGGATCTTGCTAGCCTTAATATCTAAGGCAACTCAGGAGCAAACATGTGTTCTGAGACACTGGGAAAGTTAGACACAAGCTTGCTCCATGGATATGGGGTTACAGAGCCAGTTTTGGGCACATGCTCACTATGGCTGGAAAGATCTCCTTGTCATAGACTCTCATGGCCCATCCCAGTAAAGGCTTGATTTTTCTAAAGAAAGTTCCAAGTTACCTCATCTGGTTCTGGTTTAACCAATATGCCTTACTTCCTTCTTTCAGAATGTCCATTAGAATCTACCCAGGGATGATTTGCATGGGTTTCCATCTTCCCATAAATTTATAGAACCTTTGGAAACTCTGGGTTGAGATAGTTCAGAAATAGCGTTTGTTCCCTCTAGAGTGGTTGGAACATACTTAGATAATTCTAGGGACAGCCTGATGATTTAATTTGGGCCTGGAAGAGTTGAAGAAAAAGAGCTGGGCCTTTTGGGCCGTAGGAATTTCATCAGCTCTTGTAATAGCAATGGAACTGTAAGGCAGTGTTTCTTCTCAGATTTTGGTATACATAAATATTAGCAGGTCTTCAGTGGAGCCCGGATTCTAAAGGTTTTTTTTTTTTTTTTTAATTTTGTGTTTATTTCAAGAGGGAGATAGAGAGCAAGAGGGGGAGGGGCAGAGAGAGATGCAGACAGAAACCCAAGCAGGCTCCATGCTGTCAGCACAGAGCTTGTTGTGAGGCTTGAACTCAGGAACCGTGAGATCATGACCTTAGCTGAAATCGAGAGTTGGACACTTAACTGACTGAGCCACCTAGGCATTCCCCAGGATTCTAAAGTTTTAATCAAGCATCTTGGGCTATTCTCATGCTCACTGAGAAACACTGATGTGAAATTTGGGTTTGTAAACTTTACAACGGTGACATTAGCTGGCTTGAGGTCAGGATAGGGAGTGTTTCTGAAATGACTCTGAGGCCAGGGCTGGGGTGTGCTTTGTGAGTCAGAAACAGGCAAGGATTAGGGCACCTGGGTGGGTTCAGCTGGTTAAGTGTCTGACTTCGGCTGAGGTCATGATCTCACTGTTCGTGAGTTCGAGCCCCACATCTGGTTCTGTGCTGACAGCTCAGAGCCTGGAACCATCTTTGGATTCTGTGTCTCTCTCTCTCTCTGCCCCTCCCCCACTTGCCCTCTGTCTCTCAAAAAATAAATAAAATGTTAGAAACAGGCAAGGACTTAGGTAACTCAGGGGGGAGGGTTCAGAAAGGTCAATAGTGTATGAATAGGTTTGGGTTTGAGGGTTTTGTAGCATAGTCTCCTTTCCTTAAATGTTCCTTGAAAACTAGTAAGGCCCTGATGGTAACTTCTCACTCAACACCCTAAAATGAAACTTGTGTAGTGCCTCCTTTTTGTAATCCATTTTAGAAAAAAAATGTTTAAAATTTTCTAATCATGGTTCTCAAGGTAGAGATTACCACCTGATTCTAAACTACAAACTCATTCCTCCAGCTTGAGATGTACATGCATATTGTCTGGCAGGTGCAGTATGGGGACCACAAAGATTGTTTGGGGGGATCTGAAATTTTTACGGGACCATGGAGTTTGGAAATATAAGAATTACAATTCAATAAAAGGTGAATTTTTCAAGGCAAATCCCAGCATCAGGCTTAATGGTGAGATTAGAATCCTTTTCATGCAGTGAGAACAATAGATACATAGCTCTACACCAACTTCATGATTTAATTTTGTTTTTCGAAGAGATTGACAATAAAATTTGATAAAGGAAGGAAAGATGGTCTCAAAATTGGAGAGAAAGCAGCAAAATTATTATTGTTTGCAGATGATATAGTTGTATTCTTGGAAAATCGACAAAGATCAACTGAAAAACTGTTATAAGCAATAAGTGTATCTGCTAAGAAGGCTAGATACAAAATGAACATAGAAAAATCAATAGCATCCCAACCTATGCCATAATAACTGGTTAGAAATTATATTTGAAAGAAAAAACGTCCCCATTTGCAATAACAAAAGAAATGATAAGAATAAATATTACAAGGAATATGTAAGAACTGTGTGAAGACATCGTTAAATGTTATTAAGAACGTGGAAAAAAAAAGAGCTCCTGTGTTATTGATAGAAAGACTCAACATTATATACTTGATCTTGGCCAAAAGGCCGAGAAGTGATCAAAAGGCTCAACATTATAAAGACACATGATCTCCCTATGTTAATCTGTAAATTTTAAGTGATCTCAATAAATAAAATAACAGGAATTTTAAAAACTAGTTGAGTCAGTTCTAAAATTCATATGGCAAAATAAAGGAGCAAGGATAGGTAAATTATATAAAGAAAGAATAATTTCAAGAAGGATACAGCTGTCTACCTATTATACTTTAAGGGAGGGGTAGGCAAATGTATCCATGAACAGAATGGGGAATAAGAAAGAGACCCAAATTCAGGCAAAAAAATATTTTATAATAAAGTTGGCATTTCTTATCAGTGGAAGAAAATATTGTCCATGAAATAAATACATATTTTTAAAAATTTAAATCTAAGTTATTTAACATATAGTTTAATAATGATTTCAGGAATAGAATTTAGTGATTCATCACTTGCATGTAACACCTAGTGCTCATCGTAACAAGTACCCTCCTTAATGCCCATCGCCCATTTAGCCCATCCCCCCATCCAATACTCTGCCAGCAATCCTCAGTTTGTTCTCAGTATTTAAGCATCTCTTATGGTTTGTCTCCTCTGTTCTTATCTTATTTTTGCTTCCCTTCACGTATGTTTATCTGTTTTGTTTCTTAAATTCCACATATGAGTGAAATCATATGATATTTGTCTTTCTATGACTGACTTATTTCGCTTAGTATAATACACTCTAGTTCCATCCACGTTGTTGCAAATGACAAGATTTCATTTTTTTGATCGCCAAGTAGTATTCCATTATATATATACATACATACACACACATACCACATCTTTGTTTATTCGTCCGTCAATGGACACTTGGGCTCTTTACATGCTTTGGCTATTGTCGATAGTGCTGCTATAAACATTGGGTTACATGTGCCCCTTTGAATCAGCACTCTTGTATCCTTTGGATAAATACCTAGTAGTGCAATTGCTGGGTTGCAGGGTAGTTCTATTTTTAATTTTTTGAGGAAGCTCCATACTGTTTTCCAGAGTGGCTGTACAGTTTGCATTCGCACCAGTGGTGCACAAGGGTTCCTCTTTTCTCTGCATCCTTGTCAACATCTGTTGTTGTCTGAATTGTTAATTTTAGCCATTCTGACAGGTGTGAGGTGGTATCTCATTGTGGTTTTTGTTTGTATTTCCCTGACAATGAGTGATGTTGAGCATCTTTTCATGTGTCTGTTAGCCATTTGGATGTCTTCTTTGGAAAAGTGTCTATTCATGTCTTTTGCCCATTTCTTCATGGGATTATTTGTTTTTTGGGTGTTGAGTTTGATAAGTTCTTTATAGATTTTGGATACTAATTCTTTATCTGATATGTCATTTGAAAATCTCTTCTCCTATTCCATTGGTTGCCTTTTAGTTTTGCTGATTGTTTCCTTCACTGCACAGAAGCTTTTTATCTTGATTAAATCCCAATAGTTGATTTTTGGTTTTGTTTTCCTTGCCTCCAGAGACATGTCAAGTAAGAAGTTGCTGTGGCTAAGGGCAAAGAGGTTGTTGCCTGTTTTCCCCTCTAGGATTTTGATGGCTTCCTGTCTTACATTTAGGTCTTTCACCCATTTTGAGTTTATTTTTGTGTATGGTGTAAGAAAGTGGTCCAGGTTCATTCTTTTGTATGTTGCTGTCCAGTTTTCCCAACACCATTTGCTGAAGACTGTCTTTATTCCACTGGATATTCTTTCCTGCTTTGTCAAAGATTAGTTGGCCATATGTTTATGGGTCCATTTCTGGGTTCTCTATTCTGTTCCATTTACCTGAGTGTCTGTTTTTGTGCCAGTACCATACTGTCTTCATGATTATAGCTTTGTAATACAGCTTGAAATTGTGATGTCTCTAGCTTTGGTTTTCTTTTTCAACGTTACTTTGGCTATTTGGGGTCTTTTTAGGTTCCATACACATTTTAGAATAGTTTGTTTTACCACTGTGAAGAATGCTGGTGTTATTTTGATAGGGATTATATTGAATATGTAGGTTGCTATGGGTAATATCGACATTTTAACAATATTTGTTCTTCCAATCCATGAGCATGGAATATTTTTCTATTTCATTGTGTCTTCAATTTCTTTCATAGGCTTTCTATGATTTTCAGTGTATAGAGTTTTCACCACTTTGGTTTGGTTTATTCTTAAGTATTTCATGGTTTTTGGTGCAATTATAAATGGGATTGATTCCTTGATTTCTCTTTCTGTTGCTTCACTATTAGTGTATGAAATGCAACTGATTTCCGTACATTGATTTTATATTCTGTGACTTTGCTGAATTCACATATCAGTTCTTGCTGTTTTTTTTTTAAGGTATGTGTTTTTTAAAATTTTTAAATGATTATTTAATTTTGAGAGAGAGTGTGTGAGTGGGGCAAAGAGAGAGGGAGACACAGAATCCAAAGAGGGCTCCAGGCTCTGAGCTGTTAGCACAGAGCCCGATGCGGGGCTTGAACTCATGAAATGTGAGATCATGACCTGAGCCAAAGGAGGATACTTAACCAACTGAGCCAACCAGGTGCCCCAGTTCTTGCTGTTTTCTGATGGAATCTTTTGGGTTTTCTACATAGAGCAACATGTTGTCTGCAAAGAGTGAACGTTTGACTTCCTCCTTGCTGATTTGGATGACTTTTATTTCTTTTTGTTGTCTGACTGCTGAAGCTAGGACTTCCAACATTATGATGAATAGCAGTGGTGAGAGTGGACATCCCCCTGGTGCTCCTGGCCTTAGGGGGAAAGCTCTCAGCTTTTCTCCATTGAGGACGATATTAGCTGTGGGTCCTTGGTATATGGCCTTTATGATCTTGAGGTATGTTCCTTCTGTTGCTACTTTTTGTTCCTTCTGTTCCTACCCGTAGCTTATGGGTTCGAGCCCCACATCAGGCTCTGAGCTGATGTTGAAGAACCCTCTTGGGATTCCCTCTCTCCATCCCTCTCTCTGACCCTCACTGACTCACTCACTCACCCTCTCTCTCTCAAAATAAATAAACTTAAAAATTTTTTCTATCTTTTCCTGTTTCAGTTTTGGTAGTTTATATGTTTCTAGGAATTTGTCCAGTACTTCCAGATTGCCCAATTTGTTGGCATATAATTGCTCATAATATTCTCTTATTGTTTGTAATTCTGTGGTGTTAGTTGTGATCTCTCCTCTTTCACTTGTGATTTCATTTATTTGGGTCCTTTTTCTTTTTGATCAATATTTCTAGGATTTATCAATTTTGTTCATTCTTTCAAGGAACCAGCTCCTGGTTACACTGATCTGTTCTACTGTTTTTTTGATTTCAATATCATTGATTTCTCCTCTAATCTTTATTATTTACCTTCTTCTGCTTTTTTGGGGCCTTATTTGCTATTGTTTTCCAGCTCTTTTAGGTATAAGGGTAGGTTGTGTATTTGAGACCTTTTTTCCTTCTTTAGGAAGGCCAGGATTACTATATACTTCCTTTTTATGATTACCTTTGCTGCATTCCCAGAGGTTTTGTACTATTGTGATTTCAGTTTCATTGGCTTCCATGTACTTTTAAATTTTTTCTTTACTTTCTTGGTTAACCCGTTCATTCTTTAGTAGTATGTTCTTTAATCTCCAAGTATTCATGGTCTTTGCAAATTTTGTCTTGTGGTTGATTTTGAATTTCATAGCATTGTGGTCTGAAAATATGTGAGGTATGATCTCGATCTTTTTGTACTTGTTGATGGCTGATATAGATGATCTATTCTGGAGAATGTTCCATGTGTACTCAAGAAGAATGTATATTCTATTGCTTTAGGATGACATGTTCTGAATATATCTCTTAAGTCTATCTGGTCATTCAAAGTCATTGTTTCCTTGTTGATTTTCTGCTTACATAATCTGTCCTTTCCTGTAAGTTAGGTGTTGTTGTCCCCTACTGTTATGGTATTATTATCAATGAGTTTCTTTACATTTGTAATTAATTGATTCATATATTTGGGTGCTACTATATAGGGGGCATAAATATTTACAATTTGTTAGATCTTCTTGGTGGATAGACCCCTTAATTATGATGTAATGCCCTACTTCCTCTCTTATTACAGGCTTTATTTTAAAAATGAAGTTGTCTGAGAACAAACTGAGGGTTGATGGGGGGTGGGAGGGAGGGGAGGGTGGGTGATGGGTATTGAGGAGGGCACCTTTTGGGATGAGCACTGGGTGTTGTATGGAAACCAATTTGACAATAAATTTCATATATTAAAAAGAAATGAAGTTGTCTAATATAAGTATGGCTACTCCAGCTTTCTTATGACAACCATTAGCATGATAGATGGTTCTCCATCCCCTTACTTTCAATCTGCAAGTGTCTTTGGGTCTAAAAGGAGTCTCTTGTATCAGCATATAGATGGGTCTTGTTTTCTTATCCATTCAGATACCTTGTGTCTTTTGATTGAAGCATTTAGTCCATTTACATTTAGAGTGGGTACTCAAAAATATGAATTTAGTGCCATTATGTTGCCTGTGGAGTTGGTGTTTCTGGTGATGCTCTCTGGTCCTTTTTAGTCTTTGTTTCTTTTTTGTTTTGTCTTTTCTCCACTCAAAGAGTCCCCCTTAAAATTTCTTGCATGGCTGGCTTAGTGGTCACAAACTCCTTTAGTTTTTGTTTGTCTGGGAAACTCTTTATCTCTCCTTTTATTTTGAATGACAGCCTTGCTGGATAAAGAATTCTTGATGTCATGTTTTCCCATTTTAGCACATTGAATATATTCTGACACTCCTTTCTGTCCTGCCAAGTTTCTGTGGATAGGTCTGCTGTGAAATTTATCTGTCTTCCCTTATGGATTAAGGACTTTTTTTTCCCCTTGCTGTTTTCATAATTCTTTCCCTGTCTGTGTATTTTGTGAGTTTGACTGTGCTTTGCCTTGTGATGGGCAGTTTTTGTTGAATCTAATGGAGTTCTCCATGCTTCTTGGATTTTGATGTCTGTGTCCTTCCCCAGTTTGGAAAGTTTTCTGTTATAATTTGCTTACAAATCTTCCCCTTTTTCTTTCTCTTCATCTTCTGGAACTTCTATGATTCAGATGTTATTAATTTATTTATTTACTATTTTTTTAATGTTTATTCATTTTTTGAGAGGGAGAGCACAAGCAGGGGAGGGGCAGAGAGAGGGGGACTGAAGATCCAACACAGGCTCTGGGCTGACAGGCTAACAGCAACGAGCCTGATGTGGGGCTTGAACTTTTGAGATCCTGATCCAAGCTGAAGTCAAATGCTCATCCAACTGAGCCACTCAGGCACTTCTGGATGTTTTTCCTTTTTAATAGGTCACTGAATTCTCTAACTCGTATATTGTGATCTTTTGCCTTTGTTTCCCTCTTTATTTCTGCTTCATTATTCTCTATAATTTTATCTTCTATATAACTGATTCACTGCTCTGTTTAATCCATCCTTGCCATCGTGGCATCCATTGGAGATTGCATCTTGATTATAGCATTTTAAATTTTGGCCTGACTACATTTTAATTCTTTTATCTCCACAGAAAGGGATTCTCTGGTGTGTTCTATGCTTTTTTCAACTCTAGCTAGTGTTCTTATTATCATGGTTCTAAATTCTAGTTCAGACATCTTACTTACATCTGTGTTTATTAAATCCCTGGCTGTCATTTCTTCCTATTCTTTCTTTTGGGGTGAATTCCCTTGTTTTGTCATTTTGGAGGAAGAAAAAAATTAATAAAATTAAAAATTAAAATTAAAAATAAAACAAAAAAAATCAAATCAAATAAAAGAAGCTAGATCCTAGGTGTGTTTTGGTTTGCTTATTGAAAGAATCTTGATAGAATAGATAAAGAAGGGAAAGGAAAGAAAAAAAAGTTAAGAAAAAATTTTAAAATTAGAAAAATTATATAATAAAATAGAATAAAATAAAGAAAATGAAATAGAATAAAATTTTTTAAAAAATAAAAAATAAAGTAAAAAATAAAATAAAATAAAATTTTCTGTACCCAAGAAAGGTGGGGGGGGGGAAGAAAGATAAAAAGAAAACAGTTTAAGCAAAAACAAAAGCAAATAAAACAAACAGATGAATGAACCATCAAACAGAATGAAGCCTGAATGAAGTTACATCCAGTTTCCCCTAGAACTGAAACTATGAAGCCTTCTATGGCTGATACACTAAGCAGGTGGAGTGACTTGTGCTGGTCTTCTGGGGAATGTGCTTGGAGGGCACAGTCGGGTTGGGCTTGGTGTTGTCCACTAGGTAGTTCTGTTGTCCACTAAGTTGTGCTGTTTAGCTTACTGGGGTGGACCTGTGTGCATGGCCATGTTCGTGCTGAGAGAGGTTGAAATGGTTTCTCCCAGCTCCCTAGTCTCTGGTACAGGAACTTCTTGCTCTCACTGACCTGCCTTCAAGCACTCCCCATTTGTCTCAGGTCTCTGTGCACTACACCCCTCTACCCTGTCCATGTCCAAGCTGTCTGCCTGCCAGGAGGCACCTCCCTCCAGAGTTTTATCTCACATGGGGTTGTGTTACAAAATACTTCAGAGACCTAGGTGGCTAGGACCCACTCCTACTCTCCGGGGGATGGTCTCACTGAGTAATGGCCAGGTCTGGCTTGTCCCAGAAAACATTCATGTGGTCATGCAGTGGCAGAGGTTCAGAGATTATGGCAAATCACAACACATAGCACCAGGTTTCACTGCACTCTGGTATCTTTGTCCCAATACCAGCAAATGTGGCTGCTCTCTGCGGTCCACTGGAACCATTGCTTGTGGGAAAGCCATATAGCATCTATCAAATGCATTCCAAGCAGGGGAACTTCTTCTCCCTGTGTGACACACGGACCCTTCAGACCTTGCTGTGTGCTCCTGGGGATTCGTCCTACTTTCTCACCAGAACACCAGCAGGCACTGAGCTCCGGAACTTTAGACTCTGCACTCCACTGTTTATAGAATCCTTGTGGTACTGAAACCCTCTGCTTTCTCCCTGTCTGTGGTTTTGGGGAAAAGATTTCTTGTTCAGTCCCCTGTGAGTGTTTTCACTCTTTCTCTCTTTCTCTCCAGCTACTTTTGATGGGAGTGCTTTCTTGATTGATCCTGATGAGCTACACTCTCCTTCCTTCTCTGTTTCTCTGTTCTCTTTCTGTGAAAGAGAGCTCTATGACTTTTTCTCCCCCACTTCACCTCTCTGCACCACATATCTGCCAAGTTTTGTGGCTCAAGTTATGCAGATAGTTGTGTTAATCCTCAGATCAATTTCCTACATGTGCAAAATGGTTTGGTTCTGATCTAGCTGCATTTCAGGGATGAGACAAGCTCAGGGTCTCCATGCTGCTCCACCATCTTCTTCATGGAATAAATATTGAGCTAATTCAATGAGTCCCATGTAGGAAGAAAATTTAAAAAATAAAGTTAGACTTTAATTATTTACCAAAAAATCAAATAGTTTAAAAAGATAAAGCCATAAAAACTCATAAAAATACTACGATAAAATATAGGATAAATTTTTAAAATACGTGTGTGTGTGTGGCTCCTAGGTGGCTCAGTTGGTTAAGCGTTAGACACTTGATTTCAGCTCAGGTCATGTTCTCATGGTTGTGAGATCAAGCCCCATGTTGAGCTCTGTGCTGAGTGTGGAGCCCGCTTAAGATTCTTTCTCCCTCTGCCCCTTCCCCACTCATGCACACTCACCCAGGCATGCATGTGTGCTGTCTTTCTCTCTCTCAAAAATTAATAAATACATGTGTGTGTTGGGTGAGGGGAGCTTATAACCCAGAAGGTATGAAAAAATATTACTAATTTGATAGTTGCAAAATTTTTCATGGTAAAAGAAAATAATCAGAGGGCCAAAAGACACAAATGTGATAATATCCTTAATATATAAAGACATCCCACTAATCAATAAGAAAGAACTAATAAATCAAAAGACAAATGGGAAAACTGCATAAGCAGAGAGTTTCCAGAAAAGATGATACAGAAGACTTTTCAAAATAGGAAAATATACTTGATCTACTCAGAATGGGAGAAATAGAGTTTAAAAGTACAGTGGGATACTATATTTGTAATTATCTGATTTTAGTGATCAAAAGTTTGATAACACAATGTGATGGTAACACTGTGAGGAAACAATCACTCTCAACTATTTGAAATATAAAAATTGATATATTCTTTCTGGAAGGCAATTTGGCGGTACATATTTTAAATGTGCATACCCTCCGAGCCAGCAATTCCACCACTGTGGATTTACTATAGAGATATACTTGCATTTGTACAAAATGAGGGGCATGCAGAGTTATTCTGTGCAATATTTATTGTTATATAATAGTAATCATGAAAGCAACAGCTTGGGGAAAAAAACACCAAATTCCATCAATAATAACTGGTTGAATACATATGGAACAACGATAAAATAGAATGAAATACAGTCATTTAAAAACACTGAGGCTGTTTTATAGGTGCTAAGATGAAATAATCTTGAAGATATATTGTCATATTTTTAGAAAAGCTACTATATATATTATATATTATATACATAATATATACATAAACAAATATCAAATATTTTGGTCTCCAGAGGCCTCTGTGCTCTTAAAAATTATCAAGTACCCTAATCAAGCATCCTCAGTTGTCATAGAAAATCTTAGAAAACCCAGGAATACACAAGGACACATTTCATTAGCTGTCAAAGTGATGATATAATCACATGTCATGCAGCCTCTGGAAAACTCCACTGTATACTTGTGAAAGAATAAAAGTGAGGTAGGTGAATAATACATTGATATTATTATGAGAATAGTTTTGATCATAGGGGCTTCCTGAGAGGGTCTTGAGGACCCCTAGGGGTCCATGGATCACACTTTGAGAACCACTTATCTACACATATGTGATTGTATATATGTAGATGAATTCTACATGAATATCCAGAATGGGTAAAAATCTGTCTCCTCTGGAGAAAGGACACTGGGAAGACCAGGGAACCCTGGTGGGAAAAAGATGAACTTTCACTGTATAACTTTTTGTGACTTTTAAATTCTATGCATGTGTTAATGGTTATTTTTTTTTTAAAGAAATTTAGAGGATATAAAGAAATGAATTGATATGCAAACAGATTTATGAGCTATAGAATTAATCAGAGACATGGGCTGAGATGGATATATATATAAATATTTGTCACAGTATTATTTATAACAGTAGAGACTTGGAAAAACCCCACAAGTTCAAAGATGGAGATTGGTTAAACAAATTATGGTACATCTACACATTGTAATTCTATGCAGTCATTAAAAATCATAAATCCCTAGAATGTTCTGTGATATGGGAAAATGCTTACAATATAATGTTAAGTTAAAGAAAGTAGTGCAGGATGTAACTTTGCTTGAGCCAAATTGTTGTAATTTAAAACAATACTGGGAGGAAATATACCCAAATTTTGAGTCATTATTTTTGGGTGGTGAGACTATGGGTTATTTAAACTTCTGAATTTCCCACATTTCCTATAATTAATGTGTATCACTTTTATAAACAGAAAGAAAATGCTATAAAAGAAAGAAATGGAAAGGATTCATTCCCAGGACTGTGGAGAGATGTGTAGCTTCTCTTGTAGTGCTGATAGGACGGTGAAGTATTTCTGAGGGGTACCTTGCCTGTGGCTGCTAGATGAACTGTGCCTTAGTGGATGTATTCCATCTTGGTGGATGTTTGGGCACATGCAGCACCAGCTCTGAAGGGCTGGCCTGCAAGGGCATGGCTTAGCTGGGGAAGCAGGTAAAAGGGGAGACAGAGGAACCTAATGAATTGGAAGGGGTGGTATAATTGTAACTTGCACAACAAATTAATCCAAAACTTAGCAACCTAAAATAACAATAAATATTATCATCTTACAGGTTCATGTGAGTCAAGGTTTGACTTAGCTAAGTGGTTCTGGCTCTGAGTCTCTTAAGAGATTACAGGCAAGATAGCAGCTGAGGCCACAGACATCTGAAGGCTTGACTGAGGCTGCAGGATCCACTTCTAAGGTGACTTCTTCACATGCCTGGAATGTGAGGGCTGGCTGTTGGCAGGAATCTTTTGTCCCTTGCCACATGGACCTCTCCATATGGCTCTTGAATATCTGTACAACATGGAATCTGGCTTCCTCCAGAGCAAGTCCTCCAAGAAAGCCACAATGTCTCTTATGACCGAACTTAGAAGTCCTACAGTATCATTTTTGCATAGCCCATTGGTGACACTGGTCAGCCCTATATAGTGTGGGAGGGCAATGCACAAGGGTGCAAATATAAGGAGATGGGACAGTCTTTGAGGCTGGTTACCGCTGGTGGACACTTGCTGTTCAAAGTAATGAGCAAGCCCCTCAGTCTTGGCTAACTTCCCATGGCCAAGTATCCTGGATAGGTGGGAAGTTTGAGGGTCTCTTTTGCAGAATAGGAACTGATTAGCTGGGCCATCCTGAGGCTGCCAAGTCACCAGGAGCCTTTAGGCAGGGTTTGGAAGAACTTGGAAAGGGAAAGGAGATACAAACAAGCAATTATGCATGTAATTAGATAGCTCTCCCTGTTTACAGGACTGCTTTCAAGTTATGGGGGCCTAGGTATTGGTTACTGGCGCCTAGGTATTGGTTATTGGTGTTATAAACTTGCATCCTGGGTGCTTTAGATCAGCATGATGTAACTTTATTTTCTATAGAGTCTAGATATATCTGCAGAATATGAACATTGCAATATCCAAATTGCCTACTGTATGTGGAAACCTGCTGTAGATAGAGGTCATATCAGATCACATGTTTACATTTGTGGCTTTGAAAATATTATCTTAGGTTGTTCCAGTGCTGGTGAAATCCACCTGGATACTCAGTTCACAGTCAGCACAGAAGTGAAAACAGAGGACTCTGAGGCTTAGTGTTAATGGGATATGCCAGGCCAGTGCTGGATAGTAGGGTGAGCAGTGCTGGGGGTCAGTGCTCCTGGGAGGCTTAGAGAACAGTATCTACATAGAACCTGGGCAGGGAGTCGGTGCCAGGAAGGACTAGTGAGAGGGGAAGGGCAAGCATCCCACCTTGTTTTAGTTTGGTTTGCCAGGAGCAAAGCCCATTCCAAATTTGCTCAAAAAGTAAGGTGTTTACTGTAAGGCCACAGATCTGATGGAAACCATCAGTCCTGAAGAAAGAGGGCATTCTGGTACCCCACTAATAACATGACTCAAATGTCAGTTTCACACAGACTTTGCTTCCTAGTTCAGATTTTGGAGAGGGAAGCTGATTGGCTTAATCTAACCTGGGGATTGACCTCTCTAGAGTCAGATGGTTTGCAAACCATGATAGTCAATGATGCTCCGTCTGGGCTGTGGGCTCAATCAGAAAAAGGTGGACAGGGGGAAAGGTGGGCATACCTAGTTCATATCCCTGGGAGAGAGGACTGGGGCATAGCTTGGTCAGTGCAGGACTGGCACTGGGGAAGCCAAACAACAGAAAGCAGACTTCAGAGAAAGGGTATTGCCTGGAAGGAAGGTCCTGCAAGAACAGGGCTAAGTACAGCCCTTTAAGAAATTAGAGGTAAGGTGGGGCTTGGTCACAGGAAGAAGGGGGAGAAAAGCATTTATTTGAAATAGGATTCAAAGTGAGAGGGGGATTATCATGAATATCAATTGATGCTGAGCCTTCTGATCTTAATTCTTCCTAGGTAGAACCATGATCACTGAACTGGGTAGAGCTTAGTCTAAGGCATTCAGTCAGCCCTGGATCTGGATAAGAAAGGAAGGCAGGGATACAGGCCCAGGCAGGACAATGTAGATGTGAAATGATGGATCAGATCATCCAGTGGGAATTGTTATTGTGATCATTCAGTTAGATGTAACTCATTGCTCAGAGATTGACTTGCCTACGGTCCATTTGATCTATCACGTAGATGTGACTAAGCTCTAAGATACCAAGGTCTTCTTGATGCCACTAAAAGTCACAGGCCAGAGCACTAACCTGTGTTGGCTAAAAATCAGAAAGAACTGACTGCATTGGTTTGGAGCTCTTTAAAAGGCTTTTCAAGAAAACCATATTGATAAACCAAGTTACCCTTCAAATTTTATTTTCAACTTCCTTGGCCAAAAAGGATGCTTAAAGATGAGAAAATATTAGGATAGCAGAGGTGATCAGACCAACACATGTTAGTTACAGTAATAGCTCACACCCTTTCTCCCTAATGTACCGTGCTTCAGCAACCACGGGGATTGAAGTACATAGTAGTGAACTGTTTGCTTTCATCTCTCTTGTTCTCACTCCTCTCTTCAGCAAATGTGAGATTGTTTATTGTTTCCAGGAGAGAGCTGTTACTCTCGGGTGGTTGAGAAGGGCTTTTTCTGTGGGCTTGCATATCATGCCTTGGGATGGAGAATACCAGGCTGAGCTCTTTCATTGTTTCTGCAATGACATATGTACAGACTGAGAGACTGTGCTCTCTGAATGGCAGCGGGGCTACCCAGTTGGCTGTGGATCCCCAGGGAATTAAGTGATCTTTTCCCCGCCTTCTGCATAACTCCAGTCCTCTAGACCCATCCTGGTTTAAATCAAATAATGCAGCACCTGCAGGTTTTTTCCTTCTTCCAATAAGGCTTCCTTCTTTTCCTTTTTCCAGTAAGGCTGTTTTCTAGATATTTCTGACTTTCTATCTTGTGGAGTCTCTCATGATAGGGTAGAACCATATGGATATTTCCAGCCAGAGGTGTGAGTTCCATTTCCACGTTGGAGTATTTTAGTTGTTGGTGAAGGACCCTACAAGCTCACAATAGTGATGGCTCCATCAGCCTGGATCCCTAAATGATTATGATCAGAGCCCTCTGCTTACCTGAAATGGACATAAATGAGAGGGATAGGTTTCATTATTTTTAAGTTACTGAGAGTCTTGATTGTTGTTATAACATAACCTGGACACCCTGACTGATATACCTTCTTCATGAAAGCCAATGTTATTATTATTTGTCATACAAAACTATTAAAAGTCATCTGTAAAAAGAAACAAAATCACTCCCAATTCTGCCACCCCATAAGTCTATTTTTCAATGTTTTCCTTCAGTTTTTTTTGTATTTGTGATTTTTGCTTATATGTAGCACAGGCATAAATTCAATTTTGTATTTTGGGTTTTTTTTTTAATTTAATCTTATCATGGCTTCATGATGGTAGGAGCCCTGACTATTTTATTTACCACAATCTCTCTCCTTAGCACCTCATGTAAAACCAAGCACACAGTAGGTACTTAATAAATGATAGTTAAATTAATAACTTTACTTTCCTCTTAGCATGATGATCATTAGAAAATACCTTATGTATGACTGGTTAGCAATCGCAGGCTATAGATTCAAAGCTCAGGTTTGTCTAGTGGCAGAGACATTTTTTAAAAGAAGTTTTGGTTTTATTTTCACTTTTCTCTGGCTAGCATTAGGTCCAAGCTCTTTCCCTCCTTCCCCTGAAAGTTCATAGCCTCCTTCTAGTACTTGTCAACTCTGGTTCCCAGTCTTGGGTGAGACCTTTTGGCCACTTGGAGAATCTCACACAGAATTTCAGAACAGATGTGTGTCTTAAAGACGATACTTGGTCCTTCTTCTAATTTGATACTTGAGCCCAGAGAAAGCAAGGGTTTTCCTAAGGTCATAGAGCCTCTCAAGCAAGGCTTTAATTGAAAGCCAGTTTCCTGAACACAAATCCAGAGTTTGTTTGAATGTTTTCTTCTGGGTCCCAATTCCTGTTGGTCCAGGGTAAGCTCTTCCAATTGTGGGTTCCCAAATATCTTAGCCCAGAGTATCTAGTAAGGCCTAGTTTCAGCTTGACTTCCTGATTTTGCTTTTGCCTTTTTTCTCCTTCTCCTTCTTATTTCTCCTGCTCCTCTTCCTGTTTTCCTCCTTTTGCTCCCTCCTATTCCTCCTCTGCCTCCTCCTCGACCAACTAGATGCCTGACTTAGTTAACCCTGTAGGTCTCAGTCAGGTTTTGCAATTGTGAGATGTGTTTTGCCTTAAGTCACACTGCTTGGATTTGAGATATGTTTTTATCACTGCTTCTCTTATAGAGAATTCAAACCCCTCCCTGAGGTGTTTACTTCTCTGTTTTCAGAAATTGGGAGTTTACTGAAGAGGGTCTCAGTGCTCTCACTGTGCAACTTGGGCCTTTCCTCTCTTGCTACATGGACTACTCACTTTTCTCTCTCTCTACCTTACATGCTCAAGTCAATGGCAAGGTGACTCACAGCAGCTCACCTCATTAACTGTCTTCAGAGCTTCCAGTATCCCCTATCTGCCCCCCTCCTCACCAACCCCACTCCCTGCTTCTCCCTTTTTCAGTTGGGCTTTTAGTTTCTTTCTCCGTTCACCTCTGCCCACCTCAATCTATTCCATCCCACTCCATTTTCCCTCTTGTAAGATTGCCCAGGATTTCAAGCCATGGACTTCTTTGTCTGATACCAAAGTTCAACTCGTTTAACAAATCTTGTTCCCTGTGTAGTCTTCTTGGGAAGTCACTCTCTCTGAGCTTCCATTTGTGATCTGTAGAAGAGAGATACTATTACTTCCCCTCATAGTTTACTGTGAATCTTAAATGAGATAAAGCATGGGAATTATTTTGAAATATGCTGGCCGAAAATAAGTGTGTGAGACATGTTAGCTATCACTCTTGCTCATGCTTTTTATCCCTGTCTGTATTTCCCCTACTTGCTCTTAACTGCACTTTCTCATCTCCCTTCCTTTAGGTGGCAATGATATAGGGTAGAGGTGTCAACATTATAGCTGTAGGCATGAGGAAAAGGCCTAATTTGTTCCAGAGGGATGTGTAAATTTTGGAGAAAAAGAATCATTGGTTGGAATTCCATTGCTGTTATTTACTTGCTATCTGACCTTGGGCAAATTATTTTGCCTCTCTGATCCTTAACTGTTTTGGAAATAATAATATGTACCTTTCTCCAAATCCCACTGTATGATGTGACAGACACGTGCGTGCATGCACACACACACACTCACATTCCTACAGGTGCATGCATATAGTGACTAATGAACTATCAATATTCACTCCTGCCTCCTTTTTAAAATTAACAAAAAGTGGGGGGTGGCACCTGGGTGGCTCAGTCAGTTAAGCATCCAACTTCAGCTCAGGTCATGATCTCACAGTTTATGGGTTCTAGTCCCGCGTCAGGCTCTGTGCTGACAGTTCAGAGCCTGGAACCTGCTTCGTATTCTGTGTCTCCCTCTCTCTCTGTCCCTGCCCTGCTCACACTCTGTCTCTGTCTCTTAAAAATAAATAAACATTAAAAATTTTTATTAAAAAAATTAAAAAGGGGATAACAGTTTTGAGATTTGCTGTGATTTAATGTACAGAGAGAAGCACTTTTTCTTCTTCAGGGGAAATTTGATAGAATTTATAAAAATATGAGAATTAAGTGAGTCCTGCATCCACTGGGTGCAAAGGCAGTGGTCCCAGACTGACAACTGATGTTATCTGGGAGGTTAAACCCTGGTGGCTCTACTGAAGTTTCAAGTCTCTGCAGCCCCCTAGTGGCCACTGATTGTAGCAGAAGATTCATAGTTCTCGACAAATTACTCCAGTCAATTGGACTTTGGACAAGAATTATGTAGAGAATAAGGAATGGAGTTGGGGAGTGAAAGGACCTACATTTGAGTCTTTTAAACATTTCAAATAGAAAATTATTCTTCTATCAGTGTGCACACCAGTGAAAGCTGATGAAAATGAAAACATATATGGTCACATACTAGGAAAGTATCAACCAACATATCCTTTCCAAATATTAGCTCCCATGCCCTTTCCTTCCTCTTCTCTTTCTCTTTCTCTTCCTCCCTCCCTTCCTCCCTTCCTCCCTTCCTCCCTTCCTCCCTTCTACCAAAGTACAAGCATCCATTCTAGTCCTTGGGCCAAAGCATTCTTTGCCCTTAAACTTTTAAAGTCAGTGTACCCAGTTTGAGTTCCAGGGAGAAGCCAGTTACCTTGTTAAATTAAGTGAGTTACCACACATAGAGCAGGAAGCAAATCATTCCAAGGATCAATTTTCTTTTGTCATTAGGTCTTTCAGTTGCCAAAGGCAATGCAACAGGCCCTAAGGAACCCAGCCTGTGAGAGCAGAGGCCCTGTTTGGCTACCACCTCCTGTGAGTTAGTGGACACATTACTGCAGCACTCTGCAGTTCAGCGAGGGAGATTCAACTCCACTCTATGCTCTGATTCTATGAGAAAGCTTCTCTGCTGTCAGGCTATGAGCTCCTCAAGACAGGATCTTGCCTTATGTTTTGCTCTGACAGCACAAGGCATGACAATCAACCTTTGAGAAGAAGGAATGGAGGGATTTGTGTGAACTGAAGACTACAGTTCTGTCTCTGGTTCTAGTGAACCACTTGTTATAAATACAGCTATTCTCTGAGTTCTGTATTGGAAACTCTGGAGAGATAAAGGGAAAAAGGTACTAGAGGTACAGTCCTTACTTCACAGATGAATAAAAAATGTTCTTTGGTTCTGAACTCTTGCTCCCAAGGCTATGAGCAAGTATTCAGTCATTATTCCTTCCAGCTAAGTCACCCTTCAGATCTTCTTGGCCTGTTATTCATGGAGAGATAGGTAAAGCCGCATGAATAAGAGTACAAGAGTGAGGGCCTGGGACGCACGTATGACTATGTGACCAAAGGAAAATCAATTACCATCTCTTCGACTCCGTTTTCTCATCTCTAAAGCTGAAATTTAAAATATTTACCTTGCAGAGACGAAAGGAGGTGACACATGTTCAAGCACCGTTTTGAGAAAACACAGGGTAACTGACAAGTCTGAAATGTATTTGCTGCAGCTGAAGAACTCTTAAGCGATCACCGTTACTCTCTACCTCCACGCCGCTAACTTTTCTCATATCGATGGCAGAACTGTCAGGTTCCCAGGAATGCGTTTAAATAATGGAAGGGTCACAGAAGATTCTGTCTCGGGGCCTATTACAAGCTGCTCTCCGTTTTGGCAATGTCGTGCTGCCCCTCCTCCCACTCCTTTACCCCTCGCCTCCAGTTTTATTTCCGGAACCAGCTTTTCTGAAGTCGGACCCGTTTTAATCTTTTAAATGCATAATTAGGGAGAGTGCTTGATTGCAAAGGCCTCTTTCAGACCTCCCATTTATCCAAAACGCTCTCCTGTTCACATAACAGAGAAATAGGGCAGGGAATCTGGAGGAAGGGGAGGAAGGAGGGGAGAGTGATGGAGGGAGGGTGAGGCGGGCCCTGCGCTTTTCTCAATGAATGCCGAGGCCTCTGCAGATTTGCATAGGGGCCTATCTCGCCACGCCATTGGATGGCGGGTGCGAGCGGGGCGGGGCGGGCCTTCGTGAGCCTGGCAGCAGCGCGGAGTTGGCCGTTCGAGCTCCGCCCCCGCCCCGGTCCCGCCCCCTCCCGGCTCGAGCTCGCGCCTCAGCCAGCTGCAAGTGGCGGGCGCCCAGGCAGATGCGATCCAGCGGCTCCGGGGGCGGCAGCGGAGGTAGCAGCTGGCACATCCTGTCGCCGCTGTCCGGAGGGTCGCGCAGCACTGAAGCTCCTTCCGGCCGCCCTCTGCCCAGCCAACTGAAGCCAAGGGGGCTGCCAATGGGTGAGGAGGGGGCAGCAAGATTTCGGGCTCTTTTGCACAGAATGCTTTCATTCGGCTGCTGCCGCCGGGGCCGCTTCGGTGCCTGAGAACTCTGAGCAGACGAAACGCGGGAGGAGAGCAAGGACGCTGCAAACTTGCGCCGCGGCGCCCTGAGCCTCCACTTCACATCGCGGGGGCTTGATTCAAGCCCAGAAGTTCAGCGGGCAGTGCAGTCCGCAGACTTCCCGCTGCGGAGGGTTGCAGGAGGGTGCCCGACAAAGCAACCCCTTCCCCCGGTTTTTCCCTACACTGAGGAAGAGGAGCTCAGAAGCTCAAAGAAGCGCTGGGGAAGGGGCTAGAACAGCAGAACGCTCCGAACCATCGTTCCCAGCTGGAAAGTTGCGGACGTATTGGAGGCTGCTGGAGAGCGCGGACAGACCACAGCTCAAGCCTCGGAGGGCAGTAGAGGACTCCATCGCCACCTCCCTTCAACCATAGTAGTTTCTCTTGTTCTGGAGCGCAGTAAGCTACAGACGGGGGCGCGGCACGAGTCGTGGCGCGCCAGAGGCACAGGGTCCCAGCTGCTGAGCCCGAGGTGCTCAGGGTCTCTTGACACACCCCTGAGCCTCCAGCCCCATTTTATTGAGACTCCCGCTTGCCTCCTTGCAGTTGGAGGGAAGCTAGAGAATCAAGTGGACGCCTAATCCCCTAGATATCAGGTGGAAGGAACTGTTCAGGACCAAGGACTATTCGGAGCCCCTTTTCATTTGAGGGGAAGTGAAGGGCGAGGCTGGATCCTGGAGAGTCGGGAGACTAGTATAAACAACTCTTCTCTGGCGGAATGGGAGCCTTAGGGCTCCTAGGGCTGCTGCTACTGCTGCTTTCAGCGGCAGCCTTGGGCTCCGGAACCGGAACCGGGACCGGGACTGGCACCGGCCATCTCGCCGGCTCACCCGCCGTGGGACCAGCTCTGCAGCCTCGGGAGCCTCTCAGCTACTCACGTCTGCAGAGGAAGAGCCTGGCGGTGGACTTTGTGGTGCCCTCGCTTTTCCGTGTCTATGCTCGGGACCTGCTGCTGCCGCCTTCGTCCTTCTTGGAGCCGAGGGCCAGACGGCCTGAGGCACGCGGCTCCTTGGCTCTCGACTGCGCCCCACTACTTAGGCTGGTAGGGCAACCGCCCGGGGTCTCCTGGACGGAAGGCTCCAGCTCGCCAGCCCCTGCCCAGGCACGGACGCTGACCAGGGTGCTGAAGGGCGGCTCGGTTCGCAAGCTCCGGCGCGCCAAGCAGCTGGTACTGGAGCTGGGAGAGGAGGCGATCCTTGAGGGCTGTGTCGGGCCCCCAGAGGAGGTGATTGCGGGACTGCTCCAGTTCAACCTCAGCGAGCTGTTCAGCTGGTGGATTCACCACGGCGAAGGGCGGTTGAGGATCCGCCTGATGCCAGAGAAGAAGGCTTCGGAAGTGGGCAGAGAGGGAAGGCTGTCCGCGGCGATCCGTGCCTCCCAGCCCCGGCTTCTCTTCCAGATCTTGGGGATCGGTGAGCAGCTCCCGCCTGAACGTGTCGGGATTTGTATTTTTAGGCACATCAATTTGCAACCACTGTCAACTAATCCCTATTTTCAAAACCCCAGCCTCTGGTTCTTAGGTCTTTCTTCCTTTTGCAAACCTCCTCCCACAGTTAGACCATAAAATATGGTCTTATGTTCTTGCTGAAAAGAGTCACTTCCCAGGGTTTTCCTTCCTCTCCAGTAACCAAGTTGGAAGAAAAGTTTTCTCTCTTGGCAGAATGCTTCTTCTTTCTACCGATTTACACCGGGTCCCAGCCAAAATTGGATGCACTTTGAACAGGGGACCCCTGGGAAAGTTGAAATGTCCTTATTACTTCTACATTCCAAGCTTAGTTCTAGATGTCACGACTGTTGCCATCTTCCCTTTCCCTTGTTCCTTTTTCTGGCCACCGTAGATGTGGGTAATGTGGTGCACTTTCTTGGAGAATGTAGAACTCTTCTTTATATGGTTGAATCTCCCCTAGCTGTTCTCTTCAAATGTTGATTTATGTACGGATTGCCTCTTCTTCATTAATTTATTCTGCTCCCTCTCTCCAACCCCAGTCTGCTATCCACTCTCAGACTCTTTTTTTCCCCCCTCTAAGATGTTGTTGGAAGAGCCCCAGAGGAACTAAGAAATACGGGACAGGAGGGAGGTGTGAAGAGAGGGAACAGAGTTGTTAAGATTCTCTCCCACTGGGAGAGTCACTGTGAAGCCAGAAGAGACAATAGTTCTTCTCTTGCCCCCCCCCCCCCCAACCTTCCCTCTAATTCTTAGCTTGAATGTCTGTAGCAGCAGCTCTGGATGACAGTCTCTGGCAAGCCTGTTTCACTGCAGATCTCTCTGCTAGAGATTCCTGAAATAAGGTTTCTGTTTCATTTACTCTCATTTTCTTCTCATATTCACTGAGTTAGGGATGTGTGTGCAGGCACTTACTTCTAACTCTTCCCATAGTATTCTTTGACTGGAAAACCAGGTGGTTTTGAATGGATGTTTCTCTCGTAATACCACTGGGGAAAGGCTCAGTGAATAAAATATACAATGTAAATGAATGAGAAGACACAGAAAAGAAATCATGCCTTTTTAAAAGCCTACACTAATTCCATTGAGCAAACCCAGCATCTTTTCTATCATTCTCATCATCAGAAATAAATGAAATTTTTATGCTCCACCGGTTACTAATGACTAGTATTAATTGGATGGAAAGCACTGAAAAGAGCCCACTGTAGAGCTACAAGTACCTACCATGCTTGTCCCAGCACACACATATCCTCCCACGCATGCCCAGTACTATCACACAGCAGGGAGATCTAGAAGCTGAGGTTCTTCCCTCCTTGCACAGAAAACATACTTGTATGTGGTTCCCAAGGAAAACAGAATCTGGATGCATATTTCAGCATTAGCATTGGTATCCTTGGCACCCAAAATGACCCCTTTGTGTTCAATGTCAGAATTCATATTAACAGGCAGAATTTGTAGTAAGAAGCAGGGTTTGATGAGTTTGATAGAGCCTCCTGTGAACTGAGATAGGAGACCAATACTGTTGTCTCTCCACAGATACTTTTGTGGAGAACAGCTGTGCTTTAATGTCATCATGGCTTCTGTGGTTTATACATGCAACATTCTCTTTTAGTGCCTAATGTATTTGTAATGGATATAAGAATGACTTCTCTGGGAATGTGGATTGTCTTCTACTTTCATGTCTGTGAACATCTCTGGAGCTTTCCTATCACCTCTTGTTAAATGACCATAGGCCCAACAGTCTAGATCAGCTATTGTGAGATGTTGATGACAGACAAAAGGGGTCCTTTCTGCAGCCCTGAACTTGCCTACTATAAACAGGCAGGTAGCATGAAGTTATCAGTGGGTGTTTCTGAAGAGTCACAGGCTTAATGCATGTGGAGTATATATTCCAGTCAAGCCTCTGGTAAGGAGTTGAAGCCACTGAGTAGGGGAGTTTCATGTCTAGAGGAGTGTGCTTCAAGAACTGCTTTGCTACTGACAGCAGGGAGTCTCTGTGAGCGTCCCAAGTCCTCCCTTAGCATCACAGTCCATTTGGCAGTTGGACCAAGGCCTTCTGCATCATTTGACACATCTAGCAATGCTGTTTTCAGAAAGAGCCAGGATTCTGTCATTAAAAGGCTAGAAATTTTGGCCAAGCATTTTTCAGCAGCATTGGGATCAAATGATTATTGATGGGATCAAATAAGACACTAAGTGTAACTGGATGAGCTCCCCATGACCTCCAGAGAGACAGACAGCTTATTGAAAAGCATTTCAGGCCTTGTGGTGATCACACTTGGAACAGGATGGGCTCTCCTGCTCTGAGGCATATGCTGTTTTCAGTTAGGCAGCTGGCCATGCCAGACTAGCCTCTTGCCTTCCCACTGCCTCCCCAGCCTCATTCAGATATGGTTTCCACTGCAGACCTCCCCTTGGAGGGAGTGGACACACCCTGTTCTATCATGTTTCATGTTTGAGGCAACATATATCATGGTGTTTCCATTTGTTTTCTTGTATGAAAATTCAAGCTTAGGTTCTCACACTTGGATTAATTTTACTATTTATTATGTTTGAGGAAATGGATTTATTCCTTTTTATGGGCTCTGTTTTGTAGAAAAGGCATTTAACTCTTCTGTGACATAGGATATTCAGGCATACAAAGGGAAAATAGGCACAACTCAGCTTATTTCTCCCTGTTTCTGCCCAAATGCCTGGTGGTCTGGTCTAGAGGGGCACAAGCATGCTGATGGGGCTGTGAGGGGGGAAGAGAGTGGTGGGTGGCCTGCAGCAACCCATTTGTCTCAGACTGAAGATAGCTTCCTGAATCTGAACAGGACCATGACTAGGGATGTGATAGAAATGGAAAAGCACCCAGTCAGCATGAAGCAAAAACTCTGTTCCTTGTGGTTTGGGACGTCTGAGAGGACAAAAGGATAGCTGAGAGGCCTTAGAATGCATGACACGCAAATGTGTTTTCTTTGTGGGTTGCTTTGCTTTGAATTCATAAACGGGATCAATATTTCGAAGTCTGAAGCAGCTCCCCACAGCACTCATTCATGGAGAAGAGCGTAGAAAGGCCATTGCTGAGACTGTATGAATTTTGGTCTACCATTCTGGGACAGTCCAAACCTCAGAAAAGATGTCTGCCTGGAGGCAGTCACATTGCTCAGAGCCCCACTTTGTAACCTGTTTTCTGGATGTTTTGATGTCTTGCTTCTGCCTTCCCCCAGGCAGAGGCCTAGAGGATATTGACTTGTGGGCTAGGAGGGCTTGTTTCCCTATAAGCAGCCCCCTTCTCACTCCAGGAAAGGGGATAGGCAACTGGGGGTTTTACATGTGCTATGGAGAGACCTGAGAAATTTAAAGTAGATGTATGCAATGCAATACACCTGACCCTTGACCTCACATATCTGTCAGTGCCTTCCTATTTCATTTCTGGAGAGGGCAAAGAGAGCCAAGGAAGATAGAGAGGAAATTGGAGCTCTCAGAAGGAATATCAGTTATTTGAGGTGAATTTGGGGAGTTGGAACTAGTCCAGAGAAGATCAGAGAGCTGATTTAAGAGTTGAGGGGACCAATTTATGGTGAAAGATGAAAAGAATTAAATATATATGGCTGAGCGAAGTGACGATGAAGGGAAAGCCCTGGTAACAATCTACAAATCTCTGAAGAGGGAGAGGAGTTCTATAGTGTCACCCAAAGAAGTAATAGGATGCAACTTGCAGAAGGAAACTTCAGGGTGGATATCAGGGAAACCTTATTTTCTGAACTTGATATTCCTCTGACTTTGGAATGGAATTCCAGAGGAGCAAAGAGTAAGGTGAGATGTGGGTCAGATAAGCCACAGCATTCATTATTAATCAGTTTTATATTTGGAAATGTTGAGAAGCCACAACAGGCAGGAGAGCTGGGATGGGGAACAAAAGCAGGAATCAGGATCTTTCAGGATTCAACTCTTGAGACACTTTGGGTCTGGATGTTTCCAGGAGGAAAAGACAAGAATTGCATGTGTATCTTTGAAATTGGATGGGATGATCTAACAGTCTCTAACAGGAGACTGTTAGAGAAGAAAATCTTTTGAAAGTACCGGGTTTGTTTTTCTCTGCCCCCAGATTGACACAGAGTATTTCTCTGGGGTGTTGTGTGTCTATCCATGAGGGAGGAGCCACACCCATAGAACATTATGCATCTAAGATGCATCTCTAGTGTGTGTGTCATCAAGCCATTGGGCAGGGCAGAAGGTACGTGGGTCTTGAGAAGATGAGATCACGTCTAGATTTGGTGGACTCCTACTGGCTACTTGAAACCCCTTTGCAATGCTGAGAATATATATACACAGCTATTAGAAAGATGAAGTTCATCTAAATCCATTTGATCTTTCCACAAATTTACAAAAGAAAAAGAAGGAAAGCCCATGAGGGATTTGTGTGCATGGTGTGGGAAGACATTGTTATCATTAATAAAAATGAAAGCTTTTATAAGGAAGTATGTCTTCTGAAGGACAAGGACGACTGGCCTCCAGAAGGGAGAGGAAGAGAGGAAACTTCTGTTTCAGCAGAACTTGAAGCCCCCTGCCATTCTTAGGATTACTATTTGATAACCTCATTTTGTAGAAATTTGCCTAGCCCTTTCTTTGTAATCATTATTAATGTCCTGTTACAATTGTATGGGACTTTATAATTTATAAAGAACTTTCAAATTTAATATATTTTTTTCAATCTTACAGTAGGCAGGGCGAGTATTTGTTTTATTTTATAAATGCAGTAACTGGAATCCAGCTACTTGTTAACACTTTTTCAAGGTGAGAAATGGTAGACCTAGAAGCTTTCATTTATGCATTGAGAGGTTATGAGATGCTAGATGCTGTGCTAGGTACTGATTAGGACTATAGATCTTTTTGCCTTCAAATTAGGGCTCTTTCTACTAAAGGAATCATCCCAAAATGCAGATTATGTAACCATGTAAATAAAACCATGTAAATAGATGAAAAACTTTACATTATCCTTGTCAGAAGGCCATGCAACAAAGATTTGGTGTTCAATAACCATGACTTGAAAAGTTCCTTAAAATATTTGAAGTCCAGTTTCATCATTAGTAAAATAGGGATAGTTCCTATCTCAAAATGCTGCCATGGAGATTAAATTAGAAGACATGTATAAATCTGTAGCCCAATGCCTGACATAATAAAGTGTTCCGTCATTATAAACCATATGGTTTTTTCTAGAAGCAGCAACACCCCAGTGTCTGGTTGTGCATTTTAGTTTATTTGAATGATGCCATCTGGAGTTGTGCAGTCCTGATGTGTGGTCACATCTGGTGACCCTGGTGGTGGTAGTTGTAATACTGTGGGTTCCCATGCAACTAGCTTCTAATTCCTGGGCTAAGAAGTGAGATCTAGTGGAAATGGGGAGAGTGACCATGGTGATAGTTTCTATTGGCTTCCCCAGAAATGTGAATGAGGAGAATTGAGGTGTGGTATTTACTTCATTTCTATCAACTAGTGTCCTCCAAGGTCTTTTGACCTTGGATTCAGTCCAAAGATTCAAGCAGAGTATTCACAATCCAATTATTTTTTCTCCTACACGAAGCAAGCCTTAACTTTATGAACGTATGAAATCTAATAATGGAGAAGAACAAGATAGAGACATTACAGAGCAGTAGTTTTCAGATGGTGGATCTTTCTTTTTTTTAATTTTTTTTTCAACGTTTATTTTATTTTTGGGACAGAGAGAGACAGAGCATGAACGGGGGAGGGGCAGAGAGAGAGGGAGACACAGAATCGGAAACAGGCTCCAGGCTCCGAGCCATCAGCCCAGAGCCTGACGCAGGGCTCGAACTCATGGACCGCGAGATCGTGACCTGGCTGAAGTCGGACGCTTAACCAACTGCGCCACCCAGGCGCCCCGATGGTGGATCTTTCTTAACTGAGGGCAGTATGTGCGGTTCAGGCCCCTCCATGCCCACAGAGGTGCTGGGCTACTAGCCTCTGGTAATTTCTTTGTTATAATTAGCTGGAGCTTGCCTTTTCCTTGTCAAGTGGGAATGCAGGAGAAGGTTGGAGGGTACCAACTGGTTGGTGGACATGAGCCCATTAAGAGCAGTTAAACCTTTGAGATTCCATGGAGACACATGGCTGAGGGAGGAGGCCACCTCAGAAAGTGCCTCAATCTAAAAGAGGCTGTCAAGTATCCATGCAGCATTTTACAGGTAGTGTTTTTTATGAGCCATGGCTGAGCCATTGCTTTCCTAAGATGCACAAGGACATCATTTCTGCTTGGGAGTAGAAGGAGAATAGGACATGTTTGTGAGGATGGTTATAGGTCCAGGGGTTATGTGACGAGAGGTGTGAATAAAGTTACCAAGGAACCCTAGGGGTGTCTTCTTCCTTAGAACCATTGTGTTGTTCTCCAGTCTAGGATGTGGCCAGTTTTTCTTAACCTAGTAATGACCTGGCCTTTTTCACACAGGTCAAAGTGTAAGGAAGGAGCAGTTTAAAAGAGAGTATTAGCCTGGTGGGAAGGTGGGGAGGAGATGGGGGACATCTTAGCACTTTGTTGGTGAGTCAGATTTCTCAGAACAACTTTTGTTTCTTCAGATGAGCTTGGGTCCTTTCCCAGGAAAATTGTCTCAGGTTCACTTGGTGAACATAGACATTCTAGAATGTGGGAAGTCCCAGAACTGGGCAGAAGGAGAGCTCCATTGGGACATATACACCCAACTACTTGGTTAATTAAGAGTCTTTAGTTCTTGAACCTTACTTTTGTGGTTATGTAACAACAGGTGCATGGAGAGGTAGGTAGTCAGAATTCCCTGAAGTAAGGAAAAGGCTAAAGGGAAGATCTGAAAACAAAAATAAAAATAAAGAAAATCTAGGCAAGCTTGTAGGAAATCATGCAACTAGCCAGAGGAAATCAGAGGGAAATTTAAACCATTGACCATGTTTTTCTTTTTCCCTTATTTATCTTTTATTGAGTTTCCACTGGGACATGGTTTCTGAGGGTGGGTGTGGGCAGGTCTCCTTTATAGATCCTTTCCACATTCTCAGCCCAAGTAATTAAAGTCAATGTTCTGTGGTGGAGAGAATGCTAGATTAGGAGCTAGAAGACTTGGATTCCATTATGATATTAACCTTTTGTTAGTTTTGACATCTTGTGCAAATTCCCTAAACTTGTTGAACCTCTGGGTCTTTTTTCCTAAACGAGAAAATACAGAACGTGTCTTGGCTTACCTCCTGGAGTCTCTGAACATTTTGTAAAATAACCTACGTAGAAGATTCTCGTCTGGATTATTCAGAAATAAATATATAAGGCAGTAGAAAAATAACAACACAAGATCATAAAAAGTGCTGAGATTCTATTTCATTGATTCATACTTTTAACCGACCTTTGACATTAAGAGCAGCAGTACTAGGTTCTAGATTTTGAGGCAAGCATTGGCCTTCGTTTAACAGCTCAGCAGCCCTGGAAAGGAGTTATGTGGCCCCTTCCCATGGTTTCTCAAAATGAGGTCCTTTCATTGAAGTAATTTTGCCCACTTCCAGAATTTTCTGGAAATGAATCTTCAGTTGTGGGACATAAGAATTTACATATTAACATCAGAAAATTATTATTTTTTAAATTGAGCGATGACAAATGCAGTTAAGTATATTGAATGTATTAATCTTGTGTACAGCTTGATTATAATTCTCATCTGCAACATCCATATAATCCGCACCCAGATAAAGATTCAGAACTTTCCCAGCATCTCAGGAAGTTCCTTCCTGCCCTTTTCAGTGTGTATCCACCCCCAACCCAAGGTAACTATCCTTCTGATTTCTGTGTCATTAGTTAGCTTTGATTATTTTAAATGAACTTCATGTATTTGGAATCATGTACTTTTTTGTATCTGGCTTCTTTTACTCAATATGATTTCTGTGCAATTTGTCAATGTCTTTTTGTGTACTAAAATTCTTTCTTTATATATATATATATATATATATATATATATACATACATATATATATAATATATATACATATACATATATATATATGTATATATACATACATGTATATATGTATATATGTATACATGTATACATATTATGTATACGTATATATGTATATATGTATACATGTATATATGTATATATATTATATATATTATATATATATATATATATATATATATATATTTAACATTTATTTTTTGAGAGAGAGAGAGACAGAGTGTGAGCGGGGCAGGGGCAGAGAGAGAGGGAGTCACAGAATCCAAAGCAGGCTACAGGCTTTGAGCTGTCAGCACAGAGCCTGACACAGGGCTCGAACTCAAACCGTGAGATCATGATCTGAGTCAAAGTGGGATGCTTAACTGACTGAGCCACCCAGTCGCCCTTCTTTTTTATCTTTTTATCACCTTGCTGTGCTCCTTTATATGAATATAACACCATTTGTTTATCCATTTTTCTATCAAGGAATTGGATTTGTGGGAAATCAAAGCTAGAAGATACTATTCTAAATAATGGGTAGAGTAAGTCATAGATCTGGGATTGAAACCTTGCTCTATCATTTCCTAGCCCAAGGCTATTTATTTTCTTCTCTTTGAACTATAGTTTTTTTATTTGTAAGTAATAATAATAATAATACCCATGTCCTAAGGTTGTTGTGAGAATTAAATAGGATAAGGCACGTAGTAGGCCCTGACACACAGATGGTATTTAACAAGTGTTAGTGTTTTCCTCCAGCTCTTGATTACATGCTTTCCTTTGGTGGCCAGAATGAGTCCTTCAAAAGCTTTCTGAAGTGGGGAAGGGGAGCCTTTTCACAAGTGAGAGAAAAGTAACAATCAAGGACCATTTAAGTTACATGTAATAATTTTTAATAAATGCTGCATAAATAAGCAACATCATTTTAATAAAACACAAATATTTGTTACAGTCTGTTTTAAAATTAACAAGGAAAACAAACTCAATAAATAAATAAATAAATAAATAAATAAATAAATAAAGGAATAAAAAACTCTTTGATCTTGTATTCAGATCCATTAAAGACGAGAGGAAATGGTATAGAAGGGACAGAAGATGGACAGAAACCACCACATTTAAGGAAGAGACAGAATGACTGAGAATGACAGAGATAGGGTTGGTGACACAGAGAGGAATGTATAAGGAGAGGTAGTCCAGGGAAACAGAAGGTAGGAATTATTTCTTGGACACAGAGAAGCATGGATGTAGATAAGAGACCAAAAGAGGGACAGAAAAAGAATCAGAGGGCAGAATCAGTGGTGTAGGGAAGGAGGAGAGAGGGAACACTTGATTATTTTTGGCCTGGAAGAGTTCTGTCCTGATACCAAAATCTGTACTGTGAATCTATGGCCAACATTATATGATGATTATTTTTAATTTTATTGACATATAATTCATATGCAATAAAAAACACCTAGTTTAAATCAGTTTTATTTTTTTGATATATGTATCACCTGTGTGAACCGCCACCCTAATTGGGACATAAAACAATTCTGTCAACCCTCAAAAGAGCCTTCTTGACTTTTTGTAATGACCTCCTGCACTTCCTATTCTAGGCAATTTCTGGTTTGATTTTTATCATAATAGATTCATTTGTCTGTTCTGGAAGTTGGTATAAATGGAATCATATAAGTATATTCTCTTTTGTGTTTGGCTTCATCACTTGGAGTAACACTTTTGTGATTTATTTGTGTTATTACATGTGTTAGTAGTTTTTTTTTTTTTTATTACTGAATAGTAGTCTATCATATAAATATATCACAATTGTTTTAAATCCTTTCATCTGTTGATGGATATTTAGGTTGTTTCCAGTTTGGGGCTCTCATGAATAAAGCTGTTACGAACATTGTGTGTGTAAGCCATTGTGTGGACATAAGTTGTCAGTTCTCTTAAATTGATTTTGGAATTAATGGATTATATGGTAAATATATGTTTAACTTTATAAGAAATTGAAAAATTATTTTTACAAGTAGTTATACTACTTTATACTCCCACCAGTAATATATGAGAATTCTACTTCACATCCTTCAGAATTCTTGATATTGTCAACTTGTGGTTGTATCTTGCGGTTTTAATGTATACTTTTTTTGCGTGTTGGTTTTCTAATATTGTGTAAGATATTAATTAGCTCAAAAATTAGTGGTTCAAAATAATAACTCATTTTTTTATAGTTCCTATGAGTTAGGAATAGCTTGACTAGGTGTTTTTTACTTGGATTCTCTCATGAGATAGTAGTCAGATACCAGCCAAAGATGCAGTCAAATTAAATCTTGACTGGGGCTGTAGGATCTACTTACATGGTACCTTGTTCACAAGGCTGGTAAGCTGGTGCTGGCTAGTGGTGGGAAGTCTCATTTCTTCTCCAGGTATTCCTGTCTGTAGTGCTGCTGGACCATCCTTGTAACCTGGTGTCTGGCCTCCCTGAGAGTGAGCATCTATTGAGATCATATGATCTTCTTTTTGGGGGTAAATATTCTGAATCACAGTGTTTGATTTTCAAATGTTGAATTAGCTTTACATTTTTAGGATAAACTGCACATGGTCAAGATGTGTTAACCTTTTTGTGTATTGCTGGGTCTGCTAATATCTCGTTGATGATTTCTGCATCTGTGTTCATGAAGTTTGTTGATCTGTAGTTTTCTTGTCTTTAACAGGCTTTAGGGTCTGGATAATGCCAGGCTCATAAACATGAGTTGGAAAGTGCTTCCTCTACTATTTTTTCCTGGAGGGGAATTACAATTTTTTTCTTTCTTGAATTTTTGTTTAGTAGAATTTTCCATTGAGGACATCTTGGCCTGGTGTAGTCATTGTTGGAATGGTTTAGATTACTAATTATATTTACTTAATAATAATTGTAGGGTTATTCAGATTATCTGTTTCTTTTTGAATGAATTTAGCAGTTTGTATCCTTCAGGTAATTGGTTTATTTCATCTAAATTGCTGAATTAATGCAAGTTAAATTGTTCATAATATCCCCTTATTTTTTATGTCTGTAGGGTCAGTAGTGGTGTCCTCTCTTTCATACCTACTATTAGTAATTTACATCATGTCTCTCTTTTCTTTGTGATTATTCTGGCTAGAACCTTACCAATTTTTTTGGTTTTCTTTCAAAAAAACATTTCTTGTAATACTGTTTTTTTTTCTGTTATCTTTATTTCATTTTTATTGATTTTTGCTCTTATTATCTTTCCTTCATTTTGTTTGCCTTGGGTTAAATTGTTCTTTCTGTTTCTAGTTTCTTATGGTGAAAACTTAGATCGTGGATTTGAGACCTTTTTTATTTTTCTAATATAAGCATGCAATGCAAAAATTCTCTCTAATAACTGGTTTAGCAACATCATACAAATTTCATGATGTTATAATGAAATTTACTTTATATTCAATTAAAATATTAAAGATTTTCCATTTGGTGTTTCTTTTTGACCTATGATTATATATGTGTCTTTTATTTCTGAATATTTGGGGATTTTCCAGATATCTTTCTCTTACTGATTTCTAGTTTAATTCTGGTATAGTCTGAGAACAAACCTGGTTTGCTTTTCGTTATTTAAAATTTGCTAAGGTTTGTTTTATGCCTCAGAATATGGTTTATCTCGCTGAAAGTTCCAAGTTCCATACTTCAGAAGAACATGTTTTCTGCTATTGTTTGGTGGAGTGTTCAATTAATGTCAGTTTGGTCAATTTGGTTAATAGAGTTGTTCAAGTCTTTTGTGTCCTCACTAATTTTTTGTCTATTTGCTATTTGCATTACCAATAGAGGACTTCTAAAGTCTCCAAGTTTTGTTTTGTCTATTTTTCCTTTCAGTTCTATCATTTTTTATTTGATGTATTTTCAAGCTCTATTATCAGGTGCCTACACATTTAGAATTGACTTTTTTCTGATGATTTGATTCCTTTATTGTTGTATATCTTTTTAATCCTTGGTGATACTCATAATTGGACATTTATTTTAATTGATATTAATATAGCCTCTCCATGTGTCTTTTGATTAGTGCTTATGTGATACATCTGTGCCAACATTGTACTTTTAATCTATATCTTTATATTTACACTGAGTTTCTTACAGAAAACATATGGTTGGATTGTGTGTGTGTGTGTGTGTATGTGTTGTCTTTTTGTTTTTTTTTTTTTAAGTACGCTTCATGCCCAAAATGGGCTTGAACTTTGACCCTGATTTCAAGAGTCACATGCTCTACCAACTAAGTCAGCCAGGTGCCTCTGATGTTGTGTGATTTTTAAAAATTTAATCTGTTAAGTTTTATCTTTTACTTGGTCTGTTAGGCTACTTGTTTTTAATGTTATAATTGATATGGTTGAATTTAGGCCTACTATTATAGTTTTTTTGGTATGTTTTTTGTTTTTCTCTTTTTCCTTTCTTGACATCAGTTGGGGGATGTCAAGAAAGGAATTTTGAGTATTTTTTAGTATTTGAATTAGTTTTTAGTATTTGAATATTTTTTTAGTATTTCAATTTTAATTTATCTATTGTTTTTTGGCCATATCTCTTTGTATTATTACTTCAGTGGTTGCTCTAGAGATTACATATATACGTCATGTATATATACATATGTATGTTACATTTATATGTCCATATACATACACACACATATATATATATATACACATATAAACTTTCATAGTCTACTTTTTTCAGATTTTTACTTGAATTTTAGTTAACATAGTGTAAAATTGATTTCAGGAGTAGAATTTAGTGATTTATCACTTACATATAACACCCAGTGCTTATCCCAACAAGTGCCCTCCTTGATATCCATCACCCATTTGGCCCATCCTCCACCCACTTCCCTCCATCAACCCTTAGTGTGTTCTCCATTGTTTAGAGTCTCTTATGGTTTGCTTCCCTCTCTCTTTTTTTCCTCCTTCTCGTATGTTCATCTGTTTTGTTCCTTAAATTCCACAGATGAGTAAAATCACATGGTATTTATCTTTCTCTGACTGACTTATTTTGCTTATCATAATGTACTGTAGCGCACGTATTGCAAATGGCAAGATTTCATTCTTTTTGATAGCTGATTTTCCATTGTACGTATGTGTATGTATGTGTGTGTATATATACACACACACACAACATCTTTTTGACCCTTTCATCAGTCGATGGATACTTGGGCTCTTTCCATAGTCTGGCTATTATTGATAATGCTGCTATTAACTTTGGGGTACATGTACCCCTTCCAATTTTTAGTTTTGTATCCTTTGGGTAAAAATCTAGTACTGTAATTGCTGGGTCATAGGGTAGTTCTATTTTTAACTTTTTGAGGGACCTCTATACTGTTGAGTTGAAATTTTAGTACTTCATATAAAATATGTTGCAACTCTATAGATCCCTTTACCCCTCCCTTTGTTATAGTTGTCATACGTGTTATATGTACATAATTAAAAGCTCTGCTAGATTATATATATGTATTAAATATATATGTATATATGTATATAAATGTATATGTATATGTATGTATGAATACATGTGTAAGTACATATATACACATGAATGTATAAACATATATGTATATTTGTATCAATATGTATATAAATATATATGTATGTTTATATATGTACATATACACACATATATATTAAAGCTATATATATAGCTTTTAACAGTTATACATATCTTAAATAACTTAAAAGGAAAAAATTAGTCCTTTATATTTACCCAGATACATACCATTTTTCTTGCCCTTCCTTTTTTACTGAAGTTTTAATTTCCCTATTTTATTTTTCTCCTTCAACCTAAAAAACTTCCTTTTTCATTTCTTTTAGAGTGGTTCTGCTGGCAACAAATTTGCTTAGTTTTCCTTTATCTGAGAATGTCCTTATTTCACCTTTGTTTCTGAATTGTGTGTTGACAAGTCTTTTCTTCTTATACTTTAAGAATGCTGTTCCTCTGTCCTTCATAGTTTCTGATAAGCATTCTTCCATTAAATTGTTCTTCCTATCTGTAGCTCTTCTCAAGATTTCTTCTTTGTCTTTAGTTTTCAGAAGTTTGATTGTTTGATTATGATGAATCTGTGCATGACTTTATTTGATTTTATCCTGCTTGCAGTTTGTCGAGATTCGTATTCTGTAAGTTTATGTCTTTTATGAAATCTGGTAAGTTTTCGGCCACTATTTCCTCATTTTTTTTCTGCACCAATACCTTTCTCCCCTCCTCTGGGACTCAAAATATACAACTTTTCAATCTTTTGATATTGTCTCACATTCTTTCGAGACTCTGCTATTTCTTTTTTTCAACTTTTTTCTCTCTGTCTTGCAGATTGCACAGTTTCTGAGATCTATCTTCAAGTTTACTCTTTCCTCTGTTTCTATTTTGCTAAATTTTTAATATTAGATATTATATTTTTCAGTTTAAATTTTCTATTTTTAAAAATAATTTCTATTTCCCTACTTAGACCTACCTTTCCATGCATTTTCCAGAATGTTTACTTTTCCCTCATGGAACACAGCTATAACAGTTAGCTTCTTTAAAGTCTTTGATAATGTCAACATCTGGATCATCTTGTTATTGACATTTGTTGATTATCTTTACCATGAAGAACTGGTCATTTGTTTTGTTTTGTTTTGCTTTTGTATATTGAGTAATTTTACATCATATCCTGGAAATATTAAATATCATGTTGTTTGGTCTGAAACCTGGGTGTGGCTTAAACCTTTTTTCTTTTCTTAAAGCCTTTATTATGCTGCTTCGTGTCTGTCTACACATGTGCTACCCAGAGGTGAGCTGGGACACCAGGCCAGTTTCTTCACAGATTTAGCATATTTCTGTCTCTCCTCTTTAGGCTTCTTCTTAAAATCAGTTTTATCTATCTGTACTACTTCTGCACAGTTTGTGTAACTGGGGCCACCCTCTGGCAAAATAGATAATAAAGAGAAACAAATCAGGGATTCTCTCCATACTCTGGCCTGAAGTGCACCCTTTCTCCAGTCCTCTGGCCTGAAAGATGTGGTTTCTAACAGGATCTCTATTAGAGTTTTGGCTGCTGACCTCACTAGCCATGCTGTCTGTGATGAGAGCTCAATCATGAAATGAGAGGGTCGGGAAACAACAAAGAAGTCGAGATCTCCCTCTATACTCTAGGGATCACAAGGCTCCTTTTCCCCACCTTTTGACTGCAAGGAAAAGATTTCTGTGGGCCTTTTACCTGTCCATGGTACCGTGACCACAGCTGTCTTGGGTGCCCACATTTGGTTCACAGGTACAAGGGAAAAGAGGAAAAAATAGGAAACTCACCTCTGTATGGGTTGCTTTTCCAAGGTTTGACTTTCTTCCTCTATATTTCTGGTTTTATTTATTTTTTGGAATCCTTTAGTACTTTTGTTGTTGTTGTTGTAGTTTTTATTTTTGTTTTGTTTTTTTGTTTGTTTTTTTTAATTTTAATTAATTAATTAATTTTTGTGCAAAGTTCTCGGTTGTAAGCAGAAGGATAAATAGGATTGAGTGGTCTTACTCCATCTTGCTGCACCAGAAGTCCCTCATTCCTTTTTGGAATCAGAGTTTCCATCAATGATATTTTTCCTTCATTCCCTCCTTCCCATCTTAGGGTGTGGTAAATGCTGCCAGGCAGGAAATCAGGACCATACTAGGGTCCACCACGTTTATTTTCCCTCTCTCTTGTGCTACTGATTATCCCATGAAAACAGTTTTTCATATATTTAGTCCAATTTTACAGCTGTTTATTACAAAAGAGCTTAGTCCAGTGCTTGTTACTTTATCATGGCTGGGAGCCTAGAAAATGAGCTTTGAGATCACAGCCATGTTGGCTTATCTCTAGATATACCATCTAGATCTGTGTGAGAGGTGTTCACCAAACAGAAATTAGACAGTCTTCTGCATGGGTATCTATACATTTGGACTTTTGGCTGAATAAGTGCTTATTTATTCATTTGCTTCCCCCCCCCCCCCCCCACTGAGCACTTACCAAGTCGAATGGAGCACAGTCTTTTTCTCCCAGGAGTTCACAAACAAGTCGGGGAGAACAGGCAGACAAGGCATGCTAATAAATAACTCCTGTGAAAGGAGCACTTGATGCTGAAGAAAGGGCGCAGATGGTTATAGTGGTTCAGTGGAGGCTTGGAGAGGTCAACTCCTGCGGGGCTGATTAGAGATAGTTTTGTTCTGTACCTCCAGTTCTCAAAAACCATTCTCTTAAAGGCTGATGAATTCTCCTTGCTCATTGCACAGTGGGAGGGGTGAAGTTCCTCTAAGACAGGAAATTATAGCTCTGGAATTTTGGAAAGAATAAGCTTATTGCCTTTTGGCAGGGGGTCAGGTCGAAGGATATCTACCGAAAATGATAGTTTTCTTTTGGGACTGTGATAGAAGTGAGTTAGAAAAAACTTCCAGGAGGTGACTTGAGAAACTCTTGGAGGGAGTATAGAATTAGAGAAAAGAGAAAGGCAAAGGACCTTAAATATTTGGGCCCACAAAATAATACCCAGAGGAGGGACAATTGTTGGTGAGAGACAGAGACAGACAGACACTGTGTGTGTGTGTGTGTGTGTGTGTGTGTGTGTGTGTAACAAAGCAGGACTAGCCAGAGCAGAGAAGTCTAAGGAATTCTGGGAGTTGAGAGGCTCGGTGCTGAGTCAGATACTCAGAGTTAGAGGTAGAGCTGGCTTATTGAATCAGGAATTTACATTTGATGCTGGAGAAATCAGAAAGTATTTAGTTTTTGAGTAGAGGAATGCACGTTGACTGCAGATTGTTCAGGAAATGGTGTTTGGTTGTGGGTCTCAGTCCTGGACTGCACAGAGAGCTGGCAGTTAGACTAGAGCCTTGGGAAGCGGTTGCACTGGCTCGGGAATTAAGGGACTCAGAGGTGGGCCAAGGAGACGCCCAGATATAAGGGAAACAAAATGAAATGAGTCAGATGCCAAAGGTTTTGGCCTGAGACCATGCAGACTTGGTGACAAGACAGGTGGGAAGAACATCTGGCTTGGGAGGAGAGTGCCTGACATGACGACACCTTCGTGGGCCTCTATCTCAAGATCAGGTTGTCTGGTACACACATGAAGATAGGGAACAGAAGCAGGAATGGGTGAGATGTCCAGGTGGAAGATAGTGATGTGGGAGCTGTTTATATGGACCTGGTGGCTTATTTCTTGAGAACAGATGCATTTTCTCGAGAAAGAAGAAAGAGGAAGGAAGGTCACACCTTGGCTTTGGGAAAGTTCATAATCTGATAATAGAATGGAGTCAATGACATCACCAGAAAGAATTTACAAGAAGGAAGAGAGACCACTGGATTGTGGTGTCGTGGAAGCTAAGGGAGATGGATATTCCAAAGATGGAGTGGGCCTTGTGTTTGGCCCAGAGCCTTCTGGAAAGCAGGCATAGGCAGGAGGAAGTTTAGGGGGAGTGCTAAAGAAATTGAAGCAAAATGTGCTTATGTAGTTGTTCAGTCTGTGAAAGGAAGAAGAGAAGACAAAGATAGTGAAATGTCAATGATGTTAGAAAGTTTAGCAGAATGAAGAAAAGATGTGTTGAGGATGAATTTTCTTAAAAACACTGAAGAGAGGGGCACCTGGGTGGCTCAGTTGGTTGAGCATCCAACTTCGGCTCAGGTCACGATCTTGTGGTTTGTGAGTTCGAGCCCCGTGTCAGGTTCTGTGCTGACAGCTCAGAGCCTGGAGCCTGTTTCAGATTCTGTTGTCTCCCTCTCTCTCTCTGCTCTCTGCTCCTTCCCCGCTCATGCTCTTTCTCTCTCTCAAAAATAAATAAACATTAAAAAAAAATTAAAAAACACTGAAGAGAGTGGCGGTTTCAGGTATCAGCAAGGGAGGGGATAATTGTGTCATCTAGTCTAGGCAGTGTGGACCTCTACAAACTTTAGATGCACTTCATCCAGGCCCTGTCTGCTTCTTAAAATAGAGTTTGTGCCACGTTATCCTTTTAAATATTTCTGAGAGATGGGGATTACTATTTTATGAGACTTCCCAGTGCTTACTGGACAGAACTGTTGGGAAAACATTTAATACTAGCTGAATTCTACACCTCTGTAACTTAATACTAGTAACAACTACCATTGAACAGTTTTACACAGGTTACTCTATTTAATCCTCACTGTAACACGGTAAGGCTGACTTTATTATTACTCCCATTTTCCAGATAAGTTGAGGCTAAGAGAGGTTAAGTAACTGGCCATGGTCACATAGTGTGAGCAGGATCTAGCATTCGAGTCCCGGCTTGTGTAACTGTACATGTATTATCTCTGTGTCTTCTTGCTCCTGCTTGTGGTTTTCCTTCTGCCATCCTCCCACATGAGGGCCCTTCAAATATTTGAAGTCAGTTATCCCATATACACTGCCTAATTTCCTTTGTCTCCTCCTCCTTTTGTTTTTCCTCATCTTTCTTGCTTCTTCTTCTTTTTTCTTTTAATTGTTAATTCAGCAGATAATTACTGAGTAGCTTCAGCATGTCAGTCACTGTGTTAGGTGCTCCACTGACAGCAGTGAACAGAACAGACCAGCACTTTGCCCTCACGGGGTTTACAGACTGGTGAGGGAGGCATATTAAATGTGCAAATTAACGCTTAACTGTATAATAAGAAACAATGAGGAATTCTGTGAAGGAAAGGAGCATCTCTAGCCACCCTTGGCACTCTGGGTTTCAGAGGGCTCACTCTACTTGCGTCTTTCCTACAGGCACCTTTCCTTTTAAGGGGTGGACGTCGAATGAGGCCACGTTTCCACCACTGTGACTCTCTTGGAGCACAGTGAGCACACCTCTTAACTGAGAAACCTCATGTTATCACAGCTTCGAGGTAGGAATGGGCCGAACCACAGGCAGGAGTGACTAGAGAGAAAGAAAACTTCCTTCTGTGAGACAAGAAGACAAATGTGCAGAGGGCCATGCAGAGACGAAGGATGGAGAGCCCAGGAGTAGGGCCAGATGGTCTCAGTCCATTCTGTGAAGTGTGACCAGAGGTCATGCTAAATGGATTAGGAAGCCATGCATTGCCTTCCAGTCCACAAATCCTGCTTTTCCTTTCATGCTCCAGCCCCTCTGTACCCACACCTTCCCTCCCTCCTCTTCTCTCCCCCTCCCTCCCTTCTTTCTCCATTTCATTTCTTCTTCCCTTTTTTATTTTCTTCCTTCCTCCCTTTCTATCTCTGTCTCTCTCATACTTCCCTTTCCTTCCTTCCTTCCTTCCTTCCTTCCTTCCTTCCTTCCTTCCTTCCTTCCTTCCTTCCTCTTAGTATTAATGTCAATACCATAATTTGGAAGAATCTAGTTGGAGAAAAATGTCAAGAAGTACAAATGCAGATTTGATACGTCTGACCTTTCTTCTCTTCAAAACAATAAATGTCAAATAGTTTAAAATGACAGGCAGGATGGCTAGAGATTATTTATGTGCTTAAATATTTAGAGAAGAAATGTAGTTCAGACTTACATGTAACTTAGGTGAAGATTCTAACCTATGAGAATCCTAAGTACTTTTAAGGAACCAGCATAAGCAGTGATGTTTACATTTCAGGAAACAGAAAATGTGAAAAATAGGAGTAGAATGAAATGGTAAATGATCCCTGATAGGTAATGAGAACATTTGATAACATCGAGAAAGTATTTTGGCACACAAAATTGTGTTTGGGTTTCTCATATGGTAGTGTGGTGGCATTTCAGAGAAAGACCCATAATCCACATGTCCTCTCCTTTGATGAAATACAAAATACCTTATATATGCAGGTTTACCTGTATGACTTACCCTATTTTACTGAAGACATTTTATTGTTAAAACAGAAGGAGGGAGAATTATCTTGCTCCAGCTGTGTAAATCCTGATAGAAGTATAATCCTCCAACCTAGAGTGTAATTCTGTATTCAGTCTCATACTCAATTATCATCAGAAGCAGCAGCATCCTTTTCAGAGTGGAGGCTCTAAGAGGTTTGTTGTTTTTGTTTTTTGTTTTGTTTTGTTGTCATTTTGTTTTTTTTTTAAAGAACTGTGAACATTAGCCCATTTACTTCTGAAAGGAGACAATATTGTGTATTAAGAAAATAGAATGCGGATTTTGTTCTGGGTTTGGTGCTCAGCTCCAGAACTTACTACACTAGTTAGAAATTCTTAAGGTAGTAAGACAATAACTTAATTTTTCTGCTCCTGGCATCCTCGTCTATAAGGTAGAGAGTACTATAGCACTTGTTTTATAGAGTTCTTAGGAGGAGTAGATGAGATAATTAAAAAAAGAGTTTAGTATAGCACCTGGCACATGGTTAGAGAACTGAAAATATCCATTATCTTCAATTTTATTATCATTGTTGTTTTATTAATAAAGGGGCTTCCCCTGATTATTTTTTTGTGCCTTCCTTTCCATATCATCTTTGCTGAAATATAACTATACACAAAATGAGAGTTTCTCTTGTAGAAGATACAATTAAATAAATGAAGGGCCCGAAAGAAATCTTTAAATATTAGGGACTAAAGCAGCCTATTTGCTCAGAGCTAAAGTCATCAGAAAGTCAGAGCCATCCCATTGTGCATTGCCTAAGAATTCCATATGGAACCAGCAAATATTTTATTTATTTATCTTTTAATGTCAAAGAATTTAATTAAGTCATAAAGATGATTTCTAAACCCTTAAGATATTCATTATAAGAACTTTTACTTTCATAGCAGGAAAAGCCTTATATCAATAATTAAGTATGAAGTTTGAAAAACTAAAATGTTAGTTGAGGCATGGAAGGAGGGAAGAGACTTCTGGCCTTGCAATTGTGGGATTAGGTTTTCATTTTAGGATATGCCGAGTTGCTCTGCTTGAACCTGGGCAAATCACCTAAGCTTTCTGAGTCTTAGTTTCTGTTACAAGAAACAAGTGAGTTCTAATCTCTGCTCTTCTTTTTATTCTGTGATTCTAACCTAATTCCAGGGCTGGTACTGAGACATTACTGGGAAGATGCTATTTCTATAAACAGTTGGACGGTCAGTTAAAATTTCACAGAGCAATAATAAGAAATGATAACCTTCTCTGATTCTTATACCTTTGGAAACCGGCAGATTATGATAAGAGCTGTTTACCTCTAACTAATATGCCTTAGAGACTATGATAAGATTAAAGAAATTTATTTTCATTTCTACCCAAAAGGAAAACCGAAGCAGGTTACTTTGGTTCTTTTCTGGATATATAGTGAACTCGTCCAAGGTACTCTGTTCTCGTTTTCTGTTCTAATCATTACAGCTAGTCAGGGACCAATTGTGTGGACACAGGGAATAAATAGATAAATTCTTATCTACCTACTTACCTATGTACATGAAAACTGTACTTCCTCTTCCTTACTTGGGTAGGGTTTAGGTTAGGGGAAGGATCTTGGGACATGGGAGTCTTTGACTCATCTATCTCACTATGAGGCACATGGAGGTATTCAGTAAATACCTGGTGAATCAATGAAGAATGAATGAGGGGTAAAAATATGGTATATTAAAATGGCTACTTGACAAGCCCTTTCCATCTTTAATAACCCAATGCTGCAGTGAACACAGTGTGTGTCTTACAAGTGCACTTGCTCACTTCTTGATGGCTCATTGATTCTTTTCTTAACTTCCATTCTCCACTCAACAAATAATCATAGATACCTCTTGTGTGTTCAGAGCTTTGTAAAATTATAAAGACAATAATTACAAAATATGATTCCTGACTTTAAAGAACTTATAGTCAAATAAGGAAGATGAGAAGCGTGGATTTGGAGTCAAAAGTTAGGGATTCAAGGGCACCTGTGTGGCTCAGTTGGTTGAGTGTCTGACTCTTGGTTTCAGCTCAGGACATCATCTTGCAGTTCGTGAGTTCGAGCCCCGTGTTGGGCTCTGCGCTGTCAATGCGGAGCCTGCTTGGGATTCTGTCTCTCTGTCCCTCCTCTGCTTTCTCTCTTTCTCTCTCTCAAAATAAATAAATAAACTTATAAAAATTGGGGGATTTAAGACTTGACACCAGCACCAAATAGCTTCAGGATCTTCATTTAAATGGTTTGGAGTTCAACTGACATGCAGGAGATGATTCCAACCTCACAGGATTAAGAGGATCAAATAAGATTATATATGTAGAATTGTACTCTCTAAAATTGAAAACACTGTGAGCTTTACACCAGCTATTTGAAATAAAACAAGAGGGTGTGGGGATTAAAGTCTAAGTGTATTGGGGCAAGGAACAGTGAGTTATGGTGATGAGTAGACTTCCTGATGGAGCTGAGCCTTGATGGGTCCTGACTGGAGGATGAGTAGAGATTGGACAATCAGGATGAAAGGACAGCATTCCAGATAGGGGGCATGGAGCATGGAGTGAGAGGTGCCAAGCTCAGTATGATTAAATCAACTAGTCTTCCTGGAGTTCCTGATATGAACCTCATGCTCTGCTGGGACTTCTCTGGAGACGAGATTTGGGAAAGTATAGTTGAATGGGAAGAATGGGCTCTGGAAATGATAGGAGGGCCTTGGAGAGTACGCAAGAGTATTTAATCTTCTCATGGGAAAAAACAGGCAGCTATCAACAGGTCTGATTGGAATAGAATTTTAGGACAATGAAACTGATAGTGGTATGCAGTTCAGATTAGAAAGTAGGGACTGGAGTTGGTAATCTGGGGTGCAGTGGGGGGGATGGTTTGGAAAGTGGGATGAAAGAGAGAAATATGAGTCCAGAAAAACTTCACAGACCCTGTTGTTGGAGACAGAAAAGGAAGGAATCTAAGTTATTCTGGAACTTTCTGGAAGCAGGATTAGAGTATATTTGATAGAAAAGAATTGAGAAAGAAAAGATTTGAGGAAGGAGAGTTGAGTTCCATTTGCACATGGGGTAACTGAGATAATAGCTGACTCCAGGCAGCAACATCCTGTAGGCATTTGGAAATGTGGGACTAGAACTCCTATAAGAAGTCAGGGCCAGGCATGGGGATTTGGGAATCATCAGCACAGAGACTTCTCATAAATTATGCACTTTGCTTAGAACTTAATTTCATGTTTTTCAGAAGATAAGAGAAATGAAAAGCTTGCTGAATTATGGATTATGCAACTGTATTAAAAGTAATTCTCCCTTTCCCCCTCCCGTCTGCCTCCCTGGTGATTTTGGTGTTCTGTTCTTCCCTCTGATCCACCCCCCTTCCTCTAATACTTTATAAACTGAGGGACACGATAACCTCTATTTCTGTCAGATCAGAAGATTGTCAGCGAAGAGATTAAGGTGATCGGGAATGTTCACCAGAAGATATAGTGATCCTCTTGGCACCCTCTCCAATCCTTCAGAGATCAGAGGGATAGAAGGTTTCTCTAGAGGAAAGCAACCATTTATATTTATAGGAGGAAATGTTTAAAGAGCTAAATTCTCAGCTCCCTGGACAGCTCTGTTGTTTGATTTGCAGCTTTTCTTAAGTAAAGCACTGATTCTCAACAAGAGACGAGCTGCTTGGCAGATAATGTGATCAGATGAAGTAGGGCTTTCAGAGCTGGTGGATGGGCTTGAAGCCGGGACTCCTTTCCTGGCACCAACCTTTCATTTGTGGTTTGAACTGAGTTAGCACAAACAGCAGGTGCAGCTCTCAGAAGGCGAATTTTCTGTAGTCTAATCCTCTTCTTCCTCCTCTTCAAAGGGAAAATTTTCCCAGCAATTTACTTAGATGTTCTCAAGCTTTACCTGGCACAGGGTATCAGACTTGACTTTCGATGAGGTAATGATGGGGATGGAGCAGTTGGAGAAATAAGATGCAGGTGCTAACATTTATTGAACATTTATTATATGCCAGGCACTTTGCGGGGACATTCTCTCATTTAACCTTTACAGCCACAAAAGATGAGTATTTTAATCTGTTTCACAAATGAGACTTTTGGGGTTTGTGTGACCTGCCCAGATCATAAGACGAGTAAGTGACTGAACTGAGATTTAGTTCCCCTGACTGGGATTAGGTTTCTAAGCCTGAAGACTTCCTCCTCGTTCCAAGCTTGTGCTTCCTTCCCATCCCTATTTTAAGGAAAAGTTATTTTAAAAAAAGACACTTGATTATAATTTTCCAGAAGCCTGTGGTGCTCATATCCATGTACTCCTCAGCTGTGTCATTCGTGTTCTTTGTCCCTCTTTCCTTCCCCCCGTCTCTTCTATTTTCTCACCAACTTGCATTGTGGGATTCTCTTCTCTTCTCACATTTTCCTTTTGGGGTGTGCAGGTTAAAGGGGTGAGGCAGGGTAGGGAGCCATACAGCATCAAGTCTTTCATTTCTCAGGGTGTCCTTGCACTTCCATTGACCTTCTATGGAGCCCTGGTCAAGGGCAGGTAGATACTACAGTTTGGCTGCTTTATCTGATTTTCTTTTTTTTTTTTTTTTTAATGTTTATTTATTTGCTTTGAGAGAGAGAGAGAGAGAGAGAGCGCATGAGCATGGTGAGGGACAGGGAGAGAGGGGGAGAGAGAGGATCCCAATGGGCTCCCTACTGACAGTACAGCGCCCAACTAGGGGCTCAGTCTCATGAACTGTGAGATCATGACCTGAGCCAGAATCGAAAGTTGGACACTTAACCCACTGAGCCACTCAGGTGCCCCAACTTCTGATTTTCATTTTAACTATGGACATTGAGAGAAGTACCTGTCATATACAAGGCACCATGGTGGGTGCTAGAAAAAATTACTTTGAAGTGACTAAATTGGAATTTCCTTAAAATAAAGGAAAAAATGTGCTTAGTTTTACATATTGAAGAGCAATGGGCCGAGGGGAAAGAAGTGGAGAAGAGAGAGGAGCAGACAGCACTTCTGCTTAGAGGCTAACAAGTTCCTGGGGATGAGAGACAAGGACAGCTTGATGTGTGGCCCTGGCCACCCACCCTGGTACACTACACAGCCACTACTTGGTCCACAGCTCTCATGCGTCCAGGGTCTCTACTTGGTAACCTGTTTCCACTGACGATTCTGAGGTGGTCCTCCATGCAGACTCTCTAATCTCCTCACCTTTTCCTCTGCTCTGATATCTAACACATAAATGAACGGATGTCAGCCTACCCTCAGGGTAGCTCTATAGGTGCTTTCTAAGATGCATTAATCTGGGAAAGATTGGGAAAATGGAGTGGGCCAGGGCCCCTCAGAACACTAGGGTCAGTCAGTCCATGTCAACTACAGCCTTCTATTAGCAACAGAAGTGTTGCTAATACTGAGGGTTTCAGGTCAGTGAGGAGGTGAGGGGCAGCTGTGAAGATGATGCAGATGATTGCACAAGAGATAGTCACCACAGCACTTGGCACATGGTAAGTGCATCATAGACATTATTTGTACTGTGATCATGTTTATGCTCATCAAGGTCAGTTAAAATGCTTTTGGCTACAAGTAGTAAAGATCCAACTAAAAGGAGCTAAACAGTCTTACATAATAAGAAGTAGAGAGTTGGTGTTGATTAATTCATGGCACATGACAAAGTCAAGAACCTAGGCCCTTCCTGTCTTTCCACTCTGCCGCCTTCAGGGTTGGTGGCTGCAGAAGCTTCTTCACACACAGCCAGAAAGGGCAAATGTTTGTGTTTTGTTCCTTCATAAGAAGAAGAAAAACTCTCCTGAAGGCCCCTAATGGGTTTCCCTTGTGTCCTATTTGCTAGGGCAGCCTAACATGGCCATGCCTAACTCAAGAGATTATCTAGAGGAAATAATACTGTTCACTTGGTCTCAAACCTGAACATACATCAGAACCAGTGGCAGAGCTTATTAAAACAGACTTTATGGGGTCCTATACCCAGAGAGCTTATTAAAACAGACTCTATGGGGTCCTATACCCAGAAATTCTGACTCAACAGGTCTAGGGTAGGGCCTGAGAATTTGCATGTCTAATACATCTTTGTTGGTGTGGAGACCACACTCTGAGAACCATTGGCTTAACCCATTCTGCAGTCAACTCCCAGGTCTGGGGCAGTGCCCTTGACATACACTGATACCCCATATCTGACCAAGGTTGAGCGTCTGTTAGCAGGAAGGGAGAGGGAATGCTGGCTGAGTGGCCAAATCATCATTTTTGATTTGGGGAGTTATAGAAAGAGCAGACAGTTCCATATATGCCTCATGATTCCCTCTGGGTCATATCCTATCGGGCACCTTCTCCTCATGTGGGACAATTCAGGAGAGTGTCTGAACTGCAAATCCAACTTAGCTGAAGACTGAAGAAGCTTCACTATCATTCTGTTACATAGGCTTGTGGATATCAAACATTTAGATTAACAAGCCACCAGAGATGGTTGTGGTTAGTGGTGGATGGTGGTGGATGGTGATGGCAGCATCTTCTTCCCCCCTCCCTCCTCCTCCTTCTCTTCTTATTCCTCTTCCTCCCTGTAAACTTCAGTGTCAGATGAAAGTTCTATTTTCCAGAAGACTGAATTCTTCCTTGTCCTGCAATGAGGACACTCAGAGCTTCCCACTTTGGTGACATGTAGCTCCTATGGCAGCAAAGGGCTTGAGGGCCTTTCAGCTAGAGGCTGAGCAGCACAGAATCAGCCATCAGGGAGCTCGATGCTGCGGTTATTTCTAATGAACGTTCATTATTGATGCTAATTGAACTTGAAGTTAATGAAAAAGGATTATTTTACAGGGCTTAAGTTGAGGCCAAAATTGTTATTACAGGTTAATTATTCTCCTTAAAAGGCACCATTACAGCCATGATTGTTTTTTATCAGCTTTTTCTCTGGTGCTGAAAGAGATTTCTTCGAAGGCAGATTCCTGATATAATTAGTCACCTCATCTAATTCTTAATCACCAATCATTTCTCTCCAGATAAAGGTTAATCAAAGGTAGATGAGTTGGATATTCTGCCTTAATTGCATTTGATCAGTTTCAAAGAAACCTTTTTTTTCTTACATTTTTTGGTTAGGAATGTGGCCTTTCTGTGTGCTTTTATTCAACTTTTAAAAAAATGTTTATTTATTTATTGAGAGAGAGAGAGAGTAACAGGGGGAGAGAGAGGGGGTGAGAACAAGTGGGGTAGGGGCAGAGGGAGAGGGAGAGGGAGAGAGGAAATCCCAAGGAGGCTCTGTACTATTAGCACCGAGCCCGACTTGGGACTCAGTCTCAGGAACCATGAGATCATGACCTGAGCTGAAATCAAGAGATGGATGCTTAACTGACTGAGCCACCTAGGTGCCCCTATTTGTGCTTTTAAACCTAGAATCTGGAAGAGGGAGTCAAAATGGGTTCACTGAAAAAAAACACACTTGCTCTGCTACCGGTGGCAGCCAGAGGGGGGTGTGCCTGGGCCTGGGGGTGGGGTGGGAGGGGGTGGGGGGGGTGAGGGGCTGGAGCTGGGGAGAGGTCCTCTGTGGCAGTGTTGCTGGGAGTCAGTGACCTGAGGACTGGGTCTCTGCTGGCCTTTCCCTTCACTCTCCTCCCTTCGTCTCTTATTTCTTTTCATGTTGGGGGGTGGGTGGGTAAGGTGTTGGTCCATAGCAACACCTGATTTATCTGCACAGCTCTGTGCTTTTGTCAAGTGGTTCCCTTTTCCAAGGTGCCCTTTCTGTTCCTTTCCATCCTGGGAAATGCTCTTCATACCTCACATCTCCACTCAAGAGTTAACTCCTCCAAGGTACATAGCCTCCATAGCGCCCTCCCTGCCTCTGCAAGAGGGACCCACTCCTTCATTTGTGTTCCCCATGAGCATGTGACTGCATGCATTTTCTTGCCATTTCGGCAGCCATTTCTCAGTCCTCTTGCACCCCCATTCCCTCTCCCACCCTCCCATTGCAGAGAACAGTTGTGGACCCTCTGGGGACATTCAGCACATGTTCCATATATCAGGTTGAAGAGACCTGTGCCTGAATCTTCTGGCACCAAACACAATGCCTGGGAAAGTATAGAAGGCCAGGGAGAGAGAGAGACCACACTTGAGGTGGCCCCCGTTCTTTGCCCCGGGCGATTGAACATGCTGGAGAGCCATGGGCTCACTCCTGTGGCATCCTTTCAAATGCCCATCAGCTCAAAAGAGAGTCGTGGGAGCCAGTAATCTGGCCAGCAATTGACCAGATTGAAGCCTACAAAGAACTGTTGAATTTTGATGGTAAGGGAGCTTGAATGAAGCCACTGGAAGGACTGTTAAGATGCAAGTATTATCTAGAAGGAATAAAATAAGAAACTGTGGTTAATCGCGCAATACTCATTCATGAAGACTGTGAATTCTTTTCCACATTATTTAAGTGGTTACCCCGTAGGTTTCTGAAAGAGAGGTAAAGGCGTAGGACCATGGTTCGGCCAGGCTGACAGCCACAAGCACGGGGATTGTGGGAGATGTGTCCATTCTCTGAACATTTTTGTCTCTCTGCCAAGACTTTTGGTTGTATAACTTTCAACTCACAGTCCATTCCCTTTTAGAGAAAACCTGTGTCTTTTAACCCTTGTTCACTTTCAGTGTCTTTCAGAATGAAGCAGGTTTTCTAGTAGAATCTCTATTCACTTTGGCGTAGCCCTGGCTTCCTAGGTTGTCACCCATTCACAGTGCAAAATGGCGAGGAGGAGGAGTGACAACTTTCAGGGCTAATTATGGTTTTAAATCATCCTGGAGAATTAGGAACAACCGGAAGCCCTCTTGTGTGCCACTGTAACTTGTCAACCCCAAATCCTGCCTTATCTCCAGGCATAAAAGCCACATTAAGTTTTAAGACCTGATTCAAAAATGCATTATGGATAATGATGACACCTTGATATGAATTCTTCAGAAAGGAGCCTGGGCATTTGACTTGACATATTGAGGTTTTACTGCTGATAAAATCATTAGGGTTTTTATGGTTTCCATTCATTGTTAAGCAAATACTACATTTTTCTATAGGAAATGTTGACCCAAAAAACTGCATTTTAAGAGGACTGTGTTTAAGTGGTATGTGTGAGTGAGTGAGTGTGTGTGTGTGTGTGTGTGTGTGTGTGGTGTTTGTGTGTTTAAAGCATCACCATTCTCAGGCATTTTCCATTGTCTTCGTCCTAATGGAAAAGCAAAATACTTGAGAATTTGAAGAGAATCCTGAGTCAAAGAATATATGACATTAACAAAAGTGCTTGAAGAAAAAGAATGAAATATTAGGTAACATGATACCACCGTGGTTTTAAAATTTCACTTTTCTACTGTAGAAGAAAATATTCTGGCTAAAAATCATGTTATTTGGGTTCTCATTGCTCTCCCACTAATTAGGTAAGTGATCTTAGATAAGTTATTGTGAGGGTTTTTGTTTTGTTTTGAGAGAGAGAGAGTGAACATGCATGTGCGTGCAAGTGGAGGAAGGGCAGAGGGAGAGAGAGAGAGAGAGAGAGAGAGAGAGAGAGAGAGAGAGAGAATCTCAAGCAGGCTCCACACGGAGCCCAACGTGAGGCTCCATCCCATGACCCTGGGATCATGACTTGAGGCTTAAGAGCAGATACTTGACTGAGCCCCCCAGGTGCCCCAAGTTATTGTGAATTTTAAGAGCTAACACTTTGTTTTGGGGGTGTTTTGTCTCCACTTCTTATATAACCATTCTAGCAGCCCCACAAAGGAAGTATGATTGCCTTTTCCATTTCACAAGGGCTTAGGGAGGTTAAGTCACCTGTCCAAGTGGGAGAGCTGGGCTCTTGCTCAGGGCTTACAGACTCCTAACACCTGCCAGTAGCCACCTTGCTCTACTGCCTGTGTTGAGTCTAACAACACACTCCACAGCAGCAGCAGATTCTTACTAAGTGCCTACTGTGAGTCTAGGCACTGGGAACAAGATGGAGACAGGTGTGTTCCCTGCCTTCAGAGCTGGCAGAGCAGGACAACCAAGTTGTCCTTGGGTCCTTGGGTTTCTTGATCTTTTTCTAGTATAAGAAAAGATTTCAGGTCCTTGGCATCCCATTTGACTTGAAAGCTTATGAGCATTTAAATTATTTGCAATGACTTCTAGTCTTCCATTTCTTTATTAATATTAGTCACACACTTTTATTGGATGACTGTCATGTGCCAGGCACTCTGCTAAGGGTTTTTATAGAACTATTGAATTTAGTTTTCATGCCAGTCCAGGGAGAGACTGCAAATGAGGAAATGGAGGCTCAGAGAGGTTATCTTGGCCAAGGTCATTCAGTTTATGAATGGCAGAGTGGGAATTGAACCCAGCTCTGTCAGCCCCATGCTTTCCCCATATATAGCAACTTCTTGAGCCACTGCCCTTGAAATTTCATAAGCTCCATTCATTTAAACAAGCTAATTCCTATAACTACAGATATCATGGAAACAGGAATCTTCACAGTTTTGAAGCTGGGCACCAGCCTGTTTATCATAGGCAGCACTGTATACCAGAGAGTTCAGACCCGACAGCCTCAGCCCTCGTGTTAGGTTTGTTGGAAGGTGAGAGTGAATCGGGGCACCATCATGGCAATGAGAGTTAACATTTCACCGCGACAGACTGAACTTGGGATATTGTTAGTTCTAGAAACAACAACCACCACAAGGAACTAATATTTATGTACTTCTTTTTAGTTTCTCAGGCCCTTCCACATCCATTATCTCATTTGATAAGAGGAAAAGAATAATGGAATGAGTTGGAAGCCTGCAAATATATAAAATGATATGGCGTCTGCCAGGGAGAAACTCAGCAATGAGAAAAAGGAGCAGGGTCACTCGTCAGAAGTAGACTGGCTTATCTTTAAATACCTGATCAGGAAGGCGGCTGAGCAGTAGATAAATGTAAAAAGGACCATGAAGCTGAGAATAAATGGAGCGATCTTTTTCTGAATGGAAAGTAGCTGAAATTCCAGGGCTAGGGAAGGGGAGGGGTGGAAATATTCAGAAATTATGGCTTGAGAAGAATCCCTAAAACTGTCAGGCAGCAGGGGATGACAACAGCCCATCAGGAGTGGTCCAGAATAGATGGGGCTGTAAATCAAGGGGAGAAGCATTATGGCCATGGCAAGGCACTGCTGTGCCCTAATGGAGAATGGGCTGGACGGCTTTATAAAGCTGGGTCTCCTGGGCTCTGGGCATGATGGAATTGACCGTGTCAACCTTGGGAAGGCTCAGAATTAAACTTACTTTTAAAAATGGGCTTGGGGGCTACTTAGATTATTCTGAAGTTCCACAAGTCATCTTTCTCCCTCTCCCGAGAACCTATTTAAAATAAAAAAAGATAATATTCCGTTGGGAAAGAGTATGTGTGCTGGAGCAGGTAAGAGGTTCTGGGTGTCCTGGCCTCTATGCTTCCCAATTTCATTGATGCCCATAGAAGAAGTCTGGGGTGGTGCTGATGAGAGCCAGGCCCTGGCATGGATGGTCTTGGTTTCAGGTCCTGGGTCAACCACCAGTCATGGATCAGTCCCTTCAGCTGTCAGCCATCAGACTTTCTCAGCTTTAGTTTTATCATCTGTAAAATGAGGACAGTAATATCTTGATTATAGCTCATTGTGAAGATCAAGTGAGCCAATGATTGTAAAGGCATTTAGCACAGGGTCTAGTGCAGAGTAAGTGATCAGAGGCAGTTATTAGAAGGGGAAATAGGTATGTCTCTTTTCCCAGAAATCATAATCCAACAGATGAAGAATGTAGTAGAAAATTCTCTTTGGGTTATGCTGGATAAACAACTTGAGACTCTTACTGCTTTATACCATTTCTACATCTCTCATCCATGCTGCTTACTGGTGTCATGAGATGGCTACTGTTGCTCTGCTCTAGGCTGTTGGTAACTTCTGCTCCATGCACCTTCTCGTTCTGGGATTCAGGATGAAGAGGGGGCACCTCTGCCCTGAGTGTCAGTATTCTCATGGCGGAGGGAACTAGTACAAGAGAGACTCTGCTTGGAGCTGTTACCTTACCACATCTACGTCCCAATTGCCAAAAGAAATTCTGAGGCCAAGGCCACTGTCATTGGGACAGGGAAGTATATCCTCCCATGGAAGGTGGGAAGGAGAGACTATTTGCAGGATGGTAATGGAGTCCACCTCATGCTTGAGACCATGGTTGTGTACAAAGTCATTTGACTGGGTCAGGGAGAGAGTGGTGGAACTCAGTCAAGCCACCGTTTATCCAAATAATAGACACGTGGTCAGAGAATGGGCTTCTGCTGAATCTTGCTCTTAGCTCCAGCACTGTGTGGAGAGGCTGAATGTCCAGAGGGCTGTGCCTGTACTTCCCACCACTGTTGCACTCAGGCCTTGCCTCATCCCTACCTCTCTAACTGTGACTGGTGATGACCTCCCTGTTCCTTAGTTCTCAGTGCTTGGGTGGTAGTTCCAGGGCTGTGTGAGTCAATGGTGACTCAGTGTCTCCCTAAGCAGTTGGATGCAAATGTTAACGCTTGTTCCCAGGCAGCATCAGAATTTAGCAGTTTCTTATGGTCCTCCCCAGAATCATAAAATGTTCTTCTTTATGGGCCTCAGACTTGTCATTTCTAAATGAGATGTGGTGGAGTGATCTCTAAGGCCATTTCTAGTTTCTATGGTCTATGACCATGATGATTTGACAAGTGTTTGGGAGGCATGAATGAAATACTTGATCTGAAACTTCCCAATGTAGATAAGTGTTAATTGCAATGTTATGCTCATCAAAGTTGTACTGTATTACCCATGTTAGTATAAAAGGGTGATCATCACCCAGCATCCTCTCTAGGTCTCCCATTACCCTGGGATGCTTATTTTCCTAAATCCACCTCTTTCAAAAATATCTGCTGCAAGGTGTCACTAACATGTGCGTGACTGGTCATTATTTCCATTTTTGAAAGAGATGAGTCTTTACCCCCAAAGTAATGATTTTCAAATACCGTGATGTGACAGTTATATAGAAGAAAACATTTTAGGTCAAGAAGGCCCCTTTTCTTCCTTTATTCGAATTTGACAAATTTTTATAGAGCACCCATTATGTTTCTCACCAAGCCCTGGGCTTTCATTTATGTTGGTTCTCTGAATCCTCACAAACTCCCTTGAAGGAAGTGCTAATATCCCCATATTATAGATGAAGAAACTGAGTTCCAAAGGAATTAACTTACCAAAGTTATACAGTCAGGAATGGCAGATCTAGGATGTAACTTCAGGTGTCTTTCACTGCAGTTTCCACTTCCCTTTTATTACATTTTGATGAAATGTCCACTGAGCTAAGAGCTGAGGGCCTCTGTCCCAGACTTGAGCCTGCTCCTGGCCCATGTGGCCTGAGGCAAGCCTCTGACTATGTGGAATTGAGACAAGGGGACATTTAGCTGCTGGGAGCATTTGTTTTTAGACCCAGGTTCACAGTATATTAATCCAACGACTTTGGGTTAGCCTCATATATAATACAGGACTTATGGTATCTACCCTGCCCACTTCCCAGAGATTCTGAGCACAAAGAAAGAAAAATGTGAAAATACTTTGTAAACTGTTTAATATTATTCAAATATATGGAACTATTGGTGGTCCTGTGTAAGAGGAGAAAGGAGCTAACTGCTGCTTCCCCTCTTTTTTTTAAAATTTTTTTTTCAACGTTTTTTTATTTATTATTTTTGGGACAGAGAGAGACAGAGCATGAACGGGGGAGGGGCAGAGAGAGAGGGAGACACAGAATCGGAAACAGGCTCCAGGCTCTGAGCCATCAGCCCAGAGCCTGACGCGGGGCTCGAACTCCCGGACCGCGAGATCGTCGGACGCTTAACCGACTGCGCCACCCAGGCGCCCCGCTGCTTCATCCTCTTAAAGACAGGTTCTGCCTGAGAAGGAAATCCTACTCCCTCAAATATTTATTTTTAGGGTTCCAGGAGACCAGAAAAGGACTATTAAGTCTGTAGCTTCTTTGTAGCAGAGAGAACAAAAGATCGAATTTCAAATTCACCTTTAGAAATCCCAGTGCACAGAAATCCAGATTTCCATCAAAGGCATTCGGGGATTCAGACCCAGGCTTGTTTGACCTTGGAAACTCCCACTTTTTCCATCCTAAAACAGGATGAAAGTTAGGTTAGGTATTAACAAAGTTTACCAAATATAAGACGTGGGCTCTTTACTCTAGTGGCGTACAGTCTGATTGGCATGGGGAAAAGAACGTTCCACGGAGCAGTTAAATCCTGGTGCCACTGGCATGGAACATAGGGGTCTACTGCCAAAATGAATGCCTAGTTAAGACAGAGGACAGAGCTTGCTTCTCCCCTACTTGTATGTGCTCTGTGTTCAACTGAAAATGGAAATGGCCTGGAAATACTCATGTAGGTGCCTTAAACCCTTAGGATGTACACATTTTTGGAAGCATTTCTCTATGATGGATTTGTAAAGCACACTGTTGTCTTGTTTTTTCAGTTTATTTCCAATACAATCCAGAAATAGCTGGTGAGCTGGTTGTCCTTTTTATGTAACAAGCTGCATCATAAATGGAGTGACTGCTCTGCCAGTCATCCAGGACTAAGAATACTTGAGACCGTCCCCATCAGAGTCTCTATCCACCTTACCTGACCATCCACCACCCCCAACCCCAGTTTCATTCATTCACCCTCTCTCTCTCTCTCAAAATAGATCCATCCATCCATCCAGATCTCCTTCCTTCTTTTCTCTCTCTCCCTTCTGCAGAGAAATCATTGTACAGCTCTGGATACATTTTGTTCCATTCAAATGTGCTTTTCTTTTTTAAAATTTTTAAGTTTTATTTAAATTCAAGTTAGTTAACATGTAATATAATGATGATTTCAGGAGTAGAATTTAGTGATTCATCACTTACATATAACACCCAGTGCTTAAATGTTAACAAAGTAAAAAGACACAACTCTTAAATGTTTATTTATTTGTTTTGAGAGAGAGAAAAGAGGGAATGGAGGAGGGGCAGAGAGAGAGAGAGGGAGGAAGGGAGGGAGGGAGGGAGGGAGAGAGAGAATGAGAATGAGAATCCCAAGCAGGCTCCATGCTGCCAGTGCAGAGCTTAATGCCGGACTCAAACTCGTGAACTGTGAGATCATGACCTGAGCTGAAATCAAGAGTTACGCTTAACTGACTGAGCCCCCCAGGCACCCTAAAAGACACAACTTAAAAAAAAAATTTTATTACATTTATTTATTTTTGAGAGACAGAGAGAGACAGCACAAGTGGGGGAGGGGCAGAGAGAGAAGGAGTCACAGAATCCAAAGCAGGCTCCAGGCTGTAAGCTGTCAGCACAGAGCCCGATGCGAGGCTCCAACCCACAAACCGTGAGATCATGACCTGAGCTGAAGTCAGACACTCAACTGACTGAGACACCAAGGTGCCCCATAAAAGACACAACTTTTAAAGAGGAAGCTGCCACACTAGTTTTCTATTCAAAGTCATTTTTTTGTTTAAATTAACTTCTACCCAGTGGTTTTCAGACTGTGTCCAGAGGTGGAGATGTCCCCACTTTTGATTCCACCATAGCTCCATTAATTTTATACATTGTGATCCTCTTAGGATTTCACCTGATGAAATGTTCTGATACAAATAAACAGGATGCAAATTCCTCTTTTGTACCAACAGTGGGTTTCCCAAGAGTCAGAGGAAATCGCATACTGGATGTTAGAGTAAGATTTTTCTAATAGGAAAGAAGTAGTCTTAGAAATTGGCATGTGGGGTGCCTGGGTGGCTCATTCAGTTAAGCATTCAACTTTGACTCAGGTCATGCTCCTGCAGTTCATGAGTTTGAGCCCCACACTTACAGTGTGGAGCCTCCTTGGGATTCTTTATCTGCCCCTCCCCTACTTGTATGCTCTTTCTCTTTCTCTGTCAAAATAAATGAACTTAAAAAACCAAAGAAATGGGCATGTAACTTGGTATTTTTTCCATATGGTCTTGAATGAAGGTACAAAAAAATGTAGACTGTGGGTATATTAAGAGGAAATTGTTTTTGAGAAATTGATAGGAAGTCATATACATATCTTGAACTTGACTTCTTTGAACTTAGACTACTCCAGATGGTATATTGAAAAGAAGCATTCATGAGGTTTTTTTGGTGGCAGGAGAATATATGGTATGTTTCAAAGCCAGTGGTATCCATGCGTCTCTGAGTTCTGAACTAGGTTCAGTTGCTGGAGCAGCACAGCCCTTGGAAGTTCTGTACAGGGGAAAAAAAATCCGTACTTGTTTTGGTTGAACAAAGGGAAACACCTCTTTAAAGAAAATAGGTGCTGTGGAGATAGTAATTTGTAGCCGTTGAGAATTAATCCAGAAATCACCCTACTTTATCTAGAGGTTTATATTTCTTTGGATCCTGCATCGAATTGTATCATTCCTTAAATACGCAAGTAAATGTTAGTGAGTGAAGTTGTGTTAACCTTGATCATCAGGTAGTACGTGCTCCTTTTTCATAGAAAAGATACTTGATTGAACTGTATGCTTGGTGCCTCCATGCCCAGCCCTCCACACCCAGAAACATCCGTGGTAATTGGGTCATTAACGCCTATGACCAGAACCCACGGCATAAGTATTTACTGGTCAGCAGCTAGCTGAGTCATGATCTTGTCTGAGTGTCCAGAGGTGATAAACAGCCAGTGAGTCCTCTTCTTACATGTGTCTTCTTGGATGTGTCTCTCCTCAAATAGATGGTGGAGAAAAAGGTGCCCAAAAGGTTTTATGATTACCTGACCTGACATCCTCATTTGCCAAAGATTCCACCCTTTAGTCGTGGTAAGCTCCCTTGTAAAATGTAAACACAGGGACATTTCTTTCTTTGGAAATAAAGGTCTCTGAACATAGCAGTCTTTCCAGTGAGCGCAAGAAAAGATTGGCTGGCTGAGTTTTAAATTAAATGAAGCTACCAGGAAATGAGGCAACAGAAACAGGAGCAGACAGGATTTTGGTTCAGTGGAAGATGGGATGTAATGGGCTGTCGAAACCTTTCTTACTCAGTGTATCCATGGAGCGGTAGTAGCAGTATCACTTGAGAACTTTTTAAAAAATGCAGAATCCCAGGTCCAACCCCAGACCTGCTGAACCAGAAACTGAATTTTAACAAGACTCCCAGGGTGACAGTTTAAAAATTGGGTCCAAATTCCTTGATACTCCTGTTGGTGAGAAGTGGGGAGTCTGTGTCCCCTCCCCTTGAATCTGGTTAAGCTTGTGACTGCTTTGACCAATAGCATATGGCATGAGTGACTCTGCATGACCTTCTGAGAGTGGGTCAGGAATGGCCAAGTAGCTTTCTCCTGAGAGTAGCTTCCTTCTGATTCTCTTGAGATGCTCATTGTGGGGCAAACCAGCTGCAAGGTGCGAAGTCTGAGCATCATCTCATAGCCAGGAAGGCACTGTAATGATCTGTCACTCCTAAGCCTCGACTTCCAGTCATCCTTGCCAAAGTGCAGATGCATGAATGAAGCCACTGGGGGCCCTTGAGACCAGCCCATCCACCAGCTGAATACCACCAAAGGACCCCAGTCGATGCCACACAGAGCAGAATTGCCTAGCTGAATCCTGCTTAAAGTTGTGAACCATAAAATTCATGAGATATAATAAAATGGTGTTGTTTTAAGCCACTCCATTTTGATGGTACTTCGTTAGGCAGCAAGAGACCTGAAATGTATCTGTACCAGGCAAACTGTATGCCCAATAAAAGTGTAGAAGCACTAGACAGAATAACAATAATCACTCACTCAAGGAGGCATTAAGAGAAATGTGCAGAAGTCGTCAAAATGCCGGGGTGGATTAAGATGTTCCTGAATTCAAGCGGGAGTGTTCCTCTTTCAAGTCTTTCTCTTCTCATCTTTTCTGTATAAACCATGGCAAGTCTTACGACCAGAATTTGAAAACCGACATCTATTAAGTGTCTACTCTGCTGAGTATTGAGCTAAGTGCTTCAATGTGTTGTATCTGCTACTCTTCATAACAACTTTGATGAGTTAGGTGTAATTATTCCTATGTTATAAATGATGGGACTGAAGCAAAAGAGGTTATAGGACCTGCCCAAGGTGAACCACCTAGAAGTTAAATGTAAGTCTCTCTGATTTGAAGGCCTCTTTTCCTCAGGTTGTACCTTTTTTTTTTTTTTTTTTTTTTTTTTTTTTTTTTTGATGGCATAAGGTTGAGATTCATTTGCCCTTAGGACAGACAAATTACTGTCAGCTCAGCTAAAGGCACTTTTCCTCCCCTTCCCTCCTGGAAAAAAACAGACATGATTGGTATCTCTGGTCTGAGTTTTGAGTTCATCTTTTTTTTTCTTTTCTTTTTTTTTTTTTTTTTTTTAATATAGCCAGTCTCTGACGGAGGGTTAACAGATAAGATGCAGGTGACCAAAGAGGTACAGGACCAGGTGCATATGTGCTGCACCCATGTGATAGATTTGTCTTAGGCAAAAGGCTCAAATGTAATTAATTGGCCTATATGAAACTTCTGTCTCATTCTTCAAGGAGTGAATAGATTTGAGCCTAGTTTTTACCCCATTGATTTTGAGTTACTCAGCTCTGTATTTATCTCATGAAAGAAATGCATTTCATTTCAGCATTTTTTACTGAATGTCATTGTGTGTCTGGAGGAATGCTGGCACTATGGGGCGTGGGGATCAGGATTTCATCATCATGTACTGATGAATAATGTCACGGGGCAGAGGCCTGGACAGTCTGGGAGGGGAAGGGAATATTTTCTAGGTAAGGTGGGTCTTGAGGATTTCACAGACAGAGATCGGGTTAAGAACACTCAGGCAAGAGGCTACTGAAAACAAAGGCCTAGAGTAAGGAAAAGACCAAGGGACTGGGGATCGCCGAACACACCACAGTGGCTGGAGTCAGTCCAGGCTTTGTGTTGTGTGTGTAGACGGAGTGAGTTTTGGATGGGGGCCCCTATCCTGTTGACCTTCCTAAAAGGGAAATCAAGAACATTTAAAAAAATTTTTTTTAATGTTTATTTTTGAGAGAGAGACACACACACACACACAGCATAAGTAGGGCAGGAGCAGAGAGAGAGAGGGAAACACAGAATCCAAAGCAGGGTCCAGGCTCTGAGCTGTCAGCATAGAGCCCGACGTGGGGCTTAAACCCACGAACCGTGAGATCATGACCCGAGCCAAAGTCGGACGCTTAACCGACTGAGCCACCCAGGCTCCCCCCAAACATTTTTTTTTTTAAAGAAAAAATTCTCTGTCAATATCAAGGGTATGCTTGCTTACTTGTTTTTCCATTTATGACCAAGTAAAAATGTTTGGGTGTTAGGTAGAGTTGCTAGATTTAGCAAGTAAAAATTTAGGATGCCCAGTTAAACTTGAATTTCAGATAAACATGTTCCATACAATATTTGGGATAGTCATGCACTGTCTCAAATGTATTTGCTCTTTATCTGAAATTCAGATTTAATTTGGTGTCCTGTATTTTATCAGGCATCTCTAGTATTATGAAAACGTAAACAGCTCCTTTGATGACTCATGTCTATTCCACAGGTAAAGAGAAACTTACTTGGTATTTTCTAGGTTTTGTAAATAAGTGAAGTTTCAATTTAATCCGGTGTAACAGTTAATGTCAAGAAATCATGTTATGCTTATACATTATTTTTTCTTACTGTTTTTAAATGACCTGTATGCAATTTTCACTTGGCTTCTTCCTGTGTGTCTTTATTCTCCTAATACTTTTAAGTGTGACCACCGTGGTTCTGGAAGGTGTTCTAGGTCAAGCCAGGGTTTTCTGTGAGGAGACATCAAGGCCCTCATACTTATAATCCTTCACAACCTTTTGCATTTCATAGCAGACTTGGAAATGTTTATGTTTGTTTAGACAAGCTCAAATGGTATCCCTGTTTGCAGATGGGTGGGGGCAGTGGTGTGGTGGGGTTCTTCACCAGGCTACTGAAGAGGGGAGGCTCAGGAAAGGAGTGCGTCGTGCAATGGGGTGGGCCCCACTCCTAAGACTCCCTGGATTGGGGAGCCTCTCCCGAGTGTCTCTCCCATTTGATGGCAGTAGACATCATCGAGGGGAAAGGGGAGGCATACATGCAGTGAAGATGATGATGAGAAAGTGATTCATTGTGACCTAGAGAGGGTGAAGGGGCTGTGGGAGGGTGGGGAGTTAGGAAAAGTTTCATGGAAGAGGTGACATTTCAGCTGAGCCTTAAAAAGTCGAGTAGAATTTTCGCCCTGTTCTTGCCTGTGGAGTCTCCTCTGCTTCCCCCAGTCTCATCACATTACTTTGTGAAGAGTACAAGGGCTCAGCTTGTGACAGTGTGTGGAGGAGTCAGGGAGACAGCCGGCAGGCTGCTGTGTCTGGAGGAGCTGGCAGGGGAGCCCCCCCCACGGGCACAAAGGTTTGCTGTGCCCGCAATGCCACTGTGCCCTCTGCTCTAGAGTCAGAACAGTACAGCCCCATCTATCTTTCTTGCTTCCTCTGAAACTTGGTAAAAGCACCAACCTGCCAATCAGAAGAGGGAAGATCATAATTAATGATAATAGCCCTGTTTTAATTATAGCTATTTAGCAAGTTAGCAGAACAATACCAGTAACACAGTTCCACACTGAATGGATCGCGAGCAGCCTGCCGTTTCTCTCAGCATTCACTCGGTGCCCCTGGAACTTTGCAAGGTTCGGCTGTCTGTAGCTGGAGGGGTTGTAAGTGCGAGCTTAGCAGTGTGCATCTTCCCCTTCCCCAGCAATGTCTTTCTTCCTTGCTTTCTTCCATACATGTTGCTTCTCGTCTGGCTTGAGTCACTGACCTCTGAGGCTGAAGGTTGAAGATAGGCCTACATTCAGTTGGGGCAGAGGCCAAGTCTGGGGATATGAGGTACCCAGTGAGGCTTTCCTTCCTTGGTTCATCTCACTGTCCTGGTCAGACTGAGAATCCTAGAAAGTCAGCCCGGGAAGAGACCCTAGAGATCCTATGATCCAGCTGCTCAAACTCTTTAAGACCAGAAGAGCTGCTCTTTTTTTTTTTTTTTTTTTTTAATTTTTTAAAATGTTTATTTGTTTTTGAGAGAGACAGAGAGAGAGAGTGTGAGTGGGGGAGGGGCAGAGAGAGAGGGAGGCACAGAATCTGAAGCAGGCTCCAGGCTCTGAGCTGTCAACACAGAGCCCCATTCGGGGCTTGAACTCATGAACCGTAAGATCATGACCTGAAGTCAGACGCTTAACTGAATGAGCCACCCAGGTGCCCCCAGAAAAGCTGCTCTTATTTAAGGGGAAGGTGAGAGAATACCCACAAACCTCTACTCATATAGCTTCCACCTTGCTCCTGGCTCAAACCACCTGGTAGTGTCTTAAGGAATTCTTACGACTCCTTGAAGAAGTTATTCATCACCCTCTTTCTTAAAAATTGGGTGACCAGAGGAAATACAGCTCCCTACACCCAAGCACTTAGAGACTGGAAGAATTAAAACCCAGACCTCCTCCCTTCCAGAGATATACCATTATAATAAACCCACTTAGGTTATCCTTTCCTTGCTGAAAATCCAAATCCACCTAACCATGCATCCCAAAGGACCTATAACAGAGGAAAAGAGGAGCATAGGTAGGTCTTGGGGTCAGAGACAACCCCTAAGTCAATGACTTTTCGGCTGTGGTCCATATGTGGTGTGTGTGTGTGTGTGTGTAGCATGTATGAGCTCTTTGTTGTTGTTGAGAAGAAAGTGGATAGTTTTCATCAGATTTTGTCAGGATCCATGACCCCCCAATATTTAAGAACCATTGCCAAAGGTTACTCAGCAGATCAGTGAAGGGCTCTGATAAACCCCAAGCTTCTGCTTCCTTTCCAAATCAGATTGGTACACCCTTTTGCCATGGGGCACAGCAGCCTTCCCAGCTGGTTCTTCCTACTTCACAGCTAATTCCGAGTGACCACCGACCCGATCAAGATGGAACCTGACAGGTAGCAAAGGCATGAAGCAGAAAGGAGAGGAGCAGGGTCTTCCCCAAGGCGGCCAGGGGGAGGTTTGCTCTGAGAGATGACAAAGTGGCCTTGTCATTAATGAGGCAGACATCTCTCCAAGGATGGGTCTGAAGAAAAGATGGCATTTTCCCAATCCTTTTTCTGACAAGATGCAGCCTTTAATGGATGTAAAAGAAATCTGTCGGATGGTGTTTCTTGGATCTGCTGTAAATCTGCCATGGGACACTGGCAGTCAGAAAGCGTCATCTCAGGTGATAAAGAGTGGGATTAGCATCCGATGACTATGAAGTAATAATTTGTCCCTTTGAAATAATTCAGGCAGCCTTTCTTCTCTCTGACGGATTCAGCCCATGAAGTTTCAGCCTTGTTAGTTATCAGATTTACAGGAAACTTACTGGCTGCTTCTTACCGAAGGGAAGAGAAATTTCTCCCTAAAAGATTTTGGCCTGGCAGTCTTTTTCCTTTTCTAATTCATTAGTGGGCATGCTGTCTTTGTTTCTGAGGAACAATGACTCTGTTGCTTTTGAGAGTAAAGGGACAGAATAAGCCGGTACATTACAGCCACCCCATCTTTTGAGTCAAAATAAAGAGACCATTGTCCAGCAGACCAGTCCTTGAGGCCTCAACTTCCCATGTTCGGTCAGTCTTCTGGGACACACATGGAGTTGCAGTGTTGGTTTGGGAGAGAGAGGACATTAGACCAAGGAGCTGGAGCAGAATGGTTTAAAATAGCACATACTGCTTCATCCACCATTACCGGTCATTGATGTGATAGGGATCTTGCACCAGAGTCACTAAGCTCACGGGTTAGTTCAGTTGACATTGTTTTCATTGAAAGACGTTCTCAAAGGGGGACGCGGTGTGTTGCTGCATCCTTATTTCAGCACGGGCCACCACTTTGAGAAGCACTGGTTGAAAATGAAAGTATTTCCTTAAGCTGCTTGGTCTAAAGGTTGGAAGTTTTCCAGGCCTGATGCTCTCAGAATCTAGGAGAATTGACTGTAGGAGGGATTCTTGTTTGCTGGGTCAGGTCAGTGTGTCCTCGTTGTTACATGCAGTCTTGGGCTACCTGTGGATTGTAGCCCTTTAGGACCATGCATGGGGGCGCTTAGGGCCCTAATTGACTGAGTTGAAAGGAACTCATGGTTCTGGGTTTACTGCTGGCAGAACTGTGTTCCGTGAGCCACTAGGGTCCACCACAGTGATGTCCCCAGCATTGGTCCTGTTTCTTGCCTGCTCATGGCTCAGCCCCTCTGCCTGCTTTGCTCAGCCAGCCTGCTGAGCAGCCCCATGCCCTGGCCTCTCTCCCTGCCCCATCTACCAGCCTAACCTTCTTGACACTGGATTCCTGAACAAAGCCATCTCCTGATGCCACTGTCCTCATAGTGACCCTGTGCCAGACACTTGCCAGCTCTAATGAACCCCAGTCCCTCAGCGCAACTCTGTACTTCCCTTTGCTCCCCAATCCCATAGCAGCAGCAGGTGGTCATTCTCCAGGCTGGACTGGAAATTCCAAGGCCCCCGTTGTGACCTGGGCCTGCAGTAACATCCAGATCTGAGTTGGGTGAAGTTGTGTTAGAAACTGCCCCAGCAGGACAGCACAGCGTATTTGCCTAGGAATAATAATGGTCAGAGAATAAAACTGAAGTTTGGGATGAAACCTGTGGTTAATGGTTTACCAGCGGGTGGAGTTCAGGCAAGTCACATGACCATGAAGCCTTGGTTTCTCAATCTGTAAAATATGGATAATTACAGGAATGTGTGGGGACAACAGATGCAGTGAACATGTATTTACCCCAAGGCTTGGCTTATCATAGTTCCGATTATTGTCACTCAGCCTCCTGGAGACTGAGTTTCCCTAAAGACCCATAACTTTCTTTGTCTTTTCTCTCCTATTTCTATACCTCCTCCTGTACTCCTTAGTGGGTAGAATACTGCAGTTCCACACCAATATTTCTCAGAGGCAATCAAGTCCCTTTACAAATGGTAAACAGGTGGTTTCTTTGTAAACAAAAAACTGTGCACTTGATTTATCCTGCAATCCAACAAAATGAAAGAGACGGCTTTTTATTCTGTACAATAGCAGAAAACCCATTCTTACCAAACAATACCCTCCTCAATTTGTCTCCCAAGTTGGGACGGATGGGATAATGGCCCCTACAGACTGCAATAAGCAGGTGGACCCCCCCCCCGCCCCCCACCCTCTGATCTGGTTGTCATGTCTCTCCTCTGGGTCTCAGAAAGAGGCCAGTGTTCTGGTGCTGGGCAGAGGGAAGAGGGGCTTCCTTGCCTCTGTTTTACAGGGAGCTACATGGTAGCTGATCTTGCATCTTCCATCTTCCTGGAACAGCAGCCTCCTAGACAGTCTGCAGTGTTCTCCCACCGTGAAGCCAGGGACAGCCACAAGGAGAGTCCTAAAGCCCTCCTGCCCTGAAGCCCTCATTCCCAGACCGCAGAAGGGCAGAACCTCTGTGTGATAGTGGGGAAGCGGGAGGCTTGCCCATATTTTGCCTCTGCATTCTGTGACATTCTGAACCAATCAAATCAAGGATAGACTGGGGCCTCTGGAGTTCAGGAAACTATTGACTGGCTAACTCGCCAAATGGGTGAATGAACAAATGAATGATTATTTAATGCCTACTCTGGAAGATGCCATTCCAGGTGTCAGGAATACAGCAGTGAGCAGAATGGGATAAAAGTTCCCACTCCCTTTATATGGTAGAAGGAAGAGCAGATAATGAGCCAAGAAATACATAGCACATCAGGGGGTAACAAGCCTTAGGGAAGAAATGGAGCTGGGGTAGGGGACGGCAGTGATGAGGTGCTTATTGACATACAAAGGTGAGGGAAGTGCCTGCTAACAGGCTGATGTTAGAGCAGGAATAATAAGGGAGGTGGAGCCGTGGGGAGACCTGGGGGGAAGATCACCAGGCAGAGGGAACAGCAAGCATGAAGAGTCTGTGGTGAGAGTGTATGTTAGCCCACGTCAACCTCCAAGCTTATAAATAGGCAACAATTAAAATTAAAAAGTTACATGCTTATTTCTGATATGCAAGTGTGACCCCATAGGGGTATATGTAAATATAAGTGTGTGGTATGAGATTTGCTCTGAGCTCCCTTCTGTAGGATAGAGCTTGGAGGCTGATTTTTAATCTGGGTACCAGTGGGCCATGGATGCAGGGAGAAGCCAATGCATTTTACTCAGGTGCAGCGTCTTTGTGTGTTTCAGCCCTTTAGCATTCATACCTGGCAGAGCGGGGCTCAGTAAGTGCTTGCTGAATGAATGACCTAGAAGTCAGTCAGGCAGATGACGGCCGGGAGGAAAAGCTAAAGTCAGTAATGGAGAGGGCACTTGGGAGTGAAGGGGCTGGCTTGTTAGATTTGGTGACCTTTAAGGTCACTTCTGGTCCTGAGAATCTAATTCATTGCCAGTGTTTGAACACAGGGTTTGCTGCATATCAAATTACCCCCAAATTGAGGCGCCTGGGTGGCTCAATCGGTTAAGTGGCCTACTTCGGCTCAGCTCATGATCTCGCGGTCCGTGAGTTTGAGCCCCGCATCAGGCTCTGTGCTGACAGCTCAGAGCCTGGAGCCTGTTTCAGATTCTGTGTCTCCCTCTCTCTGACCCTCCCCTGTTCATGCTTTGTCTCTCCCTGTCTCAAAAATAAATAAAACGTTAAAAAAAAAAAAAAAAAAAACCCAAATTACCCCCAAATTTAGCAGCAGCTTAAAACCACAAAAACATTATCTCACAGAGTTTCTAAGGGCCAAGAGTCTAGGCATGGCTTAACTGGGGGTCAGGGTGTTTCCTCAGGTTGCAGTGAACTGCGGGCACCTCAAAGCTGGACCAGGGCTGAAGGATTGCTTCCAAGGTGGATCACTCACACAGCTGTTGGCAGGAAGCCTGGTTTCTCATGATGAGGGCCTCTCCGCAGGGCCCCTGGAATGTCCTCACGGGCCCAGGGGCCCAGGGTCTAAGAACAGAGGCAGGTTCTGTCTCTGTTCTTCAGAGCATGGCAGCCAGCCTCCCACAGCACGAGTGAGTTGAGGGACAGAGCAAGCTGGAAGGAGCAGGGCTATTTTCTGTGCATTGGAAGCCAGGCCTTAGGTCCAGCTCATACTCCAGAAGGGGTGACTTAGGTCCCGCCTCTTGAAGGAAAGAATATGAAAGACTTTGTAGACTTTTAAAAATCACTGTGTCTACTTTTTTAGCTGAGGGAACCTCATCAAGTCATTAACTTCTGATCCTCAGGCGCTCTTCCATACTGCTTTAAATATGCAAAGCATTCAGTTTAATATTTATTCACTTATCTAGGAGAAGAGGCAAGAACAGGTGAACAAAAGACAGCATGGTCAGATATTAAAAAAACATGTGGGCTGTGCCCAAGAGATTCTGATTCAGTTGGTCTTAGGTAAGATTTTTAGCATGGGTATGATTAAAAAAAATTTTTTTTCTGTGCTTATTTAAAACAATGTTTATATTTATTTCTTACTGTGGTAAAATATACATAAGATTTAAAATTTTAACCCGTTTTAAGTGTACGTTGACATTAAGTACATTCACAATGTTGTGTGCCTGTCACCACTATCTCTAGAACTTGTTCATTACCCCCAACAGAAACTCTATACCCATTAAACAATAACTCCCCACCTCCTATCCCTTAACCCCTGGTACCATCTTTCTGCTTTCTGTTTCTATGAATTTGCCTTATGGGGGTGCTTCCTGTAAATGGAATCATATAAGTGTCCTTTTGTGTCTGGCTTATTTCACTTAGCATAATGTTTTCAAGGTTCATCCCGTTGTAGCATGTGCCAGAATTTCACACCTTTTTAAGGCTGAATAATATTCTATTGTGTATATACCACATTTGGCTTATGCATTCATCTGCTGGTGAACAGATTTGGGTTGTTTTGACCTTTTGGCTATTGTGAATAATACTTCTATGAACAGAGGTATACAAGTATCTGTTTGAGTCATGCTTTCAATTTGGGGGGATATAAATCCAGAGGTAGAATTGCTGGGTCATATCGTCATTCCATGTTTAACTGTCTGAGGAGCTGCTCGATACAGATGTGTTTTAAAAAACTCCTTAGGTGATTCAGATGTGCAGCCAAGGAGAGAAGGGTTGACTGTAGGTGAGGGCTGTTAAGGAGAGTCATCTGATGGGTGAAGAAGGAGGCAGCTAGTTGTCAAGGCCCATGATAGTTAAATCCCAGGGGTGTGTATCTGTGTAAACTCACCTCTGATGTTTTTTATGGAGGCCCCTCTGAAATGGGGAGTCCAGGATGCATACATTGGCCTCCATCTTGGCTTCCTGTAGGAGTTTCTGAAAATGATTTCCTCATATATATCTCAGTTTCCCCATGTGAAAACCACATTTTTGCCTGCTCCCTTCTGTCCTCTTGGCATGTTGAGAAACAACCCTAGTCGTGTGGAGACGGTATATCTGAAGCTTGGACAGTGTAAACAGCATTTTCTCTGGATGCATGTGGGCTGAGAGGTTTTGTCCATGATCCCTCAAATGCTTTAGCAGTGTCCCTTACGTTAAACGTCTGAATTTTCTCATTGATTTCTGAGTTCATCTCAAGAGGGAGGAAAATGTCTGATGTGATGTATCTGATATTTCACTTAGTCCCTTTGGATTCAACTTGTCATTGCCAAGGTTTCTTACAAGTATGTCAGCCTTTGTCATTCCAACAGAGAATTTTTTGTATTGGGTTTCTGTAGACAGATGTCAAGTGTTGCTTGGTTCTGAGTGGTGGGGGTGGGGTGAGGACCAGTGAAGGAAGCCATAGATAAGGAAATAATCTTACAATCTTTTAAAGCCACAGAAGCAGTCATACTGACACATGCTTTGGGGAACACAAATCCTGGTGCAGTGGGACTAGAGGATTTGTTCATACATTTCTTTGCATCAGTAGATTTGGTCAGTAGTTAGTGGATGCTTTGATAGCAGAGTCATTTCTATTCACAGTTGGGGAGGTCATTGTAAGAATGGCCCTTTATGGAATCTGTATTTCTCCACTGCTAAATTTGGGCCATGCTGAAAGAGAGAGCTTTCAGAACAAACTAGTTTCCTGTACACATGGGGAAATACCTGCTTTATTGGCCACAGGCCATTGCTTTGTCTGGTACATTAAAAGGGTCAGGCTGTTGAGGCCCAGCTTCAGAGTGGAAGTGTTTCTCAGGCAACTGTGTCTGGGTCCTGAGAAGTAACAGGGGTTCTGATTGTTCTGGTGGCATTTCCCTATCACAGGGAGCTGGGAAGGGTGACCCCAGCTCCCCTGGCCACTGCTTTGCCTGGGAAGAGGTCTCTGCTCTTCCTGACAGGAATCTGCTTCTTCCTGGCTGCTTCCCTTAAAACTCTCCTCTGAACTCCTGCTGCTGAATTCTCTCCCTAGAACTTGGCTCTAGACCCCCTTCTGGAATCTGTCTCGGAGCAGATTTTTAGCATCTTGTTTTGCTCCACTGATTTTAGTTGGTCTCCTATCCACTGTCTGATCTGGAACCGATTTATGAGTACAGTCATTATTATTGACTCCCAGTCCCAAATTCCAGTGTTCCGGTCCCCCCTCAGCTTCTGTTGCTCCCTTGGGCTGTGCTGACCTGGCTTCAGGGGCTCTCTGCACCCCAGTGCACACCCTTCCCCTATCTGCTCCCTCTACCCCCCTCAAATGTCCTTCTGGCTCTGGATATGATCTTTGGAAGCGTTGTGGGGAAGAGGCATCTGAAATCAAGCCATTGGATTCTTGACTTTTCCTCTCTAATTGTGAGAAATAGTACTCGGATCTCATGCCTGATTGCATTGGGAGCCCATAGCACTGAGCTATCACTTTGACAAACCATCGGAGTCAGTGACCAGAGCCGTAGCCTGGGGTAGACACCATCAGTGCCCCTGCTTCCTGGAGGGAGCATGCATGGGGACACGGTATGCTAAGGAGCCCACTCAGTCTCAGTCACTTCCAAGGAAGCCTTTGGGAATTCCCTGGGGTTCTTCCAAGGAGAGATGCTGCTTACTTTTTGATGGGTAAATGTGCCTGCCAACTTGAAAGTGAGGAGATCTGCTTTTATTTTATTTTATTTTATTTTATTAATTATTTATTTAAAGTTTATTTTTGATAGAGAAAGAGAAAGAGCGAGCGCAGGGGAGGAACAGAGAGAGAGGCTTCAGGCTCTGTGCTGACAGCAGAGAGCATGGGGCTTGAACTCAACAAACTGCTAGATCATGACCTGAACCGAAGTCTGATTCTTAACGAACTGAGCTGCCCAGGTGCCCCTAGGAGGAGAGCTGTTTTGAAACAAATCTATAACAGAGCTAAGGAAGAAGAAATTTAAAGGAATATATGGCTATGAGAGATCTAGTGACTATCTAGTTTGTCTACCTGTTTTGTCTCCTCACCAGATGAGAAAACTGAGACCTGGGAAGATCACAGGATGTCCTAAATACCACACTATTCTCCACCAGTCAGTTGCATCTCCTGTCTGGCTTTGTCCTTAAATTCCTTGAAAAGCCCTCAGTTCTCTGGATTAAGAATGTTTCAGAGACCAGTTCAGTCAACTCCCTATCATTAAATATTTTGGAATCTCTTTTCTGAAAGCCTGAAGCACTAATCAGAAAGAGAGAAAGATGGAGGGTGTGAGGTTTCCTGTAGTGTGGGTCTGAGGGTCCATGTGTCTAACAGGCCTGTGACGTCATTGTTAGCCTGAGGCTTAATGATACCCAGTATAGGGTTTGAAGGGCAACAGGCTGCATGGTTTTTTGGCCAGGAGAGCAGGTTAGAAGGCTTCTTTACCAGATTGGGTAGTTTTTCTCCAACCCAATGAAGCAGGTACTGTCATTGCTCTCAATTTGTGATTGCTTCTTCAAAGCTAATGCTTCTGTCAGAAGTGGTCTAGGATATGGTATGAACCAGCTGTGTGACTTTGGACCAGTCATCTTCCCTCTCTGAGCTTCAGCTTTTTGACTCTGTAAAACAAGAAGTTGCTGATATCTAAGACTATTAGGGGTCCTTCATTCCATGACTCATGCCATATTGGTAGCATCCACTGAAGAATGATCCCAAGCCTCTTTTCCTATATTTCTTGTAGGCTTCTTGTGGTCAGGAATATAGTTGGAGTCATTGGTTGAGAGGTGGTTCCAGAATCAATGGTTTTGTTGCTCTAGGGTGCTGCTCCTACTCTGATTTGTTTTTCCCCTTTTCATACTGCTTGTGTCTAATAGGCCTGAACTTTCCACTGCTACAGACTTAGCCAATGGTCAGTCTTGGGCTCCTACTTATGGAGGAGTAGGTGGATGGGGGTAGAAGGACCTCCGTAATAGCTGGTCGCGTGAAGCCTGTCCAGGACATTCCATCCAGTAGGATTTAAGGGGTTAGTGCAGGATAGTTGCATGGATGTATTATGGCCTTAGTACTAGCTGGAAATAACTCAGGGGTACCTGGATTAGACTAGATACAAATTTCTACTGGGCCAGAAGATGCCTATGCTGGTAGTTGGTTGTAGGCTTGGTCTTAACTGGATCTCTTCTCTGGATCAGCCATCTTATCCCTCAACACTTGGCTTCTACCAACTTTTTCCTAAAGCCAGTGGAGAGACGTCTATACCAAGGTTCATGTATGTTGACCAGCCAGACTTCTCTATTCCCACAATGGACTGAAAAAGGAACATGAAATATATCCATCCACAAACTGAGGGTTAATGTGCACACATTAACATCTGGTCCCCTTTCCTCCAAAGGTAGCTATTTGAACTACGCTATAATCCTGCATGGCCTTGTGGTTCCTGTGGACAAGAGAATCACTCTTCAACAGAGACCTACAGCACTTACCTTCCCTTACAGGGAAATTGTGACCCAAACCTTGATCAGTCTTGCCCTGTTTTTTTTTCCTTAAAAAACTCCAACAAAACAAAAATGTGTAAAGCAGATAAAGAAATTTACCAGTAATCCCTAGAGGTAACCAGCACTATTAGTTTGAGGTACATCTTAGACTTTTTTCTTTGCAGAAACATAAGTATATTTGCATATTTTAAAATTTAAATTGTGATGACATTTTCCACATCTTTAAAAACTCTTTGTGAACATGATTTTAACAAATACATAATATTTTCTAAAACAGATATATCATAATTTGCTTAACTATTTTCCTAATGGTGGAAATTTATCCTACATTGTTTTCAAGGTTTTTTTTTTCTTTTGTTTTGTTTACCGTTATGCATGTTACCAACTTACTTCACCAGAGGTTATATAAAGTATACTTCCACCAGCAGTGAATGAGAATACTAAGCCCATAATGCACCATTATTATTATTATTTGCTATTATTGTAAGTGAAGATCACTATTACCTCATTATTATTTTAATTTGAAATTATTTGATAACCCATCGGGTTGAATATTTACCATTTGGATTTTCTCATTTAGAATTTTTGTGTTTGTGCCCTTTGTCCATTAGTCAAATAAGACTTTGTGCTTTTGTTTTGTTTGCTTGGTTTTTGTCCCTTGTTATTTGCTTCTTTGTTGCAGGTATTTATTGTCTTTTCATACTCCTTACAGTTTTTTGGCGTGCAATCCAATCCATTGGTATTTTCCTTTGTAATTCCTTTGCTTTCAAATTTAAAAAGTTTTTCTCCCCTCAATAAATAAAATATACCTTTATCCATATTTTTTATTATTTGATTTTTTTCATTAAGCCCTTTGATTTACACTGAATTTATTTAAGTGTGGATCTGAATTGATTTTCTTTCAAGTAGTTAACCAAGTGTTCCAGTATCAATTTTTAAATAACCTTCCCTTCTTTACTGATTTGTGATACTTCCTTTAACTTTTATTAAGGTTTGCTTCTGGGCTATTTGTTCTTTTTTGCTCATCTCTGTTAGGGTAATATTGAGACTATTAGGTAGCTGTTAGGTCAAGGGACAAGGAAAGACATTAATCTTAACTTAGCATAACCACCTCTACTCCCTTGGAGATGCTTAAAGAAGTTATATGCACAAGGGACAAGCAAATAAATATACCGTTTATTATCAGCTGAGGTGGGGCTCTATCCTTTATTATGGATTCTCCAGTTATCTCTTGCAGCATAGCAAACCACTCAAATTTAGAGGCCTCAAACGACCATTTTATTATGCCCATGGATTATATGGGTCAGGAATTGGCAAGGGCACAGCAAGGCTGTCTTGCTTCTACTCCATGATATCTGGGACTTCAGTTGGGAGTAACTTGGTGGCTGGAGGCTGGAATCATATGAATTTGTTCACTCACCTGTCTACTGACTGATGATGGCTGTCAGCTGGGACCTCAGCTGGGGCTGTCAGCTGGCATACTTACTTGTGGTCCCTCCATGTGACTGCATGTGCTTCCTCATGGTGTGGTGTCTGGGTTCCAAGAGTGAGTGTCCCAAGAGAACCAGGCAGAAACCTTACTACCTTTTATGGCTCAGCCTCAGAAGTTATATAGGATCACTTCTGCCAGAGCCTCAAACCTGTCCAGATTCGAGATGATGGAAAGAGTGTCAAAGGCACATTATAAGGAGAGGATGTGGGATGGGAGATACTGTTGTGGCCATCTTTGGATGAGGTACAATTGCCAGAGCAGGGAACTTGGACAAGCTGAGCTAGAGCATGAGGCATAGACTATTTCTCCTGCTCTATAGTGTCTTCCCCCAAATACCCACATGGTTCACTTCCTCACTAACTTCAAGTATTTGCTCAAAGCCACCTTCTTAGTGAGGTCTCCCCTGCTTATTCTATTCAAATTTGACCCTTCCTTTTTCTTTCCCTAGCTTCTGGAATACCTTTTCACTTTACTGCTCCAATGCTGTAGACTTTCTGTTCCCCACTCCCTCTTAAATGACTGGTCCTCACTCTGTCTTACCTGAAGTGTGGGGTGTACCGTCCTGGCTCTGAGCCTCCCAGGTCTCTCACACCTGCTCCCGCTGCCTTGTTCTCCACCTGGTTCTACAGGGCCTGTATCTTTCTGTCTTCACTTACCAGTGGGAAGCAAAGGCACTGTTTCCTCACCAACTCATTGCTTTATCATCTCCCTTTACCACCCTTCTCACTCAAGCAGGACAAGGACACTTGGGTCCTCAGGACAACCCTGGGAGGCAAGAAGGCCAAGTATGGAGGTATTCATTTGATGATGAGGAAACTAAAGGCCACATAGTAAAAGAGCTTGCCTGAAGTTATAAAGAACAGCATCTGGAGCTAAGATGCCCCTGACTTGGAGTACATGAATCTCCATTTATTTGCGTCAATCCTTTCTGATGTGTTGACTGTCTCGATTTGTGACTCTGGACCGCTTCTCAGTCTTTCCGTGTTTCAGTTTCCCCAAAAGGGAATTTTAAAACATCCCAAGTTGTAAGGCAATTGTAAGCCCTCAAGTTGTCAGGGACAAAACAGCCTTGTTGCAATTCATGAATCAGTTGAATAGCGTGAACATGGCAAGAAAATGGTTGAATATCTCTTTAGGATATCTCTTTAGAGAACCTTGTAGTTTGATCAATCACCTTCCAGAAATACCATTTTGACTATTTTTAATACAGAAGTTACATACTAAGCAAATGACTATTTTGGTTATGGTACTTCCCCTCCCACTACCTTCAGTCTAGAGAACATTTTGACAATCTCTCTCTCTCTCTCTCTCTCTCTCTCTCCCTCTCTCACTCTTTTTTAAGAACTAAATTTCCTTGAAAGGACATGAGGACACAAGAAAATAACTTTATTTCACTTTCTTTGACACACTCATTTGAGATCTGGGCCTCGATAAATGGGGACTATCTTCTAGAAGGTTCCCCTTCAAACTGTCATTCTGCTGTTATGTAGTGATGTCCTGCGGAATGCGGAGTGGGCTGGAGGCTTACTTTATGTAAATATATTAATCCTTCCACTGCCCTGGAAGCTGCCATGCAGTGCAAGCCACATAATGAATTTTGCCCTTCAAATATTGAGCCAGTGTATATATTTCAGCTAAAAGGTAGAAACCAGCTTGTTTGTAAGTGGCAGAAGGGCCTAGGAATATACATTTTTGACAGGTGCCCCAGGATTCCAGAGCACACCACCATCTAAGAATCACAGATCAGAGCGAACAGGAGCAGAGAGCCCTGAGGAACCTCACTGGTGCATATTGGGGCACTTGCCTTGCCCACATGGCTGTGGCAAGAGTTTTGGAGTTTCAGACAGCTGACTTGTACTCCACATGGCACATTTTCTTTCTTTTTTTAATTTAATTTTTTATTTTTTAAAGTTTACATCCAAATTAGCATATAATAAAACAATGATTTCAGGAGTAGATTCCTTAGTGCCTCTTACCCATTTAGCCCATCCCCCCTCCCACAACCCCTCCAGTAACCTTCAGTTTGTTCTCCATATTTATGAGTCTCTTCTGTTTTGTCCCCCTCCCTGTTTTTATATTATTTTTGTTTCCCTTCCCTTATGTTCATCTATTTTGTCTCTTAAAGTCCTCATATGAGTGAAGTCATATGATTTTTGTCTTTCTCTAATTTCACTTAGCATAATACCCTCCAGTTCCATCCACGTAGTTGCAAACGGCAAGATTTCATTCTTTTTGATTGCCAAGTAATACTGCATTGTGTGTGTGTGTGTGTATGTGTATATATATACGTATATATATACACATACACACACACACACACACACACACCACATCTTCTTTATCCATTCATCTGTCAATGGACATGTGGGCTCTTTCCATACTTTGGCTATTGTTAATAGTGCTGCTGTAAACATGGGGGTGCATGTGTGCCTTCGAAACAGCACACCTGTATCCCCGTGGATAAATGCCTAGTAGTGCAACTGCTGGGTCGTAGGGTAGTTGAAGGCCTACAGAGCACAAAGCACAAGGAATAATTTATTGTTAGGCTTATGATATCGGTAAGGGTATACAAGCAGAAAAAAAATTAGTGTAAATATTCAAGTCGATTTGTATTTCCCTGATGATGAGTGATGTTGAGCATTTTTTCATGTGCCGTTTGGCCATCTGGATGTCTTCCTTGGAGAAGTGTCTATTCATGTCTTTTGCCCATTTCTTCACTGGATTATTTGTTTTTTGGGTGTTGAGTTTGATAAGTTCTTTATAGATTTTGGATACTAACCCTTTATCTGATATGTCATAATGGGTTGCCACTTTACACCTGTCAGACTGGCTAACATTAACAATTCAGGCAACAACAGATGTTGGCGAGTATCTCTTTTGCATTGTTGGTGGGAATGCAGGTTGGTGCAGCCACTCTGGAAAACAGTATGGAGGTTCCACATTTTCAATAGGCTTTTAATAGGCTTCAATTGGCACATTTTCAATAGGCTTTTAAGGACTTTTCCCCTTATTTGTTTCAATCTCTCTCAACCCCTTTAATCATGTAGTTCTTTTCATTTGCTAACTCAAATTCCTCCTCCTATAGATTCTCTTCAGTTGTTGCTAGTCCCTGGTAAATCTGCATATCATAGTGATCAGCCTGGGGCATAGGGAGGTGGCTCATAAATTTAGCCTGTAAATAGAACTGGAGTTTAAGCTCCTTATTACCATAGAAATTAAAAATTCTTCTGCTCTCATGTAGGTTTGGTCCTTAGACAGGGTCTGCTAAACCCGCCAACTCCAGGTGGGCTCCGAACGCCCTGTACTTACCAGCCACTGAGCTGGCACATTCCTTGGGAAGGAATCAGACACTGCCAGCCCCACTGCTCAAGGCCCCTCGTGCATTGTGTATCGCGCTGTCAGATGCTGCTCTGTGAACATGAATGGGTTTCCCTGCTCTTCCTTTCATTCCAGTTACCAGAGAGTCAGTGGGATTGAGTTCAGTTCCTGGAGCTGAGCTGAATATGAGAGATGATATGGAGGAGGAGGAAGACTCATCCCCTGGAGAGCAAGGTGGCCTCATTCTACTTCCTGAGGGGCCCAAGGAGCCCCTCTGCTGCCTCTGGGCTGGTCAGGGTCAGTCTGCAGTTTCCCCTTGTTTTCCTTTATGCCCTTTCTTTCTCTGCCCTGTAGAGAAGACATCGATGTTGCTGTGGTTCTAGAAACAATGGAAACAACCATTAGCTTAGTTTAAAAAAAAGAAAAAAAATTAGAGAACCCATTCTCTGCCAGGTACCAGGCTAGATGCTGAGGATACGATGCTGAATAGACTGGTTCCTGCTCCCAAAGACTGTTGGGCCCTGAGAGAAAGCCTTTGGGCATCTGGGGATGCTGTAGAAGGTTCTGAGTCCTCCCTCATGCTAGCAATGTGGCTTTGGGCAATAATAACATTAATAAATTCTATTTTGGAGCACTAACTATGTGCCAGGCAGAATGTTAGGTGATTTTACACACATTATCTATTTAAGTAAATTTGCCTTTTCTACTTCCAGTTTCTTTGCACTAGACAGAATTTTGTCATCCCAGCTCTTCTTCCACTGTAGATCTCTCCCTCAGAACCCATGGGCATGCTCATGTGATCTAGGGATGGTTATCTGAGTAGAGAGGGCCAACAGTCTTTATCCCGGAATTTGGGACTTGAATGAGTTGGGTCAGTGCAGAGAGTGAGGGAAAGAAGGTGAATCTGTGAGTCTCTGCGTGTGTGGATTGTTACAGATAAAACTCAAGAGCAGCTGAGGAAGTCAGTCCACACATGAGAAACAAATAAAGCAGATTAGCAGCAAGGTGGAGACAGAAGAAGGTGAGAGGGGCCCCCAGGGCTCTCCAGGCCCAGGTAGCAGCGTTCTGTGGATGCCCAGCTCTTCGCCTGTTCTCGGGTTCTGTGAATGGTGTGAGTCCTGGCAAGATCTTCCCTTCTTGGCTGGAGCTGGTATGAATTGGCTTTCTAACCGTTTTAACAAAAAGTCTTAAATAATTTATTTCTTATGTGCAAAAGGGAATTGTCAGAATTAAATGAGACCACATGTCTGAAGATGTTCTATGAGCTGTAAGGATTTGTTTAAAATGGAGGAGATTATTGACTGATGATGACAACAACAGCGATGATGATGATGATGATGATGAAGAATATCACAAAGCAGGGGACAAGTTAAGCTGTCTGTAAGATGTGAGATGAAGGAGAATTTTTTAGTAGAGCTCGAATGATGGTGGTATTACCTGGTATCAGGTGGAGTAGATATGATTCGGTGCTGGAACCAATGGCTTCCATGGTGACTTGGGAGCTGATCTAGAAGTGTGAGCTCAGTGAGGATGGAGCTTGGGCCAGGGGAGCAGCTGACTTCTGTCTCAAACGAGCCCTAAGAGACACATGCACCCCAATGTTTATAGCAGCACTATCAACAATAGTTAAAGTATGGAAAGAGCCCACATGTCCATCGACGGATGAATGGATAAAGAAGATGTGGTATATATATACAATGGAGTATTACTTGGCAATCAAAAAGAATGAAATCTTGCCATTTGCAACTACGTGGATGGAACTGGAGGGTATTATGCTAAGTGAAATTAGAGAAAGACAAAAATCATATGACTTCACTCATATGAGGACTTTAAGAGATAAAACAGATGAACATAAGGGAAGGGAAACAACAATAACATAAAAACAGTGAGGGGGACAAAACAGAAGAGACTCATAAATATGGAGAACAAACGGAGGGCTACTGGAGGGGTTGTGGGAGGGGGGATGGGCTAAATAGGTAAGGGGCACTAAGGAATCTACTCCTGAAATCATTGTTTTATTATATGCTAACTAATTTGGATGTAAATTTTAAAAAATAAAAAATAAAACAAGTTAATAAAAATAAATAAATAATAACTAAAAAAAGAGCCCCAAGGACTATTGCATTAGATTTGCTGGACAGGGTCTCCCTCCCTCTAAGGAAAGGATCTTTTTCCTTCTCCTATTTCTCACCACCCTTCACCCTAACTAACCCCACTATCTTGAACTAGCTCTGACCAGCTTCTCAGTTAGTGGGGGGGAGGGGGCAGGTAAATGCAGTCCGTGAAGTTCACATGCCCTGAGTAGGTCACTTTAGGGTAGTGAGGAAGTCATGGCTATGTTGGGAAGACATCATTGAGACAGATCACCCCAGCTACCAGCTCTATCAATTTAATTGTCAGCAGCAGAGTTCTGTCTTGGGCTGACAGGGACAAACCCATTGAGCTCAGTAGCATCAGGCCAGAGTGTGGTTGTGAGGACTAGGCTGACATCTCTGACACCTTTGATGGATATCAACCCTGCTTGATCTCCAGTGTCCTTCAGGGGAGAGGACGGGAGGTGTTTGTCATCATGATGTGACTTGCATGTTGAACTGCTAGCTCTATGTACATCTTTTCTGGCAAAAACATTGTGTTTTCTTCAAAGATGGGATGTGTGCTTGCAGGCTGCAGACTCTCCCATTGTTAGAAACACCTTGGCACCTGGGGACATTTTGGGGCTGTGAGAAGTGATCTTTTTCTCCCATCCAAAGGATTTAACTTTTCTCTTTTCTTTGTGTTCTCTTCCCCCATCATTAAACAAAGTAATATGCATTAGAAAATACCATGCAATACATTTATTTATTCACCCATTAATTTATTCTACAAATGTGTAGTGACTATGTCAGGCACTGTACTAGGGTTTATCAATACAGTAGAAAGAGAAAGACATGATTCTTGGTGTTGTAAGACATGAGGGGCAGAAACAGACCAAAACACTAAGCAGAAGAGTAAAGGAAATAATCTTATATTGAAGTGAGTGCTGTGAAGGAAATAAACCAAGGCCAGAGTAGGGACAAGGGATCTACTTAGTTAGGGAGGCCAGGGAGTTGAGTACTCCTCTGCCAAGATCCATAAGAGGAGAAGGACTTTCAAGGGAAGAGCATTCTCAATAGTAGAAACTAGTAGAAATAGTAGAAACTACTACTAGTAGAAACTAGTAGAAACTAGTAGAAATAGTAGAAAGGCCCCAGTCAGGGAGAACTGAGTGTGTTCAGGACATGGAATATGGCCAGTGTGACTGCAGTGATCTTGGACAAGCACTTAACCACTCTGTGCCTCATCTGGAAAATAAGGACAAAGGTAATGGGGTAGAGTGCTTCATTCATTCATGTCTTCTGAGAAGCAGATGCCAGGAAAGGATCCATGCAGTAGATGCACTGGGAAAAACATTTTGAAGGGTAATGGGGAAGAAGCCAGAAAAGGTGAGACAGTCTTAAGACCTCAATGCAGAGGGACAGGAAGGCATTCCAAGAAAGATCTGGCCAGACTTGAGAGGAGCCCTTGAGCCAGACCTGCTTGTTGGAGGAGTCTCACAACTCACAGAAACGTGCCCATAGTGCCCAGGGACAGGTGTGGCCTTGCTGTGGACTCCACGGAGCCATAGGGATGTCTGCTGGGGCTGTCAGTCAGTCATGCTCCTGCAGCAGGAAGTCTGAGCGGTGCATTTTCATGCATGCCAATAGTATGTGCTTAGCTGACACTCTGGCACATAACAGGTGTTAAAATTCAAGTGCAGCTTTTGTTGTTATTATTACCAAGGCACTCTTAGTAATGACTTTTGTGATCTTATCCTTGTTTCCCTAATTGCCTTTTTTCCCCTAGCCAGCTGTTAGAACCTCTGGACATTAGCCATCCTCATGGTTGAGTAAGGGAGTTACTAGCAAGAGAGAGGAGGTAGTTGTCACACAGTGGGACTGGAGAGATACCACTAAAATCACTCTTTCTTAAAAAGAAACCCATCATACTACTAGAAGTTCTATCATTAAGAATTTCTTCCTTTGGGATACTCCTCAAACCACAGCTCCCAAAGGGAAGATTTCAAAGACTCTTTGTAGATTTTTATCTTTGTTCTTTTCAATCATTTGGAAGCACTCAACATTGCTTAACTTCTCCTTAAAATTCTCCTCTTCTCTTTCATAGGTCCCTGCTACACTGATTATACCAACCCCCTTCCCCTTCCTTTGGTCCATGTCTATATTCTTTGCTGACTTTCTTTTTCCTTCCATCCTTTGGGAGTCCTAAGACTCTCTTAACACTCTTTCCCTCAGAAATCTACTATGACTGCAACCAGAAGCATGCCTGACAAGTCAGTCTGTCTGATCTGTAGTTCTTCCAGGCTCTCTACGGCACCTCTCAACTTTCCTGTGGTCATCTCTTCTGGAAGCCCTCCCACTAACTCAGTCTCATCATGACCAAACCAACTTCTCCACCCCTGCTTTTCCCCGCCTCTGGGTTTCCCAATCACTCCAGCTGGGAACATGTGTGATGTTTTCCTCTCCTTCCCTTTCACTTCCAGTCATTCCTGAGTCTTCTGGTTTTTTCTCAAGTGGTCACTTTCTTTTTAGCTTCTCTGCCATTATCTTAATTCAGGTTCTCTCCTCCCACCTGTAGTTTTGCTGTGGCCTCTTCACTGGTCTTTCTGCTGGCTGCCCTTGATCCCTCCATTTATTTGGAACCATCTGTTGATTATTTAATACACATGGGTGAGTCAGAGTGGTTTTTGTTTTTTAATTTTTTTAATGTTTATTTAACATTAACAAATATGACAGAGAAAGGGGCACAGAGTGGGAGTGGGAGAGGGGCAGAGAGAGAGGGAGACACAGAATCTGAAGCAGGCTCCAGGCCCTAAGCTATCAGCACAGAGCCTGATGTGGGGCTTGAACTCACGAAGGGTGAGATCAGACCTGAGCTGAAGTCGGATGCTTAACCAACCGAGCCACCCAGGCACCCCAGTCAGAGTATTTTTAAAGTTCTTTAAAGTGGTTTTTTTCCTCAACAACTTCAGCTGCTTACAACCTTCTCTGCATATGTCACTTGTGCATAGGCCTGGCTTTTGAGAGAGAACAAAGGCGAACTTGAACTTCAAGGCCTTTCTTGCCCCCATTCCAGACCTGACCGCTTGCTGAACCACTGTGGTTTGTACTTGACCTTTCAGACAGTGCATCTTCTTGTCCCTCCCCCTATCATCTGTGGGGGGTCCTGTCCCCATTGCATGATCCCTCTAGGGGGACAAATCCAGCCCCTCCTCTGCATCCTGCCCACTGAACCCACTGAAGTTGTTAAAGAAGACGCTGTGGCTATTTCCTGAGAATATCAGAAAGTTCTGCTGCATCAGACCCATTGTTTATGTAACCCACTGTTAAAGCATCAGAGATACTTTGCGAAAGGGCAGTTCAACTTTTGGGTCTCAATTATTACCTCAAGGGATATTTCTCATCCTTAATTATGTGCTGTTATCCATAAATGTTAAAGCTTATATGATTCCACTTATATAACATTATTGAAATGACAAAACTACAGAGCTGGAGAACAGATTAGTGGTTCCTGGGTGCTGAGAATGGGGGCAGGTGGGAGGTGGGTGTGGTTATAAAAGGGCAACACGAGAGATCCTTGTGATAGAAATGTTCTGTCCTTGACTGCTGCTGGATGTAGGAACTAACACGTGGGGTAAAACTGCATAGAACTAAGCATGCATGTGGGGGTGCGCACAGGTATAGGTAAAACTGGAGAAATCTGATTAAGATTGTTGGATTGTATCGTGAGTATCCTGGTGGTGCTATTTATTATACTATAGTTATGCAAGGTGTCACTTTTGGGGGAAATCGGGTAAAAGGTATACCCCAGGATCTCACTATATTATTTCTTATAACTGCATATGAATCTATACTATTCCAAGATAAAAAGTTTAATTAAAAAAATGTTAGCATGCCTCAATATAACTCAGTGGTATTTGTTGAACTGAACCATTTATTCTTTCAGCCAGTTCTCCCTCTTGGGAGTAATAGATTTCATGGGATTTTTGTTCACTTAATGAGAGAATGTTTCCACTTTCCAAAATGTACCTCTAGCTTTAACTTCTCCAGCATTCTCTTTATTCTTATACTCACAATTTTATAGACATCACACACTTTCTTGGTTCTCTTGCCTATGGACTGAAGAACCCCAGTGATTGTAGTGCAACCTCAGTGTCCCTTTGATTGTTTAAATTCTTGTTCTGTGTGATTTTTGCTTTCTAAAGCCCAGAACCGTACTCAGCCACAGCCCAGCCATGCTTGCACGCTGGTTTGGCACAGTACAATGGGATCTTCTGTTTGGTTTTGATTTTTCTTCCTCTTTTTTCCCCCCGTTCCAACATTTTTGACCACAGAAGCACCTTAAATGGAAGCTTACAGAGTCCAGTCTAGGAAAGACTCCTAGGTAAATTCCCCAGATCTTAACTGAGAATTCAGAGCTTTGAATCCTGTTAAGCTGGAGAAAAATGCCTCTGCAGGCTTTCCCCTCCTATTCACATAGTTTCATAGGAGCTTGTGACTTCTTTCCATCAACTTGCCAATTCAATATCTGAAAACATTTAGTGTCACCTGAAAAATATGAAAGTGTACTGCACATTCCATGCTCTAAATAAGGTAAATAAATTTGAGTCCAGTTCTGATTCCCTAGAGATGGGCATCCACCCCTTCTGGATCTTTTAAAACACTAGGCCATGTCCTTCCCGCCCCCCCACCCCCAAATCCCATCCCCACAATCCCCTGACCAGCACATATAGTTACACAATGTTAACTAAGATGGCTTGGCTAAAAAGTAAACCTAAGAATTGTGGCCCAATTTACTACAGAATCCTAGAGGCACCTAGAGGCAGAAAAAACTGTAAGCACATCTTGTTTCTGATTCAGCACTCTCCCTAACCCAAGAGCTTCACTTGTTAGACATTCATTCTTACGGTAGGTCCATATTTGTTTGCCTCCAGGAGGGACACAGGTCCCTCTGTTGGTCATGCTTTTCTACAAATTGAAACCCCATCTCCTCTGTGTTGTATGCACTCAATGTTTCAGCCATCTTGTACACGTTACAGGTAAACAGAAGACACAACCAGGCCTTCTTTACCCATTTATGTGTGAATCTTTCCATGGAGGTGTTATTTGGTAAAGGCAGTCTCATGGTGGAGTTACATAGATCTGGGCTCAAATATCTGTTCCTGCACCTACTAAATGGGTGACTTCAAGCAAAGTGCTAACTCCCTCTCAGACTGTGTCTTCACATGTAAAGCCTGGCTCAAAAGGTTGAGGTGAGAAGCAACTGAGGTCCTGTGCATAAAATCCCTGGTATGTAGTAAGTGCTTTCAGTATGGTGACTTACATTACTAGTCATAGCTGCAGTAATTTCTAGTTACTTTGTTGAGCACTTCACATGCAGTATTTATCTTCACTCCTCAGGACAACCCTATAATAAATGCGCTACAGTCATTTCCCAGTTCACAGATGAGAGAGCTGGGACCAGGTTAAGTCACTTGCCCAAGGCCATATAACCAGAAAATGGCAGAGCCAAAATTCAACCTCAGAATTTTCTAACACTAGAGGAAAGAGTCCTAACTCACAATTCCATGTCATCATTTTTCCCCTTCCTCCAAGAACCTCAATATGTTAATCAGGCAGTCACCTCACATCTTTCTTGGGAAGAGATGGAGTATCAGTAAAGAGAAGATGCATATTTTAACGGGAAGGAGCTACAATACCTCTCACTCAGTGTTTGTATAATTATCATAAATTTCAAATTAATGTTGTCTGAATTAATGGTGTCACACGCTAAAGAAACAAAACATGATCTTTAGGGTACTTTTTGGTTTTAAAGTTTGATGATTCTATACACATAGCAAATCACAGGAAAATAAACAACTAAATAATTAAAGAATTGAGAATACTGGACAGGATTGATCATGATTTTGATCAGGATTCTTCTAGGAACTGCAAAACCATGGCTGCTCTAAGACAAAGTGGACAGGGCCTCTGTCCAATCCTCTCTGACCTGAGGGTTCTAAAGAAAGAACCAGGACTCATAAATTCCTATAACCACTTATTTAAGGGAGGCATGGAGGCTTTCGTCAGTGTGTTGATTTCTACTAATTAATTTTTAGGAGCTCTTCTGTTAATTTTTCCTAAAGTTCAAGGGTGTAATCCTTGAATATTGACCAATTAATTAAAGGTTATGTATGGGCCAATTAATCAAGGTTCTCATCTTTACATTTCCATTTCCTCAGGGGTGTGAAGCAGCAATGTCTTGGTAGAAGGGAGAAGGGGATAACTCTCCCTGTGTCATTCCAAAGAAATGAGCGTAGCACTGTGTGAAGAGATGGGTCACTTTTGCATCTAGGCAGCAACACTGTGCCTCAGGGATCCAACATTTAAACTGACTTGGTTGTCAGTCTCTTAAGCTATGAGCCTTGATGTGTTCAAGTTTAGAAATGAAATGACAATTATAGGGGAGCTGGGAAGATTAAATGAAATCTTGTATGTTAAGGGTTGTGGTGCCTGCTCCTTCATCGGTTCATTCAATAAATATTTAGTGAGCTTTCCTGGGCGCCAGGCCCGTGCCATGCACCAGGATTACAATGGATTACATTGCTTACAGTGAAAAATAAGTCAGGTTGTTCCAGTCCTCCAGGAGCTCACAGCCTAATGGAGAAGAGAGACAACAAAGAGTCAGAGATAAAAGGTAGAATTACAAAATGTGATAAAGGACCTGGAAAAGAACCCAGATGTAAGAGAGGATATGTCAGGGGCTGGGGGTGAGGGAACTGGGAAGTTGCTGTTTAACGGGCATGAGGTTTCAGTTCTGCAAGATGAGTAAGCTGTGGAGATCTGCTGTATAGCATGGTGCCTGTGGTTCACATGACTGTGTTGTACACTTAAAAATTTGTTAAGAGGGTGGATTGTGCGTTAAGCATTTTGGCACAATAAAATTATCGCATAAACCAATGTAACTATAAACTATAAAACTACAAACAAAAGTTATGCACACACTTCATTGACTTGATATGAGTAAAGCATTTGGAATATTGCCTGATATAGAGGAAGTGCCATATAAGTATATGTTGACTAAAATAAGTTCAAATGTTAGGGCTTTATTCTAAGAAAATAATTGTAGGATGCATGAAGATTTAACTGTGAGAATGTTGCACCCCAGGATTGATTGTTCATCTGAAGTTGGAAACAACCTAAATGTCCAACAGTGGGCAATTAACTAAGCAAATGATATTAATCCATAGAGAATAAATAAATAAAAGAGAACCCAGGGCGTGTTAATATCGATAGTGTGGACAGGGAAAGCCTCTTTGAGGAAATGATGGACTAACCAATGAAGGATGAGAAGGACCCATCCTGCGTGGGATAGGGGGTTGTGGGGTTAGAGAATAACATTCCTTATGGACAGATCAGTAAATGCAAAGGCTGGTGGTGGGGAGGAGCTTGTCAAATCTGAAAGATGAGCCCTAAGGGAGGAGTGAATGAAGGAGGAAGGAGAGGTTTCAGAGAGGCTGGGGAGCAGGGCAGTGTCTGGTGCTGCTGGGTCTCCCAGGGCATGGCAATGAGTGTGGATTTCATTCCATGTGCGCCGGAAAGCCTTTCAGGAGGTTTATGTGGGAGGATCTCATGGTCCAGTTGACAGTTTAAGAAGACTTCTCAGGTGGCCGCCTAGAGGATGGCCTGGAGGAGGGTGGAGGTGGAAGCTGGGGGGCTGGTCGAGAGGCTGCTGGGCACAGCCAGGGGGAGATGATGGGAGCTGGACTGGTGTGGTCGAAGTGTGGGGAGCAAGATGGGTGGCACTGGAAGACCGTGTGACAACAGAACCAACAGGATTGGCTGAGAGATTGGGTATCCAGGAGAGAGAAGGTGAAGAATTAAGGACAAAGCCTGGATTTTTGGTGTGATAAGAAGGATCAAGGTGTCATTCACTATGACAGGGACACTGGTTTGTGGGGAGAAACAAAGAGCTCAGCTCTGGGATATGTTGGATTTAAGGTGCCTGCAGAATATCCAAACTGAGAGATCAAACAGGCTGTGGAGAAGTTGGGATTGGAGCTATAAGTCTGGAAGTCATTATATTCCTAAATGATCATAAGAGCAACTTGCAGTTTACCAGTTTTCTCCATGTTCTTCACTTACACCTGTCAAGCACACCCATTAGGTTGTGTTGTCAGGAGTCTAACTGAGTGACTTAGGGCAAGGGGAAGGTTTGTGGAGGGAGATTTCAGAACTGTTGGACTTCTCTGCTGCGCAGGCCTTCCTCCAAATCCAACTCCTGCCGCCAGATTTGAGAGGTCTGTCCCATGTTGTGAGACCTTCTTGCATTTCAAAATGCAGCAGCAACAGTTGTCATACTCCAAGGCCTCCCTGGGGTGGCCCCCTTTTGGGGAATCTGGGTGATGGGGGGTGAGGCAGCTGGCCTGGTTTTGGAGTCTGGAGGGGCCAGGGAGAGTCACATAGACATCATCGCAGAGCAAGTGCACAAGCGTCTGGGCTGTATACCCCTCTGCCTGTCTGATTGTCACCCCGGTGGAAGGCTGTGATGCCCGTGGAAAGGTAAGATGTTGTATGGAATTACCGATCCATTGCTGTCTTCGCTACCTTAGCATATTGCCTTCCAAGGAATCAAACTGTGTGCCACAGGTCATAGGACCAATGCTGCCTAACAGGCTGGAGTTCTGATTCCTGTGGAGACACCTAAGGCAGTGGAAGAGAAAAATGGATAACAGTTTCTGTTCTGTTCTTTATCTTCCCCCACAGGCTGATGTGGCCAGAGCAGACCAATATTATGAAAAAGTTCTCTAGCTCCCATTCTGTTTACTGCCTGTCTGGCTTTTTCTTTTCTTTTCTTTTCTTTTTCTTTTTGCAAGTGCCCTGAGCACCCTGAATCTCAGCTGGTCCATTTGAGGAATAGGAGCAATCTCCAGGTGCTCTGCCTTTCTCCCAGAGTTGTCTTAAAGATTGAAGGAGACAATAGGTGTGAAGGTGCTTTGGCAACAATAAAGTGCCAAAAAGTGTGAGACACCTGTTTTCATGTCTTCAGCCACGCCCCTACCCTCGGGGGAGTTAGTCTGCTGAGGAAGATAAACACTGAGGACTGACAAGTGTGCCCAGGTAGGGGGTAAGAAGGTATATCTTTGGAGACTAACAAGGGTTGCTTGGTTTTGACCTGTGGTTCTCAAAATGTGGTCCACAGACTGAGCAGCCTGGGAACTGGTTAAACATGTGCATTTCCAGGCCCCATCCCAAACCTACAGAATCAGAAAGGCTGAGAGCTTGCATTTTGATAAGCCCTCTACGAGATTTTGATTCATGCCCCAAATTGAGAACCACTGGTCTAGGCATTCAGGAAGGCCTTTCTGGGAAAATGACTTCAATGAAATAAGGAGAAATAATTAGGTTTTAGTTAAAGCAGAGGGGAGGGTGGGATTAAGAATACTTACTATTCTAGAGGAAGGGTTTGCACAAGAGAGAACTTAGTCCTTTTGAGATAGTGACGTGAGCCCAGTGTGGTAGGAAGCAAGTGTAGGAGGGAATGGATTGAAGCGGCCCAGTGGAAGGGGCCTTGTAAATCCTGGGGAAGGTTTTGCAGTTTATGCTCAGGTCAATGGGAAGCCGTTAAAGGGTTTGGAGCAGGGAAGGGCTTTTTCTGGTCAATATCATGCTATTGTAATTTTAAAACATTTCCTTACAATCCAATAAAGACGGTTAATTGTCTTAATTAGAGCTTACACTCTAATTGAGGGAAAGGCACAATATAATCAGTGGGCCAGTCTATGAATATCTGATCACCGCTAATTGAGTGTTTGGCACTGTACAAGGCACAGAAAAGGATGGAGAAGAAGCAGCTCCTTCTCTCAACGAGGATTGAGTACCTGGGTGAGGAGATGAGATGAAAGTACACACACAGCTCGCCATGAAGGATTCCAGACACTTTCCCCTGAAATCCCAATCACCTGAGCTGGCCAAGGCAGGCTTCCCCAAACTGGGTCAAGTGCTGGGGTAGTCAGGTCAGGCTTCCTGGAGGAGGCAGGGCCCAGGTTTGGCTTGGTGGAGGAAAGCGTACCAGGCAGAGATGAGCAAGGGATTTCTCTGTCTCCTGGAAAGGCTTGACAGTTTGCAGAACACATTGGGAAGTCCTGGGACATACAGTGGGAGGGGTGTCTGGGACCAGATTGTGCAGCCAGGCCTAAGGAGAGGAGCTGGCCGCAAAGGCCGTCAGATGATCCTGACCCCAAGCAAAGCCATCCTTGGAGTCCTTGGCTAGGGTGCTGCTGGGAGACATCAGACAAGGGAAACGAGGGCCATTTTGTGCAGTCACCACTGAGAATTTCGTCTCCATCTCTTTCCCAGGCTCTCCTTGGGCATCCCTCAGAGTTGATTTCTTTGCGCTTGTTTTTTTTTTTTTTTTCTTTTTTAAACGTTTATTTATTTTTGAGACAGAGAGAGACAGAGCATGAACGGGGGAGGGTCAGAGAGAGGGAGACACAGAATCTGAAACAGGCTCCAGGCTCTGAGCTGTCAGCACAGAGCCCAACGCGGGGCTTGAACTCACGGACCGCGAGATCATGACCTGAGCCGAAGTCGGCCGCTTAACCGACTGAGCCACCCAGGCGCCCCACTTTGCGCTTGTTTTAAATCATTGTATTAAAATATGCTAATCATAGCAGAAAGTTCACAGATCTTAAGTTAATAGATACAGAAGTTCCCCAAGTGCACACCCCTTCTTCGACCCTACATGCGAGTTGGGTGATCAGCAAATGCAACATTTCAGCGCCCCGAAGCCCCCTTCTCCCTCCCAACCATTCCTCCTCCACTTGCAGCCCTTCCCTGGAGAGTCCTGTTCTGACTGCTCGCTTCTTGTTGGACCTTATGGCCTCTCTGTTTCTGACTTCTCAACATCACGTTTGGGAGATCTGTCTGTGTTGTTGCCTGTAGCTGCTGCTGATTTCTTCTCCAAGCCAAAGGATGCGTGAATACGTGACCACATCCTTATCCATTCCACCGTTAATGGGCATTTAGGTAATTTCCAGTTTGGGGCTATTTTTTGGTTGCATTTTAGACATTGATCTGGGTCTTCCTCTTCAGTTTGCTCAGATTTCCCTTATTGTCACTAAATTCATGTCCTCTAAAACTGAATGCTCTGCTGTGTGTGCATTTTGCAGGAAATAAATAGAAAATAATACGAAATAAAAAGTGCACAGTGAGAAATGGATGGTTGGAGAAAACTACCTCCCCACCCCAGCCTCCTGCCCCTCTCCCTCTTCTTCAGGGAACCCAGGTGAGGGGACCTGCTGCCACCAGCTGAGAGGTGCTCCCGGCCAGGTACCTGCACCGCTGGGCCAGGGGTTTGCTCCCGGGAGCCTGTGGAGGGCTGGAAATGTATCTTGTTCATTTTTATAAATGGCTTGGTGTAGGCGCTTGGTAAATGTTTCTTGAATGAATGAGCATCTAATAAAACAAAGCACACAAGTCGCTGTGAATCTATGATATGCCATGGGGGCCCCGAGAATACAGCGAGCTATGAAATCCTTCTCATGAGGATCTTTTGAAAAATGTTTGTCAAGAACTTTGCCCCTTGCAGGGCACCTTCTGGGGCCTTTACACCTGTCATCTTCTTTAATTCTTACATAGCTCCATGGGATAGTTACTTTTCTAATCCCCATCTGCAGACAGGAAAGCTGAGGCACAGCCCATACTGAGTCACAGGTAACATTCAGAGTCAGCCAGTCAGCTCGCGTCCTTGTTCTCCCCCACCTAATGGCTGGTGTCAAGTGAACACAGCCAGCAGTAAGCCTGTGGGAGGAAGGAACTACAGGGAGCCATTCCCTCCTGGAGGAGGCCCAGATTCTCAGGGGGAGGTGGGGTTGAGTGGGACCTTGAAGAGGGGTGAGGTTTACAGAGATGGAGAAGAGCACGTAGGTCCTGTGAGGTGAGGGACCAGCAGGGGGTAGATGCTGGGAGGCCACCCTGAGGAGGCTGCAAGGGGGTGGGGAATATGGGGAGAGAAGGGGCAAATCCTGGTTGGATTCAGAATGCAAACACTGAGAGGATGTTGTGGTACGTCTATCCACAGATGCTGCCCGAGTCAGTATTTCCCACTGCAGGGTCTCTGCGGCATGTCCACTGTTTGGCTCTCTGGCTGCCGAATCTCCGTGGCCCTGACTTCTGCATGTCATGTGAGCTCAGCTTGCCTCCCTACCTAGTCTCCTAAGTTGGCTGTAGCCCACTGCCCCCAAGGCATGACCTTGCTTTAGGCCTTCACCTAGACCCTCAGGGTGAGGCTGCCCCCACTTTGTCCTGCACCTGATTGCAGGATCCAGCCCTAGGGAACTCAGAACTGAGACCTGCCTGGGTCTCTCCCTTCCTACACACCTGCATTCCCCATCCTAGGGAACCCTCTAGACAACACACAAATCCATTAACGTTTATTAAGGTTTTAGAGGCAAGGTATTAAAACACAATGCAGAAAGCTCTGCGGCCCAGCAGAAACACTTTAGAATTCTCTACTCCTCCCCCTCTCACCACCAGCAATTTGATAATTGTCTTGAAGACAGTTGAGATGTTCCTTTCCTTCCTCCCCTTAAGTCTAGCTCAGTGGTTCTCAAACTTGAAAAAGTCTTTCTGAACCAGGTGGTAGGCGAAGCACGTTTGCTGCACTTTATAGGCAATTGAAGGGACTTTGAAACATAGTTCTGACTCTGTGCGAGTTTTTCCTCCTGTGCTGATTTGAGAATTGAAGTCCCACTGTACTGGTAAATTGGCTGGGAAGAAAAGCCCTCCTCCTGCCCCTTCCTGGGAGGACTAGGGCACACTCAAGGCCTGCTGCCCCCAATCCCCCAGGGACCCTGGCAGCTGCGTACCCAGCCTTGCCAGCCGCCAAGAGGACACTTCGTGGAGACTTGAAAATCCCTGCCACTTGTGGAGAGATTTATGTCCAGTTGGCTCCTGAGCTGAGCCTGTAGTTTTAGAGCCAAGAGTCTGTCTCCCCCACTAGACAATGAGCTCATCAAAGGCAAGACTTTCCTCTTCTCCACTTTTCTTCACCCTTCCCCTCCCTCTGCTCTCTTCCTCCTCCCTCCTTTTCTCCTCCTCCTCCTCCTCCTCCTCCTCCTCCTCCTCCCCCTTCCACCCTCTCACCTCCAAGTTTCAGCCCCTGAGCACAGCGGCTAGCACAGAACAACTATCCTATAAAGTTTGATAAATGAGCGAATGAATGCCATCATTTGGCTTCTGAGGAAAATTTTCTTTCTTTTTTTCTTCTTCTTCTTCTTCTTTTTTTTTTTTTTTTTTTAAGTTTCAGGTCCTTGGAACTGAATTGTCATGTTCACCTTTCTGTCTTTTTCATTATTCCCTGAAAGCACAAACTCAATTTAGGCTTTAGTGAAAAATGAAGAGCATTAGACCAACCTTTCGAAATTGCTTGGTCAGTACTTCCTGCTCGCCTGTACTTCATGGTGCTGTCATCACTGGGTAATTATAACATTAAGTATGTACCTGATCAGCAAGTTGCTTTTAATTAAAATCCCCTGTTGGTTTCCTAGCACCTCAGGGCTCCTGGAGTATTTGTTCAACAACTTGGGCTGCTGGAAGAGTTTTAGCTCTAGGGGGATAGGAGCACATCCAGGGGTTCCGGGTCAACATTTACATCCCACCAGACGCTCCTTCCTCCAGCTTCCCCAATATTTTTTTCCACTGTGTGGTGAGTAGCTCACTGTGTTTGCCTCAGGAAGGGGACATGTTACCTGTCCAGGGACAGGGGAATGCTTAGGTCCTACAGAGGGGGGAAGGAGCCCCTGGAACCAGAGCTTCTCGGGTGATTCTAAAGCACATGCAGCCTGCAGGGAGATGCCTCCCTGTGCTGTGGACGGTGGGGCCACCCAGCCTCTCTTCCCCTGTCTCCTCACAGGGGAGTTGGCGAGTGCGGCAGAGTTGTCTCTCCTATTCCTTTCACGTCTATTTACAGATTCTACAGCTCAGCAAGCAGCTAGCCTTTCTGTTTATAAATCCCAAAGTACATGACTGTTCTGAGCTTGGTTTTTTCATCTATAAAATGGAAGTAATAATAGAACCTATCTCTTGAGGATTAAATGATATATGTAAAAAAGTGTCACGTAGTTTCTGGCACGCAATAAACTCTCAATAAGTGGTGTCAATGATTACCGTCACTCTTCCTCTTCCTCCTCTTTCTCTTACGACTACTGCTACCACCAGCAGCAGTAGAAGTAGTAGTTCGTCCTAACCATTACCCAGTAAGGAGGGTGCCTGACCTTAGATGGCCTCCAGAGGAACATAGCCTCCCTCCCTCTCTTATAGTGTTAAATGGCCTTCAATGCCAGGAAGAGGCGGTGAGTCCTGGACCCACTTAGAAGACTATGGATGGAGAAAGGAAGACCTTCACCGGGATATACTGAACAGGCTGTAGAAACTGAGAAAGTTTAAGGAGCAATGTCGATCTTTGAACACCCAACATGTGTGCCAGTAACCTTTACTAATACTTCCGTTCCTATTCCTATTTCTTTTTGACAAAGGATTATATCCGCCCCCCACTTATATAAACAAAAGAACCCAATGGCTTGCTGTTTTATTATTTCAATAGGAATTTATTGGGCACTCACTGAATATCCCGCGGATGTGGCAAATGTTTTTTTCATCATTCGGTTACCTTTGGTGTGCCTGAGTTGGAGGTGGGTGTGCAATGGTGAATCGGTTGAGCTGCTGTGCTGAAGGAGGAAATGAAGCACACAGAGGTCAAGAGCCTTCCCTAAGGAAGGATTCTTAATGACCCCAGGCTTCCTTCTGCTTACCTGGCACCCTTTCTGCTGAACTGCACTGACAGTGGTCTCTGCCTTCAATGGGATTGTGATACTTGTTATGAGACAAAAGCTATTAGCAACAAATGTTTAAAAGCATTCATTCATTTAACAAATACTTACATCCCTACTATGGGCCACGTTCTGGGTGATGGATGAATACAAGAGAAAAGTTATTGTTCTCGTGGAGCTTATATTCTAGAGGGGAAGACAAATGATAAATGAGCATATAAATAAATGAATAAGGCAATTTTACTTAGTGATAAATATTGTGAAGAAAATAAAACATAACAATGGAACCATAGGCGATTTGGAGTTCCAGTGGCTGATGAGAAAGAGCCACCAGCATGAACTGACTGTGGGGGGAGAGAAGCAGGCATGTACATGGGTGCAAGAATGAATGTGACAGGAAACAGATGGAGGCCAGGGTGACTGGCCTAGGAGAGGACCATTTAGAGTGAGGTCAGGCCCAGACTCTGGAGAGCCTGCAAAACATAGCACATTAAGTTCCCAAGTCCTAAATTAAACTTCTTATAATCATGAGCCAAAATGTAGACTTGACCACTGAAGAAAGCTTCCTTCATGAGGAAGGATTTAATATGAACCTTGAATGGGAAATGAGGGCTGTATATTGTGCATGAATGAGGGCACAGAGGCCCTTTAAGAGCACTTTGGAGAGGCACATTTCTCCAAATATTCCTTGAAGCATGGATGTTGAGAGACGTTCCTCAACCAAAGCCTCTGGGGAAATCTTTAAGAGGTTTGGGGAATTTGTAAACTGGACTTCCTTCTTCAAGGTTAAAAACTACCAGAAAGATCCGGGGTGGGTCTTGCAGCAGAGTTACTTGTTTTACCTTTTGTAATCCAAAGAATCTCAAGTTCACTTGACCATAGAATCTTATTTACTTTCAGGATTCCTATTAATATCACTTAGAATTAAGATACCAATGAATACCCTTTGGGAATTACTGCTAAAGAAAAATGTAGGGTTTATGTGGGCCCGAGGGATTAGTAGCTTCAGCTCCGGGATCTCAGGGTGAATGATTCACTCTTGTGCACAGATTGTTCACGCTGATGATCCCCTCCAGCGACTCAAATCATTGAGTGTCAACTATGCCTTTGTTGGCTCTGATCCACTTGTTTTATTTTCACTTTGCTAGCAGGACAAGGGAGGGCCTGGAGAGAGGAAGTGAGTAGACATGCATTCATAAGTGCCCAGACTTGGCTGCTGTGACTGACCTGATAATGAAAATACTCTTGGGTTTTAGACAGTAGCCCTATGAATCCCAGTCTTCTGAAAGGGTATATCCATAGCTTGTGAGGGGCCTCCTTTAGGATGGGTGGTGTATGTGTACTGAAGGAAATTCTGTGCGTGTGTGTGTGTGTGTGTGTGTGTGTGTGTGTGTACCTAGTAGGTAGGAGTCGGTACAAAGTAAGGTAAAACTTCACTACCAATAATTCCAATTTATAGTTGAGACCAACTCTGCATGGTGTGGGGCACTAAGACCCCTTCTAGCTGATGAGCCCCTTTCCCCCCTTCCTCTCCATCAGCACAGGCTCATATTATCACTATTACTCAAATCTCAAGCCCTAATATCTTTCTCACTCAACCACCCTTACCTACTCACCCTGCCCTTGCCACTTAGTCAAGGTGTGTCTTGATGCCTTCACAGTAGGGAGGAGAAATCAGGAGCCTGGCCTCATAAGAGATGAAAAGCCAAGGCCTTCTCCTTTCCCATTTTCTCTGCCCTTATTGATGGAGCATTTGCTAAAATTTCCCTTTTGCCTCAGCATTCTGCCACTCAAATATCTATGTCCTTTGAGCCATTGTTCCCTAGATGCAGTTACCTCCCCACTTGCAAGAGAAGAGTTTGGATGGAACTAGGTGTGAAAAAGATGTATACATAGCTCCAGGTGCTCAAAGCATACTGTTTTTGTTGTTGAGATTACACAGTCAAATATAGCACCTGGCAAAGCTGCTCTGTTGGAAATGAGCCCTGCCTACTTAATACCTCCTTACCTCTTCCCTCCCCACATGGTCCGGTCCCAGGCATTGTTTGGTCCATGCGATGGAGGTCTGGAAGATGGTGGTCATCACCTTCTGCCTTATTGCCACTGGGTGTGTCCAGAGTCCTTATTACCCCTTAATCATAGCTGCCCTTAATCCAGAAGCATGAGGCTCTTCATCAAAGAGTTGAGTAACTGTGTGGTGAGAAAGTCCATTGTTAAGTGATTAAAATAACAACAACAACAACAACAATAACAACAACAGCAACATAAAAACCCAGACACACAGGATGTAGCTGTGTGCCCCAGTGGAGCACTCGAATGATGGTGAGTTTCTGAAACAGTCCTGGGTCCAGATTCACCTAAGCAGTTCTTGCTTGTTCTGAGGTTTGATGATGAGGCTCTTCTTGAGTTCCTGTGCTTAGGTAGCTTTCCAATAAATCTCTTGTTACCTGAGGTAACCCACTGTAACCACAAAGGTCTATCTAGCTACAACTTCTCCTAGGGTCCTTAATATTTTTTCTTTCTTAAGTCGTAAATATATCTGTCATGTTTTCCTTATCAGATTATAAATTCCTTAAGATAGGTTCCAATTCAGTCACTCTGTTAGTTTCTGATAAAAATCGTTAGAATAAGAAGAGAAAAGAAAGGAAGGAGGGAGAGAAGGAGGTAAAGACAGAGGAGGGAGGGAGGAAGGAGTGAACAAGGTAAAGAAGGAGGGAGAGTAAGAAGGATGGAGGGAGAAAGAGAAGGGTGCAGGGAGGAAGGGAGGGGGAAGTTAGTTTTTAGGAGGTTTGTGCACCCTGCGTGTTATCTCTGTGTGCACCATGGCTGAGGTAAGAGTGGGGAGGAGATGGATGAACTTGGGATGAGGACGAAGCTGAAGTTTTCATGAAGAAAGGCTAGAGAAGCCCTTGATTCAGAGTCGAGTTTTGTTTTTGGAGAAATTATTTTTGATGGATATTTTTGGGAGCTGGAAAAATGGAAGTTCACTTCACTGCTATGTTTGCCTGTTTGAATTTGGCAAACACAGATTTCTTCACTCCATTTTGTGTGTCAGATGGCACTGAAATGCGCAGCACTGGCTGGGCTGTACTGACTCTGCCGGTTGGTCATTTCTCTAGCTCCCAGGACTCACCAAGCACAGCCCCCAGCAGAGACTTCCTGCTATTACTGAGAAGGCCAATAGAGGGCTCCCAAGAACACTGAGCAAAATTGGATGGCCAATGCCAGGGAGAGGTTCAACTATAATGGCACTGGTTATTATGGTTACCTAACACGCAAAGGGATAGAACTGGTTTCAGATGGTAAGGGCAGAAACACAGGAGCAACTGTCGTGAATGCAATAGAAGTTGCTGCATTGGAGGACTCTCAGTTTATATACAGTATTCTGGATATGTTAAAGCCTTGATTCTGTGCACTGTTATCTTGGGGGAAAAATCACTTAATTTCTCTAGGTCTCAGTTGGCCTTGCTTAAAAAAAATGTGATTCTGACATAGTGAGAGTTAGGCTTTCTAAGACCTTTTAAGGTTTAACCTTCTATTACTACAACTTATAGGAATCATATTCAGGAACAGTCTGACAAAACATGGCTTGCTCAACTGAAAGAGGGCTGATCCTGCCCTCCAACACAGGACTAATAAAATGGTTCTATTATACACTTGGAGTGATAGTTAGAATAGGGAGTGCAGTCGTGAATGACCAGTGAGCTAGAGACACTATGATGTGAGTGAAAGGTAACACTAACTGCAGCCAAAAGACTTAGATTGAGATCTTGATTTTATTTACTAGCCAATCCCTTCACTTCTTGAGTCTCAGTTTCTTCATCTGTAAAACTGAGGTCACCCAAGTTTCCTTGCCTACTCCAAAGTGCAAAAGTCAGATAAGATAATGCAATGAAAGTACTTTGGCTACTGCAATGTGTCATACAAGTGTCCAGCTATTAGATGCACTAACATAACATGGTCGAAATTTAGTGACATAGAATGTGTGAATGCCTTGAGTTCTTTCTGTCCTGAATTTAAGATCTCATATAAACTTCATTATAGTAGTTTATAATCTTTGTAATCTCCTTTCAACAGAAAATAAATTAGGAAAGAAGTATTTCTGAGGTGCAGAGGAATAGGAACTAGATTTGCAGAACTTAGAACTGGAAGGGAATTCAAGAGACTGAGCAAAACCAGGTGATTAGTAGCTGACATTGAGACAGTGTTTGAAGTAGGAATTAATATTTTTTTGTTTTCATTTATGTATTCATTTCAGCTTCTTGAGGTTGTAAGAATACAAATTTTTGAATTGGGGAAAGAAGCAGGGTCTTGTGAGGGGGTTGTATATCTATTCATCCCTTCAAGCATATGTTGAGATATATCTATTTTCTAGACACCATGTTGATGCAGGAGGCAATCAATACAAAGATGTACAGAATATGATTCCTTCCTTCAATGAACAGAGAACACTCTGCCTGTCATATAGTAAGTACACTGAGATGGAGATAGAGATCAATTTTTGTTTTAGGACAAATGAGACACAGATGTCAAGGAGGTAGTACAGTGGTTAAGAACAAAAGCTTTGAAGTCAGACAGACTTGGGTCTAATCCTGCATCTTTACCCTTGAGCCAGCTATTTAGCTTGTCTAAACCTTGGTCTCATCTCCTGTAAATTGGGTTAGTGCTTGCTGTCTACCTTAAAGAGTGGCTATAGTGATTAAATGAGCTGATGTGTATAAAGCACAGTGAGTAACACATTGTAAAGCAACTATACATGGTGGTTATTATTGGTATCATCATCATTATTATAGAGAGCCACAATACCAACCCATGCTAGATTTCACAAGACATACTGAGCATCATGGAAGTTCAGAGGAGGGAACATTCAGCAAGGCTTTGTCAGGAATGATCCATAAGCCACTTAAAGAATGGGAGGATTTTCCATTGGTAGATGTAAGGAAAAGGTCATGCCAGAGAGACACAGAGGGAGGGATATTAAGGAAAGAGGGAAGCAGGAGAGAGTATGGCATGGGGTGAGAATGACAAGATGTTTATTTTGTCATAATAAGAAGCTCATGCCGTGATCTACTTAATGCATTCATTCTGATTTTGAAATTTCCATAAAGATAACTTGCCATGTCTTTCTGTGTAGGAAATTGCCTCAATTATCCTAATTCTCTGTTGGTCTGAATTGGAATACACTTATGTAGAATCTTGAAGGTGCTGAAACTTGTCTTCTGGAATTCTCAGCTACTTTTCCCTCTGCCAGTTTTCCATCTTACTAGGGTCTTTGACCCTGTGCACTCATCCAAGACCTCCATGTACTTAAAAAAACTTCATTTATTTTTCTTAATACATATGTTTATTAAGGATAAATTAAAACAGAATAAAACTACCTCCTGTGGTATTGGCCCAGTCATCCCCCAAAAACACATTCTTAGAAAAGGAGCTGATACACTAATTTATAAAGGTATAAATGGTTTACAGTGTTACCCCATTTAAGGACCTTTTGCTTTATGAACAGGCATAGGGCTTCAAGGTAAGTGAATTAGAATTTTAGGCATTTTCAGGCACACAGGAAGTCATTTGGGGTGGTAAAGGTGATACCAGCATGTACCTACAAAATAAAAGCACATTATTGACCACTTATACATAGAAGTTGATTTTATTTTTACTTTTTAAAGTCTTTTATTGAGAAATACATATATATGTATACCATGAGATGCATGTATCTTTAGTGTGCGGCTGGAAGTTTTGACAACTGAATGTACTTGCATACCTCCATCCCTACCAGGGTGTACATTTTCATCATCACAGAAAGACCCATTATGCCCCTTGTCAGTAATCCACCCCTTAAAGAAAGCACCACTGTTATTTCTTTCAACATAGATTCATTTTGCTAGAATTTCATGTAAACTGAATGATACAGCATGTGTTCTTTTGTGTTTGTCTTCTTTTATTTACCATAATATCTGTGATATTCATACATGTTGTGTATCAGGTTTTTTTTTTTTTTTGATGAATAGTATTGTGTAATTAAATTACAAACTGTTCATACATTCTCCTATCGATGAATAGTTAGGTTATTTTCAGTTTGGAGCTTTATAGATAATCCCATAAAGCACTGAGGCTCTGTTCTTTTTTTCTTGTCATTCTTTTCTGTCTGATTCTCTATTCCTTTTTAGTTTGGAGAGTTCCTATTTCCTGGTTTTCAAGTTCACTGATATTTTCTTCTGTAGTGTTTTCTGTTGTTAAGCCCATGCTGTGAAGTTTTCATTTCAGATACTGTATTTCTTTATTCTAGAATTGCCATTTGATTCTTTTTTATTTACCATTACTCTACCATGATTCCTTCTTTGTTTCTTCATTAAGTTCATATTTTCTTTTAAGTCTTTGAACATATTTATAATACCTCTTCTCAAGTCACTAACTGCTAATTCATTCTTCTCTAGCATTTCTAGTTTCTACTAAATGAACTTTCTTGTGGTAATGGATTACTTTTTTTTTTTTTTTTTTTTTGCCTATCTAGTGATTTTTTTATTGTATGCAGGACATTATTGATACTACAGTGTTGACTGCTTAGATTTTGTTGTCTTCCTTAATAGTTGAATTTTATCTGGCAGGCAATTTATTTACTTGTGAGTCAGTTTAATCCTACTGAGGCTTATTTTTAAACTTCCTTAGGGATGACCTAGGGCAGCCTTTAACCTAGTGCTAGTTTAGGCCTACTCTTAAGGCATGGAATTTCTGGTGTCTCTACTGAATTAATTAGGATTTCCCACTGTGGTTGCTGAGAACTCTAATGTCTCCCAGTATCTCCAGTAGATTGGGATACAATCTCTACTAGAAAAAGGAACAATTATCCTCTGATAATTTATCTTTCTTTAGTATATGTTATTTTCCTAGCCCTGTGAAGTCATGCCCTCCACGTATATAGTATAGTATTCAACCAAAGACTCAGGGGACATCTGTGCAGATTTGTGGATCTTCTTCTTTACACCACTCTCTTATGTCTGGTACCATATCCCATGAATTTCAGCCACCTCAGTATCTCTGAGCCCCAATATTTGCCTCCTGGGTTCAGCAAGACCATGTTTATGATCCATCTTTTTGTGCTACAGTCCATCAAGTGCCTCCAGTTGGAAAACTGAGTCAATTGCATGGTTCATATCATGTTTCCTTTTTCTCAAGAATCGGTCTTTTTCCCCTTGCTGTCTAATGTCAGAAACAGGGATTTCATATGTATTTTTCTGATTGTATAAATATTTTCATTAGGACATAAACCCTGTACCAGTTATTCCATCTTGACTAAAGTGAAAGGCCACATAAAGTAGTTCTGTGAGCTCATTTTGCATATGGAGAAAACAAGACATTGGCCATAGATTATTTAGGACCACGATATTACTAACCCTGTGGTAAAGCTGGAAGAATAGCAAGTTTTAAGTTCTTAATTTCTCTAACCAACAGCATAGTCATATGTAAAAAAAAATGTCTGTAAGCAGATTGTGGGGAGAGATTGATATGCATTGACACTAAATCATGTTTCATAGAGAAGCAACAGATCTCAACATTATAAGCTCTGATTTACTGTAGTAGTTGTTAGTGAAGTTTTTCCCTACCTGCTTTAGTTAGGTGGGACTATAAAACTGGTTGAAGACAATGAGTTTTAACAGAAGTGATATGTGTTAATTCCAAATGAACACTTATTGCTGGCTGAGAATTTCAGTCTCTTTTTTTCATTTTGTGATGATAACTGGCATTGTTTAAGATAATGGCTCTGTCAGTCTGAGTTTTTGAGTGACTAAGGTGAACAGAGAGTGGCTACTTTTTAACTCTCAGTGGACAAATAGCATGAATGAGAAGTAGTCCTTTATTTTTTAAGCCATTGATTTTGGATATTCTGTGTTTTCATGGTGTAATGTAGCCTATCCTGAATGATAGAATTGTAAAAACTTTTTTTGTCTTAGGTTGGTTACCCGGAAACAGACCCTGAGATGAAAATTAGTATGCAAGTGACTTTTTTTTTTTTTTTAAATTCCAGTGTCCTTAACATAGAGAGTCATATTAATTTCAGGTATGCAATATAGTGATTCAACAGTTCCATATATAACGCAGTGTTCATCAAGATAAGTTTACTTTTAATCCCCTTCACCTGTTTCACCCATTCCCTGACCCTCATCAGATGGTATGCTGCAGCCTGATTTTGCAGAGGAATTCTGGAATTTAAGTTTTGCCTTGGTATTGTTTCAACTCAAGGCAAGAGAGTTGGGCTTTCTTATAAACATATACTACCATGGTTAGGGAGAGAAGGCTGGTGCACACAAAATGAGTAGGAGGCAGTAAGGGGTTCTAGTGTGAAGCAACAGCATGGCCCACTACTGTGGTTATAAGAGAGGGAAAAAAAAGCTTTATGCCTTCATTTTTAGTTCTGTACAACAGGAAGACTCATAATTCTTAGCTCACAAAAATGGCATGGAATAAATGCACTGTAATATTTTTTGAAGGTGGAAATTCTGGTGGTTGAGAAGTTTCATATGGAAAGACATTTTCTTGCTCATGTCAGTATGTCTTGACTGCAAATAAACACTCCATAGTATAGCCACTGAATTTTCATGCAAATCTCCTACTAGTATTTTTTCCCCTATTTTCTCAGCCTCTGAATGAACTTAGAGTAAAACGAGAGCTTCAAAATTTGCCTTCAATTCTTGTTATTGCTTATTTGTTGGCTGCCATCAGGGTACTCAGACCATTTGTTCTACAAAAAGACATGGGTCGAAATTGCTTGTTTTCTTGTCACTACTTGATTTACCCCATCGTCAGCCCAGCCTGAGTGATGGCTGCCTCTTTATTTGGCTCAGATCACAAGACTTTGGGGGAACTTGTCTAATGGGGAGATTGTCTTTACTAAGAGAGCTGAGTGAGTTATGCTGCCTTTTTTGAAAGGTGGAGAAAATGGAATTTTGCCTGCCACAGTTTTTTTTTTTTTATGTTTTAACTCTTTATTTTTATTTTTATTTTTTTAATATGAAATTTATTGTCAAATTGGTTTCCATACAACACCCAGTGCTCATCCCAACAGGTTCCCTCCTCAATGCTCATCACCCACTTTCCCCTCTCTCCCACCCCCCCTCAACCCTCAGTTTATTCTCAGTTTTCAAGAGTCTCTTATGGTTTGGCTCCCTCCCTCTCTAACTTTTTTTTTTCCCTTCCCCTCCCCCATGGTCTTCTGTTAAGTTTCTCAGGATCCACATAAGAGTGAAAACATATGGTACCTGTCTTTCTCTGTATGACTTATTTCACTTAGCATAACACTCTCCAGTTCCATCCACATTGCTACAAAAGGCCATATTTCATTCTTTCTCATTGCCACGTAGTATTCCATTGTGTATATAAACCACAATTTCTTTATCCATTCATCAGTTGATGGACATTTAGGCTTTTTCCACAATTTGGCTCTTGTTGAAAGTGCTGCTGTAAACATTGGGGTACAAGTGCTCCTATGCATCAGCACTCTTGTATCCCTTGGCTAAATTCCTAGCAGTGTTACTGCTGGGTCATAGGGTCGATCTATTTTTAATTTTTTGAGGAACCTCCACACTGTTTTCCAGAGAGGTTGCACCAGTTTGCATTCCCACCACCAGTGCAAGAGGGTTCCCGTTTCTCCACATCCTCTTCAGCATCTATAGTGTCCTGATTTGTTCATTTTAGCCTCTCTGACTGGCATGAGGTGATATCTCAGTGTGGTTTTGATTTGTATTTCTAAAAGGGAGGTTTTTAAATGTGGCTTCCTCTTAACCAACTCAGAAGGATAGCCACTTAATCACTTGGCTGAAGTGAATGTGCATGCTGCTTTTACTGCAGTTAATGCTGCAATTACCAGTGAAGGCAGATCAGGAAACTCTGATGTTTGTGTGTTTTGTTGTGAGTGATGTGGAAAGATTTCTGAATTAAGTGCAGTAAAGTGGCTTGGGACCACTTGATACTTTGGGAAAATAGAATCATATTCCTCTTTATCTCCCCTCCCCTTTTTTTTCCTCATCTCTTCTCCCCACACTCTCCTCTTTTATTGTTGAATTTCTGGACAAAGTATTCCTCATTGCAATCTCAGTTCTTCCTCTGGATTTTTAACTTGATAGAATGTCTGTTATATTAGTATTATAGTTGATGACTAAACCAACTTCATTCTTAGTTTTGGGAAACTTTTACTGTGCCTTCCCACTCTGTCTAGTTTCTGCATGTTAGCATTGCCCTAGTTGTTTGGAGTTGATCCTTCCCCTAGAATTTTCTGCCTCCAGCTCTGTCAACCATTTACGAAAATAACCTGTCAAATCAGTTGAGGTAATTGATGAGATGGGCTATTTAGCATTGTGTTGGGCCCACAAGACCTGACTAAGCTGGATTTTTCACTTTTTTACTGATTGGGTGGGTGTCGTGTAGACAAAAAACATACCATGTGGTTGGAGCTCCCAGTCAGAAAGAAGTGCTCTTCTCCCATGGTCACCAAACAGCATTGGCTGAGAAGTGGAGTGATTTTGACCCTACAGATGTGTGACCTTGTTAGACACATTATCTGATTTCACTGGCATTTTTGAGTCTCACATTCCTGATGTATATCTTAGGATAATTTAAAAAATCTATCAGGCATTAGTATGGCCCCCTGCAGTTTACAAAGTGCTTTTGTATACCTGCCTCCATTTTATATGCCCAACTGTATTCTGTTGACTTTATATGATTAAACCATGTTCCTCGGCTTCAGAAAATGAGATCTGGGTTGGGCTGCGGAGTATAATTAATATTGCTAATGAGAAAATCTGTAAGGGGTGTCCAGAAACCATGTGACTAGGCTTCCAAGGACAATGGCACCAAAACTGTCTAGAGCTGGAGGTTGTGAGTTGTGTTTGTAATTTTTCAGGAAAGGAGAAGCTATAGACAAGCACACTCCTTGTCTATAGGTGAGGTTAGAATCCAATAGACCTGGGACAGAGTCCTGAATCCATCACTTACTAACAGTGTTACCTTATGTAAATTCTACATCTTTGAGTCTGTTTCCTTGGTTAAAATGCCTTCACTATGTAGCAGTGCTGTGAAGATTAAATCAAACAATGCATGTTAAGCACATGCACAGTGCCTGGCACGTAGTGCTCTGTAAAAGGCAACGATTATTCTGTGTACCGAATCATCCTTCATTCTGTTTAACTCTAGTCTCTTTTAGAGAGATCAGAATATGGAAAATAAGTGACTCATTTCTTCAACTCAACTAGTGAAAATTCAGACTGCAGAGCATGGGAGGCCACTTTGTCCAAAGACTGACCTGATAACAATGTGAAGGCAGCTAGATTTCCTATTTTGTCCAGTTTCTTCCAGATTCAGGGACAAACCATTCCTATAGGGATTCAGGGGTACAGGGCAAAATTGCCTTTTCATCAGATACACTTCAGAGATTCTGACAGAGGAGAGAACAGGGGCCTTGTGCTCACTGACCTTCTAGGCATGAAGACTTTTAAGAGTTCAGACTCTGGGGCTGTCCAGGAGGCCCTGTCCTCTAACAGACCTCTGTCCTGTGCAGTGTGACTCCACCTCCCTGCCTGAAGTGCTTCCTGGACTTTCCACCTCACCCACCTTGGTCTTCTCTTGTCCCTCCTTCTTGTTCTCTTCCTTTGGCCCTCTTTCAGCCTCTACTGAATACACTTTTCCTACCCTTCTTTGCCAAGTCAAATTGTACACATTCTTCAGAGTTCACCTTGACTGCCACTTCCTGAGGGAATAAGCTTCTCCTGACCTCCTAACTTCCCTTACATGGTCTCATAGTGGAGCGACAATTTTGCATTCATTTCTGTGCTTACTTAATCTATGTTCACTAGTCTTTGAGATTCATGAAGGTAGGCACTGCCTTACCCAGAGCCTGCTGCATAGTAGGTGCTCCATAAATATGTGTAGTCTAGGTGGATAAATGAGTAGACAGGTGAATATTAGGAAGCAGACACAATGGTCGATGGCTGGCCCAGTGTGCTCAAGAAGCAAGGGTTTTAACTTTCTTGCTGGCTGAAAGAAGCTGAGTTCAGAAACTTGAAGATCTCTGGGCAAAACACCCACATATGTAGTGCAATGAGGCATGAATGGGAAAGCCAGGGCATTTGTGTAGACACTAGTGTGCACATGCTTTCACTCTAATGTGCATTCTATACATTGCATCCCTCCAGAGACCATCTATTTTGAGTTTCTTTTTTGTTGTTCTTTGGATTACCCCTTTGAGAGATCCACCTCTTACTCTTTACTTCACCTTAGTTTCCCGGTTCTGACACATTTTGGCTCTGTCTGCCTCTTGGACATACTCCTGCTTGTGAGACCTCCTCCCAGGGACTTAAAATAGTCCCCACTCCCAGATTTCTGAAATTCCTACTTGAATTTGTCAGATATTCTGCTTTCTGGGTCCTCCACCCTCTCCCTTCCTATCACTAGTGAGGAGTCCTATGGAATTGGCTTTTGAATATCTGGGGTGTTAAGATATCCCACAGTACTGTCCCTTGCTTGTTCATTTTCATAGAGATGACAATGCACATAGGGGACCTCACTTGCAGTGAAAATTCACCCTTACTTAAGATTCCTTTCCTGTTGCTAGAGGTTTTTCATAAAGCTTGTGATGTACACTGAGATCTTTCAGTGATAAGACCCCACTAAGTTACAGAACACTGTGAAACCCCAATTTTTCTAACAGTCTCTGAATTAAGCATGCAATGAAAATGGTTAACCTATTCAGGAGATAGCGGCCATTAACCCAGACAGATGCTCACAAATAATGCCTTGCACTTGCTGTACAATAATGAGCACTATTAACTATGAATGACCTCATTTGTCCTTCTGGCATGTGTGTCCCATAGAGAGTGACACATATGTATATGGCCATTTAGCATCTGGGGAAACTATAGCCTAGATAGGTTAAATGATTTTTATCAACAACTAAGGCTGACTATTAGTTGTTGGACCTTGGGAAGGCATTGCATTTGGGTGACTTGATGCCATGAAAGTTGCCAATTAGAGTAAGGGTAGGATGAGAAACCAAAAATATAAACTGACTTGGGTCAACAGTATTGGGACTGGGTCAACATGGGACACAGTGCAAATAGCAAAAACATGAGAGGAGCTGATTAGGGACTAGGAGTTCAGCCTATAGTGGAGTAATCATACCTAACAGCATAGGGAAAGGAAGATCTAAAGCATGCTTCTCAAGATTTAAGATACATACAGGAATCCCAGAGATCTTGATAAAATGAAATTCTGATTCAGGAGGTCAGGGTCAGGCCTGAGACACTGCATTTATAATAAGCTCCAAGGCAATATTGAGGTTATTGGTCACTGGATCGCTTTGAATAACCAGGGTCACAAGAGCCCTTGACTGTGACACAAAACCTGTACCAATGGGACTCTTCTTAGCTGACATCTCTTTTGAAAGCCCTACATCTGTTTCCCTGGTGTGGTCTTCTTCCATCCCATGGTTGGCGAGGTGATGACTGTCAATGGGGCATACTGGGCTATGCCCACATCTTGGGAAGTGACATTACCAACAACCCCACCTTTTGAAGATTGGGAATTGTTTTCCTCTGCAATGGTTAACTTAGTTGAAAGGAGAGAGAACTCTTTGCTGTTGGTGTCTTTGTGAAGGTCAAAACATGTATTTGTTCACAGAATTGTAAAAAATGATTGAAAATAAGTTTTCCTGAAGCTATTTACAGCCAAGAACCTCACTAAAACATCCACTCCACATTGAGTAGAGGGGCGATAGGCTACACAAACACCCTGTCTTCAGCAAGTTGGAGCCAAGTCCATGTTAAACTTCTCAGCAGCCAGCGGCTCCATGCCACTTGAGTTTGCCAAGGGAGTGATGAAGGATGCCCAGATTGGAAAGCAAAACGTCGGGAGAGACAGCAAATTATGGCATCAACTTAATGGAAATCTCAACTCTTCACCAAAAGGCTGAAAGCTCCTGTGTTCCCATCAGCCCAGTGTTTTTGCTGAGATTTGTAACTACTGAGAAGAGAGATCAAAGTCCGATAGGAGGAGACAGCTTCACAGATCAGGATCATACCAGGCTGAGATGTAAATGCATACATCCATAGTTTGGGGCATCAGGCTTCAGAGAAGCACTGGTCTTGCACTGGTACCCTGAGATTTTTCTAACACCAGAACTCAGTAGTATTAGGATAGGTTTATTATTCACTGAAAATTGATTTAATGAATAATATACTTCCCTTTGTAGGTAAAAATGATCTTAGTAGTGGACCCACCTCACGCATTTAAGTGGAGACCTGTTATCTGATTCTATCTAAATCAACTGTCCTCAAACAACTGTTACAAGCCTAAAGAATGTACAAACTTGCTTGGTAATGATCTTAGGCTCCATGCAGTAGGACCGAGACTAAGGGATGTCCTTGTTCTCTTCCCTTATAAACAACAACCTGGACTGCTTCCCACCTAGCTCCTTGATTTTGGGAGGGATCCCAGAATCTACAGGCTCATCTCCAGCCAGCTCTAAGATTAGACCTGGGTTAGTTTAGCCATTTTTATCCTTCATCCCAGGACACTTTGCAAAGCCAGTGGTGGAAATTTTTTCAAGCTGTGGAACTAGTTTCTTTTAAAATATTATTTTTTTATTTTTTTAATGTTTATTTATTTTTGACGGAGACAGAGACAGAGCCATGAGCCAGGGAAGCGCAGAGAGAGAGGGAGACATAGAATCGGAAGCAGGCTCCAGGCTCTGAGCTGTCAGTGCAGAGCCCAACACGGGGCTTGAACTCACAGACTGCGAGATCATGACCTGAACCAAAGTCAGACGCTCAGCCGACTGAGCCACCCAGGTGCCCCAAAGCTGTGGAACTAGTTTCTTAGTGAGGACACTAAATCACCTGAGATGGGATATGAGCCTGCCAGTTAAGTCCCTGACCCTGCCCTCAGTCAACAGAGCTCACTAAACAGATTAGACTAAGTACTAGGGGGGGAAAAAAAAACCGACCCAGAAAGCATCTCTAATATGTAAACTCTGCAAATAACTCATCATTGGATAGAAGCTCGTAAGCAGAGAAGACCTGTACGTTAGTGAACATCACATCATTATAGCAAACCACAGGGAGCAAGTGTGTTTCTTTTTAGAAATGTTTGGATTGCCTCTTCTTCTTAGAAGGTCAGTGGGGTTTTGCATTAGACAGTGAAACACAAATTAGGGATTTTGAACAAATTCTTTAGCCTCTTTGGACCTTGACTCCTAACATATAAAATGACTTTGGAGGCCTTCCCTTCCAACTCTGGTATTCTCATTTTCCTGGGCTTGGCCAAAACTATGCATCCAGAGCTGCTTCTGAAGTGGCTGCTGTTCTGAGACCATTACTTGATATTTCTAAGCCTCTCTTTTCCTTCTAGCAATGTTTTTGCCATCAAATATCTTATGATCATTGGTTGAAAAATACTGGATTGAGACTGATTTTACTGTGAGTCTCCAAAACTTGGATTTCAGTTCATATATTTGGAAATCAATCTCCTATAAGAGTATGGCAGCTGAGAGCAAACCTTTTGAAATGTCACACTATTAACAAACTCCCTTAAATGGGTTTAAAGTTTGACATCTAATACCCGCATAACATGTGCCTGTAGAATTGCAGTCGTGAGCTTAGATAAAAGCCTTGTGAGTGCCAGTCCAATTCTCTGTTCCTTACAGCAAAGAAACCAGGTGATGCCCTCCCTTCAGTGCTCAGTCAATGCTTGGTGGTCCCAAGGAGGTGGCAGATAACTGGGGAGAACAAGATCTGATTTATTGCTCTGATTAATCATGGAGGGCAAGACAGGCTGGTGTCAGACTTTCTCTTGAGAGAGCATGAGAACATTATTCTCCTCGTTCCTTGCACACCAGGAACATTTGCTGCTGCTTCAAGCACAGAAAGGGTTGCATAAACATTTTAATATTGCATGACGCTTGCGTAAGACTGAGTATGTGAATGGTAGACCCTGACACATAAAGAGACAGAGAGAGAAAGAGAGAGAGAGAGAGAGAGAGAGAAGAGATCCTTGTAAAGACCTAAGATTGTGGTGTTTATTTTTTATCAACTAAAAAAGATGTCTGTAGCAACTAAGAATGTTTTGATGATTCTCATTGTAGAATTTTATCATGGTATATATATCACAGCCCATGGTAAATCAAGCCCAGGTGCCAAAAAGTACAGGGATATTTCCTGTTTTATCTTGATTTTTCACACACAAAAATTAAAATCACAGCCACTCACCACTCTGTATTCCTTTTTCCCCATGTTTGGGGTTTTGCAGTTGGATATCTGGTACCCTAGATTGAGAGAGAGGCTTTCTGTCGATTTCAGAACTATGGTCTGTTTGTCATTCCTACAGAACTATAGGGCCATGACAGAGCTGCTGGAGAGAGGGTGGTAAGTCAGCACAGGCCAGGCCAGTTCCAGGGGGTTACCTCTTGCCTGAAAGGGCCCCAGGGAGAGCACTTGTGTGGGGAAAGCTTAGTTTGTTTAGTTTTAGCATTTGGTGAGTCATAAGACCAAGCTGTTGGTCACCTGGCGTCTTACTCTCAATGCCCCAACCTCCAGAGCATCTTTCTTATGATCACTGTCTTCCAAGCCCCACCATCTCCACATCTAACTGCTTTTTCTGATGTTTTGATTCTAGCTTCTAAACACTTCTCAGATGCTTCCATGTCTCTTCACCTCCATCCTGGTCCAAGTTCAAGTCATCTCCCGCCTGGGTCACTGTACTGGCCTCCGAGCTCATTTCCTGTATCTTCATTTATCTAGTCCCTGCTGCACAATAGTGGGTTTGTTTGTTTGTTTGTCTTTTGACACAAAATTATCTTCTCAAGACAAAAACCTAGTTGTATTACAACCGTGCTTAAAATTACTCAATGATTTCTTCTAAGATTCTTTTAGATAGAAAACATCATTCTTCAGCTGGAATATCAGGCCCTGCAGATCTGCTTCCTGTCTGTTCTCCAGCTTCCATGGCCACCATTTCCTACCTTGGACTTCATGGTCCAACCCTATTAACTTATATTCCTTGAAGTACAAAGGTCTCTCACTCCTGTAGCTCTTCGCACACACTTTGTGATATTTATTTAACTCCCTGCCTCTCTTCCTTGACTATAATTAAGTCGTGGACTGAACCTTGCCCATCTTTCTCATTGTTAGACTCCAGGGCCTAGCAGAGGATCTGGCCACTTAATAGGCACTCAACAAATATATGACAAATGAATGGATGGATAGGTAAAGAAATGAAACAAAGAAAGGAGTCAGTGTCTGGAAAAGACTCTTGCTACTATAGCTCCTTCCATATACAATTATTGAATTTACAGGAGATGAAAACTGAGAAGGACCTTAGGGAGAGCATAAGCAACTAACTGCCTCATTTTGTAGGCAAAGAAACCAAAGGTCTTACAAGTCAAATGATTCACCCAACATCACACAGCACACACCCAACTAGTACACTGAGACTAGAATCTATGTCTTCCAACTCCTATTCTAATAATCCTGTATCCATTGCTACATCTCCAAAGATTTCATATTTGTCAACTTCTAGAACCCTAGAGATGGGGAAATCATTTTTTCATTTTATGAGTGAGGAACCTCCTTGAGGCTCAGAGAGGTAGAGGGACTTGCTCCAGGTCAATTTTTGCAAACTGCCAACATCCTAGAGAGCAAGATGGGCATCGGCCACTCAATCATAGCTGCTGCTAAGCTGAAGTGAGGCAACCCATGAGCTAATAGGCAATGACTTTTGAGTACTCATGAGGCCAGGATGGTGCCCTCCGCAAGTGTCAGAATTTAGATTTAGCTCTTCCAGTTTCATATTTCCTCTGCCCTCTCCCAGCTGAGAGCTGTTTCTGCCTTTGTTTCCCCCCTGCCTAATTGCTCTGGCACCTCAGCTGTCTCAGTTGGTCCCAGAAACCACCAGCAGATTCTAAGTAGTGGTCCAAGACCAAGCAGGTAGAATTCCAGATCTCCTCCTGGGGCACTGTGGAGATAACAGAGCCACTCACTCCAGATCTCCCCCTGGGGCCCTGGGGAGACAAAGAGCCACTCACCTTTCTGTGCACTGGTTCCTCTCTTGGCTGAATGAAAAGGCATTTTGGAAACTGACTTTACTGGATTACTGGGAAAATGTGCATAAAATCCTGTGTACTCCTTGGGGGGAAAAAGACAATGTAAATTCCAGACATTATTGTTATTTCTTCCTGCAGAAGAAGGCCTGATTTGAAGCTTAGAAGCTAAATAAATGGGGACTGAGAAAGCTGCCTGAGACCTTTCTACTTCCGAGCAGGCCACAAGGAATGTAAGGAGAATGTGTGGGATAGCTACCTTGGAGTGGACTCTCAGTCCCCAAATCCTCTGTCTGTGCTCATCTTTAGGAGGGCGACTGTGGGGAAGGGCAGTTCAGGCAAGATTGATTTCCCTTTGCTGAGACTTAATCATGGCCGGCAGGAGGAGATTGAGTTTCCTTCTCTCTTTCCTCAGGTTTGAGGAATGGGAACAACAGAGAGAGGTCAGGACAATCCAGTTTGTGAAATGCATTCCAGAGGTCTCCCAATTAGTGCTGGGAAGATGTGAGGAGCCAAGTGGTCTGGGGTAATTGAGTACCCCAGTACCCCTTCAGATGAACTCCATCAATGTGGGTGGCCAGGGCTGGGGAGGGGGCTGGCCTCCTTTTCATTCACATTTGTGATGGTTGACCTTGGCCCTGTCAGGGAAGGAGGATTCAATCTCAGGGATTAAAACTTCTCACCAAGAGGCCCCCTTGGTGCAGGAGTTCAGGTCAGCCTCCCTTCACTTTATCTCCTAAGAGAAATTTGTCAAGATTAGTGCTATTTCAGAGCATCTGGGTGATTCAGTCGGCTGAGTGTCTGACTTCGGCTCGGGTCATGATATCTCGGTTTGTGAGTTCCAGCCCCGCATCAGGCTCTGTGCTGATAGCTCAGAGCCTGGAGCCTGCTTCTGATTCTGTGTCTCTGTCTGTCTCAGCCCCTCCCTCGTTCATGCTCTGTGTCTCTCTCTTTCTCAGAAATAAATAAACATTAAAAAAAAAAAAAAAGAGAGAGATTAGTGCTATTTCATTCCAGTTTTCCCAAGAGGTTGATTCTTGAGGTGGGGATGGTAACAGAATACAAAGGAAAGGAATACCAGGCAGGGAGGGGAAAAAGGTGGAAGGTGAGGTAGAGGAGCATGCCCTCTCTTACTGTCACAACCTTTCTCGTCTTCCTCTGGCACCAGTGGGTGGAAGGACAGAGCTGGGTTCCACATGGTTCTACATGGTGCCACGAACGTTTACTATCCCACAGAGCTTTGGCGGGTCAGACCTCTAGGAGCAGCTTAGTTGTATGCCTCAGGCTAAGGGTCTTTCCCAAGGTTTCAGTCAAGTTGTTGGTCAGGACTGCAGTCCCCTGGAGGCTTGACTGGAGCTGGAGAACTTCCTTCCATGATGGCCTATGCACTTGGCCTTAGTTCCTCGCTATGTGGACCTCTTCACAAGGCTGCTTGCCTGGGCTTATGGCATGGTAGCTGTCTTTGCCCAGAACAAGTAGTCTAGGAGACAGCAAAGAGGAAACTTCAATGCCTTCTTCAATCTAATCTTAAAAATCAAATACTGTCACTTGTACCACACTGCATTCATTAGTAGTGAGTCACTAATATCCTGCTTACTTTCAAAGAGAGAGGAATTAAGTTCCATCTCTTAAAGAAAGGAGCATCAGAAAACTTGTGGATGTATTAAAAGTCACCATATCCTGCTACCTAATTATAGGGACAGGTGTCCCTCATGCCAGGTGAATGTGGGCACTGGAATTGCCTGTTTCTCATCTGCGACTCGACCCAACCCCAAGGAAGACACGTTGCATTCTGGTCCACTAAGGGTACCATCACAGGGAGCGTGGATGGTATAAGGCAAGCTGTCACTTGTGGTAACATCTTTCAGTGCCCTGCTGACTGGGGGGAGGATAGCTCTCAGAATGAAGTCACTTGAGCAAAAGGGAGCAAAGGCAGGCAAACCTCAGGCTGCAGCTACATGTTTTCACCCTTTCCTAATGCTCTGACATAAATGCTGCCATCCAATGGGTAACACCAGTTTGCTGTGACAATGAGTTTTTCTATATTGTGCATTTTTCTCCACAATAGGGAGATGTGAAAATACCTGGGTGAGTGGGAGTCTTAGTTTTCACCCAATCACCACCCGCCCCCACCATGGCAATAATTAATCACACTCAGAGAATACTCACAGTGAGCCAGGCACTGTTTCAAGCAGTGTTAACTAATTTCTTTCACACAACCGTTGTGAAGTACACTCTGTAATTCATTTTGTAGATGAGGAGACTGAAACACAAAGAGGTTGTACAGCATATGCTCCGTCAAATAAGCAGCACGGTGGTTTTGGTCTCCGCGGTGCCTGGCTGCTGAATCTGGGCTCCTAGACGTGAGTCCTGGTGGCTTTACACATAGCCTTGGATGAAAATACAGGTGAATGAGGCAACATTTCTCAGTTCATAGGCGAGTATGAATTTCCTGGAGTTCCTGGGAACCTGTTAAAATGCAGATGCTGATTCTGTGGGCTCTGGTTGGGGGCTGCAATTCTGCATTTTTAACAGGCTCCCAGATGGCGCTGATGGGATAGAGGGGGTGAGGACTACATTTTAAGCGACAAGATGTCCCTCCCACATCCCCATTCTTCCTGTCCTGGAACAGAGGTTCACCACTTTAGCTGGACTTTAGTATCCTGTGGTGGGGGTGGAGCGGAGGATGGAGATGTGAAGGGAAACAAAAACAGAAACGAAACCTTTTACGCGCAGATATTCTGATTCACTTGATCTGCAGGGTCTTCTTGGGGAAGCAGTAGCTTTAGAGGCTCTCCCGGCAATTCTCACGTGCAGCTGGGGTATACACCCAAGATGCCAGGGGGTAAATCTGTAGTTTACTGGGAACATCCTGAGGCCCTACCCAGTCCAGGACGGACCTGCCTCATGTCCCTTTGCAGAAGCTTGTGGCACTGAGACACCGCAGCGAGGGCCACCCCACACTGGGCTAGGCGCTACCAAACCCTTTATCTGCTGCAGGGCTCCTGAAGAGACTGGGGACAGAGCAGCTCAGAGCTGCGTTATTTATGCAACAGAATGTTCTTGGAGTGCTAATGGGCTGTCTTGCTCTGGGGGAGAACAGCAGGCGCAGCGTCGGGCTTCCGAGCTCAGCCAGCCTGGAAAACCTGCGCGCTGTTCCGGGCCAGCATGTGTTTGGAGATGCAGCGCACGCGTCTGGCCGGGCTTCCTCTACCGTCTCATTTTGCATAACACTTTTTGTTTTCATTATGCCTAAATTCGGCCTGCCCAGAGAGCGTGATTAAAATGAAAACCTTATTCTAATAGAGCTTGGGAAATGGGGGAAGAAATCTAAAAATAGGCCATGGAAAAGAGAAAACTCAAATGGTATAATGACCAAGTGGGTTCAAACACACACACTTGCAGTCATTTCTCTGGGAGAGAGAAAACAGCAGTGACATCCACGCAGGTGTTTGTATAATCCAGGTCACATCAAAACTCCAGTCTGTTTTACAAATTCAGAACCCTGGGAAAAATGGAAGCAAACAGTAATAGGAGATAATAGGAGAAACAATAGGTCTTACTCCCTGCCTCTTTTACAGTGGAGTTTGGTGAGCCAAGAGAGTCTCTGTGATGCACTTTGTTCTCTGCAGCAAAACACCGGATAGTGAGAGGAAATAGCTTGTTCACATCCTAACACGGAGCCTGAGGTGGACTGGCCATAGGCACTTTGTTTTTGGTTTCATTCCTTGCTTTCTCTATAATTAAATAACCTACCCTTAAGAGTTCAGCTTAAACTTAACTCGCTGTAGAAATCAAGACATCCTTCAGTCCCCTGGCCTTAAGTTAAATTAACCAGCTCCAAGTTCCCATCATCTTTTCTATTTCCCCATCAGGGGACTTGTTTCTCTTTATTACCTTTGTTTAATCTGTGTTTAGCTCAGCCCTCAACTCCATGGCCTTGCACCATACAAGACACTTAGGAGATACTTAGAATGAATGGAATGAATGAATGAATGAATGAATGAATGAATGAATGAATCCCTGGGCAAGTCACTTGCATTCCTGAGGCTTCTGTGTCCAAATCAGCAAAATGTTGGTGGAGAAGAGTTTGGGCAGATGGTCTCAAATCACCATTTGCTGTCTGACTGTCCATTAGGAGGGGCTTGGTTTTTCCGGCCTAGGAGTCTCCTCTGTGGGGGCAGAGTGCTTGGCGAGGTAGACCAGTGACAGAAGACCTGTCCCCAGGGTCTTGTTGCTCAGGGGAGCAGAAAGGACCACTAGAAAAGACACCGTCTTGCAGTCACACTTCGTATTCATTTTACACTTTGTCCACCTATCCCATTCCATGCTGTGTAATTTGTTCTAGTGTTTAGGTGTTGTTGTATGTAGGCTATGGGGTCTTACTGCCTGGCTCAAATCCCAGGCCTCGTTCTTACCAAGCTGTGTGACCTTGAGCAAGTTACTGCTTCCCTCCTTGTACCTCCATCTTATCCCCTGTGAATAAGGGATGGTAATTTTTCTACCTTATAGGGTTGTTGTGAGGATTTAATGAGTTAATACACATAGCACTTAAAACAGGGCCCAAAGTAGGCACTCAATAAATGTCAGCCCTTTTTATTACTCCCTCTCTCTTGTATATTCCTGTCTCTGCCCTTGTGCCTTTATTTATGAGCTCCCACTCCTCTACTGAAATCTGATTCAGCTTTCAAGGCCCAGCCCCTCATAGACCATACATCACAGCCTGTCAAGCTGGGAGGAGCCGTATAGATAATTGAATCCAACCCCCTCATTTTACAGATGAGAAGTCAGAGGCACAGAGAGGCACAGCCAGTTGCTCAAGGTCGCAGAGCCAGCTGGTGTTGCACAGGCCACGAACCCAGGGGGACTGACCTTGCAGCCAGGGTTTTCCTTCCAACGTGGGGCAGCCTCCCATTTTGCAAAGAGCTCAGATCTCTTCTTTCAGCATCTTTCCATTGCTGATTAGTCTCTTGTAAAGCCTTTTTACTAGGATGTGGTTAGTAGTCACTCTTAGAGTAGTCTTTCTTGATTAACCTTAAGTTCCCCACATGCTGAACATGTTCTTTTGTCCACAGTAGGTATTCGCTACTACTCCTCCTCCTGAGCTATATCGGATTAGTAGGTCATTATTTACAGAGTACTTTCAGATATATTCCTGTCTCATTAATGCAACAATGCCAAGAGGCAGGGATTATTTTTACCTCTGCTAGCGAGGGGGATACAGGTTTAGAGAAAGGAAATGAATTGCTCAGGGCCACCTAGCCACATGGCAGGGAATCCACCCTTCTGCAAATAGCCCTGCTATTCCTGCTTGCCTAAATGAATGAATCTGTGACTTAATGTTCCATGTGGATTTGTCTTGTTTTCTTCACTAGAAGGCTGGGGCCATGTGTTAAGAATTCTTTATATTCTCAAAGACTCTCCAGTAATCACAGCAGGCTTGCAATATGTATTTGTTGATGAAATTAGTAACAGTTTTTCACTGTTGCCTCCAACCCCGAAAAGATAGGGTCTGTCCAGATACAAATATTATTGGCTGCATGGCCTTAATCCACCTACTTCCCAGACTGTGTTTCTCTTTCTTCCTGAGCAGTGTGGTTAAAGCTATTGACTTCCTTTCAAATTCTTGGTGATGTTTTGATAGCAGGTTGGCAACTAAACATTTGTGGACTGCTCGGGCTTTCTCAACACAAAGCCAAGAGAAGGAGTGCATATCAGTACTTCAGAGGCTCAGTCTGGGGACAGAGTGTTTCAGGATTACATCAGGGAGGAAAAGTTTGGAGGGGACATGGACAGGAGGTAGGTGGGAGGCATCAGGCCAACCCACTCCTTTCCCCTATTCCCTCAATCTTCAATTACATCCTTATTTCATGAATTAATGATGGCACTACCGACTTAATATTATTCATTAAAGCAGTTGATTCCATGCAACTTTGTGTGGGCTCCTCTGTGAGTCTCACGGGAGAGATCTCTTCACAATCTAGTAGCAGAAGGCTTCCAAGAGGAAACCTGTCTCGGAGAGGGACCAGCATGAGAGGGGCCGGTGCAGGGTCCAGGTGCCTCCAGGGCCTTCTGGGTCCCAAGAAAGAGAACTGTTTGAATTAAACAGATGGTGGACCACGGAATACTGGGGTCACTCAAAGACTTTGATGAACAGCCCTTGCCTCCTCCCTTTTCTTTTTAAATACATTAGAAAGATCTGCAGAAACATAGAAAATTAAAAAAAATTTTCTTAAATGTGCATTTATTTTTAAGAGAGAGAGAGTGAGCAGGAGCGGGGAGGGGCAGAGAGAGAGGGAGACACAGAATCTGAAGCAGGATCCAGGCTCCAGGCTGTCAGCACAGAGCCCAGTTTGGGGCTCAAACCCACGAACCACAAGATCATGACCTGAGCTGAAGTCAGATGCTTAAATGACTGAGCCACCCAGACACCCCTAGACAATTTTAATTTAATCCAAAGAGGTCATGAATTTAAATGTCAATGGGTGCAGGCAATTTATGCAATGAAACAGAAAGAATGCCAAGAGCCCAGTCGGATAAATGGGACAAGCTGGCTTCAGAGAAAGAAGGTAAGCAGAGGCTGACTCTTGCCCTGTGGGAATCTGGAACGTACATGAAAGCTCTCTGGTTTTAAGTGTCGGCAGCTGATTAAAATGAAAACAAAATAAAACAACACACACAGACACACAGACACACACATGCACACACAACCCTGTGAGATAAACAAGACTGACTGGGAGGCAGGCTGGAAGCAGGGTTACCAGTCAAGGAGATCCAATGGGAGATCACTTGCATGCATGTGACTGGTGCCCAAGGCCCTAGCCTTTGAAGGGAGAGAGTTTTTGAAGGTGTTTGGGAGGCCAGAAAGCTTTTGCTATGCATTGTTTTCTTTTAAACTGTGTGTCTAAGAGGAGGTCGTAGTGTCTTTGTACGGAAATGCCAGATACTGTGTTAAGTACAAACTTTGACTTTTATCCTCACAACTCTGCAAGTTGGCTACTGCTGTTCCCATCGACAGACAAGAAGCCTAAGTAACATATCCCAAGTCCCACAGTTTTTAAGTGACTGAAATTGAGAGACGGTCACATTAGGACTATCTGAGGTTCTAGGCCCAACTCAGAAAGCATTCTAGATTTTTAATCGTTCTGTGCTAATAGCCTGCAACGCACTCGGAGGTGTGAGTAGGTTGGACCTCCTCGTCAATTATTTATCCTTTTAGTCATTCCAGATTGGATTAGAGGGTCTTTAGGGCATGACATTCTGTGATTCTGAGACACAACTAGCGCCCCCTACTGCCACAAATGTTTTCCTGCATAGACAGCTTACTAGATGCCAGGCACTGTTATGTGCATTTAATTGCATGTGATTCTCATGCCAATTGTATGGCATAGTATTAGTCCCATTTCACAGGGGAGGAAACTGGCTCAGAGAATAGCTTGCTCAAGTTCCTGCCGCTAATAAGGCCGACCCAGGATCGAATCTCAGGCATGTCAGACTCCTAACCCCTAAGCCTAGGTGTCTGGGTTGGAATTCTACTTCCTCCACTTACAGCAAGTACAATGAAACAGGAGCGAGGCACTTAGTCTCACTGGGCCTCAGTGCCTCATCTGTAAAATGGGATAATAGTCGTATGCCTTCCTCCTAGGGTTGTTGTTGAGTTAACATATGTAGGGAGCCCGGAGTCATGCCTGACACTGGCTGAAGTGGGAGCTGTCATCTTTCTTTTGTCTTCTCATGGCCCCGAGACTCTTTTGTAGCTCTGAGGAGGGCGCAGCAACACGTGTGTTCCTCCTTTGCACCGTGGTGGCAGAGACACGGCCCCAGACTTCTGGAGAGAGGCTTAGAGAGGCAACTCTCTGATGTTACAGAAATATTAACTTATCCTTTCTTTCTCTCCTTAAGTTTCTTTCAACCATGAAAGCCTTGGACTTAATAGAATTCAATTCACTAAAGTTCTATTAGTTCTGGATATGAGTTATAGAAGGAGCTTTCCCAGGGAGCTGCTTATGGGACTGGCAGTACAGCAGCTATTTTCCACACCACTATGGATTAAAGGTTCCACGAGGAGAACATGCTCAGCCAGTTCAGACGGGAGACTTGGGGCAGGCAGGTGTGGGTGCTGTGAGGGTGAGGCTGTGCCTCAGGGTTCAGGGTCTGGTCTGTGTCACAAGCTGGTCTCACTACAGTGGAGCATTATCTACGCAGGGGCTGGGACCTCTCCCGGTGTTTGAGGAAACGTACGCCCGTATCCCTGCCAGTTCTAGGAGGTTTATGTGCGTATTTATTTTTAAGGAAGGGATTTTATTTATTTATTTATTTTGTTGTTGTGGTTGTGGGTTTTTAAGTAGGCTCCATGCCCAACGTGGGGCTTGAACTCATGACCCTGAGATCAAGAGCCACACGCTCTACTGACTGAGCCAGCCAGGTGCCCCTAGGAGGTTTATTTTCACATTTGTTTTTTCACCTAAGTAATGAATCCAGTAGAATGTCTTAAGGGAGACATTGCCCCCCTGCCTCTGGTATAACAGGAATATCTATTCAGCCTTGAGCCCTCCAGGGGTTACTCCTTTGGCCTGCTGCCCTTCCCCCTCTGTCCACTCCCTAATTCCTCTTCCACCCTCATCCTTAGTGCCCAGAGATTCTAGCTGGTGACATCTCAGCTGTGCCTCTTTGGAGCTCTCTGGCCAGACTGAAAGGGGTGATGGGCACCTTCACCTAAATGCAAGAGAGAGCATGCTGACCCGAAAGAGCATGCTGTCTCCTTCGACATCTGGCAAGTGTGGCACTCCTAGAGGAGCCCAGCAAATGCGGGCTGGAGGAAGGCATGCACATGCTGGGCTCAGTATCAGCCATGTTTCCTGGAATGCTCTTAGTCCTCCATTACCTCCTCTATGAAGTTTTTCCCTGATTGCGTCTTCCTCCTGAAACACGGTCTTCTGATCTGAAGTCCCATGAAGTTTGTCTCTACCTCTTAAAAGAATATCATGCTTTACATTGTGTTGTCTGTAATTCCTGGTTCCCTCGAAGGATTCAAATCAGGACCAGGTTGACCCGATATTTATTCTCTGTACAGTACCCAGCAGGAGCCCATTAGTGAGAAGCCTGTGTGTGTGTGTGTGTGTGTGTGTGTGTGTGTGTGTGTGTGTGAACTTGAAAGCATTTTCTCTATGAGGGCGATCTCCCATTATAATTGGAAGTCTCGCAAAGGACTGTGAGCTCCTCTAGGTCAGAGATTGTATCTTTGCTTCCTTAGCACACGGCAGAACCACGTGCCCTTCATGCAACCATATTTGTAACTCCTGTTGTCATCTCTCTGCCAGGGATGCTCATTCTATTCATCTTTCAAGACCCTGCTCAACTCCCACTTGAAGAACATCCACTGAAGGAGAGCTGATTTCTCCTTTATGTGTGCTGTCACTCTACCTAATAGAGAACCTGGCTCATCGTGGCTGGGCAAAGAGACTGTTGGGTAAATAATAGGATTGACACTTTATGAATATCTGCTGAGTAGATGATGGAACATGAGAAGACCAGACTCTACTGTGCACCTATTCCACTGTCATACTTATGTCTGTCTCCTTTCCTAGCTTGTATATGTGTGTTAATATGTATGTGTGTGAATGTGGCCCCATGCCTGGCTCGGGGCCTAACACGTGGTAAGGGATCCATACATATGTGCCGAATACAGGAAACCCAGGCAGGAGATGTTATGGGGGAAAAAACAGCCAGGGGTAGTGGGAGGGGTGGTGGGCTCTGAAAGACCTTGGGGGTGGAGGGCTCCCAACAGATGGTCTCCCTCCCCTTCATGTGGTGCTGTCGGCCAGAATTGGCTGAGCCAGATCAGCCAATCAGTTCTTTGTGCCTCACTGGGCTTCTGCTTCCTGGAGCCAAGCATCATTCTGGTGATACCATTACACTTACATTTGGTAGAAAGCAAATGGAATTTAATCTGAAACCCCATAAAAACATCTCATTTCTCTCCCTCCCTCCCTGCCTCTCTCTCTCTCTCTCTCTCTCATTGTAAAATTCTGAGGCTAAGCAATGCATAGGAGATACTCAGCAGGTGTTAGTAGCCTCTCATCCCCGCACCCCAACCGCCCAGCGCGGTGTTGGAGTTCAGCTCACACATGCCCCTGAAAGCCAGTTATGTGCATCTCTTCCAATCTCTGTTCAGTGACTTTTTGTTTGTAACTAGAAATTGACAGTGATGGGAATGTTTATGCCACAGAAATTGGCAAACGCTACAAATCAGAGCTTATCCCCTGTCCTTCCCTGAAAGCCAGTTGCTAAACATTCACCAGCACACCCCTGCCCGTGTAGCTGCAGTGGGCCCAGAGCAGTGAGATCTGTGGAGAACAGAGTGAATGGGGACTGGGGTAGCCTTCTGGGTCTCACACCTTCTCCCTCCTTCATGCACCTGCACTCAGCCTGGCTAACACCTGGCAGTCACGAGGAGGTATGGAGGACCTGAATTACTGGCATTTAAAAACGGGGAGTCTCTTTGTCATCCTTCATATCTAGCTGTGTCTCCCCCTCCACACCCTTCATTTTTTGTTTTCTTACATCCTCAACTTATTTTTTCCCAACCCATTACTGTGTCTGTGTCTGAGCTTTGCCACATTGGCATCACAGAATCTGGAAACATTTGAACCGGACGGGACTTAGACATCATCTAGTACCCAGGAAGTTCAGTAGGTTTTATTTCTTGTGCCGATTGAATCAATCCACTGATTGGGGCTTCCCTGTGCTGTCTGTATCCGAGCTCAGTGGAAATGAGAGCCAGGACTGATTATGTTTTCCCCAGGTGTGGGTATGGGAAGCCAGGCTGGCTTTGCATACACACTGTACTCTCAGATCCTGGCTCAATCCACCTCATGAAATAAGTAAGAGGACTGAGGTTCAAAAGGGTTAAATGACTTGCTGAGGTCACACCTTTTAAGTGGCTAAGCTGAGATTCCAACCCAGTCTTTCCCCAGTACCTTACTCTGGGACCTCATTTCTGCAGACATGTAGCCTTGAGGGAGGAGAAGAGAATCACCAATACCAATACCAATACCATGAATCTTAAATCCAGATCAGACTGGGAATTGGAGAAACAGAGAGGTTACAGGTCTTACAACTCAATCTACCATCCTCTGCTTGGTCTTGACTGCTTTTGTGCTTCAGATTTACCTCCTTGTGAGAAATCAGTTGTGTTAAGAGAAGAATAAGATATTTCCTGTGTGAAGCAAATAATTAAACAAATGTCATGCCCTGTCAGTGAGTTACAAGCCGGAAGACTTGAAAGGTCCATACTTGCATAGCCTTTGGATTCAGGGAACACTCAATTTAGAAAGACTATTAAATTTGGTTTATCCCCTTCTCTTGAGAAATGGCCCAACCTCATGGTGCCCCAATGTAAATACAATTTTTACATGTCTCAAGGGTTGGTAATGTCCATATCTCTTACAGGTACTTATGGGTAGGACCTTGACCCCGTCCTGTCAAATATCTCTCCACTTTACAAAATCCTCAAGCTATTCCCATGTCTCATACTTTGACATCCAAAGGAGGAGTCATAATGTGCCCTCTCTACCCCTTCACCTCCCCTTTGCTCCCTTACAACCTGGACTTAGACACCAGACCCTCAACACCACATGAATGTTCTTCATTTGTGTGTCACTTTACATTTCTTGTCATAGCTCATCTCTTTGGATCCTATATTAGTCTGCTTGAGCTGCCATAACATGTACCACCGACTGGTGTTTTAAACAAAAGAAATGTGTTTTCTCACTTTCTGGAAACTACAAGTCCAAGATTAAGGTGCCGTCTCTGCATTGGTTTCTGGTAAGGCCTTTCTTCCTGGTTTGTGGATGGCCACCTTCTCATTGTGTTCTCACATGGTCTTCCCTCTGCGCGTGCATGGAGAGGGAGCTCTGTGGTGTCTCTTTCTCATCTTATAAGGACATCAGTCCTATAAGGGTAGTGCTTCACCCTTATGACCTCGCTTAACCTTAAAGTACTTCTCTAAAGGCCCTAAGTCCAGACACAGTTACATTGGGAATTAGTACTTTAACCTATGAATTCTGGGAAAACACAATTCAGTTCTTAACAGATCCTTCATAGAAGGCCAGGAAAGCATTAGGACAAGCATTGTGATTGCCATTTTCATCAGCATAGGATCTGAGGCTCAAAAAGTTGACAGTGGAGTCCAGCAACTTGCCAGGCTGGTCATTGTGGAAGCCTAGGAGAGAACCTGAGTTTTCTGATTGTGCCCCTGACCTCTTCCCCTTGTTGTCCCATGTCTCCAACACAAGTCATCCACAACTGAAAACAACAGCTGTCTCTTCTCAGTTCTGACCTCCTTGTCAACATTTCACAACGTGACCACATAACCATTACTTTTTTTTAATAATGACATCTCAATTCAATTGCAAAGGAGAAACTCATTCTCAGACTGGTCTCAGAGAGATGGAACTGTCTGGGGTTACCTTGTTGCTGTCTTTGCAAAACAGTTAGCCAACACTAGTTGCTTTCAGGAATTTCCTGCCTTTATCTATCTCTGGGAAGTAACCATTTGAATTTAAGACACAGCAATGGAAGACATATTGAGACTCTCACAAAGCCTACACTCTGACCACATTTCAAGATGGGAAGTGGGTGTCACTGGGATTTCACATACTGTTTCAAATGTCCTGCCCCTCCAAATTTAGGAAAAGGGCTGTGTGAAAGCAAGATGCCAGGCAAATACATTAAGAAACAGCAGCAACCCCTCTTAAACCAGGTTTACTCACTGAGAGAGTAGTAGTAAGGTCTAGCAGAAGGAGCATGGATGGAGTAAGACCAACTATATTTCATACCCCAATTCTGCCATGTGGTCATTCATTATTTCTCTCCCTTGTTCTTACTCCCTGGTTCCAGCAAAATTTTAAAATGGCTTGCTGCCTTCTACTTGCTATTGAGGTGACATTCAGCAAGCCACCCAACTGATTTCTGGCTCTCAGTACAATGGACATACTGACAGCCATCTTGCAAGCCTGTTTGGAGGATTAAACAAAATAGTGTATATGAATTCCAGGTACATGTGGCACATGGTGGGTGGCCAATAAACAATATCCATTATTTGGAAAATGGAAATGTGTGATAGGCTTGTATTTGCAAAGCCTTGTAGAAGAAAATGTCCCTCATCCACAACCTTCTTTAAAACTCATGTGCTCTTGGATGCAGTTTAGGTTCTGCATAAAGTTTATGCTGCCCTGGCATCTTCAGTAAGGGACTTATTATTTCATTGGTTTCCAGCAATCCCTGGAAAGCCATTAGGATTTGGGAATGGCAGGTGATTATGGATGGAGCTAAATTATTTACTTCATCAAAGTGTCTCTGGCTTTATCATGCAGACTGTCATAGGAGGCTGTACATAAAGATGAATAATGGTCCCTTTAACTCAGGGATCTGAAAGGTCACTGGGGCTGTGGCAGACATATAAGGTTGTGTTTGCAGCATCCATCAATATGCAATTGTGTATGGTTGTGATGCATGGCAGGCAGCATGAGGGTGGACTTTTACTTTCCACTCTGCATTCTGGTCACGCACGGCCACCATGTGGAAAGGTGGTGATTAGCTCTCTGGAGGCCCCAAATCCCATACTTACAACCATTCTTTGCAGATACCACCTCCTATGGTGGAACATTTAGGACACCAGGGGTTTGGAGAATGGACCAGCGAGTGTAGGGTAATGGCGTCTGTTTTTCCATCTGAGAGCTATCTTGGCTTGAGCTCGCTTATTATTTCCCAGGGATCTAGGAAATTGATGGAAAAGGAAAAGAAAATGAAAGCAATGTGACTAACTCTGTGGCTGCCATGTGATGCACCCCAAGGTTGGGGGGGGGCAATTGACTCTTGGTTGTACGTTTCTTGGCCTGAGAAGGAGGGACCGACTCCTTCTGAGAATCTTGGGACACAGAGCTTTCAAGAAGTCATAGGGTTTCTCTGAGCTCCACATGCTTTTTGCGTGAGGCCAACTTCCCTCCTCTCATTCACAGGGGCCAGCAGCATGAGTGGAAGGTACCAACCACATGTGCCTCTGTGGGCAAGTCATTTACTACTCCAGACCCAATGTCTTTATTCTCCAGACCCCCGTCACATTCGTGACATCTTCATGAGCTGTGTCCTACCTGTGTAACATGTTCTACCATTGTTTCCCATTGGGCTAAGTTTTTATTTTAATAAATTTATTTTTAAAGAAGCTTTAGATCATTATAACAAATGGATATAAAAAATAGGTGAAAGAATAGAAACGCCTGGGTGGCTCAGTCAGTTAAGTGTCCAATTCTTGGTTTCAGTTCAGGTCATGATCTCATGGTTTGTGGGATCAAGCCCCACATCAGTCTCTGCACTGACAGCACAGAACCTGCTTTGGATTCTCCCTTTCCTTGTCTCTCTGCCCCTCCCCTGCCCATGCTTTCTCTCTTTCTCTCTCTCAAAATAAATAAATAAAAAGACATTTAAAAAATAGGTGAAATAACAGATAAAATGAAAACCAAACAATGAGATGAAACTCCTGCTAGATGCTTTGGCCAAACGTTGATGCTCCACCTGAAGCTTGTTCTCTTTTTGTTAAAAAGGGAGCTTGGCGAGTGCTTCAGAAATGTTAAAGATGTAGTAGCAGCCAACTAAAACTTTTTCTTTGAGGTACTCAGAAGAGTTAAAATGAGGGATTGAAACAGGAGTAACTTTCTCACAGTGTAATTTAATATTATTTAATAAATCGTCCTTGGGTAATCTGTAGCATTTTCTGGACTATCTAATGTCTTATGTCATCCTAACGGTCGTATGAATCCTATACTTTAGGGAAAACCACACTAGGAATCTTTAGTTCCTTTCAACTCCAAATTTTTATTACTTCTATCTATTAGCCCTAATGATTGTCTAATTAACTATTTCTATTTCCACTTTCATGTCTACTGCTTGCTTACTGGGTGGTATTAAACTGGTATTTATTTGAACTGCCCACCTGGCACTTTGCACTTTCAAAAAACTTCCAGGTGCTAATTAAAAACCATTGACACTTAAACTCAGCAAATTACTGGAGTCTGGAAGCAGGCCAAGGAATGAACCCCTGAGAATCCCTCTGCCCACTGTTCCTGACAAACATCGGGCCCTTGAGCACAGAGCCCTCCCTAGCAGAAGGAAGCCTCCCTGCTCCCCTCCTCAGGGCTGCCGCCATTCCAATGAGTAATGTTTGAGACAGATGCAAAATCGATAGCACTAGACGCACACTGCTCTGGTTATCCCCTATTCTTTTTCATTCAGCCTCCCTTGGCTTCCCTGGATGAGAGTCTGGGGAGAGATTCATCTCCTCCCTTGTTCCTTATTATATCAGTGTTGTAGCCACAGGGACAAGAGTGACGGATATTTCTGGGTTGTCAAGGGAGAGATAGGAGAGATGAGCTCTTTGTAGCACCTGACAACTCCCCATAAAGACCCAAAGTGCCGTTTGTGGATTTTAAAAAAATTAACGTTTTAATTGTCATTTCAATCTGCACAGATTGTAATCTTTGCTGAGGATCACTCCCGAGTGAAGTTTGAAAGTACTTTAGGTGGTTAAGTTGTCTGAGATCTCTTTAATGAACGTGCATGTGAGTGTATGTGTGTATCTATGTTTTCCCTGACAGCTGTCTAACACAGAATCATGGTCTTTTCTTTCAACACCCATGTTTGTTCTTCTTACCACCATTTAACTTGGGACCTTCCTCCATGACTTTTTCTTTTAGTGTCCTGTCGCTTAGCCATGTAGAAATGGGTGTCGGTCCAAGTCTGGATACTCCCTGTGTGGTGGGGAGAGCTGTCATTAATCAGTTATTTCCCCATCTGACCTCCTTGTGTTGTCACCAGTTTCTCAACATTCCCTTGGAAAGCTTGAAGTCCTAACTTCTTTCTTTCTCTCTGTCCCAGATTTTTGGAAGCATCCACATTGCTCAGGTAGAAAATCTTGCTGGGTGAGTGCACGGGCATGGGAAGGCTGGCCTCAGCTGGCCCTCATTCCTGGCCAGGTTTGCAGCCACTGTGCCATTTCTGGGTAGATTTGCAGTTGCCCACATGGACTTGTAGCTCTTTCTTTCTAAGTTCCAATTGGGTAACAGTAGGGTCTACAGCTCTCCTTCGTTTTGTTGGGGTGTCCCTACCTTTCTAACTCATCTTTTTCTGACCTATTCCTTTCTTTTTCTTCTACCTCATGGGTCCTTTTCCTTCCAATATATAACATAGTTAGTCTTTCTCACGTGCTATTAGGAAGCTAGTCTCAGGCCTTTGTCATTCCACACCCCTTCCCCTGATAGCAACCACAATAGAAACAAAGCTTTAGGGCTTTTCATTCAACTTTCCCTGACTCTTGTCCTCACCCTTAAAACCTCCCTAAAGCACTCAGGTCTTTCCATTAGATACCATAGCTAGAAGAACATGGAAAAATATAATAGTGCATTGGGATTTTTATTATTTTATTTTATTTTATTTTATTTATTTTATTTTAAAGTTTATTTTGAGAGAGAGAGAGAGAGAAAGAGAGAGCACCAGCACGAGCAGGGGAGGGGCATAGAGAGGAGAGAGAGAATCCCATGCTAAGCATGGAGCCCATGACCATGAGATCATGACCTGAGCTGATATCAAGAGACGGATGCTTAACCAACTGAGCCACCCATGTATGTGTGCATGCAGGGACACACACAGGACCCCTCCATTTCACCTCCTCATTTACATGTATGTGCCTTGTCCAATCCACTACACTCCTTGTAGATTGCGCTCTGTCCTCCTCAGCTGGTGTCTTTGTCTCCCTAACCTACCAATGTAAAGAGGGTGTCCAGATGAGTTGTGACACAGGAGGTGAAGACAGGGACGGATGGGTGGGAGAAACTTGCAGCCTGGTACACATAAACAATGGCAGGAAAGGGTGGTGATAATGAGAAAAAGTGCTCCCTGGGGCTTATGCCTATGTATATAGGGTGCCTGTTTTATAGCCCTTGACATGTGTGAGGCCTCTTTGTCTGTTCTCTTAGCTGCTCCCCTCAATCACTCTGTGAGGTTGGGAGGTTGTTCCCATTTTAGAAGTGATAGATCTAAGAAGCAGAAAGAGTGGGAATATTCTGGAAGGTCAGGAGTGGTACCAATGGGCTGGCACCGCCACCCCCAGTCAGCACCTCAAACCCAATGCTGGTATGTGTCTAGAAAGTGGAAAGCAGCAGAGGTATAGTGGGCACCATGGGCCCTACCTCTGGGTAAGGAAGTTATTAGTCTAGTAAGCTCTCTGAACTTTTGTTGCCTTATCTGATGAATGCAGACAATCTTTCTGGCCTTACTTACCTCGCATGGTCACAGTAACAAGCTGCATATGAGGCAAGGGTATGAAAATTCTTTGTGACCAATAGAATGCTATGCAAACATAAGGCTTCAGGGACTAATTCACACCCTGCTTCCAGGCCTGCCCAATTCTCAGAGAACTCATCAGTTCCAAATGGAATGAAATGGCATCAAAGGGGACATAGCACTGGCTGCCCTGCCTTGAACCCCACCTGTGACCCATACTCACCTGTCTGTAGAGCCTAGGGCAGCAGACAGGTATCTTTAACATTCCTTTGGAAATGTGTCTGTAAATACAGTAGTTACCTCTTGAAGGATAAGATTTCTGTTCTGAAAATATTCTAACTGCTAACTTCACAGATAGGCAGTCTTTTACATTTTGTAATGCAGTAATGGGAAAAAAAAAAGACAGATTTAGTTTTTCTGGTTTGCCTCTGAGTATTGCCTAATTGTCTTGAAAAACAATTGACTTGCTGTTTCTTCCTCAGCTTCTAATACCAAGCATACATATATTATGTCCGCTAGCTTACTTATCTATTTACCATTGTTGCTTGGGGAAGGTTAATTTCCTAAGTTATTTGTTCCCTAAAAATGCCGCCATGAAGGGACACTGAGGCTTAGCCATATGCATGTGTAGGGAAATGGAGAGCTGTGTGATTTACTGAGTCACAGATCCACCAGACAGATTGGACCCCATCTCTCAACCCTCGACCTCCAGGTTTGGGATGCCATTATCTATCTGCATACCTGTCTTAAATCTACATTTCACTATGTAGACAACCTGAGACAATGTTTATTCTACATGAATAAATCAACCCTGGTGCAATTTATTTCTCTTAGTGGGATAAAAAGACAATTTCCAGATGATAGATCTAATCAAACCTACAACAATCTGAATTAATGGCTAAGAAGGTGAAGACCAGCACCCTGACAGCCCACTGTTATTTTTCTCTGTAAACAGAGCAGAGACATTTAAATCTCTGTCTTCGATTTTCCACATCTTGACCATGAAGAATACCCCAAGTATGCTAGTGGGGTAGTGGACTTGTGCAAACAACCAATTCCTGATTTAAGAAGTTAATAACCAGTTGCTTATCATTTAATTATTATTAAACAGCAAGCTGAATTTGAGCAAACAGCTTGCTTTTCTTGACTACATTCAGCTTTTCGATAATAGCTTGTGGGAGCTCCACCTCTTCTGGTCCATTCCCTGCCCAAGCCTGATGCCTGATGGCCTTAGTTATTCAGAACCTCATGTTAGCAGAGTTGTGGCAGTGATAGATTTCTTTGGTCTGAATTATGTGGACAGTTGCCCAAATTGCCACTTTGTTTTGCTGGCATGGACACAGCCCATTGAGAGTGAGTATCTCCCTAAGTTTGTTCTAAACAAAGATTTGGCATTTAATAAAAGCAGTTCCTCACTTGCATTACAGTTCAAGCCATGTAAATAATTAAGAAAGAATTCCTTTGAATGCATCCTCAGTATTTTTTTAAATTCTATTATTTTTTTTGAAACCTCTATTTAGGTTATTTGTGCCCTCAAGGGGAAACAGAGGGACTGGACTTAAGCCAGCATGTGTGGTTGGGGGTCAGTGTAGAGGAGATGGCTACAGTTGTCTAAAATATGTCTCGAGCTTCCTTTTGGTTTTCAACCTTTTCCTCCTTTGTTATTGTTACAAACCATAACTGCTAACCAAATAAATTAGTTTTATATTTTCTTTTCCCTTTTCCAGTAGAGGTACAGGGAATAGAGCAGTGACCTAAAAACCATGTCAGCAGAGGGAGCGGGGAAAGCAAAGATACTGAATAACCTACCAACTTGATAATCAGTCCATGAATCAGCTACAGAGCATCTCCCCACCCCCGATGATAAGCAAGACCATGGAGTCACCTACTACAATCAATTGCTAAGCTTTCTTCTCTCATTTAATCTCCATACTTGACTGAGCTTAAGTGGCTGACTATTTTGGGAGACATGCGTGGGTTTCTTATGTGACTGAGCAAAACATATTTGATCTTAATTAGGTTTGGGAGATTTTATTTTGTTTTGTTTTGACATTTAAACCAAGTCAACATTTGAAGCAGAACTATTCTCTTTTATAGCATAGTTTACAGAATTAGAAGCAGGTTTTCTTTTGAAATCTATCATTATCATTATTATTGTTATTATTATTAATGCCATTCTAGATCTACGGGTTAGGAAGTTGTTAACTCTGTCATGTCCCAAACTGACCTGCCCTGCACCTGTATAGCAATGCTGGAATAGAAAGAATACTAACATCGGGGTTAAGTGACCCAAGGTCCCAGAGCTGACTCAATATATACCTGTGATTCCAGGCTGTGATTTATTGGTCTTGATTTTCTCAATATGAGATGATGAGTTACTGGAAGATTTCTAGAGACTCTTAACTTTAATGGTCTGTACACTCCCAGCAAATGGAGAGATGTATTTCTTTCCTCCCGGAAAAAAAGAAAGAAGTCAGGCAGGAAGAAAGAAAACACAAAATGAAAACGTTAAGGGAAGAAAAGGAGGCAAAAACAAGGAACAGAGACCACTTTCTACTAGAGTGGCCGGGTGGCTCCCCTCATCCCCTGATCCTCTGAAGGTTGACCAGCAGCAGCATATACACAATGCACGATGCAGGCAAATCCTATATGTCTTGGAGCTGAATTCACAGTCATTAAAAGTAAATGAGAAAGCAGAATTGCTGCTGAGTATAGGTAGCGACATTTCAGTTTTGCTAGCTCGCTCTCTCTCTCTCTCTCTCTCTCTCTCTCTCTTTCTTTTAAACAAAAACAGTCTCTGGGACCAAGAGATAGATGACTAGTCATTGAGCTTAAAAAATTCTATGTATTTTTCAAATTAGGTGCAATGAAGGGGAACTACAAATTGGGAAAGTAAATGGGTTATTGTTTCTCACATTTCTTGTTTTTTCTTTTTTTTTTCCCCTCATTCTCTAGGTGGGAGACATTTCTGATGCCATCCACTAGTTATTATATACGGTGTTCTTTTTCCACCATTCACTAGCTGGGAGGAGAGTCTCCCTGGGCTGTGTGTGCTTCTCTGGGTTAAGGGTTGCACTTGTCATCTGTGGGTTTAGGGGGACTTGGGGGAGCTGCTTTAGTACCTGTCCCTTCCTGGGGCAGGAGAGGCTGTGCATGCCTTCAGAGCTGTTCTCCTCCTCTCTGTGAGTAGGACCCTTCTGACCTAGATGAAGTTGGCCGCTATATATGGGAGCCAACAACATGGACATTCCCAACTGTAAGGTTGTGCTCTGTTCCCATATATCAGAGCTGTGAGTTGCATATATATACATATACACACACACATCATATATATGCTGTGAGTTAGCTCCCCAAATTGCCTTGTTCAGGACCTGGAGACCCTAAGCCCCGGGGAAGCTGTGGTTCTTTTCTTCTGCCTGCATTTCTTGCTTATGGGGTAGATTTGAGCCAAAAGGACTCTTGGGTCTCAAAGAGACAGATCTGCTGTTAAGTCCAATGTGAAGGAAATCTGAATGTCCTCAGGGCCCCCGGTCCTTCTGAAAGCTCTCCAGTTGCCAGCACTTCACACTGGAAGCTCTGGAGGGCTCTAATCTCAATGTTATTTGGCTGGGGGGTGGGAGGGGTGTTGTAACCAGTCTGCCCTCATTGGCTAGCTACTCCTAATAGGAATCCTGTTCTATAGCAACCTATTCTCTGTGTAGTCCTTCTCCCGTTTATGAAACCATGTTAGATTGCTTTTATAGAAGGCAGATATAAATAACAAATAAATTAAGTGAATGAATTGCTCAGCTTTGCTTCCTGAGCCTCAGGAAATGCTGAGAATGGTGAAGATACACGCAAGGTTTATCGGTCTGCCCAGATGCAGGCTAAGGGCTGACTGAATTGAGGCCTTTCCTTCGGACAACATGCTAATAGCTAAACCTGAGTCTTTATTCTCTGAGAAGTTGATTCTGGTGTCTCTTAGCCGTGAAAGCCCTGCCCTACCTCTCACCCTTTTAGACTCCGTTCAGGTGTCCCTTCCTCTGAGGGATCTGTCCCTTCCGTGTTCCTCTCCACCCCTCACTTCTGAGCCCTGTGGGCATCCTCATTCTGGGCTGCCAGCATTCTCAGAGTATTGAGATGCACATGCCTGGCACAGAGAACATGGTGAACACAGGTGTGCTGACTGAATAGATGAATATATTATATGCCGGCTGGCCCTAGCCACACCTGTCGCATCGTGCCTTTTGGGGGCCCACTTTTGCATTTCTTGTTCAGTCAAATGGGATTTGTGGATGATAGTACAATAGTATGTTCTTTGTCATTTTGAGGTCTTCTTTTATAATGAATTTTTATCTCTCTCTCTCCCCCCCTCCTTTTTTTTCAGTCTGGCCAACTATTCTCTATCTTTTAAGAAAAAATCTAAGATTCTTAAAGTGATGCATGGTCATTCTTCCCAACTCATCTCTTCCCTATATTCCTATTCATTGAGAACAACTCAAATATCCTCCTTACTGCCTTGGCTGGATCTCAGTGGATCATTCAGAAGATTTTTTAAATGTTTTTAATTTACGGGCACCTGGGTGACTCAGTCTGTTATGTGTCCAACTCTTGATTTTGGCTCAAGTCATGATCTCATGGTTGTGGATTAAGCCCTGTGTCAGACTCCACACTGAGCATAGAGACTGCTTTGAACTCTCTCTCTCTCTCTCTCTCTCTCTCTCTCTCTTTCTCCCTCTTTCTCCCTCTTTCTCCCTCCCTCCCTCTTCCTCCCTCCCTCCTTCTCCCTCTCTCCCTCTTTCCTTCTCTCCCTCTCTCCCTCTCTCTGCCCCTTCCCCACTTGCAGTCTCTCTCTCTCTCTCTCCCACCTCTCCCCAAAAATTAAAAAAAATGTTTTTAATTAGAAAAGAAGTTTCTGAACATGTTTCTTCTTTAGTTGAAAGAGAAGTGAAGAGAAACAAATAGTATAGAGAAGATGCTATGGAAACTTTTGGTTTTGTTGTAATGTGGCTGGTGAGAAAAGTCACATCAAAAATGGTCAGATTTCAGACGTTTTAATATCCCCTTATCTCACTGTTTCCTTACAGTAGCTCTGTGAGGTAGGTGAAGAAAGTCTTTATGGTCCCATTTTGAAGGTGGTAAAACTGAAACTCAGAAGGGCTCAATGACTTACTCCAAGTTCTCATGGATACTGAGCTCAAAGGCAGTATCAAAGGACTAGAATCAAGGCTGCTGACTGAACACAGTGCTCCAGCCACTACACCAGGTGGCCTCCCCGTGTTCTTCCTCTTTTTCTTTTCTTCCAGGAAAACTCTGTTGAAAGGTCAATATCCTTCTGTCTCTAGAACCAAGCTTTCTGTGCACATTCTCCTCAGGTGTGTTTGGGGGGTGGGGGGATAAGCCCCTCTACCTAAATGGAGTTTGAGGAATGAGTGGAGTTGTTTGCATTGTTATCATCCTTCCTTTGGATATTTATAGAGGCATGGCAGTCTTTACATGTGGTGGCAATTTATAGAACATGGTTCTCACCTGTACTTCTCAAGAGCTTCACCATTCCTGAAATGCATGTGATAGTAACTTTGTGATACTGAGAGCAGAGAATTTTGTCATTTGTGATGGGAATACTAAACCATGCATATTCTCTATCCAACACAGAATCTCTGTATGTCATGTATGAATTCTGACCAATGACTCTCTTTCCACGTTTTCCAGCTGCAATAGAAAAGAATTCTAATTCCTTAGATTTCCTTTGAATGGTACTTATGTGGATAATCCTGCCCCTGTAAGTGAACCTATGGCTGAGAGCACTTGGCTGTCCCAAAATGAAGGGAAGCTGGTGAAGGTACTGATTTAATAATAAAGCACCCAAAATAATTTTATACATGCACACAGAAAGGGAATATTTGGCCATTTTGTAATTACCAAAGTGGTGGCCATTATTCTCCTTTTGGGTTTAGACTTCTGAGCTTGAATACTGATTTATAGTAAAGGATTCTGGCAGGTGTGGGAAACCGGTCTGCTCACCCTCACCATTCCTGATCAGTATTTGATGGCAACACCCATGCAGTGCTCACTCTTAAGATACCTGGTTGTTAACCCTCAGGCAGCTTTCCCTACCTGTAAGACTTGCCTACTCGCCAGAGAGATTCGAAGCTCATCACTGCACTGTCTTCTGCAGATGGTCCTACCCATTCATTTTTGCCTTTCCTTCCAACCCCTAGATGGCCAGGGCTGAAACCTTACTTGACCTAAACTCTTGAGCCAGTGACTGCATGAATAAGTAAGTCTGGTCCTTTGGTAAAAGTGAAACACTCCTCCATTGCTCTGTTCAAATTTAATTCAACAAGTTGGGCACCTACTTTGTGCATGGATATGGACATGAATAAGAAAGAGTCCTTGATCTTAAGAAGATTTAATATATAAATGTAGTAACTACTAACTAGAGACAATAGATTGGTGATTGGCAGTGGCAGAAGGTGGAGAGTGGGAGAAATGGATAGATTTTGTTGTTCAGTTTAAATAAATTAAGTAATTTATTAAAAAAAAAAAATCTCTCCAGCTTCCAGCTAGCTCTCACTGTCTCCAGGATCTCAGCGCTCTCATGTCAGAAGTCTGACTGTAGCACTGGTGAGGCTTCTTGTAGGTACTCTGATCAACAATTCCAGTTGAGCCCAGCCTATCGGCTCTCCCTGCTGAGGCACAGAACATGTGAGGCCAAGTGTCTTGGGTCCTCCAGACCAGCCCTTCTGCCAGCTGAAAACCACTTAGTGACATCTGTTAACAATTTGTGGAATAGAAGAATCAGCCTGCCTGAATTCATGACCAAAGTGATGACACAGAAAAAAATGGTCATTGTTGTAATACAGTAAGTTTTGGGGTAGTTTGTTATGTGGCAATAGGTAGTGGATTGGATATACATAAGGTCAGGGATATGCAGGATTTCTGTGAGAGGTATTTTGAGGCAATATATGCTATATGGCATGCTCATTTTCACATTTATTCCAAATAGCCTTTTCTACATTGTTCCTGAAAGGAGGGTAGATACTAAAATGAGAGGAAATCATGGAAAGCAAGTAGCATGTAATAGATGAACCAAAAAAAAATTTAAGAGTAGACAAATAACTAGTCAGTACATAGGTTGTTCATTCATTCAATGAATATTTGGTGAGTACTTCTCTGCCAAGCGCTGTCCCAGGAATTTGGACTACAGTGATGAATGAGATAGACATGACCCCTGCCTTCAGGCGAGGACAGTCCGGAGGGAGAGACAGTCCAGAAAGGGAGAGAGACAGTTAAACAAGCAATGGTAGTAAGGAGTAATTAGTGATTTGATGGGGAAGGAGAGGGTGTTCTGGGATCTCATAGCCTGGGTGACTACTCTAATCAACTGAGTCTTAAGAGAGATTCAAAGGCAGGAAATCAAATATTATTGAGAATGTAGGGGCAGAGATCAGAGGATGCTTCAATGATAAGCATTTGAAAAAAATTATCTGAAAGATTAGTGAATAGTGGCAGAAGAAGATCATTTTTGGCAGAGGGGAAGAGCATGAACAAAGGAAAGGAGGTTGGAAAGTAGAAAATATGCTCAATAAATACAGGGTTATCTGGACTGGTTAGAATATAGAGTGTATACCCAAATATGGAGACAGGATTATTAAAAGAAGTTACTGAACAAATAATTTTTAAATTTTTAAATTTATTCAAATCTAAAAGAAAAGTTGCTAGGATGGTATTCTGAATCTCCACATACACTTCTGTTACATTTTTCAATTAGGTACATATATTCATAAGTGTGTATATATCTGTATATATAGTTTTGTTTTTGTTGTCATTGAACCATTTGATAGTAAGTTGTAAACATCATGACCCCATGTATATCTCCTAAAATCAAAAAAATAGGATTTTATTTGTTTTACATTCTTTATATTTATTCTTTTACATTAAAAAAAAAACTTATTAAAAGACAGCTCAATCACCCTTTCCTCCCCTTTGACATTCATTGCGGTCTGTTTCCACACCGCCCCTCACCAGCCCCAAATTTCCTTTAAGGTAGTTTCATCTCCACCTGCATCTTTCAGAGCCTTACACTGAACAGCTGCTGAATAGCCAGGTTGCTTGGAGAAAAGGAACAACTTTAAACAACTCCAAAGTCGTTCGCAGTCTCTGCTGGGTTTAAGCAAACGGGGCCATCTGTGCTTTCTGCTCATCTCTCAGGGCCTGAAAGAAAATATTCTATGAAGCCTAGGAGAAAATGACATAAAATGAATCCATTCTGCTGTCAGAGATCATAATGAAACTAGGGAAGAGGTACAAAATCAATTCATTCTTATTATAATTTTCAGATTGCCATCTTCCCGTTTGTTCAGATGTGGGTACGATGGCTCGAATTGGTCTTTGGAATATTTAAGGAGCTTTTTTAGTTCCTTAATATTGGCTTATCAGTTCCAGTAATTTTACCTCCCAGAGTGAAATTGGTTGCTAACGTTTGGAGAAAATTTGTGCTGTATTTTTTTGTAAGTTTTGCTGATCATCACCCGCCAGGCTACAGTAAATGCACTTCTGGCTTATTAGGAAGACAGTTGTGGAGACTGGACGCTTTATCACAAAATTGCTGGTCATTCCAGGAGCTCTTCCCCAGCGGAAAGAGGCTTTGTGAATCATTTATCTATTTTTCTTCCTGCATAGTACCTTAGGTCTCCTGTTTAGAGGAAGTCTTCCCATTTGGCTTCCAGGAAAAAAGAGAAGAATCAGACATGCAACAAGTGTTTCTTTTATTCCTCCTTTAAGGCTGTGTGTGGGCTTCACAGAGATGAGGAAGGATGAGAAGGGTAGAAAAAAGGTGGACTGAGCTTGAAGACCCAATTTAATTTTTCTTGTGTTGCAAAGTAATAATTGGAATTTACATCTGTTCTGTTTATGAAATTATTATTTTAATCATATCTTAGTATATGAAATAATTATTAAAATTTTAATTATAAAAACAATAAATTGACTTTTGATAATTGAAATAATACAGAATGAAATAAATGTCCATAATTCTCCTTACCAAAAATAACTTCAGTTGACCCTTGAATAATGTGGGGGTCAGGACCACTGCCTGCCTCCTGCTTTGTTGAAAATCCACATATAACTTTTGTTTCCCCCAAAACTAACTACCGATAGCCTACTGATGACTAGAAGCTTTACAGGTAACATAAACAATCATTAATACATATTTCGCATTTTATGTGTATTATTTCCTGTATGTATTCTTACAATCATCTATAACTTAACTTTTTTGGTATTTCTATGCTATGCAGTTCATTTGTGTTTCTTCAGATGGTTATGAATCTCCAAAAAATATATTTATTGAAAATATATTATTCCAATATAGTTTTTGAAAATATATGCATATAACGGGACCCGTACAGTTCAAATCAGTGTTATTCAGGAGTCAATTGTACTTTTAACAATTAAATATATCCTGTAAGTCTTTACTTTGTGAGTTTTAAACAGTTGAAAATTTATTACATGTAATATTTTGAAGATATTCCATTACATAAACATTACATAAACTCTTAATAAACATCTTTTTTAGAGGTGACATAAAAATAATGTATCTTGTGGATACCCATGATTTACTTTATCATTATTTATTTCAGGCAGTTAGTTTGCCTCCTGGTTGTTCTGATTTGTTTGGTTTTTCCTGAAAAGATTGGGGCAATGAAGATCCTTATGCAAAAAGCTTTTATGTGTATATCAGATCATTTTCTTGGGATAGGTTTCAGTAAGTTAAATTAATGGGTCAAAAGGTAGGCGCATTGTAAAGACTATCTATATTTGCCTTCAGAGAGTTTTTAAAAATGCTCTGCTAGAACAATTTATACTCCCACTAGCAGTGCATAAGAATGCTTATCTCACTGAACACTTGTCAGAACTGAATGCTAGTTTAAAAAAATATATTTCAATCTAATAGGTAAAGAAAAAAATGCTATCTTCTTTTAAAATTCAATTTTTTGCTTACTAGTGAGTTTGAACAATTTTTCATGTTTGTTAGCAGTATGTATGTGTGTGAATTTTCAGTTAACGTCCACAGCCTTTTTAACCTACTAATAGTGTTTTTCTAAATTATTTGGGTGATATCAGGAGCAGCAACCCATGTGCATTTTACATTTTTCCTAGTTTAAAAGACTTTTAAATAATTTTTATGCAGTCTTAAAATTTCATGTAGTCAGATCTTTTCCCCTTTTCTTTTAATTTTTTTAGTACTTGTAATCTTAGAAAGTCCTCTCTTATTTAGAGATGCATAGAATACTATTTTGTATTTCCACTGAGTTTCATTATTATGAACTAGTGTGTTTTTTTATATAGTTATTTTACTTTATTCTATCTACCTTTTATTGAGGTAGATGATTCGAATTGAGGCTCTAAACGAACTTTTCCCCAGATAGCTAATCAGTGGCTCTAGCAGTATTTATTGGCTAATCCTACCCTTCCAACTCAACTGAGATGCTCCATTTGTCATGCATTAAATTCTTTTGTAGACCTGAGTCTGTTCCTGGAATCTCCATTCAGTTCCACTGATATTTTTTTGTGTCAACACCACGCTTTTTAAAAATTGAAACTTGATAAAATACCTTAATGTATGATAATAGAATCTCCCATCTCTCCATTGATTCTCTTTTTTTTTTAAAAAAAAGGTTTAAAATCACTTTAAACTGTTTAACATAAGAATTGTAGAATCATTTTTTCCAAGTTCCAGAGAAAACCTGTTGGTGTTTGAGGTGGAACTTTAAAACCTATACATGAACCTAACTTTTCTCAAGATCCCAAGTTAATTTTTATTTCATCAGCTTATGTTATCATAATTGGTGATTCTTAAACATATAACACTAAATACTGGTTTTCATATCACTTGGTGCCTCTGAATCACCCTGATTGTTTGGAGAGAATTCTGAAATTCTCATATTCCCTAGAATTTCAATTATTGATTGATCATTAATGACAGAGTCTGTCTCTGGGTCTACATTGGGAAAAACATAAAAACAAGTTGAATATAAGTAAATGAATGAATGAATGAGATTACAGATGGGCCATGAAAAACAAAAGATCTGGCTTACTAGCGGCCTTCAGTGCCATCTTGGCAGAGTGACTGTTACTTGTAAATTACTGATATCAAGTCTGATGGTATCAACCAAATGGTTCCCCATGTGCAGTACAGAGATTGGAAACTAAATATTTATTTATTGAGCTATCCTAGACATTTTGCTAGGTACTTTTCATGTGTTATCTAATAGAAAAAAATAAGAGAGGAAAGGAAAAGACTTACCCAGGTTATGGATGTTGTAAGCAGTGCAGCCAGGTACACATTCACTTTTCTTGGTCTTTAGGGTCTTTGCAATCCATTCAGGTTCCTATAGCCTGTGTTTGGGTGGGTCTAATGTGTCAGTTCTTAAAGAAAGATTATTTCATAGGTTCCAATTTCAGTGTATCAGAAATAGCACAGATAGGAACGTCTTAAAAACTGAGTCCCACTGATGATTATTTTCTCTTGGAAAAGACCCAAAAGATTCATCTTTTGTCCCTATTTTATGGAAATAGGTCTACAAAGACTTGGGCCACAAAGGAGTCTACTGATACGTTCTGGAACACCAGAGGATTCTACATAGATTAAAGACCAGTCCATTTCAATTGTGATTGCATAGACATATCTCACGGAGACTTGACCTGGCATCCAGTCTTAACAAGAGCAGACCTGCTTTAATCTACTTTCCACTTTGCCACTCTCCATCCAGGCAAGATAGTCTAATTATGGCAGATGCAGGGTTGTGAACTGTGGTTTACTCTTCCTTAAAAAAAATGACATTAATGTTGCTGTAATCATTCTTTAGCTGCATATATTAGAGATTCCTTCCCAAGAGCCCCAAACACTTTGCAAATATGATCTCATTAACCCACATGCCAACCCTTTGTGGTAGGTCAGCCGTCTTGGCGGCATTTGAGAATTGAATTATGCAAAGAAAAAGTGGTCTTTTCAGAGCTGCCTGCCAGCAGGGGATGAGACCAAGATTAACAGGGAATCTTAAAACTATACAAGGCCCAGATATCACTTGGTCCAACATCCTCATTAAATAAACAAGAAACTGAGGCCCAAAGGGGTCATATGACTAAAATCCAGGGTTCTAAATAAGGGCTATATGTTATTATCACCTGGGAAACTAAAAATGTGTACTATTGTCCAGGATCCATCCCAGACCAGTTTAATCAGTTTAATCTCTGGGGCCTCCCTCCATCAATTTTAAAAGCTTTATAGATGGGGGCACCTGGGTGGCTCAGTTGGTTGAGTGTTTGACTTCAGCTCAGGTCATGATCTTACAGTTTGTGAGTTTGAGCCCCATATCGGGCTCTGTGCTGACAGTGCAGAGCCTGGAGCCCCCTTCGAGTTTTCTCTCTCTCTCTCTCTCTGTCTCTCTGTCTCTCTGTCTCCCCCCTTCCCCCTGCCACTCACACTCTGTCTCTCTCTCTCTAAATTAAATAAACATTAAAAAGATTAAGAAATAAAAGCTTTGTAGATGAAGGGATTAAGGAGCGCACTTGTTGTGATGAGCACTGGATATTGTACGAAAGTGAATCACTGTTGTATACCTGAAACTAATATTACACTGTATATTAACTAACTGGAATTTGAATAAAAACTTAAAAAAAAAAGTTGTTAGATGATTCGAAGAAGTAGCGTGAGTTGAGATTTAGCTGGACGAAGGCAAAACCAGAGGGAAGAATCTGCCTAATGCATTCTAGTATAAGGATCTGTCCATTGCTTCCTTTCGTCAGTCCAAGTCATACAGCTTGGCTTATGGCGGTTTTTGAGGTTTTAACAATCTAGGCTGGCATTTTTGGAACAGGAAATATTTATAGTAATTTCTTAGCTTTTCACTTCATTTCACCAGGAGAGGCACATTGCAAAACAGTAGCAACATGATGCCGAAGTAACTGTGTTATTCTGCCATGCCAGTCAATCAACTAGTCAGTTCCCTGGACAAAATCAGTCAGATCAGTTGGTTGGCTGACTTAGCCATTTTAGATGGAGTGCTCTGCCTAGTTGTCTAAGTGTGGGCATTACTTTTATAGACATTGCTCTTTACAGGGAGATGTGATGATATATTCTTCATATATTAGATTAGTTGCTATCATAAGCTCCGTTCTTGGAAGCACTGGGAAGTCTCAGCATTAGCCCTATAAAAGAAATGAAATCCTATCCTCTGAAACTGTAAGGATTCGAGATTCAAGAGTTCATCACAGTGCCCATAGTGGGTGCTCAGTAAATGGTAGTAATTATTGTGTTCTTATTGCTTTGGGGTATTACAATGACCTAGACTCAAATCCAGTTTCAGCATAAACACACACACACACACACACACACACACACACACACACAGTGCCAGAATGGACTGTTTTTAGACTCAGCTATTTGCAAAACTTGGCAAAAGTTGAGATTAGGAGGAAGAAACGAGTCCATTAACTCCTTTACCTCCAGAAAAAAAACCCAGCAGGGCAGAAAGTGGCATTGGTGGGTAACAGAAACACAAAAATAGAAAGCTATGTCTGAAGAAGAAAGCGTGGTTACTTTTCTTAGCTTTACATCAGGTGCATCTACAGTGCACTTCTTGGCTTTTGCTGCTTAGCCCTCTAGCTCCTGAAGCTAAATCTCCTTGACCCTGGAATCTGGGATCATTCCTGTCCCCGAGCTCAGTAGCTTTTCATGTCCTTTCAGTTTAATTATTTGTCACAGTAAATCTAATTGACGTCGTGCCTGGACCTGTGCTCTGTTCCCAGTGACTCAAGTCTCACTTCGTTGCCTGTTAACCATCTCCTGTATCTTATTCAGGGACAGGGCCCTTGTGTATTTATTTTCCTTTCTTTTGAGGCCCTGAGTCCTGGTACAGCCTGTGACTTCTCCCAGGTGTAGGAATCCTGCCTTTGCATCACAACAAGCAATAAAAATGGAAACAATGTAACCAATGCTCCCAATGCCCAGGCAGGTTGTTGGGGATCGGTCGGTCTGGTTTCAGCAGCTAGACCTTTTACATCTCTTATGCACAATGTTATGCTAATTTGTCCCCTGGAACATCCCCTCACTGCCTGCTTCCCTTGACATTCAAACCCTTCTTGTCTCAAAACCTGTCGTGACAGGTGCTGTGGCTATGTGGCCAGGTCATGAACCATGTCACTGAGGCACTTGGCAAGTTATCACTAGGCTCCTTAATAGAAACAGCTGTTCTACCATCAGACAGCTGGATGAGCTAAGACAACTCTATTTCTTGTCCCTAAACACAGGTCACAGCCTGCAGACCAGGCACAGGCTACGATGCAGATCTCTCATCAACTGTAATCACTGCTTGCTTTCCAGAAACCTTCTCTTGCCTGCATGGAAATCCTTAATGTCTGCAGCAAATGAGGATGTGTTTCTATTTCCACAACTATGCTTACCTGTCTCACCTAACCAGTGTTTTCACATACCAACAGTTTGAGTAAAGGTATAGATTCTCACTCACCTCACTTTCATGGGATTAGTATTTACTAATGAACACTAAAGAGGATCACTGGGCACTTGGATCCCATTTTTCCTTGGTGTGGGGTGTAGCTGTTCATTTAGTCCCCCCACCATTTCAGCATCATTTCCCTGCCTGTCCTTCAGAGAACCACTTAAATGGTCTCCCTTATGGATCCCACCCTACTCTCTTAGAGCTCTGTTGTTACACTTGTGGCTCCCTCTCTCTAGAGTCCTCTTCCTGGCTAATTCTAACTCACCTTTCAAAACTCGACTCACATGCCAACTCCCCTGTAGCCTTCCCTGAGCTGTTCTCCATGCTCAGTACCTTTTGTGTGCATATTTCTTTGAGGTCTTTAAGGAAAAACCTTGGGAATGATTTAGTTTCACATACGCGATGTGCACAGTGTGAACACAATCAGTGGTGAACAAAGGGAATCAATTTAAGTGAAAAGTAACAAACACAGGGCTTTGGATTGCCATCTGTTTTGTTCTGGCTCATTTATGGGAAACTGTTAAGTGCCTTAAGGAACGAAACCCTCGTTGATTCATTTTTGCATCCTTCACCCAGCACCTAGCACTGTGTCTAGTACATAGTAGGTGCTAATACACGTTTCCTAAATGAATGAACCATTGCCAGGTGGGTTACTGTGGTACCAGCGTGCCCTACCTAAAGTGATATTTGCTTGGGTTAGATTGATCCTGACATGGAATGTGAAATTGGACTTGAGACTTTTCTTTCTGTTGAGTGGGTTTCCATTACCTCTGGAAAACTCGTGGGACAATCCTCGGTGCGTTTGTCTGTATAAACTCAAGAAGCAGAGGGAAGAAAGAGAAACTTCATTTACGTTTAGTTGTTACCTGGACTTTGGGCTCCCACTACTAAAGCTATGAGTTCCTCCGTTCGAGGGGCTGTGTGTTATTTCCCTCAAGCTCTAATTTCCTAGCCCAGTGCCCCTGCACACAGTCAGTGCTTTAAGATGTTAACTGAATGAGTGACCACGTGGTGACCTCTACATTATTACATTATTCAGGCAGCCCTCCAACACCATCTCCTTAACACATTTTGGTTTAGCATCAATCATTATGGATGCCATTTCCTCTTTAGGCAAAGTTATTTGTTCATGTGCAACTTACCTGCCTTTGGATTGTTTTTGATAAAGAGTCCCTGATGGGCATGCTGATGCTTTAATAGATGGAATAAAGTGTTTCCATTTTCATATTGTTGGAAACTAGCATTTGTGTTGGTTTATGGGTAGTGGTTAGGGCTGGGGGAGCAGCCCTTGTCCTTCTGGGGCTCTGTAGAAGTTTCAGATAATGGGAGAGAAAGAAATCAAAGATTGGATGGAAGAAGGGGGGAAAAACTCAGCGAGGCAAAGAAAATGAATATGAAAAAACTTCTCCAAAGGACGAAAAATCGGTAGAATTCATCATTAAAAAGAGGAGAATCAGTCATTCTCAGCATTACTTTATTTTCATTGTGTGTGTGAGTGAAAGCACAGGTGGAAATGACAATGGTGAATACCTTTTAAAAGGCACTTTATCCAGGAACAGTGAATAAGAAAGATGTTTAGTTCCAACCTTTCAGATGGGGTAAAAAAAGAATCTATCAACTGTAAAGCATTGTCCCCCAGGTGGATGAAATTCCTCTGAACGTTTCTTATGCTTCCTAATATCAAGGGAATGGAAGGTGAGGAGCAGTCAGAACCTGTAGGGTTGTGTCAATGGGGAACCAGGGTGGGGCCAGTGGTGGTTCACGGCTACAGTTCATACTAAAGCCTTTTTCCCCGCTGCAAGATTCCTTTTCAGTCCCATCTGCTTTCTTTCTGGGTCTTAGCCTCGTGGCTGCACAAATTTGCATGCCTTGCTTCTTGCTTTACTCGTTTCCCCAAATCACATGGACTCAGACCTGTGTAACTCTCCTTTGTTATTGCAAGGCTATGTGAAAGGTTGTGGACAAATGGAACTTTTGTAAATCTAATCATCTTTCAAATGTACTCGGGAGCTTTCTATTTAACAGAAGCCAGGCTTGAGTCTTGCACAAAATGAAAAAGACTTTAGCAATACCATTCACATACCAGTTTGTCTTTGCTGAGAGAGAATTTTTTTAAATCTCCTATTTTCTTAAAGCTGAACCTGACTTTCCTGAAGCAATGGCTCGGTGACCGCAGCCTGCAGGATGTTGAGGTGCTCCAATGAAAGAGCTCTGATCTCTCCGTTCCCCTCACTTACTACCAGGAAGTGCCTGGGACAGAGCTGCCCCTTGCTTACATGCAACACCTTATACCTACTGGCACATGTGCACCCAGGTTTTCTGCAGTCGTTGGAGGTAGGTAGTGCAGGTAGGGCCCGGTGCAGAGCCACGGGAGAAATTTGTGGTAGGAGTCTAGACCCTGCTCTCCAGATGTCTAAGTGAGTGCCTGTCCCTCCCAGTGGGATTCGTCCTGAAATGTGATACTTGTTGTTAGTGATTTAGGGCGTATCCCCCTTGATCCTTCCCTTCCACATTCACAACTGCTGATGGATGAAGTTGCTCCCCTCATGGATTTTTCAGAGATCCTCTACTTGAATTATACTTGACAAACTAAAGCGGAAGCAAGCACTAGATCTCTTGCTAACCTACTGGGAGAATGGCTTAGGAGGCAGTATAACATAGTGGAAAGGCTGGCTTGGGTTCTTAGATTCAGTCCTGGTATAATTAATTATAAGCAGTGTGAACTTGGACCAGTTTCTTAACCTCTCTGAACCTTGGTTTCTTTTTCTGTAAGGCGGATATATTCATATCACCTCAGAAATCTGTGGATATTGAACAAAAATGTATCTACAGTAAGGTAGGTAATGAATAAATAGGAACTAATTGTTATCAGTTAACTAATCATTTCATTAGCATGAAAGTGGTCTTGAACTTATTTTTGTTTTATCCTCACCTCCCCACTTTGTCTACCCTTCCATTTTCTGTAACACTTCTCTTGTGGTTGCCTAAAGACATTTTCTATTTCCTATCTCCTTGCTCCCTAATTTATTTCCCTTTCTCTCCCTTGCTTTCTCTCACATCTAATGTTATGGTATTGCCATTCTCTCTTCCATCTAAGAATCATAAAATCTCAAAGCTAAAATGGCCCTTGGAGATTCTTATATCCGGCTTCTATCACATGACACAACCAAAACCCAAAGAAATGGACATTTACACAAGGTCACCAGGTGGTAGAATCCTAGAAAACTCGAGGTGGATGCTCAGCCTACCTGCTCCCTTATGACTCTCTGTCCCTGGAGGGGGACCATATGAGGGATGTTTATCCCCATGGAACTTGGCAAAGACAGGGATAGATTATAGTTCTCAGGCTATCTAATGGATAGTGTTCTTCCTCTTTCCTTTCTAACCCCTTAAAGGCATTTTGTATTTCAAAGTTCTTTGATAAAACAGCTAAACTAGCTCGTCTCCTGGGGCAGCAAAACTCAGCTAAGACGTCTCCTGAAATTCTCTTGCTGTTGGATTGGGGGTATTTAAGTTTTTTTTAAGTTCTAAAAAAATCTACAGTTGCTCAGCATGGATAGTACATCATGAATGAACAGTAGTGGGCCTTTGATCTAATTTTCATGTGTGTCTTCTTTCTTAATAATAAATGGGCTTTTGTTATGAGATAGGTTGACACTTACTGAGTTTGCTTTTTATTGGCCCGTGGCGAGTTGGGAGCAGCTGAGAATGTGTTCTCTTTCTTAGTCGTATAGCAAAACTGTGACTTGACACATAATTGGACATTGTTGCTTAGCCCTTTCAATGTTCCAGGCATTGAAGAGAGAGAAAATTGTGTATTTTCCATTTGGGAGAATAGCATCCAAACTAAATGTCAGATGACAGTTTAGCATAGTGGTGCCTGATATGATCCATCACAAAGGAGAGAAGAACTATTGATTACGAGGCTGAAAAGAGAAAAACACATCCTGGAGAAAAAAGGTAGGAGAAAATGAGGAGCTTATAATATAGCAGCCGTCTTTAAGTCACTGCCTTTGAGTAATGACAGATGTCTTGTACTGGCTCAGATTTCTTTGAATCAGCCAGGAAATGGAGCCCAACACCTCTACCATCAAAGGCAGTAGGAGTGATGTTACAGAAAACTGTTGTGAGTAATATTAATGTTGGGCAGAATTGCTCACACAACAGGACATCCATTTGGAATGTGGTCAGAGGGTACCTCCCAAAAGTCCTGAGAATGAGGACTGGGGGAGCAGAACTGACGTAAACACTCAAGAAGGCTCATTTGTGCTCTCAGAAAGGGTAGGTGAGAGGCAAAGGCACACTGAAGCCTGGCCCTGGGGAGTGATAATGGTGTTTGGAGTCTTTCACTTTTGTGCAGGTCACTGGTTCAGATCAAACTCTAACTGCAGGAAATTGTTACAGCTTGATGGCTGATGGGAAATTAGGTCCCAGCCTTCAGTTGGCTTCCTAAACGTATTCACTGTAATTGGCCTCACTTCCTGGAAGGCTGCTGAAGGCTGGGGAGGGCAACAGGTACAGAACTGTTCAGACTCCAAGAGGGGATTCTGTTGGGATTGGAGGGGGATAAATGCTAGGGAGGCACTGAGAGGAAAGGCCATTCAGAGAAGGGAGGAAACTGCTTGGCTCCTCTAGGCTCTGAACTTGTGAGGGTTGCAGGGGTCCTCAGGCCAGCCTTTAGGCAGACCAGTGTGGGGACATTGGACAGAGAGTTGGATTGAGTCCCATGAAGAAACTCACATCTTACCACCAGCATCTTTGCCTCCAGCTCCCTCCCACCCAATTCCAGAGTCTTGATCCAGTTTCTGGGCAGGGGAGCATGATCTGTGAGCTAGCTTCCTTATCCCTTGTTTAAACCCCCAGCCCTTCAGCTCTTAGTTTGCTGCAAAACTCAGGCTTCTGCCAAGCAAAAGCATTGGCTCTTGGAGTTCAACTGCTTTTTATTTTTTTCTCCTATTGTCATCCCTCTTCTGACACAGTGAATGGGGAGCGGGGTGGTGTGTCACTAGCTAAGAGGAAATATACAGGATGGAAAGCCCATCAGTTATTATGTCCAGCTGTCACCCTGCTCCATTTAATTTCATGTGTTTCCTTCAACACTTACCCTTTTCTTGGGCTTTTGAAGCCTCTGCCCAGTTAAGCCAGTGGATCTGCCAGTGGGTCCATCCACTTCTTGTCAAGAAGGAATTCTCCTTGTGGTTGTGGGCAATTCACAAATTCAAAAACCCTGTGAAGATCTCTTTTGTAGAGTGAAATAGGGGACAGAGGAAAAGAGACAGAGGTTAGAACCTGTGGGAAACCTGGCAGGGTCTAATAATTTATGGCTTACAAACTTTTGGTCACAGGATGGGAGATGTGAGAGAAAAACTCAATATAGCTCATCACCCATCATAACAGGTAGTCAATGTCCCTTTTATGTAGGTGAGATAATTTATTTGTTTGCATATTTTAATGATTTTATGTCACTTTGAAAATGATGTTTCTAGAAAGTTTGCCTAGCGTGTTGACTGTATGGCTGCAGGCATGTTCTTTCTCCCCCTGGAGGTGGAGAGCCTGGTTTCTAACTTGGAAGGCCCACAGGAGGGTGGGGAAGCTGGTAGGCTAGAGCTTTCATTAGGCTTGGTAGGAACTCAGAGAGTGTTTTCCTTTTGTCTTTGAAACACAGGATTTGTGCAACAGCTTCAGTACTGGAGTATAATTCTTTGAGAGAATGGCCCTGCTGAGGCAGAGGGTGGGATGGAAAACAAAGGTGGTGTTCTTAGGAACCACCTGTTGTATTTGCACTGTCTTGGAAGGAGGTGGGTGTGTTTTCGATATTTGTGTGTAAGTTTCCCCCTCACTGTACCTTCAACTCCCTGGGGGCAGCGTCTGAATCATCTCTGTTCCCTTCATTCCTACCAGCTGCCAGACATGTGATAGGTGCACCGAAAATACTTGTTAGGGATGAACAGGGAGAATGGAGCTTTGGTAGTTTTACCTTTTCTGAACCTGATACTTGGCTGCCATGGCACACTATCTACTCTGCTTTTCAAGTTACACTGAAGCACCCAGAATGTCATCAAAGAACATTTTGCTGATAGGCGCCTGGGTGGCTCAATTGGTTGAGTCCTACTCTTGATGTTGGCTCAGGTCATGATCTCATTATGAGTTTGAGCCCTCCATCAGACTTCATGCTAAATGTGGCACCTGCTGGGGAGGTGAAGAGAGAAGAAGAACATTTTTCTGAGTAGGTGAGAAACAGTTCTTGAAAACTGGAACTTAGATCTGAGGGTCCAGGGTTCATGTCCCTGTTCAGGCACCAAAATCGAAACAAAACAAAACAAAACAAAACAAAACCAATACCAAGCAAAACATTGGAACTTAGGCTTCTGTGTGATGATAAGGCCAAAGCTCAGTCAACTGGAAGGATGCTGGGTGTATCTGGAGAACTTCCCACTTCTCAAACAACACAAGCTCTTCCTTGTGGCCTCTATTACCCTCTACAGTCCTGGGCTGTTACCCTCTACAGTCCTGGGCTGTGCTAAAGAGGCCCATCAGCTTCAGCAGAGGGTGCTGCCCCCTGGGGGAGGGGGGGGACAACCTCGGCTGTCCATGGATTAGTTTTCCCTACCTGCCTTCCTCCTGCATGTTCTGGACCCCACGTGACCCTGTCATGTTGCATTTAGGCCCAATCAGTAGTCTTTTTAAATAAGATTTGCCCTTTGAAAAGCAGCCCTAAGCACTTTGCCTTCCTTTTATGTTTGAAAATTTCAGTTTTGGTCTATGCTCAGTTCTAAAAATACCCACATGAGTGGGAGACCCAGGCTGTGCAGTTCAAAGTTGTTCCAGTAGGTCAGGGTCTCCAGGGCTTGGAGTAGCTCACTGGGGTGAATTGAGCACCTTCACACCTTCAAAGAGTGAGCTTCACCCCCGCAGAGTAGGAAAGCAAGCATTCTGTCACCTGGGAGTGTTAACTCCATGGAAGGCAGGAGGGCACCACGCCCTGGAAGTTGCTGAGATCCCTGTGTTGAAATGGCTGTGATTATGTCTTAAATTTTTTTTTTTTTTCGTTTTCAAGATGGATGTAGTGTGTAGACAGTATTGATTCCAAGTCGATTGATGATCCTCATTCTGTGTTTCTGAGTGTTCATGTGGAGATCAGGAGTCAATACCCATTGTCTTCAGGGCTGGGATGCTTGATACACAATTGAAGCTGGTTATTTGGTTCTTAGCATTCCTGAGATGAAAATCCATAACTGAAAGACTATTTCCTGGGTGTAAGTGAAGTAATACACTTGTCCCCTTTACTGTTATTGTCCCAACGTGGATGGCAGAGGCCTATTCTCTGTTTTTATTCTGTGTCCTTGGAGAATAAAGGCACAGTGAGATACATGCTGTTCAAACACTAAGCTTTACACTCTGTTTATCTGATTCTTCTGTCTAATTAAAGTTACCTTTTACACTTGATTGGTTTTTAAAGCCCAATATTTGGCAATTAAACCTTCTTTATTCTAACAACTGGGTGGCACTTTCCTGAGTGATTTAGCATATGATGTATTATCTGCAGAACCAAGAACTGGCTTCCTTGGAGAGCTTCTCTTGAAGAATTTCATGTCTGGGTGGCTGCTCTAAACACCCACCAAGGAATCTGCAGATAGAATTGTATGGATTAAACTCAGGAGTCCATAGAGCTGGTGTGGGGAGAACCTTGGCTTGAATTGGGAATCAGGAGACCCGATTTAATCCTCAAAGGTGCCATTCGTCTAAGGCTCCCTCAAGGTCTTCGAAGGTGCTCTTTATCCCTGTTTTTGGTCAAGCCAGAGAAGTGTGGCTGATGGCTGGTGGAAAAGCTGGCCTGCCCCCATCATCACAGCAGACTCTTAGCCCTGTCAGCCTAGGCATGTGCTGGTTTACAGAGCGCTTGATCATGGGCAGGATGCTGGAGGATCTTGGGACACACAGAGCTTCTCAGTTGGACTTGTTAAGACGTGAGGAGCCATTCATCTCCACTTGGTCCTTTTTTTTTTTTAATATATGAAATTTATTGTCAAATTGGTTTCCATAGAACACCCAGTGCTCATCCCAAAAGGTGCCCTCCTCAATTCCACTTGGTCCTTCTTGAGAGTCTAGTTAAAGCACGACAAATTTATGTCTTCTCAGACAGGAAAGGCTGTGGCAGAACATGCAGGCACTGGAGGGGGTGTGAAGGTTGTAAGCATGACCCCTTCCCTTACCCTGTAAGAGTGGACTCTGTTTCCCATTCAGGTTTGCTAGGTTCTTGAAGGACAGTTTTAGTGTTGCCTTTTCAGGGGAAATGAAGAACAGGTGGTTGAGGTACGTTATACTGCCATAGAAAAGAGGATGTTAAGGAGATGGTAGCCATTTTACAGAGAAAGGATTAGTGTGTTTACCTCTTCCTCCCTGCCCTGCTCCTGCTGCCCTCCCAACACAGAAACATGAACACATGTACACATGCACACACGTGTGCGCACACACACACATGCACATACACAGCCTTATGTCTGCAGAGCTGGTGAATATGAGCCATCTAGGAGTGCACATAGTGCTAGCATCTGGTCCATTCTCACCCTGGTGGGGAGACACTGTCTTCTCTGAGTCTGGCATTTGAGCCCACATTTACTGAGTGACAGTACTGAGGCCCTTCCGGGGAACCTGTTCCAAACACATAAGGCGTTATTTATTTGTTTGAGAGTGTTTTCATTTTCAGTCTTTTATCCTCACATATGAGTCCAGAGTGATGCTTAAGGGAGCCTAAATTACTGCCACCAACCTGATCTGATTCACCGTGAGGCGATTAGCTCTGCCACCTGACACCAAGGACTGCGGGACGCATTGTAATGTGTTTATATTTCCTGTACTGTGAATGCAAATGATTTAGGGGGTTTCTCCCAGACTTTTTCTCCTTTCCTGAGGACTCCCCTGGGGAGGATAACCAGAGCTACTGAAGATACACTGTAGTCATTCTGGCAAATCCGTAAGCTTCCTCAGCAACACTGCCTTGTCTGGATGTGTCCTGCTGTCGGAGTCCTTGCCCTTCTGAGCTTGACTGTCTTCACCAGATGGAAGACTGGGCTGCAGTATGGGGACAGCATAGAAAGTGAGAGGCCTTTGGGAGTGACCCCTGAGACTCCATTGTTCTGGGAACTTCTGGCTTAAATGGCTCTGGGGTGAGCTCACAGGTTAGGGGCAGTCAGATTGGAAGAATCCCTCCTCCCATGCAACTCAAAGTGTGGCCTGAACCAGAGACATCACCATCATCCAGGAGTTTGGTAGCATGCAGAATCTCTGACCACAGCCTCGACATGCCAAGTCACAATCTGCATTCTAACAAGAGCCCAGGCCATCTGTAGCTATGTAAGAGAAAACAGCCAGTCAACATCCGTACCTTAAAGGCTATTCTAATAACTGTCCCTCTGAGATAAATCGTACTGAGAAAATGTCCACTTGGGGAATGGAAAGGAAGCGAGGTAGAAGAAATTTGCAGCATGGATTTCTGATTCTGGGATCTCTAGGTGGCAGAAGGACCAAGGAACCCAGTGGTAGTCAGTGGGACAGTCAGTGGCATGAGAGGGCACAGACGGAAGGCCTGAGTGGACACACACTTCCTTGACATCCCTTCTACTTCCCCACAAACCAGCTGCCACTGACCTCACAGGTGCCCACTTCTGAGCTAAGTGATGATTTTAAGAGGCCCTGGGTCCCTAAGAAGCTTATGGTGTGCTCATTTCCCTATTCCTGCCATGGAATTACAAATAAAATAATAGTAAACTATAAAATAGGTATAAAAAGTATGAAATTTTAATTCTCCCCTTGATTAATACTTTATTTCTTGCTTTAAAATAACAAATATCATTTTCATGTGTGAGGCTCAGCTCTGCTGGCACCCCAAGTGTATCAGTGGGGTGTCAGATCCTGCCCAGTGCACCCTTGTCCTGCCCTCATTGCAATTCAAGAAGACACTGGATGAGGAGACTAAGGTCCCAGCTCTGTGACACCCTCTTGGTGACAGAGTCATTTACCAGTAGATTAGGGTCCAGAACCGGTTTCTGGGGTTCCACCTGTTGAGGCACTTCTCAGGTCTCAAGTAATCCTGGGTCTGTCTTGGCACAGCTGGTACCCTGAGGGAATCGTGAAAATAATGTCAGCTTCCAGGGCTTGACACAAACTAGGACCTGTTTTGAGTTTATCCACATCTCAGTGTCTGGATGCTGATAAAAAGCAGACCTGAATCAGACTTGAAAAAAGCCAGCTAGTCATTCAACTGCCAGCATTTCACTTGTGCTTGCCACAGGTCAGAGTGACAGATTGGCTCCCTGACACACCACAGGAGACCTACCCCAAGGAATGTGTCTCTGACAGACCTGTTCAGAAGGTCAGTGCAGACAGGAGGGAAAGGGAGAGGCTGCCCCCCCCCCCCCTTTGCCTTCCCCGCTACTTCTTGCTCAGCACTGAGTCAAGGCTGGGACTGAAAGGACTGAGGAGGGGGTTAAGAATCATGGCTGCTTTTGACTTGTCACTTAAGTTTTGATGAACATCCTTTTTGCCCATGCTTAAAAGGCCAGCTTAATTATCACAAAGTCTTGCTGACAGTATGCTCTCTTTCCCCAAATTTCATTGCTTTTTTTGTTTGTTTTAGTTACAGCTAAGGTTGTGTGTGTGTGTGTGTATGTGTGTGTGTGTGTGTGTGTGTGTGTATAGACATATATATATGAATTGGATGTATATATATATTGGAAATGGATGTAAGAGTGTAATCATGCTTTGTGCTGCCACCATGCCTGGCAAGGAGAAGATAGGTCAACATGTATCTATTTAGTGAAGGATTTGTGATGTCATCAGTCACAAGGTCCCCTGCTTCAGAAGTGGAAATTAGAAAATATTCCTGTCCACTGCTTTACAGATATGACTCTAGTAGACCTAGGAACCCCCTAATCTTTTAAAAGTCATGTGACTTTTTCAAAATGACTAAGAATGTGTGCAACACTGTACAATTACAAGATTCTCTTGCCATAACCTTCATGGTTCTCATTCAAGGCCAACACTTTCTCAGCCACTAAAACTTTGAACTAAAGCAATTTCTCATTCTAATATTGAGTGGTTACTATATTCCAGCCAGGAGGCAGTAACTACATTCCTGTTTAGCTGTACTAATCAGTTCTACGTTAATGAATTAATTTAATCCTACAGTAGCCTATCAGTAGGTACTATTGTTATCCCCATTTTACACTTTAAGTGACTGTGTTAAGGTCACCCAGAAAGTAAGTGGGGAAGCAAGGATTTGAACCTAAAGAAGTCTGTCTAGAACAGCCAAGCTATTAGCCACTGTGCTATCTGCTAAAGGTATATAGAGCCCTTCTCCACCCCTCCTTCCCCCCCCCTACCTTTTTTTTTTTTTTTTTTTTTTTTTTTTTTTTTTTTTTTACTTCTGCTTTGGCTGTTTTGCAGCGGAGGGAGAATCCTCATATCCTACAGTGTGAAACAGGTTTCCAAGCGTGAGAAAGAGGTTTGGGGTATAACATCTCAGTCCTCCCTTTCTTCCTTCCAAGTGGTATTCAGCTATTTAGGAGTTATTTAGGTATTCATGCTTTTCTCAAGAGGCATGACTATCTCTAGTTCCTTTGGTTAGCAAAATAATAAGACTGTCATTTTCCTTTAGGTCAAAGTGCTTTGGTAACAGAAATAGTCAGCCTCAATGAAAGATTACCCTGACTTCCAAGTTAGAGAATGGTTTTGCTCAAAGTTAATCAAAACCCGAGGGTTAGAAGGGATTTTAACAGCCCTTTTGTCCAAATCCCCATCTAATTTATGGCTCCCTTTTATAACCTCCTACCAAGCATCATGTTGTATTTTGGTTTATCTTTTAATCAGTCAAAGGTGGCCCTGTGCTTCTTGACACTGCCGATGATTAAAATAAGAAATCTTTTTTTTTCTTGCCTTGTTCTGAATCTTCAAACTGGCTTTCTTTTCTTGTTTCCATCTTTTCTCCTCTTAGAACCTGTTTGTCTGCTTGACATGAACACCCAGGTTAATTACATCCAGAAAGAAATCCCTTCTTTCAATTATAGAATGATTAACTATGTAAATTTAAATTAACTCATCCCCAAGTCAGAATTTTGAAATCATCTTTTTCAGCAACTCTTTGGTGAATATCATTTCACTACTGATTTTTCTTGGGAGTACCGTCATCCGTTTTCAAAGAGAGGACATTTATACACAACCAGAACTGTTTAATTGATGTCTTGGTTTTTGTGCTTTAATGGACCACAGAATGGTGTCTTCTGCATTCTATTGGAAGAGATTTCTCAGACATGCAGCATTCTATTTTTATCTCTTAGGCCCACCTCAGAGTCGAAGTGTCAGCATTTTATGTAAGGAGTGCTGGGCTAGAAGCCAAACAACTGAGTGAGTCCTAGGTTGGATTCTGCTCTGGGACCTTAGTCAAGGCATTAACCTTTGGGAATCTTGGTTTCATCCTCAGGAAAATGGGCATTCTGCCAGCTCTGCCCCTGTTATAGGATTGCGGAGAAGCTCACATTGGGAATGTATGTAAAAGCACTTAGTAGACTGTAATACAGGATGGTAAATGTAAGGCCAAAGCCCTGGGTGCCCAGAATGGTTATGAAGTGGGTGAATATTAATATGGGGAGGCAGAGAGCAAGAGAACCCCAAAACTCTTAACCCGACAGTTGATTCTTGTCTCTCTAGAGTATGTGTGTCTGCACATATCAGGAAGAAGTTGAGATTAAGTTGCCTCAGAGCTGAGCATTCCTGTCAGTCAGAAATGCGTCAGTCAGGGAGTTTCAAAGCAACAGGGGAAGAAAATGAGCTGACAGTCATTTGTACGAATTTATGAACACTAATTAAGCATCCAGTTTGTGAATAGCACCAAAGATAGTATAACATAAACCTTACCTGGGCCATTTCAGGGGGCATTAACCAGAGGTATGTCGCTTGAGCCACCACTGTGCATCACCTCCAATGCCTCTGCCAAATTCCAGTCCCTTTATTTGTATCTTTTAGGCATTTTTCCTCGATAGGACCAGCTCTCAGGTGGATAATCTCCTACTGAATTACATTTTTCCTAAGATTTTTATAAATCTGGTACCATTCTAGTTCTAAGATCTTGTCTTTAAAGAAGTCTTCACAGATCCTCTTGCTTCCCTTTGTTCCCTTCAAGACTCGAAATTAATTTATTCTTTCTTTGAAATCCTATTCTTTATGATGTTTCTTGAAAAGAATAGAATTTCCTAGGAAATTCATGAAACAAAATTCAGCCAAAATTGCACATAGTGCTTAAATAATGCAACGGATGAATGTTTTACTTGTATTTCTTTGAAGAATACAGTCTTTCCGTTATCAATAAATCTTAACTTTGGAAAGAAATCCCTTATTATGTAGTGAGTTTTTCCCTCTGTGGTCATCAATACTGGCGCCCTTTGGGGAAACTCACCAAGTTGCTAATTGGTGAAATCAGAGCTGAGACCCTCTGGAAGGGCACAGGCATCTTCTCCTCAAGTAGTAGATAATAAACAGGAGAGGATAGAAGCTGCTTCCAACAACATAGGCCCCTGAGGGATTATTTTCTCATCAGGATTCCTCATTCTTGAACAATAGCTGTAGGTCCAATGGTATGCTGGTAAATGTTTCACGACTGGCCCTCTGAAAAGAAAAATATGTGTGTGTGTGCGTGTATGCACACACTTACTGCATATTTTATTGATATAAAAGATGTGTAGTGCACAATTTACCATGGGGCGCCTGGGTGGCTCAGTCGGTTAAGTGTCCGACTTCAGCTCAGGTCATGATCTCAGGGTCTGTGAGTCTGAGCCCCGCGTCGGGCTCTGTGCTGACAGATTCTGTGTTTCAGATTCTGTGTCTCCCTCTTTCGCTCTCTTCCCCCCGCTCATGCTGTCTCTCTCTTCTCAAAAAATAAATAAATGTTAAAAAAAAAATTTTAAAAACCACAAAATTTACCAAATAATAAATATTCTTTTTCTTTGCAAATTCAAATTGATTCTCCCGGAATACATTTGTTGATTGTTGCCAAAATTTTTATTTGTAGCCAACATATGGTTCTAATTAACAAATGACTACAGTTCCAATGTCAATGTCGGTTGATATTTTTTATTTACAATCACAAGGAAGACAAACATGAAACAACAAAGATCTGTGCTGAAACTCTAGCACATGTCACGTGAGTCCCAAAGTCCTCCGGTTGCATGTTCAGCCAGTCCTCTCTTTGAACATTGAGAACAGATGAGAAAACACTATTATGACCTGGGAGAGGAAAGAACAATTGTAGAATTGGTATTTGTCAAATTTTATACATGCCCATAATTAGGAAAAAAAATGGTGTATAAGACTCGTCATGCAACACGGCAGTCCTCTGGCTCTTACTGTCCGTTTCCTCTCACCAGAGAGACCACCTTCAACCCACCTAGCTGATTTAGGGGGCATATAGTTCCATGCCTCTAAATAATAGACATAAAATGTTTTTTTTTTTTGATTTGGGGTTTTAAACACTATTGACTTTCCACTATGATAGGTGATGAATGGGCTCTTGAAGGCTCTGTCATCTACTATGCAGCTACTGTACCTGCCAAGACATGCCTTTCTGTCCCTCCACTCATCCCATAGTGTTACATTTTAATTTTGTTCAAATCAATATTCAGTGTTTATGGTATAGGGTAATGCAAATGATATTCATGGCCAAGCCTTTACTTATCCTTTCATGTGCAATCTTTTATTTTCCCTAGAGGTTTTGTTTTGTTTGGGTTTGGTTTTATATTTACATTTAGATTACATTATATACTTTTATATTAGCTTAGTTTCCTCGGAATTTATCACTATTTCAACCTCAAACTCTGTCAGTTGTCAAATGTTGTCTACACACAGCAGATGCCTCCACTCTCCTGCCATTTTCACCTTCTTTGAAGAATCTCTCCTGGAGTCATCTGCCCTGCTCTGAGCTGGATGGGATATGCTCTGACATCCTGGGCCTTTCCTTTTCCTCTCCTGTGTTAGACACCTCTTTTCCAGTGTCTCGCTCATATGGCGGAGGACACATGCAGGCAGCTTCCTGAGAGTGAGCACAGGGAGATAAAACATTTGCAACCTTGTGTATCTGAAAAAAAACATGATTTTACCTTTGTGTTTGGTAGTTTCTCTGAATATAGAATTCTAGGTTGGAAGTCATTTTTCTTCAGAGTTTTGAAGGCATCGCTCCATTTCTTTCTATCTTCTGGCACTGTAATTGAGAAGTTCAAAGCCATTCAGATTCATAATCTTTGGCATGGGATCTGTTTTATTTTATTTTTTTCCTCTCTGGAAGTTTATTTGATTGCATCTTTTTCCTCTGTGTTCTAAAATTCATGACACTGTGCCTTTTGAGTTTATTTTAATTTTGTTCTATGGATCCCTTTAATCTGGAAACTCAAGTCTTTCTGTTGAAGGATATTTCCTTGAATTATTCTGTGGTTAACTTCTTTTTTTTTAATTTTATTTTTTATTTTTTAAAATTTACATCCAAATTAGTTAGCATATAGTGCAACAATGATTTCAGGAGTAGATTCCTTAATCCCCTTACCCATTTAGCCCATTCCCCCTCCTACAACCCCTCCAGTAACCTTCAGTTTGTTCTCCATATTTATAAGTCTCTTCTTTTTTGTCCCCCTCCTTGTTTTTATACTATTTTTGTTTCCTTTCCCTTATGTTCATCTGCTTTATCTCTTAAAGTCCTCATATGAGTGAAGTCATGTGATTTTTGTCTTTCTCTGACTGACTAATTTCACTTAGCATAATACCCTCCAGTTCCATCCACGTAGTTGCAAATGGCAAGATTTCATTCTTTTTGATTGCCGAGGAATACTCCATTGTATATATATACCACATCTTCTTTATCCATTTATCCATTGATGGACATGTGGGCTCTTTCCATACTTTGGCTATTGTTGATAGTGCTGCTATATACATGGGGGTGCATGTATTCCTTCGAAACAGCACATCTGTATCCCGTGGATAAATACCTAGTAGTGCAGTTGCTGGGTTGTAGGATAGTTCTATTTTCAGTTTTTTGAGGAACTTCCATACTGTTTTCCAGAGTGGCTGCACAAGCTTGCATTCCCACCAACAATGCAAAAGAGATCCTCTTTCTCTGCATCCTTGCCAACATCTGTTGTTGCCTGAGTTGTTAATGTTAGCCATTCTGACAGGTGTAAGGCGGTATCTCATTGTGGTTTTGATTTGTATTTCCCTGATGATGAGTGATGTGGAGCATGTTTTCATGTGTCGGTTGGCCATCTGGATGTCTTCCTTAGAGAAGTGTCTATTCATGTCTTTTGCCCATTTCTTCACTGGATTATTTGTTTTTTGGGTGTTGAGTTTGATAAGTTCTTTATAGATTTTGGATACTAACCCTTTATCTGATATGTCATTTGCAAATATCTTCTCCCATTCTGTCGGTTGCCTTTTAGTTTTGCTGATTGTTTCCTTCACTGTGCAGAAGTTTTTATTTTGATGAGGTCCCAGTAATTCATTTTTGCTTTTGTTACCCTTGCCTCTGGAGACGTGTTGAGTAAGAAGTTGCTGTGGGCAAGATCAAAGAGGTCTTTGCCTGCTTTCTCCTTGATGCTTTTGATGGTTTTGTGTCTTACATTGAGGTTTTTCATCCATTTTGAGTTTATTTTTGTGTATGGTGTAAGAAAGTGGTCCAGGTTCATTCTTCTGAATGTTGCTGTCCAGTTTTCCCAGCATCACTTGCTGAAGAGACTGTCTTGATTCCATTGGATATTCTTTCCTGCTTTGTCAAAGATTAGTTGCCCATATGTTTCTGGATCCATTTCTGGGTTCTCTATTCTGTTCCATTGATCTGAGTGTCTGTCCTTGTGCCAGTGTCTTGATGATTACAGCTTTGTAATATAGCTTAAAGTCTGGGATTGTGATGCCTTCTGCTTTGGTTTTCTTTTTCGAGATTGCTTTGGCTATTCAGGGTCTTTTCTGGTTCCATACAAATTTTAGGATTGTTTGTTCTATCTCTATGAAGAATGCTGGTGTTACTTTGATAGGGATTGCATTGAATATGTAGATTGCTTTGGGTAGTATCAACATTTTAACGATATTTGTTCTTCCTATCCAGGAGCATGGAATCTTTTTCCATTTTTTTGTGTCTTCTTCAATTTCTTTCATAAGCTTTCTATAGTTTTCAGTGTATAGATTTTTCATCTCTTTGGTTAGATTTATTCCTAGGTGTTTTATGTTTTTTTGTGCAACTATAAATGCGATCAATTCCTTGATTTCTCTTTCTGTTGCTTCATTGTTGGTGTATAGGAATGCAACTGATTTCTGTGCATTTTTTTTATAACCTGCAACTTTGCTGAATTCATGAATCAATTCTAGAAGTTTTTGGTGGAATCTTTTGGGTTTTCCATATAGAGTATCATGTCATCTGGGAAGAGTGAAAGTTTGACCTCCCCCTGGCTGATTTGAATGCCTTTTATTTCTTTGTGTTGTCTGATTGCAGAGGCTAAGACTTCCAATACTATGTTGAATAACAGTTGTGAGAGTGGACATCCCTGTTTTGTTTCTGACCTTAGTGGGGAAAGCTCTCAGTTTTTCCCCACTGAGTATGATATTAGCATTGGGTCCTTCATATATGGCTTTTGTGATCTCGAGGTATGCTCCTTCTACCCCTACTCTCTTGAGGGTTTTTATCAAGAAAGGATGCTGTATTTTGTCAAATGCTTTCTCTGCATCTATTGAGAGGATCATATGGTTCTTGTCCTTTCTTTTATTGATGTGATGAATCACGTTAATTGTTTTGCAGATATTGAACCAGCCCTGCATCCCAGGTATAAGTCCCACTTGGTTGTGATGAATAATTTTTTTAATGTATTGTTGGATCCAGTTGGCTAATATCTTGTTGAGGGTTTTTGCATCCATATTCATCAGGGAAATAAATTGGTCTATAGTTCTCCTTATTTTTTAATTTTTTTTAACATTTATATATTTTTGAGACAGGGAGAGACAGAGCATCAACAGGGGAGGGTCAGAGAGAGGGAGACACAGAATCTTAAACAGTCTCCAGGCTCTGAGTGGTCAGCACAGAGCCCAACGTGGGGCTCGAACTCACGGACCACGAGATCATGACCTGAGCCAAAGTCGGCCGCTTAACTGACTGAGCCACCCAGGCACCCCTATAGTTCTCCTTTTTAGTGTGGTCTCTGTCTGGTTTTGGAATCAAGGTAATGCTGGCTTCATAGAAAGAGTTTGGAAGTATTCCTTCCATTTCTGTTTTTCGGAACAGTTTCAAGAGAATAGGTGTTAACTCTTCCTTAAATGTTTGGTAGAATTCCCCTGGAAAGCCATCTGGCTCTGGACTCTTGTTTTTTTTTTGTCAGATTTTTGATGACTAATTGGATTTCCTTACTGGTAATGGGTCTGTTCAAATTTTCTATTTCTTCCTGTTTCAGTTTTGGTAGTGTATATGTTTCTAGGAATTTGTCCATTTCTTCCAGATTACCCATTTTATTGGCGTATAATTGCTCACAATATTCTCTTATTATTGTTTTTATTTCTGTTGTGTTGGTTGTGATCTCTCCTTTTTCATTCTTGATTTTATTTATTTGGGTCCTTTCCTTTTTCTTTTTGATCAAACTGGCTAGTGGCTTATCAATTTTGTTAATTCTTTCAAAGAACCAGCTTCTGGTTTCATTGATCTGTTCTACTGTTTTGTTTTTTTTTTTTTTTTTTTGGTTTTGATAGCATTAATTTCTTCTCTAATCTTTATTATTTCCTGTCTTCTGCTGGTTTTGGGTTTTTTTTGCTGTTCTTTTTCCAGTTCCTTAAGGTGCAGGGTTAAGTTGTGTATCTGAGATCTTTCTTCCTTCTTTAGGAAGGCCTGGATTGCTATATACTTTCCTCTTATGACTGCCTTTGCAGCGTCCCAGAGGTTTGGGGTTGTGGTGTTATCATTTTCATTGACTTCTATATACTTTTTAATTTCCTCTTTAACTGCTTGGTTAGCCCATTCATTCTTCAGTAGGATATTCTTCAGTCTCCAAGTATTTGTAACCTTTCCAATTTTTTTCTTGTGGTTGATTTCGAGTTTCATAGCGTTGTGGTCTGAAAATATGCACAGTATGATCTCGATCTTTTTGTACTTACTTAGGGCTGATTTGTGTCCCGGTATATGGTCTATTCTTGTCTTTTCTCCCCTCAGAGAGTCCCCCTTAAAATTTCTTGCAGGGCAGGTAGGGTTAGTGATCACATACTCCTTTAATTTTTGTTTGTCTGGGAAACTTTTAATCTCTCCTTCTATTTTGAATGACAGCCTTGCTGGGTAAAGAATTCTTGGCTGCATGTTTTTTCTGATTCAGCACACTGAATATATCCTGCCACTCCTTTCTGGCCTGCCAAGTTTCTGTGGATAGGTCTGCTGTAAACCTGATCTGTCTTCCCTTGTAGGTTAGGGACTTTTTTTCCCTTGCTGCTTTCATGATTCTCTCCTTGCCTGAGTATTTTGTGAATTTGACTATGATATATATGCCTTGTTGATAGTTGGTCTTTGTTGAATCTAATGGGGGTCCTCTGTGCTTCCTGGATTTTGATGTCTGTGTCTTTCCCCAGGTTAGGAAAGTTTTCCGCTATGATTTGTTCACATAACCCTTCTACCCCTATTTCTCTCTCTTCCTCTTCTGGGACCCCTATGATTCTGATGTTGTTTCTTTTTAATGAGTCACTGCTTTCTCTAATTCTTAAATTGTGCTCTTTTGCCTTAATCTCCGTCTTTTTTTCTGCTTCATTATTCTCTATAAGTTTGTCCTCTATATCGCTGATTCTCTGTTTGGCCTCGTCCATCCTTGCCGCCGCTGCATCCATCTGTGATTGCAAGTAAGTTGTTGCATTTTAAATTTCATTCTGGCTATTTTTTTTACTTCTTTTATCTCTGCAGAAAGGGATTCTAGTCTATTTTCAACTCCTGCTAGTATTCTTATTATCGTGATTCTAAATTCTGGTTCAGACATCTTGCTTGTATCTGTGTTGGTTGAATCCCTGGCTGTTGTTTCTTCGTGCTCTTTCTTTTGGGGTGAATTCCTTCCTTTTTGTCATTTTGAAGGGAGAAAAGGAATTAATAAGGTAGAAAAATTGAAATTAAAAAATTAAAATTAAAAAAATATTAAAATTAAAAATCATACACACACACACACACACACACACACACACATAAATCAAATAGATGATGCTAGATCCTAGGTGTGTTTTGGTTTGGGTGTTGAAAGTGTTTTGATGAATTAGAGGAAAAAAAAGGCGGGGGGGAAGAAAAAAAAGGAAATCATTTGAAAATTTGAGAAAATGAATACACTGAAGTAGACTAAAATGAGATGATGGGGGTAAAATAGAATTTGAAAAAAAATACACAAAAGTAAAGAATATAGTAGAAAAAATTAAAGAAAAATATTTTTAATAAAAATTAAAAATAAATATGAATTTTTTCTTTTTCTGTATTTAAGAAAAAAGAAAATAAACGAAAAAGATAAAAAAGATTAAAAAAGAAAAAAAAAGAAATGTGGTTAACTTCTTTCCCGTGTGTGTGTGTGTTTGTGTGTGTGTGTGTGTGTGTGTGTGTGTGTGTGTATTTTGTTTCCTGTTTCTGAAACTGTTATTATTTGCATGTTGGTCATCCCGGACTTATCATTTACTTTTCTTATTTTTCCTGTCCTGTTTTCTATGTCTTATAATTATCATATAATCCTCTGTTGACTTTTTCCATTTCTATTATAATATTTTTAATTTCACCAGTTCCATTTTGCTCTCTTAGTGTTCTTTTTTCATATTATCCAGTTCTTGTTTTCATAAATGCAACCTATCTTCTTTTTATCTCTCAGGATATTAAATATATTCTGAATATAAAATATTTTCCTTGCATAACTCCTAATTGCTTTTATCCTTTTTGTTTGATTTGATTTCCTTCCCTCACGTTACAGATTTTCATCAGATGTGTATGAACTCTAGTTTCTGCTCTTATTAAGAGCAGAGTGCTCAAATGCTGTCTGCAAGTTCTGAGCTTGTCATTGGGGCTTGTTACATGTGGGCTTCACTATGGAGTGTGGCTGGCCTATTTTGTTGGAGAACCTTGATGCCAGTATCTATAGGTCTTTCCTCTTGTGCTGTTCAAATCCCCCTGGGAAAACTCTCCTGGTCTCCTGATTTTAGGTAAAAGCCTGGTGGCCATGTTTGTAAGAGCCAAAGAGGAAGAAGGTTGGAGGTATGGGCACTTAGGATGCACATGCCCTCTGTTTTCCCCCTTGCCCTTGAGTTCTGCTTGGTGTCCCATGCACCAGGGAGTCCCCATTTCCCCCAGTCCAGAGAACTAACACACCCTCATTCTTGCTAGGGCTGGGCAGGGCAGGGGTTTGTGGGTTTTGATGAAGCTTCTTTGCATAGCTTCTCTTTCCTAGAGGTAGTCGAGTCAATTCCTCACACTTTGGGGGGATTCAGCTCAGAACTTAGTGCTGCTTCTAGTCCCCCGTGCCCTGCCAGTTGAGAACACAGGTTTCTCAGCTCTGTTAAGTCAGTTGGCTATCAGTCTAGTTATCCACTTGCTGCCCAGTTTCTGAAATGCTGCTGCTCTTGTCTGCTTTCCCATTCTCTTTCTCCTTGCATTGTGTTTATACCCTCCTTCTCTCCCATGGCATTTTGGTGCATGTTTATTTCATGGCACCTCTTTTTTGTGTATTATAGTTCATTGTAAGTCTGTCTACTCTGTCCTTAGAAGGAAGAGACACATTGTGCACATTTAATAGCCCTTGGTACCTAGCAGTGAGAGACAGCAGTGTGCTGAAGTGTACCTACCCTGAGGTCAGGCTCAAGGCCCAGCCAACTACTAATGGACACAGACACCCAGATACTAATGGGCACAGTCTGCCCTCAGGGAGCTTGTGGTTGGGTGTGTCTTCCTCCCTCCAACCATAGAGAGCCTGGTTCTGACTATTGGCATCTCAGTGGCTAAAGAAAGAAGTGATGGCTCTAATCGCAAGCTTTCTTTGCCCTCTTTATCAGAACAGAGACATGGAGAGAGGTGAAAGATGGGCTAGAAACAAAGGGACATGATGTGTTACAGATGGGAGGGAAAGGAAGGACTGGGGTGAGGTTGAAAGTCAAGAGTCTCCAACCCCCTTCCATATTCCTCTTTGCCCTGTTTTACATGAAAGATTGCTTCCTGATTATAAAGTAATGCAAACAAAATGTGGAAATTTGAGAAATAAAGAGAAGTTAAAGAAAATAACTAAACTGATAATGCCATCACCTTTAAATATTCTGTTAGAGTTGTGTGTATATATGTACACATTTATACACATATAATTTAATGACATTGGAATTATAATGAATACAGTATAATATTCTGCCTTTATACTCAGTATTACATTGTGAGCTTTTCTTACATCATTAAATTCCCTTGAAATCATGACAGCAAGATTCTATGTAGATGTGTTTTGTATTTGAAACTATTTTGGCACTTTTTAATTTTCATTATTATACATAATACTTTAATTAATAATATGTTATATGCAATAACATTCAACCCATTTTATTATTTCTTTAGAATTTGTGGAAATGGATTTAATGGTTTATAGAAAATAGACATCTCTAAAGATCTTAATGCATATTATCAAATTGCCAAACAAAAATTTGCGCCATTATTTAGTACCACCAGGAGAAGATAAGAGACTATTTCTCTAGTCCCTTAAATAATGTGTGTGTGTGCGTGTGTGTGTATTTCATAAGCAAATTTCATTTTTTAAATTTGCATTTCCATATTTGGTTAAATTATCCTCCTTCTTATTAATTTTAGATATTAAGCAACTTTAAAATTTTTCTGTATTGTTAAATTTGGCCCAATTTAATACTTGGATGTTTATTATTTTTGTTTGATTATCAAGAACTGTGTATATCAATGTAATGAAACTTTTGTTGTGTCTTTTCCTTCTGTTTATTATTTCCCTTTTTACTTTTGTTTTGACATCTTCTGACATAGATTGTAGATATTTATGTAATCAAGGCTATCCTTCCTCTGCAATTTCTTCTAGCTTTATACTACGAAGTGTATTAAGTAGATTTTCTGAACAGGACGTGAGCAGGTTTATTTCTGAAAAAGCCATGAGCTTTTTCAGCAATTGCTCAATTATCATTTATTAGGCCCATTCCATTTACTTGAAGTTTGGAGGCTGGCTCGGATACTGGATGGGAAGATTAAGCCTTTTGGAGCTCTGGTCCCCTTTGCTAAACCTCTCCATTCTCCTCTCTGCCACTTTCACACAGAGAACGTGCTGACTGCTCACAGAACCACAGACCTTGCCAAAGCTGTCACCACATCTCTAAACCATGAAAATTCCCTGGTAGCTCCTTGAGATACCCCAGCCTATATCCACCTTTATTTGAAAGTCCTAGGGTCCTCCCCAGAAGACTTGCTGAAACAAGACATTGCAAAGACTGCTCCAGGCACCAACCGACAGCCAGACAGGAACGAGTCATTTTTCTCTCCTTGTAGCTACCTAATGAGTAATTGTCATGACTTCCCCCAGACTGGGGCTAGAAGATGAGCAGTGTTCCTTGGAGTTATGTCCTTTCATCTTGCCTGTTTGACATCCCTGTTGACAGGACACGAGATGCCGGGCCAGATGGCGCTAGCCGCATTACACAGATGAGTGGCAGGAGTCCAGGTGTGCCGTGTGGGGGGAGGAGGCAAGGGAGAAGCTGGGCATTTCATCACTGGAGTATACTAGAAAGAACAGTTGCAGCTGGGGTCTGTCTCTTTTAGAGAGTCCTAGTGATTAATGTTCTAAACAGATTCTGAAATGCCTGTTTTACCGAAGGCCAGGAAAAATGAACATGTGCATTCTAATGACTTCATCTTCCATTATGAAGAAAGAAAGTATAGTTTGTAGTGGAAAGAGCACTGTGCTGGGAGGCCCTGGGTTCTATTCTCTCCTAGGATGACCAGTAGTCCTGGTTTGCCTGGAACTAATGGGTTACCCTGGACATGGGTTACACTGGACATTTCATTTCAGAACTGCAGCAGTCCTGGACCAAGATGGTTGGTCTCCTTATCTGGCTATGTGGATTTGGCCATGTCATTTATCTTGCTGAGTCCCTGTCTCCTGACATCTACCCCTGCTCTGCCCTTAAAAAGTTGAGTAAAAATCACCACAGTATTGGGAGGCAGAATGGTTTAAGAGTTGTGTGACCTTGATCAAGTTTCTTAGCCTCTTTCAGCTTGATCTTACTTTCTGGTCTTTATAGTGGGGTAATACTAGTGAATACCTTATCAGATTACTGTGAGAAGCAAATGAAAAGTGAAAATTAAGTGTAAATTCCTGATCACAGTACTGGCACATAGTGCCCTCTGAGAAATGTTAACTATGCTTCTCATTACCAGTGTAGTAGAACATTATCAAAAGTAGGCTACAGCAATGTCATTATTACTGGAGGAATCCTTGGATTTCAGAAAGTCAGTTCTGCCTTTTTTGGGTTGGATTGCCTTCATCCAGGAGCCAGGAGTCTCAGAAGGCCAGTGTGTACAGTGGCTTCTAGAAGAACCTTCTGGAAGCTGGGCATAGACAAGTTAGGAGCCATACTCAGAAGCTGATGGTAAAAACGTTCTCCTTTTTTTTCCTGGACATGTGTTCCAATTCTGTCAAAGACAATTCCATGTTCCTTATTAGAAAGTAAATGCTGCAGGGGAGGTGGAAAACTATATAAAGCATTTTATTTACCATTCATTTATTAAGCTCCACCTGTGCTCCAGGCCTGACACAAGTTGCTATGCACACAAAGATGAGGAAAACTGTTTCTATTCGATCTTAAGGGGTCATGGTCCTGTTGAGTAAACAGATACTTTAAATCATAGACATTTGTTTGGGTGCCATAATAGAGGTGTGTTTGTATAATTCTGAGAAGACCAGGGAAAGCACTAATTGCTCAGGATACATCTTGAAGAATGAGTGGGGGGTGATGGGGAAGAAAGGAAGTTTCAGAGAATGAGAGACAATGACCAAGTGTATGAGGCATAACCTGTATAAAGAACATGGAGTAAATTCATGGTGGTTGGAGAAAAGAGTGGAGTCTGTGTTGTGTAAGCTTAACCTGCTAGCTTGCAGGTCTGGGAGATCTGGAGCATTCTGAAGGGCACTGAACATACTGAAAAAGAGTTGGGCTTTGTGGGTGGTCCAAGAAGATCCATCTAGATGATTAAAGAGGAGATAGAGGAGATGTAGAAGATCAGATTTCTGAATTTGTATTTGGTTTCTCTACACAGATTTATCTTCAGTTATGTTCCCCATAACCTTGTTTATACCATCAAAAATTAGAAAGTTTTTATGGATTTTGTTGAGTCGATTATGTGTTGACACAACAGAATACCATACATCTATTTAAAATCATATTTGTGATGTATGTTCATTGGTACGGAAAGGCTTTAATGAAGAGGTTACAACAAAGGATGTAGTATTTCTACATTTCACTGAAAATTATATCTCTATTTTATGGTGGTGTACTAGTGTACAACTCACAGAAGTTCAAAAGAACCAATTGTTAGTATGTCTTCACAAGTTCACGTACAGTAATATCATGCTGGTAGCTTGAAATCAGCCAAGTGGAAGTATTCATCATGGAAATTGGCAAATACTACAAATCAGGGCTTTCTGTTTTTATTAACAGAGAGCCACTTGTTAAACCTTTACCAGCGCTCCACTGTGTATTATGTAAATATGCAGAGAAAATCCTGATCGTTGCTGGGTGGTGATATTAGTGATTTCTTTGCTTATATGTATTTTCTAAGTTTTTAAAATTAACATGCATTACTTAGGCAATTTTTGCTTTAATTTCAAAAAAGGGAGGGCTCACTCTGGCAGCATTGTCATGATAAGGGATGGGAACTGGGGGGCCAATTTTGAGGTTATTCTGACCGACCTGTGAGCACACATGAGACCTGGGATTGGGCAGTGCTGAAGCAGGGAGAGGAGGGCACTGTCATAAGATTTCGGAAAGCGGCCACCCTATAACTTCAAAACCTTCAGTCATTTTCGGGTGATAAATCCACAGAGAATGAATGCAACCAACCCAAGGAAAACCAGAAACAAATGTCATGAAAATGAAGTATCCATGGGTTTGAACATGATTTCCAACCTTCATTCTAAGCCAGAATTTCAAATTCTTTCCCAACATCATTATGATTGAAGCTGATGACAAAAAGCAAAACGGCTGGACTTGAATGTCTTTGTTCTTATGAGTCCCTGTGGTTCCTAAGGGGATAGATCAAGCCAGTGACAGAACAGAAGACATAAGCAGACAAGATCCATTATTTATTTTTATGTATCTGTGGTGCCTTGCACGGTGCCTGGCCTAGAGAGAGTGCCTGAAGAATGTTTCATGAATGCATGAATAAAAGATGGGGCTTTCCCTATGGTGTGCTTTCTGAAGGAAAAACTTCCACATTGGTGGCATTTGCTGAAATTTGTGGCTTAAATACTCTCATCATGACCAATTTCAGGCTACAAATGTGAAGTCACTGAACTAGAGGTTGGGAAGACATAAGCACAATTAGGTTCTTCAGACTCTATAGGAGCAGGCCTCAGCACACCACTGGCCCATTTGCCCATTTGGTGTTCAGGCATATAATGACTACTACCGGGTATCTCTGTGGCTGGGCCTACCTTCCTCCTTCTCCTTGGCTCAGTCCTGGAGTCATCCCAGTGCCTCTCCCTGACCTTGTGGACCTTTGCGATAAATACTGTGTCCAGAAGTCAAGGGATTGACCTCAAGTAGGGAAGTTATTGGACACACTGGGTTAGGGTTGAGAGAAATCTATGGTGTATTCATGGCTGACTACAAGGAGTTCACAGGATGTCTTTGGTCCCTGTCCCCTTGTCTGTCTTCTGTAGATTGGTGTGTTCTACCTCCCAAGGTGGCTGAGAGGGCAAGATAAATAAGTTGTTACTGGGGGGAGTTATAAGAAGCTTGAAAATAGGCATGGAAACCTGAAGGAACCCCCTTCTCTCCTCCTTTCTTTCTCTTCTCTCACTGCACTAACCTCCCCAGATTGGCCCAAGCCTTTTTATATAGGAACAGGACCCAAGACTACCTTTTAGTGTCTTGGGGTTTGGGGTTAAGGTTTCAGGGATCTTGGGGGCTGAGATAAATCATAAGTAAGTTGTAGACCACAGCCCTCAAAACTGATATTAAAGGGACACCAGGAAAATGCCCTTAACCCTTCTGCCACAGCCTCTGACCTATCAGGCAGAACTAACTGGTTTCCCTGCAACAGAGGTGCTATGAGCAACTCCAGGGGCAGCTGGGTCTCCAATGGCTAATAAACATGGAGGCTGAGCCTGGTTTGATGAGGAAACACTTAATTTGCTGATTTATGAAGCACTCAGTTTTATTAACTGTCCTATTTTATTAGTCCTCATTCATGACCGGGGAAAATCCCTATTCTTGGTGGTTCTCAATGTCAAGACCTCCATCCGAGCCGAGGCATCACATCATTTGGGGGTCATATCTCTGGGAGAAAAACTCACCCTCAAAGTGCCTAGAGGGATGATGACATTTATAACAATTGTAATGACACTCTTTTGCTGCCTGCTATGGACCTGGTCCTGAACTGGTGCCTTATATGTCATCTAAGTCTCAAAGCAACCGTATGTAATAGACACCATTACCCCATTATATGGATGAAGAAGTCAAGGTTTGACAAGCTTTGCAACTTGTCCAGTGTCACACAGATAGAAAATGGTGGTGCGAGATCCATACCCAGATCGACTGACTCCAGAGCCCATTATTGGGCCCTGCCATAGACTCTTAGAGCTTGGAAAAGGCCAGACGCTCTCTCCCTAGCCTTGTTGTGTGACCGGGAACCTTCAGTGAGTCACTTAGGCCCCCTGTCTCCCCATTTCTTCTTCTGTTTCATAGTATGGTGGCACGGTAGGGTACATATCCAAGAGCTGCTATATTTTAAGGACTAACATACTCTCAGTTATACCTGAGTCCTAACACATCTTTTTCTCTCTCTCTCCTGAAACATGGGTCTGGCACCGTGCTTTTCCCTTGTCAGATGATCGAGGACTACAAGTTGCTCCACAACATATACTCACTGGACAACTGCAAAAAGCAACCCTCTGCTCAGCTATTAAAACAACCTTCCCTCCATAATGGATTAGTTATTTCAGCAATGAGGCCCATTTGAAGGGAGATCAGGAGATAATTGACTGTCAAAGAGTTGAGCAATGTTAAGGTCAATTGTAGTGGAGGTCAATTCGTTTGAACAATGGGCTTGCTTCTGACAGGCCTCATAATGTTGGTAATAATAACTTTGGTTTAATGGAAGTGTTCAATGATGTTAGAGAAGAATGAACTATTAGATGTTCAGATTAAGTATTGTCTAAACCCAGAAGGTTTTGGAGATGGTTTGGTCATAGCAAATGCAAAATCCTCGGCTGGGGAAAACTGACTTTAAAGAACAGCTGGATTTAATGTCAAAGGCAAATGATTTCCTTTCCCCCTTTACCGATTGACTTGAATTTACACTGTGCAGACCGTGATTATTCCCCGACTCTATATTTATAGCTTCTCATTTGCATTTTCCAGAATAATTAAGAATTTAACCTAGAATGGGCCATTTTTGAGTAGAGGTGAATGCTTTCTGATTTTTAAATGAACCGTCTAAATCAGATACTAAATATACATTGTATTCTCCTTGTCTCCTGCATAAAGTCCTTCTCAACTTCTGGACTCATTACTGGAATCCAGTGGGAGAGATTTCTCACCCCATCCAGAAGTCTGACTTTGTCTGGGAGGGTGGCCCTCATCTATAGGAGACAATGTTTCCCAAATGTGACCCTCTGCCTGCAGTTGTGGGGAGCCCAGGGACGAGCCAGTGGTCTTTTTAATGGGGGCACCAAGAGATTCTCCAGCACACAGCAGAAGGAGAAAGTTCTGCTCTGTACTCTTTGCTTAAATTCCACCAGAAATCATTTCCAGTCTCCTTTGTTTTGCTTGCCGGTGCTGGCTCTTGCTTTCAAAGGATTTACTTCTCCAGAAAAAGTGTAACTGCACAGCCCCTGAGTGATGCTGCCCTCCAGGTTCAGCTGAGAAGCGAAATGCTGATTCTCAGCAGTGCCTGCTTCTCTGGACAAAGCATTGATATCCTTGTTATTGCCCCCATTTGGCACAGGAGGTCTGAGGCTTCCGGGGTTAAGAAACATGCCCCACTTAAAGCCTGTTCTCTCTTCCTATTTACTATGCTACCTCCCACATTTATCAACAGGGCCTAATATCTTCGTTTTTCAGCAACGTAAGCCCATGTCTGCTCCCTAAGTTCATTCTCTGTTAGTGGATAAGGGGTCACTAAGGCCCAGCAGTTGCCAGATTCTGCAGTGTAACAGCAAAGTTCTTAAGAGAGGGAATGTGTTCTCTCTGGGCAGGTGGGCCCTGTGTCCCCTGGCAGGCATGATCAGAGCTGCAGAGATAATTCATCAGAACTGTCTAGAAAGCCTACAGCCACGGGCATTTTTTTTCCTTTAGAGCAGAAGGGAAAGAGGGGGCACCATGAGAGTCTGGAGGGGCGTAGGTATGAAAACAGCCAGAGGCTCCTTCAGAGTCCGGGGAAGGAGGCAGGGTGTGCTGAAGTGTGTTGAGGACAGCTCACCTGATCTTACTGTAGGTTAGGGAGTTTTCTGCCAAGTTCTCTGCATGGTTGGATTACAGGGTTCCAAACACTCCGTGCATCCTGAAGAAAATGGGCAGTGATCCCAGCATTAGTGTCTATAATGACTGTTGCAGAGAGGCAAGTGGCAGCCAAATAGGGTAACCCAGGACTCCACTGGCCCTCACTTGAAGCAGGTTATAGGTCAGACTAGTTCACAAAGATCAAGGGGGAAGACTTTATGGTATCTAGTGGGTCCATTTTGCTGTTGAAGTCTAGCACTTGGGACATCCCCAAAGAGGCTGGGCCTCGGTGAGCTTCTTCACTGGAGGAGCTTGGTCACCTAGATAACAAGTGCTGGAACCAAGGCTCTCACCCAGTTAGTCACTCAGACTCCAGAGACAGGCTGAGCAAATGGAAAAGTGTGTGTGGCAGGGTGGGGGGTGAGTGGTGATGAGAGATTTTGCCTGTTATACATTTATCTTGAATTGTGCTGGCGTTCTTATGACTATATGGAAAAAGATTATACTGTGCGTGTGTGTATGTGTGTGTATTCCCAATATGTATATATACCCAAAATGGACTGTATTTACCATTGCTTTTATCCCCATGGTTAAGGCTATCAGACAAGATTCTCAGTGCTAATGGTGATTGGCTATCGCTGTGCAGGCTTCTGTTTATCTAGAAGGCTGGTGTAATATTCACAGCCAGAATAAAGCAACTCTAAAGCTAGTTTTCCAATATCAAGGAGGAAAAAAATAAAATGCATACATGTTCAATGAACAGACCTATTCTGAAGACCTTAAGTAATTCTCCTCTAGAATTCATCTTCCCATTTTCTGGCTAGATAAAATAAGGCCAAGCTGCCTAGCCTGAACATAGGAGTAAAATGGTGACTAAGTAAAACACTTCTATCTTAGTCACCCTTCCTGTGGCAGGGAAAAAAAAAATGACTTTACCTCCATGAGAATGATAAGCAGGGGTTTAGAAAAAATCCTGTAATACTTCCTTTGTTTTGGCTTCAGACATGCTATTGATAACAGCTTTTACCATCGTACAGTGTGTTTATTGTTGAGTAATTATGTTTTGCTTTCATATTGGCAAAGCTATTATTTGCACTCTTAGAAGCAATGGACATCTTGTGTGCACAAATGAATTAATGTGGCAATGGCTTTTGACTTTGGAAGCGATGACTTATTAATACTTTCATCTGCAGTGTTGTTAAATAAATACTCAGATCTTTTCATCATGGTACCTATCACTAATGGGTTTCTCCAGCTACAAATAGCACAAGATCGTGCAACCCACAGGGCCAGATTATGGAAAAGAGAGAGAGAACTTATGGACATCTCTCTTATTATAATTTTGAATCCATCCCAAAAGCCAGAGTGTTTCTGATTTAAAACAGTCAGATGGGTCAAAGCCAGACACTGGAAACTCCCTAGAGAGGATGTCAAAGGGAAGATTCCTGCACTGTATCTGTCCTGGGAAGACTAAATCAAAATGACGTTACTCTCCTTCTACCCACACATGTGCACACACATGCACACACACATGCGTGTGCACATATATGCACATGCGTGCATATCCAAGGATATTTTACTTCTCTAGAACTTCCTAAGTACCTGGTAGAGGGTTCAGTCGATACTATTTCTTGGCTGTTTTATTACCTTTTCTTGTATACCAGGTACCATATAGTTAGCTAAATCACCCACTAAATTTTCTAAATGGAAAGGCAGACAGAAAACCTAAGTTACATGCAGGATGATGGATATTTTCAAGGAATAGGAAGACACAATAATGAAGAAAGAAGTCTTGTGTGAGGGTCCTGTAGACTTGCATGCAAATTGGTTAACTTCAGAAAAGAGAGGAGGCCAGTGAGCAGCGAGGGGACAGCTTAGACACACAGAGGAGGAGATGGGACATGAAAGGGTTCCACTTGGCAGATATTCTAGTATCTTCATTATGTGCAAAATGGAGTGTGCATTGCAAAGTCAATAGGATAATGTACACCATGTGCATAAAGAGGCAGTGGTTTCCATGCCCATGAAGAGGCCTCGTAGGGCATAGAAAAAAAAAAGGGAAACAAGCCTCGCCTCTAAGACTCTTCCAGCCAAATCTGAAATGTCCAGAAAATGGGAAACTTGAAGGTTTGATGAAAGAGGGAATGCACTTTGGCTGAAGTGTCTTTAATTAGGAGAAGAAAGAATGGGAAGCAGCAGAAGCCAGGAGGTGGTCACCCATGAGGAAGGGTGATGAATAAAGCAGGAATACAGCCTGAGGGGAGAGGAAGAAGCCAAGGTGGGTGCCAGGGTCTCTGATGCAAACACAAAGAAGGACAGAGAGCAGAAAGAAGCCCAAGGAGACATGGAACACATAAGGCAATTCCTGTTCATCTCCGATACATCTTAGAGGCATGGGAGCCCTGGGGCCAAATCACCATCTCAGACACAAGTGGGACACACGTGATCCTCAGAAAAGGCTTATTCAGTGCTAGGTCAATCAGGAACCATGGGTGATCCATAATGCCAAAGTGAATGCCAACTCTGAGGCCAGCAGGGAGCTATTCTTCTAGCCCATGTTAAACCACAAGTCAACCAGCTCCTTCATGGCCTCTAAATAAGAGTATTGTGGGTAAGGTGTGAATGTTGTTATTTAGGAATGTATGAGAGTTTTCTCAAATGCCAAGCATCAAGACCTAAGTCAGTACATGTCTGTCCATTACTCAGAACCTTCTAGATTAACGATCAGAAACCGTGGCTGGCATGCCCTGCAAGCTAGGATTGGTTTTTACATGTCAAAGGTTTGTTGAAAACAACAGCAACCAAAAACAAACAAAGAAGAATATGGGACAAGGACTGAATGTGGCCTTCAAAGCCCAAAATGTTTGCTATCTGATCCTTTGTAGAACAAGCATGCTGACTTCTGCTCTAAAGGATTCCAGCACATTTAGGAAAAACCAGAGTTGATTATGTCTTACAGATAGTGGCGATTATCTGACCAAGAACAAACAAACAAAACAAAGCAAAACAAAACAAAACAAATCAAACCCCCCCACACACAAAAACACCAAAAAATAAACAAACCCAAAAAACCACACAAAACCAATCTAAACCCTGACAAATGTACAACCAAAACACAATGCCCACACAGTATTTGGGATATAGTTAAAGTAAAAAAATGACTTCCTGTTTATCTGAAATTAAAATGTAACAAGCACCCTGTATTTTCTCTGACAACCTTATGTACAGGGCATAAAGGGGTGGGGCTGGAATCAGACTGCCTGGGTTCAAATCCCAGCTCTGCCACTTATATTACCAAGCAGACAGTTGGCCTTTCTTTGCCTAGCCTTGACAGATAGGGAGGATGGGATCTCGGAGGGCACCTGGAACAGTGCTTGGTACCAGCCGTTGTTACTATATCGTCTTGATCCAGGCTACCCCTCTGACTTCACCTCCTGCTACTCTCCCCACCCAGACTTCACTCCAGACACAGCGGCTGCCTGGCCTTGCCTGGACCCTGCCACGTGGGCACCTGCCTTAGAGTCTTTGCATTCAAGGAGTCCTCTGCCTGGAACTCCCTTCTTCCCAGTATCCCCTGGTGTTTACTCCTTCCACACAAACAGGATTCTCCTCTTCTGCTGTCTCCTCCACCGGCCATCCCTGGCCACACTGCCACTCTCTAGTCCCCTATTCTGCTTTACTTTGTCATTGTAGCTAGCTTTTACCTCCCCGTCACGTTGTACATTTGTGTTGTTTGCTCTTGGCCTTGTTGCCTGTTATGCTCTTAATCCCCAGCACAGTGTCTGACACTTACTTGAAGAGTAAATGAATAAATAAATGATGGACTGTACTTCTGTAAGGGGCTTAGTTCAGAGTCCTGAGGCAGTTGTAAAGCGGCCAGCATGTGTTTATGAGGGTATACTGCAAGCCAGCGATAGCATGGTAAGTAAACAGATGGGGTCCTGCCCCCCTTTCGAGTTTACAGCCTAGCAGCCTCGCTGGGAAGGCAGGTATTGTACAGGCATTTAGGAATGATGAAATAGAAAAGGGACATCAACGGAAAGTCCTGGGGCCCTTGACAGCATTTGACAGGGAGGTCAGGGAAGGCTTCTCTCTGAAGGGGACCTTGCAGTTGGCCATGAAGCAAGACCAGAAGTAAGGGGGAAAAAGAGCACTGGAGGCTGAGGGAGCCACCTGTGCAGGGGCTTGGAGGTGGGGCAGCCTCAGCATGCCCGCTCAGCACAGAGGAGTCTGGGACGCCTAAGGATGGGGGTGCACTGTCGCCATATTTGGCAGCCTATCCATCCTGCGTGCAGCGTTCAGATATTTTTGTGTTCTGGCTTGATGCTTATGTCAGCACTACCGAGATGGATCTCAGTTCACTGCAGCCTCCTTGCATACGCTTCCAAAACTTGTGCTTATTATTACTATTGAGTCATTTTAGCACTGGCGGAAGGGGATGCACTGACAGGTCTGAAGACTGATTCATGGATCAACGATGCAGCATAGATACCAAAAGGGGCTACAACCTCCTCCATCACCGTTTCCTTTTCAGTGGGGACAGCCAGTAAGAAGAGCTGGGGCTTCCAGCCAGCCCTGTGTGTTCTTCTGCTGACAAGCTCTGACCTTGGGCAAGTTAACTACCCTTTCAGAGCCTCAGTTTCCCCATGTACAAAATGGGGAGGTGGATATTTATATGTGCTCTATAAAATTAATCAATTGAGAATTACCAAAGAAAGGATGTAATGTGTCTAGCTTATTGCCTGGCACAGGTGGGGCGCCCAGGAATGGTGAGCGCCTATCTCCCATGCCTGCCTTCTCAAACCCAGCCCTCATCTGCTTGGCAGGATCTGTTCCAAGGTGAAGGAGGCATTTCTCATCATATACTTTTTGAATCCTAGTCCCCTGAGATAGTCTTCAGAAACAGGTGCTGTGCTAAAACAGGTCTCTAGGCAATTCCTTACCGCAAACTTCAGGGTTCCTTCTCAAAACACCAGCCAGTGAATTTGTCTCAGAACAGAGCTGAGGGTGTCTGGGTGTTCGCCTGGAGCTTCCTGGTGAAATCATACAGGGCCACTCACCTACAGAGGCACTCAAGGCCTATGACTGCAGATTTGAGGTATTTTGGAGTGAGCAGCTGGTCCCCTGAGAGGAGAAAGGGCTAGAAACCAACAACCCACACACAGTGTTGTGGGCCACCAACTTCTAAGGAAGTGCCTTCCTTAGATACTATGAAGTAACAAGATATGAAACACTTTGAAAACGTTTAAAGCAATTCATCCAAATTGAGACTACTGGCTGTGTTTAGGTGTTAATGCCCAAAGCAAACATCTGCACTTCTCTGGACATTTGTAACATCAGATTCATAGCCTAGAATTGTCAAAAATTGACCAGAAAAAGTTTCTTGGAGTTCGTCAAGGGCACCCTGTTATAGTTCAGTCGAGTTTAAATCTTGGGAAGCTGCAGGATGAAATTGGAAATCGCCCTGGGTAATGGAGAGCCAAATTGGGCCTTAGAGCAGGTAGCTGGGTGACTTATTTTTTAATGTTTCCAACATGAAAGAACACAATTGATTTTTTCCTCCTTAATCCCTGCAACTCCCTAGCTTTTATTGTTTCTAAAATAAGATAAACCAAGCAGGTATTATTTCGGCTCTGTAAACAATCTTTATTTTTCTGGCTGATAGGAATAGAAATTGAGACGGAGACCAGGCTTGAAAGAGGGGGAAACAAGGTAATCAAGGAAATCATTGATCTTAACTTAGTTGACGCCTACCACTTCTGCAAATGCTCACAGTGATGGTGCACCCCACCCCCACCCCCCCCATAACTCACCCTCCAGGTTTTGTCGATACCTCGCAAAAGTGCAGAGCCTCAGGCAGTGAAATCTTCAAGCACTTTGCTTCCTCCCGCGGATCAAATCACACTCGTTATTTTTGAAGATTAGTGGCCACTTCGAAAATGACTTTACTTTCTTGATCCAGTCAAATAATTGTCAGATGATTTTATTTTAATGCTTTGGTTCTGGGAACATTGGAGGGGTTTCCATTTTATTGCATGTTCTGAGATTCTCGCTCTGGTGTTCCTGCTTTGTGCGTCTCTGCCATGGGCAAAGCTATATTAGCTTCAAAGTCCTTTCCTGAGTTGGCAGACACTCAGCGGGGTGTCTGTGAGAGGAGAAATTAGCTTTAATGGGCCTAGAGGAGGAGACAGGCACTTTCTCCTGGGCTTAGTATGAGGGTGAGGGTTGCAATACACGCAGGCCCCTCCCTGTAGCCAGGACTCAGTATCAGCTGGACGTGTGTGGCCCAGGGGATATCCCCCTTGACTCCACTCACAGACCCTGGCAGGTACTGACGCAGCTGCTGCTGGATGTGGGCATCCCTCCAGTCACGCCCTGATCCCAGTTCCTGTGCCCACTCTTCTTGCCCAGCCTTGAGTACGTCCCTCGACTGCTGGTTCATGTGTCCTGGTTCATTGATGTTTTTTTCTCTTCAAATTCAAACTTGTAAGAATTTTGAACAAGACCAATAGTTTTGTCTGGGGAGTGAGGATGTCATAGCTGGCTCCGATGGCAAGATTGTGTTTCCCTTCTTCCTACCTTCCAGGGTCATTTTACAGTGTTGGGGTTGCATGTGAGGGGAGAAGCGGCAGGATATAGAGGACAGGTAAGGTCTTTGGTGACACACAGATCCAGGTTAGCTGGGGGTAGCTTTGTGGAATTCCCTTAGCTTTCGGAGTCTCTGTGTCCTTCTCTTTAAAATGGGGACAACAGGGGTGCCTAGGTGGTAGATTAAGTGTCTGACTTTGGCTCAGGTCATGATTTCATGCTTCATGAGTTCGAGCCCACTTCGGGCTCTGTGCTGACAGCTCGGAGCCTGGGGCCTGCTTCAGATTCTGTGTCTCCCTCTCTCTCTGTTCCTCCCCTGCTCACACTCTGTCTCTCTCTCTCTCAAAATAAATAAAGACTAAAAATAAATAAATAAATAAAATAAAATGGGGACATTACCCATATCACCTGAATCTCAAAAATGTTAGTTATGATTGTCATCATATTTTACAGCTCTTATTAATAGTATTTACAGGGTTTATGTATATTTTCATCACCAAGATTAGGACTCATGGTCCAACAAGAAGACAGACTATTTGAACCACAAACTGTTCCAAAAGAGCCTAGAACGTGGGAACATGCTGAGCACTCCCTCTCCTTCTCCGTTACCTGGCTACACATCACCTCATGGAAGGTGGTAGCTGCCTCAAAACTGTCCCTAAGCTTTGGCAAATTGGAGCCTGGTGCAAGTAGGTTCCTGATACGTGGGATCCTGTGCTGCTGCCTCAGAAACTTGTTGTCTGGTGTAATCCATGAACTCAGAGTGGCAAGAGGGCAAAGGGAGTGGAATCATTACCTACAAGTAAAAAAAGAAGCTGCGATGCTCACACTCATTGAGTGTGAGACCCAACACTTTCACCTGCACTGAGACCACAGGGCAGGCCAAACCCCAATGAAACTTTTTCCCATGTCCCAGCTCAATGTACACATACTCAGCTGAGGTACTGTTTGTCTAGGATGGCTGTTTTCTGGCTGTCATCTCTTCCCTGAAATACTTCTCAAGGCTGTTCTTTCCTGGTGAGGAGCCCTCATTTCTTCAGGCTAAAGCTGCCCTTTACGTGTCAACGTGAACCTGCTTCCCAGAGTCTCGGGCAGTTTTAGGGGTGGGGGCCACAACTAGTTACCACAGATCCTGGGGAGAATGTGTTTCCATCTCATGATACAAGAAGACTCATTTCTTCTCTTCCTGTCTTGTTGCAATCTAAGGAAGGACTCAATGAATTAAAAAGTGGCACCCTGGTTTCCGTATGGACAACCATGCAGTTGAGCTAAACCAAAGCTCCCATCATGTGGGGTAATAAATTATTGAGTTCATCAGGTTGGAGGTTGTTTGGGCAGTGGAGGAAGCCATGACCTCCTTTTCTTTTGGGACTGAGAGAATGGGGTCCCACTACCCCATGTAGGGGCTTCCCTCCTGCTTGGCATGGCGGGGTCTTTCCTTGGGCTTGGGCCTAAGGACTTCTTCAGGGATAGAAGGCACAGCCCCATCTGAAACCCCAAACCAATTAGCAAGCAAGACCCCTGGTCCTTCTGGGGCCCTAAGGGTATGTATTTAACTTTATCATCTATTCAGGATTAAAGGCCCTTCCTTTGGAGAGCTTGTTCCCTGAAGGGTACTCAGCAGCCGAGGAGTTCTTTTAAAAGACATACCACTAGCTCCTACACCCTCAAGATACATTATAACGAGTATGGGAACATAGGGGTGGGTTGAAAAGCTGCTCTGGTGATTTTGATAAGATTACCTTTCACCTAGACTGGTTTTCAAAGTGTGGCAGGCAGACCACATGAGCATCACCTGGAAACTTGTTAGTAGTGTTAATTCTCAGACCCCACTCCAAACCCATTGAATCAGAGACTCTGGGGGGTGGCCCTGCAATTAGCGCTGTGACAAGCGCTCTAGGTAATTTTGATGCCCTCTAAAGTTTGAGAGCCCCTGTTCTTGGTGGTCAGGACGAGTGGATGCAGGTGTGTTGTTTCTGCTCTGGACAGACCAGGGGACACACCCTCCACAAAGTCTTCTGTGTCAGTATCTTTTAAAGTACTGTTCACTAACTGCCTTCTATAGATAGACTTGGGTGGGTCTATTAAATATGCAGACTCCTGGGCCCTACTTCAGATCTGCTGAATCAAAGTCTTTGAGGTTGAGGGCCTGGGGATAGTGCATGTTTAACATGCTCCCAAGAGGTTTCTTGCACTCAGTAAATTTAAGGACTTACCTCATTGAATAGACCTTCATTGCTCAAAGTATGGTCTGTGGATCAGCAGCATGGACATTGTCTGGGAGCTTATTAGAAATGCAAAATCTCAGGTCTAGCCAGATCTACTGAATCAGAATCTGCATTTCTAACATGATCCCTAGGTGATTTGTGTACATATTAACATTTGAGAAGCATTGCCTTAGACCATGTGCTTGGAGCACCTGCCATCTGTGGGCAGCTGATTCATACAGCTGTGAGTAGAAAGTATCATTCCAGAGTAAACTAAGGGTGCTTAAAATGTACCTTGTTCTGTGGGTCCTCATTCAGACATCTTGGAGCTTGCCCCAATTTGTAAGTAATAGGAAACTAGAGGTCTTTGCAAAGCACTGGAGAGCTGGCCAACACCTAATAAGTATAGGGTCAAAGAGCACCATGGGGATCCTTGTTGTGAGTCTTGCATCTTTTAAGAAGGGAAGGCCATTGAAATGTCCTTACAGACTACCTTTCTGCATGTGCCCCCCCCCAAAGGGTAGACAAGCAATCTCAGTTTATTCTTAACACTTAGTCCACAGAAGCAGAGATTTAGGACTCACTTGATTCAGTCTTTTGCTTGTAGCTAGTTTCCAGAAAGTGCCTGCCAACAGTCCTTTATACCTTAGTGTGAGTTGAGGTTAATTGATCTTTTCTTTGGGTCTTAATGCTTTAGAAGGGAAAGGTTGACAATATGTGTTGTGATGGACTCTAGTATTTCATTAAAGGAATGTTGCCTAAAGGCAACATAACAGATGCAGAGGTGTTTAGGGATGATGATAGTCAAATCACTAGCTTTCTAGGAGCTCCTGAGGTCATGTTCAGTATATCTGGGCCTAACCTCTGAATGTTATTGGTTTGTTTCTGTTTTGTATTCCTGGGAGGACAATGGTTGGGTTGTACAGTCTCTGGGTCTCTTTCCATTTCTGGAAATTCTCTGAAAATTTGCTGAGCATTCAGTCTGTGCTAGCCCCTATGCTGGACACTGAGGGATTGGGAAATTTAAGATAATGCTTCTTCTGTTTTCCCAGGCTAGGGTCAGGGAGAGGGATAGAAACATCTGCCCTGTCTTTGAGGTCTGTGAGATATTTTCTTCCTCTCCCTTCAAAACTGATATACCTGAATGGTGACCCAATAGCATCTACAAAGAATGTAATGGAAACCTCTACTTTATTGGTTTGAAGAAACTTGTTCATTCATTCATTCATTCATTCATTCATTCAACCATTTTTTATATGTCTACTACCTGTAGTTAATTGTTCCTGAGATTTGTTTTTAGGTTTGGTTGTGAAAGCAATCTTTCTTAAGAGCACCTGCTACCAATGTTTTTAAAATTTCATAACAGTTGAAACAAATTATCATGAATAGTATACTGATTAGAGGAGAAGAAATGACTTTTCCCCCTACCCCCACTCCCAATTTCCCAAAGGCAGTTTGAGGAAGGTCAAATTGAAGTTCTAATTAAGGAAGACCTTTCTATCAGTCAGTATTGGCCACTCATCGATTATAGTGACACCCCTCCCCCAACATTCTCTCTTTCTCTCTCTCTCTCTCTCTCTCTCACACACACACACACACACACACACAGGCACACACACGCGCGCGTGCATGCTTGGAACTGGTGGAGGACAGGAAGAAGAATCAGCTGTCATTGCCAAAGGCTTTGAGACGGGACATGGACTTGGCAGCCTTCCAATCCTGAGATTCTGTGAGAAGAATAGGAATGCATGATATTCATCTCAGGGACTGTGGTTCTTTTAGCATAACAACATCTACATGGCTTACTCCATTATGTTTCTACAAGATGAATAGAAGGGCTGGCAAATGCAAGCGAGATTCTATTTCTCTCTCTCTCAGGTGTGAAGACACTGGGAATATGGCTTAAACATAGTAGACTGAGTGGCAAACATAAAGAGCTTAGAGCACAATCAATATCTCAAAGCTAGTAACTAGGAACGGTTATAGGAACTCCTCCTAAAGTAGTCTAAAGTCCCAGGGTTGTGGTGGATCCCAGAAAACTTCAGGCCTCCCTCACCAACAGGTCTCTGAGTTACCTAAGTGCATCACAAGACACTAGAGGAGGGGAGGTGCTGGAGGTGGCCTGGGGGCCAAGTTCCACATCAAACCATAGGCCTAGACAGAAAGTTGAGAGTTTGATGTAATTTAATATAGTTTACAGCAAGTCATCCTCTTTTTAAAGGGTTCAAGCAAGGCCAACCCTCATCATACCACCCCCTATGGGTCTTCAAGGGGCTCATGAATATGGCTCCTACAATTTGGGTACCTGTCACCAGTAAGCAGGGACCTGCTCCAAATACTAGCTTTACATGAGGAAAAGATATTCTAGATTCTAGATATTCTGCCATGGAATTTTCATTTTTCAGAAAAATCAATGGTTCAAAGTTAATCTCCAGTTGCTTTTTTATTAGACCTTTAAAGAAGCCCGGAATTGGCAGTATTGCCTAATAACAGAGAGAGAAGGCTGTGGAATCAAACAGACCACAGTGGGAATTTCAGCCTTGATTCTTTCTAGCAGCATTACATATATTTTCTAGGAACCTCATATTTCATCCATAAAATGGGAATAGTTCAATGCCTGTGCCACAGGTTGTTGTAAGGATTAAATGAGATTCATGTGTGTAACGTGCTAGCAGAGTATCTGACTCTAAGTAAGTGCTTTGTTAAGATCACTGCTACTGTGCCTGGTTTTTCTATGGTGGAGCTTGCGGGTATGGACTGTGGTCCTAGTATCAATGGGTCAAGAACTGATCTCAGCGTTTTCACAGTCTAAGGTCATTCTTCCATTCATTCACATATTCACACAACAAATGTTTATTTAGCACCAGCTCTCTGCTAGGCACTATGTTAAGCACTTGGTGTATGTGAATGAAATAGAAGTTGTCTCTGCCCTTGGGGACCTTCCAGTCCAGGGTGGGAGTCAGAGAGTAAGCAAGTGGCTAAACAGATATGTAATTACAGACTGAGGTGAACAATGTGAAGGAAGCAAACAATGGGCAGTGATGGAACATACCAGTGTACAGGAACCTCCTCTGATAGTGATCAGGGAAGGACAGTTTGAAGAGATGACACTGAACCTGGGCCTGAAGGATGAGAAAGATGTAGCCAGGCAAAGAACTTGTGATTCCTCCATTAGCACCCCAGATAGACCCAGTCTCAACAAGAGTACTCGATCCAAGGTGAGAGCCCCAACCACCTTCCCGTCTGTATAGGTAGACTTTGCCATCAACTGGGAGAGAGAATTTTGTTCATTTTATAGCATATGAAGCGGGTTCAATCACAACACAGTTCTCTAGGGCTCAGCATTTTTAGGATGTTGCACCATGTAGTAGTAAGGATTCTCCAGAAAAAACAAAACCTATAGAATTATATGTATATATGATTCATAATAAGGAATTGGCTCATGCATTATGGAAGCTGAGAATTTCCATGGTCTGCAGTCTGCAAGCTGGAGATCAAGTAAAGCCAGTGGTGTAAATTCCAGTTAGAGTCTGAAGGCCTGAGAACCTGGAACACCACCAATGGTGTAAGTACTAGTCCAAGGGCAGGAGAAGACTGATGTCTCAGTTCAAGAAGTCAGGAGGAGAGAGAAAATTCAATCTTCTTCCCTCTTCTTGTTATACTCAGACCCTCAGTGGATTGGATGATCCCCACCCACATTGGGGAAGGCCATTTGCTTTATTCCAGTATACCAATTCAGGTGCTAATTTCTTCTGGAAACACCTGTACAGACAACCCAGAAATGATGTTTAACCAGATATCTGGGCATCTCTTGGCCCATTCAAGTTGACACATAAAATTAACCATCATGCATCACCAGGATCCAGTTCCTGTCCAGTGCTAAAAAACTTGTGAGAAGAAAATTGACTTTAGATCCAGACCTGTGATATGACCTTTCTCTGCCATTTCCTAGTTGAGTGAGCATAGTCAAGTTACCTAATCTTTGAGTCTTTTTCTTCATCTGTAAAATGTGAGTGTGCTTCTTTTGTTAGCACTGAAATCGAAATGAGATAATACATAGAAAATGTTTATTATAGTGCCTTATATAGAGTAGGCATAGAGTAAAGCAAGTTTTCCTGTGGGATTCTTTAAAATAGTGGAAACCCACCCCTATTTTCTACCCCATGTGGTAGAAAAAGAATTCTTTGGCTGTATAGTAGTTTTAAAACATGGCTGCAGATTCTTTGACACTTCTCCCTTCTCAAAAGTGGGCTTGTCTGACTGACTCACACCTAATAGAATGCAGCAGAAGTGATACTGTGTGACTTTTGAGGCTACATTGGAAAAGGAAATAGCTTCCATCTGGCTCTCTCTCTCTGTCTCTCTCTCTGTCTCTCTCTCTGTCTCTCTCTCTCTCTCGATGCCCTCCACCCCTGACCTTGGAACCCAGCCACCATGCTGTGAAGAAGCCAAGTGGTCACATGGAAAGGCCACTTATAGGTGTTCTAGCCAGTGTCCTGGATGAGGTCCTGGCCAAGAGCCAGCATCAATCACCAGACATGTGAGTGAATGAGCTTTTGGATGATTCCAGGCCACAGCTTTCAAATGCCCAGCTGAACCATGAGTGGAACAAGGATGAGCCACCCCATCAAGCCCTGCCCACACTGCAGACTTGGTGTCATTGTTTTAAGCCCTAAGTATTGGAGTGATTTGTTACATAGTAACAGATAAGTAGAATGGTACACTTCCCTGTCTTAGTCCATCCTGCCCTCTACCAACCTACTGGGCCCAGAGTAGCAGAGATATCAGATCAGGAAGGACACTGTCCTATGGTGGGATCCTGTTTCTTCCACCAACACCCCACAAAGTTTTGAGGAAGTAGCTTCTCCTCTGTGGGCTTCAGTTCTGTCCTCAGTGTGGTGGTTTTGGGGTAGAAACCCTCTTTGGAATTTGCTAGTTCCAAGGTCATGTAGGAAACTAATATGGAAGTAGGAAAAGTTGTAAGTTTTAGGTATTTTGGATTGTGAGCCTATGCTTTGTATGCTGTCTTTCAATGTTCTCTGAGAGCTTTCTCTGTGAATTTTCAACTATAGAAAACATAGTCTGAGCACCTGTGATTTGAGAAGATTTTGCATGTCTTCTCAATGAAGAATGAAATAGGCTTGGCTGGAGACTTGCAGGCCTGTTCCAATCCAGTTGTCTAGTAATTCTCATGGAGTCCTCATTAGAACCTGTGCCCTGAAGAGGTCTGCAATCCTGGGGGCCTATTTAACACCTGCATATTCTCTTAAAGTTTAAACAAAGACCAGCAGGCTGCAGGCTAACAGAGTTTTAAGCCCCCATCTGTTGAGTGGTTTCTGGCAGATGGTCTCTAAAGGGTGCTGTGTGTTTTATCATTTCAGTTTCTTCTTCTGAAGGATTTAAAATCAATTTAGGGGTCATGTTCGGGGACTTTGTCAAAACTACAGGCTCCAAGTCAAACAGGAATCGGTCCTCAGGGGCTCTCTAATGACAAAGGGAAAGTGATCTGGGCTGTTCCTAGTATTCTTGTTCTCATCCCCTTCCTTTGCCGAGGGGCTGGCTTTTCTTTTGAAGTCTGTTGCCTCCTTCATTTATTCTTTAATTTCATACCACTGAGGTGAGTCTGCTCAGTCTTGTGTCCGTAACTCCTGTCATGAGCTAGGCTTCTCTGATGAACAAAAGCTAGCCTGAAAGGGGCTGCTTTGAAAACCAGGTCCCATGTTGAACATCACATCTCTAAATGAAACAGAAGAAACTCTTATAATTAAAGGAAACTTCTGGGTGAGCTTTGGAGGGGGGGGGAGGGAGAGAGGGAGAAAAGATTGTAGAGGCTTTAGAGATCTCGTCTAGCTTGTGGAATATCAATATGGAAAAGCTGATTATTTTTGTTTTTACTCCCTATCCCCACCCATAAATAGGCAGATCATGAAACTCAATGTCAGAAAAAGTTAATACTAAGAGCCCAGCAAGAATAAAACTTGTTTTCCTTGGTCTGCTTAAAGCTGCTGAGATTGGATTATATCCCCAGGATATTGGGTTTTCTCTCCTTCTACTGCCTGGAGCCTGGCCATTATTCTGATATTGGAAAGATGTTGTCAAAGTGCAAGAGATGCTTGGTGTTTTAAGTCCTTAACTGAAGGCTGGCCAGCACATGAAGGGTCCTGTTCATCAGCTGAGCTTTGTAGTTGTTATCCTAGTGGTTGTTGAAGCTGTGTATAGGGCTGGCTCTTGTTCTGGGATGCTTTTAGAGCAAAGGAAAGGGAAATGATAAGCAGTTTGGGGTTGGAATTTTAATTGAGAGATTTTTACTCACCTGGCTAGGATGAGAGACTAGATCAGATCTGGCACACCAGAGGTGTCCTGCCTGGGGGTCCCTGACCCTGAGCTGTGGTTGTTGGCTTCTGGTGGTTAGAGCACTAAAGGGTCAACATCCAGTGTTGAATCTCTAGCTGGATGAAGGATGTAAGATACGGATTTAAAAGCTATAGGTAAAATCAGAGACAGGAGGGACCTTTAAAATCAATTATTCTAGATCCTTTATCTTACAAATGCAGAGATGGAGACCTAGAGCCAAGGTGTGATTTGCCCACAGTCTATAACAGAGGCAAGGCCTCCTTTGTCTTCTGTCAGCCCCAGCTCAGATCTCAGTCCAGGGCAGGCAGCCTGCAAATTCTAGCCCATGATCACAGGAGTGACCCACAGAGGGGTTAGCACCATTAGCCCATACCTGCTATGAGAAAAGCAATTTAAAGTTTGCCCTATGGGTATCTGTCAGCAGTGCCACCTTAGGGTTAAAGAAGGCACCTTATATAATGAACCTGGCCCTGGCCAGCTAGTCTCCATCAGCAAAAGGCCCTGGGCAAAGTAACCTCCCTGCCCAGTTCATCCATAGTCATGCAGCTCCTGCCTGAGGTGAGGGTGAGTGGAAACACAGGGCCTGTCATGTGGTAGAAACCATGTCCAAGTCCCAGGGGAGCCCTGTGACAGTGAAGTTGTTGGTGTGAAGGAAGCCGATATGCTCATTGGTATGGGAGGCAGGTTTTGTTGCAAAAATATTTAGATTTTTTTCTGAGGGGTGACCGAAACCTTCTGAGTCCCAGCACTTTGGGTGAGTGGTTCTCCTCACCATCCCAGCTTCTCCTCCAACCCCCCTTTGACCCTAGTCATGTAACTGCCAGGCCTTGCTGATTGGAGTCCCTCTCTAGTTACGTAGGAACCGTGCAGCTTGGTCTGATTCAGTCTATCCAGACAAGCCTTCAGCTTGTCTCAGAGACTTTTCTAAGAAAATGGAGGCCAAAGAGGCCTTTGTCTTGGAATAATCGCCAATCCTCTGTTTCTAAGAGAGGGGTTGAGTTTGGTTCCTGTGAGCTTCCCAAAGGCTACCTGAATGCCATTGGGGAAGATAGGGGCTGGTTGGATTTAATAACCAAGCAGCCCACTTAAAAGCTCAGATGGATCTGACCTGTTTTCAGATTTTTTTGTGTGTGTGAAGACTGATTGGTTTTACTATGCAGATTATAGGAATTTAAAAAAATTAAATATACTTATGTTGGTATGATTTATCTGTTTTATTTGACACTTACTGTTGACATTTTTCATTACCATTTATAACCTCATGCTTTCTCTTATTTTTAATATGTTTAATAGTCCATTAAATAGGTAAGAAGACAGTCTTTCAGTCAGTCTGACTGTCCCTCTGTCTGACTGTTCCTTTGTCTATATTTCTGACTGTCCTCTGTGTGACTGACTGTCCCTCTCTCTTCCCTCCCTTTTCTGTTTTCCCTTTTTCCCTCCCTTCCTTTTTTTCTTCTGTTTTTTATTGAATAAGTATTTGATCTCCTACTATGTGGAAAGTATTATTTTTTAATTCATGAAGCTGACAGAATTCCTTTGTACCAGTGTGGAGCTTGATGGTAAACTGGCCCTGCAGAGTTGAGGACAGAAGACTTCTCAACGTCGGAACGACAGACTTGAAATACCAGTGTCTGACCTCACATCAAAATGCAATAGCTCTCTGAAGTTCTGCTAAACTAGAGAATGAATATGGATGGTGTAGGCATTCAATAAATGCTTGCTGAATTTAATGCAATAAAAATGATAGAAGACACATTACAAATGCATTTTTTTAAAACTTCATTACATGTACTGAAAGATGTTTTTGATATTTTATCTACATTCCTAGTCCCTGGCACATATGATGATGGAGTTCCTTATACTGCCATGTTGCGAATCACTGGTTGCAGAGTCCAAACCCAAGCTGGCCTCTGATACTTTGATTCTGATGGGGTGGGGAAGACTCACATTACAGGCATTGGTATGTGCATGGCAGGAATAATACACATCTCATAAAATCTTTTAATAATCACATAAGGCAGAATTTTTATCCATATTAAATTTTTTAACATATGAGAAAATTGAGACTCAAATGTGTGCATTAATCTGCCTCAATCACATACCTAATAAGTATAGGAGAGAAATGTAAATCCAGATTTATCAAACTTTACAAAATATGTAACCATGTTCTTCCTACCTTTTCTTGCGTACCCTTGAAATCACATCACAGAAATTATTTTTTGCTATTTTTGGATTTAGGTTAGTTTTCAACAGCAAGTATCCTCTGTGTTCTAACTTAGCAACATTTCATTTTGAGTCTCATGAAACTTTAAGCATAAAGCTTCAAATTATCAATGGCTCATGGTATTCTCACCATGTTTTAACTCTAAGTTCAGGCCACTCTTTAATGAATTCATTACCAATAGAGGATAAATGATTTTCCTTTCAATAGTCCCTGTTTATCATGTTGGTCTTTCATTTGATACCCATGTTGGAAAGTCCTAAGATCTATATACTCAAAATATGCCTCAAATTTTTCTTGGTCTTGGGGCACATGGGTGGCTCAGTTGGTTAACCATCTGACTCTTGGTTTTGGCTCAGGCAATGAGCTCGTGGTTCATGGGATCAAGCTCCACATCAGGCTCTGTGCTGACAGTGCAGAGCCTCCTTAGGATTCTCTTTCCTCTCTCCCTGCCCCTCCCCCACTCATGCTTGTATGCTCTCCCTATCTCTCTCTCAAAATAAATAAACATTTAAAAAAAATTTTCTTGGTCTTAAAAACCTAGGCAAACTCCTCTAAATATGAGCAGAGATTGATACATGAGTTGTGTCATCACCACCCTGTAATTCTAGAGTGACAACAAAGTAGTAGATGACTGCACAAGTTAAAAAATTCACTCAGTGGGCTTGTAAGCCAAATTATGCTTTCAAGAAAAAAACATGAAACCTTATTTTATAATAAAAAATAATGATACATGCAATTTGAGTATGATTCCTCTGCAGAAAAAAATAGGAAAATTTATGTGTCACTTACTTTTCAACAAACTCCATTTGGTTGTTCTTTTTCTTTATTTAAAAAAATTTTTTTAATTCTAGTATAGTTAACACAGTGTTATGTTAGTTTCTGGTGTACAATACAGTGATTCAGCAATTACTACTTATCATGATGAGTGTACCCTTAATCCCCTTTGTCTATTTCACCCATCTGCCCTTCCTCTTCCCCTATGATAACCATCAGTTTGTTCTCCATAGTTATGAATCTTTTATTGTCTGTCTCTGTTTTCTTCTATGTTTATTTGTTTTGTTTCTTAAATTCCACATATGAGTGAAATCATATGGTATTTGTCTTTCTCTGACTGACTTATTTCAATTAGTATAACACTCTCTAGATCCATCCATGCTGTTGCAAATGACAAGATTTCATTATTTCTTATGGCTGAATAAAATTCCATTGTATATATACCATATCTTCTTTATCCATTCACCTATCAGTGGACACTTGGGCTGTTTCCATGATTTGGTTATTATAAATAATGATGCAATAAACATAGGGGTGCATATATCCTTTTGAATTAGAATTTTCATATTCTTTGGGTAAATACCCAGTAATGGAATTACTGGATCCTATGGTAGTTCTATTTTTAATTTTTTGAGAAGCCGCTATACTGTTTTCCACAGTGGTTGAACCAGTTTGCATTCCCACCAACAGTGCAAGAGGGTTCCTTTTCCTCCACATCCTCACCAACATGTGTTGTTTCTTGTGTTTGTGATTTTAGCCACTCTGACAGGTGTGAGGTGATATCTCATTGTGGTTTTGATTTGCATTTTTCTGATGATTAGTGATGTTGAGCATCTTCTCCTGTGTCTGTTGGCCATCTGTATGTCTTTGGAGAAATATTTGTTCATGTCTTCTGCCCATTTTAATTATATTGTTTTATTTTTTTTGGTGTTGGTGTTTTTTTGGTATTGAGTTGTAGAAGTTCTTTATATATTTTGGATACTAACCCTTTATTGGATATGTCATTTGCAAATTTCTTCTCTCATTTAGAGGTTGTCTTTTAGTTTTGTTGATTGTTTCTTTATCTGTACAGAAGCTTTGTATTTTATTGCAGTCCCAATAGTTTATTTTTGCTTTTGTTTCCCTTACCTAAGGAGACATATCTAGAAAAATGTTGCTATATCCAATGTCAGAGAAATTACTGCCTATGCTCTCTTCGAGGATTTTTTTTTATTTCAGACCTACATTTAGGTCCTTAATCCATTTTAAGTTTATTTTTGTATATAGTGTAAGAAAATGTTCCAATTTCGATCTTTTGCATGTAGCTGTCCAGTTTTCCTGACACGTTTGTTGAAGTTACTGTCTTTTCCCATTGTACCTTCATTCTTCCTTTGTAAAAGACTAATTGAGTATATAATTGTGAATTTATTTCTGGGTTTTCAATTTTATTTCATTGATATGTGTGTCTATTTTTATGCAAATACCATACTGTTTTAATTACTACCACTTTGTAGTATAACTTGAAGTCTGGAATTGTGATATCTTCAGTTTTGTTTTTATTTTTCAAGATTGCTTTCACTATTTGGGATCTTTTGTCATTCCATACAAATTTTATGATTGCTTGTTCTAGTTCTGTGAAAAATGCTGTTGGCATTTTAATAGAGATTGCATGAAATTTGTAGATTGCTTTGGGTTGTACAGAGAGTTAACAATATTTGTTCTTCCAACTCATGAGCATGGAATGTCTTTCCACTTATTTGCATCATCCCTAATTTCTTTCATCAGTGTTTTATAGTTTTCAGAGTACTACAGAGTACTGCAGAGGTGTTTGATAGTCTTCTACCTCTTTGGTTAACTTTAGATATTTTATTATTTTGATGCAGTTGTAAACAGGATGGTTTTCTTAATTTCACTTTCTATTGCTTCATTATTAGTGTATAGGAATGCAACAGATTTCTCTACATTTATTAGTGCTGGTGGAGTCTTCAGGGTTTTTTTGGTGGAGTCTTCAGGGTTTTCCATGTATAGATAGTATCATGTCATCTGCAAATAGGGAGAGTTTTACTTCTTCCTTACCAATTTGGATGCCTTCTATTTTTTTTTCTTTTCTGATTGCTGTGACTAGGACTTTCCAGTACTATGTTGAATAAAAGTAGTGAGACTGGACACCTTGTTTTTTTCTTGACATTAGGGGGAAAGCTCTCTTTTTTTCACCATTGATTATGTTAACTGTGGGTTTTTCATATATAGTCTTTATTATATTGAGATATGTTCTGCCTAAACCTACTTTTTTGGGGTTTTTTATCATGAATGAATGTTGTGCTTTATCAAATGCTTTTTCTGCATCTATTGACATGATCATATGGTTTTTATCCTTTCTCTTGTTAATGTTATGTATCACAGTGATTGATTCACAAATACTGAGCCACCTTGCATCCTGGGAATAAATTCTACTTGCTAATTGTGAATGATGTTTTTGATGTATCATTGGATTTGGTTTGCTAATATTTTGTTGAAGATTTTTACATCTATGTCCATCAGAGATATTGGCCTGTAGTTCTCTCTCTCTCTCTCTCTCTGGTGTCTTTATCTGGTTTTGGTATCAGTGTAGAATAGATAATAACTCTTCTTTAAATGTTTGGTAAGAAATCACCTGTGAAGCTGTCTAGTCCTGGCTTTTGTTTTTTGGGAGTTTTTTGATTACTGATTCAGTTTCATTGATGGTAATCATCTTCAAATTTTTTTTTATTTCTTCCTGAATCAGATTTTGGGAGGTTATATGTTTCTAGGAGTTTATCCATTTCTTCTAGGTTGTCCAACTTGTTGGCATATAATTTTTCATAATTTCTTATAATTTTTGTATTTCTGTGATGTTGGTTGTTATTTCTCCTCTTTGATTTCTGATTTTGTTTGAGTCCTTTCTCCTCTCTCTCTCTTTTGTTTTGAATGAGCCTAACTAAAAGTTTATCATTTTGTTGATCTTTTTAAAGAACCAGCTCCTGGTTCTTTTTAAAGAACCAGCTTCATTGACCTGTTCTATTGTTTTTAGTTTCTATTTGCTTTATTTCTGCTCTAATCTTTATTATTTCCTTCCTTATATTGGTTTTGGGTTTTGTTTTTTCTTCTTTTACTATATCCTTAGGTATAAGGTTAGGTTATTTATTTGACATTTTTCTTGCTTTTGAGGTAGACCTGTATTGTTATAAACTTCCCTTTTAGAACAGTTTTTGCCACATCCCAAAGACTTTGGACCACTGTGTTTTCCTTTTTATTTGTCTCCTTGTGTTTTTTTTTCATTTTTGATTTATTGGTTGACTCATTCATTGTTCAGTAGCATGTTATTTAACCTCCATGTATTTGTGTCCTTTCCACATTTTTTCTTGTGCTTGATTTCTACTTCCATAGTGCTGTAGCTGGGAAAGGTGCATGGTATAACTTTGATACTTCTGAATTTGTTACGACTTGTTTTGTGACCTAATATGTGATCTATTCTGGATAATGTTCCATGTGCTCTTGAATGTGTATTCTGCTGTTTTAGGATGTAATGTTCTGAATATATCTGTTAGATCCCTCTGGTCCCATGTGTCATTCAAATCCACTGTTTCCTTGTTGATTTTCTGTTTGGATAGTCTATCCATTGATGTAAGTGGGATATTAAAATCTCCCATAAAAACTACTATGGAAGCTTCCTTGCGGTTGCCAGTCATCTCTCCACTTCTCAACTCCTCCCATGCCAGGAGCAGTGTTTCAAAGCTCTCAGCCCACCAGGCTTGTATGTTTACCCTTTCCCTTTCTCATGCTTGTCTTTCTCCTTCTTACTTTGGCTCAGTTACTCTTGTCATGACCTTTCTGTTCCTCCTGGAGCTCACTCCCAACTCCAGCTCTAGCTCTAGCCATTTCCCACCCTCCATGAGGATATAATGCGTTATTCTGGGGAATTAGCCTAGGATATTTCCTTCTGGTAGATACACAGGGAGGATTATGTAAAAGAAAACAGATACCAAGTTGGGAGGGATGGTAGAGTGAATTTCTCCCAGTAGACTCTTCTTTTCCAGGCAAACCTTGCTTATAGCAGATGTCCCTGCCACCTGCTTGTTTTGCTCTGGACTCCCTAGTTTGTCAATTCTTTTCCTAAAATAATGCAAGAAGTGAAGGCAGTATTATCAATGTGCTTTGCCCACTGTGGAGCCCAAAGGAGCTACTGTTGCCTATAGTCTGGAGGTTTTGCTGCTAGTGATGTCACTTAAGATTGGACTTAACGTCTTTTTAGCTGCCATACTGCATTGCTAGCTATGTAAGAGATTAGGGCAGTCATACATCCAGAATCCCCAACCCCCCCCATCTTTTCTATGTGAAATGTTGAAAAATTGGCACCAACTCTAACACCCCAATACACACTCTATAGTGGTTAGAAGAATTTTTTAAAGAATTTGATGGAGCATAATGAAAAAATACAAACACACAAAGCTACCCATAATTAAACTATGCAAAGATATCTGCTGCTAACATTTTATGGTATAGCCTTCCAATCTATATATTCCATGCACTTATCTCTAGCTCTTTGCCATTTACATATTTTAACCAAATTAGGATCACACTGTTTTACCTGCCTTTTTTAACTTAAGGTATTATGAAAAATCTACATCAATAAATAAACTCCTACAAATCCTTTTACTAGATAATATTCTATTTTAAGGGTGCCCACAGTATATTCAACTTATCATGTACTGTTACAGATCTAATTGTTTCTAATCTTTAGGTGTTACCAGGAATATCATTGGGACTATCGTGCATATTCTCAGGTTTTTCCTGAGATGTTTTTAGAATCCCATCATCAAAATAATGGTTAAATTATTTTAAGGCTTTTGATACATAAACAGTTGATACTTTTGAAAGTTTAATGAATATTATATTTCATCTGAATTTGGCTTAGATAATTTCATTTTAAAATTATATTTAAAATTCGTTTCCATGACATTGGAAATTGGTTTATATAACTAACTGGTTTCCATACAACACCCAGTGCTCATCCCAACAAGTGCCCTCCTCAATGCCCATCACCCACTTTCCCCTCTCCCCTGTCCCCCCATCAACCCTCAGTTTGTTCTCAGTATCCAACAGTCTCTTATGGTTTGCCTCTCTCCCTCTCTGTAACTTTTTTTCCCTTCCCCTCCCCCAGGGTCTTCTGTTAAGTTTCTCAAGATTCACCTGTGAGTGATAACCTATGGTATCTGTCTTTCTCCAACTGACTTATTTCACTTAGCATAATACCTTCCAGTTCCATCCATGTTGCTGCAAATGGCCAGATTTCATTCTTTCTCATTGCCAAGTAGTATTCCATTGTATATATAAACCACATCTTCTTTATCCATTCGTCAGCTGATGGACATTTATGCTCTTTCCATAATTTGGCTCTTGTTGAAAGTGCTGCTATAAACTTTGAGGTACACATGCCCTTATGCATCAGCGCTCCTGTATCCTTTGGGTAAATTCCTAGCAGTGCTATTGCTGGGTCATAGGGTAGTTCTGTTTTTAATTTTTTTGAGTGGCTTAGATAATTTCAAATTTCGATTCTGTTTTCTGTTGCATTAATTATCATTACAAATTTTATAAGGAATTTTTCCATGTCTTACTGATTTTTTAAAAAGTGTTAAAAAGGATAAGGTCATTCATTTTGCAGCTATTTGCTGGAAGTTAACACTCCATAAAGCACTGTGCTAGATATTGGGGTAAAGGGAGTAGAAATTCAAGAATGTGTAAGTCTTAATCTTGGCCCTCTTTTATTTACTTAAAACAGGAAGCATTGTTTCCTTAATAAGCAATTCTAGACATTTTATGTTAAATATGTTGCCTTTCTTAATTTACTTGGTCAAATTTTAAAATACATTGCCAGAAAGAAAAAATATTTTTAATAAAAGTAATTTGGCTTGAGTATGATTTCCCTTTATTTCCATCCTGAATTAAAAAAAAAAAGACACATGTTTATTTTAGTAAATTAGAAAAATTCAGAATAGTGTAAAGAAGAAAATAAATGACTCATGACTGGACCATTCAAAGACAATTACTGTTAATTGGTGTTTTCCTTCCAGGCATTTTCTTTGTATATTTTTTACATAGCTGAAATCATACTATATATGTATTTTTTCAAGCATATAATGTAAATATCTCCTCATGTTATGAAAAACTTTTTGGAAACATTACCTCTAATGGCTCCATAATATTGTATCCTGGAAATCAGTTAAATATATAAGTTTTTATATAGTAAATATATAGTAAATACTCTGGAGTAAGATTGTATAGGTTCTAGTCCTGATGCTACCATGGGTTAGTTTGTGATTTCTGGCTAGTTACTTAACTTTTCTGTGGCTCAGTTTCCTTACTTGAAAAATAGGATAATTATAATCACTGTCCTTTAAGATTTCTGTAAGGAGGGGTGCCTGGGTGGCTCAGTCAGTTGAGCATCTGACTTCTGCTCAGGTCATGATCTCATGGTTCGTGGGTTCAATCCCCACATCAGGCTCTGTGCTGACAGCTCAGAACCTGGGGCCTGCTTCAGATTCTCTTTCTCTCTCTCTCTCTCTCTTCTCTGCCCCCTCTCTCTTTCCCTCTCTCAAAAAATAAATAAAGATTTACATAAGGAATACATGGGCATTCAAGTGAAGCTTAATCTTATATAATCTTATATAAATAAATAATTATAAATAAATAAATAATTATATAATCTTATATAAATAAATATATAAGATTTATATAAGGAATACATGGGCATTCAAGTGAAGCTTAATCTTATGTAATCTTATATAAATAAATAATTATAAATAAATAAATAATTATATAATCTTATATAAATAAATATATAAGATTTATATAAGGAATACATGGGCATTCAAGTGAAGCTTAATCTTATATAATCTTATATAAATAAATAATTATAAATACATAAATAAATAAATAATTATATAATCTTATATAAATAAAATAAATAAGATTTATATAAGGAATACATGGGCATTCAAGTGAAGCTTAAACTAGTACCTGGCACATAATGAGCAAGCAACAAAGTTATTATTATTACCATGACTACTATTACTATTTTCTTTCTTTTTTAAAAAGATGTTTATTTTATTTATTTTTGAGAGAGAGAGTGAGCAGAGGAGAGGCAGAGAAAGAGAGAGGGAGACAGAGAATCCCAAGCAGGCTCCGTGCTGTCAGCGCAGAGTCCAACACTGGGCTCGATCCCACCAACTATGAGATCATGATCTGAGCCCAAACCTAGAGTTGGACACTTAACTGACTGAGCCACCCACACAACCCAACTATTTTTTTTTACTCATTCCACCAAATCCTAGATAATCTGTTTCTAATTGAAATAACATTTACTGTTATAAAGTTACTGTAGAATGTAGTTGTTCACATTTTTTCTCTGCTTTTTTTTTTTTAATGTTTATTTATTTTGAAAGAGAAAGAAAGTGAGCACGAGTGGGGAGGGGCGGAGAGAGAATCCCAAGCAGGCTGTATGCTATCTGCACAGAGAACACTGCAGGGCACAATCTCCCGAACCTGTGAGATCATGAGGTTCATGAGATTGTGACCTGAGCTGAAATCAAGAGTCAGACACTTAATGGATTGAGCTACCTACACACCCCAACAAATATTTTTTTTGTAACAGAATATTTTTTTTAGAATAAAATCAGAGTCAGTGGTATGCACACTCTTAAGATTCTAAATATTACCAAAATTGCTTGTCTACACCTACAGTGTAGTGTAGTGTTGTTATTCTCAGCGGAGACATAGTTATGCCCAGACCAGAATCACCTATGGGACATTTTCATCTCTCCTCATCCTCTCCCTACGCATCTTCCCTCTATCAGGTGACATGTGAGAATCAGAATCTCCGGGGCATTTGAAACTCTAATCCTCTTCATTTCTTTGTATACAGAATGAGGATATTAATACCTTTTTCTTAGGATTGTTGTGATAAATAAGATGATGCATGTTTATAGAGCTTTACACATAGTAAGCTTTCATTGTTAGCCATTATAACATTATTGTTACAAATGGCAATTAAATTTATAATTTATACCCCTACCAAGGATGTATCTGTCTCATTGACCCTCATCATTGTTGAGCATGATCATTTTAACATTTGTTTTATGTTCTTTTATTTTTTTTTTGCTTCCAATTTTTATTTAAATTCTAGTTAGTTAACACAGAGTGTAATATTGGCTTTAGGAGTAGAATTTAGCAATTCATCACTTACATAGAACATTTATTTGAAATTAATTTAAATGAGTTTAAGCTATCTACATTACTAAAAATTATTTTTGAATATTTTCTAATTCAATAAGTGGAAAGCAGTATTTTGGTATTTTAATTTGCTTCCCTCTGAATACTGTTAGGGTTGAACCTCTGTCAGATATTTATTAACCATTTGTATTTCTGCATGTGAGTGTGTGGGGGAGGGTATAGTGAGGGAAGGAGCAAAATCAGGATCTATGTATTTTACAGGGGCCTTTGTTTTGTACTTATTTTCCTTTTTGGTGAGGGGAGGGGACTGTGTTGCTTGTTTTTTTATAGTAAGTATATTACTCTTAGTCTGATCATATCTTATTCCTATTGAACTAGTTTTGTCTCCCTATGGTCAGTCTATACTTCTAAAGGTTTCCAAGCCATCTGGTTGATTATCCATTGTAGAATCATGCCAGAGACCACTGTTAAGCTTACAAGTCTAATAACGTCCCTGAACTCCATTCCTTTTTCCCATTAAAAATAATCTGAAAATATTTGCCAATCTCCTATCTTTGGCACAATGTGAAATCTCCATGATTTGCCCAGAGATTCCAGGAGGTGGTAGAGATTGTCTGTAGCACCTTCTGTCTGGGCTCGAACATGGATGAGGGGAGTGAATACAAACAGCATTAAATAGAAAGAGATTACTCGGTCAGTCAGTGAGTCCAGGACAGGGTGAGAGGGAGGCTGACACCTGGCTCCAGTGTCATCTCTGGGCCCTGTTTCTCTGCTTGTTCTCCATGTTTCCCTCCTAACTGGGAGCTTACCTTGTTTTTCTGTTCCTGAGTTCTTGCCATGGGAATCTAATTTATGCTTTACTGGCTCCCAGACTGGCCGTGTATCTGGCACCCTCCACCTTTGTAAGCATAAGGACTCAAAGTTCAGGCCTCTACTGCTGGTCTCTCTGATATTAGCCAATGGTCTGCCAGGATCTGCATGCCGAAGCTCCCACAGCCACTTTTTCCTGAGGCAGCTGCTTCATCCCCTCTTGTCACTGCCTACTCGGCCCTGAAAACAACCACCCCTGTGGCTGTGTCTGGATTCCAGATCTTTTCTGCTGCCCACAAAACTCTTGTTCTCCCTCATAGAGATCGTACAGACTTACCCCAAATCTCAAAACTCAGACTTCTCCGTGGCTGGACCCAAATTTTGTCCAGCACTTCCTCTATTTATTATAATGATAATACATTATTATTTATCGTGATATAAATAATACTTACTGAACACATACCATATGCTAGGCATTGTGCCAAGTGGCTCAGAAGCTTTCTCTCACGGCATCTTCAAGGCAAGCGCATAACGTTGATTCTATTACTGTCCTCACATCACAGACAAGGAAAGCGGAGCTTAGAGAAGTTGAATAGCATGGCTGAGATCACCCTGGTGGTAGTAGGTGTTGGAGCTGTGAGTTGATTTCAGGTCAGCCTGATGTCTAAGCCAGGATCTAAACTCCAAGATGATAGGGCACCGTCTGGGATTCCCCATCTGGCCTCCTCTTCCTAATCTAGTTTAAAGCCCCTTTTATAAACCCTCATCTCCTACCACATACCTCTATAGCAAGGATAACTCAAACAGGAGGAAGCTTTGGCTGCCATTTCGTTCTGCTGGAGTGACATTGGGTTTTCTCTTCCCTGATCCTGCTTGTAATTCCTGCATGACTTTGGGGGAGCTCGGCTAGGTCACTCTTCCTCAGTGCTCCCCTTGCAGGACAGGGGCCCCATGAGCCAAATGTGTGTTTTTCTTTTTGGCATTACACTCTCCTGTTTGCTCTGGGAGTGGATTGCCTTCAACTCCCTTCTAGTTTCCTTCTTGCTTTTGCCAGCAGACTGCATCACATTCTAGAGCTTCTCTCTGTTGGTCTTATATCTGCTCCACTTATATCCACTCCAGAGAGTAAGGATCTCAATGTTTTTAATCTTTGGGGTCTCCCCACCAATGAGCAACCTACAAACGTGCTTTCCTCAAGCCTTTTCATCTCAAGGGTGAGTCAGGCTTATTGTGGATATAATTGTTGTGGATATAATTGCTACTTACCTTGGACAGGAAAACTGCACAGATCTACAAATGTGGGAAGTGGGAAGGCCACGGATGGATCTTCCAGTATGTGTGAGTTCTTTCCTCCCCTCTACCAGTTGCAGGATCTGGAACCTGAGTATCTACCCCAGAGGACCCTACTGTACCTGGAAAAGTAACTTTTGTATCTGGTTGTAATCCTCTAACTTTCATATTCTGACTGCAGCAACTTCTCAGTAGTGACAGATTTAATAGTCACGGTTTTCACTATTTGTAGGTGATTCCAAATTCCATGATATGTAATCAATGGTCGTTTTGCTGAGATACGAATTTTAAAGTCTCATGCTATTAGGCTGGGTGTGGTCCTCAGTCACTTGGTGAATGATTTGTTGTCTTCTGCCTGTTGTGGCAATGCATTTTACAGAAGTAATGATATGCTTCAGCAGTATTTATGGATGTGGGTATTCCAGAAGTCTCTGGAATGTATTCTGTACAAAAAACAGAGTGGGGGGAAGGTTTATCTTGGATGCAAGGGCGGGGGTGGGGGGGTGGAAGTAATGTACCTCCTCCCCACCCACTGATAATCTATTGGTGAATGTGAACAATTAGCAGGGAATTGAGTTCACCTTCCTACAACACCTTTTCTGCTCATTGCAAGAACCTCTCTAGAAGTCAGTCTCACTCTATACACAGTTATAGGCAATATAAGTAGTAGTATCCAATTAGCTCATGTTTTCTTCACGTGCTCCAAATATTTCTAATGCTCAGTCCTAACTGCTTCTCTTGGGTTAGATTGATAAAGGGCATGCACATTATCCTGACAAGAATGGAAACCTCTGGTTAGCATTTGGAAATATTCAGGGAAGTAAGGAAATGTTTTCATTTTCCACCCAGGGGCTTAATATCATGTAGATGCTGCCTGAGTACAAACTACTTGTACTGAGGATACCCTTTTAGTCAGCAGGCTAGAAGGTTTAGTTTATCATATACCATCGTGTCCTGATGTCGCTCAAGCTCCCCAGTGACAGCAAGACCTAGGAGGTTTGGAAGAGATAGACTCACTGGCAGAAAAAGAGCCCATTATCTTGGAAGTCACTCCTGGAGTCATTGCTGAGAGCAATTTCTCAGAGTTTATGCTCAAACCTTAGAAGTCTCCTCCTGCCACTATGATTGAAGGGAGAAGGGATGGAGCCCAGCCGTCTTGGTTGGCAAATACCATCAGTCATGATGAGCCACTAATCCTGATGAGGTTCCTGATAAGACTCTGCAATGATGACAGATGAGGCCACGTACAGCAGTTAACGCAGTCATTTGTAATCATTACTTTTTGGCCATTCAATAACCATCCCGTGAAATTATTTTCTGAATTTCCCAGGGTGGTGAAAGGAGCTGAGTTTACCTCTCATTTTTTTTTTTTTTTGAAGCATCTTAGCAGTTATAAATGCTTGAATGGAACTTTCTATGGCTCCATCAGATCCAACTTCAAGACCCTTATTTACTTGAATCACCTGCTTTGTGTGGTGATGACAGTGTTGAACATACCTGCTGTTTTCCTGACTGCCTGCAGAGTGAACCCCGGGATTCTTCTGTGGCTAACATCTCTGTTAGGACATTTGAGATGTCCTTGGGGTAAGGTGCAGAGTGGTGGCATTCTCTGTTGCTTTTTACAACATAGCTCTGGCCACATCTCTTGGCCCAGAGCTTCCTTCCCCCACAATGCCATGGTCATGGATATACTGCAGATAGCCAACAGTTGTGCAGAGATACCAAGCTGTTAACTCCTTAGCACTCAGGGAGGCTGAGTCAGAGTAGGAGTGGCTGAAGCCCTTGGACCACTTGCCTCAACTACAAGTATCCTGTGTACCCCAGTGGGCCGTATAACATCATTTTCTCTGTGTGTCATGATGTGTAAAAAGGTTAGGAAGCATTGACTCAACCATTTGGATTTTCATTTTCCTCCTCTGTAAGTTGGGATTTTTTTTTTATTATCTTACAAGACCATTGTGAGGATCAAAGGCTTGAATGCATGTGAAGGGGCTTTAAGAGCTGCCATACATTTGTTGAGTGCATCACTGGCCACAGAGCGATAGGACTCTTTCTCCTAGTTTATCCTTATTGGCTGTCCTTTTGAGGTTAGGATAGAATTCCACCTATTTTTAAATCTCTCCCAAGTCATGAAGTCAATGTACCACATCTATTATTTAGGCTCAAGCACTGACATAATACATTTTCTAAAAAAAGTTTTTAATGTTTATTTATTTTTGAGAGACAGACAGAGTGTGAACAGGGGGTGGGAAGGGACAGAGAGAGAGAGCGGGAGACACAGAACTTGAAGCAGGCTCCAGGCTCTGTGCTGGAGTCAGACACTCAACCAACTCAGCCACCCACGGTGCCCCTGACATAACACATTTTCTATAGTCTTTGGTTCTTGTGACTTCTTTAAAGCATCTGCCAGAGCAGAAGTTCTTCGCCCCTCTGCCCAGTGATGCTGAGGTACACAGCAGTGTACCTGCCTCCCCTGGTCTCTCTGCATTTATATCCCAGCTGCTCTCAAGTCTGCTGAGGCCAAGGCCTCTGCTTCCTGATAAAGACTAACCTTTACTCCCTGCGAATCTGTGTTGACTTTGCCATTGGGCCGAGAGCATCTCAAGTTTCCTTGGTTTTAGCATTTGTGCCCCAAGGTGTTAGCTGCCTGGTGTCGCCCACCCCCACCTCCCCCACCATCAAGTGGTTCTGGAGAATGCCTTTTCTTAGTCCTGAAGAGATCTCATGGGTGGAGAGAAAATCTCTCCTGCCCTTCTCAACAGACCTTAAGCCAAATGCTGTAAGTGTGAAAACCAAGTCACAGAACCATGCACCATAAAGTGTCAACACTGGATTTCTGGGTGCTGGAGGTAGGAGTCGTGCTTATTTTCTTCTTCAGAAGTTCCTGACTTTTTCAGATTTTCTATAGTGAAACTGAAAGTGTATTTTAAAATATATTTCTAATAGATGCACTCAAGATGTGCTTCATGAAGGCAAATAGCAGCTCCGACATTCCTTCACACTTGCTGGCTCCAAATTACTGCCTCTGCTTTCAGAGCCAGGCGGTTTGGAGGGGGTGGAAACCAGGAGGGAGGGGGTAGAGGCAGCCATGTGGGCCATTGAATTTCCTCTTTTCAGACATTTCTCTGGCAGCTAATTCCAGGGTGCTCATCTGTATGGTGGCGGCATGACTTTCATGTTTTCCCCAAGGTGTTTTATGGCCTTTTTACAGTGGTACTTTGAATAACTTTCTCTCGGTAACTTCCAAATGGTGAAAAATATCAGATGATTTCCCTTCTCCCTCTGCACTCTCCTTCTCTTTGTTTCTGCACACTCCTCATTGTTAGTCTCTTTACCATCTCTTCCCTTCCCTTCCTCCCTCTCCTTTTCTTTCTCTTCCTTCTGCCCGTCCCCCTCCACCCCCCACTTCTCTCTTCACCTAATATTTAAAGCAAAATAAAATATGGCGGTGAGAAAGAAAGGCTTTGGTTGTGTCGGCCTGGGCCTTGGTGAGGGGAAAGCAAATATGGATTTATCATCAGGAGCTAGATGGCGGGAAGAGTATTCCAGGGGCAGTTTCATCCCTTCACTTTTCCGGAAGGGAATTTAGTTTTCAGACCCATAACAACCTGATGTGTCTTCATCTGACTTCGTCCTTAAGGCCAGGGTAGAATTGCCTGAGAAATTGATGCCTGAACTGGGGCCCTAAAGTGGATGAGCAGAGTTAACCAGTTAAAGGGAGTGGGACAGGGAGGCAGGGCACACAGGGAAGGGGTCTATTGGAACCCACGTCCATCTCAGTCCAGAGTACTGGCTCCTTTTTGGCCACCAAGAGGGGTGAGGTGTTACTGAGGACCCCTGCTGTGGGGACCAGTGAGCAATGCCACAGCGCAACTCAGAACCTCTTGGCGACGATGTTGGTTGCCCTGGAGAACAGGGACAGTGAGTGGCACACAGAAGAGAGATTGGTCAGATCACAGACACCTGCAGCATTCTCCTAACTGAAGGCAAGGCTTCCTTCAGGTCACCCAGGAAGGTCACCTAGAAGTATATACTTTTAGTCAGGGCAGCTAGCTCTCCACGGCCTGAAGCTCAGCCGTCACTGTTTCCATGGAGACCACCTCCAGGCCTGATGCCTTCCCCATAGATGGGGCCTTGGCCTGACCAGGGGAGGGTTGCATAGGGTGCAATTTGTCAGAGGCCTGGCAGTCTGAGGGAGGACGTGCTGAGGAGGAAACCCCAGCGGAATAGACCTGCAGAATTTAAGCACACAGACATACACCAAAGGGAAGGGCTGGGTTCTGGTGTCTGGATTCCAGGCCTTCTCCCTCCAGGAATCTTGGCTTATGGGCTGAGTGTCATAGAAGAGGCAAAAGGATGACCAATAGGACAGAGTAGTCTTACCAATGGGGTATAGCCTGTCTGTGGCAGTCCAGGTGACCTTCCTGGGTGACCTGAAGGAAGCCTTGCCTTCAGTTAGGAGAATGCTGCAGGTATCTGTGATCTGACCAATCTCTCTTCTGTGTGCCACTCACTGTCCCTGTTCTCCAGGGCAATCAACATCGTCGCCAAGAGGTTCTGAGTTGCGCTGTGGCATTGCTCACTGGTCCCCACAGCAGGGGTCCTCAGTAACACCTCACCCCTCTTGGTGGCCAAAAAGGAGCCAGTACTCTGGACTGAGACGGACTTGGGTTCCAATAGACCCCTTCCCTGTGTGCCCTGCCTCCCTGTCCCACTCCCTTTAACTGGTTAACTCTGCTCATCCACTTTAGGGCCCCAGCTGAGGCACCGGTTTCTCTGGCAATCCTTCCCTGCCTTAAAGCTGAAATCTAGTCTCTCTTTTATACTTTTTCAAAGGGCCATGTGTCTTTCCTTCATAACACATATCAATGTTGAGGCATTACAAGGATTTGTGAGGTGGTTGGACTGCTGTCTGCTACGCTACCACACTCTAAGCTCCTCAGCCTGTGAGCTCTAAGAGGGTAATGTCTAATTCTGCTCACTAAAGCATCCTATCTGCCAAGGGCAGAGTTTGGCACATAGAAAATGCTCAATAAATATTCATTTATTGAATTAATCTTAATTCCATTCTTTTTCACTCCAGGACCTTGGGCAAGTTACTTAACTTCTGTGAGTGTCATATCCCTCATTAGAAATGGGGATAATAATCCCCCATTCAGAAAATTGTACAATTTACATGGGACAGTGATTGTAAAGCACCCAGTATGGGGCTAGCATGCGTAATAGGCACATACGCAGAGTATTGGTTTTTTCCTTAGTTTCTTTTTTCATCCCCTAATACCGTAGAGAACAGAAGTTTAAAGGTTTAAAGAACAAAAATACATGTCCCCCTATTTCTTTTCCCCTCCTTCTTTCTTTATTACCTTCTTCTGCAGTTCAACGAGGCACAGAATGAAGGCTCCAAAGATCAGATTCTTGATTTTTCACTAGTGAGATGACCCTGGGTAAAGCATTGGCTCTTCCTTTGTTTCAGCTTCCCCATATGTGTTATGGGAAGATGTAGACAAATGATCCTTAGAGCCCTTCCCAACTCTCACCCTGGGTTTCTGCATAGGGGTCAAGGGTAACACTGACCATAGCTCTTCACAGTGTAAGATGAAGGAAGCAAAAAGCAAAAAGAGCAGCCTCAGAACAGGGAGGAGAAAATTAGGCTATTGGCCTATCTATTTTAATACAAGCTGAGTTTATTTTAGTAATGCAGGTGAAGAATGTTTTAAAATGCATCATCATGACAATGCCCCTTGGTAACAGCCCAAGGATTTCTAGTGTATCTTTCTTCAAAAGAGCCCGAGGGCTTTGTATATACTGCCTCATTAATTCTCAGAACATCCGTAAAGTTGGATGGAAAAGCATGATGAGTTCTGTTTTATATGCAGGGAAACAAAGCTTCAAAAAGGTTAAGTAGCTTACCCAAGGTCGCACAGTAACATCACTGTTCCCAGGAACCTGGGTCTCTGTTTAGCACACCAGGCTGTTCAGGCATTCTTCTTCCATTCTCTGGAAAGGAGTCCAGCCATGGGTGAAAGGTCTTTGTTCGGAGAAATGTTTTTGAAGTGTGATTTCCTGGAGGATAGACTCTTTCCTGAAATAGGAGGGTGACAAGTAGATAAAGAGAGATTGAAAGGACTAGAAGTTAGTAGAAGTAGAAAGTGCTCTGTCCCTCTCCTCCCATCCCAAGCATCTTTTCCCTGGACCAGCCAAGGCCCATCTCAAGGGCCAAGCATCAGACCTGGTGGTGGTTGCCATGGAAACAGTGCAGGTTCAGCTTGAGGCCCTGGAGAGCTGGCTGCCCTGACTGAAGGTGTGTGTTTCTAGGTCACCTTCCTAGTTGACCTGAAGGGAATCTGTCATCCTCAGGAGAATGCTGCAGGCAACTGTGATCCGATCAGTCTTTCTGCTGTGTTTAACTCGATGTTGCTGTTCTCCAGAGAAGTCAGCATCATCATCTCCAGGAGGTCTGTGTTGGAGAGTGGCATTGCTGGTTAGTACATATATCAGGGTCCTCAGTCATGGGTTCTGTCATGATACTAGCTATGTGACCTTGCACAGGACAGATATGTTTTCTGGGCCTGAATCTTCTCATCTGCAAAAAGGGTTAACTCACAGGACTATTGTCAAGTAATCCTGACAGCAGTCATGATGAATGACTTTTGGGATGAATGACTCCCCAAAGCATCAGTGAGTCAAAAGCTCTTGGTGATTGTGTAAGTAATATCCACTCTTCTGGGCTAGAGCTCACCTCTTCTTGCGAAAGTGGGCCATGCCCTCTCCAGAGGTTACTCTGGGAACTATCCCTCCCCATCTTGACACATCAGGTCAAGAGAAAACCCAGTTGTTGATAGTTTGTAGCTTCTTGTTCAACTTAGCCAGAAACTACTGGGCCCACTGGTGGATGGTTGTCCCTACAAGCACTGCCTTATGCCGCAACGTCTTTCATTGATGGACTTGGTTTTCCAGGCTGCCTGGTCTTTGTGTCACTTGCAGTACATTAATTATTTACCTTCTGGTAAAGCTCTCTGAGATCACAAGATGAAAGTCCTAGTGTCAGTTTAAAGTCTTCCTTTTGATTATTATTCTACTCAGTGTATTTTGGGCAAAGAAAATAGGCTTGAGATCACAATGCAGTAAATTTCATAAAGAGTGGAGTGCAAGAAACCCACAGAAATGGACCTGGATCAGAGAGTCATGTTGCCCTGTCAGGGTGTGTGTGCGTGTGTGTGTGTGAGTGAAGAATCAGGCCACCTGGATAATGATACCCTATCTGTTGCTCTTAGGGATTAGTATAAATGCTAATTGGCTTTCTCTGCTACTGAAAGCCAATGAGTCCACCCTGGACAGATAGGTAGGATCAATGACTAAGTATACCTGGAACAGGGATGGCAGGACAAGAGAAGGCATTACAGATCTCACAATCCAGTCATGAGCTTGGGACACTGAGGTCATCTCTAGATAGGTCAAAGTGTAGCAGCTTAGAACACAAATTCTGAAGGGGCAGCATCACATATCACAATGCCTCCATTATCTTGCTTTGGCCATGACTTATGAGTCACTGGTGGCCTACCTACACATGGTATCCCAACTGATTGGGAGCTACCTGGAGTCTATGTCCCTGATTTGTCCCTGACCTTGACCCTAGGAAGAATGTCTTGCATGAGATAAAACAGCAGCCCCTGTGAGAAGCTTCCCCTAATTTCTTCTAAATCTGTGAGTTTGAAATCTGTGAGTGAAATTAACATACTTTATCTTCTATTGTCATGAACAACCAAGGTAGTTTGAACAACATTTGGTAAGTGACCCCAACACCACCATCCTAAGTAGCAGTAAGTCTTGGTGGTCAGGGAGGAAGGAGGGCCCAGGTGATTTTTGTGTTGGTCCACTCTGAATCCCAGCTCAACTACTTTGATGGGCCTCAAGCTCAGAGAAGATGGGGAACCTAGGAGAGGGAGGGATTTGGTTTGGACCTTTGAGGAAAGGCAGGATTTAGGAAAGCAGTAGTTGAGGAAGGATGTACTAGGCAGAGATCAGTTTAGACAAAAGTTTGAAGACATGTGTACTAGAGACTGTAGAATGCAAAAGGATTCTGAGTGGGAAATAAGGCTAAGAAAAAGTGTAGGCAGAAGCATGAAGGCTTCAACTTTACACATTTTAACCATTTTTGCAGAAACCTCTTTGTGATTCCCTTTCTGGTGTGGGTCTGGTATACCCTGTAGGTAACCGTCTCCTCAAGGGCAGGAACTGGGCGATGATTTCCTTTGGATTCCCTCAATATTCCTTAATGCCAGCTTCTCCTGAATGACAGACGTGGTTCACCGCTGAATGAACTCAGCAGCTATACACGAATCCTTTTGGGGTTGGGGAGAAACAAAACACATATGTTGAAACTATGACTTTCAATAGGACAAGAGAATATTATGGGAGATAATTTTTGCTTCAGGACTTGAGCTGCAAAAAAAGAGTGCAAACCTTCCTGGCAGAGTGGAAGTGGGGCTTGGAGAAAGGCGAGGTGGAGTGAGGGCCGCTTAGCTCCATTCACATTCCGCCCCTGACACTAATAGCCCCTCTCTGAATGAGCCAGCTGGAAGGAGATGTGAAAGCAAAATATGGAGAATCAACTATGTGTGAACTGGAGAAGACCTCAGCTAGCAGCTGATTCAACCCCCTCATTTTCTAGGCCCAGAGAAGGTGTGGGAGGTCTGTGTGTGTAGGACAAAGGACACATCTGCACATCTCTCTCTTTTCTCTGAAAATCGCGTCTCTGTTTTTTAGAACTGCCTGTTACAACTCCAGCCTCACCGCTGACTCTAGGAGCAGTGTAAATTCACTGGGAAGGTTTCTTTGGCTGAGCAGGTGTGGGCTCAGCCTGCTGAATATGAAAAGCATTCCCTTGGGCTGCCGGTCCCAGTCAGGGAGGCCTGCCCGGGGCCTGGCCTGGCTACGCCTGCTCACCACCACCATTTGACATTAGGACCGCTATTTATTTGACCACATTAAACTTTGCTTTGTGTGACACAAAATCATTGTAAAAGAATGCATTATTAAGTGTGTTTTCAAATAAGGGAAGAAAACTAGCAGGCTGTCACTGATTGTTTTATTGTCGGAAGGAAAATAAATAAGTAAAACGTGTATGAGGCAAGGCAGGAATAGTTCCAAGGAGTGTTCAGAACAGAAGCATTTTTACATTTTATTGACATAGGTTTGTAAAACATGTTTGCTAGTGAACCCAGGGCATTTATGTAAATAACCATCATACACAAACAGCTCTTTATTATTTACACTGAGGCAAGTATGATATATTTATTATATAATGTACATTGGCTTAGGAATAAATGGACACACAGTGAGACAGTGTAAAATAAAGACTGGAAATGAAGATACAGGCAATTGACTGAAACTGGAGTATTAGAGATTATGGACAGTTTGCAGAGTTAATAATTAACTGGTGAATAGTACAGAAACAGCTCTCGGGGAGCACTTTTAATTTCTGGGCATTGTATTTGAGATCCCTGGACATATGAAAGGCACCAAGACTCCCCTTCATTTTGGATTCTGAAGCAGAGATAGAAGCATAAAACTTCAAGAGTCGCATAACTGGTATTTAAAGAGTAGATCACGCACACGTTAGCTCATCTGGCCCTTACAAAACCCTGAGGGTTGGTAGAACATACATTATTCTTGATCTTATCATTTTCGGAGCATTGAGGTTTCTCAGAGTATGTGATTAGCATGAAGTCCTGTAGCTAATAAGTGCCAGAGTTAATTTCCTCGAGGGCTCTAGTTTCATTCATTTGACAAATATTTACTGAATGCTTACTATGTGGCAGGCATGGGGATGTATCAGTGACTAGTATAGAAGATACGCAATAAACAAGCGAATGTAAATGTAGGAAACAATAAATGCGCACGAAGGGGATAGCAAGTGGTTTACAGGGAGTGCCATTTCTGGCAGGATGATCAGGAAGATCTTTCTGAGAAGGTGGCATTTAGGCAGAGACCTGGATGGAGAGAAGGAATGGCCATGTGCATATGGGAAAGAGGAGCTTTCCAGGCTGAGGGAACCAACAGTGCAAAGGCCCTGTGGTAGGAGTTTGCTTGGTGAGTTCGAGAGATGACAAGGAGGTCTCTTAGAACTGGAGCTCCACAGGCAAGGGAAAAATGGCTGGAAATGAGTCTGAGAGAGAGCCAGGGGCTAGATCACATGGGGCCATCAAGGACTAGGCATGGCAAGAACTGTGAAAAACATTTCAGGGCTGAAAGGACAAACTTCTGTGTGGAAAATAGCCTGAAAGTGAATAGTAGTAGAAGCAGGAGGCCTGCAGGAGGCCTGCTCGGGGCGTATAGCAGTAATCCAGGTGAGAGGCTACGGGAGAGAAATGGAAGGGGTAAAATTCAGGTAAAGCCAGCAAGATTTGTTGATGAATTGCTGGGGGGGGGGGGGGGGGAGAAAGAAGTCAAGGATTCCTCCTGGTTTGGGCCCAACCAACCAGAAGACTTTTGTCCCCTCTCTATAATCAGGAACACCTAGGTTTAAGTGGTAGGCCATCACGTGTTTAGTGTTTTGTGTTTTTTTTTTTAAGTTTATATTTTTTTGAGTGTGTGTGTGTGTGTATGTGAGAGGGAGGGAGGGAGGGAGGGAGGGAGGGAGGGAGAGAGAGAGAGAGAGAGAGAACGAGAACACACGAGCAGGGGAGGGGCAGAGAGAGAAGGAGAGAGACAGAATCCCAAGCAGGCTCCATGCTGTCAGCCCAGAGACTGACATATGGCTCAATCCCACGAACCATGTCATCATGACCTGAGCCCAAATCGAGAATCAAACGCTTAACCAACTGAGCCACTCAGGTGCCCCTAGTTTTCACATGTTAAGTTTGAGATACTTATCAGGCAATAAAATGAAGATTTCAAACTGGCAGTTGGATATATATTCTGCTGTTTAGGGAAGTTCAGCCAGGAGATATAAATTTAGTGGAATTAGTATATAGGTGGTATTTAAAGGTATAAAACTGGGTGAGATCAGTTTGGGAGTGAGTTTAGGTGGAGAAGAGGAAATATCCAATCTCCCCAACTTTGAACAACTGTCTAAAATTAAAACAAAGATAACCCCATCCCCCGACCACCAGAGATTAAAAAAAAAAAAAAAAGCTGGGCATATTTACATGTCAGACAAGGAGAAATTCACTGACTAGTTCTCTAAGGAAGAAAAGTCAGTTTTTAAAGCTTTAGGAATAGGGTTCCGTGGTGGTGATGCTAAGTTGGTGGTTGGTTAAAATAGATTCCTTGTTCATTGGTCAGGAGTCTTCAGTGAGGTCCAGGAAGGGTCTAGTGTCTTGGGGTCACTTGAAATTCATGGTCATTGATCACTGTCAGCTATTTAAAACCACTGTGATGAAATTCAATATTCAGCCATGAAATCTCCTAGGCATTTGCCACTGGAAAGTTGAGAATGGATGGCTGTGTGGGGTGTTTCGTTTTGTTTTGTTTTATACAGCCTGGAACATGGGGAAGATCTGGCAAAGAACAGTAAACAGGATCCGCCACTGGATTAGGCGGTGAGGACTGTGGCAGCCAAGGACCATGTGGTCACCAGGATGCGAGGAATCCAAGAAGTAGGGAGAAGTCTGTGGGCTCACGTGCTTCTGAAAGACATAGTAAGACTGAGGCGTAGTAAGAGAAGGAATAAGACTGTCCATTGTATCAGCAACTTGGGTTGCCAGTGACCTTGACCTGGGATAGTGAAGACAATTTTGATTTTATTAAGTTAAGGAGAAAAGGGGAAGGAGAAAGTGGAGACAGGAGCACAGACAAATCTTTTAAGAGATGTAGCTGTAAAGGAGAACGGAGTAGGAGGACAATGGCTGAGGAAGAATGTGGGGGTCAAGACAGTTTTTTTCTTTTTTCTTTAAACATGCTGTATGTTTGCTACGGATGAGATTGACTTGCTAGAGGAGGAAATTGTTGAAGGCAGGAGAAAGGGGGACAACCAATAATGCCCTCAGTCCAGAGTGCATTTGTGTGCTTTTTGCTCTGCAGGTGGTCTCGGCCATCACTGGCCAGCCTCACCTGGACACCTGACACTTCTTGCTCCTGCTTTCCCCTCTCCTTTCCTTCCCAGCCCTCTCCCCAGGGTCCAAGATACACTCTTCTTGAGCCAGCAGGTCTTAATTTCATACCTTCCCCCCCATACACATGTGCTGGGAAGGCCCATTTCACTCTGGATCCTTACATTTTGAGAGGGAAATACCAAAAAATTAAGCCATTCTCTTGTTTCAATGGATTGCTTCCTATGGCATCTGTGCTTCTCTATGCTGGAACCTCCCCGCTTCCCAACCAACGGTGAGGATTAGAAGAATAGGGGGTGTGAAGGAAACAGAACTTCTTCCCTGCGCTTGTTAGATGCAGAAGTGCTTTCTTCTGTATATTCTAAATGATACATAGTCTGTGAACTTTGACTAGAATTCACGTCTATCTCAGTGCTTCGGATTTTGGCAAGCAACTTGGTTTAGGTGGGCTGTGTTTCCTTGGTCTTTACTTTTTCAGATGCCCATCCTTTCGGTTGACCCCCACATGCAGCACATCACTCACTACCTGTCTCCCTCTGGGGACCATATGAAGCCAGCCTCCTGGCAGAAATTCTGGGAGTTCCTGTAAGGGCAGGATATATATTTCTGCTTTTTCTCCAGTATTCATCTTTGAAGATGCCCAATAATTTATTGGAATTTTTGGATAGAAAACATTTTATGCTTTTTGGGGGGATGACCCACAGTGATGCCCATGGCTCCTAACTGGGTCATGACTCAGCCCTCAGAGTCCAATCTTTTGAATGATTTCAGATATGTTTTATCCATCATTATTTAACCTGGCCCTCATCCATATAAAAGTCATCTGCTATTCAGTGCCCACACACAGATTTGTAAGTGCTTTCTGAAGTCTAGTGCCATCCACTTGGTGCTTCTGGTCCAGGAATAAGTTAGTACCATTCCCAAACTATGTCATTAAGAAAAATGACTTCACTTGGAAGCTGAGACGTATTGCTTAGGCTTGATCTTCCTACTGCTTCAAAACTACTTAAAATTTGAGCTGTGTTGATAGACCTAGAGATGCAAATTTTTATTCACATGGAGGTCATTGCAAGGGTTTGGTTGTCTGTCTTCTCAGATCCCTCACACAGTGGCCCTGCTCTGGAGCATGCTCTGTGGTGACCCCTGGCCTTAGCCATTGCCCTCTGGGGGCCTGAAGCCCAATAGAGAGCTGTAGAACCCCTTGCATTGGTTTGTGGGGGTCCATAAGGATGGTGGAAGAAGCATGGGCTATAGCATTAGGCTAACCTGGTCTGTTGACTGTGGTCTTCTGCCTACTGGCCATGTGGCCACAGTTCAGGTGTCGAATTTCTTTCAGCCTCAATTTCCCTGGCTGTAAAATGAGGACCAATGATACTACTATTCACAAGGTTGTTGTGGGAAGTGAATGTAATCACTCATTTAAAGTGCTTGGCATAGTGTCTGGTCCATATGTGCTCGATTCATATTATTAATTTTTTTAAAAAACTGTAATAATCCTCAGTCCTTCCCCCAAGTATACCTGTGGTTTGGGACATGATGTCTCTTAGCTCCGTTGTCCATCTATAAAACAGAGCTGACATGAGTGTGACATGAGATGGCTTCCTTTTGAAACTTATTAGCAGAGCTCCTGACCCCTTTCAGCACACATTCCCCGAGCCATTTGTAGAAATGTTACCAGAAAGATGTATCTGGGCACCAACCAATTCAATTCCGATTTCTTTAGATCAGACATAGGAGTAAAGTAAAAAACCCTTTCTAGGTACTCAGAAGCCAGCACTTCCAACTCAAATCTTTGGTGGTGTTGGTTTTTGTTTGTTTGGCTTTTTTTGTTTTAAGCACTCTCCAGACCTAGCATGGACCCTAACATGGGGCTTGAACTCATGACTGTGAGGTCAAGACCTGAACTGAGACCAAGAGTCAGACACTTAACCCACTAAGCCACCCAGGTGCCCTCCATCTTAAATCTTTGGAAGGCAGAGATAAGGATGTTTCTTTCAGGAGGGTGACTGTAGAATGCCCATCCTTTTTCTAGCTACAAGGCCACATGCTCCCATGGTCAGCTTTACCTAAGTACAGCACCAGCAGATAAAACAGTGGAGGGGCCTGGAAACAAAAGACTGCCGTGTTCACCCAGGATGGTAATTTCCTTAAAGCGCATGAAGAGGGGTTGATACTAACAAGAGGTTGGAGGTAGGAAATACGGCCCAGTGGAACCGCTTCTGGAGGTGATTTGGAAGAAACAACAAAGCAGACAGACTGGAAAAAGCTTTCTGTGCTGCTTCCTGTTCCTCTTTCTCTTCTTCCTCATCTTTCTCTTCACCAAGTCTCTCCAGCTGGCTTAAGAATTATGTTTGAGTAGCAAACCAGCTCACTCATGGTGGAGCATGGCCTTTTGATACAGGCAAACCTGGGTTCAGCTCCTGATTCCATCATTTGCCCCTCTGAGCCTCAGTTGTTGCAGCTGTAAAATGGGGGTGATCCTGCTTATCTCTGAGAGTCAACTGCAAATATCACGTGGGATTATGTGGGTTGAGTCCAGCATAAGTGCCTGGCTCATGGAAGATGCAGAAAAAACCCTAGTCCACCTCCTTCCCTCTTTCCCTCACTCAGGCTTGCTCACATCTATCTCTGAAACAGAGCTGTTCCTTCTTTAACAGAAGAAGCTTTGCCTGCCATAAAACATTAGCAAATAGTGATTGACTTGGGGTTTTTCTGGGAAGAACTGCATAAGAGCATGTAACATGTGTTCATTTGATTTGTAGGTATATTATAATTACTTTTCACCACACAAAACCCACTCAAGGTACAGTTAAGCAAAGGAATAATGCTGCTTTTGTTCCTTTTCTCTCAACCCTTCTTTCTCTCATGCAAACAAGAACATTAATCCTTTGTGGCTCCCTGGACTGGTGACTGTGGGAAAACCCATCACCTAGCTCTTTTTTTTTTTTTTTTTGGTCCCTGAAAATAACATAATTGTCAAAATCTCATAACTTCTGAGTGCAATTTCAACCCTCTCATTGATAAGGCAATAATAACCCAAGCAAACAACTTTAGATGAACTAACAAGTCTGAACATAGAGTGGAGGCATTATCTAGATGAAATGAATTGAAGTCCTCTACGAAGTTGTACAAATTCTTATAGGCAGAATAGACTTTGAATAGAGCTATTAGACCAGGCCATTAAGTAGCCTGGCTTCAAGTTAGTCTCCCAGAGATGTTTGGTCACAAGATTCAGACTTCTTAGATTTGGCTGCCTGGGTAGAAAATGTGCACTGAGGTGCTTGGGGTCAATTCAATCTACTAGTGGCTTGGTCTTTTTTCCCTGGTATTCCAGTGGATGACAAGAAAGCCTCTTACACACTTCTCCTATAAGCCATATGAGTGACAGCTAGAAAACACACCTTAAGCACATGGGTCAGTATTCTCTCTGTTTTTATGTTCAGGTCACAGCTCCTCGGAGTCTCCGACAAACCTGCCTTCTCCTCCTCCTGATCCTTTTGTATGGAATCTGACCTGGATAATGAAAGATTCCTTCCCTTTCCTGTCTCATCGCAGTCGATACGGTAAGTATATATTTTATAGTCGATGTGTAATCACCATCTCATAATTAAGGAAACTGTGAGTTTTAGTATCCACTGGTACACATTCCAGCTAGGCCTGGCATCTCCAGACCAACAGGTGCATTCTTTATCCTAGATAAAGCCCATGGCTTTGTTGCTGCCGTATCCCAACCGCCCAGCCTTTGTGGCGTATAGTGTTCCTGACACCCCTGCCCAATCATTAGATGCCACACTTACTTGCATTTTGACTGTGGTTTCTAGACATAGGGCTCTAACTCATGAGTGTTTCTAGCAGTGGTGACCTCTTGAGAAAGAATTGTTGTTATGAAGGTCACAGGTCTTCTGGGGCCCCTCAGGTGACTCCCTGACATTTGGGCAACTCCTTAAAGTTTCCCAGACATGCTCCTAGATATTAGTTCAACTCATGTGACTCTGCACCCACTTCAGAAGTAAGGAGGCCAGGTCCCGTTCCATTTTCACAGATGTAGAAACTGAGCTTAATGAAATTGTGCAGAGTGGACTCTAACTACAAAGCCAGAATTCTTCCCTTACATTCCCTTTTCCTCCCAGGGGGGCCACCTACTCAGCCTGCTACATCCTGTCTTAGGAGGCCATATATGTATGGTATAGGATTCTTCATTCTTTCTCTGTGCTAACAGCTAACATTCTAATAGTTCATAGGAGCTGGGCCTCTGCACAGGGAAGAGCAGGTTTGGAAAAGAGCTGATGTATTTTCAGGTGGACATTTTTTCTTCTCTCGAACTTCTCTAGAGTGAACCCCATTAGAGCAAGCACTAAGCTGCATTTGTTCCCCACTTTATTATATCACATAGAACATACTCATAAAGGCTTGTGCATGATGAATGAATACAAAAGGCTTCTGGGGATGGAACTTACTCATGAGGTCTGCTTCAATTAAGTATTTATGAACCTGGTATAGCAGTGAGTTCTAGATTCCCTTCTGGGCATATTTACTCATCCTGATACTCGGTCTCTGCCATTGGACCTGAGCTTTTTAAAATGCACCTAACAGAGATCTTCTACTCACTGCTATCCCTCATGCATAAACGCAGCTGGTCTTGGTTCATATTAACTGTACCTTTCATTTCAAACTTAAAAAAATAAATGCATCAAAAACCCTAGGGCAGTTCTAGGATTATACTCTGCTGGGATGTTTCCTGCTGCTTCTAAGCCTCCCTAGTGGGAGAGGAAGATCAGTAGTTGTCAGAAGATTCCAGATAAGAATTACTTCTTGATTTTATTTAAGCCAGACATTGAGTGTCATTTTGTGATAAGGGCAAGTGTCTATAAATAATTGAAATCTGGTCCTTTGTATCGTTATTGCTTTGTAACCAGATTTGTGATACAACCGGTCTTTGGATAACATTTTGAATTTGCTCTCAAAGTCATTCACTATCTCTGCAGGATGACAACTTTTATAAAATGCAGAATGTCCAAAAAAGGCATTCTACCTCCTGCATGACACAGAGGGCATTGCATTTGTTCTCTGTAGAGCATCCAGAAAGAGGTTGCAGGTTGAAAGGAGAAAGCCACTGGAGTTTATTAAGCTGCTCCCTACCACTGCTTGGCCCTGATACACCTACTTCCTTCAGGCCTCACCCTTATCTATAAAATGAGGTAGAAAGACATGCTGCCTTGGGGCAAAAGAGTAGATCAGGAGCATTCTCAAGAGCCTTTTCGAACTCTCCTTATGGCCTAGTATCCTCATGAATTGCCTTCTTCTAGGCAAAAGAGAGGACCCAAACCATTGGCCAGACATTGCCCAAATGCTGGATGGAGATGCCAAAGGCAGTGCATTATTGCTATTGATTACAGGGCGGGAAGAACTGATTCTTGATTGGTGGCTCCTTGACTGAGTGCAGTGGTAATTTCAGAGCCTTTGACCTTACTATATTTAATTCAGCCACAACCTACCTGCCTCCACCATCACCTCTATGTACCTGGTCCAGTGCCAGATGGGCAGAGGGGATACAAGTACAAAAATAAGTAAGACTTATTCCTGCTATCTCAAGGCTTATAGGCCAGAGAAATAATTCCAGAGGCAGCTAGGCTTATTGCTACAGCAAGCACCTCTGGGGGGTTGATCCTGGAGCACAGCTGTTGAAGACTCATCCGAAACCCATTACAGAGCAAACTGAAGGCCAAGACTCCTGTCCCCTGAAGGATGTTTGTGGGGGCCCAGCCCACATGTCTGTATGAACCAGAGAGGCTAACAGACTCATGGGTGATAAATCTGTACCTTTCAACTGCCGTGAAAGACATTTTAAGAAATGTTAACAACTTCATTAATTTTAAGGCCTCAAACTTGGGCAGAGAAATTTGACTGGAAAATTGCCGCCTGAAGGGATAGTTCTTCAGACAGTGAGAAGTAACCAAGTCTCAGCAAGTCATTGTGGGCGTTTGAGTGGCGGAGTCCCATGCCTGCATTCTGGGGATGAGGCAGGAGGGGATATTCTGGAGGGGGGGCGCACAAAGGGCCAACAAGAGGGGCCAGCAACAACCTATCCACAGGCATCATGACAGACAGCAGCAGGCCGGCCCTCTCAGGCAGGCTGTCCGGTCCTGAATTGAATGTAGCTTTCTTTTTACCAGTGTTTTATGAGAAGAGACGAGGTGGAGAGAGGCTAACAAGATTTACTCACCCCCAGCCTGTAATTATCTGCTTGAGGAAAAAGTTTGACCTACCTTTTTGAAGTCTTCCCATATTTCTTCTAATTTACATTGGGCCTTTTATGTCGTGTAAAATATATTTTCTTCAGTGGCATTTGGTATCTGATTCCAGCTCTTTCTCGCTTCTTGTCTTGAAGGACTGCAGCCCGCTTGTGTCATCATTGACAAGCAGAGAACTACGCATTCCTCCCCCAAGGCTTGGAATGGGGGAGGCATCTAAAGAAATACCTTTTTTTCCCCTTTTATCATCACCTCTTATGCCTTAAGATTATTTATAGGCTTGGCTAGAGGACTGGGCTCTTGTTATCCACCCAGATAAAAATCTGTTCCAACTGGTAGCTCCAGGTGCTAAGAGAGAGGGCATTGGGAGCTATCATCATGTTGAGTTCTAGAGCCACAGAAGCAGATGGTGTCCTGCCCACTTTAGCTCATGTTTGCCCACGCTGGGTGTGGGAAGAATCAGATCAACATGTAAAATGTAATATAATCAAAGGTTCTGCCCCAGATGAGGAGGAGAAAGAGAATTCCTGTTTATTGAAGAACAAAAATGTTGATACTTTGCAGAACTCTTTCACACCCTTTTTCTCACTTAAGCTTGTTATGAAATTATTTTATATCCCATGTAAATTGAGGGCCAAAGAAGTTTATTAACATGGTCCCATTATGGAGCAGAACAGCAGTTAGAAAAGCTTGAACCCAGATTTTCTGACTCTAAGTTGAGTGCTCTTTCTACTACAACACAAAGTGAATTCACAGATGAAGTCTTCCCTCCATGGAGAAGGCTCTTACTTTCTGGTGTTGGGACTGAATGACTAGTCTGTTACCCAAGAGCTAGGCAGCTATAAAACCAAGACTTGATGTCCCCAAATTGAGACTATTCCAGGCAAGCCAGCTAGTTCATCTCTTCCCAAACAAGGGGCACCTTGGGCAGTCTTGTGTGCCCTACCATAGACTGTGGTCTTTCTTAAGGGTTGAATTGTGTTCCCTCAAAAGAAATATTGAAGTCCTAACCCCTAGTGCCTGTGAATTTGGCCATATTTGGAAATAGGGTTTTTGCAGAGATCATCAACTTGGGTCCATACTGCATTAGAGTAGGCCTTAATCCAATATAACCAGTGTCCTTTTGAGAAAATAGAGACGCAGACACAGACACACAGGATGGACACCATGTAATGAGGGAGGCAGAGATTACAGTGATGTATCTATAAGCCAAGGAATGGGGGCGCCTGGGTGGCACAGTCGGTTAAGCGTCCGACTTCAGCCAGGTCACGATCTCGCGGTCCGTGAGTTTGAGCCCCGCGTCAGGCTCTGGGCTGATGGCTCAGAGCCTGGAGCCTGTTTCTGATTCTGTGTCTCCCTCTCTCTCTGCCCCTCCCCCATTCATGCTCTGTCTCTCTCTGTCCCAAAAATAAATAAACGTTGAAAAAAAAAAAAAATCTAAGCCAAGGAATGCCAAGGGTTGGCACCAACCACCAAAACCTGAGAAAAAGGCATGGAACAGATTTTCCCTTAGAGCTGTCAGAGAGAGAATAGCCCTGACAGTGCCTTGATTTTGGACTCCTGGTCTCCAGAACTGTGAAAGAATCAATTACTGTTATTTTAAGCCCCTCAGTTTGCTGTACTTTGTTATGACAGTCCTAATAAGGTCATACAGTTCTTTGTCCCTCCACTCCTCCAATGTCTAGAACATTGACTCCTGGAAGAGAAAGATTCCCCTTAATGCCCAACATCAGGCTACAACAAAGCCATTGTTAGACTTTAAATAAAAGTTCTATTAAAACTTTTTATGCTTTCAAGCCCATTGGGACCCATCCAATTTGAGGTCTGGTGCTATTGGAAAGAAAGAAAAATTAGACTTTTTAATTACTTTCCCTACTGCCACTACAGGGGCCACTACTGCGGTCCTGTTAATGTATCAATTTCTTTGATTGAAAAGACTGGGTAAATTAAACATATCTCTTTCTCGAAAAAAAAAAATCAACCTACCACAGAATTGAAAATGGAAAACAAAAAAGCCCACAAATGCCTTACGGGATTTGCTTCATAGTTCAGGCAGGAAGTCAGTTTGATCACATTTCTGAAATTACATATTTAATGTGGCTGGACGTGATCAGCTATTCCACCCTCAAGTGCCTGGTGTCAGTGAAAAGCAGCTCCCAGTTCCCTTGTGGACCACTGTCAGGGCTGAAAGCTTTCTTCCCCGTTCCTCTGCCCTGACAGGCCAGGACTTCTTGTGTTCTCTTTCTACCCTGCTCCATTGAACTGGGAAGTCAAGTTCATTCCTAGTCCATGCTCTTGTATTTTAATCTGTAACATGGTAAATACAAGCCCTGTGAATGCATTCACCAAAAAAGACTGAGTCCCAAGGGATACAGCAATACTGCTGGTTATATAAAACCAAGAGCAGGGTATATCTCTCACCCTGAGGACTGTTGGCCTGCTAGAGGCCAATGAACCCTATCCATGGAAATTAAATAACAAGCAGATGGCTTAGGTGTTTCAAGAAAAGACTTGTCTAAAATAACCCACTTGATCATATACCCTACCTTTAAAATGAAGATACATAGATCCGCTCAATAAATACCAACAATTTATCTCTATGTTAGTGGCAGATTGGGTAAAGAGAAGCAGAAAAGAAACAAGGCAGATTAAAAGATAAAAGACTGATTGACCAACTGACACAGAGGCAAGAAAAACAAGTTAAAAAAGAGCCATTTAAAGCAATTGTCACAGACATGGGGAAAGGTATTGACAAAAGGGAAAGAAAGAAACAGATGAGGGAACAGAGATAGAGATGCACAGAGAGAAATACAGATAGATTAATGTGGAAAGGATCACTCAGGCCTGTCTGGTCTCCTGTCAATGTGTTCTTTCTCCTGCTAGCATGGTCTTAGCAGTCCTACCTGGGCAGGTGGTTCCTTAATACGCAGTCCAGTCGTGGCCTCCCCACTGAGCATTGTTTCTGTATCCCTACCTGCCTGAATCATTTCCCCCTTACTGTATCTCTGATGCCACAGGGTATGAGAGAGTGGGTATAAACACGTTTGGAATACCAACTGTATGTTTGGTTCTGCTCTAGGCATAGCAGTGATAAAGACATAGAGGACACACTCCCTTCCCTCAAGAACTCTCAAGGAAGAGGCAAGCATGCCTGCGCTATGACAGGTGCAGAAACAGAGACATGCTCAAAGTTCCTGAAATGTAGGGAGAGACGTCCAGTTCTGTGGAGGACTTAAGAAGTTAGATGTCCTGGAGATGGAGATAGCTCGGTTGGTCCTTGGACCCTGAGACCAATGAGAAGGGCATTCCTGGTGCAAAGGCATGTTCAGGAACAGGTCAAGCTCAATACCAGAGGATATGGAGGACCTTGGAGGAAGCAGCAGCAGTGTGCCTGGAGAAAGTTACTTCCAGATGTACTCAGGATTTAGACATGATCCTACATGTGAAGCATAGGTTGGAAAAGGAATGGCAGGATGGGAGTCTGGGACAGATTCTGGCTATAAGTTGAGCATGACTTGGTTGTCCATCCAGGAGCGTCCAGCTTGGGTAATTGAGTATTTGGACATTGTGTTAACTGAAACAGGAAGGAGGATAAACACTTGGCAAGGAGAAATGGTGACCAAGACCTTAAGAGAGGAGAAGGTGGAGAGAACTGTGCTGAGCAAGTTATATTTGAATGTCTTCAGGGACATCCAGGTGAAGACAACAGGTAGAGAGTTGTAAATCTAGGTCTTGGCTTTGGGGAGAGGTGAGATAGAGAGTCATTAGCATAGAGGTTGTGGTTGAGGCTGGTAATTGGAGGATGAAGATCCCGGATGTTGCATTTGAGAAGTAAACAGAGGGGCACCTGGGTGGCTCAGTCGGTTATGCGTCCAACTTCAGCTCAGGTCATGATCTCATGGTTCGTGAGTCCAAGCCCCATGTTGGGCTCTGTGCTGACAGCTCAGAGCCTGGAGCCTACTTCAGATTCTGGGTCTCCCTCTCTCTCTGCCCCTCCCCTGCTTGCACTCTGTCTCTCTCTCTCTCTGTCTCTCTCTGTCTCTCTGTCTCTCTCTGTCTCTCTCAAAAATAAATAATAAAAAAATTAAAAAAAAAAAGAAGTAAGCAGAAGAAGAGAAGCTTGACACACAGAAATGGACAAATAGGAAAGGTGGGAGGAGAAATAAGAAATGGTATACTCATAGAAACTAAGGTGGTAAAGAATTTTAGGTACAGAAATAACCAGCAGTGTTGAAGCCACCTAGAGATAAAGTGGAACAAGGACTGTAAGAGCCTTTTCTCACCTTGATAAATACTCCTTATGTTTTATATTCTTCCTTTCCTCTGTTTCCTACTTTCTCATTCCATTGTGTCCCCAACTACTTTGTTGTTTTCCTTCCCTTGAACCTGTCTCCTTAGAGCCTACCTGTTCCAGCTTGTAAGGCCCAGCTTAGTCCCTGCTTCTACCGCATTGTTTTCACTGAGTACCCAGACTACACTGATGTCTCTTTCTCCTTGGAATTTTTGTATGGAAAAATTGATGGAACTTTTTGATGACATTGGGTTGGTATAATCCTTCTTCTTGAAATCTGAGAAGATTCTGACTTATACAGGGAATGGTTATTTCTTGAACATCCCAAATTCTCCATGAAACTCCATTGGATGATGACCATCATCACAAAACCTGGGGCTTCCCTGATGCTTCTTATCAATCAGGTAACTTTCCTAGGTTATATTTCATCCCTTCTATGGCCCAAGTAGACCAAGTCAGCTGATAAAGCAATCATGGATGAATCTAATTTGATGAATCTAATTTACCCACTGGAAGACAAAAAACGTGATAAAAATCACTTTTATCTGTTATCCAGGTATGTATGTATGAATGTATATATATGTATGTATGTATCTATCCAGTCATATATTTACTCATCCAGTGAGTGTCTACAATTTGCCAAGCTCTGTGACCCTGCCCCTCATAGAGATTTTGCCCTAGTTCACTTTTATCATAGGTCCAAGATAGTCCCAAATATCCATCTGAAAGGTCTTTCTTTTTTTTTTTAATCTTTTTTTCAACGTTTATTTTATTTTTGGGACAGAGAGAGACAGAGCATGAACGGGGTAGGGGCAGAGAGAGAGGGAGACACAGAATCGGAAACAGGCTCCAGGCTCCGAGCCATCAGCCCAGAGCCTGACGCGGGGCTCGAACTCACAGACCGCGAGATCCTGACCTGGCTGAAGTCAGACGCTTAACCGACTGTGCCACCCAGGCGCCCCTGAAAGGTCTTTCTTAAGTACTTGTATGATTGTTTTGTATATGTGTGCAGACTTCTGGGTCTGATGATCTATCAAACCCAATAGGAAGGTTGCGTGGGAAATAAGACTTTTCAGTTTTAGCAAAGACTTAGTATGTCTGTTAGATAAAGAGAGCTTCTTTTTGGAAACCATCCAGTAAGGATTACCACCCAGCAGCTGGTGACCACATTAACCCCAAATTAGAATAGCCCGCAAGGTTGTAGACCTCACTCTGTCCCTGTTTTCTCACCAAGGAAAGTTGTATAATGTCCTTATGAAATACTTCGTATTTCTGATGTCACACTTTTCAGTGCGACATATCTTAAGTTATTTGTGGCCCTGAGTCATCATGATTCCGAGACTGTAAGCTCTTAGAGGTCAAGGAATATACATTTTGTTCCCTTTTGCATTTCCAGTGATTAATCCACTGTTTTGCAGTCAGTTTAGCTCCTGATAAATATACAGTAGATGAAATAGCAACATTTGCTGAACAATCCAGGGGCAAACCAGGAATTTGGGTCTCTCAGTTCCCAACTCAGCTTTTCAGCCCCTGAGGATCTCTGTAAAGGGGAGGGATGTTCCCACAGCCCTCTTATTCCTAAAGTCATATTAACTGGTTTCAGGAAAGACATGTGTCTAGGGGAGAACAGTTCCTTTGGTTTAGAATTAAAAGCTATGACATTAACTACTTTAGGCAGGCTTATTTTTTCTCTATTCAATCTAAAAAAGCATATTCAGCAGACATGAGTGAGCTGAGGAATTTTTGTTTTGACAGCTTTGGGACATCTGAGATATTGTATACAGAGCATTCCCAACCAGCTCAGAAAGATGTGTGTCCAAAACATATGCAGGAAAATGACTGATCAAGAATGAGAAAAATGAGAGGAAATCCTCTTAAAATGAAATGTTTTGTCAAGAGCCACCTCAGATGCAAACATTTATGCCAGAAGAGACCTCAGATTAACAGGACTTTACCCAGTCCACTTGAGTAGATGCCTAGAATAATTTGGTTTGTTAAAAATTGTGAGCTGTCAGGGCCCATAGTGGTCTAGTCAAATAGCCTCATCTTACAGATGAGTACACTAGGCCCAGAGAGAGGTCAGCAGTCTGCCAGAGCTAGTGGCAAAGCTGAGATTCAAATCCAGGTCGTCTGTTTGGAAAAGCCCACCCTTAACCCTTCCAGTGCAGTAGACGCATGGGCGATGGTTCATATTTTCTCAGTACTTGGGCTGCAAAGCATTTCCTCACACATCACTCCCATTTGTTGCTTTCTCCATCTCATCATTTTAATTCCTTAGGTCTCCACCACTCCAGCAGGTTCATGATGTCGCAAGGGTTACATCAGTATAGGGTCAATACCATCCTGGTGTGGAAGGACCCTCGGCCAGGCCCAGTCTGGTTACCTCACCATCACGTGGAGAGCTTCTTAAAGACAAGATCTGGGGTCCAGGAACAGTAGGACTAGGTTTGGGAACCGTAGCTCTTCCATTCAGCTCCTTGTTGCCTTTAAATGTCCTGTGTAACATCCAAGCAAGCTGTCTGTCAGCCTTTCTGTCTGAAAGCAAAGCACAGAATGGTGGGGAAGAAACTCAAGTTGGGATCTGAGAAGTGAAATTTGCAGCTCAGATTCCTGTGAGTTTTATTACCTTCAGCCAGTAAACCACTCCCTGATTCTGTTTGTCATCTGAAAAATGGGAATGATTCCTAATTGACAGCATTGCTGTAAGTTCTGTGAGGACAGATTTCCAGATGCTGGAGCACAGGTGTTTCACCTTTGGAAGAGGAATGAGGCCATTCCAGTGAGAGGCCAATAGCCTGCATTTGGGTGGCCTGGCTCTACTTTGCTAGAAAGTTTTTCCTTAAAACTCTTAAAGTCCCTGGTTTTTCCCTCTAGAAACTGAAAGGACTTTATATTTAACCATGATACTCTCCATGCTGGGATTTAATCCTATGTAGCCCAGCTTCAGAATTCATAAAACTACACGAGAATAAGCGATACTAGTTCCCCATCTGCCTGGAGTAACATTATTCCTTCATCTGTTCTTACAAACTTCCTAGCTTAAACCTATCCCATGTTAAAATCTTTTCATTCATCAAGATGCAGCCCCAAAATTGCCTCCTCCATGAACCTCAGGTCTTCCCAGGCAGAAAATCTCTCTTGTTCTGTGTCCCCATGGCCTTACCATGTCTGCCAACTGTGAGAGTTAGGTGTGAGAAGTCTATCTCGCCACCCTGGAGTGGGAGTCCCTGAAGGGCACAGGGTCTGTTCTAGGACAGCCTTGTATCTGTGTTCTGAGATTGGCATCGGGTGGGGGAGTGGGGGGAGCCCCATGGTAACCTGCAACATCTAGCAAATCTTCACCATTAGAGACCAGAAAAGAGGGGAGGGTCATTTTTTCATGTTCTGAAGTTGAGACCGTTGATGACCATCAGCCTCTTCTGGTTATCATGGATGCCATATTGCTCAGAGCTCTTCTCCAACCTTCTGGTTTTAGGGGTGATCCTAATTTATGGATGTCATGCTGAGCAGTGTACAGACTATTAAGGTTTTGAACATGCTCTGTGGGGTCTGCTTCATTTGGTTAGCGATGATCCTGAAAATCACAAGGAAAGAATTGGACTGGAAAAGTCCAATCTGGGTTCTGGTCTCAGTTCTCTTACTTATCCAGATCCTAGGCTCTGCCACTTTGGCCAAGTCACATGAGCCTTGGTTTTCCCATCTGTAAAATGTGGAGGCTGGGCTTGTTAATTTCAGAATGTCTGGGATCTTAATTATTTTCAATTTTCTGTTCTGGGATGAGGAGCAGAGTCCCATTTCTTCTATCTGTAACATTGCACTGGCCACAAATAAGAGAAATGAGAATTAAGCTTTCTACACATATCTCCCACCATCCTGGGTATGCTTACACACACACCCTCCTTGAGACTGTCTTTTGAGGCTGTGTTTATATAATTGATTGATTGAAGGAGACTTGGCCCTTCTTCGCTGCAGCTTGATTATAAGTGAGCTAAACAGATGTCTTGAATTGGGTGATTGGTTCCCAGATGCATTCCAGGGAGCGAGATGGTGGGAAGGAAGTGAATGATTTCAGTTCTGGGGCCCCATGACAAATGAATAGTGGTTGTGGGCGGGGCGGGCAAGGGGCTAGGTTTGCTACTTAGTCTTATGAAGTAAGTGGCCAGATGTTGTTGGCAGCTGGTAGATTAATACCAAAGGTAACTGGTGGGCCAAGTGCCCCTTTAGGAGATAACCCAGCAAGAGGGAGTAGGAGCCCCTAATCATCCAAGCCTGGGCTGGAAGTCAGGACTCTTGGGATTCTGCTGACCAGCTGTTAGAGCCAAGTTAGAAAGCTTGTCTTGGCCATCTGCCCAAAAAGGGAAATTGGTCTTAAAATGGTAGAGATGGAAGAGACCTGAGGATCATTTTATTCCACCACTTAATTTTTCAGATGAGCACACTGAGGCCTGGAGAGGTTAAATGATTTGCCTGAAGTCACACTGCAGAGCCGGGGCTAGAATGCAGCTCCTCTTATTCAAGGTCTAGTGTGACTTCGCTTAAAAAAGGGAAGCTAGATCAGTGTGTCAAAAGCAAAGATTAAGGAGTTTCCACAAAGTTTGACACAGTCAAAGCTTTCTGCCTTCAGTGTTGGACATGGACCCATTTAACTCCCCTCTGCTGTGGCTAACCCCTAGAGACACCTGAAGACCAACAGCAAGGACTGCCAAGTTTAATAATAAACAATGTGCAAGTCACTGCCACGCTGGGCGCTTGGTATGTGTATTGCATTTAATACTCCTCACAATCCCCTGAGGTGGTCCTTGCTTTAATCCCCATTTTACACATGAAAGAATTGAGGTACAGAGAGATTAAATTATTTGCCCCCCGGATATGCAGCAAGTCAAGTGACTGAGCCAAGCTTTCACTTTGAACAGTCTGATCCCATGCAGCAGCTAGTTCCTCAATATTCCTCAGACACCCTAGTGCCCCATGCAGTTTTGATATAAAACAGAGCAAGCTACGGGGCGCCTGGGTGGCGCAGTCGGTTGGGCGTCCAACTTCAGCCAGGTCACGATCTCACGGTCCGTGAGTTCGAGCCCCGCGTCGGGCTCTGGGCTGATGGCTCAGAGCCTGGAGCCTGTTTCCGATTCTGTGTCTCCCTCTTTCTCTGCCCCTCCCCCGTTCATGCTCTGTCTCTCTCTGTCCCAAAAATAAAACGTTGAAAAAAAAAATTAAAAAAAAAAAAAAAAAAAAACAGAGCAAGCTAGGAAGATACCTGTTTTGGTCAGTGTCTCCCTGGGTCCTCTGAGGTCAAGTCAGTCCAGCTCATTTCTCAGCTCCTGGTGGTAAATCTGAGGCACAGGCGTCAAAGGCGATAAGATATGCATATATAGTACTTTGTAATTATAAAGCATGTCCACATTCATTACCTTATTTGATCATCATGGCGGGTATTATTATTTTTATCAGCATGATTATTGTGATAAATCTCTCACATTCATACATGAGGAAACCAAGACTCAGGTGGTTAAATGAATTGCCCCAAAGCACAAGGCTGATTAGCCCAGAGGTTGGAAATTTCCAAGAATTGTCTAGTGATCTTTCTCTTTCACTCCCACTGCGTTTCCTCCCTTTGTTCTTATCATAGCTTCTAGCCTATGCACAGACCTACTCTCTAGCAGGGAGCTTCCAGCAACCATCAAAAAACAGCTTGTTGGCAGAAGAGTACATCTAGGATGAGAGAAGCCAGAAAGCCTTATTGGAAGTGATTTGAGCCATTGAATCACTGGGAGATATTTTTTTTTTTTTTTTTTGAATCACTGGGAGATATTTGAAACCTAGCCATATGTGTTTTTGCTATCTTGTCTCAGAAAAAAAAAAGTCTAGAGTTTTGCGAATTGTCCTAATTGTTTAAAGTATTATTATTATCATTATTATTATTTTGTTATAGCTTAGAATAATAATAATAAATACCACAGGGCTCGGAACCAGATTTTAGTACCAATTTTGCAACCCACCCATTTGCATCCGTAATATCTCTAGCTTCAGTTTCTTCATGTCAGATAGTCCCAAAGGTCCCTCATCACCCAGAAGCTCAATGATCGAGAAGTTCTGGAGAATACCTTGAGAAAAGAAGATGACTCTGCCTTGTGCCTCAGGATTGCTGGCAGCCAAGGGAGCTCCTTTGATCTGGCTACAATCCTTAAAGACTGCCAGAGTTTTGAGAATGCTGGTCTCTGGAGCTATATATAAATGAACCGCAGCCTCAGACATGAAGCTCTATTATATGACCTCTAAAGGCCACCTGCAAGAGAACTGCTACATGTGCATGATGCTTCATACAATTCTTTGTTGAACCCACAAATCAGGCTTGTTAGGGATACACCGGCATTTATATATGCCATCCCTGAAGCAATCTAGCCTCAGCTTAAATGTGCCAGTAAGCTAAGCCTGAGGAAGTAAGAGCTGGTGATTCAGCAACTGATGTTCAGCCTGGAGCTACCCAGAGAGGATGGCATTTGAAAAGGCCTCCACAGGCAGGAGAAATGCCCTCCACACTGTGTGACCAGCCACATGATCCTGGAGTAGTCTTTTCCCTTGCCTGGGTCTTGGTTTTTATCACCTGTCCAATGGGAGAAGGAGTTGACCTCAAATGTCATTTCAAGTTCTAATAGCCTTTAACTCTGTGAATATCGTCTAAAGGTAGACATGCCAACCTTCACATGGGACAACGTAATACCAAGGAAATGGTCATCTGCTATCAGCTAAAATAGCTCATATAAATATTATTTCTCATGGTAAACAGAAACTATTCAGAAAGGGCATGACTGTACAAATTCTGAATCAGCTAATGTGCGTTAGGAATTTCTCCATTCCAAGCGCATGCATCGTTTCATTGGATCCTTCTAGCAGTTCTGGGAAGTTAGTCTGACCACCGAGATGACCGATGCTCTGAGAGAGGGAGAGAGTGCCTAATACTGCCCATCTGGCAGGTGGTGTAATTGGAATCAAATCTCAGGTCTTGTGCCCTATCCCTGAGAAACAAACCTGATGATATTAAGGTCACTTAATGAATAAGACATATTCATTCATCATAGATTCACAGGAGAAGATTATAGGGCTGGATGGGACCACAGAGACTACCATTCAACAAGTGAGGAATGCCAAGCCCAGCCTCAAGGCCATCTGCATCCTGGCAGTCAAATAGGAATCCCAAGACATATCACAATCATGCTGCTATTTTTTAAACTAGCAGCTAACCTGGTAATTTTGTTAATGTTTATTTACTTTTAGAGAGAGACTGAGACAGAGAGAGACAGACTGACAGAGAGGGAGACACAGGATCCAAAGCATGCTCCAGGCTCTGAGCAGTCAGCACAGAGCCCGATGCAGGGCTCAAACTCATGAACTGTGAGATCATGACCTGAGCTGGAGTCAGAAGCTTAACCAACTGAGCCATCCAGGTGCCCCCAAAACCAGATAATTCTCTGTTTTCAGATGCAGATTCCATGGCTGAGTATCCAGTTGGGTGAATTCTCTCATGGGTCCCTGATGGCCATAGAAACCTTGCCCATACCACCCTCAGTTCCCTCAACCCACCCCTATCCCTATCCAAGAAACACAGCGGATATCCCAGAACATGTTAGGAAACCTAGATGGGGTACTTTGAGCCCTAGGCCTTACTTGAGGTGTACTCTTAGCTTCCTGAGTCAACACACCCATGGGGTGTTAAGACTTGAATCATAGAAATGTGTATTCTGACTCAATCCTCACCTAGGCCTTCCAGTTCTGTCTCCATCAAGGGAAGCTCGGATGCTCCAGCTCCTGTCCTGCCTCTAGCTGGACCCTGCCTGTTTCTCCATGGGTCCAGTTCCTGACCTGCCTTGATGTAGGTCTTGACTCTTATTGGTGGCTGTGGCTCTGAAGGAGGGTGGGTCTGTTGCTGCTTCCTTTTCAATTCATAATTCCCTGTTTGTGAGATACTGTCATCAAGGCCTCAAGGTCCCAGGAAGGAAGCAGGTCAGTGAAAGCCCACAGCCTACTCAATCACTTCATATCTAACTCAGATTTAACTTTATTTCTCTAAGCCCAGTGTCTTTATCTGCTAAATGGGGGTAAGAATCCTGCCTACTTCATAGGATCAAATAAGATAATGATGTAAGGTGCCTGGCATACTGTGTCCAAACACAGTAAGCTCTCAGTAAATGTAGTCAGTTATGAAAATACTTCCCACAGGCCTTCACAGAGGTCCTCCCCTCAGGTCTTCTTTACAAATGCATACCCAGTGCTGCCAGAGCCAAGAGCATTAGTCCAACCCCAAGCTTGATTTCTGACACACTCCTAATAAGAGAAAAACAATTAAAGAAGGGTGAAGTGTCATAGGATGGATAAATATGGTGCTCTTCTCTTTTTTATTACTGCTTTTGCTTTTCATTGTACAATATTTGTTTCTAAACCTCATGGTGGCCTGACACTAAGAGACATCAGCAAGTGGGTTCCTGTGGACCTGCCCAAGGACAGCTGCTCTGAAGGATCCTGGAAACCAGCTAGTCTTGGAAAGAAAGTTTAAAAAACTAGAGGCTGCTGGTCCCCTCACTTGAAATTGACTCAAGGTGACTGAGGAAACTAGTAGGAAATCTGTGTTTCCAGGGTCAGAATCAAGGAGGCAGAAAAGGCCTTGATTCAAAGGAGCTTTTTGGAGACTTGGGTCAGTCAAAAAGGAGGACTGTTTGAGTTTCTAAGCTTACCCAAGGGGACACCTGAGTGTCCAAAGGACACCATGTCTCCCTATTACCTTTATGTGGTGTTGTAGATGGTGCCTGGAACTTTCACAGAATATCCTCATGCATCTCAGCCTGGGAGGACCCCCATCTCCACTGATTAGCCAAGGTGGCCTCCTAGGCACAGGCCTTAGCATGGATGTTTGGGTAGGCTCACACACTTCTAAAGGCTAGGTTTCCCCCCTCAGTGTGCGGTCATTGCCAACTCCTCTACAGCCAAGGGCATTTGAAAAGGGAACTGGGCATCTCTCTGGGCAGGGCTACCACAGGGTTTTCTGATCAGCTTCTGTAACATTTTTCTGAATGGCTGCCTTTTATACTAGAACAGTGCCTTAAAGCTAACTGTTAATGAATTCAGTTTTTGAAATGTGACTCATACCCTGGAAGGTTTCAGAACATAGGTACAAGCTGATAAAAATGTATGAACATACATACGCACATATACACATTCACATTCACACTTACTCAGGAACAGTCAGTCACTGTAAAACCTGAGGTTTTCTTCTTAATTCTCTGACGATCTTGAGGTAAACTGAGTCCCCATTGAGTGAGATGCACTTTCAGCCTCGTTTCATGGGGACTCTGCTTCTAGGGATGACAACAAGCCCTCATTTAGAGGTAGGCAGAGTGAAAGTGACCGAGGGTCTGTAGGTTTGGTTGTGTTGGCCTTATAGAATCACCAACCTTCAGAGACGGAGGGCACTGTAGAAGGTATTTGCTCCATTTGTTTCATTTTTCAAAGGTAGAAAACTAGGCATAGAGAGGTGAGTGAACCTGCTGAGGTCTCTCAGCTGCTCTATGCAGGACCAAGCCTGGAACCATCCTCACTGCTCTACCAAGACGTTTCTCTTCACAGCACCTGACACGCCTCTCAGCAGAACTGTTTCCAGAAGATTCCATTACTTTATCTTTTTTTTTTTTTTTTTTTTTTTTTTTTTTTTTTTTTACAATGGAAGTAACAAGAAAGTGGGTAGCAATGATCAGCAGATTCTGGAAAGTATGTCTTTTTCTCATTGCTATTTTTTAATGGTTAGATTCTCCTGGGTCCTGATAGGTAAAATAAGTTTGAGATCTCTAGATTGTTTTGAAAATTTTTTAATGTTTATTTATTTATTTTTGAGAAAGAGGGGAGGAGGGACAGCGATAGAGAGGGAGACACAGAATCCAAAGCAGGCTCCAGGCTCTGAGCTGTTAGTACAGAGCCCGATACTGGGCTTGAGCTCACGGACCATGAGATCATGACCTGAGCTGAAGTCCGACGCCTAACTGACTGAACCACCCAGGTGCCCCGAGATCTCTGGAATGTTTTGAAGGTCATGGTTACTTTGCAAAATAAGCCTGACACAGAGGAAATATAAATCTGTTCCCTTAGGGGCAAGGACAAGCCTTTGCAAATATGAAGAGGTTGCAGACTTTGGGTGTAATAATAACCAAGATATAACACTTCCCAGGTTTCTCATATATTATTTAATTTACTCTGTTGGTCCTGGATTGTGATTTTGAAACTGTGGAGGCATGATGAAAAATGTCTCAATCTTCATCATTATCCAGCCTTAGGTTACATTCTGGTTCTGCCTTAGGGTGATCCTTTGATCTTTAGGCAAGTAGAGTAAATTTTCTGAGCCTCTGTTTCCTTACCTGTAGAGAGAAGATACCATCTACTTCTCAGTGATTTTCTGTAGATTAGATATAGTGGTATCAGAAAAACAGTGACATAAAAAAACCACACACACAGTCTCTGGCAGATGGCTGGGACTCAGTGAATGTTATTTCCCATGCCTTCTCTTGCATGTTGACCTGCCTCTGCCATTGAATTGCTTAAGGCTGAACACTTCACTGAAACCCTTGATTCCTCTGAGTCCTATCTGTAAAATATACTCTACAGTCCCTATCCTACCAGGACTGGGTCAGAGGAGGGTTAAGGAGACACAAGAAGCTTCCTAGGTCTACAACTTTAGAAAAGATCCAAGGAGAATATTCCTTATCCTGGTGTTTTTAGAAATGAGTCCCAGGTGTTATTGCTTGAAAGGCACTGAGGCTAGTGCAGGAGAAAGAAACCTGTCTTGATATTTTATGAGAAATTAAACTGGAATTTTAAAAAGCCCAATTCAGTTTCACCCAAAATGAACAGTAATATTAACCTCCTTTCTATTTAAAGCCAAAGAGTGCAGCTTTGACAGCTAAAGGGAGGATGCCTTGGAGCAAGAATTTCAAAATGAGCCTATTTGATAATTGGAGCATGTGCCTAGCTTGTTTCACCAGGCAGGGTTTGGTCCAAACACAGCCGGTTCTCTGACTCTTCAGAGTTAAAAGATCCCAGGACGGATGATGCTTGATACTAGGATTGTATATTCTGTTGTCTGTCTAATATACACCAGGCAGTATTTGATCTTGCATGCCACCCCTCTGTTCCAAATAGAAATAGGACGACTTTAATTGGAGAAGAAAAATCAAGATAGAGGCTGGGCCACAGAAGAGAAAGCTTTGGGAAAGTCACCAATAGTTGTCTATGTGGGATGGGAAAGGCCAGTACCTTTCTCTCCCATCTTTTGACTCAGTCATTTGTTAATATAGATGGATCTTTTTGACCCTCTTTAGAAAAGCCAAGATTAGTGGCTACTCTTTTCATTATAAGGATAATTTTTATGCTACAAAATACACAATGTTGGACCAGCTTTCTCCTTGCATTCTGTAATCAAAACTAGGTGGCTGGCAAGTAAGTCTTGAAGATTAAAGCGGCCTACAATTCATGGACACCAATTCATGGACACAGCAGCAGCTCAGCCCCCAGAGGCAAGTAGAAAGTCTTCAAAGCTGATAAATATGTAGGCAGCAGGTGGCATGTCAACTCAAACAAGGTTGTAGTCCTGCCCATTTCAGCTCACCATTATAAAGGTGAATTGTCTGTATTGTGAAAGGTCAAGTAGTATTAACCTTAGGACCAGAAAGATGGCAGCTCCTGGAGAGCAGCTGGTACATAAATCTCTACTGGCTGAGAAGCAGAAAGATACTTAATAGAAGTGTAATTGAAGGATTTTTCTTCCCCCACAACCCCCCACCAACCCCCACCTAAACTTAGTTTGGCTAAAGTCAACAGGAATTCTTTTACTCCCACTCTGGCATAGGGCTTAGCTGCCTGTGTATGTGACTAAGGGACAATCCAGTGACGACCAGCTGCCTGCACTAGAATTGACACCCTTCCCCTCTGCATTCTGAAATTTTTAACACCAGATTCATCTTGGAGGTCAAGGTAGCAGTAGCCACAGAAGCAGCTGTTACGATGCACAATGATAATTGGGAGTTAGCACCCATTAGCACCACTACGAAGATTGATTTATCAAATTCCCTATAACACTTCTGAGAACAAGGACTTAGGAATCTTTAAAAAGCCAAATTAAGAAGGAGCTTTAGAAAACATCTAGTCTAAGTCTCCTTTTGTATTTGAGGAACTTGAGGCCCAGAGAGGTGTAGTGTCTCGTTCAAGGGCACCGGCAAAATTGGTGACAGAGCTGAAGTTGGAGCCCAGGTCTCACTGGGCATTTGTTTCCCCAGTCACTTGGTCTAAACCCATGTTTTTCAGATGAGGGCACCCAGTGCCACACATGAGAAGAGACTGTCTAAGCCTGGACACCAAGTCCAGTGTTCTGGGTTTTTTATATCATATTCTCCCTTTCTTCACATCCCCATGGTTGAGGGGAGACAATGAAGTCAAAAGTGGGTGAATAATTTGCACTTTGGCACACATTCCATTTACCCATCAATGAGCATTGAGAACCTACTGGGTACAAAGTACTTCAGCCACTTTGGGTAATGCATATGGAGTTAGGAAGGGGAAGGAGGTGAGTGTTTCTTAGAAGTAGGGCAAACATGGAATGGTTTGGGCACAAGAATCCTTGTAAAAGGTCATAAAATGTCCCACCGTATGGTCTCTTCCTGCCTCCTCTCTCTCTCTCTCTCTCTCTCTCTCTCTCTCTCTCTCTCCCTCTCCCTCTCCCTCTCCCTCTCCCTCCCTCCCTCCCTCTCTCTCCTTACCAGTGACCTTCCCCACCCTCTCCCCAAGAGAGAATGAGCCCAGACTGGCTTTCATGGCCTTGGCCCTCTTGTCTGGAGGGAGCCGAAAAATAGATCTAAGGCTGGAAGACAGGGCTGTGAGTAAAGGCCTGAGCTCCATTTGGCCTTCTCTTCTCAAATAGAGCAGAACCTGGCGAAGATTTTTCTTGAGCATCTACTGTAGGCAGGTTCACAAATACAGAAAGCACATGATCCTCCTGGCTCTTACAGCAAACTCTAGAGGTAGATTTATCATCACCAATGTACAGATGAGGAAATTTGAGGCCACAGAAGCTGATTTTTTGGCCTGGAGTCAACCCAGCTGATAAGCAGCAGACTTAGATTCCGACCTATCTGGTTGCAAAGCCAGGCTCCAGCCACTTGGCCTCAGGCCCTTTCATGTCACCAGGTAACCTCACAGGATGTAGAGCTTCTTCCAGTCCCACCTGTTAGCTCTTTTTCACCTGCCTTCTCTAAAGATGCCTCCTTTAATCTGAGTAACACAAGGAACACCTTTGTTTCTCTCTTAGTCCCCTTTACAACAATGTGGAGCCAAGCCAGCTGTGAAACTGACAGCTCCCCACCCCGGAGAGATGAGGGTTGTGGGTGAGATGAAGGCCACCTTCCTGGAGCGGAGGGCGGAGCGGGGGCGATGCTGGAATGTTTCTTTTGGGAGACAGTTTGCTCCACTGACCTTTGGCTGTCACTGCAGGTCTGGAGTGCAGCTTTGACTTCCCCTGTGAGCTGGAGTACTCCCCACCACTCCACGACCTCCGGAACCAGAGCTGGTCCTGGCGTCGAGTCCCCTCTGAGGAGGCCTCCCAGATGGACCTGTTGGACGGGCCTGAGACAGAGCACTCCAAGGAGATGCCCAGAGGTAAGGGTAGAGGCCACCACAAAGTGTCCCAGATGGGCTAGCACAGGGTTTGTATGTCTATTTCTGTTTGCAATTTTAAGGCTTCCTGGCTCTGCTCTAACCTGTTTCCTTTGAAACCTGCTTTTAATGTGTGCGCCTTCTGTAGGATGCAAGTCCAATTTCAGGACCAAGCCGACCCTTCACTCTCTCACCAAGTAAAGGAAATAGGATTTTATAGCTCTCACACTGATGTAGGAGAAAGTGCTGATCTGTTTGTCCTTTGGGAATAGAGTTGCCAAGTAAAATACAGGACATCCACTTAAATTTGAGTTTTCTGATGAACAATGGTTTTTTTAGCATAAATACATCTCATGCAATAGTTGGGCCATACTTATACATTAAAATTATTCCAACTTCCAATTATATTTAAAAATTTTAGGGGCACCTAGTGGTTCAGTCTGTTAAGCATCTGACTCTTGATTTTGGCTCAGGTCATGATCTCACAGTTCATAAGTTCAAGCCCCACATCAGGCTCTGTATTGTCAGTGGGATTCTCTCTCCTCTCTCTGTGCCTCCTGTGCGCACGCGCGCTCTCTCTCTCTCTCTCTCTCTCTCTCTCTCTCTATCAAAATAAATAAGTAAACTTACAAAAAAGAAAAATTCAAATGTAATTGAGTGTCCTGCATTTTTTTTTGCTAAATCTGGCATTTTTAATTTGGAAGGTATTGTATAACTGGGTTAAATGTTAGTTTCAAAGCCATTAATGAATATTCAGGCTGTGTTGTAGCTTTGCAAGGTGTTTCCAGTAGTCCTGAGCGATTAATGAACATCCTCTTCTGAATTATCAGGGGCCGGAGAAGTTAGACTCTGAATAAGTTGTGGGCGTTTGTTAAATATTTGTTGAGTGTTTAGAGATAGATGCAGAGACATTAAGCCCTAGTCCAGCTTTCAGGTCTCAAATCTTAGGTGGCAAATCTTAGAGCTCCACGTTCCTTGGACCCAGAAAACTCTGCTTATTCAGAATTGACAGCCTATGTTTCTGACTTGTAGGGAAAAGTAGCCATTGATGTGGTAATGGACTCACTGAACCATTCGGAGTAGTACTTTCATTTTCCAAAGCCCTTCCATGTACAGTCTCATAGGATTCCAATTTTGTGAGAGAGGCAGGGCAGATGAGAAACTGAGGGCTCAGAGAGGGGAAGTGACTTGATAAAGATCACATAGCTTGTACGTGTCGGTCCAGGTCTAGATGTCTCCTGTGATGAGTGCCAAACAAGGATGCTTTCTCCCACATCGTGTTTCTGTCTTTGCAGCAAAAGCTCTAGTGAAAGCCTGCCCTGGGCCTAGGTCTGGGAGGCAGTTATCTCAAGCTCATGCTTCTGTGAATCTAACGGGCTCAATTAAGTTTCTGGGGGAGGTCGGAGGTGGCACAGGAATAAGCCTGATGCCCTCAGGCTTCTATAGCAGCCTCAGACCCTGAACTGTGAGAGAACTTTCCTTTCTTCATACTCTCCCAGGCTGACCTTTTTTTCTGTTTTTATGACTCTTTTGAAATTGCTTGACCTTGATTTATATTTTGAGCTGCTTTCACCTGGATGCTGATGTGTATTGGCAGGGGGAGGGGGGAGTATTGTGTGTAGGTGAGTGGCTCTTAACCCTATAGTGCATCTACAGTGCATCTGACTCCTCTGGAGAACTTATACAAAGTACTGCCTGGTTTCCACAGCCTGGGATACTGATTCAACAGATCTGAGATGGAACCTAGAAATCTGTATATTTTTAAATTTTAGCATAAAATCTAGCATGTGCAACAAAGTGAAACATGTATGCATGGATTCACAATTACAATGAAATCAACATGTGTGTTCTCAACACCAAGCATAAGAATTTGAACGTTTGTCAGTCCATTTACAACCTCTTCTGTCACCCACCTAGATCCAAAATCTTTCCTTTCCTTCAGAGGGAACCACTATCCTATTTTGTGTCCATCGTTCATTTGCTTTTCCTTATGACCTTACCACTTATGTATATAGCCCCAAACAGCATGTCTATTAGGTTTGTAACCTGTTATACAAATGAAATAATATTGTTGTTTTGTGGCTTGTCAATGTAGATGCATGTAGCTGTGGTTCATTTGGTTTTCAATCACTGCATGAAAATACCACAGTTGATTTCTTCCACCATCCTTAGACATTTGGGTCATTTCTGTGGTTTGGCTGTTACCAACAGCACTACTGTAAGCATTTTGTACATGCCTCTTGGTGCATATACATGTCCAAGAATTTCCCTGGAGCAGAGAGTAGGAGTAGAATTGCTGGGTCATGGGTTGCAGCTTCCATTTCAATAGAGAGTGCCGAGCTATTTTCCAAAGTGCTTGTACCAAGTTATACCCCATTTTGAGGTGTTAGCATTCCTCCCCAGGACTTTACATCCTCACCAGTACCTGATATTGTCAGACTTTGTCATTTTCGTCCATCTGGTGGATGCAATACAGTATTTCAGTGGAGTCTCAGTTTTCACGGGACTCTCTCCTTCTTTTTTCCTTTGTGTTTTTTTAAAAAAATATTTTTAGACACTTCTCAAGTGATTCTGAGACACAACTAGGTTTGTTATACTCTTGACGTGGACCTGCTTTCATGCATCCATAGGGGTGGCTCCAGAGCCTAATCCCCAACAGTCCTGGTAGTACATGTACTTTTGGTCATTGTATGTTTTTTGTTTGATGGCTATTGAATTGTGAGTGCAGTTCAGTGAAATCAGGAGATAGGGACAAGTAGCAATTGTCCACAGACTTTGTGGAGTCAGACTTTATCAATTTGAAAGTTGGTGTTTTTTAAATTTTTAAATGAATTTTAGAAGAGTGCCAATAGATTACGCATTGCCACTCTGTGACCTATTTCTCCTCCTTTATCTGCTTTCTTGTGATCTCTGGCATCTTCATGTTACCCTGAGTTATAGGAGAAAAACGAAAGGAAGAAGAGGAGAGAAGAAAGAAATAAGTGTTCCTGAGTGTGGAAATATATCCATGCCTTTATGTTTTTATAAAGGACCAGTACATGCACTGACTACAAACTTTTTCCAATTAGTTAGACCAGTAAGGATTGGAATATTCATGTTTTAGTGAGTATTGCCAACTTCCATTTGTCTGAAAAACATTCTTACTAACATGAAGGACAATGATGTGAATAGCCATGGCAAAAGCCATTGTAGATATATCAGTCTGCTTGATCAAGTTCCTTAGTGAACAAACACATCCAAGCATAACTTGAGGGAATCTCAGCACTGTCAGAAACTGGTATTTCTTTTTCCTGGGGTCTAATGGAAGGATCTGTATAGTCACACAGCCTTGGTCAGTCTTAGAAACAAGGGACTAGCCTCTAGCCTTTGTAGGCACACATCTGGAATGTCACTGAGAGGTGTTCAGAACTTCCAGTAATGGGCCACTCATTGCTTTTTGATTCAACTAATTATATCACTCCCTGGTCACTGAAGTAAGGTTGCTACTCATGAAGCAAGCTGATGTGTCTTAATGTCTCTTGACTGTCATGGAAAGAGGTGAAGATGAAGGAGAGAAAATGGCGTGCCCAATTTGCACAGCACCAAAGCAAGGACCTATATCCCAATCCTAAATGCTATCTCTTTAGAATCTCCCTTTCTCTGATGATCCCCTCTTGGCAGAAGGGATTCTGGTTGTGGAGATAAGAAGGAGGAATGGGATGCACCTTAGGGTAGTACAGTCAATAGAGATTTTTTAAAACTCAGCATTTATTGGTTGGATGGTATTTAGACTCTATTGCAATATTTCTTGTCAGAGGATATAGAAAGACCAGAAAAAGGCAGTGAGATAATACCAATCATAGATAATGAACTGTAAGAGTATAAATTCTGAATGATTTTAATTTATAGCCACTGTAGCTGAGAATAATAAGGAAGATACAATTCAGAGCAGCAAGATAATAAAAAGTGATGGTCTTGATTGAACACAATATTATAAATTAATAAGATCTTGAGGAATCATCAGGTTGAGGCGTTCTATGACTTTTTAAGAAGTGCCAGGAGCATGTTTGACATCTACTACTTCTGGTGTTTTGGAATGTAGTCACATTTTTCTTCTCCAGCAAGACAAGATCTTAGTCTCCAGCATGGGCCCTAGCTTCAAAGTAGAAAACAGATTAGCAGCTTCTCCCCAGAACCCCTCCATAACCCCTCAGTCATGTGTGTACCCAAGAAGAATGGGACTAGACTCAGCTGACAGGAGCAGACATCCTTCCTGTATCAACTCAACTCTTCCAGAAAACTGATTCTCAAGTCTCTGTTTGGGTTTGGCTTTTGTCTTTCTCTGACTTATTTTGCTTAGCATACTCTCTAGCCATATGATTTCACCCATATATGTGGAATTTAAGAAAAAACACAAACATGCAGAGGAAAATAAGAGAGAGAGAGAGAGAGAGAGAGAGAGAGAGAGAGAGAGACACACTAAGAAACAGACTTTTAACTATAGAGAATAAACTGGTGGTTACCAGAGGGGAGGTGCGCAGAGGGATGGGTGAAATAGGTGATGGGGATTAAGGAGGGCACTTGTCTTAAGGAGTATCCAGTGATATATAGAATAGTTGAATCACTGTACCATACACCTGAAACTAATGTAACACTGTATGTTAACTATATTGGAATTTAAAAAAAAAAAAAACATGCCTTGAGTTCAGAAGGCTAATAAGTATTGTCATTGTCCTAGAATTCTGGAATGGCTAATACTGCTGCCACAGATGACAAGGGGACTGCAATGCCAGAGTGGGGTCGTTCTGCTCCAGTTATACCCTTGTGCATTAGTTTCTTATAGCTGCTGTAACAAATAAACACAAACTAGGTAGCTTAAAACAACATAAATTTATTTTATACCAGTTCCAGAAGCCAATAGTCCAAAATCAAGATGTTATCAGAGTTGGTACCTTCTGAAGGCTCTGCAGGAGAATATATTCCATGCCTGTTGCGTACCCTCTGGTGGCTGCTGGTAATCTCTGTGCTCCTTTGCTTGTAGATGCATCAGTCCAGTCTTTGTCTCCATGTTCACATGGCATTCCTCTCATGTCTCAGATCTGCCTCTTATAGGGACATATATCACTGGATTTGGGGCCCATCTTAAATGCAGCATGATCTCATCTCCAGATACTTAATTTCATTTTCAAAGACCTTGTTTCTGAATAAGATCACTTTCCTAAGTACCAGGGATTAGGACTTGGGGATATCTTTTGGGGACCATGGTTCAACTTACTACACATTGATTTTTCTCCCCTTGTGTGTGTACTGGCATGTGGATCATGTGTGCCTCTCCCTTCACTTGGGGGCTCTTAGATCCTTTAGGAAGTTAGGTTAGGTGATTTCAGAGGAGCCCAGATTAATACCAGCATTTCTTCTCCTTCCTTTAATTCCTTCCCCCCAAGGTTTGCAGAGTTCTTAAAAGAGTGTCTGAACACTTTTCAGATTGAATCCATCCTGGGAGTATCTGAAAACTGGGCCACATTTTGAGCTGCAGGCACAACCTTGATGGGCAGTTTCTCTCAGTTTCTCTCTGCACCCGCTGTCCCTGGGGGCTGCAGCTAGTGGACTGAGCTGGCTCTAAGTCTCATGCTCTGACCTTAACCCTTTTGCAGTGTTGACAGGAAAATGGAGGGATGAAAGTCTGCCTAGCATTTCCTCCTTCATCCAGTAAAACTTGTCATTAGCCACCCATTTCTGCTCTTGGGCTTTACTGGCTGACTAAGTGGGACCTCATAAATTAGCCTCTTCCATCATCGATACGTGCATGTGAGTGGGTTTACAGCTCTTTCTGGAGAGCCAGTTCCATGGGTGAGAACAGGATGGAGATGGCAAGACAGGCTGTCAGTGAGGCAGAATTGAGAGGAGCTCTAGGGCTGGAGTGTCATTGAGAGCACACCCTGGCGGCACCCCTCTTGCCCCACCCCTCACTGTCACAGAGGTGAAATGTGCTAATGCCTGCTTAAAGTCAAGTACTTCCTGCCCACAGGGTTTAGTGATCACCTTTCAGGTAACCTGGCTCATGGGAGAGTCAATAATTGCTCATCTTACTTTGTGTAAGCAGCCTTTAGCAAAGACCTCTGGTTTTAGGGTGTAGAAGCTGGGAGAGTGGTCAGTAGAGATAGGCAAACTGGAATAGAAGAAAAATGCAATTACAATGACAGATACCACACACACACACACACACACACACACACACACACACACACACACATATTCCAGGACAGAACAATGTTTTTGTGTGTGTGTTTTTGTTTTTCTTTTCACTTGTTTCAAACGGGATGATCCCCTGGGGCACCTGGGTGGCTCAGTCGGTTAAGCGTCCGACTTTGGCTCAGGTCATGATCTCATGGTCCGTGAGTTCGAGCCCCGCATCGGGCTCTGTGCTGACCGCTCAGAGCCTGGAGCCTGTTTCAGATTCTGTGTCTCCTTCTCTCTCTGACCCTCCCCAGTTCATGCTCTATCTCTCTCTGTCTCAAAAATAAATGAAACATTTAAAAAATTAAAAAAAAACAAAACAAAAAAAAACGGGATGATCCCAACTGGGACTGTCTATGCAAAGTGTTCCTGGGCTCCTGCCCCCTGGAGCTCTCTTCCTATGCTTCTTACTCTGTCTACTATGAAGTTTCTGTTTTAAGGCAACAGTCTCTGAACTTTATTTATTATATGCCTCATCAGTAAAATATTTCTGAGCATGTACCTCTTCCATGTAAATACTTATCAATTATATGTATGCATTTGTTCTTCACTGTGTAATACTATTGGTAAAGTTTATTTTCTGTCTTCTTTAGATAAAAATAAACATAATCATGGGCACACTTTGGAGACACTTTGGAGATAGGACATCTGCTGTCCCATCCTATAAATGGGATCAGACTTCTGGGTTTGTTAAAGCATGTCACCTAGCCCCAGGGTCACTTATGTCTCTGACAGATTCTTTAAGAAGCTGCCTCAGCAGGTTTCTCCCTGAGCACTCACCTCCCAGCTTCTAGGCTACACTGGCCAGACACTCCTCCACCAAGAAGGCCTCTTAGACAGGTCTAGCTCTTGTGGTCTCTCCAACTCATAAATTTCAAAAACCATTTAATCTCTTTTCTCAGACTCTACTTGGTTTAGATAGGAAAGAAATCGCTTCTGGGCAGAGTGCCACTAATAATACAAGCTTAACCCTTAAGAATCAAAAGATACCTTTCTCTATAGACTACCTGACAGACCTAAGGAACAGGGTCGCAACCAAGTATTTCCTACTGGCTTATCTAAAAAACTACCTTGGTGGTGTTGTTTATGATGGTGAAAGAAATCATTTAAATGCTCAAACAATAGGGAATTTGTTACATAAAACATAGTATACCTAAATATTCTGCTGCCAAAACAGATCAAACAATATGTGCGGTATAAGTTGTTTTATAAAAGAGAAAACGAGGTATATACATAAGGAAAAAGTCTTTATCTGCCAACTTGGTGGTAGAAGTTATTTCTAGATGACTGAATTATCAGTGATTTATATTTTCTTCTGTGTGCTTTGGTATTTTTCAAAGTTGAGTCAGTGAACATTCATTGCTTTTATAATAAAATAAAATATGTTATATATATTTTTTAATACAAGAGATCAAAACTTCTCATTTGAGGCTATTATTTTAGATTTTTGTTGGGGGGGGGGTGAGAAGCATGTTAACTGTTTTCTGCCACAACAACAACCAAAAAAAAGCCAGCACTATTGGCAATGGTGGGACACACAGGTGAGTGGACAAGCAAGTTGCTTTTCTGCCTGCCAGGGTAGGGTGCATTAACATTGGCCCACAAATCAAGAGCATTCCCACCCCACCCTCATTCTGCTTGACTTGTCCTTGAAGGGTGGGAAAGGGTAACTGTGGGAAGCAAATGTGCATCAGGTTCAAGAATGTACCCAGGTACCATTTACAGCATGTAAGCAGCAGGGGCATGCTCTATTTCAATTGAATTTTTTCCTCTTCAGACATTTCAGAAGGGTTCTTAGTGGCCATGCCTTTCATTTGAGCCAACTTCTCATCTGAGTAAGGTCGCTGGAGGGATTTGTAGCCTTTTATCCCTGCCCCTCCTCTGGAACTCACCATGAGAGGCCATGTTAGTTCTCTGGTGCTGCTTGCAGAAATGTGTCCCTCATCTCCTGAGCAATGAGGTCACTGGGCTTTAAGTCCTGACCCTCGAGCAAACCCTTCAACAAGCTGTGACTTGTGATTCTTTCATTTTAATGAGATTCTGGTGCCAACCTGGCAGCACTTGAGCTCCAGTGAGGGACTTGCCTTAATGAGCCAGAATACTTGCAGAGTGTCTGTGAAATATTTCCTGCCTCTCCATGAGGACGAGCCTTTCCCAGGGTATTGCCTCTGCCTCTAAAGGAAGCCTTCACTGGGAGGGGATGGATCATGGTTGTCTGGTGATGATTATGCCCTTCTTTACCTGAGCTTAACAACCTTGCCCACAGAGCATGTGACATAAGGAAAGAAGGACTGGCATTGGAGGGAGAAGGGGTCTGGGCTCTCATCCCAACTCTGCCATAATGGATGTCACTTTATCTGTAATGGCCCTTGGGTTCCTAATCTGTAAGGTAAAGGTCTTGGACTAGATTGTCACTAAGGCTATTTCTTGTTCTGATAAGGGAGCATTCCTCTAGACACTTGTGTGACACCATGGAAGGAAGAAAGAGGAGCTCCTATGCCCATTAGCATAGATGAATTTGTCAGGTTAGCCCCTGAGGCTGGTGATCCTGAGAGTGTCCACAGCATGGGACTGTGGGCTGGTATGACAGATGCAATTATGACCACCCAAAGAAGCCCTAATTCCCAGAACTTGGGAATATGTTAGCTTACAGGGCAAAAGTGACTTCGCAGATGAGATTATTCTCGATTATATGCGTGGGCCCAATGGAATCACTGGGGTCCTAATATACAGAAAAGGGAAGCAGGAGAGCTAGAGTCAGAGCAGATGTGATGATGGAAGCAAAGGTCAGAGAGAGACAGAGATGTGAAGATCACCATGTGCTAATAGGCATCAATTTTTCAATTTTGTTTATTTTTTGAATCATGTATTTCTTCATTTCTTAAACCAACAATTGGTAAGCCCCTACTGAAGGCAGAGCACTGCAGGTTAATGTCTAAGTCAGGGGGATGTCTAACATCATGGAGGGCACAATTCCATGTAAAGTGGTAGCACAGCAGCTGCTGGCATTGAAGATGGAGGAAGAGGCCAGGAGAGAGGGAAGGCACGCAGCTTCTAGAAGCTGGAGAAGGCAAGACAGTGCCTCCTCCCTTGAATCTCATCTGAAAGGAATCAGATCATCAACCCATGTTAGACTTATGACCTCCAGAACTGTAGGGTAATAAATTTGTATTATTTTAAGGCGCTAAGTTTTTGGTAATTTGTTATAGCAGCGGGAACTGAAGCTAGAAGTAGCAGAAGTTCTAGGGGTATGACTCCTGTGGGTAAGAAGGACTGAAGGCACCCTGGGCAGGAGCTGGAGGGACTGATGTTCCAAAATGGAGAACCTGGGATGAGGCTGCCTACCTCACCCATGGAAGGAAGCTGAGATGCTTCCCAGGGAAGTTTCTGTGAAGCTCCTGTGTGAGGTGGCTGGAGGAGACAGTGAAACCACACATGCAAGGCCTGTGGTGAGTTGCTGACAGCTCAGGGACTGGCCCTTGGCTCTGTCCTAAATGAAAATGGCAAGAGCTACAGTCTGCAAAGTGCTTTTTTGTCCACGATCCCATTTGATTCTCATAACATGGTGAGATGGGTATTATTAGTGTGACTAAATGCATAGATTGGTAAACTGAGGCTAAGTGGTAAGCATCAAAGAAAGAAAACTAGGACTTTCCTATTCATTGTGATGTCCCAAGAGCCTGGTCCAAGGTCCAGATAAAATAGACATTCATTAAGTATTCCTTGACCCACAGACAGAAGCTTAGAGAAATGAAGTAAATTGCCCAAGTCTACAACACTGGTATGTAGCAGAGCCAGATCGTGAATTCCAGATTTTGAACACTGAATCTCATGTCCTTTCCATTATACTAAACTCTTCCTAAAACACAACATTTCCCAGGGCCTATTCCTATATGGGACTCACCCTCATTAAATGTCTGGAGGTACGTTCAGCTCATGGCATTGACCACCTGCTAGTGATGCTGGGGAGACTTGCTCAGTTCTCTGACACAACCAGGTTATAGCCACTGTGGTGTCTGTAAAGGCAGTGTCTTCATAAGGGTCCAGGGAAGTCCACTATCTCCTTTATCTTCTTTGCAGATGGCCAGAGCAAGGAGTACTGCCTGAGGCAGGCACAGCAGGAAGCTTGCTGTCCAGGCTACATGGTGAGGCAATTAGTGTGAGAAGGTAGAATTGGGTTATTGCAACAAGCACTGCCCTGTAGAAACAGAAGGAACACTGTGCTGGGACTCAGGAGTGGTGGGTCTGCCCTTCACTAACATGTGACCTCAGGCCTCAATTTTTCAACTGGTAAATTGAGTGGGTAGGACTAGATAATCTCTAAGAGAAGCTGTCTTTCTGACTTCCTTATTTCCTCTTATTAAGAACCTTTTATTAGTGGAGTTTTTAGCCTCACTTATTTCTATATATCAAATGGTTCAGATAAGACACATCTTAAAGAAATATGGGCTCTGCTTAAGAAAAGTCATGAGCCCAGTGAGAAAGAATGAAATGTGGCCTTTTGTAGCAATGTGGATGGAACTGGAGAGTGTTATGCTAAGTGAAATAAGTCATACAGAAAAAGACAGATACCATATGTTTTCACTCTTATGTGAATCCTGAGAAACTTAACAGAAGACCATGGGGGAGGGGAAGGAAAAAAAAAGAAGTTAGAGAGGGAGGGAGCCAAAACATAAGAGACTCTTAAAAACTGAGAACAAACTGAGGATTGATAGGGGGTGGGAGGGAGGGGAGGGTGGGTGATGGGTATTGAGGAGGGCACCTGTTGGAATGAGCACTGGGTGTTATATGGAAACCAATTTGACAATAAATTTCATATTAAAAAAAAAAGTCATGAGTGGCTTTGAATTTATACTTGAGGAGTATTGAAGGAAAGCCAGAACCTTGCAAAGAGGAATAAAATAAAATTCTCTTGAATGGGTATAACTACAGTGTAATTATACTTAGACTGGAAAGGTAATCTTTACTCATTCAAGATGGAGAAAGACTGGTTCAGTGTGAGATGAAGAGAGATCTGGGGGTAATTTTACCTCTGTGGCTGTCTTTCCTGACTTGTGATAAAAATCGATGGAAATAATGCATGAGAGACCACTCTGTAAACAGCAAAATGGCATATAAAGTAACATATAGCCTAGTCTGACCATGGTTATCTCAGCCACGCAGCTTAAAACAATGAGTTCTACTCACTCTTGATTTAGGAATCTTGATCCTAAAACATAAGAAGCTCATTCATACCAGGTATCCAAGTATAACATCTCTAGTGGTGTTTCTAAACTTAGGACTTTGGGGACATGACAAAAGAATTTGCTGAGAATGACTGAACCCTCACCAGCAATGGTAATCAAGCACATTTGCAAATGGAATTGTAGTAGATTCTATAGAATACATGGGGGTTCAGATTTTAGTGTCCAGTTCTCCCCCACTAAAAGATAATTAAGAGCCTTTAATGTGAGTGGCTACAACAATAGTTCAAATTATTCTCCTCTAAAGCATTATGCTCTATTTTGATTCATTCCACTTCTTGCTTTAGGATTCTTAGTACTGATTGCTAGTCAATGCTTGATCAAAACACACTTGGGTATTACATCTTTCTTAATTGATTTTCATGGAAGCTGTTATTATTTGGAAATATGCTTGATGCATTTATTTGTTAATGAGACTGGTTGCATGCATAGTGTGGCATCTCCCAGTGCCTTTGTTATGGAGCACCCTGACCTGCAGTTGTGTTCTCTTTTGGCAAATGTCATCTCTCTGATGTGATCAGCATCTATATACTGGAAGCGATGGAAGGGGCATTTGAAGTACTATGCTGGCAATAAGTAATGATTTATTCCTTATAAATAAAATGAGAATGTTCAAAAAGGAGAGTGCCTAAAATGAGAATGGTCTTCTCATAAAGTAGATAGACGTTAAATTCACTTCTGCAACAATGACATGAGAGGCTCCTTTTTAATACTCTCATCTGCAATATTGCTTGGGCTAGACAATTATATTAAGATATAATTCATTGGATTATATACTCCCCCTCTCCTAAGAATTCTTATTTCTTCATTTATTAACAAGATGTGTTTATGCCCAAAAGGCATCCATTCCACAGTGATGTGTACTCAGGGAGTTGAGTATCAGAAACCTCAATGCAGTCGCTGCTATCCTTCCAATGTTCAAGCTCTTAACACGGATTATACCCTATTTAGAGACTAACTATAAGTTAGATCATGAACACTGAGAATATTTTGGGGCACCTGGGTGGCTCAGTTGGCTTAGTGTCCAACTCTTGATTTCAGCTCAGGTCATGATTCCAGGGTCATGGGATCAAGCTCTGTGTTAGGCTTTGCACTGAGCATGGAGCCTGCTTTAGATATTCTCTCTCTCTCTCTCTCTCTCTCTCTCTCTCTCTCTCTCTCTCTCTCCCCCTCTCCCTCCCTCCCTCCCTCCCTCCCTCCCTCCCCCTCTCCCTATCCCTCTCTCCCCCCCAGCCCCTCTCTCCACACACACACACACACACACACACACACACTTTCTCTCTCTCTCTCTCTCTCTCTCTCTCTCTCTCTCTCTCAAATAAAAAAAAGAACATTGAAAATATTTTTTTAAAAGATAGAGCACTCAAAATAATTAATGCTTTCAAAATGAGGATTTTGGAGAAGGTAAGAGTCTCAATTCTTTTGACTTCTCAACCCTCCAGAGATCACCCACATTTGTCCAGCCCTCACAGAAATGCTTCATTCCTTTCCCTTATTTTTTGTCTCTTGCTTTCCTTCTCTCTTCTATTCCTATATCTTCTGATCCTCTTCTGTTTTCAACCTGTATTTCTCCTGAAAAGATGAATGTATCTTTCCCATTGTCCACAACTCTGGAAGCAAAATAGGCAGGATCAGCAGGAATGGCTGGCACATGGACAGGAAGCAGGGTTTGCCTACCAATAAAGACATATTCAGACATGTTGGCCTTTTGTGTGACACACATATAAGGACAAGTTTGAGAAACATTGCTAGAGAAACAAGAAAGTTAGACAAATTCTTGAACCCCTCTGCTCCATGAGGAAATAAAACCCCACTTACTAGAAACATAAGCTGAATCAGTTGGCTTCTTTATCTCTGGGTTCAAAGGCAAGACAGAAATTCAGTGTCCTGCAGAAGGGAGCTAGATGCTTAAATGGAGTGAAAGAAGGATCCTGAAGCTGTCCTGAGTCTTTCAGAGGGATTTAGAAATTGAGTTTCTGCAGGAAATCTAATTAGCAATACTCTTCCCAACATCCACACTAGCAGCAGGCAGCAGTCCACAACTTATTTTTAATTCATGTTTCCATAAATGCATGAGCAAAATAATTGAGCCCATTTACTCTGAAAAAGGGAAAGAAAAAGAGAACATGAAAACAGAGGAGAAGCAACCAAAGGACATGAGAGTAATGAAGGGCTTTTGTGTAAGCATATTTACTGGGCCAGTTCAAGATAAAAGACTTGACATTCACTAAGAAGGTCTAGAAGTGAGGGGAGGAAGGTAACAGGAATCAGTGTTCTGAGACCATCTAGACTGTATGACATTTCTGTGTGAATTAAAACAATCTTGCCTTCTCTGGGTAAAGGAATTGGGAAAACATGCCTCTTCTGGATAGATGCAGTCCAGTGCTGGAACTCATAGCTGGACAAGCAGAGCATGAGCTGAATTTCAACCCCATTCATCCCCTCACTCAACACATTTGTGCAGGGCACAAATCACTTAACTGTGTATAGTGACCCTGTTAATGTTTATCAAGGGCTTACTTTATGTCAAGCATGTATCATGCACCGCTTTATATGATTCTCATAATAACCCTATAAAATAGTTTCAGAAACATGGATATCTATGTTTCAGGTGAATAAAATTAGATTCAAAGAAGTAAGGTAAGGCAGGATTTTCAGCCATGGTGAAGTGAAGAGACTGGCAAATTCTTTCCCCCCAAAGCAATTATAAAGCTGGACAGAATTAACAAAAACAACCATTTGGATTCTCTGAAAAATTGACCAAATGAATATAATGATCTGAGAAGTATTTGTGCTTAAGAAACTGATGAACTTCTGTCTTCCTTTCAGAGTGTGGTTACAGATAAGACCCAGGTAAGAACTGTGGGAATCTGTGGCATTCTGACCTGGTGCTTCTCCTATCTACCCAACTCTGTCTACACAGAGGTCCTTACAAAGTAGGGTACACCATGGAGACAAACAACTTCTGCAGTTGAAGGTGGCTCACTAGATTTGGAGGAGGGGGCAAAATACATGCCTAGCAATATTGTTGGTGAAAATGATAATCTGTGGTGCAGCTAACCTGAGGCCAGGGCAGGTATATTCATGGTTGAGACTATGTATATTCCCAGTGAGGATGGAAGAAGGTCCAAGCTGGCCATAACCTTCTATTTAACCCTAAGACTATGCATACATGCATAAGAGACATCAGTATCCTGAGCATTGAATATACTACCTTACCCACATACAGATCTATTGACAAAGGACAGAATTTTTAGTGGTTCAAAGTGTTTAAGCATGTCCTCTGTCCAAATATTTGCAGACCACTAAGATATATATGGATGAAGCATAGGAAGCCAGGCTTAAAATTAAAAGCAAGAACACTAAAACAACAGCAACAATAACAAAAACAACAACAACAACAACAACAAAGCTGAACAGAGTCATCAGCGGTCATACACTGTGGAAAGACAGATTTCACACATATAGCTCAGCCAAGGTATTAAACAAACTAAGTTAGTAAAAAATAAAACAAAATAGCAACAACAAAAGAACCAATAAAAATATTCAGGGGAGAAAATTAGAACCCAAAGTTGCCAGCAAACCTACCTTACAGTAAATATTAAAGTAAGTCCTTCAGCTGAAATGAAATCATACCAGGGGATAACTTGAATCCACAGGAAGAAATGAACAATAGTAGAAATAGTAAGTATGTGTATTAATATAAAATGCTCAATAAATACGTTTTTCCTTATTTCTTTTGTTAACAACTCTGAAAGACATAATATATAAATGCACAATTACAAAGCTATATTTTGGGTTTACATAAATATAGATGTAATACACATGATAATAATAGCACAAAGGGTAGAAAATGGAGCAAAATTTCTATATTTTACTGGAATTATGTTAGTGTTAATCTGAAGACTGTGATAAATTCAGATGCATATAACATAGCAACCACTAAGAAAATAACTCCTAAAATGCAAAAAAAAAATAATAATAACAGAAGTTTTAAAATGATCCTCAAAATATGCGGTCAGGAAGGGATAGAGGAAACAAAAACCAGGAGACATATAAAAAACAAATATCAAAAGACAAATATGTAGATCCAACCAAATCACTAGTTATATTAAATGTAAATAGTCTAAACAACCAGGCAAAAGACAGAGATTGTCAGGCTAAATAAAAAGCAAGATCTAACTTAATCTTTTTATAAGATGTACACCTTTTATTCAAAGACACAAACAGGTTGAAAGTAAAAGGATAGAAAAAGAGATACTATGCAAACAGTAACCATAAGCCAATAACTATATTAATATCAGACAAATGGACATTAAGACAATAAATATTACCAAGGAAAAGATGGGCATTTTATAAAGATAAAAAAGAGTCCATTCACCGGGAATATATAACAATTACAAATATATAGTCATCTAACAATAGAGCATCTAAACACATGAAGAAAAACTGTCACAACTGAAAGAAGAAACAGATCATTTAATAATTATAGTGGGAGATTCTAATAACCTACTTCCAATAATGTAGAATAATTAAACAAAAGGATATAGAAGACTTGAACAATACTATCAACCAATAAAGTCTAACAGATATAATGGACACTTTACCCAAGGACTATAGAATACATATTCCTTTCAAGTGCATAGAGGACTTTCTCCAAGGAGACTATATGCTAGGCCATAAATGAGGTCACTGTAAGTTTACACGGATTGAAATCCATATAAAATATGTTCTCTGGCTACAATGGAATACATTAGAAGTTGACAACAGAAAGAAATATGGGGAATCCACAAATGTTAAGAAATTAAACAGATAATTCAGGTGTAAAAGAAGAAATCACAAAGAAAATTAGAAAATAGTTTAAATGAAAATTAAAGTGAAGCATATTAAAACTTATGGGATAAAACTAAAAATAAATGCTTAGAGAAATGTATAGCTTTAAATGCCTATAGTAGGAAAGAAGAAAAGTTTCAAAGTTATAACATAAGCTTCCATTTCAATAAACTTAAAAAAATTATATGAAAACTCAAAGCATGCAAAAGAAAAGAAATAAATATGAGAGTAGAAATCAATGAAATAGAAAACAGAAAACATTAGTGAGAAGCAATGAAACCAAAAGTTGGTTCTTGGAAAAGATCAACAAAATTGACAAACCTTTAACTGGAGGAATCAAGAGGAGAAGAAGAGAGAAGACACAACAAATTACCAAAACCAGGAATGAAAAAGGGAACATCATTATTGACCCCAAAGAAATTAAATAATTATAAGGAAATATTATAGATTTTTTTCCAATAAATATGGCAACTTAGGTAAAATGGACAAATTCTTAGAAAGATAAAAATTACCAGAACTTATTCAAGAAGAAATAGAAAAATTCGAACAGACATATAACAAGTACATAGCTTGAATTTGTAATTTAAAATCTTCCCACAAAGAAAAGCCCAAACCCAATGTCTTCACTGGATAATTCTACCAAATATTTAAAGAACAAATAATACTATGAGGTATACTATGAAGACATATACTCTTTAAGAAAATAAAGGAATGTACACCCCAACTATTATATGAGGCCACTCACTTTTCCCTGAAACTAAAGCTAGAGTAAGACATAACAAGGAAAAAGAGCCATTTACAAATATCCCTCAAGAACATAGATACAGAAGTCCTTAATAAAATATTAACAAACAAAATATAGCAACATATGAAAAATATGACACTGTGATCAACTGGAATGTATCCAGGAATGCAAGATTGGTTTAACATCTACAAAGCAATCAGTATAATACATATACCATATGAATAGGACAAAGGACATAAATCATATGACCATTTTAGTAGACACAGAAAAAGCATTTGATAAAATCCAACATTCATTCATGATAATATCTCTCTACAAACAAGGAATAGAAGGAAATTTCCTAAACTTGATAAACAGATCTATGAAAAATCCGTACCTAACAACATAGATGATGAAAGACTGAAAGTTTTCCCCTAAGATTGGTAATAAGGTAAAAATGTCTGCTTTCATTACTTCTGTTCAGCATTGCACCTAGCCAGTACAATAAAGAAAAGAAAAAGAGAAAGATGAAAGAAGGAAGGAAAGGAGGCAGAGATGGAGGGAAGAATGATAGATGTACAGATTGAAAAGGAAAAAGTGTCGTTTTCTTTATTAGGTAATATAAACTTTTATTTAGAACATCCAAAAGAATTTACAAGAAAACAAAAAGTAATAGAAAAAATAAATGAATTTAGCAAGATTACAAGATACAAAATCAATATAATAAATCAATTATATTTATAACAGAAAACAAAAATAAAACTCTCAGAAGGGAATTAAGAAACCATTTCAAATGACAAGAGCATCAGAAAGAAAAAAAATGCATAGGGATAAATGTAACAAAGGAAGTGGAAGTCTTGCACACTAAAAATTACAGAGTAGTGTTGAAATAAATCAAGGATAATATAAACAAAAATAGAGACACTAGATTTTCATGGATTGAAAACTCAATAGTGTTGAGATGGCATTTGTCACCAAATTGATCTGTCAAGTTAATGCAATCCCTATCAAAGTCCCAGTAGACTTTTTTTTTTTTTTGGTAGCCTAAAGTCTATATGAAAATGCAAAGGACCTAGAATAGATAAGACAAATTTTTTAAGCAGGAAAAAATGGAAAATTTTGGAGGACTTATGCTACCTGATTTCAGATTTTAATATAAAGCCAAGTTAAAAAAGATGGTGTAACATAGGGGCAAGAAAAGGCATATATATCAATGGAACAAAATGGAGAGTACAGAAATAAATCCTTACATGAATGGTCAGTTGATTTTTAACAAAGGTAGCTAGATAATTTAATGGGGGAAAAATAGTCTTTCAGCACATAGTGCTGGAATAATTGGATGTCCATATAAAAAAAACCTAAACTTAGACCCTACTTCACACTTTACACAAAAATTGACTCAAAATGAGTTATAGAGCTGCATATAGGAGCTAAAACTATACAATTTCTAGAAAAAAAATAGAAAATCTTTATGACTTTTATTGGGAAAATAGTTCTTAGATACTATGATTCTAAAATCACCATCAATAAAGGAGGAACTGATAAATTGCATCTCATTAAAACTCTAAACTTTTCTGCTAAAAGATATCATTAAGAAAATGAAAGAACAGGCCACAGACTGGTAGAAAATATTTGCAATCACATACTCTATAAAGGACTTGTATCCAGAATATATAAATAACTTATAATTCAATAATGACTTAACATCCCAATTAAAAATGAGAGTCATAGCATCTACTTCAAAGGGATTTAGTGAGAATTAAGGTAATGCACTAACTCTTTGCCACAATGTTTGGCATGGAGTAAATATTCAGTAAATGGCAATGATAGGTATGACAAAAAAATACTAATTCAAAGGGGCCCATGCACTCCTATATTTATAGCAGCACTATCTACAAGAGCAAAATTATGGAAATAGCCAAACTGTCCATCGATAGATGAATGGATAAAGAAGATGTGGTGTGTGTGTGTGTGTGTGTGTGTGTGTGTGTGTGTGTGTGTGTATAGTGGAATACTCAGTCATAAAAAAGAATGAAATCTTGCCATTTGCAATGATATGGATGTAGCTAACTTGTATTATTCTAAGTCAAACAAGTCAGAGAAAAACAAATACCATATGATTTCACTCATATGTGGAAGTTCAGAAACAAAACAAACATGCATAAGGGAAAAAGAGAGAGAGAGGCAAACCAAGAAACAGGATTTTAACTAGAGAGAACAAGCTAATGGTCACCAGAGGGGAGTGGGTGGGTGGATGGGTGAAATAGGTGATGGGGATCAAGGGGTGCACTTGTTGTGAGGAGAACTGGGTGATGTATGGAAGTGTTGAATCACTATATTGTACACTTGAAACTAGTATTACACTGAATGTTAACTAATGGGAATTTAAATGAAAATTTTAAAAAAGTTATTACTATTTAATAAGTAAACAAGCTGAGCTCTGGAGAAGGTGAAGGACTTTCCTCCTGACACTCAGGCTGCAGCTTGCAGTGTCCAAGGAGGATTTAGAAAATTTCACAGTGAACTTCATGCTGGATGCTCTTCTGAGCCTTCTGTTCATTCAAAGGGGTGGGGCCTTCACTGTGTTCCTGTCCCATTAAGTTCTGCTAGTAGGGGAAGCTGGGGGAGGGGAGGAGGGAGAAGCGGTCTGCCTTTAGGAGGCAACTTTCATGGTCTTGAAGTTCTCACTCCTTCCCTGTCTTGATTTTCATTAATGTTTAAACATTACTTCTGTTGGCATTGTTTGGAATAGAAAAAAATGCAAATTACTTTAAATGTCCATTAACAGAGACTGGCCAAATTAACTAGGATTTATCCATAACAAATTTAATCACAAAAGCAGTACATACTTATTGTGAAAAATTTTAGGTAGATTTATAGATCTATGTACTGACATGGAAAGCTACTGATATAGTTAAATGAAAAATGTAGATTATAAGACAATATGCATGTTATAGCCTCATTTTGGTTTGTATGTGTTTATTTAAATATGGAAAAATTTTTTTAAATAAATAAATAAATATGGAAAATATTCTGGAAGCACGTAGATCAAACCATTATCACCAAGTTGCTTCTGGAGAGTGGTAGTTTTGTTGGAGAGCCAAGGGGAGAATATACTTTTTCATCAGAATTTTTCACATATTTCTTTTGTAACTAAAAACTAAAGAAAATAAATATAACATTTTAAAATGTGTTTATTTAAGAATTAGTATTTACTTTCCATTAAAAAAAAGAAATAGGGTGCATTACTTAGAGTCATACAACTAGTAAATGGCACATTTAGGATTTGAACTCAGATCTGTGCTTTCTCCATCATACCATCCATCTTTCAGATGAGAAATTAGGAAGTGCTTCCTGAGCATAATGTTGTGAATCATTGAGTTAGTTATCAAAAGAAGTCTCAGACTTTCCTGTTATGGGAGACTTTGAATAATGGATAATGGTCTGAAATGGTTCAGGAAGGTGATGGAGGCTTGAGAAGAAGCAGGGGCACTGACCAAGTGACTCCTGGCAGCCCCTTTCTTATTCTTCTGTGACTCGACAGAATAAGGAAATTCTGTTCTGTTGATAGTATCAAATTAGGTAGCAAACTTTCAAAGCAGTTGTGGTAAAAGGGATCCTAGAAACGACCATCTAGTAATTCAATTCCTGTTAAAATAGTGGAACAAATATTAAGAGGAAAAAAATACTATCTAGGATAATGGAATTATGAGCAATAAGCATTATGGGTTTTAAAAGAACAAATCATGCCAGACAAAGTTGATTGCTTTTTTGATTAGTAGACTAAGGGAATAGACTAGATGTAATATATCTTTATTTTAGCAAAAGGTTTGATAGTGTCTCATGAAATTTTACTCAGGAAATTAATTGAAAATGGCCTAGAGATGAGCAGTGTTGCGTGAACTTCAGCATGGTGGCAAGACAGCAGAAAGGAATGAGAAACAGCGATGCATCATAGTGGGGAGATGTGGGGCAGGGAGGTTCAGGTCAGGGGTCAGTTCTATTTAATTATTTCATTACTTCTCAGGAAGAAGAGGAGGCTGCTCTTACGTGAGTGAAATTTCATAGTATAGCTTATCTGTGTGTTTTAATGAAAAAAATCCTTTAAAAGCCAGCAAGTCTACCTTGTTTCCATTCCCAGGTATAGCCTCATTCTGGGTCCTAAGAGAAGCTCTATGGATGCAAACAATATCATGTGGTCCCATAATGAACTTCAACTCTAATTCTGAATGATGAGGTGGATGTAATTGCCTTAGTCAGGAGTCCCAAATATTCTTGTCATCATGCCCTGAGCCTTCCTGCATAGGCCCCCTCTCAACCTCTAATACCTGGGATCCCTCCAACACTTTGGAGCTCAGTACTTAACTCTATAATTAACTACTTAGTACCTACTATGTGCCAGGCCCATGGTAGACATAAAAGATAAATGATGTCATAAATACACTAGACATACAGTTCACGGTTCAGGGTAGGTAGCAGGCACATTAAACTGGTGGTGATCATTGCTGTAATCAAGCTTAAACAACATTCTATGGAAAACCAAAGGAGGCTGAGAGTAACATTAGGTGAGAGAGAAGGGGAGTTTGGGAGAGCCAGGGATTTCTGAGGCCAGCTTCAAAGAGGGGTTGATATTTGACCAGGGGCTTAAAGGAAGGGTAGAGTTTCTATATAGGATGGGGAAGCAAATGTCAATCCATCCAGAGGATAAGGACTAGTGGACAACCTTGGACACATTACTGAACCTCTGTAAATGATCTATGAAACTATAACAGTCATCGTGTCAACCCTATGTGGTGTTGCAAGGAGGCAGTGTGGTCTGTAGAGTTCTACGTAGAGCACAGAGTGGAGGTTCAAGAGCTGAAAGCCATTAAGCTGTGCCTGCCAATGGGTGGGGACAGGGGCAAAGTGGGTGGGGTTGTGGTGGGACATGAGGATGGAAAGACAGATTTAAACCAACTTGTGAAGAAAGACCTTAGAAGTCACATTAAGGAATCCAGACTTTATAAGGCAGACCATAGGAGGACATTAATAGGCTTATAAACAGAGGGGTAACTTGGCCAGGTCTTGTTTTGCCAAGACCATTCTGATAGTGATGGAGGAAGAATATGAGGAAAGAGTAACCAAAACAAGGCCAGGAAAGAGACTATTCAAGTGCCTCAAACCAGGGCAATTGCATTGGGAGTAGAAATTAGGCTGTAAATATGAAACCTGTCTTGGTGGCTGAAGAAAAGAGAATCAGTATTGACTTAATTATATAGTTTAAGCAACTGGATATTTAGTAATGTCACTATCTAAGAAATGGAGCTCAGAAACAGAAATAGTAGACCATAAGTTTGGTTTTTTATCATGCTACACAAAGTTTCTCTGGACTTACACAAATCAAGGATATGAACTATGGCAGGAATGCCATTCTCATCATTGTCTTTACCTGTGAGGCCAACACTGAACTTTCTCTCCCAGCAATCAGAAACATTGGCAATAGGATCAGTGTTTGTAGGAGAAACATTTCTGGAGGTTTCACCTGGGGGAGAATAGGGAAACCTATGCTAATCAGGAGGAAGGAAGTAAGGAACCAGGAAAATAAGACCATTCCCAAAGTTAGTACCCTCCTCTCTTTCCTCTCTCATTTTATTGATTCATTGTAATAAAAAAAAGAAAGAAAGAAAGAAACACATTTTCAAAAGTTCTTCTCAGGATATTTTCAGTGTGGAGCCAAACATTTCATTATTTTTCTAATTGGCATATAGGCAAACACTAGAGAGAAGCATTATAAACACCTGACCTGAAACATACCAGGTTATAGACCAGACCTGTTTGCTGTGATTTTCCTGCCATGACATGCACCCAAATCTAAACTTTCATAGCCCTTTATGTCCAAAGTTAGATTTTGTCCTATGCTTCCCTTTAAACATTAAACAAAAGAGAATGAAAACTAATTGAAGATATTGTCTGATTCATTGAAACCTGCTGTGAGAAGATACCCAATATGTCCTAGATACCTGACACAGCTGTCCAAATACAATCCAGTCCTCCTGAAGTGGCCCTCATGAGGTTAAACTCAATAAAGGGAAGTTGCTCCAGGATTGCACAGATGTTTTCATTGCTCATTTAATTTTCTGGGTTAAAAGTTGCTGAAAGAATGGGGCAGGGAGTGAAGGAGGACGATGGGAAGGAGAAAAGGAGCGAGAGCAATCATTTTGGACCAAGAATTTTCTTTCAACCTCTTCTCTTAAAGCTTTGACTGATTATGTTTACTTTGACTCACCTAAAGTGATTGATAAGAGCGTGGCGTCATGAAAGAATTCTCTGCCAGCGTAATCAAGACACTTTTACTTAAACTTTTTTCAGTGTCCCAAAGACATAATCACTAGGTCATTTTGGAATCATGTTTTACAGTTCCTCAGGAAGATGAATATTATGAGTTTCAATGGGGAAATTATGCTCATGGTTTAGTGTGCTCTGATTTATGAATTGCCCTTTAAGGAAATACAGTGGTAGTTGTACATGGGTTTATGGAAAGTCAGTGTTGTTCAGAGAATGTGTTCAGTGGGGAGAGTATTTATCTAATAGTCAAACTTCCTATGAGTCAATGTATGAATATACAAAGCTGTGGTTTCTTATTAATCATCAAACAACCCTCAAGCACCTAGTGTCTACTGGTCTACTATGCCCAGTGGGAAATACATAGCTGTGTAAGATATGATACTTGTCCTAAGGAGCTAAAACTTTTGTCAAAGTGATAAGTCACAAACATGCAGCAAGGGTTAAAAGCTGTATTATGAAAACTGGCACACAAATTCCTCTTGGGAAGAAACTGTCTTTATTTAGAAAAATATTTTCATATGAAGTGCTTAGGGGTAGATAACAGATCTGAAGTTATAAATGTCCATGTGTTCTGCATGAAAATAATGAGAGGACCAGTAAATCCATCGTTGATAGTTCCTTACTAGTGGTTGAAGAACTATAGGAGCTGGCAAGCCTATGTTCATTTTGAGACTGTTCACATTCCTCAAATGTAAATTCTTTTTCTGTATTTATTGCTGTTCCCCTTCCCACAAATCTTGTAGTAAATACATAAATTGCCTTGTATAAATGATCTTCTCTGTGGAAGTCCAGGCAGAGGTCAAGTTTCTCTTCAGGGCCAACTTGTTATGAAACAGACATGACATTGGCACAAATGAGACAAATCTATGAGTTTGGAGCCAGAAATGGCCTTGAGTACCTGGGAATTTTGGAAATCTTAATGAGAATTTTAGACTTCCACAAGGTAGGGAATTAGAACTTCAAGCTCGTCTTCTCTAGACTTCAAAGGGCAGGGAAGCAGGCCCTAGTAGGCCTTAGGGTTGCATATGCATGAAAGAGATATCAATAAAAGACACAGTGTGGGGGCACCTGGCTGTTCCATCAGTGGAATATGCTACTCTTGATCTCAAGGTCATGAGTTTGAGCCCCACACTGAGCATAGAGATTACTTAAAAAAAAAAAAAAGACTGTGAAATTTGCCAAATATGTGGAGCTCAGCAGGTGAGGCATTTCTTACTTTGGCCTCTGTCAAATTTCAGTTTTCTGCAATGTAAATTCTAAATCATGCAGACTGGCCATTTCAGTAGTTTGTAAGTGGAATTTGCAGGTTACCAGGACCATGGAGTAAACATAGGCTTGAGTTCAGATCTTGGCTCCATATGTATTAGCTGTATGACCTTGGAAAAGTTCCTTTATTCTCATCTGTGAAGTGCAAATAAAGAGTCCTACCTTGTAGGATTTTTGTGAGGACTAAATGGCTAATATATGGCAAGGTCTTACAACAGCACCTATAAAACCTAAACAATCATTGTTCTTTCTCTTCTTAGAGTTCAAAGGTATTTCACACTCAATGTGTCCTCACAACATTGCCATAAAATATTCTTATCTTAATTGTAAAAGTGGAAACATTTATTTATTCATTTAATAAAAATATAATGAGCTAGCCCATGTGGTGGGTCTGGGAATATGCCCCAAATCACAGCATCAGTGCAAAATTACTTTATCATCTATAAAGTAGGAATAATAATACTTTTATAGAGCTATGATGAGATTTTAAATGATTCAATGTATATATAAAATCCCTAGAACAGTACTTAATACTCAGTAAATGTTGGTGTCTTCCCTTGCTTCCATACCTATGTTGCAAGAAGCCTAGAGGAGCAGAGGGGCAGTTAGTGCTTTTGACTGCACAGGACATATGTCTGACATAAGCACTTTCTGGGAAAAGTCAACCAGATGAGAAGTAGGGCAAGGACCACTTGCCCTTAGGGCAATGTGTAGTCTCATTGCTTTATGTCTTTATAGCTAAAACAGTACTTCAAGACAAGGGTAAGGGAGGGCTGTGTAAATCACATTCAGAAGGAAACAAGAAATACAGAAAATAATGGAAATGAAGAAGATCCCAAAGAGAAGAAATCAGTATACTTTGGTATAGCTGGGTACACTTTTGACCAAAAGGAAAGTTCCAGCCTTCCCTTACTTGCTGCCTGCTGCCTCTGCCCACTCTTCTTCCCACCCCTTTTTGCCTTCCTTCTCCCCTCTCCCTTGGCCCTATTTATTTCCCTCCTTTATCTTCTCCCTAGTCTTCAACTGACATCCTTCTTTCCCCTTTCACCCTCTCTTCCTCCTGTGTTTCCTTGTTCCTTCCTCATCATACTCCATCCCTTGGAAAGGACAGAGTGGAGAGCATTAAGCATTGGTCTGAGGGTTGGCAGAGCTGGGTGGCCAGCATCCAGGGAGTAGTCTGGCCCCCACGGGTGACTTCCAGATGAGAGTGGCCTCTAGAGGGGGCAGCTGAGGACTGCCTTGGCCACTCTTCTTGGGCTGTTTGTTTCTAACTCTGCTGAACAATTTGAGCATGGATGACTCAGGCTTTAAAGTGTTCTTTGGTCTGTGTTCATAGTCAGTCCACGTACTTTCCTTATTCATCTGGTACAGCATCTCCCAGACCAGAGTTTAATTGCACAGCCAGTCAGCAAACATGTCTGGGGGTCTGTGGGTGTGGAGCCCTGGCTGGGTCCTAGGCCCCAGAGGGACCATTCTGGGCTGACTCTCGATACCTCCATTTTCTACAGCACATCAGGGACTTGCTTGCTAAGGTCCGGGCTTCCTTCCAAAATCACATATGTTAAAGGGATGTGTATTTTATGATGCCTTTGGATAGGAGTGTTGATCTTTTCAAAAGATATGTTCTGGTTAATAATATAGAAAGTGAGGATATGTAAGAAAGGGTTATATTAGGGCAAAGAAAAGACAGACATCACGGAAGAGAAGAGAAGAGATGAAACAAAATGAGAACGTGGAAAAGAATGTAAAGGGTGCAGAAAGGAAGAGGAAGAATGTTCTAAGAGACTGATTAAATTGCTCGTGTTAAATATTTTATGAAGATCAAGACTCCCCCGAAAATAGATACATACATACATTCATTCATACATACATACATAAATTAAATTTTTAAAAGCGAACATCTACTTCCAAATGATGTTGAGTCAGAGTGGGTTGTCAGGACTGCCTAGTCCCTGAGGACAGATATTATAAATGTAAAGGTGGGTTGGTTTTTACTTGGGGGTTTGTTCACCTGGTAGGCTGGCAGAGTTTGTTTGCTTGCTTTTTGTAACATCTTGGGTCTCGTCTCAGCCCTGAGAGACTAGGTAACTCCCCTCATCTCTCTGAACTTTTGGTCTCCTGCTGTATCCCACCACAGGTAGAATATCTCATCTTCCTCAAGGAGCTGCTCACATAAAGTGTACAGCAAGCTTTTGTGAACAGTCCACATCTTATGCACTGCTAAGTTACAGTAGCCAACAGCTCCCAGTGGGGACCTCCAGCCCCTCTCTTCAGCTCACTTTCCCAGGGCAGAAGAGCCCGCTCTGGGATTCAGTAATGTTAGTCACACATACTTGCCTACCTGGGACTGACTGATTCATCTCAGGACGTGATGTGCTACCTATAAATGCACTGCTTATTTCATTAGGTAGCATTGTTCCTAGTGGGACAGAGTCTCCCTATCAACCACTGATTCTTTGTTTGAATGGGTTTAGAGGATCCCAGTCATTCCTGTTAACTACCTGCAGCAGGCTTGGTGGCGAATGTGCATGCTGGGGGTGGTGGGAGGAGAGGAAACTACAGTTCTTGAGTGTCTGGCTAGGCATTAAAACTAGGGCTTTAACTTCATAGTCTCTTATTCAGGAGGAGGTAGAGGCAAGACAGTTCTGAAAGCCCAGTAAGATGTATGTGGTAGCAAGAGATAATGAGCCCCTCCCCAATTTTTTTTTCTTTTTTGCTGAAAACTTTATAATTTTGAATGAAATATGGTTTCAAAACCATAGCAGCTGAACAGTAGCTTAAACCAGCTCATAGAGGGGATTAAACTTATGGTCCCTGCTTCAGTGTAGTTTATGAGCCTCTTTATCTTGGTCTTTTCTGGGGGGTGAGTATGTAATAAATATTATATATGTGTAGTATATATTATACAACACACATAATTAAGAAAATTTGTATCACTTAATCTACCCTAGAAAATAAATACTCCAGTGTGAATATGTATGGTAAACAAATGGCATTCATTGTGCTTGCATATTACACATCTTTAAAAGAAACACTAGCATATTTTGAGGCCAAGGCAACCTCTGTACAAACACATAGGTGTTTTATTTGAGCACTTTCTTAGCCCTGGCAACTCCCATCTCTGAAGAGGGGCTGTACCAGGCCTTATACGGATGTCTTTCTGAAAGGGTGTTCAGTAGTATCTGGCAAATGCTTGACATTTCTCAGAGAAAGAATGTATATTTATTAATTCAAACTTCTTAATGATAGAAGGGATGCCAAATGAGTGTCCTTCCATGTAGATAGGCAATTCAAGCGAGCGACAAGAAGCCTGGAGAAGTTAACCTTATCATGGCGCCAGAGCTCTTCAATGGGAGAGCTGGGCCAGTAGTGTGGACTGGGACTTCTGCAGGCTGCTGCAGTGTTCACTGTATTCACTGTGGCACGGCACTCTGATGCTCATGTGAATGATGTACAGAGGAAGAAATAACCTCTTTTAAGTGTTTGTGTTTGCTTTGTATCTCATTGAAATTGCAGTTCTTTGGCCTGGCTTGAGTGGATCATGGGGGGAAAGGAGCAGGAAGAGTACCAGAAGCTCATATTTTTTCCGCATGGTATTTGGCCCCACCTCGTGCTCCCAGAAACTGGACATACGGGTGGCCTGAAGACACACCCACCATCCTTCCAGTTGTTCAGTTGAGTGAGACAGATGCTCTGGCCGGCAAGTGACCTGAAGTGACTGGCAAAAATTAATTAACTTGCTGCGGAACTAATAATAAGCCGCTGGTTTGTTTTTTCTTTCCCTAACACCAGTCACCAAAGAGTTTTTCATTAGGGGGCTGAATGCTTCCTTTGTAACCAGAATAACCTCATTAGTTACAGTCCCATCGTGGCTGGAGAGTTAGACAACAAATCATTGTCTCCTCTTCAGCCACCGTGACCTGACTTGTCATCTTTCATTGTCCTGCTGGGTGGAGTTTCTCTCCACCCGGCAACAATCTCCATTCGTTCTTCAAGGTCTCTTTCAGGAGTGACTTTCAAACATACCTACTTACATTTTTTTTTTTTTTTTTTACATCAAAGCTAGTAGTTGACCTGGGTATTTGTCGGAAAGAGAGTCATTCTGATCGTTCATGTTCGTCTTGCCAACCTCCCAGGCCTCTTTGCCCAGCCTTCTTTGGCTGGTGCTCTGCCATTTTAATTTCTATTTGTAGTGTGCTCTAAGAGGTGTATATCAGTTTCAAAGACATCTTTAGTCTTCACAGTACCAGTGAGGTTTACTAAAGGGTTTAATGTACAAAATTACATTTGTAAAATTCACTCTTTGTAGTGTGCAGTCTTGTGGATTTTGATAAACACACACAGCCATGAAACCACTACTACAATCATGAAAAAAATTTCTGTCACCTCAAAAATTTCTGTCATACCTCTTCTGTGCATTTGAATTTATACATACATGTATGCTTTTGACTCTCAGAATTATATATTCTTGGAGGAAGAAGTCTATGGACATATATATGGATAGATAGATAGATATAGAAAGATAGATATAGATATATAGATATAAAGGTATAGGCATTTAACAAAATGGAGAGTCAGCTCTTTTGATGCAATCTCTCCAGCTATGGTATGATCATATGCCAATCAGTTGAGAAATATTGAGAAACTTGAGATTTAATCCAGCATTTTTCCAAGTTAAGTAAATTCAATCCCTCATAAAAGAGAAATGAATCTTTATATTTTCTTTTTTTTTTTTTTACAAAGAGTATCTAGACAAGTTTATCTTTGTTCAAAAGCAATGCATGTTTGTGAGGTTGGTTTTTAATGACCCTGGTCTCTGAAAGTATTTGAGACTTTACAACACAGGGTAAAGATGATACATGGGCCTAGAACCCAGAGAACTATCTTCTTGCCCTATATGATCATTACCTAGCCCTTCTAGGCCTCCATGGACACAGCTCAGAATAACCAGAGGAAGGACTGGATGAGTTCCTTCCAGAATCTGTGGTTAGTAATATTTTAGTGTTAGTGTGGATCCTCTAAGGTACTACATTCAGTATCTTTTCAAGGACCCAGGAGATCAGCTTGTAGAAACACCATGGGGAGCTGGTATATTATCACTTACTATTCCATTGGATACCTTCATATCTTTCTAAAAATATAAAGTCCCAAACCATTCAGTTAGGTCCACAAAATGTACACTTCCCAGTTTCTCCAAATCTCCAGTTTATTAATGCCACCCTACTGAACACCTATCAACATTTCTACATCATTCCAAAGTTGCCACTTTTTCACCTGTAGGAGCATCCTGAGATTGCTTTTCTATACTCTAGAAACAGAGAACTCTCTTAGACTTTGAAGGTTGATAAATCAGAGACAAACATGTTTGTTCTCTTTAGTTTTTGCCCATTTCTGTTAGCATTTTTGAACATTTCTGTGAATTATATTTCAGGAAACCAATATATGGTCTTCAGCAGCCTAGATCCATTAAACTTCTTGTAGATGTCTCTAGTTAGTGGAACAAAAGAACTTGTTTTATTGGCCTACAGTAAGCTAACAATGACAGAAACATTCAGTTTATCATCTATTCTTTATTAACAGATGTCAGAGTAATTGATGACACCTTTTTTTCAACCTTTGGTATATTTTTTAAATGGATTGATTCTGGGGCATTTCAGTTCATTTACTGACAGTATCTTAAGGAGTAGAATGTGACTGTAATCAATTTTCATTATCATTGTGTAGCTAATAGGGCTAAAAATAAGAACTCTTAATTTGCTATGGCATGATTGATTATCCAAGAAGAATATGGAAATAATGTCTTTTAATATGCCTGAAGAGTTACATTAGACCTTTAAATTTTTTGTCCTCAAAACATATCACTTCCTGTAATTCTCTATCCACTAATAAAACAACTCAGGACTCATAACATCACTTTTCTCTGGCTCTTAATTTCAGTGGGTAATCTCCAGTTGCAGTTTTCATATTCAGTGTTCCCCTGTACACAACCTAATGGCCCAGCCTTTTGTTTTCATAGATTCTCTCCATACTTATTTCTCTTGAAATAATTGTTGGAAGGCATGCTAGATTTGTAAGACCCAAAACAGCTTCCTAGAGCACTTACCCTGCTCGTAGAAGTTCTCTGTAGACCAAAAGTAGGTCATCCGGAGGATGGGATTCATCACAGAATCCCTGATATGCTGTGGTAATGACAGAAATTTGAAGCTCATATGGCCTCATGTGAAAGTACTAGGCTAAGAATAGCAGACATTGGGTCTAGATTCAACTCTGTTCCATCATCTTGACTAACTCTTAATCTTTGGGGCTTCAGCTTCCTCATCTGTAAAATGAATACTAATGCCCATCCTATCTCACAGGGTTGTTAGGATTTGGCAATGATACAATGTACATAAGTTTAATTTGTAACCATAAAATTCTCTATATTATTTTAACTAATCCTCCTTATATTCTTTCTATCCCTATTTTGCATCTTCTGTCCCTCCCACCTTAGATTTTTTCCCAATTCCTTTACCTTCCAGTAAAACTTTGCTCCTGCCTAATATTTACTGAGTGTCTACACATGTCTGGTCCTTTGGGATATCTTGAAGCATTTATTTCTCATAATAAATCTGTGGAGTACTTATTGACATGACCTTTTACAGACAAGAGACTGGTTTGAATTAAGCTAACTTAGATAAGCAAGTGGCAGAGCCATGATTTGAACCAAAGACCATCTGCTTCAGGGGTACATTCTTCAATAGTGTGCTCCTCAAGTCTAAAGAGGTTGCTATTACCTGGCCGGGTCTAATTAAAAGACAAGATGTTATGCATTCAAAGGCAGAGCATTTGTTATGCATTTCAAAGGAAAAAGAATTGGAGAAGGTCTCCCTGGGCAAATTGGTGGCTTTCTTCCTCTTCAGCATCAATGTTTCTTGCAGCCTTCAAACTGTTCAGAAAGCATTCATTATGGAAGAGGGCACCTTCATCATTCTCCCCTTCAATTTTAAATCACTTCTATACAAAGAGAATTTTATTAACCACTTTATTAACCAACCTCAATATGTTTTACTCCACTAAGGGCAGGAAACCCTAAGCCAGGGGTTCCCAAAATGAAAACTAATATGTCTGGAGAGCTATGATAAGGAATCCCAAAATCTGACTATGGACTAAAACGATAAAGATATCTCATCCCTCTGGACAACAGTGTCAAAAATATATAGAAGCAACAGTGAAGAACAAAATACAAATTCATTTAAGAACATCACTAAATTGTAGGACAGTAGAAGTTCTTAATTAACCTCCACTTTACCAACTCACTGTAGTAACTGCTCCTTCTGTAAAGCATCCTGATTGATGCCCACAGCAGCCTGAACACTCGAGGTCAACAGGCTATTCTCTAGTACACCTGCACACTTCTGCTGCCATCAGTTAAGATGTTAGCTTCCCAAGAGTCCATTGTTATATTCATTCTCAATGATATTTATGGTAATTACAAAATTCAATTACAATGCAAGAAGAGAGCTATTGTTTCTATGAAAATTCAGTTGAATGCTTTGGAAAGATTCAATAAAGACAAGCCACTAAAAAAGAAGTTACTGCTGAATGAGACAGGGCCCCTGAGGAAGGCTCTGCAGATTGTAGCCACACAGTCCGAAGGAGCCCTATGGATGATGCCACCTCAAGTTGTATAGGGCACAATGGCAAGCAGTACACAGAGCATCTGCAGTGGAAGTAAGATGACTATAAAAGTTTAGGAAGAAAAGCATTAATATCATTAAGAAGTCTATATTCAAAATGCTCCACAAATCTTTTTAGGTTATTATTCTCCTTTACATAAACCCAAATGGGAAATTATAGAGAATTCATTAAGGGTATGATGAGTATAATAAAGATAATTCACAAACAGAAGACCCAAGTCCTTGGCTTTGGTCCTACACAAAAAAATTAGGGGTGTGTGTGTGTGTGTGTGTGTGTGTGTGTGTGTGTGTGTGTGTGTTTTCTAGTTAAAATAGAATGTTCAAGGGGCATCTGGGTGGCTCAGTCGGTTAAGTGTCTGACTTCAATTCAGGTCATGATCTCATGGTCTGTGAGTTCGAGCCCGCGTTGGGCTCTGTGCTAACAGCTCAGAGCCTGGAGCCTGCTTCAGATTCTGTGTCTCCCTCTCTCTCTGCCCTCTCCTGCTCATACTCTGTCTCTCTCTGTCTCAAAAATAAATAAAAACATTTTTTAAAATTTTTAAAAATTAATAAAAAAATAAAAACAGAATGTTCAAGGTATCCTATCTTAGGATTCTCTGACCTAACTGGTTATATTCATTAACACACAACTGCTAGTCCCTGGGGATTTTAGCCTTTGCTTGTTTTCCATGTTCTCAACCAGCAGATACTCAAAGTACAGCCACCATCATGTCATAAAGGGTGATCTGTAAAAAATTTTGAATTTACAAAGGAGATTTGTTTTGGTGGCACTCAGCTAGCTCTCAACTGAATATAGGGCTAGGTAATACTGTTGTCAGAGAGGGCACTGAGATTCCTGCAAACACTGATATCAGTTTCTGTGTATGCCACACACTTTATGAACAACCCATACCACTGTTGTTTCAAGAGCTCCAAGTTACTCTGAGGCGACTAGCAGACTCTGCATTCTCCATAATTACACCCAATTTTCCAATTGAATTATCGCATGATTTAATTCGTTGGCTGCATCTGGAGAGCATCAGCATTGTGCAGCTGTTGCAGCTCCAAGAGCTAATTGTTACTAAGCACATTAAAAGTAGCCCTATTGCAATGCACTAGAGTAAGAAGGGGAGGGGGTGCAAACTTTCACTTCACATTTTCTCTTTGGTTGAATCATCACCCAAAGAGCCTGAGGGGGTAGAAAACATTTAAACCCTGTTAACATGAAGACCTCATGGGGTATGGTTATTGTCACTGGATGAAAGCCCCTAAGTGAGTCAGACATATCCAGATACCAAAATACACAGAGACCTGAAAGCTCTAATTGGCATGTCTCAGGGAACCATGACAAATAAGATTAGGTCACAAACTAAAGGCCCAGTTAAAGGAGAGACAGTCCATCATCAAAAAAGTACTGGGAAGCCAATTGTTGATGAGGCACAAAGACATTTAAAGATCCCCAAATCTTAGTTCCATTTAGAAGCAACCATATACTTGCCACCCTACCCATGTGTTAAATTTACCTTCATATGTTTCCAAAGAGCATCTACTATGTGCTTACTCATGTAAAGGCTGTGGTAGTCTAAAATATTTACTGGTGTTCATCTTTATTGTTACTTAGTGTTTCAAAATCAGGAATCTGAAACTGGAAAGGCTTGGATTGGGCATTTTCCTTTCTTCATTCCCTTCTTTATGGTTCCAAGGATGTGGAGTTTGATTCCCAAAAGCCTAAGTCCTCTGCCTAGAATTAGGAATCTACACGTAGACTCTATTTATTATGTGAAAGATGAATATTATGAGTTAATTTAAAATATCAGGGATATTATATCTGAACTTAAGGCTGGCAAGGGAGGAAAGAGGGCCAGGGAGAGGCATATATAAAGGCTGAAGGATGCAAATGGGCCAACTGAGGGAAAGAATAGAGGAACCCCAAATAGAATCTAAGGATAGAGTCCAGGACACAGGCAAGGTGAAAGCATGGGTTTGCATCATACTGCCTACTGGGGAATTAAGGGAGAGTTTCTATCCTAAACATTCCCTAGTTTGTTCCTTCCCACTTCAGGCTTCAGAAGAATGGCAGCCAGGGTTATGCCCTCCCAGCCAGGAAGGAAAGCAGAAGGTTTCTCTCTGAGGAACCTGGCAAACCCAAGAGAAAAATTTATTGATCTTGACATGGGGGATCCTTTACACAATGGTTAGGTCCTAGCCCAGTCACCCTCCTATGAAGTTTATTAGGCAACAGCCCTTATCCATGCGCTCAGAGGTTCCAGTTGGCTTTCAGTTTCTTCAAATCTTAAATGAGAAAGGACAAAGACCAACAGACATTTGATAATACTTTTAATAGAACTGTATAGTTCTAACAGGAAAAACAAAAACAAAAACAGATACTGACACCAAAACCAAGAAGCAAATCAAAGCAAAGACGGGGAAAGGGTTCCCAGATTAATGCAGGGAACATGAATAAATTTCAAACACACACACACACACACACACACACACACACACACACACACACACACTAACCTCAGAAGGTGCCCAATGCAGTTAATTCCACAATATAAAAGGTGTACACAACAGCTCATAATCGCAAAATTTTAAAAGACTAGAAAACAAGGAGAGATTGCACATCTTTCAGATGAAAACATATGAAAATCACATACAGATAATAGGTAATCAGAATATCTGCAATTTAGGGATACAAAAGTTAATTCATAAATGCCTTCAAAATCCCAAAGGAAAATAATTTCCAACCTACAATTCCATACCCAGCCAAACTATCATTAAATGTGAAGTTAAAATAAAGATACTCTTACAAGTGCAAAGTCTAAAATATTTTACTTTGTATATACCCTTTCTTCTTAAAAATATACTGGAGGATGTGCTACATCAAAATAAAGGAATAAAAATAAGAAATAGGAAAACATGGGAACCTGGAAACAGGAGATCCATCCAGAAGAGAGGCAAAGAGAATTCCTAGCATAATGGTGAAAGGAAGTCCTGGGATGAATTGAAAGTATTATATGGTACAACATGGATAAACCTTGAAGTCATGCTGTGTGAAATAATCCAGTCACAAAAGGATAAATACTCCATGATTCCACTTGTATGAGGGATCTAGAGTAGTCAGACTCATGCAGACAGAAATAGAATTGTGCCTGCCATGGACTGTGAAGAGGGGGAAATGGGAATTATTGTTAATGGATATGAAATTTCAGTTTGGAAAGAAGAAAAATTTCTGGAGATGGATGATAGTAATGATGGTTGCATAACAATGTGAATGTATTTAATGCCACAGAACTCTACACTTAAAATGGTTAAAGTGATAAGTGATAAGTTTTATGTTATTTATCTATATCTATATCTATATCTATATCTATCTATATCTATCTATCTATATATCTTGATATATGTATATATCGATATATATCTATATCTATATATCTATATATATATAGGTATATAGATATCTAGATATATAGATATACACACACCCAAAAAAGGGAATAAGATTGAAACTGTTTGCTCTGGGGATGAGAATTAGGATGGTGGGGCAACTGCTTTGTGTTGTAAGTCTGGAGTGCTAATTGGCTTTTTAAACTGTGTATGTGTAACAATTTCATAATATAAACAACAATAATAGTAATAATAATAATAATATTAATAATAATAAAACGTCGAAGTAAATTTTAGTTGGGAGAGACATTCCAGGCAAAGACAACTGAATTAACAAAATCAGAGAGGCATGAAAGATAAGCATGGGGAGAACATTAAGAAGTTCTGTGTTCCTGGCGGGCACTGAACAGGACATGGGAAGGAGCTGGGGCTCTATTCTCTCTGCCCGTGTCTCCCATACTGTGGTGCATTTACAGATTACCCAATACTGTTTGTCATTTGAAGAGTTTATATTTAATTTTAAGGTTACCTCCTATTCATAACAAATGACACCACCTTTTAGTTTATGGAAGTAATAATAGTGACATAGATTCTTTAAGTTAGATTTAAGTTTATAAATATAAGTTGATTTTAGGAAGAACATGAAGTCCACAATAATAGGAGAGGCACACAGTTGTGGAAAATCACGAAGGAGGTACATGGATGACCAAGGTAGAGAAAACACTTTTCCAAGTGAAAGACCACCTTCGATGGTTTATGGAAGGCAGAGTGTCCTGGCCAAGTTTGAGCTCCATATTGATCAGGGAATATGAATTGACTTCTATAGCTCCCTGAGACCTGGAGACATCTTCAGAGGTTGCCTTAAGGTGAGAGATGGAACTTTAAATGGAGATTCTCTGTTCTGTGAGTCTAACTACAAGTAAAAAAAAGTGGCCACTAAAAACTGAAAGATGACAGACCACTTAGATAGATCATTCTGGTTTTCAGGGGAGAGGAGAGATTAGAGGGAAAAGGCTGAGAACAAGGAGACCAACAGAGAATCTTCTGTAGGTGACCCAACAGGACACTGGCCTGGGACAGTGTGTAGGGAGAGGAGGAGACAGATTAGAGGTATAGAGCTCCTGACTATAAGCCTAGTGATCTACCTGTGGCAGTGCCTCCAAACTTCAAGTAGAGCACTTAATGAAGAAATAAACAGCTCTTAGAGAACAAGCCTTATATGCCCAAATAAAGAAGTGATAGCAGAAGTTTGTTGCCATATTGAATTCTTCAACATTAGTTACATTATTATGAGCAGTGGTATTAGGAACTGATTTTTCCAAGGCCAGGAGAGTGTGAAACTAGAAAAGGAGCCATATATTATAGTCGAAGGAGATTGGACTTGGAGGCATTTGTTCATTCATTCATTCATACCACAACTATTTATTCAACACATAACACATGTGTGAGGAACTGTTCCAAACACTAGAGATCCATCAGTGAACATAACTGACATAAATTCCTGCTTTCCTGTTACTTATGTTCTCATAGAGACAAAAAAATAAATAAGTAGAACATACAGTGTATTGGAAGAGAATAAATACTATAAAGAATAATAAGGCTGGGAATGTGGGAAGAGTGGAGTATAATTTTTTTTAAGTGTAGTTAAAGCCTTGTGTGAGTGTTGACATTTTAGCAATTACCTGAAGGATATAAAATAATGAGCCATGTAGACTTCTTGAAGAAGAGCATCCAGACAGAGGGAAGAGCAAGCACAAAGGCTCTGAAGTAGGAGAATGCCTGGAATGTTTAGGAATAATTAGGAGGCCATGTGGCTGGAATAGAGTAAGCCCAGGGAAGTATAATAGGAGATGAGGTCAGGGAGGGGTGAGGGACAGGCTACACAGGATCTTGTAAGGACTTGGGCTTTTACTCTTAGAGAAATGGAAGGCCTTTGGAAGGTTTGGAGCAAAGGGGTGACATGCTCTAACTTAAGTTTTAAAAGGATCACTTTAGCTGGTGTGTTGAGAGTATAATAGTGCAGAAAGGGCTGGGGCAGATAAAGGTGTGGAAAACATTTGCAAGAAATGAATCCTGGCAAGAAAAAAAGGTAACTAAACAGATACTATCAGGACAGAAGGTAGCAATTGGTCAGATGTGAGGTATATTTTGGAGGTAGAGCCAAAGATTTGGGTATGAAATGTGAGAGGAAGAAAGGAAACAAGAGTAACTGCAATGGTTTGGCCTAGTAGGATAGAATTGCAAAATTGGGGTTATGAATGACTATGAGTAGATCAAGTTTGTGTGGATGGGTCATGAATTCAATTTTTGACATGGAAAATTTAAACATCTATTGGATGTCAAAGTGGAAATCTTAAAAAAGCAGAGAGATAAATGGGCCTGGAATCCAGGGGAGTGGGCTGGGCTGTAGATGCATCTTGGGGGTCTTCACTAGGGAGATGCCATTTAAATCCGGGAGACTGGATGAGATTTCTCATGGGAATGAGTGGAGCTGAAAATGAGCAGAGGTCCAAAGGCTGAGCCTTGGGGAACACCAGGATTAGCAAGTTGGGGAGATGAAGAGCAACCAGCAAAGAGATTAAAGAGCGGACAATGAGGAGGAAGGAGAACCACGAGGGTTCTGTATCCTGGAAGTCAAGTGAAGAAAATGTGGGAGTTGGAGTGATCATTTGTGGATAAATGCTGAAGATGTTCCAGGAAGAGCATCTGAGGGCTGAGGATTGACCACTGGATTTGACAACGTGGAGGTGACTGATGACCTTAACAGGAGCAGCTTGGTGGAAGAGGAGACAAAAGTCCGATTGAAGTCATAATCACTGAGCTCCTGTCCATACTACTAACACTCAGGGTGACGAGATAAATCACACAACTTCTCTGGAATCCGCTTTCCCATCTGTAAAGTGATGGGATTTGAATTAGAAGATCTCTGTAGCTCCTCTAGCCTTAAAATTATAAGATCTTATGATTATTTTAATGGAGCAGGGTTTTTTTTTTCTTTTTTCATGAAATTCATACACAAACGTATTTGGAATTGGAAACTTAAATGTGAGACTTCTCTTTTCCCAAAGGAAGGAAAATGTGGTTGGAAATATAAGACATTCATCAAGTTGACTATTGGGTCTTAAGTGAAAGAAGCCCAATTAGTTCATGCTCTCAGTTTAGCGCATACACACACACACACACACACACACACACACACACACACACACTCACTCTGTGACTTTTCCCACAAGGAAAGACACTTCAATTATATTTGTATTTTAGTTTTTGTTCTGTGTGTAATATTGATCCTATTTAATTAAGATTCCCAGACTCTCATCAAGCAGAGTTTATTTTGGTAATTTCCTGAAAGTGAGACTTTACACTTTGATAACTCCACCTGTCCCATGGATGCACCTACCTACCACCACCTGCTGGTAACAAAAATATTACAAAATTGAGCAAAAGAGGAAAAGCAAAGAAGGAGCCTTTCGTGGTTTGTTGCTCACAAGGATTGGTCCTGGATCTTTCTGAGTGATAGTCCCTTTGCGATGTCTCCAAGGCCACTGAGGCTGTGAGATGTGCACCACTCCATGGAGGTCTGACACCTGGGGCTTGGCATGGGGTCCTTACATCCAGAGCCAATGAAATCCAGACACACCAACTATTTACCAAGTATTCCTAGGGCAATGAGCCAAGTAACTGAGGGCCATTAAAATTAAGCCTGATTTTCTGAAACTACTTTAACTTTCTGCTTAAGAAATTATCTATGCAAGCATTGTTTTTAAAATTACCTTTTTGAAGACATACTTTTAGAAAACCGTTTTTAGTAGAGGTTGGGTTTTTTTATTTTTAAGGTCTTCCATTTGTTCCAGAGACAAACTGTGAGCATATCTGGTTGCTAAGGGATGTAAACTTCTTTAAATTATCAGCAAACACAATAGCTAACAACTGGATTCCTACATGAATAGAGAAGATTCTGCTATCCCTGGAGAGTAAAAAACAAAGTAAAACTAAAAAAAAAAAAAACAAAAAACAAAAAAAAAAAAACAAAAAAACCCTTTAATTTGAAAAAGAAATAGTTACTGAGATTTATTCTACTGATGCAAAGACATGCCAACATGACTATACTTTCTTTGTGTTTCTGAAACCACAGGGAAAGCTGGAAGCAGCTCTAAGCAAGGAATAATAAAAGATAGCAGGAAAATGCCAGATTTCTATCATTATAGCACCCCATCACCTCTCTCCTCCCTGGATTTTTCTGAGCCAGCTTAGAGAAGAGGGTCTGGTTTATAAGACAGAGAGAGAGCAGAGTTATGAATGACACCAAGGAGAAGAGGGATTTTCCCCAAAGAAATCTATATTGTTGCCCTGAACAATGATAGGATTCAACACCAGGTCAAATGAGTGTGATAAATATTGGCATTTCTCTTAATAAAGGAAGTGATTAAATATCACATGAATATAACATGAGTTAAAGAATAACTCTGGATGTTTATTTCTTGAAATAGTTCTGCATAAATGTATAAAGGCTTAAAATTGTACTACTTAATGGGGTGGTAGATTTACCTACTCATGGCAGAAAATATGAAGAAACAGGTAGGACCCAAGTAATGATGGAGACCTGTATATGTTACAATCCGATTTTTTTGATATAATATGAAATAAGAAGTCATTAGAAACCTGAAATGATATTGGCTGAAGCATCCAGCTGGCCAAATAAATTTAGTAGTAGAGGTGTCAAACAGTCAGTGATTTGGCATTGGAAAGGAGAAATGTGGCATATTTGAGTGATGTCAGAGAGAGAAAGAGCTGGTCTTCATAATCTCCTTCATGTTAGAGTGGAAAGATTCAGAGTTAGAGTATGGATCTTTGGTCTACTCCTCAGCATTTTAGATATAAACTCAAGACTAGAGAGAGAGGATTAGCTACCCCAACTCTCAAGGGAATTAGTGCAGAACTGGAGCAAGAATTTATGTCTCTCAGGCTAGCATTCTTCCCAATTCCTCAATGGTATCTTGGCACCCTATGTGAAGTATCAGACTTAACGGGCATGTCTGAATGAAGAGCTTTGATAGACAAGGTCAGAGAAAGCTGCTGTGAAGGATGTTCTGGTCAGGGGAAGGTAGGTAGATAAGAGAGAATCTTCAGCTCTGCCATATTGATTTTAGAACATCCAACTAAACACCCTTGGTGCCTTCCTCTTCCTTCTCTTTCTCCTATCATATTCAATCTCACAGCCTCCCCTCTGCTCTCTAGAAAGATGATCCCCAGATCACTGCTTTCAGTTTCTTCCCATCTTCAATTAAATATTTCTAATTGCCTCCTCGATTCCTGCTGGCATGACAGACTGAAGATGCTCAAACTGAATTTACTGCCTTTACTTCAAAATAACTGTATTGGTTCCCTAATTAGTACCATCATCTTCTCAGACATCCTGATCCAGACTTTTACCATTACTTTTACTTATTTCTCTTCCTTGCAAATCTCTAATGAATTTCAATCTATTTGGACACCCAATATAGTCTCCTTTATCACCATTACATCTCTTGCCCCCACCCCCTCTTCTCTGCCTGCTCTTAGCTTAGGCCCTCATTGCTGTGCACCAAACTTTTTATAATGCCCTTCCTCTCACCTTTCAGTGTACGGTACTCTTTTATCAGTATTTTCCTCTAAAATCTCAGACTTGGCTATATCACTCTTCTATTGAGAAAGCCTTCAGTGCCTCCTATTGCTTATAGAATAAAACTCAAATTTCTTACCGTAAAATTGAAATCCCCCTCATCTCTCAACATATTTTTCCATTACTTCTCTTCATACAGGGGTCATTCTAGTCAATTTTGTTAGATTGAGTTGTCTGGTAACCCTATATGTGGTAACCACCTGATCTTTGCATGTGCATATGCTGTTTTCTTTCCTGGTTTTCTTTCTTTCCAGTGCTGGCCCTGGAAAATTAAACACCTACCTATATTTTCACTTCTCAGTGCATATTTCAAACCTACCATGACGCTCAAGGAACCTTTATTTTTCCCCAGCTAAAAGGATTCTCTCCTTTGGCTTTCTCTCAAACTATTTTCTCTCTCTAAATCTTCACTTTTCACTTTCTGTTAGGTATTATTATTCCTGAAGTTTAAATCCCTAATAAACTATGGGCTTTCAAAGAGTAGAGAGAGGTTTAATTTACTCTCACCTAGTATGATACCTGGGCATCATACTAAGTAGGTGCTCAATGCATGTTAGTCAAATGAATGACAATGGATGTTAATGAATAAATTCCTGAAGACAGTAGGTAGATTAGGTATGAGTGCAAGTGGAGAGGTGAGGGTGGAAAAAGATTTGGAAATTATCCATCTACTATTGATGGAAGAAATTACAGCAGGTTTTTGTTGTTATTGTTGTTGTTGCTTATGATGTTTGGTTTTGTTTTTCTAAGAATAGCTGAAAAGGTGAGATCCAAGTCTAGATGAGGTAAACTGCAACACATACTCCAGAATTAGAAGGACCCAGTGGAAAAAGAAGTTGAAAGGAAGGAGGATATACAATATTCCTGAGGAGAAATTTATGCAGACCCAGATTTGAAGTCAACCTCTGATTATCTACTATTTATATATTTTAAAGAAATATGTACAAGAGTTTAGTGCTTCGTGGGTTTTTTTTGTTGTTTTTTTGGTTTTTGGCTTTTTTGTTGTTGTTGTTGTTTTTTGTTTTGTTTTTTTGTGGTTTTTTTTTTTTTTTTGCTTGTCTCCCAATATATGCATGAGCCAGCACAATCCAAGACTTGATTTACCTTTGCTGATTCGGCTTCTTTTCTCTGAGCTTATTTATGGCTGTGAAAGAGGCATTGTGTCCTTGCTGATAAAGGACACCACACTATATTTTAGGCTCAGCTGCTGAGTCGTACAACTCCTAGAAAGTTGGCTTCCCCAGCTGCCAGGTTTTCCTGAACTCTAGGAAATAAGGACCACCTGTGAAAGGTAGAGTCCCAGAATAGAGCTTCTCAATTTAATGTGCATTCAATCTCCTGGGACTCTTGTTGAAAAAGTAGATTCTGTTTCAGCAAGTCTGGATGGGGCCTGACACTCTGTGTGTCTAACAAGCTCTCACGTAGACCACACCGAATAGCAGAGTCCTAGACTTTTGGAGACAGAAGGAACTTTAGAGCTCAGCCAAACCAGTGGTTCATAGCCCCAAGTGATCATTGGAATCACTCAGGGAGCGTCTTAGAATCCAGAGACCCTGGTTCCACACCCAGAGTCTTGGAAAGAGCCCCAATAAGTGAATTTTCAGGAAGCTCCCTAACTCATTCTGAGGTACAGACTGGATTTGAGAACCACAAATATCATCTGCCCACTAGGAATGGCAAAACTGAGCCGAGACAACTTGAATTCCATGAAGAAGATTCTGTTAATATGGAAAAGATTTTCCTGAAAAAACAATCCCTATACATTTTGCTACCTCAGTGAAAGCTGCCCTTTCAGGCTGCAGAAATAACTGGATCCTGTGTATAATTTAATTCTTAAAAGCTGCTAACACAGAAACTTTTTTTTTTTTTTTTGGCCTCTTTTAGAATGATAAATACTCAAGATTATTTTAGGTTCATCCTAATGGTAGGGGGTGGTGGTAGTGGTGGTGGTAAGGAATGGCCATTAAGCAATTATGTTATTCAAACACATCATTATTATTATTACCGTGATGAGTGGACTCTTCATAATTGAACAATAAAAGCATGAATGACTTTGCATTGTTATCAGTGTCTGTCTCAGGGCCCCTGCCTTTCCCAGGGGCTATTGCGTCAGCAGACATGATTCACAATGCATGTACTTACAGTGCTAAACTTGCAAGCCACTGCATTGGCTTTCTGAGTCTAATGTGGTCATCTTTTCTTTCCCAGTGCATGCCCACCTATTGTTCTCTCAAGACTCTCACCCTTCCCCCCACCCCCGCCCCAAATAACCTAATCTTAGGAAGACTATGGTCTCCCTGCCTCCACTCTTGTTCTCTCATCCTTTTTTTTTTTCCCAGACGGCAGCTAATGATGAACAGAATTGTGAACTGGCATTATAATTCTCTTGCTTAAAACCTGCTAATGGCTGCCTGTTTCTTTTAGGATAAAATAAAAATCTTTGTTTGGCAAGGCCTCTGAGACCCTTAGTACACTGTACCACTTCCTATCATCAGCCTTGCTACCAGCCATTCTTTCTTTCCCTCTTGCCATACTGTTTTGGGCTTCTGGAATGTTCTCACATCTCCAATTTCTGGAATGTTCTGACTTAAGAGACTTCGTGCATGTTCTCCCAGTTTATAAGATTCTTTCCCCAGCTATGTCCTCCTCATCCTTCAGCTCTCAGCTCATATGTATGTTTCTCAAGGAGACTTCTCTGACCACCCGACTAACATTGACCTCCAGTCAATCCCTTCCATAACACCCAGTGCTTCTCCGTTGACACCAGGAGTTACTTGCTCAATAGTTTTCTTCCCTCACTTATGATGAGCCAATAAAGACATGGCTGTCATTTTGAAGATGATTCCTCATTGTCCAACACATACCTGGCTTGATAATTATATGATGGAGGAATGAGTGTGAGAATCCACCAGGTACCTGAGCTGACCATAGAGAATCATAAAGATCTGAGAGGAAAAGGCACAAGGCACTGGACCTGCCCCCTGTCTTAATTCCCTGGGTTGGGTGCTGCCTTCCTTTTCCCAGTATCCACATCTCCCTATCTTACTTCCCCCAAACATGTTTTTTAAAAACTTAAGTAATTAGAGTTAAATTTTGTTAAATATTATCCCTAAATTGGACAACAAAACCCAGCATATTAGATCTATGTTTCCCAGAACTGCTGCTACAGTTTACCCTAGGACAGTACATGGGTGAAGCAACATAGAACCCAGAACTGTACCTTTGTGGACATGCTGTGAGGATGCTGTTTGCCACTCTATGTCCCCTATGGAAAGGCCCACCCAAGAAATGGCTCTTTTATTTATTTTATTTTTTAAAATATTTTAATGTTTTATTTATTTAATTTTGAGAAAGAGAGAGAAAGAGAGAGAGCGAACATGCAAGCAGGGGAGAGGGACAGAGAGAGAGGGAGACACAGAATCCGAAGCAGGCTCCAGGCTCTGAGCTGTCAGCACAGAGCACAACATGGGGCTCAGACTCACGAACTGTGAGATCATGACCTGAGCCAAAGTCGGATGCTTAACCAACTGAACCACCCAGGTGCCCCAAGAAATGGCTCTTTTAGATTCAGATGTCAGGAAGAGCTTCACTTCATTTGGAAACTGTTGAGTAGTTTCCTTAAACCACTGAATTTGTGTATCACATTTTTCTCTTTTAGCTTTTGCTGCCAGGAAGCTCAGAACCACATTCTCAGCTCAACTTTGTTAACTGTGGAGGCCTATGGCCTGCATAGGTGCAACATAACTTTGCCCTGGTCTTGATTTTCTATTCTAAATGTGTTTCTCTGCTCTTGATTTATTAAATTATTTATAGCTTTCTATTTTAGAGTATGAAATCTTGTAAGCTTCCTCAGATCCACAGTGGAATGAGACAGGGAGATACATGAAAGAAAGAAATTCATGAGGCTCCGAGATACATTCCCTTTAAAGCGCAGAGGGTTCCTTTCTGGGGCTGATCCTGGCAGGAGCAAGGAACAGAGAGAGCCCTGCTGGCCAGGTGCTCCTTAGCCATAAAAAGACATGGCAGAGCTTCTAGGAAAGAGAACCCTTTTGGAACGGCTTATTGAGGTGCTTTTGTTTCTGATCTCTTGCCAAAGGTATCTTCAAGTAACCTAGAAGTGTGAGTGGCTGTCTCCTTTCTTTGGGATTTGAAAATTTTTTTGAAGAGTGGGGCTTGTAATGTGTCCTGAAATTCTCTGTGAAAGCTAGATTTCCATTGCAATAAGGTCTTCTATTATAAAGTCAGAAGCAGAGTGATTTTGTAGGCAAGACTAATTGTAGCTACTTTCCGACTCTTTAAGTGTCCAATATTGCAGTAGAAACCCTATTTACTTTAAGAAGCTGGCATCATCTCTATTTTTAAGGGGAGCAGGAACGAGCACGTGTTCCACATGTACTGAGTGCTGGATGCTATGTACTTAACCTCACATGGGCTGATTTAACTCCTGTACCCATTCTGCAAAGCAGGTTCATTATCTGCTTTTTATATGTGGGTAAAACAAGGCTCAGGTAGAGAGACTTGCCCAAGGTCACCTGGCTAATGAGAGCTGGTGCCAGATCTTCTGAACCTCAATGACGTTGATCTTCTGCAGTTCACTGAAAAGATCATAATGAGATCAGGAGAAACTGATAGGGCAAAAATCAGGCTGCTCAATGAGTGGGTGAGGCAAAGAGCAGTCACATGGGGAGCCTGGAGAGGATTCAAAAGCAGAAAGGAAAGGAAGAGACCCTCATAAGAACCCAGCCCCTATCCCCAGTAAAGATGCACTACCCCAATATCCCCCATCCTGTCATCTTTGGTATTCTGTTATTGCTACCAACAAGTTCCCTGACACCACAGGCTATCATGGAGCCATTGCTCATGCATCTTAGAAATGAGATGTAGATAGATATAGATACAGAAATATAGATATGTCCAAAGCATCCTTCTAGGTGGTAGATACTTCTTGAGATTGAATACTAATTGCTGAATATTGATGTTGGCAAAAGTTGCTATGTACTAAAATATTGTCATGTTCTGGACATGGTATTATTTCATGGAAACTTTACAGGTATTATTTCATTGAAACATCACAAAAGACTAGCATGGTAGACACGATTATCTCTGCGTTGCAGGTGAGAAAGCCGAGGCTTACAGAGCTTGCTCGTGGTCATGCTGTTAGCAGGTACTGGTGCCCCAGTTTCCTGCCTCCCATTTCCCATCATTGCTGAGATGCCAGTCATGGTTTAAGAGAGTTCTTTAAGTACTAAGTTTGAGGTGCCTCCTTAAGGAGAATGGAGTCAATAAAGAGAAATGTATTTTATAGACTTCCATAAACTTCTGATTGGAACACTGGTTCTCTTCACTCACTTCATTGACATACATATTGATTTGTTTTCAAGTTTATTTCAAAATTCTGTGTTGGGTTTAATTCCCAGCTTAAGTTTTAATAGCAACTATATATTTTTAATTAAACTTGTTATTTTGAGATAATTATAGATTCACATGCAGTTGTAAAAAGTAACATAGAAGATTCTATTTACCCTTTACCCAGTTTCTGCTAGTGGTAACATCTTGCAAAACTTAAGTATAATATTAAACCAGGATATTGACACTGATAGAATTAAGATACAGAACAGGTCCAATACCACAAGAATGCCTCTTATTGCCTTTTATAGCCACACCTCTTCCATTGCCATCCCTTCCTTAATCCTTGCAAACACTGATACATTGCATGTATCAGTAGCTTGTGGGTTTTGTTGTTGTTTGTTTGTTTGCTTGTTTGTTATTTTATTTTTTTATTGCTGAATAGTATTCCATGGTATAGATGTACTACAATTCATTTAACTATTCACCCGTTGAAAAACATCTGGGTTTCCTGTTTGGGGCTCTGATGAATAAAGCTGCTCTAAAAATTAAAGTACAAGTTTTTGCGTATGAAATGTCTTCATTTCTCTGGGATAAAGTTCCAGGAGTGCAATAGCTAGATCCTGTGATTATTGCATGTTTAATTTTATATTAAATTGCAAAACTGTTTTCCAGAGTAGCTATGTCATTTTACATTTCCACCAGCAATGTAGAAGTGATGTAGTTTCTCTGCATCCTTTCTAGTATTTGGTGTTGTCACTTTAAAAAATTTTAGCCATTCTGATAGGTAGGTAGTGATGTCTCACTGTGGTTTTAATTTGCATTTCCCTAATAGTTAATGATATGTAACATCTGTGATGTGCTTATTTGCTTTCTACATATCCTCTTTGGTGAAATGTCTTTTTGTGTCTTCTGCCCATCTGAGGTTCGAGGTTCTTTATATATTCCAGATACTAGTCTTTTCTCAGATTTGCAAAAATTTTCTCTCTTTATCCTTTAACAGGGTCCTTTGCAGAGTGAAAACTGTGAATTGTAATGAGATAGAATTTCTTCATTTATTTTTATAGATAGTGCTTTTGGTGTCAAATCTAAGAACATTTTGACTTGTCCTACATCTCCCAAATTTTCTTCTAAGTTTTTTCTAAAAATGTCGTAGTTTTACATCTTCCACTTAATTAAGTCCATGATCTATTTTGAGTTAATAGATGTCCAATTGCTCCAGGACCATTTGCAAAGTCTAACCTTGCTCCGTTGAATTGCTTTTGCAAGAATTTTTTCAAGAATATGGGCATACTTCTGTGGGTCTGTGTCTGTGTTCTCATTCTGGCCCATGTATCTATGTGTCTCTCCCTCCACTGACACCACATAGTCTTCATTACTATAACTGTATAATATCTTGAAATCAGGTAAAGCAATTCGTTTCAATTTTTTAAGTTTAATTGTTTATGGGGGGGGAGGGGCAGAGAGAGAGGGAGAGAGAATCTCAAGCAGGCTCTGTGCTGTCAGCACAGAGCTGGACATGGGGACATGGAGGTCAGTCTCATGAATCATGAGATCATGACCTGAGCCAAAATCAAGAGTTGGATACTTAACCGACTGAGCCACCCAGGTGCCCCAAATCTTTTCATTTTATTCTTATTTTCCAGAAATGTTTTAACTACTCTATTTTCTTTCTATATAATTTTTAGAATTGTCTTATTTATATCTATAAAAATCTTCCTAGGATTTTGATAAGAATTGGGACCTTGTATTAGTTTCCTGTGGCTGCTGTGACAAATTACTACAAACTTGGTGGCTTAAAATAACAGAAATGTGTTCTCTCAGAGTTCTGGAGGCCAGAAATACAAAATCAAGGTGTAGGTAGGCCCAGTGTCTCTCAGAAGGCTCTACGAGGAGAATCCTTTCCTTGCCTCTTCCAGCTTCTGGTGACTTCCAGCATTTTTTGCTCACACCACTCCATCCTCCATACCTGTTAATGGATCACCTTCTCTTATCTGTGCATATAATTACCTTCTGCTACTATCTTACAAGGACATTTGTGACTGGATTTGTCTAATCACCTACCTAATCCAGAATAATCTCTCCATGCCAAGATTCTTAATCACATCTGCAAAGACCCTTTTCCATATATGGTAATATTTAATTTATAGGTTCCAGGGATCAGGACCTGATCACTTTGGGTGGTCATCATTCATTCCTACTATAAACCTATGATTCATTTTGGGAAAAGTGACATCTTTACTTTTACCATGAACCTGGTATGTCTCTCCGTTTATTTGGATCTTTGATTTCTTTTGTCAGCATTTTGTAGTTTTCAGTACATAAGTTCTATGAAAGTTTTATTAGATTTATACCTAAGTAGTAGTATTAGATTTTTTTTGATGCCCATGTGTTCATTGCTGGTATGTAGAAATACAATTTTTTAAAAAAATTTTTTAATGTTTATTTATTCTTGAGAGAGAGACAGAGTGGAAGTGGGGAGGAGCAGAGAGAGACAGAATCCGAAGCAGTCTCCAGGCTTTGAGCTATCAGCACAGAGCCCAATGTGGGGTTTGAGCTCATGAACCATGATATCATGACCTGAGCCAAAGTCTGATACTTAACTGACTGATCCACCCAGGAGCCCCATAGAAATACAGTTGATTTTTATATGTTGATCTTCTATCCTCCAACTTTGCTGAATTCATTTATTAGCTACACTTTTTTTTATTGATTCATTGGGGTTTTCTAGATAGACAATCATGTCATCTGAAAATAAGGACAAGTTTATTTATTTATTTCTGAATAGCATTGGTTAGAGTGGATATCTCACCTTATTCTCAGTCTTTGTAGGAAAGCATGACTCTTTTACCATTATGTATGATGTTAACTATAGGGGTTTTTTGAAGACTTCTTGTATCAATTTGGAGTTTCCCTCTCTTCTTAGTTTTCTGAGAGTTTTTATCATGAATGGGTGTTGAATTTGTCTATTGATTTTTCTGCTTCAATTGATATGATTATGTGATTTTTTTCTTTCTCCATTCAATATGATGGCTTATATTGATTGATTTTTGAGTGTTGAATCAGCCTTGCATCCCTGGAATAAATCCCACCTGGTTGTGCTGCACAATTATTTCTATATTTTGCTGAGTTTTATTTGCCAATATTTTGTTAAGGATTTTTGTATCTATATGCAGGAGGGATATTGGTCTGTAGTTTCCCTTTGTTGTTGTTGTTGCACTGTCTCTGTTTTGTTTAGGTATCAGGTAATTTGAGCTTTATAAAATGAATTGGGAAGTGTACCTCCTTTTTAGTTTTCTTGAAGGGATTGTGTAGAATTGGCATTAATTCTTCTTTAAATATGTGGTAGAATTCTCCAATGAAACCAGCTAGACCTGGAGATTTCTTTTTTCTTTTTTTGGAGTTTTTAAATGGCAAATTCAACTTCCTTATTAGTTATAGGGTGTTCAAATGATCTGTTCCATAATGGGTAAATTGTGAATTTGTGTTTTTCAAAATTGGCCCATTTTGTCCACATTGTTAAATGGACATGTGTAGATTTGTTCATAGTATTCTCTGGTTATCCTCTTGATGACTGCAGGATCTCTGGAATCCCTTATTTTAGTCCTGACATTGGTCATCTGTGTCCCGCCATTCTCCCTTTGTTATTCTTGCTAGATGTTTGTCAATTTTATTGATCTTTAAAAAAAAAATCAGCTCTGTTGTAGTGATTATTCTGTTCTTCTGTTTTCAATTTTATTGATTTATGTTCTTATATTTATTAAGCCATTCCTTCTGCTTGCTTTCAGGTTATTTGGGTTTGTTTTTTTCTTTGTTTTTCTGGTTTCTTTTTTTTTTTTTTTAACATTTATTTTGAGAGACAGAGATAGAACATGAACAGGGGAAGGGCAGGGAGGGAAAGAGACACAGAATCCAAAGCAGACTCCAGGCTCTGAGCTATCAGCATAGAGCCAGATGTGGGGCTCAAACCCATGAACCATGAGATCATGACCTGAGCCACAGTTGGACGCTTACCCAAATGAGGCACCTAGGCACCCCTCTTTTTCTGGTTTCTTGAGTTAGGAGCATAGATTATTGATTCAAGAATTTCATTCTTTTCTAAGTAAACATTTAATGCTATAAAATTCCCTTTCAGCTCTGCTTTAACTGTGTTCCACAAATTTAGATATGTTTTTTGTTTCTTGTTTTTCATTTTCATTCAGTTCAATGTATTTTTAAAGGAAATTTTAATTTCCTTTTTGACACATAGGTAATATTTGACATGGGTAAAGATACCCCACACCTCCTGAGTCCATATGCAAAGTGGAGTCTCTTCCTGCCCTGAAAATCATTTTTGACATGGTCATATTCTGACTATGATTAAACAGATTCCACCAGAGGAAGAAGTGAGAAGTGAAGCCCATTAATCATGTGAGCTGGGTCATTATGGACTTCACCTTCAGTCCAAGCTTGCCATAACAAAAGACCATGGACTCGGGGCTTAAACAACAGAAATTAATTTTATCATAGTTCTGAAGGCTGGAAGTTCAAGAGCAGGGTGCCAGCATGTTTGGTTTCTGGTGAGAGACCTCTTCCTGGCTTGCCAATGGCTACCTTTCCACTCACTGTGTTCTCACATGGGAGAGAGAGACAGAGACAGAGACAGAGACAGGGACAGAGAGAGGGATCTCTTCCTCTCATAAGGCCACCAATCCTGTTGAGTTAGGGCCCCACCCTTAATTACTTTTTTTAAACTTATTTAGCCTTAATTTAACTCTATGTATCTTAACCTTGTTTAACTTTAAATTAACCTTAATTTTTTAAATTAATTACCTCCTAAGTTGCCTAAATTTAACGTTAATTACCCCTGAAATGCAACCTTATTCCTAAATTACTTACATTTAACCTTAGTTACCTCCTTAAAGCTGTATCTCCAAATACAGTCACAAAAGAGATTTAGGGCTTCCACATATGAATTTGGGGGGGGGGGTGACACAATTGCTTCAGGCCATAGCCCCTTCACTCAGACCAGCCCCACACCCCCAGAGGAGAACCTGGTCCCTCTCAGCTCTCACACATCAGTTCAGCATCAGTAGCCTTAACTGGCTTCATATTCTGTGCAAAGCTCTGCCTTGGACAGCATAGAGGTGGAGAGGGAGCAGTCTCAGCCCTCTACAAGTTTACTACTTAGTCTAGGAAGAGACATACAAAAACTCTACAGGAGGCAGCACTAAGAGAGAGACCTGGACTCACCACCTGGCTCTGCTACTTACGGCTGTATGGGACCTGTGCAGTTCACTTATGTGCACCCTTATCTACTAATTAGGGACAGTTCCTATTCTGTCTGCCTTAAAGGAGTGACATTACACATGGGATAAACATGAAATACACATGTGAACATGCTAAATAAAGTGTATGCAAAGTATGGGAGAAAACAGTAATTTGTTTGATTCATGTTGCTGGAGCAGAGGGTATGTGGATCAATGGAGAGGAAACTGAGGCAGGATATATGGGATGGGACTAGCTGGTGTAGGATGTTGAAGGCTGCGTTGCAATCTAATCTTTGTTCTTGAGACAGGTTAACTATGAAGTTCAATACATATCTGTTTTACAGCTTTCAGGAAACCTTGGCATCCATTTTCACTTGATGCATAATAGTCCTTTAAATTGTTCAGGGTAGATACTGTATTTTCAGTTTTAGATTTAAAAAAATATGAAGCTCAGAGAGGTTAATTAATTTGCTAAAGTCAGGTAGGCAGTAACTGGCAGAGCTGGGATTTCTAACTTCTAGTCCTCTGTCCGCTGCCCCACTCAGTTGCTATAGGGATGTACATCCAGTCCCTGATGGGATCTAGAATGAAAGTCTGTTTTCATGCTCACATATTCACACATATTAGCAGAGCCTGAGGTAGGGGCTCCTTTGCATCAGCAGGATTTCCCTGATTGATCTAAACTCTTCTAAAATTAGGAACAGCTATAGCTCCAACGTGGAATGATGATAAAGCTAGTTTCCTTTGTTTGTCAAGTTTGAAATTTAACCTGAGTCACCCTCTTTGTGAGGTTATAGCCCAGGGGCCAAAGTTGTCACTTATTAATGACATCTATTAATGAGAAATTTTCTTCAATTAATCTTAATGTGTAACATTTATGATGTAGAGGGTACATAAATGCTTTCTAAATCTTGAAGCTCTCTATATAACTGTAAGACCTTGTTATTCATGTACATTTTTATTTGGTTCGTGTTTAGTGCAGTTTCAGTCTGGTCATTTTATCTATAGAGCTGTGAATTGGTTTTCTTATTTGAATATATTGAAAATGTACATTTCGATATCCTCATTTTTCACAAAGAACCTGAAGTGCCATGCGTTACACAAATCACACCTAAATACATCTATCTGTGGAGGTAAGATCAGTAATGGATCCTTGATTAATAATGGCTAGTGTGACTCTGGGGCTTGTAAAGTCAGTTCAAAAGAAGAAAAAAATAGGTATCAATAGATAATGAGACTACAGGTCACACAGTGTGAATGCCAAAGCTCCTCACAGACATAGGTAACAAATTTCAAAATATAACCCATGATAACTCTGTATAAATGTGCATACTTATATACATATATATCTTTATAGCAAAGCATTTCTAGGAGGATCACTAATACACGATGGTTTGCATAACATGTTCCGTGATACCCTTAAGAACACCATTTAAAGTATTGTATTAAAATTGTAAATACCTAATACACTCAGGTACTTAATATTTGCAAACCTTGATTCTGTCTCTTTTTTTCTTCTCTGCTTTCAATAAAGCCTTAACATTTTCTTCTCATTTATAGTAGCTTGGGTGTCAGAGTCCCTAAGCTACCATATAACTCTCTGGTGCTTGGAATTAGAGACCCTGTAGTTAGGCTTAATATCACCTGCAAAAAATGAAATAAAACTCTTCATTTATGATGGCTCTATTAATACCGGAAAATCCCTAAGGTCACCTTTTAGCTATTGTTTTACTTTCCTACTTCTTTGTGAGGAGGAAGGGCTTATATTTCTCCTTATTTTATTTGGAGGAATCCAGAAGAGGGGAAATATCCACAGTCCACCTCAGGTACCTTCCTGTGAATCTGCAACTCTTATTCTCCAACTAACTGTCCATCCACCTCACCTCTTCCACGTTGGTTGCCAGTATTTTATGGTACACGCGGCCATTAACATTCAATTGGGTTTCTGTCTAGACTGAATTTTTGTGGTGCCTTGGGAAGACAACTGACATGAACTACCTAAAAAATGTTTTACTCTTTATCATTAAAGTGCTATTACGGGCAATGATGGGGAGTAGAATGGGAACTGTGTTTGTTGGGTACTCAACTGCCCCCTAGGGTCCAGCCACCATTTTCTAGGCCTAGGAATGTGAGGAGCCTCTCCAGGATCAGCTTGTTTCCACTTAGCTTGGTGGTTAACCCTGTGAGCATGGAGTCAGGCTGACCTGCATTCATGTCCTGACCCATGACCTGCCACAGCGTGGTATACTGCTCTAAAGCTTCCACCTGCAAATGAGAGTAGTAACAGTACTCACCTGAGAGGGTTGTTACCAGGAATAACTGAGACCATGTATGTGAAGGACTTAGCATAGTGTCTGGCAACTCAATAATGTTAGATGTTGTTATTGATGAAAGGTAGATAGTGTTCACTAAGTGGATAGCAGTGCCTTGGGTTGTGGTTCCTTGGAATCTGTGCTTGTTGTAACAGAAAGAATTATGAGAGCAATTTAAGATTATTCAATTTAAGATTCTCCTATAAAGCTTAGCTTTAAAAATCCTAAAAGAAAACTCTGACTACTATGTGAGGAAATTCAATATTCCATTCCAAGAAAGATGAAAACAAATGAAACTCCTCTTGTAAGCCATTATATATCTGTTCACAGTCACAGATATCTGCTTGAAAACACACCCATGGTTGGAAAACAATTTCCCCCTTGTTCCATTCTTTCCTTAGGCTCTCGAACTTTCCAGCACTTGTATACAGAGTTACTTTGAAAAATATAATAATGGTTTAAATATTTGGTTTGACAGATTATTTTAATCATAGTTAATAGGTAGCAGTCCTATAGATTGGCTTCAAGTGTGAGACATCTTAGGGACCCAGAAGCATGTGTAAAGGGGAAATTCTCCCAGGGTGTCCACATCAGGTCTGACACCATTGCTTTAACGCACATGTAACTAGACAGTGGCCTCTCAATGACAACTTGCGGCTTATTAGAAGTGGATAACTTTGCCTTCTAAACACTTCCATGGCAATCTTAGGCTCAACTTTTCTTCACTTCCTTATGTCCTATGTACATTAGAAAGAATGGCTCATTCCCTCCTCATGAGGTCATTCTCTGTTTGCGGGGGTGGTACTCCAGTTTCTGAGGAAAGACAAATCATAGAGTCTTGAATATACTAAATCTGGATCACGTAATTCTTTTATTATGTTATTTTTTACATATTTTTCTGTATTTGAATAGCTTCTCCTTTAAAGCTTCATTAACTTAGAAGTTATTTGCATTGAGTTGCTTGGGATTATGTATGAACTATGTTAGAAAACAGCTTTTGCAGTGTGGTCTTTGCCAAAGATTTGGTTTTAGTTATTAAGGTGGCCAGACAATTTTTTTTTTTTACTTAAACATTTTAAACAGAATGCCCTGGGTTTAAAACAGAACTGTATACCAGTTTCTTTATAATACAACATAGTGTTTGCTAGGCAATAACAAGTAAATACAGTATACTACTTGTAAAGTGGCACAACTGAATTCTGTCCAAGAAAACTCCACCATATGGTTCTTCCAACTCATAAGTTTGGCTGAAATCCTTAAGCATTCTCCTGGTAACTATGGCTGCTGATACACTTAAGCCCCATGGAGTCACGAAAAATTGCAGCAAAATGAAAATTAGCTTTAAAACACGTTTTAATGGAGAATACATGTGATTTATCCTGAATGTGCTAAGATTATATAGAAAAGTGTAAATTTTTCTTATGGTTTTGTGGGACAATTTAGTGCTCGTCGATTGCATGTTGACAAAGGTAGAATGCTTGCAGTGAATCATAAGAGGCCTAAATGGTGCTTTTATTGTATTTTGGGGTCTCAAGGAAACATATCTCCGAAATCATAATGGAAGTCAAAGGGAAAAGAATGTACCTTAATACATACCTTTTAACTTTACACATAGCTACTTAGAGACTGCCTGAGATGCATAAAGTAAGATCAAGCTTTACTGAATTTACCAATTCTTCATCAGAAGAATTCTTAAACTAAGCCCTGTTGATTTCTCCACTGGATGCTGAAAGAGAATTAATGGTATTTCCCAAGCCAAATCAACATTTTGATGCTCTGAAGATTATTTCACTGCTTTTCCCTTTTCAGCATTTTCTTTCAACTCGGGCCCTTTGCGGTGCCCTATAAAATGGAACACACTAAACTTTTCTGTGTTTAAACACACAAGATCTTTTCTTGCTTAAATGGTAATGAATAAATTACTTTCTGCTGCCTGACAGAAAGATGAATTGTTTAGCACTTATTATGCGGCCATCTACTTTAAACCCTGATTACAGTTCAATTCATATTTGATTCATAGAACTTGAAATATTCATCATTCCGCCCCCTGCCCCCCTTCAAAAGGTCCTGGGACATCTTCCTGTTTTAACAAACAAGTTGTGACTCATGCTTGCCTGTTGTCTCTCCTGTGGGGGTCTTAGCGGTAAACCAACCAGAGACACGTGTGCGCGCAACGAGGTCGAAGCTGGGTGCATCAAATGCTTCACAATTCCCTGGCCCACTGCAGTTCACACAACGGAGACACGATAATCATCGTCATTTGCTAAGTTAGGGAGTCGAAATAGGCTCCTGCTATCCACTGCAGAAATTTTCAGCATCAACAGTGAGTGGTGTTTTGGAGGAGAGGGAATGAAGAGCAGGTAAACGTCCTTCCTTGCAAACAGCCCTGCCTTTAGAATGAATGTGTTGTCCTCTAGGTACTGTGCAAAGGGCAGCTGGGGCTGGAGAGCACCAGGGAACGGGGGAGAGTTTTCCATTATAATTGGGCTAGAGAGAAATCTTTTTATAAAACAGAGCTGTGGTGGTCTGGAACAGGCTGCTGTTTGCCTTCCAGAAAGTGTCTTGCCCAGCAGAGCCCCCCTGCATCAGCCAGGCCTCAGAGCCACAGTGGCGCCTGGCATTAAGCATCATTAGGGATGATGGGTACGATTACCTGACACTGATATCTTTTTCTTTTGGAAACTACAGCCAGGCTCCTAGAAGCAGGTCTAATAACTGCAGTGGGTAGACTGCGGGTGCTTTGGAGGAGCTTCTGGGTGCAGGGATGTTTGACAGCTGGGGAAGGGATGAGAGGGGCTTCCTTTTCATGGCAAGTCACTTGTACTCCTTTGGGTTTCCACCATGATCTCTGTAGAGGTGGAGTCCTGTTTTGCCAGAAGGCAGCCATATCCAAAGCAGAAAAGTAGACTGGAAAATGCATACTGTCTTAGTCTTCTTGGGCTGCTATAGCAAAATAACACAAAATAGTCACAGTGGCCAACAGTCACTTATTTTGTATAGTTCTAGAGGCTGGGAAGTCCAAGGTCACAGTGCCAGCATGATCAGGTGTTTGATGAGGGCCCTATTCCTGGCTTGCAGATAGTTGCCTTCTTGCTATGTCTTCACATGGTGCAGAGAGAGAGAGAGAGCAGTGCTGATCTCTTCCTCTTCTTATAAGGACACCAATCCCATCATGGAGCCCCATCCTCATGACCTCATCTAACCCTAATTGTCTCCCAAGGGCCTTTCCTCCATCACACTGGGGCTTTGGACTTCAGCACATGAATTTGATGAAGACATAAACGTTTGGTCCATAACACCTACCATCAGCAGTTCTCCAGAGCCCTGTGTTGTTTCTCACTTCTTTTGTAGCAGTCGTTTACTATGATGGAGGTGCCTTCTTCTATATCAGTCTTGTAACAAGCTCATGTTTTAAGATGCTGGTTGAAGGGGCCTTGAAGCCCCACTGCAGCCTTATCTTCATTTGTCAGGTAGAACAGAAAGGCCCCGTGTGCACACCTTTCTCCCCTTCCCCCGTGGCATGCAAAACTCGAGGCCTCCTCCATACCAGGTGGAGGCAGAATTGGATTCCTTTCTGTGTCTTCAGGGACTGGCCTGGACTGGCCTGCCAGTAGCAGTCTGAGGAGGTTTGCTGGGTGAATGAGTATAGTAAACATGAGATTGATAGGAAAAGTGGGTTTACACACTTACTTTGCCTTTCACCAGTTCACTTATCTCTCATACTCTGGTTATCAGTTTTCTAATCTGTTAAATTGTGGTAATTATAGTTGCTACTTTGCTGGGCTATTGAAAGAATCAAAGTAAGTACCTGGAGGGGAAGAGCTTTGTAAATGATAAAATATTGTTTGATTCAAACTGTTTGGAAAACCTTCTATGAATACATACATACACATATACATACACACATACACACGTGCATGTGTGGTATTCTTCCTTCTACCTATGGATTTTGAAGTCAAACAGCTAATATTGAAGTCAAGCTCCAGCCCCCTTCTAGCAATGTAATTTTTAATGATCAACTTTCTCATTCGTAAAATCAAGAAAGTAAATAGAAGATGCTGGTGAAATTGCTTCTCACAGAGCCTATGTGGAATCTACAGATGTTCACCCTTATATCCTTACACACACCCCAGGCTACATTGACCCAGCTCTCCTTCTGCCCACACCACTCATGTTGGCCACTGTGAATCCTACGTGGTATGGACTCTGAAGTAGCTTTTCCCCAGGTGTTAATCTCATCACCCCAGTGAGTATATATCTCTTGGAGATGAGGCACCGCCACCTCACCCAGCACTAGGTTCTGCCCACAGTGAACATCCACTCCATAAATACCAGGTGAATGAATGTCTTTATTTATAGTGCCTTGTAGCAGGGCCTGAGGAGAACACAGGAACAAGGAATCTTAGATGCCAAGTAATGGTGATATTGTCCTTGATGTTCTGGAACCTCACACTGCCCTGCAGGAATTGTTCATCCAAACCAAGGATTGCGCTTGTCTTCTGCAGGCATGAGACCAAAGAGGAAGGGAAGCCCTTCCCTGGCATCTCCTTTCTCTTCTCTGCCTTTACTCCCCTTAGAATTTCTTGCATTCATCTATAGACGTTAAACCTCCCTTCATAACACAGAAACATTTCTGTGCAAGAGCTCAAGGAATTCCCGAGGGTTGGTTCGGCTTTGATAGGAGACCCCAAATGAGATGAACTCGGAAGAAATTTAAGGGTCAGGCATTACCCTGGTCTCTCCTACACAGCCCCATCTGAGAAGTACCCCCCAAGACTTGGTTTGGGGTTCCTACTTCCTCCTAGAGCAGTACTAGGGTTTGAGCAGATGGAGAACCCTATTTCCTTCACATGCCACCCCCAAAGCCCCCTGGACCTGCAGTGAGTGTATTTTGCAAACTGAAACAGGACACATGGTTTGACAAAGGATTTTTTTTCCTGACTAGTGAATTGATTTCTTTCTATGAAGAGTCTTGCTAGGGTATTAACATCTAGTCCCATATGTTACACATTACAGCGAATACACTTTATTGAAAAGGAAAAAAAATACATGAGCAGAAATATGATTTTGGCTTTATGTGTATCTGTGTGTGCATCAGGTAATTTAGTATTTAAACATTTTAATCCAAGACAGCTCCAGAATATTTAATCCAACAACTGAGCACACTGTTGTAAACATGCTTTGCAAGTACACATCTGAAGATTTATATATTATGATTAATTTATTAAAAAATTTGATTAAAAATATTGTTCTTCTGTAAGGATAGCATAAGCACATTAGAGATAATCTTAAACACAGGAGGAAAAAATAAATATATTTATATTTTCATAACCTTACAGCAATAACATTTTGTTTATTTCCTTCCAAACCCTGGATGAATTTTGTATCGTAGTGGTGGAGAGCACAGCCTCTGGACACAGACTGAGTTCAAATGTACACTCTGTCGTTTACCAGCTGTATGATTTAGAGTAAGTTACTTAACCTCTCTGTGCTCCTGCCCCCATCATCTATAAAGTGGAGATATTAATGGCTCTGTTAAAAAATCATTCCTGACATTTGTTAAAGAATAGTAAGGAAGATTTTATTCAAGAAGGGGCCTATTGCAATGAGTCTATAGTAGATAGATTGGGCTCAACTTTGAAAGAAACAAGGAAGAGTGAGAATTTATAGCCAAGGGGCAGAATGGGCAGCCAGTGGATGGAGGAAACACTGTGGGTAAAGGAAGATACTGGCTAAACTGACCTAACAGGATTCTTGCTGAGGGCAGGTCAGAGGGATCAGATATTACCTGGGGGATGGGGAAGGATAAGGACCCAGAACAGATATTGAGGAGTTTCGGCAAAACTGGCTTAGCAAGATTCTTGCTAGAATTGGACTCTATAAAGAAGGACATAGGAGCCCCAAATGGGGCCTAGTCAAATGAGAGCTCAGAAAAACCTGCCTAGAGTTTGATCAAGGGGAGAATTTTCATCAGCACTCAGCACACAAGGTCTTTGTAAGAATTTAGAGTTAATACAAGGAAAGTGTTAAAGTGAGCCACGATATATGTGTTAGCTATTTTACATTATCTTAATTATCCTACATGCATTTTATATCTTTTTCATTTAATGTTTTATCATACTTTTTCTTCCACATTGGACATAGTTTCTCATAACCATGTTTTTTTAAGTTTATTTATTTTGAGAGAGAGAGAGAGAGAGAGAGAGAGAGAGAGCGCACACACTAGTGGGATAGGGACAGAGAGAGAGAGGGAGAGAGAGAATCCAAAGCAGGCTACACACTGTCAGCACAGAGACTGACCTGGGACTCGAACTCATGAGCTGTGAGATCACACTCTGAGCCGAAATCAAGAGTCAGCTGCTTAACTGACTGAGTCACTCAGGCACCCCTCAGAAGCCATGATTTTTTGTAATATGAAATTTATTGTCAAATTGGTTTCCATACAACACCCAGTGCTCATCCCAACGGGTGCCCTCCTCAATGCCCATCACCCACTTTCTCCTCCCTCCCACCCCCCATCAACCCTCAGTTTATTCTCAGTTTTTAAGAGTCTCTTATGGTTTGGCTCTCAGAACCATGATTTTTAATGACTGCAAAATGTTGCATCAGATTGCAACTTAACTATTCTTCTATTATTAGACATTTAAGTTTGCTGCAGGTATTTTTTATTTCACATAACACTGTCCTGAATATCATCATGGAGATCACTTTTTCATAGTTTATCTTATTTGGAGAATAGATTCCCAGAAGTGGAGTAGCAGGGTCAAAGGCTATAAAGTTATGATTACTCGCAATATATCTTGCCAAATGGCTTTCCAAGGACCTTGGATCAATTTATATTTCCACTACAAAGTGGAAGATAAGTATTTCAACTCACCCTCACCAAATTGAGTCCTATCATTTTTTTATCAGCAAATTTAATAGGTAAAAAAGTTTCTCATTCATAATAAATATTGTTCAGCATTTTCTAAGTGCCAGGGACGGGGTCTCACACTAGTGATGCCAAGATGGAGGTCATTGGTTCTGCCTGTACTCCAAATGAGGAAATCAGAAACGAAGCTAATAATTACAACCAGAGGGATGAGTGTTTCAGAGTGCAGGCAAGGGACTCTCAGCTAGCTTGGAAGTCAGAGAAGGGCTTCCTGGAAGCGGTGGGCTTGAGTCAGTCTTCAATGAAGAATAATGCTTAGCCACGGAAGGTGGTGGAAAGTGATTCCTTACCAAGGAACAGCATGTGCAGAGGAGGTGTGAGGGGCTGGAACACTTGGGGTACTACAAGAAATTGGGCATAAGTATTGAAGGAATGTTGAGAGATGAAGGTAGGCTGGGTCAGCAGAGAAGCTGAGTTCTTTTAAAGTTAGTCTTTAAAGGTTGTTTGTTTTTGATCATATAATCAGCCTCAGTAGAACCCTGCAAGAGTGTTTCTGACTGCCTATGATCATATCTACCAATTGGATCACAGTATTAAATTCAAAAGGAATTTAGCCATGATGATGCATCACTAAATAAAGTTAACCTGTATACTATTAGTGTTCTGCTTCACTAAGTGAGGTTAATGTGTATTGTAGCCCAGGTGGCAGAGCAGTGAGGCTGGCAGAGATGATCTTCAAAGTCTTCCCACTACCCCCATCACACCCTTCTTTTGTTCATCTCCTTCCTAGTTGCCTTCACAGGTTTGAAGACCTGCCCCGCCCAGGCCCCCCTCTAAGTAATCTTGCAATCCATAGAGGATTGTTCGACAAGCCCTCTCATACTAAGATGCTGGTGATCAGTTAAGAAGTCTAGCCCTTACCTCCCCAGGAGTATTTAGATTTTATTTATTATTATAAAGTTCATTTATTTTTGAGAGAGAGAGAGCAAGGGCAGAGGAGGAGCATAGAGAGAGAGAAAGAGAGAGAATCCCAAGCAGGCATCACACTGTCAGCTCAGAGCCCAACGTGGGGCTCGAACCTGTGAACCATGAAATCACGATCTGAACTGAAATCAACAGTTGGATGCTTAACTGACTGAGCCACCCAGGAGCCCCAGGAGTATCTGGATTTTCAAGGGGATCATTTACAACCCCCAAAATCTCTGATGGTTGAATTTTAGGCCAGAAGGCTGGCCAGGGAGGGAGCTCTTTAAAGCTAGGGGTAAGCAAGCAATGCCTTGTGGGCCCCTTTCATCACCCAACATAGTGGAGAGTCTTTGGGAATGTCCACACATGGATGGAAACTTTTGTCCCCATGCCTAGGGTTGGCTCCCACCTCGGATTCTCTCCTTCATCTTGCCTTCTAGATAAAGTATGAAATTAGTGTCCTGAGATAGAATGTACCTTGTGATCAGCTGTCTCTGAAAGCTGGTGAGAATCAGGACAATGGCCAGTGGCTGGCTGGGAGGGGAGGGCTTCTGTGAAATGGCTGTATTTCCATAATTTCAATGTCACCTACATTTTTGCTCTGGGAGAAAAAAAAAATGATATCTTTTTCCACCTTCTAGGTAGCAAAAAAAAAAAAAAAACACAGAAATTATCTAGGACAGGGCTTTTTTTTTTTTTCCTCACCTCAGGAAAACATTATAATTCCCTCCCAGAAGATTTCCTAGATCTTAAATATCAGCTCAAACATTTATGCATGAAAAATTAGAGGCCATGAATGATGCATGTGTTCTGGAAAGTCTGCTCGTAAATCTCCCCTCCTTCCTTTGGAAAGTCCCAGGATGGCAGCCAAAGCCTCATTTCCAACCCCTATTTTGAAGCCACCTGAGATGAAATTTCTTATTTGTTTCCAACTTTTGTGGCCTTTGCATATTCAGCCCTCCCCCATGGCAGATAAGTCTGCTATTATCTTGTCTGAGATATTGTTCTTTTACTTGACCAGATTATAGCACAATTGTCAGTTTGCTCTTTAATAATACTACTTCACAGGGGATTTGTAAGGATTAATGAAATAATGTTTGAAAACCACTTTGAATTTGTATGCACTCTTTCTGTGGAAGCTTGGGGGTTATTATTTCTTAGTGTTTATACTGTATCTTTCGTATAAGAAGTTTTAAATGCTTTGCAAACATTTGGATCCATTTCAATTAGATGATGAAGCTATTGGCTGTTCAAACTGGAGGGACCTTTGAGATGATCTAGCCTTGCCTTCAGACTGCAGAGGCAAGAAGCCTGAGGCCTGGAGAAATGACTCCATCCCCAGCACTGCAGAGCTGCTCAGTGGTGGAACAGGGTCTAGGATCCACCCCCCTGATTCCTTGTTCAGTTCTTCAAGTCTGATGCATTGAACCATGCCCCTCCCCAAATTCAAATGTTGAAGTCCTCAATCCTTCATTCCTTAGAATGTGACCTGATTTGGAAATGGGATTCTTGCAGCTGTAATTAATTAAGATGAGATCATACTGGAGGAGGGTGGGCCCCTGGTGCCCTTGTAAAAGGGGGAGATTTGGGCACAGGCACACATAGAGGGAGAACACCATGCGAGCATGAAGACATCCATCTATAAGCCAAGGAGAGAAGCCTGGAAGGGATCCTTCCCTCACAACTCTCAGAAGGGCAAATCCTCCCAATGCTTTGATTTGGGACTACTAAACTCCAGAACTCCAAGACAATACATTTCTATTGGTTAAGCCACCTGGCTTATGGTACTTCTTTACAGTAGCCCTAGAAAACTGTACAAAGTCTTTCCTACCCTTAATTCTAATTATTGCCATTTCGCACAGTAAGATATTGAGGCAAGAAGAAAGGTTGCTATTTGGTCCAAGGCTGGAAAGCCAAGTAATGAATTAGGAAACCCAGCTCTTGTCTTCATTCATCCCAGAACTCCCCTTGGGCCTACTGCAGGTGGCAGCCCAGTTTGATGCCACTCGGAGGCCCTCACTGTGGGTATAGGCACCTGCCACAGCCCATAATGATACACCCATGCCTTACAGGCTGCTTCCTGGAATTCCTCTAACATCTTTCCTATCACCAGAAGGGAAGTAGCAGGGCTGAGTGAGGGCAGCAGCCCAGGGACCCTCACTGCATGTTGTTTGTCCATCCAGGAGGCATCTTCAACTATGAATGAATGGAAACAGGTTCTAAAAGTCTTCTCATAAATGAGATGCTAGGAGCTCAGAATCCATTTTTCTGGGACAAAGCCCACCATACATCAGGGTAGGTTCCCAGGCCATCCACAAAGGCCATGTGAGTGGTATTGTCCTAGAAACTGCACACTAGCAGTGCCACTTGCTGTTTGGGAAGTCATGACAACATTGAAGAGGACTCTGTCAGTGGGGTTGACAAGCTGGCAGGCATATTGGGGGCTTTCAAGGGAGGGGGTGAAAATGCAAAACCCTCAGAATTCACACGCTCAAAACAGAGGGAGGGCACCAGGAGAACTAGAACTTGAGGGGTCAGCACACCCAAGGAACAACTTTTGGAAGTTATTTTTTACCACACTGGGAAAGCCCAAGTATATTTGTAAATTAGGAAAGAGATTTACAAATGATGAGATCACAGATGATCCTAGAGGAGACCTAGAGAGGTTATGGCATTGGTCTGAGGCCACATGGCAAGTGAGTGGCTGAGCAGGGACTCCTGGCTCCCAACCCAGGGCTCTCTGCTGTGCAAAGATTGTCTTCACTTCAGTCCATTGTTTGCAAAGCCACATAATACTCCTGTTCTCATTTACTTGGTATTGTTATAAGTCAACTAGCTTTTTAAAAAATTAAAGATATTTAGCCTCATCTACCGTGATAATATCTGCAAAATTAAGGCTATGACATACTAGTTATATAACTTTTAAAATACATACTCAAATAAGTACATAACTATTTTTAAAATGTTTTTTTTCTCATCCTTTTGTACACCACCTGTAGTAACCACCTGTTTCATAGTTTGGACAGCTCTGCACTGGGGATGGCACATGATAGGGAGAGGAGAACAAGGGCCTGGGGTGGACAGGTTAAGAGCAAAGAGGAGGGTTTAGTTCTAGAGAGGAGGAGGGACCTTCTTCCCCCAAAATGAGGGCAAATGGGTTTAGGGACAGAGCAACATTGACATGGAGGGGGAAAAAGATGACAGGGCTCACATCCACTGACCTTGATTTCTTTTTTAACAAAGCAGTATGACAAACTGATGACAACTTGAAAGGAGCATTGAGCTTTAGATTTTAAATCAAAATTATATTATCGTCCCCTTGAGACTTAACCTTGTTTGTCAAAGGGCAGAAGCAAGTTGTTTCAGAGGAAAAAAGTTGGACTTCGAACCTCAACTGTGGTTCTTAAAATACTACTATAATTGCTTCTGGATTGGATTTTGAGGTTGACCTTTGATCAGAAACATTGGTTTCCTAAGATGAGACTGCTTCCTGAATAAGGGCTGGTGTGATTGCTCTGAATTGGGTTGAATATGGGTCAGAAATGAAGAGCAGCTTCTAAAGGACTAGCCCGTGCCCTCCTCAACAGTTCACCATGTTGACCCCAAGGAGGGGGATTAAGGAATATGCTGGGGCAGACTCTGTAACCTCCCCACCTTTGACCCCAAAGCACCTACCTATAGTCACCATATAAGCGTAGGGCTTCCCAGCCTACCTGTGATGCCAGGAAGGAAGATTTATCACATCACTGTGGATAGGCTGCCTTTTCACTCAAGAATTAGGTAGACAAATCCATGTTCTCTTAATCTCTGAAAGAGAGGAAAGATTATGGCAACAATCATTGGAACATGCTGTTAAACAGAAATGATTCTGACACCTGGTAACAAAGACTTTATTCAAGACTATTGCAATAGGGGAGAGAAACGGAGCCCAACCCTAAATACAAGGACATGTGAGGATTTATAGCCAAGGATCTGGTTGAGAGGGTCAGTGGATGGAAAATCACGAAGAGCAGGGGTAAAATCATCAAGGGTAGGAGGATTCTTGCTAAACTTCGCAGCAGGACTCTTGCTAAAACGTAGCTAGGTAGGCCAAAGACAGCACAGGGAGCCAAGGTTGAGGCTCTGTGGTCTCAGAAGAGCCTGACAAAAGCTAGGTCAAAGAGAGAATATTTGTCAGTCTCTGAATCATTTGGAGTGAATAGAATATGCTGTCAATCTGCAGAGGGAGAACCTTGCAGAAAACAGACAAACTAGATAAGTCTGGAAAGGGGTAGGGGCTGGAGAATAGAGAAAGAAGGGAATTGACCACAACTGAGCCTTGACTGGTGGCCTACCATCATGCCAGGCATGTGAAAGGGTAAACTTTTTTAAAAAATGTTTTCCTCATTAGTTATTTTTCCTATTTAATTATTTCCTAGGGAACAGTAACTTGTTGATGTGAGAGGTTTATAAATTACAAAATGATTACCACCATAGTTATTAGTCCCGTCACATAGTTACTATTTCTCTTTTGCCATGAGAACATGTGAGATCTCTCCTAGCAACATTTAGATGTATGATACAGTATTATTAACTATAATCACCATGCTACACAGTAAACCCCCAAAACTTATTCATCTTATAATAGGAAGTTTGTACCCTTTGAGCAACATCTCTTCTTTCTCCCATCCCTCAACCTCTGGCAACCATCACTCTACTCCTTTTTCTGAGTTTGTCTTTTTTAGATTCCATATATAAGTGAGATCATGTAGTATTTGTCTTTCTCTGTCTGATTTGTTTCACTTAGCGTAATGCCCTCAAGATCCATCCATGTGGTTGCAAGTGGCAGGATGTCCTTTCTCATTGCTGAGTAATATTCCACTCTATGTGTGCACACGTGGGTGTGTGTATAAATATAAATGTAAATATAAATATATTTCACATCTTCTTTATCCACTCATCCATCAAAGGACACTTAGGTTGCTTTCATATCTTGGTTATTATGAATAAGGATGCAGTAAACACAAGAGTACAGATATCTTTTCAATATCCTGTTTTCATTTTGAAATAGGTTAACACTTAATTGTGGGGCAAGGATTATTCTCCCTTTTGAACAAACTGAACTTCTTAGAGGTTAAGTAATAACACAGCTGGCAAGTGGTGGAGTTGGGATTGGACATCAGGTCCCACTGATACCAACACTCCCTGGAACATGCTGCAGGGCTTGCTAGCGAGGGAAGGGCTTAGGGAGCCAGGTGGCCCTGGTCAGCAGGCACCTGAGGATGTAGGGGCCCAAGAAAAGCAGGACATTGTTTTAGGGAGGAACCTTAGGTAGGGTTGAGGGAAGGTAACTCTGCTCCTGGCTCTTACCCATTTTTCTTAAGCCCTGACATCCCTGGTGAGTCTCCTATAGTCTGGGCTCGATCAACGCTGGTTGGACACAAGATGATGGTTAAGCAGCCAACCCTGACTTCTGCCTTATTGCCCATTAGTCCCTGTTCTACAGAGCTCACCTTTTCCCTGACTTGCCAAAAGTGGATCTGTCTCTATTTAGCCATAAAGAAAAGGCCAGTCCCAGTGAATCTGCACAAAGCTAAGAAACCAGGTTATCACACGACAGGAATAGATCAGTCTTGGTAATCTCATTTGGCAGTATTTGAAGCCATTCTGCTTGGATAGTGCAAACTCATTTTATAGTATAAAATGTTGTTTGTTTGTTGTGGAAAAACACTGAACTCATGCCTGCTACCTAGTGTTCAAAATCTCCTATCCATGGAGAACAGGGTTTTATTTTCTTAGTGGAGGAGATACAGATGTTGTAAGGTGCTTGTGTAACTATGTGATACTTGCCCTGGCTAAAGATAAAGTGTCATCAGCTGATGTCCACAGTAGGGAAGAACAGTGCCCGAGCCAGTGGACTCTGTTCTCTGTTTCTCTTTCCATTTCTTTCTCCAATGTTTTTTTTGTTTTGTTTTCTTTTTATTTTTTTTGTTTTTTTTTTTTTTTGTTGTTTTTTTGTTGTTTTGTTGTTTTGTTGTTTTGTTTTTTTTTACAGGAAGGGCTTATTCCTTGAAAGGAAGTGTCAACATCTGAAAATATTAGCTAATTTTACTTCCTAAAGAGAAATACAAAAGGGATAGAAGTGGTTTATTATGTTAAATCTCAAATAACCCTCGACAATTAAAAATGGAAGGGGAGCCAAAAGTAATTAAAAGGAGAAGAGAATGAGAAATGCCAGGCATCTGGGATGAATTTATGATTGCGGTTGAGCACTAAATTTAGCTCTGGGCTTCCTTTTGGCACAGACATTTAAAAAAAATAATTTGGGTTAATAAAGTTTTTTAAGTTCATTTACAGAATGTTACCAGTGACTGCAATCATGGAAGAATGCTTATGACTGAACAATTAGCTTGGGAATTGAAATATAAATAGAACTAGAATTCATTAATTTGCTCTCACTGTTTTTCCATTCTGTTGAAGCTCAGGTTTGATACTGTACCTTGACATATAGACTCCGAGCACCCCTTGTGTGGGAAGAGGTTATGCTCCTTAAGTGTTGTATTTGTTTCGATTTCTTCCTTCCCACACTGGCTTGGAGTTGTGCTGAGGGTGACCGTGTTGTATGGAACTATAAAATTCCAAAGGTATTTTGGAAGTCACAAAATCAGAGCTGGACGGCTGCAGGAGCTACAAGAGAGGAGCTACAAGAGATTTTATTCAGGAACAATTGCAGTAGGAGAAAAGAGGGCCACCTGGGTGGCTCCATCAGTTAAGCATCTGACTCTTGATTTCAGTTCAGGTCATGATCACACAATTGATGGGATTAAGTCCTGTATCTGTGTGGGGCTCTGTGCTGACAGTACAGACCCTGCTTGGGATTCTCTTTCTCTCTCTCTGCCCCTCCCCTGCTTCCTCCCTCCCTCCCTCCTTCTCTCTCTCTCTCTCTCTCTCTCTCTCTCTCTCTCTCTCTTTCTCAAAATAAATAAATAAACTTTAAAAAGTAGGAGAAAAGAGGGGTGCTTGGGTGGCTCAGTTGGTTAAATGTCTGACTTCGTCTCAGGTCATGTGATCTCATGGTTCATGGGTTTGAGCCCCGCATCGGGGCTCTGTGCTGACAGCCCAGAGCCTGCTTCAGATTCTGTGTCTCCCTCTCTCTCTGCCCCTCCCCTGCTCACACTGTCTCCATCTCTCAAGAATAAATAAACATGAAAAAAAATTTTTTTTAAAGTAAGAGAAAAGAGACCTCAGTATGGAACTGGGCTAATCTCTGAATATCAAAGGAAAAGTAGGGATCTATTTCCAAACAGCAGTTGTTGGATAGAAAATTACAAGGAGAATAGGGTAAGTCTGGTTATACTGACATAACAGGAGTCTTGCTGAAGGCAGGCTGGAGTAATCAGATACTCCCTGGAGGAGAGTAGGGGATGAGGAATTGGCCAGATGTCTGGGGTGGGGATCCTCTGGCTTACCCAACTTAATGGGATTCTTACTAAAATTGTGCTGTGCAGGACTAACAAGGATGCACACTGAAAGCCAAGGCCCAGAGGGCTTAGTGGAGCCTAATCAGAGTTAGGTCAAAGAGGGAGTCTTTGTCATAAGATAGCAAAACTTCCTGTTCCCAGATTCATCCTCTCAGTAAGCATCGGCCACCACCTCATCGTGAGCTAAACCATCTGGAGAGAGGTACCTGGGTGGCTCAGTCCGTTAAGCATCTGACTCTTGATCTTGGCTCAGGTCATGATCTCATAGTTGGTGAGATGGAGTCCCACGTTGGGCTCTGTGCTGACAGTGTGGAGCCTGCTTGGGATTCTCTCTTCCTCTCTCTCTCTCTGTCCCTCCCTGCCCCCCCCCTCAAAATAAATAAATAAACTAAAAAACAAAACAAAACAAAACAAAAACAAAACAAAAAAAACACCTGGAGAGCTACCATGTGGACTCCTCCACAACAGGGTGAGCCCTCAGGGCTTGGGCCAGAAGCAAAGAAAGACAAGGTCAGGAGAGCAGTGGCTGGAAATAAGTTCACCAGGGAGAACTCTCCTCTGGACAAAGGTGATTCCTCCTCAGCTGGCTCAGCGCTGCTCAATTTCATAATAACTTTAGGAACCAGAGAGAAACTGTCCATGTCAGAAATAGAATTCCTACATTTGTTGCCAACGTGGAACCCTAAAATGTGGACATGACTGGCAGGAATGAGTGAGGCCAAGATAGCAGAGTGAAATGAAACTTATCAGGGACTTATTAATGATCACCCAGGTAAAGACTGGAAAAAACAAACAACAACAACCAAGAACAAAAACAAAAACAAAAACAAAAAAACTTGTAGCTAAAATGAAGGGGGTAGATGCAAATTACATTTGTAAAGGCTTAATTTTTATCTTAGTTTTTACATTTAAAGTCAAAGACTCTGTTAGAACACTACTGAGATTGTGACCATAAAAGTATCTTCCAAGCACCAAGGCCTTAAACGGTTTGTTCACATGGAAGGCAGCCTAGGGGTGGGAAGGGGGAGGACGCCTAGCTTCCAGTGACACTCTGGGGTCCAGTCCCAGTTCTCCACTTCCTGCTGTGTGATCAGGGGCACGTCACCCCGCCCACCCTTGCTCCCACAAAGAGGTACTGGCATTGACCCTAGAGAGGAAGAACCTGTTTGTCTGTCATTTACTTATTTATCCAAATGCCACCTCCCTCCTGGTAAGATTTAAGATGGCTGACATAAACATTTAGTCAAATCGCTAACAGCAGACAAATGAACAAAAACAGAACACCCAAAATCTACCTGTCTTGAGTTATAGTGAGGGAGTACTATTCTTCAAAGCAAAGTACTGCTTGTAAGAATGGTTAATCTGTGGGTGGGCACGTAGTACCTACTCAGTAAATGTTCGTGGAATCTGAAAACGTGCTCCCGCCAGCCCAAGGAGGTGACGCAGTGTGGCGTCTCCCCACAACACCCCAAGGAGAACTGGAGAAAATTTCTTCTCAAGCAGCTTCCTTTTCCTGTGCATGACGCATAGTCCCACACCGTCCACCCCCTCAAGGCCTGCAACTCTGACAGTGGTGCCCTTTGCGGCCATTCCCCTGCTGGTCATCCACCCTGGAGGCTGTCAGGTGAAGCGTGTTTGGACTGATAGGTAACATTGCCCCACCTGCCTCTCTCCCAGGTCACATGAAGGAAACTTTTCTTCTTCCTTAGGAGCTGAAGCCTGAGAAATGGGCTCCAGCAGAGATCTGGAAGAATCAATTAATGGTCCCAGACACCTCGAATAAATTTTTTAGTGGGGTCTGGGAGAAAGTACTGTGTCAGCAACTCCAAACTGATTTCAGTATAAGTGAAATGTATTCAAGTAACAAAATTCACAAGCAGATCTGGAGCGTGATTTTATCTAGTCATTTTTTAAATTATTGTTGAGAGGCAGAATCTAGTTACAGAGAAATGATTTGATGCTGATGCCCAGACTCTAGCTGTAAAATGAGATACAGGGTAACATTTGCCCAATGACCTTTTACTTCCACAGGACAATTAATAGATCTTATTTTTGTAGAGCTATGATCTTGTCAGTTTAAATTCAGCTTGCTGACCAAACTGGAGAGAAACCTTTGTCTCCAGCAGACCAAGTGCTCCTGTCTGCTGCTGCCTGGAGTCGAGTTTACTGGCTGGTGTGAGTGGAATTTTAGCTTTATCAGGCCAGCAGTGGAGCAGAAATAATAAACATGGGATTCGAATGAAGGGAAAGCAGAAAGTAGAACTCATCTAAGAAGAATGAAACTCTCTAAATGAAAGTGCATCTTTCTCAATAATAGGAATTCTAATGTTCTTGGAGTCGTTATTATAATAGCTTTCTCCAGAATGTGCAGTACATTAGGGGATCCGAGTCAGAGCACAGGACGAGCAGCCCTGAATCATTTGTCCACCGTGAGATGTCTGCTATCCTTACGCCTCGGTTCCCCTTCCACACCTTGGCAATGGCAGCACTACCCTCTCCTCCTCTTGCAGCCTGTGGGCAAACAGAAAGATTTACTGGTCTATATTTGCTTTAATAGCCAAGAGAATTATACTGGTGTCTAGGTCCAACATGAATGGATTGAATGCCTTTTTTCTATGCTCACAGACCTGTTTGAAGACCTGGCAAATAAGTGGAAAGTGAGATTTATGTGGAACTCAGTCTCAAAGACAAAAACCAAGACCAATGTGTGGAGGCTTTAGGGAGCTGGTTTTGATTCAACCTAAGGAGAGTTGTAGGAGAGTGAATATATTTTGTTGATAAAGGGGCTCAAGGGAAGGTTACCCACCTGTCACAGGTGTTTCAGGGGACACTGCATTGGTGCAAAATGGTTCAACAATACACATTTGGGATCCCGTCCAAATCTGAGATACTGTGTTCTAAGATGCTATTCACTTTGAACATGTAGATGAGAGAGGGAAGACATCTGATGCAATGTGTCACGGTCTCTGTGTCTGGTACTGGACCACCAGGACGAGGCAAAGATGTCACAGAGCCCCTGCCCCCTCCCTGCTTGCCACTGTGTAATAGAATCTTCTCGGAATGGAAGGGCAGACTTGTAATGCTTTGGGATAGACACCAGTAAGGGTGAATGAAATTAACCATTCACCCAGATAAGGTAGGGGCATTAAAAACTGGAAATGCAAATTTGAGGGACCAGCCAGTAGATACGGGGACTCTTCACACATCACACAAGATACCCACCGCTTGTTCACTGTTATAGTTTAAGAGCCAAGAAAGTTGCCTTAAATGTGAGTTGTAAATTCATTTCCTGCTGCAGAATCCTCGAAGATTTATGCCACAAGAAGGAGCAATGGCTGTTACTATAAGGACAAAAATCTTCTTGGTCTCATAGTGTCATTACGATGGTAGTAACTAGGAGCCATGGAAAGAACTTAGCTTGCAAGGCAAGGGGCAAGTCGCCATTGTCTGCTCAAAGTCAGTCTTCACCTAGGAACTCTATTAGAGCAGATATGGAACCTGTGTCCCTATTGTCCACCACTGTGGCTGGTACTTGGTAGAAACCCAATAAATGATCAGGTTTCCAGTATCAGCTCTGTCACTAACAAGCATGTGATTTGAGTCATAAAGACCTAAACTTAGCTCCCTCAGCTATGAAATCATGTTGAATGCTACAACCCCAATGCAGACGACTCATACCTCTGTTCACATATCATAAAACATGTACTAAGCGCCTACTATGTGCCTTCCAGGGCTCTAGGCTCTGGGATTATAGCAGAGAACAAAACAGCTTCTGCTTGCATGCAGCTTAGGTTCTAGTGGAGGAGCAAACAACTAACAAATAACTAAGCAGATATAGATGATATCAGATGGTAATAAGTGCTAAGAAGGGAAGGGGGTAAGCATGGTAAGGGAGAACTGGCAGGCAGGGGTAATGGGTGTTACTTATATTTATAGAGGGTGGTCAGGGAGGACTGTACTGATAATATGATATTGTAGCAGAAACATGAAAGTGAGCCAAGAAAATCTCTGGGGAAAGAATATTCTGGTCTGAGGATAGAGATAGAAATGTAAGAGTCATCTACTCCTGAAATCATTGTTTCACTATATGCTAACTAATTTAGATGTGAATTTTAAAAAATAAAAAATAAAATTAAAAACAAAAAACAAAAAAACCTCAGTGAGATAGTAAAAAAAAAAAAAGTAGGAGTCATTGGTATTTAAAGCCATGAGACAGAATGAGATCACCTAGAGAAAATGTAGATAGAATCATTCCAGCAAGAGGTCTCAAAACACTCCAGTAGGTAGAGGTCAGGAAGATGAGGGTGACTGTGGAGTAGCCGAGAAGGAAGGGGCCAGTGAGGTAGGAGGAGTGCCAAAGGAGAGTGGGATCCCAGAAGTCAAGAGAAGGATGTGTTTGGAGAGGAAAGTCATTCTCTGTGTGGAATGCTACAGAAATATTGGGGAGGAGAGTCATTCCTGTGTGGAATGCTACAGAAATTTTGACCATTGGGTTTAGCCACGTGGAAGTCATGGTGAACTTGACAAAAGCCATTTCAGGGGAATTATTGGGGGAGAAAGCCCAGCCGTAGTGGGTTCAAGAGAGAATATGAAGAGGCAATTGAAGGAGATATGTATAGACAGTGATTTGGAGGAGTTCTATTGTAAATGCTAGCAGAGAAATGGGTGGTAGCTGCAAGGGGTTCCAGAGATGGCTTGGTTTTGTTTGTTTGAATATGAAAGGTACTATGTTCTTCACTCAGAGGAATGACCCAATAAAGAAGGAAAATATGGTGACATAAGAGGGGAGAATCCTCTGGTCCACTGGAAATTTTCCTCAATTCCTGATACAGCCACCTCCTCGGAGAGAAAGGCACTGCACACCTGTACCGCTCTGGCCTAAGGAGAGCACCACCACCCTTCACTCAGTTCTCATCAGTGTAACTGACACTATACTGGAAAATCTAAGCATGGCTCGTCTACAGGCTGAGAAAAAAAACTGAAAGAAAATCAATTCAAGGATCAGTAATAAGCAGCAAGATTGGTGTTTCACCGAGTGTGCTCCTTGTGCTCCATGGAATGTTGATAGGGTCAAGTGAGTCTGAGGAATGCTGAGTTAAACAAAGATAAATAGACATGTGTGATGGGACTTCTTGGAGCTTTTAAAAGGCTAATGATCACCATGAAATTTCCAAGGAGGGCATCTCGTGTGAAGCATTTCCCCCAATATATTTGGAGGGGAGTATCACCCAGGACTAGTGTTGCAAGGCATACAATATAGGAAGTAGCAAACTAGATCAGGGGTTTTCAGACTCTTTTTGGAAAGGGCTAAATAGTGAATATTTTAGGTTTCATGGGCCACAGTCTGTATCACAACTACATAACTCTGCTATCATAGCAAAAAAACTAACCACAGAAAATAAGCAGATGGATGAGTGTAGCTTTGTTTCGATAAAACTTTATTTATGAAACCAGGCAACATCCAGGTTTGTCAACCATTAAATCAGATAATCTGCATCAGGGGATGAACTCATTCTCCTTCAGTCCAGCTGCCCACAGGGATACCGAGTTTTTAGTTTCCTCTATGTGTCAGGAGCTACTGTTTCCATATCTTCCACTTAGGAACACTCTCGAATACACTTAAGTTCTTTGAAGTTCAGCACAAAGGCCCAAGACCTAGAATGGCTCATCTAGATTCCCATTTCCTTCCTGGAATCCTGCACCTGTTCCCTATGATTGATCAGGAACATCCACTCTTTCCGCCATTTCCACAAGAAATATTTGGGTCCAAATTTAAAGTGACTCTTAATGGTCCAGATTGTGGCTTATCCAATAGAACTTTTACTTACTTGCATCTCTCATTTCTTCAGTCCTGTGAGGGAGATACGGAAGGGAAATGAAGTGAGCATCCAGAACATTGGCTGTTTATTGTCTCTGTTGAAAGCTTTAAGTGAGGAAAGAGACTCAGAACCATATGACGAATGGTTATAAAATGCAGCTGTTGGGTCTGGAAAGAGGATTGCTAAGATTATGGGGAAGTGGCTGTGGGGGTGAGAGGTGGGTTGAATGGTTGTGGAGCTGTTTCATGGAAGGGAAATTAAGCTTTTCCTATGAAATCCAAAGGATGGACCCAAGACCATCAGGTTGGACTTACAGAGAGTAAATTTCAAGTGATGATCAGAAGTCGTTGTGATCTTGTCAGAGGCGTGGGGACATGGCATCACATGAGCCTTCAAGCAGAGGCGGTGGAGAGGACACTCAAAATTAAGGTGTGTGGATGGGCTGGTGTGTTAGTGTGGACTGCTATGACAAAATCTTGTAGCTTTGGGGGCTTTAGCGATGAACATTTCTTTCTCAAGTGTGGAGGCTTAGAAGATCAAGGTGTTGGCAGATTCAGCTGCAGGTGAGTCTTCTTTCTGACTTGCCGACAGCTTCCTCCTCTACAGTGACATTCTGACACAGAGACATAGAGGGAGAGAAAGGCTCTGGTCTCCTCTGCTTTTCTGACAAGGACACTGGTCCAGTCATGGGGGTCTCACCCTCATGACCCCACCTCAATCTAATCACCTCCCAAATGCCCCACCTCCTGACACCATTGCACTAGGGACTAAGGCTTCAACATGGGGATTTTAGGAGGACAAAAATGTTCAATTCATAATGACTAGACAACCTTTTAAGACCTCTTCCAATCCTGAGAGTTTATAAGATCAAAAGCATCAGCTCAGACATTGTTTCCTCTGGGCTTAGATTATTGTCTTCCCCATAGCTTCCTCGACCACTACCCTGGCCCCCATTATCATTAAACATCATCTATATTTATTAGTTGAATGAAATATGCCAAATATCCCAACAGCAATGATTGATGGGAGGATTCACGAACTTTGAAGAGACTTGAATACCAGTGTCGCCACCTTAACATAGCTCTTGTTTGAGAGGAGTGAGCTGAAGCAAGGCGCGGTAATCCAGGGACATTTGTCTGCACAGGACTGTGTCTTTGTTCCGATGTCAGAGATGAGAGTAGGAACAAAAGCAAGAGCTGAAAGCAGAACAATGTGGCATCAGAACATGAAACTCCTAGGGTTGTTGCATTTTGTAATAGAATGGAAACCAACCTCAGCTTCAGCCCAAACAGAACACATCAGGCATCTTTTCACCAGAAATGCTTTTATCCCTTTAAGTGTCTTTTCTCAGGGAGGTGTTCAAAGTGGCTTTTAACAAAGCACCTTTTATCCCAGATCCTGGGGGATATTTACCTATCATGGATATCTAGAAAGCCTGCTGGGGGGGGGGGGGGCAGGTTAGATTCTGGGCCATGGTTTTTGCAGTCCTTGTTGCCAGTTTGGATAAATTCAGTAAGTGGAAACCCTGCAGGAGTTTGAAAGGTTTGAGTTTAATCCCTGACACATGACTGAACTTCAGCATGGCCCTTCTCTGCTTTTTTTTCCTCTGTTGTAACTACTCGACTCAGCCGTTATAATGTGGAAACAGTCAATACATAAATGAATGAACGTGACTGTGTTCTAATAAAACTTTATTTATGGACAGCGAAACTTGAATTTTGTATAATTTTCACATGTGAAATATTCTTCTTCTTTTGATTTTTTTTTAATTATTAAAAAATGCAAATACCATTCTCAGCTCACAGGTCACACAAAAATGGACAATGGGCCAGATTTGGCCCACAGGCTGTAGTTTGCCAGCCCCTGTGAGTGCCCTTGGATATACAGAGGTGATAATGATGGGTGTGGTCCTAGCCTCATGACATTTACTGTTGATGGGAGAGATGGATATAAAACAGAGAATGCAAATTGTTCTTATGGAATTACTAATTGCATAGGAAGGAAAATAAAGGATGTAATTAGGAATTTTAACAGGGAAATATTTAAATTGGGGAATCAGCACCTGAAGTGAGAACAGAGACCTAAGGATGAGAGATACTTAGCCAGGAAAGAGTAGATAAAAAAGGAAGTGTTCCAGGCAGAGAGGAATCATAGCTGAGACTGATAAACTAAGCAGTGGTTTTTCTCCTTCTTTGTAGTCCTATCAGGTAAGTAAATGCTCTGGTAAATTTAGAGAGAATGTGATGCCCCGGTGTGAGGGAAGGACCTTGTCTCCAAACGTGACACAGGAAAGGAAGTTCCCTGTACTTTCCTTATTGTCATTGTGTATTTTCAGAAGTTCAGCCTCTATCCTGATCTTTATCACTACTCTTCCTTTCCTGGGAGGCAGCTGAGGGGCAGTGACATTATGAAGCAGAACAGGAACAACTGGGAATAGGACACCTGGGTTCTGTATTCACTTCTGCCACCACCTTGCCCTGTGGTCCTAGGCACATCACCTAACCTTTCCTCAAATGAAAAATAAAGGGCTTCTATACATCAATAGTCTCTGAGCCTAAGAATGACTGAGTGATGGGATGCCAGCTCCCTCAGGGCAGCCCATTTGTATCTGTTTTACATCCATTCGGACATAGAGTTTTATTAAAAGTTCACTGGACCCAGTGGCTGCTGGACCCTCTCCAGGCCTTCCCTCCATGAGTTTGTGGTAAAGATCTCTTTTCTAAGCTTGTCCATGTTAGATCCCAAACTAGGAGGGGACTCAGGTCTGGGGACTTCCTGGGCAACTGGACCATGGGAGTGCCTGCCCAAGCTCTCTGTCCTGAGAATCAGGGAAACTCAAGCCATTTTTTCAGAAGATGATAAACCCCATTCTGCTGGCAAAATGTCAGGGGGAAAAATTCAGTTTATGTCAACATTGTCCAGCTTCATTACCCCAGTGGCACCTCAGGCAATTAGTGACATTCACTGGGCAGCAGGCCCTTAACTTCCTGGTCAAGCAGCATCCGACTGTGAGAAGTTTCCATCCCAGAGAATGCTGAGCCAGGCTGAGCTCCTGTCTCCCAGTCAGTGCTGTTGGACCAGTACGCCTAGGCTCTGAGTCTGGGAAGGAGCATCAGGCAGCGAAGGCCAGGACGAGGTTCTGGACTCTGTTTGTTGAAATCTGCCCAAACCGTGTTCTGAGTCTCCCAACCCAGCATTACTCCGCTGGACGTGCTCTGCCACCCAATCATCCGACTTTTCTGCCCGCCTTTTGTTTCCTTCGGGCGCTATCTTCTCGCAGCTGTCTTTACTCTGTGGAGCACTTGGGCCAACTGCGTGAGCATCACAACTCTGTCCTTTCCTCTCCACAGTGAGGAGAATCTCACTGGTACTCTTGACGCTGCCAGTGAGATCAATGAGTCGTTAGAAACCAGGTCTTGGGGTCATTAGAAACAGGTTGGCAGAGGAGGCATGATTATCACTTGTAATACATGGGGAAGCTGAGGCACCAGGATCAAGTTATTAAGTAGGGATGGAGCTACAGCTGGTGCCCAAGGTCTTGATTGAGTTTAAAATAATATTCATAAAGTGCTTAGAACCGGGGGGGGGGGGGCTTGTTGCAACACCAGGCTCCCACTCTCTGGTTCCCCCACCTGATATTTCTGTATTGCTCACAGAGGCCATTTGCCACAGTCTGAATTGGCTACTTGGAAACTGCTTTTAGATGGGACATCGGACAGAGGAAATTTTTCTGCATTTAGGCAACAACTGTGTGCAAATGCAATTCTGGCTATTTTGAACTATTTTACTGTGAATTTGAGCTCCCGAAATGAGTGATTGCCACAGAATTATAAACGTAGGTTACAAACCCAATTCTGAAGCCTTTAGCCAAAAATAGCCAGTGACCCAAGCAGCCCTCTCCTTTCCACCCAGACAGGTGTCCCTCTGGGCTCGCCTGTTAAGGAATTTGCCATTAAGCTTCAGTAGAGACACTTAGCCCTTTCCAGTTCTCCAAGCTAAACTGCCTATTTCCAGATATATGATCTGGGTTCCTTTCTACCTGCCCCCCCCCCCACCACCACCACCATACCTCTCTGCTCTATTAATTTCTATGTTATAGTTTCTTTATTACCTGAGCTCTTAAAGTGCCCCAGCCCTCCATTTGAATCATCTCCTCAAATTCCATCTCTCACCAAGTTCAGCTCTGGATCCCTGAGCTCTCAGGGCCACCCCACTGTGGAGCCAACACCACTCACAAGCAGCACCTGGTCATGGATAGCTCTACTGGCTCAGTTTGGATGGCCTGACTGTCACCCACATTTCAGACTCAGCTTCCTGCCCTTGTTCCTGTCTTCTGTTTGCTTCTCCTCAAATGCCAAGAGCTACGTCTTCAGCTTCCAGCATTGTGTTTCCCACATAAGTGGTGATTTAATTTCTTCTTCTGCATGTACAGCCTTAATTTCCAAAATTTCTACAGGTCTTCTTTTTTGGAACCATCTCTTCTTATTCCATATCTTATAGTCTTTTCCATGGATGCTACTGCTTCCTTTGTCTCTTTGAGTTTCTTGAAGATATTTAGTTAGGGGGAGCGTGGGTGGCTCAGTCGGTTAAGTGTCTGACTTTGGCTCAGGTCCTGATCTCACAGTTCGTGAGTTCAAGCCCTGCATCGAACTCTGTGCTGACAGCACAGAGCCTGGAGCCTTCTTGGGATTCTGTATCCCCCTCTTTCTTTGCCCCTCCCCTACTCATGCTCGGTCTTTCTCTCTCTCTCTCTCTCTCTCTCTCTCTCTCTCTCTCTCTCTCAAAAATAAACATTAAAAAAATTAAAGATATTTAGTTAGAAAGCCTACTTAAAGTTATTCTACTATTTCTAAATCCTCATGTAAGTTCTTCTGTTTGTTGTCTGCCTTTCATGGTGTTCCTCTCCCACACAGGCCTGAGGAGTTCGGTTTTGTGAGCTCATCTTCCACCACAGGTTTCACCTCTACGTATCCTGGATGATATCCTAGGAAAGCAGGCCTGTAGAGCCCCCGCCCCCAGCTTGAGGAGAAGTGGTTCCCAGCCAGGCCTGTGCCTACCTGGTTTGACCCTCTTCTGGATGGACGGTGTGGTTCTGAGCCCTATTCTCACTGGTACGATGCAGCTCTGGGTCCTGGTCTTATGTCACCTGTGACTAGACACAGGTGAGCAGTTTCACATCACCCCCACCCAACCTTGAGAAGATGGAAGGGGTGAGGGACGACACTGCTTAGTTCTGCAACACGGATGAGTACCACAACCTAGCCCCCAGCCTCATGAGAGTGGTCTTGTATTCACCATAGGCAAACAACATTGGACCTATTGCCCATGATGGGAAACTGCGTTTCCCAGCAGGCCCTGCGGACAAAGCCCTGGCCGCACTCTTGTACTCCAAGAGCAGATTCATTCAACAGCTTAACCTAGAAGTCCCCTTGGTACTCCACAATTCTAGCCTCCAGCTTCCTTAACAGTGACAATTACTCATCCCCTGCTAAGGGGTTTTTCAGCTTAAAAACATGTTATCAAGTAAGACAGTCACTGTCCGACTCCTGGCAGTCAGTCCCTCATTGACTCTGAAACATTAAGAAGTACTTAAGAGCTCACATTTATATTTCATCAAATCTGGGATTGTTCCTCATACTAAGGATGTTCTTGCTATACACAGCCTTTTCAATTACATAGCACTCCTCTAGGACAGAGCATTAATATATATATATATATATATATATATATATATATATTTTTTTTTTTTTTTTTTTTCAGACTCAGATATTTAAGTGAATTTTATTGTCAGGTTTTCTTTGTAGTCATTTTAAAGCCAGCCACTGTTCTTAAGCTACCTCTGAGGTAACTTATCTATTGATGACACAGCTATATCTTTTTACAGTGTTCCACACCATACAGCTTAAGTGCCTGGCCATCGTTATTTTAAAGTAGGGATTTTTTTTTTTTTGTCTTTGATTTTCTCTGTGTCCTTTTACATGTAGTTTTAGGTGTCCATATACTTTCTAATAGGGAATAGAAGACATGGCTTAAGGTACCTTATAACTTAAGACATCGTTTTAATTTGTCTAGTACAAATTATATGTATATTTTTTGCTATAAAAGCAATCCATGCCCAGTATAGAATATTCATCAAAGACCCAAATATATAAGAAAATAAAAATAATTCATAACCCCTTAAACCAGAGGCTATTAATCACTATTAATATCTTGGAGCATTTTCTCCCAGTCATCTTTAATGTATATAAGTGCTCATATATATTATATATTACATGACTGGAATCAGTGTGTGTGTGTGTGTGTGTGTGTGTGTGTGTGTGTGGTTTTTATAGCTCACTATTTTCACTTAGTGTCATGCAATTTTAAATCCAGAGCCAGATGTTCTTTGCTCTTTAGGTCCATTGCAGCTCCCTTCTTTATAAGGTGAAGCCATGAGCTCTCACAGTGTCCATAGTAAAAGGTATTAGGATGAGAACAATTTGCTCTAGGTTCATGCAGTGCCTTAGTGTCACTGCTGGTAGTCTGTACTGGGTCCTAGTACACTAGTCCCTGTGCAAAAGAAAAACAAAAAACGAGTGTTTTTTTTTTAATGTTTATTTATTTTAGAGAGAGAGAGCACACGTATGAGCAGGGGACAGGGAGAGAGAAAGAGGAAGAGAGAGAGAGAGAAAGGGAGAGAGAGAATCCCAAGCAGGCTCCACACTCAGCATGGAGTCTGATATGGGGCTCGATCTCGTGACTGTGAGATCATGACCTGAGCCAAAATCAAAAGCCAGATACTTAACCAACTGAACAACCGAGGCGCCTTATGGGTGTCTTTTCAAAAAAAATTTTTTTAACGTTTATTCATTTTTGAGAGACAGAGACAGAGCATGAGCAGGGAGGGGCAGAGAAAGAGAGAAACACAGAATCCAAACCAGGCTCCAGGCTCTGAGTTGTCAGCATAGAGCCCGACGTGAGGCTCAAACCCACGAACCATGAGATCATGACAGCCGAAGTGGGATGCTTAACTGACTGAGCCACCCAGGCTCCCTGTGGGTGTTCTTTTTAAAGTATTCTCTGAACCTCAGTTTTCTCCTCTACAAAGTGAGGAGATAGGATAGGTGGCAAAACTTTGGCCCAGACCCTTTGGTGGACACTGGCACTGGCACAAAACTCTTCTCACACAATTGGTGGTCAGTCCCTCTCCCTGCAGCTCTCCTCAGCCCTGCGCCCCTACCTGCTCTGTGGTCCCCTTACCCCCCTAGAGGATATCTGCATCTCCTCATCTGCTGAACAGAAGAGAGGGCTCTCCCGGGGCTTTCAAGGTGTTAATTAAACATGACTCCAGTTGAGCAGCAGTATATATTAAAACTTTTATTGAAAACACTGCTAAGGTTCCACGTTAATCAGGAAGCCCCATCTTCCCTTAATGGACAGAATTACTCATTAGATCATTAGAACCAGTTGAGACCTCTTGACTGGCAGATTTTTTTCCCCCTTAATGCAAAATCTGTATGAGTCACTCTCATGTTAGGAATTAATAAATTTATTATTATTTGATTGGTTATGTAATTTTGAGAGAAAGGCACCTGGCTTTGTTGAGGAATTTCTGAGCACTGCATGGGAAATGGAATGACTCGGCACCAAATTAGTGGTGTCGATTCATATTCTTATTTGATTTATCATCTTTCACATGCTCTGAAGCACCACTGACATGATGGCTCTGGGAATGAGCACTAAATCTTTCCCTCACCACCCTGTTGACAGTAGCTACTTAAGTAGAGTATGATTTGTGAGGCTGGCCAGGCTTGCTGTCCACTGCCTCAGTCATGGCCAGTCAAGGGATTGGATTTCCAAAAGACCTTCCCTTTCCTTCAGGTTTCCTTCACCTACACTCATAATAATTATCTTGCATTTCCAAGGAACTTCACTGTGGCCTTAAAGAGTTTCACTGATTTAGTCTCATTTCCGGTCTCAGAGTGAGTGGTATTTTCATGTCAGTCTTGGAAGTTGGGGGAGGCTGGGAGATATAGGTACTAACTGAATGAGAGTTACACAAGTTCAAGATCCAATAGCCTTTACTGGAGTGTTCCCTCTGGGGAGGAATTCAACAACAGGCAAGGGGCCTTTAGACCCCACCACAGAGGGTAATGTTGAAAGACCTCATGAATGACTTTATGAGGTCTGACCTCATTCAAGACATAGTGGTCAGTATGCACTCCAGAAGTATTCCTGAGAGGTTCCCCACCTGCTCTTGGAGCTTCTCATTAGAAGTCAAGACCTGCTCCAGTGTGTCTGAGGAATTCCCAAGTGGACAGGGTTCTTGCCACCATGTTAATACTCTTCTAGAGTCTATTTTCTTAGCTTCTTTCATCTACAGCTAGTCCTTTATTGTTAAAGTTACCCACTGGGTTTGACGATCAAGTCATAAATCCTTAACATAGCCCAAGGCTTAAGAATCTGGGCCTGATCACCCTTTCAGGCTCCCCTCTCCCCTCCCCGCTTCCCAGCCATTCTGAATTTGTGTCATTTCTTCAGATGTCCATGCTCTCTCCTCTTGCCTTCAGCCTTCAGACATTGCATCCTCTGCCTGGAGCACTTTTAGGTAAAGAAAAATGGTTTGTAGAAAGAGACAGTGAGTTGTTTGGGACATAGTGAGTGACGGTAACAGCAAAACATTCAAGATGTCTACAGGCTACTAAAAATATCAGACATGGGGAATGCAAAATTGAGACTTAAGCTGTGTACCTGAGTAATTTTCAGAGAGAGGGCAGTTGAAGCCACCAGTTAGAATATAGGGAGAAGTGCATAGAGCCCTGAACAGAGCCTCTAGTGGGGTTCAGAGAAAGACATATCTAGCAAAACAGTGGGGTAGAAACAGGTCCATCTGGAGGAGGTCAGGAGTAAAAGGAAAATCGCAATAGTGTGTGATTGGAAGTAAGAGAGAGGAGCTAAGATTTGTTGAGGGTCTAGTAAGAGCCAACACTGTATTAGGCTATTTGTATACATGTAGCTGAAATTCAAACCTAAAGCTTATGTTCTCTCCAACATATGACCCTGGAGATGATTCCAGTGCCAAATGTTACTGAAAGATCAGTAAGATGGGGATTGAGAACAGTTGCTAAATGTAGCTAAGGAAATCACTGATAATTATCAATAGATGAGACACTGTTGAAATGAGGTCTAGGTTTTATTTATATTTATCATCTTTGGGATATAGTAGAAGGACTAGATTAGAAGTACATAGGTTCTATTTTTAAAACTTTCATTGACTAGATAAGTCACTAATGCCTTTGATCTCAGTTTCTACCATCATGGAATGAGGTATGTTATTAAAGGATTTGATATTAAAGGATTTGGTCCTCCAGCTCTTCCTGGAATCCATAATCTTAACTTAGTTGAATTTTGCCAGCAATGTATGTACCTGACATACTGCTATGTGAGACAGAAGCATTGCCTATTTTGTTCACTGTTGTGTCCACAAAACCTCGAACAGTGCCTGGAATATAGTAGACACTAAATTTATATCTGTTAAATAAATGCAAGTCATTTTGAATTCATCTAAAGAAAACCATGGGCATTGTCATATTGGGAAGCCAGACAGTGTAACACAGTGTATTAAAATCAAACTTCAAGAATAACAAGTAAAAAATACTGAAACTCTAAAAGTGAATATTCAGATATAGCGTCATTCTAGTTATAAAATAGTAGGAAATTCAAGTTGAAATTGAGGAGTGGGGCAGCAAAGCATGGGGTCACTGGTTTAAGTTCTGCATTTGAGGAGTAAAAAACAGAAAGATGTGAATCAATCTGAGTCTACTAAATATCTGAAATATCAGTAATAAGATAGGGTGTTGATGCAGTTGGGAAAAGAAACCCAACCTGCAATGAGGACATTCAGTGCTGTGTTTTGGGCCGACCACTTTGGATTACTCTGTCACCTGGAAAGATATAGACCACTCATACATATTTACTTCTGGACATATGCTCTTTTTAGAAAGAACCCCTTTTTTGAAAATACAGAAATGTGAAAAGAAAGAAATAGAAATTCTCATAACCCTAGCTAGTAGCAATGCCCTGTTTTACTCTTTTGGAATGCTCCTTCAAGTCTTTTTTCTAGGATACTAATGTTTCACGTAGACCCGCAATGTGAGCCTTACTTGGGCCAATAGCCATAGACCAGCAACTGGGAAGCCTGGCGATAATCAGTAAACTCTCCACACCCACCTCTACCTCCTGGAGAACAAGGATTGGGCTCAGTTATCTGGGTCCCAGGATATAAGTGAACACTCTCTTTTACTTCCAGTTCCCCAAATATAGTTAGCCTGTTTGCTCATTGTCCATCCAGCTGTAAGCTCCTGGAGCACAAGATGCCTTATCTCAGACTGTAGTTTACTCCTGTCAGTGCCCAAGGCTCTCCTGTGCCCCCCGCTCAGGTCCAGAACTCTCTTAGCTTCAGAGAGCCTTTCTGTTCTGCCTCAGTCTCTATGCCACCACTTTGTCTCATCAGACTTGTTTCATTCATGTATTCCGTTTTAAAATTTATAAAATTCTTCTTTTACTAGGTCATGTTTTGTTTTCTTTCTCTTCCTTTCCTCCCCTTCCATCATGTTTTCTTATTGAGAGAGACTCTTTAAAGATGTTACCACATCACAGAGTAATCTCTAATTCAACACAAGAAGAGTAAGTAAATCTGAATGTGGTAGCTACCATCTGGCATCCTGGCTTCCAACTTGGCTCACTCTGAAATCAAGTTCTACTTCAACAAAAGTAAAATTGCTTTCAAATACCTGAACATCAAGAAAAAAAAGGGGGGGTCATCTTAATATTTGCTAATATTGAGTTATTATGCTTCCCATAATCTAAATATTCTAATATCCATCCACTTGACATCACAAAGAAAAGACATTTGGGTAATGGATTGATTTTTCATTTTTCATCCAGATGTTTTGATAGTGTAAAAAGATAGATTTAGATGCACGACTTCCTTTCCATTTAAAATTATTTCTTGTAAACACCCTATTCCTTCATTTCTTTTCTTTTGCATTTTTATCAAGGACTTCATTTTTCCAATCTTCTTTGGCCCCCTACCTGTTTGTGCTTAGAAAAAAATAGAGATCTCCACTTCACTGTGTTCTTCTGCGAAAAGTAAAAAAAGAACAAGAAAATCCCACCCCAATTCACACACATTGTATCTATACCTGCAGTGGTGTGCTAGTGAATTTTAATAACTGGCTCTTCAAAAGCAAGGGGAAACTTCATTTGTAGAGTTTGCCTAACCCATGGTGTAAATCTTTTCCACCACGGCCAGTTGTAAGCTACTGACATGATTTCATCAAGTGGGGAGTTGGGAAGAGATACATAGTTCACATCATTATATGGTATTTCCAGCATGCAGATATAATACGTATATAAATATATAACCTCAAAAACATAAATACCAGTAAGTAATTAGGAAGTGGTGAGTTTTGATGGATTGGCTGCCCTTATTTTTAATTTTATTTATTTGGTTCATGATTTGTCAACCTTGGTACTGTTGACATTTGGGACCAGATAATTCTTCATTCTGGGGGTCTGCTTTGTGACTGTAGGATGTTCAGAAGAATCCCTGGCCTCTGCCCATAAGAAATCAGTAGCACTTACCAGGTATGACAACCAAAAAATCTCTCCAAACATTGCCACATGTCTCCTGGGATGCAAAATCACCCCTAGTGAGATGCATTGACTTAATTGTAAGTTTGCATACTTTAATTTTAATGCTGGCTGTATTTAACAACCTTCTCTCAAAATTCCCAAAATTTAATAGTTAGGTCTTACTCACTCACTACTACATCTCCCATAGAGAAGCTTGCCCTAGAATATAATGGTTTGCCATGGCCACACAATTAATGAGAGGAAATAGAAAGAAGACAGCTAAGCCACACTTTCTGAATTTGTTTGGTTTCTACATTTAACCACTGGGTTTGTCCCATCCCCATACATTGAGCAACATCTTTCTTTCATTGTGTCTTTGGTTTTCTTTGAATTAAAAGTGTCTTGGCTGCCTGATTTTCTTCCAAAGTGGACTTCCCTCTAAGGTGAGTGTGATTTTCTGCTCAGCCAAACTTAGGAACTTCCCCTAGGTCCTCATGTACCATCGTGGAAGCTGGCTTTGGAGTGGGAGGAGGGGGGGAAGGGGCCTCTAAGGCAGCATTAGGCAGTGATCTGGGAGGACTACCCCATTCCCTGGAGAGACTGTGTCCTTGGAACAGGAAATTCAAGCTGTCCCCATCTCTCTCTCCAGGAGAAGGGGAGCTAGAATGTGAAAGGCATGAATTCAGAGCCCTGTCAAGCCATAGGGATGGGGGTGGGGGCACTCCCTGCCTCATCTATAGACAAATGAGGTTATTAGCCTTTGCAGATTTGAGATTATCTAGCCATTTCCCTTTCTGAGGCTTTCCTGACCTCCTGATGCCTTCACCCATTGCTCCCATCAAATGCCTAATGGCCCTTTGTTGACTGAAGTTACCTTTGGCTTCATCCACAGCTCCCATGGCACATATCAACCAGGCAGAGGGGTACTGTGACCCACAGACTAATTCATCCCAACTTGTGAGGGCCAATTTACAACTCCACAACTTTATCTTGTCAACAGAATTTATTCCATTCTTGGTAGAATTTGCCTAGGGGGATATATTAGCTTCCTAGGGCTGCCGCAAAGAATTACCACAAACCGGGTGACTTAAAACAACAGAAATTTATTCTCTCATAGGTCTGTAGGCCAGAAGTCTGAAATCAAGGTGTCAACAGGGCCACATTCCCTTCAGAGGCTCTAGGAGAGAATCCTTCTGTGTCTCTTATACCTTCCGGTGGCTTATGCCAGTGCAACTCCAATCTTTGCTTCTGTCTTCACATGTCTTTTCTTCCTGTGTTTCAAATTCTCCTCTCTTGTCTCCTGTGAAGACACCAGTCATTGGATACAGAGTTTATCTAAACTTAATTACATCTGCAAAGACTCTATTTATAAGTAAGTTCACCATCACAGGTATTTGAGCTTAGGACTAAGACATGTCGTTTTGAGAGACACTATTGAATCCACTGCAGGGGGATTAGGGGTGAGGCTTATCGCTCCTGCTCCACAGATTACTCAAATTGTCAGGGCATCCAACACTAAAAACTAGCCAGGAGGTGAGGAGAAAGAGCCTCTGGGGCCTTGGGCGGCTCTCCCTCTCTCCAGGTGTAGAGAGGGATTAACCATGCTTACACTTCCTCCCTCTCCTCCCAGCTTCAGGTTGAGGAGATATCCCCAACACCTCAGTGGGAGGGACCCTTTTCAACTGCAAGCAGGACAGGTTAAGGAGTGGAGTGTTAAGGAGTGTTGGCCTCCAGCCTGACCTGGGAGAGACAGGGAGCTGGGTCCCAGGGTACACGGTGCTTCATAACTAAGTGCCCAGAGCAGTAGGGGACAGGGTGCTGTGGCTGAGGCCCAGCTGGTTGGGACCCTGGTACCATAGAGGTAAAGGATGGGGATTAGGGGATCTCCTAGGATCCCTCCCAGTACCCTCGAAGCCATCAACTGTTGTGACTCCCTGGGCTTCGGCTCCTTCCCCCCCTCTCATTCTTCTCCCCCCCCCCCCCCCCGGCTCATTCTACACCCCCAGGCCCATCCCCAGGACTTGTAGTCTGACTTTGCTTGGAGCTGGATCTCCAGTGACAGTTTCCCTAGCTTTAAATGTTGGTAGCCTGACTTTGTATCTGAGATAGACAAAGATCTTAAAAAGATTGGCTAAAATGGATCTTAAGCCAAAAAGGATAAAGATGGATGCATGAGAAAAACAACAGAAAGAATAAAGTCCAGAATGAATTGAGGTCCTGAAAAATGCTAGCCATAGCCCAAAAGGTTTGTTTTAGCTCTGATGTCAGTGAAAGTGAGAGGGCACAGGAAGGGGTGGGGGGTTGCAGGGGTGGGGGGAAGGGGGACAATGGAATATACATAACTAAGGTTCTGGAGATTGAATGCTTCTGGAAAAAAATTCATTTTTTTCTTCTTTCTCCTACCAGGCCCCCTCCTTCATCTCCTTTTATTCTTTCTCTCCCCCTCCCTCCATCTCTCTCCTCTTCCCTCCATCTCCCTCTCCCTCCCTGCTCCTCTCCCTCCATTTCCCCCTCCCCTTCCCTCCATCTCTCCTCCCTCCTCCCTTCATCTCCCCCTCTTCCCTTCATCTCCCCCTCTTCCCTCTCTCCCTTCCTCCCCCTCTCCTTCCCCCTCCCTCCCTCTCTCTCTCCCCCTCCCTCATCACTCCTTCCTCCTCCCTATATCTCTCCCTCCCCCTCCCCCCAGCTCTCCTCCTCCCACCTCCTCTCTCACCTCCTTCTCTGTTTCTTCCTCTTTCTTCCTGTCTTTGCTCCTCTCCTTCTCTGCCTCCCTCTTCTCTCTGACCTTTAGTAAGAAAAATCCAAAACACATTCTCCAAGGAGTTGCTTTGGAACTCTATTTATTTCCATCTTTTTAAATTCTGGCAGAATCCAGCCTTCGCCTGTGCTCCTCTGGTGTTTTATATTCTCCTGTCTTTCTAGCCATCGACATTAATGTTTCACGGCTTTGCGGTATAATTGAGGAGGCGGCCATTCCCACTTGCCTAACTCCAGCCCTCCTACATGCTTCTCTGTCTTACTTTCTGTGCTTCCCTCTGTTTACTATACTGGCTGTGGCTGGTAAGCCAAATATTGTCTGAGATTCCAAATTTAAGAGGAGGTTTAAATTTTTGAACTTCTTTCTTGTGACTAGAAAGAACCAAAGGAAGACTTTAGCTTATCATAATGAGAAACTCCAAAGGGCCTGATAAATGAAATTAGTTTAGAGGGCATTGGTGTTTTGTTTTAATAAGGGAGTTACTGAACATGAACATGAGTTTGGATGTGAAAAATTCAACCTTTAAAAATGACCAACTGAAAACAAACTCTAGAATCATGCATGATTTGGGTACACCACTGTTGACTAATGAATGCAAAAACAAATTAGCGACCGATTTTCAAGGAGTTAAAATGTAATAAACTACCAATAACATTATGTTTAGAATAATTAAATTCTTCTAAGAATGCCGCGAGTCACAATTAAGCACATGTGTCCTCATTGCCCTGTAGATATAAGCAAGTGTTTGCTGATGAAGTCCTTTCAATGACAAGTCAGAAAAGCTAGCTTTGACTGTGGCTGGATGGCACTCCAGGGGTGACTCTTCCCTGATGTGTTCAATAATGTCTCATTCCCTGTCACATAGAGAGTTTGACTCGATGACCCCCATAGTCCTTCCAGACTGGCAATTTGACAAGCATTCTACAGGGTACTCTGCTGTTTACTTTCTATTCTGCTGAAGAGCTTCCATCTGCAACAGAGATAACCACTCCCTGGCCACCAACTTTATCTTTATAGAAGTTCTTTATGCCAGTTCTCTGGATATTGATTGGATTCTTTTGCTCTGGGTCATGTCCTGAAAATAGTGTACTCTTCCATAAAATGGGGATAGTGCAACTAGCCATGCTAGTATCGTGGATGAGATAGCCCCCACTCTGTATAATAATGGTGGGGTTTCCCGGTGCTGTGAGATATTGTTGTCATGTCCTGAAGACTGTGGGCTGTACATTTTTGAGGTTTCTCTGCCACCTGTGATAAAAGCTGTATACTGTAGCAACACCCACAAACTCCAGGACTCCAAAGACCCGGTGTTAGAGTTCCAGCTCCATTGCTTATACACCGTGTGACCTTGAGCAGGTTGTTCCTCCCTGCCCCTCAGTTTGCTCAATGTGCAAGGTCAGGCCCGCCCCATCTTTCCTGAGCCCCTCCTTGTACAGGGCTGTTGTGAAGACCTTTTCCCACGTGAGAAATGATGAGGTTGGACAAGGTCAGAAGTGCTCCACTTCCTCCCATCCCATGGCTCTGGGACACCCAGGACAATTTCTCCTGAACTCGAACTTCACCTATCATTCATGTCACAGCAGACCCCTTCTCTCACTGTCCTAAGAAGGCAGATCAGAATGCAAGTGAGGGAGAACAGCATTCTTGTAATGAAAACGTCAGATCTGCTCTAATTTATAAATAGGCATAAATCACCTGCAAGCTCTGGTAGTTTATTGTCAGTAGCAAATTAATTAGGATACACCTCACCTATTGCCACTCATGGTTGAAAACGGCAGAGATGGTAAGATTTCTTCCACCTCTAAAGATCACAAACCTAATGCATGTGTTCAGGCCATATAAATGGAAATGTTGACAATGATCATACCAAGTGTGGAGAGGGAGAACACATCCAACAGAGCCCCTCCAGGAAGAGAGTGACGGGTCAGTCTATTCACCAGTCCCCACGTGTGTTCACACGGGTCATAGAATAGCCTAGGGGTCGGCTACAACTGCAGGCCACATCTGGCGTGAGACTTAATAATGCCTTTTGCATTGAAAATGGTTGGAAAAAATCAAAAGAAAACAATTATTTTATGATATATGAAGGTTATATGAAATTCAGATTTCTGGGTCCATAAATGAGGTTTTATTGGAACATAGCCAAGCTCATTTGTTTATGTATTGCCTATGGCCACTTTCCCACTTTTTTGATTAGTTGTAACAGAGACTATCTGGTCCATAAGGCCTAAAATATTCACTATCTCATCATCTTTAGAAAATGCTTGCCAGCTTCAGGAATAACTTGTGACTCACCTTAATCCCCAACATCTAGAGATAATAAAGAGAGTTTGAATTTCTATTTTATCTCTTTCTCCACAAACAAGGTAACTATAATTTATGGTCCAAACTGAGACTTTTTTGAAAGTGCCTTCGTTCGTTCAGGCTACTATAACAAAATACCACAGACAGGGTAGCTTATGAAAAACAGAAATTTATTTCTCACAGTTCTAAAAGTCCACGATCAGGGTGCCAGCATGATTGGGTTCTCACGAACAGGGTTGTCTTCCTGTCCCAGACTTCTCTCTCCCTGTGTCCTCACAAGCTAGAAGATGCTGGGAAGCTCTGTGGGGGTCTCTTTTACTAGGGCATTAATCCTCTTCACAAGGGCTCCACCCTCATGAGTTAGCAACTCCTAAAGGCCCACCTCCTAATACCATGACATGGAACTTATGAATTTTGGAGGGACACAAACATTCAGACCATAGCTGAGAGTGAAAAGGACAATGAGCATGAGCTGGGACAGATCGGGAAAGCTGGGACACATGTCACCCTAGTTACATCCCCTGGTGGGAGCAAGCTAAAGCAAGTTTGTCCAGGGTGGGGACAGGAGGGAGGCTTTGTTGGTCTGAGCTCTAAGAGATTCAGTCTGGCTTCCTGAACCAGGAGGTGCATCTCTGCAGGAGAATGGAGAGGAGGGCTGGATCTGGGGAGTGTTGACTCCCCACCTACTACAGTGTTCCTAGATCAGCTGACCCACCCCATCCCTTGCCCTTCTGTCCCCCTGCCCTCGTTGTCTAGGGAGTATTTCGATATTTCTGTATGTTCTTGCTTTTGAAGGGATAAGCTACTTAAATTTTTTTATTTTATTTTTAGCACATAGGCGAATAATGAACACAACATAAACACAGTCTCTCACCTTTGTTTTTGAAATTTACTAAAAATATGTCCATCACCCAGTCTCTAGTTATTTGTATGGAAGATGGGGATTGAGAAAAGTCAAAGAAAGAAGTGTGAAGCTTCTGACAGGTATGTGTTTTCAGGAAAACCAAAAGCGAAATGCTAAGTGTTTTTTGCCCCAGGTCAGTGAATTGACACATTAGCATGTGGTGGAACTGAAAAGGGAAGTGGTTTTCAGAGGCTGGGAACTTGGATCCTCTGACTAGTTGATCTCAGAAAAATATAAAACAAAATTAAACTGATTGACTCTGGTAGGGGCAGAAGGAGAAGTGATCTCTCAGAAAAGTCAGGGCCATATCACCTTGGGCTTTATACTTCATTATGAAATCAATGCTTTGAGTTGTGCTTAAAAATAAGCTCACAGCCAAAGCCCGTTATAAAACAAAACAAAGCAAAACAAAACAAAACGAAACAGATGTATCACATCAAACAGTAGCCAGGGATCACAGGTCTGCTGTACCATGAGACCAGGAACTTGGTGTCTGTGTCCTGGACTGAAACCCAGGAACATCCTGCCCCTCCTTCCACTTAGAGAAGAAATATATCACCATCACTTCAGTGGGCCTGGGGTATTGCCTAACTCTCCATCTTTGGAGAAAATAATCACCCCTAATTCTGGGAACCAACTCAGGGATTTTACTTTCCTGGCTTTTGCTTTTTGTTTTGTTTGTTGTAACCTAGTGGAAAGTAAAGGGATTCATGTATAATGATGAAATTTAGGATCCATCCCTACATGCTAAGTTACTGTATATTTTTGGTATGTAGCAATGGGGGCTATATCTTCCCGATTCTATTCTAATCGTACCACATAAGTTGTTACCTGCCATCGTAAGTGAATGTTAGTTTCTTATTTCCCAGGTTAGAGAGCAGAATGGCTAATCCAAAGGATATTGGAGAAGGTTGATACATTCCATGGGCACAGAAACCCCAAAATATACCAAAATAAATTTTGGATTTTAGCTAAATTTAGCTAAACTTAAAAGATCAAATCATTTTTGGAAACTTTAAAGAAAATATATATGGATAGTTATTTCATCCTCCAATGTAGAGAAGAGTTAAAATAAATTGAACAAATCCGTTGAGATGATTAGATCATTAAAATCCTACAATCAAAAATTGTAAACACAATGAAAACACAAACATATGTTCCAAAAATTCATAAGAAAACAGTTCATCTATTTAATATACATGAAAAGCCTCATATAAATAAAAAAGAAAAGCATTAATACCCTCAGAAGAAAAATGGGCAACTGATATGAAGCAATAATTCAAAGAAAAATACACGAAAAAGATCAATAAAGAGATGAAAAATGATTGAGATCCTAGTCATCGAAAATGACAGTTAAATTTGTAACAGTGTATGGTGGTGGATATTAAGAAATGTAAATTAAAAAAGAAATTGTTTTCCACTACAAAATAGCAAAGTTTCTAAATGATAATATAATGTAATCATGCCAGTGAAGTCCCTGTGCTGCTGGCAGGGTTGAAGACTGATCCAGTGGTTTTGGACAGCAGTTGTGCAATATTTATCAAAAGCATTAAAAGTGTTTATATCCTTCAAACTACCAATTCTCTTAGGAATCTATCCTCAAATAATAATTAAAAACTCAAACAAAATATTCTCTGGAAAAATTTTAATGCTGTATTATTTATAACATAAAAAAACCCTAAAACCATGCCAAAAGCCCTCAAATAAGAAAGTGTCAAATATAGAGACTATTTAAGGTAACAGAAAAATGCTTATGACACAATCAGTGGAAAAAGCAAGATACAACCTTTTATACGGTGTATGATTCTAATTTTGTAAAACTTGACAGAAAATACATAAAAATATTAGCAGTCCATAACTTTCTCTAGCTGTTGTCATTACAGCTGGATTTCACTTTCTCCTGTGCATTGGCACTTAAAATGAGCATTTAAAATTTTTTAATCATGCATTTATATCTTGCCTAATTCCAAAAAGAACTTAGGGTTTAAAAATAGGAACAATTAAACCGAATAAAATACACTAAAAAGAATTAAGAAATGAAGATGAATGAGAGAACGTGGATAAGAAGGTTACTCTGGATCTTGGAATGCCCCTGGTACAAAAAACTATGCAATGTATTCTACTGATTGAGGAAACCACAGATTTAGCTTCAGGCTTCCTAACAGTCTGCAGACAGTATGCAATGCTTTCAGTTACAAGATTCGTAGTGTGTCTAAAGTGAAATCAAACCCTTAATTGCTTGGTAAAAATATGTGTGGTCTGAAACTGACCAGAGAGAAATGTTTCATATGGATTCTTAAAGAAAGACCAATACTCAACATCATCTGAATAATAATCATAGCAATGCATTTTATGCAGCATTGCTTACAATGACCATTAAATATAGTATGGATTCACCATACCAAGATATAAGTCAGAACAGCAATTCTGATCCTTTGGCTACATCCAGGAGTAGACTCTAGGACTGAGTTCTGTAGATCTTTGATCGCTGAGTTTCTCCAATGAGAAAAGGAAGCATTTCTGTGGTCATAGGGGGTGTGAGGACACCTGTGGACCATGTGCCTCTCTGAGAGTGCCAGTACATGATTATCAAATCAAACTTGATTCAGGTTTCCCCAAATGTATTTGACTTTTTTTTCCCCCAAAATTCCTGTTAAGATCCAGATGAACCAGCCATTGGTCTTTCTCAGATTTTACTTTGAGAAAATTTTCCAAAGAACATTTACTGCTTTTTTAAAAAAAAAATTTTTTTAGTGTTTATTTATTTTTGCAACAGACACAGAGTGTGAGTGGGGGGGGGGGGGGAGGGTGCAAAGAGAGAGGGAGACACAGAATCCAAAGCAGGCTCCAGGCTCTGAGCTGTCAGCACAGAGCCTGACACTGGGCTCGAACTCACGGACCCTCGAGATCATGAACTGAGCTGAAGTTGGACGCTTAACCGACTGACCCACCCAGGCGCCCCAAGAACACTTACCGCTTTTAAAGGCAGAGGAACATCAACAAATAATAAAGGAGGAAGCTCCCTGTATCATGAAGTGACTACATATGCGGTTTCTTAGGGATTTACTGCATCCTTGCCCTTGCGCCAAATCCTGCCAGCTGTGACTCCAAGGTGGTTCCTAGGGGCACGTTCTCATTGAAACCCCACCCAGGTTTAGTGATTCTTTGGAGTTTAAGTTTTGCTTGGCAGGTGTGGGGGTGCTACTCTGTCTTTAGAATGTCCATCCCTCACAACCTATCTCATCTTGGTTTTACCTTTAGCACCCGGCTCCCTGCTACTATAGGGCCCAGATCCAAGAATGATAACTAATTTTTATTGTTATACACCCCGGCTAGAGCTGTCTGGGATGCAGAGCTGGAGAAGGTGATGAGACCTTGATAGACACGTAGTAAATAAATCAGGCCTCTAATTAGATTTACATGATAAATAAATAGGTTGTCTCATTTATTTAGTAAACAAATTTAGGCAGATAATGAGATTTCCACTGGAGGCTGTACAATGCCCCAGAGGCATATGCCCGCTATCGCCCTGTTAACATTCCACATTTTCTGTAGACGGGTTGATCTGGCTCATCGAGTCGTGGTGTCTGCAAGAGAAGGGACGGGTGCCAAACAGCAAGGAAAAGACATCCCTGCCACACGAGGCGGTCTGTCCTTCCACTTATGGCCATAGAAGAAGTCAGAGAATAACACCCAAGAAAGGGGTTTTAGGGAAGAAGGAAGCAGATTTCCTGTGGTAATTGGAACAGGAAAAGGACAGATGGAGCATTTTTATCTCGGTGTTAAAAATCAAGAAACGGAGGTCGGTCACGAGGGCTTGGAATTAGAATGAAGCGTGTGACTCATGCTCTCCACACAGGGCTCTGCTGTGACTGGAGGGCTAGCAGAGAGCAGGATGTTTGGTTGCAAGGCGCACACTTTCTTGAATTAACAGAGAAGCACGCTGTGGGATTTCCCGCTGGCCAGTGGCATGGCCTTAAGCAAATCATCCTATGTCTGTGTGACTTAATTTCTTCATCTCTAAATGGAGACTAAGACTGGCGAAAGGCTCACCAAGTGATTTTAAGACTTGGAACGCTTTGCAAATTGTAAAGCGTGATGCAAATGTTTCATTTTATTATAATATTATGTAAATGACAGCAGGAAGAAAAGTGTAATGGAAAGAACAGCTTATCTGAATTAAAGAAGGAGAGGGCTTGAATTCTGACTTTTTGTTCTTCTCCGAATGTGACAACGACATTGGAAAAAATTCTACCTCTCTCTGATTCAGTCTGTCGGTCTTTCTCTGTATCCATGCCTAGGACTCTGTCTGTCTCTATTTCTGTCTATGAAACAAACTCGACCACCCCTTGGAAGGGAATCTTGATGCCAGACTTTGAGAATCCTGTTCCTCAAAATTACAGTGAGATTCTTTAGATCATCAATACAGAAGTGAACAAGAGAGAAATCGCATCACAGTGTCCATTTAATTAGCAAGGCTTGTAGCCCTGAACAGCCTGGCAGAGACAGGACAGGTGAGAACATACAGGACAGGGTTTCCGAACAATCTGACACTCACCCAAACTCAAGGGCCCAATATTAGGTCATCGTTATCAGACTGGTCTCATGGGCTCCTGCCTCAAACTCCCTCTCCAGGCCTTGTTATTAAAATACAGGACAAAATCCATTTTGCATTTAGAAAACAACAACACATAAAAGGAAAGTGAGATTCCCATTCTCCCAGGATTTGGGATGGAGTTTCTAGAGTCTACTCCAGTCTCTCCCTCCCCCATGAGCCTTTGCCTCAGCAAGAAGGCCACACTTCTCTGCTGTACCTGTGGGCTGTTTTGTTTCCAGCACGTTTAGGCACGCATCCTGTCCTTTCCTGCAGATACGGTTCTTGTCATCTCTGAAAAGTGAGAACAACACAAGGTCAGGGGCTGCATGGGAGGTATTGCTGTGTCTTTGCCACACTGGCCCAGTGCCTTCCAAACAGACAGGGCCTGATAAATGCTTGTTGAGTGAATGTTGGACAGGAGTCTGTACTCGAGATGGGGGAGGGGTAGAAATGCACAATGACTGTTATCCTGTAGCCCACTTTGCAGAGACACCCATATCCACTCAGGCCCACACTTCCCGTACCCTGTTCACACCCTTCTCTGCCTGAGAGGCAAGGAAACAAGGCAGGATAGGCATTTAAGCTATCAGGGGCAAAAACTTGGCAGACCCTAATGCCAGTCTTCTCAGAAATTGTTCGAATTTGGAAAAAAAGAAGAATACAGAAGAGACTCCTTCCTGATCTGGGAGTCCAGGGACTAGGGTCCCTGCCTGTCCCTCACTGCCCTGGTCATCTATGATGATCATCATTTTCCAAAGCTCTGGCTCTTGGTCCAAATGACCCCCACCCCTTGGCCTGCAACCTCTAGACCTTGAGACGCCCCCAGGCCACATCTCACCTTCCCAGTCCCTCTCTCCTCCTCTAGTGCTCTGACAGCAGAAAATGGTGAGCAGAGCCTGCTGGGAAGTGGGCGCAGGAAAGTAGTCCCCACAGGTGTTCTCTTGGCTCTGGGACTGTGGGTGAATCCCACCAGGTAAGCCCCTCCCTCTGAGCTGCTGCTGTGCACAGGCTCTGCCCCATGCTGTTCTTGACGGAACCACAGGGTAAGGCCTTCGAGCTATGTAGAAGACCTTGACCTTGGGAAAAGAGGCACCATATGTTCCCCAATACCTATTCATCTCTTAGCCCTGGCCTTGACACTTCTTTCTCTCTGCCTGAGACATAAGGAAACCAAGATTGAAAGGGCATTTATGCTGTCACTGAGCAGAACACGGCAGAGCTGACCACTGCTGAGCCAGTGGCACGGGCCTGCCGTTCAGCCTCTTTGACTTGGCGCCACTGGGCAGCAGGACGGCATAAATAGCCCCAAACCACGTCAGGGCCTGTCTTTGTTCAAGCTGAACCAAACTGTCGTACGGATGGCAACTTTCCCCTCCACATCTGTTTAGCATAATTTGAAAATCACAGCCCTTGCACCTCCGCGATCGGCACCACATGTTGTTCATCTTCCTTATTATCCCAAATTAAAGTGTTGCCTGGTGTCTGGATTTTCTGCATTGACTGTAATAATGGAGCTCTAATCTGACTCCCAATCAAACTTTGGGAGAAGGCGTCTTGAATTAGAGGGGAATTATGTAAACCTGATCTCCACGTGGCCGCAGCAAAGGAGGCCCCCAGCGTGGCTGGGCCTGAAATCCCAGGCTTTGCTTATAATGATGTTCAGATGCTAGCGCTGGCCTTGGTTTGGCTCCTGTGCGTGACAGAGAGAGGGAGAGCGAGAGAGGACACCGAAGCGAGTGCATCTGGGCTTCATTAGTTGCAATGTAATTTACAAAAGGCAGCTTTTCAGATGTTGGGATAATCAGCAGGCTGTTATCGAGGTAGCGCACGGTAATCACGGGTTGACATGAGCAATCCATGCTCAGTGAGATAAATGGGTTTGACTGGCAGGGCAGCGCTTGGACTTTAATAAAAAACAAATTGAATTTTTTTTTCCTGTGGCTTAATATAAGAATCATCTGGACATATGCATAAAACCCACACAGTAGCAAAAACCTCTGGCAGAAAGAAAATGCCACAGCGCTAGGTCTCAGAGCCAATTTCTGTGTTATAAATTCTGTGGATGTTTGGGCAGTGGTTGGAATGGAGAGGTGGGTGGGGTGAGGAGGAGAAAGCAACGCGGGGACCTCCAGCCCAATCCCAGCATAAATCACATAATAATGGACAAGTAATTTAATACCATTCTGAAGCCTCAGAGTGAATCATTGCTTTTTCCTACAACGAGTCTGGGTTCTGGTGGGTGAAGAACTTGAAACTGTTGACTCCTAGAATTATACCCTCTTTGGGGGCAATATATCCATGTGCCTAGCCTAGCCAAGACTGAAGACTTTGAGGAGGGGTCTGTTAACCTTTCCTCTGCGTAGCCAGTACCCAAATCACATGGAACTACCTTCATTCTGCCATAGGCACTGTCTCCACACCCCTAAAAAGCTTTGTAGGGGCACACCCATCCCTCGGAGCAGCTGTTTCTTAGTCTGACTAGCTGGCTATATGCACAGTTTTTCAAGTCTGGCACATAGCAGGTGCTCTTGGAAAAGCCTTGGGATGGCTCGTATATGCTGAGTTAGTTTGTAGGGCATAGAGGAAAAGAGCAAAATATCAGCAAAGAGCACAGAGGTCATTGCCGAGGATGCAGGGACCAGGGACGGTGGGGGGGGGGGGTGGTTCTTGGAGCTTCTTTTACGTACACCAGTACACGTAATCATCAAAGCTAGGGTAACATTTTCTATCATGTCACTCCCACATGGACCAGAATGTCACCTTTTTGAAGGTCAGATTAAATAAGAATAAAGATGCTTAAAGGGAATCTTTAAGGTACCCACCTAAAGCTTGTGAGGACAGAAAGGAAGAACAGAGACCTATTTTTTATAGCAAGTTGATTGAAAACACAGACGTTGGTGCAAAGTTGAGGTCATCAGTAAAGATCAGAGAGAGCCTAGAATTCTCAAGCTTGAAGGGTCTTGGAAATAATCCATCTGTAGATGAGGAGACACAAAGATAAAATTACTCACCCCGGATCACATGGCAAATTGGCTACAGACGCAAGGCTGGACCCCTAGGCTCTGGGCTCTCTGGTGCTGCCTCATGCCCTGTGGACCCATTCAGCAGGGCCACCCACAGATGCCAAGGAACAACCTCAACATCTCCCTGCAGATGGCTACTGCTTCCCCAAAACGGTGCAGTCAGCATGGCTTAGCTGCCTCCACTTGCCACATTCAGCCGGCGAGGGCACCCTTCCTGGCATTACCAGCCAAGAAAGCACAGAGATAGCTCAAAGAATGCTTGAGGGCCCAGGTCGTGGAGGGGAAGAGTTCACCTAACCAGCCACTGTACTAACCAGCTGGGTGACCTTGCACAAGTCTCCTCAGTTTTCTGGACTTTAGCTCCTTAGACTCTAAAACGTGGACATGGAATAAACCATCTCTGGGGCTTTTGCGGCAGGTTTTGCTTGGCTGAGATGAGACCCTTTTATTGCAGGTGAACCCTTCATTGGCCACACACCCCACCTGTAGGAAAGAGATGAAGAGGAGTGGTTCTGGTCAGAGGTGGGGAGGAACACGAGCCTTCTGTGTCTCCTCCGCACCCCTCGCGGGCCCCGATGCCCCTTCACAGGCTCAGCGCTCTGCAGAGCATGGTTAGAGGGACACTGGCAGGCGCTGTCGCAAAGACCCGCTCAGCTGCAGCGTTTTATGATTCTATTAATAGCCTGGACTCAGGTGTCTGAACAGAGACCGTATTAATCCAGGGCACTACTCCCTGTGACCCCTCCCTGAGCTGTTGCTGATCAAGATCTTCTCTTGCTCGTCTTTACTCCCCCGGGGAAAGAGCCCATGCAGCCAGGGGGTGCCATCCTGGCTTGCCCATGGGCATGCTACCCAGAGCCTTCTCCCAGCTTTCTCCTGATCCAGGAAGCAGCCTAGCTTCCAGAATTGAAGACCCTGTCCTGCAAGAAGAGAGGTCTTGGATGTTTTGAGAATTAGGTTAGAGTGTTCATTTACACTGTTGGAAACGATTCATCACCTGCTGATTCGCATGAGAACTGGGGCAGAGATTCCCCAAGCACATGGTTTGCTCTCAGAGGAGTGTTTTAGGCCACCTGGGAGACAGGGAGGTTGTGAAGAGCACTCCTGTGTTTGCAGAGCTGGGAGGAGGGCCAGGACCACCAGTCTGTGATGGGCAGGGATGCACGAGGCTGCAGCATCCCCACAGACTGGGCCCCTGACTCCTTTCTTGGCCTGTCCTAATCCTTCACCATCTGAGCCCCCAGATCTTCTCTGGTGGACGTACCATCCCTCCCTTGTACCTGTGCATTATTATGTTATGTAAGGCAGTTAGACACACTTTCAACCCTGGACTGCTCACCAAATCCCTTCTTGCCTTTTTTTACACCTCAGGAAAGGAAGCGTGACTTATTCAGTGACTGCTGGGTACCAGCACAGGGCATGTGGGCACTGCTGCAAATGTCATCTGCTTTAAGTTCACCTTAGAGGGATATCTTTATTTCCAAATGAGGGAACTGAGGCTCAGAGGGGTAAAACAGCTCCAGGAGAATAAAACGTGGGCCCCAGATTTGAACCCAAACACATCACAGTTTATGTTGCGAACTTCCAGTAGCACGGTATACAAGAACATGGATAAGGTCTTGGGCTCCTGAGGGGTGTGAGGGGGCTGACAGGAACCTAGGAAGTTCTTCTAAGGACTCCCAGTAGGGGCTGTCAGGGGCACCTGCAATCGGCAGCGAGCTTCCCCGAGGACACTGGGCAAGCAGAGAAAGAATCCGAACCAGGAGGGAGCAAGGGCTGGGTCCGTTTCCTGGGCAAACACCGACAGAGCCAAGCACTTGCTGAGGATGGTTGCCTCTCCCTCACCAAGTTGGTACTGAATCGAGAGGGGGAACTGCCAGGCTAGCCTGTAGTCAGAGGGTACGACACAGGGTGTTAAGAAGGAAGCTGAGAGAGGAAAATGAAGAGCCAGACTGGGGCCTGTAGCCCTGGCCCTGGAGGAGGCAGGAAAGAGGCACTTGGAGTTTTTCTCCTGTTCTGAGACTTGAAAGGGCAGGTGAGTTTGGGGCAAAGCACACTTGTACTCTGGGCCATTTCTGAGTGTACCATGATTATTGGGGATATATAAGCAACCTCTACTTTTTTCCAGCACATCCTATTTCTCTGTTTCATCCACTTCTGAGTCTTTTAAATATACTTCTGTTTTGAGCAGCAGATTGGTCACTCAGTCCCTGACCCTACACCCTTGTGCATCTACCATTGGAGAGAAAAGGGAGACATTGCAGGCCATCCACTACCTGCTCTTGCCTGGAATTTTTCCTTATTCCATCTCAGCAGTGAGACAGGCAGGAGCCTAGAGGCAGACTTGAGTGGGAGGCTGGAAAGGTGCACACTGTGTTCTCAAGTAAAAGCATTTCCCCTGTGACACCCTCTGGTTGTCAGGGTATGCCTTTCAGGAGAACATCAACCACATCACTGATGCAAAGCCCCCTGGACCCATCTGGGTTGTGTGTTTGGCGAGCCTGGTATTAGGCAGGCTCGGCCAACAGAAACACCATCCGGGGGCCACAGCACTGAAGAAGAGCAATCTTCTGCCCAGAAACTTTCCAGAAGGCTGGGAACTCACTTATCTGCTGGCAAAATTGCCAACTTGGGGATTCAGCACCGCTTCTCTGCAAAAACAGGCGTCGAATTACCCCTCACTTAACAAATGGTTGCCCTGCTCTCCTAAAGCTGCCAACACAAATTGAATTGTATTTTTTCATTGGTGTATACGGTGGGTGTGCTCTAGAGCCAGCACTAATTTCCCCCAAGCAAGATAAATGCACAGACCTGAGCCTTCCTGCTTACATTCTGTCTCATTCTAGCAAATTAAAATGTCACAGAGCGACAGCGGTCCTGGAGGAGACCCGGTCACATGGGGGTGGTACAGTGGGGGGTGAGGAGGCTATCATTTGATTTCTCACCTCACCTGCCACTTAGGTAACTAAAGAGAATGAAAACTGGCGACAACCTGGTTGAAACACTCACAACGTGCCATGAAATAAGGGTCTGTAGAAGGCACTGTTGATAGAAGCAAAAAGCTATTATTTTGGCAGTTTTATTCTTAAGAGTTATTTTTACATGACTGGTGTCCCCTCATGGATTTTCACTCTCATAACCAACCACAATCAATTTGACTTAATTGAGTTCTATGAAAATTTTTACCTAGAGTGGCCATTTCATGAGTCAGAGTTCATCAGCCAGCAAACGTCATGTGACCAGAAACAGAGTTTGATTTTCAGAGGCTCTCGGAGGAGCATTGCAGCCGGAAACCGAATTGTGTTTGCAGCTGAACTTCCACTGGTCACGCGCACCCGGATTCTCTGAAGTGGTCGAAGGACGGATGTTACTAACATAGAAAGGGCACTGCAGCAAGCTCACTTTTGTCCCGAAGGTGTCTTTTTTGCAGAGGGGTGTGTAGGTCTGCTCCCATCCCATTTTCCAGAGCAGAAGACACAGGCCCATACGGAGCTCCCAAGGACCTCGGTCGTAGCGAACAGAGGAATCCAGGGCCAGCCCCTCTCCTTGCCAGTGAAATGGTCGGAGCACTGGCCCCCTCAGGAAGCACCGGCCTCAAGGCAACTCTAGAGAACTTTTACCTTTTCCCACCCACGTGCCCAGGGTTCAGGCTTTTCTCACCAAATCGTCATTAACAAGGGTCTGCTAAGGGGCACTTCAAATGAGAAGCAGTCAGGAGATGTAGTTTGGAGGCTGAAATATGAGACTTTCTGGGACAGTTCAATGGTTTATAGTGCCAGCAGGACCAACCATATGAAATCAAAGCTGTCCCAGAGAATGCAAGATAAATGGTACCCAACCCACGGGGACCTATAATCAATGGCAGAGAACACCCACAAAGGCAGGCAGGTAGAAGCCCATTGCGATGAGGCGTGATCCCCTCGTGCACAGTTCAGTTTAGAAAGAGCCTTCGGGTTCACGATCTCACTGAACATGCCGAGGTGGATGGGGAGAGACGTCCCGCCCTGCTTCACGAGTAAGGAGGACAGGCTCAGGGAGACAGAGTGGTCAGAGCAAATCTCGGAGCATGGCTAGGTCCAGTCACAGGTCTCCCGATGCTGCAGCCATGTTCCAGCCAGTGTACCACACTCCCTTTGCGAACGAGGACAGAAACAGCGTGGCTTGCTCTCTCGGCCACAGCAGGGTGCTGCCAGGAACAGTTTCAAATGGAAGGTTCTGGCCAAGGACCCTCCTCCCTTGAGGTCTTTGCACTTGGTACTCCCAACTGCTAGAAATTCTCTCCCCTCTACATTCAGGTCTCCTGCTGCACATCTTTCTGGTCTCTGCTCGAATGCCAGACCAGTAAAGTCTTTTGTTGCCTAACCCATGCCCATCATATTTATCCTCATTCTCCCAAAGTTTCCTCCATAGCATCTCTCACTTTTTATTTGTCACTGGCCTGTCTCCTTCCTCTAAGTCCAGCTGTGAGACTTTGTTATGCTTCTTGCTCCCTCCCAGTGTCTAGATTAGGAGTTGGCTGCTATTGTAAAGGGCAGATAATCAATAGTTTAGGCTTTGGGGGCCATATGTTCTCTGTTGCAACTCCTCAACTCTGCCACTGTAGTGTGAAAGCAGCCATAGACAACATGTATATGAATGGGGATGTCTGTGTTCCAAGAGAATTTTATTTATGAAGTTTGAACTTGATCTAACTTTTACATCATGAAATATTCTTCTTTCTCTTTTCCCCATTTAAAAATGTGAAAAACATTATTACCTGTGGGTCATACAAAGCAAGTATTAGGCTGGATATGGCCTTCGGGCCATAGTTTGCTGACCTCTGGTCTACAGTAGTGTCTGGCCCAGAGGAAGTATGCAGGAAGTCATTGTTGAATGGGTTACTGGACAAATATGTAACTCAACTATATCACGCAATTGCATCAGCTGTAATCGGCCATCAGGTGTTTATGAAGCAGTTCAGGCACGCTGGGAGTCCGACAGGGCCCCATACGCAGAGAGCCCACAGTCCTGTTCTCATGGAAGGGGAGGGAGGGCAAGGAGGGAGCTGTAGGAACTCTCCATCAGGACAAGAGGAAGGCAGGGAGTCATCTCATCTTCCCCAAAGCTTACCAAGAGATTGGGTCTCCTTAGTAAAAACCTCTTTGGACCTACAGAGAGACAGGCTGATGAGCCCAGAAGGCAGGGCCTGAGGGGAGCAGTGTCATTTTGGGGGTCTAGTTTTTCCGAGGGAAGAGCTGAAGAACGCTTGTCCCCAGAGGCGCACAGACAGTCATGGTGCTGCGTTGTCTGGGGCTGGGTGAAGGAATGTCCTGGACACTATGGGAAAGAGGGAAAGAAGCCCCTCCCACAGCCTGGGAAAGCAGGACGAATCAGGGGTACTTCCTTGCAGGAAATATTTGAGAAAAGCCTTCATTCAGACATTCACCTGCCAAGTGTTGAGCTACACAGGACTAGGAGCTGAAGATAAAGATATGCGTGGGCTTTGCCTTTGAAGAATTCACAGTTGCAGGGGATTAATAGACCTTCACCATGATCTTATTAAATTGTTGGCAGATGTTATGGAGAAGAAGTAGAAGATGCTGTGAGAATATAATAGGCACCCAGGCTAGGTGCCAAGGAGGGTGTGTGTTTGTCTGGCGGATAAGGTGGAGAGGTGCCTTCCAGGCATGTAGAGCATGTGCAAAGGCCAAAGGCCCAGTGGCATAAAGGAGCCGTCTCTGGATGGTGTAACATCTTGAATTCTCCATTAAGAGCTCAAGACCTCTCATCAAATCCACTTCGCAAAATAATTTCCAAGAAAAATCCACATCTATACTTAGGGCTTAACAGACCCACATGGCTTTAAGTGACACCATCTGAGATATTCTAAACAAAATACCACAATTTGAAAATGATACTCTGAACACTGGCCGGTTTTTCTTTAAAATGGGATGCAACTCTAGCCACTTTGCAGGATGAAAAGTTCAGAGTTTTCTCCAGTAGAAGTAAAGATGAGATCTTTTCCCTAACATTAGTTCTTAATTTTTTATCAGTCAGTCTGGTAAGGTCCAGCACATTCTTCAGCTGGAGTTTTTCTGCGTTTGCCGGTGTTCTGGTTCATAAACTATCTTTGTGTGTGGTTGAGCCTCTGAGTGTGTGGCTCTGTGTGGCACCACATAGGACCCCTTGAGTTCCCCAGCAGAGTATTCCTTTCCATCTTTCACCCTGAGTGGGGAGGAAGACCATGTGATGCTGCCTCCCACACTTCCACTGGGCCTGTCGCAGTCCCACTGGGCCTGTCGACTCTCTGTGTTCCTCTTTTTTTTTTATGATTATTTATTTATTTTGAGAGAGACAGAGAGGGAGAGAGAGAGAATCCCAAACAGTCTCCATACTGTCAGCGCAGAGCCCAATGCAGGGCTCCATCTTATGAACCATGAGACCATGACCTGAGCCAAAACCAAGAGTTGGATGCATAACTGACTGAGCCACCCAGGCACCCCTCTGTGTTCTTCTTTTCTTTTTTTCTCTCCTCTGTCTCTTTCCCCGTTGTTTACCCCTTCCCCTCTCCCTGAGTCTCTGCTCTGTAATTATCCATATTATAAACAGAGGATTTTATTATTTTGTTATCATCCTTTGAAAAGATTTTATGTTTCCTGCTTCTAGTTTAAGAGGCTGACAAGAGAACATAATTACACACACACACACACACACACACACACACACACACACACACACCCTCTGTCAGAAACAGGTAAATCCAAGTTTTGCTTTGTTGATGAACCCTCATTGGATGAAATGTTTGCCATCTGCTCCATGCACAAGAATGCCCTGTGCCAGGGAACTCTGTTCTCATCAAAGTCACTCCCAAGCAGCCAGCTTTCCTGTTGAGTGAAAAGTCCAGAAGAAAGAAGAGATAAGCTTCTCAGAGGCTCTGAGGATCCGTACTCTGCAGTTGGAGTTGACCAGCTTCTGACAGAGCTCTTTCTGCAGGGACTCAGCCTCAGAGCCTGCTCGGTGGAGACCATTTCTATCTCCTGGGAGACCCTGCGGTCTGCATTGGGTGACCCTTCAGGCCCTTTCAGCCCAGAGCACTTACCCAAACACAGACACCCAAACAGACATCTGTTCAGATGTTTCCTTCTTGGCACATAATACTCCCCAAATGTGCACATCCTTGAGCACCGGCAGAGCAAACTCACCAGTCTCCCTCGGCGAAGAGGTCCTAAAGAATAAGCCAGTGTGCCATGCATGGGCAACTGCACATGCTCACATCAACTCTTTTCTTTGAACATCACCTTCCGGGCCTAGGCTCTCCACAATTGCTTGAAAATCTATCTTCATCATTTATCTCCTCTTTCTTTCAGAAATCAGTTAGAGTCCTACGTTTTACTAGTTGTTTCCTTGATATAAGGAGTTTAATTGTGCAGCTCTTAGCATGCCCTAGGGAATCTAATGAGAAATAAATAATCCTCAATAGACTCCTTTAGGGATGAAGGATAAACTCTTTATCCAGAGGCTGTCGTTCAGGAGATTTGTTAATTGTTCCAACAGTGGTAGGCTACTCCCCAATTAAGGAGGAGTTTCCTTCAGAGCCGAGATCATTTTATGTCCTCCTTGGGTACTCCTTAGGTCCTCCACCCTGGGGCAGAGGAAGGATTCCATGCTGCCCCAGGAGCCCTTCTGTGCTTCCTTGATTAAACAAGCAGTGGCTAAGGAGCTGTCAGTTTCTTGTTGCTTCTATGTCCTCCTCTGTAAAAGGAGACACTGTCTCTTGACCTACTTGGAGAAAGGAAAGGGAAAGGAAGTCACATTTATTGAGCATGAGGGACATCCTGTGTTAAGTATTTTCCCATCTGTCATTACCCCTAATCTCTACAAAATACACTTTAGTATCTATCCCATTTTATAGACAGGAAACTGAGACTCAGTAATGAGGCGAAGTGGTTCCCCCAAGTAGTGTCATTATTAAGTGATAGACATGAGATTACGTGACTTACTCAGGGTGAGGACCTGGGATGGCAGGCGGTAAGGGCTCAGTGGGCCGTAATGACTGTTGAGCCACTGCTATGATTAGAAAGCCGGGCTATTTGACTTCCAAGCTCAGGCTCTACGGATGAATGAGAGGAAGCATGAGAAATTCATTGAGCTAGGATGAGGAGCCTTGCACACTGGGTGAAATTCAAGTAGTTTCAGCTATACACAGGTGCAAATGAACACCCAGTGTCTGGAGAGCTGGCCAGGGGACATGTGGCTGGAAGTCCTCTGAGCGCTCAGCCTCTGGCCTCCCCCCTTGGATGGAAAGAGGGCTACTGCCTGCCAAGGTCCCAGGCTACAGTCTCTCTAGAAAGACTCAACTTCCCCACTCTCCCCCTGCCCCACCAGCAGGCAAGAAGTGGAGAGACCCAGCGTAGCTGGAAAGTGCTCTGTCCGCCCCTCCTGCAGACGGCACACAAGAGCCAGGTGGACGGCATGTCACTGCCCATGGCCACATCAGTGCCAAGCAATTCCTTTTCCCACCCAAGCCTGATGCAAAATAACATTGGCAACACACACCAATTTTAGGACCCAGAAGGGAAGAACTTCCTTCCAGTTCAAGATAGTTCTCACCCCTCCTTACCATCCTTGCTGACCAGGGGCCCAGCCTGCATCTTCCTTTCTTCAGTGAGCTAGTAGAGCAGGGGACGTAGGAAGACCATTTAGCACCCAGGTACACAGAGCTGTGCTGTGCCCAGGAAACACTGGGAGCCTTCACTCCAAAGGCCTGCCCTACACATTGAGTCACCTGCCTGAAAAGCACACTACACATTCAGAATTACTGACCGAAACCAGTTCTCAATTTGATTTTCTCTGCCCCTTCTCATTCCCCTGGCTAGACTCAGGCAGTAACACTTGTCGCTGCTACAAAATGTGGCAGCAGGAAAAAAAAAAATGTCTCTATGCTGTTGACAAAAGAGGAAAGTCACTGTGTTCAATCAACTGTGGGAGAGACTGAATTATTTATACCACCTTTGTCAGTCACTGGGAAAGGTAATTTCATTGCTGAATTTTAAGTTTTTCATTAATTAACCACTTTTTCAGTTCAGTGCTCCGCAGCTAGGCATAAACTCACGGCAGAGCCCTTTTGGAGGGGGGGGGGGGCGGTTGGGGAGGGGGACTTGGCTTTGGCCCCGCTGGTCCCAGTGACATATGGATGTTTTTGTGTTTTTGTTTTTTCTGCAATTTCTTTGGCTGTGTGCTGGTGCAGATATTGGATGTTTCATTTAAGACTCTGAATCTCACCCAAACCGTCTGCAATTTAATATGTCACAATATATACGTGGGTAAATCATCTCCGTGTCATCTTTCTCAACGTTCTGTTATTAAAGCCCATTTTTCATGGTAAAATATTCCTCCAAGAGATGGCATGAGGTGCACACATCTCTGCGCCTAGTATTTAACGCTAATAGGCTGAGCTTTCTCTCTGAAACTAAACTAGGAATTGAGAAAATGTAGCAGAATGAATCAGGAAAATGCTTTCCTGGAAATGGAATGAGATTTAGACTAGAAAGGGGAGAGAGAAGAAAGCTGACATTTTACCTGAACTCCCCAGATAATTGCTTCATCTTTTCCACTTCGCTCGGAAAGTGGAAACCTGGCTAGGCTTGCCTAGGGGACAGCGAGTGACTTGTTTCAGGGAGTCTGTGCAGTGGTACTTGGCAAGGAAGAGCGTGCAAAGTTTTCAGAACTTGATTTCCAGTGTAGCAGTAAGTTGATGATGTTGTGTGATTGTGAAACTTCTGTCGGAAGACATCTTTTTTTGTCTGAGAGTCTTTGAAATGTCACTGCTGCTAGAAACAGAGCAAATCAAAGAAGGATACTAAGGTGACTACTATGTGCCAGGCACAGGACAGGTGCTGGGCAGGTGGAGAAGAACATGGGCTTGACCCCCATCCATTTATGAGCGACTATACTGAGATGGAAAACATCAGCGGGTCCCGCTTGTTGGCTCTCAGCAAGGCCAGAGTTTCTGGGCCCTGGTCCTGTGATGCCACTGTGTCAATAAACCATAGGTAATCCATCTGTCAGCAAGGCTGTGTTGAGTAGCTAGTGAGTCCTGACTGTTGAGAGAATGCAGAAGGCAGTTAGACAACCAAGAGGTGCTATCTAGTTTCCGTTGCCTTTGGTCATAGAGCTGCTGGCCTTCCTTAAAGGCCCCTCCTGCATTGTGACTTCCTCATTTACATAAAGGACCACCAAGAGTTCCTGACATCTGCAAAAAAAATATCATTTCTATAATTTGTTTTGATTCAAGTAACATGTTCATTGTGAAAATTTGAGAAAATAAAGATCAGCATAAAAATACAGAAAAATTACTCATAATGTGATGACTTCAAGATAGTCACATTTAACATTTGGGTGCATATCTTTCTAGTTTTTTTGTGAATATATTTACATACATGGTTTATATATCATAGCACAATTCTGTTTTGTGACTTTTTTATTACATAGAAATATATCATGATCATCTTCCAGGTTATTACTACTTGTTCTTCTCTAATCTTATCTCCTATTCTCATTGTGTGCATGAATTATTTCACTTAACCATTCTCCTTCCTAGGCTATTTCTATCTTTTTTGTTTATTATCAATATTTCTTAGAATCTTTTGGAAACTAACTTTTTACTCACCTCCATATCATTTCTGTTAAACAGATTTTAAGCTTTGAATTGATGAAGATAAGGTTTTTTTTAAGGTTCTTACCAAATTTTCCACAAGAAATCTTCAACTGATTTACATTTCTATCAGCAATGTATATGACGACTGGTTTTCTACATTCTTGCCCTGGTTTCTTGCTAGGGCTAACTTCCTAACAATATGTGAGTGTTTGGGGATACCCTGACCCTACATACCATCAAGGTTCCATGCAGACCCAAGTCAGGACACCCAGAGCATCTTCTTTCTTATATTGGGATATAACAAGTTGATTTTGCTACTAACTACTGATTTTTTAAATAAAATGAGGCTAGCTAGCAGTGCTTCCTTGATGCTCTAGTGAGTTCTGTAAAAACCCAAGATGTCCAGACCAAGCATGATGTGGCCATAAATCACTTAGACTCTGATGACTGGTTAGAATCCAGCCATGATGAGTGGCCATCATCAACAGGCCAGAATAAATTGATCATAAAGTGATCCAGGCAAAGTGGTTCTGGCTTCAGCCTTCCCCTATTTTCCTAGCCTACCTTTCCTCCCTGCGAGCTTCTAGCTCAAGCAAGAGACACCAGGTTCAGCTTGCCATAAAGGGCAGCTCCAGTATACCCTCTGTAACTAGCCACACTGGAAGAATCTGTCAAGATAGTAAAAACTGAGATGGTACTGATGCACAAAGCTTTTACTTTTGTGCCATAGCGGTCCCCATACCTGCCCATAGGTTTTTCTCTTTCTTTTCCTTTCTTTTTCCTTCCTTTCTTCTTCTTTTTCTTTTTTTAACTGCTCTGATTCAATCTCACCAAGTATTGAACTCAAATGCAAAAGGCAATTAAAACTCTTTTAGGAACAAAACAGAGTTTATGTTCAGAATAACAATCTGCCAGTTTTGCAAGGTGCTATGGAGTTGCCGCTGTGAGATAGTGGCTGGGCCTGGGCGAGGTGAGCTGGCTGCCTTTGTCTTGCTGCTCTGCTTTTCCATGTGAGAAGCCAAGCCTGGGGAAAGGTGGCTGCTGGTGATTACAGGAGCTGGGCCACTGCCTTTGGGGATTCTCCACTGAATAATCTCGCTGAGAAGTAGATTCCCCAGGCTCCTCTCATTTGTTTTGGCTCTCTTGTTATTTATTCAGTAACTACCAAATATTATTTTTCCATAGTTCACTTGCTTGATGCCTAGTTTCTAACACCTTATTATTTTTCTTTGCTTCCTTTTGCTCTTCTTACCCTCCCCTGACTGACTATAAGCTTCCCTTAGGCTTGCTAAGAAGCTAAACAGGGTGTTGGGATATCTGTATCTATATATCTATATCCATATCCATCTACCTAACTAGCTACTTATCTTCCTGCACCTTGGTGCCCTCCAAGCTCACTGTTAAGAAGCTCCTTGTTAGTTAAGACCTAGGTTTAAGTCTTGGTTCCAACATTTAGGTTCTTCTTGTCCTTAGACTTGAGCCTCCTTTGCCTCAGTTTGGTCATCTGCAAAAATAGGTATACTAATCTCCCCCAGAGATTTAAGTAAGGATTAAATGAGCATGTGTTAGGTCATCCTGTCATGCAGGGCCACAGCCGCACATGCCCCCAGAGGGCACCGTTCACACTGTCAGCCTGAGTTGTGCTGCGCAGCTGTCCCTCCCCCAGTTCCCTGCCCGGCACAGGCACATCACAGGTGATCAGTAACTGGGAACTGTGGGTATTGTTTTTCTGAAAAAAAAAAAAGCCATTAGTCTGGAACATTAACCCCTAATGTTCTGGTGAATGTCCCTGGGTATATGTGGCCTACAAGCCTGGGGCTCCAGTGAGAGGTTAGCCATTCTGCCTCTGGAAAGATCCATGAATGGTAGACCTGAAGGCAGACAAAGCCTTCTCCTTCCTACGGGAAGCAAAATGCCTTTGAGGGCTGGTTTATCACCTGTCTATTGTTCAGGCAGAGCAGTCTTACAGAAATGTTGCTTATACCTGTGACAGTAAAACTAGTTTCCTAGTCTCAGCTGCCCTAAATCTCCATAAGCGTGTCACCAAGGTGCACCTGGAACCCTACAGTCAGCTGTTTGGGTCAGAATTTGGAACTTATCTTTCAAACTGCAGTCCTGGATGTCTTTTAGAAACAATGCTTTCCAATGACTCATCCCAGTGGTTCCAGAATTTACCTGCACATTAGAATTGCCTGGAAAATTTTAAAAAATTGTCAAAGCCCATGTTCTTCCCAGACCAATTTGTCACCATTTTGGGAGTCGGACACAGATACCAGTGTTTTTTTTAAGCTACCAGGTGATTCCCATGGCAGACCAGTTTGGAAAGCACTGTGATTTAGCTGAAGATGACAAGAAGGTCAAAGCTGGGCAGCAGCTCAGAGCCCTTCATGGTTCCTCCCTGCTATTAGCTGGTCCACCATAGCACTCCCTCTCCTGAGTGCAGTTCCTGGGAAATTTGCTGTGGGGTTTGTTTCATTCCATTGATCGTGATGCCATTATGTCTTTTTCTAAAGCCACATTGCCACATGCATCATGGGCACAGCATCTTATCTGTATTTTCTTGGGAAGAACTCAGAGGATGCTTTGCAAATACCATAGTCAGAGCCTTAAAAGGAAATAAACCAGAGTAAAAGTTTTCAATCACTGCCCTCAGCAGACAGAACTCCCTCCCCTGGTCTGTCTGTAATAAAGCAAGGAGGCACAGGGGTCCTCTCAGATCAAACCTTGGAAAAACCATGGGAAAACCAAGTTATAGCAGTGTGGGCGCATACATGCGTGCGTGCATGCACACACATGCACACATACACACACACACACACACACACACACACACACACACACAGACAAAAGCAGCAACCCGGAGGTCACAGAATGGCTCACCCCATCTCTGGCTCAGACTGCAGCTGAGGCGCCACCTCCCTTTTAGCGCCTCTGATTCCTCCCTCATGAGGATCTTGGTGAACAGCTCTGCCATTCCAGGATTCTGCAAATATGGGGGCTTTTTATTATTTTCATTTTCTTAGGAGGAAATTGAAGAAAGAAGATGAGTGGATGGGAGAATTGGGTGACCAACTCTGTGTCAGGCACCCCCTCAAGATGACCCTAGTAGTGACAGGAAATCTTGGAGGAGATGGGCACTTTGCCACATTGTCTCTCTAGAGCTAGGAAGCAGCAATCTGTTCCCCTTGACTAGGGATGGGAGGTGGTGGTAGAGACCCTCTGCTCCAGGCACAGGGTAAGGTGTTCTCTGCCCACTCATTTTTGTTGGAACACCCATTTGACAGTGTCTGTTCCTCTGTTGGTTTGACTTTGTTTTGATTTTGATAGTTAAATAAATAAGATAGATAAGAGGAAATGCCTGTCACCCCTTGAAATTGGCCTTAGAGAGTTCAAGTTGGAATTGTCTCTTCCCGTGGTTCAGAAGAAATTTCCCCTGGGAAGTTGTATAACCACAGAGGATGGGGAAGGCAGCCCCCCCCCCCACACACACACACATCAGAAAGAAGATATTGGCTTGTATGTGACAAAATCATCCATTGCCTTACCTCCCCTTGTTTCCCCTTCAGCCTCTGCCATGTCTGTCTCTAGAATTCTCCTAATTTCATGTCATTATGAAAAGGGGATGTGTTAAGTTTGAGAAATGGTCCTATTCTATGAATAGTCTCAAGATCAGGGGAAAAGACTAGATATTCCTGACTTTTTCTGGTGCTTACCTGAGTCTTCTCTCAACTCCAGCATCAACCCTCCTCCCCACTGGAGTCCAGTGTTCTTTTCTGAATAGCATTCAATGCCTGTCTTCCATTTTGCAATCCAAGTTACCCCACTGCAAAAAATTGAAAATGTTTATATAATAAACTACATGTAAAAGCACCCTACCTAGGTATCTAGCACAGAGTGAGTATTTGATATACATAAATTGAATTTGAGATGAATTGTCTTTGGAGACAGATGTGGGTAGTGAAGCTAGCTAAGAAGTAGATACCTTCTACCATGTTTTGGGCCCTGTGACATCACAGAGGAGTCGAATGTGGCCACTGCTTTTTGAGAGGCTATGTTTTTGTGAGAAAAACTATGTAAGGTCCAGCTTTTCATTTCACAGCATGGAATTCAAATAGCCTCTCTAGGCAGGGGATGTGATTTGCATTTGATCTGGGCTTATCTTTGGGAACCAAATCATTTTCCCAAATAGAATACACCCTACCCAGGATGGACCCAGCCCTTTCAGATCTGCTAAGCCTTTTGCTGAATATTGTCACTTTGCCCATGTCCCAAAACTTTAGTGGCTGGAGAACTTGTTGGAAGATTAATAGTTAAGAGAAATAAGTTGAAACAATGAGAATTCCTTTCTCTGCCTATACCTCCTCCATTCTCATAAACTGGGTTGGTGTTCACTCAGATGAATATTTTGTGACATGCTATACTCAAATGTTAAAATTTTATGGCTGAAAAATTTTAGGAATCTCGCTTTCTCTTTTTTTTTCCTTCTCTTTTCTCTGTTCAATTGTTCTGCTGTTTAGCCAATGTGGTGTGGTGGTCGCATCACCAGGAGTTTAACGGCCTTATCAAGGAATGTAATTGCCCTGCTGTACTCAGCCCTGGGCAGACACCATCTGGAGGATGAGCATCCGGAGTCTCCACATTTTAAAGGGGAAATTGACAAACTCGTGCTGAGAAATGGTTACAGGCCTGGAGAGGGGGCCATGCTGGGAACAGATCAAGGAATGGGGGTTGTGTGGTATAGGAGAGAGAGCCTAGCAGTCCTGATAATTGTTTTCAAATAGTGGAAAGACCACTGTGTAGGGAAAGGGTAGACTTCATCAATCTTGTCCAGGCGGCAGGATAAGACTGTAAGTGGGCATGAGAGAGCAGCAGATTTGAGCTTGGACTAGGAAAGACACAGCTCACAATTAAAGCTTGGCCCACACAGAAGGAGCTGTCACATAAGCTCCAGGCAGCGTCCTACTTGAGGGCTGTCCAGCGGAAGCTTCATGGCCACCAGAGAGAGTAGAGGGCAATTCCTGCCTGGCAGGGAGGAGGATTGAGAAGTTTGAGGGGCCTGTTGGTGTCTGTGGTTCCTCCTTGTCCATCTCTTCTTCCTCCTCTTTCTATGAATCCAAAACTCTATTATTAAGTGCTTGCTGATCAAGGCCCTGAATTGGTGACTTTCAGGCTTGCCTATCTTAGAGTCGCTTTGAAAGCCTTTCAACATATCATTACCAAGACCCAACCCCAGGCTAGTTAAAAAAAAAAAAAAAAACATATCTAGGAATGCGGCCCTCACTTCCCCATATTTTTTAAGTCCCCTAGGTAATTTTAATGGGAAGGCTGAGCTGGGAACCACTAGCCCAGAAAAGGAGAGAATGTGATAACTCTGCTTTCTCCCATGCCCACACCCACCCCAGGCTATTAAGATCTACCCTTTAACCATGCTGTATGATACTATCTTATTAATTAATTAATTAATTAATTAAAAACAGGCTCCATGCACAGCTCAGGACTTGAACTCACGACACTGAGATCAAAACCTTAGCTGAGATCAAGAGTCAGATACTTAATGGACTAAGCCACCCAGGTGCCCCTGGTACTATTTTTTTTAAATAAAATTTAGTTTTGTCTCTTAAGATAGTTTTAGTAGCTTGCACTCTTGTATTATTTTAGCAGGTAACACTGGCATTGAGAGATATGTAGGGTATGTGAACATGTAGATGTTCGATGAACATGATCCATTTTCAGATGTGGCAGATGCTCTACTGACAACCTGGTTTCCCATTATGCTTGTACCTCAGCTGGCAAAAGGTCACACCTTTTTCTGTGTCCAGCCCCAGCCCTCTTCCAGTCACCAGGGTACTGCCGTATAGTCAGTGGCCTAAACAGCTGTGATCCAGGTAATTCGCCTCTATTTTAGAGTCTTTTGACGGATGCAAGCACTCTGTTCTCACATGGAGCTGGTTGTGAGCCAGGAAGAAGGGAAGCATTGTTCTCTGGAATTGAACAGAAGTATGGGGATTGCTTAGTTGACACCATGGGACCTTCTAAAGCTGCGCTGTCCATTAGAAATATAATGTAAGCAACATACAGAATTTGACGTTTTCTAGCAGGCACATTACAAAATAAAAATAAACAGGTAAAATTAATCATAATGCCTTTTTTAACTCAATATATCCAAAATATTATAATTTTAACATGTAAACAATGTAAAAGTTATTACATTAAAAATTATATTGGAAATATTACATATTAATGGCATTGAGTGTAATTTACATATTATAAAATGTCCTCATTTCCTCATTTCATCATAAGATTCAATGATTTCCAGTAACTTTATTGAGTTATGCAACTGTCATCAGAATCTAATTTTAAAACAGTTCCATCACAGGGCACCTGGCTGGCTCAGTCAGTAGAGCACGCAACTTTTGATCTTGGGGTTGTGAGGTCAAGCCCCACGTTAGGGGTAGAGTTCACTTTTAAAAAATAAAGTAAAATAGCTCCATCACCCCAAAAAGAAGTGCTCAGCCCATTTGCAGTCACTCTTAGTTCTTATGCCCGGCTCCAGGCAGCCAGTAATCTATTTCTGGTTGTCATAGCTTTAAAGGTAATTGTATCTGGTTCTTTGGGTTTGGCTTCTTTCACTGAATGTAATGTTTTTGACGTTCACTCATGTTGTAGCGTGCATAGGTACTTTGCTCCTTTCTATTGCTGAGTGATATTTCATTATAAGGACATGACACATTTTGCTTATCCATTCACCACCAGTTCATAGACCTTTGACTTATTTCTAGTTATTGGCTATTATGTGTGGATAAAACTTCTGTGAACACACATCCAAATATTCGTGTAGACATAGGTTTGCATTTCTCTTAGGTATCTAAGAACGAAATCTTAAGGTGTAGGTTAACTCTATGTTCAACATTTTAAGAAACTTCAAAACTGCTTTCCAAATATTGAAAACTTTACATTTTTAAAACATAGTCTGCAAAATCTGGTGTGTATTTTACACTTACAACACATTTCAGTTTGGACAAGCCACATTTCAGGTCTCAATAGCCACATGGGGTGTGGGACTACTATATTGGACAGTACGGATCAGAAATGTGTCTACCCAGACATCCTATTCTAATCCCAAGCTAGGTCAGGAGAATGTGTTTTTCAGACTAATACACACACACACAGACACACACACACGCGCGCACACGCACGTGCCTGCATCTCCCCATACACACTTATACACTCGCCATAAACATATACATAGCGGCTCCACCCTCATTACTCTTAGTTTATGATTTATTCATTTGCCTTTACTGAACACTGTAATAATTAGATTGTGCTAAATAAATATGCTTTACAATAATTTATCCGTGGCTTGCTGAAGCACATTTCTCGTGGGACCGAAGGTGATAAATTAACAGAAGTATATCCCCCAAAATGAAGATATAGAACCTCATTAAGGGTTGATGGCAAATATTAAGAATGTGGAGAGACAGCGAAGATTAGAAAGCTGAACATATTAAAAGTTGTGTCATAATTCTGGAGATCACTCTTACTTGTCAGTGATGACAAGTGTTCAGCCAGTGAGCTTCTATTGGCAGGAGTTTGGGGCTACTTCTCTTATGTACTCCATCACTTCTACCTAGTTATTCAACAGTCAAGATTTTGGTCCCTTGGCTCTCTGAATCTGTAGCAAACAGCCTTGGGTGTAATTCTGAGTCTCTAAAGCCTACAGAGTAAGTGTCCCAAGGCCATCAGATAGGTCCCCCTTCAATACACAGATTCTTAGAAAGGCTGTTGAAGTTCAGTCTGAGGTTATCTATACCACTTCATGCAGCTAAGCTAAAGTCCATCCACTGTTCAGGAACTCTTTGCTTTAAGATCTGGGTAGAGCTGGGGTGCCTGGGTGGCTCAGTCAGTTGAGCATCCAACTTCGGCTCAGGTCATGATCTCACGGTCTGTGAGTTCGAGCCCCGCTTCAGGCTCTGTGCTGACAGCTCGGAACCTGGAGCCTGCTTCAGATTCTGTCTCCTTCTCTCTCTGCCCCTCCCGCACTTGTGCTCTGTCTCTGTCTACCAAAAATAAATAAAATATAAAAAAGATCTCGGTAGACCTGTCTGAATCCTTCAGAGTGTATCAGATACTAGATACTTGTTGACTAGAAAGTTTTCCCACCTGTGCATGTATATGGTGGTGTTTATGGATGGAAAATTATAGTCTATCCATTTAAAATCTTCAAATTTGATCTATTATAGCAATTAGAAGATGAATTTGTATTTCTAAACCTAAATTCCCTATCATTTTAATTCAGGAGTCACTTATGGGTATCTACTATGTGTCAGGACTGGGGTAAATGCTTGGGAGAATGAGTGACTGATTGAATGTATGAATAAATGCTGAATGAATGAATGCTGAATGAATGAATTGTGATTTGTACCCTCGGAGAAAACATAGACTAGCTGGAAATACAGGTACACAGTCATAATAATACTAATCTTTGAAAAATATAATATACAAAATTATGGATGTAGGAAAGACAAACAAGACTAATTTTGCTAGAGGAAATTGAAATGGGCATACCAGAGGAAGCAACCTTGGAATGGGCCTTGAAGGGTGAATAGGAGATTTCTAGGTGGAGAAGAGGAAGAAAGGCAGAAGAGATGGTCTGTGCAAAGACTTGGTGGCATGGAAGAGACCAGTACTTTGAATAGCAATGATGAGCTCTGTGGATTGGGGGCTGGGTCATGGAGGGACCTGAAGGGCCTGAAGGGAGGGAGGTGTAAAGAGGATGTGGGCCAGGCTAAAGAGGTTGGGCTTCTTCATTCTGTAGGCAAAGCTAAGAGTAGAAAGGATTCCTGGGGAAAGCAGAGCCAGAGCATTTAGCCAAGGACTAACCCTGAGATGAGCAGGAATATGTCAGTGCAGAATCAGAAATCTCTAATTCTAAGAGTCCTTGCAGTCTAAATTCTAAATCTAATTCTAATTCTAAGGACTCTAAGAGTCCTTGCAGTCTAAAGTTCCCTGATTTTGTGAATGATCTGAAATGTCCTGACACATGTCATAAACAGACAAAACTGTTTGAAAATGAAGAAGAGGTGATTAAGGATGATCATATAGTGTTTATAGATGCCACAGACAAGGAAGAACTTCTCAGATCAGATTTGGTTGGCGTCCCTCTTTTCCAGCAACCAGAGAGTTTTTGAAACAAAAGGATTCAAATGTGGAATGCAATGTAGACATCATTGGCCAGACATGGAAGGAGGAAAGAAATGGTCTTTTATCTCTGTAAAGGCACGTATAGACTGTTGGCCTAGATGACCCCTTTGTGAGGGCTTCAAAAGAGCACATACACATAAGCTCAGACTTCTCGAGTCACCTTGGAGGAGAGGCATGGGAGATGACATACGCAAATCCTCAGGCTTCACTCACAGCCTAAAATCCCAGCATGTGTTATTTTACAATTCTTTGGCACCTATGACTTATCTGTGACTTTGGTTTTGTTCTTCCTTTTCTTTCCACTATACTATATGTTCCATGATGGCAAGGAAGATATGTATAATCTTTTAGAGACATCCCTGTCTCAATATATAGTGCTTAATATATAGTGCTACATACGGTAAATACTTAAAATCTAACTTGTAACCTGCCAGTGGGTGTTTCACATGAAGGAGAATGCTTCCTTTTGGAAGTCCTTCATCAGTTTTGTCTCATGCCCAGCTGTTAGTTAAAAGGTCAAAGTGGGTAAATTCCTAGCAGTGCTATTGCTGGGTCATATGCATAGGGGCACTTGTACCCCAATGTTTATAGTGGCACTTTCAACAATAGCCAAATTATGGAAAGAGCCTAAATGTCCATCAACTGACAAATGGATAAAGAAATTGTGGTTTATATACACAATGGAATACTACTTGGCAATGAAAAAGAATGAAATATGGCCTTTTGTAGCAATGTGGATGGAACTGGAGAGTGTTATGCTAAGTGCAATAAGTCATACATACAGAGAAAGACAGATACCAGATGTTTTCACTCTTATGTGGATCCTGAGAAACTTAACAGAAGACCATGGGGGAGGGAAGGAAAAAAAAAAGTTAGAGAGAGAGGGAGCCAAACCATAAGAGACTCTTAAAAGCTGAGAATAAACTGAGGGTTGATGGGGGGTGGGAGGGAGGGGAAAGTGGGTGATGGGCATTGAAGAGGGCACCTGTTGAGATGAGCACTGGGTGTTGTATGGAAACGAATTTGACAATAAATTTCATATTTGGAAAAAAAAAAAAAGGTCAAAGTGAAGCATGCTGCTGGCCTGCCTCTACTCCTATTCCCAGCCTGTCAACCTGCCAAATGCCCCAGGATCTGAGACCAGTGAGCTCTGAGCCCTGAGACTCTGATTGGAATTATTTTAAAAATAGTTCCCTAAGGGGTGCCTGGGTGGCTCGGTCGGTTAAGCATCCGACTTTGGCTCAGGTCATGATCTCACGGTCCGTGAGTTCGAGCCCCATGTCGGGCTCTGTGCTGACCACTCAGAGCCTGGAGCCTGTTTCAGATTCTGTGTCTCACTCTCTCTCTGACCCTCCCCTGTTCATGCTCTGTCTCTCTCTGTCTCAAAAATAAAATAAAAAAAACATAAAAAAAAAAAAAAGTTCCGTAAGATAGTGTCAGCATCCTTGGCTAGATAGGAAATACCTACATTACTCATGACCATTTGGTTCCTGAAAACCAAGCACTTTCAATATGTCTTAGTGTTTCCAAATAGGCTATTTGATGATCTGCTCTAGGCTACTTACAAGCAGAATTTAGAGGATATGTCTCAATTTCAGGGTTATGCTTAGTTCCCTCATTCTTTTCTTTTTTTCCATTAAAAAATGGTTGCATTTGCTTTTTTCAGCTATCAATCACTCAGTGAACGTCTACCTGTCTAGGACCTACACAATACTTAGAGAACAAAGCATATGTGATTTTATTATACATTTGAGTGATACATGTTCCTATCCTTGGAATAGACCACATGCTGTATGAAATATTATAGAAGAGAGCCAGATAATAAAACTGAAGCATTTGTAAAAGTATTTCTTATTTCACCAGTTAGTATTAAAAGAAGGGAGAAATCAAAATGGAAAGTGTCATTTACTACAAGTTGTCTGGATGAGAGATATTTACAACTTATAACATAGGCTAAATAGTGTAAGATTATAAATTTCAAATGAAGGCTAGCTCCGGTCCCTTAAGGCTTAGTAACAAGCCTCAAGAAACTTGGGAAATGTCATCAGTATAAACCTGTGCCAGTAGAATATTGATCAGAAAACCCTAAGCTGAATGTCACTTCCAGGTTTAAAATGAAACTTGGATAGTTCACATAGGCTCTACTAAACTCACTAGCAGAACCTACGACTTCTTGATAATAACTTTTGTATTTAAGAAGAGTGAGCATATAAAATCACAGCACTGCCTTTCTACTCCCCTCCCCCAGCCTCCACCTGGCCTGGCCCACCCCCATTCAGGTCCTTATATGGTGACCGTGACCTTGAGATTTTGTCCCTGCTGCATTTCTTGTCTCCTTCATCATTGAAAGTTGTCTTGACAGCAACACAAGTGCTTAGGACAGTCTTGTTTGCAATAGTAATGATCGTGATGACAGTAATAATGAGAGTGAACAGTTATTGAGCCCTTGCTGAATACCAGAGTGTCTGCTAAGTGCTTTTACATGGTTTTCCTCTATGAATCTTCACCACACGTCTGTAAGAGCATCCTATCACTGTCCTATTTTACAAATGCCTTAGAGAGGCTATTTACCTCATTCTGTAGTAAGATCACATAGCATGTAATGCAGAGCCAGGATTTGGCCCAGGTGATCAGACCTCTAAGTGCTGGGGCCATGTCAGAGCTGCAGCATGTCTCAGGTAGGCTCCCAGGTACCAAATGGGCCATTGTAGGTACAGAGCTCTGATGCCATATCTCCTTAGGGACCAGTTTTGACCATCTTATCATTCAGTGAGGATGTAGCTGCCAGGATTCCAATCCCCTTCTCCTGTGTCAGGATCCTTTGGCCTGGCCCTTAAGTTTCTTTCTGCACAAGCTTACACCTTTTAACAGCCTGAAAGCTATTTAGTTTTTTCATCCACAACCAATTTTTTTTTTCTAAATTGTATTTATAAATATATAACAGTTATCCTTTTCTTTTTCTTTAGTCCTAGGTAACTGATTGATCTTTGGTCTTTTTTTCTCCCTCCTGATTTTTGAAATTCAAAGCATTCTTGTTTTCTAAAGAAATTGAGAGTCTGCCCCTATTTATTTGCCGTCACCACATATGGCCATTAGGATATAAGATATAAGATGCCAACGGCATCTTCAGACAGTCACAGTGCAGGTTATTTCACTATGCTTTAGGTGGGCTTTGTTACAGAATTTCTGAATTGAAGTCAATGTAAACCATGTTCATTAGATCCAAACCAAGGGAAGGAGGAAGTGAAAGGGATGGTGGGTGGGAGTGGGAAGCAGGTGGCAATTTACACTTATAGAAGTGGACAAATCCAATACTCACAGACTGACTGATCCCAGTTCAGAAGCACTGGGTTTACACTGAAAGCTCATGGTTTTCTGGTTGGTGAGATTACCAAGTAGATTCCAGAAGCCTGATTTGATATCCCAAACCAAAACACAAATGCCTACAGCAGCCTTGCAGACAAAGTAAATGAGTGAAACAGGCCAAGCCTAAGATGACAAATGGTCACTGACCCTCATCTTCAGTGATAGGACATGAGGGCATGGTGGGGACTGTGGGGAAAGAGAACACACAGCCCTCTGAGAGGTTAGCAGATACTCAACTCCAGGCGATTGTCACCAAAAACCAGGTCCATTGTTGCCAGATCTTCCTTTTTTTATTTTCCAGAGCAGCTAAATATGCAGATATTCATGTGGTTGATATTTACTGACTTTTAAACATTGACTGCTAACCCAGATCTAACAGCCAGTGCTGACCAAGTCTTGGGCCAAAGGAAAGCCAGCCCACAGACAGTGGCCTCTGAGGACTGATGATAAGCATGCTTATTCATATGCCTCCTTCTCCAGATCTGACTCTTGTTTTGCAATTTAGATCTCAGTTGAAATTTAGGGCTTTTTTGTATGTCTAGTAATAATAGCTAAAGGAGATCTAAAGAAATCTCAATTTATACTATAAATTCAGTGATTTCACTTAGGTTTACTTTTTTTTTAAACTTAATGATTTCTATGAATATAATTATGCTTAAAAGTTCTAATGACTCAGAAAGCATTTGGTATATCTTTAAAGTGATTATTTTTATCAAATATTATTGAAGGTGATACTATGGAAAACCATTAGAGAACATTCAAGTTCATCAATATTAATAGGCAAATTGATAAACTTTATATGTAAGATTTTGATAGCATAAAATTGTTCAAATATTTTTACACTAAAAACAAAATTAAATGACAACAAATGGGAGTAATTTCTTTTAGCAAATAGAGTAGACAAAGGGTTAATAGCCTTGTTTTTTAAAGAGTTCTTACAAATCAATGAGGAAAACTAACCCTGCTATAGATAGCTGAACAAAAGAAATGAACAGACAATTCACAAAAGAGAAGAAATAACTAATTGAAGAACATATGGGGAAATGACTCAACCTCACTAGTAATTAAAGAAATGCAAATTGAAACAACAAATATTATCATTCCCAGTGCAGCCAAGAGTGCAATGAAACAGGTACTTCTATGCATTACTGATAGACACACTAGAAAGACTTGTTGGTGAGCAGTTAGTTAATAGAAATCAAGAGTTCAGTTCTGTTAAGCAAATATCGAGCTCCTTTTCTGTGCTAGGAATTGGTGTATGCGGATGACAAGGACCTATCCTTCCTCCCGGTGAGGGAGCATGTCCTGTGTGGGAGACAGACACAGATAACTCCATCATTAGGAGGTAAATGGCAGAGGCGTCCAGAGCACAGAGCAAATGCAGGAGTAACATGATAGCCCAGTCTGGAGGGTTTGGAAGGATTATTTGAAGAAATCATCCTGAGATGAATCTTAAAGGATGATGAGAATTTGGCTGGATGAAGGAGGGTAATGAGAGTGGAGAAGAGGAAGCAAGGAGATCTCTGCAAAAGGTAGAGCATGGGCAAAAGTATATAGTGTCTGCAAGAAGGTTGGAACTCCTGCACCACTGAGTGGGAGGCAGAGATGCCAGATAGGAGGCTGCAGAAAGAGCCCGGCCTGCCCATGCTTTGGTAGCATGAATTTCACTCTAGAAGCAGCCCAAGGTAGAGAGGCAAGAAAAGACACAATCAGATATGTATGTTTTTAATCCTACATAAAAGTCACTGTGGTTTATTTTTCTCATTTAAAAAGGAACAGATGAAAACAAATAGCCCAATTAAAACTTGGACAAAGGCCTTGAATAGACATTTCTCCAAAGAAAATATATAAATGGCCAATAAACACATGAAGAGATGCTCAACATCGACAGTCATTAGGGAAATGCAAATCAAAACCACAATGAGATACCGCTTTATACCAATTAGGATGGCTATTACTTTAAAAAAAAAAAAAAAAAGGAAAATAAATACTGGTGAAGATGTAGAGAAATTGAAATCCTTGAACAATGCTGGTGGGAATGTAAACTGGTGTGGCCATGGTAGAAAACAATTAGGCAATTCCACAGACTATTAAACATAGGATTGCCATATGACCCAGCAATTCCACTCTTAGGTATATTCCCAAAAGAATTGAAAGCAGGGACTCCAACAGATACTAGTACACCCATGTTCATAGCAACATTATTCACAATAGCCAAAAGATAAAAACAATCCAAATATCCATCAACAGATAAATGGATAAACAAAATGTGGTGTATACACAATGGAATCCTATTCAGCCTTAAAAAGGGATGAAATTCTGACACATGCTATAACATATATGAACCTTGAAGAAATTCCATTCAATGAAATAAGCCAATCACAAAAGGACAAATGTATGATTCCACTTAGGTGAGGTACTTAGAGTAGTCAAGTTTATAGAAACAGAAAGAATAGAAGTTACCAGGGACTGGGGTAAAGGGGTAACCAGGAGCTTCTCTTTGTGATGATGAGAAAATTCTTAATTGGATGGTGATGATAGTTGCACAACATTGCGAGTGTACATAATGCGGCTGAATTGTACACTTAAAAATGGTTAAAATGGTGAGAGGTGCCTGGGTGGCTCAGTTGGTTAAGTGTCTGACTTCAGCTTAGGTCATGATCACACAGTTCCTGGGTTCAAGCCCCACGCTGGGCTCTGTGCTGACAGCTCAGAGCCTGGAGCCTGCTTTGGATTCTGTGTCTCTCTCTCTCTGCCTGTTTGTGCTCTCTTTCTCTCTCAAAGAATAAATATACATTAAAAATTGTTTTTAATTAAAAAAAATTTTTTAAATGGTTAAAATGATGAATTCTATGTTACATATTTTTACCTAAATAAAAAATACCAAAAAAATAATAGGTGCTTTGGAAAAATTAAAAAACACATGTGTAAAAAAATATTCTACCCACTTAACCTTTTGGTGAATACCCTTAAGTATTTTCTCATATACATATTCACATATTTATTATATTTTACTATATCGGGGTCACACTATCCCTGATGTCTTCTAATTGCATTTTCCATCTAGAGATAGACTGTGAACATCCTAGGTATTTATACAGCACAGTGGTTAAGGAAGTAAGCCCTGGAGACAGACCACCAGGTTTGTGTCATGGTTCCATTGCTTACTCAGTGGCCAACTGAAGGGCCCTGAGAGATCACCTAACCCTCTAAGCTTGTTTCTTCATCTCTACCTGCAAAGGAAATGATAATAATAGCACCAAACACATAGGTTGTTAAGGATTAAATTAGTTCCTAAATATGTATAAGCACAGTGCCTGCCACTAAATAAAAGAAAGCTATTGTTATTATTGTCAGTGTTAGTTAATAATCCTCACCTGTTCCTCAAGACAGTCTTTTTAGCGGCTTCATGAAGTACTTTATCACATAGATACACCATACATTCCTGAACTAATCTCCTATGTCCAACATTTACCATTTCTAAATATTTGCTCACATAAATAGTGCTACGCAACTTTGCAAAGGAGACTTTATAGATTACTGTTTTTTAAAGCAGACCCCTATAAAGGCAATTGTTGGGTCAAAGAACATGTACAATTTAAGATTTTTGATTCATGTTGACAGACTACCTCCCATAAAGACTGTGATATGCAGAGGAGTGGAACAACTTTATCTATAACAACAAAGAGTCAGAAACAACCTGTCTAAACTAAAAAAATAGTTTAAATGTGATGTTCCTTTATTGGAACATTATACAAGTATCAATAAATACATTTTCAAAGCCTACATAAGATCCTAGAAAATGCTTATGACACAATGCTAAGTGAAAGAGCAAGAAAAAATATATTTAATAAAATTATAAATTTTAAAAATCATGTGCATGTGGAGGAACAAAAAACAAGTAAAATAGAAAGTTTGAATAGTAAGACACTAGATAAATTATTTTCTTTTAATATTTTGTTTTTCTAAATTGCATTTAACAAACATATACAATGTTTATAACAAAAAAATAATTTCACTGGGCAAGTATGACTTGTCCCTGTCTTTGAGGGCTATTATTGAAATTTAGTTTCACATTGAAAGTAGATCTTTAAATAAACACCCATAGTAATGAAGGCAATATTTCAATTTTCGGGCTGAAAATTTTTCAGATACAAAGTCACCTTCTTGACCTTATCCATATATTCAAAGCCTGTGGAGCTTGGAGATTTCTACTGCATGCTGTTGGAATCAGCAGCAAGATCAGCAGATGTTATTTCCCAAAGGAAATGAATCTAAAGGACTCCGGGAGATATAGCTGCTTATATGTCACCCAAACAGAGCCCAGCTACTTTTGTGAGGGCTGTAGTCCAGGGAAAAGGCCTAAATGTTCAGTCATCTACGTGAATCTCCTAGTCTCTGGGCCCCTCAGTCTACGCCACGTTGAGCTGAGAGGCAGGTTAATTGATCTCTCTGAGCCTCTGTTTCCTTATCTAAAAAGTTCATATAATCATCATATACATACTTAATAGGTTGTTATGAAATCAAATGCAGTAAACCTTGTAAAATGTTAACCCAGTGCCCAGGACATGTTAGCTACTCATTAAATATTAGCCATCCTTACCCTATTATCCTATCCTATTATCATCCTATATTCTATATTTCACTCACTATTTTTAAAGATAACGGTGAAGCCTAGGAGAGGTGGCTTGTGTAGTTTCATGGAAAGGGCCACAGATTTGGAGTCAAATGATCTGGAATGTAATAGTGGTTGAAGCACTTACTTATTTCATGACCTAGGATGAGTCTCTTAATCCTCAGAGCAGTGCTGTCCAAGAGAAATATAATATGAGCCAAAAATGTAATTTTGGATTTTCTGTAAAGCACATTACAAGAAGTAAAAAGAATCAGATGAACTTAATTTTAATAACATATATTATTTAACCCAATATTATCCAACATGTAATCAATAGAAAATTATTGATGAAATATTGTAACCCAATATATCCATTATCCAATGTGTAATCAATATAAAAATATTGATGAAATATTGTATATTCTTTTTTCTGTAACTAAATATTTTAAAGTCAATATACATTTTATAGCAGCTTCCAGTACAACCTGGAAGCTACGTATTCATCTGAAATATTTTATCTGTATTTCATAAAATTTATAGTTGAAAAATTAGATTGACATACCCAAGTTGTTCACATTTTCCCAATAACTGAATCAACTATCAACTTTTAAATTTGAATTAAAGTTAAATAAAATGAAGAATTCAGTTCCTCAGTGCATGAGCCACATTTTGAGTACCAGTAGACATGTTAAGCTAGTGGCTGCCATATTAGGCACAGTTACAATTGGAGATAGCCTGTATTTCACCAAATTATTATTAGAGTGTTATATGAGAGAGTTTTATATATCATAAAATGCTGTCCAAATAGATTACTTCTCCTCCCAAAGTCACTGAGCTAACGAGATGTAGCTTAGGGACCAGAATCCTGCCAATATAATGTCCATATATAGACATTTGAAATTTTAAAAAATATTCATCTTGAGACTTTCCATTTTTTTAACTGTGATCCATAGGAAGAAGTATACTGTACATAACAACGTGGTACACAAACGCATGTGCACCTGTGTGTGTGTGTGTGTGTGTGTGTGTGTGTGTACATACAGATCAATAGCCATTATTTCCCAAAGGAGAATCACAATGTGGATATTTTTAAATTCCATTCTACTTTTTTCCTCCTTCTAATTTCCTCCTCTTTCTCTTTCTCCTTTTCTTTATTTAATGTTGGTCATGACCCACTAAATTGATTTCATGGCTCACTAATGGGTTATAAACCACAGTTTGAGAAACACTGATCTGAAGAGTCCAAACTTCCAGGCATATTAAAAATTGATTTGTTTTGTGTTGTAAATAATAATCCTTCCATAGCCACCAAGCGGTTCAAAGGGAACAGTGTTCTCCTCAATATAAATAAGAAGAATGACACTATTCTAGATAAGATACAAGAAAACAAGTGAATTATCTGCTCTTTTGTTAAGTAACATTTCTTTATCCATTCAACAAATATTCATTGAGGAAGCACTGTCCCTGTCACTGTGTTAGGCACTAACAGCTGGCCCAAGACAGACAAGCTCCCTGCTCACAAAGTCAGCTACAAAACAACCGAAGCCCTTGCTGCAGTGGCTTAGCCAAATAAAGATCTTGGGTGTTTTGTTTTTTTTTTCCCATGAGAAGACTAGAGGCAAGTAATGGTGCAGATGTCCAACAACACCAGTAGTGACTCAAGTCCCGTTACCTTTCTATTCCACATGCTCTTGCCTGTCACTTTATAGTCGGAAGACAGCTGCCATACCTCAAGGCCTTCTGTCTATGTTCCAGGCAAGAAAAAAAACAAGCAGAGGGGTGAAGTTGTCCCCAAATTCTCCAGCACATACAGTTGCCAGATAAAACAGGATGTCCAGTTAAATGTGAGTTTCAGAAAAACAACAAATAACGTTTTTAGTCTAAACATGCCCCGTGCAATATTTGAGACATATTTGTACTGAAAAAAATTATTCACTATTAAGGAAATTCACATTTAACTAGGTGTCCTGTATTTTTTTTAATGTTTGTTGTGCTGATAGTGCAGAGCCTGACATAGGGCTCGATTTCACAAATCATGAAATCATGACCTGAGTTGAAATCAAGAGTCAGTCGCTTAGCCAACAGGGCCACCTATGTGCCTCAGGGGTGTCCTGTATTTTTATTTGCTAACCCTGGCAACTCTATGAGCACAATTTTGCTTACATTTCATTGGCCAGACTGTGTCACATAGCCACTCTTATCTATATATATAAAAAGAAAAGACACTGGTGAAATCAAGTCATTTGTTAACTTGAAATCTCAATAAAAAAGAAAGTCAAGAGAGAAGGAAGTTGGTCGGGGGTTGAGTGAGCCAACCTGTAGTGTCTGCTACAGCTCAATTCCCCTCTGACCTTCCTTGTACATCATAGTAAGAAATTTGGGTTTTAATTCATGGTTAATGGGAAGCTATTGGAGAGTTTAAAACAAGAGAGTGACTAAATTATATTTAAGAATATGACTCTGGCTGCTGTGTATGGAATGTAAGGGGAGGAAGGTAAGCAAGAAGTGGGGAGACTAGTTGGAAAAAACCCAGAGAACTCAGCATAGCCTCAGGCCTGCCTCAGGCAGGCCCCTCACCATCCTGCATGTGGTTCCCTCTTCTAAAAAATGAAGATTTGGTCTCTTAGTGCTCCATACAGCACGCCCAGAGTGGCAAGCAGTGCCATGGTGGCCTTCTCTTGCTTTTCGACTGCATCACTTAGTTGTCAATGTTGGCTCATGTTTTGTGCTCCTTCTTCAACAGAGGAGTGTCTGAGAGCCAGTTCATGGAACATCAGAACTTACTATTAGGAAGCTAAGATCCTGTGAGACTCCTATAAGAAAATGGGTAAAAAATTGCTTTTTAAAATTTTAATTAAAGAAAATCAATGAAATGCATAGACAAAATCTGCTCTGTCTTAGCAAAATTTAAAAAGTAACATGGACGATTTTTATACCCTGACATCTGGGACTTAAAGCAAAAATTGAATAATCTGATTCCAGAGCTAAGAACCTATGCGGGTAAGGCAAAACCTGATTTCATGCTTCTCTCCCTCCAAAGGGGATTTTGTTACAACAAAGGCACTCTGGTCCCCCAACCACCTCCCATTCCTGCCCCTCCTGCAGCAGATAATTTTCTCTCTCCTTCCTCCTGCTTCTCATGGAATTAAATCAATTGTTTAGTTTTCATTTGGCTTCTCCTTTCTCCCTCTCATCAGATCAAGTGCTTTTCTATTTTCCTTGAGGATTACCAAAATGAGCTCTTAGGGAAAAAAAGGTTTCTCAGCACTTTAGCTTCTGTTCCTTCTATTTATTTGCTTTGCCTTTTATTATCTGGTTTTTGCTGACATCCCAGGACACGCATGTGGTATATAGAGGTTATGGCTTTTTCCCTTTTTCCTAAATAAAACCTGTTGGTTAAAAAAAAAAAAAGTGTGTCCTCAGAAAGATTTATCGATTTATTCTTTTTTAAGAGGGTCAGAGATCTAATAAGGCATCTATATAAACATACACACATACACAACGATATACACATGTATATAGCTATTTATATGCATGCACACACAAATATACACATACTTACTACACACACACAAGTGTAAATATATTTTTGCTTCAGTTAACTTGGATATTAGATGCAGTTTACAGAACTCCACCAAACATGCAAATGTGCTACCACTCTGGGCTACAACTGAACTCATAGTGTTAAGATTAATAATACTGTCAAGGAAAATCAACTCTCCCTACCTCCCTTCCCTCCCTTAATGAGCACACTTGGTTTTTCTAACCATTTGATCTCAAAAACTGGTATCATTTCTCTTCAGAGTGCTTCGCAGCGAAGGGGCAGTAAAGCAATACAGTTAAGTCCTGGTGGTGGAGGGCGGAAGAGCTAATTCCAAATATTTGACATCACAGTGGAGTGAGATGGTAAAAGTACACAGGGCTGGGACTGGGGGTGCTGGGTCCTACCACAGCTCAGCTGCCCGCTCGGGAGCTCAGGCCTATCCCTTCATCCCACTGGATCGAGTGTCCTGCCCCACAAAGTGAAAGGTTGCACCAAATGATGACCCCCAAGAGCTCTAGGTCTCTGAAGTTCTAAATTTGTAAATTAACCCACTATTAGGCAAAGCATGCCAGTGAACATAATCCTACCTATCCCTTCCTTTAAATTTCAAAATTCTGCACTAAAACCTAAAACCAGAGTTGAGGGCAGGGTAGCAGAATTCGAATTTGAAAAATAAACAATAGGAGAACTCTTAATGTGGTGCTTATGTGTTTTGGCCACTTTGTAAGACCACATACACAGAGGAGACCTTCACATGCTGCCATAGGGGAACCACCGTAAGCTCCCACAAGTGATTTCCAAAGGACTCACCTGTGGTCTCACTGGCCTAGCCTTAGTCTGTGACCTTTGCAGATAGTCAGACGGATGGGCTTGAGACCATCTTCTGAGCCTAGTGTTCAGACCTATGAGGGTGCAGAGAAAGGAAAGTGAGGTCAGGAGCAACAGGTGTCTTGCCAGAAACATCATCACAGGTTTCTATCGTAGACAGATGGGGACCAGGGTTCCACTGGACAAGAAGTCTGAAAACCTTATTTTGAATTCCAGATCCACAACAAATTTGCAGGGTGATCTTGGGCAGTCCTTAGCTTCTTTGCTTCTTGGCTTTCTCCCCAGTACAGCTAGGGGTTAAGCTTTGTGACCACCATGTTTTTCTCTAGTTCTGACATTCTGAAAGCCAGATATGGATGTAGTGCTTTTAAGTCTCATCAGGGAGAAAAACCCACGTGGTAACTTAGAGGAGCCTCTCCAGAAGCAGGATGCTGCCACAAGGAGCTCAGTTCTTGTTGAGAGGACAGTTTAACGTCAGACAAACATAGGAGATTTAAGATTTAAGGGATGCTGTAGATACAAATATATTATTCACCTTCTACGCTACCTTTTTTTTTCATGATTTTTTTTTCCTTTCTCAACTCTGTGCAAGTGATATCTAGAGCAGAAATACATTAGAGGCGGGTTTCCAAAGCATATTCCGTGGTACATCATACACAACAGCAAAAGAGTTCTGATTCCAAAGGAATTTGGGTAATCTTGAGTTTATAGTCTACTCTTAAAGAGTCATGACTCTATGGTGTACTAAGTTTCTAAGAAACCCTACAGTGAAAGAGCCCATTTACTTTTGTTTGACCCAATAGTCCTCCAACTTACTTGATCCCAGAGCTTTCTCCTGAGCCCTGTCAACACCCTGTGGGGCTGGTGTTCAATGGAACGTACTGTGGGGGACAGCACCCCATTATTCCCTGGCACTGCATCTAATAGCATACGTCTTATGAGGCCTGTGTGTGTCACATTGTACTTCTTCTGTCCATATTCCAGCCCATTAAACTTCTGCTGCTCCTTAGGTCTCACCTAATATGAACAGCATTATGACCCATTGAATGAATAATAGCTTATAGTAATGATTTAATAGTTTAATTGCAATATGGACAATTAGCCAATGATGGTAGAATCCTGTGTGATTTACTGAGATGGAAATCTGTCCATCCATGCATTTGTTTACCAGTATTCTCGCTCAAAGAATATGATTAAGAAGCTTATGGTTCAGGATGGCAGGTTAAGCACGCACTTGTCTCCTCTCCTGCAATACCACTCAAGTGATAATAAAGAATTCAACAGAGAAATAAATTCTAACTAGCAAACAGAACAGGAGAAGAAATCATGAGCAATTTCAAGAGCACAAAGCTCTTGATGGAGGAACTGAAGCAGCCATAGCTGAAAAGATGCAATAAGGGGTTAGAGCAGAGGAGGGAGCCCATCTGCTGGGAGGCACCACAGTGAGTACTGATAAGGGATCCCCCGGAAGGATGGAGCAGAGTAAAGAGGGGGAGAATGGTTCCACATGTCTCTGCCGCTTCTCAACCCCAGTTTTCCAGACTAAAAGGTAGCAGGATACTTAACTAGAGGGGAAAGAAGGAACGCATCTCTGAAAGTTCAGGTGGATTGGGGCGCCTGAGTGGTTCAGTCGATTAAGCATCCAGTTCAGCTCAGGTCATGATCTCAAAGTGTGTGAGTTCCAGCCCCATGTCAGGTTCATTGCTGTCAGCCCAGAGCCAGGTTCCAATCCTCTGTCCCTCTCTCTGCTCCCCCTTCCGCACTTCTCACATGCTCTCTATCTCTCTCTCAAAAATAAATAAACTTTTTTTTTTAATTAAAAGAAAAAGTTCAGGTGGACTGAAAGAACTAAAACTGGTGGCAGGAGTGTTCATACCCAGAGTGGTGTGTCCATCATGCTGACGCTGGGGAGCGGGTATCAGCAAAGTGGCCAGGCCCTGAGGCCATCAGGCCAATCCTGACAGAGTAAGAACCATCTATGTACACTGAAGTTCCTATCAGCATCGCTAGTCAATCCTGTTTAAACAAAAGGTGCTGATTCAGGATCACTCAGCATATGAATAGCCCAGCAGAATGAAAAAGAAATATCAACAACAAAAAAAACACTGATCCCAGAGAAAACAAAGACACATTAGGTACCAGTGATTAATTGGAGAGAGAAAGCTCTTTAGAAGGATTCAAGGCCGAGAAGAGGGGAGAATGAAGGTATGAGAGAAATAATAAAACAAATTTACTGGAGATGAAAGAGGTGTGTGTTTTCTGATTGAAAGAACCATCAAATGCCAGAAGGAATTTTTATAAAGATCTATATCTAGATACATTGTCCTGAAACTTCAGCAACTCAGTGTTAAAGATCCTAAAAGCCTCCTAGAAGAGAAAAAACATATTGACGATAAAGAAATTAACAATAAAACTAGCCTCAGACTTCTCCTCAGTCACACAGATGTTAGACAACACTGAAATGAGGCCTTCACATTTCTGAAGCAAAATTTCTAATCTAGAAACTATAGCCAGGAAAGCTATTGAGCAAGTGTAAAGACAAAATAAAAATATTTCAGATATTCAAAGATTCACAAAGAAGTTTCACCCAAAGGAAGTTTCCTAAGGATGGTAGGACTAATGGAAGATCCCAGTGAAAATAAATTCCAGAATATTGGCTGTGCAGAAGCCCAGAAAAGCGACTGGCACAAATTAAAATAGGAAATCAGTGTCTTTGAGAAGAAGGGAGAGATTTTTTTCAAGGAATATATAAAGGCATTAATGATACAGTATAAAAGGCCGATAGAAAATAAATAGAAAAAAGAAAGAAAGAAGGCAGATACAAAATAAAAGAGAAGAGCAACTAGAAATTTCTGGAAAAACAAACTGCACAAGAAATTCTGGATTCAAATAGAAGGCAAATTAAAACATGCCACAATTTTGACAAGTGACAGTGTAAGAAAAAGCCTATTCATTTGATCTGATGCTAGAAATATTCTTCATAAAGTAGGTTGTGTTATTTCGACCTATAGAGAAGATCACAAACATAACCCTTCTTCACTGCCCTGGGAAAATATAGTCATCAGTATAAAATCTCTGTCTACTGGTTGGCAAGGTTTAGCATCAATCTGTAAACAAACACAAGACTTAATCACTCGTATGCAATGTTGACGATGTGAAAGAAAAGCCCAGCTGACCTGAGAGGTGGATGTGGGTGAGGAAATTGCAGAGAAGGGCAGAAAGACCAATAAATAGCCTCAACTTTTAGTGAGGAGAGCCAGGTGGTAGTGTCTAAAGCTCATGGAACAAGTAATAAATTGGAAAGTTAACAAGGTAAGCAATAAAAAAGTAAAAAAGTTTTTAAAAACAGTCAAGAATTAGAAGGGGAAGAGTGTCATTTTTCTAACTGTCCCATCATGTAAAGAGCCTATAGCCAATAAATAACATGACGATCACCATAGTTAGAATTGTAAAGGCAGCCACCAAAAGAAATTAGAAATCTTTAAAGATGTCTCTGGGATTTGGAGACATGGTAGCTTTAAAAAATTATTATTATGGGGATGACTGGGTGGCTCGGTCAATTAGGCTTAGGTCATGGTCTCACAGTTCATGAGTTCGAGCCCCGCGTCAGGCTCCTGTGCTGACAGCTCAAAGCCTGGAGTCTACTTCAGATTCTGTCTCCGTCTCTCTGCTCTCCCCTGCTCATGCTCGCTCGCTCTCTCTCTCTCTCTCTCTCAAATGTAAAATAAAACATTAAAAAATGTTTTTTCATAAATAAATAAATAAAAATTATTATGAGCAATTCAGAACTCTTTGACTTCCAGCCACATGCATATATTACTTTGATTTTTAAAAGCCGTTGAGTACCTGCTGTATGGCAAACATTGTGTTAAATATCAGGTATTTAGAGATGATACCAGCCTTATAGCAGAAGCATCTACAGAAATAAATGATGCCGATTTAGGAGCCCTTCCCAGAAATGTGTTTGTGTAAATTGGAAGAGAGGAAGCAGGGCAGGGAATCACACTTCACAGCTTGGCCGATTTGGCCAACCGATTAAAACTCGGTATAGAACCGTCACAGAGGTGAATTAGGACAAGCCTTTAGGACTTGGGGGCTTGGAGACTTGACATGGTTCCTTTAGATTGATAGTATTCTAGGCAGGCAGATAGAGTTACTGACAGTTTGGAGCTGTAAGAGTCCTTAGAGACTCCATCCAACCCTTTCATTTTACAAAGGAGGCTTGGTCGTGGCAGAGCTGGTCCTTCTGATTCAATCCTTCTGATAGCAAGTTTAGTAATAGATAAAAGGAGCTCCACGTTAAGATGCCCTTCCGAGCACAAAAATCAACATCGTTCACATATCTGCTAAGGGCTATGCACCATACTGGCCACTTCATGCATGTTATTTAACTTCATCTCCACAACAGCCACATGAGGTAGGCTACACCCATATTAAATGTGAGCAAACTGAGGTTTAACAATTTTAGATAATTTGTCTGAAGTTTAGAATTAGACACAGGGCCTGGACATGAAAGAGTCTGTCTGACTTCAAGGTTCATGCCCTTTGTTTTCTGGCCCATAATTTGGTACCCTGCTGACTGAGATAAGAGCCACACATCCCTATATTGGTGACCAGAGGTAAAAAAAAATGACCATTTCATATTTCATGATTGAGCATATCAACATGATCCACTAATAAGGGAAGCATGATCCTGGCACTAAGCAGGGCTCTTTGATCGGCTTCTCTGCTCCCCCATGGCCCACCCTGGGGGAGGGTCTGTGAGCTGCCCAGCCATCCATCTTAATTACGAGGGACCCCGGGAGCCTTTGAGTAGCCCCAAGCTATTCTGAGGAAAATAAACAAGAAACAGAAAAGAGGGAGGGGAGATAGAAATGCTCACTGACTCTAAAAGATTTATACTGACAATATCCCAAGGAGCTTATGAAATGTATTTTTTCCTTTTTTTTTTTTTCTTTCTTGAGACGGAAAAGCTGCTGATGAAGAGATAGCTCTCAACTAGAGTTTTTCATTGACAGTGAAAATACTTTAAGCTCAGGCTCTTATTGATAGTCCAGTTGCACAAAATAAAATTCATATAAACATCATCTCACATATTAGAACTGGAAAAATAATCCATCTTCCAGTCAACTTTGAAAGAGTCCCGTTATTGAGCTACTGAATTACAAGGACAGAATTTACATGTGTCTCCACACCCAGGAGGGAAGAACACTGGTGCAGGAGAGCCCCAAGTCCAGCACCTGCTGTATGATTTTCTCCTGCTGGGAACTTGAATTTCCCGGGGTGGGGTATGCGTGCACGTGCACGTAATCTTTCTGAGAAGAGGAGAACATCTCCTTCATGTTGCCCACGTTCTTTCCCTCAATAGCTCAAACACCTGTTTTCAGTATGACTTTCCACCAACCTGAAAACATCCGAGTATGATCTCAGACCAGGGCACAGTTGTTGCTTCCATATGTGTGACATGCTGCCTTCATCCTAAACCCAGACCGTGCCCCGAAGTATCTAGAGCAAGACTGTGCCCCAAGACATGCTTCCAGGACTCTCAACTACTCTGGATAGACACACATCAATCTGGTATTGGATACCCCAGTCAATTCCAGAGTCTATCCCCAACATGGCACCTTTGCTTACAATAGTAACAATCTAAACATGTCACATTTGCATTTAGTCACATCCCTGCTTAGTGTAATTAGTACTATAGGATGAGGTCAGGTCAGTATTGATTCCCACCATTCCCCTACCATACCAGATTAACCTTCCTGAAGCACCACTCTGATGATGTTACTTTCCTGCTCAAAAACCTTTCCAAACATAGAAGTGAATACCTCCAGCCAGGAATGAAATGTCCTGTATGGTCTTGCCCTACACTCGCTGCCCTAGTCTTCCTTATGCCCCAGCCTTGTCTTCAGGTAGTAACCCTCTGCAGCCAAGTGCCTCTACACATTTTCTACGTTTATGCCTTTACTCCTCTTCCCTCAAGCCCCGCATGGCCGGTTCTGCCAATATCTTTGTTTTTCTCTCCCTTTAAGACCTAGCTCAAAGGTCATCTTCTTTATGAATCTTCCCAACTGAACCTAATGTCTCCTTCCTGGAGCCTCCCAAAGTGCCTTACCTGTAGATGTCTTATGACTTTATAACCTTTGCTTTTGATTGTAGTTATTACAGTGATCTCATCACCCCTACTGGACCTGGAGTTCCTTAAAAGCCAGCACTGTGTCTGCTTTATGTCTGTGTCCCCAGGGCAAAGCCAGTGCCTGGATGTTTGCTCAACAGTGGAATCCAGTAAATGAAATTTGAGGGCAAGAAAGAGTGAACAGGGAGCCAGTGAACAAATGGATTTGGTTCAGTACCCCCCTGCCTGCCTTCTTCTCTTCCTCCCCCTCTGAGTTCCTGAGCTGTACAGCTTGGCCACAATGCACCCTGATCATGTTTTAAGATAAGGGATACAGTGGGATAATGAGAAACATATAAGGTAAAGAGCACTGGTTAGGAATCCAAACCCCAGGGGTTTGATTTGGAGTTTCGAATTAAGATGTTGGACAAGTCATTTCTCCATTTTGACCTCTAGTCTGCTTCTTTAGGAAAGTTAGGGCATCATATTACGTGATCTTTACGTCCTGTCTAGTTCTGATATTTGATTCTATTCCCTTTCTTCTACCTCTGTACCCATGACAAGAATACCTCTCCCATTGTAAAACAGAGTAATAGTATAGATTATTTACTGAGGGTTGTAGAGCACTTTCCACTGGCCCATCTGCCATGCTGAAACTTCCCAACAATTACAAAGGGTGCAGTTTGCCATGCTGACCCCTGGTCCCCAGTCCAGCTCAGAAAGAGTCTTGCACTGACCTCATCCTGATTATAACTGGAAGTCACATTTATCTACTTCCAGAATATTGCAAATCTCCAATTCCTGACACAATACCTTCTCCTTAAAGAATGCTTCTGGTAGGGATTCCTTCTTTCATCTGTATCATTCTCTACTGCTGACTGCTAGTTCATTTACCTACCTGGTAAATTGGGTTGTCTATAGAAGGAGACCAGCTTGAAGTGCTCAGGAGTGGTTTAAGAGGGCTGAGCACTCATTAGCTGGTTCCCACTGGAGGAGTCGGGAATCTTGGAATAGTCTTCCACTGCAAAAGAAGCAGCATCAAATGGTCCAAAACTTCAGTGCAGAAGTGTGACAAGTGAAATTAATGCATCAGAAGGAATGCCTGGAACAATAAAATGGTGCTGTGCTTTTATGCTGACAGTAATCCCCATGAATACAGGTTTCTTGTAGATCACTTGGCCTATACTACTGGAATTAGGGTTGGCTTGCCCCAGAGGCATATTTTGCCACAGGCACGGCACCAGAGAGGATTTGTAGGGCTTTCTTTATGGAGACCAGTTACAAATCCACATGACGCATAGACTCAAGAGCTGAAATGGATCTTAAGAGATTATTGAGTTCAGCCAACCCTTCTCATTCGGTTTTATAAATGAGAAAACTGAAACCTGAGAAAGTTAATGCTTTGCACAAGATCACTCAGCTAGTAACCAAAGGAGCAGGAGCTGTGAACTTGACTACTACATAATAAGTGACCCAAATGCTGCCTCTCCAAGCCACCCACCTGTCAAGGAAAACCTTGAACTGGTCAGAGTTATTTGAGATTGTAGAGCCAATCCATACATTCCTGAGAAACTCTGAATTGGCCACAAATTGAGTACTAAGTTGGCTTGAATGTGATATGGAGAACTCAGCTTTTATTTAAACTGTGACCTGTAGGGTGGCCTGAGATGCCCCCAGAGTGTGCTTTGGTTTGTAGGGTTTGGAAACACCCTACATGGATGTTTACAAAATGGCACTAGTGTCCTGGCTCCATTCTTGGCACATTTTGGAGGCAGTGACTATTTAGTCTGTCCCTCTAGACCAGGCTGTAAATCCATCAGAACATCTTAGCATCTGGGTTGGGTTTCTCATGCTGGTTTTTATATGGGGATTAGGTAATACCCCCTATTTTTCTCCAGTTGCCTGTGAGACTTTGTTAATCGTGCCTATTGGCTGACAAATAATCTGTAAGCTATCATCTCTACTTTAACTTAGAAGACAGTTGAAATCAAGTAATTGATGATTTAATAGGGGCCTTCCTCTCCACCCAAAACTGGGTAAAGTACTCCCCATGCTTATCTCATACAATCTTTACAACCACCCTTTGATATAGGTGTTTTCATTGCCATTTTACAGATAAAGAACCTGGGACTCCAGTACATAGAACTAGTGAGACAGGGAACTAAGGTGAGAGCCTTAGTAAGTCCAGAATTACCATTCTCTTGCTTCAGGCTTTGCTTTTCACAAAGATGATCTAAGAAAAGGGAAAGAGGGTTGTGTGTATGTGAAGAAGGTGAGAAAGGCCTACACCATTGCTGACTTTAGTGCCATTGGTCTCTATATCCTGCCACGGAGATGCTGCTGGTGCTCCTATCTGTACACACCTGCAGAGTCACCTTGTCTGTCTCTTGCCAGGCTCCTTCCTGCTCCTCAACACCTCAGCAAACTCCAAGCACACCATCCTGAGCCCATGGATGAGGAGCAGCAGCGAGCACTGCAGCCTGGCTGTCTCAGTGCACAGGCATCTGCAGCCTTCTGGGAGGTATGTCGCCCAGCTACTGCCCCACAACGAGGCTGGAAGAGAGATCCTTCTGGTACCCACTCCGGGAAAGCATGGGTAAGTCCCTCCCCATGTCCAAAACTGATGATATAAAAGGCCATTTGGCTTTTGGCTGCAAATTTCCAGAGTCTGTGACATCTACTTAAAACTCACAGTCATCTTTCAGTGGGTAGGGTCCAGATTGAGCCATTATTGCTAATATTCCCAAGGCAGTGTCTCGGGCACTGTTCTGTAGGGCCCTTTGGCTGCCCAGGCTGGTGGTCCTTCCAGAGGCCAGAAGACCAGCTGGCAAAGTGGGCATTTAACGAGTGGGTGTTAAAGGTATTTATTTCCCAAAGTACAGATGGAGCCAAGAAGAAAACAGCCAAGAGGAGTGTTAAAAGGCCAAAATGAGAGTAATTTAATATGCTGGAAATGGGATTTTACCATCAGGACTTGAGCAGGTAGGGAAAGAGCAAATCATTGTAGCCACCTAAGCAGGTCGTGCAGGAGTGTGGGACCCCAGAGCAGAACTGGTCAGGGATACCACAGTGGTATCAATTCAATAGAGATTGGAACAAGCTTCATTCCAGAACCTCTGAGGCTTACACAATACTGAAATCACACCAGATACCCATGTCCGTGAGCTCCTCAACATTCCAGAAGATATTCACTTGCTTACCCAGTGATCCACTGGGCCTCTAGAAGTAGTAACATTGGAAAGCAAATTTGAACCAGGGTATCTCTGTGCATACCTTTTTTTTCTTATTCCATAAGAATAAATGCCAAACCCCACTTTTGAGGGGCCCCAGATCTGATTAGTTTATAATCAAGGGTGAAAGATCTTTCTTTGTGGCATGTTTACAGAAGATAGACTTCAGATTTCTATCTAAGCTTAGAGTTAGCTTCTTTCTAAGAAAATATCTTTCAGAGGAGTCCCATCCGAACAGTGATATTACCCATTGTTTACCTCCATGGTGTGCTGGGTCAGGAGGGGATAGCCTGTCTACTGCTTTTCCAAAAAGCTCTATGGCCTCCTTAATAATTTCTTGAAAATCTCCACCCTACTCTCCTACTGCTGACTCATCTGTATTTAGCTGTGCTTCAAAAAACTACAAGCTCCTACAGTCCCAGGAGGAATAAAATCTTAGCTTCAAGAAGGATGTTGTCCCCATACCTAAACTCTATATCCATCTTCATGCCTCTGAAATGCCTCGTTGGGCTGGATGGGAGGGTCCATCCAGCCAAGTACCAAGTACCAAGTACCAGTACCAAGTGCCTCTTCCTATGTTCTCCAGAAGTTAGGAATGTTGGGTGTCCGGGCTGCCTACTGTTTTAGATGAGCTGTCCTTGGGGCCGAACTTCCTTCCAGCATGGCCTCCCTTTCTTGGGAGAAGCCCAGATGGTAAGGCCTCCCATCCATGGGCAGGGTAGGTGCTGGCCTCTGCTGCCATGCCATCCTGTAGGCGTCTACCCAGTCTCATGAACTTGACTTCTGCACTCAGCATTCTTGCCCCACCAATCCTGGAAAAGACCAGACAGCACTGCTCAAGGCTGCTGAGAATTCAGACCATCAATCTGTTAAAGTGTGTGGTTGGAGGCTGGGACTCATTGATGTCACAGGGTGAAGTGGAGTTCAGAGTCTCCCTGAAGTGCAGGCTGAGAATGTGCATGCATGTGAAGGAAGAGTGCCAGAGGGATTTCAGTGCTTTCTGAGTAGCAGAGCCTGGTCCCCTGGATAGCATGGTTTGGAAGACCACAACTCCTCCCAATGACTAGCCATGGGGTCTTGCAAAGATGTTTCCCCTCTTTATCTTCCTATGCATGCAACTACCTGGTGAGTCCCCACTTAACAAATGAGAAAACTGAGGCGGAGAAAGGAAATAGGAAGTGATATGGCCCAAAGTGGACTCCAGATCTCCCCTTCTCTCATTAGTGCACTTTCCAGGAAACCCATAGCCTCTCAGCAGGAACTCAGAGGGAAAGGGCAGGGTCAGGGAAAAGGAAATGGAAGGTGAAAGAACCTTACAAAAGAGATCCACTAGATCCTCTAGATTTGAGACAGATGAGCACAGGGGGCATATGATGGCCACCTTCCCTTCATAGACCAAGAGAATAGGGAAAGGAAGACAGCACAGTGTGGGCAAGCTGTGATTCTCCCCAGTCTCAAGGCCCATCACGCTAGCCATTGCATTTTTTCCCAGAGCGACTCTCCCACTGTAGGAATTGGTCTGCCCCCTGGAAAGTGGGAGTTGAAGCAGGAGAAAGGAAGCAAGTGTGCTGCGGCAAGCCCCCTGACTTGATGCCTTTGCTTGGGGCTGCCCTACATCTACAGGGCCTTTGCCTTAGGCTGAGTTCCAGGCATCTCTGTGTAGAGATATTCTCCCTTAGTCCTGACAGAGCCATCTTGGAGTTTGGGGATAAGCAGGAGTGGTTCCAAATTGAAACTAAAGATGCCTGAGACAGCCTCCCCACCCCTAACAAAATCGATGTGGTGAGGATAGAAGGTGGCAGCTGAAGGGGCAGTCCACAGACTGTCCTGATGCATGGAGGAGCTGTGCTGCCCCAGGCATCTTGGCAAGCTGCAGGGCACAGGCACTTGTTCAACACTTCACAGAGCTCTAGGTATTTGTGTAGAGTTGGATCTGGGTTGCTCAGCCTCAGCACTATTGACATCTGGGACCAGACAATTCCTTCTGTGCTCACTGTCCCGTGCATGGCTCCCCAGCTTCCCAGGCCTCTACCCACTGGATGCCAGTAGCTTCTCTCCTGGTCATGGCAACAAAAATATCTCCAGACATTGCCATATGTCCCCTGGGGGGCAAAATTGTCCCCTTTGAGAACTACTGAAATAGCTAGAGAATTTTAGAGCTGGGAGGAACCCTGAGATTTACCTCAAGATTCAACCTTGTCAATTCTCAGGAGTGGGGACTGAGGCCCAGAATGGGGAAGGGACTCACTCCATGTCATGTGATGAATGCCAGTGTTGGTAGACAGGTGTCTTCAGCCCTACACTCAAGTCTGTGTGCCAACCACTGTACTGATTCCTCAGTTACATAGATCTGTAAAGTGCAGTCTCTACCCTTGAGTAATAATAACTGCTATCAACACTTTTTAACACTTCCCAGATGTGACTTCCCAGTCAACACTGTGCACTTTACGTGTATTTTCTTATTTAATACTCACCAACACAATGAAGCAGTCACTGTTACTATCTTCCATTTCACAGATAGGGAAATTCAGTAAGATCAAACAACCTTCCCTAGGTCACTGGCTAGACAAGGTGCAGGAGGTCTGAACCTAAGCAGACTGACTTCAGACTATTTTTGCCCGTTGCTGGAAGAGTTCAATTAGGCCATGTTGCTGCAGCAAAAAAATCAGTATTCCATGAATCAAAGCCCTCAGTTTAGGTCCTAGTTCACTATTCCTCAGTTTGGAGAACCATTACTCATTGGGTACTTTCTATTTGTTAGGACCATACAGGTGCTAGATACAAAAGACTAGCCTTTGATGGTCTATGAAAGGATTTTCCATGAATGAGCTCTATGACTTCAGGGTGAATTCCACCCCTACTAAACCTCAGTTTCCCCATCTGTGAAGTGAGGATGATGATGCCAGCCCTACTCATGTGGTGCTGTGGAGTTAAAGGAATAAAAGACGTAAAGGGCTTTTCACACTAAGCAGGATGCACATGTAAGAGACCATTATTTAATACCCTAATCTGCTCTGTTCTGCTCAGAATTGGGGAACACAAAGGACTAAGACTCATCCGCTCTCTGATTGTGGGGTTGGTGGCAATCTCAAGGATCCTTTGGTTTTGAGGTCCTTGGCACTTTGCCTCACTGAAGTTCACTCCCTTTTATGTCGGAGACGACCCGACAACATAGTGCTCCGAGTGGTGAGGGGGACACAGTGAAATCCTGGTGGTGATGACAGTGATAATTACAAATGGGGCTGGCTTCCTCTCAGGACAGAACATGGGTGGTTTGGGGACTGCTGTTTGCAAAACAACATTCTCCATTTGTAGTAACAAGGGAGGAAAGTGTCATAACACGGTCAGCTGGGAGAGCTTGACTCATAGGAGTGGGCTGGGGAAGGACAAGCCTGAGGCCACTGAGTCCCCCAGACACCAAGTCGTGAGTACGAAGTGCAACACTGGGGGAGCAGCAGCCTGCCTGGAGACACCGGAGGCAAGGACAGGCGGTCGGGGAGCCCCGGCAGCTGCTCCCTTCCTTGCCTCCTGGAAAGCAGCCACATACATGAGGTCTAGTGAATCACAGAGCATGAGCGCCCGCCTCTGCCAAGGAGGCCTGGCTTTGGCCTGGGTCTCCCAGGGGATGCAAAGTGATGAGTGCCTGGCCGGCTCATCTGCTCATCTGCCCCGCCAGAATGGCCACAGGAGCACGGAAGCGGAGAAATGCTCTGTCAAACAGCCCAGCCCTGCTGGCCACAGAATCCAGCAGGCATAGGACGTCTTAACTAGAAGTCAGAGGCTACAAAGTCCCCATGAATTGAATGAATCTGATAATCCCTATTTAGAATGGTGAGCTGTGAAATGGCATAAGGAAAATGGTTCACGCTGTGCCAACCATATTAGGTACTTAACACATGCTAGACGCTTTCCAGGGTATCCGTCCCTCTAACAACCATGGATCCTGTGCCTCCCAGGCACTAGGTGTTGGGAATGCGCAGCCAAAGAGGACACAGGCACAACCTTCAGGGAACATACAGTCCAGTAAGGAGGATTCGGCACGTGCTTGTGCAGATGGCTTTAAATGGGGGCCCAGAGATATTAGGGAGCAGAAGTTGCCAGTGTGACATCGGTGCCCTCCTGGACTCAGGACCCCAGGCTCAGGGGGTGGGGGTGTTTGGGGTTGTAGGAGTGCCTCCTCGGTTCCTTCCCAGACACCCGAGCACACGCCTTTCTCCTGCAGCCTTGGGTATCCGGGGACTTTATTGTGTGTGACCAGAGCTACACAGTGTGTAGGGGGAAAAATTGGGCCCTGAGGGGATAGAAGTTGCCAATCATTTGAATTACTAATACTTGAAAAGATGCTTTAAACCTAAAGGATCTGGGGATACTCAGGCTTGAGCCATGATAAGCTGTCAGGGCCATTCTGTAGCACAAACAAGGTTCATCACAGAAGGTGGCTGAGAAATAAGGCTCCCCTCAGCACAAAGCTTCACCTTTCTGCAGGATCTTAACCCCTACCCTCAGAGGAGACCTGAGTTCCTTCTCTCTTGTCCACTGGGGATGCCAAGGCCCTGAGGGGTGATGTGACGTGATGAAAGACGAAGTGTGAGCTCTTGGTCCTCCGGAGCCCTGCTTTCTTGTACTCTCTTCTATCTCCTGGCTGAACAGTTGCATCAGGAAATCCTCAAGCTCACTGCCTTCAGCTTAAGATCCGCAGCCACCCACCCATGGTGAAGAAAACCCTATGTCCATGCTGGGTGCCAACACAGCTACCATATTTATTTAGACCAGTCAGTTCTGGCCAAAGATACCAGCTTTAAAACCAGAACAATCCTAATGGGAGAGCTACCAAAGTCATTTAATTCAAAGCAATATTGACTTGTGGGTGTGGCAGTGCTGTGTCAGTCCTGGCTCCCCTGCTAATCTGCGGCTCTTCCCAGCCTCAGTTTCTTCCCTTCCCAAGGAGAGATTCCAGCTGCATTTTGTCCCCTCCCTCATCCTGCAAGGCCAGCTGCCTCACCTCAGGTGGTCACTGAGGACTGGGGTAGCAGGAAACAATTTTCCCCACCCCGGAGTCCTGCTCTTTGTCCCCAGTCTGGCTTACAAGACAGTTACCCCCTCTTGATGCAGAGACCTTCTGTTGCAAATGTACAGAGCCCTGAATTCTCCTGTAAATAGACCGAATGGTCTCAGCAGGCTGAGTGAGGGGTAGGCTTCGGGCAGGGCAACATGGAAAGATGCCACTAGGCATGTGCTTCTGAAAGGATGCCTGACTGCCAAACTGTGCCAGATTTAACTTCAGTTGGCCCAGGGTGGTGTGGCTGGCAGGTCTGGCCAACACAGGGAGATCAGGGGCCTGTGGCATTCAGCACCCTCCAGCCAAAGTCCTCCTCACATCCTGCCTGCGTGATAAACGGGATCGAGAATAAAATAGGTGATCATTTATTGAAATTGATGCCCTCAAGTGGCAGTGTCACAATGATTTAATTTCAGACCCAGCATTTTCTCCCTTTCAAAGTCATTCAGAGTGTCGGCTTTTCTCTTTTTCCCCTTGGTCTGAATAACACACTAATAAATATACAATAAGGGCTTTAATGTCCGGGTGATTTACACTAAAAAGAGAGAGCCATTCAGAGGCTTTAAAGACAATTTTTAAAAGCCTTAACACCCACACCCAGGCTTGTCAGGTGCATATTTCCAGAACACCTGGTCACGGGAATAGTCACACAGATTGTGGTTCTCCGAGCATGAGACTTGGGTCTTTAGTGTGCTTGGAAGTAGCTCCCACACACAGTGTGAGTTTAGGCAAGTCTCTGACTGTCTATGAGCCTCAACTTTCCTATCTGTAAAATGGTAATAATTGGCATGCCTCATGAGGTTGTTGTGAGGATTAAATTAGATGACATGCAGAACAGGTGCTAATAGTGCTTTGTTCCTGCTCCTGGCAGCCCCCTCGAAGGGGCAGAGGAGCAGGGCTGGCCTTCCTCCAGGGAGCTCAGGGCTGTGTGGGATTGGGTATGAGGACAGCCACAGTTTCACACCCCCTATCCTCAGAGTGACTGCTTGTGTTCCCTAAGTTGGGCCCCAAAGGACCAGTCCCATTGGCTGTGCTTGGATTTGCTGTATTTCTCATCCCTGTGAATAGTATTGTTGAAGCAACTACTGAAATGCTAGTCCTCTCTAGAACACTTGGATTTGAAGCCATTAATATGATAGGTCTCAAGCTTTGGTGGTACAAATCAGACCCACCCATTTTATAAAATTTGTATAGCTTAGTCCCATGCAGAGTGATTCTGATTTTATTCATCTTGGGAAGGGGCATGAGCATGAGTATGTCTAGAAAAGGACACAGGGATTCTGGTGTGCATCAAAAATTAGAAATCATGGCAAATACCTCACCTTAAATTAGTTGATTACATAAGCTGGTAACTGTCTACAATCATTTGCTGAATACTAAAGACAGAAGGTTGGAAGAAAGCTAGGAGAAATGAGATACACTTGTGTGCAGGGTGTAGAGTCCTATTTCCCCCTCACAGGTACACATGCTAGTTGACAAGGTTTCTCCCTGTGGCCTGATCCTGCCTGTGTGGTCCCCATCTGGAACAACTGGGTAAATCCAAGGCTATTTAAGGGACTGGTCTCCACCAGTGCATCTACTCAAGACACATCTATCATTCTCTCTCCAGAATTACTGTGGCTTTTCATGCCATAGGGGACTAGGAAGAATACAGAGTGGACTAGAGAAAGCTGGACTTTTCAGAGTCAGAGAGATTCTCCATCCATCCATCCATCCATCCATCCATCCACATCCATCCATCCATCCATCCATCCACATCCATCCATCCATCCATCCATCCATCCATCCATCCATCCAAACATCCACAGCCACATCCATCCACCTACCCACCATCCATCTCTAGTCTTCAGAATGTCATGTGTTGACTTTCATGTAGGTCCCAGGTTAACACTGGAGCATGGCACTCCTTTTTGTTCTCAGGGGATAGATACTATGCTGTTAGCATTCATAGCAACTCTGTACAGTGCATGTTCAGGTTCCAAGGTGCACCAACTACCATCAGCCCAGCAACTCATTTCATCTTCATTTTGATCTGTATCATATATTATTTTAAAAAATTTTTTTAATGTTTATTTTTGAGAGAGACAGAGACAGAGCATGAGAAGGGGAGGGGCAGAGAGAGAGGGAGACACAGAATCCGAAGCAGGCTCCAGGCTCTGAGCAAGATCGTGACCTGTGCTGAAGTCAGACGCTTAACCGACTGAGCCATCCAGGCGCCCAGTGTGTCATATATGTTATTATCCTCACTTTACAGATAAGTAAACTGAATCTCAGAGAGGTTCAATGATTTTCCCTTTGTTATGGGGAAACACATAGAGAAACACATATCTTTTGGGTGCTTTTTTTTTTTCTGGCTCTTGTGGTTTCCACAAGGAGGCATTGTATCATGTCTGACTCTGAGGAAACTGGCACCTGTTCTTATCCAGTCAAGTAAAGCTCTTCTCAAGAAGACTCAGCTGATATTTGGTCATCTAATTCTGAGCCAGAAGCCCTGAAGGTCGAGACCTCAGGCTGTGTATCTTCTTACTCCTTGCACAGGATGCTTGCCTGGCACAACATCTGGCCCATAGTAAGTGTTCTTTGTTAGGTGCATGGACACCAGGTCAGTTTATGGTAATCTACAATGCAACTCTTCTTAAACCTGAGCTCTGAGTCTAAGATTTAAAGCCCAATCCGAGATCATAGAAGAGTCTCCAATCAATAAGAAGATGAAAAGTATTTTGTTCCCACCTTTTGCCCCCGCCCAGGGATACATGTATAATCCTCTCTGGGGTTCAGGAAGCAGCTGTCAGAGTGCACCTCAACTGTGAAGGTTGCCACTAAGTACAAAGGACAATTCCTTTCCTGGCAGGTACAACTTTTGCTCATGATTGCTTTCATTGATGGGCGTCAAGAAAAATAAATGAAAAGACCATCGGCTTGTGCCAGTTTTGACCTTTGAGATTTGACAGCCTAGGGCTTGTAGGGGGGATTTTTTGAGCTGGTTGCTTTCCTTTTTCCACTCTGCCCCGGATATTTGATGGATTAAACACTAGGAAGTTGAGAGAATGTGAATACCTCTAACCCCTTGGCTTGTTAGAATGGCATCTTGGAAAATCCCATAATGATAAATGTACGTTGTATGCAAAAAGAAGACAAAATGCATAACAACAATCAGGTTTCATCTAAGAAGTGTTTGTTGACCCTCACCTTTTCCCAGTGGGGAGAGAGATATTAAAAATAGGTGGAGAAATTTAGGGGCACCTGGATGGCTTAGTTGGTTGGGTGTCTAACTTTGGCTCAGGTCATGATCACACGGTTCATGGGTTCGAGCCCCACATCAGGCTCTGTGCTGACAGCTCAGAGCCTGGAGCCTGCTTCAGATTCTGTGTCTCCCTCTCTCTCTGCCCCTCCCCTGCTGGCACTCTGTCTCTCAAAAATTAATTAAAATGTTTAAAAAAATTAAAAGAAAATAGGTGGAGGAATTTAGGCAATAAACCATTAACATCAAGCAATTCACTCATTCATTCCATCAGGCATTCTGTCAACAAACGTTTATGAGTCTTGGTTGAACTCTGATGGCTCATCCTGCCTTCAAGGGGCTCACAGTGAGGTTTAGTGTTAGGTGACAAGGGATGGCTGTGATGCTGTGGGGAAAGGGCTATAATGAGTTTATGCATAGGACGTGTGCAGAGGGGTGTGGAGGAGTGTATGCATGAGTGTGCTGCTGGCTGGTAGGCAAGCTGGCCCAGAGAAGACAGCTTGAGCTGGCTCTGAAGGGAGGAGGGGCAGCAGTCAGGGGGGAAATGAGCCAAAGGCATGCATGCATGGAGGGACCATGTCCCAAGGCCCAGCAGCTTGAGAAGTAGGTGGTGCTGGGGCTACATGATCACTTAGCCAGGCTGCCCCTATCCAGTCTCAGAGTTCTCACACTTCGTACGAATGTGCCTCTGGCTTGCGTAGTAACAGTACCCATCCCCTCCTCACCAAGGCAGTCTCCAAAGAGAAGTCTCATTCCTGGACCCCCTCCCCCACCTCTTTCTGTAGCAAATGTCCTTCTACAAATACTCAAAAGATTTCACCCCGAATCCAGGCTCTTTTCTGACTTTCTCTCCCTCTATTAGTTTCTTCCTCCCTAGTGAGGACTCCAGATTCCTATAGACAATCCATCCACGCACACAGCTGATTTCTGCCCCAGCACAAGTGGACTCAGGGCGCAAGCTATTTACACTTTTTGGCTACAGTTGGCTCAGACTCTAGGACTTTTCTGTCACCCCTCCCCTCCTCTTCCTTTGTAGCAAGAGTAGCTAAGGTGATTATTCCTTATGGATTGCCCTCCACTCCCGTCTCCACCACAGAGGCCCTTACTCATTCTGCAGTGTCCAGTTCAGTGTCTCCTCTGATTCAGATTGCATGGATGGCATCAGCCTGTGGCCTTGTGATGATCCAGCTACAAGGCCCTCTCCCCCACTAGTCGACAGGGATCCAGCATCCTTCCTTTCACTGCTGGCCCTCAAGTGCCAGCATGCAAAAGATGGGGAAAGAGTGAAGCTGCTGGCCAGGTTGAGCAGGAGCTCACCCCACTTCTTCTGCTCCCCTTAATTTGTATAATTATAATAATGGAAAGGAAGAAGAGTGTTGTAGTCCATTCTGGCTGCTATAACAAGATACCAGAAATGATAAAAACCTATTCCTGACAGCTCTGGAGGCTGGAAATATAAGACGGGATGCCAGCAAGGTCATGCTTTAGTGAGGGTCCTCTTCCTGATTCACAGTTGGCAATTTCTCACTGTGTCCTCACATGGTGAGAGGGGCCAGGGAGCTCTCTGAAACCCCCTTTATAAGAGTGCTAATCCCATCCATGAGACCTTCACCCTCATGACCTAATCACCTCCAGTGGCCTTACCTCCTACTGCCAACATTTTGCGTTAGGTTTCAGCATAAGAATTTGGGTCCGAGTTGGGGGAGGCACGTTCAGACCATAGCAACAAGAGAGGGATAGTTGCTTGGAATTTACTCAGTGGTGCCAAGCATTGTTCTAAGTGCCTTCCACGTGTCATGTCACTTAATATTATGCTCACTGCCATTCAATGAGGGAGGCAATTTTATTACCTGCATTTTACAGTGAAGAAGCTTAAGCTCAGTGAGGTTAAGTAACTTGCCCAGGGTCACACAGCTAGTAAGGAGCAGACTACATCTGAAGCCAGTCTAGCTCCACAGTCTACACTCCTACCATGCTCCCAGCCTCCCTATCACCAACCAGTAATTAAGAATATATTATTATTTGTGTATGATGATACATATGTAACATATCATCACTGTATAGTCTTCATAAATACCTAGCTACATATTTTCTGTGGTATGTATATAATCCTTCCCATCCAAAAATAGAGGGCAAAGTTCTAAGGCTTTTGGCCCAAGGAAGAACATTTTGGAAAGTGGCCAGCCTTAAGAATAGGAACTAGAAAGCCTGCCCTGCAGAAGATTATGTATAGAAAGTCCAACATGGTCCCAGCTTCCCTGTTTCCTGAAGATCTAGGCCAATCCAGGCCCCCTTGCCTGGGGAGGCCAGGTCTCTGTCTGTGGTGAAGGAGGCAGAACCAGGTGATGAAATTATCTGCTCTTTTAGTTGTAATGCAGAGTCCAGGGCACCGGTGTTGATGGCGGCTGAGTAAAGAAACACCATGAGCTGCATAATAGCCCAGCTCCACTTTGCATTCACTCCAGGCCTCAAAGAAAACCTCCCTATGTTTCATTACCTGGCCTGCTTCTGAGTTTTCTTTTTTCCCCTTTGTTTTGTTTATAGTACCACACTCACGTGTCTAGATAAACTCCTTGTTTTTATAACAGAAATGCATTTTCTTATGGTTCAGAGCCTTAGTTAAGAGCCATATCAACCATGGGAGTTTGCATTTAAAAGGCTTTGCAAAATCTACATGAGGATTTGGTACAATGTCTATTCCTGAGATGATCTTACATCACTAAGCTCCAAGAAGGAGTCTTCCCACTGTTGTCAAAATGCTGATCGCTTTCCCTCCGTCAATGGGTACATCTTGTGGTTGTGAGAAAGGGGAGGGCACACAGTGAAGGCCACAGCTTTTCAAGAGGGAGCAGGCTGGGCCCAGGGCATAGGAACTGCCTGTGAGATATTCACCCAAGGACTTCAGGTTACCCGAGCATCGGGGGCCTCCCCGCACCTCTCAGGGCAACTTAGAACAAATGACTGGCACACAGTGGGAATCAAGAGAGGGCCGTGAGCCATGTTGCTTCCCTCGTGGCCCTACTTCTAGACTCAGATTTTGTTCTTCTCTGTCATATTATACTGTGGAATGTTCCTTGAAGTCTTTGAGAACAATAACCTCAGTGACTTCTCCTGGGCATTAGGAAGTCCCAAAATAGAGCAAGTCAAGAACTTGATAAGAGAACTAGCAGGTGAACATTGCACGTTGCTAATCTCCTGCTTCAGATCCTTCAGTAAACCCCTGTGGATCTCAGGATCAAGTCTGAGCTCCTTTTCAGCATGGCACACGACCCCAATCCGGCCCTCCCCGTCTTGAGCTTACCCCATTCCTTTGACCCATGCTTCGTTTATAATAAGCTGTTCACAGTTTCCCTATTGAAGCCAGCAGTTTCAACCCCTCTTCCTTCCCCCACCTCTCGGACCACCAAGTGCAATCTTTCCCCTCCTTCAAAAAAGAATCTCTTAGCTCTCAAGCCTTTCCTGGGACTCCAGACCCAGTCCAAGCAGTGTTGATTATACCATCCTTTACACCCACTTCTTTGGCTTGTTTCACATCTCTGTTACTGTTCTCAGCCCTGAGGCACATTTGTTCTTTTACAGGCATTTCTCACCAATTAGGCGTCCTAAGAATAGGGATGGGCATTATTTATCATTGCGTCTCCTCTGCCTTGCACAGAGCCTGACCCACAGAATATGTTCAAGAAATGCTTTTTAAATGAACAAACCATCAAATTAATTGGACCAGGAACTCTGAGAATTTGAGATACGGTTTTAAGAAAAAAATGCATCTGGAAAGCTCTTGACCAAAATCCCATCTCCATCCTCCATAATATCTCACTTCCTTCTACTCAACCCCAGGTATAATGACTGTTCCTCAGCCCACACCACTAAGCAAATGCTGGCATACATCAGCCTTGAAAAATAAGATGTTTCCCGTACTTCCTGATAGCCCACTCTGGGATCATCTTAACCCCCTCAATTTTCCAGACAATTTCCTATATGCTTCCTGTGTGTTTTCTTATCTTCCACAAGAATCTTCTCCTTGGTATTCCCCCCTCCAACGTCTTCCTCTTCTTAGTTTACCTATATTTACATTCCCAGTTAAGCACACCGACTTTTTTTTTTTTTTAATCTTTTCAGACAAGCTAGGATGAATTCCTATTGTGTTCTCTCCAACTATTCTTTAAATATTCCCTCCATTGTTTGTTTGTTTTTTTCCAGGACTAAAATCCCTCAATGACTGCATGAAATTCTATCATTTTTCTATTGGATGTTTACCTACAGGCCTCAGAGTGACTCCTCTGTCTGGATTTTTTTCTCCTGGTCACTTTCCCTAAGGAGCCTCTTGGTGCTCATTGAGTCTTCTCAATAGACACAGATGATTTTCATTTATAAAAATCCTCACATGTCTACCAACTTTCTTGATTAACTCTCTGCTTTCCTGTCTGACTTAAGGCTGGCCTCTTGGGTTTGGGGTCCTGGTGGCATCAGGTTCATTGTGTATGTGATTGAGCCAAGAAATTTGATGATTGGCAAAATGGGAGTCCAGATAGAAATAAAAACTTTTGTATTGCACTGTCCATGGTCCTTGAGTCCTTGGTCTTTTCCTGCGGCTGCCTCTCCAATTTCACATTCCCACATGACTATTTATGCTAATTTGGGTTAAAGGCATACTCTAGCCAGCAGAACTAGAAAAATAGTTTAGACATAGACTCATCAAGCAGAAAATAATCTTAAAAGCCATTGAATCCAGTCCCTTTACCTTCACTCCAAACCAACGCAAGTGCCTCTTCCAAAGCTCATCTGACTTCAGCTTACCTGGTTCCAACCAATAGGATGCTCACCTCAAAAAGCAGACTGACCCCTGTGAGCCAGCTTTTGCTGCCAGGAAGAACTTGCTAGTAGCCCACTGCCTTTGTCATCTTGAAAAGTTGTTGAATATCTCTGAAAAGTTGTTCAATTTCTTCAGGTCTCCTGTATCTCATCCATAAAATGGGAATAGTAATACCTATCTTACAGGAGCTTTTAACAGTGATAGCTAATATGCACTGAGTGTTTATCATCTTCTTAGCACTGAGGTATATAATTGAATTTAACACCACAATTTTCCTGTGAAGTAGTACTATGATTATGCATATGAGGCATCTAAGATAATTTAAGCAGATAGTGTATGTTAGTTCCCTCTCCTATTTCACTATTATCTGGTTGATCTTATATTTGTCCTCTGGAATCACATAGAACAAGCCTACTTTCTCCTAACAAGGCAGTTTTCATTTCTTTGAGGATAGTTCTCATGTCTCTTCTTAACTCCTCTACCACCCCCTGCCCCCACCAGGCTAAACAATTTTAGTTTCTTCTACAGCATATTTTCCGGAGCCACATTCTTCCCATATGACCTTAACCAGTGAAGTGGTCGGGGTGGGGGGGGGGGCAGTTCTTCAATGATCTGGAAACCTCTACCCACCAGTGTAGCATAAGCTTGGCTCACTCTTCCCCTGAATCCTGCTGCATCCTGCTGTTTGAACCCCAGGCACCCTAAAGTTAGCAACCAGGAAGGCTGCTGGAGCATTTCATCAAAACCATTTTCTAGACAATTTGTGTCTTTTCTTCCCAATGGAGAATCCTCAAGTTTCTCTTGCAGGCAAAGGAGGCCTTTCTTGTTTGCTATTGACATTCCCAAAAATATCTGATTCAAAAAGAAATTTAATTTTGTCCCCAGCTTTCACATCGTCTAGCTTTGTTTGTCATCCTTGTGGTCCGCCAGCTTTGCCCCTTTGTTCTCCTAATTGCCAGAGACATTTTTATACTGAGTAAATTGCATCAGGCTCACTGCAAAATGAATCAATTTGGGAAGAGTATGAGCTACACTGTTGTCTTAAGTGTGCATTAACATTTAGATGCGTTATTTAAAACGGGTCTGGGGTTAGTGCCAGGGAGATAGCTTCATGACTATTCTGACTCATTCTCTGCAGCCAGACTCTACTGAATGGAACTGAGGAACTCTGAAACCCATCCCAGCCTTCCATCCCTCTAGGGAGGGCTTGAACTAGGTGAGATATTTTAAGAGCTCAGATTTGGGAACTTGATTGACAAACTGAGTTTGACTTGGTGATCTCAGAGCAAAACACAGCCAAGCGTAGTAGACAATGGAGAGGAGAGATCCTCTTTCTCTCTCATCATACATCAGGCATGCACATGACATGTAGGTTTAAGTACAAATCACATGGCCAGAAGTCTTTGGCAGTAAAACAAAGCATGCACCAAAAAAAAAAAAAAAAAAAAAAAAAAAAAAAAAAAAAAAGACACCAGCCAACCCTCTCTAGGATAAAACTTAAAACAATGTTCTGAAAGCCAGTGAATAGGAAAAGCTGCAATCCAGATGATCATGTGGTGATTCAATGAGCTAATTCTTTTATCATCAAGAGGGTCAGGTAATATCTCCATTAGTAGCAGAAGGTTTAAAAATTGGAGAGAGTGGCAACACCAGGACAATTGCCTGATTTATGCTTTTTCAATCACCTGGGCTTATAGCCTAAACTGGTAATGGACTCCATCCATCAAAAAATTATTCCATCTGGCATGCTGGTTTCTGAAGAAATCTGGACGTCCTCGTAGAGAATTGGCCAAATGATATAATGCGTGTGAAAGGCCTTAGCACAGTGCCTCAGTAAAAGGTGGTTGAATCTGTTTCGTTATGTTCAGAGATATGATGGTGCATTCGATACACAAGAGAAATAAAACATCAATTGTTTAATGCCATAATTAAGATTCTGAAATCCTGAGAAGTACAGCTATGAAGATCGTAAGGGTAGCACTTTCTCAAGGAGCTCTTCCCAGACACTTCTGTCCCTGGGCATCTCTTCTCTTTCAGCCTCTAAGGTGCTTTGTAAGTAACAGCTCCAATCCCATGGAAACTCACCAGCTTTGTGCATTTCTGCCCATTTTTCCCACTAGAGTCTGAACTTAGACAAGCATACTCAGTACTTTCATTTTGGTGTCCTCAAAGTCCAAAACAGTGTCTAACACAGAATCGGCATTCAGTAAATGTTTGTTGACTGAACAAGTAGAACTCAAAAATATTATCATGCTGCTTTCAAAGTTGAAGTAGATAAGGATATCTTACACCTTTCTGCTGGGAAGGCCTAAAGCATTAGGATCCCTGACCAGAGATAGAAAACAACGCATAAAGACTACTACTGCCAACCAGTATATTGCCTTGAAATAACAATAGCTACCGCTTGTATAGCACTTAATATGCAGTGGGTATTGTTCTAAGTGCCCTAACCTGTATTTATTCATTTATCTTCACAGTAGTTCCATGAGGTGACATATCATTTTCATCCCCATTTTATGGATGAAGACACTGAACTTGTCAACAGTCCTACAGCTAGAAATGATTAGAGATGGAATCTGAACACACAGTGTCTCGCTCCAGAGCCCATGACCACCACACTACATGATGTAACCTCTCCAAAAGAGATGTGAGAGGGGCTCTCCCCAGGCCTCCCCCAGGTAGATCACAGGTGGCCCCATCAGGTGGCATGTCAAATAGACATGGGCAGACACCAGTGAGAAGAGACTGTCTTCTCTATGTTTCACCTGAAATGGCATCTCCACTGCCTACCCAGGGACATATGTCATGCAGGGCAGAGAAGCAGGTCCCTTATTTCAGCTACCCTTAGCCCTGGGAGGAGGATGCTATGCAAAGCCTCAGCTATGGTATTGGTTTGGGGAAAATTAAATCAGAACCTTTGCAGGCTTTCAGTGAGAATAGGAGAGAAGTTCCCTGCATAGCCTGAGGACAGGAGTGGAGAGAAGGAAGAAGAGGCATGTCAGACCTGCACTCCATCCAATCCCCCTTTAGAGCCCTTAGTCCTTCTATTTATAGGTGAAATTGAATAACAAACCACTAAGCAGATGGACACATACATAATGTATTATTGGGTAAACTGAGGCAAGATGGAACTAACATAGTCTGCATGCATTCTGGCTGCTGAGCTGGGACCCAGACTCCAGCCCTCTCACTGCTGGAGCCCCTACTCAAATCCCTGGACCCTGCTCTCTCCTCCACCCTGCTCAGTCAGGCTTGAACTGGCCTTATACGTCAATGTGAATAGGATTCTCAAAAGCTTTAGAGGAAAAGTGAAAAACATCTCTCTCTTTTCCAGTTGGTTTATGAAAATATCTTCCTCTAATTGAACTTTCCCCTCTTGCATATGCCTTTTGATGGCTGCATTTAATTGCCTTAAACATAAAGCTGCTGTGATCAGAGACTTCAGAGTTACATATGCATCTTTTGTGCTGAAACTGTTTTACCATCTGGTTCTAAAGCAGCTTATAGGTTGATTTTGATAAGAGCAATGTAGGTGCCACCAGTCTTACTATAATTGGTTGTCTGCTTACATGATTGGGGAATGAAAATTATTTATTGATTCCTGATTCAAAAAGAAAATCAACAAATGTGTTTCCCACAACCACATGATTCCATTCTGACCCCTCTGTCTTGCTGAGATTATGCTCCCATGGCCCACCCCTTCCCCTCTTTCCATCCATGGTTGCCCTTCTCTTTGTCTTTGTTCCTTCCTTCCTTCCTTCCTTCCTTCCTTCCTTCCTTCCTTCCTTTAGTAAATGCGTCAGTTAAGTATTCCTCTACTATTTCAGGGAAGTCTGCTATATGGTGGGAATTGAGCTGGGAAAAAGCAGAAACCACTGCTGTCTTCATGAAGCTTACATTCTAGAGGGGGAAATGAATGCTACATTACTAGTGACATGTACAGTCATGCAATTACCATAGTGATACATGGCGAAAGAGTACAGCTTCTGTGAGCTTTTATAAGAGAAGGACCTGACCCAGGCTGAGGGATGAGACAAGCCTTCCTGAGCAAGTGGCATTTGAACTGAAGTCTGAAAGAAGAGTGGTAGTATGACAAAGTGGCAAGACTCTTTCTGGGAGTAGGAATGACATATGAATGCCTGGAAAAGAAAGATGTGAGACATTTCTGAGGAAATCAAGGCAGATTCATGCACGTGGATCTGAAGGTGAAGAGAGGCCTGGCTGAAGAGAAGGATGGGGAGAAAGACAGGCGGAAGAGGCACATTCAGGAACACAACCTTTGTCTTAAAACTCAAGGAAAGTTGATGTAGAGTTTTAAGAATAGGACTGTGAATGAATTGGAGGTAGGGCAGGCATGGGTATGAAGATCCCAGACCTTTGCAGCAGCCCAAGGGACAAGAGGATAGTCCTGATTAGAGAGTGTAGATAGAGAGAAAGGAGCAGGTTTGTACATATCTATGTGCAAGGTGCACTAGGCAGGTTTAGTGATGGATTGCTTTGACCAATTGGGTGGATGGAGGCATTCACTAAAACAGGCAAAAATGAAGGAGGCCCATGTATGGAGAGGAAAGTAGAAAATGTGGTTTGGAGATGTTGAGTCTTTAGTAACATAAACATCTAAGTGAATATGCAGGTAGACATAGGGGTCTGGAGATCAGAGAAAATACCTGGGCTGGAGAAAAAAATAGAGGAGTTTTGGTATGTTGACAGGACTTTGGAGGCAATGGGAGCGTGTTAAATGCCTAAGGAATTAACTGGCAATGAATCATAGACCTAAATGTAAAATCTAAAACTATAAAAATTTCTAGAAGAAAACACAAGAGAAAACCCCTGCAAACTTGAGTAAGCAAAGATTTTTTAGATGGCACACAAAAAGCATAAACTTACAAAACAAAACATTGATCAGTTGGATTGGAATTTATCAAAATTAAAAACTTGCTCTTCAAAGGATTCGATTTAAAAAATATGAAACCAAGTCACAAAATTGGAAAAAATATTTGAGATTATACATATAGGTCTCAAAGGGCTTGTACCCACCCAATTAAGAAGTGGGCAAAATATTTTAATAGACACTATGCAGAAGATATAAAATGTCCATTAATCATGTAAAAAGATGCTCAATATCACTAGTCATCAGGAAAATTATAATGGCTAAAATTAGAAAGACTGACCATACCAAGGGTTAGTAAGGATGAGACTTGGATGAGACTTTGGAAAATAGTTTAGAAGTTTCTCTAAAAATTAGATTACACACCTACCATACAACTCAGCTATTTCACCCCTGGATATTTATCCAAGAGAATGAAAATGTAGGTCCACACAAAGACTTGTACATTAAAATTTATAGCAGTTTGGGGCACCGGGGTGGCTCAGTTAAGCGTCTGACTCTTGGTTTCAGCTCAGATCATGATCTCATTGTTCATGGGTTCAAGCCCCGTGTTGGGCTCTGCGCTGACAGTGTGGAGCCTGCTTGAGATCCTCTCTCTCTCTCTCTCTCTCTCTCTCTCTCTCTCTCTCTCTTCCCCTTCCCCACTCACACTATCTGTCTCAAAATAAATAAATGTCAAAAAAATTTAAAGATAAAATTTATAGCAGCTTTATTCACAATATTCCCAAACTGTAAATGACCCAGTTGTCCACTAACAGGTGAGGGGATAAACAAACTGTGGTTTGTGTATACAATGGAACACTATCCAGCAACAGAAAGGAATGACCTACTAATACTGACAACAACATGGGCAACTCTCAAAATCATGCCAAGAGAAAGAAGCCAACCACAGAGACCACATAGTATGTGCTTCGATTCATGTATGATTTTAGAAAGTGCATCCAATCTACTAATCTACAGTGACAGAGGCAGGACAGTGGTTTTGTAGGAAGTGTCACAGGACTGACTGCAAAAGGGCAGAGAACCTTTAGGGTGTGGTGGGACAGTTGGTTTTGAATGTGGTTATGGTTCCCTGGTGTAACAACTGTTAAAATGCTTTAGACTGTACACTTTATTTTTTTCAATGTTTATTTATTTATTTTGAGAGAGAGTATGGGGGAGGGGCATAGAAAGAGAATCCCAAGCAGGCTCTGTGCTCAGTGTGGAGCCTTACATGGGGCTCGATCCCACAAGCCAATATCCAGAGTCAGATGCTCAGCTGGCTAAACCACCTAGGTGCCCCTATATGATACACTTTAAATGGATGCCATTTATTGCACATAAATTATACCTCAATACAGTTGACTATAAAAAAAAAGTACCTAGAGAGGGAATGGAGTGGGAAGACAAAAGACCTGAGAATAAAGGTAGGGGAAGGGAGGCAGTGAGGTGGGTATACATGTGTAGACAGGTTGAGGAGCTTAACGAGATGTGAGAGGTGGCAGCTGGAGGAATCAAGGCCACTTATTCATGTCTTGCACTTTGGTGTGACTTTCATGTCTCAGATACCATTAGTCAAGATGGAACCCCTGGTTCATGAGTTATCTCCCTCATGAAGGCTTCCCAGGAGACCTCAACCACTCTGTTCTCTTCTCTTCTCAACTCTGTAAAACTGTCTAGACTACAGAATAATACTCCAGGGTCCCATCTGATCAGATAATGCCTGTAAGTTGCTATACTCAATTCTTTGTTTCCTCAGTCTACCAATATCCAGTGCTATTTTTGTTTACAAATTGTTTCAGGTGTTTGTGGTTTCCCCAGAGGCTGTTCTTTAGCTACTAATTATTGAAGTTTTGCCATAAGCTAGAAGCGTTAAAAATATTGTACATATTAAGTACTTGTAATAACTTATGAAGTAAGTGTTATTAACTTTAGCTTGCAGGGAGGAAAACAACTAAGGCTCAGGGAAATTAAGCAACTAGAAGTGGGATTTGAACTTAGGTCTTTGTGAGTTCTGAGTTCTCACTACTTTCTGAGTGCTAAAGCCTATTCATACACACTGTAGATACGGCCTCCTTCCAACAGGGGCCATGTTTTATTCTTAATTTTGCATACCTTTGCACCAGTATGGTGTTAAGCATATTGAAGATGCTAAACAAATATTGATTTATTCATTGATTCCCTCAACTAATATTTTAATGCTTCTTTAGAATAGCAGCCTCCTGTCACCAGGGTCTCTTAAGGGGCTTTAAGAGTGTCAATAACTAGGTACATTTCAGCCTTGCTGGATCAGATTAAGGAATTAATTAAAAGGTCCCCAGATTTGTTGTTACTGCCTGAGTGGGATAAGAGAAAGGTGGGTCAGCGTCTTTCTCTCTGCTCATTCCACCTACCATTTCACCCCCTTCCCTTCAAGAGGAGCCCCAGGAATGTTGAGGAACTGTGGCCACTTCTACTGGCCACCTTGGTCTAGACCCAATGTAAGAGCTTCCATTACAGCCGTGACCCCATAGGCAATCCTGGAGCAGGGAGTGGTGGTTGAAGCCACTGCTTGGTTGGTCTTTCTTCTGATTGCAAAGTGACAGTGTCCGCATTTTAAATGCAAACAGAGAACAATTGCTAAACATAAAAACTACCTTTCAATTGCCTTGCACATAAAGATCCCTCTCTAGTTCTCCCTCTCTCTTCCTCTCCTTTTTAAAGTGTCTCTCTTCAACTCTACCTTCTTTCTTTCTGCCTCACTAATGTCCCAGAAAGCCTGCATCATAATGCTTACCTAGAAAGTTCTTTCAGCAGCAAAAAGCATTCTATTAAAAACATATTGGAACTAGACTCCAATTATGTGTCCTTGATTTTTGCATAATGTAGTGTAAGTTACTCTTCTTTGAATCAGTGGGGGATAAGAATTCATTCATGAATAATGGTTTCCAGAGATTCATGAGGACCTGGATGAGATACTTGCCTGGAAGGTAGAAAGGCTTTGCTCTTCCAGATTTCAGAATTTATATTCAACAAAAAGCATAAGAGTAGGAGGTACTGAAAAGGATTGTACAAGCAAGTACAGAAAACTTTTGCTAATCTAATTCACTCTTAAAACAGCCTTCTCCATGGTTAAAAGAATCCCTGTTCTCCTTAAGCTTTTCTATCTTGGATACATTTTTTTTTAAATAAGCCTCTTTTAATATATCAGAGGAAACCAGGAATGTATTGACGATGTTTCAGTAAGACATGAAGTTTAAATCAGTAGTGCTGGGAAAGGTCAAAGCCAGAATTATTTAAATGTTGAATACCCAAAATTTGCTCTAAGTTGCTTATCAACATTCACAAAAGTCAATGTCCTTTTTCTGTAGAAGTTTTCATTACAAGGAAACCTCCTGCACAAGAACATCAGCACTGTGGTCAGTGTGTGTGTGTGTGTGTGTGTGTGTGTGTGTGTGTGTGTGTGTGAGAGAGAGAGAGAGAGAGAGAGAGAGAGAGAGAGAGAAGGAGAGAGGGAGAGAGGGAGAGAGGGGGACAGAGACAGAGATGGGGCAGGGGAAGGGAACAAGTGTCTTTTCACAGCATGGCTTGAGAATCCTTCTTCCCTGACTGTTCAGATGGGGAGGGGATACCTGCACATACTACTCACATCCCATGTCTTACCTTTTTTCCTTCCCATTAAAGTAAATATACCTAGTGAATCAGAATCACCAAGGGAGGAGCCTGGGAATCTCTTTGATAACACACCCCAGATGACTCCTATGACTGGGAAGGCTTAGGAAACAGGAATTAGAGGGTCTGAAGCAGAGCTTCTCAGGGTTTTTTGTGCACATGAATCACAGGGGGATCCAGTTAAAATGCAGATGCTTTTTCAATAGGTCAGGATTGGGTTTAAAATCTGCATTTGTAGAAAGGTCCCAGGTGATGCTGGTGCTGCTCCAACCACTCTGTATAGCAAAGGTCTAAAGGCAGTGCATCCCAGTGTCCACACACAGATATTAATTGAGGCTAAGGGGGGGGGAAACAATTAGAGAAGGACCTGTGCTCCTTCTGCATTCCTGGCTCATCTGACATGTGATGGTAGAAACAGTTTTTGAGAGGGGTGCCTGGGTGGCTCTGTCGATTAAGCATCCCACTTTGGCTCAGGTCATGATCTCGCAGACTGTGAGTTCGAGCCCTGCATATGGCTCTATGTTGGCAGCTCAGAGCCTGGAGCCTGCTTCAGATTCTGTGTCTCCTCTCTCTGCCCCTCCCCTGCTCACACTCTGTCTCTCTCTCTCTGTCAAAAATAAATAAAGGCCCACCTTTCCTGCTCCTATTCGAACAAGTTCTTTCTTCTCTTGAAGTGTTTGGGTTCAGATCATTCCTTCATCTCTCAAACATGAAACCCTCCCAAGTCCCAGGTGCTGTGCAGGGCACTGAGGTCACAGAAATGTTAGTGAAAATTGAACCCTGTTTTGTGTCTGAAAGCCCTTCTGTCTTTTACTTTATATATATATATATATATATATATATATATATATATATATATATATATATATATAATTTTTACTTTTGGAAAATTTTAATAGCAGTGAAATACTTGTATAATTTACCATCTTAACTACTTTTTAAAGTTTATTTATTTATTTTGAGAGAGAGAGAGTGAGAGAGAGAGAGTGTGTGGGAGGAGCAGAGGGAGAGGGAGAGAGAATCCCAAGCAGTCTCCACGCTGTCCATGCAGAGCCCGATACAGGGCTCAAATTCATGAACCCTGAGATCATGACCTGAGCTGAAGTTGGACACTTAACCCACTGGGCCACCCAGGTACCCCATTAACTATTTTTAAGTGTACAATTCAGTTGCATGAAGCACATTTACATTATGGTACAACCAACACTACTATCCATCTCCAGAAGGTTTTCATCACCCAAAACTGAAACTCCATATCAACTCCTCAAGGATATCCATGTTGTATCATGTGTCAGAATTTCCTTCCTTTCTAAAGCCTAATATTGTATTTTATAGATACATACTACATTTTGTTTATCCATTCTTCTGTTGATGGACATTTAAGTTGCTTCTACATTTTGGCTATTGTGAATAATGCCACTATGACCTTGGGTCTGCAAATATCTCTTTGAGACTTGCTTTCAATTTTTTTGGATACATGCATTCCTTGTTTCATTTCACTTCACAGACATTGCATTTATTTGAAAATAGAAGGTTTGTGGCAACTCTGCATCAAGAAAATCTATTGGCACCATTTTCCCAATACCATTTGCTCACTTTGTGTCTCCGGGTCACACAGTGGTAATTTTCACAATATGCAAACTTTTCCATAATTGTTATAGTTGTTATGGTGATCTGAGATCAGTGATTAGGACTTGATGAAAGCTCAGATGATGGCTAGCATTTTTTAGCAATAAAGTGTTTTTTAATTAAGGTACATACATTTTTTAGATATAATGTATTGTGTACTTACTAGACACAGTAGAGTATAAACTTAACTTTTATTACAGTAGGAAACCAAAAGTTTCTTTGACTTGCTTTATTGCAATATTTGCTTTATTGCAGTGGTCTGGAATTGCTAGGTCATATGGCAATTCAATTTTTAATTTTTGACGAACCTCCGTACTGTTTCCACAGTGGTTGCACCATTTTACATTCCCATCAGCAGGGCACAAGGGAAATTGGAATTTCTCTGTATCCTTGCCACTACATCTGACTCTTGGTTTATGCAACTTCCTCAGCTAGAAGTTGGGCCATTGCCTTCATGTGCCACCTGAAACACTCTTGTTCTTCTCTGCCCCCTCCAAATCTTTCTCAACCTCTAAAGCCAAGTCAAGTCACATGTTTTCTACAAAGTCTGATGACATTAGCCCCTGATGAACCTTCCTTGTCTGGACCTGAGACCATTCTTATTTTCCCTTGATAATGAGTGTCTTGTTCTCGAATCATCTCCTGTTACTCTAAGTAGAGGTCATGTTCTATGCTTTTTGGTTTTACCTAGCAGTAGAAGCAATGGCTATTTGTTGTATCTTGTTTAATAGAATAACATAAAGAAAATCAAGAAGTGTACAGTCTGAAAAAGTGTACAGTCTGAAAAAGCTTGATTTCCATTTTGAGAACTCTGTACCTGAAGAAAAGAAACTGAGTCTTCTTGCCCCAGAACATGGTCTCTGGTGGAGACTTACTAAGAGCCTTTGTACCCACCTAGTCAGATATCCTTCCCCTAGGATGTCATCCTCCAAGGCCACTGTCACCTTGGAGATACTGACCCCAAAGATCATCAGGTAAGGAGAGATGGTTCTAGGGGAAGATACTGACCCCAAAGATCATCAGGTGAGGAGAGATAATTCTAGGGGATGATTCTGGGAAGGCTAACCACAAAATTTCAGCAAACCAGAATTCATTAGTCCAAGGGATTGCTGTGTGATTCCATGTGGGTTTTATTACAATGTCTGCAACCACTTACACTACACAAGGGCTAAGTTTTCTTCCATACCTATTCACTTCATGGTGGATGTCAGTAAACAGTCCCAGTGGGGCTGCTGCTGGCTGCTGAACCAAACAAATGTTACTCTTTTCCCCAATTAATCTGCTCTCTTATAGGTTTGAAATCTTTTTGACCTCTCATTGTGTTCTCTTTAGGGATGCTATAGTACCCCTTGGCTGCCTTATGTCATAGAAAGAGCTGAACAGTGTTGGAATTGACCTCTTAGAATGATGATTTCTCTGCCATCACATGAATGCCCTGGCATGGCTACTGTCATCCCTGGCTTGCCCTGTACCCATTTGTCCTTATGAAGTAACTCCCTGAAGACCTCAGCCAACACAAACAGGGAGTCGGCAACAGAGGACCCCATTCCAATGTCCTTTCAAGTTCTTACATTCAGAATGGCATTCCAGTCCTGTCAAAAGTCCCCAAGCGAATACAGATCTCCTCCCAAGCTGATCAGAACCAAAGAGGAACTGGAAGCTCTGGCAGGAAGGAGACCTTTAGCACATTTATACAACTTCCAGCTGGTATTTGAAGCCTCTGCCAAGTGGTTGTCAGTCTATTTGAGCTTTTACTTCACTGCCCCTGAATAGTCATCTCTAGACAGCACATTTGTTCTAGAGATGTTGATGCTCCAAGGTTCTACTAAGAACTGGCATGTATATAAACAGAGAGGAGAAGCCACCTGCCTGTCTCTGTGGTACCAGCAACTCCCTGGACACCCTTCCCCTTCCTGATAGTCCTGTGAGGCTGTACTGAGGACTGTGTGATGAGGTGTGGGCACTCCAAATGATTAGAAAGCTGCCACCAAGTAGGGAATTCATCAGCCTTCCTGCCCTGAGAACTGCAGAGCATCCCAGCAGCTCCCAAGTTATGCCCCATCAAGAGGCCCCAAAGGTTTTAGATTCTCAGCCCAGTTGGCTTCCCTTACTCTGATGCAATTACTAACCCCTCCCAGATAGGAACCACATTTTTCTTCATAATCCTAAGAGAGATGGACACCTAGGGTGTCAGCAGACCATAAGCAGCCTGAGGTCGCTGCCCTGCTTCAGGTACTATCACCTCTTGCCTTGACCATTATAGTCAGTTGCCTTGACTCATCTCTATGCTTCCAGGCTCCTTGCCTCCAGCAGTCAAAATGACCTCCTAAAGTACCAGCCCAACCATGTTATTCTGCTCAGCGTCATTCCCTGGCTTCCCCATCTCCTATGGGATCAAACCCAGTCTTGCTGCCAAGCCTTGAAGTCCTTCCATTTTCTCCATGTTAGTTCACCTCTGGCTGCCTCCCCCACCCTATCTCAGGAAGTGGCCCATCATCCGAGCATTATCCACGGCTGCAATTCTTCCTCATCGTCTACTTCACCCCTCACCCCTCACCCACTTAGAGATTAAGCTCTATCACTTCTGCCTCTAGTGGGTGTGTGTATACACACACACACACACACACACACACACACACACACACACACACACTTACCCCTTTCTCCCACCATGCTGGTCCAAGCCATCACTATCTCTCACCTGAATCACAGCAGTATTGTTGCTTTCACATTTGCTCCCTTCTAATTCACCCCCTACATAGCAGTTGGAGTAGGCTTTATTTTATTTTATTTTTTTGGAATAGGCTTTAAAAGTACAAATCAAACTATGTCATTTCACTATAAAACATTAGAATGGCTTCCCATTGGTCTTAGAATGAAATCTTGGCCAAAATCCCTGTATCATCTGGCTTTGCCCACGTATCTGACCCTCTCTCATACCATTCTCCCCTAAATCCCTATTTATTTGCCTCTCCCAACTACTGGTCTTTTATATTTACTGCTCCCCTAGCGTGGGACACCCTTTCCTTGGCTCTATACCATCATTCCTGCTCATTTTTTTGGTCTCAACTGAAACATGACCACGTCAGAAATGCTTGCTGCCACCTATTTTCTCTATCACAGCACTTTGTTTAGTTCCTTTTAGCACTACTTTCAATCTGTAATTAATGTATTTGGTTCCTTGTTTATTGTCTAACCCTCTCACTAGAAAGAAAGCTCCTGGAAGGCAAGGAGCTTCCTTCTCTCATTAAATCCACTGGATCAATGGCACCAAATGCCTTTCTTAATACTTGGTAGGTACTACATAAATTTTGTCAATAGAATACTAAATGAATCTAGCCACTACTACTTATCCAGTCCTTGTTCTCTGATACCCCTCACCCCTACACCTGCATTCCAACCACACTGACTGGAATTCCCTGAAGATGTAGGCTGCTTCATCTCTCTGTGCCTTTGAACCTACCCCTGGGCTGAGATTCCCAAACCACTGTGTCTATCTAGGAAAGTCCTCTAATTTATATACTCTCTCTTCTCCAAAGCCTTTTCCAGCCTCACCAAGCAGTTGGTCACCCCGACCTCCCTGTGCCACAGTATGGTACCCATGCTTCTGTTCTTGCTGTTGGTAGTTTGATTGTAATGATTTATTTTCATAATGGTATTCTCTATAAACTGTGATATCCCTAAAGAAAGAGATCATGTCTTCTCTATCTCTCCAATCTTCATGCACAATCAAGTACAGAAGAACCTAGAACATATTAGTTGCTCAACAAATGTCTGTTGAAAAGATGAATGAATTAAGTGGAATATCAGTCCCTGGATGTAAATTCAATAGGCCAGATTACTTTTTTTTTTTTTCCCAATAGGCTATATTACTAATCCCGGCTCCCTGGTAGGTAATCTGAGGACTCATGCCACTTTGTGTTTTGGTTTCTTCACCTGTAAATTAGGAATAATAATTAACTACCTAGCTATCTCAGATGGTTAAAGAATAAAATGGTAAATATGAAAATAGTCTAAAAACTAGGTTGCCTGGGTGGCTCAATGAGTTAAGCATCTGGCTTCAGCTCAGGTCATGATCTCATGGTTTCTGAGTTTGAGTCCTTCATCAGGCTCTCTGCTGTCCGCACAGAGTCCACTTCAGATCCTCTGTCCACCCCCTCTCTTTCTGCAAGTCTTCCATTCTCTCTGTCAAAAATAAATAAATGTTTTTTAAAAAAGAAAATAGTCCAGAAATATAAATTCATTCATTTCAAAACTATATATTGAGTCATTATTCAGTGCTAAGGCACCCAAGTTACAAATATGAAGACATGATCCCTTGAAGGTTCTACTTCTTCAAGGTGGCATCATTGTTAGTCAACCACCACAAAGACTGTCATGATTCTTGGTCTACTTTTACTGTTGTGATTCTTGGTCTGTGGCATCTTTGCATTAATCCTTTGCTTTTGGAATCACTGCATACCTGTATATTCTAGTTTTACTAGAGGTCTCTGCATGCTTTCCAACTATAATCACGGCTGAATGATTCCCTACCAATCCTGGTTCCACTTCAGGAAAACTGTCAGGCGTACACACAGCACCAAGCCCATCCATCTGTGTAAGAGATAATGTAATTCTAAGACAATATTTAACAATGTGGGACGAGGCATAAACTCAATATGTTTTCAGGCAGAACAGAAAAAAAATATGTGCCCCATCTCATTAATCACAATAAGAATGAGGGATGGGGCAGATACCCAGGCTGGTGCTGTTCCCTCCAAGTTAATCTGTCTTAATACTAGGCCCTTGGTAAAAAGAATGCCCATGTCGTCGTTCTGCTTGTTCAATGGCAATTTACATTGGGGAGCACAAGATTTATGGAGTAACAAGAATCTCTCAGTAATAAAAACTTGAGTGATCCATGCTGTGTTTGGAAGTAGCTTCTACTGCAAACACTCTCTGGGGACAAAACTTCAAGAGAAGGATTTCAAGGTATGTATTGATAAAACTGATTTTAGTCACAAGTTCTTATTGTGTTCATTCATTCACTTACTCAACAATTTTTTACTGGGCACCAATTCTTGCAAAAGGCTCTGTTGAGAGGTTTGGAGACAGATAATGGTCTATACTCTGAAGGGCCCCCCCCCCCATTGAGGAGATGCGACTCATACCAAATAATGAGGGTGCCACATGAACTGTAAGCTCCACAGGGACAGAAATGATGTCTGTTTGATCTCCACTATATACCAGCGCCTGCCACAGGGCCTGGCACAGAGAGAAGCTCATTAAAAATTCATTATGTTACAAGTGCCCACCAACAGATGAATGGCTAAACAAAATGTGACACATACATGCCATGGAACATTATTCAGCCTTCAAAAGCAAGGCAGTTCTAACGTATGCTACAACCTAGATAAACTTTGAAGACATTTTGCTAAATGAAACAAGCCAGTCACAGAAGTACAAATACTGTATGAACTCACTTGTATGAGAGGTCAAATTCAGAGACAGAAAGTGGAATGGTGGGTTGCCAGGGGCTGGAGTATGAGGACATGGGGAGTTTTTAATGGGTATAGAGCTTCAGTTTTGCAAGATGAAAAATGTTCTGGAGACGGATGGTGGTGATGGTTGTAGACCAAGGTGAATGTACTTGATACCAGTGAACTGTACACTAAAAATTAGTTAGGATGCTGAACTTTATGCTATATACATTTTACCATAACAACAACAATAAAATTCTTTAAAGGGCTAGCAAGAATTCCAGAGATAGCTTGAGGCAGGAGATGTAATGGAGGAGTGTCCTGCAAAGAGGGGTCATTGGAAGGTCATGTGCTTTCCCAAGCATGGAGGAAGAAGAGGGCATAGAATTGTGCTGAGAATGCATTCCAGGGGTGTCATGGAAGGGAAGCCAAGGGAAGTATGGTCAGAACCTGCAGGAGCAGTAGGCCAATTAGAAACATGGAAAGGAAGGGTCAGAGAGCTCCAAGAAAGACCTTTCAGAGGATGACAGTGGTTGGCCAAAGACTCTGGTTTTGACAGGTGGAGATAAGGGGTGACCCCTGGTAGAGCAAGCATCTTCAGAGTATTGTGAGCATGGGAGGCTGCAAGGGGTTGAATACCAAGTGAATGAAGAATAAGACACTGAAGTTTGATAGTAAAGGGAGGAGAATGACGGCAGAAACTGGAAGGAATCAGTAGAGAGAGAAGAAAGACTTAGCAAGCAACAGAGGGATTGAAAGAGAAGGAAGTAATGTTCTGGAAGGATCTAGAATGGCTGGGGGCAATGAGTTGAGGACTCCTCCTCCCTTTGAAACAAGAGGGCAGGATAAGAAGATGGAGGAGGTATCGGGAAGAAATAGGTGAAGAGGGAGCTGAAGGGCTGCTGTCTCCTGAGGGAGGTGGGAAGCCAGGTCAAGTGCTAACAGTGACAGGCTAAGAGTACACCACAGAAGAGTTAGAGAGTTTGGAGATGGTGTCATGGGGAATGCAGGTGGGCACACAATGAAGAGTGGTGAAGCACTGGATTCAGCTGGGATCAGAGCCCCTGTATGTGTAAGACAAGTGGGCCAGCCCTGGGGCTCTTGGTGGCCTGAAGCAAGAGAACAAATGGCTTATTTGTGCAGTGGGGACAGGTAAGATATGTTAGCAGCAGGCCAGAGAGACCTGCTTCTTCAGGAGGACAAGTGTGTGGAGAAAACCCATGTCCATGAAGTCCAGGCTGCATGGTAAGGAAATCAAAATCCAAGGGAGCTAGGATGGTGTCAAGTCAGAGAGACTCGAGTTCATGATGAAGGTGAGGAGATGGTTCTGGAAGAAAAGAGAAGCTAGGCCACAGAGGAGTTTTGAGTCTGAAATCATGATCAAGGAGCAGCTGTGTCAGAAGGCAGGGTCCAGGAGAGCAGTACTGACCGGGAGTGGACACCAATAAAGTGTGAATTCCAGGAACTGTGAGGTCCAAGGATTTGTAGAATGTTGAAATGCCCCCAGGAATGGTCAGGGAGTGACAAGGTGGAGACAAGTGTTAGATGAATAAGAAAATCAATCACTGGATTGGTGGTGTGAAGGGAAGGGTTTCCTTGGCTAGCAAGGATAAGAAGAAAAAGATCTTGATGAAAGAGATCCATGCTGCCATGGGACCTGAGGAGCCCAGAAGACCCTGTCAGTCAATCAGTCTGTGAGGAAGAAATGGGCCAGGGTGGGGGAACCAACTTCCACTGAAGAGGGTCCACTATGAGATGGCTGAGGCCACCCATGAAGGAAGGAGGGCTGGAAGAAGAAAGCTGGATTTGGAATTTATAGCTTGAGCAATAATTGTGAATAGGATAGACAAAGAGTCATTCTAGGGGGAGAGACAGAGACAGGGAGAAGTGTGGTGAGGAAAGCATCCAAACTCCAAAGGCCTGTAAAACTGGCCAACCCCCAACCTGATGTCGAGAAACCCCAGGAAGGAGATCTGGCGCCGTAATCGGATGTTGGGTTCTCAAGTGCCAGAAAACCAGGGTGACAAGGATCTGTCTTGGGAATGAGGGACTCCTGCTTCTAAATGTACATGCCTATCAGTGTTCTCATTCCAGCTGCTACCAGCCAACATATGAGCATAGTAATAAGCCCTTTTTGGAAGGTGAGGGGAGTTCCTCTGAGTCTTAAGACTCCTTTTCTGCAGAATGGGAGTGTTTGGAATAGATGGTCTTCCAGCTTTAAAATGCTGTGATCTTGTGAATCTGTGTCCTTGACCTCTTCATGCCACTCTTTCTGACTGTGTTCAGTTACAGTGATGACCCAACTCCACATTCCCTCCACTGGTGGGAGGGGCAGACATTCATGAGGAAACAGTGGAAGCCCTTGGCTGAATAATAATGTCATTACATACTTAATCAGAGTGGCTGCCAGCACAAACAACTCCTTCTTGCAAATTAGAAGGAAAAAAAAAAAAAAAACAGCTCCTGGCAGACAAATGAGCAAAAGGCCATGGCTTGGGAAGTTGGAACCAAGCTGGACTGGGGGCCCTTCCTCCTTTTAGCAGGGTGCTCTAGTGCAGGCCCCAGCCTTCACAGATGCAGCCCTGATTTCCATCCTTGTGACAACAAAATTGTCACTGATGGTGAGTCGGTGCTCCCATTTTACGGATAAAGAAATCAGCAGGCAGACAGCTTCACTAATGCCCCTTCCATCTAGCAGCCCTCCAGACACACATCCCACTCCTATATGCTTGGAATTCTTCAAAGGGTCTCATTTCGGAACTGTTTTTTGCATATTTTATATCAATGAGTATTTCCTTGCCTAAAAAGCTTTACACTTAATGGAGGGTATCTCCTTCTCCCCCCAACAACCCGGTCACTGTGCCTCCCATCCCACTTTTCAAACCGTATTTGGACATTAATCATAATACCCACAGTCAAAATGCCATCTCATCCGGAAGGAATATAGCTGTAATATTAGGAGAGCATAGAATAAATACTGAAACCCATAATTCTTTATCATCCTCTCAGCTCCCATATGCACTTACTGAAATGCATTTGGCTAAATGAGAAGGGGGGGGGAGAGAAAGGAATCCTAAAGAAGTTAATAGTAATAGCATAAGAAATTGTAATTTGACTTATCCTATTATTACTTATCATAAGTGATGGCATTATAAAGATATCAGGAGCCCTCAATTAGTTTTGTGTTTTTTGGACTTGAGAAGAGAGGAAAAAAATTTAAATTTACTTTCCAGACCAGGAGAGTAATAATCACTTTATGACTATATTCATTTTCTTAGCCTCAGATGAAAAAGGTGACCAGGGACTAGTTATAACAAATGATGGTGCTTTTTTTGTCAAGGCCCCTTACATGACCAAAGCAATATGGTTTGTGGAGTTCTCATGGGAGCTGAGTATTGAACCTAACTAAATGGAAGATAAGATTCTTCTTCAGGGGATTTACCTACTTGATACGAATCCAGGGCCTTAGACACATTAACGCATGAAAAGAGTTATAATTAGTTTTACAAAAACATACAAATCATCACCAACTGCTGATTAGTAGAAAGCAACAGAGCATGGGTGTGTGTGGAGCTTATAGAGGGGAGAGGGGACCTGAGTGAGCTGGGATTAGTGAAGATGTGAGTAAAGCCAGGAGCCATGGTCACTCTGGGTCATAAGCACAATGTCTGTCACAGACCAAGGCTTTGTTCATATTTGATCAATGTGTGAGGAGCAAAGCACAGGCTAATGGAGCAGTGGAAGCCAGGTATTTCCGATAGAGACAATGGTCTGCCAAGATGTGGAGAACAGTCCCAGAGCTCTGGTGGCAATTTTGCATCCTCATATAAGGACAATCATCACTGCATTCCAGGCACTATAGATTCATCATCTTGAGATCCTTGAGATCCTTACAACAATCCCTCTTGAAGGGGTTGTAACACAGTGATGGCAAATATGTGTCAGCCTATAGGGCAAACCTATTGGTCATTGGTGTTTGTCTAGGATATGGTGTGGGTTACATCCAGGTTTGGTAAGAAAGGAAGCCATGATGGGTAACAGGGGTCTGCTATGGGCATAGAGTGTTGTGATATCCATGGCAAATATTTGCCATCTCTATTCTAAGGGATGCCAGTTGAGTAGATTAGGAAACCAGGTTAAGTGCAGAGCCTTCATAATTCATCGTTGCTTTTTGTGAAGCGAGAAGAGGGTCATATTAGGAAAAGGCATCCCTTCCTCAAGAAATTTGACTTTCATCTGCTATAAAATCATCATAATATACAAGTTTAACAGAGCAAGACACTCTACTCCCATATTCTGGAATATTGTCATAAAAAACATGAAGACATACAGTATCTGTGATATGAATGCCTCAGATGTGACATCCTGGTACAGGGCACAGTTGTGCGCAATGACCCCGAACCAGGATTGAATGGAGATGGGCTATATGAGTTCTACCCCACACTGCCTTTATGAGAAAGTGAGGAAGCTGGAGAGGAAAGGCAGTAAGTTTTTAGAGGGCTTAAAATTTTACCTAGAGAGTTTGGATCTGATGTAATACATAATGAGCAAAAGAGCTGTTTATGCATATACTCTCCTTAAATCAGGTTTTTGTAGGTTTAGTACCTATAATGCTTTGCATTTTGTGAAGCATGTTAATGCTTCTTAAAATATTTCAGGTAAGTTACTTCATTTGATTTATATGTGGAGCATTATAGGTTCCTGAGCAAGGAACTGGCATCAGTTGGTGGTGAGGGAGTGTTGGCAAGAGTGTGGGCAGGAGAGGGGATCTCAGAGCAGGAATTCTATAAAGCTTCCCTCTTTTAAGAGGCGTATGTGAGGTTGTGCTCTTTTCCTCAACTAGGTTTGGATTCTCTTACCTGAAACTGGGATGTGTGTTTTATTATGTAATTTATCAGCATCTCTAGTAGACTTGCTAAATCATAATCCCACTCATTGCCTGTGCCAGCATGATTAATTACACTGTGATACCCTGGACAGCATTTTCCAGGGACTCAGAAAAGAAGACTAAACATGAGAAGACAGGAAAATCTGGGTTCATTTTCTATATCCAACATGGGATTCTTTAGTTTGAGCCCTGGCTTTCTGTAGTTGAGTGGCCTTGGGCAAGTCACTTCCTAAGTTTCCCTTTCTGTCGAAATGAAGAGTTTGGAATAGACGATTTTTATCATTCAGGGGCAGAAAGAGGAAAGGAGATTCTTAGGAAAGGAGATTCTTTACAAAGGTGTGGGCAGTGTAAGGAAACTATCAGGAATAGAGCAGTAGCCCAGGGCCAGTGACCGTAGGCCATGGCTACCCCAGTTCTGAAGGGAAGTGGAGGCATTGTTACTAGCAGCCAGAGAGAGTTGTAAAGAGAAGTCAGTGAGCTTTGCTGAGGGACAGCCTAACAGTGCCAGAGCAAGGGGAGTAGAGAAATAAATTCCCCAATGCCACGCTCCCTGCTCCCTCCCTCCAGTCTCCTGTGAGGCTCCCTATTGGCCAAGCCCAGTCAGAAGCCAAAAAGCAAGGGAGCTGGGGATGCATTCCATGCAGCTCCCCACCCTACAGCATGAAGCAGGGAGGAGAAGGGCAGAGGGCAGGTCTGGGGGTCGGCATGAGATACCCAGCACACTCCCCATGTCCATCTCAGCAATATGAACTTATCTGGTGTACATTAAATCAAATATGCAAAATAGAAATGTGTGAGAAGAATGTTTTTAGTAGAGAATGTGCTGGCAACTTAGGGGAATATGTTGTAAAGCATGGAGTCTGCCATATACTAGGTGAGCAAAATGTATTTACAGAATAAATAAATACATGAAAGAAAAAATAGCTCCAACTAAGGTCTAACAGCAAAGAACACACACACACACACACACACACACACACACACACACACACACTAAAGAGCTTTGAGCTTCTCAAAATAGCTTGGAATATACTAGGTAGTGAGTCAGTCCTGAGATTCCAGCCTTGAGACAAAATTATCGAGGCCCTAAAAGGGGTCATTGTAGTGCCATGTCACAAGACCAGGCAGACCTAAAATCCCAAGATTTTAGGCCTGGGAAGGACTTGAAGGAACAGCTAGTACAGCCCTCCTTTTGGTGTTCTAGGGTGGGCCAGTAACCACAGAAAGGCAGGGAAGGGGCGAGCCTATGCTGCAACCATTCTCAGCCCCCCATTGCCCCACCACCCCCTTTAGGGCTCATGTTCACACTCCAAAGTCACAGCTCACAGTGAATGTGGGAAATGTTGCTGGTTTTTCAGATCTCAGAGCTCCAAAATTTGTGGGCCTTCTAAACACCCTCTGTTTTGCAAGCTGTCTGCAGTACGAGCCTTCACCTCTCATCATGTATTTCTTCCATAGTGGCTGACCAAGATTTTTTAGCTGTACTCTTTCTCACATTAACAGAGACCCTGAATGGACTAATACCAGGTCTGAAGACCTAAAGGTTTAGCCTGTTCTTTATGTTATTATTACTGGAAGTAATTTTTAAAACTTGCCATTTATTCAGCATCTCCCAGTGCCATGCTTTGATCTAGACAATCTCACATACCTTTCTCAGCTAACCCTCCCCAAATCCATCACGTTGAGATTCTACTTCTTATTACTCATATGAGAACACTGAGAAACCTGCCTAAAATTCCATGATGAGTTAGTGGAAGACCCTGTATATCTCTCTGTACTCATCCCACTGCCTCCCCTCTGTTCTGCCAGAGTCAAAAACCCTCAAGGTTAGAAAGAACCCACTACTTCACCATGGGGCCATTTTTTCCTGGCAGTAATGGCCTCTCAAGGAGGGACTCTGAGGTCTGCATCACTAACCAAGTCCCAAGGGCTCTGCAGGGCACCTCTCAGGGAGCCTTGTTCAGCTTCCTTAATATTCCAGTAGGTTCTGGAAAGATGGAAGGGAACTAACATTTACCAAGGGCCTACTCTGTACTTTGTGCTTCAGGTAGGCCATGTCATATAATCCTTCCACGATTTTGTGAAGGAGGAATTATTATTCCCGTTGTACAGATGAGGAAACTGAGACTTGCCAAAAGAGTAAAGAGTAGAGTCAGTTCTGTTTTGAAAAGTAATATTCTTTGTACATACACTACTCACTCAGATAATGAAACATAAAGAAGCAAACAAGAAAGCTTCAGAGAACATCTTAGTCAATGTGTCAGTGATATAGGACCTCCTAAAAAATGTCCCGACTAGGACTCACACTACCCTTCCAAGGCAGCTCATTAGGTTATGGGACCACTGGAGAAAACACTCACTCTCCAATATAATATGCCTTTGACCTTGGCTGGGACAGAGTTTTGGAATGAGGGGACACCAGGGCCTGGACCACAGGAGTCCTCAAGACAGCTGGAGCCACCAGAATCTCAGGAGTGAGCTATCCAGAGGGGAGCCATCTGAAAATCTGATTGGCACGCCTTCCCGTCTTAATCCCATTGTTGGATAAAAACCTTCAGCAGGACATAGCTGGGGACAGAGAGACATTAATCCACATTCCTTTGCTGTTGACGCTCAAGTAACTGTAAATCCACTTAGTACTGTTACCAACTAATCCACATCTATCTTATTACTCAAATGGTTAGCGGGAGAGACTACACCAAAAGCGGAAATGAGATGCGTGTTCTCTACTGCATCATTTCCCAACCTGCCATGTGCCAAGCCTATCAGAAGAGAAAACAAGATTGGTTTACATGCCTTGTTCTGAGTTTACGCACTGTGTCTTTTCAGTGATCCCTGTGTTCTTTTCTAAATGCTTTGAAACCATCTGGTTAGAAATCTGTTTTTAAAATTTGGCCAAGGATCAATGCCAGTATTACCACTACAAAGTTGATTTTTAAAATCAGAACACTTACCTACGTCTCATCTGCAACAGGCATCTGCATAGCCAGACAGCCTTGGGCTACCTCCCTACCTTGGCCAAGCACATTCTTGATGTTAAATCTGGCTTCAAAAATCATCTTTAAGAACCGCTATGAACAGAAGGCAGGTCCCCATCCATTTTCTTGGTTTTGTTCTTATTAGGCAGAACCACTGGACCGACACAAAGTCATAAAACTTCTGCTAAGAACCTACTATGTGCCACACACTGAGCCAGGAACTGAGAAAACCCGGAGCTGAATAGTCCAGGTCAGGCCATAGCAAAATCTTGCCCTATGGCCCTCATTCTCTCTTCCTGTTCCTAATGCCTCTCTCCCACTCCTTCAAAGCAACTCTGCTTTACACTGTTGTCTCTTCTATCCTCAAGGGCAAGGACTGTGTTTTGTTTCTCGAAGCATCATCAGTGGTGACCCCCATGCCCATGGAAAACACAGTCAATACACACTTGGAATAATGAGTAACAGTGTTGACGATGAGTTGGGGCAAGAAGACACAGCCCAAAGAAAAATGGATTTCTGAATCAGAAGGAAGGGGTTATGGAAACACATTAAGCATAGTGTTGCCAATTAGTATGACTGAGTATTAAAACAGACCCTGCAACACTATAATTTGAAATGGTAACTGTGGAATATTCTTCCAGTCAGGCCAGGGGTGATATTTTTCATGATTAGTTTTTGATTAATCCTATTAGATAGATATTTCATTTACAGCCTATACATTTGTTCTTAAGGGTTTAATTGCTTGTGCAATTTATAAGCATTAGAATTGCTGTTATGTAAATGAATTTCCAGCATCCAATTCACCTTTAAGGTAATTAAATTAAGTGTGGTTAGTTAAGAACATTAGACATCTAGGAAAAGCCCCTGAGGAAAATTTGGTTTGTTTGGATGAGAAGGTGGCCTTCTGTGTTTCTTTTTTTTTTTTTTTTTTCCACATTGGATTTCTCCCAGTGCCTGAGTCCCTCCGCATCCACACACCCAGTTGCCCCTGCCTCTCTGCTGTCCTGCTGGCACTAATTTGTCAGTTAAAGAAGGACACATGTTGAGTGAAAGTAACAATCTGTTCCATAAACAAACTCTTCTGCTTCCAAGAGAAACCAGAGGGACTCATGTTCCTTGCTGAGATGCTCCTCTCTTCAATTTGTCAAATTGTTTTCCAGTTTTGATAGAATAATGTTGCTCATGGTATGTGTATTCAACATGAATGTTAGAATCCAAGCTCAACTGTCAGGTCTAGCAGATGAGGGAACTGATCTTATTTGTTCCTGCCTCCTGGGTAAATAAGGAGAAATGTGCCATTTTTATAATAGCATAGAGTGGATGGGGAATTGAAAGAGCATGGACTTTTGATGTAGATAGATTTGGCTTTCATTCAGTCCAGTGAAGTTCATTCATTCATTCATTCATTCATTCAGCAAATACTTAATGAGCACATACTATGAGCCTGGCTCTATTCTGGGCATTGGAGGAAAACTAGCTCATTATTCAGGAAAGCTTGGCTCCAATGGGGCTTTGAATCAGCAGTACACATCTGACTAGCTGTGTAAGGTATTGGTTATATTTCTTCAATTCTCTGAGCATTAATTTCTCCATCCATAAAATGGGAATATTAAAAATATTGTTAAAAGAATAAAATAAGATGGTATTTCTCAAATACTTATACCAGAGGTCTTAATCCTGTGTCTGTGAATTCTTAGGGGTCTGTGGATAGAATCAAATGGCCTATGAACTTGGATGGAAAAAATTGCATCTTTGTTTTTACTACCTGTAATGGAAAATAGCATTTTCTCAATTGTGAATGTAGGTAATAAATCTACTGTAGCAATAATAATAGTACTTGTGAGTTTGTCACAAACACAAATATCATCACAGTTGATGCAGACATCATGAAATACTCTTTTTTTTTTTAAAACAAATACATTTTTCAAAGGGAGAGAGACAGAGACAAATTATGAGCAGGGGAGGGGTAGAGAGAGAGGGAGACACAGAATATGAAGCAAGCTCCAGGCTCTGAGCTGTCAGCACAGAGCCCGACATGGGGCTCAAACTCATGAACTCTAAGATCATGACCTGAGCTGAAGTTGGATGCTTAACCGACTGAGCCACCCAGGCACCCCATAATGTTTAAGCTCATCACTACTTCAAATTTGCAGATGTTATTAGATCTGTCATGAGATACTGTTATTAAATGCATTAATAAAGAAGCACACATATTACTATATCATAACTTTTTTATTGATTTTGAAAACTGTATTTCAGTAGAGTTCTCTTCTTTCTGACATGTTTCTCTCTTTTGTGGGGCCATGATCTTTTCAGAATACCTGCATAACCAGTTCTCTATCTGCATGTCCTTCAGATACCAGACCCTGGTAAAATCCCAGGCTGAGCACCTGAGACAGCTCCCCTGGAATAAACTTCTGGGGTCTGGTTCCACCTGCTTCAGTTAACCCATCCTTCTCAAGTCCACTGTGATACACGCCATGTGAGTCCATCATGCCCCAAAAGGCATATTTGTCATGCTTTGTTATTTTGTGCTGGATCAAGCATTGTATTAATATAACATCTTTGGAGGTGGTTATACATGTAGAATATTTAGCTCAATTAATCATTTATTGGGTATCTATTAAGTACTAGCCATCATGCCAAGCCTTGGGGATAGAAAAGGAAAAAAACTAAGTAAGATACAGACCTTACTTTAAGAAATTCACAGACTAATATGAGATATGAACATAAATAAATAATTATGCTCTTTTTTAACCTCCTTTGCATATTCATTTGCATAGTTCTGCTCTAATTAATACTTCATCTCTAAATCTTCTTTAAGTGGACATTTTCTTAAATCCTGAAGATGACCACTTATGAGTTCCTCTTTGACAGTTTTTTGTCCTTTGGTTTTCTTCTCAGAGACTGTGGTTCCATTTCCTACCCCAGTGATCCCAGTGATCATTTGGGTTCAATTGGCTAATAATGTGATACCCCTCTCCTTTGCTCCCTGGAAAATAAATGATGAGCCTGGACAAAGACAAGAGCCTTCCTAGATGGAAGAGAACCAGGTTGTGATCAAAAGCAACCAACCAACTTCACCTTCCTACTAAGCCCACCTGGTACTCCCATTTCCATTGTCCTCCTCTCCCTTTGAACACACTCCATGGTTATGGGCTCCATGAGCCTGAGTGAGCAATTTGAAGTTCTCCTCATTACCAAATGGGAAATGCAGATAATGCATAAATCATGAATAAAAGAAAATACAGTTAGACGTAATTTTTCCATTCTTTGGTTTTTCATCCAACCTCAGTGTAATTTGTGAAATTTGACCATGAAGGCTATTTGGATTCTCACCAGTATTTGGCCCAAGCCAACCTACAGCTCTGATGTGATCAGTCGTGTTGAGGGAGCTGCTTGACATACCCTGAAGTAGTGCCGCTCTGCTCCAGTGCTGCTGTGATTAATTAGATGTTTAGGAGAGCTGGTGAGTCACCGTGTTTGAGTATCAATTTGGGGGCTTAGGGAGTGACCCCAGCATTCTGTTGAATACGACAGCAGGATGAAACACAATTTACATAATAGGAACCAGGCACCTGGTGAAGTATGGTGACAGATTATCAAGAAGTAAAGAACAAGAAGTTGTCAGGTGCCTGAAAATCAGCCTGCAAAACTACAAGAATGCAAGTAGTTGAACCATTACATTTGCATTTATTAATAACACCTGCTTTGTCCAGAGAACTGTCCTGGGATTACCTAGAACTGCATATGAGGTGATCCTTGCTGCTATAAAGTTGAGTCTAAGTAGGACAAACAGAATGTGGAGGGCTGTTGGTGTGTGTCTGCATGTGTGTGCATGTGTGTGTAACTGTTGTGGAAGCATCCAACAGGAAAAAAAAAAAAACATTGCAAGAAAATGAGCTGAGTGGAGAAGACCAAAATAACTTCAGTTACAATAGGCCCTTCTTGCTTTTGACTATGGACTGAGCTCCAGAAGCAAGCACAATATAGCATGCAGCCTGCAGGGATGGGGACAGACACATGCTGTGACCCTGATTCTATCTCAGTAAAATGACAATTAGATCAGTAAGTGGGCAGGAAATTAAACAAAATAACATCTAATACCTTAGTAAAGTGACTGGTACACATCAGGCATTGAATAAATGTCTCTCTGTCCCCCAAATCATCTACCATTAACCCCATTTTACAGATTAGGAAACTGGGCCTCAAAGAAATTTGATTGCCCAAGGTCACAGAACGTTAAGTCACAGGGATGAGACTTAACGACCTTGAATCTGGGGCTCTGAACACTATGCCACCTTGCCTCCCATTTCACATTTTCATGGATTAACCATCTTAAGCAGAGTACTTTCTTTAGCAGAAGCTGGAGTTCATAAATAGCACAGTCTTAATAGAGGGCAACTGCCTTTCCTCAAAGTCCAAGCTGGTACTTGGAAAAACAGCCCCACATCATTATCTAACCTGAGTCCTGTTCCCACAGCCGCAGATTCTGTCATAGCCACAGACAGCTGTAGGGGGTGTGACAGTTCCCTCCCATACTGCTCTCCCACCTCTGGCTTACTTGCTGCCCTACATACCGCAGAGATCTGGTGGGAGGCTTCCGTGCACACTCCCCCACATGGCCATCTGTTTATTTCAGTCCCTTTTGGGCCATGATCCCAAACTGGCAATCCTTAGAAATTCAATTTTTGTCTACTTTTTTGATGACTCCAAAGTTCAGAAAGTTAGTATTGCTTTTTAACTAATTCTACCATTCAGAAGCTCAAAATACATAGTCTTAGTAATAACTATCCCTTCTAACTCTATTGGAAAACAGATATGGACCTGTTAGTTGGCATTGTTTTTAGTCATTGTTATTCTCTTAGGACTCTGCTTTAGAAAAACCTGCATTTTTAAAATTGCTGTCATATAATTCCATAGGCAGTTGATTTAAGCTTCATTTTTTTTCCATTAAATGAAAATTAAATTAAGCTCATTATTGTATTAGACAGGCATTGATTGTACTCACTTTGGTTTTAATTAAATGCTACTATTCATTATTTCCTCCTGTGTAGTGCTTTTAATTTTCTTTGGTATACAATTTGGGGTAACAACAATATCAGTAAATTACCCTTCATAAATAATATTCAAAGAGAAAGACATACAAAACACACTGTGAAAGCAATTTGAAGGTATTTGCTTATTGTTTTTAATTTACTGGTAGGATATTTATCAGGGAATATTTTGCATGTTGCTCCTTTGTGATAAAACAGGGCATGTCCATATCTCTCTTATGCAGCTCTGACTTTTGCAGTTAATGGCTGACTTCAAGACGTCATTGATCTTAAAAATGTGCTGACTTCATGTGCAACACTGAAGTTATGGGCCAGGGGGTAGATGTTTGAATTTAAGTCTAAGAACATTATCAGAAAGGTTCAGAAAAATGTCCAGAGAAGGTTATTTTGTTTTTTTCTATAACATTTGTGAAGCGCTTATTTCATGCTCTACAATCTCCTGGGTCCTGGAAATGCAAGGAATGATAGAGAACCTCAGACGTTCTCCTTCTGGTACTTATATTCTAAAGGGTAGGTGATAACATAATATATACTAACTCCAACTGTCTGAGAAAACAGGATTCCCCATTAACCTGCTGACAGCACCTGGGCCGTTCTCTGCAAATCTAGACTTTGAGAAAGAGGGTGTATTGTGCATTCCCTTCTTCTAAATACATCACAGTGATAGGTATGCAGTGATATAACTAAGCTCAAAAATGCAGACACCATCTCTCAAACCCAAAACAGAAATGGACAATAGTAGATAACACTGGGCCCAAAGAGCTCTGGGGAAGGAAGCAGTCCGTACAGCTAGGAACTGGGCCCCTCAGAGGTGAGTAGTTCTCAGGGTAACCATCCAAGATGAGAACTCAGTGCTCAGTGCCTGCAGCCAGGGTTGACACAGGATAAGCTCCTCTGATCCTGAAAGGAGACTAAAAAGGGCCACTGAGGCCATTGTTTTTAGCAATCTGCTGTCCTATGGACAATGTCTTGTGACCTAGAACTGAACCAAACTGCCCAGTGACTGTATCTGATTCTGATCTTGAGGGAAGAGCAAGCAGGGGCAACACAACTGCTAGAAAGGGAGGGGGAAAGCCTGGCTGGGGGGGGGGGGGGGTGGGGCATGTAAACAAACACAGATCACTCAGACTGAGCCTAGGCTTCAAGTACAAAATCCTAAAATGTAAAAATATGCCAAGAAAAAAGCCTACAATCAATGATCAGGGTAGGAATGCTCCTCAAATTAAAAGTTTTTGCACCAGTCTGAGTGGGCTTTAAAATGAGTGCATTTAGGGTCTACTTAAATATATACATGAAGAAAAGCTTCTATTTAAAAAGTCAGGAAACAAAAGTTATAAAACAAAGGTTGGCTGACATTAAATGAAACGGGAACATAGAAAGAAAGTGATTTATAAATATCGGGAATGAAAAAGATAGCCATTAAAAATAAAGTAAAAATAAAATTTCAAATCAAATTTAACAGCTCAGTAGACGGGATGAACTCTGGTATAGTCTTGTTCAAATGGAGAATTAAAGCATTAGGTGGTTACACTCAAGGATCCACCCAGCGCTCAGCAGAGAGAGACAAAGAGATTTGCAACATTTTTGAAAAAGCAGTTTAGAGACCAGGAAATAGAGAGAGTCTTACATAGTCTAGCAGGATGTCAGAAGAAAGTAGAGGGGATGAAGGATAATAAAGAGAAAAATTAAAAAGCTGGTAGCATATTTTTTAAATGGACTACATATAATCAGCACAACATCAAACTTCTCATTAGCAACAAAAGATATCAGGAAACAGTAGACATAGTATCTTTGAAGTGCTGAGGACAAGAAGTTGTCAACCCAGAATTTTAAAGCCATCTAAAGTATCATTAAGAAATAAGGTCAGGATGAAGACACCTTCAGAATTATAAGGACTAAGAGGGTTTATAATCTATAGACTCTCATGAAAAGAACATTAAAGGATATACTTCATCAAAAAGGAAAGTAAATCTAGAGGGAAAGTATGAGACACAAGAAACAATAGATAGCATAAAACTGATTAAACCATGTTGGTAAATTTTATAATGTTACAATTAACCATTAGTTACGGGAAATAATTCAGAATATTTTAAGAGGTGAAACAAACTCTCAAGGAAGCAAAATAAAATGGGAAGTGATGTTCAACGGGTACTTAGAAGGCATGCTAAGTTCTATGTTGTTTTGGAAGAGGGTTGGAAACATGGAAAAAAATTCAATTTAGTTTTTCTTCTAAGCAAATTATAGTTAAGTATGTATGTAAAAGTTTAAGATTGTTTCAAAGAAGAGAAAGATAATCTATAGCTTCAGCTATAAATCAGCTGAGGAAAAGTTAACATAGTATATACAGTCAATATAGTATGTAACATATAAAGTTAATGTATATATAGGAGCACCTGGGCGACTCAGTCAGTTAAGCATCCAACTCTTGATTTGGGTTCAGGTCATGATCTCACAGTGGTGAGATCAAGCCTTACATGGGGCTCAGTGTGGAATGTGGAGTTTGCTTGGGATTCTCTCTCTCTCTCTCTCTCTCTCTCTCTCTCTCTCTCTCTCTCTGTGTGTGTGTGTGTGTGTGTGTGTGTGTGTGTGTCCCTACCCAGCTCCTGCATGCTCCCTCTTGTTGTTTCTCTCCCTATCTCTCTCAAAATAAATAAATAAACTTTAAAAAATGTTAATGTAGTATATAGTAATATAGGATAGTATAGTAATGATCTAGCATCAGGCAAGGGGAAAAAATAAAAGAAAGAGAATGTAAAAAATACCAAAAAGATAGTGATGTCAGTTGGTAGAAATGTGACAGATGTATCAGTAATCACACAAGAAAGGGAAATTGACTAAATTCACCTATTTGAAAGACAGATTTTCATATTGAATTAAAAAGAGAAGCAGCAGCTACCTACTCCTTTCAAGAAGCATCCCTAAAACAAAACCACACAGAGAGGTTGAAAAGAAGGGGATGGAAAAAAGATTTGCTATATTACCAAATGAAATTAATATCAGTTACAATAGAACTTAACAGCAGCCGTTCGTAATATTGGTAAGGGACATAACAGAATAGTAAAGGAAGACTCTGGCAAGCTTTCATGTAGTTAATGATATGGCTTTGTGAGGTATAAAGTAAATGAGAGATGACCAAAAACAAAGATGAACTGACAAAGCCACTCTCTCAGATATTTGGAAATCAAACAGAAAAATAATCAGTAAGGATATAGATTTGAACAACAGAATTAACATACAACATCTCATTAAGAACCCGATTATGAAAAGATACCACATTCTATATCCAGAGGAATATATATTAAGACTGATGCCATATAAATCATGTTCTCTGACCATAGTGCAATTAAATTAAAGGTAATGATAATAAAATATAATTTAAAAGATTACTAACATATACTTAGAAACATAAAAATGTCCTCCTAAATAACTCATGGATTAAAGAGATCACAGAAGAAGTGACTAGATATTTAGAATCAAGAAACATTAAACATACTAATCAAAATTTGAAAGCAGCTACAGTGAACTTTGAGGTCAAGTTTATAACCTTATGAACACTTTGAAAAAAAAAAACTATAAGATACAACTCAACAGGCTACAAATATAAAACCTAACTCAAAGAACAGATAAGAAAGAAGTAACAGAGTAGTTAACAAAGCTGGCTCTTTGGAAATACAAAACTTAAATATTTAAGTTCCCTGTGACACTGATGCTTAAAGCTTTCCTTTAAGAGAAAAAGGAAAATCAGGTAATAACTGCAGAAACAGTAAAAAATATTTTAATGAATGAATTCAATCAACAATTTTATGTCAATAAATTTGAAAACTTAGATGAGATGCATAATTGTCTTGAAACAGATAAATTAGCAATATTGACTCAAGAAGAAATAGAAACTCTAAATAAACTGATATGCATTAATGAAAAAGAACAATAATCAACCCCTCCAACATTCTGTACAAGATCCAGATGGTTTTATTAGGGAAGCTTTTTTATTTTTCCAAGAAAAAAAAATAATCCTATCTTTTACTGAATATTTCTCATTTAATATGGCCAGCATACTCTTGATAACAAAACTGACAGTAAAGGAACACTAAACCAACCTCATTTAATACCATAAATCCTAAATAACGTATCAAGCAACTAAATCCTGCAGTGTATTTAAAAAGCATGTAGGTATAGATACAGATATGTCATGTCCCATTATGATTTGTCCCAGGAAAACAAAGATGGATTGACAACAGAAAACTTACTGAGTAGGCAAAGCCATATCTACTATCTATCTGCCCATCTGATTATTTACCCCTGTAATAACAATGTAAAAAGATTCATGAAATAGAGAAATACTTAAGTCAGGATAGTAACTACATCTATGGAGAGAGGGGAAAAAAAATAGGATTCAGGAGAAATACATAGAGGGACTTCAACTTAAAATACATGTTACTACGTTAAAATCTAAAGCAAAATGGTAACAACTAATGATTTGGTAAAGCTGCTTGGGTACATGGTGTTACATTCTTCTCTAAGTGTTTCTGTATGTTAAAAATATTTCACAATTGAAAATAAAATGTTATTTGGAGGTCGTCTGTCTTGGGGAATCTCAAGCCTGGATGTGCATGTGAATCATCTGAGAATCTTATTAAAATGCGGATTCCCCTTCAGTATATCTCTGGGCTGGGGCCTGAAATTCTGCATTTTTGGAAAGTTCCCAGGTGAAACTGATGCTACTGGTGTACCTGGACATACATTAGAATTGGCTGGGAAGCTTTCAAAAGAGCCTGATGACTGTGCTCCAGCCCCAGAGATTCTAAATCAATTGGTGTGGGCTGGTGCCTAGATATCGGTCCTTTTTGAAAGCTCCTCAGGGGATGTTGGTGTGCAGACATGTTTTAAAACCATTAGGTGGAACCCATTTTATAGCTAAGGAAACTAAGACTCTAGGAGAGGCAGACAATTATCCAGGTTGCACAGCTTGTTGGCCCCTGAACTTACTCTTGTAATTCCTATTCCAGTTCTCTTTCCAGGTGCAAATTTCCACTTCAGTCTCTTTCAAGTTCCTGCCCTTGGGTTTCCTACTGTAGGGCACATGTTGCTCATGCACCCTTCTTAACCCAACAACCATCTAGTCCTAGCCAAGTAAAATAGAACAGGGCAGGTCCAATGCCTATAAACTAAGGCAAGCTTCCATTGGTCTATCCACCTGTCACCCACCCCATTCATTGTCCTTCCACACACAAAGGGAAACATTCATGGGGTACTTCTTGCCATAGATTTGAGTAAATGACATCATGGAAGAATAAGGAATTTTCTTCTCCAAAGACGGGGTCTCAGAGTTTTTCATTTTTCACTTTGGTTTTGTTTTGGGTGTTTTGCCTTACTTTCCCTTTAACAGCACTGTCCTGCTCTCTCATCTGCTGAAACATATGACTCTATAGTTGTTCCATTGCACCAACAATACTCATTTATATGCAAAGGACCCAGGAGATCCATGCCATGGATTTCATGCCAAAGAAAGCCCTAGTGCATGACCTCATGTCCCATCAATAGCTCGGCGCAGGTTTAAAACATTAGGTAAAACTTTCCCAAGTGTCCTCAGTTTTCATTCTTGTAGTATAGTTTTGATCTCTGCTCTTCCTTGCTAATCATCTCTGATTTGATCTTTCTCCCTTAGTTCTTCTTGATCTTAAATAAATAGGATTTATGCTTGCACTCCAAGTCCACCTTCAGATATAAAATTTTTGAACTATATACTGTTAGAGTTAAGAGACTAGAAAATCTTGCAGACCAACCCTTCCCTTTTGTGAAACCAGGGCTCTGATCATACAGCAACTTTCCCCATTCATATCCAGTGGTATATCTCCTACCCCTAAGCAGTACCTTTACAAGCCCAGAGAAAGCATTTATGTCCTAACACTGCTGGGGTTTTCCTTCGCAATAGTGGTCTCCAACGAGGACTGTCTCAAGGGAAGGAGGCAGTGGCTGGTCAGAATTTACCCAGGGGTTTTTTTCTAAATATTTACACCTTGTCCATTTGAGATCTGTGGTCACAGGCAGGAAGGGAAAGCCACAATTGGCTTGATTAGGTTTCCTAACGGTGCATTGGCCTGACCATATATTTTCTTCTAAGGCAGGTAGGCGGTGGGGCAATTAATTTATTTCTTTGTGGGAAGAACTGAGGCTTAAGAGCCTTTGAAAATCAATCTACAAGTCATTCTGTTGCTGGGTTTTAAATAGTACCTTGACCCTCTTTCCTGAATATAAAGTAACTACTATATCAATAGTCCTTCCTTTCACTTATCACTTTTCTGGGCAGGAAAGCTGTGAACCATGTAAAGAGAAAAATGACATCTAGAGAAGAGTCCTAGAAAACCATATTTAAGGTATACAAAGAAGAAAGCTTTAGGCTCAAAAACTATTAAAACTGAAAAGACCTTAGAGGCAGTGGGTCCAACACCTTTTGAGGTGAAGAAATTGAAGCCGAAAGAAGTAGCTTTGCAAAAGTAAGAGATTCTAGAAAGCTAAAGAAAGACAAGGACCTAGGGTCTGGCAGGGACAGAATAATCAAAGTGGGTCTTTATTTGTGCAATGTGTGCTGATAAAATAGTACATATAAATTGATTTATGGTAAAATCACGTTATATGTGAAGTCTATTGTGGGAGCTTGCAGTTTGTAGGAATCCTATGATAAAGACTGAAACAAACAATTTTTTCCCTTCCCCAGTGCTCTTTTATTTTAAATCTGGGTTAATCTACAGGGGAGTTGCTTTAAACCTACTATATTGGCAATTCACAGAATTCTTACTGTTGAGTTTTTTTCTAAGAGGAAAATGATGAAATAGTAAAAGTTAAAACACTGAACTACAGATCAGGAACCCAAGTTCCAGTCTAGATCTGTCACTAACCAGCTGTGTGGTCATGGATGAGTCACTGTTTCCTCACCAGCTGTTCTGGAATAATCTCTAAGGCTCCCCCTTCACTAAATATGGAGATGAACCTCAGACACAGGAGCACAAGCTCGCGTTGGAGGGGTACACCCAAGTGCCATGTGGGGTCACCCAAAGGACCACCCTGAATCTTCTTCCTTCTTCAGGACCTTGCTGCTCAAAGTGTGGTCATTGTCCAGCAGCAGCACCTGGGGGTTCATTAGAAATGCAGAATCTCAGGCCTCCCTCAGACCAGCCAAGTCAGAATCTGCATTGTAACATGGCCATTAGGAGATTCATACACACGTTTAAGTTTGAGAAGTGATTAGCTTAGGACATCTCCAATATCCCAGATGACTAATGGCTTTCTGTGGGGCTTCCACACTGCCCACTTTTGCCCCCACCTGTGTGTGCCTGTAGGGCTCTTGCCTGACCCAGCCAGCCCCAGTTCTGTCTGTGTCTGACCAGTCTCTCTTCTTGGCTGATAAGTAAAGGAAGTGGGTAGGTTGACTGACAACAGCAAAAAACGTCAACATGTCCCTGGGGCAAGGGAACAGTAAAAAGCAGAGACAAGAAATATAAATAGACAACCTGGGACCTGTTAGAGATAAACAGTTCCATACAACTCAGCAAACTCTGAAAATACTTACAAGAAAGGGGTTAAGTTATGTCTATTTAAGGAGTTGTTATATGAGTTTTTCTAGCTCAAGAATAAAAAGCACGAAAGACAAGAGAAAAATAAGAGTATAACAGGCAAATCACAGAAGAGAAGGTAGAATGGTCAAGAAATTTGTGTAAAGATGCTCAACCTCAGGAAATTGAAAGTGAAGGGAAAAAAATACCATTTTACACCTCCTTGTATAATTTTTATTCTTTTAAAAATAATGTTACTTTATATTTGTGAGATATTGCAGACATACAGAAAATAATATGCCAAGTATAACAAACACCCATGCACCCACCACTTAAAACTGATAAATACTAACATTTTGCCATATTTGCTTTGGTTCCCTCCCCCCCTTTTTTAAATAAAGGTTGTCTCCCCCGGTTTTTTTTAACATGAAATTTCTTGTCAAATTGGTTTCCATACAACACCCAGTGCTCATCCCAACAGGTGCCCTCCTTGATGCCCATCACGCACTCTCCCTTCCCTCCCACCCCCCATCAACCCTCAGTTTATTCTCAGTTTTTAAGAGTCTCTTATGGTTTGGCTCTCTCCCTAACTTTTTTTTTTTCCTTCCATCCCCCACGGTCTTCTGTTAAGTTTCTCAGGATTTTCCCTTTGCCCTACCCACCCCTCTATTATTCTCCTGAAGTTTCTGAGTGTTATTCCACATGAAACTTTCTATTTTTCCTATATATGAATGTGTCCATACCTAACCTATATTCTTGTTTCGATCACACTGCATATATCTTTTGGAACTTGTGTTTCTTTACTCGACACTGTTTTTGGGGATTTTCCTGTGTTGAAATGTATAGAGTTCATTCATTCTTTTTAAAGTGCTATTTAATATTTAACTGAAGGAATAAAGCACCGAGTAATAGGTTGAAGAGAATGAGAAAGGCTTAGGAAAAAAAACCCAAATTTTAGTTACGTGTCTAGTGTGTTTTAAGTCAAAGATTTTCTGTGCTAGGCTGCAAGAATCCCATGCCTCTTCTCCTGGTCTAAACCAAACCTATGCCTTCTGCCCCTGAGAAGACTTTCCGTACACCTTCTTAATGTCTCCCAAGGTCATTGCCAACAGAAACACCAATGCCCCTGGGTGGTGGCAGAAAGAGAACTGGCAACCCCCAGGGCCCACAGCTGAGCCACCTCACATCCCCCCTGTCTTACATACCCCATGGTCTGCAATCAAAGTGCCAATAACTGAAGAGGGCTCAATTCCCCAGCACCAAACAATAGATGGAGAGAATGCAAACACTTTATTGCTACAATTTATCCTAAAGGAGATTTGCAAAGCCGCATGCTTGAGATTTATGGCGTGACATCCTGAGATTTCATACACTGTATTTCTCATTTATGGGCCTCAATTTAGTTAAGAGAAAAGGAGCTTTCTAGAGCAAAAACACCCTAAAGCTTTGGTAAAATAGGATATTTAATTAATTCCAAAATCACCAAGCGGGTAAAGAGTGAGTTTCAGACCCATGTGTTCAAGCGTCCCCTGGGCCTGCTTGTTAGTTCTCTCCTAAGTCTTGGTCTTGGTAACAGAGCTGTGCACTGAGAAAGACTGAGGCTGTGCTTGAGGGCTCACATCTGACATCTCAGCAGTGCGTGAGCCTAGGGAGCTCAGGGTGGAACCTTGTCCCTAAAAAACCTGGCGCTGTAATTGATTTGCATATGCAAATGACTCATTCCTAATTGGTCTGTGGGAGCCTTGAGAACACAGACTAAAGGTCAGCACAGAGTAAGAGGGCAGTGAAAAGAATTCAGTGGCCACCGGGGAGGCAAGTACCTACCTGTCCATGGCTATTTCCACAAGCACACCTGGATGACAGCACCTGCCCTACCTTTTCTGGGAGGAGCTTGTTTGACACGCGGCAGACAAGGGATGTGAGAGCTGTCTTCAGGCTACAACACACTTCATGCGAAATAAGGATTGTTCTAGTCATGTGTGCAGTACAAGTTTGACTCTAAATAAGGAATATGGCGTGAGAACTGCCTTTCCTCAGAAATTAGAGGAAGAAGGCAGGTACCATATTCATATATGTGTTTATGTTTTATAGGTATGAACATATTTATGTTCGTGTGTGTGTTTTATTCATATTTGTGATTTTGTTAGTATTCATATTTCTATCTATTCGGTCTGGAGCCAATAGTAAGGAGCCTGGGGATCTCAACTAAAAGTGACACAGTCTCTTCATTTCTTATGGATGGAGAAACACATCAAGCACTTTCCACAGCTTATCAATATTGAACTCAGACTCGAGAAAATAATTTTTTTTCTTTTCTGTTTAAAATCAATGTTTTATCTTCCGGCAAAAGACCTTCACTTGCCTTGCCTATGTGTTCCAGCACAGCACCTCCCACCAGAACCCAAGCAACTAAATCTCATTCAAATTCAGCTCACACGCTGATCACCCACCTCACACGAGCTGGGTAAGCAATTTGCCCTAAGTCATCCAGCCACATCTGAAGTCCCCACATCTCTTGTTGCCCCTTACCACACAGAGCCCTCCACACTCCCCTCGTCTGCCATCACTGCGCCCCTAAAACCGGTAAGCCAGTGAGCGTCTATCACCCTCAGAACGGCTGTGTCCCAGAGCAGGAAAAGCTGGGACCTTTGAAAGATCACCCTTTTAGTCAGTGACCTTCAAAACCTGGGAAGCACTCTGGTTATTAAGAATCATATGATGCCTCCAGTGAAACAGCCTGATCCTGAGGGTGGGAACTTACTGACTCACTTAGCTGGCAAGCAAAGAAAATCAACATCAATTGAATACACATTGTGTGACAGGCACTCCCCTAGGCAATTTCCTGGTTTCCATCTTCCTAAACCCTCACCACAATTAGAGAGGTACGTATTGCGATTTATCTTATGATGTGGAATCGTAGAAATGTTAGAAATGTGCCCCAGACCACATGGCTGGTAAGTAACAGAGCAGCTTTCTCTGTGGCAGGCTGCTGCCTCCGGCTAATGGGATAAGGTGGCACTTAGGCATGTGAATGACAGCCATATAGTAATGTCCAGGTCCCCTGGCTCATTCCAGCTCAGGTCTTCACCCCATCTCCCTGCTCCTCTCCACTCACCCAAACCTTACCTAGTCTGCACTGCTCAGCTCAACCCTCCTTCCTCGACCACCTCCTCCTGTGGCACCCATAGCCTTTCCAGTCCAGTCAACCCCCAACCTAGACCCTCCTGCATCCTGTGCCCACTGAGTGGAAAATGGAAACCCCATAACCCCATCATTTGGTCAAGCCCCTCAAGGCAGAGTGCAGGGCCCTGGAGGAACTGTAAGCATGGGCCTGATGACAGCCACTTGTGGCCCTGGCTTTGGCTGGAATTTTGCTATTCACATTCATTTATTTGGCTCAAGAGTCTATCACTGGTAACAGGAAGGAATACTGCATAATGAGCCTTATCAGGCATTTACATCATTCACTTTATGAAAGCAGTTTTGATAAGGAAAAGTAGAATCAGTGTGAGGTCTGAGTTGCTCAAGGACAATGAAAAGAAGAATAGCAATTGAAGGGAGAAAGAGTTTCAGTGGGAGAGAGGTCAAGGTCACCCTCACCCTTTTGCCAAGGTTGCCTAAGGTCCTGGTGGTTGTTAACTGATTGGTCAAGGATTCCAGAACAGAAGTGGAAGAATTCTTAGGAATCACTAGGTCTGTTCCCAGAAACTATAGAGAAGGTCCTAAAGAGGCAGCTGTCATCTTTTTAAACCACAGATATGACTGCACCACTCCTACACTACAAGATCTTCCTCGCCATCGGCCATGGCAGCCAAGCTTTGATGTCGACAGGCATCGCTCTCATGCGTGACACACATCCATCAGCATATGCAGATTTTGACTATTCTTCCATTCAATACATAATCTTTTAGTGCCTGTTCTGTTCCAGCCCCTTTAGGGACCAAGTGAAATGTAATTACCTTGGCAATTTCATTGCTCCCAGCTTAATTAGCCTTCCCCATGCAGAACCCCTGTACTGGTCTTTCACAGTATTTTTACCATTTATAATGAAACATTGGTCAGCACGCTTACTTGCTTAAAGTCCCACTCTGATTTCACTGTGTACTCCATGAGGCAGGAACATTTGTTCATCATAGTGAAGTGTGTCAATGGTCCAACACATAGTAGGCATTCAATAATGAATGAATGAATGAATGAATGAATGAATGAATGAATGAATGAATGAAACATGCTAGAGCTGGGATGTAGCAAACATTAAGACAGGTATGGACTCAGGGTGCCTGGGTAGCTCAGTAGGTTAAGCCCAACTTTTGGTTGTGGCTCAGGTCATGATCAGGTCAATTCATGGAATTGAGCCCCTTGTGAGGCTCTGTGCTGATGGCGTGGAGCCTGCTTGGGATTCTCTCTCTCTCTCTCTCTCTCTCTCTCTCTCTCTCTCTTTCTCTCTCTCTCTCTCTCTCTCTCTCTCTCTCTCTCTTTCTCTCTCTCCTTCTCTGTCTCTAAAAAATAAATAAATAAACTTAAAAAATATAAAAAAAAGACAGGCATGGACTCTGCCCTCTCAAGGCAGGAAGGGATGACAATGCTAATAATTATCACAGGGTGGGAGGGACATGTTGACACTCACTCCTGGGAGAGGCACCACTCTCGCTCTGCTCTACCCCTTTCCCATCCACTTTTGTGGCCAGTGTGGGAATGAGATGAGGTGCTTGATGACCACTTTGAATCTGTTTTATTGTATTAACTATAAAAAGCCAAGTCAATCAATATCTGAAGGGTCATTAGTAACAAATTACCAGAAACCCATCTCACACCTAATTTCTGCAGAGTGACACCACAGTGAGAAAGGCTACAGGATGAGATCCAAGTTGTTTGTGGGATCCAGAGGCTCTTTTGCAATTGACCTGACCCATGTTTTCAATCTTTTCTCCCATGCCCTCCCCCCTGGGACCACCAGTCCCAGCACACCCACCATGCTTTCCTGCCCTTTCCTCACTCTCTCCCAGGGAAGCACTGCCTTCCTTCTCCATCTGGAAAGACCTCCCCACCACCTGGGTCACGCTCTGAGCTCCACCCACTTTCTGCCTCTTCCACTGCTGCTGAGTCATGGAGTATATGAGCTACATCTATATACCTAAATGTGGACAGTGATTGTCTCTGGATAGCAGGATTGTGTGTGGCTTTTATTCTCAATATTTTCAATTTTTTTCTACAGTGTATCTTTCCTACAACTGTCTTCATAAATGACAAAAAAAAAATGCCAGAGTTAAAAACAAGGAGACTGTAGTTATTTTATGTCTGTCACTCCCACTATATAGTGGGATTGTCAAAGCCAGAAACCAGGTCTTTTTTCTTTTATCTTCAAAGCTCAGAACCTATTGTGTGCTAGTTGTATGTCTGGTGAATGAACAAATGAATGAATAAATGAAGAGTTGGCAACTAAAGACATGGCTCCAAGCTTCAGTTCATCACCTGGAAAGTGAGTAACAAATCTTATTGGTCCCAGCATCATAGATTACTAAATTGTTCCTAGGGATTCTTGTGACCTTGTCTCTCATAGCAAGTGCCAGTGGGTCACACAGCTCCCTGGCTGGAGTCTGTGCCCCACTGTCCCCACCCTATCTGTCTGAGGCAGTCTACATGGCACAACTGACACTTTCTTTTCACAGCAGTTGTGGGCCTTGATGTCACCAGTGGCGTTTGCCGCCTGTCTGGGATGTTATAGACATGCTTTCTCTGTTTATTGTGATGTCAGTTTGCACAATTTCTCTTCAGGCGCTTAGAGCCTTTCAAGCATGAAGCTCCTAGAGATGAATGAGCTTTTATCAGGGACTCGCTGCTCTTTACTCAGTGGGAGCCAGCTGTGCTCTCTGCTGTCTTAAATTTCCAGCCAGATTTTCCAAACCTTTGACTGAGAGGCCGGGGCCAAAGAGAGACTGGCCCAGGGGGTTCAGGGATATACCCAGAGTGTCAGCAGGGAGTCAGCCACTCACTACGGATAGAAAAAGCTGCCTCTCTCTCCTGCTGGCTAGCTACAAGGGCCTAAAGACGTAGCCTCCTGCAGCTAACCCAGGAAGGCCCAGAGTGTTCACCGGTGCAGGAACCTGGAGAATGGAGGACCCCAGCAGAGCAGGAAAGAGCTCTGGGAGAAGATTGGAGAGGGGGATTCTGCTAGCTACACACTATGGCCTTGGGCAGGGGGCTTCATCTTTCTGAGCTCATTTCCTCATCAATCAAATGGAAATAATGTTACCTGAGATCATGTGGAGTACAGTAATAGATATTCAGTAAACTGTCTCCTTCAGGCTCCTTGAGGCCTATGTTGTCCCAGAGACATGCCTCTAGTTCAGCAAGGAGAGGATTTCTCCCAGACTGGTTGCTGGGCCTCTGACCTCACCAGTGCTTTCCTCATTTCTTCTCCATCCCCCCCCTCTTTGGTTGAGGTTGGGAACTTCTACTTCAGGAGGCAAGCTGAAGGAATCAGGCTGAGTAGGAGGGGATGGGAGGGGACTTCAGATTAGACACAGGAGCCACGGCGGCTGCTTCTGCCGGAACTTCAAGGGTCCCCTAAGGTCTCCCTTCAAAGTGATGCCAAGCCTGAGCCCTGACAAGTGGCAGGAGTGGTGGACGGGCCCCCACTGAGAAAGCATTTTGAGCAGATCATTAGTTCAGGCTTTTGTGCTGTTCTGTCTTTGCCTTTCAACTTGATCTGATGGATCACCCCTCCCCACTCCCATCTTTCTCCCCATCCCCACTTTTATTCCTCCACAAACCCAACCTGAACTAAACTTCCCTAAATCCAACAGAATAAGAAATGAATTCAGGAGTTAAGTTTCTATGCTGCAGTGCCACTTTGGCATAGCCCTGAATTCACAGTTTGTTCCCAGAGACAATGGAGGTATTGTCGCTGTTGAGTTATCTACACTATGGTAACCAGAACTCCATATGTGATATTTACATGGAGCCCACTCTTTGGGGTTTGGGCAAGGATACATGTCTACCTAGGATCAGGAAGTCATGGCTGTTGCCATCAGCATGCCTCAGCCATCACTCCTATGTTTTCTTCTTTTTATTTTTTAAAGTCTTTTTATGAAATATACATACACTAAAAACTACACATCGGTGGATGAAATTATACAAAATGAAATCATTCATACAACTACCACGCAAACCAAGATATGTGATGTTACTAACATATGAGAAGGCTCCCTATGCCCACTTCCTTAAAGATCATTATTTGGACTTCTTTCCCTATAGATTAAGTTTCCTGCTTTTAAAATGTATACAATTTTATGTGAATAAGTATATGAATATTAACTATTTTGTGTCTGAGATATTTCCATTTAATTTTCATTATTGTATAATATTCCATTGTATAAATATACTACAATTTATATAGTGAATTAGGTTGTTTCTGTACATATCTTTTGGTGTACATATGTATACATTTCCTTCATATATTTACCCCTGGGGGTGTCAAAAGTGTGTCTCCATTCATTTTTAGAAGATATTGCCAAACAGTTTGCCAAAGTGGTTGTACCAATTTATAGCAATATATCAGACTTCCAGCTGCTCTGTGTTTTCAGCAACTTTATAGAGTCAGTGGGGGTTTTTAGTTTTTTGTTGTTGTTCTTCTGTCATGTTTGTCTCTAGCCATTCTGGTGGTTACGAAGGAGTATTTCACTGATTTTAATTTGCATTTCTCTGATGAATAATGATGTTGAACATCTTTTCATATGCTTATTGTACTATGCAAATCTTTTGCTCTTTTGTTATTGTTATTGTATTATCTATATATTTCTTACTTAATTTTAGGAGTTCTATAAATACTCTGAACAAAAGTGCTTTATCATATTATGCATTGTGAATATTTCAGATATTTTCTCCAGTCTGTGGCTTGCCTTTCCATTTACTTAATAGAATTTTCTAATAAGTTTTTAATTTTTATGAGGTCCCATTTGCCAATTCTTTTATTAGTGTGATTTGTTTCCTGTTTAAGAAATCTTTACCTATCACAACATCATAAACATATTCTGCTGCATTATCTTCTAGAAACTATATTGTTTCACTTTTCATATTTAGGACTATAATTCTTTCATTTTTTAAATTTTATAAAGTTTTATTTATTTTTAAGAGAGAGAGAATGAGATAGAGTATGAGTGGGGGTGGGCAGAGAGAGAGGGGGAGACACAGAATCCAAAGCAGGCTCTAGGATCTAAGCTGTCAGCACAGAGCCCAATGCAGGGCCCAAACTCATGAACCATGAGATGATGACCTGAACCAAAGTCAGTCGCTTAACCAACTGAGCCACCCAGGCGCCCCTAGACTATAATTCATTTGAAGTGGATTTTTATGTCATGAAGTACAGATGCATACTCACTTTTTCATATAGATACCCCAACACTGTTTGTTGAAAAGATTATCCTTTCTACACTGTATTACGATGGCAACTTATAAGCAATTATAAGTGTGGGTTTATTTCTGGACTCTATTCAGATGGTTTCTGTGTGTCTGTGTTTGCATCTTGTTCTTCAAGATTGTCTTGTGCATGCTTAACCCTTTATTTTCCATGTACATTCTAGAATCATCTCACATAAAAAAAAAGCCTGCTGAGATTTTGATTGGGATCGCATCGCATCAATAGATTAACTTGAGGAGAACTGGCATTCTTACAATGTTGAGTCTTCTGGTTCATTAGCATAACAGAGCTTTCCATTTATTTAGGTTTTCCTTAATTTCTTCCAGTAATATTTTATGTCCTTGACAATCTTTCTTTAGATTTAGTCCTATGTGAATTTTAAGTGTTTTTATAAAAGTTGTTTTTAAAAATTCATTTTTCCTTTGTGGCTGGTATTTTCAAATACAATTTTGTTGTGTATTTACTCCATATCCAAAGACCATGCTAAAGTTACTTATTGATTCTAAAAGTTTATAGATTATTTTGGATTTTCTTTCCTAGTGTCTGCCAAAGCTGAGGTTTATTTTTCCTTTTCTAAATAGTATGCTTTTTATTTCTTTTTCTTGCCTTATTGTATTGGCTAAGAGAGCCACTAAAATGTATTTTAGAAGTGGTTTCACTCCTTAACTCAGAGAAGCTCTGAATATCTCATCATTGCATGTGATGTTAGCTGTAAGATTTTCAACACTGTCATTTGTCAAATTAAGGATGTTTTCTTCTGTTCTAGTTCCTATGATTGCATACTAATATTCAGTGGCAAAAAATAACCATTTATTATCCCCAAAGATTCTGTGGGTCAGTAATTTAGACAGAGAATAATAGAGAAGCTCTGTCCCTGTTTCACAATATCTGTGGCCTCACCTAGAAGACTTGAATTTGAAGGCATGGAATCATTTGAAAGCTTATTCATTCATACATCCTTTGTTTAGTGCTAATGGTTGGCCTAAAACCCCTCTAGTTGGGCCCCTCCCTGTAGTCTCTTCATCCAAGCCAATTTGAGCTTTCTCATACATAGTTTATTGAATATCTCCAATTGTGAGTATCCTGAAAGAAGATAGAGTGGAAGTTGCATTACCTTTTATGATCTAGTTTCAAAAGTCTCACAGCATCATTTCTACTACATTCTATTCAACAGAGTTCTGTAAGTTTAAAAGAGCATGTGGGAACAGAAACATTGTGGCCATCTTGGGGAAATAGTTTAACACAACTCCTGTACCTAGTGTTTGGAGAGTTTTAATCATGAATGGATGATGAATTGTATCAAGTGCTCTTTCCATATCTATCAAGTTGTTTATATAATGTTTATGCACTTTTTTAATTAATGCACTGAATTACACTGATTGAATTTTGAGAATCAAACCAACCTTATACTGGAATAAGCCCAACTTGTTGTAATGGATTATCCATTTTATATGTAACTGATATTGATATGCCAATATTTTCTTTACACCTTTTAGAACTTTTTTATCTATGTTCATGAGAGAGATTGGCCTGTGAGTTTTCCTCTTATAAGCCTTCTGAGCTTTTTTTTTTTTTTTAAATCAAAGTTATTCTAACCTTATAAAACAAGACGGGAAGTCTCTCTTATTTTTCTGTTTTCTGCTAAGAGTTTGTGTGAAATTGGTTTTACTCCATCTTTAAGTATTTGGAAGAATTCCCTGCTAAAGCCATCTTGGCCTGGAATAATCTTTGTGAAAAAGTATTTAATTATGCATTCTATTAATTTGTTAGTTATATATTCTTTCATATGCTGTTAGTTGTTACCCTAGAGATCATTAAGGTATATCTTAAATTAGTATGCTTATCATTCCTGAACAAAGTGAGGACCTTAGATTACCTAAATCCCATTTACTCTCTATCTTTTGTCCTTTTGCTGTCATAATGTTATTGCCTCACATATTTCAAATGTCTCAAGACATCTGTGTTAAATACTCAAAATTCATTTAGATATTTCCACATATTTTCCTTTTCCAATGCCCTTTCATCCCTTGCATTACTGTGGGTTTTTTTTTTTTTAATGTTTATTTATTTATTTTGAGAGTGGCGGGGAGAGGCAGAGAGAGGGGGAGGGAGAGAATCCCAAGCAGGCTCTGCACTGTCAGCATGGAGCCCAGTGTGGTGCTCAACCTCACAAACCTTGAGATCATGACCTGAGCCAAAATCAAGAGTCAGATGCTTAACTGACTGAACCATCCAGGTGCCCCTGCATTACTGTGTTTCTATCTGGGACTGTTTTCCTTTTGCCTCAAGTGCTCTCATCACTATTTCTTTTAGCGTAGATCTGCTGGGGAGAGAAAAACTTCTCAGCTGTTTTGTCTGAAACTGTGTTTATTTCACCTTCATTTTTGAAGATTACTTTTACTGGGTAAATAATTCTTGGCTGGCAGTCACTTTCCTCTGTATTTTATGTATATCACTCTGTTCTCCTCTGGCCTTCATTGCTTCTGTTGAAAAGTCAGTTTTTAGCTTTATTACGCTCCTTTGGAGGAAATATGTTTTTTCCTTCTGGCTATTTTATTTTATTTTATAACTTCTGCTGTCAACCAGCAAATATTTTATTTATTTATTTATTTTCGAGAGAGAGACAGTGAGAGCAGGGGAGGAGCAGAAAGAGAGGGAGATAGAGAATCAATCCCAAGCAGTTTCTGTGCTGCCAGCACAGAGCCTGACGTGGGGCTTGAACTCATGAACGGTGATATCATGACATGAGCCAAAACCAAGAGTCAGATTCTTAACTGACTGAGCCACCTAGGCACCCCTCCACCTGGCTATTTTAAAGATTTTATTTTTGTCTTTGACTTCTAGCAGCTTTATTATGATGTAAGTAAGTGTGTTTTCCTTTACATTTATTCTGAGCCCGTAGTTTTTCAAATATTGCCCCTCTCCTTTGCCCTCTCTCCTCTCTGAGACTTCAACTTACATTTGTTTTAGACCTTTTCAGTGTATCTCATACGTCTCTCTTTTCTGTATTTTTCATCTCTTTTTTTTCTCCCCATGATTCAATCTGGATATTTTTACTGATATCTCTTCTAGTTTACTAATTCTATCTTCTGTTGTGTCCAATGTACTATAAATCCATCTGCTAATTTATTGATTTTAGTTACCACATTTTTCCCTTCTGGAATTTCCATTTGATTCTTATTTCACAGATTCATTTTCTGTGAGTGTTCCAGATTGGTGTTCATGAAAATTCTTCATATTTCATTGATTTTCTTCAGCTTATGCTTAAGATAATTATTTTACAGTATATATTTGGTTACTCGAGTACCAGACTTCAAGTTCTATTTTTCTCTGTTGTTTTTTTATCTTGGATTTGGGCCATTTGACCCTGTTTCCTATTAATCCTGGCAATACTATCTTGAATTCCAGAAACTCTTGACAATGTTGTTATTCTTTTGAGAAGTTTTGTTTTATTTTGGCAGGCAGATCCCATTGATCTAATCAAGAAATAAATGACAAAGCTGTGGAGACTTAATGAAAGACTGGTTAGAATTGGCAGGAATTATCAATATATTGGAAATCTAGAGCTGGAGGAAAGGGGATGGTTAGGTTCGTCAAGAAAGAAGACATCAAATACTCTAAGTTTGGAACCTTAATGACAAAGAGGAGGATGCCATTAAAAGAGCTGCAAGGTGGGGCGCCTGGGTGGCGCAGTCGGTTAAGCGTCCAACTTCAGCCAGGTCACGACCTCGCGGTCCGTGAGTTCGAGCCCCACATCGGGCTCTGTGCTGACAGCTCGGAGCCTGGAGCCTGTTTCCGATTCTGTGTCTCCCTCTCTCTCTGCCCCTCCCCTGTTCATGCTCTGTCTCTTTCTGTCCCAAAAATAAATAAACGTTGAAAAAAAAAAATTAAAAAAAAAAAAAGAGCTGCAAGGAAGACAAAATTGGGAAAAAATAGGAGTGATTTGACTGCCACAGAGTTGGAGAGGCTTGTGAAAGTATGTTGGGCCTGCATAGACATAGTGATTTTAGCTTTTGGGGAGAGAACACCTTAAAATACAAGTCAAAAATTAAAGCAAGAGGAACTGTATGCAAATACTTACGTGAATAAAAGCTGTAATAACTGAAAATCACCTGCCACTTCCTCATTTGATGTTCCTGTTGACATCAGGCCCAGTCCACATCAAAGGCGCTGGGTATTGAGAAGTTGATTTGGCACAAGATAATGGCTCATGGTCACTAATTTCTGTAATTCTTTCCATTTCTCCAACATATCTACAGATGTGAGTGGATCAAACACTCATCTCTTCCTGACCTTGTTGACAGGATGCCTGCTCCCTCATTCAGATTGGCAGTAAGAGTAGCTTCCTTAGGAAAGCTTCTTACCACCATCTCTACACTCTCAGGCTTATTAGGGCTGGCCTCTTCCAAGATACATCGGTCTGTGTCATTAATGGTAAGGTAATCACTGCACTTCGTTTTGTGGCAATTCAGTTTGAAGCAGGAAACTCTCATCTAGAAGGATGGAAAAGAGAAATGTATGTTCAAGAACTTATATTGCATTTACATCTCCAGTAAGCTGGCGTTCTTCTAATCTGTAGATCTATGACTCCTCAGTTTCATTACAAAATGTATCAATTGATCTGTTAACTACTCAGCACTGGTCTAGATCAGCAGGTCTCAAACTTTTTGCCTCAAGATCACTTCACACTCTTGAAAATTATGGAAGATCCCACAGAGTTTTGTTCATGTGGGTTAAATCTATTGATTTTATCACATTATATATTAAAACTGAGAAATGTTTTAAATGTTTATCTGTTAATTAGTTTGCAAATAATAATAAACCTATTACATCTTAACATAAATAACTAATTTTAGTGAAAAGCAACTTTTTTACCAAAACTAAAACTAATTTAGTGAGAAGAGTGGCATTGTTGTAATTTTTACAGATCTCGTTAATGTCTAGCTTAATAAAAGTGATGTAGCTTCTGGAAAATTCTATATACTCATGAGAGAATGAGCGTAGAAAAGGCAAATATATCTAAATATTATTATGAAATAGTTTCACCCTTGTGGACCTCCTGAAAGAGACTCAGGAACCGCAGGATCTCTAAGCCACGCTTTGAGAAGCAGTGGTCCAGCTGACAGGCTGTTAGACCGGAAAGACTGAGGGAATTCCAAATTCTGGTTTCCAACCAGGCTCTTCTTTTTAAATGATCCTCTCAGCTTTTTAAATCAGAATTAATAACGTATTACAATTCCTTCAAATGGCAAAAATTGAAGGTAAACTAATTTAAGTGAAAAAGGAAGATTAATTGGCTCATATAACTGGAAAGTCTAATGGGACCGGGCTTCAGATTCCACCATATTAAGGGGCTCAAGAGTTCTTTAGAATGTAAGCATTTACCGGGCTTTTTCACTGCCATATCCCTAAGGCCAGGAACGATGATGAACACAGCAAGTACTCAATATATATTTTCTAATTAATTATACAATAGATGAATTACTATTAGCAGGACTCTGTTTCCATTCTTCAACTTTGCTTGCCTCTTATTTTTTCTGTTAGCAGTAAGACTCCCTGGCAAGATGGCCCCTGGCAGCTCTGGTAAAACATGGCTCTTGGTGCTCATAATCCCAGAGAAAAAGTCATCCCTTTCTTCACATAGCATCAATATTATTCCCCAGATGAGAAAATTATTGGCCCTTTTTGGGCCATGTGTCCATTCTGAATTAATTACTGTATATAAGAGGAATGGGTATTGCTAGCTCAGAAGGGGAAGTGTGGGAAAATTATTAACAACGCTACCAGAATCAAATTAAGTGAGAATGTAGCAATTCCCCAAAACAAGGAATATTCAGCACACATCACACAAAATTACAAATGACCAACGAGTATATCATATTAACCTATTAACAAATGACTGGCTTATCTAATCAAGCATAAACTCAAATTATCAAATGTATAATATCAGGTCTGGTCACTTCACTGATCCAAACAGAGAACTGTAGGCCAGCCAAATTATAATTGAGTGATTGACTTGTGATTATTCAATTTAGTCTTAGGCACTGAGCTTCAGAATAAAACTATTCAACTTTTTTCTGCCTCACTCCCACTAAGTGTAAAATATCTGAGAGCACTGCTGTCATATGACACACCATTCAGAAACCATCAGTGATGCCTGTTACCTATAAGGAAGAGCCTCAAACTCTCAAGGCCAAGCCCTTCAGTCCATCATAGTGGTTCCATGGTTCCAAGCCTTTCTAAAATTGAGGAGCCCTTTTAATAACTCACATGAAGTAGAAGTTAATTCTTTAGTCATAAACATTAATTAAAAGACATATAATGACAGCAAGTCCTATGAATTTAATAACATTTTTTTTTATTTTTTTTTCAACATTTATTTATTTTTGGGACAGAGAGAGACAGAGCATGAATGGGGGAGGGGCAGAGAGAGAGGGAGACACAGAATCAGAAACAGGCTCCAGGCTCTGAGCCATCAGCCCAGAGCCTGACGCGGGGCTCGAACTCCCGGACCGCGAGATCGTGACCTGGCTGAAGTCGGACGCTTAACCGACTGCACCACCCAGGCGCCCCTTTAATAACATTTTAAAATAAATTTGCAACACATGTATTTGAACATTATTATACATTTATTGTGAGGAATATTTGACAGTCAGACTCCAAATACAGTTTGGGGTATGTGTGTGTGGTTTCCATGACATAGAGTGATAACAGATACTGAGAACTAAGATATCAACGCTGTCAGAGAGGTTTAGAAATTCTTTTCTAAGGTTTATACTAATGTTTTCATGACTTTCTAAAAAATAAGGAAGAAAGAAACTGTGGGACCATAAAGAGCTTCAAATTACTAGAATATTTTTTTAATTCAATTTAGCTTCACTTATGGTTTCTTAGCTAAACCTCCTTGTTTTATGTCTTAGTGGGTGTTCTAGGGTTTTTATTATTCATCTTAAAGTCAAAATGTACCCTCAAATAGTATTACTTTATGTGCAGTATAAGATTATTATATTAGTATAAATCCAATCCTCATCTTCCAACTTTTGTGCTATTATTGTTATACTTTTTTAAATTTATTTTTTTTATTTAATTTATCTTTTTAATTTACATCCAAGTTAGTTAGCATATAGTGCAACAATGATTTCAGGAGTAGATTCCTTAATGCTCCTTACCCATTTACCCATCCCCCTTCCACAACTCTTCCAGTAACCCTCTGTTTGTTCTCCATATTTAAGAGTCTCTTATGTTTTATTCCCCTCCCTGTTTTTATATTATTTTTGCTTCCCTTCCCTTATATTCATCTTTTTTGTATCTTAGAGTCCTCATGAGTGAAGTCATGTGATATTTATCTTTCTCTGACTAATTTCGCTTAGCCTAATACCCTCTAGTTCCATCCATGTAGTTGCAGATGGCAAGATTTCATTCTTTTTGATTGCCGAATAATACTCCATTGTGTGTGTGTGTGTGTGTGTGTGTGTGTGTGTGTGTGTGTGTGTGTGTGTGTACACCACATCTTCTATATCCATTCATCCATTGAGGGACATTTGGGCTCTTTTCATACTTTGGCTATTGTTGATAGTGCTGTTACAAACATCAGGGTGCATGTGCCTCTTCAAAACAGCATACCTGTATCCCTTGGATAAATACCTAGTAGTGCAATTGCTGGGTCATAGGGTAGTTCTATTTTTAATTTTTTGAGGACCCTCCATACTGTTTTCCAGAGTGGCTGCACCAGTTTGCATTCCCACCAGAAGTGCAAAAGAGATCCTCTTTCTCTGTATCCTCGCCAACATCTGTTGTCACCTGAGTTGTTAATGTTAGCCCTTGTGACAGGTGTGAGGTAGTACCTCATTGTGGTTTTGATTTGTATTTCCCTGATGGTGAGTGATGTTGATCATGTTTTCATGTGTCTATTGGCCATCTGGATGTCTTCTTTGGAGAAGTGTCTATTCACGTCTTTTGCCCATTTCTTCACTGGATTATTTGTTTTTGGGTGTTGAGTTTGATAAGTTCTTTATAGATTATGGATACTAACCCCTTATCTGATATGTCATTTGCAAGTATCTTCTCCCATTCCATCGGTTGCCTTTTAGTTCTGCTGATTGTTTCCTTTGCTGTGCAGAAGCTTTTTATTTTTAATTCTACATATGCTAAAAAACCCACAATACATTGTTATTATTTTTGCTTTAAACAGTCTAGTCTTTTACAGGGATTGAAAATGGGACAAATGTTTCTTATATTTACCTACATATTTACCATTTCTGGAATTTTTCATTCCTTTATGTAGATCCAAAATTCCATCTGGTATTATTTTCCCTCTGCCTGAATAACTTCCTTTAACATGTCTTATAGTGAATGTTTCTTGCCTTCACTTTTAAAAGATTTGTTCGCTGAATATAGAATTCTTAGTTAACATTTTTTTCCTTCAGCACTTTAAAGATGTTGCTCTATTGTCTCTGACCTGCATGACTTCTAACAATTAGTTGGCTACCATTATTATGTTTGCTTCCCTGTACGTAATGCATCCTTCTTCTCTGGATGCTTTAAAGATTTTTTTAATCACTGGTTTTAAGAAATTTGATTTTAATAGATCTATTTTTTAATGTTTATCTATTTTTGACAAAGAGAGAGACAGAGTGTGAGCAGGGGAGGGGCAGAGAGAGAGGGAGACACAGAATCTGAAGCAAGCTCCAGGCTCTGACCTGTCAACACAGAGCCTGATGTAGGGCTCACACTCACAAACTGTGAGATGATAACCTGAGCCAAAGTTGGACACTTAACTGACTGAGCCACCCAGGTGCTCCTGATTATTATAGATCTTAGTGTGATTGTCTTTATGTTTGTTCAAGTTGGAGTTCACTGAGCATCTCAGATCTGTGAATTTATAGTTTTCAACAAGTTTGTAAATCTTTCTGCTATTATTTCTTCAAATAGTTTTTCCCTTTTCTGGGGTTCCAGTTATACTTATGTTAGATTAAACTCTTTGATAACTATCTCGTAGTTCACTTACACTCTGTTCATTTTTTCCCAGTCTTTTTCTCTCTGAGCTTCATTTTGGATACTTTCACCCTGCTTTTACATCCTTGAGCATATTTGTAAGATTTATGACAGCTGTTTTAAGGTCATTGTCTACTAATTCTATTATTTCTTTTACTTCTGATATGTTGCCATTGACTGATTTTTCTCCTGATTATGGGTTATATCTTTTTCTTCTTTGGCTGGTAATTTTTGGTTGGATGCCGGACATTGTAATTTACATTGTTGGGGCTGGATATTTGCTATGTTCTCTTAAAGAGTTTTGAATTGTGTTCTGGTGTGCAGTTAGGTAACAGTTTGATCCTTTCAAGGATTGCTTTTAAGTTTTGCCAAGTCAGGTTCAGAGTAGTTCTTATTTTGAGACTAATTTAACCCTATTACTACTAAAGTATGATTCTTCTGAGGACTCTACTGAATGGTATTACTAAATTTTTCCACTCTGGCTGGTTAGGACACAGACTATTCATAGCTTTGACTCCAGGAATTGTTAGGCTTTTGCTTCCTGGTGCTTCTCTCCTTGTAATATGGTGGTTTCTTCTCATGCATGCCTGAGTTAGCACTCTGCCAAAGATTCAAGGGGACCCCTACAGATTTCCAGGATTCTCATGCTTTTCTCACCACACACCTCCTCCCTCCAGTTTTTCCAGACTGTTCTCTGGTATCTTATCTGAAAATTGTAGCTAATTTGTCCTCCCCAAATTCCCATCTCTGCCTCTTCAGCTTGTCAAAGTCACCATGCTCTGCTTGGGTCTACTATCTCTGAATTGCAGCCTAGAAGCTGCTTCCACACAACAATCTGGGAAAATTATAAGGCCCATCTCACTTATTTCCCTTCCCTCATGGATCAGTCTTTGCTATCTTTTCTTAAATGTCTAAAATCTACCACTTTATGTTTATTTATATAAATTTTTACCTGGCTAGTTGTTTATGACAGGAGGCCAGTCCCTGTAGCAGTTAATCCTCATGGGCAGAAGTGGAAGTCTCCATGGAGAGCTTTGAATAAAGCAAAGCAACAGCAGACTTCCCTTTAAAACATTTTTTTTGTATGAAAAATACCACACCTGCCATTGTGGATCTCTGAGCAACAGTCATGATTTTGCATGGTATTTCAAGTGAATACAATATTTGGAATACTTCTGCTTACTTCAGGAGTCAATCCAAAACAAGGGAGTGCATAAATACTAATTTCCTTGGATATTTCACACTTATCAAAGAAGTGAGCACCTAAATTATCCTGTAAAACTCCGTTTGAAGTCTCAAAGAAGCAAGCAAAATTATCACTCGTTACATGTTTTTGGTTTATTGCTGTTAGTGTGTTAGTTTTAGATCAGATTTATGGTGTAGATTTTTATGTTTATATGTTATATGACTACTTTGATTATACATAAGCCCAAATGTGCTATAATATGTTCAATATATTTATTCCCATTTTATAGGACTTGGATCATCCTTTTATTATTTCAGATGATGTTACATTTTGCTCTTGTGCCTTGTTATTGGTTATATTTATAATTAATTGGATCCTATGTCTTTGGTTAGGAATATAACCCTTTTTATGACATAATTCCTATGGGAGAAATAGGAATCATTTTATAATGATTTGCTTTATAACACTGTTCTCAGGGACATATTGTAGCAAAAAGTAGCCTTTGCTTTAAATGGCTTTGGTTTAACTCTTGCATTGCTCCTCAGCATGGTATATATATGTGTCTTATCTCTTTAGGTGACAAACATGCTGAAAGCAAAAATCAAGTATGGTAATTATTGTATCTGCAATTTCCTCTAAGAGGAAAGTAGTATGGCATAATGCCATTTTATTTTAAACTATTTTTTTTTGATCAGCAGAATAAATTATGTCTTGAAATAAAGTCCAATTTATAAAATAAATTAATAAGAATACTTCTGCTTGAAATGGAACAAAGAACCTAGACCTCCAGCTCACTGGGTGCCTTCCCATCTATTACAAGGTAGTAATGGAACCACTTCATTGAGGAGTGAGTCTCCAGAGAAGATGGTTCATGATTTAGAGTCTATGGACTGAGGTCCGTAAGACACGCTGTTTATTTGCTGAGAGATTTTTTTTTTTAATGTCAATATTTTATTTTATTTTTTTTACTTTTTAAATTAAAAAAAAAATTTTAACGTTTATTTATTATTGAGAGACAGAGAGACACAGAGCATGAGCAGGGGAGAGGTAGAGAGAGGGGGAGACACAGAATCGGAAGTAGGCTCCAAGCTCCGAGCTGTTAGCACAGAGCCTGATGCGGGGCTCGAACTCACAAACCCGGAGATTGTGACCTGGGCCGAAGTTGGACGCCCAACCGACTGAACCACCCAGGTGCCCCTTGCTGAGAGATTTTGAGTTTGAAGTTACTTAACCTCTCCAAAGCTGTTTTCTAAAATAACAACAACAACAACAAAAATCCAAGGATTTTAATAATTATAATACCTCTGTATCAGGAATGATTTTAGCTGAAAGTTATAGAGAAAATCTAATTTATAATAACTTAAAAACCAGGTTGATTTTTCTTACATACAAACAAGTTCAGATATATGTAGTTGCTGAGGGTTTTTTTTTTCTTTTTATCTTTCTGCTTCACCATATTTAGCATTTTGGCTTTCATCTTTATGCTTATTGCTTCAAAGTTACAAGATGGCTTCATTTATGAGTTCCTGAAAGAGAGGAGGGGCAAGCATCCACCTCAGGAGGTTGTTTGTTTTTTAATTTAGGAAGGGAAATTCTTCTCAGTATACTTCTTTTTCTATCTCATTAGCTAGAACATGCTCAATCTTTGCCAATCAGTTGCCAAAAGTAATGAGTTTGGGCCAATCAAAAATTTTCCCTTGAGGATGGGATAGGAGACCCATGTTCCCAGGTTTCATGAAATATCCCACCCAATACATGAATGCATCAGGGTCCTGCTGACAGAGGAAAAGCAGCAGGAGAGAAACACCCACTAGCATCTACTCTGTCTGCCCCATAATTGCCTGATGGAGTTTAGATGGCTGTATGAGCTTCAACTAGGACTTGAAAGTGATTTCCCAACTGTAACAGCACAATTAAATGAGATTCTTCATTATGTTAAATTTTTGGTAAATGTTTGAGAAGTGAATGGAGAAGAAAATTTCAGTAAAGAATAATAATGGCATCGAAAGTCCTAAGTCAGTGATTATCAAAGTAGACTTTTGCAATGCCTACTTTAGAAGGCATCAGAAGGCTTGATGGTTAAAACTATAAATTCAGACCTACTGGAGATGAACCTTTAGGTGGGTTCTAGTAACCTATACTTCAAAGCATTTCCCCAATAATTCTTATGCCCCTTAAAATGGAGAACCATGACCCTGCATGACAGGGGATGACTATTCTTGGGTAGATGTGCACATGAGAGACGGGAATGCCAAAGGAGCAGACTGATGAACAGCAACAATGCCTTCTCTTCAGCACAACTCCAAACACATAAGCACTCAATAATGCTGGCAACATTTATTATTATTGAAATTCTCTCCAGCACCAGGAGACCTAGATCTTAATGGATGCCGCAGGTATGGTTCAGTTGTTAAGTCACTGTCTGTGAAATGAGTTCACTATCACCCAAGTCTGTACGTGGTAGGCACCGTCGAGGTCTCCTAATTCAATCCACAGGAACAATAGGAAGTTTCCAGTGCATTGTCTAGGTCATTAAAAAATTTCAAGCTTCCATATTGTCTTGAAGGTAATTGTAAGACTGATGTAGTATCTTTAAAGGCTATAGAGTCCCTCAAAAGAAAGACAGCCTAAAACAAATTCAAGCTGTAATGATTAGTGGCATCTTTTTAGCCCAGAGTGTTTGGAAGGGCAGATGATAAATTACTATAAAACCCTTGGCAGAATGCTGAAAAGTTATACATAACATAACAACATAGCATGTCTGAGGCTAAGTATCTGGGTGTGATTGAGCAGATGCTTTCCTGGTTGATTTTGAAAGAAATTAATCAAGTTATAGACAATCATTCTAGGCTGTGTGTCCCAAGCTGCATAACTGGACCTGAAATAATTGTTAAATGTAAATACATATATACACATGCACATATATATTTAATCTTATATGCACACACATATATTGAATATTAAATATATATGTGTGTATGTGTATATATGTATTTGCATTTAACAATATTTCAGATCCAGTTATGCAATTTGGGACACACAGCCTAGAATAACCATCTATAACTTGATTAATTTCTTTCAAAATCAACCAGGAAAGCATACATACACACACACACACACACACACACACACACACACACACACACACACTGTAAAAATACTGTGGGAGCCACATGGTCAACATGGTTATTGGTTTAAAAACTAGATTGCATATCTCCATTTGTCATTCTTTGAACTTTTTTTCTATAAGCTAAGCACACCTCTAAGTCTTGCACAAAGGCTATTTGTAAGCACTGCATCGGAAACTTCCCTAAATTTCCTACAATAGTACCTTCAAGATGATGAAGAGTTAGCAAAGGGCAGGAGATAAAGTGTATGGAAGTAAGGAATTTTTTTTTACCTTGGACAAGGCATCTAACTTATCTGAACTTTAGTTTCCTCATTCATGAGATGGGAATAATAATACCAACATCAGAAGACCACTACTGAGATCAAGTGGAATAATGTATATAAAGCACCTAGTACAGTCTCTAGCACATAGTAGACCCTTGAGAAGCCACTGCTTGTTTTACTTTTACTCCCCTCTATACTTAGATGTGACAGGTTTGAAGAAACGATTTGAACATAAGCTCCCTGAGTCATGGTGTCCAAAGGCACCAGCTGAACTGAAAAGGAGGGAGAGAGCCCCAGCCCAAGCTGACCAGGTGTACTACAGGGCTCAGGGCCTGGCATGTGCTCCTATGGAAAAGTTCTCCTTGACCTGCAGCTGCAACCCGTTCTCCAGCATGGAGGCCACCAATGCATAAAAGTTGTATTTGGAAGAGGCACTCTTTGACATCACCCCTTAGAAGTCCATTTCCTGCCAGCTGCAGAACCCCTCCCCAGACAGGGACTGACCTCCAACTTACCTCCTCATCCTGTTTCTGATGGCCATCTGAGCACAGCTGTGCAGGAATGGTTACTTCCCACCCAGAAATTCCACTCAGCAAGGTGAGTGAGATCTGGTTCCCATACCCGAATCAAGCTAGTGCTGAAATGCCTGTTGGCACAGTGAACAAGGCAGGTAAGGATGCTTTCTCCTTCACTTTTGAGACTTAGAAAGGTATTCCTCCACTCCTTTTTTAAACTCCAGAGAAATTTACAATAGTTCCTCAGATGCTCTTTTCTGCATTCAGTTTGCTTCAAGGAGTAGATTATCCTTAAGACATAAAATGGAAGGAAGCAGGGTCTCCAGACTGACCTATAATTAATGTATTCTTTCTTGTAGCACGATCATCTATATGTAGCAATGTTATTCTATACCATCTCCATCTGTGTGGCCACTTAAGGGAAGGCTAGGAGTGGCTCCATAAAATTGTATATGCTGGATGGAGGAGACGAATATATGTTATACAACTACTATGTGACAGGCACTGCTCTACCTATTTCACATATACCCACTTTAATCTTCAAAATAACCTTGCCAGTTAGGTGGCATTATTCCCATTTTTTTTTAATTGTGGAAAGATAAACATAAAATTTACCATTTTAACCATTTTTGCTATAAAGTTTATCCCCATTCACATTTTTGTGCAACCATCACTGCCATTCATCTCCAGAACGATTTTTATGTTCCCAAACTGACACACTGTGCCCATTAAACACTAACTCCCCATTCCCCGCTCCTCCCAGCCCCTGGAAACTACCATCCCACTTTCTGCCTCAATGAATCTGACTACTCTCAGTGCCCCATACAAGTGAAATCATAACAGCATTTGTCCTCTTGAGTCTGGTGGGATGTCACGTAGTATAATATCTTCAGAGTTCATTTATATTGTAGCACGTGTCAGGATTTCCTTGCTTTTTAAGGTTGAATATTCTAGTATATGTATAGACCACATTTTGTTTATCCGTTCATCAGTTGAAGAGCACTTGGGTTCTTTCCACTTTTTGGGTATTGTGGAAATGTTGCTATGGACATTGGCCAATAGTATCTGTTGGAGTTCCTGCTTTGGGTCCTCTCGACTACATACCCAGGAGTGGGATTGCTGGATCCTATCGTGATTCAGTGTGTAACTTTTTGAGAAACTGCCAAACTATTTTCCACAGCAACTATACCAATTTGTATTCCTACCAGCCATGAGGGGTTCCAGTATCTCCACATCCTTACCAGTACTTGTTATCCATTACCGATCCTAATCCAGAACTCTCAGACCTCAAACTTTTCCCTGTATTCCTTGCTCCAGCAGGACGCTAGGAATGCCAAGCCCTCAGGAAAACCACAGAGGAGAGCGTCCATTTAAGACAAAAGCCTGGTTGAGTCTGTTTTCATTCCCAAGAGCCATGCAAGGATGGACAGGCTGTTTCATCCTGTTCAAGAACAGAACTCAGAATTTCAGTTTCCACAGTTATAAATAGAGGCTTTTCAATTCCTGTTTCTGTTGCTTTTCTTGGTCAGCCAAGTGCTTTCTAACCTTTTCTTTCTTGCATCTGGACTAACGTTCCCCTTTGGAGACACTGTGCATGTGCCTTTCTGCAACCAATTACATCATTTTGATTGTGCAGTCGACATACAGTTTTTATTCGAAAACTCAGAGAAAGAGAGAAACACAGAGAGAAAGAGAGAGAGAGAGAGAGAGAGAGAAAGGCAGTGAAATAGAAGCAATGAAGGAGAGGAAACAGCATTGTGAGACTGATGCATTTAGCATTGCACAGAATTTCAGCCAGTTAAACCACCTCTTTATCTGCCCCTGGAATATGGGATAGCAAAAGTCTCCAACAGGGAACAGATGCAAAGCCCCACATTGCCACTCTCCTGGCGTAGGAGTGGGCTTCCGTATCTTCTTCATCTGACCAGTAGCACAGCTAAAGCTCAGAGCAAATGCCTTGACTGAGATCCCACAGCTAAAATAACATGAGCAGCAGGGACACCTCGGTGGTGCAGTCGGTTAAGCGTCCGACTTCAGCCAGGTCACGATCTCGCGGTCTGTGAGTTCGAGCCCCGCGTCAGGCTCTGGGCTGATGGCTCGGAGCCTGGAGCCTGTTTCCGATTCTGTGTCTCCCTCTCTCTCTGCCCCTCCCCCCGTTCATGCTCTGTCTCTCTCTGTCCCAAAAATAAATAAAAAACATTGAAAAAAAAATTTTTTTTTAATAAAATAACATGAGCGGCAAGAAGGGACTCCTGTCTGCTGACAGTTCCCCTGGGCTTTCTGCACATGATTTCCACTGACCTCCTGCTTTAGCGCTTTGTGAAAAAGACAGTAGCCAATGGCCTCTTTCTCTTAAAGTCTATTCTGTCTCACCTAATGCCTATTATTAGCGGTGTGAAAGATGGGGCAAATCAGTGTCGAGTTTAGATGATGTCTAAGACCCTTTTCAAGAGCTTTAGATGAAAGAGAATTCGTCCTGAGTTTCTGGTTCCATGACTTCAGTGCTATATAAATTAGAATTGGTCATTCACCTCTCTGAGCTTCATTTTCCTCATCCATGAGGCAGAAATATTAACTTAATCCCAAGGTGTTTTTATTGTGAACAACTAAGGAAATATATAACTAGATGCTAAGGCACACAATTAATTTTCGATATATAAAATTAAAATAATACTCATCGAAGAAATTTCATTCCTTCTGCTAGAAAGACAACCCAAATTTTGAGCCCTTCTTATGTTCTTAGATTTGGGAGGCAGTGAAACATGTAACTTTATATATCCTGCAGTTGAAAATAGACTCAGTTCTGTAGGTCATCCCAGTATGGGCTGTGTTTCACTGAATTAATTCAGTTCCAATTTCCAGTAGTCTATAGAGACTCACTTACTGTAGCTCCTAGAACCCAGGCCTTAGACTGTGCCAGTTCCATTTAGCAGCCAGCATTATTAACCTGCCCACCAAAAGCTAGAGAATTCTCTTGGGAGGGCATCTCTTGCTTGTGTTAATGCAACCACTGCATTGAATGCAAGTCATTAACTATTCTAATTAAATCAAATTCAATAAATGTGTATTGAACACCTAGAATGTGGCATGGTGCTAGGTTCTGGGGACACAAAGCCCCTGCCTGAGGGATATCCCCAAGCCTTTGGGTGTCCATGGCATGTAGCAGATGCTATGAGTGAGCCTTTTCCTTGAGGACCTTAACAGTCTGTTATATATTTTGCATATTCTTCAAGAGACACTTCAAGTCTTCCCAAAGCCACACATTCCTTTCTTCCCACACTTCTTCCATTGCTCCTCCCTCCCTTCCCTCCTCTTTGCCTTCAGTTCCTGCTTTCTTCTAACCTATCCTTCTTTCTTCCTTCTCATCCTTCCTCCCATTCACAAATAATTACTATGTAATAGGTACTACTTTTCTAGAACAAGACAGATAAGCCTCTGCTCTTGATCAGCTTATATTTTTTTAGAAGAAGTTCTTTTGAGATAATTTTAGACTTAGATAAAAGTTGTAAACATGGTAAGAGAGTTCCTATATACCCTTCACCTAACCTCCCCTTTTGCCAACATCTTATACAACCATTGTATAAATACCAAAACCAGGAAATTAACATTAATATACTTACAATAGCAATCCTACACATACTATCAGGATGTTTTTCCAGTTTTCCCATTCCTTTTTTCTGATCCAGGAGCCAATCCAGATTCCTGTATCATGTTTAGTTATCACATCTCCTTAGTTTTCACCAATCTATGGCAATCCTTCAGTCTTTGTCACCTTGACACTTTTGCATAGACCTGGTCAGGTAACCTGTAGAATGTCCCTCAACTTGGGATTGTCTAACACTGTCTCACAATTAGACTGAGTGAGGTTCTACAGTATTGGGGAGGATGCTACAATAGTGATGTATCCTCAGCGCATCATATCATGGAGATACATGACGTCAAGATGTCTTGTCACTGGCAATGGGATACACTTGGAGAAGTTAACGCCTGATGAGGGTATGGTGTCTAGATGGTTTTCTTTCTCCTCTGTAACAAAGGTACCATTTTCTCCTTTATAATTAATTAGTGTCTTGCTAGGAGATAGCTTGAATCTATGGAAATATTTTCTCTCTCATCAGGCTTTCACCACTGATTTTATTACACATTGTTTTTTGAGCACTTTCTTACTCAAGAAGTTCCCCCTTTTATTAGAAGTAACAAAGAAGGAATAAAGTAAATTAGATGATTTTTGGTAGTGAAAGTGTCGTAAAGAAAATATAAGAAGGTAGAGTGACAGAGAGGTCTACTTCCGATGGCAAGTTAGGGAAGACCTCTCTAAGAAGATGATATCTGAGCTGTGAGACCTGAATGACAAAAACCCAGCGGAGTGAGATCTGAGAGAAAAGCACTCCAGGCAAAGTACACAGCAAGAGCGAGAGCCCAGAAGCCAGTACAAGCAAGGCCTGTTTGAGTAAAGGAAGTGAGCCAGGCATGGCTAGAGTGGAGCGAATAAGGGGCAAAGTGGCAGAAGCTAAGGATGCCGAAGTAGGGAGGACCAGCTTAGGTGGGCCCTAAAGGCAGGACAGAGAGTGCAAAAGTTTTCCTTTCTTTTCTTTTCTTTTTTTTTTTACATTTATTTATTTTTGAGAGACAGAGTGAGACAATGCATGAGTGGGGGAGGGGCAGAGAGAGAAGGAGACACAGAATCTGAAGCAGGCTCCAGGCTCCATGCTGTCAGCACAGAGCCTGACACGGGGCTCGAGCCCACAAACCATGAGATCATGGCCTGAGCTGAAGTCAGACACTCAACTGCCTCAGCCACCTAGGCGCCCCAAGAGTGCGGAAGTTTTGTAAGTGCAGTGCAACTTCCTTCATTAAATACAGTTTCTATCTGCGCTGTCCCATAGGTTATTTACTAGCCATATCTGCTACTTATACTTAAATTCTGACTGGTTGAAATAAAGTTAAGAAAGAATTCAGTCCTTCAGTCACACCAGCCACATTTTAAAGTGTTGCATAGTCACTATTGTGGCTAGTGGTTACCCTATTGGATGACACAGAGACAGAACATTTCCATCACAGCAGACAGTTCTGTTGGACAGCCCTGTTGTGTATGCCTTCTGGAGGTCAGTCATTATGTTCATTCCTATGGGCAATACACAGCTGACTGAGTTAAGAGCCCTGCTCTCCAATAACTTCAAGGATAGTAGATAAAGGTGCAAATAAACACAATGCCAGTACCATGTATTAAGACCACAGGCATGGCACAGGGCGTGGGGGGGCAGGGAATGCTGTGGGATTTGGAAGAAACAGTGATGAGTAGAAAACCAGAAAGGGCTTCGTAGAGAAGCAGCACTGAGGGTCTAGGCTAGTACCATCCTGATGGCTTGAGGTGAGGAAGTCATTCCTGCTGAAAGGCTCGGTTTGGGAGACATAAAGTACAAGATGAGACTGAAGAGTACTCTACATCGGCTCGAGCTTGGGTGTAGGCAGGAGCACGTGGGGGGAAGAGGAGCGGGCAGGTGGGCGACATGGTGTGAAAGGCATTGGAGCATGCTCAGTTTTATCTTCATCCTACAGACAGTGGGGAGCCATCGATGTTTTTTACCAAACGAGTAACCTTATCACACACAAAGGCGTGCCCCAGAAACATCACTGGGTCTGTGCTTTCTGAGGTGAACTGTGATTGGGAGAGACAGACTGCAGGGGGTGTGCTCGAAATCCATTTGCAGTTGAGCAAACGTGAACTTGGTCCCATTCCAGCGTATATTTTTCTAAAGCCTGAAAGCATTCTCAAGCACATAAAGATAGGCCGCTTGAAATACAACATTCAGAAACAAACTTTGAGATTTTAAAATACACCACTTACTCTTTATAGCAAGCAAGTGTGTTACAGAACCGTAGTATAAAACTGAAACTATAAGGTTAAGATTTATATATAAATCCCATAAGATTTGGTGTGGATATTTGATAAATAGGTGCTGTTTGTGCATGTGTATTTACCCAAATCAGAGTTTGGTGTTTTTTGTTTTTTGGTTTTTTTTTAACTTTAGTGTTCATAAAAATCACCTGGGTAGCTTGCTGCAGGGCAGAGTCCTGGGCCCCATCCCGGAGGTTCTGATTTATTAGGTATGGGATGGGGCCTTGGAATCTGTATTTTAACAAAAGGAGCAATAATTCGAGGAAGGTCGCCTGAGAAGCACTTATAAGCTTTCTTTCTTCAAGTTAACAGATTCCCCTTCTCATTATTTATAGGCTGCAGCCCTGCAGATACAAAAAAAATGTTCCTCTCCCATCATGCCTTTTTCTCCTACCTCCGTGGAGTAGTAGATTTAACAGAACTATAACATACTTTTCCACTTGTAATTTCTTCTTATTTTACCTACTTAAAATAGGCCTAAAGGGGCACCTGGCTGGTTCAGTTGGTAGAGCATGCAACTGTTGACCCTGGGGTCATGAGTTTGAGCCCCACGTTGGGGGTAGAGTTTCCTTTAAAAAAAGGTTTAAAAAAAAAATATATATATATATATAGGCTTAAAGAGGTACCCCTTGTAAAAAAAAAATCTAAAAGTTAAAAAAAATTATTTAAAAAACAGTGCTTAATGAAGAAAAAAAAGAATTACCTTTTCATTGCCTTCTTTGTCCTCCAAGTGCTGGTTTCCAGAGGCTCATCTGTCTACTCTCCTCCCACATATCCTCTATATTGACATGTTTTTTGCTTTGCCCTGTCTGCCCTGCAAACCCAAAATCTTGTGAGGACAGAGGCCTTGTTGGAGTCACTTCCACGAAGCCAGCAGGGCTCAGCCAGTGCCCTGGGATCACCACAGCTGGCACTTGTATGGTCCTCCTCAGAGCTGTAGCCCACCTGATACCACGAGTGTTCTAGTAACCCTGCCATACTAGATTCATTACCAAAGCCATTTCATAGATGAAGTTCTTGAATCTCAGGGGGTTTGAGTGGCATTTTGAAGGGCATGCAGTACATATCTGAGTGATTTTGAACCTAGGTCTCTGAACCCAGCACCCCATAGGTTTTGCTCTTCAGCCCATGGCCCCAGAAGAGACAGGTGGTGATGCAGATGTCCCTGGGTCATAGTAGCTCTATTGTCAATGGGGTAGCAGGAGAGTGGTCAGGATGTGGAAGAAGCATCTTGCCCTTTGCCGTTTGGGTTTTGTTTGGCATTATTCACTTCCACCTCTGGCACTTTCTCTTCCTATTTCTCCAATGCCCAATGTCCAGGTGCAATCAGTACTAACAGGCAGCTGTTCCATTAGCCCATCTTCAAGAGGAGTGTTCCCAATTCAAAGATACCTGGGGAGTCCAGAGGGTGATAATTAAGGACCTTTCTTCCAACTCCACACAAGGAAGGGGATTTCACAACTTAACATGGCCCCTTTCTCCTAAATAGGTCACATTGCAGACAAAATGCTTGCAAAAGGAGCCTCAGGATTTCCTTTGGCACCTCTGCAAAACAGCTGAGGGTTTTGGCACAAGAGCCTCATCTGCACAGACAGTTCCTATAGGGAAGTGACTAGGGTGGAGGGGGGACTGACATCCATGAGCCCTCAGGTCCTGCAGCCAGACCCCTGGGGACCTTGTCCTCTCTCAAGGATTTCCCTGCTCCAGATGAAGTGCCTCTGGGTTGCACACCCAGGTGAAGAGAGTTGGATCTGGACTGTGAGCAGAAAAGTACCTAACAGCAGTAACTGCCAGGGCTTGCATTAATGGAGACCCCAACAGAGGGGCCGGGCGAAAAAAAAAACCATACAAATCTAATGAGGAATTAACCAAGAAGCCTAGAGAGCAGGTAGGAAGCATGCAGACCTCAGAATCCATGACCAAAGCTACCACCTTGGAAGGCCATCTGTGCCTCCACTCACCTATCCACCCACTAGGCAAATAACCGTTTTCCTGTAGGTCCCCAGAGAACACTGTTTAGGCCTTGACTCACCACAGTAAATTCAGATTCTTTGAGTAGGTGGCTGATCCCCGATTAGATTGTGAGAGCAGGTTCTATGTCTTATCCACCTCATATCCCTGGACCCTGGTTTCTGACACATGGTAGGTGCTTAGTGTATGTTCAGTTAGTGAACGAACAAAGAAATTATATAGCACGACAGCATGACAGCTGTCTGCAACTATTGGAAGATTGTCATGTGAAGAGGGATCATTTCTACCATTTGTGCAGTAGTGGGTAGAGCTAGCAATGCTGCAGTAGATGCTGTGGTTTTAACAACATAGAGATTTTGTTTTGTGTTTTTTTATTTATTTTTTTTAACGTTTATTTATTTTTGAGACAGAGAGAGACAGAGCATGAATGGGGGAAGGACAGAGAGAGAGGGAGACACAGAATCGGAAGCAGGATCCAGGCTCTGAGCCATCAGCCCAGAGCCCCATGCGGGGCTCGAACTCACGGACCGCGAGATCGTGACCTGAGCTGAAGTCGGACACTTAACCGACTGAGCCACCCAGGCGCCCCTATGTGTTGTTTTTTAATTGGACACTGAGAAGTTGAATGAGTTAATCACTTGGAGGCAGTGAGATCCCCATCGCGGAAGGGGTTCAAACAGGAAACTGGAGGGAAATATGCAAAGATGTTAAGAGGCTTCAAGCACGGGTGCTTGGATGGGTGGCTGGTCTAGACACTTTATGGTTTCTTCCAACCTTGAGACTCTGATTTCAGGATTTGTTTTTATTCACCTGCATAGCTGCTTTATTGGCCTGAATATATACGGGGTTATTTTTCATCTTCCAAAGTAATCCGAAGGCAGCCTCTTCACTTACCTGAGGAGCTTTTGGTGGGCAGCGTGGATTGACTTATAGTGGGGCTGCCTTGCATGCTGCATGATTCACTGTGCTCTATGGCTGCCCCCAAACACGTATATCATTGTGTCTGCTGTTTCTAGATGACACTGTTATTTCCCACCTGTGCAAATACAGCTGTAAAAAATGACACATGGCCAGCCTTCCCTTCCCCAGAGTATAGACAGGGAGCACACACCCTCTGGCTTAACACGCCCATGAGGCACACACACCCTCTTCTGAATTTCAACACTCGTTTCCAAGCCTGCTAAGAAGAGAAGAGAATTGCAAATGAACTCACATTACCAGCAAAACCAAACCAGCCTCCCTCCTAAATTACTTCATATATTAAGTCTGTGGACTACAGAAGCCCCTGCATCCTCTGTGGCTTCCTAGAAAATCAAAAAGGTTTCCAGCAGTTTCAGCAAACAAGCAGGCTCTGAACCTTCTCTCTTTGTCAGAGATTTGATTCAAACTGTGTCCGCTAGCAATGAAATACAAAGGGAAAGAAAGTCAGTATGGTATAACTTTGAAATTTTTAGCAAGCGCCACAGGAAAGAATAATAAACCATAAATTGCTGCATCTGGCCTTAAATTTATAAAGCAAACAATAATGCAAGAAACCAAAAATGTTACCCCTCCTTTGTCATTAAAAAAAAATTTTTCAGGGGAGGAGGGTTCCTGGGTGGTTCAGTCTGTTAAGCATCCCTCTCAATTTTGGCTCAGGTAACAATCTCATCGTTTGTGGGTTCAAGCCTCAATTGGGCTCTGTGCTGATAGTTCAGAGCCTGCTTGGGATTCTCTCTCTCCCTCTATCTCTGCCACAACCCCCCCCCCCCCCACACACACACATATTCTCTCTTTCTCTCTCTCTCTCTCTCTCTCTCTCCCTCAAAATAAATAAATATTTTAAAATTTTTTCGACCCTTCATCACTTTTTGCTCACCTTTTACTTCACTGCAATTGTGAAACTGCATGAAAAGCAACTCAGTTTCTCCCTACCTTCCATTAGCCAGTACTCTTGCACTGAAAAGTTCACACCAATTCAAGTAGCAAGGAGGTCAGGAAAAGTTGAGAGTGGTGAGGTCCTCCACCCTAAAGACAAGATGTGTGGGTGGGTTTCCAGCTGGGAAGCAAAACCAGGAGCTTACCTGGAGGAAGCTTACCTTTGCTATTGAACCGGAGACACAAAGTGTCCATCTGTGTCCAAGGTAAAATCCCTGCGCTTCTCCCCCAGCCACCCTCTTTTTACCAAAGGCACCATTGAATCGTGTCATCAGCTAATAGAAGCAGACTGTGGAGGGAAGGACAGTGTCTGACTCCATTTCCTTTTCTTTTGTGTGTGCCCAACAAACCAGGACCAATTCTGTTATATTTTGTTCATTCGGGTCAGTCATCTTGGGCTGCATTATAATGAGCACATGGGATTACCCACCCCCAAGCCACTGCTTGCTGTGCTACTCAAAATAGTTGCACAGTCTGACAAAAGCACCCCATGCCAGCAGACCTGTTCTGTGTGCACTCTCTGCCCCCGTCCTACCCAGATGCTGTGGTGCCTTAATCTGAATGCTCCCAGCTCAGGTGCTGGTGTACCTACCAGAGAGGTTTCTTCAAGAAATCATGATGGGCCGTGCTAATGAACAACAGCAAATGACCCCTGGGTAAGTAATAAGGCTTGCCCCTAGAGCATCGGGTTAAGCAATGTCTGTGCCCTGCTTGTTCCCTTAGCCGAGGGCAAGAGGCAGGAGGTAGCCAGATGGCCAGTCAGTGTTGCGGCCATGCCATCGCCATGAGGAATGAACCAAATAGGGGCATCTTGGTGGCAGAGTCAGAGAGAGCACAGAGAGGGTCTGTGGGCAGAGTGAGGTAATGGTCTCCCCTCACCTCCCTGCAGCCTCACTCCTCCATTGAAAGTACTGATGTCTGGTCCTCACCCTCAAGATCCCATTTGATTGGTGGGGGTAGAGCCTGAGCACTGATAGGCTTCACATTTCCCCAAGGGGTGTTGCTGTGCAGGCAAGGTTGAGAAGCTCTTGTCCACACTCTGGAGAAGTGGAAGAGGGTTGCACAGCACCCGACCCAGAGTTCATGGATGGTATGTGTGAGTTGCTCTTATCATTATTATTATTACTATTACTATTACTATTACTATTACTATTACTATTACTATTACTATTACTATTACTATTATTATTATCAATACAAAGGCTGGTTGTGCATCCATATAGCATCTAAATTATAATCCTCAAGAGGGGAGGGTCCTGTCCCAGAACTTTACTGTTCCCTCACTACTTTCCATACAGGATAGGTGTTCAATTAATATAGCCTGATTTGTTTAGATGACCCCTAGAAAGCTGATCAACTTATTATTTTCTTGCACTCATGGCTGTGAGCCATGACCATCCATTTATTATAGAGTCCTGGAGGGGCATCTGGGTGGCTCAGTCGGTTAAGCATCAGACTTCGGCTCCAGTCATGATCTCACGATCCATGATTTTGAGCCCCATATCAGGCTCTGTGCTGACAGCTCAGAGCCTGGAGCCTGCCTCAGATTCTGTGTCTCCTTCTCTCTCTGCCCCTCCCCTTCTCATGCTCTGTCTCTCTCTCAAAAATAAATAAGCATTAAACTAAACTAAACTAAAATAGTCCTGGAGGTGGCACTTAGGTTCTTGTCCTAATTCTATCAGCTTGATCAAGTTCCTTCTCATCTCTTGGCCTTGGTTTACTCATTTGTAGAACAAGGGTGTTGGATTATGTGATTGATCACTAAAGATCCACCTGCTTTAACTTTCCCTAGCTTTAGAAGCCTAAGTTAACAAAATATTTCTGTTTGTCTACTAAACAGGAACAGTGATATGATGCTCTTTGGTATTTGGGAGATAAGCAACATCAGAGGCACAGAGCAGGGGGAGGGGTTAAACACGTTTGGAAGAATAAAAATATGACACACTGAGCACACCTGGGAAAAGCAGAGGTCTCACGAAAAGAGAAATGGGGACAGATTCTGGTGGGAAGGTCACTGGGGGCTAGATTGTAAAGACTCTTGAGAGCCCTGACCAGGTATTTGGACTTTATTTAGGATGGCATTGGGCGCCACCCGTGAATGTATGCCAGGAAACTGATGTCCCAGGTGTGTTTTAACAGGCAGCTCTGGAATCCACATTGCCAGGGAGGTCGTAAGGGAGAGCTGGTACCTTACTCTTCTAGTAATGTAGTTCCTGGTACCATCATTGTTGAATAATTAATCAACAAAAGACTTTGCTTAACTGCTATGAGATCTCCTGATGAAGACTAAAAAAGCATAATAACCAGACAGCTGAAAAGCCACACACTAAACTCTAGGTTCCCTAACATCTATATTTTTTAGGCATCTGGAAGGGTAAGTGAAGTTTAAAACATTCTTCCTGATATTTGTGACGATGTAAACAGCCTTTGGCCACCAGATTTTTCTAAGCCAACACAGGGACACTATTTGCATGTTATTTTGCATGAAATGTAGTCATTTACATACATTTGCATGATGCTTTCAAAAAGCCCTAATTCTAAGTATGTCAAATAAAATAAAACAAATTAGTGTAATCTGCTGCCATTGTATGGCAGCCCAGCCAGGCGATGGTGGTGGTGTCGGGGGCCAGCGGCTGGGAGAGCAAAGAGGCAGCATTGAGGAAGCTGTGACCACCCCTGGTTTAGCGTATTCAGGGACAAATGGATATAATAATGTCTGAGAACAGGAAACTCTTTGGGGGCAGGGTAAAGTCTCAAGCAGCAGCACTTGGTAGTTTCCAAACCCCACTTACATCTCTTATTTCATTTAAGCCTCACAGAAACTTACATGTGTGGTAGGGGTGGGATTGTCATGGACGAGAGGGGTGAAGTGACTTGTTCATGAGACACCAAGAAATGGTCATACCTAAACATAAACTTCAGACTCTCCCAGACCTAGGCCTCTTAGTCCTCCGGAAGCTTGATGCTCTGAGAATTGATCAGGTTCCCTCCAGAAGCGGCGAAATGTCCCCACTTACTGCTAATCCAGCAACTCCTCTCCAGCCACCACACTGCCTCTGGGAAACTGCACAAGGGAACCCCCTTATGGCTCAGGGACAGCGTCGCCTAGGCCGTGATGCATCTGGCCCTAAGTAATTGCCTTTTTATCGTTTGAGACAGATACTTGAAAGTTACGGTAATAGGGTGAAAATATAAGCAGCTTATAGTTTACTAGAACATTAATCCTCTGGGGATGATTTCTTTTTCCCTCTGAGCTTCTCTGTGGTACCTTGTTCATTGCATTATGTAGAATTTATTTTTAGACTTTTCTCCCTATGATCCATCATCACCAACCCACCCTTGCCTAATTACTAATCCCCATATTTTCTAAGCTTCATATTATGTCTGATGCAAGTTCTGGAAGGCCTCTGGAATAGGGGAGTAGTGTTCAGTAGCAGGAAGTAGAAGTCAAATCATGGATTTTAGAGCCAGGCAGAGCTAAATTCGAATCCTGACTCCTCCATCTTTGATAACTTGACTTTGGCCTCTTTGAGTGTCCGTTTCTTCATTTGTAAAGGCAGAAGTGCATCTGCCCCTCCTGGAAGCTCATACCAGTGCTCTGAGGCTGATCCTGTAAATTTGGGTAAGCCTAGCCTGGACAAGCTTGGGCAGACCTGAGGGATCGGTGACTGCAGCCAACAGCTCTAGGAGGCAGCAAATGTCCCTAGGGCGAAACTGTCCCAAGGCACAGCAGGCACAGTGCCTAAGGCCACAATGCTTTTAGGGCCCCGCTGAAAACATTTCAATTTCTTTTTAAAGTCAGAAGAGGAGAAATGAGATTTTAGGTTGAATAAAGTGTTTTAATGTATAATGTTAATATATTTATCTGTATACCAATACAACTGTAAAATAAATTTTTAATTTTCTTCTTCTGGAAGAAGGGTCCCATGAAGGCAAAAGTGCCTGAGCCCCTGAAAGCCATAACTTAGATGCTCCTGCCTAGCCCTCTGTTGTCCCCTGGGCACCCAGTCTGTTCAATTTTCATCTGTTCATTTACAAAAGAGCATTCAAATTGGTTGATCCAGCCCCCAACATCTCAGGATGATGTGAGAACCCCCACCTTTCTGAGGAGGTCATTTATTTCAGAATGACAGTTGACTTGTCCAGACTCATCTACTTGTTTTCCCTGTGTCTTGCTTCAACCAATGTCATTTCTCATAGTCCTCATGTTCCTGCCCACAACCACCTGACTGCTAAGACCAAGCAACAGGACAGAAAAAAGAGAAGGTGCTTGGGTAACTGGGAGCTCCTGTCTCCCTATTCCATGGTATACCATTTTCCCCCTGCCCTTTAATTCAGAAATAATTTGAACAGTATAAAAAAATATTTCAATAGTAATCATATTGTTCTTTGCTGTAGTTTATTTGACATAACCATTGAGGAAATAGAACCAACACCAATCCATGATGTGACTTTCTCCTTTCTGTGCCTCAGGTTCTCCATGTGCAAACTGAGGGTATTAAGAGCAGTCTTGTAGCAGCAATGGGTAGGGGAATGAAACTATAGCTGGGAAGGTGCAGATGCCTTCAGAAGAAACATTCTAGCTGAACTAGGAGTTATTATTAGCTTGATTATCAGTGGTCTCAAGCATCTCAGAGTACCCAGGGCATAAGGACTCCTGGGAGGACAGGGCTAACTATCCTCCTCCAATTCCTTCCTGAATTACCATCATTAATTTCATCACTATTAAAAGGGCCCTGATTTTGGTTCATACCCACTCTCAGTTCATACCCATGACCTGTGAATGGCTGAGAGAGCCACTAGTTGGTTCAGCTTGCAGACATAGCAATGCGCCTTCCCAACCACTTTGGAAATCGTTGATCAACTGGCGGGCCTGAAATCCAAGAGGTGAGAATACGGGAGCAAGAAGGGAAGAGCAAAGGGAGAAAAAGAAGATAAAGATGTCATAGGGAAGGGAAAAGACACCCTTATATGCTGGGGTGTCACTCCAGGTCTGTGCCCATATTCTCTTTGAGAAGGACACTCAAGAAGTGCACCCTTGTCACATTGCAGCCACCATGTGACACCTAATCTTACCCAGTGACAGAGTCTTAGCTTTGTCTCTTTCAGATTCTCAGAATCAGAGGTCTTTGACCTGGAAAGGACATTGGATATCATTTTTCCAACATTGCCTTTTTACAGATGAGAAAATTGAAGCCCAGAAACTTAAGGGACTTGTCCAAGTTCACATAGAAAATAGACCAGGACCCAAACTCAGGTGTTTGTTTCATTGTGGTGCATAAAGTTGTTTAGGTGTGTGCATGTATACCCACATACACATTTCCACATGCTTGGGAGTCTAGGTGTGCTTTCATTATTTTATGCATCCTTATAGCAACCAGGCCTAGAAAACGAGTAATATACCCCCTTTTTTACCAATGAAGAAGCTAAAGCTCAAAATGGGGAAGGGCAAATACTCAAGTTCACCCAGGTTATTGTAGCAAACCTGGGATAAAACTCAGTCTCCTGACTCCCAAACAGCAGACTTCCCACAACACCACACTGCCTTGGAACCAACTGTCCAGAGCTCTTGGCTGTGACTCTTATGAAAGAGCCAGGATTCCCATCCATATTTATAGGAAAAACTGCATTTCATGCTTAGAAGTCTCAACATTTTTTTTAATTTATGAGAGGAAAGAGTAACAATGGAGTTGATGGGCAATTTGTGTAATTAACACCCCAAAGTTACTAGTACTATAAGGTTTTTTGATTCAGTGCATTCTCCCGACAGATGCTCTTTTACTGGTCAAATGTCATTATCAAGGATTACAATGGAGGGGGAAATACACCTGCCAGAGGAGAGTGGAGGGTAGGCATGATTTTGGTTTGTCATTAGCAATCTTAGGTACATTTTGGTGTACCTATGAGCCTGCTTCCTGCAAAGATTTGAATGATGAAACCCGTGAGTTCCACACAAGGAGTTGGACATCTGCTTCTCAATTAGTGCTAATTTAGCTTGTTTAGAAATGATTTGTGCCTCTACGAGACAGAAAACTGAAAGTTGTTTTCTTTCCTATGACCGTAACTTTTTACTCGTCTCACAATAGGCCAGATGGACGCATCAGAGGGGTCTTGCTGGGCTGTCGCAGAATGGTGGATAGTCCCATTGCTGCCAGGGTTTGAAAAGTCACTATGTTACTTTTACTCCATAATGTCAGTACATTCTTAACACCAAATCAAGGTCTCAAGAAATGTCCAGTCCCTTCCAAAACACTTCGTGACAGCACATAATTGGCTCTTCTATAGTTGTTAAAGCAGGACGGATATTCAGGCAGCATATACCACTTCAACTACGTTGGTTATTCAAACACTGATGTTTTCCAGATCAACTGGAAAATAGCCACGTCTCTGGGCCATGCAAGTGCCCCATTACATCCCCAGCTGCCCCAGACTCAGGAAGCCCAGATGAACACTAATAAGGAGCTTCCCTGGCCCCCAGGTGCCCACCAATCTGCCAGTCAGGCCCCCAGGGCATCTGTGTATGAGGGGAACAGTGTTTTTCACAGAGAACTCTGCAGGTATGGAACCCACTTGTTGGCTGTGAGGTTGACATGGCAAGCTCTGGAGCAAGGCATGCCAAGCCCTACCTCTTGTAGGGGTCAGGTGGTTGACGCCGGAGGCTGCTTGCCCGGACCCTGACTGCAAAGCCAAGTTGGAGTCAAGTATGGCAAGGAGCAGAAGTCTAACGTGACTATTAAAGCCAGAGGCTCTTGATCCAAGAGTTACCAGCCAGGGATGAGAGCCAAACAAGAATTAGAGAACCAGGGGAGACAAGAGAGAATGAGAAATGAATGAGATTTAGATGTTCCTGCTCCTCAATCAGAGTCCATGGTCATACAAGGGTCTGTGAGTTCCCTCTGATAATTTAAATGATCTGTTTTCATTTTGATGATAATCTAAAAGAAAGACATTTTTGCCTCTACCTTTGAGCTTATGTTTTTCATCTCTTTGGCACCAAAGAGTGGTGCTTTAATTGTCATGACACGTGAAAAAGGAAGCAAGGCAGCCTTGGTAAGGGTTCATGCCTTTGATGGCCAATCTACCATGGGAGACCCTGATAAGAGAAGGGTTTGCTATAGTTGGCACAGCAAAACCTCTTGGGAGAATTGATTCATCATACAATCCATGTAGCATGTGCACATCAAGCTAAAAAAGTCTGTATTTGTTTCTAATGCTGCTGTAAGGAAGTACCACAAACTGGATGGTTTATTCCCTCATGGTATGGTGGCAAGAAGTCAGAAATTAAGGTGCATCTGGCCTTGCTCCCTCTGAGACTCTGGGTAGAATCCTTCCTCGCGGCTTCCTAGCTTTTGATAGTGGTTGTTGATCCTTGGCCTTTCTTGGCTTGCAGCTGCAACCTTTCAATCTCCAGTCACATGACCTTCTCTTTTTTCTTTCCCTTTTTCTTCTTAAAAGGACACTAGTCACATTGGATTAGGGCCCACCCTAATGACCTCATCTTAATTTGACTGAATCTGCAGAGACCCTATATAAGGTCACATTCACAGATACCAGGGGTTTGGACTTCAGTATATCTTTTTGGAGGATACAACTCATAACAGAGGGTGGATAGGAGTAGTCTGTGCCCTAGTTGTCCTGTGAGCAGTGCTATTGTTTCAGCAAATAGCACCTGCCATCACATTGAACTGATGTGCACATTTGAATTGCATGGTTTTGTACATTTGTTTGTATTTGCTTTGTAAATAATTATGAGATTATTTTGTTTGGTTTTAATAGTCCTACAAGAGCTGTAAGCATAAGGAGATTATAGCCACTTTTATGTTGTACATTTTTAAATAACATTATAATACAAATAATTTGTCAGCTCAGGTAGTCCTTGACAGTTTTCTTTTGTTCTATTTAAAGTGGCTGCATGTTGTTTCAGTACAAGAGCCCCTGGGGTCTAAATGAATTCCAGATGTGACAGGAGATGGTGCCTTTCCAAAGCTTGTATGTGTGAGTAGATGTGCTAAAAGGAGCTTGCTTAGGCATATGGTCCAGATTTCAAATTCCCTGAAGGTCTATGTACCTCTTTGACCAGCGTATGCCCCTGAGGTCATTGTTGGGATCTGACATAGGATAGAGTCAAGGCCAGTTGTGTCAGGGACCTTTTCTTTCTCCCGTGCCTCTCAGCAGTAGTATCTGGGCCAGAGTGGGGCCACACTATGGCTTCCATCCCACAGGGAGGGCTTGTCTCAAGAAAGCCAAGCTCCAGAAAGTTGGGTGATCCCCAGAATCCTAGAGAATAAGTGTCATGTCAGACAAGTCCACAGCTCCCCTCCCTCTCCCAGAATCAGTGGGAGCCCCAGAGGACTATGTACCCTACTCCATTGATCCTCAGCTCCACCTAAGTATCCCTAAATGTGGACCCCAGCAGGGTAGGCGTGGAAATCTCAGAGAATAGCCTTAAGCCACTTGCAACAAATAATGACTGTCTTTGCTTTCTTTTTATCTTTACATTTTTCTTGAGCTTTGTTTAGCTATAAAATGTTTAAACCTCATTCTTTTTAAAAATATTAAACTAGTTTCCTCCAAAATCCTTGATCAAAATGGATGCTTCCGAAAAACATTCCAGCCTTGCCCCTCTCTCACCTGCAGTCTCCAGCTGCACTAAATAACAAACAGTTGGCGGACATTTTTCTTCTACAACTGGCCAAGGGGAAAAGACGCTGAATGGGGGGCAAGAGCAGTTGGCTCAAACCCAGGTTCACATCACTCAGCCAGGAAAAGCAGTGCGATTGTGCCATTCGTGACAGCATGATGGACCTCGGGAGTGCTGTGTTGAGTGAAATAAGTCATGCAGGGAAAGACAAACACTGTATGATTCCACTTATATGTGGGACTCAAAAAACAAACCAAAAAAAATGAAAAAAACAAAACAGAAACAGTCTCGCAGATTTAGAGAATAGCCTGGTCATTGCCAGAGGTGGGGGAGATTAAAAGGTACAAACTTGCAGTTATAAAATAAAAAGGCAGTGTACACAATAATACAAATGATACAATGTATGACATAGGACATAGTTAATGGATAACAACTTTGTATGGTGACAGATGGTAGCTAGATTTATCATGGTGATCACTTCATACTGTATATAAATGTTGAAGCTCTATGCTATACACCTGAAAGTAATGTAATATTGTGTGTCAACTACACTTCAAAAAAAAAAAAACCTGGTTACAATACTTAATAGATGTTTGAGCTTAGATTCCCCATTTAACAATACTGAGCCTCAATTTCTTAATCTGGAAAATGGGTATAATAATAATACCTACGTGCCTTCCTAATGGTCATGAAGATCGAATATAATAATGGGTGTGAAAGCTTTTTAAAATGTAAGTTACTGTTTCAGTGTGAGTTATTTTTGCCACATGGCAATGCCCTTCAGGCACAGGCCACCAAGAACATACCTGTAGTTAAATTAGTCGGGTCTGTTACCAGTTGCCGAAGAATGAGCACCATGGAGAACCATGGGATGTCTTGGTAAGAGAGTCTTAGAACTTATCACAGAATTTGAGCTTTGGTTGGATGATTTGAGAGGGGGTCTAGAGAAGCAGGGGTTTGCTCTAACCTGGATGCCGTCAAAAAGTGGGCGCAATGCAATAATTGTAAATCTCAGTAAATCTTCTCTGTTGGGAAAGAAGACTGGAATGAGGATAAAGCTGTAATCGTAGTCAGTAAGGAAGCAGGAGTAACTCATACTGGTCAAGAGAGGGGGTGTTTGGTATTTCGTATGCAGCATAGTGATCTTATTTTTGTCTGTGCTAAGAAGTGGCCTTGCTTTGTCTCTTTTTATCACGATCTCAGAGTAACCTTGTCTGAGCTCAGTGTTCTGTGTTCATGTCTGATAAGAGAACAACATGGCCGAGCTGTGAGTGCCAAGCCAGCTTCTGAATGTCAGGGGCTGCTCTTTTCTTCTTTCTCGCAGTACCCGTGTTCAAACCCACAGATTCTCTGTAGAAGCATGGGCCTACACGGAGTTTTAAAAAATAGATGCCCTCAGGGTGGGTAAGAGAGAGAAGGAAGAAAGGAGAGAGAAAAAACAAGGAGAAAGGAAGGAGAAACTTAATGAGGACAAGAAGTGTAGTGTACACAGCCACTGAGGCTCTGGGAGCAGAGGAAGAGCTCCAATGGATTGAGTGGATTCCACTTCATAATAAGCAACCATGGAAAGGCCAGCCTAGAAAGCATTACACTACTCAAGTGCCTTAGAGGGACACCAGTTCCATCAAATTCTGGGATTGGCTACGGATTTGGTCCTAACTGCCTCTCCCACTTTCCCTGAATTCTGTCACATACATCTTGGGGTCTGTGCTTCCTGAATGGTTTTGGGGGGATTCCAGAGCTATTTTCTCCTCTGGCTGGTCTATGGTCCAAGTGCACAGATGTTTCATAAAACTTAAAAATTACTAAGCCATTTACCTCAGGTGGCTAATCAAGCAGGTTTAAAGAATTCCAATGTATCAAGGAACCACAAGTGCAGAGTGGAAATTGAATTGCAGTCACAGATCTGGTTTGGCCATTAAAAGCTGAACTCGATGGGCTAATAGAGAGTTATCAGCTGATGAGTGGACGTCAGTATGATAGCAACAAAATTGGCCTCTGTTGGAAGGGGCTCTTCTGAAAGACCTCATGATCCCAGTAGAAGATGAACTCTTGATACTTGCTACATCTCCGTTAATAGCCTCAGTTGAATCAGATTAATTTAAAGGGGCTAATGAAAATGATGTAGGAGATGAGTTTGGAGGTGATAATTTGATGCGAAGATATCAGCTAAAAGATGATGAGATTATGAAACCAGTCCCCTGGGGAATAGGCAGCGGGTACTGGGAAGTGAGAAGAATGCAGGGGATTCCTGCCTCCTTTCTGTCAGTTCACCACACCTCACTGAGGCGGGAAGATGTGGCAAAACTTGTTGACATTTATCAGTAAAAAATTTTATATGACCGTCAGATTTCTAAGGACTTCAAGTCTTACTGATGGTTTTATAATATATGGATTCTGCTTTTTTTTTTTTTTTTTTTTTTTTTTTTGGCATTACTGGGAATGTCCTCTGGCTGTACTTGCTGTGCCTTACTAGTCTCTTTCTATCATTTTGGGGGAACCAAAGTTATACTCAGAGTCAAATCTTAGCATTATTCAGGCCAGAATACATTATACAGAAAAAAAAAGTGCCTAAAACAAAGGTCGGAAATTAAGTGGTTAATAAGTAGGAGGAAAGAATCTTAATGGTCAAATGGATCCCGCCTTTGCTACTTGTTTCAGTAAGTTTGAGCTGTTCTAACAAGAATACCACAGATGAGTTGGTATTCTTCAACAGCAGATATCTTCTCATAGTTCTAGAGACTGAGACATCTAAGATCTAGGGACCCACAGGTGTGGTGTCTGGTGAGGACCCACTTCCTGGTATGTAGACAGCCACTTTCTTGCTATATCCGCACATAGGTGAGAGAGGAAACTCTGGTCTCTTCAACTCCTTATAAGGTGACCAATCCCATCACAGTGGCTCCACTCTTATGACCTAATCTTGTCCCAAAGTCCCTGCCTCCAAATACCACCACATTGGGAATTTAGGCTTCAACATATGAATCTGGGAGGGACACAAACATTTGGTCTTTAGCACTACTTTAAGGCTTAAGGTGAAGGTCTGTCTAGCTGACTGCTCCTGACACATTCCTCAACAAAATTGACAAACAGAGGGCAAAGCTTAATTGCCTTTGGGGTCGACTTAACCTGTTTTCAAATCTTAGCTCAGCTTTTCTTACCTCTTGACTTTGGATTGACTTCATAAAAACCTTTCCGAACTTCTGTATTCTTATGACTTTTTTTTTTATATATATATATAGGGGAGGGGAGCAATCCTTCATTGTGTTACTGCCAGAACTAGGTGAGAACACGGGTCTGAAAGCACCTGACATGGCACTTGGAGGCTCAAAAACTTGTTTATGTTATGTTGTTCTCAGTTACCGTCTTGTTTATAGCACCTGACAGGATCACCTCTGACAGGTGCATAAAGGTATTACTCTTGAGGTAGATTTAGCTGAATGGTTTTGGTGGGGCTTCACAGTCCTCTGAGTGTTTCTGTTGAGAAATGAGCTTTGAGGTTTCAGGTAAGAGAGTTCAGTGATTCCTCAGGATTTTATCATTTGAGTGCCTGACACATAGTAGACTCAATGCATACTTTGTAAAACAAATGGATATCAAGTGGTACAGACTCTATTCATTTCCTTTAATCGATTAGTTAATTTTCATTCTGTTTTGGGTCAAAGCCATAAAAATCTATTGGTAGAAAGAGGAATGGCTCACTAAATTGGGGGCTTCCGAGGACATTGCTTGATACAAGGCATGTGCTTTCTTGAACTCTACTGGCCTAACAGCCAAGGAGATCTGGGTGCTTAAAATAGTTGTGCAACCTTGGGCAAATAAGTTCAGTTCTCTAGGTCCTAGTGTTCTTATCTGTGAAATGGCAGCTTTGGGCTGGATGATTTCTATTATTCCTTCCCAATTCTAATGATCTATGATCCAAATGTGTTCCCTTGCAAATGGATTCCCCACTGATCTAATGGGAAAAGATACAATTACTGTGTCAGTCAACCATAAGCCCAGCAATGTCCATTAGAAGTGGAAGGTGTGTCTCCATTGTAAATGGATATTAGACATGTTGGGGACTGATCAATGCCTTTCCTTCGTGGGGAATGAAGGGTTAGTTTGATAAATGCCTATCTTATGAATTTTAATCACGTGGATTGTCAGCACTCCTCAAACTCTAAAGACCGAACTATTGTTATTAATTATTGACTGATTTAGAGCCAGGTCAAAGAAACAAGTCCCAAACATTGGCAGCCGAAATATTTATGATGCAACTGGCATTGTTTCCGAGGAATGTGCACCATATTTAGGAAGAAACACATTACGGCAAGCAAGGGCTTAAATTGATGAACGTGTTTCCATTTTAGCCATGCAAATCATTCATCAGAGAGAAATCAATATGAATTGGATATTCCTAGGAGACAAAGCAGGAATGGATGGAAGTGGGCCTTGGGACTGATTCTGCTTTCTCGACATTCTGAAAAGGAAGAAGCTATCCCTGGTATCCCACTGAAGCCCCAATCCCATTCCCACCGATCCATCATGTTCCTCCATCCTCTTTTTACTTGGAGTATGTCATGGAGATATATAAAATTAAGATTAGGAGTTTTCAAAAAGAAAAGACTTTATGCGTTCCCTTTCTAACCAATGATAACACACGAGGGATTACTGTACAGGTTCAAATGCTGAAGTGATGGAAAACATAGTTCATATGCCTTCAGACAAAAGCGTGCATCCACATGTCTGCTGCTTCTCTACACTTTATGAAAACACACTGACTGGTTCCAACTGCTGGGGGGTTAGGGTCAAAGAAGCTCTGAGGTTTAAAACATCCTGTTGTAGATATTCCATTAAACTTGGTCTAACAGATGTAGAAAGCCTTAGAGGAATTACCAGCAGGGTGGCATGTGATACTCCAGGTAGAGGAAAGCATTTGGGCTATTATTGCCTTAGGTAGGAAGGTACCTTTTCTTCTAACTTTTAACAAGAGTAAAATCCATCAGTGAATAAGCACTTACTAGGCACTTGCTTTGAGCAAGGCCTGGGGGTAAGCACTTGGGGAAATACAAGCTCGTTGAAATTTGGTATTCTTTCAGATATAGAAGCCTCCTGATACCAGTCTCATGTCTCCTCCTCAAAACCCTGTAGAGCCTTGCTGCTAAAAATGTGGTCAGCGTCAGCACTACCTGGGAGCTTATCAGAAATACAGACCCTCCAGCCCCACTGTAGACCTACTGAATCAGAATCTGCATTTTAACAAAATCCTCCTGTCACTCACATGCACATTAAAGTTTCAGAAGCACTGCTGCAGACCAGAGGAGCCTGAGAAACAACCACTTAGCCAATCAAAGAGTACTCACAGGGGGCCTCCTGAAGTCCCTACTGTGTATCCAGTATTGTCGTAGCAGCCTCTTACAGTCATTAAACATTGTCTGGTCACTTGGGAAATAATTAGAGATTTTCTCTACGGGTCTGATAAAGAGGAAATTTTTGTTGATTATGTGAAATCATAGATGGTGCAGCTGGGAGGGATCTTACTACATATTTCCTCTTGATAGAAATAAGGAAACCCAGAGCAGGGAAATGATCAACAGCTAATGGCTAGTCCAGTAGGAGATCTGGGGCTAGAACTGAGATCTCTGAACTTACTCTCTCGTGCTTATTCACCTGCACTCCACTCTGTTCCCCCTCCAATGCAGGGCATGTCTGGATGAATCGCTTACAAATCAATCGCTGCACAATGGATCAGATCAGCCGGTAAAAAGCAACTACATCTAATTCACCATTGGGTGATCCATTGCTTAGTGTCATATTCTCAAGGGTAGAAAATAGGACCATAGGAACACAGCCATTTCGTGCCATAGCTAGTGCCATGGTGTGAGTCAGGGATAGTAGGCAGACTGACCAAGTTTAATCATCAAATATATGACCTAGTTATCGTACAACCTAAGGTTATTTGTTCCCTGACAATCCCAGAAGGTAAGTGTATCAGAGAGACACCTAATTTTAACCTAGGCCTCAGGGGTCGAGAGGGTCACCTCAAAGTTCCTTTTGTGCTGGGATGCCTTCCTTCAAGCCCCATCCTTCAAGGACCAGCTAAAATGCTGCCTCCTCCACTTAATGAATGGGAATGAGAATAAGAATGAAATGGAATGGAATGGAATGGAATGGAATGGAGCACTCTCTCCTCTACTGGCCTGGGAACTCCTAGAGATATAAGCACATCTGATTTATATCTGGGTCCCCAAAGCACCTAGTACCTAGTAGACCTTCAATCCCTATTTGCCTGGTGGAACTCTTAAGTGGGCTATTTCATAATTCACAGATTGATTCAGCCTCCCTCATAAGAATGACTGATTGTGGGAACCTCAGCTTCTACTGGCAGCCATCACCAGGGGCACACACCTCCTTGAACATCTCCTAAGTCCCTGTTGATGTTCTTGTTTGCAATTGGCATGGTACACACACCTGTCAGCTGAGTCAAGGGACAAGCAGGCAGTTTGCACAGAATCGTGAGCAAGAAGAAAGGTTTCACCAAATTGATTTGTCAGTCCTTATACCTAGAATAGATCATAATGGATGGAAGAAATAAATCACTTCAGTGATTTTTATTCATGATTTAGTTTGGGCTAAAATTCAGAGTCAGTTGGTTGCAGGAGTCAAGAGAATTGACTCCCATCTCCTACTTAATCTATTAGCCTGAATGTTCTGCTTTTCACATTGTTGTTTTCTCTTATAGACATAGTCTTAAATGCATATCAATGACTTTTGTGGAATACAATCTGAAAGCATGTTATCTTCCCATATTTATCATTTGGTTTGATTTTCCAACCTCCTAAGTCCCTTTGTGTCTTGTATCAGAAATCATTTGATTGAATCGCCCTAAATCAATTTTCCTTTGCTTTCAGCCAGCTTACTGTTGTCCTTTCTGGCTCACAGCTTATAATGATTCTCTTGTGTCTGGCATCTCCAAATCTGTCTTTTGTGGAAGTGATTATATTTCCAAGAACTCTTATTTTTACCCCCTAATCATAGAAAAACACTTTCCCTTTGCAGTGTAACCTCCTTGACCTCAGTGTGCATCTCAGCCCAGCCACATTCCATCTGGAACGCTGAGAGAACACACCAGCACTGCCCTGGCTGGGCTGTTTTCCAAATGAAGCTCTGAACCGAGGTGCTCCGAAACCCAGGGCATTGGGAAATTCGTGAGGAATCTAGAATCAGAATACATGGGAACAATGCATGCACTACTCTGTGTGTAGTTATTACTTCTAGTCCCCTCAACAGCGAGTTGGTTATTATCACCACTCCACCAGTGGGGAAACTGAGGCTTAAGAGGTTCAGTGACTTGTCTGAGATCTCACCTTTAGCAAATGTCAGAGCCAAGAGACCAAACCAAGTCTCCTGCCCTGAGACTCTCACCATGCTGCCCTTGAGTCTGTAGCACTCAGTGTCATGCTTAGGATACAGGTGTTGGTAAAATGAATGGAAAAAAAAATTATAAGTGAATGAATCAATAATTGAACTCTTAGGCACAGAAGCCTAAGAACGTGTATTAGCATACGGCTACCCCTGCTCCTTTGCATTTTGCTTTCAGGCTTATTGGTGTACCTTCACAGCCCCCTCTCTGATTTTGCTAATTCATTCCTCTGCCTTAATGATAATCATGATATGTAACAACCTTAGCCCTAAATTGATTAAATTAGATCGCTGGGTATTATTGTAGCCACAGTGCTCAGAAGTATAATACTAAGCTCTCTGGAATTTGCAAAAGGTCTTCCCTTTGAGTTTATTTCACTGACACATTGCAGTAGTAGTGTTCTGAGCTATTCGATTTTTGCACAGTTTGCCACTTTGACTATTGTTAGGTCAGTCACCTACAACGCTGTATTATTGAGAAATTCATCCAGCTGCACCATTCACGGTATGCTTCTACCTCAGTCTATTTCTGACAACTACCTGGATTGCACAAAAAGTTGAATCAGTGGCTTCATTCCAAAAGCGAGCTTTACTTTCTAAGTTCCACTTTTTCTTTCTTCCTCTTCCTTTTTCAGAATTAATTTTTCATTACCCAAGTAACACATGAATTTATTCTCCTTGTGAAAACTTCTGTGGATACGTATTTGTGTGTGAGAGAGACACACAAAAAGAGGCCTGAAAAGATCTCTTCCAAACTGAACGCAGTGGTTATCTCTAGGGATGCAAACGGGAAGGGGAGAAAGGGGGCCTGCTGGTCAAAGAGAATACTAGGCTTATCTATAATGTTTTACTATTTTACAAGGAGAATGTGCCTTCCTCCTCTTTGTTCTCTTTGCTCACTGTCACCTTAGTGCACGCATGTGAGACTGTGTATATCCCCACATGTATATGAAGTAAATTCAGCCAAAACCTCCTAATGGGTCCCCCAATGTCCAGCGAAATCACTCACTCCTTCCTAAATATTACCTCTTGAGTAAGAGAAATGGAGTATCATTCTTCTTGCCTGTGCCTTCCTCATCTACAATGTACATTTTCTATTAGCTTGATCTGCTGTGGTTTACGGCAGTTTTATTGCTTAGATTATTTGCCAGTAAACACCAGCTTAATCATGAAGGAGCAGAGAGAATTGAAGAGGTACTTCTAAAGGCATATTCTGTTACCAATCGCTAGTCACATCTTTGCTTGGAGATTGAGCTGGGGCAGCCTGGGGAAGACAGCCACCCGGGTGTGGCACAGTCCAGCCACGCATTCCCACCATCTCCTCCTTTGATACTAATTGCTCCCACATAGTCACAAAAGAACACAGATTGTTAGCTAGGTCAATGCTATGTGGTGAGAGAGGAAGGACTTAGGGTCTGGGGCGGGGGGGGGTGGTGTTGATCCTGATACAAATCCTAGTTTGATCTCTGGCCATGGGTTCACAGGCAAGTCTCAGTCTCTTTCAAGTCAGTTTCAGTTTCTGCCTCCCCCTCCCCTCTAGTTTCCCCTACTTCCCCTTCCCCCCTCCTCCTTCTTCCCTCTCCCCTGCCCCCCTCCTCCTCCTTCCAGAATTAAATGACACATGAAAGAATCTAGTTCCATGAATGCTGGGGTACATGAAGGTGTTCTGTGATTGCCACTTTCCTTTCTCTCTGCTAAGACAGAAAAAAAATTCTTTCTCATTTTTTTTCTGGAATTAACGTATCCTCTATTTCTCCTTCTAAAACTATGGGGAGCAGTCCTCACCCATGCCCATCCCGCTGGCATTGTTGGTGACATTTACAGATAAGATCCCTTAGACTGAACAGAAAAAACTTAAGCACCAAATGTGGTTCTGATGGAGGTTTGGAGTTGTCACAGACCCAAACACCACTTTGGAAGCAGTTCCTGAAAAAGCTTCTAAGATGAAAGATTTCTAATATCTGTAGGAGAAGTATGACTTGGGCCCTGGAGGAACAAACCCCAGGCCATGCCAAATGCTCACGTCCTTTAGATGGGGGCTGTTGTGCAGAAACAGCAGCTGGCAGGAGATGTCATGGGCATATCTTATTTCCATGTGATAAGCTTGGTGTGAAGGATATCTAACAAGTCCCAAAAAGAGGGGGGAAAAATGACATTAAAAACTTCTTGAGCGTCATGTTGTTTTCATCAAGCATTTCCTCAGAAAGCAAATATTAAGGAACCTGGAAAAGGGAGAATGATGTCACATTCAACTGACACCTTGGGAAACACCCAAACTTACTAATGTCTGGTGGTACTCATCATTTGTGGTAAGAAGCCTGGGACTCAAGAGGCCTCCTATTGGATTAGGGATGAGGTTTTCTCTGAGTAAGTACATCCCACCAATTTGCAGCCTGCAGTCAGTCACAAGGCTGCCCCTGTGCCCAGGGGGACTGGGCTTTCCATTAGTGAGAAAGTTGAGAGATGCCACTAACTCTCCTGAATCTCACCTGGTTTTGCTGGAGGCCTTTAGCTTCTTCTGAAAGGACTTGCCTATCATTAGTCAGCCTTTTCCTTCTATGATCCTGGCCTAGAGGCTCTGAGTTTCTCCCAGCTTACCTCCAGGCTCCTAGTAGCCCACCCTGATTTTACTCTCTTAACTTTCATTCCTCAGCCTCTCCTCATGGACAAAGCCCAAGGAGCCTCAATATCATAATGAGGAGCCTTATCATAATGAGGTTTTCTGGGGAAATGCCAGAATGGAGTTTACTTAAAAACTAATCCTAAACATTCGTGGAAGTTAAGAAAGGATTTCTAGCAAAAAAGGCTCTTCCTCAGGACATTACAGGGGCATATTCTGTAGACTTTGATTTGCAGAATGGGGCTTTGAGGAAGGTTCAAATATTAGGGCTCTTGCCTACTCCCACTGTGGCTGTGATCTGGACAAGAGTTACTTGAGGTGCCTGACCACTGCCTGACACTTAGGATTCTCCTGTCTGACTCAGTGCTCTGGCTTTCTGAGACATAGGAGGGAGCCAGGCTGAGCACTGGGAGTCAGGACCCACATCTCCCATCCTTTGGTTCTCCAGTCTCTGCTTCTTTGGTCTCTGGTAGGGTTAGACAGCACAGTCACCCACTCACAGACTGTTAGAGTGGGAAGGGACCTTAGAAGTAACACTCACCCTTTTGCTTTTAAAGGAAACAGGCCAAGTGGAATCACATGGCCTTCCAAGTACCTCCTCTCCCGCAGGGGTCTCATGCATCTTAATGTTCTCAGCTACCAGCATGCTTCCTGAAGCATGATAGGTGCTCAACAAACGTGGGATGAATGAGCCTACACTGTGCTGGTGAGTCAGTAGTAGAGCTAAATGAGCACACAAGACTCCCTTTTCTAGCCCCATCAGTCATCAAGGCAGCTCTCAGCACTACTTAATCACCACGTTCAAGCACCGTCCCTTGGAGCCAAACAGAGTCACAAAGGGTGGCCTCCTGCCAGCACGCAGTCTGGACAGCTTCTCCTTTCGTTGCTCAGCCGACCTCTGGATGGAGGGGGACTGCACCTCGCAGTTTCCGCAGAGGATATCCATTGACCGAAGGAATGGATGGGAGCCAACGTCCTGTTTGGATAGCAGGGCGGATTAACAACAGTGCAGTTTGCCCAGAGCCAGCTTGGCTCGACAGGGACTAAGCGTGTGGAAAGAGGAGGGGCCCTGAGCCACCAGCAGCACCCTGGGCCGTTGCTCTCCCGGGGCCAGTTCCGTGATGGGGGAGGGCATGCAGCCTTTGTGGCTTCTGCTCTTTCTGCGTCAGCAGAGGGGGCAGATTTGTCAGTGTAAAAAGAACGGTCTGGCCAGGATTCCATTTCTTCAGACTTTTTAAATAACAGGCTGCGGGGCTAGCATTTCTCCTTTCTACGGTTATTATCTGTTTCTTTTTGCAAAGCAAGACATTCCCGTGAAGGGCGCTGGGACCGTAAGGCGGGTCATAAAGGGTGACAAAGCAGAAAGAAAGTCGCCCGCAGTCTCCTCTGCTGGCGATTCACTCCGCCTGGTTATTCATCCGCACAGAGGAGTCACGGGCCTCACTCTTAAATGGCTTCATTCATGATGATTGACTTCAGAGATTTGCCCGTGTCTTTTGCAGAATGTTAAGCAGGAAAGGATTTTTTTCCTCCTTTGAACCCGCTGTGTTAGGATGCTGTTGGTTTCACAGGCCAGGAGTGGAAGGAAGACTGGAAGGAAAAATCAGCCCTCTGCGGGAATGCATTCCTCAAATGAGAATAACCACTGAATAAATATGGTAATGAACCTGGGAGCAGCTCCTTCGGGGTGACATTGAGGCTTCTGGGCGCTCAGGTGTTTTCCTCACCAATTCTAAGCAGCATCTAAAACCTTCGAGCATCAGTAAAAGTTTCTTTTATTCATGTCCATTGACTTTGGTCTGCTGACTACCTTCGGTCCCTGTATTATAGAGGGGTAATCACTGTCCTTTAGAAATGCAGTGTCAAGTATGTTAGTGTGATGTCTCCCCTCCTCCCAGGCCTCACCCCTGACCCCTAAATATCTTCCCTACTGCCAGTGCCAAAACTTTTTTCCTGTGGACTACTTGACTTCTATAACTTCCCTGGTGATGATAAACTTTCATAAGCTCCCCACTGACTCTCAAACAGAAACTAAACTCCTTCATAGATCAGATAAGGTGTTTTGCTTTGCATCATATTAATAATCCTCTACATTCTCCACTCCAGTCAAGCAGGTTCACTCCTCATTTATAACCTTCTCGCTCTGCAACTTTTACTTATGATTGTTCCTCCACCTGGAAGAACCTCACCTCCCATCTCTGCAAATCACATTCCAACGCATGCCCTAGGGTCAGGAAATCTTCTGATATAACTGATATAACCCTATAACTGAACTTCTTACGTTATAAACGTATGAAGAGATAGCCCCTCTTCCTCCCTAGAACATAGGGTTATTAAGCGTAGGGATCATGTATTTTTTGTGTTTCTATCCTGCCCCCTCACCTTTAGTAGCCCACCACTTTGCATGTCACATTCACTTAAGTAATCTTTTAATGATGAATGAATGTATACATGAATGAGTGATCAACAAATTAATTAACTTGTTAATTCATTAATAGTGGACATACCTTCCCTTACCCTCTACTCTCTATTTTCCTATCCTACCCAAAGCAAAGAAACTCACCTCCTAGTAATGTGATTTGAAAAACCAGATTTAAAAATAGCTGTTACTAGTTATGTTTTTTCTCTGAAACACTTGGTTGCAAAAATACTTTAAGAGTAGAACATAAAAACTTGGAACCAAGGACTGGGTTTTCTGGTCTCAGGAATCCCCATTGAGTACTGAGGTGCGGGGATTGGAAAACATCAGGGATGAGACCAGCCCGAGCACACAAGAGACTGACTGCTTTCTGGTCTGGGTGAATATTTTTCAATTGTAGAGTTGATTCAGCTCTCTCAAAGGTCAAGAACTAGGAAATCTAACTCTCTGTGGTTTTACTTTAATTAAAAGACTAATCGAATCCAGCCATTAAAAGCAAACCGCTTCTTGTGGGTTATAAGTATAGGGTAAGAAAAGGAAGCCAGGAAGCATGAGCTTAGAGGGGTGCCATACCCCTGGGTTATGAAGCTTTGAGGTGTCTTCTGTTGATTTCGCAAATAGAATTCCAGCCATACTTGTGAAAAATACATAAAATAAACATGTCCTGAAGCATATAGTTCACAAGCCCAGCCACTAGGGTAACTGCACTCTTGGCCTGAAGCATGTCATTCAAATATAGTCAAGGACATGAGACCATCATACTTAGCAGTTGCAAGAATAGAGCACAGTAGTTCTGGTCCTTCTGCACTTAAAGCACAGAGAGGGACAGCCTTAGGGAAGAGTCTTTCTGGTGTCATATCTGGGTTTTTTATTCAGGTTAGAAATTATCCAGTTGGTGAACACAGGATGTATGCTAGAGGCTGTTTAATCAGCAGTAACAGCCTTGCCTTGGGATGAACATACTCTGTCTAGCCATATGATCTTGAACAAGTCACTTCCCTCTCCCTCAGTCTCTAGCTGGTGAACTGAGGGATTAGAAAGGAGGGTCTCTAGATCTCCTTTCAATCCTAAGGCTCCCTCTTGTGAATGAAATTTTAGGTTCATAGCATCTTCAGAACAATCACTTTGCAGTACAAGTTTGCCTCTTGAGATATTCCAAAAATGGGTTTAGGAATTTTAGGGAAGGAAGGAGAAAGTGTTTCAAAAGTTGATCAACAAAACAAAGAAAGGTTGCTATCATTGATTGATTTGCTAGAATGCATAAAATGTACCAAACAGGAGTAATAAGACAGGAGTAATTCTTGTCTTACGAGCAAATATTTATTGACTGCATACTATAGAGCAGGTATTGAACCAGGTACTAGAGATGCAAAATGGAGCTTACAGTCTAATTTCATTTTACAGAGAGAAAAGCTGACCTTTAGAGACATTAAGTGATTGGCAAAAGGTCACATAGCTACTGGTGGGTGGACTGCTCTGACTGTAGTAGTACATCATATTGCATCCTGGGAATTGAGACAAAAGAACCAAAAGGAGTATGGTCTAGTGCCTGAGACCGTATCTGGCATTGTGCATATTCTTTCCAATGGAGCCATCACAATTTTTTATGCTTCCTGGCACTATCCCCAAGGTCTGCTGGCCTCTGAAAATCCCTTACTTTCCTTAATAATTTTTGCAGAAACATTTTCTGTGAATCATGCTAATCCCTTGGAAAATTGCTTCTGGAAAACTCAAAACTAAGCCTCTGAAGCCTGGCCTTGGGTGCCATATTTGATATTTCTAGAAGCTAAAGGGGACTTTGTCCCATTTCATACCACAGATCAGGTACTTGAAGAATTAGCTAAAAGAGGGCTCTCCTGTGCATTGGAGTTTCAGTCCCTAACTCCAATCCCCAGCCCTAAAGCCCCTACGTTCTTGTTGGATTTGCTCATGAGCATTAAGGCACCTGGCAGACATTGTGAAGACCCATAGAGTTGCTCCTTTACCTATCCCACCCCACCCCCACTTCTGACCTGCAGCTTTCAGGCCTGTGTTCTTAACACAGTGGTTATGACTCGGGAGCTTGCTTAGGTTCCCAAACCTAATGGATTAAAGCAGTGCTCTACCATTCTAAGGTAACTCCTTGCTCACTGACTCCTATAGGGTGGCAAGGCAGAAACCTGGAGGTTCAAAGGGATCAAGGTGGAGGCTGGAAGAAGGTTAACAGCCTGAGTTTAGACTCCATTTTATGCAAAAAAAAAAAAAAAAAAAGTTCTTGAGGAGAGAAAATAGAGCTTTGGCAGAGATGAGACTAGGGATTTAAAAACATGCTTTGGGAGCATAGGGGAAAGACAGTGGGTTTCAATGTCAGCTCAGCATACTAACTGTGTATCTTGGGTCACCAGGCATCATGTATTCACCTACTGAACAAGGATAGTAATAGTTCCATTGGAAGGCCATGAAGGTAATTGCTAACATAGAGCAAAAGTCTAGTTTGCAGTTAGAGGTACCTGCTATTATTTTTGTTTTATTTGTATTATCCCTCTTGAATCAGACAAGATTTCAGACCCAGAATGTCAGCACTGAAGCATTCTGGATGGTCTTTTGTTGGTAAGGGAAGAGGAAGCTTAACTGTGAAAAGAAACATGTGATTTTGTTTTCTGTGTATGTATACATGTGGGGGGGGGAGGGGTCTGCATGTATGTGCATGTGTAAATGTGCACACATCCTATGTACACGTGCATGCATATGCATGCCCCTGGACATGGAGCCATACCTCGTTGTGGCATTTCCTGAAGTGACCGGGGATTTTGATAACCTCCCTTCTCACGCAGCCTGTCTTGAATGTGGCAGTTTAAGAATCCCAATTATAGACTCTTGTCTCAAAACAGCCTGGAAAACATAAAGACAAGCCTCACAAACATTGTCTCATTAGTTCAGTAAAACCTTACTAATTTACCCTAATTGTGGGGAAAGATCATTTGCATGCGGGAAATGTCTGAAAGGGGCCTGCTTTAATAAATAGACAGGACTTATTTGTAATTAGTGGTGCCACTCACACACAAACAATCAATGTGCTCGAGTCCTTAAAAACAGTTTGTTCTCGTAAGTGGGTTGCACATTCCCACTGTCATCTTGAAGCTGCTAATGCAAGAAGTGACCTGGGAGCAAGGGTCCTTTATTGTCCTTCTTATTTTCAAGTAAACAACAATCTAGCAGATGGCCAGGGGATTGAACTAGGGCCTACTTGCAGGGAGACAGGGAGGCAACAATGGCAAAGCTGAGAGCTTTAGCAAGAGTCAGGACTCAAAGACCTAAATTCTAATCCCAGCATGGTCCCCAGACTGTCACATTACTTTATCTCTCTGACTCTCAGTTTCTCACCTCTCAAATGAAAGAGTTTAGCTGAATGGTCTCTCAGTGCTTTTAAATCATATTATTTCAGAGCTGTAAGAAATCCTAGAGATTATCTGATTCAACTCTTGATTTACATATGAAGATAAGAAAGGGTTCTTACCATGCTACACTCCTGTGAGCATACCTGAGCTACAAACTATGAAGGCTGAACATATGTTTAATGATGTATATTACTGAGATAAAGACTCAGGCATGAAGGTGGGACTGGAAGAACTTGACCCAGGTCAGGGTCCAAGCAGAAAACAGATGAGCTGCCAACAGGGCACACAGAGAATGGGCAACCAGGGAAGCCAGGAATGAGCAATGCAGTAGAGAAGTGGGCAGGAGAATCCGAAGCTCAAGGAGCAGCATAGGTTAGGGGTCACCAACAGAGCAGGTAGGTGGGAAGCCCCCTAGAAATCAAGGGCCCAGGTAAGAGCCTTAGCAAAGAAAAGCAAAAGTCAGCAAAAATATTAGGCCATCAAAGAAGAGAAGGGGGCTTGATGGGGAGCCATTGCCCCTGCCAATGGTAGTAATTACAAGACTAGAGGTCTAAAGGCTTCTTCTCTTCTCTGAAGTCCTGGGTTTATGAGTTGTTTCCTACCCTCTAGACACATGTAGATTAATGGATGGAAGGACTGGCTGGTTGATTGAAGGGAGCTCCATGTGGTGGAGGGCATCCAGGGAGAAATGGTTCAAAGCAGCAGGAGAGGCAGTGCTCGTGGCACAGGTGAGCCATCAGATTGGAGCTGGAGCTGAAGGTATGAAAGTCATCCCCACAGAAAGCAGCCCTGAACCTGTGAGAAAGGACAAGCTCTGTGCAGAGAGCAAAGAGAGAAATAGAAAGGTCAAAGACAATCTTAGAGAATACCCCCATTTGGGCTGGACAAACAAATTAAAAAGTGATCTGTGCTCTTCCCTTACTAGAGGCTAATAGTGAAGAATATATTAGGGACAGGTGAGAGAAAGGACAAGGGACATTTTAGAGGACACAGGAATAAATATGGGCGTTCCTCCTTGAGTTGCCTGTTATCAGATCCACCTGTCTGTGCCTCTCCTTCACTTACATTATTGTTCGCTGATGAGATGGCATCTCCATTGTCTCCAGAATGCAAACAATGACAAAACAAGTCCCGGTTTTCTTTTCCTTCAGAGAGTGTGGGTTGAAATGTGGAAGCCACAGAAATAATTCAGCCCCTCCACATGGATGTTTGCATGTTTCCTTCTCCCTGAGCAACTTCATTCCAGAGAAAAAAAATCAGCAAGTCCTGCTTTTTTTCTTGATCCAGTTGTCTAATGGCATGTCATGATCCAAACTGGTGACCTTGAGGTGGTCGACTGTGGCAGCAATCTCAAAAAGTTCTCCCCACCTGTCTTCTTAGCCTAAAATTGATAGCATTCAAAATTATCTCATCTCTCATCACACCCCACCTTTAAAAAAAAAAAATGAAGAACCAGTTCAAAAGAGATAAAATGGCTTGCCCAAGGTCATTAGTGCATATAATGGATTAGGTAGTAATTGTCAGATCAGAGTATTGTATGAGCCTCTTTTAAAATAAAAAAACAAGAATATTTTATGAGTCCTGGAGGGATATGCATGCTTATCCTTCCAGGGAACCCCAGTCCAGGTTAAGAGTCCAAAATCTAGTTCAAGGTGACTGGTGATGGAGACTTGTCTCCTGAAGAACCTGGCTAAGATGTGTTGCATGTACCTCTCCCACTAGCACACACCCTGAACTACAGCTGGCCTGCTGCCCTTCATGAACCACTCCCATCCTGAGCTCCTGGCAGGTTCTATAAAAAGATATTTCCTGAATATTTTTGCCTCCAGGAATCTTCCCAGACCCCGCCCTGTAGTCTTCTCACTCTTTCCCCTCTGACACTGATCGTATATCTTTCTCTGCCTCCGGTTGTAAGGGTCTCTGTGGCTTTTTGGCTTCCCAGACCACGCTCATAGGATTTGGCCTTTATTTGGTTCCCTTCCTGTCTCAGATCCACACTCATGCAGAAGGTGAGGCAGAAGAAGATAGAGTTTGCCAGGTGATCTCATGGCTGGGCCACCATGATATGGCACATGGGGAGAGAATGTCAGTGACCCAGTAGGAAGAGGGCACAACCTTGGGCAGCTCTGAATGGAATGTGGGTAGAAAAGGCTGCAGGGTCAAAGAGGATGTGTGGAGACTTGATCCATAATATTTAGGACTAAAGAGACATAGAAAGTCCTAGACCCCCTGATTTTGCAAATAAAGAAGAAACCAAGTCCCAGAGACCCAAAGGGACTTGCTGCATTCTGCATGGTTTGGGAGGCAGTACAGATAGTGGTTAAGAACAGTGGTTTTGAACTAAAGCAGACCTGCAACCTCAGTTCCAACTCCACATCTGTTACCAGCTGTGTGATCTTGAATAAGTCACCTAACTTTTCTCAATTTCTCTTGTCCCATCACGATAGTCCTACCTCATAAGGTTGTGGTGAATCAGGTTGAGTGAAATAATGAATATGAAATTCTTACCACAATGTCCAGCACCTAATAAGAACTCAATAAATGTTGGCTGTGAGAAGCAACAAAGGTGCAATTAGCAACCCAGATCTCCTGAACCCCTCAGCTGGGACATTGCACATTTCACCCATAGGAGACAAAGCCAATTCACAGGTTCATTTATGGTTGCATCTCATGACAAATATGCTCTGCTAAGAAGATAAAGAACTTGCTCAGATCAAAAAGTTATAAATTCTAAACAGTTAGATACAGCATGGAGCATGTGGTGATGCTTGTGGACTCAATGCACAAAATAAGATGTGCTCCTAATAGGGACCACTGACAAATGGACAAAATCAGTGTACCGTGGCATGGGGGAACAACAAGTTCTGCCTCTCAATCTTTACTCAGGCCAGTTCTTTCCTGAAAATTCTGTTTTAACTTTATCACAGAGAAGGTCCATGAATTGGGCACCCCTCTCAGTTCCACCCATGTTCTGCAAACAAGTAGAGGTACAATCAATGATCAGTGGGCTTGACTTCAGAGACCCCAGTCATCTCCCAAGCTGAGGCCCCTGAGGTTTACCCAAGGAAAACCTGAGGACAGACTGGGAATAATTCATCTCATAGCCTCAGATTCTCATTCTACCTCAAATCCTAAGGAGTCTTGGTACAAAAGGGTTCTGGGTGGCAGGAATGGGGAATGGAGTGGTGTGGGTAAGGGGATTGGGGATCAGAGTTCCTAGGGAAGATGGGAGAAGACAGAATGGCTGAGTTGGTGGCCTGATGCCTTCATTCCTTTGGATTTTTCTGTAGAGGATGCCCCACCCTTCCCTGAATTGCATACTGGGGAACAGAAAGGGTTGACTTGTCCCAAGGTCATGCTCATCAGTGATAGGGGTAGAGAAATGTCACTCTGGGCCTCATTGGCTCCGCAATTATTCAAATGCTTTGCTTATAATACAATCACAGCTCCAAGCTCTGATTATTGGCATCATCAACATCATCTATTAATGGTTTTTGAAGTCCTCTGGGTACACAGCATTGTACAAGATGCTAAGTAGCACCAAATACAGATTGAGAAAATGAAAGATGAAAGAGAGCAGAAAGTGGACCCAAACAGGCATCTTTCTGAGTAGCAAGATCTAAATCAGCCTAAATCCATTGGTGTGAGCTCATCTTAAAGGGCCAGGTCTCCTAAATTCAAGGACATTCATTATTTCAGGGTCTTCTTTATTATTCCTGTCTTCATTATTTTCAGCTGCCTACTTTTAGCTGGAAGTATTTAAACTATTAGTTTTCCTTTTATCCTTTTAGTTAAATAAACTTTCTCTTTATCACCTATCAGCCTTTCCCAACGTCGTTGTCTGCAAGGGGAGAAGTAAGCAGAAATCTAATAGTTAGAACAAAATAAATAAGTAAAGGAGGAGTTGCCTCCAAATTGGCCGGACCTTGCTGTGTTTGCATGGTGGCACCTTGCCACCTGGCGTTTCTACTTGATGGTAACTTAGGAACTCAGCACAAAGTGAGGAGACACACTTTGCTGAGAATGCCCATCACCCCGGCATGAAACGTGCTCAACCCGCTGCAGAGCAGCAAACATCTGTTCTGCCTCTTTTTGTGCATGTGCTTTTAAGCTGATGGTGGGAGACAGCCTGCCAGAAACGTCTGAGTTTCCACCAAAGACATATTGTAGGTTAGAAGGCAGAAGGCTGCTGTTGTATTGAAAACCTGTTCATCAGAGTTTCCAAAAGGAACAGATATGAAAGGTTCAAATGAACCCTTCAGGGTTTCTCCATCTAACCAGGCCTTTAAGCTCTGCCTCTCATTAATCTTTAATGAACAACAAAGAAAATGCGTCGCTGGCTAATTATCCTGTAGGGTGGCAGATGCTGAGCGAGGAAAAGTCCCCAGAGTCACATCATTTAAAGGGACACTGTCAAAAAAAGGAAGTCTTACTTCAAAACGGGTTCTCTGACCTGGAACATTACCTATTTCTTGTTAAATTGAAATTTTGCTTCTCTCTCGACATTTTTACCATTGTCTCTATCGAGGGGATTTGAACTTTAAGAGTCTGGAGCAATCAAGTGACGGAAACCTAAGTTTGTGCTTCCATCCCCCAACAGGGAATTTTCATCCCTGCTCACAGGAGCTGGATGCAGGGACTTTGGTGCTGTCTTTGATCATGTCATGACACCTACCTGCAATGTCTTTCCTGGCCTCCACTTCCCTCAAATTCCTCTGTCTCCAATTACTTTGAATTTTCTTAGCCCTTAAGCAGTGTCAACACATGAATTATTGAATATAACTTCCCTTCGGTCAGGAACTATGCCCCATCATCCATGTCCAGGACCTACTGTGTGCCTAGTATATAGCCTAGTATATACTCCATAAGGCTCCATAAGGAGCTTTGGTGAATCCAGTGAACTAGCTTACATGTGCCGTGGGCTTATTTGTTTTTTATTCTGTACGACCTCTTTAGTCTTCACAACTAAAAATTCCTTGAGGGTAAGATTCTTGTCTTATTCTTCCTTTGTCCTGCCACTAGAACACTTGCGACAGATTTATGTAATAATTTCTTCACATGTTGGATGGCCATGTTGATTGCTATTTAAAGTCTGTTTTTTATACCAATCCAGCATGAAGTATAAAATGTCCTATTGGAGTAAATTGTTATATGCTTTCTATATAAGATGAAACTAGGCTAGTCTGAGTAGACTTCCTTTTATAGCCAATTTTATTTTTAAATTTTTTTAAATTTTATTTTTAGATTTAAATGCAAAGATCTCAATGCTATATTTTTAGGATTATGTTTACTTCAGGAGTCAATCAAACATTTTTTTTTTAATTTAAAAATATTAACCCTAGTCAAATTCTAAACAAGTTGCTGAAGAAGTGGTCTGCAACGTATCCAAGAGCCAACATGGGTGCACCCAAAACGGGTCCTGGAAAACACCTTCTTCAAAAGAGTTGTGTGATTAGTAGGATGAGGAGATTGACAGACACAGAATCTCTTAATTTAAGCAATGCATTAGGCAGGGTTCCCACTGATATTCTGATAGGTAGGTCTGCAGCAATCGAACACTTGTCTCCAAAGAGGCATAGTGAATGAGGCTTATCCATCTGGAAGGTATCTCCAATAAAAACAGTAAAGGATTCTGCCTTGACCTTTCGTTCTTGTGTGTTTTGATGCATGACCAAGATGATGGCAGAGAGATTTGCTCAGACCTACTACATGCCTGCCACAGCATTAGAAGCTATGTGTTCATTATCTCATTTCAGAGGAGGCCTGGTCTGCTGATGACGCCATACTTGGTAGAGAGCTAATCCCACAGGTGACAAATTCTAAAGTCTGGATACCAAGCCAGTTAAAATTTGCTGCAGGAAATGTCATGGTCCTGCGCTTGGGGTTCAAAACAATCCACTGCTTTGAGCCACAAACTATAGGATCTGGCAAATCTGGCTTGGAAATCATTTTTGGGAAAAGGATTAGGGGTAACGAGAGGTGGGGGTGGATTCCAGTTGATCACAAGTTAACATAAAGCCATGGTGTGCTGCAGCTGCCTGAGAAGACAGTGCTCCAAGAGGCTGCAGGCTCAGAGCCCAAATCCCAGGGGGCTATGACCCTGGAGTTCCCCACATTGGCCAAACTGCAAGGTACTGCCATCATGCTAGGATCCAGGAGCTGACAGGAACTTCAGGAGCCATCTAGCTGTATTTTTGTTGACAAATTTCAAAGGAACAAACTTAAAATAAGTCCTGAGGAGAATGACCCCAGCAAGGTGAACATTAGAAACCAAAACAATAGAAATCTGTTAAAACAGATATTTTTAAAACACTTTCCTATTCATTCTACTATCTAGCCTTCCAGGAATCCTGTGAAGGAGTCAATAAAATAGAGGAACAATGAACAGAAAGGTGGGGTGACTTTTCAAAGATCCCCAGCCAGGGAAGGAACCAGATCTTGAGCCAGGATCCTGGGACACTCAATCCAGTGCTCTTCCCCAGTGGTGCGCCACCTCTCCGGGTCAGCTCCCTGGCCTGCCGCTCACCTGGCAACTGCTGTCTGCATGGTCTGGCCTGGAGCAGCTACACAGCAGGCAAGGGCCATTTGCACCTCTGGCTTTCAGTGGAGCTTAAGCTGGAGCTCACTGGGGAATGGCTCTGCCACGTTTTCACTCAACACCCCTCCTCCGCCAAGCCCAGCCTCCCTCCCATCACTGATCTCTTGTGAAGTGAGGGATGTAAAACACACAACACAACGCAAACCTGTGATTTCCTGCCAGCCAGTCCCTGAGAGCTGCCCCTGCTCCCAGAAACAATACCCTGATTATCATTCATTATTTCTACTTCTTAGTATTAAAACCCTTTTAATATGGCATTGGAGACCATTGGGGAGTTTTAAATTTCATGTCAGACCAGAATTTATGGGCCAGTTCTGAAATTTTACCTCTGGGCTCGATAATTGCAATTCGCTTTTAATCGCTCTCTTAGACACCTCTGTTAAAAGACTTCAATTATTTCCACATAGTGGCCCCCGGGATTTGGCCAATCTGAATACTCAACTTGTGTCACCTCCTTTTGGAGGCCTGCATGTGAGACATTAGCCATGGCTCATGGGTGAAGACGCCAGGTCTAACAAGCTGTCCTACCAAGAAGCCTGGGGTTCTTAGGAAAGACATCTCCCCTCACAAGGAGCTGAGTTTAGGAACCACACCCTCATTTACTACTGCCCTCCCGGTCCCCAGTAGGAAGCAAAAAATTAATGCATTGGGGTATGCATGTTCACCATGCTAGTTGTAAAAGCTATACAATCCTGAGAACATGCAAATGCAGAGTGGCAACCCTTCCATGGAAAATAGCTTAAAGTAATATGATTCAAGAAGTCACTGGAAGGATCAAGGAGGGAGAGATCCTTCAGCAGAACCCCAGAGAGCTCTGAGATGCTTTTGGGAAAGTAAAAGCAGGTGCTATCTGAGGGGTTGTGCAGTATTGAAAAGGAACCCCCCCACACACACCACCACCTCTAAGGACAGAACGAGGACACTGGAGCAGCAACAGTCTGCTTGTTCTGGAAACCACACAAGTTAAAATTTGCTGCAGGAAATGTCATGGTTCTGCACTCATGTTCAGAACAATCCACTGCTTTGAGCCATACCCTATAGGATGTGGCAAGCTCTTACCCGGCTCCAAAGACCCAAGAGGACAGGGCAGGATACTAAGACGGAATGCTGGGGTGGAAATAGCTAAAGGAGCCACCTCTGAGGTGTCATTTAGTGTTTTCTATCTGGTAGTGGCAATTTGTATGGGAGAAATGCACATTTCTGTATGCAGAGTCACCAGCTGCTGAAAGAAGGTTTACTTATGGGCTAAAAACATCTGCTTCTGTTGGGAGACAGTGGGCTGGGTGGGAGCCAGAGCTCAGACCGAGAAAGGGGGAATTCACCAAAAAGGCTTGGCCTCATACCCTGATGTTCTAAGTCCTGTGTTTGGGTAGAGGCAGCCAAGAGGGAATGAGACCCCCCACCCCCCGCCCAATGTTGATGAAGAGGTGCCCCCAGGCCCTATGTCTGCAACCTTTCCCAGGTTACCTAGGGGTTGCCTGTCCTGGGAGGCATGTTCTGTTAGATGATTAGCAGATGGGACCAAAGCAAGAAAAGCCTTCCTTACTCAAGAGGGTTGATCTTCTAACATGACAGTAGACTAAGCCACTGCATCTCCACATGGAGGGCAGTCACTCCATAGACACACAAAATGGTTCCATGGAGGTACTATAAACATATCTATTTATATGTTACTCATTTAAAAATAACCTATTAGATTTTACTTATATTTAATATCAGATAGGAGTATATGTACATGCTCAAAAGTTTTTTAAAATAGAGGAAAATAAGTAATAAAGTCTTTTAAGTTAGATGATTCTCTTCCTTCCTTCCTTCCTTCCTTCCTTCCTTCCTTCCTTCCTTCCTTCCTTCTTTTCTTTCTTTCTTTCTTTCTTTCTTTCTTTCTTTCTTTCTTTCTTTCTTTCTAATTTCAAATTAGTGCACATACGGTGTAGTCTTGGCTTCAGGAGCAGAACCCAGTGATTCATCCCTTATATATGATACCCAGTGCTTATCCCAAAATGTGTCCTCCTCAATGCCCATTACCCATTTAACCCATCCCCCACCCCGCACCACTCCAGCAACCCTCAGTTTGTTCTCTGTATTTAAGAGTCTCTTATGGTTTGCCTCCCTCTCTGTTTGTATCTTATTTTTCTTTCCCTTCTGTCATGTTAATCTGTTGAGTTTCTCAAATTCCACATATGAGTGAAATCATATGATATCTGTCTTTCTCTGACTGACTAATTTCGCTTAGCGTAACATCCTCTAGTTCTACCTATGTTGTTGCAAATGGAAAGATTTCATACTTTTCATCACCATTTAGTATTCCAGTGTGTGTGTGTGTGTGTGTGTGTGTGTGTGTCTTCTTTATCCATTCATCAGTTGATGGATATTTGGGCTCTTTCCATACTTTGGCTATTGTTGATAGCACTGCTATAAACATCGGGTTCATGTGCCCTTTCGAATCAGCATTTTTGTATCCTTTGCATAAATACCTAGTAGTGCACCTGCTGGGTTGTAGGGTAGTTCTATTTTTAATTTTTATGGAAACTCCATACTGTTTTCCAGAGTGGCTGGCTGTACCAGTTTGTATTCCCACTGACAATGCCAAAGGGTTCCCCTTTCTCCAAATCCTCACTAACATCTGTTGTGTCCTGAGTTGTTAATTTTAGCCATTCTGACCGGTGTGAGGTGATATCTCACTATGGTTTTGATTTGTATTTCCCTGATGATGAGTGATGTAGATGATACTTTTAAGTTACTTGGTAGTAAAATATTCAGTGACATCTGATTTAATTCAACATGGGCTCTAGCCCCTGACCCACCCCCAGTCACATGCCCATAAACAAATACAGGGCCAAGTCATAGATGAGGACTAAAAGGCCCCAGTTACCTTAATTCAGTTCAGTAAGACACTATAAGGATTAGGCACCAGATGCTGGCCCTAGGTTCCTAATGTCTGTGCTTTGCCTACCTAAAGAACTGAGTTCCATTTCCTTCTGCTTTCCATGACTCCGTTTCCTCATCTGTAAAATGGGAAGAGTCGTGTATTATCCCCGTCCTACAAGAACTGATGTTTATTTTCATTCATGTGAAAATGCCAGGAAAGGAGGAAACTCCCAACTCATATTTGTTACAGACTTCACCCCCACCCCCCACACATACCCCTCATCTCCTGCCGAGGGATGACTCTAGTAACAGGAGAACATCATAAATCAGTCTCCACATGTACCAATGCCAAGCAGACAATATGGCAGCCAGTCTCCACAGTCTGAGTCCCTTCCTGCTTCCAGTAATCTTTCAGGGGATGGATAGGAGAGCACCAGCCTTGGAATCACAAGACCAAGCTCTAGCACTTACTAACTAGTCTTCTGAGCAAGACTTGTAAGTCTCCATTCCACACTACCTGGCTGTGTGACAAAGAAGATAAGAAGGCCTGTGTGCTTGTCACCCAGGGTGACTATTAAGAATCAGATGAGAAGGTGTGCGCAGGAATACAAAGCCCCTCAGATGGGAGTTAGTGTGCTGAACTGGATGGCCCATGTCTAGTCCAAGGAGAACTAGCTTTATGGGCATGAATATTTGGGAGGGAGAGTCCATTTTCATGCTGAGTCCAACTCATTATTAAATCTCCTGATACACATGGTAAGGACTGTGCTCTGCCACAGTAGGCCCTCAAGAAACTACTGTTATCTCAGCCTTCTCTGGGATACCTCTCAGCTCTGAAGTTGTAGGATCTCAGAGTGTCTGAGGCCATCTTCCTCGGTCTCCTAAAGCAGCCCAGGGTGTGTCCTACCTCTGTGAGAAGCTGAGGCACACAGAGACAGCCATAGGCTTGGAGTTTGACAGGGCTGGGTTTGAATCTCAGCTCTGTTACTTACTAAGTCGAGAATAAGATAATTCACCTGCTGGAATCTCAGTTTCCTCATCTGTACAGTGTGGCAACAACACCTTCCCCTCACAGCTTTTGAAAGGTTCAAATGAAATAGCTATGACAAATTCCTTCACAGGGTCTGGTGTAGCATTTGTGTCCGAAGAGTGGTTGGCATTATGATACTTACAGTAATCTAACAGCAATATAACAATTATTACCATCATTGCTTGGATGACATCACTGGCAGGTTTCCAAAGCCAGAGATGCTAGCAGACCACCAATTCCTTTTACGTGTTTCAGGATCCACCCATAGCAGCACCAGCCACACAACCCCTACTCTATGAGCATGAAGAGCCAGAAGTGAGTGTCCACCACCTGCTTGGTGCAGAGGCCATCAGACCCTTGAATCAGAAGCTCAGAGCTGTTTTGAATGATGTCTCTGAGCCTGTTATGAGCTGTTGGCGGAGCCAACCCACAGAGCTTACACGAGCCAGGAGTTCACATGCTGGACTCTGTATTCCCAGCCTTTGTCACAGTCCATTCTTGCAGTCCTGTGTCTTTTGAGGATGCCATAGACTGGAAAGAAAAAGAGGGCTTCTGCCATCCCTCTTGGCTCCATGAGAAACACGCCAAACAATTGGATAGACTCCAGCTTCCATGATCTATGATTACAAGGCCTGAGCAAAGAGATGAGTTTTACAACCTCATCTCCAGGAGTCAGTTTTTATTGACTCTTTGGAGGTTTCTGCTTGGTTTGGTTTTAACAAAACTGCATTGCAGGCTTACCAGTGGCTATGGTGACATTTATAACACAGTGGATATTCAGACAGCTCTTTCTAAGACGCTTTGCATATATCTCTTGGGAGGCAGGTAAAAGAAGATGGGCTATTCCTGTCTTGTAGGTGACTGTTCCCCAAGCCCTTATTGATTAAACATATCACTGAAGGGCTGAACCAGCCCCAAACCAGGAGTCTGCTCATTCCAGAAAATTGCAGCTTCCAGTATAGGGCCAGGGACAGTGCCAAAAGATCCTGAGTGCTCAGAGCTTTCTAACCGTGAATATTCAAAGTCTGAGATGAATCAGGAGAGGGGAGAAAAGGTTGGCCCCACTCCTGGGGATTCCTGCCCACCTCAACCCCAGCCCAGAACTTTCTGACGCCATGTGCCTCTGCTTCTAGTACAGTCTCAGCATGCCTTAAAAATTCCAGGTCACTATTTGAGCTGACCTTCTGATGTCATGTGAAAATTGGTGTTGGCAGTTTCAGCCCAGAAATTAACTCCCAGGTGAACATACCATTGGCACAATCTCATGGCCTCTCAAGTGGTTCTGGCTGTTAGGTTCTAGAAAGCTCCCACGTGGCTGACATGGTAAAATCTTGAAGTCCAAATTGCATTAGTTTCCTCAAGCATGGCTTAAAGGTATGAGCATTACCCAGGCGAAGCTAATGGGCCCATGATTCCTAGGTTATTAGCAAGCCCTTCCTAATACTCTGTAGTGGGCCTCCCTGAAGGCAAAGGTGATATTATTCACCTGGAAGGCAGAGGTAAATGTGTAGGAAAACGTCCTGCATTCTTTCCTGCCACAAGGAAAATGGGGCTCCTTTGTGAGAAATGAGTTGTTTTTTCAGTAGCCCATGAGCTTCCTGTCCATGGGCTGGTCAACACCAAGTAACCATTCACAAGGAGTTAGTAAAAATATTGTAAAGTTTTTTTCTCCACTTAGTTGGGATGGTTTGGAACTATCCACCTATGTTCATTTTCTATAGTGACCATAACAAAGTACCACAAGCTTGGAGGGCTTAAACAACAGAACTTTCTTATCTCATGGTTCTGGAGGCTGCATGTCTAAGCTCAGGACATTAGCTGGACTGGTTCCTTCTGAGAGCTGTGAGGAAGAATCTGTTCCATGCCCAGATTCTGGTGGCTTGTTGGCAGTCTTTGAAATTCCTTCCCTTATAGATGCATCACCCCATTCTCTGCCTTCCTCTTCAATGATGTTCTCCCTGTATGTTTCTGTCTCTATATCCAATTTTCCCCTTATTATAAGGACACAATCATATTGGATTAGGACCCACCCTAATAATCTCATTTTAATTTGATCACCTTTATAAAGAACCTGTTTCCAAATAAGGTCACATTCTGAGGCACCGGGGGTTAGAACTTTAACATATCTTTTGGGATGGGACACAATTAAATACATAACACCACCCTTTCTGTCATCCCTTCTTGAACCACAGTAGACCAGCCAGTAATAACAGATGTCAACATCCTCCAAGAAACTCTTCTAAAAACCTCCTGGGTAGAGTTAGGCACGTGTCACTCTTACTCCTCTAAACCCTATACCAATCACCCCATTCAATCTGGGAGTCAGATGACTAAGGGATACCAGGTTGAGTCTCGATCAGTGAAAGCCCAGCAGAGAAAAAGCAGAAGGGGGATTCTGGGTATAAGGGGCACCTTGAGCACATGCATAGGGGCAGGAAAGAACCCTGGCATGCTCTGGGAACCAGAGGCAGCTCCTGAAGGCATTGGAGAGCACAGTCATGTTTCGCTTTTAAAGAGATGATTCAGGACACAAGGTATAGAATGGAACTCTCCCCTGACCATGGAATGGAGGTGCATAGTTCAGGTCTCAGTCTTTCTCTGCCACACAAAAGGAAGACACGTGGTGATTTCCAAGATTCGTGCCAGTCATACACCATCATCCATGATACTTGCCACAATACAGTATAACCACTGTAGCAGGGCCAATGAGCCCCCCTGGGCCAAGGAACTCAGAACATGGTCTATCAGTGCCTCTGGAAATTACTTCTGCATCCCCGGATGGCCAGGGATGGGGCAGGTGCAGCATGTGGAACAGGGGATCACCTCTGGTGGGACAAGTCTGTGGGCTTGTCCAGGCCTGTCCAGGCTTTTCCAGCTGACTACTATCCCAGCCTCAGAATTTGCTTACAGGGCTGCAGTTTATGGCCAGGTCTACCCTACCATATGGAGTTTGAGCACAGAGTGGCTTTACTTGGCCAGAGATTCATGACTGAAATGGAGTCTCTGAGCTTGGGCGTCAGCATTTTGCTTGGCGCAGAGGCTTGCATTAATATTGAACCAATCAATACATTAACACATTAAATGGCATTAAGGCTGGCTCTCAAGGGAGCAAGATGGGCGACTGGCTATCATGTGAGCATGGGCAAGGAGGACTGCTTTCAGGCCTGGGAAATCAGGGGTGTCGAGGTAGGGGCACAGGATAAAAGCCCCAACCCCAGCCCCACTCAGGACTCAGAGCTCCAGTTAAAGGCAGACTGCTCTGAAGGAAGGATCCTACAGAAATGGCCACATTTCAGGTGTCAGTGTTGTTTTTATCCTTTACCCTGAGGAGGATGTATTTTAAAAACAAAAACAAAAGGAATGCCCACATTGAGTTAGCTTGAAAAAAAAAAAAACGTTGTGTTTGAAAAGAACAGATGGTGCTGAAAAGTTACTGGAAGAAACAGAGTTAGGAAACCAAATTCCAGATTCTTACTGTCTGCTGGTGGGTGATGTGCCCACATCTCCTTACAAAAGGAGTTTGAAAGGCAAAATGATTACCTCGGGCTCTAATCTGAGAACATCCACAGCCCACCCCACCAGAGAGATTATCTGACAAGCCTGTAGAGTAGGGAACACTGCTGAGATCCCCTCTTGTGCTCACTTCTGTAATTTTATTTTTTTATTTATTTTTTAATATGAAACTTATTGTCAAATTGGTTTCCATACAACACCCAGGGCTCATCCCAACAGGTGCCCTCCTCAGTGCCCATCACCCATTTTCCCCTCACCCCACCTCCCATCAACCCTCAGTTTATCCTCAGTTTTGTAGAGTCTCTTATGGTTTGCCTCCTTCCCTCTCTGTAACTTCCCTCATCCCCATTTTCCTCCCCCCTGGTCTTCTGTTGGGTTCCTCAGGATCCCCATATGAGTGAAAACATACGGTATCTGTCTTTCTCTGCCTGACTTATTTCACTTAGCATAACACTCTCCAGTTCCATCCATGTTGCTACAAAAGTCCATATTTCATTCTTTCTCATTGCCAAGTAGTATTCCATTGTATATATAAACCACAATTTCTTTATCCATTCATCAATTGATGGACATTTAGGCTCTTTCCATAATTTGGCTATTGTTGAAAGTGCTGCTATAAACATTGGGGTACAAGTGCCCCTATGCATCAGCACTCCTGTATCCCTTGGGCAAATTCCTACCATTGCTATTCCTGAGTCATAGGGTAGATCTATTTTTAATTTTTTGAGGAACCTCCACACTGTTTTCCAGAGCGGCTGCACCAGTTTGCATTCCCATCAGCAGTGCAAGAGGGTTCCTGTTTCTCCACATCCTCTCCAGCGTCTATGGTCTCCTGATTTGTTCATTTTGGCCACTCTGACTGGCATGAGGTGATATCTCAGTGTGGTTTTGATTTGTATTTCTCTGATCAGGAGTGACATTGAGCATCTTTTCATGTGCCTGTTGGCCATCTGGATGTCTTCTTTAGAGAAGTGTCTATTCATGTCTTCTGCCCATTTCTTCACTGGATTATTTGTTTTTTGGGTGTGGAGTTTGGTGAGTTCTTTATAGATTTTGGATACCAGCCCTTTGTCTGTTATGTCATTTGCAAATATCTTTTCCCATTGCATAATTTTAAATGATTCCTGGAATATGGCACCAACTGAACCCTCTCTCCTTTCCCATTCCTTGCCCAGAATCCAGCCGAGTCCCTCTCTGGTTAGGAATGTTTAGCAGATGCTGGAGGAGGTAGTGGCTTGTGTGGGATCTAAGCCAAAACACAGAGGAACTGAGAGAAGAGCTTCAGGATTCTCAGGCTCCCTCCTCATTTTGAGGTTTTCTCTCACTTGATTTTTTTTTTGCCTGCTACTCAGTGTTACCTCCTTTAAAAAGAAGAAAAAAAGCACTGGTGAATCCTCTGGGTATTTCTTTATACAACCTGGAGCAAAGAAGAAACCCTCTTAGATGACAAGCTTGGGACTGTCAGTTGCTTGGGAATCAGCTAACATCCTTAAACATTTTGCCTTTGCTTGCTGCTTCTAAATGCATGCTAATCCACCAGTCTCTTGACGTAGGGCCAGAGCCTTTGCTTCCACTATAGGCCTGTTGACTGGAGTTCTGCTTTTTCTTTCTACGTAAACCACATTCATGATTTTCAGTTTCAATTTCTTTAAAGCACTTGGGAAGTAGTCTGAGAACTTCTAGAGTTTTAAGCTTTTTTCCCCCCTGATCTTTTCTGTTGCCCCATATATACTGAATTAAACAGCAATTATTTGTAGTGGTTTATCACTACTAGTCTTTACAAAGTAATTCAAATTTTTCTTGCTCATGTTGCATCAACTGAATGAGCACAACTGCATAAACAGACTTGGGAACAAGTATAAGTGATTCTCAGTAGGTGTCTAACTCAGGTGATGGGAGCGGAAGGTGTAGATGTCCTGGAGAGTAACGTCCAGGAGGCACAAAGGGTTCCAATGAATGTGCAATGCAGAGATTATGCTAACTCAGCAAGCTGACTGGTCACATGAGGCCAGTTAAGAGTACTTCTTCAACTGTTATTTTCCTTACAACTGTGGCTATGATCAGTCTTCTTATGTTCACCCCACTTGCAAGGATATAGGAGCTAGGTCAGTAGAGATAAATTCACTCTCCTCTTCCTGGCCTGAAATATAGAATGAAGAAAAACATCTCAACTAGGGGCTGGGGGAATCCTGCCTCCCACAAGGCTGCATATCCCAACCTGGATTAGGATAATGTGGAACCTGAGGAGGGAAGGAATAGGGTAGCCTGGGGCAACAATGGGAAAAAAGCCAAAATATTTCTTGAATACCTCCTTTTCTGCACACTGCTGTTCTTCAAATACTAACCACTCTCAACCCACCAAAAAGCTCTTCTAAAAAACTAATCATTTGCATTTAGCATAAACATAAACCTATGTGCGATGTTGTAGAAAGTGCAGCAGTTTTGAGATAAAGAGTGTCAGGTTCATATCACCTCTTATCATTTACTACATGGGCAAGTTGTGTAAGCCTCTCTGAGCCTCAATTTTCTTGCTTATAAAATGGGGGTGATAATATCTGTCTCATGCGTTTATTGTGAATATTAAACGAGATAAAGTAAAATAGCTTTATTTATGTTCTGCCTTAAATCCCTTCTGGAAAGAGGCAGAAAATAAATAAACATGCACACAGACCAATAAAGTGCTTGGCACAATGTTCCCTGGGATACCTGCATTTGTATCTTTCGTCTCTTCATCTCCACAGGAGGAAATGAAAGGGGCCTTATGAATCTTGGTATTCTGGGGTGGGAAGTTGCCCCCAGATTCCCAAAATCCTACCATATGGCCAGTTTCCTATTCCACCTTCTTCTAATGTTGTTCCTTGAAAGGTCATCTGCCACCCTAGATTTAGGAGAGAAAAGAAACACTAACATAATAAGAGCAGTATCACCTAAGGCTTATTGAGTGTTAGCTAAGTGCCCTACATGCCTTACCTCACACAGTCTTCACAACACCCTTGTAAGATTCTATTATTATCCCCACTTCTTAATGACAGAACTCAGGCAGAGACAGGTTAGGTTAGGTGGCTGACTGAAGGTCACAGCCAAAAAGAGACAGACTGTGGACTATAAAACCAGAAATCTGGCTCAGAGTTTGTGGTCTTAATATGTTCCCTTGAAGGAAGGAAAAGGGGAAGAAGGGAAGGGAGGGATGGATGAAAGGAAGGAAAGGAGGGAGGACAGAAAGGAGGAAAATCAGAAGAAGTTAAAGAGAGCTAAAGTGCCCGTTCACTTTTTCTTTGCTCAAAAGCATGAAAGAAAAATTTGAAGAAACATAGTTTGGGAACATTTTCTTGGACCCTACTAAAGCCAGGTGCAAACTTCCAGATCCTGCCACCTATACATCCTGTCTGATGTAAACCAAAACTGCTTTCTAGCTACCAATGCTAAAGTCTCGGCTGAATCCATCTATGGCCACAGCGAGCACACCCTTTGTTCCAGGAGAACCGGATGCCGCTCAGCCTCCAGGGAGCTTTTTGCCAACATGGACCAGTGGGAGCCATCTCCAGAGTCAACCTGAAACCTCATAATCTCATTTCTGATCTAATCCTTTCCAGAGCACATCTGTCTAACTTTTGGGAAATTGTAAAGGGCAAGGGAACAAGGAAGAGTATCCAAGGGTACCTGGATAAAAAAAAAAAAACTCATACACATACATGTTATTATTATTATTACAGAAAATTAACAAGCAACAAAGGACTTCACACTAAAATTTACATTGATCTGGCATTTTTCCCCCGCTATCTCCCATAAAATGCTTTAAATGCAGGCTGATTTAATGGAAATGATAAAAATAGTGCTGAATGGTTTATATTTGCCGCAGAATTACTATAAGGTATATTTTAAGAAAAAGTTTAAAGTTATGTGTGTTTTTTCCTTTAGGATAAGATTAAGGGGAGAAGGGCAATTGGCTTTTTTTGTTTATTTGTTTGTTTGTTTCTGTATTGATCTGGATGAACTCCCATAGGCTTAGTTTCTTGTTTCTAACAAATCTTCACACCTTCACACCCATGTCTGGACACTTGTCAAGAAAGAGTCTTAGCAAAGAGACATGCAAAGGACTGTCAACAGCAGGGCCGGAGCCTTGACCATGTTATGCTCACTAACAATAATAGTCGTGTGACTGAGCTCTGCCAGAAAGGGACACATTGGTTGGCTAATATATGTGGTTTTCATCATCCTCCACTTAACCCATGAGTTTGGCTGTCTTGGCAAAGGGCCTCGTCACAGTCTAAATGACTTTGCCCTTGTGACCACTACAGAATACGTGGATGACTACATCCTTTATCTTCTGGCCTGCAGCCATGTTCACCAGGGCCAGAAGTTGGAAGAAAGCCTCAAGAAGACAGTTTTTAACCTTAAGAAGCTTAAAAGAGCAGTTTAAGATGGTATTCCTAAAAACTGTGGAGTCACATTAACCTGTGTTTAAAACTCAGCTGGAAGTAGTGTATACCGTAGGCCTTCCATAATGTTAACTCTTATTGTTACTCTTGTTAATATCCATACTGACTGGGTTCAAGGTTGACCTGCCCTGTAGAGGACATTCACGCATCAGATGGGACCTCTCCTGGTTGAACACTCAGATCACTTCATGTCTCAATTACTACAATTCTCTGATTCCTTCCTTGGGTTCTAGGTACTTGGACAAGAGGTAGTTTGATGGTTGCTTCCTGTGGCCCTGCTCCATTAAAGAACAGACTTGTAGGCAAATGGAGAGTCAAGAGCTATGTGATGAACCAACCTGTAAACATCCCTCAACCTCCAAACTTTCCCAGTCCTTAGGTTTTTCCTAATAGGAAAGGTATCATTATTACCTGAATGGATAATAGCTAATGATAATGAAATGATGTGAACTTTTAGATAACCTCAGCTCCACTACAATATAAATTTTATCCAAGAATGTCAGAACCTTGTCTGATTTAACAGAAATGTGTTCATTCATTTGTTCTCTCATTCAATACTCATCCAATACTGAGTATGGATACACAATGATGAGTGAATGATGAGTGACCCTAGCTTTGAGAAGGGGTGTGTAAGACACAAGGGACCTCCCTCCTGTAATGACAAATGAAAAACATTGACTTCAACCAGCCTGGACCTCCTGTTCTCAGAATACACAGTCTATATTGCCTTTGCTCATGTGTTCACACAAATATCTCTGCATTGCCTGCCCCCTCTGCACAACCCACCCTCAAGTCTCACCTTGATCACACCACCTGAGATATCACTTTGCCCTCTAAGCTTTAATAGTACATAAGGCCTATGCCACTCACTTAGCTTTTCTATACTGCCATTCACTATATATTTTGGTGTTTACTTTTACTCTTTCTCACTAGTCTGTAAGTTCCTTGAGTGCAAAGCTAAATCCTAAACCCTTAGGCTCCCCAGAGCATTTAATACTTTATTTACTGTACAATAGTGCACTGATAAATACCTGAGAAATGCAACTCAATTCAACAAATTCTAACCAAGTTCTAAACACAAGGCATCTTTCCACATGCTACAGGAAGATACAAAGGTAAATGAGAGGCTTTTACTCTAAAGTGAGATGAGAGCCCTTTGGAGAGCTCTAAATACAGTGTTGACCTCCCATCAGAGTCACTACTATATTTTGTCATCTGGGTATTTCAACGTGATTTCTTTGGGCTGTGCTTAACACATGAAGAATCCATTTAAAAATGAATTCTTTCTGGTTTAAACAAATAAGATGTCTGCTATTGATAAATTGCAAATGCTTTTCTCCCATTCTTTTATCTACATTCCTTTCCCCCTTGAATCTCATAAATGAGTTGAGATGCTAATAGTTTCATGGACCAGTACCATTCCATGAAGAAAACTGTGGTCTTCTATAATAAAAGCTCCCACTATTGAGAGCCCCCAAAGGATGTTCCTTCACATACATCGAACTTCTGACAAATCCTCACAACAATCTGGTGAGGTAGGCATGATTTCCGTCTTAAAAATAAGGAAACTGAATATCAGAGAAGTTAAATTACTTGCCTAAGATCCCTTAGCTAAGCTGATGGTGGAGCTGAGAGCTGACTCTAGGCCTTGCGATACTGCAACAGCTAAAACCATCTCAGAAAGGCATTCCAGTAAATAATATGTAGTTTGAGGGCTTGCTTTTGTGAGCCAGCCCTATGTCAACATCATACCTATTAGAATATCATACAGTAGCAAACTAATACACATTCCTCTGTCTTGTCAACCGCCATCCGTAGTCCTCACAGGCTATCAAAAAGTGCCCCTTCATTCTGGACTTAAAATAACTCTGTGTGTCTTCATCCTCTTGAGTCATGGCTGCCAACCCTTCAATCTTGTCAGCAGCTGCCTCACATCAGATGTGCTGACAGTTTCCTTTAAACAAGTACAGACTCTTCTAGTAAGGAGTGGTGGGAGCTTTGGAGATTCTTGTTTCCATGCGAGAGCTTCTTAGGGTTTTTTGTTTTGTGTGTGCATTTTCTGACAATGTATTTTGTTGTCTGGCTGGCCTGTTTACCCTTAAAACCCAGACTGGTGATTCTTCTAATAATGCAAAGGAGACACCTCCTTTCCTACTTTTGGGACACCAGTGATATGAAATGGCAAATGAATATACAGGCTGATCCATAGTTTACACTGACTCCTGTTCTTGCAGTCTGGGAGCAATAATATACTTGATTTTAATCTTAGGTCTGCAGTAACCAAAAATGTGACCTTGGGCAAGTCTTTCCATTTCTCTGAGGAGATGGAACTTAGTCTCTTTGCAGATATAAATCTGTAATTCTTTGCCTAATCACTTCTTCCACCTTCTGGAGAATATTATTTGTGTATTGCAGCCTTCAGGGTTTTCATAAAGTGTTTTGTCACTAGGACTCCTGAAAATTGCTAGAGAAGTATAAGCATTAGATCAATAATGGACCTTGGAGAACTTTTGATCCAATCCTTGCATTCTGCTAACAAAAAAACTAAAACCCAAGGAGGTACAGGAACTTGCCCCAGCCCATGCAAATCCAAAACCAGAATCCAGGATTCAGCTCCCACTGAATGGCCTCTGTTTTTCCTGGGGTTTCCAGTCGCTGGGTCAGAAATGGACCTTGATATTCACAAACCAATTCTGCTTCCTTTTTTTTTTTTTTTGATGGATTCTAATTTATTCAGTATAATATAGCCACTCGACAAAAATGTGTGGTCAGGTTTTTTTTTCTCAGCAAATTTACACAAAATTAGAGATACTTTCTCTGGTTGAGAATACATTGATCAGAAAACGTGCAAAATTTCAGGCATTCAGAGTAAAGTGCCTTGTTCAGAGTCATCAGAAACATGAGGGGCAGAGCCAAAACTGGAAGTGGAGAGCTCTGGAGAGACAACTGGAAGATAATGGATGGTGACAGGCTGACCATACAGTCTTTCTGGCTTCCCAGAATCCAGATGGACTCCCCACACTGTCAAGTTGATTGATTGAAGCACCAGTACTAAGATAGCCACAAATCCCCAACACATGGACACAGCTGCACATTTGTCTCTAGGAGGATCTAGGTCAGAACATAACCTTCCCTCCTGCAAGCCCAAGTAGAGTTGCCACAGCCAAAGAGGAAAACAGAACCCCAATAAGGGAGTTTCATGACTGCTGGGATATAAGCAGAGAAAACGGAGGCAGACAGAAAAGAGAGCTTGCATTTGCTTTTCCTGGGGTTTCCACTGTCTCTTAAACAAAGCTGACCCTAGGTACAAGCTTGCCCTTTTCTTATCCCGACTTCCCTGGTTATAAAATACATGTTTGGCAACTGCCCTGAAAGTTATTAAAGCTGCAGCAGTAAACTATGGGAGGCCAGAGAATTTCAGACAAAAGTTATTGCATCAGTAACTCAGAAACTAATTCCTAAAACTCTTGACACATTTATCCAGAGGGCTAGTGCCAATATAGAAATGGAAATCATTGTCAAGGGCCACAGTGTACCTGGATTAAAATCCATCATTCCTCGCAGCAGAGAGCTATGGTTTTGGCAGAATGTGAATAGTCATGCATTTCTCCACCATCTTTCCTCAAAAAATAAGGTTCTTTCTTTTTCAGAAGAACAAGAAAAATTCTGCTCTCTTTGTCTCGTTTGTTTTTTTCTTAAGAACCCCATGTTTACATTTTCTTTTCAGATATTTCTTTCTTTGACAGCTCCACATTTAAACCGAAAGGCCTCCTTTACCTTATTCAATTGCACTGGTTTTATTTTGGATAGAAATCCTGCTGGGTACAGTAACAGGGAACAAACTTTACAACAGCAATAATCCCTTCTACAGCATCTATTGTGGGGAAACTTAATACACTTGTATTAAATGGCTGAGGCATTGGCTCCAGTGATCTGAATTAACTACAGAAGAGCATAGTTTGAGAACAAAGCTACCTTCTTCACTCAGCACATTCCTGCTGTATGCCCAGCAACATGGCAGGACTGGAGACTCAAAACTGCCATCCAAGAGCACCCCACTGAAAGACCACTGATTGCCTTAGGCAATGACTTCATCACCAAAAGGTAGCAAAGACAGAAAAGATTTGACAGGATCCAGTGTTAACAAGCAGTTGGAGAAACGGGCTTTCTGACTCACTGTTGGAGGACTGACAATATGCTCAGAGTTTTCAATGTACACACACTTTGACTCGGGTTCTAAGAATTTGTCTTAAGGCAGTTTTACAGAAGCATACGGGGTTAACCTCAGCATGATAATGAAAAGGAAAACTCAGAAGCAATGCACAAATCATTAAATATGCAATCATTGAACTAATCATGCAGTCTATATTTATTGTCTCCTGACATACCATTGAATGGCAAAGTCCAGTCACAGAGAGCACATGTAGGATGGTCTTGTTTATTCTTTTCCTTTTATTTTTTAAAATTTTTTTTAATGTTTATTTATTTTTGAGAGAGAAACAGAGACAGAATGTGAGCAGGGGAGGGTCAGAGAGAGAAGGAGACACAGAATCTGAAGCAGGCCCCAGGCTCTGAGCTGTCAGCACAGAGCCCAGTGCAGGGCTCGAACCCACAGACCGTGAGATCATGACCTGAGCTAAAGTTGGATGCTCAATTGACTGAGCCACCCAGGCGCCCCTTATTCTTTTTCTTTTTAAATATTTACTTAAATTCTGGGTAGTTAACATACAGTGCAATATTGGTGTCAAGAGTTGAATTCAGTGATTCTTCATTTACATACAGCAAGATAGTCTTGTTTATATAAAAGCGTAGCTAAAAGGTTACAGAAGTGTTGACAACAGTTATCTCTGGATAATGAGGTTCTGGGTGACTTTTACTTTCCTTTGTTACCTTTCCTGAATGGGTGGATTTTTTTAAATTTCTTCTTATTTTGAGACAGAGAGAGAGAGAGAGCAAGGGAGAGGCAGAAAGAGAGGGAGAGAGAGAGAGAGAGAGAGGGAGAGAGAGAATCCCCAGCAAGCTCCTCACTGCCAGCGCAAAGCCTGATGCAGGGCTTGACTTTACAAACTGTGAGATCGTGACCTGAGCCAAAATCAAGAGTCAGGGACTTAACCAACTGAGCCACTCAGGAGCCCCTTTCATGTTTTTTACTGTGAGCATTGCTTTGACTTGCGAGAGAAGGGGTGCTTTAAAAAAACTTTTTTTAGCAAAAAGCTAATCTTTCTCTAAATTCCTTTGCACTTGTACTTTCCAACCTACCTATGGTCTTACATAATGGTAGGACAATATGAAACATTGTGAGGAGTTCATGGGTATATACATACGTCAAAACTCATTAATTCATACACTTTAATTCACTAAACTATACATTTTAGGGCATGCAATTTGTATATTAAATATACTTCAATAAAACTGTTTTTAAAGGAATTTAAAAGAATATGTAATTTACTGTATGTCAAATATACTTCAATAAAACTGTTTTTTAAATGGAAAAAAAATATGGAATAGTCCAGGTAATTTCCACCCACTATGCAAAATTGTCAACATAACTATACATATTTTAAAAAAACGGAATCAATGGTGGGAAGTAAATTTGATGTTCCAATCAGTGACAGGAGGCTATTCCAAGAGGTTAATAGCATGAGTGAGGTGTAAAAAATGTTCATTCAGCTTATTCTCTGTTCTCCAGCAGTGTCTGTGTCCTTGAACAGAGATGGCTGCAGAGCTCACCATTCGACCTACTTCTATCTTCTTCTGTTTGCACCTTTTTTGTAGAGTTCACGCCAATCTTAGGTGCCTTTTACCCCAAAGTACATGCTTCGGTGCACTTTAATTTTCCTGCAGTAAATAAATAGCCCTTGCTAGCTTCCCTTAAGCAACCATATAGCAAACTCAAGGGTTCTGAGACTTTGAAATCAGAAAAAAATCTGAAAAACATTCTTCCCAGAGATAATTATGAATACAACAATAAACCTTCACTCTGCTGACAGGTTTTCTTAAGAACATATATTCTTTTCCTGTAAGACTAACCTGCTAATATAGCCCAAAGGTCTGCAATTGCCTGAAAGAATATGACAAAAGGAACACCGGTGGCCACTGGCCCCAGTGGCTTTGAGAAGTGGGTCTCTGAGTTGGTGGGACAAGAAGGAAACAAATGTGCGTGTTGACGTCAGAATCATGGTTCTCAGAGCCCCTGGGGTCGCATCTGTTGGTGCCCACAAAGAGCATGGGCCCTGAAATCATTGCAAGCTCTGTGCAGGTTAGGCCTGCTTCTCACCACTGTTTCTCTATGTTCTTCCCCTCTGTTTTCCAATGCAACCAGTTGGACAGTGCTTCAGGGAAGAATTGGGCGACCAGAGAACCCATTCCGAGTGGCCCTGGAATACATCTCTAGTGGAAACCGAAGCTTGTCTGCAGTGGACTTCTTTGCCCTGAAGAACTGCAGTGAAGGTATGTGAATCTGGCTTTCCCCTCCACTCCTTGGTAGCGTGCTGTCTTAAGTGTGTTGATAGCCTGCCACCATGATTAGCTGGGAATGTGCTTGTTTATACAGTGAAGTCTGTGGTGCCTTGGAGCTGGTTCTGAATATTACCAAGTACTCCATTCCCCAGCTGATGGATTTTCAAAGACTGAGTATGACATTATATCTGCTTACCTTGAAACTTCGTCAAACAGAATAGTCTTTGTTAGAGAACATATCAGCTTAACTTCCCTGGCTGCCAAATGCTTTCAGCTACATTGCTTTGTTTTGTTTTGTTTTGTTTTTTACTGTGGAAAGTTTCAAATGTGTACAAATAAATAGAATAGTACAATGACCCCCATATACCCTCAACTCAGTTTCAATTGTTATCAACATGCTGCCATTTTTATTTCACCTGTATCTCTACCTACTCCTCACCCTACCAACCTGATAGTGGTTATTATTTTCTTCTTTTTTTCCTGAGGCACATTGCATGAATAATTATTTTTAATGACTTGATTTCTGCAATTATTTAGGGGAAACTTGGGAAATGGTTTTATATGAAATCTTTTGCTTATTTTGTAAATACCATGAAGGTATGGTCCACTCGATCGTTGAATTCCTTTTGTGTAAGTCCCACGTTGTGTATTTACTCAAGATTTATTACCAAGAGAAAGCATCTCTCTCCTAAAGAATGCTTTGTTGTTGTTGTTTTTCCTTTTGCCTTTGTTGCCAGGAAACTCTGAACTCAATGTAGTACTTAATCCCAGTAATTACAGCTGTATGTGTTTTTGATAAACTTATTTCCCCTCCCTCTACAGAGTTTTTGACCTTCTACTTTTATTTTCAAATCATATCTCATATGTATCTTTCATTAGATATTGCTTCAAGTCTGATTAGTAAGCAGGAAGAAAGGAATCATCAATAGATAACATGAGGTTGATCTTTCCTTGATTATTTCGAAGACCTAGCATCATAATTATCAACATCCTTTATTGTTTCCCTCATGTAGAAGGTACAGGAGATGGGATTGAATCATACAGTCTTCAGGAAGAAGTTGCTTTCATTACTGCTATTCTGCTGTGCCTGCCTCTGACCAGAGGTTCACTGGGAAGGAAGGTCTCAGGTGTGCCATGGAATCTGTGGTCTAAGAGGCCCAAGGATAAAGTATGGAGAGGAATGAAGTCTGTGGCACTCCCAGACCTAAATTCTCAATTTAGACTGTTCATAAACAACCATGAAGGCCCATAACACCCAGCAATCTGTTGCATGCAGAAAAGCTCAGCTTTAAATCACAGGCCTCTTAGAGGTGGTGTATGTACAAAGGGAACTCCCTTAAGAGACTACTGACCAGCCAGTTTCTTATGCTCTTAGGGCTCTTCATTCATTGCTGGTCTTGTAAGAACTTTCACAAAGTGGTTTTCTTTTTCCTTTAATGAAAACTGGTTTATGTGTGAGAAAAAGAAAAATCATCATAATGTGACAGATTGAACTTCAGTTCAAGTTGAAAAGGTGGTTAACCTGTGATGTGAAGCAATGTATAAGAAACATGTGGTTTGGGAGAAAGCCAGAGCTTGTACAAATGTTTCCACATTCACAAACTTGGGGATTTGTGAATGGCTCTGGACACCATCAATCCTCACAGATGTCAATGTCTATGTACTGTCCAAAAGAGACCATCTATTGAAATGGAGCCAGTTAACAGGAATGTGACAGGGAGAAGGTATCAGTTCCCAGAATTGGCCTAATCTCATTTGAGTAATGTGAAAAGAAGGGGACAGGAGGCAAAAAACTCCAGATATCTGGTCCAGCCCAAATAATGTTGCAAAAATTCTTTGTACGTCTGAGTCAAGGATCTCAAACACATTTTTCCTCCCTTACCCCTATGACTCCATTTAACCTAAAAAATTCTTCCTCTATATCTTATGTTGCATTTGCAGTGAGTTTGTTTCAGGGTTTAAAAGACCTGTTTCTTGTCTGCTTCTCTACCCTTATGAAACCAAGAGAGTTGACCTCTCTTGATCCAAAAAGTATGTCTTCTGACAGGCCACTCTTTTAGAGGAGGGAGGAAAGAAATCTGCTTCTAATTCCCTAGAGCAGGTAGATTGGCCAAGAGACCTAGGAAGGTTCTCATGTCCCAGCTACCTTCCTTCAGAGGCTCCATGTATAAGAACAGATGCTCCATGGAGAGGCAGATGTTCTCTGCGCCCCTTCTCTGACTTGAACTCCTGTGGCCACCAAGGGGTATGAAGGGATAAGTATGGATGTGTAAAGCACAGAACAGAGAAAAACAAAGTAATTCCTGTGCTTCCTGGGAACTTATAATTTTCCCTCCCATGGTGGAACAATTCAGGTGCACATCAGTTGGTATGGACAAGTTGCAGACATAAGAAGCATCCTAAAACTACATTCATGTTTTTAAATGGAAGGAGTTGTTTCTGAGGTACACTCAAAGCCTATTTGATATAGACAAATGTCTGTGTTTTCTTATGTCATTGCTTTGGTTTAGGTCATGAAAGGAAGGAAATAAGGAGAGTAGTATTGTCTTCGAGAGAGTGAACAGGGCTGGTGGCATGTTAGCCAGGGTTATAGATAGGTCTACAGGATGCCTGGTCTATTTTCTGATAGTAACTTGGTCCCCTCCTGATGAGGCACAGACAGGATATTAAATAAGAAACATCTGTAGAACTCTACAGCTCTTCCTTGGCCTACATGAGGAGAGGTGCCATTTTAGTTAGTATGGAGAAAACTTACAGGGGATGTTGGGACAATTTTCCCCATATAGGAGATTATACTTATTTGTGGATGTCATGGGCTGAGTCCATACCTCTTTCCTCTCTTAATCCTGACAGCTATCACAGTGTGTAACACTTAATAGGTGCTCAGTTAATAAGCAATAAAAGTTAACATCAACAGAGCACTTACCATGCAAGAAGAGAAGTGCTGATCCTTTCACATGTGTTATCTCATGTGAACTTTACACTAGTGCTATAAAGCAGGTTCTATTATCTTATTTAACAGATGGGGAAACTGAAGCTCACAGAAGTCTCAAAACTTGCCCAGGTCATTCAATTAGGGAAAGATAGAGCCAAACTCAATCCCAAGTCAGTCTGACCACCAAGCCAGTGTTTCTGTCCACCACATTCTATCACCTTTCTAGACTGTGTAGAGGAAGAGGTTTTATTTATTACCAGAAGATTTAGAATTATCTTTGACTCATCCTCCTCTCCCTACATCCAAATGGCCAAGCCCTGAGCTTTAGACTCATGGCTGCCTTACATCCTATCTGTTGCTATCTAGATGCTACTGTTGTTGTCTCTTGAATTTACCCTTATGACTTCATTTCCACAACAACGTACCTTATCTGGGCCTTTGTTACACATCCCTGGGCTTTGGCAGTAGCCAGCTAGTCTGGCTGATGCCATTATCCATCCCTAACATATTGCCACACCAATCTGCCCAAAATTCCCTTTCTTTGTGGCACTTTCATGACATCTCAGTAACTTCTTATTGCCTCACACATCAGAAATATGAGGGGGCGAGACTGGGCCACCTCACTCATTCCTGGGTCCAGGAAAGTGATGGGCTGGGGATCACCCAGCTGGTTGGTGATAGAGCTGGGAGTGACATCAGAGCCATCTCGACTCCAGCCTCAGTACTTTCACCACTGTTTAGTCCTGCCTGGAAAGCCTGAGTGTCTCTGCCTGACTTCCAAGCTTCTTTACAGTCTGGCCTCAAGACCTGTCCAACGTTATGCCCTCTGTTTTCCACACCTCCTGCCCTCTAGTCAGACTGGTTTTCTGTCCACTGTACCAGGAATGGCCACCTTGGTCCCAGGTCTTCCATTTTGAATGCAGACTCATCATTTAGGATCCAGTTTAGGGCCCGAACCCTCCAGAACATCATTCATAGATACAAAAATCTTTCTCAGAAGGCTTTGCTATTACATCTAAATTTAGCATCTATTTTATAATTCTTTCCAAGTTAGTTATTTTGGGACCCTAACTTGAGGTTTGGGATCTTGTCTTATATTTCTTTTATTTCTCCAGGGGGCATGTAACACAGTGCTAAACACGTAGAAAACACTACATAAATATTTGTTGACTGATTGTTAGTTAATCATTGATAAATGCTGCTCCTGCTTTTATAGCTTTGGGCTATTAGCCTATTATTTCCAAAAGAAGGTAGCAGTGAATGTAAATTTGTTAGAAGAGGTTTTTTCCTGATGTTAAAAGAAAAATAGTTGATAAATTCGCCAATGATGGGAGAGATATCAGCCTCCAGAGACACCCATGCTTGGGCTTCCAGGAACCCTTCACCCATTCACAAAGACTTTTCTTCAGCAGACAAGCCAAAGCAATAGAATTGTGCAGGATACTCATCAGGACTCCACGTGTTCAGAGGAGTCTACAGAAAAACACGTCGGAAGAGGCAGGACTAGCTTCCTGAAAATGATTTGTAAAAACACTGTGCCTTTTAGCAGCTCATAAGAATATACCCCAATGTTTACAGCAGCACTTTCAGCAATAGCCAAATTATGGAAAGAGCCTAAATGTCCATCAACTGATGAATGGATAAAGAAGATGTAGTTTATATATACAATGGAATACTACTTGGCAATGAGAAAGAATGAAATTTGGCCATTTGTAGCAATGTGGATGGAACTGGAGAGTGTTATGCTAAGTGAAATAAGTCAGGCAGAGAAAGACAGATACCGTATGTTTTCACTCATATGGGGATCCTGAGAATCTCAACAGAAGACCAGGGGAGAGGAGAATGGTGGGGGGGGGGGGGAGTTACAGAGAGGGAAGGAGGCAAACTATAAGAGACTCTTAAATACTGAGAACAAACTGAGGGTTGATAGGGGGTGGGGTGAGGGGAAAATGGGTGATGGGCATTGAGGAGAGTACCTGTTGGGATGAGCACTGGGTGTTGTATGGAAACCAATTTGAGAATAAATTTCATTTAAAAAAAAAAGAATATAATTGCAAACACCCATCTCACACCTTCTATGTGCCAGGCTCCATTCTAAATTCTTTGCATATATTAACTCATTTAAGCCTCACAATAATACTATGAGGTATGCATTATCATTATCAGCATTTCCACTGTATAGATGAGGAAATCGAGGCACAGAGACTTAAGTAATTTGCCCCAAGTCTCACAGCTGATACTGGAACAGAGCTCATCTACTCCAGTATCCATGCTCTTAGCTGCTGTGTGTTGCTGCTACTTCCTAGAAATCACCCCAGAAAGCATCTATTCTGACTCCCTCACCAGTGGAAATTGAATAAACAAACCACCCAAAGGTTTACCTTGAATTTTGATACACTAAATTATTGGCCACCCCAATGTGATTTCTACCTTCACCTCATGGTTCTCAAGCTCTCAGTTTTTCTAAGAATCTAATTTAGAACTTCCCTTTCCCTGCCTAGGTTGGTCAGAGGTGGTTTAGGTGTACCACTGCCCACTGGCCAACAGTGGACACCCCATCCATGAACATCAAGGAGCTGCAGATGGCGCCTGTGTGAGCCTAAATACATTTTACCACCAGTCCCCGTGGTTCTTGTTCTCTTTCATGAACCTACAAGAATCATATCTGAGGTTTCCTGGGTCAGAACCACATTCAGCTCACTAACAGATTTCTCAGCAAGAAGCACTCTTGGTTCCTTACCGTACTGAGACCCTTTCAGACACAGTAATTTCTCTGATGTGCCCATCAGAGAGGATGTCATAATCCTCATGTGACCAATGAGGGGTTATTTCACTAACTTCTGTAGTGCAGGAGGGGCAGGAATCCAGTGTCAAAAGCAGTCCCACCACCATGGATACCTTAAAACACATGTTCCTAAAGAATTGGGGATGCACAGGTATCTTAACCTCTCTAGACCTAAAATGATGGCATTTAAACTGGATCTATGGTCTTCAAAGATTTTTTAGAGACTGAACCCTTAATTTAACTAAAGTTTTATATATGCATCCATTATATAAAAGTACACAAGCAAAGCTTCCCTAGGAAAAGTGATGGTTGGAACCTACCTCCTCCACAGCCCTTGACACCCACCCCCCCACCACCTCCATGGGGGTTCATAAAATACATTTTGAGAACCACTGGGCATTCTTATTTTCAACTCTCCTATTAATTCCAGGTTTTTGATCTTATGATTCTGTGCTTACATAAAACGTGATCGCCAAAAGTTGTTAACATTAATTGTACCTTCCTTAAACAATTAAGACTAAGGACAAGGCTGCTATACTTTGGGCTATGGCCCATTTACACAAGGCAAGTTCTTGTCTCACTGAGTCCTGGCTTTGAGATGCTAAGTATGGAGCTGGTATGAATGTTTCCAGTAAAAAACAAAAATGTGTGGCATGTCCCAATGTTGTTCCCTCTCTCTCCTCCTACTCCACCAAAGACAACGATGGCCAGGCAAGAATGCTCTCCTTAGGCCAAGAGGGGACAAGAGGAAACGAAAGAAGCTGAGCAAATGGATTCTAATCTTGGCCAGCCGTGTGGAACCAATCAATCTCTGGAGTAAGCTCCAAAATCCAGCTGGGTAAAATGAGGGATAACCTCATGGGCTCCTGGCAGCCTGGCCCAAATGGGGCATTTTCTGTTCCAACAGCAAGCAACACCCCAGCAGGATCCTCAGTCCGTGCTTGTAAAATGGTGATTACTGTGGCACTGTCCTCGGGCTGCCAGCAGAAAACTCTCTATGTAGTAGAAACATCAATCGTTCCGTCCACAGACTTGCCCGTTCCTTCGACATTTACTGAGCACATACTAGACTGAATGCTCCGTGATACTGATAGAAACTTGCTTCTGTCTTAGGACTGAGTTTTGGTGTGGGGCCTTAAAATCCCCATTCTGCTTTGCACAAAACTGCTCCCCTAAGGGCATCCCTGACTTACATTTAATTCGCACCAGAGGTATTGAATAAATGCTCCATTTGTACAGGTCTCTTCCTCTACACTGGTTGCCACGTGTATTGCTCAGAAATACCACAAAATGAGCACTGAACCAGCAATCAGGGGATCAAAGTCCCCTTTCCACCTCTTATTTGCCACAGTCGAGCCAACTCTTCAGATCAGAAGGAATATTAAAGGTCTCTATCAGAATTGGCACATCGTTGGTGTTTTTTATTTAAAACAGGAATAAAAATATGTTAGTGGTTGTCCCAAAACTGACCTTAACCGTGAGGGTCAAATGAGAAGATGGCTGTGGGGACGCATTATGGATGATGATGCCCTGAGCTACCTGACCTCTCTGCGACTCACCTGCCTGAAGCCTGTAAAAACAAAGGTGCTCCCTCACTGATGCTCCGTTTCTTACAGAGAAAGTACTAGCCACAGAAGCAAATTGGCTCTTCTGATGCCTCCTGCAAAATTATGTGATGCTAACAATAACCAAATGCCAAGCAGGTATTGAGAGCCACAGAACTGCCAATCTGACAGTGACACCAAGGTGGCTGTCACCCAGCTTAGTCACTTCAAGGGACTGAGTCAACTGTGCAGTGGTGGTTGTAATGCTTGGAAGTGAAAGCCAAGGAGAAATAGCAACCACAGCCTGTGCCCTCCACGTGAAGGGTAAGGCCCACTTACAAAACATTCTCCTTATGAACTGCCTATTTCTAAAATTTCCCACTCATCACTTACCTGTGGATTGTACTGTTTAAAAGATAAGCATTAAAATTGTGATTTCCTGTAGCCACTGAGATCTCTCTCACATTTCCCCAAACACCTCGCACCTCAACCTTTTGTTCCAGCGGTGCCCCCTTTAGAGTCCCCTCCCCCTCCCATCCCCAATATCTGTCTCCTCAAGCCCTACACTTCTTTCAAACTTCAGCTCCAATGCTATCTTCTCCAAGAAGTCTCAGCTCAGAATTATGTCTCCATATATTTCCTTTTTAGAACAGTCTACTTCTTTCCAGAGTTATTTATGTATCTTGCTCAATAGATGCTAAATTCCTAGAATCAAAGACTGTGTCTTTTTCTTTTTAATCTCTGTACCCCAATTAGCAACTAACAGTGCTTCGCTCATAGTAAGCACTGAATAAAGCTTTTCTGGTTACAATGGAGGACGAGGATTACAGGCTTTGGAAACAGACAGAATGAGTGTGGCATTCCAGGTCTATCACTTACAACCCTTCTGAGCTCAGAAGAGTTTTTAAGAATCTTTGAGTTTTGGGGGCACCTGGGTGGCTCAGTCGGTTGAGCGTCCAACTTCGGCTCAGGTCAGGATCTCGCAGTTTGTGAGTTCGAACCCCACGTCGGGCTCTGTGCTGACAACCCAGAGCCTGGAGCCTGCTTCAGATTCTGTCTCGCTCTCGCTCTCGCTCTCGCTCTCTGCCCCTCCCCCACTCACGCTCTGTTTCTCTCTCTCCCTGCCCCTCCTCCACTCATGCTCTGTCTCTCATGCTCTCTCTCTCCTTCGGAAATAAACATTAAAAAAAAACTCTTTGAGTTTTGGTTTTCTCAACAGTAAATGGGACTAATGTTACATAAATATAGGTTTGTTGAGAAATGAAAAACTGATATTATGCATCCAGCCCCTGGCACGGTGCTTGGCACAATAAATGTACCATTGCCTTCCCCCTTCCTCACCCCTGACTGAGATGAATGTCCTCATTCTGGAACCAGGATGGGATAATTCATCACAAGTATCCCAGAATATGTTTGCAGGCTCAGGCCCACCTTTCCCTTTACATCTGCACCTTGTCTGAGCCATTGGGCCAAGGGCAAGTTCACCCCTGCTGCCAGCAGAAACTTGGAAAGCCCAGATCTGTTTTCTGATTTAGAAGGCAATTGCAGGGGCGCCTGGGTGGCGCAGTCGGTTAAGCATCCGACTTCAGCCAGGTCACGATCTCGCAGTCCGTGGGTTCGAGCCCCGCATCCGGCTCTGGGCTGATGGCTCAGAGCCTGGAGCCTGTTTCCGATTCTGTGTCTCCCTCTCTCTCTGCCCCTCCCCCGTTCATGCTCTGTCTCTCTCTGTCCCAAAAATAAATAAATGTTGAAAAAAAAAATTAAAAAAAAAAAAAGCAAGATGGTTGCTTTTCTTCCCGCCCACAATCTATGCTTTTCTCTCTGATAATGTCATTTTTTTTCCCTTTGTGACTGGGTGCCCAGAATCCAATGTGCCCTGCAAAAGAGTGGGACTGTTTAATCCTGTGGGGATCCTTAGTGGCCAAGGAAGACCCAAACATCCTGTGATGTACGCTTATCATACTTCTGAGAATAGGATCTAAATCAGCCAGGCCCCCAGCTGGTGGAACCAGGAAAGCATTTTGCTTGCCCCTCCTTTCCCTACGGATGTACAGCTGCTGTTGGCAGAAACTTCCTTACATTGGAATGGCTTATTCATAACCACTAATAAACCCAATTAAAAATGCCCCACAAAGTACATAGGAACAATGATTGCTCGATCAACTCTTTTAAATATTTGACCATTGGAAATCACCCGGAAATGGAGGCCAAGACAAAAGATTTTTAAATATAAATAAATAAGGAACCAGTGCACTGAGGTCATTGTCCTCCCAGAAGAAAATTACTTTCAAATTACAACTACATAAAAGAAATAATTGAAAAGATTAATCACACTAAAATAATTGGTCTATTTTACAAGTAATTTGGAGCAATATTCAGTCATTGACATAAATGTCTAGTAGTAAAATAGTAATGAATTTCATTCTCTGACTAATGTATTTATTTTATTAATGGTACTAAATGGCGTTGTTACTCCTTATAAATATTTCATAACTTTTAATTCATTAAAATGTTCAAGGAATTTCCAAAAGTATTTATTAGTTTTAAATCATCCTTAGTATTCAATATGCGATTGCCATTCTGCCTGGGTAATTAAAAAAATTATTGTTTTGGGTAATGGGAGTCTCTTTGAATGTGGAGGATTAAGCCCCAGTTATTAATGAGACTGACGCTCCTGCTGGTGATGAATGAGGGGCTTGGTGAAGCTATGCTCCCCCTCTAGGTCTCTATCTGTGCCTGTGAGGCGAACCCAAATAAATAAATTCCAGAGATAAGAGAAATGTCAGTTTAGACATTGGTTTCAATCCACCACCTCTCCCACATCCCCTCCATCTTCCAGAAACAGCTGACAGCAGGATTCGTACATTCTGACCTCACCTCCTCTCTGTTTCTTTCATTCTTTGACAGAGGCCATAAGGAGGGAAATGGGCATAAGATGCAACAGAGAGAAAAGCAAGGGACGTTGCATCATGAACAGTGGAAAGAAGATAGGATTTGGATAAGAAAACGTGGACTTGAATCCTAGCTGAGTTGTTTGGGTGCTGTGTGTCCGCTACACCCTGCAGTGCTAGATAATTAATGTGTAAAATGAAGACGTTGGCACCTACTCCATGTGAGGACTTAATTCGTGTGGGGATTAAATATGATAGTGTGTATGCCTTACATGACACAGTGCCTGCAACCTAGCAGGAAATCAAACAGGGTTAGTTCTCCCCCTCCCTAAGTCCAAACAGTAATGTGGATCCAGTGGCCTTGGCAATTCTTAATTAAGCATGGTACAAATAATTGGTATGAGTCATCAAGATAAACTGGACCAACAGTGAATTGTTCAACTTCAAGGGCTTGGTGAAGTCTAAGGACATCCCCTGGAGGAAGAATGGGATGGCCCCACTCTCAGTGCCCTGTCCCACAGGTCTGAGGTCAGGCTCACTGCCCTATCTCCCAAGCCCCATCCACATCGGAAGTGGCTAAAGGCATTTGGCTGTGAGAAAATAGGGAGGGGCCAGGATCTAACAAGTGGGTTGGGATAAAGGGGCAGGTGTTTCTCACATTTGGACCCTTGTAACTTGAGGATATATAGTGGCGCTCTGGGCACATGCAAACCCACAGAATTAACATGGTACGTTTTACCAAAATGTTGGAACAGAGGGATATTTTTATATTTAAACCAACATGGCTATATACTGGGCTTCAATGCAAATTACACACAAATCTTAAGATAAAACATGAGGTTTAAGACCTTTTCTGCTGGAAGTGATCCCCCAGATTCTGGGAGGTGACATCACCCTTGTCTGCCATGGGGGGGTACATCAAAGGGGATGTTGGTGAAGCACACAACTCTAAGGGGACAGAGGGACAGGAGTTAAAACAAGGAAGTATGGCAGCCTGGAAAGCTGGACCAAACCAAAGGTATTCTTTCAGTTGCAAGCCATTGGTGGATGTGATGGCAGGCCAAATCCCAGGGTGACACCAGAGACCAGCAGGGGGGCCCTAACCTACCAAATCAGTCAGAAGGACTCAATTCCTAAAATTTATGTACCAAATCAGGGCCAAACTAACCAAATATTAGATTTAAAAGTCCCCTGTGTATTGACCTAAAGCTTATTAAATTTCCCCAAAGACAGAATGGATTGCAGAATTGGCTTTGTTTTGAAGGGAGATACAGAAAGGGTTACTAACTCTCCATCTGAAGAGGTAGGAGACATTTTACTTCCTCTCTGCCCAGACCCCTGGACAGAGCGTCTCACAGCAGGGACTATGGGAACCAAATGGCCAAGTCTTCCAGAGCAGAGCACAAGGATGTGGTGTGTTTTTTTCTGTTTTTACTCAGTTATTTTGAAGTTTTGGCATTCTCTGTCTTCAGATTATGCTGCGAGTGTGGAACCTTAGTTTGCCTTTTTTGTTGTGATTTGTTTGGAGAGGAAACACAGGGAAACAGTTGCTTAGTAGGTGCCCAGAGGCCCCACAATTCAGTCTGCAAGTCACAAGGCAAATGGTCTCTCTGATCCCTCCTTCCCTCAGCTCCAACATTCTGGAATTCCATGTGCAGCATTTGGGTGGATGTAAAGTCTTTTGGCTTTTGCTGCTTTTGCTTCTTTATTTAGCTCTTAGCCAGCATTTTGTGTCTATAAAATGCTTAACAACATTGACTAATTACCACTTATTAATCATTCATGCAACTGATAGACCAGGGTCTTATCATTTCCTTCAACAACACAGGTGCAATATCCTGTCTGGTTCCCAAGTCATACACAGTGGGAGTGATGGGACCATCATGGCAGCACTGGGATCCTCCTGAGCTCACTGGGGGAATGGGCCGGAAGGTGGGCACAGGCTCTGTGAGGCTACAACCCTCTGCTCTAATGAACAGGAAGGATGAGCCACATTGCCGGCCAATGGCAGCTGAGAAGCAATAAGCTTTAATTAGAAACTTCTTCCTGGAAATTCACATGGACATAATAACTCTGTTGTCTTAAAAGGCCCAGAGAGGTTGAATGCCTCAACTTTCTTTTGCTTTTATAAGCTGATCCTTTCAATCACTTTTGAAATGTAAATATAATTAAAACATTGGTGCTGATTAGCTTCCTTGTGCTACAGAGACAGGCAACTCATGTCTAGGGTCAGGAGGTAGCCTGTCTGTAGGTTTACAGTTCAGGAACACAGGTGAAGGAGAACACAGCTGGGGATAGCAGCAGAACAGACCACTGCACAGGCTCACTTTAGTCTCCAGGAGCGCTAGGTGTGGACAAGCTCCCTACACTCCACTCCCCAGAGATCAAAGAGAGCCTGTGAGTAGCCCAAAGCCTCTGTCCTGTGGACTTGGGCTTATGAGTAGGTAAGGCAGAGGTGAGAAATTCCCAGAATTACATTATATGGATTAAAATAGAAAGCAGAAAATTACAAGGAAAGTTGTTCCCTATTTCTCTTACCATCTCAGGATTGGTATCTTTCTTGTCAGTGTGCAAACACAAGCCCTTGCTTGTTGCGTTTCCCATACTCCCCCACATATCCACTGGGTGTGCATGCATACTAATGTTAGAAGATCTATCTATTCTCTGCCATTCTTCCCCTGGCATGGCCCTTCCCCCATTCTTTTCTCCCCATTTTTTTCCCATGGCTATTTGTAATGCCAAAGCAACTACTCGATTCAGAGCCACAGTGTTTGTTTACTCTGTGTGATAATCAATACAGGAAAGCAGACAGATCATTACCCGTCTTGGTGTTTGTTTTGGCATCCTGCGGGCAGCCTACATCTCCTCACCCTCAGCCTTCCTTCCCTCTGTCTCTCCCAAACTCTGGATGCCTTTGTCTTTTTGCTTACCTGTGACTTCACTTTCACTTATCAACTTTCTTCCTCTCTTTTCGTGAGGGGGAGAAACCTGGGCCATGGAATTGGCCATCTGATTGCTGGGGCACCTCAGTAATCAGTGAAGCCTGTTCTGCTTTTACTCCAGACAGATGGACAACAACTGAAATGGCCAGATCGGCTGCTCAGGGGCCAGATCTGGGGTGTGCACATATGAAGTCTTCCTCTCTTTCTCTTCTGTATTCTAAGAATAGATTTTCTCCTCTCCTCCTTTTTTCCATTCCCCAATTTTGCCTCCTTTCCCTTCATGTACCCGTCATTTTCTGGTTAGAAGACCTCATTTCACATGCATACACATGTTGCACACAGGAACAGTGTTGTACATGAACAGTGAGGAGGTTTTGTGGGGCATTTGGACATGGTAATCCTGAAGAAGGCCTCAGGGTCAAGACCACCATCTTTAATTGAGAGTGAGGACTTCCTAGTGTCAATCACATGGCAAAGGCAAGACTTAGGTACATAAGAGGGTCTGGCATTTTCTTCTAGGGGTCAGGAAATTAAATTGGAGTGAGCTCTTGGGTAATGGGAACTGAGCTTGCAGTCACTACAGAGAAGACACTAGAAGCTAGGAAGGAGAGTCTTGGGAAAACTCATTTATTTTCTCTTCAGGGTCAGCAAAGCAGAGTCTAAGCTCATGGCATGGGAGCTCAAATCTCATGGGAGATTTTTTTCCCCCTTGTTTTTCCCTGTCTTTAGCAAGTCATGTTGAACATTCCAGCTTACTTTGGTTGTACTCTAAGAGTTTTATCTGGGCCTTGACCAGGGTTTTAAAGGGTTTAAACATCACAGTTGTGATCCATTGGATTCTCCAAGGAAATAACAAATCTCAGAAAAAGAGGGAGGAAGGAGGGGAATAAAAGAGAGAGGTAGAAAAGACTATGAGGTCTGGCCACTCCACCCACCATAAAGTTCACCTTCACCTCCTGTGGAAACTAGGAGGTTCAGAGCTTGCATTGATTAAGGAAAGTGGGATCTTCCTACCAACTGACCTGAAATCTGTCCCCGTGTGTAAACTGGGCTTCCGTTTCTCCACCACCTAGTAACTGGACTCTATGCTTCCAGAACCAAGGCTGGAGGATTTATTAAATAACCCAAACTCCTTGGGAGTTTTAAAAATCATATTTGCATTTCCATGCTATTATATTATATAGTGTGACTTCATATAGAAGCTACTATATGAGGCTCCACTATTTCTCATCATTGGTTGTTGCTTTTCAGACATAAAAAATAGAAAAGGAGTCACAGTCACCATGTGATGGTCTCTTTTGTCAGATGTAGAACTCCTCCCACCATACCCTTACCCCAACCCTTGGTTCCAGCCACAGACAACCTCATTAAGTGTGGTATAAGGGGTAGCCCAGTGCTCAATCCACAGAATTCCAGGAAGGCTTCATATGACTTGGGTGGATCATCCAAGTACTATGGCCTGTTTGACTTTTGCTTCCGTTATTCCCCCTCCCCACCCCTGCTAAGTTGTGCAATTTCCACCTCAAATCTGCATCCCTAGCACTTGGCTTAAAGCCTGGCACGATAGGGGCTTCATGAATTTTTGTAGAGTTTTGAATGAGTGAATGAATAAATGAGTCAAGAGGGAGCACTGTGAGAAAGTGTCTATGAATGCAAAGCAGAGTGGGAAACTGACATCAGCAGCAAGGAATTGTAAACAAGGCAAATATATCAATATTTCAGATGGTTTCAGTTATCCACTTAACCATTTCAAGTGGGCATTCTATTTTGTAAGTATACGCAAAGATAAACACACCCAGTAGCATAAGCTTAACTTCCAGATTCTCCCCTGCCAAAATAGTATTAATATTAATAATAATAATATTAATAAATAATAATATTAATAATAATAATTGCAAGAGTAGAATCTCCAGTACACACCATCTGGAAACTCCTTACATAGGCCCTGAACATTGCCAGATGACCCAAATTAGTGATCAGTGATATACTTACCCCATGTGATTTGCTTGAGTTAGGACTTGGCCACTGCTTTGAAGATGTTACAATAGAATCGAACAGCAGATGAACTTGTATTTGATATATTCTATCAACTCTATTGCTTTCTGGGACTTCTGTTAACTATACAATTCTGCACTTTTAAAAATCACAGTTTTCATTTAATTTAGCATCTGGAAAAGGCTTAAAGAAAAATTGTTTTCTTTTCTCCCTAATTTTACAGATTAGCAGACTGAGGCCCAAAGAAATTAAGGTTCTATAATTATCAAATGGCCAAGTTGTGATTTTTTACCTCTTATTCTATTTTTCCTTCAACCTCTCCCTGCTATTTCTCAGCCTTGGAAAGATTAGAAAGTGACTTTAACACCTATTCTGTTCTCCACTCCATGGGGGCCCTGTCCCAGATCCTCACCATCTAGCATAGAGCCTGGCACAGATCAGATGTTCAGTCAGTGTTCTTAATTTTCTTAATTGAAATAAATAGAATACATGGCATCCCAATAAAGTATTAAGTGAATGATAAGCATATTGGAACCTTGTATCTCAGCTTGTATTTTCAGAGAGAGAACCAGCCCATGCTCAACCAGGAAAAGGGCATGCTTAAGAAAGCTATAGTAGGGCAGAAAGGCCAGAACAGTTTTCATATAAGAGAATCAGCCCACTGAAAAGGATTTTAAACATCATAAAGAGGATGTAAACTTTACAGTCCATATGCAAAAATGAAACCTGACTTGGCTCTTAGGAGAACCCCTCATTTCCACTGATGGCAAACAGCTTAATCTAGAGTCAAGAGTTAAAGTAAACTCTGAATGGAATTTTTTAAATTTCTCTTGGATAGATAATCAGATGGTTCTGAATTCTCCCCTTTTCCATTTTCCTTCCCATTGCTCTGGAGAGCAAGTAAAAATAGGAAGTCTTCTGTGCCATCTCGTGATGAAAGAGCCATCTATTCTGGCCTCCCCTGAAAGATTCACTCCTGTTTGTCTTCAGTCATAGGGCCAGCCCCATAAGTATCACTGAAGAAGTCCCTGTTTGCAGGTCATATGGTCCACCTACATCACCCCAGCTCCATCCATAAGATCTCCACAGGTCTACCCACAATCTCTCAGCCACCTCTGGGCCCTTCTCGGGGAGACAGTGAGACTTTTGATGCTCTCCCATGCTGCTCTGGGTCTGAGCCCTTTCCACCCACTACCTCCCAGTTGCCCCCCCTCCACTCTCCTGACTCTACTGAAGCAGCCTAGAGCTAACCCAAGGCTCAAGTGCCTTCTTGATTGCAAGTCCTTTCAAACCTTCTGGTCTTTATCTCCTTCCCATGCCCCTGCCAAGATAAATCCCATCAAGTATAGGAAATGCACAGACCTGGTTGCCCTAACAGAACCACTTGAGTGTTCACCCTTTCTAATTTTCTCTTTGTTTCCAATCTAAGGGGTCTCTTCCACACCCTTTTCCATTCTGCCTCACTCTGTGTTTTTTACTAATAGGCATGTTTGGAGGCCTATTGATTCTTGGTTCCAGATACTCAAGACTCAGTCTCTTTGACTCCAAGATCCATTTCACTCTAAAAAAATTCAGATCTTACTGTTGAAAATCTGTATTTTCCTTCCCTAAGTCAAGGCAGTGCCAGGAGAGAGTGAGAGCAACTCTGAATGGAAAGTAGAGGGAGTGGGTCTACAAAGTTCAGAAAAAAGAAACTTCAGATGACTATCATATTTTGAATCATAATTATCATAATCATGATAATATTGTATTACCACACCCCCAACTCCAGTTGTCCAACTGTGCCTCCAACTAAACAGTCATCAGAGGGAGCCCCTTTTTAATGACTTCATGGAAAGAGTTTCCATAACAATTTTGATGGGACATAAAGAAGACAAAATATCTTAAAGTTCTAAGATGTTCCAGCAAACACCCAGTCCTTCTAAGTATAGACTGCAGTCCTGAGTCAGACTCAGAGCCCCACAAACTATATGTGAATCTCTTTGGTTTACATTATATTCTCTCCTGGCAAAAGATCATGACCTAGGGCAAAACCCCACCTGTGTTCTGTGACAGCCAGATGCATTTTTTTGAAAGCACCTCTGACATCTTTTTCCTGGCCAAGATCACTATCACTTGTAAAGTTCAAAGTCATTGAAGCTTTCTTTCTCTGGCCTCAACCTTCCTGTATACCCCTCTCCATTTTGTCCTCTGACTAAATCCCATACTCCAGCCCACCAGATCAACAACCTGTCCTCCTGACAGGCCAGGAATGGTCATTCCATCTGTCCCCATCCCAATTACTTATCAAAGACCATCACAATGCTCATTTCATCCCCCAGTGGCATCCATGAGCACTTTTTATGGCATCATCATTTAAACCACTTACTTGGCACTAACTAGCCTTAAGACATTTTCTACCCATGACTTCTTATAGAGAGTGATTTCATTTTTAGTACTGGTCTATGTTTTGCATAGAGTCTACCAACTCTTGGTTCATCCAGCACACAAGAATGTATTCCTGTCTGTCTAGATGGTAAGCTCTCTAAGGGATAGTACACTACAGTAAAAAGATCTTGGAACAACATACAGCAGTCACCTAACTCAACCCCTCTAAGCCCTGGTTATTTCTTATCATAAAATATATATGCCAACTTGATAAGAATGAGATTAGACCCAGTGAGACAAGCTGCATAAAAATTGGCACAGGAAATCTTTTTAAAAGTTGATTTTCTTCTTTCTTCCTCCTTAGAGTTCTACCTTTTCTTCTCCATCCCACCCTCACTCCCCAAAATGGTTCCTACCAACTCACATGATGGCCTGACACCTGAAGCTTAAGAAGTTGTCAGTAAGGATGTGCTAGATGGATGAAAGATAAATGGATGAATAAATTAATGAGAAGGAACGACATGTTAGGATTGCTCCATTACCCACACTTGCTCTCTGTTCTACATTCCATCTTCACCAGGGGCTTCACCCAGCTTCTGGGAGGTCCCTGACCCCTACCCCAAACCCTAGATTTCCTTTGTCCATCTTGTTAAGGGAGAGTCTGGCAAGGATCCATGAGCTGGGCTTCAGTTTCCCTTAACAGTGAAAAACAGGGCACATGTAAGGCATGATAGCTGGCTCTTTCCTCAAGGACAGTGTGTCCTTCAGGAAGAACTGGCAGAATTTCTATCAGAACTGGATTCCCTCTTAGTGCAAGTGTGCTAGGGGCTTCCAGCTTTTCTAAGCAGTGGCACAAAGCCCATGTCAAGCCAGCCTCATTAGCTGGCCTTTCCCCAGTTTAACCACTGCCCTGCATTTCAGAGAAGTCATCACAGCTCCTCATACTGTTTCCTTTCCAGAGGGACCAAGGAGAGGTACCCGAAATGAGAGCCTGTCAGCCATGCCAGCTATTATCATTATCCAAGCAGGACATTTCTTTTCCTGGTCTGAAAATGCCAGTTATCTGCCATGGAGGTGGGGTAGCTGTATCTGTATAGAAAACCTCCCTTTAATTAATCTTTAATCATGAAAGATTCCAATGCAATGTAGAGCATTAACTCAGTAATATTTGGATTTTCCCCATTTTGAATCTGTATTTATAGTTCATAATAATGAGGAACTGAGGCTGGGTGACATTTTTAAGGGCTTAGATTTATTTCAGTGAGACCATCAGAGAGTTTCATAATCTCACTCCCAAAAATGGGAGGAAGAAAGAGGTCTCTTTGGGGAGGGGATGCCAATTCACTCCAGTGTTACTCCAGTTTCCAGCCAAGGTATTATATTCTCCCGATGCTGTTCACAGATTGCAATCTAGTTTCCTCCATACATTTCTTAATAACTTTTCTGAAGAGATGACTGAGTCTGAATTGTTGACTTAAATTGTACCAGCTTTCCAAGAATCTTGCTTTCAGAGGTGGGAATGATGAATTGAGGAGTTATTTATTTTGATTTTTTGAATATGTCCATTACTGAGGTCCCTAGGCTTGTGTGCAAAGATCAAAAGACACAATTCCCTCAGAAAAATAAACTGAGTAGCCTATATGTAGGCCAAGCCAACTACAGTCTAGATAACCATGCAATCTAGAGGTGGTGGTGGTCCAGTGAGACATGTCCTGGTAGAAGTGAAAGTTTCATGAGGATGTGAGACATAAGGCCAGGTGACTTCCACCTATGCTTTAAAGTCATGACACTAATTTTTGAAGCTGAGTGGTGTGACCTCAGAGAGGCACCATTCTGTGTAAAAGGCCATGCCTCCAGTTTTCTGGATATGCTGCTTTCCAAGAAATACTCCAGCAGTGATGGACGTAGTCCCCACCCAGGAAGAAGGAAGCCAAAGTGGGGTCCCTGCTCCCAGGAAAGAGATATTCCCAGGAGCCACTGATCTATGTTAATGCATACCCCAGGCTCTGACTAAAAGAGATCCTTGAAACCTCATACCCTTAGGTAAAGGTTCTAGATGGCCACTATGAAAGGAAAGCTGAGGCTAACCCACTTCTACTCAGGACCCCTGGGGAAAGGAAGAGGCAGGTACAAAAGAAATAGGAGGGAAGGAAGAAGAAAAGGGGAAAAAAGGGAAAGGAAGGCATGGATGTTGATAAAAGTATTCAGAGAAACATCTTACTCCAAAATGGTGGTGATGTGATGGAAATACTAGACTGGGAGTTAGTTGTCATGGTAACCCCTGGAAATGGGAACCAGAAGAAGAGTTGTTACATTTGCCTAACATTTCCATTCAATGGGCTTTGGTTTGGGTTTGGGGTTTGTTGTTTGTTTGTTTGTTTGTTTTTGAAACTGCTTTTTGCTGGCAATGTGCTAAGTCCTGGGCAATATAAATATAAAAGCAATTCAACCAAATTTTCTGGCCTTAAGGAGCTCAGTCTAGTAAGGCAGACATGTTAGGAAGTGATTACAATCCAGTGAGGTGAATACAGATTTGCACAGAGCTACGGAAATACGGAGGACAGAGCGACTAACTCGGGGCCTGTGTGGCGGAAGATAATTCAACAAAGCTATAGAGAGGGAGCTGCGTAATAGAACAGCACAGAAATCCTTCTCATCTCATGAGACCCGTCCAGTTCCATGAAGCCTCCCTGACCCTCCTTCCCTCCCTGGAGTAGAATCTATCCACATTCCTTGCTGTGTACACACCTCTCCTGTGCTCCTCTTTCCACACCTTGTCACACATTAAACACTCTGTCTGCTTCTAATGTACCATATACTCCTCACATGCAAGGACCATGTTTTATTCATGTTTGCATCTTTAGCACCTAGAATATTGAAGTAGAATATTGTGTGTCAGATTGTAGGCTGCTAATTAGTGTTTGTGGGAAGGGAGGAGGGTGGGAGGGAAGGGGGAGGGGAAAGAAGGGAGGGGAAGAAAGAGGGAGGGGAAGAAAGAAGGGAGGGGAGGGAGAAAGGAAGGAAGGAAGGAAGGAAGGAAGGAAGGAAGGAAGGAAGGAAGGAAGGAAGGAAGGAAGGAAGAAGAAGGGAGGGAGGGAAGGAAGGGAGGAAGAGAGGAAATGAGTTTCTTAAACTTCCAGGGCTTACATATATAACCTCCTGTCATCCTCCTGTGTTTGGCCTCCTTCCAGTAACTACTGCTCCAAGTCTGTCCCTCTTTTCTCCTATTCTCTTCTAATTCTTCCTCCTCACCCATCCCTGCCTGGGCCTTTCCTCCTCCCTTCCTCAGTCCCCCTTCCTCTCTTTCTTGTCCATTTCCTGCCCCTTTCCCACTATCTTACCCCTGAACTTCTGTGTCCTTTCTCCATCCTTTCCTCCCTACCTTCCCATTACTTTAGTGAGGTCAGAGGTCTGATATGGATCATGAAAAATGATGAAGTGAAAGAAAGGATGAGCCAAATATAATTTGTTTCAAAGGCAGCCAGTCTTCTTAGACCTTAGGACAATGAGGAACAAAGAACTAGGCCCAGGGCCTCCACAGCTCTTACTCTCCACAGTTGGTGGCAGTGGATAGGCCACAGTATCCAAGGATCATGTGGTCAATCTGTTTTGAGTTTTCAGCCCAAAGCCAGAGTCCATGGAAAGTCCACGCTGTGCTGATGAAGAGCCCACATAGTGACCCCAAACTGTAGTTCCCACCTATCCCAGCCTCCCGATGCTACAGCTTAGGAACCCAGGCACCAGAGAAATTAAGTGACTTACCCAAGGTCACACAACAAGCCATGGCTGAGCCAAACCCAGAACCCTGTCTCCCGACAACTAGTGCAGGGATTTTCCCATGCGGCGCATTGCCCCTCGCTCTGGCAGTACATTTCCTGCATGCCAGGATTGATGCAGCTGACGCGCACACACACACAGGGACTCATTCTTCCTGCCGAGAAATGCATCCAGTTATGGGGAGGAAGGTGACAGCTGTTTAATAGCAGCTCTGTGGGATGGTTCTGGACTTAGAGTGTGGAATATTATCTCCTGCTAATGCGTTAGAGGAGATGCAGGGAAACAGAATGTAATTACCCAAACGGCTGTTTTTCCCGGATACCAAAACTAATTCTCCCGCCTGGTGAATAATGCTGAGGGGTCTTTAACAATTGGTTTATGCCCCGTCTGAAAGCTGTCACCACTCCTAATAGCACAGGGACCTGTTTTGCCAATAAGAGGTATCAATTTGAGACTGCCTCAGAGATAAACACGTGGGTTCATCCATTTTCTGAGGGGCCCTGAGAGTCTCTCCAGCGAGAAGGATCTGGAGAGGCTGCTACTCAGCTTCTGACAGCATGGCCTCCGGGGCGGAGGGGAGGGCTCCCTCAGATATGGCTGTTTTTCTTCACTGCTCTTCATCTTCCACCAAGCACCCAGCAGCCTGTCTGGTTCTAGGCCCCAACAACAGGGGGTGCACAGGGAGTGGGAATTTAGAGAAACACTCTATTCTTAGAAAAATCCAGAACAAGTGGGCTTCCTACCACCCATCTTTAAACAAACCTCATATACAACCATCTTGACTATAAAGCACATAAATTAAGCATAATTAATTCATCTCGTCAATCTAGAAATAACTTCTCCTCCTCTAAATGTCTGTAGGCTTTTATTTTTACCACCATTATGGTACTTATGTTTTACCACAGTTTCTAGTTATTTGTGCTCCTGTCACATCTGCCCTAAGATTGCTACTCTTGGAGGATAAGAGTCAATGAATCATCTCTATATTTCCACAGCACCTGACACCTACCACAGGAATGATGCCCAACGAATAAAACCTTAACATGGAGCCATTGACAAAAACAAAAACATGTTTAATGCATGGCTTTAGAGAGGAGTATTCACATGTGCAAGGGTGAGCCTTGTGTAGGAAGCTCTGGATAATGTGCGCCCTTTCTACTTCCTGCTCTGCAAAGACCAGTAGGCCACACAGAGACTAGATCTGTGACACAGGGAGGGTCAGCTGGCCATATTCAGAACAGTGTGCCAACTCTATAGCAGCTCATTAATCAGAAAAGAAGGAAACAGCCTGCTCAGGTGAAAATGAGCCTGGGACCCAGAAGTTCACTCATGGCTATGTAGACTCTGCCCAGAAAGAGAAGGTCAGTGGAGTGGTAGCCATGACTCCTGACTTGTGAATCTGGGTCAGGCTTTGAGATTGTGGACGCTCACTGCCTTGGATGTACGAAGAAAGTTGAAATGCACGTCTTTCCCCCCACCCAGGTGATGAGGAGGCGTTTGGACAAAGTCTGCAAAGATGCAGGTACCACTACAGGGCCCAGCTGCATAAGCTCTGTGTTAGGCAGAATTGTCTCCAAGGTGGAGGGAGATGATGAGAAGCTGGTGAGACCACCCACTCAGCCCGCCCACTCAGATTTCCAGTCTAAGGATGAGCTGGATGGCGCTGGCTGCCTTCTGGGAGGTGAGCTGGCAGATGCAGTCACTAATGATACGCTGAATTGAGTCTCTGGAAGTCCAACTAGAGAGTGTATTGATCCCAAAGTCACCCTCAGATGGAACAGCCATAAATTACCAGTCGGCTTTTATTATGTGAGAGACTTTCACATTCTAAGAGTTTGACTTTCTCCCTTTTATTATCCTAATGAAATACCATGACTTGGCCCAACCACAAGAAAGCATCCAGTGAAAAGGGAACGAGACTTCTGGGCTAATTGACTAAGCTCCTCACTGAGAACACCTGGACACCAATCCTGCTGGGAACCCTGCTGTGTATGGGGGACAATCTGAAAGCTGAAAGGCACAGATTCAGCGGTGCTTGAAGAAGATGGAAGTCTGGAATTGGGGTGCAGAGGAGTGCTGGGCCAACCCAAATAATCCCCTCGTCAGGGGCTGGGGAGCTGGCTGCAGTATAAACTCTGATTTAATGATCCAAGGAAGACAATAGAACCAGTTAGTATGTATGTGGCTACTACAGTGCACACTTTGAATGGCTCCTTTTAAGTTCTAGTGTGGCTCATCCTTCTAGATATATATCAGTAGTCTTAATTGTTCATCACTCAGTTGAAAAAGTCCTATGCTAGAACCACTTATTTATTCATTCCAAATATTTATTAATCATCTACATAGTAGGGAACCGCTGATCCTCCCAGAGCTTGTAGGGTAGTGAAAGAGAAGGATATATGACAACTAATTATGATGGAATGAAGTACCACTAGGGGAAAAGCTGTGGAAATGGGGAAATAAGTAGATGATTCCAAATGGGAGAGATGACATTGGTGCCTGCCTCTCACTGAGACCACACACAGTTTATTTTGTGGAGATGCAGATGAGAAGCTGTACCAAAAAGTGGGAACCCATGGATAGAGTAAATCCATATGCAAGTAGAATTGGTGAACAATTGACTTTCCCAACACTTGAGCAAACTTAAGATCTAGAAGGATCCTCCTGAGCCCTTGGAAGAATTTGCTGTCAACCAGACTGCTTCCTGGGGGCCATATGCCAGAGACTTTTGTTCTTATTTGGAGACAAACAACACTGAGAGCCCTAAACAGAAGCAGGCTGGATCTCCAACATTCTGTGTGAAGTTAAATATTTATCTGAATAAGATGTTTTCTCCATCTTTATCTTTCATCTAGGACCAGAATATTTGTTTAAAAATTTTAGAATTTGTTCAGTCTATCAATCATCATCCAAAGACTTAAATTTCAAAATAATGAGATAAAATATTATCTGAAGACAGCATCGCTTATTTCAAAGAACAACACTTATCCCAGCACAACCATGGTTCTTTTTGGCTACATTTGCAGGTTTCCTTACATAAGTTGCTTCCTCTCTCTCTCTCTCTCTCTCTCTCTCTCTCTCTCTCTCTCTGTCTCTCTCTCTCTCTCTCTCTCACACACACACACACACACACACAACTTCAGAGGCATCCTGACAAACTCAAAATATTGATTAAAAACTCTGGCTCTGGAGTCTGATGTTCTGGGCTCCAGTCTTCATTCTGCTGTTTGTCAGCAGTGTGAACTGGATCAGTTCTTTTGCTCCTCTTAGCCTCAACATATTCGTCTGTAAAATAGTGATGATAAGAAGGGTGCCTATCTCATAGAGATGGAGAATGGAGTAAATAATATATTGCATATTCTATGTTTGTCACAGTTTTCAGTACATAGGGAACTTTGATAACTAGAAATTCATATTTTTAAGGGCCCAGGAAACAGCCAAGCCAATGAGATATCATTAAGCATCTCAGAAATTGAAGATGTAGTTTCTGAAATACACCCATGACAACTATATACAAGAAGAGAACTCCTACCACCCACCCCAGCCCCCAGGAAGAGCCTGCTAAGTCAGTCTACAGATTCTGCAAGGGGCATGCTGACATGAAAAACATACCAAGTTAAATCCCAACTCTAACTTGGTACTTGACATGGAGACCTTAAATAGCCCAAAAACCAGGGAGGCCAAGGGGTGTGCCATGGCACTCACCTAGGACAGAATGGGAGTTGAGTCTGGCCTTGGTATGACCCTAAATAGCAAAGATATCTGCCATGAAAACTTGTCAAGACTGCTGAGATCTCAGGACTAACATAACTGGTCTTTCTAGAAGCCAGAAGCAGTGTTGTAAAATACTGTGTGAAGGCAGAGAGGCTGCCTCTCCCTGGAAGGCCCACAGAAGTCTTTAAAGAAGAAAAGTACGAGCTGGGCTTTGCCATAGGGAGAGCTTGGACTGAGAGATACAGGTGCAGGGGGAAGTGAGAATAGGGGCAAGGAGAGAACGAGAGTAAAGCATGAATATCAACATCATCCCCATTTGTCACTATTGACCCATATTTAGTCCTGCCAGGTGCCACACTGTGCTAAGCACTGCACATGGGTCATTTCATACCCCCCACCATAACCCACATGGTAGCTCATTATCCTAATTTTAGATGCAGAGAACCTACAACACAGAGGCTGCAGCTAGGGCTTATGTGTCAGAACAAAGGTGTAGCCATGGCCTGACTGGATCTTTTCATTCGATTCAATGGGGAAAAAAGCCTGGGCTTGCTTCAGCAACCATGAGTAGCATGGGGTGCCTGAAGGTCCAGAGGTGGGCTTAGGAGTTTTGAGGAAAGGTAGACCTGGGGCAGTCCAGGGAAGGTTACAAATGGCAGGGAAAACCCTGGGCACTAATAGGTTTCAGCTCATACCCAGGCACCTGGAAATTTCTTTACCCTGAGCTGAACTCCAGTTTCTCCTTCTCTGTCCAAGACAGCCTGGAATAAACAGCACCCAGCAGCTGTGTGGGAGCCCATGCTGTGTGCAGGGCCCAGATGGTGCGCTTGACTTTCTTTATTTATTTAGATGTCATTTTCAGTGTGATTGAGTGATTCCACCACCCTGGTGGGGTCTGCTTAGTCTCCCGTCCCAAACTCAGGCATGATGAGTGGAACAATTTTGAGATTTCCAAAGTGTACTTACAGATCGAGCCAAGTCTGAGCAAGCAGCTTTCACTAAATTTCAGAACCAGAAGCAGCACAGTGCAGAAGGGTAGAAGGGAACACCCATTCCTTCATTTAATACTTTAGTGAAAATGTTGCTTGACTTCCTAACATTTTTTTTAACCTGGGAATTTTTTTCCCAAAGTAAAGCTGATGTGGGGAAGAAATAGAGCGTAGAGGTTAAGAGTGTGAGGTTAACAGTCAGACTGCCTCAATATAAATCCTGGTGCCACTCTCACTAGCTGAGTAATCTGAGGTGAATTACTTAACCTCTCTGAGCCTCAATTTCCTCATCTGCAGAAAGGCAGTTACTAATACTATCTACTTTTAGGGTCTTAAAGGGATTAAGTGAGTTAATATTTGTAAAGCCTTAGCACAGAACTGGTGCACGTTTAGTGCTAAGTCAAGGTCAGCTATTGTTGTTCTGTGGAACAGACAAAAGCAGAACTGACCAGGTTACATCAGGACTGAGGGGCCTGCAGTCCAGTTCCTTCAGCTGCCATGCATACTCACCATGCAGGCTCTCATGCCGCCTCTGGGGGCCCCAGGCAGTGGTGAGTGAATACATGTTTAACAACCGGCTCTCCAGAATTATAGGCGAGAAGAACCTCAGATTTTAGCATTTGCCAATTTCTGCTGGGTACATACTCCCAATAATGGTTGATTTTAAGATACCACTATGAGGTCACTGAACATGGACGTGGGGAAAGAGGCACTCATACATCTGTCTCTAGCATACTACTGGGCCTCAGACTCTGGAAACCTTACATGGAAGCCAGAGAATTTTGGAAGTCCCTCCTAGCTTGAGCTTCATATATTCTACCTTAGGGTAACCCAGACTTCAGAATCAAGCTTCCCCCAGTGGTGGGCAAACATAAAGGAATGGACAGAGTATGGAGCAAGAAGAACAGTCTGGAGAGTTCAGGGTCTTGGTTTTATGCCTAATCCAAAAGGCAATGTGTCTGACAGTTCAGTGACTCTTAATTAGATGAGATTGAATCAGCAGAACTGCTTCCTGTGGCTAAAAGGCTTTCCTTTTGAGTGCAGCCATTCAATTACTGCTAGGGCCCATTGGGCAACAAGCCTCAGCTGAGGGATGGGAGTGTGGAGTAATGACGTGCATTGCAGAGACCTTCAAGGATGGGGGGGGGGGGGTGGTGGCAGGGAGCACAGGCCAGCATGAGCTGAGAGTGTTGGGCTTATAAATTCAGGAGTTATCTTACTAGAAGATGACCCAAGAACTAGAGAGATCACATGGAAAAAGCCTGGATTGGGATCAAGGAACCTGGATTTTCGGCACAGCAATGTATGACTTTGTTTTACCTTCTGAAAACATGAGAATTATAATGCCCACCATGTCTTTTCTACATGAGTATTGGAGGGTCAAGTGAAATAATATTTGTGACCGCTCTATACAAACAGACAAGATTAAACCCTACTCAACAGAGAAGTGGCAAAACACCCATGGGTTGGCCAATGGCCTCTGAAATCAGTCATTTGCTAAGGCAGGTATCAGTTACCTACTCATGTCGCCACCAAGAAGAAGAGGAACATTGTAAAGGTATTCGTGGTCTAGGACTGGGACCAGAAAGCTATAGGAACCCAGAAAGTGATTCTTCATTTTACTCTCAAAGGAGAGATGAGAGCATCTCATTTCTGCTCCTATGTGTTAGGAATCATTAAAACCTCTGGTTTTTAGCTTTTCTGTGTCTAAGATTGGGATAATGAGGAGAAAGCACACAGAATAAGATGAAGAGTTAGCACGTGCCCTGTGCATTGTTTCTGCTTTTATTTGGTACTGTTATGCTTTCCTTGCTCTGCTAACGAGCTTATTCTTAACCTCAGCTGGAGAATGGCTCAAAGGGCTGTCTTGGCCCCCAAATCCACCCAAGTACATTTCAGGTGAGCCACCACAGGCAACTAGAATGATCTCAGCTTCTAGTTCTGAAGAAAGACACCCAATTAGCCCAGATTAGCCTTCCAAGCAAAGCCATAGAAACCATGGGTGATCAGCCAGCCTGTGGAAGGACTGCCCTTAAATCACAACCAGGAAGGGGTCACACAGCACAGAGATAACCTGGCTACTCAAGACAGGGCAGATTTCTCTAGGAGCCAGTGCAGAGAGCAGACCACAGTTAGACTCTCTAGGACATCTTGCCATTTTGGACATGTTTCCAGTCTCTTAATGACCCCATACACACTCAGAAATAAAATTCTGAAAGCCTTTGCAGCTGACACATGAAACTACCCTGAAGATCATACCAAACATGCAAGTATGGTGTGGGACATTTTAGCTGTACTGAGAGATGCACCTCTGTCTCAGAGTTAAGACTCTCCTCTGAATAGGGGCCAAAATGGCAGCCCTTTGTTGGAAGGTTCAGTATCCACTCATTTCTCTATTTTTGAATTTCATTTTCCTAATCAGGAAAAAGAAAAAGGTAAGATGTTTTCCTTGTGGAATATTTATGAACAATTTAGCAGCATATGTATGTATTAGGTTGAATCATATGAAATTGCCATGCCCATGGGTCAGCAATTTCAACCTAAAAGAAAAGCTTCAATACAACCCCTCACTTCAGCATGACCTCCTGCGCCACAAATTATTGAAAGGCCACACTGCCTTCAGGTCATTTACAGCTCAACACAAATGTGTAGTGGACAAAACAACTCTCCCTGGTGTATAGACAAGTGGGGGCTTTAGCTCAGATAGCACCTTGTAAGCCTCTGCCCTCTGCCCTCTAGAGATGGGGGCCTGCTGTGCATGGTGCCAGACCCAGACTTGGCAATGCAACAAAAGCTCTGTGTTCTCAGGTTGGAAAACTTCAGAGATGAGTCCTCTGCTTAATTATGTTGTTTTTTTTTTCTCTTTTCCCTGGAAATTGGGGCGATTGCAAATGTAAACACACAGAAAGTGAAAAATTGATGGTTGATAGGGAAGAACAATGCATCCAGCTCACTATCTTCCCTTGGAGCAGCTCTTGCACAGCCAGGGTCTGATGGAGGAGGTGGGGCACAGGGGAGTCAGGGGGTAGCTGGGGCAGAACCTGGAGGATGCCGGCCTAGGAGGCAGGTCAGCTGTTAACAACAGGGGACTCAGGACTAGCTCCTCTCCCTTACTGGGGCTCAGGTTCCTCATCTAAAAAATGAACTCTCAGTTAGGTGTACCCTCATTCCCATTCAGCAGCAACAATCTCTGAGACAAGAGTGAACATAGTCAGATAATCTGAAATGAGAGGGGGCATCCAGGATGAGTCCTGCCCCAACTGTGAAGGAGTGGCCCCTGCTCATTCACCCATACACACTTAACTCCTTCTCACTCTGTGCCCTTCCTAGACACCCCTCCCAATGGGGTGCTCTTGGGCTCTGCCCCCTTCCTACATCTCTCTTATTCCTCACTATCCACCTCCCAGCCACCACCCTCTGGCCTCTCTTCTTCCTCTTACCCATCACAGTCTAAGTGCCTTCGGGTCACTACTCTATAGACGGATCTGGAAGTGCCTGATTTGCTAATTGCTGATTAATTAGTCAACATCACAATGTCTCATAACCTGTCCAGGCCTCAGTTGTCCCATCTGACATTCCATCCTCCATGCCTTCACTTTAGCATATTTGATACTGCCACCATGCAGGCATGTGACATTTGGGGAACATGTGAGAGATTGAGGTTTGAGTGGGCCTCAAGCAGTGGTATTTCTTCAGAACCACGTAGTCCATCTTAGCTGGAGACTGTCTCATGTGGCTCCCCTGAGCATCAGCAGCCCCCACATGGCCTTTAAAGGCATCTCTACCTTTCCTTTTTACCTACTTTCCACCACTAATAACAGTAATAAATCTACGTTCTTGTACAGTTTACCAAGGGTTTTCATATATGGTATCTCCTTTGCTCTTCCCTTCAATCCTTATTGTCCCCAGGTTTGCAGTGGGGGAGGTGAGAGCACAGCATAGAAATGAAGTGGGTGGCAAACAGCACAACTGGAACCAGAACCCAGATTACTAACCCCTAGCCTGGGGCTGTCTCCATAATAGTGCACCTCCCTGCTCTGAGATAGTCACCATTTCCAGCTCCCTATGCCAAGAGGAGCTGGAAGAAGTGATGGTGACTGCCAGTGTCAGGGGTGATGATAGAGTTGGCTTCACTGTAGCCAGGGCTAAGGGGGTTCTGAATACCCAGGGCTAAAGGGACCCCAACAGGAATGTTCCTGGCTCTTAAAGCCAATATCTTCTCTTCATGTGGATCAGCCCCAATTCAGTGTCAGTCCTCTCTTTGGCTCTTTTTCTTCCAACTGGAACCCTCTACTTAAGGAATACATTTCTGCATCCCTTACCCCACCCCTACTTCCCATGGAGGTAACTGAATTGCACCTGACCCACCCTGGCCTCTCCAGCCCGACTCCCCTCCAAGACTTTTCAGCTACAACTGTTACCATAAATCACCAGATCTTTCCATATGTTTGGTCAGATTTCCCCAGTTGAGAATTTAATTTCTCTAGCTTATTTCTTTGAGTTGGACCACATAAGTCACAGGTTATAGCCAACCTAGGAATTGGTTGTCCCTGGCTCAGTCAGATGTGGCTCAAGCCAGTGCTGTGTGGATCACAGTTGGCCCTCCAGGATACAGAAACTGGGGACAGTGAAGGCAGCAAGACCAGCACATCTAATGCAGAGATGTTATTCATGTCCTGACCTTTGCTTGGGACACTTTCCCTTCTTATCAGGTGGTCCTTACTGATTCACCATGGTCCAACCCAAGTGTTACTTCCTCTGTGAAGCCTTCAGTGAGAATGTCAACCCTCCCTATAAATTTCCATACATCTTTCCCCAACTTCACATATGTCTTAACCTCTACAAGAATATGAGTCCAAAAGAATCAAAGTATTTTTCATCTATCTTTAATAATTCTATATATTATTTTTTTAAAGTCATGAGGTAACTTACTTCTTCCCAGCACCATTGGGATGAAAAGTACCCAAATTTCTCTATGCAGGACATTTCAGAGCCTTTAATTTGCTAATGTGCACTGTAAATTTCAATGGGAAAATAAAATATGTAGCTGTCCTTTACTTACTGCTATGAAATTACCTTCTCAGGAAGCACCAAAACAGCTCCCAGAATCAGTGTTTTCTGTAGAAATGGTTTGGGAGATGCCAATGTAGCAGAAGTTGCTTAGACTCAGGTATGGACAAGTCATAGTTCAAATTTGGCTCTGTGACCTCAAACAAGTCACTTAACTTTTCTGGGCCTAGGTTTCTTCATCTGTTCAAAGATAGTAATACCTACTCATAGGGTTGGTGAGCAGATGAAGTGACATATAGTGTATGCAAAGTGACTTGCACAATGACGGGCACTGAACAGGAGCTCGATATATGGTCACTGTTGATTTCTTGGTACTCCTCCACTGCTGCATTTACTCTAGGCAAGCAGTCAGGAGATGCCCATTCAGAAACATAGCACCATGAATAAATCTAGAAGGCTCCTGATAGCCAACAGAAACCCAGTGAGGCCAAAGCCAGCTGCAGCCATCCTTTTGGGGACTCACACACTCAGCTCAGTGCAGGATTCTTCCTAGGAGTTCCACCTCTGCCCATCCCCGCACCAGAACTAGAGATCACTGCTCGACTTCTAACTTCTTGCTGGCCATAACAAATGCCCACTGGCTCTGGGCCACTCTCACCCAGCACATTGAATATAATAATAAAGTTACTTACATTTGCAAGCTCACAAAGAGCTTTCCTTTATGGCTTCTGTCGCATCACCTCAACCAGGTCCAACAGACTTCACACAGAATTCCCTGGAGTTGTACAACAGGACAGTTCTGTTCCCACTGACAGTGTAGAATAGATAAGACATGGATTTTTTATGCCTATCAAGAAGAAAGACTTGGAAAGAGTAAGCCATCAGCCCAAGCCTTTGACCTAAGATCAATGATTCACAATCTGTGCCTACTGGACATGGTCTTACTGATTCTCAATCACCCTTCAGGGCTCTGGAGCCTGCCTTCTTCTACTCTGAGCATGTGATACTCCTGTCTCAGTGATACCTTCCTTTCCTAGGCCAAATTACTCTCCTGAACATCCCTGTCTGGTAGCCATGATGACAGAGATCCTGTGGGCACTGGTTCTATTTGTTCATCTTGGAGCCTTCCCCACAGACCTCACCATATACCCCAGGCTACTATTCACTAGGCATAGCATATCCCCAGGTGTTGAATGTGTAAACCATGTCTCCATCCTTCTCCCTGCTCACATGGTTCCTTTCTATGAGCCGTCACCTAGCCAACCTCTACCTATCCTTCATGACACCTGAAAAATGTTCCTTAAGAGCTGGAAATAAGGAACGGAGAGGCCACAAGCCAGGGCACAGACTGCAACCTATTTTTGCATTTGAAGGTTGAAAACAGCCTCGGTGTGGTGGTAGAATCCTGCCTCCTGGATATGGAGTTGTTTTGTGTCTAAATAAACGGCTCTCTTCAGCCCCTGCCCCTGCCCTGGTGGGCTCTGCCATGCCAATTGTCTCTACATAATGCACTCTGATTTCCCCACTGTGACTTGTAATGGACGATTAAACCAATGTTGCCCCATGAATCTTAGACTTATGAGGCAGCAATCACAAGAAAGAAGTTTGAAATGACTTTCCTTGGATTAGACCACAAACAGAAGCCAAAACTCAGGCTCAGGCCTGTTGTCAAGACACCAATCAGAGGGGGTCAAGAACAAAGAGATAGGCTGTGCTGCAAGCCAGGAAAATCACTGCTTCCTGGTAATTAGGACCCAGCAATCCCCATAGAAGAAGGCACACTCCACTGCCTTCTCCAAGCTGGCAGAGAGGGAGGCCCTGCAACCCATTTTATCAGGGGGAGTGATAGTAATGTCGCAAGCATTCAACCTCTGCTCCTGGTCAAGCACCCCTGAGAGCTTTATGGACACTGACTTATTTGCTTTTCACAAAGACCTGATGAGGAAGGAACTCTTACTATCCCCATTATACACTTGAGAAACTGACTCTTAGCAAGGACATACCACATGCCCAAGCTTACAGAGCAAATATGTGGTATGGCCAGGGTCAAACTGAGGCAGTCTTCAGCGCTCAGTTCAGGACCCACTGAAGGGTCCTGATTGAACTGCTTCCTATGGAGCATCTTAACTAATACTGTTTACATGAAAAGGGCATTAAATTAGAAGTCGTCCTGACAGAGGGAGTTGTAAGTAGGAGAAGTAGGGCTGCCTTCAGCTCTGCCTTGCTCCTTCTACATGATCCAGGCAAGAACAAAACCTCTTAGAGCTTTATAAATACCTCATACAATTATAACAAAGATTTAATCTCATAATTTGTGTCAAAGTGCTGCAGAAACCTTGACGTTGAGTATATGAGCCATTAGATCTTCCTGCCATATGAAGAGCCAGTATACGAGGAACTCTGCTCCTGACTGGCTAACTGCAGTGGCTCAACTGGCTGTGTGAATGGTACATCTGAGGTGCAGCTTTCCAACCACAGAATGATGCCATTGACCCACAGCCACCTTCTCACCTTGCTTCCTACCGACCTAATTGTCCAAGTTGTAAAAGCCCCAGTGAGCTGTGGCCCATGGGCGACCTGAGGATGCACAGCCACCATATGAAGGGAAAGCATTTATTATGACAGTGATTGCACCAAGATGCCCTCTTCAGAGAGCTGCCAACACTGAACCAACACAGTTCATTCATTCTTATAAGCAGACCCAGATGGACCACCCTGAGGGACCATCTGGCTGGGTGGATGTGCCAAGGCAGCCTCAGAGAGATGGAGAGACTCCGGCTCACTGGGATGGGGGTGGAATCCTGTAACTCATACTTTCAACCCCTGTTCCTCCTGGCACGGACTATGTGCTTGCCTCTGAGAGAAAGGAGTAGATTCCTTCACTCCAAAATTTCCCCTTGTCCTTAAGGACCAGGTTGCCAGCCCACATCAAGTTCATGGGAAAGTCTTCACGGTGACACAGCAAACCCCTACGGCAATCCTTTGCAGACCAGGTCCTTACAGCAGAGGTTCTCAGGGTGCATCCCAAGACCAGAATTTGCATAATTAGAAATACGTATAAGTTATCAGGATCTACCTTAGACCTACTGAATGAGAAATTTGGAGGGTTTTAAGAAGCATGATTTTGATGCATGCTAAAGTCTGAGAACCACTTTCTTGGAGTAAATCCCAGTCCCAGGTGGTTGATTTGGGGCTCATGGAAGGCACTCTCTGCAGATATACAGGGTTAGCAACTGACCCTTCATTATTCCCAGAGCTGGAGGCTGAAAGGCCATGGAGTTTAAAGCTCCTCCCCCCGCCCTACCACCATTACCACCCCTTTCATTCCCCTTACTGCTCAAGCATCTGCTGCATTTTAGGAGTGGATGGGACCATATTCCAGTTCTTTTATAATTAGTAAGATGCAAGAAGAGAGAGGCTTCCTAAATTCTTTTGCTTGGGTACTGAGAATTTGGACCTAAATCTTCTCTTTGTCCTCTGAGAAAGACCCCAAGGTTTCAGCTGCAGGCAGACCTCACAGCATCCACCCTGTCACTTCCTCCCCACCCCATCCAAACCAAATGATTACCTGTAGTGGTTCTGATCAGTATTTGCCCCAAGTGCTAATGGAACTGCTCCCACTTTTCATTGCTAGGAAGAGAACTCTGCTCTGACAGGTAGCTCCAGATTAATTAATAATCGGGATGTGAAGGGAAGCAAGCAGGCACACTTTCTGTTTAGTCTGGCATTCCCCCAGCATACTGGCATATCTGACTTGGGAACCTCAGGGGCAAGGACCATGCAGTGTCTCATTTATCTCTGTAGTCCCATATGACATGTGAGGGGTGTTCTGTAGTAGTTTTGACTGGGGCGGGGGGATCTACCCTGGGTTCACCAGAGTGTTCCCAGCAAAGCCTGATTTGAAGGAATGCAGAGTGGTGTGGCCAGCTGCCACCCCGGGGCTGGCAGACAGCAAGCCTGGGGAGGGTTGGCGCTAGGTGGTGTCAGTGCCTGCAGAGATGTGGATCTGACTCATGGTCCGGATCAGGGAGAGCTTGAGACTGGCCTGGGCTATTAAGGAATTGCTACCAGAGGAATGTTGGCATCGGCTATGGTGGATAACTCATTGTCATCCCACTGTCTTCATCATCAAGGAGCCCTGTGCCCATTAGGAGATGGGGCCAAGGGAAGGTGCTCTGGTTCTATAGACTGAAAGACAACTCTAGAAATAAACAACTGGTGACCTTTGGCATGTTACTAGGGCTTCAAAAAGTGTTTCTCATCCAGAATGTGGAGAGGATAAAACCTGCGTTCTAGGATTGCTGTGAGAACCAAATGAGGGAACGTATCTGAAGCACCTTATCACACAGGTGACTTTCTCTTCTATCCAGTCCTTCTTAGGACTCAGTACTTTGAGGCAAGGACACAAGAATCTTGGAATTCTAAAATTTGAGGAAAATACGGTGAGTTAAAAAACAGAATGGTCTGGCCACAGAAATCTGTGGAGTTAAGTTTGTGCCCCAAAGCTGGTGGTGGCCGCTGGCTAACTGGGGTGGCTTGTCAGAAGTTTGGCATGAGTTCCTTCACATGCAGACACTAACCACAGACAGAGACCTCCCCATTGCTGTTCCCACCCAACCCTCCAGGGTCTGGGCTCTGAGCTCCATGGGGAGCAAGATCAAGAATGGAGAAGGAAACAGAAGAGTCCATACCATATGTTTCCATTTATCTAAAATACAGACTAATCTAGAGTGACAAAATGCAGACCAGCAGCCTCCTGGGTCCAGGATAGAGGGAAAGGATAGACAGCAAGGGAACATGAGGAATTTCTGGGGGTGATGGAGATGTTCTGAATTTTTTATTGAGGTGATGGTTTCACAGGTATAACACTTGCCACACTTCATAGACTTGTACACTTTAAATGGATGTTGTTTACTGTACATAAAACATTCCTTGAGAAAGCTGATGAAAAAGAAAAGGGAAGAAGCCTCAGGTCCCCCAAATTATGAGGCTGGTTCAGCAAATGAAGACTAGAAGCTTATTCTGCCAATCTTATAGAGAGGCAGGCCCCAGATATTTGTGCGTGTTCATAGCAGTGTTATTCATAATAGCCAGAAGGTGGAAGCCACCCAAGTGTCTACCAGTGGATAAACAAAATGTGGTCTATGCATACAATGGGTCATTTGACAGGTGGGGATACTCACCACCAAACTAACGAGGATGGATCATTTGAGTAGTAAGGATGAAGGCCTTAAAAGGGAATGAAATTCTGCAATATTGTACAACATGGATGAACCCTGAAGGCATTATGCTAAGAAAGCCAGACACACAGGACAAATTTTGTGATTCCACTGATATGAGGTACCTAGTCAAATTTATAGATACAGTAGTCAAATCCTAGGGACAGAAAGTAAAAGAGTAGTTTCCAGAGATTTCAGGGAGGAGGAAATGGGAAGTTAGCACCTGACGTGTTTCAGTTTTGCAAGATGACAAGAGTTCGGTGGATGGATGGTGGTAATGGCTGCGCAACACTGGGGATGTATTTAATGTCACTCAACTGTGCACTTAAAAATGGTTGAAATGGTAAATTTTTCATTATGTGTATTTTACCACAATTTTAAGGGTTTTTTATTTATTTTTTTAATGTTTATTTTTGAGAGAGCGATAAAGATCATGAGCAGGGGAGGGACAGAGAGAGAGGGAGACACAGAATCCAAAGCATGGTCCAGGCTCTGAGCTGTCAGCACACAGCCCAATGCAGGGCTCGAACTCGCAAACCATGAGATTATGACCTGAGCCGAAGTCAGACGCTTAACCAGCTGAGCCACCCAGGCACCCCAAGGGTTTTATTTTTAATATAAAAAAGGGAGGAGCCACCTTCCCCAGCTAACTGGGGTCACACTGCATGGTCAGTGTGTCCTTCATCAGCACAGAAGCCTGCTTGGAAAACCAGGTTCTAGCAGAGGGAGGGTACCCAGGCTCGGGAGGAGCAGTCAGAGACCTTCCTCTTAAGCAAAGCCAGAAACTCTACCCTTCGAATGTTCTAAAAGGTGTCCCAACTGGCAACCAGGAGACCACAATTATAGTCCCTCTCTATCCTTAGAACCTGTCTGACGTTGAACCAACTTCCTCATCTATAAAATGAAAGTGACAGTAACATGTCACAGAGTTGTTGTCACGATCAAATGAAATCATTTATGTTGTTGAACTTCAAAAAATGGAGGATGCTGTGCATATGAAGGTCTTTATTGTTCTGAGCCACTGATCTTCAAGGGAGACCAGTGAGGTTAGGAGAGCAGATGTAGACTAAGTCTGACCAGGTCAAGAATTTATGAGTGAAATTATCCCACTGATTTTACTGGGGCCCAGGAAGTGTGCTGCGACTGTGAACTGCTCCTGGGAACTGCCTGTCCAGGTCAGCTGCCTCTGATTCATTCCTTTTCTCCCTGTTAAGATTTCTGACAGATGGACACAGGAATTGCTTCCTAATTCAGTGAGTGAAATGGACACAGTGAATAGTTTACAGTTTACCCCTGAGCCAGTAAATCCAAACTCCTCTGCACTGTATTGTGCCTGGAACATATTAAATCTGGCACAAGATGAGACATAAAATATATCAGAGTTTAGTTGATGTGTTAATTTAGCTGTCAATGGAAATCAGATGTCTAGATTCACTGCAGTGCAAAGTAGCAATTTGTGGCTGTGTCAGAAGTACGGGTCTAAACCGTGATTTAGAAGCCTTGCCAGAGCACCATGGATGTCTTGAGGATGAGGTGGCCCTGAGAAGTGTCAACAGCTTGGCAGTCCAGCCCTGGGTAGGGCCCATCATCCTGTCTCTACCGCTGTCCTCCCTGTACCAGCGGGAGATTCTCAGGCGTGGGTCGGAGGTGTGGATGAGGTGTGTATTCCCCAAAATACAGCAGAGATTCCATTCAAATCGTATGGATCATTTGTCCCCTCTAAAAATGGAGGGAATCACTGTTCTGCCTGCCTTCTGGAGCAATAGTGAGAAACTAATGAGATAATGGACCTGAAAGTGCTTTGAAGAGTTCCATGAATAGAAATTCAGGTGAATTGGTGTCCTTAGAATGTAAGCATCGGTCTAGGAAGAGAGGGAGGATTGACAAACTTATGCTTCTTGTAGAACAATTTTACTTCCTTTATTCTGGTTATCATAGTTATGTATGTCCATTATAGAACATATAAATTCAGAAAGGCATAAAAAAGAAAACTCAAGTATTCATAATCTTCAAGCTCAGAGGGAACTTTGGTTAACAATTTGATATATTCCTTCCACTTTTTCTTTCTGTGATATAAACGGGTTTTGCCATGCTGTTCCAACAGTCTTAGCTATAGGTGGGTCTTGTTTTATTTTATTTTTTTGTGAATTTATCATGAAAATTTTCTCACTTAGTAAAAGTTCTTTGAAAACATCTCTTTGCATGATTCAGGTGTGCCAGCTTCTATTAGCATTCCTCTATGATTAGACTTCTTTCTTGGTTTTTACTTTTATGGTATTATAATCTGCCATAAATACCTTTGGGTCTAACTATCTTATAACACTCTCTTTCCCCAAGGACATTTTCTACAAGTGGAACTTTGGGTCTAAGAGTCTGAATAAAATTTTTCAAGTTCTTGAAACATATTGCCAAATATGTCCAGGGAAATTCTATTGGCTTACATTCTTATCAGCAGCCTATGAAAGTCCCTGACTCACTACATCCTTGTTAGTACCGAATATTATTTTTTTTTTAAATTTTTTTCAACGTTTATTTATTTTTGGGACAGAGAGAGACAGAGCATGAACGGGGGAGGGGCAGAGAGAGAGGGAGACACAGAATCGGAAGCAGGCTCCAGGCTCTGAGCCATCAGCCCAGAGCCTGACGCGGGGCTCGAACTCACGGACCGCGAGATCGTGACCTGGCTGAAGTCGGACGCTTAACCGACTGCGCCACCCAGGCGCCCCCCGAATATTATTTTTAAATCTTGGCTGGTGTGATGGAGCCCCAAACTTTTCAATCTAACCCTCAGTTCACTTAGGTGCTTCATAGCCCTATACAAAATAGAATGAACATGCCATTGATTTCTAAAAATTGTTTAATGTTTATTTATTTTTGAGAGAGAGAGAGACAGAGTGCGAGCAGGGGAGAGGCAGAGAGAGAGGGAGACACAGAACCTGAAGCAGGCTCCAGGCTCTGAGCTATCAGCACAGAGCCCAACTTGGGGCTTGAACTCAGACCATGAGATCATGACCTGAGCTGAAGTCAGCCACTCAACTGACTGAGCCACCCAGGCTTTCCCATGCTATTGTATTTCTATACACATGCAGGTGAGGATGTTGTCATCCATAACACTTATGAAGACCCACAAAATGATTTCTCTTAGAGCTCTATGTCAGGAATCACATTCATTTTCCTATTAACAGTGTGAATCTTATAACTGATCCTCTCTGCCGTTTGGCTTTGGCTGCTAGGAAGCACAGAAATGTACTTTAGCTAACCTTTGGTTATCATGTAGAAATTTGATGGCATCTTTGCACTAAAATATCACCCTTAGATCAGCCTGATTCATTTATTCATATGCTTTTATTATATGTCATTACAGGCCACCTCAAATCCTTTTTTTGAACAATGCAGAAATAATATCAGCTTTTCATCTATTATTTGCAAAGACCTGAGTTAGTTTATTCTCATTGAAGAGAGTAACGTTACCATCAGTAAAACGGACATATTTATGGGAAGTTCTGATGAGGGGTTCTCACCTCCATTTCCTTTCTGACACTTCAAAGAGTTGCATGTTGAGCCCTCCAACGTAATATTTGAATGTGCTGAACTAGTTCACCAGGCCTACCCTTGCCCATTCTCTCCCTCCTTCTCCCCTCCACTGACAGGAGATCTCACAAGTTTGACATGACCATTGCAGGAAGTAGGCTGGCCGCTTAGCTCAAAGAAGTTTAGTGCTCAAGTATCTTCCTAAGGGTCTTTTTTGCTGAGCCTACTTTTGGCATAAGACATCCCAGCCCAGCAGATCTGGCTCTGTTAATGACTTGGATGAGTTCCAGTCATCAACACTGTTCGGGTGGTGCTGGTCCTTGGCCCGGAGTCTGCAATAGGCAAGAAGGCTGCCCTGCCAGCACATCGGCAATGTTCCAGGGAGGTCCAGAAATGGCTCTGCTGCTGCTTCACATTCCAGGCTCAGACTGCAGAGATGCCCAAACCCCGGCATCTGAGCCAGCATCCTCCCGTCCCCCTGGCACCTGCCCTCTCCCCTCTGCTGTGCCAAACACTTCAACAGAAAACCACAAGGGAAAGCCAGCACAGGGCAGCACCGTCTGGAGCCAGGGCCTGCATTCGTCCACCAAGAGGCAGGTGTGTGCCCAGCAGAGGAGGCGGCTCTCATCTGCCCAGAGTGTTCAGCTGACAAGGCAGGCCAATGGCTGCTAGTCAGAGCTCAGAACAGAGCTTTGTGCCCAGTCTCCTCATTGGTGAGATGGGGTCCCAGGTGGAAGGACTGGAGAGGAAAATGTTATGGTCCAGCCTCTCTGACTGCTTTCCTAAATTCTGCTTAATCCTTACAATTACCCTGCAAAAGAGAAAGACATTGTCTCCATTTTACAGAAGAGGAAGTTCCATGACACAGCCACGCTAGGAATGGCTGGCTTCAAGAACTGTTGGCATACAGTACAGGTGGTGTGGAGGAAGAGACAGACCCTTAGAGCAGAGGAGGGGAAGAAAGAAGGCATCCCTCTGTCTGCAGTCCAGTCCCGACTTCACTAAGAATCTGCAACACATAAACCTTTGTGGTGACTACAGGGTAAGGAGGGCCTGCAGAGCCATCTGTTCTCAGAGCCCCAAAGACTGGAGGGCAACAGGGAGAAGCTTATAGAGGGTAACCAAGTTAATGAGGACCAGAGCCAGCTGGGTCTCCAAGGCTCTCTCTCCACACTTCTGCTGCTAGCGTGCCTTCCCAGAATGCCGCCTGACCTCAGGACCATCAGGACACACGACCCCAAGCCCCAGTCAGAGTCCTCCCAGCACTTCCCAAGCTCGCCAATGTAGTCCTGCCTCCTGGGCCTCCTGCAAGGCTCTGGAGGCCCTGCCACAGGACGGAATGGAGTGATCCATGTCACTGCCCCTTGGTGCAGTCCTAGCTGGCAGCCACCTGCTTCTCTTATCTGCCTCTGCAGATGAAGGTCCACCATTTCCCACATGCTTAAACCTCAGTGCCATCTGGTACTTCCTCCACCATCCTATAGTCCTGATTCTATCTTTGGTATAGTTCTCACCAGCCCCCTCCTTTCCACCCACAGCCCTGTTCTGACCCAGGCCTCCCCAAACTCCTGCGATGGCCCTCTGACCACCAGCATCTCCAACCGCCTCCCCTCTCCACCCCACACCTTTCTCCAAACCCCTCTAGGACATGGTCCTAGTCCTGTCTTCTGCTCTGGTTCTATTTCTTTCTGAAGTATTTTGGATATTCTTTGTCATCTATGAGCTTGCAGTCCACAATCCTCCCTCTTGATTTATTCCTGAGGCTGCTAAAATGATCTCTTACACCCTGGTGGGTCTAGCATATTGATTAAGAGCATGGGCTTCAGAGTTAAGCAGACCTGTTCAAATCCTGGCTCTGCCACTACTCTATGACTTCACAAATTACTTTACAAATCCTTGGATCCCAGTTTCCTTCTCAGTAAAATGGAGATAACAGCAGTTACTTCATGTAGTTGCTGAATGGTCTAATAAGATAATGCATATAAAGCCTAAAGTCTGAACTCTTTGGTATGTCATTCAAGGCTTTCATGAATTGCTTCGTGCTTATTTTTCCAGATTGCCCCATGGCCAGCTCGTACTGGGGCTCACCCAGACATCCTACTGTTTTCTGAGCGCACCATCCTCTTCCTGGTGTCTCCTTGTCCTTCCTCCATGTTTGATGCTGAGCACAACTCAAGCATCAACTCTTTTCTTGAGCCTTTCTTTGCCCCAGAGTTAGACATCTTTCCTCTCTGTGCCTATCATTCATACATTTCAGTAATCTATTTCTGAATAACAAATTCTCCTGAGTGTAGCTGCTTAAAACAACAACTATTATATTTTGCGGGACAATAATTCAGGCAAGGCTTAGCTAGGTAACTTTTTTGTACCATGTGGCATTGATGGAGGTCATGTAGGAGCATTCAGCTGGCAGACCAACTCGTGTGCAGGGTCCAGGATGGCTTTGCTTACATATCTGCTGCATTTGCAAAGTTGGTAGGGAAGCTGGGCTCAGTTGGGTCTGTCCCTGGAGTGCCCGGCTTTGACCTCTCTAGCACGACAGCCTTGGAGGAGTCAAATCCCTCACATGGAAACTCTGGGATCCAAGGCCAAATGTCCATGGGCAAGGTGGGAGGTGCATAGCTTTGTATGATTTAGTCTCAAAAGTCACATGGTGGTTTCTATCATGTGTTATTGGTCTAAGCAGTCATAAGCCTGCCTAGATTCAAGAGGAAGAGACAAGAGATTTCCCACCCCTCAGTAATCCTCTCAAGAGGATTATGAAAGAAATTGCAGATACATTGTAAAACTATCACAACACCTATGTTAGCACTTACCATATTAATAATAATAATAATTATTATTATTATTATTATTATTGGCATAATTATTGGTATATTATTATTTGCCCACATACCTGCCCCAACATACAAGATGGGCTCAAGAGTGGAGACTGTATTTTCTTCTTCAGTTTCCATTATTAACCTCTTCCTATGTACTGGACACTCATGCTTACCTGCAGTCGTTCTAAGCCTGGAAAGAACCCTGTAAGGTAATTGCTGAAGCTCAAGACAATGGAGTACTCGGCTCAAGACCAAATAGTGGGGTCAGAATTCAAATTTGGTTCCTCTCTCTCCAAAACCAGCCCTATTTCTTAGCTTCTGTGCATGCTCAGCAAATTACAAAGATCAGTGAGGATTCAGCACAGTGACACAATTAAAAAATTTTCCCCTGGGTCCATTCAAAACAGGTTACCCTGGACCTAGGAGTTCCATGGAAGATCTGTTTTCCTCTCTGGACCCATCCTGAGCTGAGAGGACACGTGTGTCTGTGCCCCTGTGACTGGGCAGGCCTGCCCAAGACCCATGGGCATGAACAATCCTGTAGGTTTCTTCACAGACCTGGCCCATCAAGTCCTGTCTCTTCCTCACCTGTTTTTTTCCAAATGAAACTGTAAATTCAGTAGCACTTACTCTCAAGCATACAGTAACCAGTAGAAACCCCCCCTGAGTGTTCAGGGAATACTCATAAAAGTGGAAGTGGAGCCCTGTGTGCCCAGAGACCAGCTGGGCCTGAAGCAGCCCTCTGTGTGACATGCCCCACATTTAATACCAAGAGTGGGGTGCTGAGAGGATTCTAGCTGAGCTGGGAGTGTCCCCATAACTTTTCCAAATTGTCATCCACATTTATCACTCTTGTGTGCCCTCCCCCACAAGAACCCATCCTGCTCCTTCTTCCTACGTATGGAACTCTTCTCCCCTGTTCCCTGTTGTTAGTTGAGACCTCAACCCTCAGGTTGGGGGAATAAAGGTCCCTTAGAGTTCACCTGGTCTAAGCCATCATTTCACAGATAACCAGACTAAGGCCCAGAGAAGGCACATGTCCATTCCAGCATCACTGGCCTAGCACCTGGCAATGTCTGGGAAGATCTGAGGCACCCTCACCACCAGACTAGTGCATTCTGGCTGCATCCACTGCCTCACATGCCATCTTATTCCACTGGAAGCCAAACAGAAGGGGTATTTAAAAGAAGAAGAAAGAGAAGAAGAACCTGAACTCCTTGAGAGGCCACAGCAACAGGCTTTCTCTTTAGGCCCCACTGATGTCCTCTTGCCCTGCCATCTGGATTAGGGCCTATTCTGAAGGCCAGCATAATCAGTCATCTTGTTTTTTAATCATTGTAAAACACGCATAACATAAAACATAAAATTGACCATCTTAACCATTTTTAAGTGTACAGTTCAGTGGTGTTAAACGTAGTCAAAAATTGTAAAAGTAGTTAAAAAATTGTGCAACCAATTTCCAGAACCTTTTCATCTTGCAAATTGAAACTCTGTACTCATGAAACAATTCCCTATTTTTCCCTCCCCTCCAGTCCCTGGAAACCATCATTCCACCCTCCATCTATGAATTTGACTATGCTAGTTAGCTCACATAAGTGGAATCATACAGTATTTCTCTTTTTTGTGGTTGGTTTATTTCACTTAGCATAGTGCCCTCAGGGTTCACCCATGTTGTAGCATGTGTCAGGATCTCCTTCCTATTGAAGGATTATAATATTGTATTATGTATATATACTATTGTATATATCATGTAGTGATTTTCTTTTAATTTTTTGAGGAACCACCATACTGTTTTCAATAGTAGCTAAGCCATTTTCCGTTCCTCCCAACAGTGTGCAGAAGTTTCAATTTCTTCTCCACATCTTGCCAGAGTTTGTTTTATATATATGTGTGTGTGTGTGTGTGTGTGTGTGTGTGTGTGTGTGTGTGTATATATATATATATATATATATATATATATATATAATGACCATTTTAAATCACTCACTTCTTGTAGATTTCAGTGGTGTGCATGTAAGGAATCAGGTGAAAGATAATACACACCAAAAAAGGCTGATACACAGTAGGTACTCCCTGCATATTATTTCATCTTTTAATTATTTCTCATCTTTCCTCCCTGCCTGTTACCCAGCTTTCCTTCTTCACCAGGTTTCTCTCAATTTTGTGGTTCTGAGAAGGTCAGACTCTAAGATGAGAGTCTTAGAAAAGAACTAAAAATGAAAAAAATTCAAAGTGATTCTTGACTCCTAGCCAGAGCAAGTGACCTTGATCTTTTCATAGGAGACTCTATCCCCCTTCCAGATGTCTTTGCTTAACAAACTGAATAACCCAGAAGCTCTTCACATTTCCTCCGAGGAAACAGAGCTTCCTCTTGACTCTGGCTGGAAGTAGCCTATCCACTGAACACTGAGAGCTTGCAGGCTGATCGCAGCCTCAAATGGGAAGTACTTTCTGACAGTCTCACTCCTTACTGTGAATCGACCATCACCTCTCTCCTCTGTATCTGATGCTTCCAGCAGCCTCCGCCTGCTCCAGCTTCATTACCTCCCTAGTTAGGGCTCCATTGTGCTTACGAGTGCCATCATCCTGGACAGGTTGGCAGCACTTGAGCGAGGTCTTTAGAAACAGGGAATGCCACAGCCACTGCAATGAGCTTCTACATGATTTGCTTTTTATATGGACAAATCCCAACTTTGTACACATGTAGCCATGGGGGTTGGGTACACATGAAGTGTCTCTTCAGTGAATGGCCTTTTTCTCTGAAATACCAATTTTTCTCTGAAATACCAATTGTAATTGTGAATAAAACATAAATCCTGCATGTGAATCCATTGCCCAAAGTTACTTGTTAAAAACATGTATTCACCTCTTCTTTTCAGCAAACGTTTACTGAGCACGCACTATTTGCTAGGCACGGTTCTAGGAACTAGGGATTCCATTCCTCCAATGCTAGTAGGAGAGTGGCAAGCAATGGAACTAATAAGAGAAATGTATATTGCCCAATTGTAAGTAGAAGGAGAAACAATATAGCAGAGAAGAGACATAGAAAGTGTCTAGGGTGAGAGCAGGGGAGAGATTTTAAATAAGGTCACCAGGAAAGCCTCACTGAGAAGTTAACATTTCAGTAAAGATGTGGAGGTGAGGTAGTGAACCTCTTAGGGTTTTGGTGAGATCCTGTATAAATGTCAAATGTTTTAATAATAAAAATAAAATCTTAACAGTTTTCTAGCACTCAGTGGTTTACAAAGTACTTGTCCTTAAGTATTTGACCCCAAACATTCCTGACAGAGATGTTTGCCTGGCCCACAGTACAAGCCATGAATCTGGATATTCAGGTCCCATCTTCTTTCCCCATGCCTAGACCCTGACTTAGCACCTACCTAGGTTCATCATTTCCCTAAAAACGTGTTGCCAGCCCTTTGAGGAACTAGAATCTAGTCCAGAATCCCAGCTAGCTTCTCTCTGTACCCCTCCACAGTTCTCTGAGACTGCCAACTCGCTTGCCTGGCCTCGGTCTCCAACCTGTTGCATGCATTCTCTCTCTGGTGCCCCACTTGCTTGCAGCCCGTGATCTTCCTTCTTTATTTATTCCAGGGACTTCTAGCATGGCCTTTCCACCTGGGGGGTCTAGCATACTGATTAAGAACATGGGCTTTGGGGTCAGGTAGACATAAAATCCTGCCTCTATGACCTTGGGAATGTTTTTACAAATCCTTGGGTCCCAGTTTCCTTCTCGGTAAAATGGAGATAATAACTACTTCATATGTGGCTGTAGATCTAAATAAAATAATGTATATAGCTGTTAAGACAGTACCTAGGAGATGACAGGCACTCAATAAATGGTGAGGGTGGTAGTTGTTATTAACATGATTGATATCTGCATCAGCACCCAGTGGCTCTCTTGTCTCTTCATCAATCTGCCATTCCTTCTACCACAGCTTCCACGGATCGAATGGAAGCAAGGTGACCTCCCATCTTCAAGGGGCTGGATCCACCCAGCCCCCTTCACTGGAGTTGTTGCCTCAGGAGGCTGTTCTACTTGATCAGTCCTCCTGTCCACACCCCATGGTGCGAATGATCCCTACTCACCTCTGCTCTCCATTCCAAACAGCTTTCTCTACTGCGCAGTCCCTCCTGTGGTCTCAGTTGTAGCTATAATTTGTTTGTGATTAGTACTAATTCTCCAAGGCACTACTGGAATTGTTCACTGCTTACTGAACAAACAAGAGGAGAAAACGACATATTATATGGGGTGCTGTGGTGCAGAATGGTTAAATATCACCGCTTTTCAGGGAGATTAATGGTAAATGTGCACAGAGGTCATTTATAATATTAAAAATAAAATTATTGCTGGGTCTTTTCAGCAAAGCAATGAAGATAAATGTCGCATAGAGAAACCTTGGGGAAAGGTCCAGGCAACAAAATCAAGGGCCTGTTGAGGGTACAAAGGGATGAGAAATTTTTTAATTTCTTAAGAGAGCTCAGCCATGAAAACAAAACACAGTCTGCTTTCTTCTGGCCTACACAAATCTTTGTGTTTCTCCCTAAGTTTATACAGAGACTGACTTTGTCTGAGGAATTGGGATTTTGAAACAAACCCTCAGTGGCTCTATCATGTCATATAGCAGCCATAGTTCATTCCTAGTGCTGTCCCTGGTGTCCCTGTCTCCCCCTCACCTCCAGACCATTGGCCGGCTCTGCCAGGGTCACCTCCAACATGAAACTCACGTCACTCAATTCTTTCCAGCTCCAGGACTGTCACCAGGCTCACACATGCTGCCTTCATCACTTGCTTGGGCGGTTTCCACAGCCTACAAACTGGTTTTCCCAGTTCTGTTGCCTCTCCAAGCCATTCTCTCTAAATTGCTCAGAATGCTCTTTTTAAAAATGAATCAGATTGTTGGAAAACAATTTGAGATTTGTCTAAACTCCCTAAGCAAACTCCACGCTCCTTCAGCCCACAAGGTGCTGCCTGGTTGGGCCTCTGCCTTCCTCCCCGTGGCCCTCCTGACCCTCTGTGACCGTTCAAGCCACACCGGCCTTTGCTCTATTTCTAGTCATGAGCATCTTCTCCCACCCTGGGCATTGCCGTTCCTGCTCTGCCACAGCCTTTTTACATGGCTGACTCTCTCAGATCCTTCAGTGTCAGCTCAAATATCACCTCCCCAGAGAGGACTCATGCAGCCCACCTGTCAAACTAGGTCACCCATGTTCCCCTCTGTTCACTATTCCTAACCCCAGTGCCAGCTGTTTGTAGAAGCTCTGAACACATTTGTTCAATAAACCAAAAATTGAATGAGGCAGAGAGGAGGGTAGGGGAGATGTCTACAGTGTAACCTAAAGGAATTAGCAATTTCCAGAATGCAAGAAAATTCCACCTCACTCCATTCTTCTACTTACATTTGGTGATCTATTCTGCGCTCCTTCAACATACATTCATTAGTGCTTGCTGTGTGCCAGGCACTCTCTGGGAGATAAAAACAAGACAGGCCCCCTGCCTCACAGAATTTAGAATTTAGCGAGAGAAACTAACAACATAGACATAATCACCCAACAGGGTAAGTGAGTGCACAGTTAAAGGTAGGGAGCGATTACCAGCGTGCCCCTGGGGGAGGCAAGTGTCTTTCTTTAGGGAAGATGAACAAGTAATCGGGGAAAGTGACATCTGAGTTAGGAGGAATTGCTCAGGTAGAGAAGATGATTCTGGACCCCAGAATAGGGTTATACAAAGGTTGTAGCCATGGCTGCATGTTCAAGAAACTGTGAGTCATGGTGTTTGGCTAGATACAAAAGAACACAGTGGAGCTGAGAACGTGGGCTGTGGCAGGAGCGCAAAGCCTCAATTTGGTTTGAATGCCATGGAAACCAGCAAAAATTTAGGATTAGGACCTAAAGGGAACTGGGCTCAGAAAGCTAACTCCGGTGGCGGGGTGACTCCAGAGATAAATAATCTTGAAAATTCATCATTGCAATTATTTTTCATAGCTATTATTTGTGTTGCAGGTTACTATTGGGTTTGTCTCTGTCATTGCTTTGTTGGAAGGGTCTGGCCCTGTAGATGTTCAGCTCTACTGTGGGATATGAGGGATTCCCAAAGGTATTGTCTGACCCCAAGATTTGGCCTATTCAACCCCATCATTGTCCCCTTCCCACTCACCCTCCATGGCCAATTCTCCCCAACACCCTGGGTTGTTCTCTGAAATTAGCTCATAAGAGACCCACGTACTATTTTATGTGTATAGTTTCATTTGGTCCTCACAAAAACCCTGTAAATTAGATAGCATCCGCAACTTACAGAAGGGAGAGGCCCTATAAACTGTGTCAGAGTTCACACCACTAGCTAGTGATGCCTTGGGCCTGCTGGAACGATAATAGAAATGGAATCTGGGTGCGAAGGGAACCCTAAGAACCCTGGACCAAGGAGGAAGTTGTCATGGTGAGAGAATGGGTGGTGCTGGGAGGCTCCGGATTTCTCCAGGGGACAAGGAACTGAAGATCCATTTATTCCTCCAACCCTAGAGGTTCTCAGACTTTAGTGTACCACTTGTCACCCAGAGAGCTTATAGAAAACACTGGTTCCAAAGTCTCACCCCCAGATATTTTGAGTCTGTAGGTCTGCAGTGAGGAAGCAACATGATTACCAAGTTCCTCTGTGATGTTGATGCAGAGGCTCTGTGGACACACCATCAATGCAGTAGCCTAAGCCCACAGTGAATGTGAATGGCTGGCTGCAGAGGGTCTACAAACAAGGAAACTGAGGCCCAGAGAAGTGATATGCTCGTGACCTCTGAGGCCTAGTGGCAGAGTCAGGCCTCCAACCAGCTCTCCTGACTCCCAGCAGGGTGCTTTCTTACCCAGCCCACTGGGGCCCTCAATACTCAGGCCCTCTCCTCACCAGTTTGCATTTTGAGTAGGAGCCCAAGATGCCAGTTCTTTAATGAGGTTGTCCAACTACAATTTACGAGGCCCAAAGCCCTCAGCAAGACTGGCCTCTGCCAGGCTTAATTTACACAGTCCGCAGGCCTTCCAACACCCCCATTAACATCAGCGTGGTGGCAGCAGCTATTAGTCTGTGCACACTATTTGACCACATCCTTATCATGTCACCATCCATTTTCATGTCTCTGGGCTTATTTACCCTTGAGCACTAGATTCTCCTTGTCCTGGAAAACATGAAGTTTCCACCAGCAGGTGGGAGCTTTGTTCCACTCCTGGGCTCCAGCTCCAGCCCCGCTCCTGACCTCCCTGCCCTCTGGAAGCCAGCCTCCTCCCCACACATCATCTCCCCTTCTCTTTAATTTAAAAACAAGACCCCCTTCTCGCTGACACAGCACTCAATTTTTCGCCCTTTAACGAGTGACATCGGTTAGGCAAGAGCAAGCAGGTGGGAGACGGCCCAAAAGCTGATACAAATGTGCCTTTTTTAATGCCACATAAATCACCTTAATTAAAAATTAATTAAGCGCCCTAAAATTTGACATTCATTTAAAAAAGAAATTTGAGTTAGGAGAGTTGTGTCCATGGCATCAAATCTCCAAGACGTAACTGAAGGAGGTGAGCATGTATGGGTGTCTGTTCTGAATGCACAATTAGGGAAAAGGAGTCATTCCCAGGGAGCAAACTCACTAAGTCCCCCATGGTGCAGAAGATCAACTCATGTACCTGACCTGGGACACACATGTCTCTCGTGCAAATCTGAACTTGTTTCTACTACATCCACAGAGGAGATAAATGGGCAAACGTGGCATTCTGTTTGCTGTTTCAGGAGAGATGTTCCAGGGTGGAGATGACAGATGACTGAGACAGGAAAAGCCAACATGAGGCAACCAAGGGAAGATTGCTGGGCAAGTGAGTGGCTCGGTAAAGATGCCTACCCAGCAGGGCATCAGACTTCAGGGGAGAGGAATTAAGTGGTGAACATTAATAAAGATGGCACCAACTATATCAAATCAACCTTTGCCAGAGAGCCGCCAACAACCATTGCTAGAACCCCAGAATCAGGATGTCAAATATGGAAGGGGTCTTGGAGGTTGGATTTGAAGTTACACTCTCACTGTACCAAGGGGGCGCTGGAGAACCATGGAGGTAAAGGATCCACCTGAGACACGCAGATGCTCAGGGGCAGATCCTCCAGCCCTCCAAGGTAGTGGTTCTCAAACCTATGCCTTTGAGAATCACCCGGGAAGCTTCTAAAATCACCGGGGCCAAGGGACCCTCCTCCAGAGAGACTGATTTCACTGATTCAGATGGGGCCTGAACATCAACAGTATTTCTAACTGCCCAAGTGACTCCCATGGGCAGTTAGGGAGCTGCTCCAGAAGGTAATGGAATCTGAGTCCTTGGAGAGTGATTCCACCTGGGATCGTGTGACCCAGTTCTGGGCATTTCCCCTGTGATTTACTAGCTGTGAGACCTCAGGCAAAGCACCTAGCAAGTAACCAGTTGCATTTTGTTGTACCTTACTGATTAAAAAGAATTTCTCTCTACATTGTTTAATCTCTCAAATCCTCATTCTTTTGATTAATCAGATGGGGATAATAATAAATGTTCTGCCAGTTGTTTATGAGGTTCAAACAAAGAAGGATTAGGAAAGCACATGGCAAGTTGTTAAAATGCTATAGAAGGGTAGGGAATGGTAGACAATTTACTACCTCCAGTGCCTTTGATGTCATTCTGGAAAGAACTGCCTTTCCAAAGGTAATAAATACATTCCCAGAAAAGAAGACCCTTATTAACCAAAAATCCTTAAGCACCAACTCTCCCCAGAGTGACTTGATCTCAGCTCTCCATAATCTTTCTGTGATTATGACATTGGTGTTTCAGTGGTTCCCAGGAATCACTGACACCATGGCCAGAAGCGGTCATGAAGTGCCATCAGGAAGCTCCTTCCTTACTGCTCTGGAGCAGGCTGTGATCATCCAGGCCCTCGGGCTTACCTACTCCACACATTGGAACAACCATTTCACAGCCACAGAGGGGATGCTGTTAGGAAACTCAGGCCCTTGATTAAAACCATTCACCAAGGGTACTTTCCTCCTTGGAATTTATGGGCCCCATAAAGAAAAGAACTTGGGAAGACAGAGCGGTTGTTTCCTGTTGCGCCTCATTAGTTTTGAGTTTGGGCTGGCAGTAGAGATCAGAGTACCAGGCGTCCATCTAATTGAATCTCTCACAGGCATAAAGTTCCCCATGGTACAGAGGAGGAAGCTATCAGGGAGCCTGGAAGCCTCCAGCCAGGGGAGGGAGATTGGAGGAGTTGATAGAAGCAGGGCTGAAGCAGACAGTTCTCTGGGCTGCGGCTGTGCAGCAGAGAGTTCCTGGGGATAAACTCGGGGGCATCTAGAGGGTGGAAGCAGAACTCCCTTCCAGCTACTGGACCCCTCCTTTGTGGAGGCTTATGTTCGAAGGGGAGGGATATTGGCTTCCTGCCCTTCTGTACTCCCTGTCACTGTTCCTGATGACACACATCGCCCAGGGGGGTGTCCACAGTACAAAGGATAGAAAACAAAGTGTTCAGTCTCTTGGCAAGCCATGCAAGCACTTGGAATCTTCATATTCTCAACTATAAAATGAACATAGTAATACCTGCCCCAGAAAATACAGTTTCAGTTCAACTTCCAAACTTTGGGATGGGAAGATCTCTGTAGAGGGCACTGTTGGGAACTCATGTAGATAAGACTTCCCTTCAAGTCACTTACAGTTTGCTGAGAAAGACAGGCATACAAACAGCTAGGTATCACATCAGGGGCACCTGGGTTTCTCCGTCAGTTAAGCATCCATCCGACTCTTAGCTCAGCTCAGGTCATGATCTCAGTTTGTGGGTTCAAGCTCTGCATCCAGCTCTGTGCTGATGGTGCAGAGCCTAACTGGGATTCTCTATCTCTCTCTCCCTCTCTGTTCTCCCTCTCCCTCTCTCTCTCTCTCTCTCAACATAAATGAATAAATAAACTTAATAAAATTAAAAAAAAGAGAATGTCCTCCATGTTCAAGCAAGAAGTGGTGTGCCATAGAAGCCCAAGTGAAAGGACAGTTCATGGAAGGGGGAAAAGGGGACAATCCATGAAAGTGTCACACATGAGCCAGGAATATCTAGATCCCCATTGCTGAAAGATGGTGAGTCGGCAGAAGATGTTCCCAGACGCCAGGGCAGCCTTAGCAATGGCAGGACAACCCAAAGACTACCAAGGGTGACCCACTCACTGCCTACCATGTGGAAGAAAGCCTTGAAGGCTAAAAGGCAAAGAAGCAATCACCAAGGAAGATATGGATAGTTCTGGATTATGTCCAAGTTTACAACTCCTGCATATCAAGGTACATTATAAACAGAGCAAAAATACACATGGAATACTGGGGGAAAATTGTCAAACATATAACCAATTGTTTCACATCCTTATTAATAATCTCATACAGGGGCGCCTGGGTGGCTCAGTCGGTTGAGCGTCCAACCTCAGCTCAGGTCATGATCTCACAGTCTGTGGGTTCAAGCCCCACGTCGGGCTCTGTGCTGTCAGTTCGGAGCCTGGAGTCTGCTTCGGATTCTGTGTCTCCCTCTCTCTCTCTGCCCCTCCCCCACTCACACTCTGTCTCTATCAAAAAATGAATAAACGTTAAAAAAATACTTTTAATAAAAAAATAATAGTCTCGTACACATTGGGGCACCTTGGTGGCTCAGTCGGTTAAGTGTCTCTTAATTTTGCTCAGATTACGATCTTGTGGTTTGTAAGTTCAAGCCCCACATCAGGCTCTGCACTGACAGTGCGGGACCTGCTTGGGATTCTCTCTCTCCCTCTCTTTCTGCCCTTCCCTTGCTCAAGCTCTCTGTCTCTCAAAATAAATAAACTTAAAAAAAAATCTCCTACACTTCAACAGGAAAAAACATAAAGAACCTAACAGATAAATTGGGCAAAAGGAAGTGAGCAAGTCCACTGAGAGTAAAATAAAGCTAGTAACATGTGGAATAATATCCAGCTCACTAACTATCAAAGAAATACAAATAAAACAGCAGGGAAATACTTTGAGTTAAAAATAAAAACCATGCTAATATTCAGGGTTGGCCAGGATATAGTAAGAGGGGCGTGCGTGTGTGAACACAGCTGGTGAGAGTGTAAATTGGATTAACTTCTAGAAAGCAATTTGGCAATATGTATCAAGGGCCTTTAAAATGTTTATACTCTTTGATTCAGTAATTCCACTTCTGGGAATCTATCCTATGAAAATAATCTGAAATGCGGGCAAAGGTTTATGCTCAAAGATATTCTTCAAAGTGTTATTATAAACAGGCTAACAATCCAGTCATTGAATAACGTTTAAATAAATGATGGTACATATCACACAGGACCGTAGTCATTAAAAAGTCTTCTTATGGGGAATTTTTAAACCCTGAGAAAAGCTTGTGATACAACCCTCATTATCTTAAGGCATGTATACGTATGACACAACTATATGCACTTTGAAAGCATAGGCCAAAAACAAGATGTTAAAAATGATGGCGTCTGGGTAGTGGAATTCTGAGCATTGTTTTTGTTTATTTTTACACTGGTTTCAAACTCTAAACAATAGGCATATGTTTTTTGAATGAAGGAATGTAAAAGAAAGTATGAGACCTATTCAGGGATTGACAAGTAACTGGCATGTGAAACATGCGTGTGTTCACGAAAACACACAACGAAAAGCAAGGCCTAATCATAAGGTGGGAATAAAACATGACACAATTTTTATTTGCTCCATACTTTTTTTTTTTAATTTTGCTTATGTTTCCTTTGGTAGTTCTGAGAGTGAGGGTAATAAGGTCCTAATTATTTAATGGTCACATATAGGTCATAAGAAGAAAATGTTTGGGAAACTAGAAATCAACAAGTGAAGACGAAGGAGAATTTTTCCTGTCATCCTAAAAAGTCTTTGCCCTGAAGGAGGGGCAGAGTGGACAGGCATGTCACCAGCAGGCCGGGCCCGCCAGTGACAGTGGACACACTGGCCTGCTTTCAGGAGTAGCACCCAGCTGGAGGCCATTTGCCGGCCACCACGCCTCACCTTCACTTAACTGGGAACTACCCCCTATGAAATGGAAACAACAGAGCTGCCCTGTCCCAGCAGCTGTAAGGTTAGTGCACAGGCAGGTCAAGTGCCCAGTGCTGTCCTTAGCAGGAAGCAGGTATGCCACATATGATGGCAGGTGCCTTGCTATGTGCTCTTGTTTCCTGGGACAAAGTCCACAGCCACCCCCAGCAAAATCCCCTCCAGTCAAAGCTTCAGGGAGGACACCCCTCCTCCAGGTCTGCCTGGGGAGAGAGAGACTGCACTTTCTGGGGACCAGAACCAGTCTCCTAGAAGCACTGTGTTTCTCAGCTTCCAAGATGACAAGCCTGACAAGTGGAAAATTCATACGCAGAATTAAGGCTATAAAATGAATTTGGCACCTTACCTTTGAAAATGAGCATTGTGTCTCCTGTCCTTCCCTTTTTAGTTTGATCCCACTGTTGAGTTTTGGGAACTGGGATGGGGAGACTTTCCATTGCGCAGCCCCTGCGGTTGGAATTAGTAAGGGATTTGGTGGACACATTGTCTTGGGCTGTCTTGTGGTGCAGGGATGGATAGTGGGGGCGTTTCTTCTGTGTGGGGAGGAAAGGCAGAGAATGTCTAGTCCAGAGAACCACAGGTCACAAAACAAGCTATGGAACAGAGGAGTTGATCTAAAGCCATGCATGCTGGGCCTCAGCTGACTTAGCCAGTGACTGGAGCTGGAGTATTAAAGCCAGTGGGTTTACCTGGCGTATTAGCTTCCTGTGGCTGCTGTAACAAACCACCACATTAAGATAACACCCTTTTATTCTCTATGGGCAGAAGTCTGACATCAGTTTCACTGGGCTAACATCAGCTTAGTGGCAGTGCCAGCTCCTTCTGGATTCTCCCAGGAAGAATAAGTTGTCTCGCCTTTTCCTGCTTCTGGAAGCCGCCTGCCTTCCCTGGCATGTGACCCATTCTTCACACTTCTCCAGACTCGCTTCCATGATCACATCTTTTGCTTCTTTCTTTGACTTTCTTGCTGCTTTCTTTTAAGACCCCTTGTGATCATTCCTGGATAATCCGGATAATTTCCCCATCTAGAGAACCTTAATCCCCATTTTGCCACATAAAGGAACATATTCCAGGTTTGGGGGGATTAGGATATGACTATTTGGGGGGGGGGGCGTGTCATTTTTCACCTTACTGCAGGCAGGGTAATCTAATGTGCATGCTTTTCACAAATCCTCGCAGGGGCCAGGCACTTGCTAGGGCTGGGGGGACAGCACACAGATGCTCGAACAACTTAATGAAGAAGATGGGACCACACACACATGTTCTAGGGCCACGTTGCATGGAACGAACAGCAAATGAGGCTTGAGCACAGGTTTGTGCAGAGAGACAGTGAGAAGTGAGACAGGAAAGGAAATTGGGGCCCAGAGCACAGAGGACCTTGCAGAGCAGGGAAAAAAGTTTGGATGTGATCCCCTGAAGGAAGCAGGGCCTGTGTTTTCCATGCCCACAGTTACACAGAACACCAAGCCAGGCTGGAGGCCCATCTGAGAACGTTGGTGGCCATGTGCCAACCACTGACAAATTAAGCCTTATCTGGACTGGCCTGTGAGATGGAGAGAGCAGCTTTGCAGTCTGACAGGCTGGGTCCGCACCCCACTTAGCAGCTTTAGGGAAGTCACTCAGCTGCCCTGACTCAGTTTCCCCACTTAGGAAATGGGTACTGTGAGGACATGCCTAGCTTCTTCACAGAGCCAGATGTGCTGAGTCAGTACAGCGATGATTCTAGATGTGAACAGGCTGGACTTGATGTTAGTTTCAGTTGCAACTGAAATGAACCAGAAAATCATGGAATTTTAGATATTTTTTTTAATGTTTATTTATTTTTGAGACAGAGAGAGACAGAGTGCAAGTGGGGGAGGGGCAGAGAGAGAGGGAGACACAGAATGTGAAACAGGCTCCAGGCTCTGAGCTGTCAGCACAGAGCCCGACGCAGGGCTCGAACCCACGAACTGTGAGATCATGACCTGAGCCGCAGTCGGATGCTTAACCGACTGAGCCACCCAGGCGCCCCGGAATTTTAGATATTAACAATGAGCTAACCTGGAGAGTACCACATCACAATCAGCTGGGAGGTTGCACTGAAATGAAATTTAACAAAGGGGAGTCTAAGCTCACAACCAGGGTTGGAGAAACATCCCCCCCTCCCCATATATGAAGCTCAGAGAGGCTGTGGAACCCAGCCAAGTGGGAATCCTGGTCACCCTCACCCCCACCCAGCTGAGCATTGAGGCAGGTGGGATGGGGGTGGGGAGACTGCTGAGGCACCAGCTGCCATGCGGAAGGAGCTAGAAAAGAGGACAGAGTGCAAGGCCACTGGACTTGGGGGGTCGGCCCGGGTTGGCCCTGCCTGCTCATCTCCACGGGAGCCAAAGGCTGCCCCCATCCCCCCAAACCAAGAGCTCCCTGGCAGGAGGCACACTCAGAAAAACAAGCCAGGCCCTTGCTAGGTGGTCTCCAGGCAAAGTTCCCCATTTAGCAGGGCAGGCCGGTCCAGGCCAACTTAACCCTGGTTCTCTGGGGTCACAGGTTAATTCATTATTATAACCCATTGTTCTTGACACAGAAACAAATAGCTGCTAATAGGTTCATTATAAATGGCTCCTTCTCTCTTCTGCCACTGGATAATATGATTTATATGAGATTTATGATTTATATAAAAATTTCAGGATGGACCTTACAAATATCATCAAAATCCCTCCTTTTATAGATGGGGAGACAGAGGGCCAGACAGAGGAGAGATAGGTTCAGCATCACACAGATGGTCCAACAACAGAAAGTGCTGTATGTTTCTAGAACCACTCCAGTGGTACATCTGGAGTCAAGAACTGTGGGAGATACACTGGACCAGATATGCCCCAAACCTGACCTCGTGGATATAGCTGTATGTGTGCAGATGAGACTACAGGCTCTCCACCTGGCACACTGAAGCCAGCAGTGGAGGACCCCAGAGTGCTGGGGGGATGTGGACCTACCTAGGCCCACTCTGCTATTCACCATCACTAGAAAGTGGGGGTTTAGGGACAGGGTGTTAGGGCTTTGCCTTCCTCGTGGCCTCCTGGTGTTGGTTGGCCCTGCGTGTAGCCAGATCGGGCGTGTCAGCCAGACCTTGGGATGTGAAGGGCAGGGCAGAGTGATGCTGTCCCTGAGCCTTCCCACAGCGCCACCTGAACTGACCAGGGCCATGTGTCTCTGTGTGCTCTCCAGGAACATCCCCGGGCTCCAAGATGGCCTTGGAGAGTTCCTTCACCTGCTGGAATGGGACAGTCCTCCAGCTCGGGCAGGCCTGCGACTTCCACCGGGACTGCGCCCAGGGAGAAGACGAGGGCCAGCTGTGCAGTGAGTAGATGGGGCTGCCCCCCACCCCAGCCCAGCCCGCACCTACACCCCCCTGCCCCCATCACCCCGGGCACGAGAACTTAGACACCCTCCCTTACACCCAGTGCTACCTGTGTGCCATCAGTGACAACTTCCAAAAGCTACACAGTCTCCAAGAGACAGAGCTAAGATCTGCATCTAGAAACAGGAGCACAGAATTTAAGAACCAAACAAGACTGTGTAGCTCATGCTGTCAGCATCCCTGTGGCACAGAGAAGGTGTGCAGGATAAAGCCTAACTCAGGAACGTGAGCCCCCTGTGCCCAGACTCCCCTCCCTTTTCAGGCCTTATCTTCCACCACCCACCTAGCCCTCCAATCCTCCTGGTCTTCCGTGTGCCTCAGCGCCTGCTGGATCAGACCCCTTCCCCGCTCCAGCACACCTCCATGGCTTTGCTCGTGCAGTACCCCTGGCCAGAGTGCCCCTTCCTCCTTGGGTCACCTCCAGAGTCAGTCCTTCTGGGAAGCCTCCTCTAATGCCTCCCACAAGTACCACGCCAACAAATACAGCTGGCTTTTCCACTCGACTCCCTCCGTTGATGTATCCATCCATCCACTGCGTGTCCCTTCTTTTTTATTAACAGCTTTTTAGAAATACAATTCATATACAACTTACCCACTTCAATTGGACACATAAGTGTTTTTTAGTATAGTCCCAAGGCTGTGCAACCATCACCACAATCTAATTTTAGAACATTTTTATCACTTCAAAGGTAACCCCTAGCAATCTTTCCTCATTTCCCTCCAATCTCCCCTCCCCTACTCCCCCCCCAGGGGCCGCTAGCCCTAAGCAACCCCTAATCTACTTTCTGTTTCTATAGATTTGCCTATTCTGGGCATTTCATATAAATGGAATCATACAATATGTATTCTTTGTGATTAACTTCTTTCACTCGGCATAATGTTTTCAAGGCCCGTTCTTATTGTGTCGTGTAAGGATCTCATTCCTTTTTACTGCCAAGTACTATTTCATTGTATGTCTATTAGCACATTTTGTTCATCTATTCATCGGTTGATGGGTATTTTGGTTGTTTCTACTTTCTGGCTGTTGTGAATTATGCTGCTTTGAACATTCCTGTACAAATTTTTATATAGACAGATGTTTTCTTTTCTCTTGGGTACATGCCTAGGAGTAAATTGCAGGGTCAACTCTGTATTTAACATTTTTTTCAAGTTTATTTATTTATTTTGAGAGAGAGAGAGAGAGAGAGAGAGAGTAGGGGAGGGAGAGAGAGAAAGAGACAATATCCCAAGCAGGCTCTGCACTGTCAGCGCAGAGCCCAGTGCAAGGCTTGAACTCAACAAATCATGAGGTCATGACCTGAGCCGAAATCAAGAGTCAGACGCTTAGCTGACTGAACCACTTGGGCACCCCTGTATTTAACATTTAAAAGAACTTCCAGGCTGTTTTTCAAGGTAGCTACACCATGTGACATTCCACCAGTAATGTATAAAGTTTCTAATTTCTCTACATCCTCATCGACACTTATTGCAATCTGTCTTTTCATTTCTGCCATGCTAGTGGGTGTGTACCTATTCCATTTCCTGGAGGTGGTTTCCACATCTCTCTCCCTCACCATGGGCAGATTGGATCTGTTTCTCTTCCCCATACCAGTATCTCCTGGCACAGCATAGGTGGTCACTATTTGTTGATTCAGATGACTAAATGAGTCAGGACACTTGGTTTCCATGGACCAAAGCCAACTGCTGAGATTTCACTGATAGCTGGGGGCAGGGTTAGACTCCCAGCCCAGTGCTCATTCCACCCGAATCCGGTGTTCTCGGCAGCTGCCTGGTTACGAGTATACACTCGAGAGGTTTTTACATTTATGCCAGGGAAAGCACAAACACTTATAAAACACATATATTGTGAGCTACAAAATGTACTAGAGCCCACAGCAGGGATGAATAACAGGCACCTGTCTTTAGACTGCTGAAAATCCAGCACAGGGGAAAGGACCGAAGCCACAGAGTTGCAGTAGGGAAAGGATGTGGCACATGCATGCCTGGGGTACTCTGGGGCCCAGACACAGGAGCAAATGCCTCGCCCCTCAGATGCACTGGCCCTAAGACATTGTGGCCTGCAAAATAGCTTTAAAAAGTTAACAGTATCCCCCATATCACCTGCAGGACAGGTTTTCCCTTGGGGGAGAAAAGGTTTTATTTATTCTCTTTTAAATGAAGCAATAAAGAAAATCCATTTTTCAATTTGAAAAACTTCCTTTTTAGATAAAACTTCCCAGTGAAGTTTTCCAATAATGATGGAATTGTGGTTGTTTAGCTAAAACTCAGTAAAGACTTACAGGTAAGCCCTTTGTTTATCCCACACTGTTCCTGGCCTTTCTTCACAAAGCTCTCACTCGACATGTGGACCAAAATGAAGCCAGCTCACCCATGTTGTCCTGGGCAGGGGTCTGCTTGTGTCTCTCTAGTTACTGGTCTCTGCAGTGTTTCCAGCAGTGCATCTGAGCTGTGTGATTTTGCTTTTGCCTTTTTAAAGTTTTTTGATGCCCACTTCCCAGCTGGGACACAGGTCAGGCCAGCCATGCCCTGGTTTACAATTGGGAAAATGAAAGCACAGAGAAGGTAATTGATTTGTTCAGGGTCACACAGCATGTCAGGAGCAGAGCCATGATTAGAGTGATGAGTCTGTGGGATCCAGCCCATTACTGTAGGCTCGGGGCATTCTCTTACCATTCTAGGGCTGCTGTTAATGGATTTCCAAGGCCAACTCCAAGCTTGAGGACAGCCTGGCTCCAGAATGGAGGGCAGGTTCCTGAGGCCCAGAGACCTTTCCAGCCACACTTGAAAAGCTGCTCTGACCAGCTCTCAGAATGGCAGTTCTACCCTGGAGAAACCCCTACTGAGTTCTTTGCTACAGAAATCAGTTGCTAGGAAGAGAAGTTCAATTCAGAAGGAGGGTTATTTCGATCTTTTTGCCACTCTGATCTTGGCAGTACTCTTAGCAAATATTCTTTCCTTTCTAGTGTGTCCCATTTTGTCTGGCATTTTTGCAGTTTTCCCATCACATTGACCAGTGTTGATTCTAGAAAACATCCCCATGAAGAAGAAGAAGAAGAAGAAGAAGAAGAAGAAGAAGAAGAAGAAGAAGAACACTTATTGAGCATTTACTGGGTGCCAGATACTTTTCATGTATGAATTTATTTCGTCCTCAGAACAATCCTATGAGGTGCTACTATACCCTTCTTAGAGATAAGGAAGCTAAAGTCCATGAAGCTGTTAGCCAGCGTGAACCACTGCAAGCCAGACTCATTTGTTATCTGAGTTTCCAGTGGTTGATTATGCAAGCCCAACACTAGCTACGTATCTACCCAGGAAAAAGAGGAGGAAGGGAAAAAGTCAGGGAAGGTCCAGGGCTCTGCCACCACATTTCTAAGTGGGGGAGAGGGGGCCTCAGATCATTTATCTTCACCCTCTGGGCCTATTTTCTCGCTGTAATATGACTTGGAACATGACACCCACTGATGTCTTGATGTTTGTGATGCATTTAGGACCTCATCCTTACCAGGTAGTCTGGAACCTGTTAGAATGTCTTCTCTGGGAAGCTGGCCACCCAAGCCTTGCTGGGAATGTCCAGTTCTAAGGAACCTGCATGAGGGTCATGAATCTCTAGCCAATGCAGTCAACTATGTCCTGCCATGGCTGGAATTTGGGGGGAGTGGGGGGAGTAGGTTGTATGCCATCAACCCCAGCCTCAACTCCCCACACTTGCTCCAGAAGGAAGTCCACACACAGCTTCATTCAGATTATTACACTCAACCTTGAGCAACATTTCAAGCCAGGATAAGTGGGAGACCTGACATGGAGGTGGCAGTGCCTTGCCCTTCTGCATCCAATCATGAATGTGTCCATTCACACCACATCCTTCAAACCACAAACACATGCCATCCTCCTTCCTGCTTTCCAGTTAAGCATTGCTGATCCAAGTGAGGTATCCCGGAACACTGGAACCCGTAAAAGGGTGTGTTGAGGGTTCCCTGTGTGTCAAACAACGGCTTCAGTGGTGTGGGATGCCCCAGAAAAGGGTCAGGTGTCTCCACTTTGTCCCCTGATAGGTCATTGACTCACTTCCCCTTCACATAACCAATAATCTCATCTGTTTGGTGGGGATTCTCTTCCTGACAGGCAAAAGCAATTTTTCAAAGTTTATTTCTTTATTGTAAAATAAAACATGTTGGTTGTAAAATATTTGGAAAAACTAGAAAAGTACACAGGAGAAAATAACTACTGCCTCTAATCCTCCCTCTCAGACATTCAGAGATAACCATAATATGATGATGTATTTCTTCTAGCATTTTTTCCCATGACTCTATATTTTCATGGAAATGTATAACACGTATTTATCAAAAATGTTAACAGAGCTGTCATGCAGGAAGGAAAAGAAGTAGTGTCATTTGGCCTGGAGTTTACACTTGGCAGCTTCCTGTAACTTCTGCTGAGGCCACATCTTCGTGACCCTACCAATTTGTCTCTCTTACAATGGAATCAGGTGTCATAATTGCCAAATGTTGCAGGATTGATTGATTGACCCCCACATAGCCTGACTTGGCCATTCAGCCAGTGAAGTAAGAGGATCAGATAGGGCAGTGCTTCTCAGCCACCAAGGTGCCTAGGAACCACCTGGAAAACATTAAAAATGCAGATTTTGACTCAGTAGGTGGTGATGGGGGTGGTGGACCTGAGATTGCACACTTCTAACAGTTTCACCGGTGACGCTGGTGTGGCTGGTCCTTCAGCCACATTTTGAATAGTGAAGGGTTAGATGCCTGAATCCACTCCCCTTGTATTCAGCAAAGAAGTATGTCAGTCCTACAGCATGGCAAGCGCTGAGTAGGTGCTTGGGGTGAATGAGAGGAGAAAGGCATCATCAAAGGAGTTGAAACCATCGTACTCAACTCCGTGTGCCAACGTTGTGCTCAGCCATTGGCCCTGACAGCAGTGTCCCAAACCTGGCCTAATCCATCAAGGGTTCTGATGTCCCCCACCCCACCAGCTTCCTTGGGAGTGGCTTCTCCCTGAGCACACACCTGCTGTGCTGGCAAGTGGCAGTAACCCTCTCCTCCTGCACCCCATCCCACTCTGCAAGGTTTTCAGGATCACATAAATTGTCCACCGACCCAACTATTTTGTCTAATTCCTCTTTATTCAATCAGCCGTAAAGAAAGCGGCTTCCAATCCCAGCTCACCCTGGATCCTGTGCAAAGCTAGGACAAGGGTGGGCTTCCAGAAGGTGGAGAGTGCCAATGGCTTTCCTCATTCCTGTTCAGGTGGAAGGCATAGGCAGAGCTACCATGGGCATTTCTAGAGAGGCAGCTGAGGGACCTGTCTCTGCCCCCAGGGCAGTGTTGGCTATGTCAGTTCATCCTCTGACAAGGTCCCCTGAGCCAGGAGTGAACAATGACTAGTAATGCCACCACCACTCTGTATTTGCTCAACTCTGTTTACAAAATTCCACACTCTGCCTTATTTTACCCTCAAAACAGCCCTGTGAAATAGGCACTACTATTACCCTATTTTACAGATGAGGGAGCTAAGTGTTTGAGGAAAAGAAGTGCCTTGCCTAGAGTCACCAGCAGAAAGCAGCAGGTTAGGGCTAGAACCAGGGATCCAGATCCCAGGACCATTGAGGTATCGACATCCATAGTTGGGCTGACTTCTCTGTCTCTGCCTTCTAAAAGGGGAAGGAGGGAGTGATAAGCTGTAAAAGGCTTCAACCCAGCTCCTTCTTCTACCAGGAGCCATTACCTGCTAGAATCTTCCATCATGGTTCCTGGTTGAAAGCACACTTGTAAAGGACGCTTCATGGAAGGTCACTTCCAGCTACCAGTTAGTTTTTGCAAAAGAAGTGGATGTGGGGTCCCTTGAGGGGGCATAAAAAATAAAACAGAAAGATCTCCTTAGCTTTTGGATTTTTAATCAGAGGAACATGCGGGGCTTGGGGGAAAATGATTTCTTCAGGGGGGTATAAATGGGAAGAGATGCTCAAAGTCAGTGACAGCCGGTTTTAATTTATAATTCTGCCTCTGTGTGAAATGCACAGAGAATCAGGGGGAAATGAGTAATAATTCACTAAGGTGCTGTCACAGCCAGGAAGCGTTAGGGCCCTCTTTGTCAGCCTGCCATTGCCGGGAAGGCTGAGACAGAGGAAGGACACAGAGAGCAGTGGGTCCAGCTAGAGCGCCTTTCCTCCTGCTCAGAGACTTAGCCCTGCTGCTTCTCCCCAGCCTGGCCTGGGGCCGTTGGTGCTATCGGAATAGCCTAGGATGGCCCACCAGCTCCTCGGGGCTGGGTGCCTTCCCTGCAGCCATTCTCTGAGCAAGCTGCAGAATGTGAGTTCTCTCTGACCCTCTTCTCCTTTCCTCCCCCTTCTGAGGGCACCTGGGAAATATATGCTCATAAAGCTGATTGTGGCCTTTTCAATGGGACCTGAGGTCAGCTTGATATAGAGAAAAGGGTAACAGGGCCCTTTATGCTGAGTCAACAGATGATATAAAAAGGCCCCATGGCTGGCATTGCTTGATTGGGATAAGGTAGGTTAGAGCAGTAATAAGCCATTCCTAAATTTCAGGGGCTAACATAACATTGACAGTACCTATGCACCAAAGCGGGGGGCTCCACAGGATCTCTCGGGGCCCCAGGCCCCACCATCTGACAGCAGTGGTCTCAGGGACGGGAATGCCCCTTGGCCACCTGAGCAGGGAGAGAGAGACCAAAGAATTGCACAGGGGCTCTCCACAGCCTCCATCCAGAAGAGACACACATCACTTCTGCTCACATTCCATGGGCTGGAGCTATTCATGTGGCTTCTCTTAATTGGAAGGGGGGTGGGAAAGAAAGTGAAACAAATAGAAAATTTGAGCAATATGTGTCTCTGCAGACGGGGGTGACTTGAAGGACGCAACCAACTCCCACCAACTCTACCCCTGCCACCATCACATTCTTGTCATTGTGTCTGCCATCAGAAATCTGTTCCAGTGCCTTCTCCTGGGGTAACATTCGTGCTCGATCAGAATAAGGAGCACAGATTCAGAAGCAGATCTTAGGGCTAGAGCCAGGGATCCTGTGTTACCTGCTGGCTGTGTGACCTTGGTCAGATTGTTTAACATTCCTGAGCTCTCCTCTCTCACATATAAAACTGGTTTATCCCCATGCTGCCACACTATTATTTCTTTTTACTGCTATTTTATTTTCTGAAGATCAGAAAAATTGTAAACCTTCACATGTACCAGTTAAGGACTGGGGCTTCTTTTCATTGTCATCAGTATCATTAGAATCAAGGGTCCAGCTAGGGAGCTGTTGTTGATAAGGATACTTTGGTCATGCCTGACTCATCTTACTTGACATTGGCATATTTTGCTTTTAGCCATCCTGGAAATGACCATATCCCTGTGCTCTTGTTGCAGGTAAACTCCCTGCTGGGTTTTACTGCAACTTCGAAGATGGCTTCTGTGGCTGGACCCAGGGCACGCTCGCACCCCACACCTCCCGGTGGCAGGTCAGGACCCTGAAGGATGCCCGGGTCCAGGACCACCAAGGTACTGCTGCTCTTTTCCCTTCCCCCTGGTGCCCATCTGGCCAGACAAGAGATTTAGGGCACCACCCCAGAGAAGCTGGAGCTCTCCACCCCTGCAGGGTGACCTCCCCACCCCAGCGCAGGTGACTGCCCAAAGCTTGCCTTGAGGTGTTCACACACAGTTCCCTCTTCAGACCTCCCAGGCTTCAGAATGATTAAATCAGGACAAGGTAGTCTCCCCTTTTGTTCCCTAAGATGAGAATCTGGATGAAGGATTAGCTAAAAGATAAGAAGAATAGTGGCAACAATAGTAATAATCCATTCATTCAACAAGTGTTTGTTAAGGACCTACTATGTGTCTGGCGCATAACTCACTGAGAGGTAAGGAAAACTCTAGCTCTCTATGGGGAGGCTGAGGCACAGGGAGGCTTTATGTCATTGGGCCCAGGGTTGTGCCCTGAGAATCTTGCCCCACATCTGATCTGTTCCCTGGAGCCCAGCTTCCTCAGCCATACCCACCATCCTTGCCCAGCTCAAGCTGGCAACTCCCACACTCCCAGTGCCAGAGCCTCTCCTCCCCCTGCCTCTGCTTGGCTTCCAGAGGGCAGGGACCTCCACACATCCAAGAGATGGCCACCCACACCTAGGTGAGCTGACTCCACACCTGGAGACACAGGTGGGTCATGGAACAAGGGAAGGCCTGTGAGGCCAACACAGCTCCCAAGTTCAGGCTGCTGGAGAAGCCAGACCACCCGTCCACGGGCCCAGCCTTGGGCTGTACCCAGTACTAGGCCTGAGCAGGTCCTATCCTATCCTCTCTGCAGGATAGAGCTGGGCTTAGAGGCGGGGGCTCTCTCTCTCCTTCCCTCCCCTGCATTTGTCTGCTCTTTGTGGAGCTATAGTCCCGTGTACCAAATCCCTCTCTCCAAGCAAAGATCATACATCTTTGGATCCCTTTAAGAATTAATAATGATGATGATGATGATGATTAAGGTGTGAGAGAGAACCATGTCCTGATCAACCACTGGGGATCCTAGAACCCGTGCGGTCCTATCCTGGCTAACTGCTCCTGAAAGAGCTGGCTTTGACCGTGAGGAAGCAGGCTGAGTTACCACAGCCCCAGGAGAGTTCTGCAGGCCCCTCAGCAGAGAGAAGGCCCCTGGAGCTCCCGTTTCTCCTCCTGATCCCACACTGTATCATCCTCAGCACCTTACTGAGGAGCAGAGAACAGACACAGAGCTCGAAGTCAGACATGATCGTCATGTTTCTGCTGTTTGGAAGCCCCCAACAGCACCCATAGCAAATAAGCATCCAACCCTGGCTCAGTAGCTCTAGGGACTGGGCTTTCACTGCCTCCTAAAGCAGTCCTTCTGTCAAAGACCAGTGTTCCTTTCCTGGAGAGAAGCTCCACCACTCTGTAAATTCTACCCACGGATCATACTTTCTGTCTCCTGGAGCCCCACAGAACTCAACTACTCTCTGTCTCACCAAAGCAGCTCTTCAGATATTTGAAGGCAATAGCTGCTACCCACCCACCACAGGAGAATCTTTCTCTCCCTAGTCACAGATTCTTCCTCAAGGATGGGCCGTATGCCCTCTAGGATTGCTGGCTGGTCTTGGTTACTCTGCTCTGGACCCACTTGAATTTGTTACTTGGTAGTAATCCAATATCAGACTTTGCTAAGAAAGAACAGCAGAACTGAATGAGTAAAGTCCTTTACAGGGTTCTGTGACACCCCTAAAAGGCTGGGGGGAGTGCTCTGGCTCCCATCTCCATAGCACTGACCACCTACAAAACCCTGTGTAGTTCCTGGAGATTTACAGTTGCTTCTTCCCTGCCATGTGGGGTTGTTGGGGGTTTATGTTCTCCCAGATTTTCAGGCAGATACATGCTTAGAAAACATAAGAAATATGACTTCCTGTTCATGTCATAGGGCACAGGATGACCTGGTGGAAAAAAGTGAAGGTCATGGAGACCCCGGGAGGGCAGAGGGCCAACAGGACTGTAATGGGGAGAGGAGGAGCTGGGAGAGGTCAGCGTGCTTCAGGCTGCTCCTGGGCTATGCGCTAAAGCTGGTGACCTTGGGAGGTCAGGGATGCAGTAGCCCAGATGTATGGTGCTGGGATATTGCAGGGCATTTGGAATGAAGACCTTTGCGTGAGCCAAGTTTTATTGATGGTGACAAGTAGGCTGTCTTATCCACTGGAGGCAGCAGAAAACTGTGTCCTCAAAGGTGTACCACGCCTAAAGAAGAATGGGCAGAGCCCCAAGGCCCTTCAGTGCATGAGGGTGGTGCATTTCTGACTCTTTTTCTCTCTGCCCCAGGCCATGCTCTGTTGCTCAGCACTACTGATGTCCCTACTTCTGAAAGTGCTACAGTGACCAGCACTACGTTTCCCGCCCCGATGAAGAACTCTCCATGTGAGGCAAGTCTCAGTGCTCCCCTACCTCCTGGACTTCTCCTCCCACCCCTCACCTTGGGCGCTTCCAGATGAACCCAAACATCAGCAAAGTAGCCTGGATGGTTGGGCTGCTTGTGCTCCTGGGGGGAGGATACGATGGCATTTTTGTCATCTTTGCAGAGAGCATGCACCAACATGGTGGAGTCCCATCTGCAGAGAATCTTACCTCAAACACCCATGCTCAGCCACACTGAACTCTTTGCAGCAGGGCCTTGATCTAAGCAAACCCAGAAAATATTTCCAAAACATAACAGGGGAGGGTAATAGTGATCTACAAAAGACTTTCTACAATATCAAGCTCTTGTAATACGTTTCAGATTTTATAGAGCATCAAAAATTTGATCTACATCAATTTCACTAAGACATCAGTGGCATTCAGTAAGGTCCCCTCCAAAGTCACTTACCCAGATGGTTCCTATGTCAGTTACCTTTTTAGTGTGGTAGGTCATAATCTCTAGAAAACAAGAAATGCGTTTAGACCCCAAACACGATCCAGTGATTCAACTCATGGACTCTGGAATCAATTGCCTGAGTCCCAGCTAGGCTCCACCACTGACTGGCTGCACAATTTTCTTGGGCAGTTAATAATCTCTCAGGGCCTCAGTTTCCCCACTGTAAGGTGAGACAATAGGAGTGCCTACTCTAAAGAGGAGAAGATTAAATAGGTTAATACATATACAGGGCTTATCACGGCTGCTGGCACATCATAACCATGACAGTAGTTAGCCAGCAGTGCCCGGCACCCTGAGTAAACATAGGTAAGGAGGATGGGGGAGCCAAAAACCAGATTCTAAGTTCTCAGAGAGCTCTGCATGCCCGTGCTTCTTTGCACCACCACACGGCACCACATCGACATCTTGCACTTTGTAGAAAACCAACACATAGTTGAGATTTGGCCAGTCCTCTCTTTCTGGAAACTCACAGGAGAAATCCCATCCTGGCTTTGTTTCAGGAATAGCTATGTGCCCCCTGAGCAATTCGTTTCCTTTCAAGCTATGGACACTGTGAGACTGAGCAGACTTGCTTCCCCTCCGCTGGCTGGTCGAAGCCCCAGGGAGATCCGGGAAACAGGCTTCCGCTGCTAAGGGACACAGCCACACTCAAGCCCTCCAGGCTTTTTATGAAATAAAAACTCACCAGCATAAAACAGATAAGAATGGAAAAGAAGTATCAGTGACTTTTTTTTAATCAGAAGAACGGTCACGTTAAATCTGAGGCTCCCCTTTTAGTAAGTAAATAGGGGTTCACGATGTGTAGTCTGTAATCAGCCTTACTCCTGGTTCGATCTTCTAACTCAACATTTACCCAATTTCTCACCCTTTTCTAGTTAGTTTCTGTTACCTTACTAGATGTTATGTATCTCTGGGAGCCACCTTAAGTCCTTTTTGGAGGAAGTCAGGGCACAAATAAATAGATTCATTACATTAACTTGTATTTGAGAAATCACTCTATCTGATGCAGATTGTAGATTACACAGTGATCACTGATATCTCTCAGCACCCCCCACACCCCAATGCCACCCAGAGCAGACACCTAGAAAGGAAGGCTTCTTAAGAGGAAATCTAAATGAGGAGAGATGGTCACCCTTCCTGAGAGGTCAGGGGGATCCTTAAAAGAATTTGATTTTTAAATATACTCTTCACTGTATTTAACATGAGCCTAATTTTAGAATAAGAAATGTCAAGGCTAAAAATGATATTTTTCAAATACTTCATCATTTCCCTGATAACCTTTGGTTGATCGATAGTTTAAACAGGTGTTTTGTTTTACTGGCCTGTTTTGTTTTCCCTCCAGTCAAATTTGCTCTGGGCTATTTCTGCTATTTCCTGCCCTTTTCCATAACTCGACTCAGCAGGAGTAATGAAGGGAAGGCAGTGACTCCATTCTGTTCTCAGCTCACAGCTAGTTCACATTCAGATTTTCAGACCATTCATCTATTGCTGATGGGTCTTGAATCCCCAGTGTTGGGGTGAAATGTTTTCATCAGAAAAATAAATAACCAAAATAGAAATATGCATTTCCAGGTCTGTAAGCCTTGCCATTTATTTGATTCAGATCCTAAATGCAGAAGGCATGAAGCTGATTTCTTCCTCCCACGTTGGCAAATGTCAGTGACGGGATGTTGCATCACTGTGTGAACTGTGTGAGGTTAACTCAGGGTCTTCAAACCCCACCAGCCCTCAAGGGGCCTGGCTATGGGGCCCAGGTACGGGAAGGGGACACTTCCTGTACCTAGGCCCTACAGGTACAGGGTAGAGACGGGTAAAAGTCTCTGGTGAAGGTCAAGCCCACAGGGACTAAGAGGCTGGCTAAGCTCCAGGGCTGACGCCCACCACTGAGTGTCGTCTCTAAACGCAGACCAGTCCTGGGAGCCCTAGAGTCCCTCCACCTCCTGGGAGTTGAAGTAATTGCAGAATTTCTCAAAATACTCCTTCAAGATACCCTACAGTCATTGGTGAATTCCCAAAAGGGAACTGGTGTCACCTTCTGTGCGTTTCCTTGAAAAATCTAGCTACAACCTGCCTAGTAGGTCTCTGTCTCTCCAGTTCCAGTCACTTGGAAATTGTGATCAGGATGGATTCTTAGGCCCCATCCCAGGCCACTTGGATGACACCCCCGAGTGGGGCCTGGGAATCTCCATTTCAACCCCCGCCCTCCGTGATTTGGAGGCACGCTGACACTTGAAAGTAATTGACCATAAATGCACCTGCCACTTGTGACAGAAATTCATTATGAGTCCATGCAGAGAGTTTTTTCTCCACTACCCATGGTACCAAATAGTGTGACGTAACTTGCCTTTTATAAAGATGAGTCAGAAGTGGTGAGCAATGACAGGGTTAGGGACATAGGTGGTGGAGACAGAAGGGACTGGGAGAGTCCCCCTCAGAGCCCATTTGGAACCAGGTCAGATGCCCACCAGTGGTGGAGACATAGCCAGGATGTGCCAGTCAGCTTCCAGGCTTTTCCAGAAGCACGCCTGCTCCGGCCTCCTCCCTCCAGGTGCCTGCAGTCACCACTACTGGCCTGGCACCTCTTACTGGCTGGCCTCATGCAGGCACTGTCTCCTTCTCCGTCACCCCACACAGTTGCATATGGGGCATGAATATTTAAAGACCTCTGCCTAGCCCAGCCACAAACAAGAGAGAGTATTATATATATATATATATTTTTTTTTTCGCCTCCCCCAAGCTATTCTCTGTGGGAAACTGGAGATCCACTTACAATATTCAGATTTTATTTTATTTTTATTTTGCGGAGCTCCAGTTCAAATAATTAAAGTTGCCACCGGGGAGGGGAGCCTTGTGGTGGCTTCCATGTGCACGCTTGCTGTCAGACCTGCTCTGTCCGCCTTGGCTGGGAAACACACTCGGATGTGTCTAGTATTGCAGCCGCTGGTAATGAAGGGGACAGAGGGTGGCAGGGGCTGTCTCTGCCCCGCCTCCTGCCTTTCGCACATCCCAGAAGCCTGAATGTCTCAACAAGCCCCGTGCGGTTTGAAATTCTATTTTATTTGAATAGCCTGCCTGTGACTAGAATATTTTAAACCATGTTCTCAGGACAGAACAAGGCCTGGGGGGAGGAAAACTGGGCTTCCCTCATTCTCTTTCCCGCTTCAAAACATGGAAGCGGTTTTCCTTCTATGAGCTGCAGGAAGGAAAAGGGCCCAGGAAGTGGGATGTGACCACTTGATTGGTGGCCGCACCCAAGGGCAAGTGAGTTCCTAGCTGCTGGTTTTTCTGACCTTGCCGGAGCTATAGCCACCTCTGCCCTCCCCCCACATACTAGTGCATGCACACAGACACTGGGATCCTGGAACACACCTGGGGCCTTCCTGCCCCTGACATCAGCCCTGTAGTGATAAAGGCATTGGCTTCAATGGGCCTAGGGGCTACTGAGATCAGGACAGAAGGCCACCACGCAGGCCTCCTCAGGTCTGCACGAGCTACCTGGCCTGCAGGGAAGTAGACCTCCATTTGGTGTCATTAAAACCAGGAAATGTGGCCCAGAGGGACAGGAGAGAGCAGCCTGGCATCTGAACTTGCCCTCTTCCATCTGTTAAGCCCTTCTCAGAGCCCCACTGAGAAGGAACCCCCTAGGGCAGGCAGAGCCCTGAAGGCTGGAGGCCAGAGAAGTTGTCAGCAAATTGCTCTCTGGTTGACTCCGTGAGACTTTTCAGGATGGTGGTGATCATTCCTGGACACAGGGCCCATCCTTCCAGGGATTTGGCTGGCAGAGGGTTATCTAGCATCTCACTGTAACTCAAAAGCAAAATAAGGTAGGCAAGTCATGGTTGGTGTTGTTCAGGTTTATTTAGGCTGACCCCAGTCCCTCCCCGGGGTGGGGGGACAGACAAATAGAACTTTCACATAAGGTGAAGACGAGATCTTTTCTGACTACCATGTTTTAAGAGTTTATGAAACTCAACAGCAGAATCCTCCGTGGAAAGGCAAAAAGCAAGGATGAGCAATAGTAATTATTACAGGATAGCTTGAGGTAGAGGAGAAAACAGAACCATAAGGCTCTTCCTTTAGCAGCCCCCACTGAACCCTCGACAAGGGTATTCTCTTCAGCCTGCTTACGGAGCAGATCTGGGTGGGGGCACACAGAGGGCTGCCCAGGGGACAGGAACAGCCCACCCCAACAAGGCAGGAAAGAAATGCACCCAGAGATGCATAGCCAGTAAATAAAAAATCAAGCTCAAACCCAGACCTTGTAGCCTGAGCCTTGTGCTCTTTCTGTCACACTTCCCTGCCCCTGCAGAGGGCAGGTGGTAACTTCTCGGCATGGGAGGAGCTGCCGTGGGCCTCCACAGCATCCCTGAGGACTGGCATTGCTCCTGCCTAAGCAGAACCCCTGCCCACCCCACCACAGACTCCTCTTCTCTGGAGGCAGGAAGGAAACACTGCCCCATTTTGCAGCCCTAGTTACTCAGTCAGTGTCTTCCCAGGCAGAGACCAGTCAATGGACCTAATTCCTGAGCAGCTAAGAGGACATTGTTACTCACCTAGGAGATTCAAATGTTATGTATGCCTTGTGTGTGCCTTATTCTTAGCCCCACATGGTCTCATTTGTTTTAGCCAACGAGGAAGGAAAAACTGTCCCAAGAGGCCTCATGGTCTTGATCCTAAATAAGGTTGTCATTTTCTGGATCTGTTCCACCTTCTGTAGAACATGTGTCCATCTAGGGAGAAGGAAACCCTCTCCTCTCTCTATTCACTCATCCTATTTCACTGCTGACCAGTGAAAGCTGGTCCTTACCAGGCTCCACCCGGGACCAGCCTCTGCCCTTGTATGGCCAAGCAATGCTGCATAGACACCTTGTGGGGGCTATAGTCATCTTCTTTGTAAATACGGACCAGAGCTGAGCTAGGGGGGTGTTCCAGGCTAACCTCATCCCTAGCTCCCCTCTTACAAGCCTGAGCTCCTTGGGTCAGGTGTTTGGGAACTGGAATCCAACCCCCGTCCCACCTAAGGCTGTGACAGCACTGCAGAGACAGAATGCTCACGAGGAAGGCCAGCCCACCTTTGGACAGCTCCAGGCCTCAGCACTTGCCAAGTGGATTTGCTGGGGATTGCTTTCCACTCTGTGTTCCCTGCACTTGTCCTCTTCCTGCTTTGGAACTTTCAAAGAACAGAGGCAGGACTCCATGCTAGCTATGTAACCTCCAGCTGGGCTGTCCACTCTCTGCCCGCAAGGACATAGAGATGCCCCCACAGGAAGCACAGTGCCCTCGGACTCCCACCTGCCCCATGTCCCAACAGTCTCAACATAACCCACGTGCAAAGGAACCCAGCTGGTCACGCAGGGCCAGAACAAAGGAACACCTCCAAGGCAGTGTAGTGTGGTGGGGAGAGCAGAGCTTGGAGGCCACTTAGACCTTGGCAGGGTCCTGCCACTTTGTACCAGGGGGAGCTTATGTGAATCACCTTACCCTTCTCAGCCTCAGGATCCTCTGCAGGACTGTCAGGAGAAACTAGCAGAGGGGCATCAAAAGTGCCCTGCCTGGATCTGGACACATAGAGATGCTGAATAAATGGCACATGTGGCCTCTGCTCCTCTGCTGCTGCTGCTGGTGTTCCTATTATTACCTGACTTTTGTGGTGATTCCAATATCAAAGTCTGGAGTCGGCCTATCTGAGGGTCCTGAGTCTGGAGAAGTTGGCCTCTGTTCCACCCTGGGTGACCTGGCAATAGAAGGGAAGGGGGATGTTGCCCAGCTTAGTGACTAAGGTCCAGGGAAGCTAATTCTCTCCCAGCAGCAGATGGGCCCCTCACCCCCTCCTCCATCCCCACCAGCTCCTCTCCCCACCAGGAAGGGCATGGCGAGCACCCTCTTCCAGTCTAGCAAAAATCCCTTTTCTCCACAGCCCATCCCCACCCCACTCCCACCCTGGCAGCAGACACCCAAAGAGATGATATTGTCACATTTTCACAAATGAGGAGGGAGCCTGCAATCATGCACGGCTGGCTGGCAGTGTGGCCACATGTCCTTAAGACACAAAGGCATCTGCACTTTCCCTGGGGTGTGGGGGGGGGGAGGGTGGGCTACTATGAAAGGGACAGCTGCAGTATATAGGGCATGGCCTGAGAAAAGAGAGGAAGTCACAAAGGCTGGAAGGGAGTCTGGCCAAATGACCCAGAGCAGAACATCACACACCTGCCTTTTCTTTTAACATCTCTTTTTATCACCTGAAAATGGATGCCGGTTCTGCATCTGATCCTCGAATGTGCCTGTTTCTTTGCACTCAAAAACAGGACTCACTACTTACTATTGAATGGCCAAGACTTCAGAAAGATACCCCTGTTTACCCTGTTGCTTTGGGTCCCCCTAGAAAGACCTGGAAGGCATATGTCCCCCAGTTTAAGAAGCCCAGAGGAAGAGCTCCAACCCCCTTTCCAGGGGGGCTCCAGCCTGCCTTTCTTTGAATCTCAAAGGCTTCCTCACCCTGTGTGATCTCACTTCATCCCTCGTGGTCACCATTAGGCCCATAAATGGTGCGTTTTGAAGAGTATCTGCCCTGCCTTGGTCACCTCTAAAGTCCATCTCAACTGTGCCTGTCCCCCACCCCCACCCCACAAGTCACCTTAACTCTCACCTGTGTCTGAAACTCCAGGAGGACCTTAGATCTGGTAGCTCCTCACACCCCCTGTGATGGAGACAGTGCTCTTAAAGCCTTAACCTGGGGCCTAAGCACATGCCACTTTGTATCAGAAGGGAAGGAGGTGGAGGTTAGAAGTGGTTCCAGAAGAATTTTCCAAATGGCTTTTCCACAGACCCACTGGATGACTAAGAGATTTGGACCCACTGTCAGTCTCAAATGATGAGCCCAGACACATGTAATAACATTATACCCATACCCTGTATTAAGAATCCTCTATAATGTCAAAGACCACAGAGCCTGCCCACCTCCCCAGCCACCCTGTGAAGTGAATGAGATCTTCCCCATTCTACAGAGGAAGAGCCTCACAGGGCTTGGAGACACCCCCCCAGTCACAGGCTAATCTACACAGAAACCAGGACTCAAACTGTAGTCTTCTAACTTCAAAGGTATTTGCTCAGCCACTCCCCTGAAGTAGTCAGGGGGTGGCCCCCTCAGGATGCAAAGGGTGGACAGCTGCAGGGATGGGATCAGAGAGGTAGCTTGGAACTTGGCTGGGCTGGATGGGCACGCAGATACGTGGCAGGAGGAGTGAGGGAGGGAAGGTCACAGAGGGCTCGCGGTCGGGCAGTGAAGCAGCAAGTACTCATTTCAAACCCACCATGTGGCCAGTCATGCTGGAGATAGACCACAGGAATCTGGGATCTCTTTGAGGTGTTTTCAGCAGAAAAGTTAACAATACTTGCTTTTAGTATAACAGGTCCTGGTCTCCAGGTTACTCATGGATCACTTGGCTGAATTACATTAAAAAGCAAGCCAAAGTTCTTCACTCTAGCCCTCAAACACCCTAACCATTTGCACTCTTGGGAAAAAGAAACCTTCCTTAGTCTGGGTCTGAGGAAGGGACGCTTCATAGTTGATAAGCCAACTGAGGGAGCATTTTTTAAATATCAATCCCTTATTATGTGGCTAAGACTGTGCTAAGAATGTCACTTGTTTTATCTCATTACCAAAACAGACTTGTGAGGAATCGTGACCCCCATTCACTGACAGAGAGAGACCCTAGAGCCTTGACAACTTAAGTGACATGCCCAAGGTCACCCTGCTACTAAGAGGAGGACCCAGGATTTAAACCAACCTCTGTCCACCTCCAAAGCCAAATCTTCGAACACTAGTTAAGTCACTAACTTAACTCAGGTCACCTGAGTTTGAATCCCAGATCTGCCCCTTACAAGTCATGTGACCTCACGTGAGTCACCCCCCCCCAACTGGGGTAAAACTGGGTATAAACCTGTTGTACTTGCTGCCTGAGGTTGTTGCAAAGACCAAATGAAAATGTAAAAACTCTTTGTAATGGGAGCAATTCTTCTTCTTCTTTCTTCTTATTTTGCACGGGCGGGAAGAAGTCACTCCAACGTGAATTCAGACATTGTGTGTGTTCTTGTTTCTCCTTTCAGTCAATAGTAACATGCGGGCAGGTTGGGGGCATTATTTTGCATAGTGCCTAGGATTAGTATCAGGAGGACATGCCCAATGAATTTGCTTAATCAATCATTAATTAATTAACTAATTACACAGCCCCTCAATTATGAACATGACCCTGTCCCAGGATAGGAGCCAACAAGGACACTCCCCTTGGATTCTCAAGATACCAACAAATGTAGCCCCACTGAGATTTCTGAGCCAAAATAATTCTCCCCTCCATACCTAGAGCTGAGAAGCCACTGGAACCTAGCATTCTGTCCCCACTCATCATGATGTGGTTGACACTCCCAGGCCACATGCTAATGGGCCAAAGTAATCAACAGCAATTGTAATTGCAGTCAGACATAATTAATTTAATACCTACGAGCCATTCAAAATGAATCCCTCTGCTATTACATGATGAAACTGAGGCATAGGAAGAATTGCTGTCAAGGCTCATGGGTGTGAATAAAATCCTCCTGGGCACTTGGCGGAGATTTGGATCCCATTCAGAATCCACCTGCTAATCATGGACCCTTGTGGCCCCTACTGGAGATCCTTATACCACATTCCAAAGTCCCATGCCCAAGGGGGACACCCTGTTGCAAGCACAGACTCTCCCCACCTGTCAGAATAAATACTCCCCAAGTGGCTCCAGGCCCCCACAAACACTCACATGCCTGGGGTCCATTCTCCTTCCACTGGTTGTCTGTAAAGGTTCTAGGACTTCCACTGCACAGTTGATCCTGTTCCCCAGCCAGAGGATTACAGAGCTATTTCGCAGAAGCATCCCCATCACGCACAGAGAGACAGAGGTACAGAGGAGGCTGTTTGCCCAAAATCATACCATCAAAATGTAACTCAAAAGAAAATATCACCCTTTTTCTTCCCATAAGACAGAAAAGATAACTCTCTGAGGAAACTGGATGCTAGAACACTGAACTGAAAAGTTTAAATACAGCATCCTTCACCCTGTCCCTTTCTATCTTTTGTGAGCTGTTTATCTCTAGCATGGTATTGCCTGCTTGCCCTTACCCATACAGGAGGAGAAAACTAACATTGATCAAATGTATTTGGTAGGCTGGTCACTGGGCTTTGTAATCTTATTAAAGTCCCCCAGCGACTCCCTGAGCAGAGTACAATTGGTCCCATTTTACAGATGAAGACAGAGGCACAGATTATACCACAAATAAAGACAGAACGGCTGTTTTAGTTCAAAGCTCATGCTCCGTCTGCATCACTCAATCCCCAGAAGCCCCCACCTTCCCTGGGTCTTCCTCAAAAAGCCCACATATTGCAGGCAAGAGAAACTGATCCTCCCAGAAGGGGGTGAAAAGAAAGCATTTTTTTTCCGACTTTCAAACGACATCAGAACCCTCCCTTGCTGCCACTTTTAATATAGTGTTTATTGTTTTTTCTGATTATAAAAGTGTTCTATGTTCATTGCAGAACATTAGGAAAATATAGGAAGGCATGAAGAGAATTGAAATTGCTCACACTCTTACCCCCCAAAGGTAACCCCTCTTACCACACTGGTGCATTTCCTTCCAGACACATAGACGTAGATTTGAGCAGAGTGAAAAGGGCTTATACAAATTTTGCATCATACCATATAAGTATTTGATGTCTTCTGTATTTATATTTTCTTACATCAGTGTTATTTTTCATCAACATGCTTTTAATAACCGCATATGCTACATTTACTTTATCATTCTTGTTCTAGTTATCAAAAAGTAATGGATATTCATTGTAAAAAAAATTAGAAGAGATTAAAGAAGGAAAAAAAAATACCTGTAATTCCATAACTTCACCAGCCAGGGATCCCACAGTTATTATTTTTTATGTATAACCTTCGTGTTTTCTTGCTGTGTTTTTACAAAGGGGGCATCCCTGGCTGGCTGTTTCTGGCTTTGATGTGATGCCTTGGAAAGAAGGAGACATGGGGTGATATTTTCAGACAGGATATCAATCTTTTAAGTCTCCTACATGGCCAGGAATCCAGCATTTCTTAAGCTTCCATAGTTGCAAGTATTTGCCAGCACATTTTATTTGCTTGTTATCAAAAATCTGCATCTGGCCTGCTTCTTGCTATGTTGGGTTGATTTTTCATTAGGCTATTTATAGCTGGAGAGTTGGTATTTATTTTTTCCAGGTGAAGTAGGAGATGGCATACAAAAACACTGGGTTTTGCAATGAGTCAACACTCTTAATTAAAGTTAATAAGAGACTGTGGAACTCTTATTAATAAGAAGCCAAAGAACTCTTAAAATTACCAGTTCACACCCATACCACAGCCCTGTGGCATCTTAGGTTGGGAAGGAGCCTTTACCTTTATTCTAAGCTTGGATTTCCCTGACAACAACTTCAATCCTGGTTCCCCAGCCACTGCTGGATGACTCCCAGGGTGGGGAATATCAAGCTCATCTTTGAGCATCTCTCTCTATTAGAAAGCATTTCCTTCTGTTCAAGTGAAATACACACTAGAATGTGCATCCTGGTTTGGTCTCTACTGTGGGAATTCAGACAGCCCTTCAGAAAGACGAAGAAAAGTAGCACCTTCCACCTCACAGCATTGCTACATTTGGGAGTGCTGAATGCAGAATGGGCATTATTTGATACCATTGAGTCTCTTTTGTCCCATTTCAGCCTCAGTTCCATGCTGATATTTTTTTAATGGATTCAAGAGATTGTCGTGAAGTTACCACGAGGTATGCATAGCAAACACAGGGCATATTCTAGGCATAAAATTGCAGTAATTACCTCTGGAGGAGGAAAGGGCCATGAGAGAAATAATAGCATTAGGCCTAGCCACAATACTTCTCTTGCTTTACATACAGAACTTTAATTAATAACATGACAAACACTGGTAGCACGTAATTGGAAAGTCTATTGGACCCCATCGACAGGGAGGGGAAAAGGCCCTTGTGAAAGGGCCTGCTGGAGCCAGAAAATATAATTGCTGGTGGCATGCTCCTGGCGTTGTCTCTTTTCACTTGTCCTATTTTCTGTCTGCATATAAAATAGGTTATTAGTCAAAAGCTATCATTTATAACCTATATCTATTGGATGTATCTAGAAGGATCAGCATTTTTATTGTCATGGGCTCCAACAAGTGTTATTTCTCACAGACATTATTTAGGATTTGAATAAGATTTCTCATATTTGCATGAATACACTTGTCATATATATGCACATGTATGTATATACATGTATATATGTATGTGTCTGTACACACACACGATACTAATTGTCTGGCAGAGACAAAGGTTTAAAACCCACCACTTCCCTAATTCCTCTATTCTGAAGGTATGTCTGAGCTAAGATCTTGTTAAAATATAAATTCTGATTCAGCAGGCCTAGGGTGGGACTTGAGACCCTGCATTTTTTATTAAGTTCCCAATGCCAATACTGCTGGTTTACAGACCACGCTTTGAGCAACAAGGATCTAGAAAACCTTCACAACACACCCACAAAAGGTTTAAGTATTACCATAACATGCTACGTGTATGTAGCGTTATAGATATGGTAGAAACAGCACAGACCATAGTGTGGAAACTGGCTCCACAGCATATGGGTCCAGCGACCATGGGTGACTTAACCTATCTAAGCCTCAGATTCCACATATGAAAAATGGGTATGATAATATCCACAGGAAGGAATGTTGTGAGTATAAAATGAGATAGCATATGTACAAGTGCCTAGCACAGCTCTCTAGCATTCAATAAATAGGCATTTAACAAAATACTTTATCCTATAGGTTACCCCGATAGAAATTGGTCCTATTAAAATCGAATACCAAAAGAGTTTTTTGCCCACTCTGAGCACCTGAACTTTAACTCCCAATAGCAAGCCAGGTCTACCTGGTATCAAAGGGCTTCTTTTATCTGGGACTGTATTTAGGAGGAAAATGGAAGTCTTTGAGAGGGCCTTGAACCTGCAGTCTGCCCTGGGAACCGCAAATAGTTACTCTATTTAGATAGAAATACTGTATTTAGATACAAATAATGAATAAGGGATATTCAGAAAGAATTGACATCGGTCCGCCATGTCTAACTAAGAAATTGGTAAGTAGGACCAAGAGGATAGTTCTGGTCCCATTTGTATTCTTAGGTCATCACTGCTTACCCTCAGCCCATGAATCTCTCACTCTCAGGAATGTCCTCAGTCCTGGCCAAATGATGATGTGGCAGGCACGTGAAGGCCCTTTCCTTGCAGGAAAAACACTTCTTGTACACCTTGGTGATTGTGGGCACATTTTAGGCTATTTTTTAGTTATTAAGAATTGCCTCTTACTCAAAGTCTGAGATGAAAATGGACCCCTGACCAAGAAGACCAGGCTACCTCCTGCACTAAGTAGCCCCATCTCTCCAGTGGTCTCAGCCTAGGATGTACTTTAGAATCACCTGGGGAGATTTCAAAAACTTCTGATGCCCAGGACCTACCCAAGACCAATTAAATCAGTCTCTGGAGTGGAACTCAGATATGAGTAGGTGTGAAAACTCCCCAGGTGATTCCAATTTGCAGCCCAGGTTGAAAACCACTGGCTCAACCATTTCATTCACAACATGTGGGCTCTATTTCACATTCTTTACTTCAGTCTTTATGACCACCTTTTAAGGTGGGCAGGGAAGGGATGGTTATTATCACAAATTTGGCTTAAGAAAGAAAATAGAGGCTCAGAGAGGTAAGTGGTTGGCTTAAAGTCACACAATTCATTCACTTCGATATTGGAGCACAAACCCCAAGTTATCCCATCGTCAACAGGTAATGAAACAAGGAGAGTTTGATAGGCCACCCAGGAATGAATGTTGATGTAAAGGGCAATTGCTTTCAGTGCATTCTGGGAAAGGAAGTCATAGGAGCACAGGAACAAGGCTCCAGAGGTTGCTTCTCTGCCGATTCTGATGCAGTAAGTCTGGGATCAGGCAAGAGATTCTGCATCCAAGTTCCCAGGTAACACCAATGATACCAACCTGAAAATCACCCTCTGAGTAGCAAAGCATTGACTGACATTTTAGAGGCAGAATCTGGAATCACTAGTGATAACTACAGGTGAAAAGTAGGCCAAGTGAAAGACCAAAGGTTCTAGACTGCTTATATCTGAGGAAGAATACATCACCTGGATACACCACCTTACTAAACACTTGGTGGGTGAAAAAAATAAATGGCAGAAAAACATACTTTGCTAGCCATTCACTGGCTGCCAGTTTTCAATCTCATTCCAAGCCTTTTGCACCTGTTTCTAAAACTAAACTTTATGGAAACTGAAACAGTGCATGTCTTGGCTTGAGTTGTAGCTGTAGATATATATTTTCTGCTATAAACATAGGTGATGGTATTGTAAGATGAAAGGAAAGTCAAATTTTTAGTTCTATTTGTCTGTAGTTCTGAACAGTTGGATCAAGTGGCCATCTTGACCCAAGTCCTGATTGTCTTATGTCAAGTATCTTGACTTGATTGTCTCATGTTTTAAGTCTTTGCTGTCAAGTGGCTCTGATTACTTCCCTTCTGCTACACCCAGCAAAACTGCAGCTATTCATTTAAATTCTGACTTCCTGGCAAGCTGATAAGCTTCATGAGGGCAGGGAAGGTATATATAATAATGTAGCACAGAGTAGGTGTGCAGTAAATATAGGTTGAATGAATGGATAATCACCTCAAGAACTGGTACCAAGAAGGATCCTGGTAGATCTCCTCAGGAGCTAGTGATGCCATGCCTTGGCAGCCAGTACTGTTCTCAGTTCCCAGGCCTATTGGCCTAAAATATAGTGCAGGAAGATGGAGAAAGCTCAGCAGTAAGCTAGCCAATGTCCCCAGTGTCAATATGACAGGGCCACATCTCACCAACATGCTCAGCCCACTAGCAGACTCTACTTCAGACTGAAAGCTTCTGAAGAACACTGGGAATTGGGCCATTTCAACCACAGCTGGTTAGCTGCAAAATGGGTGGATCCTCTTCCCTTTCCTGGTACCTAACCCCTAAAGTGCAAGAAAGTGCTAAGGAGCTTCATAGGTGGGAAGTTGGTTTCGGGGTCCCTGAGAGGGGACCTGGTGAAGACAGAAGGGTCTTCCTGGAAATGTATACATCTTTATTTATCCTGATATTGATCAGCTCCTACCGCGTGCCCTCACTTAACCACTACTATGAATACAAGATAAGATGTCCCTGCCTTGAAGGGACTTGCCCACAGAGGGAAGAAAAGCCACCAGAGCTGTGTCCCATAATGGTCCCAATAGCCTCAATTGTAAGATTTCAGAGGAGGGGGAGGTCATTTGTGAGACAGATGATAAGAAAAGGTCCGTGAAAATTAAATATTTAATTTTTTTAAATGGTGAGAAGGAAAGAACATGTAGAGGAAATGGAAAGATCAAAACCATAGAAGCAGAAAAATCCATGTCAGGTGCAAAGCTGACATGTAGACTGATGTGGGGGAGTCTAGGAACTAACATTCACTGGGCCCCCATGTGTGGACTACTGGATGAAATCTACTTACCTGTTGCTCTAAGGTAATACAGACCATTTTTAATCACTTCAAAACACAAAACAGGCTTATTTAGAAATCAGAATGCCCATCTAATCAGAACTTTAATCTTGCTTTAAAGTTAGGGCTTATTTCCCTCCCCTCCCCCTGCCACACTTGACCCTACTATAGATGAAAAGCCTGAAATTAGGGAAATGGTGGTCATGGTTCTCTCCCCTTCACTCAGCTTTCCTCTTCAGTCATCTGGCTAACTTGTGACCCTTTAATGCAGGGAAAGGAAAAGAGGCAAAGAAAGCAAAAAGCTCTTACTTGACCAGAACTGTTGTGGTAATCTGGTGTTGGTATTCTCTGGATAGGACAAATATTTAAGGCTTACTAGTTTTCACAGGGGGCACTTTTGTGGTTTCTTTGGAGATCTACATTTCTCCTCACCCCCTCCACTATTGCTAGGAATCTTTCACCTTGACTGGGGCATATGTATCTCCATTCCAGGAGGTCACTTACTCTTTTCTCTGCCCTTGGGCATCTCAAGATGCCTGCAGCTTCTTTCTTCTGAGTTCTATTTACCTCTTCAAGAAGCCCTCTTGGACAAGATCTAAAATGACCCACGTGGGCCGCTTTTTACACAGCTCACTCTAGTCTATGTGTAATGCTCATGCATGTGTGCACCACCAAACTCTGAGAGTGCAAGCCATCCAATGGTTCCACCTTGCCTTTGTCCTGCCATCAGAGCAGCTACCCAAACCCCTGGTTCATACTTTTGATTTTCCAGGTAGGAGTTAGACAGCATTCTACTGAGCTCCCCAAACTGTAAATGCTCAAGGTGGCATAATTAAAACTTCTCTCTTGGGATGAAGAGAGAAACTTCTTTGCAGAAGGGTAAAGTGACGTGGAACTCATGATATACAAAAAGCACATTCTAAAAAACTCTCTCCTGGTATTCAACCACCAACTTTTTAAAAAATCCAAGTATGTATGAGAGATTAAGAATTGTGTAACCTGTTTTCATCCACCCCTCTTGAAAGTCCTACATCATTGTGTTCTCAGACTTCCCTTTGAAGTGTAGTATCTATTGCCTCAGTGCTTCAGCCAAAATTCCTTTTTAACATTTACTACACTATTTGTTATCTCATTAAATTGTCACTGTAATCCTAAACCTATTCCATCTTAATGGAATACAGAACTGCACTTTAAAAGAACCAAAGTGACAACAACAGTTTTTGAATCCAGATCTCTCTAACTCAAGCTTTTAGACCATTCTAGGGTGGAGGATACATGTGAATCAGCATAAGTACTCAATAAATATTCATTGAATGCCTAAAAAGCTGATTTTCTTAGATTATAAAGAAACATGAATGCCTTGATATTAGTTGATAAGGAGAAACCACTGAAAAATCAGTCACAGATGGTAGTGGTAAACAGGAAGATGTGATAGAGACATACAAAAGAAGTTAGAAGGGAGAAAGTAGAGAGGGAGAGGCACTTTAGGAGGCCATAGAAAGAGCTGAAAGAGCAAGCTATAAAGGACATTGTGAGTGCTACTTTGTTAAAGTAATGAAGATAAAAGCTAGGTTGAGAGAATTTAAAGAAAGCATGGGCAACAAGGAAATAAAAGCAGTTACATGCCAGTTATCCAAGATGTTAACATCTGAATGGGGGTAAAGAAATAGGTTGCACATCAGAGGAGCTAGCTGGATCAGGGATATTTTTCTGGGATGGGTGAACGCTGATCTTTTCTGTAGACAGAAAATCTAAAAGGTACAAAGAGTCTTAAGGTGCTAGAAGCGGTTATTGAGAGAGCAAGGACTGGGGCGGGGGAGGGATATGGGAGATTAACATAGAAGAAAATGAAAGATACAGCTTCCTCTAAGACAGGAAAAGAAGAGAGAAGGTAGATAAATAAACACCTATGCTGAGAAGTAGAAGCAGAAGTAGAAGTAGAAGTAGAAGTAGAAGGAGGAGAGGGAGGAGGAGGAGGCGGAGGAGGAAGAGGAAGGGAGGATAGAAGGGAAGGGAGAGAGGGAGGCAGAGAGGCTGAAGTAGATTGCACCTAATAGAGTAAATCTTTATCAGTAAAGTGAGAATCAAAATAACGGATCAGGAGTTGTGGACCAAAAGGTAACAGCATTAGTGTTTGAGGAAGAGTTTGAAACACCCATTGTTCTATGTGTGTTCAGAAGTCAACTGTGGAAATCAGTGGATGAGTAAGTACCAACAACCATCCAGAGCACTGAGGTTCAACAGTCTGATTTCACAGCAGTCCAAATCATCAAATATTCTGTGGCCAAGGAGCAAAAGGAGAGAAAGGATGTAGCAAGCAATATTCCAAGCAGGGCACGGGGCATGGGCTAAAGACTGAGAGGGCTTAGTTAGTAGGATTAAAATTTCTAGTCGTGGCATCTAGATTGCACAAGGAAGCCACGTGAGATCAGAAAAAAACAATTGACAGATTTGTTAAATTATCCTGGGAGTACTCATTGAAGACAAGTATTTGCTACACCAGATTTGGGAAATGGGAAAGGTATAAGTGAAGAGGTTATGGTTATAGACCAAGCTTGCCTGACTCAGGCTCTCAGAAGTAGAACAGCACCTGGGCACCCCAGTGCCAGGTGTGGCCTTGTTAGTTAAGAGGCCATGTGCAACAAAGTGGGAAGTTCATGGTATATGACCTCTTTGATCAAATTATAAGCAAACCATGAGCTTGGGGACTGGGAGACAAAGGAATGGTGATTTATAGAAGAGAATGTCTTCAAACAATGAGAATCAAAGAAAAGGGGCACATAGCAGATGAAAACTACAGTTGCCATAGGACATATTTTACCTTTCATTCCACAACAGCCATTTTTTTTAATTACGGGATCTAAACAGGAATATTTGGGGCAATTATATGCTATAGTTGTCCTAAGTTTTAAATGTTGTTTACAGATTGTTTCTATCAAACAGAAATATCAGAGACCTTGTTTATAGCATGTACTGATTCTGGGAATGACTGCACTTAAACTCTTTTAGAAATATTCACTATAGTCCCTTTTCATATATCTAGGGAACAATGCCATAGGAACCTTTACTAAAGACACAATGAAAATATATGATTGTAGCTTCCTTTTGTCAAAGTAGACATCCTAATTCTGAAAGATAACCATCGTAAAGTATCTCAATGAGTAGACTTTTGTCCTGCCTTTGCCTACCAGTGGCCATAAGTATCAAGTCATAGTCTCTGGTTAGCTAACACATGGCATGGTATCTTTCAGATAAGAGTATTAGAGTCTCAATGAGGAAGAAAAATCTATGATACCTAAGGCATTGAAGAAATTGAGTCATAAAATCACTTCTCCAAGGTCACAAAGTGAATCGGGGCCAGACAAGAATCTTCAGAACCGCTTTAAGAAGTTCACTTCATATCCCATTGATTCTTAATATCACCTCAGATGCAGAATCTTGTGAAACTTAGGATCAACCTGAACAAAATTCCAAAATTTTGTCCCTAATTGCCGCTGCCCAGCTCCTTGACTCTTAATGAAAGCCATTTGGAGAGACAATGAATAAGATCAGATAGTCACCAGCTTTCTTCACTGGGCATACCTTGGCTGAGTCGCCAGCAACATGCTTGAGGCTTCAGGTGAGAGTTCTAGGAAGGGGACCTAAGGATTCCTTTTAATATTAACACCTGTTCTTCTGGCTCTGCTCTCCCTTACAGCTCCGAATGTCCTGGCTCATCCGTGGAGTCTTGCAGGGAAACGTCTCCTTGGTCCTGGTGGAGAACAAAACTGGGAAGGAACAAAGTAGAATGGTCTGGCATGTTGCCACTAATGAAGGCTTGAGCCTGTGGCAGTGGACAGTGCTGCCTCTTCTCGATGTGGCTGACAGGTGAGCCTCCACCCATTTCTGTCACTCTCTTTTCTTCTATCAGCCAAGATGCAGAACAGGATCATGTCTTCCCTCCCCCCATCGCCACTACCCAAGACATGCATCCAGATGAACACATACATGTGCATACACACAAATATGAACACACACACACACACACACACACACACACATACACACACACCACTTTCTGCAGACTTGTAGGGAGCACTGAGTTTCTCTGTAGGATTTCTAGGCTAATGAGCACTTATCTCTTGTATCACTAGTCTGGCCTGATTCACTGCCTCCAGTATCTGTAGTAGAAATAAAATTCATACTCATGAGTTGAACAACTCATATTACTGCCAAATAATAATCAGGCTTTATATGTATATTTTCTCCTAATTAATGCACTTTGCCTTACTTTCCCATTTGACATTTTATTTATCCCTTATTAACAACAAAATCTGTGACATAGGTAGTACATACCTCATCACGTTCCCCACCCTGCCCTTTCACAAGATTCTCATCGAGAACCAAAGAGTTATCGGCACCAGCAAGTTGGCATCAGAGTGAGGACTGGTGCTCAGGTCAGTCCAAGTCCAGGACTTTGTGGAGTCAGGTCCCTGAAGCAAGTAGATGAAGGAGAAGGTAAATTCTTCACTAAACAGGGGAGTGATTCTACCAGAGGCCCTGACTCCTATTTAAATTCGATCACTAGTGGCTTTGTGACCTTGAACCTCTCTGAGTCTGTTTCCTCATCTTTAAGCTGAGAGGGTTGGACTAGAAGATCATTGACTTTGCATGGCTCTGCAATGGAGAAGTAACCACTGAGATCAACTGCCACTTGTCTCCCTGGGATGGCACCAGTCTGCCACCTGCAGCCAGCCTGGAGCAAGCAGTGCCCAGCCTAGCACAGCAGCTCACATGACTCCTTGATGAATCATACTAAACCCTTGATGGCTGGTGTGCTAATCTGTCCCAGAACAAAATAGGCAGAGGGCAGAGGGTGGGAGTTATTTCTAGAAGGGGGGGGGGGGCAGATAAGTGGATCTGGAGGGGGAAAGCCAACTTTAACAGGCTAAATATCAAACCCAGCAACCCTAGCTCCTCTGCATTAGACTCTTAAAACCCATCCAAATTACCATCCTGATGAATTCGCCTCTGAAAAATGAGGACAAAGAGCTTAAGGCAAGGTGAAGGTGATGCCAGTTGGCATGCAGCTTTGTAAGGATAAAGTTGGGTCTCAAATTCTTCACTGAAACTTCACAGAGTCTGCTATTTCCAAGAGCTCATAACTTCAGCTGTGCTGTCATAGGAAGAAGTGATTGTCCTCACTCTGAGCACTAGTTTCCCACTCCTTCAGATGTGTGTGGGTTAAAGATCAAAGCCCTTGGACATCCTGAGGCACAGTGCTACCCCTAGGACAAATGGATTTAATTAAAGTGGAGGAAGGGGCAGTGTGGGCACTCCCTACCACAGACTGGTCTTTTGTCCTCCGGGATTGTGAGAGTTGTATGCAGGGGATGGAGAACAGGAAGGTGATGGCAGAACCCTTCCTCCTGGGAGATGCTAAATTAATTCAGATGAATCAAAGGGGTTTTTTTCTCTTCAATCCAGCAAGTCCTCTCTCTTTCATAACCACTCCAGGGGATTTAAAGCAAGTAAGATGTTGACTCTGTTCACTCCCATCCGTGAGAGTTTTGTTTGAAGGAGACTTTGTTCTCAGCCTCCCTCCTCCCTGTTAAAAGCTGTTTACCAGACTGACATTTCCAATATTGGTACTGAGACCAAACTGTCCAGTGGGGATTCAGACAAAGGCCAGCTTGGTTTGTTGATGCCTTGTGACCTAATAAGTGTGCAATTACAGAACACACAAGTGACTCCATTCACCAGGAGCCTGCACACCACTGACATGCTCTTATGTAGGAAGCTACTCCCCCCACCCAGAGATAAAGATGATATAGAAGGCATCAAGACCCAGAGGTAAATGGAACTGCAGGAGAAGGAGGCATGGCAGTTTTCAGTTGCTAAAATCGCTTACCAGTAGAAGTGACTGGCCCATAAAACTAAAAAAGCACTGTGGATAAAAGACCATAGGCTTTAGGATCAGATAGTCCCAAGTTTAAAACTGTCTCCGACACTCACTAGTTGTGTGACCCCCAACCAATCACTGAACCTCTCTGGGCCTTGGTGGCCACATCTGTAAAGTATCATCACAGTACAACTTCACGGCGTTGTTATGAGACTAAATAAAATGACTGTCAAAAGCATCTATATATAGTAAGTATCAATGAATTTTATTCCCCACATCCTCCACCCTCATCCCTCAGTTATGTAGCCTCAGATAACTTACTGGGAAAAAAGTAGCACAAGTCACAACCACTGATCTTCCAAGTCAAGTCATGTTGTATAAAACAGAGATAATAAAGTTTACTCTGAGGCTTAGAGAGTAAAGTTCTTGGTAAGCTTCCTGGCCCACAGTAAGTGCTCAGTCAGTGATAACTACTAATAATAACTACAATATAATAATAACAACAATAACAATAATAATAATAATCTCCCCACCTGATGCCTCAGAAGAGGCTGGGATGGACCATTTAGCAATAATAACTAGTCATGCAACCCTAAGATGATAGAGGTGAGTGTTTTTCTGAATTTTCTGTCATCAGTGTTGTGTAGACTCCTTCTAAGGGGAAGGAGCAAGAAACATATTCTTCCTTTTCCTCCTAGAGAGAGTGAGCTATAGCTGCCAGATTGCCAGAAAATGAAAATGGGAGGAGGGAGAAGTAGAGGAAGGAAATATATAAGGGAAAGAGAAGGAAAATGAATAAAAGACAAAGAAGAACTCTCCTCTCCCCCCACCTTTAGGTAGTCATTAGCTCCTGTACCACCTGCTTCCTTAGGCAAGTTCTGACTTCAGCTATTCAGCACTCACATCGTGGACAGCTCCTCAATCAAGGACCTTGAAAGGAGCAGGAACTTTATTCCCAATGTTGGCCCAAATCTCTTCCAATCCTAGGGTCGCCAACATTACATTACATTGCATGCATTACAGAGTTTTTTGAAGCAGCTTTATTAGGGTTTACCGGTTAGCTCTAAAGAGCTCCCATCTTTTAGATACTTCTTCCAGTTCAGTTATACTTTGCTAGATTCTTACAGGTTTTTTTGTACCTTCCATTCTCTTCACATGACATGTTCTTCCTCTACCTTCCTTTTCCCTAACTGCCACTCTTCCTTCACTTTTTAAAGACCTCTAGACTATAGTACACCTACAATATATTCTCATGGCTCCTGAAATATCTCTATAATTTGTCACTATTTACTATCTATTTTTTTAATACCTGAATATACACATTAACAAGGTAGAGCTCAGATCTGTCTTATATACCACTGTTCCTTGAACATCTAGAACCATTACTAACACACACATCATATGTCCAACAAATATGTGTTTACAGAATGATGTGTTGAAAGAAAATGCATACATTTCCAAATTCCAGCTGAATTAACTGAGAATTTCACTTACTGGAATCCATCTAACATTCTTCTTGTGTTCAATCTAACAAAACAGATAAAATCACATTACAATAAATACTGCTGCAAAGTGTTCTGTATACCAAAGCAACACCTGTGTCCCATCAGATGAAATCAACCAGCATTTATTATTCTTATGGCAAGGAATTTTCTTTAGAGACTTGGCTGGTACCTGGACTTCCTTTATCTCTGGTCACTGCTCTGTCAGAATCACTTTATAAGAAAGACTTTGATCCTAATTGTGTGCCCTAATCCTTTTGAGTAGAGAGATCTAGAGCTGAGCACTTGAGAGCAAAGAGCTACCTTCACATTGCTGCCACCACATAGTAGTCTTTCTGTGAAAGCTCAGAGAATATGCCATCGGTATATTAAGGCTTATAATGGGGAGACACTGATCCATGGAATGGTATTTCTTCTGTCCATTTACAAACAGGCAAAGGAATAGGAATAACGCCGTAGTCTGTCATCATTATGAAGTGATATTAACCATAAATCCATATTATAAAGAGTAACGAGAAAAATCTCCATGAGTAGTGCCCATGATGTTTTGAGCAATAGCAACACCCCTGGAATACAGATATGTTCTTTCAAGGTAATTTTGAAGGGCAGCACCAATTCAAATATTGGCTCAATGTGTGCTTAAAAGTTATCTCATTACTTTACAGCCACCTCATATAACTAGTTTTCTTTATTCTCTCCCCCATTCAATTGCCATTCTTTCTGTTGGAATTAATTCTATCTTTACTCAAATGGACGAAAGGCAAGTTCTCTTCCCTCAATCTGTCAGTCTTTTATAAGGACATACACCTAGTTTTCCTCTTTATAATAATATATCCTAGTAAATTAAGCACAATGTTCCCACACCATCTTAAGCTCTGACACGCTCACAGAGCAGAAGCAGGTGCTAAGTTTGACTCATTACAAGATAGATTTCAAAACACTATGGATCAAAGCTTGTCCCACAAATCACTGCCATCATACAGCCAAATAGAAAGTACATAACCTAATGTTCATGTGGAGGCTCTATTCCCCAGCATTATCATTATAAAGGCTTTTAGCCATATCCTATATACATAGTCTAACAAGAAAAAATGTTCCCTCTGGAGATATTTAGATTTCTGTTCCTTTTGTATCCTTTGTCCTAAAAGACAAGTAGTGTGTTTGACAAATGCATCTTTCAAATGGAATCAGTTAAACTGAGAGTTATGTCTTTATGTACTTAGGCCAAATTCCACAGAGCCAAGATTTTTCTCATATCCCATTCTTGTTTCTCATCCACAGAATCTCCACTTTACATAGGGTGCTATCAGTAACAATACTGCCCCTTTGTGTAGTATCTTTCGGTGATGAGAAAGGCATTGGAGGGGCATTTTCATCATTTATTACCTGAGTAGAGAGGCAATTAACTTCCAGGGAGAGGAAATCCAGAAATTTCCAATGAACCTCAGTTTGCAGGTCTAAACACACTCCTAAAAAGTTGTGTTTAATTCAGATTTTTTTAAATCCGAACCAATCTGTAAATTGAACCAAAGCTTCCTCATAGAGCCATGAGAAGAGTTAGAAATGATAATGACCGGAGCCAGCATTTGTTAATGCCAGTCACTGTAACAAGTAGTTAACATGCATTATCTCATTCCATCCTTAAAACATCCCTTGGGATAGATACCAAAATTAATCCCCCTTTTTATAAGAGGAATATGAGGTCTAAAGAGGTTAAATAATTTTCTCTTAGCCCTTAGGCTGGTCTACTTCTATGTACATGCCTGAGGAAATGAAGACACAGTGCTTGGCATGTAATAGAAAACTTGATAAGTGATAGCCATTGTTATTAACAAAACATTTTGGTTTGGGATTTTTTAGGCCACACCCCTTATTCATTCTGATTTAGTTTATTGTCTTCCCTTTTCACCATCTACCACTGAAACCCATCGTCTTAATTCTGCAGCCCAGCTCCTGCTAAAGACCATTTCCCACCCAGCCCTTACCTGCCTGCCTTCTCTCATCTCCAGCCCAGGCAGCATCACCAGCACAGGGAGATTCTCTTCTTTTTCTTCTGAAACACAATGGCCCCTTCCCCATGTGGTTTTTCAAGTCACCGCTCTAGCATGCCTTTGACTATTTCCACTTTAGAGCTAGAGCATAAGTCCTAATAGGCATTTTTCATTTGCAAATGTAGTAATGCACCATGTCTAACAAAAGCATAAAAATAAAATACATTTAGTTATACATTTAACAAACCACCCTCTAGTAGAGAATACAGTTCACTTCCATAAGGACTGACACAGAAAATCGAGGTCATATAATGCCTACATGGTCCCCAGGAGAAGCCAGTGAAAGGTCAGGCCCTGCCTGGGTTTTTCACCTTATGCCTGCCTTCCCTTCTGTGAAAGTTTCCATTTATAGCTGCTTTGCCTCCACCAGTCCTTCCCCAGAAAGGAGAGATGCCTATGAAAGAAGAAGATGTCACCCCTGCAAACCCAACACACCAGTGTCTGCTACTCCTCTGCTGGACAGGCTACATTTCATGGTCACAACAGCTCCTGGACCACCCTACACTCTGCCCCCTGTCCCTTGCCCATAGCAGCCTTGCACCTGCCTCCCAGAGTGCTCTACCCCCTCACAACTCGAGGCGCCCACTCTGTCCCACACTTCTGGGTGGCTGGGGGAGAGGTCATCCCCATTTTCAGGTGAGAATACAGAGGCACAGAGGGGTTAAATCAAGGTCCTACAGGTAGTTAAACATAGAGGCTCTTTCTTAGAGCTCCTTCTATCTCCTTCCAGTTCACCAGAGAACACCTGTGGATGCTCCAGTGTAAAATGGTACTAACCTCCAAAATCATCCAGATATTATGTATTTATCCAGCCAACACTTACTGCCCTACTTGGTGCCAAGTGACAAACTTACCTGGACAAGTAATGTATTTCAGCCCTCTAGGAATGTCATCTATAGGGGGAGCCTGGTAGGAAAACAGACCTTTGTATCACAGGACAGTAAGAGCCAGAGAAGAGGGAAGTACAGACAGAGAGAACAGCATGAGGCTCAATAAGCCACAGCTGTTGGAGCTCCTCACTTCCAAACAGGCTCCTCTCTGGTAGCCAGTTTGGGGTTCTCCCTCTGCCAGATATGTCCATGCCAACAGAAGAGCAATGACTATCACCTTGGGTAGCCTGCATTTGTTCATTCACTCACTACCAACAGATGCACATCAGGCACTCACTCGGGAGTGGCTCCGTAGGCTTCAAAGTCAGAGGTGAGGGCAGAGGGAAGGGGAAGATCTCAAGGGTCTGCTTTCTCAGGTGGTGCCTACCTGTCCTGAGTGAGTCTGACTGCCCTGAGTCCATGTACACAGGCAAAAAACCAGCACTTCTAGGGCCCTTAAAATAGTGGGTAAAGAAAAAAAAGGTGTTTTCTGCCCCTAACCAGCTGTGGCAGTGCAAGTGTCCCTTCCTGAAGCTACAGGGGCTGGGGATCTCAGCATGCTTATTCACATCAGCCTGAGTCAGTTTTCTGCACTAGGAGAAAATGGTAGGCTCCAGGGTAAATTTAGGTGAAGCAGGGTGCATAGCACTGAGTAAACCCAGCAAGCTCAGAGCTCTTCATGGAAAACTTGACTTTGCTCTCCTTACCTTCCCCAGAGAGATGAGGAAGCTAGCATCCCAGAGCACTAGACCACACTCCTTGAATCCACTTTGTCTTACTCAGGCATGTCCCTAGTCCTCGAGTGGTATAGAGTGTGAACTAAGTGATGATTGTAGTTGTGAAGGAAGGGTACTTCTGAGTCCTGCAGCCAGACAAGGGCTAACTTTACCCATAATCCTACTCAAAGAAGTGAGTTAGTCATCAACCCAACCATGTCAGATACATGGAGAACACCTAAGCAAATAGGTTTGTGCTACATGATATGTTAGTTGGGTAACACTACTCAAAGTAACATTAAACTTCCAATCCTCAAGGATGTACAAAAGAAATTTATTTCTTGCTCATGTGAAATCCAAAATTAGTGTGCTAGTTGAATAGTGACTTTCCATCTTGTCCTTCAGGGACCCAGCCTCCTTCTCCCTGTGGCTCAATCCTTTTCTCCAGTTTTGGAATCCTTTGCATTAAGACAGCCAATGGAGAAAGGGCATGGGAGGGGTTCTCATATAGGAAGATTTTTGTGAGTCATTACTTCATCTCATTTTCCATTGGCTAGAACTCAGTCACAAGATCATACTTAACTGCAAGGGATGCTGAGAAATGTAGTCTAGCTCTGTGCCCAGAAGAAGGGAAAATGAATTTGATGGGGGGGAAAATGATGTATCACGGAATAAGCCAAGGAATACAGCCTTTATCTCTGAGCATCTATCAGAGTGTCACTTGAGAATACCAATTCCTTATTTAGCTACTCTGACCATTGATTAGTCTTCTCCTAGAACCTTCATAATTCAAGGCTGAAATCAATTCCAGGATTTATTCTAAAGCATGAATGTTTCATTCCCAAAATTTTATGATGTAGCAAAACCTTACTTTTTGGCAGAAATCACCCCAGAATTTTTTTTACTGAATTTCTCCTTTCTTAAAGCAATTTTGATATCTGACCACACTTGGAAGTCATTGACACAAAATGTCAGATTCAGATGTCTTGTGGGCAAGACAGGGAATTGAGTGACTAGGGAAATGTCATTGTCACATCATCAGCAAACATATTTTAAGCCCCCATCAAGCACAGAGGATGGAAAGGGGTATATGACCCAGCCTCTTGCCAGTCACAAGGCCTGCATGCTAGGGGATTGGGGGAGACACAGAGCATATGCAATGAGAGGGAAACAGCAACACATGAAGTATTGTGCAGAGGCTGACAGCATGGTCTGTGTTCAGATGGCATGGTGACCTCCATGTCAGGGAGGATGAAATGGAGAACACGAATTATTATAAGGTGGTGGACCCTGTGGAAAATTTAGATCTTCCTGAAGTGGGAAAGGAATGAGAGCATTCCAAAGAAGGCCATCAGAGTGAGTGGAGGCTTATAGGCAAGAATGTTTTATGTGGGTTCAAGAGTAGCCAACTAGGTCATATCAGAGAATCCTGAGCAATCTCCTTGGGAGAAGGTGAGCAAGGATATTAGGCCACATATTTTGGACTCTGCACTGTTGGTAATAGCCACTGAGTACAGAGATGGGAAACCAGAACAAGGAGACTACTGAAGGCTCTGTGAGGGACCAAATGTGAAATGCTTTGAACCTGGAAGTGGGACTTAGAAAGGGGGAAGATGGGCTGGGGGAGAAGAGGCTGCCACCTTCCACATGGCACCATTGGCCCAGGACAGCCTTGGGCTGGCCCTCTGAGAATCGTGGAAGAAATGTGGCTGGTGGCTCAGCAGTGCAATGTGCAGCCAGGCATAGATATATACAAATCAAACATTCATAACTCTGAAAGGATCTGGTCCTGTTTCTTTCTCAGGAAATATCCCAGATCACTGGAGCAAAGAGTAGATTAGCAATTCTGAGCTTTAAATCCTATTTCTAACACTGATTTACTGTGACGTTTGGGACAAGTTGTTGCTTTTGATTGCTAAGTTTCTACAATCAAGAGTGCAAAACAGTGAGACGGATCCTGCCTGTGAGCCTGGTTTTAAGAAGTAGTCGCTCAAAATGGCAATAAGTGAACCCCTTTAGAATAGCAGGATGTTTGGATCAGCTCAAGATTTTCTTGGTAATAGCCACAGCTCAATTTACAAGTCAACAGATGCACATATTTTTCATAACTCTTAGTGCCTCTGAAAATGTAAACCTATGTTCTCGGCCCTTCTCTCCCCAAGCACAAAGTTTGGAATTTAGGGGATAACTGGGCTGCTGATATTTGAAACAAGCAGAATCCAGTTCTATACATGCTTTTCTCTAGGACCTCACTGGCGTTCACCACTTCCGCTCTCACTTCTGTGCAGGTGACACATCATCTTTATCTCACCTGAGTCTCATACCTGGGTTTCTGGCTGCCTGATTGGCATCCTGCCCACACCTTCAATATGCCTCCTCCTGTGTGATTCTTCTGTCCAAAGCCCTACCATTATCCTAGGCATTCAGTTCTTCAAAGTCTTTCTTAACTTCTCTCTCACTACCCAGATTCAGTGTTTCCCCAGGTTGTACATTCTAGCTCTATAGGGGCAGAACTTAAAAGGTGTTTAGAAATACCCTAGTCACTGAATAATATGAATCACAAGTCATATGAATTCCTCAAGGTCAAGGTTGATGTCTTTCTTGTGCATCTCTATATTCCCAGCTGTAGACAGCGTGCCTGAACTCATAGTAGGTGCTCAAATAATCTTTGTTCAAAGCCAGAGGGGGAGATATGGAATTTATAACACTACCTGAGGAAGCACAGATTTCTAAAAATATATATAAAACAGGAACAATGAATCAGAATCTCCCATGTTAAAGAAAAGCTTCCACTGTGAAAATACCCACATTACATAGGTATTTTTTAAAAAAATCCAAGATGGTGCCAGGGTGCCTGGGTGGTTTAGTTGGTTAAATGTGACTCGATGTCGGCTCAGGTCATGACCTCATAGTTTGTGGGATTGAGCCTCATATCGGGCTCTGCACTGACAGCTCAGAGCCTGCTTAGGATTGATATTCTCTCTCTCTCTCTCTCTCTCTCTCTCTCTCTCTCTCTCTCTCTCTCAAAATAAGTAAATAAACTTTTAAAAATATAAATAAAATAAAATAAAAAGATCGTGCCTAACAAATTTCAGTGACTTGCCCAGAGTCCTACCAACTATGTAGCCCAGAATTCACTCCACTCTACCTTTTGAAACTCAGCCCTCACCAAGCAGAGAAAGCTGGTAATTCAGGCTCATAAAGATATTTGTCAGGATAGAAGGAAACCAGCAACCACCCTTTTCCTCTGTCTTCCCACCATGGAGGGCACCTCCATCTCTGGCACTACCTCAGCTCTCAAACCATAAGCTGACACAGCAGCAAAGAGAAGAGGAAGAGGTCAGTGTTAGAAATGTCTCTGGAAGGTGGAATGGACTTCTCAGTCTCTTGAAAAGAATGACTGCAGATTCCTTCTAGCTCTGGACAGCCCTCCAGGCGCCCAGTTGCTCCTACGGCCCAGGAAGAGCTTAATATACATGACCCACAATGAGAAAATGAAAGAGCAATATGGGAACTTGCCAGAGAAGGGCTTCTCCCCGCCCTGAAGTCTGGTGGAACACCCATGTGGCAGGCAACCTTTCAGATTGGTGGCGGGCCAGGGCAAATATGGGAACCAGAACCATTAGTCACAGACAGCCAGTGCCTGGAAGCCTGGGACTGAGATTGTTGAAGAGTGTGAGTGATTCTCCGTGCTTGCTCAGCCTAGCTGAAAACTCATTTTCTCCCCTATTCTACTGCAAAGGGCTCCCTCACAGAAGCCAATTCATTGCGAAAGATCTCTATGGCCCTTGGCAACCTTGGAATCACTCTGTATGGACTTTTCCTCACTGCTCTTGGTGTCATTATGCCCAGGGAGAAACCAAATCAGAAGATGGTAAATTACTTCTGAGAGTCGGGGCTGAGCAGGAAGAGAGGGTGCTCCCAACTACTGAGTCTGGCCTTTAATGTACAGGCCCACTTTACTGTGTGAGAGCCAAAGGCTTCTAGAGTCAGGCAGGGCACACGTGTCCAGCCCTAGCCATGTTGATCCCAGACAGGCTGGTCCCAGGATCCCAAAGCTGGCCATCGGCCCCTCCTTTTCAACTGGTAACTGAAGTCAATTATGCAGATAATAGGATGGATGCGGCAGGGCTTTTTCATCACATACATTATTCTAATAGAAATGCATACCGCGACCCAAGCTTTGTGACAGTCCATTTTAGAAGACTTTTGCCGAGCAAATCAAGTGCGCAGTGAGAAATCGGAGAAAGCATTTTTCCTCAGCAGTATCTGCCCTCTCTCTCCTAAGCAGCCAGAGCCCAGACAAGTCCCAGCTGCAAAAGGGGATGCAGAACGCTCCCCCTCTTCTGAGCCCACTAAATGGTCCAGAGGAATCTGAGACGCGGTGCCCATCCGTTAAATAAATGCTTTTTACCCAAGCCAGCCATTCTTTCTTGCTCTCTCTCTAAAGCATTGCTATTCCCTCAGTCCACATTCAGACACACACCTTTTTGTCAGCTACTTAAAATCATTAAGTGAACTTAATTAGGTTTGTCAATCCCTAAGGCTGGCAGAGTGGCAAATAAGGCACTATATTCACTGTCCATTAGCAGTCTGTTGTCTGAACGAGACTGCGTGTTTTCTGAGCTGTGCAGGAGCAGCTTTAGCATTTTCTATGCAAAGATCTGCCCAGTGAGTCTGGGAGATACCGAATTTCAAGGCTGTCCCCTCTAAACCTGGCCCACTGCCCCAGTGGCCGTCTCCCAGGATCCCCTGAGGCCAATTTTCAACAGGCCTCTCTGTAAAGCTGAGCATGACAGAGTCAAGGGGTGCATTCTCTAGGCAAAGACTGGCTCCAACCAAGATCTCTAGCCAAGTCTGTTGTATCAACAAGCTCCAAACCCCACCAGCTGAGGAAAAAAAGAAAAAAACAACAATAACCCATGCAATCAAAAATGTCATCTTTGGAGAAATTGAAAGAACTGAGCAGGTGTGAACTATTGAGTGGCAGGGAGAGAAATCCATGCTAAGGCTATAAAGACCTCAGCTGCCATGTTTTTAAACAGCACAGATCAGTGACGGAGTTTGAGGATCCCCAAAGAGCTGGCCCTTCCCTTCTCCTTGACTGGGCTGCCCATGAAGAGGGAGAGCTAAGCTCTACCAGCCATGGGGGCTCAGCTTTCTTTCTCCATACAGAGCTAAGGCTTTGGGATAAGGGCAGTGGAATACCTATATGTTTGTTGGAACCACTTGGCCCTATAATCCTGGCAGTAATGTGGCATGGACCTTGCCTTCCCTTAGACCCAGAGTAGTCCACCTGGTACATGCTAGAACTTTCCCCCAATTCTAGAGCAGTCCAATTGGTACATGCTAGAACTTCCTGTCAGTCTCAGGGCAGTCCACCTGGTACATGCTAGAACTTTCCCTCATTACCAAAGCAGTCCATCTGGTATATGCTAGAACTCAAGACCTGAGGCCACAGCTGACCCTGGAGAGTGACTTGGCATCTGTACAGGAGACCAAAACAGGAAAGACTGGTTGCACCAGAAAGACTGAGAGCCTTGAGAAGGCCTCACCCATCTTCAGCAGGGAGCGGAGAGCAGAGCCAGGAGCAATCTCTTTTTCACATGAAGTTCAGCTAAAGACACACAACCAGGTACCATCCAAACAGAAAATCCTGGATCTGGGTGGTCCCGATGGCCATCTGGCCTCTTGGCTAGTGCCTCCCACAGAAAAGAAACTCCCAGATTGGTTTTGCTGCCCCCTCTCTGCCCCAACACCTGCCTTCCCCTGACCCCATTCACAAACTTCCTCTGCTTCACCCCTGCCCTCCCCACACCCCAGCATGAGCCACCTTTGTCCCCCCTGTCCCTTCCTGCAGCCTCAGGAGTCTGGAGCATTTGGGGAGCAAGGGTTGGCAGTGTGGCCTTTCGAGTGGACAGAGGCAGCATTGCATGTTTACATCTGATCCGACATCTGATTGAGTCTTCCCTGATTGTTAGGAGTGTTCCTGACTCAAAATATGTGCAATTCCCGGTGTCAATCAAACTCTTTTAAACAGCAGCTGCCACTGCCGTTGCCTTGCAGCGCACTTTAGAGACTCTTCTATTTAGAAACCATTCCAGCTCCAGCGTGCATCATGCCTTCCATGCTAAGAGGCCCAGTGGCTGGTTGAGAAGCTTGCAGTCCTAATCTCTCAGTAATGATGAAGGACGGCAGAGAGAGGGGTGGGAGAGCGGGGTGGGGGGGGGGGGGCGTGCAGCCTCCCTGGAAGGGCCCAGTTAGGGCAAAACAGGGATTTTTGTCCCTCTCTCCCACACTCAGTGGGTGCACGCATGTAATTTACTTGCTCAGGCACCCACGGCCTCCTGGAAGCTACCCCCATGGTGCTCAGCACCAGGCCTGGCTCCTCAGCCTGTGGATGACAGATTCGGAGATGGTGACCCAGAGAGGAGAATCAGAAATGTGGGCTGTGGGGCCCTTACCCACTGCTCTTCCAGCTGGGAATGTGAATCCTTCCAGTCACCATCCCCACATGGCTCTATGCACCTGTTCTCTTGCTGCCTGCAAGCAGCGTGTCTCTAACCCTGGCAACTGCTGTAAACAGAACAAGATGACAGTGTTAAGGCCCCTGTTGGCCACTTGAGAATCCCAGGCCTGGCTGTGTCCCATGTTACACAGGCTTGAGCTGGAAGCTCACCTGCAGACCATGTCCCCCGGGGAAATCTGAGACAACTGTGATCTTGCCAAGGCTTGTGGAGAAGCCTGATGTGGGTGTGTGATACACACGTGCCTCTCACTGTCTTTGTGTCCTTCCACACCACTCACACGTGAGCCATGGGGGCTCTGCCCTGCTCTGACACATCCCTCACTCCACTTCCTCCACTGCAGATGCCCTCCCTCACCATCCCCATCCACATTTCCAAGTCCTCGCCTTCTTTCAAAACCAACTTAAATGCTACCTTCTCTGTGAGGAAACCTTGATGGGTTTCCTGTTAATACTTACAGCCCACTCTGTGTTGGTTACAAACCCCCAGGTCTTAGCCAAATTATTTGATATTTAACAACAGGTCAGGCACTACACAGACCAACCCCAGTGGAGACCGATGCTGGATGAGACACCAGATCCTTGAGACCCGGACTGGGTTAAACTTTTGGTTGCTGGATAATGTGAAAAATTAGAATACCAGGGAAGGAGCCGGGCTGCCTGAGGCAACAAGCATGGGACACTTGGGGGACAATGGCTCTTTATCAGTTGGTACAGAAGCATTTTAGTATTTTAAGAATGACTTCAGGGGCACCTGGGTGGCTCAGTCTGTTAAGCGGCCGACTTTGGCTCAGGTCATGATCTCGCGGTCCGTGAGTTCGAGCCCCGTGTCGGGCTCTGTGCTGACAGCTCAGAGCCTGGAGCCTGTATCAGATTCTGTGTCTCCCTCTCTCTGACCCTCCCATTCGTGCTCTGTCTCTCCCTGTCTCAAAAATAAATAAAAACCGTTAAAAAAAATTTTTTTTAAAAAGAATGACTTCAGCTCTACCAAGGAGTACCTGCTGAATGTCAAGCCCACTCATTTCTGTCCAAACGTCCACACCCAAAAAGTGAGAGAGTTCTCCTCAGAGTTTCAGGGAGTCCTGGACCCAAGTCCTAGACTCTAAACCGGTTAACATATGGAACAATCCCTCCGAAAGGGAAGTACTCTGTGCTGGAGAAGTAGGGGGAGCTGTGTGGACTGCTCCAGTCTCGCGACTGCTCTGCGATTAGGTCAGGCCGATAACAACTATGGTAATGAGCCAAGTATTGGCACACATTCACCAGATGCTGAATCCTGAGAAATGACCAACCCAGGTTGTTCCTTACACACACTCCTCTTGACACACATACAGGTTCTGGCTGCAGATTGTTGCGTGGTGGGGGCAAGGATCCAGAGCGACCGTGGCTTTTGACAATATCTCCATCAGCCTGGACTGCTACCTCACCAGTGAGTTCACCCTGTCCCTTGCACTTGTCCCCGACCCAGACTGCCCCGGGCCTCACTATCCCTCCTTAACCTAAGCTCACCTGCCTCTCCCACCTTCCCCGGGGCATGCTCATCTGTCTCTCTTAAACAGAGCCTCACTTAACTCAGCCCATGGGGTCTTCTCTATTCTAGTCAGTGGGGAGGACAAGGTGTCACAGGATACAGCACCCAAATCGAGAAATCTGTTTGAGAGAAACCCAAACAAGGAGCCGAAACCCTGGGAAAATACACCAAGAGAGACCCCCATCTTTGACCCTACAGGTAAGGGTTCAACTTACAAATGTAAGTAAAGTAAAATTTTTGTTGCAAAAGGCAGAAGAGAGATACGTGCGGTGATTGTAGTGGGGAGTGGTGTCTAAAGAATAAGATGGTCAACCTTTAAAAGGAACAGAACGTACATCCTGGCTATGGGCTCCAAAAGGATGTTTTTTGGGTCTCTTATCACCTGGCCGAATGAAGCATCTGGAAGTTGTGCAAAGGAGCTACTGGGGAATACCCAGGAACCAAACAGGAGAACCAAGCTGGTATCCTTTCCTCCACTCAGTCCCTTGAAACCTCTCCCCATTTACTGAACAAAGCAAACCCTACATCAGATTTCTTCTTCTCATAAAGAGGGTTGGGCCCAAAGCCATTATTTGTTGCACAAAGACAGGCTAGCCCACCACGGGTAAAGGCCCAAAACCTTCAGGTTCAACACGTTTCCCCAAAGCGTGGCTTCCCCACCCCACCAAAGCTGTTTTATTCAGCATTTTCTGGGCTGAAAGACTTCTCATGAAGACTCTTACTGCTTTGAACCCAGGCCTCTTCAGCCTCTGGCCCTAAACCATGGTGTGACTTCTCAGCTACTCTTTGTACGAGGAGGAAATTTCTTAGAATCAGTCTCTGAACCCGGCATGATGTTCCTTGGCAGTTATTAGACCTATGAGCCTCGCCCCAGAGAAGCTGTGAAGCCCCCAGCCCGACACCAGCAGATCAAGGGGTTCCCCCAGGGTAGGGGTGGTGCACGTGCCTGGGTATGGGAGTAGTGCGAGTAACCTTGGTAAGCAGGGGCTCGGCACTGTCCACCACACTCTTTTTCCTATAGAAGGTCACTTTATTAAAATAACAATAGATAAATGATAAATGTTTAATTTCTGCTTATAACGTGAAATCCTCATTTAGTGCAAAGTACAAAAAAAAAAAAAAAAGCAGAAGTTTATACCTTCACACTAACTTCACTGACTCTCAACTTATTACATAAATATCAGCCTTGTTCTGTCTTTGAAGGAAGAAATCCCTTCCTTCCTCTGCCCTGAAAAGCCACCCCAGGTGGAGCTCTCTCTGTCCCTAATTCCTGCCTGATCTAATCCAGGGGCCAGACCTGGGCTTTTCCCTTCATCTCTCCCCTTTCCTCCCTTCACCTTTAACTAAAACCTCAAAACACCTTTTCGTTTTTCCACATGAAAGGGAGCCTGCCACCTCTATTTCCCGACTCTGTCTCATGGTCATTCATGAAACGGGCTAGCGTGAGGGAGGCGGCCTTCTGTTCATTGTTTGATGCCTCGCCTCACTGTCCCACCCCAAGGACTGACCTCCAGGGACTCCCCAGCCCCGGTCAGTCACTGCCTCCCGACCATAAATTCAGGACACGTTCAGCAAACAACATCGAGGCAAGCCCCCACCCTGTCCAACCACCAGCACTGATTACATGGCAGGGGCTCCGGAAACACATATTGATTGACCCAGGGGCACTTGAGGCTTGAGCTCAGTTCTCGGATCTCAGATATTGGCAGCCAGCTCCCCTGCAGCCAGCACTTAGGAGCAGCCATCCACCCCGCCTGACTCCCCAGTTTATTGCCATATAATTCCCACTGTCCCTAAAAGGCTCATCGATGAGGGTCTGCACAGTGGCCACTCAGACTAATGAAATCATGTGGTGGCTGGAAAGCCACAACGCTACCCCACAACCTCCGACTAAAATCAGAAGCGAGTGGCTGCCTGAGAGACTGGAGCTTCCTCTGCTGCCCAGCCCCGCCTCAGAGCAGGAAGGACAGGCAGGTGGCTGTGGGTCAGCGTTCTGTCTCCAGACCCCCTTCCAGAATGACCCCAACTGTAGGGGAGGAGGACACTGAGGCAAACACGTCCCCAAGCAGCCTGAGGAGGCTCCTTGGACAGGCTTTAGAGAACTGGGCACAGAGGCAGTGCTTTCCCAGGAACCTGCTCTCGCCCTGGGGAGCAAGAAGGGAGAGAGAAGCTGAGGCAGGCTCCCAGCCCCTAACCCCCCTGACAGATGCCTCAGTCCCACCCTGTCGCCCACCCCTAGCAGTGTGCGGTGGGGGTGTCTCTGAGTCATCAGGAGGAGGATGAGCAGGGTGTCCCTTCCCTACTACCCACAGGACAATGTCCACCACACCCCCTGAGGGGCCACTTGGCCAGGGCTCAGCCTCATGGTCAGGGAGAACGAGCACCCTAGGTCCATGCCGAGGCCCTCCTTCACCCAGCTTTAATCTAGACCCAACCACAGCCCTTGCACACTTCCTCTGTGGCCAGTTATGTGCTCAGAGATGGTGAACAGAACAAGACCCAGGTCGAGCACCCAAAGAACTCCCAGTCTAGACGAGGAGAGCACAGGTGGGAAGGGAGGGGTGGGCCTGTAAACCAGCAGCTCATGGCCTGCGAGGTGAAGCTTAACCTAGCTTAGAACTTCTGCCTGGGAGGGCCTCTGGAGAAGGAGGGAGAGATGCGGTAGGGAGGGGAAGGAAGGGGAGGAGCAATCTAGGAGCGTGCCTGACCCTGGGCTGGGCTGTTTCACACACCAATCCCTCCTGTCCTCACCCTGGCCACGGGTGGCTGCTGTCATTACCACTGTGGGATGAGAAGATCATCTGGAGGAATGAGCCCCACAGCTGACAAGGAGTGGAGCCAAGATGTGACCCCGAAGTCTCCATTCTTTCAGCCAGCTAAGCCACTTTAGGTGTCCCCGTCCAGAGAGAGACACTAAAAATGGAAGAGAGCAGGAGAGCACCCCAGGTGAAAGTCCCTGCCCCCACGTCCAGGAAACAAATCAGCCCCCAGCCTTCCAACAAAGGATGGAGGAGACAAAATAACAAGATTGTCTTCCCAAAGTTCAGCACTGTCAGTTTCCTCTGGGCTGGAACAAGGGCGGCTGGTGGCATTTCAGCTCTCCTCCTGCCAGGTGTTAGAGCACCTCCTAGAAACACAAAGGTCACATCAGGCCTTTTGAAAACAGGTACTCACAAAACATCCAGGTTTCCCTAAACATTCCACATTTCCCCTAATTCAGCCCCATGTCGAGGGCCTGACCTCAGGGTTTAGGGGTGGCCTCACCCCCAAGCCCATGGGGCAGAGCTGAGCCACTGGAGCACCTAGGCAGGAAAAGCCTGTCCAGGTGCTTCTCGAAGCTTTCTCGGAAGCCTGAGTCACCTTAGCTAATCAGATGAAGAAACTCAGAGAGAAAATGGGGCGAGTATTAAGTCTGGGGAAATTACATTTGTCAGCTTTGCACATACAATTACACTAACCAAATGGTTGGGATAATGCAATCACGGGACTGCAGAGTTTCTCTCTCTCTCTCTCTCTCTCTCTCTCTCTCTCTCCTCCCCCCTCTCTCTCTGTCTCTCTCTCAGCAGTAATGAGTGTGCAAGCAGGCTCTGCCACCCACCCCCAAAGCCCAGACAAGGACAGGCAGGACCCCCAAGGCCCAGTGATCCTGCCTCAGCTTCCTCAGCTTCCTCTCTCATTCTCCTGTGAGCTCACATGTTGTATAGGGAGGGCAAGAGGGAATTAGCTCAGTTTACATGATAAGAACTGCACAAACCTTGGGCCCAGCCCACAAGTATCTGTAACTCATGGAGCCCTAGCATCAAATCACAGTCTTGCCTCTGAGTTGTTTAGTGATCGTTGGTTTACTGTTTTCTCAGTAGACATCTCTTGCCAAAGGGTAGGGTCAGGGTGGGGGGTGGGGGCGGACATTTAGAACTTTGTAGGATCATGGAAAGAGCACTGGACCAGGAGTCAGAACCTCTGTGCACAGCCTTGGCAGGTTTGCACTAGCAAACTGAGGTCCAGGGATGTGTCCCACCTCTGCACAGCCTTTTCTCTCCTCATGTAACAGCTGGGGCCTGTCAGCAAACCCACAAGTAGCAGAGCTCAGAGAAGAGGGGCTAACGTCAACACAGGCAAAGGCAAGAAAATGCTTCTTTTCTTTCTTTCTTTTTTTTTTTTTTTTAGCATTTATTTTTTTGAGAGAGAGAGCGCGCTCTAGTGGGGGATAGGCAGAGAGAGGGGAGGGGGAGAGGGGATCCAAAGCGGGCTCTCTGCTGTCAGCACAGATGTAGGGCTCAAACTCACGAACTATGAGATCATGACCTGTGCTGATGTAGGACACTTAACCAACTGAGCCACCCAGGCATCCCGAAAACTGCTTCTTTCAAAACTCAAGGTTTGGGGCACCTGGGTGGCTCAGTCGGTTAAGTGTCCAGCTTTGGCTCAGGTCATGATCTCACGGTTCATGAGTTCAAGCCCCACATTCGGCTCTGTGCTTAATAGCTCAGAGCCTGGAGCCTGTATCTCCCTCTCTCTGTGCCCCTCCCCTGCTTGCACTCTGTCTCTGTCTCTCTCTCTGTCTGTCTCTCTCTCTCTCAAAAAAAAATTAAACATTAAAAAAAACCCTCAAAGTTTGAAGTAGACAGTTTTCAGGTCCCTCCCCATCACCAGCCCCGTGTTTCTAAAGGCAGAAGGGATGTGGGGTAAAGCAGCCAGAGCTTTCTTGGCCCATCTCTCCAATTAACCCACAGCACTGCTAATGTGCCCAGAAGAAAGGGTAACAGACTGTCCATTTCTACACACGCTTCTATGATTCAAGAACAGATGCCAATTTCAATGAGAAAGTTTTATGTGTTTCATATAAATTGATTGAGTCTATTTCTGCTAAATGCATTATCCATTCACCACAGAACAACTATTAGAGTTAATAGAATTTGTAGCTAGAGCCATTATGATCCAAGCATGCCCTTCTGGGGATGACGGCATTGTGACAAGGCGGCTTCCCAGGGCCCGGCCCCCTTGCTCACAACCTGTCTTCTCATGTCCACCAGAGCCGTCTGTGCTCAGGTGCCGCAGACGCGGCCAGGCTTACTTCAGTGGCCCACGGAAATAGTCAGGATTCATCTAGTTCCTGAACAAACAAGTGTATCCTAATCCAATCCCAAACAAATCCCATCATCCTGTCACTTGTCAGCACCTGCCAGCTTGGGGGTAGCGAGGAGGCTGGGGTCTGTACTTTCGCCTTAGCTTTTTACCATGTGCCAGTTTTGGAGGCAGGGGGCCCCAAGGCAGGGAGGACAGGAAACAAGGGTAGAAGTGCCGGGAGCCCCACCCACCCTGGGGGGACTCAGGCTGGACTCTTGGGTTCATTGCATCATTAAGAGCTTTCCCCAGAAATGCACAGCGACAGAATCTGGGACTTCCTGGGTGCGACAGGGAGTTCTCAGTGTTTCTCCAAGTGTGTCCCGACACCATCTGCTTCTGATCACCTTGCTAGGGGAGGGAGGACCCAGAAGTGCTGCTCATTAAAAATGAAGCTTCCTGGTCCCCACGGGCTTGTGGAATCTGAATGTCTAGGAAAGGAGAGCTGACACTCTGCATGTTTAACAAAACTCTCAAGAAAAGCCTGATCTGAAACAAAGTTTAACAACCCTCTTTTAAAAAGGCAGCCTTGGGGCGCCTGGGTGGCGCAGTCGGTTGAGCGTCCGACTTCAGCCAGGTCACGATCTCGCGGTCCGTGTGAGTTCAAGCCCCGCGTCGGGCTCTCTGGGCTGATGGCTCAGAGCCTGGAGCCTGTTTCCGATTCTGTGTCTCCCCGTCTCTCTGCCCCTTGCCCGTTTATGCTCTGTCTCTCTCTGTCCCAAAAATGAATAAACGTTGAAAAAAAAACAATTTTAAAAAGGCAGCCTTTTTTTTTTTAATGTTGTATTTATTTTTGAGAGAGAGAGAGACAGAGTGTGAGTGGGGGAAGGGCAGAGAGAGAGGGAGACACAGACTCGGCAGCAGGCTCCAGACTGAGCTGTCAGCACAGAGCCCGACGCAGGGCTTGAACCCACGAACCGGGGCTCGAACCCACAGCCCGTGAGATCAACTGAGCTACCCAGGCGCCCCAACAGGCAGCCTCTTTTAAACAGATGAGGAGCCTAGGTCTGGAGAAGGTGAGAGGCTGGCTCAGAGTCACGTGACATACTTCCAAGTTTTTCTCTCTTAGACAGCAAAGGCCTTGCGTTTTGTCATCACCTCTTTACACACCTAGAAACCATCAGTCACAGGGTGGTGCTGGGTGTTAGGAACTGTACTGGGCTCTTTTGTACGCAGTGTCTCATTAGTTGGTACTATAACATAATGCCCCTTTTACAGATGAGGCAATTGGCCCACAGAGGGTGAGTAACTTGCCTTAAGTTACACAACTTGTGTAAGAGGCTAAAGAACATGGTCTTTCATTTTTTAATCATGTAAAAAAAATTAATTTTTCTAAGCCAGGTAATATTTTGAAGGGCAAGTTGTAATAAATCCTCTAAGAATCCTACTGTTGACTAGTCTTCTGAAGGAATCTCTTCTCTGAAAAACTTGGGTTTCTAGCGCTTTTGCTTAGACAGAGCACATCTGCATCGTCACGGATACTCAAAACAGCACACTGGGTACACAGTGTACCCACAGACATGTAAGAAAGCTGATAATTGCAGCTAATTGGCCTCCCTCTGTGTAAACCACACCCCCCCCCCTTCCCGCTCCCCAGTCAGAGCACATGAAGGCACTTAGCACCCATTCAACTAAAGGTAGCAATTCCTTAAGACTCAGGCAGGCATGGGGCCATCAATACAGTCCTTGGGACCCGTTTGGGTGGTTGGCCATGTTCCTGTTCAGCCGGCCTGCGTTTCAACCAAGTGCTGTACGTTCCTTCTTATTTTACTAAATTTAGATTATCACCTATTTATAGCGAGGGAACTAGTGATGACACAGGAAGCGCCAGCCTTAACGAGGCCTGCGGGACTCCAGTCACTGCGCCAGGTTCAGAGCCCTCCCGGTTACAATGTCACTCTTCATCTGAGCGCTTCTGCCTTCCCTGGAAGCTAACCCAGCTGTGCTCCAGGAAGAGACGTGGGGTGGAACTAATTCATGATTCACAATCCCCATTACTGACGTTAAAGAGTCTCTTCCGGTACAAGAGGTTTTGTACTTTGGAGACCTAGTCAGCATCCCCAAGAGGTGGCCTTCGTGGTTGCCAAGGGAGAGAAAGTTGCTTGCACGGGGACTTGGTGGCAGTCGGGGTGGAGCAGAAGGCTGAGGAGGAGGCTTGCTCCCCTACGGACCGCCCACCAGCAACAGCTTCCGGGCTGCCTCCTTTGATCTGTACACAGTTACTCAGCACACTCAGCATCTTTCATTTGGTCTTTACAGGCCCCCAGGCTCCCCGAGGATAGACATCACTCTCAGGAAGCAGTATGCCATAGGGCTTTGTTTGTTTATTTGTTTGTTTTTTGTTGAACTCTAGCCGACACCCAGTGTTACGCAAGTTTCAGGCGTCGGACACCTTGATTCAGCACATCCATATGTTATGCTGTGCTCCCCACAAGTGCATCTGCCATCTGGCAGCATACAACAGGGTTACAGTACCACTGACTATATTCCCTATGCTGCACATCCCATCCCCATGACTCATTCATTCCATGACCAGAAGCTGCACCTCCCACGCCTCATCACCCATTTTGAGTCTGGCATGCTTTTCAAGAGCACGGACTACCTGTGTTCAAGTCCCAGCTATGCCACTTACTTTAAGCTACTCCCTTCTCCTTTCCGTGCCTTTGTTTCCCCGCGTCAAAAAAAAAAAAAAAAATGACGCTTACATTATTAGTGCTTACATTTCATAAGTTCAGTGAAGTGAACGCGTATCACAGGCTGAAAGGGGAACGGGACACAAAGTGAGCTGTATGAGCCATCGCTGTTTTCTCATTTCAGACGTAAGGAAAGGTTGTGTGACTTGTCCCACCCATCACGTACAGAGCCAGGATCCAAACCTAAGCTGGCTCACTCCACAAAGTCTTCCCGCTCTAACCCTATACCCACTGGGAGCAATCCCAAAAACCACCTAGCTGCTGACCACAGCAAGGGAAAAGCTCTTGCTATATCCAGATCGACCGGTTTTCTCTTTCCCCTCAGGAGATTCAAGTCAGCATTCAACACAGACAACATCATTGCTTTCTAGTCAGTGTGCTTTTATAATTCCCCAAATCCCAATCCTAGAAGGGAAAAAAAAAAATCAGGTAGGGCTGAGTTCAGTTCAACAAGCTTAACAAGCATGCGCTGTATGCCTGCTGTGTGCCAAGCCCTGTGCTGGGTGCTGTGGGGCCTGCAGCTGGGAGTGAGCCAAAGCACCACTCTTGAAAAATGTGCCACCCAGAGCTAGGTCCACATGAGCCTGATGTGAAACCACCACTCTCTTGGCACAAGAGAAATTCCGGTTCCATATCCAATTTCCAATTCTGATGGCATCTGGAATTAGGACAGGTTCCCTGCTCCCCACCCTCCCACCCCACCCCCGGCCAGCTCCATGGTCCTGGCTTCACTCTGTGCTGGATGGTGAGGAGGTCTTCATCCAAGATTGGTGCACTGCAAATTATACTAAACTGATCATCATTTTTGAAAAGAAATCTAGTGTCCTTTGAGAAAGGAAAGAATCCATATTGTTACTTCATAACTTCCCAATCCTGGGCCCCCCTTGAGAACTAGCACAGCATCATCCAGCTCTGACAGGCTCAAAAACCCCTCACAAATGCCCAGTCTAATGCTATTTGGTGTTTGGGAGTATGGCAAGGCTACAGACAAAATGCTGTAAAATACCAGGCCATGACTCCTGCTAGCAGAAGAGAGGATTCACTGCCTTTGTCTCTCCTGGATGGCTTGAGCAAACATATTCCTTGTTTCCCATTTGTTTCAGTGAAAGTTTGCATAAGTGGGAGGCAACAAATGATCCAGGAGCTCTGGTCTCAGCACACCTTGATTAAGATCATTTAGCTCCAAGACCAGCAGACACAAAAGATCCCTCCATCGGTACAAATACATTAAGCACTTGTTTTGAGGGAAGACCACTTTTAATTATCACCCTACTCCCAGACTTGCTGGGTCAGCCTGCAAAACAACCCTACATCCCCTTGGAGCTTATTCAGCTTTCTGCTTATTGCAGCAAAGCTGCAGTAGTCCTGGACAGAGAGATTTATTTTAATTCATCTGGGCCCAGAGCTGGACAGAGGAACCTGAGGAGACAGGCTGAAATACTAACTCTAGATCACATAAGGGAGTCCTCCCCACTTGCTCCTCCACTGACAAGAGGCAAAGGAACAAGAGGTGGAATCACCCCAGCCATCACTGCCTCAAGGAGGAAAGAGAGAGAAGGCACCAGGAAGAACAGAGTCTAGCCAGTGCCCTCCATGCTGGGTTCTTGCACAAAAGATGAGGAAGCCCATGAAAGTGCTGGTGTGGGGTTTTGGGGTGCCTAGTGATTTATTGCATTATAACACATTATCATAAATGCAGTAGCTTAAAACAACACACATTTGTTATATCGGTGTCTGTAGGTCAGGGAACCAAGCTCAGGTCAACCGGGTCCTCTGCTCCATAGTGTCTCATAAGGTTGCAATCAAGGTGTTAGCCAAGGCTGAGTCTCATCTGAAAGCTCCATCAGGGAAGGTGCTCTTCCAAGTTCACATAATTGTCGGCAGTTCTTGGAGAAGCCTAGGAAGAGGAGAGGAGGAGGGAGAGGGAGAAAGAGAAAGGGAGAGAGAAGCTGCAAGCAAGATGGAAGTTACAATCTTATGTAATCATGAAAATGACATCCCATCGCTTTTATCACATTTTATTGCTTAGAAGCAATGCACAGGTTTCATCCACACTCAAAGGGAGGGGATTAAGCAAGGCATGACTACCAGGAGGCAGAGATCACTGGGAACTACCTTGGAGCCTACCTGCAGTGGGCTTTTGTGTGCCAGAGATCACTCAATCACCAGCAAGCTTTGAGGGCTCATTGTGGAGTCTGATGGGCAAAATTCCTGGAAGTGATCTCACACCTATCAAACACTTAAATATTCACAAAACGCCTACTGAGTGCCAGTCCACAGCAAGATGATAAGTGGGTTGACAAAGATTCCTGGAGACCAAGGTCTCAAAAGCTCTGCAATTTGAGAATCAAACGTTCCAGGCCCCAGGTTTTCCTTCATGTGCAAAGCAGGGGTGAATGAACTGCTATGGTGCTTTCTCAGAGTAGGCTATTGTAGTGAGCAAATGAGATCACTTCTAACAGCCTTTGAAGGGTACAAAAGAATATACTAATATAAAATGCTGTGCTATTGTTATTAACATTATTATTAAAACATACAATGGAAAAGATTGGGCCAGTTTACTCATCCCTCCATATGTTGCCCTTTATAAATTTTCAGGGTATTTATAGCCCTCCTCCTTCCCAAACTATGAGCTGTGCACATTTGTTTATACATTAAGTGTGTGTTCTAGGTATATTTTTCCTCGAATTTTTTTTTGCAAAAATTTCAAGCAAATCCCAGCTCTTAAGCTAAAAAGGGAGAGGGGGTAGTATTTTGCATTTTGGGTCCTCTTGTCAAGCAATTCCCCCAACACAGGTCATTGTCAATTTGCAAATGAAGCATTCAAACTCTGTTTGGGGAAAATAAGTGACTTATGTGGAGCCATAGCGGATTGCTCCAAAAAGACCCACTCGTCCATATAAATTGAAAGAGGGTTTTAGTCTTTTATTTTTTTTTAACGTTTATTTTTGAGACAGAGAGAGACAGAGCATGAATGGGGGAGGGTCAGAGAGAGAGGGAGACACAGAATCTGAAACAGGCTCCAGGCTCTGAGCAGTCAGCACAGAGCCCGATGCGGGGCTCGAACTCACGGACCGCGAGATCGTGACCTGAGCCAAAGTCGGCCCACTTACCTGACTGAGCCACCCAGGCGCCCCAAGTCTTTTAAAACTTGTCAAGATCTCAGTCTTAATTTGTTTTTAAACAAGTTCCAGGAGACTGGATCTGAGCGGTCTGATTTAGTTTTTAGTGAGTATTGACAGTATCTTCATAATAATATGAGCACATCATTTTACTCATTTAATTATTATTTCTTAAGTGAATGGCAGATTAATCCTATTCCAGGATTAATGCTTTTTTTATATTAAATATAATTTATTGTCAAATTGGTTTCCATACAATACTCAGTGTTCATCCCAACAGGTGCCCTCCTCAATGCCCATCATCCGCTTTCCCCTCTCCTGCACCCCTCATCAACCTTCAGTTTGTTCTCAATATTTAAGAGTCTCTTATGGTTTGCTTCCCTCCCTTTCTGTAACTTTTTTTTTTTTTTTTTTTTTTTTTTTTGCTGATGCATAGGATTAATGTTAACAAGTGAGGAAATTAAGGCATGGCTTACACTTGTCTAGCAACCTAACAGAATCAGAAAAATGCCCCAGGCCTCAGAATAGCTCCCTGATAAAGAGGACTATTTCCTTTCCTCAACTGGCCTTATGACTTTGATCTACTAACTAGTCCATTCAGCCTATCAATTGATAGGTTCCATCAACCATCAGGTCAATGGAGTGTCCCTCAAGCATTCTCATAAAGACTGCAGGGCTCCCTACATTTCAGTAATGTGGGTGTGGTTGTACACATATGAGTGTGGGCTGGTTGTGTATGTGGATGACTATGTGAAGATGGTTGTGGCCCCTTAGGACCCTACCCCTTTCTGTTGTGCAGTTATGGGTAAGAGACAAAATGCCTTTCAACAAACATCCATTTGTATGACCAGGACCCCCTCTGGATCCTTCCATCCTATATTGCTCTAATTCTAATACAGGAACACCAAGTGCCAGTGGTGCTCCCTCCAGACCACACCCAGCACCCTCAGCATGCATGGTCTCCTCCTCTGACCACTTGAGTGGGTTCAGGGGCTGATATTTGGTCTGCTCTCTTCTTTCTATATTGTTTTGTTCTTCGCTCAACGAAGGTTTGTGAACCTCCTCCTATGTGACTGGCAATATTGTAGGTCCTGGAGGCAAAGCAGTGAACAAAATCAACTAAGCCTCACTTAAGCTTACATAGAGTGTACATGCTGGTAAGGGTGACAGACAACAAACAAGTGTACAGGTGAAATAGTTTCAGATAGTGATGTTTTGTGAAGAAATCAAAGCAAGTTAAGGGGACAGAAATGACAGTGGCATAGCATGTGTGGTATGTGCCTATGTGCTATAACAATGGGGGTGTTAACAGAGAAAACTTCAGGTTCCTTCAAGTGTATGTCAGAGCAGAACCAGATAATACTACTTGTCACCACCATTAAGGTCCTATGTTTTACTCTTTGCCTGGCGTGGCCTGGGGAAACTTCCAAGGCCCTCAAGACATAGCTATAACTCTCATAAACTCTAGCGGCCTTGACTATGAAGTGTTCAGAGACACAGCAGAAGATGGGTAGAAAAAGGGGAACATGCCTGGAATGAAGAAGCCAGGTGGGGTGGGAATGACCCAGATGCCTGGCTCCTCACCAGGGGGATGGCAAGCCAAAAGCCATGAACAATGTCTAAAGGGCCTTGGGAAACCTACTCCCTATCTAAACCAGCACTGCTATTTGAGGGATAACAACAGGAGTCTCTGGTCATTGGTGTTTCTACTACAAGCAGGTGGGATATCTTGATTCTAGGAGGTTCATTCAGCTTGAGGGATCAAAACAATAGCTGGGAACCCAAGGAAGGGTCCAGTCCCATAACAAAAAGTTCTTTATAGATGACTGCTGCATTAGTCCACTGGCCCTATACATGACTAGTGTCATTAATTTGGTACCTGACCATGTCGACACACACATCTCTGTGATCTTCTTGGCCTTTTCCTCATGCTTGTTGATCATGGTGCCCATCTCTAGCTACTTGGTAGCATCATAGGCAGGAATAAGACAGAAGTATCTCTTCTCTCCTTTTCTCTAGTCCCCTCATCTCAGATACATTGCCTTCCCTTTTTGGTCCGCCATTTGCTCCTATTTCTTTCACCACTACTTTCCCTTCTGCCCTTGACATCTGTATTTCCCACCCTCTCAGGTGTCATTGTTTTCCAATTCCTCTTAGAGGGTCCAAGACCCAGACCCAGAGTCAGGACCCATTTGTTCTTTTCTAGTTCCAAATCACTTGGCCACTTGGGCTGCCTGTACTCCATCTGTCCATCTGTCAGAGGTGTTCCAGTCACAAGGACCTCGTAAGGATTTTGCCCGTCATGACTTAGAACCAGACAATAAGCAAGAACTACTAAGAATAAAGCTATGAAGGAGGGATTCTGGCCTCCCGCACCATTGCTGTCTCTCAGGAGGCAGCGAGCCCTACTCACATAACCCTTATGGCCGAGCACCAGATGAAGGTCTTCTCCCCCCTTGGTCCATGGACAAGAGCAGATAAGGACAGAAATCAATAACTCTTCAGGGCTGCATGTGACAAGGCTGGTGTTTGAACCACCACCACTTCCCACTTGAAACTCAAAACCAAATCCATTAAGTGTATAGTGTAACCCCCAGATGGGTGAGTCCACAACACCCCTCTCCCTATCAAATACTTTATTAACACAACTCCAGCCTGATACCAACTTGGGAATAACCAAATTAGCCCCGAGGACTCCCTTAACTTAATTTTTACAGCTATGCTTTCAAGATAGTGTTTTTCCTGTGACCTTTCTCTTCTCTCATGTGTTACTCACTTTCCCTCAGGGAGCAGGGGGTGGCTGAGAACACAACACAGGAGCCATCACAGGAACCATTAAAAACTCCCTCAGATTGCCGTGTGTCAGAGCTGTTTAGGGTAATTCAGTCCTGAAAGCAGCTTTTATCTCAACAGCCCTGACTTGCTGCCCTGTTGATGGCTTGCTCAGAGGTTCCCTTCCATGAAGGGATGTCTGCCTCCCAGCAGAGAGGGAAGTGGGCCTCTGGTCTTTGTTCTGTGGGAGACCTCAGCATTTTTAGGCATCCTCTTTGTCTAGTGGAACTGTGTGAGGGGCAAACGAGATGACGGTGTAAAAGTAAAAACAGACCACGTGTGAGCGTATCTAGCACAAAAGACAGGCTGGTGTTATAATTATTGTCACCAGGTCCCAATTTCTCATCATCAAAAAAGAACAAGAAAGAAATAACCAGAAAGCTTTGCATAGATGAACATGGGGTGTGTGAATGTGTGTGTGCAAGAGTGTGTGAGAGTGTAACCATGTGTGAATGTGAGGTGTGAGTGTGAGAAGTTGTATTAGGTGTGTGTGATGGTGTGTGCGGTATGAGTGTGTAAGTGTGTGTTGTATGTGTCATGTGTGTGGTGTATGTGGTGTGTGTGAGTGTATGGGACTGTGGGTGTGAATGTGTGTGTGAAAAGGTTCATGTTTGTGCCGATGCCATGCAAACATGCAAACAAACTCAGTCTGAGAAGCAAACTAGAACATGAAGAATTCACCAACTGAAAACTGACTGTGTTGTAGAAAGAGTCAATGTGACCTGCCTCTCTTCACTTAGCCTGAGATTTAACTTTTCTACACGGTTGCCTATCTGATAGGATAAAAGTGATTCTTCCCCCTTCCCTATCTACTGACCTAACATGGTTTTCAGGAGCTAAACCTGCTGGAGAATATTGAGGTGCCACGTTAATGTGTTATAATTAATAAATTGACATTGGAGGACTAACGATTTCTAGCCCTGTTCACTCAAAGTCGTAGTGACATCTTTTTACCTCAGGTTAGACTTCCAGGACCTTCCACCATCTATCAAATGTAAGTACCAAATATCAGCACATTCCAAAACTGTGAAATCAAAGCTTGTCACAGGTAGCTGGACCTCAGCCTGATACACAAAGATACAGGACCACTCTCGTGCCCTCACCCAACATTGGGTGTAAACTTGAAATTAACAGGAGGATGTGCTGAAGCACTAGAAAAACATACATGACAGAGAGAGAGAAGAAAGTAAATTAGTGTAAAATATTTCTCTCTGGCGCCATTTAATGAAGGGACAAATAGCCCTAAACAACTGGTTAGGTGTGGGTGGCACTATCAAGAAAAAGCTAAGTTATACTTAGTGGGCTGTCTCCCAAAAAAAGGAAAAACATGATATAACAGCAAGTTCTAGGCCATGGTCATTGGAGACATCCCTGGTATGCAATCTGAAAATCCTGCAGCCCAGGAGTAGAAATGCAGGTGAGAGACCTGACCAGATAGATAATATAAAAGGGCTAATCATAGCAAGTGACCTCAAGTGATCCCTACATCACAATTGTTTTCAAGGATTCTGGGACAATAGCAGTGATGGAGGTAACAGCTTCGTTGTCTAACTCTCTGAATCTAAAAGCAGAACGACCATATATTAAAACTGAAAACCCATAGACATTTACAACAAAAATGTTTGATTAAAAAATGCCCGAAATACAAATGGGTGAGGACAAAGTACAACAACCATAAAACCTGAAAAATATCAGCATCTGAACAAAAGAAAGGAGAGGAAAACAACAGGCTGGTCTTATAAACCTGAGAACAGGAGAAAATGGCTGACAGATATTTGCTGGAAATGACTGACAGCCAATCTGAGAACCATTGCTGAACCTGGGAGAGAGGCTTTGTCCAGTCCAGGAGTGCGTGAGTGCAAGGTGGCCATGGTAATGTTCAAAGGAGCTAGACCACCCCAGCCACCAAGCTTCCTTTCCAGGAAAGGGCCCACACTGAGAAGAAATTTCTAGATGTCAAATCAATATTGAATAGGATAGGAATAATAGAAACAAAATAAATGAATAAAATGATGTCTAGATAAATATGAAAGAATGAGACAGAGCCAGAAACTTTTGAAAGCAAAACACCATATTTTTCAACACAACATGAAAAAAAGAGTAGAGGGAGCTCGGTGAAGTTAGAAAAACTCCTGAACCCTTAAAATCCTAGAAAATTAATTTCATGTAAAAATGCATAGGTTATCAAGACCAAATCTCATCCACGTTACAATGAGAATTTTACTTTTTTTTTTTTAATATTGTCAAGTTAGCTAACATACAGTGTATACAGTGTGCTCTTGGTTTCAGGGATAGATCCCTGTGCTTCATCGCTTACATACAACACCCAGTGGTCATCCCAACAATTGCCCTCCTCAATGCCCATCACCCATTTTCCCCTCTCCCCTAACCCCATTGAATATCTCTTCTTTAAGTATAATTGAAAAGATGTTCAAATTGTAATGTATATTATTATGATTAGTAGTAGTAGTAGTAGTAGTAGTAGTAGTAGTAGTAGTAGTAAAGTAAACTCTACCCCCAATTTGGAGCTCAAACTCATGACCCCAAGGTCATGAGTCATATGTTCTACTGACTGAGCCAGCCAGGCACTTGTAAATTGTAACGTTTTAATAATATATTCTTTTTTTTTTTTAATTCACATCCAAATTAGTTAGCACATAGTGGAATAATGATTTCAGGAGTAGATTCCAATGATTCATCCCCTATGTATAACACCCAGTGCTCATCCCAACAAGTGTCTTTCTTAATGCCCCTTTACCCATTTAGCCCATTCTCCCACCCCCAACACCTCCAGCAACCCTCAGTTTGTTCTCTGTATTTAAGAGTCTCTTATGTTTTGTCTTCCTCCTTATTTTTATATTATTTTTGCTTCCCTTCCCTTATGTTCATCTGTTTTGTATCTTAACTTCCTCATAGGAGTGAAGTCATATGATATTTGTCTTTCTCTGACTAATGTCATTTAGCATAATACCCTCTAGTTCCATTCACATAGTTGCAAATGGAAAGATTTCATTCTTTTTGATTGCTGAGTAATACTCCATTGTGTGTGTGTATATATATACACCACATCTTCTTTGTCCATTCACCCATCAATGGACATTACAATGAGAATCTTGAAAGAGCATAAAGAACAAAACAACACCTCCATGGAAAAATGAAAGCATACCAGAAAGACACACCGCAGAAAATATCAAAATTGTAATCTTCTATTTCCAAATGAGCTAACAGGCATTAAAACAATAATAGAAGACATGAAAAATAACACAAATCAGTACCACAAGAGATGAAAAACCAAGCGGTAGAACTCAGAAAAGAATTTGAGATAAAAGGAAAAAATAACTTCAGAAATGAAGACTAAATTGGAAGACATGCAAGAGCAAATAAACACACAGTTAAATGCCTTAGAAGAAATAGAAGGTGAAAAGAGAAAAAATTTTTAAATCAAGAAGACGACATACATCAGGATAGGCAGAGAAGATCCAACATACAGATAACAGGAGTGCCTGAATTAGAAAATCAGAGAAAGGGAGAAAAGTTAAATGCTTAAAGTTATCATTCAAGGAAAATTTTTTACTGAAACTACTTATTAAAAGACCACACTGTGTTGCTGAGAAAACTGACCCAGAATGAGCAATGCCAAAGGGTATTCTAGTAAAATTGTTGGAAATTAAAGAAAAAGAAAAAAGAAGGATTGGAGACACCTAAGCAAAAATAGCAAGTGATTTATCAGAGAATGAAATTTAAATTATCATCAGAGTTTTTGACAGTACTATTTATGCCAGAAAAAATAGATTAATGTGTTTTTTCAAGGGAAAAAATATTATCAATATCCAAGAGCTCAAAGAATATTATTTCTATGACCCTTTCTAGTGAATCTACTGGAAAACAAGCTTCTGACAACCAAACTGACTAGAGATATATCAACACAACTGATACGCACATTAAACCTACAGTACTTACAGAAAGACTAGCTGGAGGTTAAGAGGAAAGAGTGTTATATGTAATGGTGATACCCCCAAACAGTGTTGATAGAGTACAGCTTCAGGAAACCATAGGAGAATGGAGAGCACATATACCCTGCACAAAAATTTAACTGATCTTTACTTTATATTGATGATGGTAAAATAGTAGTGTTGTAACTCTGATACTATTGCGTGTATAATGGAGGATAAAGGAACTGAGTAATTATAGAATATTCTACACCTGTTATCACCTGTGTTCTTGAGTACCAAGATTCTCCGTGTGGAAAAAAGAAATGTGTATGCAATACAGAAGGGATTAAATGTAAAACCCTGTAGTCCTGAATTTGAACTGGAAGTATCATTGTGGGCTCATGACGTATTTTGTCATGTACATATGTGTCTACTTCATATGTATGTATGTGTATACTGATATACATACGTGTTTCTTAGTTCTGGCCTCTAGAGAAACCTAGAAACAATCACCAGTTCTGTAGCAATAAGTGTCTATAGCACCTAGATTATATACTTACAGAACATTTTTCCACTAAAAGAAATCAAAGCTTTTGAGAAAATGGCTGAGTCCAGGTCTGGGGAAGGAACATTCCATCGTACAAGATAGCAAGGAAGCAAAATAACTAAGGAGGCTACCACTGGGCACAAATGTAATGGTATGAGCTTCTAAAGGATAATAATTGTGATTAATTACAGCCAAAAACATGCTTAAATTCATGGATTAATAATGATATATAAACAACTAATTGGTCAACTTTGGAGGATGATAGAAAATTAATCCATCATCTTGAAAACTGTAAGGAGAAAGAATTGAGCATTTATCTTGCTTTTTCTATATAAACTGTACCACTTGGTAACCAAATAGTAGATGAGAGGAAGCATCTCTTTATATATTCCAACTAATAAATAAGAAAAAAATATATATCATTTGAATATCATTATTTTACAACTCCCAATAAATAAATGGACCTAAGCATTAAGTTTCACCAACTGCTAACATCCAAAACAAAACAAAAACAAACAAACAAAAAACAAAAACAAAACAATAATCAGACACTGGTCATATATCTAGAAGTAGACACTGCTCCATTGTTTGAAGAGTTGAGACAGATAGAAATGTTTTAACCTCACGATGGCTACAATATGTGTATTATTTTTACTTTGCCCCAATAAGGAGAACAATTTATTAATTATCATCATGTACCCAAAAAGGGGTTACTTTTTTCAATTGATAATAAAGAATGATATCATAGGCATTTATGGATGGTGAGTAATTATATTTACTTGGGTTTTAGTCCTGATTTTATTTAATGGCATCTACAATGGCCATCAAAGCGGTTCAATATGCCACAGCTCCCGTGAAGTTCAGCTCAGTCAACAGTTGTAAATAAAATTCAACTCCATGGATCAGAATCAAAATGGTACAAAAGATTCACCTATGCCATTGAGCGCTACTGTGTGGTACAGCTGCATAGGCCTTAAACATGAGGCAAATTCCTTATTATTGTGATTAATAGTAATAGTTGAAAACTTATTTTCCTTGGTATCACGCTTTATTTCTTTGCATTCAATTGAGCAGATGAGATGGCTTAGCAACAGTAATAAAACTAGTACAATCACTGTCTAGCCCATTTTTTAACATGGTGAGGTATATTACTAATTGATTTGTTTCTTCTTGGAGGGTGCTGCAATATACTTAAAATGAAACCCAGTGCTTAATGGATTTTTCTTTACTCTGCTGTCTATAACCAATCAGTATTTTGGTGTTTGTGGGTCCTTTATACAATTTAGATGTGAACGAGTATTAAGCTAGGTTTCCAATGTGTGGTATAAGTAAGAACAAGATAAAGCAGTTCATTTTTTTTTCTTTCCTAAATGAGATTTAATACAATAGTTTGTTGTTTTTTTTTTTTCCAAGTGAAGGGAAAAGAGCCAGTCTTCCTCCTTCCTCTACCCCCAATCCAGGTTCCTCCTTGGGGTCCACTTAATCCTCCATAGAACCTCAGGGTCCAATGTAGACTCTCATCTAGGGAATACAAGGACCCTTGTGCTCCCAGGTTAGCAGCTCAGCATCAAGTCCATATCACTGCTGGTCTAACTGTGACCTTGATCTTCTCACCAAAAACCAAGGTTTTGCCTTATTGCTTCTGACCCAGTCCCTCTCTGTTATATCTCTGCTTCCTGACCTTGTAAACATTCCAGTTTCTGGATTTTATTTCGACACCTCCTGGCTCCCTATGGCCTCTCTGGGAACCAGAGTCCTGATGCTAAGGATCAACTATCCCTGGTTTGTGCCTATGACCCGCTAAAGCCTACACTGTGCTAGGCTATGATACTATAGGGCCAGGGTAGGATGTTCTGGGGCTGAGGGCCCACGCACCATGATATCCTGACCAGACTCTCACCTGTCCCCTCATGGTGGCCTGCCTACCCTCTGGGCCTTAAGCCAGCTTGATATGGTCTGTCCTGGCTTTAACTGAGCCCAAGCATTATGGATTTAAAAGAAAAAGAAAAATAGATTCTCAGACAGGTCCCATGAGGATTTCCTGGTGAGTCTAGCAACTTTTTCAAGTCTTGAACTTGAACTCAGATCTGTGCTTAATGCCTGGCTTGACTGATTATTCACTCTGTGTACCACAGGCTAGTCACTCAGCTTGAATTTCCTGGTTTTTAAATTTAATACATATTTAAAGGCACAATACCTAACTCATATTATATACACATTCTATTTTGAGAGGTTTTTGTCACCTTCATGGGAAGAATTTACTTCTCAGGTATCCGAGGTTCAGCCCTTCCCCACTGGACACACACACACACACACACACACACACACACACACAGAGAGAGTGAGAGAGAGAGAGAGAGAGAGAGAGAGAGAGAGAGAGAGAGAGAGAAGGAAGCATAAACAAATCAGGAAATAAACAGCTTCTACCTGGGAACCAAAGCTTACTTTGACTTCTCCCCCCTGGAACCACTGTCACTAAATCTCTTGCCTCTCAGATTCTGGACCTACCTGCTTTGATCTATAAGGTTGTATCCAATACTTTCCACCCCCAGAGACACTTCTGAAAATCACCCTAGCATTTGTCTACTGTCTCATGGTTCTAACTATCTGCCTTAGCTTAGAACTGATATCATGCCTACCTTGCCTAAAGTACCTGCCAGACCCTTCCTGCTCCAAGAGTCCCTTGTTCCAGATACCTCCTCTGGGGCCCTCCTAGGCCCACAGCAGTTAATATCACCAGGCTCAGAGCAATAGTAATTTTCTTTTAAATCCATGAGCCCACCCCTCAAGCAAGGATCTGGAAATTAATATAGTCTGCTCCCAGCCAACGTTAACCCAGTGTTCAGCGGAAGGGAGCCAACACCATGTTAGGCACTTTAGAGGGACACCAGAAATAGAGCAGAGTAGCGATTGTCCCTGTCCCTTTATACAAAGCCACAGGAACTTACAGTTCTGGTGAACTTATCTTTAAAAATAGATTCTAGGGGCGCCTGGGTGGCGCAGTCGGTTAAGCGTCCGACTTCAGCCAGGTCACGATCTCGCGGTCCGTGAGTTCAAGCCCCGCATCAGGCTCTGGGCTGATGGCTCAGAGCCTGGAGCCTGTTTCCGATTCTGTGTCTCCCTCTCTCTCTGCCCCTCCCCCGTTCATGCTCTGTCTCTCTCTGTCCCAAAAATAAATAAATGTTGAAAAAAAAAATTTTTTTTAATAAAAATAAAAATAGATTCTAACATTAAAGTCTTAATAAGGACACAGGATCAGGGAGGGACTCCTGTAGGAACAATCTGAAAAGGCTAGAAGTCTTCAGTGCAAAAAGCTGGGAAGGCCTTATCACCACCAAAGCATCTTTGGACAGAGAAAGAACCCCCAATTTTTCAGTTCCTTCTCTAAGGCTGACTTACTCAGAAAAGTCTGGAGAAGGATGTTCTTTCTCCATTTGAACAGTGAAATAGATAGGACTGAGTTCACAAATCTCATTGATTCTCCTGGGAAAGTTTTTACAAAATGCAAGTATTGTCCTCCCCCAACCATCGCCCAACTGATCTACTAATCTGAATACCCAGAGTTCTGAAATTCATACTTTTAAAGGTCCTCAGGTGGTTTGGAAACCACTGAATTCAGTGATCTCCAAGGTCCCATCTTGCTGTGATATTCTATGATGTCAGATTCCAGAAAGAATGAGCAAAGGGAACCAACAGGTGAGGCTTGAGCAAGACAAGCCCACACACATAATAAGCAGGAAAGCCCTTGGACAATGGACAATGAAGTTAGAAACCCCATACCCCTAAGAGATATAGCTGGTGGGAAACATAAATTGATTCCAAGCAACTCTGGGCAGATTTATGAGGGTCAACGCCATCAGAGGGAGCAGGGAAGACCATCATGCCTGGAAGGCCGCTGAAAGCAAGCAAATTCTAGCTGGATAAATCATGGGTCTGACCTGGGATGGCAAATCCTGTTCCCATGGAATCTACTCTGGAAAGAATTTTCTCTCTGGACCTCTCCATTAGAAATTGCTGAAAATAAAAACAAAATTTTGTGTACAGAAACCACCTGAGACTAACATATGTCCCCTGAGTTGGGAAAATACTGATCCCTTTATTGAGAAGCAGCCCTAATGGCCCTCCTTTATGGAATGGGAACATAAATCTTGAGATTGGGTGTATCTGCTTCTCACAGTCAGAAACTGAATAGGAATTTATACAGTTTTAAACTGTGTTCATTATGTATCTCCAATGCCAGATGTTATTCTAAGCATTTTGCTTAGGCCATCACTTAATATTCACACTAAGTCTAATCTCCATGTGTTCAGATGAAGAAACTGAGGCTCAGAGAGGTATATGATTTACCCTGGGTATCAGAGCTGGTGAGGGGCAAAATCCAGGATAGGAAAAGTTAGCCCATCTGGACCCAAAGCCCTTGCTTCTCTCCCTACCTCACCAAATGCCCCATCTGGTCAGGAAGTAGAAGCCCAGCATCTCTGGGAATGTCTCAGAACATTTAGAACAGAGTTAACCCGGATGGAAGTTAGAAGTGGGTCCCATTGAAGGGGAAATGCTCAGGTATGGTGCCAAGCCCATACCTTTAGCTCTCTTCCTCAGCACACCCTTAAGAACAGAAGAAAGTGGGGTGCCTGGGTGCCTCAGTCATTTAAGTGTCTGACTCTTGATTTAGGCTCAGGTCATGATCTCAAGATTGGTGAGATCAAGCCCAGAGGCAGGCTTCATTCTGACAGCACAGAGCCTACTTGGAATTCTCTCTCCCTCTCTTTCTGCCCCTCCCCTGCCTGTGTGCTCTGTCTCTCTCTCAAAATAAATAAATAAACTGGGGGAAAAAAAACAGAAGAAAGAAAACACACACACACACACACACACACACACACACACACACACACTTCATTTCCAGGACTGAATTAACTGCATGAACTGTCATGCTTCTGCTCCAGATTGAGAAGGCTGCCCCCAAATCTAGTCTGCTTGCCTCAGACACAGACTGGATTTGAGAACAGGCTTCAAGGAGCTGGAGATCACAGGACAAGTGGATTTTGTGATTCCCCTTCCAGGAGTGTCTTTTTTCTCCCTGTTCACATTCTCATCCTTAGCTCACTGGGTTTAAACCCCTAGGTGCTGCTGGTGGAGGATTCATCCATACTCACGGAAACTCCCCTGGCCACATTTCCCATTGTCAGGAACAGCACCTGCCTTAGACATAGGCAGGAGTCATTAACACAATTCATATTTTTAGAGTTTGGCACTTTACAAAGACCTTTAATATCCCTTGCTCCCTTTAATCCTCATGCCCATCCAGCCCTTTTACAGACTAAGGAGCTCTGTCAAGGTCCCACAACCAATAATTTATAAGGGAGCCCCAAAACCCATGTCCTTATCCATTTCACCCCTTGGACACAGCCCACACTTAGGATTTGGGTGCTGGAGAGAGTAAAAGGGCAATTGACCAGGAGAGCTCTGTTAAATGCCCTCAGTAAAGAGTTAGCTCTTTGAATTAACAGGTTACTCCTTTAGATTATAAAAAGATAAGAAAATTAACAATTAACCATTCACACAAACATGAATGGATTCATCACGTTCTTGCCCTTGAAACCAAATCGACCTTCAAAAACCAAATAGATATCAACACCTTCATTTGAAAAAAGTAAAGTGGAGAAAGTGTTGAATACCCAGTGTTGAGTAGCTGTATGCATTGGAACCTCAACTAGAACTTCCATTTCCTGACCTTGGGGCCAGGGCAGTGTCACAAAAGCCCACCACACTGGCCCAGTTTTCAGATTACCAAAACTCCCCAGTGCAATCTCAATCTGATTGCTTGTAATTAGCAACCCAAACTAGGCTTTCATTTCTGTATCGTTAAATCAGTTGAAAATCTTCAAAAAAATTTTCATTTTAACATTTTAGTGAGCAAAAGTATGTATACCAAATTAATTTTTCAATAATTCTCTATAGGTAGAATTTGACTTAATCACTTTAGAGGGAAATAATTTCTTCAGTCTTATAATGACATTTTTATATTTTAAGTAAAAGTAATTTACCAAGAACACATTTTTAAGAAGTTTTTATAGGTTGCACAAATGTTAGAATTCTAGCCAACATGAAATCTTACAATTCCTCAGGATCCAGCCTGGCTCAAAGATAGAAAGTTTCAAAGGAGGGGTGGGGTGTGCTAAGTGATCCTGAGCCACCCCTAGAAGGCCACCTAAGGACACTGGGTACTCTGGAGACACAGCACCCGGAAGTGGTGGTGAGGGGCTCCGAAAAGGAGAGCATGCACTGGAGAGAAATGTGATCTGTTTCCCATTTTTTATACTTTCTGTTACATAGAGAGCCTGGAAGCCGCTTTCACTGTGTTTACAAACCTAACTTGGTTATAAATAAGGAGGCTGAGCCTCACTGGGGGCCTGACAGATGGACAAAGCCACTGTCCTGGGTGCTTGGCCAATGGGGAACAGAGGGCTATGGAGCTGATTCTACCTCCAGTTTATTCTTTTGAGCTTCTCCAAGCTAAGGGGGTTCTACATGCATGTGTCCAACCTTTGGGAGCAGGTTAGATGAAGTTACAATAGCATAGATTGAGCACCTGTGATTTGCCCAGCGCTGTGCCCAACTTGGTGAGAAATTGGGAAGGGCCCAGCCACTGCCCATGCCTGACTCACCTCAAAAGAGTCTTCTCTCCCTCCTCAGAACTCCCACAGTGCAGTTAGCCGAACTCTCAGAGGGCTTTTTTTTTCTTACTGTTCTGTGTTGTAGATAGTTGCATCCCTTTTAGTGTCCCTTAGTAGGCTATAAGCTTCTTTTTTTTTCAAGTTTATTTGTTTTGAGAGAGAGAGAAGGCAAGTGGGGGAAGAGCAGAGAGAGAGGGAGAGAGAGAATCCCAGCACAGAGTCCGTTGTGGGGCTCCATCCCACGAACCGTGAGACCATGACCTGAGCCGAGATCAAGAGTTGGACACTTAATCAACTGAGCCACCCAGACGCCCCTAGACTGTAAGCTTCTTAAGCCCAGATCAGTCAGCTCTGTCTGTGTCTCTCCCCTCATATCTGACCCAGGGCCTGGCACATAGTAGATCCTCAAGAGAAGTTTCCAGTTTGAATGGCTGATCGGTGTTTCTTGCCTTGACCTTGGTGCCATCTTGGAACATGGGTTTGGGGCAATGGAGCAGACAGCTCAGAGGCAGCCCAGGGAAGCCCAAGGAGGAGGGAGGGCCAGGCCAAGTGAATGACTCCCTTTCCTCTTGTGCTGCAGTTCACTGGCTGTTCACCACGTGCGGGGCCAGTGGGCCCCATGGCCCCACACAGGCCCAGTGTAACAACGCCTACCGGAATTCCAACCTGAGCGTGGTAGTGGGAAGCGAGGGGCCCCTGAAGGGCATCCAGACCTGGAAGGTGCCAGTCACCGACACCTACAGGTATGTATGGCAGAGGGGGTGGGGGAAGCCAAGGGGCAGATCTACCCTCCTGAAAATGATGGGGGTCCTGCCTGTGGTTGCATGCTTGTGGGGTGCCTGAGCACACAAGGCTAAGAGGCCACAGACTCTTGCCCATAGAGGGATATAAGGACTAGAGATGGGGAGATGGGGGATAATGGGATATGGCAACAAAGATGTTTTCTCTGTCTTCAAGGAGCCCACAGACTATTTGTGGAGATGATATACATGCATGAGCTAGCTTCAGAACATTCCTTATCTTTATTACTAATAATTGAAATTATAGTGGATTCTTTGAATATTACTGGATGCCATTCACGTGAGGCAGTGCATGTAAAATGTCTGGGAAACAAACATACCATGTACATGAAAGATGATGCTCTTATCCTTAAACCTCCTTTCCTGGGCCTTCACGGTTTGCGAGTAAAACAGCGGTCCTCAAACTCTTGTCCCACACCCACCCCAACTGCATGGTATTCCACTAGAGCGAGGCCAGGCTGGAGGGAGACCTGACTCCAGTGGGCCACTTGGCTAATAGGTGAAGCTGACGGGCAGCAAGGCTCAGACCAGTAGTTCTCAACCATCGAAATGGCTGAATGACTGGCTGATGCAGGTTACTAGCCCCACGTGGAGAAGGTCTGATTTTGTAGGTCTAAAGTGGGGTCCAAAAATACAAATTTTAAGAAAAATTTTGTGCTAAACATTTTTATATTAATGAAGCAAATGTGACAAGATGTTGACACTTATTGGATCCAGGTTGGGAAGGGAGACATAAACAGTATTCATCGTACTCGTTGTGTTCATTCATTCATCCATTGAGAATATGAGTTTCTAACACGTTCCCAGGTAATGCTGATACGGCCCCTGGGAATGACTGAGTTAGGTTAAACCCTTGAGTGTAGTCCTCACTCAGCTCTGTGGACAAGGCCAGTGCTGCAGTCTTCATTTTACAAATGAGGAAACCGAGGCTCAGAATGTCAGGAGCATCCCCACAGACACACAGTCTGGATATCACCTCCAACCCCAGCCTTCTGAGGCACAGACTTACTGAGGCTCCTTCCACAGCAAACGGCAGGCTTAAACAGGAAGCATCATGATAATGACATTGTTGGTGCAAATGCCCCAGAGGCCAAACACAGTGGGAAGTGAGGTCTCTTTCCACTTCCTCAGCCCCACCCCCACCCCCACCCCCACCCCCAAGCACATCCTCAGCCCCCTGGGAAGAAAAGAGGCTTCTCAAGTTGCCCTGTTTTCTGTCCGGCCCCACCCCTGGGATCTCAGTGTAAATGCATTTCAGGGAGAGCCCTAAGTGCTTTTTAAATGACATTCTGGGCAGGAATGCAATAACAAGGTTTGGCTGCAATCAGATTAGCTGTTCTAGGTCCTACACATCCCCAGTAAATGGTCAAAGACACTCAACCACCCCTGGACTGGCCACGCTGAGCAGGCCAGGCCTCTCCTTCCTGCCCGGCTGAGGTTTCATGGGTCACCCCCTGTCCCAGAGAGACAGAGATGAATGCTTGCTGAGGACCTACCAGGTATTCCTCCTTTTAGCGGTGCGGCAGATGTCATTATTATTAGTGATATTCCCTTGTTTCCATAAAAGGAAACTGGAGTCAGCCACTTTGCAACAGATCTCAGGCCACATAATCAGTGACGGAACTGGAATTTAAACCCAAGGCCCTCGGGCTCAAAGTCGGTGTGTTCTTTCCACTAAAAGTCACACAGGGACTCTGAGAGGCATGCAGGGGGACAGAGAAAACAAGAAAGGGAAGCAGGCATGGCAGTCATGCACCACCCACCTCCAGGAAGCCTCTGGAAATGAAAGCCTGGGAGGGGAGCCCTCCTCCCTCCCCCCACCCTGCCTGAAGGGGTGTTGGCCAGCCCAGTCCTCGGTGCAGCTCTCCCTGTATAAAAAGCAATGTGGAGAGGAAAGCACAGGAGCTGTAAGGCAGAGACCTCAACGGTAAACGCCCACTGAGACCCACTGTCCCATCACTGTCCAGGGCAGCTCCCAAACCAGACTGGCTGCAAGTCCCTCACTGCCCCTCCCACAAAGATCCACAAATAGGAGGCGCCATGTAAGTAAGGTGTTACTCTGGGGCTGCATTTCCCCCTGAGACACTGTGAATCAGACCCACCTCCAAATGTGGGCAAGTTATTTAACCTCTTGAGACTCCGTTTCCCTATCTGTAAAAGGCAGGGGCTGGAGTTTGCTAACACTTGCCCAGGTGGTTGCACAGATTATGTACAAGTGCCTCACACGATGCCTGCTCATGCTAGGTGCTCCCTGGCCTGTCGGCAGAGAAACCGGCTGGAGCAGTGATAATGTCAGGCAGCAGGCAGTGGCATGAAAGTATTTCCGGTAACAGATTGGTCCCACAGAGAGTACTTCCTAACTTCTCTGTTTCCAAAGACTTTTTTCTGACTTCTTCAGATGGGCCCCATGTTTTGAAAGATTTTGCCTGGAAGACAAACTATACTTATTTTTTCCCTTTTTCTTTTTCTTTTTTTTTTTTTTTTTTTTAATAAATCACAACCACATCTAAGTCTAGCCAGGTTTCTGATCTGCATGAATTTCCACAGTATTGCCACAGTGCACTGGATATAATCCCAGCCCAAATCCGGCAACTCTTCCCATTTCTCTCTGGAATATTGAGACTAGCCCGAAGCCCCCAGCGTTGCCTGGGGAACACTCACTGGAAACGTGTACAAGGAGCCATCTTGCTGTTCAAGCCGGACACGTCAAAGTGTCCAAATTGGCAAAGGGGACATTCTGATCTGTAGGACTTTTTAAGACTGGCCTGAGATAGCACCACATCAAAAAGGGAAAAATCAAAACCCGGAAAACTTCAGGGTTTTGTTGTTGTTGTTGTTGTTGTTGTTGAATCCTTGGGGGGTTTTTAATCCTTTAAAGGCTATAATAGATATTTCTCACCTTGACCCTGGATGAGGCTCAGGGCTTGGACGGTAATGTATATTGATCATATAACTGAGTATCAAAGGAGCAGACCATTTAATGATTTGCTTTTTAGCCCACATCAAAATGTCCCCACATCAGAATATCTATGTGGAAAATTCAGGTACCCTCTTTCTGGAGGACATTTTCTCCATGTTAACTAATTCTTGTTTAGTAAGTACAGTTCCTCTAGTGAGAAAAACACATCAAGAGAGATGAGAAAAAGGTGAGAAAGTGTGAGAGCATTTCTTATGATCTTCCCCTATTCCTGGAAGAGTGTGAGCGCTCAGCGAGTGCTATCTGGCTGCTGCCTGAGACCCGCCACTATTATCGTTCCAGCTGCTTCTTTACTACTGATCAGAGAGGTGAAGGAAAGAGAGCTAAATGCACCTACTGTTATGCCAAGGTGGGGCCATCATTGCCTGGGGCTTCCTCAGGGATGCACACAGGTAAACGTGTCCCCTACTCTTAACCGGTCAGTTATCCTGGGCCCATCTCCCACCCTCTACTCCTTTGCCCACCACCACGGAAAGGGAGAGGAAGAAGAGGCTGGGGAGAAGAAAAAAGCAGGCTTGGTGGGGAGGGGCTTTCGGGGACAACCCCTAAATCCTCATCTCCCCCACCCCGCTGCTTTCCTGCCTTGGGCTTCCCCTTCCTCTGGATTTGCCATTTCCTCTGTCAAAACAGAGATGGTCTCACTCCCCCCAAGGACATATGTCCTTGTGTCCAGACCTGTTCCCCCTCGTAATTCGCAAGTCTCAGTGGACCGCATTCAGCGCATATTAGGACGCCGTGCCTGACACGAAGTATATAAAGGTGCACATGATCCACTCCCTGCCTAAGAGGAACCCCAGCCAATGGGGGTGTCGGACACAGAAAAAAGCATTTCGGTGTGATGTAGAAAGTACTGCATGGAGGCTTCATCAGGCGCTGCTATCAGAGGCCAGGGAAGGGCCTGAGTTCCAGAATGGCTCCCACGGGGAGACAGCTTGAGGGCAGTCTCGAAGGTGGTAGACTTGTCCACAAAGAAGAGGGGAGGAAGGAGCCCCTAGGCTGGAGCCTAGCGTCCCAAATGCCGTTGGCTCCCTCTGGCGCCAGCTTGAGAGAGAAGCGAGCCTGGAGGCGGTGATAGCAGATGGAAGGCAGCTGGGTTGAGTCCTGAAGAGCTAGGCTGGGGCAGAGAGGCGCACATGGAGGGGCCCCGCGGGGCCACCAAGTATTTGGGAGGCGGACTCAGCATGACTGCTGGACTCGGGCGAGGAGGCGGGACCCAGGATGACTGCCATGCCTGGGGGCTGAGGAGGCAGGACAGCGAGTGACAGCTACCACCTCGAGGAGCTTGGCTGAGAAGGACAGGCAAGGATTAGGGTAATAGGGAGAGTGTCACCTGATGAAGGGAGATTTCTGGGTCACAGCTCTGAGTGACGATGTCTAGAGTGTGCCCATGGGGGTGGCGACCAATGTGGGGCACAAAAAGATCATGGATGCTGGGGTGGGGAGAACCTCAGCCTCACCGTGGAGTGGAGACAGACTGCTAGGGACTTTGTGGGACTCTTTATGGGACGTACCCCACACATCAGTAGATGTCGGCAGCCACCTCTCACTCTTCCTGCCTTCCTCTCCTGTCTGTCCCTCCTTTTCTCCCCTCTGCCTTCCTCCCTGCTTCTCTAGAGTTCACCCTCCTCCCCAGCCCTCAGCCTTCCCCCTGCCCCACCACCCCCCACACACAGATCATTTATAAAAACATTTGTCAAGCACGGCCCACAGCTCCCGATGGCAGTTCTCTCATGGTTCACTTGTTCCTCAGACATAATGTACAAGAGGTCCCGGACCCCAGCTGGAGCCAGCAAATCCTGCCAGCTGACCTGGGCCACAGCTGTTCCTCGTGGTCTCCATCACTGACACGCATTTCCTCACCTGGCTCCAGGGACCAGAGTGTGCAGCTGGATGACACTATAATTCACCCCAATCCACAAGCAGCCACGGGGCTCCTACTGTGTGCCAGCCACTGAGCCATGGGGCTCCTACTGCGTGCCGGGTACTGAGTCACGGGGCTCCTACTGTGTGCCGGCCACTGAATAGGCGCTGCATGACTTGCAGAGAGGACTGAGACACTGGAGCCTCACCATCTTTGCAAAGACTGCAGGGCACAAAAGTGAAATTAACAGTCCACAGTGCCAATACAGTCCTAGACAACTGTAGGAGAGAGTCACAGGCATGATCAATTGCCAGAGTAATTGTGCAGATAGCCATCGCCATGGAGAGCACAGAGCAGGGAAAGTCAGAGGCAGGGAGATTGCACAACGATTGATGGGCTGCAGGCAAAATGGTGTTTGGGTCCAAATTCTGCCACTGACACCATGTGACCTTGAAAGTGTGCTTGCTTTCCCTTCTCTGCAGTGTCTCTATCTGTAGCGGGGGGGGGGGGGGGGTGGCGGGCAGGGTTTTAGAGAGAGGTTACTGAGCTCCCCTCTAGCTCTGATATTCCCAGGTGCTTAGGACTGCACTGGTCAGGAAGGTTGCACCATCAGCCTTGCTCACTGGTGCGATCCAGAACAAAACTGGGGCTGCAAGAAGCACGTGCCTCCACAACTCACCCCTTAGCCCCAGGGGTGTCTCCTGATGGCTCAAATGACCCATCTAGATAATGCAACTATGCATGTAAGCAGAAATTTTCCACTGACCAAGCCTCGTACACACTCCCATGCCTCCTGTGCCCTCACGATAAACCTGTGGGCTGGGATGGGCAAGGCAGATCTTACTACCCTGATTTCAAGGCTCAAAGAAAAGAGGGACTCACCCAAGGTCCCGCTAGGAAGTAGAGGCAGAGCAGAGAGTGGGGTTCAGGAGAGGAATGAGGTGCTCCATGTATCTCCAAGCAGGTTCACTCACTCCCTCCGTCGGTCAACCTCCAGTGTCCCCACGGATGCGTGGCGGCTGACAGGCCATCATACTGCACACTAGCCATGCTTTCGTTTCGGGATCCGGCAGGCAGCCACTTTGATTTGCTGCTAATTCTTTATTTTAAAAAGATTCACAACTCAATTACATCAGGTAACAATGGTTCACAGTCAATAATACAAAACGCAAACCCAATAAACATCCATTCTGACCAGGGGGCATGGATTTAGATGAGGAAAAACAAAAAAATTACAGCATCAGCTCGTCAAGAACAGTATCTTGTAATTTCCAGTAAATTGGAATCACTGCAAGTCATTTTCCCCACTTGAGTGGCAGGTGTATTAATTTGTTGTCGTTTGTCAACCATCAAAAATAAATTGTTTACAAGGAATCAGAGTGGGGGCAAGCTTTGGAGAGTCAGGCTGAGGTTATTATTCTGGCATGAGTTTGTGTGACATGATTCATATGACTCGGAGGTCTTTAGAATCATCAAGGCTGCCTGTGCCCCCACCGGTTCCCTGGGTGAAACTGGATAGCCTTGACCCCAGACCCCTGTGGCCACAGCCTCCTCCACCTATTGGCCTATTCTCTAGAAATCAGGGCCTCATTCATTCACTTGCTTCCACCTCCCAGAAGTCACCCCCAGAAGAGGAGTAGACAGGCTCACCCACAGGGATGCATCAGAACAGCAGCTGCTATTTGGTGCTCGCTGACTACCCTCCAGGCACTGAATTGGGTCCCTTATGGGCATTATGTCATTTAATTCAAACAACAACATTGCAAGGTAGGTACCTCTCTTTTATGGATAAGAAAAGTGGAGCTCAAAAAATGTCAGTAGCCTGCCCAAAAGTCACACAGCCAGTGAGTAATGCTGGCAGGGCCAGGAGAGGTAGGCAAGGTGCCTCAGACACAAAATGTAAGGGTCGGCCAAGTGCAGGGTCAGCACCCAGGAAGGGGCACCTCACCCACTCCTGGCATTGAGTAACAGCTTGGATTTGGATCCAGGTCTATCTGCATTCTTGCTGTGGCACAGCCCACTCCAGAGGAGATGAGCATTGTACGTAGCAGCAACTCGAAGCTTCCAAAGGAGGGCAGCTCCACGGTGGGACTTCAGGACTCAGAGGGTTGACGAGGGAGGTGCCCCTTCTCCTACAATTAGTCCAGGCAGGCTGTCGCCTGCTCCCCTGGCTGTAATCCAGTCCCTAATCCAGGGTGGAGTTGTGGGGCTGAGGCCAGCAACAGGAAAGTGAAATCTGGCTGCTGATGGCCAGTTGCCAGTTGCCAGGCTCTGCTGTCTACTCTGGAGAACTGACCCCAGCCCCGAGTCCTACCTTGCACTTGGCATCAGTGTGTGGTCTCTTCAAACCCACCACTTCTCCTCATGAGGGCAGGGGTCCTTGTCCTCATTTTATTCCTTGGTGGGGAGCTGAGGCTCTGGGAGGTTAACCAGCTTGCCCTGAGTCACACAGCCCGCAGAATGCCCAGCATGTGCCTCAGGACTCAGGCCTCAGGCCTCTTTGCATCCCACCTAATTGCCAAGAGCTAGGTCAAGGCCTAGAAGGGGCTAGAGTCCATAATGGGGAGGGGGGCAGGAGAAATAGGGAAGAAGGGCTAGGGAGGGAAAGTGAGTCAGGAACAAACGACTTCTAGAATATAATAATTTGGCTAAATTTATACATGTGCAAGAGTTCAGAATGATTCATAATGAATGCAGATTTATGCAAATACATATGCAAACAAGGCAGGATGGGATGCACAGGGTACCGCTTACCTCTCAGCCACAGCACAAGTGGGCAGGATGAGGTCTGTCTCCAGCAGCAGTTTTCCAAGCAAACCACACCTTCAGGTTGACAGGATTTTCTCCTGCAACCTGGCAAAGCCCCGAAACACGGAGTAGCTGGCAGGACTGAGGAGAGGGGCCTAACCACATGCTATCCCCACATTCTACACAGACCGTCTCTGGAACCCCACTGCCACCCGCCCCTGCCCCAGGCTTCCCTTCTCTGGGCTAAAGAATTTTCTGCTGCTTTCCTCTCACCAATAAGCCTTCTTTTCCCCTTAGCCTTTTAATTGTCCTTGCCACCGTCTTTATTTCTAATGAGTCAGGAGCAAGGGTGGGCCAGTAGCTTCTCAGGCCACCCTCCCTGTGTATCCACAGAAGCCTTGCAGCAGCATGTCAGAGAGGAAATGGCCTCTTCGAGGGGAAATGTGGGGGTTTGGACAGGGTCTGCCACTGACCTGCTGTGTAGCCTCAGATGAGTTACTTAATCCCTCTGAACCTCGGTGTCCTCGTCTGTCAAATGAATTACTAACAGCTACTATTTATGGCTATGGGCGGGGGGGCAGGGGGAGTCATGTGCATTCATGCCTGCCACCTTGTGGGATGTTCAGGAATTAACCCTACCTCCCTCTGCAGACCTACATCCTCTTCCTTCCCCACCCCAGCCACCCTGCTACAGCCACACATTCCATAGGTTTTCCTGCCTCTTCACTTCCATTCACTTCGCTTCCACCTGACTCCCACCCTCCACCTGTTTCTGCTTGTCTGAGAGTCCTACCCATCCGTCATCTCGGCCACCCCCAGTGCCACCAGAGCACGCCACTACTACAATGCCTGTCACAGTCCTGTCTCCCCTTTCAGGCTCAGAACACCTGATTGCCCTGACTTTGTGCAGAGATCTGCCACTTTCTCAATGCTTTCACCCATTATCTCTTTTTGATGTTAACCTCCCCTCTATCCTGTGAGTTCAGAAAAGAAGATATGGTTCTTCTTTTTTTTTTAATATGAAATTTATTGTCAGATTGGTTTTCATACAACACCCAGTGCTCATCCAAACAGGTGCCCTCCTCGATGCCCATCACCCACTTTCCCCTCCCTCTCACCCCCATCAATCCTCAGTTTATTCTCAGTTTTTAAGAGTCTCTTATGGTTTGTCTCCTTCCTTCTCTGTAAGTTTTTTTTACCCCTTCCCCTCCCCCATGGTCTTCTGTTAAGTTTCTCAGGATCCACATAAGAGTGAAAACATATAAGAAAGACAGATATGGTTCTTTGACTACAGAAGAGGCTAGGACTCTAACAGGATACACAGCTAGGAAATAGTCCACTCCATTCATAGAACTCAGAGTCTTCTGGTCCCTCCACTTGGCCTCCCTGATATAGCCACCTTTATGGTGGGACTTCTCTTCTCATAACTAGGCGTATCTCTCTAGTTTCTTTGTTAAGCCCCAGGAGGGCCTGGAGCCCATCTCCCATCTCCCCTTATGCACACAGCCCTAAGCCACATCAGTTTTCCGTGAACTACTCTCAGTGCCTGGCGACCCACAGTGGCATTCCACGGAGACCTCAGTCCTTCACCTGCCACATTAGCAATCAGCCAGCCCTCCAGGCTTCTCTCTGCAGAACAGGGTTTAGCTCTGCCTTAGGAGAGCCCCCAGGAGACCCTTCACACACTTGGAACATGGAACATTTCCTAGAATTGCAGGTGGCGAAAGCCACTGTGTGTGCACACGTACAAAACTGCCTTGCATCTCTTCCTGAACGCTGTTCATAAAGGACCTCGGATCTGAATGCACAGGGACGTGAAAACCTCCCCCGTCCCTTTCCCTGGCAGATGATCTCTGGGGAGGCATTTGTAGCTAGTGTGTAGCTGTCTTCCAGACACGCTGCTTTCCTGGTAAGGGTCACCAACTGAGTCCTTTTTCTCCCATCCTTGTTTGACTTCATCTCAACAACCTAAGAGGCAGCGGAAATAATCCCACCACACCTCCCCCCAACTCTGTTTTTATGTCTCATGATTGGTTGTTTGTTTTCTGCCCCCACATTGCTCTAGAAAGAGTTGCTAGTAGGATGGGAATAAACAGTCTGCTCTCAGAAACACTGCTCACCTCACTCATTCCATGTGGAACTTACTTGTGTCTAGACCCGGTGAGGAAACTTTAAAACTGTGTACGAAGTCGATTACTACTACCTTCACCATTAATAATAATAATAATATATAAGTTATAATTATATATATCATATAATATAATAATATGTAATAACTACTATTATAATAAATGCTTATTATGTATCAGCCACAATTCTATGGCTGCTTGTCTTAATTCCTTTACTCCTCACACACACATGGGCTAAAAGGTAGGTCCTCTTACTAGCCCTATTTTACAGATGTGGAACAGGACAGTTAAGTCACTTGTCTAAGGTCACATGAGCCCTTTGATCTTGGACAGGGAGAGAAACCATAATGGGAAATCCCAGACATTCAGGAAATCATCCCCCCAACACCCCACATTAGAACAGACTCTACCTGTCTTCCCTCTCTCCTCCCTTTCTTTCTCTTTTGTACCCCTTATTAGTTCTTTACCTTCCTACCTCTGTGAATGAGGCAATTCCCTATCCCTCTCTAAACTTGACTGTCCTCTTCTGACCATGGGGAGAGGATCCCTCCTTGCTGACCTCATGGCCTGATGATGTGGGAGAGAACCATCAGGACCACGATGGGGTGCACTGAGCCCACTGAACCTGCTGGGTTCGAAGGAAAGGAGTCAGTCTTCATGTGCTCTGCTCTGTTGCAGCATCTCGGGCTACGGAGCTGCTGGCGGGAAAGGCGGGAAGAACACCATGATGCGGTCCCACGGTGTGTCTGTGCTGGGCATCTTCAACCTGGAGAAGGGTGACACGCTGTATATCCTGGTCGGACAACAGGGGGAAGACGCCTGTCCCAGCGTAAGTGCCCAGAGTGGGGACCTCTCCTTCACACTCACCAGGACCTGGGCAGGCCCTCACAGGGCATCTGGACTCTTTCCTTCTGGGGGCTCATATTCAAAGATGGCAGGACTCAGCCCTTGTTCTGCCTGCAAATGTCCCTCCATTTCCTGGCCCATTGGGGTACATAAGAAAGTAGGCGGTATGGCCGTTGGGGTTTCACCTCCCCACAGGAACTAAGGCTGAGGCATGGATTTCAAGAGGAACCCTTAAAACTAAAAAGCTGGATCCAACTTGAATGGGCAAATGGTTGTTCTCAGCAGACTACAAGTTGAAGCCCTTTTCCTAAACTTTCTTGCTAGGACACCAACGTCTTTAGCCCATTATTATAAAACTGGAAAATACCAGTTTAAATTTTTTTATTTATGTATTTTGAGAGAGAGAGAGAGAGAGCAAGCAGCGGAGGGGCAGAGAGAGGGAGAGAGAGAGAATCCCAAGCAAGCTCAGCACTGTCATCATGGAGCCCAACATGGGGCTCGAACTCATAAACCATGAGATCATGACCTGAGCCATAACCAAGAGTCAGATGCTTAACTGACTGAGCCACCCAGGCACCCCAGGAAAATACCAGTTTAAACATTTTCTGCTCAGCTCTAAATAACAGATTCATAGCCACATAATTGTACATAAATGCATAGGAAAATTTCCAAAAGATACAGATAACAGTGGTTGCTTCCTTTTTTAAAATTTTTTTTAAATGTTGGGGCGCCTGGGTAGCGCAGTCGGTTAAGCGTCCGACTTCAGCCAGGTCACGATCTCGCGGTCCGTGAGTTCGAGCCCCGCGTCGGGCTCTGGGCTGATGGCTCAGAGCCTGGAGCCTGTTTCCGATTCTGTGTCTCCCTCTCTCTCTGCCCCTCCCCCGTTCATGCTCTGTCTCTCTCTGTCCCAAAAATAAATAAACGTTGAAAAAAAAAAATTTAAAAAAAAAATTTTTTTTTAATGTTTATTTATTATTGAGAGACAGAGAGACGCAGAGTGTGAGCAGGGGAGGCATAGAGAAAGGGGGGAGACATAGAATCTGAAGTAGGCTCCAGGCTCTGAGCTGTCAGCACAGAGCCCGACGCGGGGCTCAAACTCACAAACTGCGAGATCATGACCTAGAGCCGAAGTCAGTAGCTTAACCAACTGAGCCACCCAGGCACCCCAGACAGTGGTTGCTTCTGAGGAGGAGACTAGAGTTGGGGTTGCTTTACTAGTGATGTCTGATATCACAAAAAGAACGTATTCATGTAATGTTTATTATCTGGGTGATTAAAACTAAAAAAGAAAAGTTAAAGCCTAGAATCAGAGCTAGAACACCATGCAGTCCACTCTCCCCAATTTACAGATGAGAAAATGGAGACCCCAGAGGTGAAGGGACTTTTCCAAAGCCACTCGTAATACAGCACAGAGTAGAGGCTCTGGCTCTTGTTTGTGCTGTGCCCTGCGCTTGCCTGGGACTCGGTTTCTATGCCCTTTTCCTTTTCCCCACTTAGAGCCTGTCATCTAACAAGCCAGACTGCCATCCTCTGTAGTCCCAGAAACAGCCTGTCACCCTGGTTTCTGACCCCATTGCAGTATCCACCTGTCAAACAGGGAGCTCTCCAATAGCAGAACTTAAGAAAGCCAGCAGTGTTCTAAAATTGCCAGAAGACGGAGACCCTGAAGCCTAACAAAGGAGCAACCATGCAGAGTCCAGCACGCCAGGTGTTTGCCTCTTGTCTGTGTTGGCGGAGGCAGGAGCCTGGTGGTGCCGGCTCTCCTGGCGGGAACTCAGCACCGTTAGGTACTGACCTTAGGTGCTCACCTGAAGCACGGCTTCTGCCCAGGGTGGGGCCAAGGCAGGGTGCAGAGTTCTAGTGCCCAGGACCCAGGGCCCCTTCTGTAAGAACTTATTCAAGAGTAGCCTTGGGGGACAGATGTGGGAACAGGGACTACACAGAAAGGAGTACAATTCCACAAAACAAACTCAAGACTCCTAAAAGCTGGGCCGCTGGCTGGGAGTGAGGAGTAAAGCACAACACCCATCCCCACCCCCACCTTTCAGGGTTAAAGCAACAGGAGGAGGCTTAGCAGGTGCAATCTTGTGCATGAGAAATGTCTGGACTCCAACTTTTATTTAGCAACTATAATCAGGACTTTCCAACCTGATACAATATATTAAGTCATTAAATTACAGGCTGCTGTAATTTCCACAGGAATGTATTGAGTGCTAATGTAATTCTTTCATCTAAGCAGAAAGATTGCATTGACTTCTGCAAGGGACTTTTACTTGATTGGATTGTAATCAGTTATGTCTTTTCACAGGACCAAGTCCTTTTTTTTTTTTTTAATTCAATTGTAATCTACTTGCTCCTCAGGGTTGCTGCACTTTATCATTGTATTAATCAACCTACTTGCTCTCAAACTTTGTGAAACCACAAGGAGAGCTCTGAAGAAGCCCATTCTCAGCCAGGGACGGAGAGCAGCCCCCTCTGCTGGTGGGGCCAGGCATCGTAGGAACAAGGGGTGGGGTTAGTCCTGGGGCTTCCCTTTGGCTCCACATCGCGGGAGTCAGTGGCAGAGAGAGAAAGAAAGACCTTCATTCACAGCACTAACTCAGTCTCCAGTCCTCTCCAGGCAGAAACATGGTGCCTAGAGAGGATCCTCTCAAGAATGGAGTGCACTCTAAGAATTAAACTGCAGGGTTTGGCAGCTTTCCTGGTGCGATAATACACCTGTGTGGAGTCGTTCTTCCTTTGTGCGTGGCTACACTTGAGCCTGGGATGGGCTCTGGCCTCTGGAAACCCCCTCAGCTCCTGCTTCTCCAGTTCCTCCCAAGCCTCATCTGGTGGCATGACCACCAGATCTGGTGGGATGGGTCTCTCAACAGCAGCACTATTGACATTTTGGAGCAAATGGGTCTTTGTTGTGATGGGCACTGTAGGCTCTTGAGCAGTATCTCTGGCCTCTACCCACCTGATGCCAGTAGCATTCCCTCAGTGCTGACAATCAGAAATGTGTCCAGACATTTGCCAGGTGTCCCCAAGTCAGCAAAACCATGGGTCTAAATTTTAAATGTCACAACTACCATCACTCGCAAGGCAAATATTGTGAGGCATCAGCCCACACCCAGACAGTCCCCAGTTCATTCACATGTATTCAGCAAATATCTATCAAATACCTTCTCTGTGCCAGGCACTGCTCTAGCAACTTAATATATATCCATGAACAAAGATCTTTGCCCTGAAGGAGCTAACATTTCCGTTGGGGGAGGAGGGATGAACAATGGCTAGTAAACATCAGTCAGTCAGAACACCCAGAAGTGAGAGTGTTTCGGTGAACAGAAGTAGGGTAAAAAGAGTCAGGTGTGTGGGACAGGTTGCAATTATACATAGGGTGGTCAAGGGAAGCCTATTGGACAAATGACAGCTGAGCAGAGTCCTGAAAAGGATGGAACCAGGAAAATATCTGGGGACACCAGCCAAGCAGAAGCCAGGTCCTTGAGGTGGGAGTGTGCCTGGTGTGCTCCCAAAATAACCAGGGTGAGTTGGGGGAGCAAGAGGGAGAGTAGGTGAGAGATGAAGTGATCAGGCCACCATAAGGACATATTTAAGCCACAGGAGGGTTTTGAGCCTACGGGTGGGAATAAGGTGGGATAAGGAGCTGCTGTGATTTGCCTGTTGTAAGACTCACCCTGGCCATAGACTGAATAGTCCACTTGGGCCCAAGGGAAGAGTCAGCACGATAAATTCAGTGCTTACTACATTAGTCTGGGCAAGAGATGATGATGGCTTGGACAAAGATGTCAACAGTAGCTGAATTCTGGGCATATTTGGAATGCGAAATCAAAAGGGATTTCCTGCCCAACTAGATGAAGAACTGAGACAGAAAAAGGATCAAGGACGACTCCAAGATTGCACCTGAGCCACAGGAAGGAGGGAGCTGCTGTCACCTGAGCCGGGAATGCTGTAGAAGGAGATTGGGGGCAAGGTTAGGAGAGGTCTGGTGGACAGCCAGGTGGAGACTTCCAGTAGCCAATGGAGATGGGCCACTGGACTTGAGGAGTAAGGTCTAGAGTAGAGATAGAAATTTGGGAGAAGTCAGCATAAAATTGAGCCAGGATGAGATTGACTAAGGAGCAGTACTGATTAAAAGGAAGACCAAAGACTGAGCCCCGGGGACCCCCTAACATTAAGAGGTTAAAGAAAAGAAGAGCAGAGAAGGCTGAAGGGAACAAGCCATGGAGGTCAGAGGAGATTCCAGAGGGTGTGGTCTCCTGGAAGTCAGGTGAAAAAGTCTATCATGGAGATTTGAGCAAGTCTGCCAAATGCTGCTGCTGGGTCCAGCAAGAGGCAGGCTGAGAATCCACCCTTCTTCGCAGCCCATGCAATTTAAAGAAGATGCCGAGGGGCAACGGGGGTTGGGCGAGAGTCTCAGCTCTGGTTAGACGAAAGGCCATCCACTAGCCCAATGGTTCCCTCCTTCCCACTCCTGCAATCTCCAGCCCTCTGCAGATTCCGTTCACAGGAAGAAGGCATTCCCAAGGAATTGAGGCCTCACTGCTGCTGAGCAGAGAGGAGGAAGAAAGTAGGGTCTGAGGGCATGGACCTTCTTAGCACCACTGGTTCATACTGGGCAGCCCCTCAATTTACACTGGAGGAAGCAGGGCCAGGGAGGTGAGATGCTTCACCCAACGTGGCTCAGCAAATCTCCAACAGAGCCAGTCAAGAAGCCGGATTGGACCCCGTATTTTGTGCTCTGCTCTGCCCAGCAGACAGCCCACCTTTGGGTCCGCTGCCCCCCGGGCTCAGCCCTCACAGCATGCCCTGACATTTCATGTCCACCCCAGGCGGCAGTTAGCAGCCCTCCCCCCACCATCCCCCACCTGGACAGCACTGCACACACACAGGAGAAATGTCAGCTCTCGACAACAGCAATTCAGAAGCTTCCACCCACACTAAATCCACTTTAAAAAATATCAAATTATTTCCATCATTAAATCCAAAATGCCATAAAACAAATTGCATCTTGGCTATTTATCTGGAAATTTCTCTAGTACTCATTGCCGGCACCCCTGAGTGCTTTAGCATAAGGAGTGGCTCAAGATGAATTGCCACGTCCACTGGCTGGTTACACAGCAGCATTCAATGGAAATGTGATGTTTTATTGGCCTTGTTTCTAATAAGTGAAAGGAAAGCCATTTTCCCCCGAAGTTGGGTGGATGTTTGGAGTGTTCTTCTTAGCTGCTGTGCCTGACGGGCCGGCTGGCTGTTCCTGAAGCACTACCCTCTTTATTCAGGGATTCCAGGATCCTGGGCCACAGGGATTTCCTGCACATCCCCAGGGACTCCCAGATGCCTGGGCCCACACCAGGACCACGTGCAGGCCCAGAGTACATCTATATAAAATAGCAACAGCCATTTATTCGGTCCCTAACTTGTGACATACTATCCCAGACACCTGTCTGTACCATCCTCAGTAAAGATGCCTGCAGTGTCTGTATTCCCATCCCACACCTGGAGGTCGGAGAGGTGGAGCACCTCCTCCACGGTCCCCCAGGGGTGTCTGCTGATTCCTGGGGTCACACCCTGTTCTCCAGGATGAACACAGAGAGCTCCATTTAGAGCCGTGCCAGAGGATTTCTGGAGGCAGAAGTGGGACATTAGATGGGAGGAAAGAGATGTCCAAAATGGAGACATGATTTTCCTGCAGATGGACTGGAAGTAAAATCCGAGCCTGGCCTCACACTGTTGTGTTCTCTTCCCATGATACTTCAAAATGGCAACTTCTCAAAAATTCATTTCAAGGGCTCGCCGCTGCCTAGAGAATGAAGTCTGGTTGGATTCAAGGCTTCTGGCCATTGTCTGACTGTCCAGTTGTATTTCCTTACCCACTCACATTTACACTTCCTCTGCGCTATCTCCCCACCTAGGGCCTTGGCCATTCCCCCTTCAGAGTCCAGAGGATCCTAAGGTGGACTTTGCTGAGCCAAAGAGACTCTTTGTGCGTTTCCTCAAATCCGCACCCCCTTACCTCCTTCTCTCTGGTCTCATGCTGCTCTCTTCCCCTGGAATGCCCTTTCCCCATTCTGTTTTAAATCTCCCTATGCTTGGAGGCCCAACTCAACACCACCTCCTACAGGCAGGCCTCCTTGATCACGTCAGCAACAAAATCACTCTCCCTCCCCCAACTTCCCATGCATTTTCCAGCTTAGCTATCCTGTCGTCCTTCTCTCTACTCCCTAGTGACAGTTATTTGTGTATAGATTTTTTTTTCTCTCTTCAACTCAACTGTAAGCTATTTGAGAGGTCTTCAGAGCCTGTCATTAAGCATAGAAGGTCTGTCTGCTGGGAAGTAGAGAACCTTGGAGACAAACCTGAGGTGCTTTTTGTTCCCACAGACAAACCGGTTAATCCAGAAAGTCTGCATTGGAGAGAACAACGTGATAGAAGAAGAAATCCGCATGAACAGGAGTGTGCATGAGTGGGCAGGAGGGGGCGGAGGAGGGGGCGGAGCCACCTACGTATTTAAGGTAAGGTCGGCTGTGCCAGCTTCCCATGGGTGGTGATGTCCTCGAATCGTGGACCCACCACAGTGGGTTCTCACGATGGCCCTGGGGATGAAACACCTCAGGTGTCCTCAGCCCCATGTAAAGATGAGCAAACCGAGGCCCAGAGGGACATAAGGGTCCCTGTCTGTCCAAGAACCAGCAGGTTCTTCTCTCGCTGATGTCACCAGGCAGGCCCTACCCCAGAGTTCCAGAGGGTCCCCTGGTGCCCTCCTCTGTCCTAAGGTGGGGTTTCTGACATGATGAAACCCAGGCCAAGGCTTCTTGCTCGGTCCTTCCGCCAGGACAGTGATGCCGAGGGCTTAATCTTGAAGTTGTGGAGGTCAAAGCCAGAAACCCTGGAGAGCGGGGAGGAAAGTGGGAGCAGAGAGACCCGCTTCTGAGCACCAGCACCCAGCCCTCTGAGGCTAGTGTGAGAAGCTTCAGGAAAAGCCCCATCCCCACCTCCTGGTGTTGGTATATTTATATCTCCCGGCGCTTTGGCTTCTCTGATTGAACCCTGACTGATTCAGGAGCTCGGGGAGGGAGGAAGGGGGGGTGGGTGAGAGCTAATGGGTGGCGGTAGCATGAGGTCAGACCCCTCAGACCACCGAGATGTCACCCACGGCCCAGCAAGCGCTCAGACACTTTAAACACTGAAGTGGCTCAGAGATCCCCATAGTGGAAGCCCAGCTCTGTTTCTCAGTCTCTGAACATCTCCCCGGGCAGATGAAGGATGGCGTTCCAGTGCCCCTGATCATTGCAGCTGGCGGTGGCGGCAGGGCCTACGGGGCCAAGACAGACACATTCCACCCAGAGAGACTGGAAAATAACTCCTCGGTTCTGGGGCTGAATGGCAATTCCGGAGCCGCAGGTAAGGCACCGCAAGCCCGCCCTTTCCCAGGACGTGCCCCCAGGACCGCAAGAGCTTGGGCTCGGCCGGTCGTCCTTGCACCTGCATCTTGGTTGCTGGCACTCGAGAAGCTGGGAGCTCTGGATATTGGTACCAATATCCAGGGAGGAAGGGCATCCCACGGCTCAGGGACCTGGAGTCATCTTCACTGACCTGGGGTTTGGATTGCGGGCCACTGGGAAAAGGAGACAGGCAGCAGCATTAGGACGGGCAGCCCAGCCTCCCTGAACTTCATCAGATCCAACTGGATATGAGTGGATGGAAGAAGTATGGGCAGAGTCAGGGCGCCCCCCCCCCCACCTGGAGGCCCTCCGGTCGGTGCCTCCAGGCCCTGGGCTACCAGATCACACAGCCCGCTGGAAAATCTCTTTCTGGAATCGCCACGGTTTGGCAATCCGTGCTCGTTAGTGAGAGCCAGCCACACAGAAATAGGAGACAGACGTTGACGCCGTGTCTGAAGAGAAAATGCAGTTCATTGTTGTATTTTCTTTTCTCCACAATCAGACCAAGGATCTCAGAAGGCCTATAAGATTTGAGATTAATGAAAACAAGTCCTCAAAGTTTCCCTACAAGTGAGAGATGGCTAGAAGAGAAGGGAGAGTGGGAGTAGGGCTTGGGTGCTTGGTGAAGACCATCCAGCGACGTTCACAGCGGCAGTTAAGAGCTCTCCAAGCACTTCCACATCTGTTGTACGTGTGCTTCTCAGCACCACCCGCAGGGCTTTCCCGTTGTACTGTTATTCCCATTTTACAGAAGAATCAATGAGCTCATAGAGTTGGTGGATTCTTTTTTCTCCAAATAGCCAAACTGTTTCATACTCAGTCCATTTTTTAAAACACTGCTGTGGTTCATTTGTTGTTTTTTTTTTTTTTTCTCTTTTTGCCGATTGTTTTCTTTTCCACACATTTGCTTAAAAGCTGTAAGATGGAGTGAGGGATTAGAAACCATCTCAGCCGGGAACCCTGCAGGGCGCAAGGGTACAGTGGCAGGTGCAGGGGAGGGAGGGAGGGTGGGCACAGGGGAGGGCGGGCAGACATGGTGCCAGGTCTCATGGCCCCCGCTTCAGGTCCCTAATGGAGCTGGAGGGCCTTCCCTTAGCCACGAGATGTCAATGGCCCTGAAAGGCCCACATTCTGCCCTTCAGCTGGAGGAAAGGAAGCCAGCACCCTATAGCTTTCAAAGCTGATTTGCCTGGGGGCCTCAATTCAGCTCTGATTGTCCATTCTAGATTGAGCTTGTTCCTGACCTTGGCCTCCTCTCCTAAAACAAAGCTCCCTCTCTCTAGCACAGTGGTGATCCCCAGCTGCAGCTCCCCCATGTAGACATCCTTCTGCTGCCCCCTCGGGGTCCAGAGGAACCTCTGCCACTCATTCTTCCAGACCGCCCTTCCCGGCCAGTTAACCCTCATGGTTCCGCAGACTCAAGCACTGCTGTTTCTCCAGGTCTTTGCTACCACCATCTGCTGGAACAGAAAGGACTTTGGGGTCTTTTGGAGTAGAGTGCCTGTTGAAATATCATACAAAACAACATAAGGGGAGAGAATGGGGGTCCCGGAATCTCAGGGGCCAGCAGAAGAGATTGATTGTAATCAGCCTGTGGCCTTAAGATAAAATTGCATTCAACCTCAGTTCTGTAAATAGCATTTCCTTTGCAAGAGTTCAAAGTAGCCCCCAGGCCTTAGGAAGCCCAGCTCCAATGGTGGCTGTCTTCCCAAGGGTACTGCCCATCCCTTCCCCCAACTCCTCCCCCCCCACAATCCCATCACCTTTCCTGAGCTTCAGAGCGTGAGGCCCTGTGCACACACGTGTTCACCTCATGCCCAACGATCCCTACACGTTGTGGTTTCTGAAGCATTTTGCACACTCGTTGTCTTCTTTGGTCCAAACATCAACCCAATGAGGCAAGTCTTATTATCCCCAAGTCACAGGTGAGGAAACTGAGGCTCAGAATGGAGAAGTTCTTGCCCAGGAAACAATAAAGCCCATTGGTTTGTCTGGCCTAGTCCAGGGTTCCTGCAAAAGAACTTCACTGCGGTGATCCCAGCGGGGCTCTGACAGTTGGCTGCCCAAGGACCGGTGGGTCCCGGTTCTTGTTGGATGGGAAGCACTAATGAAACAAAGTCCCAGCACTTCAGGGGTTGGGGGCATGGAAAAAAGGCAGAGGAGTGGGTTTAGTTGTCATGCTACCTGTCCCCCCCTCCCCCATCCCTAACAAAGAACACTCCCCAACTGTTAATCCAAAGGCCTGATGGGAAGCAGGGGTGTGAGGCGTGGTCCCATCTGGATATGTATGTCTGTGGCCAAAGCAGGTCTCACTAGGGCAAAGGGCATGGCTCCTGTTCCCCACCCCCCCACCCCCCCCCCACCCCGTGGATTCTGAAGCCCCCAGGCCCCACAGGCCCTGGAGCGAGAGCAGGCATCCTCAGAGCATACTGCATCCTGCTTCCTCTGCCAGATCCAGCGGCTGACCTCACCTGGCCAGCATCCTCACTTGGGGTTTTCTCCGTGTCTCCTGCAGGTGGTGGAGGTGGCTGGAATGATAACACTTCCTTGCTCTGGTCTGGAAAATCTTTGCTGGAGGGTGCCACCGGAGGACATTCCTGCCCCCAGGCCATGAAGAAGTGGGGGTGGGAGACAAGAGGGGGTTTCGGAGGGGGTGGAGGGGGGTGCTCCTCAGGTGGAGGAGGCGGAGGATATATAGGTAAAGATGATTCGTGTTCAAGGTGTCACTCCCTCCCCTCTTAGTCCTAGGTACTCCCTGTCCTCTCCCTCGCCCTCACCTGCCCCTCCCTCAGCCCACCTCACCTGTGGACTGTGATGTCACTGTGCACGCCTACCTCTCAGCCCCACAGGACCAGCCAGAGGCAGGGTGTTGCCTTCCGAGCCAGCATCCTGCCTCGAGGCTTCAATAGCAACAGCTTCAAGATCTTATGTGTTCTTGAGGCCCCCCCTCCCCCAAAGCCAATGCTAAAGGGGCTTTGATTTCCCCGGGCTGTTCTCTGAGCCACCCCCAGGTCGTGCTGGCACGAGAACCTTGGAGGCCAGACTCCCCAGCCCCGTGCCTCCCTTTGGATGGCCTGGCCTGAGCCTTCCCTTCCCTGCCCCAGCCCACCAGCTTCCAGAACCCCTCTCCATGCTGATGGGCAGCACCAGCCCAAGCCCTTCAGCCAGCAGCCGGCCACTGGCCCCAGCTCTCCTCCGAGCTTCAGAGCAGAGCAGAATAGCCTTCTGAAGCTGAGAGGCTGGGAGATAGCGGCTCCACCCTCCCCACAGATTAGGACACAATGCATGCATATGCTGTGATGTTCTGTCTGTTTTGCTTCACGCTGTGTGTAAGATGCTCGTGTTAACCAGATGCTCTTCTTTCCCAAACTCTGGGTGGGTGGGAGGAGCCTGAGGGGGGAGCCCAAAGATGACCCAGCCCAGCTGAAAGGAGGGACAGGAGCCTAACGGCACAGGGGCCCATCCCCCCATGTCCACCCCTTACGCGATGGGACTGGAGAGCAACTCCTCAGTGCCACTGCCCTGGCCAGTCCTGGAAGAGGTGCCAAGGGTCTAATCCAGCCTGGGGACACTAGACCTCTTCTGACTCCTGTTCACATGAACTGCTTCCTAGCAGCCCCGTGCAGGGGTGGGGACTCCCTGGTGGGAGCTGGCCTGGACCTGGAGGGAAAGTGGTCCTCACACGCAGCAACTACCTGAGCCAAACCCCAAGCACAGCCCCTGTGCCCCGGGCCTCCCTTCCCTCCCCACCGCCCCACCCCTAGGCCCCTCACCACCCCGAGGCCCATGCATGCCCCGCTGATGTGCAGATGTGTTGAGACTTGGGCCCGAGCCTCTCTGCGTTAAACTCTTCTCTGGTTTGGCACAGGCGGCAACGCGGCCTCAAACAATGACCCCGAGATGGACGGGGAGGACGGGGTTTCCTTCATCAGTCCACTGGGCATCCTGTACACCCCAGCTTTAAAAGGTATCCCCTCTGCCAGGAGGCAGAACCGACCTCCTCGGGCCAGTTCTTCCACCAGATAAAACCTCAGGGCTACTGGCATGAGGCCAACGTACAAAGGCATGATTGTGGGTCCCTTACAGGCAAGTCTTCCTAACACTCATCTCAGCAAGTTTTTCTGGAAGTCAGGATGTGTGGCCCGATATGCACTTGGAGGTGGAAGACTGGCTTCCAGACAGGTGGGACCTAGAAAATGCAACAGTGATAGTCCCCTTACCTGTGCCAGCCAACCTGAGGGTCATGCACTTGGACCTTCCCATCTGCCTACAAAAACGCAGCCACGTGTCCTCTGAGCTCCATCAGATGCATCAGGGACTTCCCTACACACAGTGGTGCTTCATTGGCATCAGTGGGACATAGGGACAGGGACCAGAGAACCAACACTGACCAGCTGGAGATAAAACACCGAGGCCGGGAACGGGGTGCAGCGTGGTCTTTGCTGCCTCCACCTGAGGCTGATCCTCCCTTCTTGTCACCAGTGATGGAGGGCCATGGGGAAGTGAATATTAAGCATTACCTAAACTGCAGCCACTGTGAGGTAGATGAGTGCCACATGGACCCCGAGAGCCACAAGGTCATCTGCTTCTGTGACCATGGGACAGTGCTGGCTGAGGATGGCGTCTCCTGCATTGGTAAGAGGGAGTTGAAGGAGGTGACAGAGAAGGGGCCCAGACTGTGAGCCCATGGCGGCTACCGCTGGTTTCCATGATTCTGGAACACCTCAGATGTAGTCTTGCTGGCTTTCTGACCCCCATCTGCCTGCCCCAACATAGCTGCTCTAAGGACTGGGCAAAGGGACCTGTGTGTGAAAGGCAGGTCGTGGCTGATGAAGGAGCCCCAACACATTTAGTGACACCCCTATCCCAGGGTGTGGGCCCTCACGTACTCACCAAGGGGCCATCTTGTCCCACTGGAACACCCCAGTGCCTGGGCCATCGACACCCCCAGGGCACGCTGTCCCCTCCAGAGTTCCAAAGTCAGACTCTGTTCCTTTCAATTTCCACCCTGAGGTTTACTATTCGCAAAGCCTTTCAGGTGCTGCAGGCGTTTGAAGACAGGGCTCTGTCTTCCTCCTGCAAACCTCCAGGTGAAACAACCCATTTGTTTCCCTCAGTTCACACAGAATAGTTTTGTCTCCTCCCCATCCTGTGTCCCGTGTCTGCAGGCGTTCCAATACCAATGTCCTTTTGAGATGTAGTACCCAGGACCAGGCAGGATGTCCCAGAGTGGTCTGTGCCAGTGTGCACCTGGACCCCGCTTCTGCACTCAGGGACCAGTGCTTGCGGAACTACAGGCAGTGATTGAGCCTCCAAGTGTTACTGACGGTCACCCTCAGTTCCTGGGTCATACCGAGTCTGTGGTCCCCTAAGTCCTCTGAATCTCCCCTACAGCCACTATTGGCTCGCCTTCCCACCCTCATCCTGTCCTTGTGCAGTTGATGCTTAGGATCGATGTCCAGAATTTGATATTTATCCCTGTCACATGTTCCCTCCAACCAAAAGCTACTGTTGAAAGTTGTAAACCAGATTGACCCCACTTCCTGCCCCCGCTCTCTGCAAACAAAGGCCCCCAAGGTGGAGGAGGAGCTGGTGGCACTTGTCCTGGCTGGGGAGGGCATTTCTCTCTTGGAGCTAGCTCGTAGGACAATCAGCATTGTCACTGGTGCCCCATGGGATCCTGTCTTGCAGTGTCCCCCACACCTGAGCCCCACCTGCCGCTCTCGCTGGTCCTGTCTGTCGTGACCTCAGCCCTTGTGGCGGCCCTGGTCTTGGCTTTCTCCGGCATCATGATTGGTGAGTGTGCCAGAGTCCCGGGGCTTCCAAGGGGGTGGCAGGAAGGCAGATCTGGCAGAACGGAACAGCATTTCAGGCTTTGCCATGGATGCCAAGGTATCACTCTGGGTGGGTGGTGATTAGAGCAGCCCAGGCCAGGCCAAAAACCGAAGCCCCCTCTCCCAGCCCCCTGGCTCCCTAGAGGAACTGCTGATGCCACACCTCGACCCACTGTAAGGCCTCCTGGCTGCTCTAGGAGAGGTGGGGAGGCACTCTGCAGAGGGGACACAGTAGCCAAAGCTCACACCCAACCCCAGAGTTCATTTTCAGCTGTCATCAGACACGGGCTTCAGTGGACACGTGGCTTGGCTCACTCCCCAGGGACCACCTCCAGCTGCCCCACCATTCCCCACCTCAAGCAGACAATGCAAAGTTGCTTTCTAAGTGGTTCTGTTATGCCTGTGAGCCAAGGTGAGCTGATAGGCAGGTCTCAGAGGGCTCAGCGCGGTCCAGCCAGGTTCTTACTCTGGCAATGCCCAGGGCAGGTGGGTAGGTACACGAAGGAAGGCAGAGGGGGAAGATCCGCACAGGCAACACTTTTAGACCCTTCACAGTGGGTGGTGGGGGTTGGGGGTGGTCAGGGAGATGGCAACGTGTGTTATTCCCAAATGATGCCATCCTTCAAAGGGACAGGATAAGGAGAGCTAACACTTGTACACGTCCTACGTGCCAGGCGATTTACACATTTTAGTTCACCCAATACTCACTTAAGCCTACGATCACGGTTGGTGCATTTCATAGAGGAGGGGACTGAGCACACAGCAGCTGACCCACTTTCCCTGACCCGTAACTGATGGGGCCGAGCTTTAGAAACAGAATCCACCCTGGGCATCTCAGTTTCGTTCCGCCTCCAGTGAACTTTGCCCTACAGGATGTTCTCACATATAGCAATAGCAGGGGTAATGATCACGTGCACTGGTAGAGCTCTTTAAAATTTTTCAAAACCATTTTCTGTTGGTGAATTCACTTCATTATGACCTCCCGAGGGGGTGGGGGGTGGGGAGCGTAGGGGACAGGCAGGAGTTACTGTCCCTGCTGACAGAGAAGGGGGCTGAGGTCCAGAGAGGTCACATGACCTCACACTGTTGCTCAGCTTGTAAGTGGTAAAGGTGGAATTAGAATGCAGGTCCTCAGGCACCAGCGAGAGACCTCCTCACTCTGTGGCAGTTCTCCCCGTGGCTGGGCAGTTTCCAACTACGGGAAGCATAAGTGATCAAGAGACCCAGATGCACTCTCAACTCCACTGCCATGTTTGTCCCACCCAACGACAGGGCTTAGCAGAGATTCTAAGGCAGGCCCATTCCTGGGAGACACAGGACCCCTCTGATGGCTGACTTTGGCTCCAGACCTTTCAGCGGTTTTGCTGAAACCTCTTTAGACTGTGTAGCTGTCCAGGTCTTTACTCACCCTTCCCTCAAGCTCCCACACTTGGGGTCAGTGCCTGATGGCTCTCTCAGCCTTCCCTCCCCTCTTCCTCTCAGCCGTTTCCCCTAATGAAATCCTTGCATGTTTAATCCCACCTTGGGTCTGCTTCTCAGAGGACCTCCAACGAATGGGTTTCTGCCCCTGCGTGACACATTAAAACCTTTCCCCTTTAGGGGCGCCTGGGTGGCGCAGTCGGTTAAGCGTCCGACTTCAGCCAGGTCACGATCTCACGGTCCAGGAGTTCGAGCCCCGCGTCAGGCTCTGCGCTGATGGCTCAGAGCCTGGAGCCTGTTTCCGATTCTGTGTCTCCCTCTCTCTCTGCCCCTCCCCCGTTCATGCTCTGTCTCTCTCCGTCCCAAAAATGGATAAACGTTGAAAAAAAAAAAAAAAGATTTAAAAAACCTTTCCCCTTTATATGATCTCAAACTTCACACTAACTTTAAGTGACCTGTCAGTTAAGGGGTGCTTTCATATCCATAATCATTGTGTTAGTGTTACTAAGTGCGATGGAAATGTTTAGGTCCCAGAGGAGGAGATGGAGATCCAGGAAGGCTTCCTGGAGGAGGTGGCCTGAGCTAGGCTCCAAGGGCCAGGCTGCCTGGTCCAGGCCACGTTGCAGCTGACCTTCGTCTGTCTGTAGTGTACCGCCGGAAGCACCAGGAGCTGCGAGCCATGCAGATGGAGCTTCAGAGCCCTGAGTACAAGCTAAGCAAGCTTTGCACCTCCACCATCATGACTGACTACAACCCCAACTACTGCTTTGCCGGCAAGACCTCCTCCATCAGTGACCTGAAGGAGGTGCCTCGGAAGAACATCACCCTCATCCGGTGAGTGCCCCACCACTGTCCTCCGGGGTGGTGGGGTGGGGGAGTTCTAGGGGGCTGGATGTCATCCCTGCACCACGGATCTTTCTAGGCACAAGAGGCCAGCAAAGCAACCCCTCGGGGCATTTCCAGCCCTCCCAGAGGGAGAAGGGTTAATGTTTAGGGCCATTTGAGGAGGTATTTAATTGCTTCACATCCTATACATTCATGGCATTTGTACAATGAGAAGAAGACAAGACAGGAGGGAATCAGGGCGTTCCTCGGAATCCAACGAAGCGCTCCTTCCCGAGCCTTCTGGGTCCCTCCCTCCTCTAGGGGAGCACCGTGCCCCTCGTCTGAGCTTCCAGAGCACTCCATGCCTTCCTCCATCATTCACTGAGCTCGCTTTACGGGAGTGTCTGCCCGTGACCTGTCCCTCCCCAGGGATCAGGAGCCTCTCCCCAGGCAGGGCATGTCTTAGTCACTTTTATGACCCTGGCAAATATCAAAGACTCAGTCTTCATTGAGTGAATGGACATTCAACCAGTGTTCTGAATCCTGTTGGAACCTTTCTTGCCAGTTTTCAGATAAAGCAGTAGGGGGCCTGGGATGGTACGGCAAAGCCAGGTCGAGGGTGTTACTCTTAAGCGTGTATGTGACCCCTGCCCCTGTGTGCCTCTTTCTCATGACCCACCCCCCTGCCTCATCTTGCCTTTTCCTTTGCACAGGGGTCTGGGCCATGGTGCGTTTGGGGAGGTGTATGAAGGTCAGGTGTCTGGAGTGCCCAGTGACCCAAGCCCCCTGCAAGTAGCTGTAAAGGTAAGAGGCAGGCTCCATCACGGGCCTGACCTTGACCAGCAGTCTCTGTGGGCCTCAGCTCTCGCCTGACAGCCTCTCACCCCTGCTGCTCACAGCCTTCTCCCCCTTTCCACCCTCCCCTTCTGTGTCCAGACGCTGCCTGAGGTGTGTTCTGAACAGGATGAACTGGATTTCCTCATGGAAGCCTTGATTATCAGGTAAAGCCACAGAGAGACGCCCCCATCCCTGTTAGACGTTCCTGTCTAACTGTCTCCAAGGGAAACAGCACTGTCCTCCAGCATCCCCTTCCTCTCCACCAGGGGACTCCCTAAAATTCTTGGCACATCTTACCAGAGCGAATAGCCCCAGGTGGTTGTCTGAGGAAAAAAAACCTCTGTGGCCTAATAATTCAATAGATATCCCTCTGCCTTCACCTAGCACCCCTGTGTCATCTGTTGGGTTTTTCCCCCTTTTTCTTAATAGAGCATGCTAGTTTTTGACAGTGGAAGATACATTTTCCCTGCAAGTAAGCCTTCCACAAGGCCCTTCACCAATCCCAGCTCTTAGATCTCATGTAAAGGAAGTGCGTCCCTAACATGAGGGAGGCCACCACACCCTGTTGCACACCGGGCTTGCACCCTTCAACATGTGGCTCTGGGGCCCCTCGCTGGGAATCTAAGTGCCCAGAGCTCCAGAGGGCATGCGTTCTGACAGAAGATGGCCTTAACAAGGATGCAGGTGTTTGACCTTGAGATCTGGCCACGCTCATGGCCTCCTGTTACACTGGAGAGCCTCAAACATCCTGACACATTGGGGTGACCTGGGGCCCCCCCCGGGTGAAAGTGGTAGGGGAACAAGGCCAGGGCAGTATGCGATGTGCCCGTGGTGTGCCTGGAGCCACAGGAGGACGCCACGAGCAGGCTCAGCACCTTGCTTAAAAACTAGCATACTTTGTGATTACACATGTAATCCATGATTATTGAATATAGCTTGGAGAGTATAAGATTATATGGAAGGGGACCCAAATCATTCCATCTCACTGTTGCTGAAAACCCATCACTGCTATATTTCAGTGTACAGCCGGGTGTGTGCTTCAGCTCTGCGTGCAGTTCCCACGCGGGGTTCACCAGCCCCACGGCCCCATGTGTCCTAATAGGACCACATTAACAAGAAAACCCAGGGGCACCTGGGTGGCTCAGTCGGTTAAGCTTCTGATTTCGGCTCAGGTCATGATCTCGCGGTTCGTGGATCTGAGCCCGACGTCGGTCTCTGTGCTGACAGCTCAGAGCCTGAAGCCAACTTCAGATTCTGTGTTTCCCTTTCTCTGTGTCCCTCCCCTGCTCGCACTCTCTCTCTCTCTCTTTCTCTCAAAAATAAATAAAACATTAAAAAAATTTTTTTTCATAAATAAATTTAAAAAAGAAAGAAAGAAAACCCAAATCTTGGGACCTCTTGGCCAGACTTAGCACCTCCCCATGAGCACCCAAGGGGGATGCACGTGGCCTTCCTCCTCACTCTCCTTCACATGCGGTCACGCGGCAGGGCTCGCTCAGTCCCTGGAGGAAGCAGCTTCTTCAGCTTCTCTGCCTAGGGCTTTCTCGAAGAACTCACACGTGAATCCTAGCGAGCGGCCCATGCACCAATGTCCAAGACACTGGCTGCTCCCTTGTTCCCCCACCCACCCTACTTCCTTCCTGAGCACCTCTCCAGCCTCCAACCCAACACTCCCGTGCGGACTGAACTCCCGCCCCGCCCACTCCCTGGTTCTTCCACCTGCTCAAGGGTGACACTCTCCCCAGCCTCGGCTCATGCTACCCACATTTACAGAATGCACTCACATAATGCAGCTGCTGAAAACATGACTTTGTATCCTGCTTTTCCCACTTAAGATTTTCCCAGACTCAGCTCCGTTAAATTTGGTTACCCCCCCTCCTCTGCTCTGCAGCAAATTCAACCACCAGAACATCGTGCGCTGTATTGGGGTGAGTCTGCAAGCCCTGCCCCGATTTATCCTGCTGGAGCTCATGGCGGGAGGAGACCTCAAGTCCTTCCTCCGGGAGACCCGTCCTCGCCCGGTGAGTGAGAACTGGTCTTTTAGTGGTTGTACCAGGGAATGGAGCAGAGGGTGGAAACAGCAGGAGTGGACAGCCTGAGAAGCAACATACTCAGTGGGACCAAGGGAGTTGGCCTCTGGGCTTGGATCTGGGGGAATGGCCAGGAGAGATTGGACAAAAGGTGGACGATGGCTGAGGCCACCCCTGGGGAGCTTGCGCAAGGCTTGTGCGATGGGTCCTCTAGCCTGAATCCATTTTGTGACCTGTTGACTCTGGAAAACCAAACCAGGGACAAGCACAGAGGGGGACTTTCATGCCAGCCATGTCGTTAACTCAACTGATTTGGGGCAGATCATTCTACATCTACTCATTCTGAATCCCACTATCCTCATCGCTTAAGTGGGGACATCCTGACCTTGTAGTTTTACTGTCAAAATAAAATACTTATAAAGTATATTGTGAAATATTTATGAAGGTTCTGCATGTGTGTCATGATTAAGTGGCTGGAGCTTGTAGGTGAAGAAACCTAGATGGACCCCAGGAATGCCATATCCTACCCCTGCTTGGCCATTAGACAGCGATGTGGCTTCGGACTGTGAACCCCCTAACCTCAGTATCTGCAGGGTGAAATCCAAGGGCTGGACTAGAACATCTCGGAGGTGGGTTCTAAATTAGAAGGTGTAGCACACTGGGCACACTCAGAGTCCAGCTGCCCACTCCTGTCTCTGCCAGGGCCTTCAGGAGGCCCTGAGCACCAGGAACTGGAGCAGACCAGACCCCTGAGTTAGGACCCAGCTTCCTCAAGTTGCCGCTGGACCATGAAGACCACAAGGAAGACTTGTATCCTCCCCACCCCCAGGAAAGCAGAAAAAGACGACAGCCACCTTGCTACGAAAAGCCCAGAACTGAACACTGTGTTCTCAGGTACTCAAACTGGAGGCGGAAACCTTGCAAGTTCACACCTGCTCTAACCCCCACCGACAGTCAGGCTGCATCTAGAAAACCTTTGCCCTGGCAGCCTCCCCATACCGTTCCTGTAAGCCTCTGGGTGACCTGTCTCGGCATCTAAGAAGAATCGGGTCTAACTCCCTGAAAAGATGAGTGTGCGCACCTGAGCAGACCTAGTGGGAGAAAGGGGGGGGGCGGAGACCAACCCCCATCTCATAATAATCCTCATCAGCACTGTCTTCATCTTCCTCATAGTTGCCACGTTTCTAAAAAAAAAAAAAAAAAAAAAAAAAAAAAAAAAAAAAAAACCTATGAAGTAGATGGTGTAGATCTCAGCTTAATTTTACAGATGAGAAAACTGGCTCACAGAAGCTATGTGACTTGCTGAGGCCACACAGGAAGTGGAAGAGTTGAGACTAGAACTCAGGACTTGTGACTGGCTCCCCATTCAGTGTTCTCTCCAGCCTATTATGCCGTTTATCTCAGTGCTCCTCTTTGGGAAGCCATGGAGCCAAGATGAGCTCAGGTCGTTGACAGCCAATACCCCCAGCTATGCAGACGTCTGTGCCAGGGTCTGGACACCAGCCTCAAAGGCTTTCCACCACCACTCAGGAAGGCAGAGCCTTCAAGTCCTGTGCTCTGAGATTCTCAGCAGTGCTTTTGGCAGAGGTCAAATAGGGCCACAAAACATCACGCTCTGGAAAGAGGCTTAGTTCTGATTTTCCTACTGGACATTCCTGAGGCTTGAGGAGAAGGAGGTGTTGTGCATGCAAAGGACAGATGTCCTTGTAAAGGGGATCTGGGACCCCATCACTTGGCAAGCCCAAGGACGTCAGGGATGGGGAGCTTCTGTGTCTCTTGCAGGCAAAGGCATCTGTCTCTCTTTTGATGGTAATGATGATTTGAATATCATCCCAAAGAGCAAAGGTGTAGTTCATGGGTACCTCCCAACGCTTCCTACCCCCGAGGAAGCTCAGAGCAAGGAACCTGGTGCCAAGTTGTGACCTCTAACTGCAGGCACTGCCAAGGGGATGCCCAAAGCCAGAAGAGGGTCGACTCTAGTTGGGAGAGCTGCTTCTGAGGGTCAGGGTCCCACTCACCAAATCCACTCTTTTAACCCTTGACCCCACTCTTCCTTCATGTGGCTCTTCTTGGCAGCCATGCCCCCAAGCCTTTGAAGCACCCCAATCATCCTGCTCCTCACCTTCATACACACCCACCCATCCCAGGCGAGCTGGTCCCTCCTGAGATGCCTGTCCATGAGAGGTGATTTAAATGTTGGGCTAGAGCCCTCCAGGGTGAGCCCATGAGCATGTGTTCCTGGCAGCAGCTTCCTAGGGGTTGGGGAGATTTGCTGGGCATTGTTACAGATTCTCAGAGCCACAAAATCCAACTGAGCAGAGTAAGGATCAGGTTGACTGTGAGAAAGGAACATGCGTTGTAGTGGACACAGGGGGCCAAATATCAGTAAGCCCTGTACATGACGAAGAAGGGAAGGATTGGCTAATGGGCATCACAGCTGGAGAAATACACACCCCGAAAGATGGTGGCTTGAGTTGCCACACTTGCTGGATTCAAAGGCCTGAGTTACACCTGATTCATTTGTTTGAACCCCCGAGACTCTCGGGGCTTACCCGATGACCTGCCGTTTGAGACGCTTGGCCGGGCATCCAGAATCAGACAAGGTCTTGGTCCTGTCTTCCTGCCATGCCTGGGGTTCAGCAGTTCCATAGACTCTTAGGATTGAAGCACCTCAGAGATGGCCCGAGAGACTCTGGCTGGACATCTGACTCAGATGGACATGAAGTGATGGAACAGATGTACAGACACAGTAGGACAGAACGGATACCCTGGAAACAACCATGTCTGTCATGGAAACAGAATGCATGGGTACAGATGAAAACCTCATTTGGTCCCAGAACTCCACCTTCTCAAGAAGGAAAGACCCTGTTTAATGTCAAAATAATTTTACAGGACCAATCTTTATTCAACAAATATTTATTGAGAGTCTAATATATGCCAGATATGGGCTAATAGCTGTCCTTTGGTATCCATTGATTTAATCAATAACAAGAGAAGCCATTAAGGATTCAGTAATCTCTCAATTAAAGGTGGCAGTCCAGTAACCACAATAGTGTCTGTGCCTGTCCGGAACATGGTGATGCCTCTGGTAATGGCTCTAGAGAATATGCTCAGTACACGGGAGGAGGCTCCCGGAGGTCACAGAACACAGGTGAGAACCTCTGCTTTGGGCTAATGTCCAGGTGTAAATCTTTGGCTCTAGTGTTGCCATACCGCTGCTGGCTCCAAAATGCTTGAAGGGGCAAGCAGGTGCCAGTGAAGAGTTGGCCACATCAGTGAATCTGTGAAAACAACAACAACAAAAACAAAAACCTGATTCCAACTCCTTCTTTGTCCAGGATAGATACAAATGCCATTGGACATCCCAGCTACGCTCTGCATTGCTAGTTTCATTATCAGTTTTGACACAACATCTACACCTCCCCCCAATTCCCCCCGACACACACACACACACACACACACACACACACACACACACACACGTTGCCAACTATCTGCTTCTGTGCAGACTGATTAGTGGAGCAGTTAATTTGCTCTGAGCAGCCAAGACAGGGAGTTCAGATAAACCTGGCCCATGGGTTAAAGCCTGGGAAGATTTAGTCCCTGCAGCCTGCCAGGCATTTAAGACATCAATGGTCCTGGCATCCTGAGTGATGGGGGCTAAGACACAAAGAGACTTGGGGGAAGCTATGACCGGTCCTCTTTTATAGGAACAGAACATTTTCCTGAAGAGAAAGAAGATATTTCTAATACTGCAGCAAAATGGATTAATAGTTCCCTTGGAAATATATTACTTTTTTCCCCCAGAAAATGGGGACTGTCTCTCTCACAGTGCCCAGTAGTTCTGATCCTAACAAGGCCCCTAAGAGAAGCCAAACACAAGGACCATTTCCCGAGACCCCCAGTCCCCTCCGTGTAGTAACCCCACCATAATTGCAGATGCCTTTATGAGGGATTCACTCCGTGCCTCTTGCTGTGAGTTCTTATTACCATCTAGTGAAGGTGATAGTGTCGTGCCTCTTTCTCAGACAGGAACACTGGCTTTGAGACAGACAAAGCAATTAGTCCCAGGTCACACAGCCAGTAGGGCACAAGCAGGGATGAAGCCCAGTTCAGCTCGACTGAAATAAGTTGCTCACTGCATTTGTGTGCTGTATTCTGATTCAGTTGGGTACTCTGCACTGTGTCCATGCACACTCCATCCCTTCCCTGACACATGGCTCCCAGAATCCTGCCTCCCCCAACCCAGATCCTCAAAGCCCAGCTCAGGGCAGTTTTGGCTCCTTCCTATTGGCTGTGTGACCTGGAGTAAGTCACTTAGCCTCTCTGAGCTCTCAGCCTTCTCCTCTTTAATACGGAGATACCCTCTCTTGCCTACCACCACACAGGATGTTGCGTCAAAGGGCGTCAAGTGCGTGGACTTGCTGTATTGCACATAAGGCATTGCCTGATGTGCCATGGGCAGAGGGTATTCCCCTCCCTGCTGTCTCCCCCAGAATTGAAGCATGCCCTAGAGAAGCACGACCCCTCCCTGCCTCCCCTAGACCCATACTATTGCTCCAAGGAGTCCTGCGGAGGCCCTGATCTGTGGCAAAGAAAATCCCAGCCAGCATCTGGGTAAATCGTAGACCGCTATGATCGGCCAACCTACCCCCCGATATTCATCGAGCCACTGCGGTGTCCCGAGCATCGTGCTGCGTACCGTGGAAGTAGACGCTGAAATCCCTGTCTTGGGGCCCTCAAAGTTTACTTGGGGACATGGTCGAATAAACAGAACAGCAAAGTAAATGTGACACCACATGACAACATGCTGCTGCAGACTTCGTGGATTTAGGAATTAAAAGAGACACCATGATGGGAATTCGACCTTCAGAAAAGACTTCTGGGTGCTCAGCAAGGCTGTCCGGGAAGTGGAGACGAGCTCACCCCCGGGGATGGGATGACGTCTCTTTGTGCACAAAAGACTCCATACCGAAGAGCTTGAGATCGCCCTTCAACTGCCCAGCATTTCCTGCAAGCTTGTCCTTTTCAATCCACTTTAGGTCCAGATCTTCTTGGAGAAGATTAATTTTTTTTAATACTTTTAAACATTTCAATAGAGCATTTTAAAAACATTAGCTCCCTTGATTTCCTCACAGGTTTGTTTATAAGCTGGGGGGACTCGAAGGTGGGTGAAGATTGAGGTGGAAGAGTTTGCAGACTACATGAACAGGGGAACCCGCCCCATCCTGGGCTGCTGCAGCTGAGGGCGCTCAGCCCTGGTGGCGCACTGCACTGACCTGGGTGGAGGCGGTGCTGTGAAGGCTGCAAACGCTACACCCACCCAGGGAGGCTGATTCATTGGTCTGGGGTGAGGCCCCGGCATCTGTGTTTGTTTAAGGCCGCCAGGTGATTTCTGATGTGCTGCCAGGCTGAGACCCAGCTGGGCAGCGTGTCCGTCTTTGCTCCTTGCCAGCACCTGAAGCCCATATTTCAGATCTTCTCTCCCCACGAATCTCTTGGCAGTGGATCGCTTCTGTCTCCCCACAGAACCAGCCCTCCTCCCTGGCCATGCTGGACCTTCTGCACGTGGCTCGGGACATCGCCTGTGGCTGTCAGTATTTGGAGGAAAATCACTTCATCCACCGGTGAGTCAAAGTGACCTCGGTCTTCCCTCTGCCTTCTTTCCGTATGCTTCCCTACGTGTCTCAAGGGCCCAGATCCCCCACTTCAGAGTAGAGTGGTGGGTGTCTCTCCAGACTTGTTCAGATGACTCAGAATCGTCTTTTTTTTTTAAACATTTTTTTAAAGTTTATTTATTGATTTTGAGAGAAAGAGAGAGAGCGTGTGAGGGGGCAGAGAGAGGGAGAGAATCCCAAGCAGGCTCCGTGCTGTCAACACCCAGCCCTATGCAGGGCTCAAACCCATGAACCATGGGATCATGACCCCAGCAGAAATCAAGAGTTGGGCACTCAACCAACTGAGCCACCCAGGTGCCCCAGCCTCACTTGTCTTTAGGACAACTACTTACTCCCTCAGGGCTTCATCTGCCCCATATGTAAAATAGGTATCATAAAATATCCACACCAGCACTGGAGACCTAGCTGAGCAGTCCTTGACCTCCTGCGAGGACTCCTGTCTGTATCTCGCAGCCCTCTATCACGTTAGTGTGTCCCCCATCTAGAAAACCTGCCTCTTTAAGGGAAGTCAAAGGAGTTCATAGTTTCACATATCTGACTATCGGTAGCTCACGGGCAAGGACCCTGTTTTATTCATCTTCATAGCCTTGGTATATCGTGGGGCACAATTAATGTCTGTTGGATACCTAAACTTTTTCCAAAATACTTATTCTGAAATGAAGCATAATGTTTCTTTTCTTTGCCTCCATAGTTCATTTCATCTACTGTCTATGACCCTTATGTTTAAATCGTGTTTGACTGGGACATCAAATCCACATGTAGTGCTATAGACATGATAGAGTCTACATATTTCTTTCCAGGCGATGTTGATGACTTTCCCAGCTGACACCTTGATTGTGAAATCTGAAAAGTCAAATAGATTGTTAGGCTCTTTGCAAAGCTCCTCCCAATGATACACTTCTCGACTGGTAAATATCCACCTGGTGAACTATCAATCACTTTTTAACCCATGTCTTCAAAGAGTATAACACATGTGTGTAATAGTTAATATGTGAAGTACAAAGCAGGACATGCGAGAAGCTGTATGAGTTCGGAAATGGAAAAGCAAGTAGGCAGATAGCAAGCCCTGCTTTTTGCCCTAATAAAAATGGAGACATTAAAGATCAAGAAATGTGCTGGCCCAGGCTCCCAAAGTCATTCCTAAAACAAGGCAATAAATGCTCACACCAGCTTATCCTTTTACTGTCCCTCCATCATTTTGGTCTTCAGATCTTCATCTTAATTCTAACTCTGTCCAACTTGCAGGATTTGTGCTTGATAGAAATAACAGGAGTGAAAAAGGGGCTGGGACCAATCCTTCGTGTTCCCTCCAAAGCTACACCCTTTGCTTCAAAGTGCAGGGCAGTCTTGTCCTTTTCGTTGTGCCCAGAATTTTCCATAAATCTCAGTTCTGGACTTTATTGCTATTCAGACAAGACAAGGTCATACTCTTTTTAGAATTCATCCCTAGCTAGAGCCATCTTTCCACCTGTTGTCTGTGTTCTCTAAGTCTGGACTCATCGGACAGTAAGCTGTGCAGTCACCTTGGTGACTGCGGATACCTGCCGTCCCTTCTCACTGAGATCATTTCTGCTTTTTCATCTCCACCCCGTGTCATTCACCCAGTATCCAGATTCTCTGGCTTAGAGATCCCATCCTTCTTTCCCCTGACGTTTTGAAATCTGCTTTCCTCAAGCCGTGATATATTTCGACGACATCCAGCACTCTGTCATTATAGATAATAAGATAACAGGACCACATTCTCCCAAGAGTCCTACCACTTCCACATCTGTAAATAGTTACCAAAGGTCAGAATTAGATCCCAGGGTAATAGTTTGTTGCTGCTCTTATCGTTTTTGAGAAATGGAATTGTCAAAGATCAAATCAGGAATGTATCAGATGGTCTGCTTTATAAGCAAAAGGCAACTTCTAATAGAAATTGTCCATCTCGATCAAAGTTTTTCTTCTGGGGTAACTGGCATTAGGAAGGCGTCTTTTGTACTTCCTCGCTGGCTATGGGCTCTGTGGCACGCTCCTACAGCAGTGTGGCCTCTTATCCTCTCTCCTCCACCGACATCCGCCTCAAGATTCACAGGCTCCCATGCATGCACACCTTCTGCATTCAGAGAGGAACTCCTTCCCCCAGATTCTCACGCTCCCATTTTTCTATTAGATCCGTTTCCTTTGGACATGGTTTATTGCCATTTCAAGAATTATGGGTCATTCTACCAATTCATGGCATGTTCTATGATATCACATTCACTTTCTTGCCGTTAAATTCAAAATCACTTTTTTAAGCAACCATTTCACGCACATCAGCGTAAAGACCTTCCTGGAGATATAAATATTGTTCCTGTTCTACTTCAGTCTATTTTTCTTGAGAAGCAATGGCTATATATCCTACTATTTTTCTTCTTTTTGATGTCATATATGTTATGCTTTTATAGTTTTATTAGTGCATTTGATGCACTATTGCTCCTCGAAATTCAACTTAAACCTTCAGCATCAGGTCAGTGGCATTAACAACATCCATCTCCCACTCCAACCCATTGTTCTGGTATCTTAAGTGTCCTGATGACCCCCAGTCCTGGTCCTGTTTATTTTCCACGTCCTTATTTCTCAACCAAAGATCAGGACCTTTGGGAAACCAGTTGAAATTATGGAAGCACTACCTGTACTGCCTGAGAAGTACTCTTTTTTTTTTTTTTTCTGTCCGGAACTTTAATATTATGAGAGGCCCATCCCAGACTTCTTCTGGATGCATCCTTCGTTCCCACGCTCACGTCAAGAATGGGTAAGCAGTCAGCAAGTAGATGCTGATGAGCCTTGGAAAGCTTTGATCATGCCTTATAGGCATGCCACAGGAAAGCAGGCCATCTGGTATACAACAGCAAAGAAGACATGATAACTTTATAACTTGAAAGAAAAGATTCTTCAGCCACAGAGCTGTGATGCACACAGCTTAGCAAAGGCTTTAGTGACAATCATGGGCGTGAGAACAATAGTAGCTTCTTAAAAAAAAAAAAAAAGAAAGAAAAGAAAACTAGAATTACTTAGGAATACCTTGACCTGCTTGAATTTGGTGTCATGGAAGTCCTGCTGTCCCAGCACAATCCTTGAGACAACTGGCAGACTCCAACAGCAATCTGTACAAAACAATAGCCTAAGGCCAAATGGCATTTCTTACGTCCCTCTATTATTTTCTTTTAGCTTACATTTTTTACCCAAATGAGAACAATAATAGCACCCTGTATCTTATTGGGTTGTTGTGATAATTACCCATGAAGCACTTAGAACAATGCTTGGTACAGAGCAAGAGGCCAATAAATTCTAGTTCCTATTACCATTAGTTTCATTATTATTCTCCCATTAGACATTTTCAATCATCTCCCCTGTTTCGTTTCCATTTCCCTGGTAGTTCTGAGGGTGGAATTGGTACAGCTATTTCTTTCATACGGAGGTAGAAGTAGCAAAGGAAATACAGGGCAGAGAGGGAACTATTTGAACTCAGATTGCAGGTGGAAGTCCTTGTGATGGATATCACGTTTATCTTCCCGGAAATAAATTCGGAAGTGCATTTTCTCCTTCATTTTTCTTCCCAGGGACATTGCTGCCAGGAACTGCCTCTTGACGTGTCCAGGCCCTGGCCGAGTGGCCAAGATCGGAGACTTTGGAATGGCCCGAGACATCTACAGGTGAGCAAGGATTGCCGTCACCCATCCAAGCCGCATCCCCTCAAGAGGATGGGACGTCGCTGCTTGTGCTTGCGCTGGTACCCTGTCAACTGGCCACCTAACATTTCCTTGAGTCCCTGTCCAGGACATACGAAATCTTAATTAGGGCCCGTGCCTGGCGGTCTAATTCTAGGATCTCTGACTGCAGTCACTGACACCACATTCCTTCTGGTTCCAACTCTCATTAATCCCAGGGTGTTCTCAGACACAGAATAACCTGCATACTTGATATGGAAAACGTTCTCAATAAACTTTTACTTAACCCCTTTCCTCACTAGCAGGGAATTCCAAATGGACTTGGCTTCCATCACTCCAGGCAGGAGCACCCCAGAACTGACAACATAACGGGCAAGCTCACTGGTCTTCTCCACCCGCTCTGGGAGCCACGGGAGGGTGCCTAATTTAGCTTCATTTCTTTATCCCTGCCATATTCTCAAGGGTACATTAAAAAAAAATAAAATAATTTTTGTAATTAAACAAAAATCTTCAATTGTACTTTACCTTACTCTTCTCTTCCCAACCCCCAGGTTCACTTCTGTCTGATTATTTACAACCGTGACTTGCTCGGTGAGCTGAGAAAGTCACTCCTTCGCATGGTCACTAATGACGCCCTCCCTGACCCAGGGGAAGAGTGAGGAGAGATGGTCACTTAGAGTTTTCACTCTTGGGAGAGTAAGGGCCTCCCCACCCCGCCCCCGCAGGCCCCCGTAGAACTGATAATCATCAACACGGGTGGGAATGCTGATGCCACCCCCTTCCTGCAGGAGAGAAGTGCAGGGAGGACTGGGTGCTCCACTCTCTCTTCTCCCAGCTCTCAGAGTCTCAGTGTCCCTTCGCCTCCTTTCTCAGAATGCCCGGAAAGCCCATGGTTTCAGATACCAGTGTCGCAGCATGACTTAGCGAGCCCATCAGTGATGGGCGCCTCCTCTCCATCCCCACCAGCTCTGACAGCTCCCTGGCGCCAGGCTTCACCACCCCAACTTGCCCACAGCCCCGCTGTTCCCATCAGCCCCGCTAGGAAACATCCTGTGCCTTGCCCCTGCCCCTGTGGCACTGAGCTACATGCACACTTACATCCTCATATGCATTGTCTACACCGCAGTTGTCTATGTGTCTGTTTCTTCCACTAAACCGTACCCTTGGACGAGACGGACTATGACTTCTGTCTTCAGCACATGGCAGAGTAAATAGTACAGGAATCCCCCCTTATCTGCGGTTTCTCTTTCCCCAGTTTCAGTTACTTGCGGTCCCCTGTGTCGTCTGGAGGCAGATGACCCTCCTCCCGACACACCGCCAGAAGGTTACTAATAGCCTAACTTTACGTCACAATGCCTGTGTCACTCACCTCACTTCATCGCACCACGTAGGCCTTTTATCATCTCACATCATCACAAGAAGTAGGGTGAGTACAGTACAGTAAGATGTTTTGAGAGAGACAGAGAGACCCCATTCACCTAACTTTTATTATGGCATGTTGTAATTATTCCATTTTGTTATTAGTTATTGTTGTTCATCTCTCACTGTGCCTGATTTATAAATTGAACTTTATCATAGGTACATATATATAAGAAAAAACGTGGTATATATAAGGTTAGGTACTATCTGTGGTTTCAGGCATCCACTGGGGGTCTTAGAGTATGTCCCCCATGCGTAAGGGGAGACCACTGTACATGTTTATTGAAGTAATTAATCTACTCAGCTAGAGGGGAGCTGCCTCCAAAGGTATGAGTTAATTGATCAGTCTTTGTCAGTGATGTCATTAACGCAGCTCATGATAAAAACCAATCAACTAGCTCACGCCTTTGAAGCCAGCTCCACCCCCAGCCCTGTGCTCTCCTGCCGAGAGTGCTGTGGGAGGCAGCTTCCCTCCAGCTGCCTAGACCCTCTGTTGAGCACCCATATTGAAACTAAATGCTGCATGAGCGTCAGGGAGGATCCAAAGTGAACACGACACAGGCCCTGCTCTCAGCTCCCCCAGGCTGGGTCTCCGATTACTGCAGACCATCAGGAAGCAGGCTGTACTTACAAGGCTGGAGTACTGTGATTCATTGTGAGTTATAATCCACAAAACCCATCGGGGAAATCTAACCATCTGCTACTGGATATTTTAGTCATTGCATAGATCTTCGCTTTCATGCCTCCAGCGAGCTGCCTCCTATTAAATGACACCAAAGTTCTTAACTTAATTTTAAACGATCTGTGTTCCCCTGCTCTCCTCCTGAACCGCAGGAAGGCCTCGTTAGTTTCAATGCTGTGATGGCTACAGCCTGTTGTTGCCTGGCCACTCAGGGACACCTCCAGAACCAAGTCTGGGTTTCCTCTTCTCCCCCACAGAGCGAGCTACTACCGAAAGGGAGGCTGTGCGATGCTGCCGGTCAAATGGATGCCTCCAGAAGCCTTCATGGAAGGAATATTTACTTCTAAAACAGACACGTGGTGAGTCTTTCTGTTGCCCTCCTGTGGGTCTCACTGTGGGCCTTACTGGTAGCACTCTTGGGCCACAGGATCCCAAGCTCTCACGGGGAAGGGGGAGAGGAGACGAGTCAACACACCTCTACAACAGGGGCTGTCAAATGTTGGCATGTATCAGAATCGTCAGAAAGGCTGGTAGAGCACAGATTACTCTCCCTACCCTGAAATCTTATGGATCACTGAGAATTTGCATTCCTACCAAGTTTCCAGGTAATGCTGATGCCACTGGCTGGGGACTACACGGTGAGAGGCACATGTGATTTGTTTTTTCCACATACCTATGAAGTTGGGTTTCTTTCAGGAACGTGACATTGAGTTAACATCAGAAAAATTGATCAGTGAAATCCCCCCCATTAACAGAAGGATAAAAGAAAATAATTATCAGCACAAAAGTGCTGCAGGTTACAGTGGTGTTGAGACCCCTTGTGCAGTTAAAAATACGTTTGAAAAACACTGTACATTAGATCTCCAGAACTTTTTCATCCTGCGTAACTGAAACTTTGTGCTCCTGACCAACATCTCCCATTTCCTCCTTCCTCCTACCTCTGGCAACCATCTACCCTCTGCATCTATGGTCCCACTTTTAAGTGAGATCATGCGGTATGTGTCTTTCTGTGTCAGGCTCATTTGACTTAACATCAGGTTCTACAGGGTTATCTATGATGTCACAAATGGCAGGATTTTCTTTTTTAAGGCTGAATAATATTCCATTGTATATAAACATGCCACATTTTCCTCACCATTCATCTGTCAATGGATATTTAGGTTGTTTGCACATCTTGGCTATTATGAATAACGCTGCAGTGAACTTAAGAGTGCAGATATCTCTTTGATACACTGATTTTATTTCCATTGGCTATATACCCAGAAGTGGGACAGCTGGATCTTTCTTTTTGTTTCTTCTTTCTCTTAAACTTTATTTATTTATTTTGAGGGGGGGAGGGGAGAGGGAGGTACAGAGAGAGGGAGAGAGAGAATTCCAAGCAGACTCTACACTGTCAGTGCACAGCCTGACATGGGGCTTGATCTCACAAACAGTGAGATCATGACCTGAGCCAAAATCAAGAGTCAGACACTTAACCGACTGAACTGGGATAGCTGGATATTAAGGTAGCTCTTTTTTTAATTTTTTAGGAAACCTCTGTACTTTTTTACACAAGGTTTATAAGAGCAACACATAATTTTAAATGGAGGATTAAACCTGTGCTCCCTGCCAAAATACACGCACACACACACACACACACACACACACACACACACACACCATTAAAGGGAGTCTTTTTAGTTGTATAAAAATCCCCAAGGATAAAAATGACAACAATGACAATATTTTGGAAACTGGGAAGTTTATGGACAAGTGGTACCTTACTTAGGACACCAGAAAGTTGATAACTAGGTCCAGAAGCAACCTGGTTCGCTCTGCCCAAGAGCTCAAGAAAGGCCCAGAAAGTAAAGGTGTCAGGCACCCCTGGAAGTAGAGGTGCAGCAGATAGGAAAAGCAGTGACAGATATATTTAAAAAGTAACCAGAGTCGTGGCCCATTCCCTCACCGCCTATCTCTCCCCTACCATAACACAAGACCGGGGGTTCCTTCTGTAAAGAGATTGAATTAAAGTCTTTCTGGTCTTAGGGACATTGGACATCACTGAGGATGAATTCTCTACTATAAACAGGAATATATATATCCCTGTTTATAGGTATGTATGTATATATACATATATATACTTAAGTCTACCTACTTAAGTTTATTAAGTCTACTTACTTAAAAATATATGCCCCCTTGGGGTGCCTGGGTGGCTCAGCCGGTTAAGCATCTGACTCTTGATTTTGGCTCAGGTCATGATCCTGGGGTCATGGGATTAAGTCCCATGTTGGACTCTGCACTAAGCATGGAGCCTGCTTAAGATTCTCTCTCCCTCTCTCTCTCTCTCTCTCCCCCCCCCCCCGACTTATGCTCTCTCTATCTCTAAAATTAAAAAAAGTAGGGGGACGCCTGGGTGGCTCAGTTCATTGAGTGTCCAACTTTGGCTCAGGTCATGATCTTGCAGTTCATGAGTTCGAGCCCCATGTTGGGCTCTGTGCTGACAGCTCAGAGCCTGGAGCCTGCTTCAGATTCTGTGTGTCCCTCTCTCTCTGCCCCCTGCCCCCATTCATGCTCTGTCTCTCTCTCTCTCAAAAATAAATAAACGTTAAAAAATTTAAAAATAAAATAAGATAAATGTATGCACCCCTCTTCCCCTCAGTGACAGGAACATGGCAGAAGGTAGGAGTTGACCAAAGGGTTCCTCATTGGAGGAGCTGACCAATGAAGAGAGAAATTCCAGATGCTCCAAGTGGCAATAGTCTAAACAATGGTGACCCAAAGGCCCTCATCCCAGAAACCTGTAATTGATACCCATGTAAGGGAAAAAGAGACTTTGCAGACGTGATTGATTGAGGATCTTGAGGTGGGACAGTCATCCTGGATTATGTGCGTGGACCCTAAATGCCATCACAAGGGTCCTCATAAGAGGCAAGCAGAGGGAGATGCCACACACAGAGAGGAGGAGGCAATGTGAGCACAGATAGAGGTGGAAGATATGTGACCACAAGTCAAAGAATTCTGACAGCCTCCAGAAGCCAGAAGAGGCAAGGAACAGATTCTCCCCTAGAGCCTCCGGAGGGGGCGTGGTTCTGCAGACACCATGATTTCAGTCCAGGATATGGCACTGATTTTGGACATCTGGCCCTCAGAGCTGTGAGAAAATAAACTTCTGTTGTTTTAAGCCACCAAGTTTGTGGCAGTTTGTGACAGCAGTGACAGGGACCGATACCCAGTGAAACATGCAAGCCAGCTGCTCCCCCACTGGATAAGATCTACATAGAACTTCTCATCGGCTTTGTAATGTCCCCATAATAAAATATGAGCAGCCAGCCAAGAATCAACAAATGCTTGAGAGAAGATTCTAATCTGAAGGAAACAAATATATAAAGAGGAATTTGGAGGCAGAAAAATGCAGAAAGCTTAGGAAAACTTCTAAAAACTATAATATCCTCAGAAAGATGAATTGTTGCAACCGTAATCTAAGGACAAAAGATTGTTTAAAACAAGGGTTTTAGAGAAAAAAAGTTCTTAGAAATAGAAATATGAGAGAGCCCTCAAGGAGGTGGAGCATTAGTCTCCCGAAGCTCATGTGAGCAGCACACAGCCATGTTAGGTCAGGTGGTCAAGGTCAGTATCTATAGTGATAGATCATGTTGGTAGCATGTGCCCTTGATATGATGTGACGAAAACGGCATTTAACCTCTGTGGTCTTTCTCCCCACACCCAACAACTCTAGTCTAATCATAAGAAAGCAGACAAATCCCAAATGGACATTCTGCTAAAGCCCTGACCAATACTCCTCAAAACTGTCAAAGTCATCAAAAACAAGGAGAGCCTGAGAAGTTGCCAAAGTCAAGAGTAGCCTAAGGAAATATGACAAATACATAAAATGTGATATTCTAACGGTGACCTGGAACAGAACAAGTAAATGCAGCAAAGGCTAAGGAAATCTGAATAAACTATAGGTTCTAGTTAATAATGATGCCTTAATATTGGCTCATTAATTGTAACAAATATACCATACTAATGTAAGATGCTAAAAGTAGGGGAAATTGAATGTGAAGTATGTGAGAACACTATTACCTTCATCCTTCATTTACAATCTAAAACTGTTGTTAAGAAAACAGTTTATATTTTAATATGATAATAGGCATGTAAAAGTAACAGGTTGAAGTCAGAGTTGAATAAATCTTCTAGAAAATAAAACAACTATGAACCAATGGGATATGTAGGAAAGAAAAGAAAAGAAAATTAAGAAGATTAGACCCATTAGATCCAATTATCTGACAAATGGGAGTCCCAGAAAGAATGAACAGAAGAAGCGAAGGGAATAAACATATCAAAGAAACAATTCAAGAGGATTTTCCAGAACAGAAAGGCATACATTTCCAGGATGAAAGTGTCCATCAAGTGCCAAGCGTGGTGAGTAAAAAGAGCCACGCAAAAGCACGTCATCGTGAAATTTCAGACCAGTGGTGTTCAAGATTTTGCAAGCTTTCAAGGAGACAAATAATAATAGTAAAAAATGATCAGAGATTAAAATAGGGAATCCAAATGGTTTCGAGTTTCTCAACAGCAACACAGGGAACCAAGAGGACAATGGACAAACGTCCTCCAAATTGCGAAACACATCACAAGATGGGGGAGTCACAATGATCAGAATCCCCTTCCTGACCCATGCTTTGATGATGTGAGCAGGAGCCTTTGTTGTTTTAAGTCACTGGGATGTGACTTACCCAAACCCAGTGGATCACAGTGGTCCTGGGATCAGCAGCCCCAGCATCACCTGAGACTTGTTAGAAATGCAGGTGCTTAGCCCTCACCTCGGGCCTAATGAAACAGGAGCTCTAGGGGTGGGGCGCACCAATCTGTGTTTTAAGGAGCCCTCTGGGTGATTCCATGTGCACTAAAGTTAGAGCATCACCAACTACCCTAGCCAAATGCAGATAGTAAGTTCAGTAATTAGGTAACCCGTTCTGAACACATGTCTATCCTGTGACCCAGCAATTCTATTTCCAAGTGTCTACTTTAGAGGTTGACAAAAATGGATTGGGGCAAGAATGTTCATTTGCAACACTGTTTATAATAGAGAAAAGGCAAAAACAACTTAAGTATCCCTCAAACAGGGGATGGAAAACAAATGGTGGTTTACCGATATCACAGAAAACTATTTAGCAATATGAAAGAACACACTAAACCTGCATGTAGCAACATGGATAAATCTGTATGCAACCTTTATTGAAAGAAAGACAAGTTCCAGAAAGGGGTGGGATATCATTATGCATAATTTTACAATACAAAAGCCAAGTCTATAACACAGATTTGTTATTATGCTTTCACACATTGCAGAAACTCTGCAAACATGGATGGGAATGTTACATTCCAACTTCAGTGAGGGAAGGGGAGGGAGGGGAGGAGGAGAGGAGGGAGGTTGGGACTTAACTGTATTTTTTTTTTTCTTCAAAAAAAGAAAAGGAGACTGGACACAAATAAGACAAAAGTTTAACACCTAGGTACAAAATTATCTATTATATTACCTTTCCTTTTTAAAGCTTACATTATTTCCTAATTAAAATGCTTAAAGACACAGATAAATTGCATAACCTTGGATATTGATGAGTGCCATGGAGACAAAAAAGCAGAGGATAAGGAGTGTGGGGTGCAGGGGCCTGAGGAGGGAGGCTGTTTAGTCCAGATGGTGGGGAAAGCTCCATGGAGGAGGTGACAGCCCAATGCCTGAATGGCAGAAAGGTGGAAAGATCTGAGAGGAAGGCTTTCCAGGCTGCGGGGAAAGTCAAATGTAAAAGGCCAGTGGCAGAAGCAAGATGAGCTTGTTTGAGGAATGAAAACAAGTCTTCGTGGCTGGAGCTGGTGAGCCTGAGGGCCAGTGACAGTTGAGAAAGAAGGGCAGGCAGGGGCCGGACGTGGAGTGCCCTAGGAACCAGGTTGGGGGACGTGGGTTCTATTCAGCGCACAATGGGATGCCCCTGAAAGGTTGGAAGCCAGAGCTTGACAGGATCTGTAAAAAAAAAAAAAAAAAAAAAAAAAAAATCACTCTGGCTGCCAATGAAGTGATACTGGAGTGGGGCAGGTGAAGATGGGAAACCCTGCCCATTTCTCGATAAGAGAACAGAGAGGCAGGCTTAGTGGTGGCAGGGCAGCCAGTAGCCGTGGTGGGATTCGAGCTGTGCCTTGAGGGTGGACAGGATTGCTGAAAGTCAGCTGTAGAGTGGGAGGTGTGGCAAGAGTGAGGTCGAGGGCACTTCCTGGGATGGCCGCCACTGGAGAGAACAGAGGAGATGGGTTGGGTGGGGAAAGAGCTTTTGGACAAGTCCAGTCTGAGATGCCTGTAAGACAGGCCGGTGGAGATGCTGAGTGGACTTCTGGTCTGTGAGTTCTCCCAGGAGAACTGCAGGAGACAGTGGGATCAGCTGGCTGGATACCTAAATACAGTACAGTAACCTTTTTATTGTTGTTGAAGTACAGGTGACACATCATGTACAACATAGTGATTGGACGAGTGTATACATTATGCTGTGCTCATCACAAATGTGGCTACCACCTGTCACCACACAGCGCTGTTACAATCCCACTGACTGTATTCCCGACGCTCTGCCTTTCATCCCCTTAACTTACCCATTCCAAAAGCCAGACGCACTTTTGGTTCCCATTTTTCCAAAAACTGTGCTCCAAGCTATGAATAAAGGAAAATAAAATGTAACTTTCAAAGACTGATGAGCACAGCACGATTCACGATTTTAAAACCTTGTCACCAGATTATCTTCACTGATTCAAATTCTTAAAACAATTTAATCAGCAGTTACTTAAGCTGTTTCTTTAATTTCAGGCAGAGCAAGTTTAATACCAAGAGAAGGAAGAGTATCTTGTTTTGTTTTGTTTTTTAAATACTTGTTTTTATTTGGCTTTGAATGTTTTGGGGCAAAGCCGTGGGCTCTATTGCTCCTACTTAGGACTGGCTTATAGGTGATTAAAGAACCATTTGGCACACAAAACATAGAACCATTTGGCACATAAAATAAAAGATGACCAGTTAAAATTGGATTTCAGATGAACAGTGAGTAATTTTTTAGTATAAGTATATCCCAGGCAGTATTTGGGATATACTTATATTTTAAAAGCATCTCTTGTTTGTCTGGAAGAAATATGGTTCCTGTATGGCTATTTGCTAAATATGACAACTCTCCTTACCTAAAATTATCAAAGTTCTATGACCAACACTGCCTCTTGCTCCTTTGAACTCCAAACCAAGAAAATAATATCTGTTTGCTGTCTAATATGCTGCTTCTCTCAAAGGATACTACAATCTATTTCTCTAGCTACCTAGACAGGCAGAAAAAAGATAGCTGGAATTCATTATGCCTTACTACCAGGTTTTTTTGCATGATTTTGCCTATTTTGTTTTGCCTTGGGGGAAGACAAACTGAGAAGAATATATACGCCAGGCAATTTGTAGTTAGCAGAATCGAGAGATCTAATAACGTATTCCAGTCTGTCTCAGATTAACTGTATAATAACCTCTGCTTTAGAATTCTCACCTGAAAAATATGGACAATATCTTTGCCCAATGCTCCTCACAAGAATCTTTGAAATTTCACCAAGATGATGTACTTTTTTTTTTCCTTAGAAGATGGAGAAGCTATAGTTCTCTACAATTTTTGATAGAATATTTATTAACATCTGAAAACTACACCCAGATGCAAAAACAAGGATAGACCCTTTTTTTTTCTTTTTGCCAAAAAGCTAAGTAAGAAATTAAAGGCTAAAATAAAAATTTTAGTCAAAATATGAAAGATGATGCTTCTGGAACATGATAGCATCATTTTAAAGTTTATTTAAAACGGGGGCACCTGTTAAGCATCCAACTCTTGGTTTTGGCTCAGGTCAGGTCATGATCTCACAGTTCGTGAGTTTGAGCCCCACATCAGGCTCTGCGCTGACAGCTCAGATCCTGCTTGGGATTCTCTCTCTCTTTCTTTCCCTGACTTGCGCTCATGCACTTTCTCTCTCTCAAAATGAATGTAAACATTAAAAAAATAAAACTAGGGACGCCTGGGTGGCTCAGTCAGTTGAGCGTCCGACTTCAGCTCAGGTCATGATCTCACATTCCGTGAGTTCAAGCCCCACATCGGGCTCTGTGCTGACGGCTCAGAGTCTGGAGCCTGCTTCAGATTCTGTGTCTCCCTCGCTCTCTGCCCCTCCCCCACTCATGCTCTGTCTCTCTCTGTCTCAAAAATATTAAAAAAATTTTAATAAAACAAAAAAATAAAGGTCATTTAAAACAGATTAACAAATGAGAATTCAACTACATTTCTTAAGGAAAAAACTGTCCTACCAGATATTGCAACATAAATACACAAAATGTAACACAGAATGGCATCGTGCAAGGAGCCGGCAAATAGATGAAGTGAATAGAGAGCTCAGAAACAGACGTGTTTTTACTCACAAGTCAATAGTCAGGGGGAAATTATTCTATGAATAGTATTAGAGGATCTGTTGTTTGCAAATGATTCAATGTAGACCCTTACCTCACACCACACACCAAACTAAGTTCTCAAATCCAGCTGGAGAGGAAGAACAAATACAACTTAGAAGAAAACAGCAAATACTCATCTAGTCTTTGGTGAAGGGAGGATCGTACACTCTATAACACAGATGGAGGAAATCACAAAATTTTAAAAAATAGATTTGACTACCTAAAAATAAAAATCTTTGGGATGCTAAAAAGTGGAATTAGAAAGCAACTGATAGAATTATTTCAATTTTGGATAAAGGTTAGTATCTCTGATAAAGTAGGTCTACAAATAAAAAAGAAAATTAATAAATACCAAAACAATATGTAGACATAAATGGGCAAAAAAATACAAACAATTCATGGTGGGGAGGGGGGAGCGAATATACTTGAGAAAACAACCGTGTTCATTATCAAGTCAATAAATATAAAAGATTCTACCATTTTCTACCTTAAAATCAGCAATAATTCTCATTTTTGATAAGAATACTCAATGTTGGGGAGAATGTCTGATGCATTATTGCATAGTGCTGCTTGGTTATTGGGAATGACACATTTGGAAGAGTGGAAGCGGACAGTATGTGCCAAGAATTTTTTGGTGTTCATATTCTTTTGATCTAGCCATTCTACTAGAATTATCCTAGATTTTACTAGATTATCCTAATCCCAAATTTGAAGAATTTTTCCTAAGGAAATTGTTCTTTTAAAAAATGCACAAAGATGTTCATCACAGTCTTTGAAATATTGTAAAAAATTAAAAACAATGTGGAAATGATTAGGCAAATTATGGCACAACTACTCCAGGAAATGTTTTGGGACCATTTCAAATGTTTCTATTGGCATAGAAAATGCTTATCCTGTAATGGAAACTGCAAAAACAGTCAAGGTTCAAAATTGCTTATTAAATATAACTGCAGTGATGTAAAAAAAAAAAATCTAAGTACAGGAACTTGACTGGAACAAAAAAAAGAACATGCTAACAATGGTTACCTTTTTATGGAGCATTGCATGTGGCTACTTTCTCATTCTTTTTGTTGTTCTCCATATTAAGAATGCCCAATTTGGGAAAATGTGTAACAAAAGAGTCAAATTTTATATCTGTATGTGTATGTCTTTGTGTGTTCCTGTGTGTATGTCTATATATCTGCGTGCGTGTGTGTGTGCGTGTGTGTGCCCATATCGTATCTTCTGTTCTGTACACAGGTCCTTTGGAGTGCTGCTGTGGGAAATATTTTCTCTTGGATACATGCCATACCCTAGCAAAAGCAACCAGGAAGTTCTGGAGTTCGTCACCAGCGGAGGACGGATGGACCCACCTAAGAACTGTCCTGGGCCCGTGTATGACTCTTTTGGGAACATTTCTACAAGTTGCTAAGGATGATTTTCCTTTTCAAAAAATATTGCAGCCACATATGCTTTTTTAAGATGAAGGGGCAGATGGCTGACCTCATTTAATATGCCCCAGGATAGGAGTGTGTCTGTGACTTGCGTGAGGAGGGTTAGTCCTCCAGCCCCTCGGAAGCAGTAATGTCATGACTTGAAAGTTATCTACTGTCTGACTGGAGGCTGTGGACTCACCAGGCTCCCCCACACCTCTTAGGAATCTGTGTCCCAGACTCCACCCCGGCTGCCCTATGCCATCTGTTTCAAGTCACCTTTAAAGATTTCCAATCCCTGCATTTTCTGCTGTCTTGTCGGGCATCCCTCACCTCCTTCCCACAAGCAAGGCAGATGGGAAATATAATTAGAATATTCTTCCCCAGAGGTGACTTTAGTTCAGAAATGGAATGAGAGGAGCCATATTTCATGTAAACACCAGGACTTCTGTTAATGAGCTTTGGTGTGCTAATAGCCTTACACCTGGGCGTGATTCCTTGGCCCAGCGGCAGAGGGCGGCATATGCCAGCCACATGGGACATAGATGAGTTTTCACTCTCCAAGACAGTGCCACCTCTGGTCCCCCTGGGAAAGTGCTGGGGAAACTATTTTTCACCCTTGTTTCTCCCGGTTTTAATGAGTGTGCTTACTCTTCTTTTAGATACCGGATAATGACCCAGTGCTGGCAACATCAGCCTGAAGATAGGCCCAACTTTGCCATAATTTTGGAGAGGATTGAATACTGCACCCAGGTATAAACTCTTTTCCCTTTGACCAGCATTTATATGGAAAAGATGGCAAATCCCAAAATGTGAAAGTTAAACCAGCCAGGAAATAGGGAGTTGCAATCACTAGAATGGTTGTTTATCTCTGCAGTAAAATGACGAGTGCCTCAGTTTGCCCGGTTTGGAAATAAATGCTAGTTACCGCCTCTTCCTTCACCAACACATGATGCAGTTTCAGACACTCAATAATATTAGGGAATCAGGACTCACAAGTGTTGACTAAAACCCTACTGGGTAACTAATGGTTTTGTAGACAAAACTGGAGCTTCGGAGACGTATGGGAAACACCTGCTCTCAAACAGTTTATGGTGTGGCTAGAGAAATGCTAATGTGAAACCACTGCCAGTATATACTTGGTAAATCCTATGCCCAGTGACCTATATCAGAGGGATTCAAGGGAGGAACAAGGTGATTCGGAGAAATTTTAACATCATCAAAGGCGTTAGTACAGCATCTGTAATACGCAAATCGCTTTCCATGTATTCCATTGTATCCTCAGTCAGGTACACAAAATATCCCCACTTTCCAGATGAGTTGAGGCTTGGAGAGGTTTCTCCAAGCCACACAGCTTCCTAGCAGTACTGCTGGTCCTTATTTCCTTCAAAAAGGACTCTAAATTCTCCCTTTTCTACCCCATTCTAGCAGACTATGCCTCCTACCTCAGGAGAGGAGAAGCTAAGAATTCATTTCCCCCCTGCCTGGACATCTACACCCAGTCTCACCCCCTTCCCCACGTGTCAGTGGAGGTGGAGCCCCTCCACCTGCATCACCAGCTGCATGGTGCCCCCCTGTCCCCCCCCCCCCCAGGAGTCCCTCCACCTGTACCACCAGCTGACCCTTCAGGGATGCTCCCTCCCTGTGGCAGTGTCACCTCTCCACACATCTTTCCCTCTCTCGGCTCTCATTCTGCCAGGATATCTGACTCTCGAGAGTATTTCAGAACTCAGACAATGAGCCACGACCTCTCTAAATCACCTTAGTTGTGACAGGAGACACATACATGTTCAAGCCACATCCTTCGTTCCCAGCACCAGAGTCTCACCCTTCCAGCATCTTCCGTTCAAAAGTGAAGGCACTGGGGCAACTGGGTGGCTCAGTCGGTTGGGCGACAGACTTCAGCTCAGGTCATGATCTCACGGTTCGTGAGTCCAAGCCCCACATCGGGCTCTGCGTTGACAACTCAGAGCCTGGAGCCTGGAATCTGCTTCGGATTCTGTCTCTGTCTCTCTGTGCCCCTCCACCACTCTCACTCTGTCTCTCTCTCAAAAATAACATAAAAACATAAAAAAAAAGTGAGGGCACTGGCATTTATCTAGATATCAAGTTATTTGGGGTTCTTTCAGAAAACTTGGTGGTCTGTGAATGGCATTTTAGGTTATTGTTATACTAATGGAATATACCCACTTGAATGTATGTGTGTGTGTGTGTGTGTGTGTGTGTGTGTGTGTAGTCTACACACACACACACACACACACACACACTTCGGAGTAATTTTTCTCCAAAGTATATAACATCCCTCTTAAAAGCAGGTAATTCTGTACAAGTATATTTTGAATGACTCCCCCCATAGAGATTAATAATTAACAGGGAAAGAACTAAAGAATAAGAGAACCAGGATGTAGTTATTTTTATTCTCACACTCCTTGTTGACAAATCCTGGACCAATGTGCTCTTCTGCAAAACTGAAGCAATGGCTTTCCCAATTTGCATAAAATATTAAAGAATTAAATTCCCCCAAGTTTAAGCTTCCTTCCACAAATTTTCTTCCAATCTCTGGCAACTGCTTCTGCCTTTCTATATTACAATCCACTGCTATAAAAATGATCTAGCACAAAGTCGGGTTTGTAAGTGGTTTTCCTCACAGCACTGCCGCATTTCGTGGGTTTCACAAAGAGGCTGAGCGTATCCAGGCCAGATAAAGAACCACTGTGTAATCTGCACACACGAAGATGTAACAGGGGAAAAGTTATCAAGTGTAGCCCAGCCAAATATGAAAATGGAAGGTAGCTAGGAAGAAAAGAGATCTTTTTTTTTAATGTTTTTATTTTTAAGGAAGAGATAGTGAGTGGGGGAGGGGCAGAGAGGAAGACACAGAATCCAAAGCAAGCTCCAGGCTCTGAGCTGTCAGCACAGAGCCCGATGTGGGGCCCAAACTCATGGACAGCAAAATCATGACTTCAGCCGAAGTCAGACGCTTAACCGAGTGAGCCACCCAGGTGCCCCGAGAAGAGAGAAATCTTTTTTTTTTTTAATGTTTATTTTTGAGAGACAGAGAGAGAAAGAACATGAGAGGGGGAAGGGCAGAGAGAGAGGGAGACACAGAATCCGAAGCAGGCTCCAGGCTCTGACAGAGCTGACAGAGCCCAACATGGGGCCCGAACTCACAAACCACAAGACCATGACCCAAACCGAAGTGGGGTGCTTAACCGACTGAGCTATCCAGGTGCCCCAGCCGAGAAGAGATAAATCTTGTAAGCCAGCACAGCATTTGTGTCTCCTCTCCTCCCTTCCCCTCCCTCTTGTCCTGCGTGCATACACGCGTGTGCATACACATGTGCGCACACACACACACACGAAGTCAAACACACAGACTTTTGTAGTTGAAGGATTTTATTGGGAATACGCTGGAGTAATTTTTTAAACTGATTTATATATTTTTTAACCCGTGAATCTGCAAGATTTGCCCAAGGTGGTGGGCATAGCCTGCATAGCCTGTCCTGGTCGCCTCCCCTGCCCCGGGCAGTTGGCTGCTTCCCAGCACCTGACACTTCTATACTAGGGTTTCCTCTGCGAGCTCTTCAAGGATGAGGATGATTCCCGTTCACTTCCTATTCCCCGGTGCCTATGAATTAATATATTCCCAATAAACGCTGAATGGTTTCTTCATCTGTGAAGTAAGTTTGGACGAGACCATCGCTAAGGGATCTTCCAGATCCAACAATTCTGCGATTCAGCATCTTAATCGGTTTGTTTCTCCCACCTTTAGGACCCAGACGTGATCAACACCGCTTTGCCCATAGAGTATGGCCCACTCGTGGAGGAGGAAGAAAAGGTGCCCATGAGGCCCCAAGACCCGGAGGGTATTCCTCCTCTCCTAGTCTCCCCTCCACAAGCTAAACGGGAGGAAGGGCAGGATCCAGCTGCCCCGCCCCCTCTGCCTTCCACCTCCTCCGGCAAAGCCTCCAAGAAACCCACGGCCGCGGAGCTCTCTGTTCGCGTCACCAGAGGGCCCGCCGTGGAAGGGGGACACGTTAATATGGCGTTCTCTCAGTCCAACCCGCCATCAGAGCTACACAAAGTCCAGGGATCCAGAAACAAACCCACCAGCCTATGGAACCCAACTTATGGCTCATGGTTTACAGAGAAACCCACCAAAAAGAACAATCCTCCGGCAAAGAAGGAGCACCATGAGAGAGGAAACCTGGGACGTGAGGGAAGCTGTACCGTCCCACCGAACGTTGCAACTGGCAGACTTCCGGGCGCCTCTCTGCTCCTAGAACCGTCCTCGCTGACTGCCAACATGAAGGAAGTGCCTCTGTTCAGGCTACGTCACTTCCCGTGTGGAAATGTCAACTATGGCTACCAGCAACAGGGCTTACCTTTAGAGGCCACCACTGCCCCTGGAACCAGTCATTACGAGGACACCATTCTGAAAAACCAGCCTGGGCCCTGAGCCCACTGGCACTCATTTATCTTCCTTGGGAACCCTGAGCCCGTGGAGGAGGGACAGGAAATGGCTCCCCCACAACCAGAGACCAAACGTCGCTTTTCATTTTGTGCCAAGTTGTTTTGAAGTGCCACAGAAACAGCTGTATTTTCAAAATGCTTTAGGAAAAGGTTTCGAGCATGGGTTCATCTCATTCTTTCAAAAGAAGAAAAATATCACAAAGACAAGCGAGAAACACAAGGCCCCGACTTGGGGGCGTTTGATGTACGCTGCCTCCTGCTTCTCTCAAACTGTGTGTGCTCTGCCTCGGTGCAGTCAGAATTCGCTGCTTATGTGTCTCATAGTCGGAGTCGTGGGTGGCTCCTTACCTTGCTGATGTGGACCGGGACCACTTGAAGAGGGGGGAGGGAACAGAAATAAAGGAGGTGCTTGTAATGGGCTGGCACGGGGAAAGACATTCATTCTTTACCGGGCGAGGAAAAATCAGAGACAACTAACCGAAATGTCCCTTTAGATGATGTCCGGATGCTTTCGATTGCGCTGATTCAACGATGATTGTAAAAACATGAATCGTTACGGTACCATAAAGAAAATGTGAATACACTCGTGTGAATGAAAAGCAGATACTCAGCGTACTTTGAATATGATACAAAACACCGTACGTACAGATCCAGAGATTCAAACATCCTGCTAATATACCTCATGCCTTAAGAAAACCCTCCTACTAAAAAGGGGAAAACTGAGTGTGAGGATTCCTACTGGATTGAAAACTCAAGATTTGCATTATCACTTACTTAATTTAAAACTTTCCACTAATTAAAATAAACTCTGATCCTTTAAAAGCAAAACTCTTAAGCAGCAGTGATACATTGAAGCATAGAAACCCATCCCTTCACGGGCCTAGGTATCAATACATCCCCGGCCAAAACCTTCCAACAGTTTCCATCATGAAAGTTACCACGCTGACGTGTCCACCTGCAAGTGACAGGCGGGTCACTGGAGTAACAGGCCGTCAGTGGTCCTGAGGAGGGGTGCAGTGTCCTTCCTTCCAGTTCACCTACGTTCATCCCCCTGCATCATGTGATCCCAGTGGACGAGGGGACACACATCTGCTCAAACATACATAGCATCGTTTGTCTAGCTACCAAATGCAGACCGAAACACAGAATTCTTCTTCTGGGGGGCAGAGAGGAGAGGGGCTACAGGGCAGTGGCGTGCAGAGACTGACACTGGCATGTTGTCGTGGGGGCTCTGAACTTGTTTTTCACACATTACGTTTATTTCCATGAAAACGAACTGGGGACCAGTTGAATTTGACACACACACACACCTACGCAACAAGGCTTTACCAGTGAATTTTCACGTCGTTCTTTCTTTCTGCTGCTCCTCCGGCCCTTTGCTCAGCTTCTTTCCTGGCGGTAGCTGTGCCAAAGCATTGCTTCGGGAGGAGAGCATTTTCCATTCCTTGCTAGGCTCTGAGCATTCCCGAGCAAAAGGACTGTATGTACATATCCGCCTTTTCCCCCACCGCCCCACTTTCGCCTACATCACAAGTATCACTTTGGATGTGGGAAAGCCATTCTGTTCTAGGCCAACGCTGGACAAGTGTCCATTCTTTCTATGGCAGATGCCTTGCCCTAGTCAGTGGTTCTGCACATCTGATACCCTCACCACCACTTTTTCTTTATCTTCACTGCCAAAAACAATCAGTACAGTTCTGGCTCATGCCAGGTACAAAAGTAAACAGTCCAATTATGTAAACATTAATCTAACTCATAAACCACCTAAAGGGGCCCAAGAGTGATACTTTGAGACGCAGTCTCCTAAAGGATAATGACAGGGGAGCTGACAAGAACTGCGAAGAACGATTTCATTTTAGATCTGTAACACCAGTAACCAGTTAAACAGGGAGCATGCTACATGGCTAAACAGCCAACTCTTTATTGTCATTAATGGTGGGGGGGAGGGGAGGGGGGCGGAAACTGTATCCCTGTCTCTTCTTAAAAACTATAAATCCATTACATTTTCAGGTTGTGCCTTACTACCACTGAGTTTGATTTGCTGATTCTAATTGTCTTCATTGGTATCAATTTTCATGTAAATGATAGTCAAGTCTTAAAAGCCTGTATACGTGGATAAGTAAATAAACACCTCCACACTGAGATACGACCTCAAGATGTTTCATTTAACTCACTGTAAGCCCTAGGTATCACCACAAAATTAATCCCAACTACTGTCCACTCAGTACTGCCCCGGCCATAAGGCCACGGCCATTCATACAGATGCCAGAGACGCTCTTGTTTATTCACTATGATAGAAGAGTCCGACCTAGAGCACGAACAGACACAATGACAGTTTAGAGAAGCCATGTTAGTTAAACCATAAGCTAGAATAACTTATTTATATTCCGTATCTGTAAGGAAGCTCACCACAAGTTCACAACCGTACCACTGGGAAACTGGCAATCTGTAAGAGAATGACCAGTTTAATATGTGGCACCTCAAAATCATAGCAAATCAAAAGAGCGGGAATAAACTTAATTTTTCTTGAAGAGTATGATCTACGTAGTAGTCAGGAGACTGGATTCTCTCCCACCACTTAGGGTGCGAGTCCCGGCTCCCCTTGGGGTAGCGGATCTGCCTGGACCTCAGCACCTCCGAGTGCAATGGGGAGAATAGTTTCCCTTCCTCGCTGCCCCTCATGGAGATTACGAAGTGTATACAAGCACAAGCACTGGCTCGGATGCCTCCTCAATTCCCAAGTGATCTGGGCTGGGTGTGGGGAGAATCTCCAAAGTCACAACGTGCCTCTATGTCCCTGCCCTTGTACCCACCCCTCTGGGCCTCCTGGTTCTCCTGTTTGTACCAGGTTTGGTTTCATCTGCCACTTGTTTAGTAACAGTAGCAAGAACCTGCTAGTACCCAGTCGTTTTCAGCTCAAAAGGATAAGACGACTCTATCACACTTAAAACTTGGCTTAAATGTGAAAAATAAGCACCACAAAAAGGAAGATACTTCATCAGTTTGAGCAATTTTTTAAAAATTTTCTGGCTGCTTCATATAATACTTGGCAATCTCTAGAGCTATAAGAGATTGTAACTGCAGATTAACTTTACTTGACTTTACTAAGAAATTCGAAGCGATCAGACTACTTTAATAGATTCTCTCCAATAACAGCAAGATTAACATTCACATGAGCTTTGTGGACCTAAAAACAAGATGCATATAAATTCAGACTACCCTTGATAACAGACTCCCCATGACAAGACTCATAAAACTGTATGAAGTGTGTTGTCAATCTGTCTTTAGCTAATGACTCTTTAAATGGGTCCCCAAAGAACATACAATTTGACTTTGCTAAGTTCATCGCAGCAGATGGTTGCCCATGTTGTGCGAACATGCAAAACAAAACCCAGCATTCCTGTAATCCTCCATAGGATGCCCTAAAATAAAAGAGAATTATTGAGAACAAACAGTAAGGCTTCTATTAAGATTCTGTTTTCCTTTGGTATCCTGAGTAGGTGTATTTCACTTTTAATGCGCTACCCAAGCACAAAGCTATTTTTAGCTCTAACTTAATTTTGAAACGTTGGAAAAGTTCAGGGTAAGAACAGACCATTACCTACAATGGGGGTGGGGGGCAGGAAGGAACACGAACTATGACCACACAACCGAAGCAAGGACTTCCCCGCTCTTCAGTGTTCAGTAAACGTAAAACAAGTGTTACCCTTCAGGTAAAGATGCGCTACCGGGCTAACCTCGGAACGACCGCGAACACCAGAGTCTGTAGTGCTGGCCCAAAGTCCACTTCTCAGCTGCCTCTGTTGCCCACGCTCTAGCTATCTCCCTTACTCCATCTATCTACCAAGGCTACTGCCTCCTTGAAAGCAATTACAATTATTTGTCCTGCCATCACTCCAGTGCTCGCTCAGAGGCACGTCAGCTGGTATTAGTTGAAAGACAGTCGTATTGAACGAACTCCCACTAAGCTTCAGCAACTAGTGCATGTTGCTAGAGTCTAGAATGTTTACATTTCAATATCTGCCAATATAGGTGAATAGCAGATTGACAAAACTTCAGATGATTATAATATTTTGGCTGGTTTAGCTCTCAGCACCTCCTTGAGAGACGGCAGGCAGACCGGGCAGCAGCTAAGAGCCCCGGGTGCAGTTACCAACCCCTGTGACTCAAGCAAGTTAGGTGAACCCTCACTTTCTCACTTAACAATATGAGACTTCACCTCTGTGTGAGGCAAATCCCAACACCCGGCCCCAAACCCACAGGAAAGGAGTGGTGCGTGGGCACACGTGTGTGCCTTTCATTAACCTTGACACCTTGACCCCTAATGCATTGGGAGCCAAGGCCAATTAATTCAGTGTGTCATCCCAGTAAGCCAAATTACGTTTAGTCTTTATACAGAAGCGGACCAGAAAGAAGTTTATAGTCTCAGTTCTGTTTATTCTTTCTATTCAAAGATCTCTTTAGCAAACCATAAAATTAGCGAAGAAAGTTAATCGGGTGGTTTCCTGAAAGAAAGCAGCAGGACTATGAGAATCACGTCCATTTAACAACCTTCACGCCTTCGGCACCACACCACTCACTTCCCTTAATGTCTGTTACAACTGCAGACTTATTGGCAAAGTAAAATCATAAAACTTATCTTTGGAAGGTTCTCTTTTGCCACACCCGATATTTCACGATAGGTCTGATGCACTTCCTGTCCACTGCCAATTTGCACCTCCCGCTCTCCACTCCCAGAGCCACAGAACAAAGCCCAGAATAAGCCACAAGTTTGGGACCAGGAGGTGTCTGTGGAGTCAGACGGTCCTAAACGAGGATAATGGGAGTCCGCTCTCCCAATTACAGAGGATTGGACAGAATCCCTCTTCTCAGGTTTATAGACACACCTACTGTTACTGGATAGCAAGTCTTTGAAACTTGTTGCAGATAATATGTCTTCATAGTGCGTCTAGAAATAGGGAATCTCCAAAGAGAGCTAGTTCAAATGTCCCACCAAAAGATGAAATTGTGAAGACTGCAGGCAAATTTTCTACATCTTAGTACCTCTACTCCTTGAGAGAAAAAAAAATTAACACTTTTGCATTATTTCAAATAATATTTGTACAGTATCTCACAGCTCTCAGAAGAAATAGAATAATGTTAAAGGCAGATTCTTTTTGCACGCATATGCACCAATAAGCAGCTGGTCAAGTTTCATACAAGACAGGAGCCTAGTGCACAGTATCGCACTGGACTCTCCTTGGTCACACACCGGGCAGTGTGAAGTGAGGCCTCCCGAAACTCCAGGCGACTTCTTTATTCCCTAAACTCTATTCCCTTCAAGAAAGGGGCAGGAGGATTTGAGAAAATCACAATCCTTCGAACTGATACATATAATCTATTGGAATTCTTATTAGAAATTCACTTTCACTAGCAGGGTCAGTAAAGGCGGCTGGCGTTTTTCACTTTACTCTTCTCTGTTATCTGTAATGCAAAATTCACTTTCCCTGCCATCGATATGGGACTTTTTGTGGCTATTAGGATTCATTTTAAAATCCATCTTAGGATATTTTTTTCCAAAGATATTGGAGAGTAACACCTCTCCTTCATAACGAGAACTGTCAGGGGCAGCCAATGTCAGTAGCCCTGCGTACTGAGATTTAAGCTGAATCTCAGAAGTCATATTAAACAAGAATAAAAAGAATGCTTGAAGCTTTGTGTATCATTTTAACATGATTCATTTCTCTGCCAGTCTGGTCTGTTATGTGAAGAGTAATTAGTTCAGTCCTGAAGAAGGTAAGTCTAGTTCGAGGAAAGCCAGCCTCAATTCTGTTGGGCTGGAGCTCAAAGAACTGAAGCTCTAGGAGATTGGCTCGGGCCAATGAGGACACAGCATCTGGGTACTGACACCCCCTACGCTCCAGAAATGAGTAAAATTCAAATCCAGTGCAGTCCAAGTAGATTTCTGAGACCATTTAACTTCACCTATCCAATTCAAACGACTCTGACAACATAGCCAACCCTGAGACCAAACTCCTCCAGAGCTGTGCACGTGGGTCAATACCCTCAATATCTACAGAAGCAGCACACCGGTCTGTTCATTTAGGATTTTAAAGCTGAATTTAAGCCAGGTTCGTGAGCACTTTTTAAATGACACTAGTGGTCTTTAGGAACATTTTATTTTAAGCTAGCGCCTAATTTTTTACTAACCTAATTCAGAACTTCCTGCCCCCCTCAGCACCACTGCGAGCACCCCACTGCCCTGTCTGAACCGTAGAGTATGTGATGAAAATGTTGAAGCTTGCTGCTGCTTCAGCATTAAGATTCCACCCACTTGAGACATTCCAAAGGAACAAGAGGAGAAAAGGTTCCCACACCTCTTGGTGTTCTCCTCGAGGGAGAGGCCGTAGGCAGAAAATCAGCTTCATTTCTACCGAGCACAATGAAAATACAGTCTCTTGGGTAACATGTGCCCATCAACCCCAATTCTTTTCCCCTCCTGCGAAAAGGAGCATTAGCAAAAATTTTGGTAGAGGAAATTCTTTTTGCCTATGCGAAAGTATCGTGTTCTGCTTATCACGAAACCTTAACGTGTCCGATTTAACTCGTTCAGCCTACACACAAGCCTCATTAGGAAAGTCCGTCGAATGTTCAAGCGGCTTTATGTGTGACACTGGAAATAAGGGCCTATGTAGCAAGGGAGATTATTACTAAAAATATATGTGATGATGTGAGTTTTGTATTAACTACTGTATTTGTATTATAAGTATAGTGAAAAAAAAAATGGCATGAAGAAAAATAAAAAAATTCTCCCCCTGGCTTGCAATGTGGTGATACCTATTATGTCTCTGAGTCAATCATTTAGATAAAAATTGTCAAGTGAGTAGTTACAATTATTAGATCTATTTCTCAATTAAGAAGGATTCTTAATACATTGGGTCTGTAGCCATAGGTCAGTGCGGCTTAAATGATACTATCACGTATTCTAAATGGTCCGAAACGAAACCCTGGAGTAAAAACGTTTGGCAGCACGGACCAACATCGGGCACACTCGGCATCACACCATACATGCTACTCCATCCTCTGACTTGCCATCCTATCAAACTAGAAATTCAAAGCCCCTTCCTGCCCCAGGGAAAACACACAGGCTGGTGCCTCAGGGGACCCTGTTGCTGTGCCCTCCCCTTCTCCTACCCAGCACCTGCCATCTTTCTATCCTCTGTGGGTCACTGTTGTGGGGGAAAGTTGGACTACCGTGACTCTAACCTCTCTTGTCCTCTTTCCTTCCTTCCCCAGCACAATTACCTGTTCCACGGCTGGGTCTCTCGAGGCCACCTGTCTGAAGTCAGCTAGATAACATCTCCACTTTGAACCGTCGATGGCCTTCATTGCCTCTGTTCATTCAACAAGCATTCACTGAGCATCCACCAGGCGCCAAGCATTACTCCAGGTGTCAGGGATAGAGCAATGAACCAGTCAAAATCCACCCCTCCATCTAGTCAGGGAAGAGAGAAATAATGCTAAGCAGAAAGTTGAGCATGACCAAGGATGGCAAATGCTGAGGAGAAAAATAAAACACGAGAGGGGCATATGCAGTTTTGGAGAGGAGGGCACAAGGCACTCAGAACAAGACTGCCACGTCTCCAAGTTCAGAGTCCGCAAACGTCTGCATCCAAACACTTTTAAGCACTTAAAAACTATTCCCACCAAATTACCCTAAAATGAAAAATAAAGTTTTTTAGAAGAATGTAGGTAATTATTTATATGTTTTTTAAATCTAAGTTCAAAATATTCTATCCTACCCTAAATAAACAAATGAAATCCCACCGGTACAAAAGAAAGTTAAGCAATTTTAGAAAACTGTAGAAACCCTTTTCTTCTTTTAAATGGCTCTCTGTCCTTCAAAACGATACAGCAGGAGGGTGGATAAAAACACAACTTTACTTGCTTAGTAGAAAGCATGATACTTTAAAAAAAATTTTTTTTATTGTGTTTATTTTGAGAGAGAGAGAGACAGAGACAGAGTGTGAGCGGGAGAGGGGTGGAGAGAGAGGGAGACACAGAATCCGAAGCAGGCTCCAGGCTCTGAGCTGTCTGCACAGGGCCTGACGCAGGCTCGAACCCACAAGCCATGAGATCATGACCTGAACCGAAGTCACATGCTCAAGTGCCTGAGCCACCCAGGTGCCCCAAAAGCCTGATACTTTTGAAGACACTAGAAGGATGGGACAAATCCAAGTCACAGTGGTACGAAAACAAGCAAAGGATGAACCCGTGTGCTCTGAATCACCAAGAGAAGGGGCTGTGCGGGTCGGGTAAATGACAAGATAACATTCCAAAACCGAAACAGCTTCCCTTTTTATTAATGCTCAAGAAGTGAACTGTGAATGACAGTTAATCAGCAAAACACAAATGAAAACACCTAATCTGTATGTATAGTATATGTAAACATACACATTATATGGATTTAATAATCCTAATCTAAATATGAGAACAACCGTTTCCCTGACCTTAGTGTTGGCATTACTGTTTCTAACTTAGGGTGTTTCATATTTAACAGGAAGAATTATGGACACCCAAGTTCAGAGTAGTCATGATTTTCATATTAAGGTATAAATAGAGTTTTAAAGAAATAAGCTGTATAATAAAATAAGTTTACTTCTGAATTGCAATACAGGCATTTTCTTTAATCAATAAAAATATTCCTTGATTATAAAGCAGCCATACTTTGCAAATGTATATCAGGAAAATAGCTCTGGCAATATTTGAAATACCACACTTTTAAAAAGGCAGCAAAGCAACAGAATTTAGCTTTTAAATAGTATATTGCAAAATAGTTCAACGTATTATTTCTAAGCACAAAGCGAGCTCCATTCTAAAGAATACTTTTAATCTTATAAACTTTTCCAATATTTCCATGTAGTTTAAAGTCTAAATATCTACAATAAAAGATAAATCTTTATACACATAGGACATAAACGTCAATACATATCCACGACACAAACGTTTTCCATTATATCACTCTATTTTGAAGGCTAGTTTGTTAACATGTGCTCAAAAAGAAATACAAAAACCTGATACAGGGCTGTAATAGGCTGAATTCTGCAATGACTGAAAATATAAAAACAGCAGTGATAGCAAACACAACACCAGTTTTATGAACAGAACCAAAAAACATCGAGAAATCATAAACATTTAAATGAATAACTATTATATGCTTCATAACACATCTTAATTTACTCTCTTCTCTTAAATATAATTTTTTCTAAATGTTTTTCATATCCCAGGAAAGAATAATGGCAAATTCTCCACAAAGATGAAAGTGCATTACGTTTTAAAAGTGCTTCGTGTGTGTGTTTTATTATAGATATGTCCAATAAGGAATTAGACAAGTATGTGCAAAAAATTCCAATTGCGACTTGAATTCATAGATCTAATGATGGGTTTTTTGTAGTTCATCCACATGAGGCAGTTGCCAATACATAAGAAAAATCTGTGATTACACGCTTTGTATAGAGGAAAGGTAGGAAAGGAGACCCCCTGTTCATCAGCCGGTTAGAGACCCTGGGTGAGGAAAGAAGAACTCTGTATCTGGCAAAGGCTGAGAGGCCCACCACCTCCAGGGCTCTAGCAGATCTCTGGATGTGGCCTTCCTGGAAGGGCAAATCAGTTCAACAAAAAATAGGAAAACTACACTAATCACAGAGCTACTATTCTCTCATTGTCCTTCTTAGTACGGAAAGAAAATCTCCAAAAACACTTGACAGAGAAAGGCCAGGTGAATGTCAAATGTTAACCAAAGCCTGTGAAAACCCTCACAACTATGGCATATGGAAAATCCGGGATTATGTGCAAAAGCCAAAGAGTAAACACCGTCAGTCGGTTACCTAACGGCACCCATTTTTTCCCGAAGTCTCAGAATGCTCTTGGGTCTAAAGTTTCAAAAGCTTCTAAAAATGCTTATTTTGAACTTGTTTTAAATGAATCGTGATGCCCACGGCTCAGACAGCTTTTTAAAGGGGTCTCTCCGAATTGTTAGAATGGTTCCTAGGAAGATAGCTCTACTTCCAAATCTAGAACAATGGCTAGATAACTGAACCATTTGCTGTGGACTCTTTATCCTATGTACGTACGTGAGCTCATTTAATACTTCAGCAGTATTAGTATTTAGTATTTAATACTTCAACAGCTCTCATCCACAAGCTTTGACCCGTTTATTCCCCGGTAGGTTACTCTGCTCGGCCTAACTAAGACTCCGTGGTTCGGCTTACAGGTGAAATAGCGCTTGTCTCCCACCGCTCCGTCATTCTTCCCCTTGGCGCTTCGAAGCTCCAGTCCCAGCCAAATCCCTGATGCAAAGTCCGTGGGGCCCACGTACCTAACGGTCCCCATCTCATTGGAGCTCGTGAGGAGGACCTGGGAGCCCTCGTGCAGCTTCACGCTCCCTTCCACGCCGCCCGTGGTGGGGGCCCCGCTCCAGCTGCGGCGCAGCGCGGGTTTCCATCTGTGCAAAGGGGGGAGCAGGGGAGAGCGTCAGTACGCAAGCGCAAGCGGTGCGCGCACTCGGCCGCACGCTGTCACGTTCCTCCTTCCCGCCCCAGGGTCCCAATCCAATCACAAGCTGCTTTTATTCTAAGTAGCAATATGAGGATATACTTTTGTTCAACAGTTAAAATGGTCTTCTCTTGGCTATTTTAATACTACCCTAAACTGAATTGAAGATTTCACTAGTCGGGGCTCCTGGGTGGCTCAGTCAACATCCGACTTAGGCTCAGGTCATGATCTCACAGTTTGCGAGTTTGAGCCCCACATCAGGCTCTGCTCTGTGCTGACAGCTCAGAGCCTGGAGCCTCCTTCGGATTCTGTCTCCCTCTCTTTCTGCCCCTGCCTCGCTCGCTCTCTCAAAAATAAATAAACATTAAAAAATATTTAATAAAAAAAGATTTCACTAGCAATTTCTAAATATACATACACACACACATATATACTTTCTATAAAATAGCAACTAGAAAAAATACACTTATAACCTATTTAACTGCTATCAATTATCAAAGCCAAAAAAAAAAAAAAAAAAAGAACCTAACATTAGCACTGTAGTAAATTAAAATGACCTTTTATTCACTTTTTAAACATTTATTTACCTGAAAACAATGTTTAAAAACTGCTATTCTATAACTTTATAAAATAAATGTATATATATCTTCTATGAATGAACTCCGGTCACACCAAAGGGTTTACCACCCTCCCTGCCACTAACAGTAAGGAGGGTCTTAGCTTCCGGGAGGAGGACTCCTCTCCTTTTCTCTATAAAACATGATTTAAAATGTGCTGCCTCGCAGCACCCGCCCCTGAGCTGCCCTGATAACAAAACTACTGCGCACCCACACAGGGAACTCAGCCAGGCCTCGGGCCAGTACCGCCCCAGATCTTCCTCTCTGTCACCGGGAAATAACTGACCTGAAACTCACTCACAGTGCAAATGCCACTAAGGTCTTGTTCCCTGTGACCTGAGGCCTCTCCAAACGGTTTTCCTGAAACCAGCACCAGCGGGGCCTTGCATGCTCAGTCTGCTACCACCTCTCTTTCAAAGCAAACCCTTCTTCCGCCCCCACAGCAGAGACCACGCAGAACCCGCTACCAAAACCGCACAGTGCCTGACTGTGAACAGAGGCTGGGTCCTACCTATTCTCTGTTGTATTTCACGGTCTATAGTTTCTAATATACTATCACACACAACGTCTCATTTCCTCCCATTAACCACTCTGTAAGAAAGGGAGGGCACTCAGATTTTACAGGTAAGAAAACTCAAGTCCAAAGACTTGTCCCAAGCCACACTTGCCACTACGTGATAGAATCCTGATTAGAAAACACAATGGAAAAAGTATTCTTTATCATGCCAACTGCACAAATAACAATGATAAAATTAACAAAGAATACATAGTGCCTGTTAGAAAAAGTATAAACCTTTACTGAAGAACATACAAAAGATAAACGAAAGAGCTTTGTTCCTGGAGAGCAACACGTATGTGTTGATTCTACCCAAATTCCCTCCCAGAGGGACACTGTCTGCAACCACACACAGTCACTCCACAGTCCACACAAAAATGACGCTATCACTTGCTGAGCGCCCACTGCGTGCCAGACACTTCCCATTCCTGATCTCATCCAACCCCACCCAACCACTGACCTTGAGACGATCTCCCTTCGAATGGAGGAGAAATCTGAGGCTCAAAAAAATCAAGCTATTTGCTTAATTAATGATGGTGAAGAGGAGAGGTGGGGCTCACGTGCAAGTTGGTCCAGGCACCAAGGCCAGGCTCTTACAACCACGAATGGGTGCTGATAATTAAGACAAAATTGAAAACTAACACAGCAAAGATTTATAGAGCTGTCATGTTAAATTCTAAAGTTACAATAATATAAACAATGTGGCTCTGGCAGAAGAATGTACTTTTTATATGACACAGAAAAGAAACCTTAGAAAAACACACATAATTTTTTTTCTTATGTGATTAAAAAGGAAAACTTCACATCAGTGGGACAGGAGTGAACATTCAGCTAGGGGTGTTGTAAAAGTCATCTTGGGGAAAAAGAATATGATTCCTACTACTCACTGTATATTAAAATAAATTCCAAATAAATTAAAGAGCTAAATACGTAAGTTAGAAAATAGAGAACTACAAGAAGATAAAAATGGATATTTACCTGAACACACACAAACACGGGTGGGAAGGGGAGGAAACAAATACATGTATATAAAGTTTGGCATCTACTATTAGTTAAATTCTGATTTTTTAAATTAATCTGTATGCCATAAAAATGTTTCCATATCACAGGACAGTCTTTAAGACCTTACAAAAGCCACACTAAGGAAATCTGTTAAAGAATGGGGGATTTATTAGGGGAAAAAGCTTTCAAAGGGTATGTAGAGTATGATTTGTCCATCTTTGTTTAAAATTCAGATACATGCTTTAGAAAAAAAAATTGGGAAAGTATACACCAAATGGGAGTAATAATCTCATCTAGGTGATAAAATTCTAGATGATCTTTATCTGCACTTAGCTTTTTATAATTTTTCAAATGTACAGTCAACTTTCATAATCAAAAAGGTTTTAAAAGAAAGAAGGAATACATGAAATCAAGATCTAAACCAAAATTCATGGTTTGGATAAAGACTAAACATTCTAAGAAGAATGATTTGATTCAACTTATGTCAAAGTTCTAAAAGCTCCGGGAAGTGCAAAACTTAGAATTACAGTACATTTCAGAGCTCTGTTTACTCATTCAAAAACATTAATTGACCACGTATGAAATGACAGGCCCAGGCTTGGGTTCTAGGATTTGTGAATAATCAGTAAACAGTTATAAATACTGCAATAAAGACTGTGTATGGTGCAGAAGGAGCAGAAAAGAGAAAGAACTCTATCCTCCCTTAAGGGCCAGGGAACATACTTGAGTGAGGAAGAGACACGTAGGCCTCACTTATGAGGAAGTCGCCATGAGAACGAAGTCAGGAGAAACAGGAGCTGTGCCTGCTGGCAGGACTTTAGATGCTGTGCTAGTGAACGTGGACTTCATTCTGGGTTTGAGAACTGAGCAGCTTCAAGGGGCGGGCAGAAAATGCAAACAGATGATATGGAAATAATGGAACACGCAGCAAACCGGATTATGGGAGTTCTGCCTAAAGATATTCACGTGTGAGCTGACCGCATAAACCGTGTCAAAAGGCTGGATTCCACAGACAGGACGTGCTGTGGTAACACAGAGAGGGGCCGAAAGAAGCTGGCAAGGACAGGAATGAGTGACAGAAGAGAGACAGATGCAGGCTGGACGCGTCATGACTACCAGGTCACTGTGGTGCCGGTTCACATCCCAAGCCGCCTTTCCCTCTACCCCCATTCTTGGGGTAGAGAATTCTGAAGACAGAAGAATTGCTTCGACCTTCTCTCCATCACTCTGTCCTCTGAATGAAATGCATTCATCACTGTCACTCAGTAAACGACACAGAAAAACAGATCCTGTTCCCTTTCCTCACTTCCTCTCTCATGTGGGGCAGGCATGTCCTTTGCCCGAATCCTTCATGTTTTCTCCCCAGGAATGTTCGTCACCTCTACATTTTCCAGGTTTCTTCTGAAGTATCATTTATGTCCATATGAATGAACAAGAAAATGGTAGTGCATGGGGAATCTCAATAAACTCATTTTTCAACCCACAGTCTTCAGAATACATCGTGCTTCCAGCCTAATAACACACAACACCCGACCAACTCTGTGCCCACAGAAGGTCATCCGTCGCTCTAATCTTCCCCTACCCCAAGATCAGAGACGGGGCTCCTAGTAACACCCAAAGTTTTTCTTTTGTTCCTTAGAAGAGCAACCACCAGATATTTTAGTCATGTACTCTATAAGCAAAAATAAATTATTTTAAAAATTGATTTTATACCCTTAATGAAAGTGTATTTCTTTCTCTTTTTTTTTTAAACAGGCGCTAGTCTCAATCTGTACAAAGTATCAGTAAAGCTTCATTTCTTTTTATTTTTATAGAAAACAAAGAGAGGTACGAATGCTCTCCCCTCATGTCAGACATTATCTGGTGTGTACCCATACCTGCTGCGTAAGCCCGCGGTTCAGATTTCCCCTCGTTCCCTCGCTTCCCTGGACACTGTGCTCTCCAACCCCCGGCACTGCCATTCTCAAAATTGGCGAAGGTTTTATGGAAAGAAAAAAAACAGAAACCCTGGCCACCTCTGCTAAACAATACCTAGCAGTGTCGTGGGACAATCAAGGTTGGCAAGTGACATCTGCAATCCTTGTGACACCCCCTGTAACTTCTCACCAGATTATTACATAAACTGCCTGCTTGGTGCTCAGTTCACTGCCACATTCCAGTGCCTGAGCACCATTTCTAGTGGCTTCCAGAGCACCACACCCAAGCAAGATTGCGCACTTCCCTACTCACTCAGACCATTTTCCTTTCCCCACCCCACCCTGACCCCACCCCAATACATACACAGCCCGGGCCATTAGTCTTTAGATTAATTGGAAGAATTAAAAAAAAAAAAAAAAAAAAAGAACTCCTTAACCCATTCAATCTAGAAGAGGCTTATATTCCTCTAAAAGAAAAAAAGTTCCCAAAAGTGTCAGAAAAATATTCAGGAGAGTAAAGTGGGTCTGAAGGAAATAAATAGAAATGAAAAAGGAAAAAAAGATTCTATAAAGAAACAAAAACAAAAAAAAACCATTTTGAGCAGTATACTCTACTAGAGGAAGTAGGAGTATTTTTTAAAATAGCAGTAAGATCACTTTATGCAGAAAGACCTGACATTTCTTTCCTGTGTTGCCAAAAATATTAACTCAAGTCTCTAAGTAAGCAGTTTAAAATCAATCCACCCTATGATAACACAAAATATAAATTCCTCTAAGTCTTATTAACAGTACTAAACCCCTCTGAAAATAAATGCAGTATACCACTCTCAGTCACTAGTGACATTTTTAATTGAGCTTGTGAGGGTGGGAGGGAGGACTCTCCTCAATACACTCACACCTTTTCTCCTAAGTGCTAAAATTCTACCGAGCAATGTAAAAGATACAAAATCTATTTTCTTTCTTCACAGAATCCTGTCATGTTCATCTTGAAAAGTGTTTTTCTAAATCTTCTTAATACTCACTTGGCAAAAGCATTTCTTCTGTTAATCTCTTTCTGGGAAGAAGCAGAAGTCGTACTGAAACTTCTCCTAAAACCTAAATGTCAAAGTTAAGGTCAAAGAGGAAAGATAAATCACAAATTTGCAGTCCTCATTAAAAGTTATCTTTTATCATTCCTTCTACAGGTCTTCTAGTCTACCCAATGTTTCTTCGGGAAAGCAAAGAAAATAAGTACATACAGAATATAACAGTGGTTTAGATTTTTTTGATGAATTTTTATCTTACCTTTCTCATCAAACTATGCATATTTGTATCAATAAGTTAAGATCATGACATTACATTTGGAGGTTTCTATTATAAAATTTCTTGAAAACCAAATAAAACTGTATAATGATAAAGCTGAATCTTTTTACTCAAATATTTATCATCTTGATAAATCACATAAAGGATAAAATGGTTTAAAAACACTATCACTAAATATATTCCATTTATAAAATACTGAACAAATTTCAGAGTTTACGATTCTTGGCATCCCTAATGACAGAATTATTAAAAAAAAAAAGATTTCATGAAATGTACATTTTTAAAAAGATGTTTTTAAAAAAATGTAAGATTTCCAGTTCTGGAAAGCTATGGCAAGCAGATGTGCTGAATGAATCTCTCAACTGAAGCGAGTATAATTTTAAACAACTGTACTTAAAATATATATATATATTATTGAGCTGATACAAAGGCAAATTTCAGGGAGACCAACAACCAGAGAGCACATGAGAAGTAACCAAGCACCAAAGCAATCTATCACCTTGTGCCACAGGATTGCCACTAACTTCTAGAGAATTTTGGCTTCTGCCTTACTGGCTGCACCAGAGACGGGAAAGGGCATAAAGCCCAGGGCCTAAGAAGATGGGGATTCTAATGCTAGACTCTCTGTTAAAACGTGGATCCCAACCAGCTCACCCTCAGTGTAAGGTTAAACGAGAAACAAAATGAAATACCATTCTGACAAAGATAAAACAAACACTTGTGTCAACCTTAATGCTCAGAAAGCAGCAAAATTTCCTTCCTTCAAAATCTGTGATAAGCCAAATTTTATCTGTGTAATAAAAAGAAAAACTGCAAGGACTGTAAATTAAAGTAGTCCCGGGTTGTCAATGCCTCCAGGAGTAACTGGCAGAAGAACACACAATCTTCTCTGGAGGCATGAACCCAGGCTTCAAAGAATTCCTGTACATTAAATTCTGAGTAAAATAAGCACCTCACAATAATAAATCACAAAACTCACAAGTAAAGAAAGTACCATAAGCTAGATTCACAGAACCAGATGCAGAATCAGACACATGAAAACTTCAGATATGAAACTACTTAACATAAAAGATAACAATATTTCAAATGTTTAAAGAGATAAAAGAAAAAACATGGGGAAATAACAAGCAAAAATAAGTGACAACAAAACAGTTGTGAATAGGAAACAAGAAATGCAAATTTTGTAACTAAAAACTTTGTGGGTGGATTAAACAGCATAATAAACATGGTTGAAGAAAGAATCAGGAAACATGAAGACAGAGCTGAAGTTGTCTAGAATGCAGTCCAGAGAGACTAAAATGTGAAAAATATGAAAGAGGCATGGGAAAGTCTACCACACTACTCATCAGAGCTTCCAAAGGAGATAATAAAGAGGTAGAAGGAAGAAATATTTTTTAAGTATGCAGACAAGAGTTCTACAGAATTTATCAAAGATAGTAATTCCCAGATCCAGGAAGACCCATGATAGCAAACAGGATGAAAAGAAATCTCCCTCTAGACACGTCATAGTGAAACCGTACAACACAAAGGAAACAGAGAAGATCTTTAACAGCAATCAAAAAGAAAGACAAATTACCTACAACAGTATACATTAGATAGACTCACAGACTTCACAAAAAAAGTGACAGAAGATAGAAAATAGTAAAATTATACTGTCAATGTGCAACGAGAAAACATCTCTCAAACTCAAATTTTCACCAATTTTTACTTTTACCCAATAAAACTATTATTAGAAAAGACAAAAACATGAGAGACAGAGACTTTCTAAAAGAAATTTCAAAAAATATACACGTGGTAGGAGTGGAATATCCCAAGTTAAAGTTCTGAAGATTAATGACACTGGTAAATACATGAGCAAATTAAATATTGGTTATTAATTATACTAAAAAACCCATTATATATAGGGGTCCCTGGGTAGCTCAGTTGGTTAAGCATCTGGCTCTTGATTTTGGCTCAGGCCATGATCTCATAGTTTGCAGATGGAACCCCACATAGGGCTCCACACTGAGCGTGGATTCTCATCTCCACACTCTGTCGCTCCCCCATTTGCTCTCTTTCTCTCTCAAAATAAACTTTAAAAAAGCTATTACAATAATGCAAAATTTGGGGAGGAAATCAAATAGATGAATAACTCAGTTTCTAAGGATTCTCTGTCATTTGGGAAAGAGTACATATAATGCTTAACTGTAGACTTTGCTAGGTATGTATGTCAAAGCACCTATAGTAATTACTAAGAAGTATGTTCACAACTTTCATTCAAGTACAGAATGGAATGAAAAAAAAAGGACAGAGATGTAACTAGAATAAAGTCAAGAAAGAAAAACAAGTATAAAAATTGAAAAAATTGAAAACAGCATAAATAAATCCAAATATATGAGTATTTACAATAAATGTAATTAGGTGAAACTCTCAGGTTAAAAGGAAAACATTGTCAAACCATATTTTTTTAACAAGTGAAATCCAACCATATTCTATTTAGAAAGTATTCCAAAAGCATAGGATGTAGAAAAGTTATAAGACAACTAATAGAAAAGCAATTATTTGACCAAAAGAAAGCTGATATAATGTAAAAAGAATTATTTAAAAAGCAATACAATTTACATTAACACCAAAAAAATGAAATATTTAGGTATAAATCTAATAAAACACTTACAAAATCTATAAGAGGAATATTATAAAACTCTAATGAAAAAAAACAAATAAGATCTAAATAAATGGATTCAATGTTCATGGATAGGAAGTCTCAATATTGTTAAGATGATAGTTCTTCTCAGTGTGATCTATATAATTAATGCAATCCCAATCAAAATCTCAACAAATTGTTTTGTGGATATCAACTAATTGGAAAGTTTATATGGAGAGGCAAAAGGCACAGTATAACCAGCAAAAGGCACAGTATAACCAGCATAATGTTGCAGGAGAAGACCATGAAGACTGACACTACTAAACTTGATGAATTACTATAAAGCTACATTAATTAAGACAACGTGGTATTAGTGAAAGATAACAGGTCAGTGGAACAGAAGAGACAGCCCAGAAATAGACTCACACAGTCAACTGATCTTTGACAAAAGAGCAGAGGCAATTCAATGGGAGAAAGGATAGACTTTTTATTTTTTTTTTTTAATTTTTTTTTTCAACGTTTATTTATTTTTGGGACAGAGAGAGACAGAGCATGAACGGGGGAGGGGCAGAGAGAGAGGGAGACACAGAATCGGAAACAGGCTCCAGGCTCTGAGCCATCAGCCCAGAGCCCGACGCAGGGCTCAAACTCACGGACCATGAGATCGTGACCTGGCTGAAGTCGGACGCTTAACCAACTACGCCACCCAGGCGCCCCAAAGGATAGACTTTTTAACGAACAGTCCTAAAATATACAAAAAAAAAAGAATCCAGACAGACTTCACACCTTTCACAAAAACTAACTCCATGTATCATAGATCTACATGGGAAACACAAAACTATAAAACTCCTAAAAAGATAACACAGGAGAAAATCAGGATGAACTTGAGTTTAACAATGACATTTCACATACAACACCAAAAGCATAATCCATGAAAAAAAATGTTAAGTTGGACTTTACTAAAACTAAAAACTTCTACCCTGGTGTAGACTGTTAAGACAATGAAAAGACAAGCCACAGACTAGAGAAAAGATATGCAAAACACATTCTAATAAAGGTCTAGCATTCAAAATACACAAAGAACTCTTAAAACTCAACAGTAAGAAAACAATGAACACAATTTATAAATGAGCAGAAGACCAGAATGAACAATTCACCAAAGAAAATATACAGATTGTGGGAATGCAAGCTGGTGCAGCCACTCTGGAAAACAGTATGGAGGTTCCTCAAAAAACTAAAACTAGAACTACCCTATGACCCAGCAATTGCACTACTAGGCATTTATCCAAGGGATACAGGTATGGTGTTTCGAAGGGACACATGCACCCCCATGTTTACAGCAGCACTATCAACAATAGCCAAAGTATGGAAAGAGCCCAAATGTCCACCGATGGATGAACAGATAAAGAAGATGTGGTATATATATACACAATGGAGTATGACTCGGCAATCAAAAAGAATGAAATCTTGCCATTTGCAACTACGTGGATGGAACTGGAGGGTATTACGCTAAGTGAAATTAGTCAGAGAAAGACAAAAATCGCATGACTTCACTCATATGAGGACTTTAAGAGACAAAACAGATGAACATAAGGGAAGGGAAACAAAAATAATATAAAACCAGGGAGGGGGAGAAAACATAAGAGACTCTTAAATATGGAGAACAGAGGGTTACTGGAGGGTTTGTGGGAGGGCGGATGGGATAAATGGGTAAGGGGCATTAAGGAATCTACTCCTGAAATCATTGTTGCACTATATGCTAAATAATTTGGATGTAAATTTTTAAAAAATAAAATAAAAAAAAGAAAATATACAGATGGCAAATATATGCAAGTATCCTCAACTGTGTTATTATCAGCTGAACTGTGTCGTCAGCTGAATTGTGCCCCTGCCTCCAAATTCATATGTTGGAATCCTAATCCCCAGGACCTCAGAATGTGACTGTGTTTGGAGACCAGGCCTTTAAAATGTCAATTAAGTTAAAATCAGGTCACACAGGTCAGCCCTAATCCATGACTGGTGTCCTTATAAAAAGAGATTAAGACACAGACACATATGGAGGAAGACTATGCTAAGACATGGGAGGAAACCACCATCTACGAGGCACGGCATGAGCCTTAGAAGAAACCAACTCTGTGAACAGCTTGATTTTGCCTCCAGAATTTTGAGAAAAACGGATTTGTTGAAGCCACACTGTCTGTGGTACTTTGTTATGCTAGTCCTAGCAAACTAATACATCATACACCACCAGGGAACTTCAGATGGAAACAATGAGGTACTACTCCACACCTATTATAATGGGGAAAATCCATAAGCCATAAAATTAATCTCAACAAATTTTTAAGGACTGGTATTATACAAATCACTCTTTCACAGATGGCTATCCTATGGAAAAAAATGAAATTAGGCCCTTACCATACACAAAATTCCAGGTGAACTGACAAATATGAAAGGCAAAAATACAAAACTTTTAGAAAGCAGTACAGGAAAATATCTGTGTGAGGTCTGTTCCAGGAAAAGGTTTTCTTTCTTTTTTTGTTTTTTAATTTTTAACGTTTATTTATTTCTGGAGACAGAGAGAGACAGAGCATGAGCAGGGGAGGGGCAGAGAGAGACGGAGACACAGAATCTGAAGCAGGCTCCAGGCTCTGAGCTGTCAGCACGGAGCCCAATGTGGGGCTTGAACTCACCGTGATCATGATCTGAGCCGAAGCCAGTTGCTTAACTGACTGAGCCATCCAAATGCCCTCAGAAAAAGATTTCTTAAGATAAAACATGAAAACATAATGGCTTCCTATTTTGACTACTTAAAATTTAAATATTTCTGTTTATCAAAAGACACCAGACAGGCAAGCAAGGTATTCGCGACACACAAAACTAGCAAAATATTAGTGTCCGAGGTATAGAAAGAAACCTACAAATGAATAAGATAAACCAACCAAAAGAAAAAGGGGCAAGAGACTTGAACAGTTACGTCACAAAAGAGGAAATGCAAATGGCTCGTGAACATGAGGCTCGACCTCATCTGTAATCTGGAAAATGCAAGTTAAAACCACGAGATGCAGCTTAAATCCATCAGATGGGTGAAGAGTTCTAACTCAAGCAGGACTAGTGTTGGGGAGGTAAAGAGCAGCAGGGGCTGTCATCCCTGCTCATGAGCATGTGCTCTGCCAACAGTCCAGCACTGCCCAGGGAGGGTGAAGATATGGACAGACCACACCTGGCCATCCTAGGGAAACGTTTGCAAATGTGTACAATGGTCTAGTTTGTAACAGTAAAAAAAAAAAAAAACCAAAAACGGACATAACACAAATATCCATCAAATATAGAATAACTACTATGTTTCAGTGGGACACTAACAAAATAGCCAATGACAATCAAATACATATGTATTTCCTAATATATATTATTTATTAATACATCTATATATGGGTGATAAAGATATAAAGTAAGTCAAGGGAATAATGAACATAAAGTTCAAGACTCATAACCTGAAGACAAAGTATATGAAAAGGGAGGCAGAGGAGGCTGGGGACACTCAGAGGCCCCCCCCACCCAGTACAGGTCATCTTCACCTAGCAGACAGGTAAAAGATGTTTGCTTTATCATTACAGTAACTGTATGAATACATTTATATGCCCTTTTGTATACACAAATACTTCACAATAAAAAATTTTCAATAAATAAAAGCAAAGGAACAACGATTAGGAACATAAAATTGTGTAAACTTACCAGGATAAGAATGATTCTGTTTATTCGAGGAAATTTCCGAAAGGGTGTCCAGGGAGTCTGTTACCCTGTGAATAAAACAAGTACTGTAAGCCTCATTAGAAGAAACAGCAGGTCTTCAGATTTAAGACTGGCGCTCAAGTGAGGTTTTCACAACAACAGTTATTTCTTAGCTCACTATTCAACAAACATGCATTGGGTATCTATCAGAAGTCAGAAAGGAACTTCAAGCTAGCATCAGATACAGGCAGTAATAAAATACAAGAGCCCCTTGTTGTTTAAGGATGGTTAATGAAGAAAAAGATGACTTAAGGTGAATTCACTTACAACAGAGACCTGACTTTATTTCTCTGGAACTTTATCTTCAAAGATGAAACTAAATAATATGGAAATAAATTTGTCTTATATTAAATTTAACAAATGTTCAGTTAGAATTGTAAAAACATCACATTTTTAAACTGAAAATCAAATACTGACTCAGTCTGTGTACGTATGTGATTTTCTGATAAAACTGCACAACCAAACACAATTCAACGTCTTTTACTTTCTATTTGACCCCAAGCACAACCACAAAGGTAACTTTCCTGACAGGACTGTATTTTTTGAAATTCAAATCATTCTTTATTTTTTTAAAAGCCAATCCTAATAGTCTCGTTTTCTTTCAGTTGTTTACTGACTTAACCCACAAAGCCTTCTTTCTGTCAATCACTTCTTCCAGGACACTTGGTCACCATCAAGAAATCCTGCAACTCTCACAATTTTTGCACTTCCACCTTGCAATTCACATGCATCATTTTTACTTGACATACACACTACAGCAATCAGTGAGAGATTGCTGAACGCAAAGACTATGACTTGATGAAGAGGACGGATAATCAGGTGGTGATGGGTAGTTGAGAAGAACTTAATTCTAAAAGCGATCAGTTCATTAATAATAAGTACCTATAATGGTGAGAACTAAGAATAAGAAAATACTGTGATGAGGAAGACCACTTGGACAAAAAACAGGGAGGTAGGCAGAGAGAGCAGATCAGATCTAGTCAGTAAGTTTTCTTAGAATTTCTGCAAAGAAATAGGTTGATTTATATGTTAATGGAAGAAAAGGTATTAACTAAATGAAAGCTGGGTGACAGTAGAAAGCTATTGAAGCACAGGAAATAACATGTGCAGAGATTCTCAGACAGGAGGCACATTCTTTTTAACGCAAAGCAGGGGGAAAGAGCCAGCTACAATCTGGGAAGAGTGAAATTGTGATTGGTCGCCACTTCATTAAGACTGTCCTCAAGCAGTGCCTAGTTTAAAATTCTTTCCTCTTGGAGATCAGTGGTATCTTTAAAGAGCTCCAAAGCTGGTTTAAATTAGAAATTCCTCAAAATCAGGGACCATGTCTGTTTTATTTGCTTATAGAATGCCTAGCACAGCACAAAGTGCTAAAAGACACTTAATAGTATTCGATGATGATGAATGAGACAATCAGAAGATGACAGGAAGACAGCTGGATCGAGACAGCAGTTCATTTAGAGAGAGAGCCCTGTATCTTTTAAGAGGGGGCTGCTTTTAAATGAATCACCTTAAAGACGACCAAATAGAAGGCAAGGAAGAAAAAAAGGTAAAAACCGTATGTTCTATAAACAAAGCAAGAAAAAGAACACGAACATGAGAGAGACAGTGTCTTCACAATATAAAAGGGGGAAAAAACTGTCATAGCAAAAGAAAAACACTGCCCTAGATTTGGTCAGTATCTACTGTGCCCAAAATATGCCCAATCATGTCCTCTGGGCAATCAAATATAAATGGAGAACCCCGGTCCTCAGGACTAGGAGACAAAACTTGTAAGAGACTGTAGCAATGTGTTAATGGAGATTTGTCCAAAGTAATAAGAGAACCCAGAAGACTGGGGACTCAGCATGGATCTTACCCTAAATGAATCATAAATAAGACATCAGTCCTGAAGAAAGGCACCAACTCTCTCTTACTCATCACAGGGTACTGGTTAAGAACACACATTCTGATATTAAACTACCTGGGTTCAAATTCCCACTTGAAAGCTGTGCACACTTGCCTACTAGTTCCCTGTGCCTTCATCTCCCCACCTGTGAGACAGGGGCATTACAGTACCTGACCCACAGGGAGCTGCAAAGGAGTGAATGATACATGAGGAGCTCTAAACCGTGCCGACCCGATGATAGAAGTACTGTTCACTGGCTAGTATCTCTTTTTCTTTATGTATAAGGCACATACCAAAAAACAGCAAACTACCTAAAAGCAAGGGCTTAGGAGAAACAACAACAAAATAATAAACCCAGGCTGAGTCCAGCTCCCTCATTAACTAGTGTAGGAGAGACCAAAATGAGCCACTACCAAACATGCTGCTCTGCCATAAGGATTATTTTGAACTAAAGACATTTGAGAATCGACGAATGCGGGAAGAGGCTTTCTCTGAACTCCCCTTATCTGCCTAAAACAGGTGCTCCAAAGAGAAGGACTCTGCCCTCCCCAAGTTACATCAAGCAGGGAAGACAGACTGGCATCCCAGAGGAGGAGACGGGAAGTTAACGCCACACCCAGAGAGACGCTGTCGCCAACTATCTCACCTCCCACCCATTTTCCTAAGGGCCCGTTATCTTTCCAGAAAACCAGCTGCCCTCCCTTCAGAGGCCTTTCTCCCAGTAAGATGGTCTATAAGCTCTCCAATCTCACCACTCCTTTGGGTATTCGCTTCTTTCTGTGGTGCCCAGGTGCTGGCAAATTTAAATGTAATAAATTTGTATGCCTTTTCTCCTGTTAATCTATCTGCTGTCAATCTAGTTCACAGACACCCTATCCCACCCCCCACTCAGCTACTGACCCTAAGAGGATAGAGGAAACTTTCTGCTTCCCTACACTATATGACTTTAGCTAAGTCACTTTCTCCCTGAAACTTCTCTTCATTGGCAAAATAAAATAACCATAATACCTTACAACTCACTGGATTTGAAATATGCGTCTAAAATACACTGTACAGAGCACACCATTTACTAAATGCTCAATAAATTTTTGTCACAGTTACTGTTATTTTCCAGATTGCTTGACCAAATACTTATTAGGATCAAATGAAACAACATTTAATTGAAGTTACTTCATAAACTGCAAAGCATTATATATGTTCAATACTCTGTCATAAATAATAAGAAAAAAATTGTATCAGATACATCAAAGAAGGAAATTAATACAAAAATTGCATGTAGCTATTAAGAGAAACAAAGTGAAGGGGAAAACAGACATAAAAGCGGTAAGATGTGCCAGGAGGCAGTCACACAGTCTAGCTAGAAGGGAACTAGATGGGACTCTCGGGATGCGATGGCCGATCCATTCTCATGAACGTGATCACACCATAGATGTTATTTCCTATTTAAAGATTAGTATCCCATTTCCCATCTACTGAGAAGCACGCCAAGCCAACTTCTTTCAGCACATAAGTCATTTCCCATAATGGTACCTGGAATTTCACAAGAACTTGTTTCTGCTCAACTTAATTTTTTAAAGCCAGAGTGAGCAGCTACAAAAGTGTACCATCTTAAGGAGAAACACTGAGGAGGTATATTATATATAAATCCTTAAAGCTTCACTTCCCCCAAAGATCTACTGCCTATCTATTTTTGAAAACTAAAGAAATCAGAGGAAAAAGCCATTTTGGTTCCATTAGGTTTGTAGGAGAATGAATGGGGTGCCTGCTGGCAGGAAATTTAATGTAGTTAGGATGTGACTGAAGCAATCAGAGAGCATTTTTACTTTTGTTTGCATGACAGATTAAGCTTGCTGCTCTCACTGTTCTTAGCAGCAAACGCCACTTCTAATAGCCTACACATACTCATAGGGTTTGCAAATGAGGAATAAAGGAGGGTTTTAAAATTGCAAATCCTCAGCAAAGCAAATTTAGCTTTCCATGAGCCTTCTCTCTGAAGAAGGTGGTTGGTTAACCCCTTGAAAGAAGACACGAGCTGTAGTCAGTGCAGTGCATGTCTTTAATACAAAACGAGGAACTCTCACTATAAACCATTGCAAATTACAAAAAGGCCTTGTGAATAAGCATAAATGCCATCCTTCTCACCTTTGTACTCTGGATGGGGGAGCAAATATTCCATATCTCGGAGAACAACTAAAATACTGCACACCTCCAACTGAGCCATCATTCTTGCCATGGGGTTTCTCAAGCTCTATACCGTACCAATATCCTAGAACAAGAATATTGAATTTTAAAAGCATTTGCACTGTATCCAAAATTGTTATGCTATTATAAAAACCCAAAGCCTGGATGGGTTGACATTTTCATATATGACCAAAATGATGGAAGAGCATCATGATCGTTGAGTTTTCAAATGATAAAATTTGAAAATTTAAAAAAATAAACAGGAAAAACATTTCACAAGCCGAATTATGTATGTTAAAGGAGAGAAAGAAAATACACAAATTTGGCACAAATTAGCTATTATGCAAGTAGTGTATGGCCAAAATGTATCTAAAAGCTATAATGAAAAAGAAACCGTCCTTGACTCAGGAATATGGTGTGTTTGAGAGAAGTACAGCACAAAAAAATACTGAGCTGTATAAATCATAAAATGAACATATAATATTTTCATTTTATCCTCCCAACATTACAACACCACAAACAGTTCTTAAATAATTAAAGAAGGTCAAAAGTAATACGGAAAATACAACAAGACTTCATGGTGACTCTTCTTTTCTTTTTTTCCCCAGCCAGGGTAAAAAGAAAAATCATATTCAACCTTAGCGAAAAGATTTAGATTACCTAGCAGGAAGAATTCTCTAAAAGGCTTTTAAGTATATAAAAGGGACAGCTCTGAGGAAAATTATAGGACTTCCTTTTCTAGAGAGCCTAAAGTTAAAGCAGTGAGGTTGCTTTTAGTGTGGTAAGAATTATGTAAATGGACATATACTCCTAGTCTAAGTATAGACATATATACTCCTAGAATAAGGATTCTCAAGTTGAGGGTACCCCAAGACCACTTAAAAGTGTCTAATGGTCTAGGGGCACTTGGGTGGCTCAGCTGGTTAAGCGTCCAACTTCCACTCAGGTCATGATGTCATGGTTCGTGGGTTCAAACATGTCTGTGCTGACAGCTCAGAGCCTGGCACCTGCTTCAGATTCTGTCTCCCTCTCTCTCTGCCCCACCCCCGCTCATTCTCTCCCTCTTTCTCTCTCTCAAAAAGAAATAAACATTTAAAAAAATTTTTAAGTGTCTAATGGCCCATTTGTTTTTATTTAAAAGGAGAATACAGTAGTAATTGCCTTTGGCCTCTTACAATCATCAAATAAAAAATAAAAACACAGACATTGAGAAATTTACTGCAAATTAGAATACAAAAATATTGTTTCTTTCAGATTACGAATTCAAAGAGCCAATATACCCTTAAAAATGACAACCTAGAAGTTCTTCAGTCTTTTCCTCTCATGTTCAAAAGGATGACACTTGAGCCCAATTCTAGATACTTCTGTGTTGAAAAGACTAATGCACGACCACTGTCTTCCATACTTAAACAGCGTGCGAGTAATGCATACAAACCTACTGCTTAGTCAAACTCATGCTCTGGGAATAGAGCATCATACTTCTGAATGTCATTAACCAGGGTTGTCTGGTTGCCATTTTTATTTCTCTGAGTGTCACCGTTACAGTGTTCCCACTTTAACATACCACATAACGGGGACATGTTTACCATATGACTCTTGAAAACGGGTAACATACCACAGAAAGACATTATGACAAGTGCCAGCAATTGTGAGTACACACAGTCTGGTAATGGTATGTATCGCTTCCCACTCAAATGGTCATTTTCTTTCCAATAGAAAAGGCTAAAGAGGCCAAATGACCTCCCTCAGGCCTAGATCTTACAATCGGTAAAAAGCCTCGATAGTAGCACCGTTCCCTAACACCGACTGATTGAAATTTTGATGCCACAAGAAACACATGCTACTACTTTCTAAAAAGACAGAATGACTTCAACAGAAAAGTTTCCAACTTCTATGTTTTCTTATGACTTCCCACACTTCTAAATGCTTAAAATCAGGAATTGAAAAATGAAAAGTCAATGGAAAACAATGACTTGTAGCCAGTGAATCAAACCATTCTAACCTTGTTTAAGAGAGAGAAAGGGAACTCCAAAGACATGGAGATTGTGAAAAAAAAAAAATACCCTACCTTTGGGATTCTTAGGTTTTTATTTGAGAACTATATTAAGACCATCCTAACTAATCTCAATTACTACCTGGAGACCTATGAGAGACATGAATTATACAACACATAGCCCATCTCAAATCAATTAGCTGGGTTGCAATTATAAGTGGTATAATGAAAAAGTCTGTGCGAGGAGACAATTCTCCATGGCTCGCTCATGTTTCTGCATGTTTTATGAACAGAGGCACTTCCTGTCTTTCCATGGATGTCTGCACAGAGGACAACCTTGGAGGACAGAGACAGAGTGTGGGCGGCCAGCCCACACAAAACACAGGCATGCTTGCTGTCTAATACGGAGGTTCTTCTGATCCCTTATGCTCAGGGCCCTTCTCCTGTTAGCATAAACCACTGTGCGTGCAGGTGTCACCCCCTGGGAACGGGGGCTCAGGGAGCAAGTGTAGGAAAATGCTGACACACTGGTTTCTGCTGCTGCTGTGAGTATGAAAGGGCTGTGTCTGAATCAGGAGCCTAAAGTCTTCCATCAGCATCTATGAAGCTGTGGCAACTACACAGGTGGGGTAAAATCTCAGATCCTTCACAGTTCTTGGCAGAATGCTACAAACTTAAAATCAGTGGTCTCGGTAACCTTTTCCTCAAATGCTGCAATGCCACCATGTGTCAAAACAGCATATTGCCATTTAAAACATACAAACATGGTTTCACTCAACTGGCTTCTACATTTGAAATTAAAATCACTGGAAATGTGCGTCCGACTTCGGCTCAGGTCATGATGTCACAGTCGTGAGTTTGAGCCCCGCGTCAGGCTCTGTGCTGACAGCTCAGAACCTGGAGCCTCCTTTGGATTCTGTGTCTCCCTCTCTCTCTGACCCTCCCCCATTCATGCTCTGTCTCCTCTGTCTCAAAAACAAATAAACATTAAAAAAAATTTTTTTAATCACTGAAAATGCAAAAGAAAGCTAATCTTTACTTTTGGAAACACAGTATTAAGTCTAGGTTGGAATGAATATATAAATACACAAACGTGTGTTTTTAAGGTCCCAGGGTGCACAAAAGCTTTTTCATTTTCCCTTAAACCCTGTTGCTGGCTTTTCTCTCCAAGCCACTCTGATAAATGCTCTTTGCCGTGAACTCATTTTAAGATTATCCTTAGCAAATATCTAATCCTAATATTTTCTCTCTGTTATTTAGCACGCTTGGCAATCAGTGAAAGTCAAGTTGGTAGAATAACAACTAATTTTAACACCAGACAATTTAAAACACAGCTGGCGAGGAAAATTTATGGACAAGAGTCAACCTGAGTACAAACAGTCCGTGGTTTTATCACTGTATTGCTTTTTCTGTGCCAGAGCTAACATCCATGACAACTGTTAATCAAGAATTCTCTACAGTTAAGTTTTACCCACGTAAAATTTTAAACCTTTTGTATTCTAAAGCACGCAAACTGAGCAAAGAACGCACAGACAAGTTACCTGGAGCAAAGTTCGTTGTCCCAAAGAATTTAATGACGCCAATTCTCTGGCCTACCACCAGCACGCGATCTCCCAGGTGGAGCTCTCCAGAAGAGCGGCTGTTATTTGCTACAGATGCTGCTGAGGAATTCAAACCTGTTTAATTGGTTGGTGGAGGAAGGGGAAAGGGCAGAAAAAGAGCAGGAAAAAAAGGGGAGGAAAAAAAACAAACAAACTCAAAAAGCATATTAGCCAAAAAAACCACTATGTATTCTAACCAGTCTAACTAGTTGAAGATTTTAACATATGATGCCTTTCATTATTTAATTTTTTTAATGTTTATTTATTTTTGAGAGAGAGAGAGAGAGAGAATGAGCAGTGGAGGGGCAGAAAGAGAGGGAAACACAGAATCCAAAGCAGGCTCCAGGATCTCAGCGCACAGCCCAACGTGGAGTTCGAACTCACGAGACATGAGATCATGACCTGAGCCAAAGTCAGAGGCTCAACTGACTGAGTCACCCAGGTGCCCCGTGACACCTTTCATTATATACATCATCTACAAGCATGGCTCTCACATGTGAGGTCAATATATTCAAAAATTTTTTGAAGGGTTTCCTGAAAAAAATTATTGCCATGGGAATTTAATACACATGGTTCCTGGTACAGTATCCATCCTATCCAGATCGCCCGGGGCACGCTCTACTAGAGCAGAGGCCAGGATGCTTTTTCTGTAAAGGGCCAGAGACGGAGGATTTTAGTCTGTGCGGGCGACACCGTCTCTGTCACGACGACTCAGCTCTGCTACTGCAGCACAAATGCACACAGACACAAAATGGGCATGGCGTGTTCCAATACGACTTTACAAAAATAGGTGGTGGGTTGGATTTGGCCCACGCACTGTAGTGTACCAATCCCTATTCTACTAAAATGCTACAATTAGAAACTAATTCATTGGAACTTAGTGTATAATATACATACAGGAAGGTGATTTCAAAGTGAAAATTGCTGTGTTTCCAATTACCTCCAACTGATCTTCTTGGAGTATTAGAAACGAAACCACTCCCCCTCCCCTTGATTCAAACCTAATCCCTGAAATGCCCACTGTGAAACATCGGAAGTCCTAGAGAAAGACTGTCTAGAAAGCTGTTCTGATATAACAGAGAAAAAGTGGGCCCTTGAGGCTTCTCCCATCAGTCCATAAACAGACCTGAATAGCTATAATCTGGGAAGGCAGGGGACAGAGGGTTAATCACACTGCCAAAGAGAGAGAAACTAAAGACATGGCAACAAACGAGGAACATAAACCCAGAGAGAAGGAAGGTCTGGAAAAAGTGCTATACTAAAAAGTCTTATAATAACTAATATTTCCTCATAATAACTAATATTTCCACAGCACTTCACAATTTACAAAGTGCTCTTCGTAGAATTATAATTATAGGTAAGATACAAACTCAGAAATTAACTAAGACATGGTGTTCCCAGGTAGTCGAGGGCATACCAGGATTAAAGGCCGGGCCCTACAGTGGGCCCAAGTTCCTGGGTGGGTCCCCAGGCTATTTCATGGCCCAAGGACAGCACATTCAACAACGGGATACAATGACGCTAAAAACACAGACTTCCTCCCCTACCTCTGCCATTCCCCTGGTCTGCTCCTTCTGCTCCCCTGTACCCTAACTTCCCCATACGTCCACACCCCTCAAATGCAAACCTACAGGAAAGTGAAATATCTACTCACTCTAGGAAAGTGTCCTGGGGAAATGTCTCTGGGGTCCCCAACATGGGTTTCTCTCATGGATCTCCTATTCTCTCTGCCTCCCTTCCTACAAGTTCCTCTTTCTCATTCCAATTGACAACTCTCTTCATCTACTATTATCTAAGCCTACATACCACTCAAATTTATAAAGAGGGGAAAAAACATTAAATAAGCAGGCACACTAGAGCTACTTCCTGTAACAGGCAAAAAGGGCAATTCAAAAGCCCAAATCCCAAGTGAAGAAGGCCTTCTATGAATGCGACTAAAATGAGGGCAGCAGGACTGCTGCAGGCCCGGTCCTCTCACCTCTGTTCCTCAGAGGGCTGGGCAGAAACGGCTTGCAAGGGAAAGAGCATCTACTCAGAGAATATAGGTTCCAGGTGAACAATTTCAGGCAAAACTTCTAGGTTCTCTGCTTTTACAGTTTCAGCTTGTGGGTGTGTTATGCCAGTGCTACTGCTGAGGGCCCCTCCCCACCACGTACAATCAGTATTTTAAAGAGAAAAAAAATCCCATCATGAACATTTTCTATAATAAAATATTGGTTCAGTACCACTGTTAACAAGCATTCGAAAGAGAATCTGGGAACTATTATGAGGTTCACTGAAAACAATTTATGCCAAAATGGTTTCATTTCCTTTCCGGACGAGGTTGCTATGTAGGTAAATAAGTGAACTGCAACATATTCCATATATGTTGATTTGGGCAAGAAGTCAGCTATGAAGTGTTTTCTATACGTTCACTCGCAGCTGGAGAACTATGGGCCACACGAGGTTGGGCAGGACTCAGGGCGAGTTAAAAAGCCCCATCAGGGGTACTTGGGTGGCTCAGTGGTTGACTTCAGCTCAGGTCACGATGTCACAGTTCGTGAGTTCGAGCCCTACGTCAGGCTCTGTGCTGACAGCTCAGAGCCTAGAGCCTGCTTCAGATTCTGTTTCTCCCTCTCTCTCTGCTCCTCCCCTGCTCCTGCTCTCTTTCTTTCTCTCTCTCAAAAATAAATAAACATTAAAAAAAAAAAAAAAGCCCCAACACAACAGTCAACCTGTCAGGAGAGCCTCTGACCCTCTCGTACATAGTTTTAAACAAGGACTCGAACTTTATATACGCAGATGACACAAAAGTAGGTGAAAAAGCTAATATTCCAGATGTATGAAACCAAATTCAGAGGGATAAAACCTCTAACATTAAATCGCATGAAAAGACATGTACAGACCTATATGGAGCAGCAGAATGAAGAGCGCCAGCATAAGGCTCCGTCTGAGCCAATGACACCGTGTGGTCAGCAAACTGCAGGAGCAGCCCTACACTGTACTTGTGCTGCCAGGCGGCAGTCCAGCTCTCTACAGGCTGACCGCCAGGGGTCTGGAGACCCGGGAGCATGAGGAAGAGCTGGGATGGAGGCAAACCGTAACAGCAGCGGAGAAAGCATCAGACGGACCTCAGGATGAAGCCCGGGCGTCCCACTTAGAAACCGCCATCAGGCACCGAAGACTTACCTCCCTAAGTCTCGGTTTCCTCATTCATAAAATGAGGATGATAATAATAGTACCTACCCACAGGTTTGTTCTGAGAATTAAGTGAAATAAGGTGTGTAAAATGCTTAGACTAGAACCTGAAATAATAAGTATACAATCCACATTAGTTATTGTTAGTTAGGTCTAGATTAGAAAAGAAGAAAGATAATAACCATACGGTTTCCACATATTTGAGGAGCTATCATAAAGTTCTAAAATAGCCCTTAAAGAGCCAAAGGCATTAGATGCATCGGAAAGGGAAGAAGTCAGTCCAGATAAGGGAAGTGGCAGGGGCACCGGGAGAAAGGCAGGGAGACAGAGGATGCCCACGAAGGGAAGAGGGGTAGGGGCCACGGGAAAGACAGAAGAGGACAAGTAGTTCAATCTGACTGAAGTAAAAGTTTCCTTCTACACATTTAAAAAGAGCAAATCTACTTACAAACAAACCAAGATAAAAAACACCAAGAAAGCCTGGTTGAAAAAGCCATAGATACCAGCACTGGCTCTAGAGGAGACAGATGGGCTTTTGCTCACTGTCTTCTTGCCATTGCTACGTGCATTCAGCTTCTTGGGGTAGCTTGGTTTGTGTTCCAAAGACGATGTAGAGGAGGAGCTGCTGACGGATCCAAGCAGGGTAACTAAAACAGGTAAAGGAAAAGAACACAGAGAAGGGTGAAAAGTAAGAAATGAGCCACTAAGATGCTTTTCCAGGTAAATCCCTCTGAAACCCTCCATTTAGCTTCCTCTGTGGATTATCCAGTGTTGAATTAAATGCCCGGTTTCATCCAAACATACGGTAGTTCATACAGACAAGACTTTATAACCCAAGCAACTGTATTTTAATGATTCACGCCAGACGAGGACACTCTTACACAGAAGAGTACTGTCACATCATTAACTGAAGGTGACTACTTACCTATTCTACCCACCACTCTCTCTCACCTCCCACTTTAGATGGCTTAGTAGAATCCATCCTATTTATATTTTAAAATGCTATTAATTTAAGGTTACAAAAAGATAGTATTAAAATGTTTTGAGTTAATGAAGGCAAGCAGGAATACTCTTGAATTTTCTACCCATGCTCTATTCACCCAATGATTTGACAGCTGAAGGCAACTTTGAAACTTTCTTATGAAGCCATCTACACTGGGGAATTTCCTTTCAGTCTTCCTCTTAATCTAATCGGATTGCTCTCTAATTTAAGCGTACGTGGATGCACAGTATAGGATTTTATGCCAAAACCACGTATATACTTTATGACGAGCTGCTGAAGGTATTTTCAAGGATGATTTTCTACTATAATGATTTTTTCCTTAAAAACTTTAAAACTTAGCCCTTTATAAGCTTTATCACTGTATTATTTTAAAGTTCCATCAGTAAATTAAATTTTTAGAATGGAAGTTATAAAATTATCTTACCGTCTTTGTCTGTTACAGGTTTTGATTCTTCACCAGGAGGCAATGAAAGTGTTGACTCAGAAGCACTATCTTTTTTGGAGGTCATTAATCCTACCACATAAAAACAAACACTTTCAGCAAGAACTTTAACATTAAACATGAAAATGTATTTGCTTTTTTGTGTACAGACATCCCTCATTATCTAAATCTTATCCACTTCTGAAAACATGTTGGATAATCAATTCGCAGACAGCAGGGACCAATATTTCAATACATAAAGAGGGGAAAAAATGCATTCTTAGCCTCTCCATCTGAAAAACCCAATTTCCTCAAATACCACTAAAGTCTCTTTTAAACCTATTTAACAATCCACTAAGGAATTCTAAATACAGTAAAACATTTAAAGCACAGGTGCCTAGTTGTTTGACACTTTGCACACTCAGTAGTGTGTCTGCACAATGCCAGCAGGTAGAGTGAACCTCACAGCTGAAGCACCACCGCCACCCACCCACTAGGACTTGCAAACAACTTACAGACTTCACTCATATGCACGCAAACCCATTACAACAGATTTTCTATTTAGAAAGTGAACTCTGGGTAAAAATTTTTGCAAATCATGATAGCCACTATTCATCAAAGTGAATGTCAGACAGTAAGAAACCCCCCACTCTCTGCCCTGGGTGCTCTGAAGATAACTATCACCACACCCAAGTCTCACAAACAAACTCACTTTAAAAAAGAAAAAGCTCATGAATAATACTTCGCCTTATTCAGACTTCTGTTTCCATTCTCCAGAACCAAACTGTTTAAATAGGAAACCTAATAGACCGCACCCAGTTCTAAATTCCATTAAGCATCCATTTCAGTTCTTCTCACTTAGGAAGCACTGGAGTGAGGAACTATACTCTGAGCATCACAAACATGAGCAAGACCTGGTCTCAGCCTGAAAGAATCTTTTCAATCCAGTATGGTAGATAGATAGGGAGCATGGATAACTAAATAACTAAAATATGAGGGCATTTATTGATAAGCGCTAACATAGAAAAGGGAGACAATAATCATGGCTACAAAGATAAATTAATGTCTCGAGAAGATGACATTCTGAGATAGGTCTTGAAGGACAGGTAAGACTTCTTCCAGAGCACAGTGGAGGGACGGTCAGAAAGAATTGAAGGTAGGCATTCTAGATGGACAAAAAGAAAAAAATCTTAAGAGACAGGGTCAGGGAGGATGAGTAGCTTGGCTGGAATAAAGAACATTTTGGGATATGGAAGAAGTAAGACCGGATAGATAGGTCAGAGTGAAATCTCAAGGGACGATGGTGCCAGATAAGGAATCAGTCCTCTTGTGGAAGGAATGAGCCTCTGATGGACTTTGCGTGAAAGAGGGCTGGCATGAACAGATGGGGGAACGCTGTCACCCTGGCAGCAAAATTTAGAAGGAAACTGGATGGGCAGAGACAGGACGCACAGACCAGAGAGGAGTTACTACAACAGGTAGAACGAGGACCAGAAGGACAACGGCAGGAACTGAACAGAGGGGTGGGTAACAGAGACTTCGTGCAAGCACCCCACAGAGAGTTCACTTCTTATTTCTCAGTTTTAAAATATCCATTTGGTCCTTTCTTATTTGAATTAGTTTTAATGTTTATTTCTTGAGCAAGCACGCCGGGGAGGGGCAGAGAAAGGGAGACACAGAATCTGAAGCAGGCTCCAGGCTCTGCTCTGTCAGTACAGAGCCCAACACAGGGCTTGAACTCATGAACCATGAGATCATGATCTAAGCCAAAGTCGGACACTTAACCAACTGAGCCACGCAGGTGCCCCTGTTATCTGAATTTTTGAATTGAGATTTCTGGAGATTCGCATGTAGTTGTATGAGTAATACAGGGAGATCTCTTGCATACTTTGCCCAATTTCCCCAAATGTAGCCAGGATACCAACCAGGATACCAACATTGATACAATCCATGAATCCTGGGGCACCCCAGTTTTAACCACACTCATTAGTGTGTGCACATGTGCCCATGCTCACACATCGCTTGGTTCTTTTTTACATCCTCATTCCTCTGAACTTTCCACTTGTTTCAAGAATTAACCTTAATTCACAGAGGATGGTTATAATATATTATTTAAAGCCTTTATCTGGTCATGTCTGTGTCATGTCAGGGTTGGCAACCTTTGATTATCTTTTTCCTTGACAGATGTTGAGATTTTCCTGGTTTTTCGTATTTTGAGCAATTTTAGATTGCATCCTGTACAGTTTAAATATATTATGTTGTGGGACTCTGGATCTTGTTTAAATCCTATGCAGAATGTTTACCATTTTGTTTTAGCAAGGACTCAACCCAGTTAGGTTCAGGCTGGCCATCCCTCCCACCTTCTGGACGCTGTGCTTCCAATGCCAGTTCAGTTTCCGAAGCCTTTTGGGATCCTTCTCATAGGTTGTGCCATCCAGTAGGAGTGTCTGGGACCTGGGCAGTGGTCTACCCTGGAGACCAAAGCCCGTGGTCAGATCCACACGTGTACAAGTTGAGAGTAAGCCCAGGAGTTCACAGCCAACATTTTGAGACCACTTTCTTGAGCTCCCTCCTCTCCACAGTCTCCCTGACACTTTCCTGCTCCTGGAGGCACCCCTTCCTGGTATCAGGGCAGGGTGCCTAGGCTTTAGTTCTCTTGCTCTGTCATACAGTCTCTGGGGACTGACTCTGCCTCTGGGGACAAGCAGTGAGTAAAAAGAAGACAAACTATTGGAAAGATTCCATCCCTATTCCTGGAACCATAGTTTCTCTGGTGAGAGAGATGGGTCTTCCTCCCTTGGGGTTTCTGGTACCTGGCCACCCACGGCTGCTACTGCACCGTGAAGGACTGCCTAGGGACTGGGGAGGGAAAGAACCAAAGGAATATAAAAAAAAAAATCTATCTTTTTTAAAAAAGGGATTTCCTCCATTTTCTGTCTAGTAGGGGACCCCCAGGGCTTCTCTTTGGGCTTTCTTCCCATAATGGCTGTGAACTTCTGGGTTTCAGGTTTAAAGGATACCATTTACAAGTGCATCAAAAAGTATGAAGTACCCAGGAACAGACCTAACAAAACTGGTACAAGACAGCTATAGAGAAAATTATAAAACCTTCCTGAGATATTTTTAAAGGACCCAATTAAATAAAGCAATATCCCAAGCTTATAATTAAAAGACTGAATATTGTAAAGATGTCAGTTCTTCCCAAACTGACTTATGGTTTAAAATGCAAAACCAATAAAACTTTAGCAGGTATTTTTTAAAAGAAACTTAATAGCTTACTCTAAAATTTATATGGAAGTATGACTTACAAGGATCCAAATAGGCAAGACACTATTCAAGAATAAGGTAGGAAGCTTTCCTTTACTAGATATCAAGATTTATGTTTTTACTAGTTATGAAGTCCACTACTGACACAGAGATATTTAAATAGCTCAATGGAAGAGAGTAGAAAGGCCAACCAAATTCTTGGGCAAAATCCCTTAATCACAGTAGAAAGCCTTTCTGCTTCAGCCACTGATAAGTTAGCAAGTACTTACCAAGGGTCTGTTTTGTGCTATGTACTACTACCATGAATACGAAAGTACAAAACACTCTCATAGCCCATTTAAAGTTTAAAATTTTGCTGAAAGAATAAAAGATCTGCACAAATAAAGCAACTGGAGGAAAAGACCCAAGATAACAAAGAATTGTGTGGTATGGATACAAGTGTACACAGAATTAGAGAGAATGGAGACACCAAAGTGATCTGGGTCATCAGCGAAGTGTTCTTGGAGAAACAGCATCTGAATAAATAGGTAAAGCACATCCAGGACCTCAAAAGGCATGAGTCAAATTACTTCACCCAGAGAAGCAGCACGAGACAAAGTATGGAGGGAAGAAGGAAGACAACATATGCACAAGACAGTGAGACATGAAACCACAGTTCACCTATGGAGGCAGCCAGAGATCCCATCGAATACAGGAAGGACTCAGAATATTTTCTGATTAAAAGAGAAGGCACTAAAATTCTTGAATAGGTGAGAAACATAAAGCTAGTTGTGTTTATAAGGATCTACTGGAGGTATAAAATCTAGCTTGGAGGTTACATTAGCCAGTGATGAAGGTTTGCGGGTGGTAGGAAAGAAAGGAACAAATGTATAGTATTCTTGTCAGGAATCGAAATCATAAACCATGACTGATGTTTAAAACCACGTGAGATGTGGGTTTTATTAAATTCAGGTTCTACAGTTATCTAACACAAAAGGGTAAAGCAAGCTAAATATAAGGCATTCCACAAAAGAAAGAAATATGCTGAATAAAAGATTTAACTTTCTGGCTTGACCTACCAGTATTTACTTTGGACGTTACATGAGCTACATCAATTTTCTGGGACCTGATAAGAGGCACAGCTTTTGCAGAGGTGTGTACTATATTCTTCCTTCGATCTTTTGCTTTACTTATCTTTGAAAGAGGTGCAAATATACCTAAGGGAGGAACGTAGAGCTTGAGTTAGTGCTAAACAATTAAAAGCATTTCCAATAAAGGGGCAAGTACAACCATTTGATAATATAAATGTTTAAGTTCTTTTATAGTGCCTACCGGGAATCCTGTAGGGAGAGACAGGAAAAAGAAAGACACAACACTTACCCTCAGAGAGCTTACAATCTAGTTGTCAAGATGAACAACATACACAGTAATTTAAAAATCACATAAAAGATGCATTATCAGGTATTAAGTGAAATTCAGGGAAAAGAGAAATGAGTGAATGTAATACTTGTCCATCATTCCATCATAACGATTTCTGACTAGGCTACTGGCAAATAATAGTGCACTTCAGAGCATACAAACTATTCATCTGTGTCACTTTGTGTCTCCTTTAGGACATATTTTCCCCACATGACAGCTTTTTATGCCCTTGTTCTATTTCTCTACCAGACTGTACACCTTTGGAAGATGAAATTCAAACATTATTCATTTCTGCATTTCCCCACTGTACCTAATTTCAGCGCCTTACACATAGTAGGGATATAAAAAATACTCTCCAGTATAAAATATAATCTTCCCAAAAGGCCTAGCCCTCAGCTCCTGACAATCATAAACAGCACAGTGCGTGCTTGGGAGGGGCGGCATGTGGGGACAGAGGGAGGGCCTGCGGATCTGCAGCGGCTCAGAGTATAAAATTAAATTTAAAAAAGAGGAGTTCATCCAGGCAGTGAAATATCCAGTATAAATAAGTATGCATAGACATTAGAGATAGTGTATAGACTACAAATACAAAGATTATCTGGCTATGACATTTTAAATGATAAAAAAAAGTCATAATATGTATATCACACTCTTCCATCGGGTGTTTACAATCTAATAAAGACATACTGTGACCAAAATGTAATATGTAGATTAAAAATAACTTTTTTTAAAATGGGTCTGTAGAAATGCTCAAGACTACCAAAAGTGAGTGTTTTGTTAATAACCAAAAAGTGCTAACTATATGTCTTTTCCGCTAATCATGAAATGCTTTCCTCCTTGGGGTTCTATATTACTTTCTCCTGATTTTACTCTCTTCTGACTTCTCCACAATGTTCTCTCTTCTGTCTCCCACCTAGCATATTTTCCTTGAGTTTCTATCCTTTTCTCTAAGCTCTTTTCCTTGCCAAATACACACACACACACACACACACACACACACACACACACACACACACACACACTACAGTGTGATAACTACATCCAATTGCCAAGGGTTGGAAGACAGAAATTTTATACTCCAGAAATGTAAATTTGTACAATATTAATGGAAGACAAAAATTCTGACCTAATCCTCTTTGTGGCATTAATTATAAAGAAATATTTATACTTAAAGATGATCACAAAGGTTACAAAAGTTACATTCGTATAAGGAAAAATATCGATAGATTTGTGAAGCCAAAACAATTTCTAGTTTACTGCTATGATCCAATTATACTTTTGGAAATTAATCACAAAAAAAAATCCAAATGTGAGGAAAAGACTGTATCTGAATGTGTTATCATTACAATTCTATTCATAAGTAGGAGAAAACCATTATTTGGCAATGAACTATTACATCACCATCAAGAAGTGAAATAATACAAATTGTAAAGAAATACAGAAAAGTATGAAAATTAAATCAAGTAAATAAACATGAAGTTACATGTTTGATTATGCTATGGTTTTATCTGAAAAAAATGTTATGTGTGGATATAAGAAAGACTGTAAAAAAACTAAAAACCGAAACATACTTATGAGAGCACTCAGACTATGAGTTATCTTTTAAATTTGTCATTAATACCATAATAATGTTGCTTAATGGATGGTTTTTTCTCAATCTGAGGAAAGTTATATGGTTTTTCTTCCAAGGTCTTAGTAGAAAATTTCCACATCATATTATTTCACATAATACTTTTAAAAAAATATTTAATTTCATTGCTTTAATAGATTTTTATAGCATATAAAACCTCACCTATATAGTTCTCATTCTTCCAGTTTTCTCAATTGAATAAATCATTTGGGAGAACCAAAATAAATTTAAAGCCATGACTGGCTGCAACCAAAGCCCACAATGCACACAGAATATGGGCTGATGTATCTATTCAGTAACTCACGCTAATCAAAATACTGGTGGGATTTTTTCCCAAATCTCAACATATAACTGTAAAACTTAACTACAGTGAACACGTAGGAAGAATTATTTTTTTTTAGGAAGAATTATTTTTAAACAGAAGAGTAATAGGTTTCTAGATCAACATGGCCCGTTTTGTTTTACCCCACAACTCCTGCCAAAACCCTACTGAAATATTAGCAAGGAATAAAAATGATACAAACTCTAAAGAAAAAAGAAATGATAAAAAGGAGAAAAAATACCAAAAGCTTCCAAAGAAGCTTCCAAGGGGGGGGGGGGGGGGGCGGGGGAGTCAAAAACAGAAGAAAGATTTTGAAACTTCCCCACAGCAACACTGGAAGCTCAAGATAATAGCTGATGAGCCAATGGCCCGGGAGCCACATCCCACCTGCCACCTATTTTTGTAAAGTTCTGTTTGAACACACCCACGCCCATGTGTTCACACACTGTCCACAGCTGCTTCTTCACTACAACAGGGCAGCTGAATACTGCAAACAAGACACTGGGTGGCCCTCAAAGCCTAAAATATTTACTTGGGCCTTTTACAGAAAAAGTTTGCCAAACTCCATCAGACAATAGAGTATAATTTTCTAAATACTGACAGAATATGAGTTCCAACCTGACATTTCTTATCCCATCAAACAATCATATAAAGTGTGAGAGTAGGAATAAACATATTTTTAGAATGGAAGGTTTCAAAAATGTATCTCCCACACAACTTTTGTCAAAAAGCTACTGGAGGATGTGCTCTACCAAAACAAATAACTGAGAAAAAAACTGACTTAGAATAATAAAGAAAAAAACTGACTCTTTCCTCAGAGTATAAAGTCAATAAATGTCTAAAATTGGAAAAATCAAGGGCACCTGTCTGGCCTAGTCAGTAGAGCATGCAACTCTTGTTCTTGGGGTTGTGAGTTCAAGCCTCACATTACACATGGAGATTATATAAAAATAAAATCTTAAGGAAGGAAGGAAGGAAGGAAGGAAGGAAGGAAGGAAGGAAGGAAGGAAGGAAGGAAGGAATTAAATAAATAAATAAAATTGGAAAAATCAGGAGAGATTCATATAAATATCTTATTTATAAATATAAATACTAATATCAGAAGATACAACCGAAGAAGTTGAAATAGTTCCTGCCTCTAAAGAGCAGGACTCAGGGTCAGGGAAGGGCAAGCCAGGGAAGGATTTAACTAATGTTTTTAATAAACTTTATGATACAATTTGACTTACTGAACTAGGTACATGTATTCACTTTGGTAATTATTAAAATTATTAAAATACATAAAAATGGTATTACCAAGTATTTTTTTAATGTTTATTTATTTATTTTTGAGAGAGAGAGAGAGAGAGAGAGAGAGAGAGAGAGAGAGAGAGAGAGAGAAGCTGAGAGACAGGGAGACAGAGAATCCCAAGCAGGCTCCACGCTATCAGTGCAGAGCCCAATGTGAGACTCAACCTCACAGACCATGAGATCTGACCTGAACTGAAAACAAGAGTCAGTGCTTAACCAACTGAGCCACCCAGGCACCCCAGTTTTGCTAAGTATTAAAATTTATTATAAAATTTTCATAACTGCCAAAACTTAGAAGCAAACAAGATATCCTTTAGTAGATGAATGGGTAAATAAATTGCAATATATCCAGACAATGGAATATTATTCAGCGCTAAAAAGGCATAAACTAGGAAGCCATAAAAAGACATGGAGGAAACTTAAATGCAAGTTACTCAGTGAAAGAAGCCACTCTGAAGACGCCACGTTCATATTGCATAATTCCAATGATATGACATTCTGGAAAAGACAAAACTAAGAAGACAGTAAAATATCAGTGGTTACCAGGCGTTGAGGGGGGGAAGGGATGAACAGGCGGAGCACAGAGGATTTTTAGGAAGGTGAAAACACTCTGTATGATACTGTAATGATAGAGACATGTCACTAAACATTTGTCCAAACCCACAGAATGTACCACACAAGAAGTGAACCCCAGTGGAAACTATGGGCTTTGAGTGATGATGAAAAGTCGGTGCAGGTTCATCTAAGAAACGTAGCCTCTGATGAAGGGATGCTGGTAATGGGGGGTGGCCACACATGCATGGGAACAGGGGATACACAGGAAAATTCAGCCCCTTCGTCTCAATTTTGTTTTGAACCTAAATTGCTCTTAAAAAGGTCTCAAAAATTATTATAAAATTTCTACAATTTAAAAAATCTAGGGGCACTTGGGTGGCTCAATCAGTTAAGCATCCGACTTCAGCTCAGGTCATGATCTCATGGCTCATGAGTTTAAGCCCCGCGTCATGCTCTGTGCTGACAGCTCAGAGCCTGGAGCCTGCTTCAGATTCTGTGTCTCCATCTGTCTCTGCCCCTTCCCTGCTTGTGCTCGCTCTCTCTCTCTATCTCTTTCTCTCTCTCTCAAAAATAAAAATTTTTTAAAGTTTTTTTAATAAATAAAATAAAAATAAAAAATCTAATATATGCTAGAATGAACAGATCAGTTGAACAAAAAATCCTGAAACCGATGATAACATTTATAAGAACTTAATTTATAATGAAGGAAGCACAAGCCAGAGAAAAACTGATAAGAGTTAGAGACAGGGGAGAAAAAATAATAATAACTGTTGCTGAGAAGAGACAAATTCTTCGGCTTCTGCTTAGGGTTCTTCGGCTTCTGCTTAGGGTAACCCTATTTTTAAATCCAACACATGATCATTGCCCTGCCCAAAACTCCCCTTTAAGCATGTAAAAGGGACAGACGCAGGTCCTTGGGGTATCCAGCTTTGTCCTCATCAAACATGCCTCTCCTTGGGATGATGAGATCTGGGGGCAACATGCATTCTGTTACAATCTAAGCATTTCCCATGAACCTGACTGACATCTGCCCTGTAGGTTGCTAGCAGTTTTGCTCTTGCCTTCAGTCTGTTTGACAGTTACCAAAATTAGCTAACAGAGGAAAATTAAAATTAAATTCTTAACTCCACCCAACTAACCAAATACATTCCAAATGGGTTAAATAACTCAGCGTAAAAAAATTAAAACATTCAAAAGAATAAAATATATAATTTTAAATTAATCCTTGGATTAGGAAGAAGTATCTAAGCATAAAAGCAATGTAAGAAGTTATAAAGAAAAAGTCTTAACTACATAAAACTTTGTGCCAAAACACTGCAAATGAAGTTCAAAGGCAAATGAAAAACTGGGCAAAACATCTGTAATAACTGTGAGAATTTAATATCTTAAGTATGTATTTGTGTTTCTAAAGTTTTTAAAAACCCACTAATATCTCAATCTCAATCATTTAGTAAGCAAGTAATATGAACAAGTATTTCTGGGCAATTACCAGGATGATACTGTGTGTGTGTGTGTGTGTGTGTGTGTGTGTGTGTGTGTGTGTGTGTATGTATCACAATAAAACATTTTCACCACAATCGAAGAAATATGAATTCAAACATAGAAACTTTCAGCCATCATATTGGAAAAATTAAAGAAAATGGAGCCATTAAAAAAAATCACATTTTCTAACAATATTTAATGATTTGGGTAAATTATAATAGCATTTTGGGGCGGCTGGGTGGCTCAGTCGGTTAAGCGTCTGACGTCAGCTCAAGTCATGATCTCATGGTTCGTGAGTTTGGGCCCTGCACTGGGCTCTGTGCTGACAGCTCAGGCCCTGGAGCCTTCTTCTGATTCTGTATCTCCCTCCCCTCAGCTCCTCCCCTGCTCACACTCTGTCCCTCTCTCAAAAATAAAGATTAAAAAAAAATTTTTTTTTAATTATAATAGCATGTCAAGTAAAAATGTAAAATACATATAACTATATAATCCAAATTTCATGAAAAGGATTAAATGGAAATATATCGGTGATTTTATCTTCTTCTTTTATCCTTTTTTATATTTTTCAAATTTTATACAAAAAACATTTTTATAAAGAAAAAAAATTAATAATCCACCAAAAAATGATGCTCCATTTTAAGTGTATGACAAAAGGAAACTAGTAACTTTATAAATGCATAACAGTTAGCAAATAGCTACCATTTGTTGAGTACTAAGAGGGAATCAAGCACTATTCAAGGTGGTTTATATATTTATCATACAAACTCTTGAGGTATTGTTAGCCCCATTTACTGAAGACAAACTGAGGCACAAAAAGAGAATTAAGGTCACACAGCTGGTAGGTAGGGAAGCTGATTCGTACCCAAGCAGTCAGACTCTAAGCAAGGACTTCAGCATTAAATCATAGTGCCTCCTTGTGGAGCTGATATGAAATACTGAACAACCAAGGAAATTAATGTTCTAGGAGAATATTTCATGGCAAGGAAAAATATTCACAAAATAGTAAGTGACAAATTCAATTCAATGTGTCAAGGGGTGTGTGTGTGTGTGTGTGTGTGTGTGTGTGTGTGTAACAGAGAGAGAGAGAATATGAATTTAAACAAACATCTGTCAGAAAGAGAAAGAATCATCCCGTCTCAGCAGTACAGTTATAAAGTTGGCCTCGTTTGCTATTTGAAGTTTTCAAGCTTTTCCACCTCCAGAGCTCTGCACTTCCTTGATAATGAAGTCCCTTCCTCAGCCTTGAGAGCACCCTGGGCAGGACCGACGGAGGTGCAGAGAGCCGGGTGTACTCCTGGTGAGACACCATCTCCCAATCAATGTACTGCTCATAGCAAGAACAGGGCAGCCCCTTCATTTACTACATAGGAAAGTTTTATTTAAAAACCATAAAAGAGTAAATCTGATTATCTTAAACGAATTCTCATTAACTTAGACCGTATCTCCCTTACCATATTTGGGGGCACATTTAAAGTACTGGATTTTCCCAACACTCCCATTGTTTTTTCCTTCTGGTTCATCCAACTCAATGCCAGCCCACTGCCCACTTGCAAATTCAGTTGTTCCACAAAATCTTAATGTTCCAACCTAAAGAAAACATAAATCAGAATACATTTTGAGGATTACTAGTAACTCTAAATGTGCTACTCTTGCAAACTTTATAGAAGTTTTTAAAAACTATTCTCTCAAAGTAGACTTCAGAACAGTAATATTACCAGGGACAAAAGGAAATATTATATAATTATAACAGTCAAGTCACCAAAAAGACACAAGAATCCTAAATCTGTATGCACCCAACAACCGATCTCGGAAAATCTCCAAATATTTGGAAATTAAACAATATACTCCCAAATAGCCCATGGTGAAAGAGAAAATCACAAGGGAATTTAAAAACACTTTGAATTGAGTGAAAATGATAACACGATACATGAAAATTTGTGGGATGCAACAAAAGCAGTGCTTAGAGGGAAATCCATAGCATTAAACACTGGTGTTAGAAAAGGCCTCAAATCAATGATCTAAACTTCCATTTTAAAAAACTAGAAAGTGAAGACACAAAGCAAGCCAAAGGAAAGAAACAATAAAGATAAGAAATTAAGAACAGAAAAATAATAAAGAATATCAATGAAACCAAAAGCCGGTTATCTGTAAGGATAAATAAGATTAATAAACTTCTAGCTAGAGACCAAGAGAAAAATAAGAGAGGACACAAACTGCAAACATCATGAATGAAAGCAGGACACTGTTACACTCCCTCAGTCATTTAAAGAATAGTAAGAAAGGGGGCGCCTGGGTGGCTCAGTCAAGCAGCCGACTTCAGCTCAGGTCATGATCTCCCGGGGTTCATGGGTTGGAATGCCACATCAGACTCTCTGCTGTCAGCACAGAGTCTGCTTTGGATCCTCTGTTCTCCTCTCCCTCTGTCCTTCCCCCACTGGTGTGCACACTCTCTTTCTCTCTCAAAAATAAATAAACATTAAAAAATAATAGTAAGAAAATACTATGAACAACCCTATACCTGTAAATTTAATGAATGAGATAAGATAAAATGTTCCAATTCCTTAAAAGATGCAAACTGTCAAAGCTCACACCTGAACTGAATTTATAGTTTAAAACCTTCCACAAAAACAAAACAAAACAAAACAAAAAAACCCTGCAGAACCTGATGGACTCACTGGTGAATTCTGCCCAAGAATTTAAGGAAAAAATAATCAATTCTACACAAACCTAGATAGAATATAAAAGTGGAAGGACTAATTCTCAACTCATTCCCAGCATTACCCTTGATACCAAAAGCAGACACAAGGATCCTCAACAAAACAAGAGCAAATCAAATCCAGCAATATATAGAATCCAGCAATATATGGAAAATCAAATCCAGTGTCATGACCAAGTAAGGTTTATCATAAGAAAGCAAGGTTAGTTCAACATTTGAGAATTAATAAATATAATTCATCATACCCACAAACTTCTAAATAGAAGAAACTTATTCTCTCAACAAATGCAGAAAAAGCCTTTGGCAAATTTCAACATCCTTTCATGATAATAATAATTTTTTTAAAAAACTTTCAGCAAACCAGGATTAGATGGGAACTTCCACAACTTAGTAAAAGATACTCACAAAATCTACAACTAACAATTATGGTACTTAATGCTGAGTGCTTAATGCTGAGTGCTTCCTCCTCCAGATGGGGAGCAGAACAATTGATCAGTTCTTACTACTTCTACTCATCGTTATACTGGAGGTCCTTGGCAATGAAACTAGGCAAGAAAAACAAATGAAAGGCATACAGATTGGAAAGAAAGAAAACTGTCTCTATTCACAGATAACATGATTGTTTCCACGGGATATCCCAAAGAATCCACAAACAAGGTCAAGAGAATTCATAAATTGAGCAAGGTTACAGGATATATGGTCCTATACAAAAATCAACTGTATTTCTATAAGAAATTTCGAATTCATAAATTGAGCAAGGTTACAGGATATATGGTCCATATACAAAAATCAACTGTATTTCTATAAGAACTTTCCAAAACACCACCATTTACAATAGCACCAAAGATCATGAAAAATTCAGGTATAAATGTAACAAGGTATATGCAGTATCTAAATGCTTAAAACTACAAAACTGATGAAATAAACCTATTAAATAGAGATATACTGTGCTTGTGTTTGAAAGACTCAGTATCTTTAAGACATTCATTCTCCTCAACTGATCTATGTCAACACAACTCTATTCAAAATCCCAGCAGGACTTTCTGTATGATTTTAAATCCATAAGCTGATTCTACAACGTACATGGAAAGACAAAGAAACTAAAAACAAAACAAAACTGAAGGCCTAACAACAAATGATTGCAAGACTTACTATAAAGCTACAGCACTTAAGACAGGGTAGTACTGAAGAAAGGATAATCATTGCACCGATGGAACAGAATAAAATCCAGAAAGACCCATACACATAAGGTCAATTGACAAAGGGGCAAGGGCAATTCGAGAGAGAAAGAACAGTCTTGTCAAAATATGGTGCTGGAACAGATAATCAAACGCAAAAAAAGAGAGAAAGCAACTCTATACCTAGCCCTCTGCACAAAAATTAACTCAAAATTAAATACAAACTAAATGTAAAACCTAAAACTATAAACTTCTAGGAGAAAGCATATGTGCTCTATCCTCTACTGTACTATGACATAGTGGAAAGTCTGTTAGCTATGCTAAACACACAATCCATATAAGGAAACGCTGATAAAATGGACTTCATCAAAATTTAAAACTTCTGCTCTTTGAGGGGCACCTGGGTGGCTCAGTTGGCTGAGTGTCCAACTCTTGATTCCAGCTCAGGTCATGATCTCATGGTTCAGTTCATGGAACGGAGCCCCACATCAGAGCCTGTCAGCTCCGAGCCTGCTTGGGATTCTCCCTCTCTCTCTGCTCCAACCCCCTCACTCTCTCTCTCTCTCTCTCTCTCTCTCTCTCTCTCTCTCTCTCTCAAAATAAATGAACGTTTAAAAAAACAAAAAAACTTCTGCTCCTTGAAAGACATCCCTAAGAGGATAAAAAGACAAGCAGCAAAGCAGCAAACTGAGAGAAAGAATAAAGGCAGCAGGATGGCCGTGAAGTGATCAAGTTAAACCAGCTGACTGGTACATGCACACTCATTATATGCTTCTACTTTTGTATAGCTTTAAATTATCCAAAATTAAAGGTAAAATAAAACAACAGAATACCTCTTCTAAACACCCATTCTCAAGCATAAGACAGGAAGACTAAGGAGGATGAATATTAATCCCAAGTTAAAAATAATAACAATAATAAAAGCTAACCAATGTCCCATGGATACATTCTCTTGGAAGTTGATAAATGTCCTTCTCAACATAATCATTTGTTTGTAGTTTACCTTCCTTTTTGAAACAATTTGCTCAGGAAATCCAACTTCCCGATTTTGGTGTTTTCTGAGGAACCCGCATCACCCTCCCCATAAGCCCACCCAAATATTTAGACATAACTGTGTTAGGAAATTCGATAGGCAAGCAGGGATGCCCTGTTCCATTCTTCATACCACGCTCCCCATTAACCCCAAAGCTAAAGAAAAAAAGAAAAAGAAAAAGGAACAGCCCTTCCTTATGAGGTATTAGAAAAGAGAGAATGGCAACAAGTAAGTGCTGAAAGGAAACAGGGGCTTTGGAGAAAAAGAGGCATCTAGAGCATCTTCAGTAGGCCAGGAGGGGAGGTCCTCTTTTCCACATACACTTTTATTATCAGGTTAAAAGAATACCCAAGATTTCTCTATTTATGGGATCTCAAGGCCAAACACCCATGAACGGCAAGGGTCTCCTTTGTTCCATTTGTGCCAGGTAGTCACAGTGGGAAAACCCACTGAAGACTGCAGGGGGCTGCAAGGAGATAGCTCTGGGCTCAGCAGTGTCTCAGCTCACGCCTCTGAATTCACGCAACAGTTCTTCCGTACTCCAGCCCTCCCATTCCAGCAAAGACATCTTCATCACTAAGTCCAAGTCGTTTATATTCTTAGATCATACTTCATAGTAAGCGTGCATCTAAGCTTCACAGCTTCCGTTAAGTATGCTTCTACTTACACAATGCACTTTTTAAAAAAAAAAAAACTCCCAACTCTGGCCACACTGTATATACCTTTGGCACCCAAGCCACAAACACTATGACCTGAGACACAGCTTTAGAGACCACAGTTACTTACTATACCTTCTGTCCTGCAATAACAACACGATCCCCCAACTTCAGACCGAGTGATGCAAGCATCGCCTTGCTAGTAACACGATCATAGCTTGGAAGCATGGGCTTTGAAATGTCGCATGACAGTGGCACCGCATCTAACAGCATCTGCTTGATTTCTTTAGCAGTTGCTGCGGCATCGGCCATTTCTAATGGCATTTCAACCGGGTCTGGAACAACATCAGCAGGGATCTGTCCTTTGTCGTTCTGCAAGTAGAAGAGAACAATTTCAATTCATATCTACTCCAAAGCTCTACACGGTCATACACAATTATTAAAAAAAAAAAAAAAGTTTTTAAAAATTTAAGTTAAACTCATTCCTCATATATTTATTCAGACAATTTACTGAACATCTACTACATGCCAGACACCATTCTAAATGCTACTGACGCCACAGTGAGGAGAAAAAAACCCTGCCCTCAAGAAGCACACCTTCTGGTGGGAGAGACAGACTACAAACAATCAAACGAGTCAAGGATATATTATCTTAAATGGTAAAAAGTGGCAGAGAGAGAAAAACAATTCAGGGAAAGGAGGTGGAGACCCGGAAAGCAGTGTCTATGCATGCACAGTGGTCAGGGAAGGATGCACCGCTAAGACGCACTGACGCCGAGGCCCGAGGAGTCAGGTGTGGGAGTACCATGCAGGGTAGCCGGTCGGGAAAGGCGGCCCAGGCTCGGGGAAGGGCAAATGCAGAGGTCATGAGTGGACAGCATGCCTGGCTGTGCAGGTTTGGAGACAGAAGTCACAGCACCGACTGGCTTCCCAACCCCAGATCCGAGATTCTGCCCACTATTCCTCAGCCGCCGCCTCGGCTCTGTGACCTGACCCATCCTGCCCACTCATGGAGTGACTCAGATTTCAGGAATAGAAACTATAGTTTCAACACTTCTAAATTTGGGCTATAATCAAGAAAACAGCTCTGGTCTCACTATAAAGGAGAGACTGCATCCTTGGATTTATCCTGCAACAAGATAAAATGGTCAGTTACGAGCCCACTAACATTTGCATGGTGTTTATATAACCAAATCCTATCATATAAATTGTCTCATTTGATTCTCACATCAAGAAAAAGCTTACGAATAAAACAGATAAAATATCCATGCCCATGGAGAGTTTATACTGTAGTAGGAGAGACAATAACCAACTAAACACACAGAGTATTACTACTGTTTCCACTTTGCCCATTAGGAAAATTCAGCGAGAAAAGATTAATGACTCACTCAAAGTCATTTACGTGATTCCTGGCAGAGGTGACATTTGAATCCATGTCTAGGACCTGCTAGACTCAGTCGAGAATTTCTCCTACTCAGGGCTATCCTTCCCTCAAACATGTATCTCTCTTCTGTGTTCCCTAACCAAAACACTTGGATTCGATAAACATGCTTCCAGACTGTAATCTTCTTCTAATAAGATGAATCAAGATTCTTTTGCTGAGAAACTTCTTTTCCTTGTCTTCTCTACTGATTATCTTCAAATGTTCCGTATGGGTGAAAATATGAGGCTTTTAGAACACACTTAGTTTGCAAGTGCCTCACATTTTTTGTTTTAAAATTCAAGTCAGTTTGGTCTTAAGTAAACATATGGTAGGAAGACTTGTTATCAAATTGCTGAGACGGTGATGGGTCTATTTTAATCCCAGATTTCAAAGAAAATATACAAAATATAATAAAGATGTGTATAACACAAATATGTACTCTTGATACAAAAGGGGGGGATATTTTAAAACCTCGTACTGATAAGCTGCAAACTATATTTACAATGACTATTTTACTTTAGATTTATAAGTCCTCACCTCTCTAGAGTAAGTCACACACTTAACATTAATTCCTAGAAAATGTGGCAACTAAAACTTGTTAAAAAATACTAAATAATAATAAAATAACAGTGATGATGTCATGCTAACATAAGAAAGCTTGCTCATGATTAATTATAGAAATCCATTTTCTTCTAAAATTGTGGTTATCACAGTATGAGCCAGGGACTACTGCTGACCCACATGCTGGCTGCTTTTTTTTTTAAGTATTAATCTTCAAAATACAATAATCTATTATTATTTCTGGCTTGAATTGGTAATCTACCTCAATGGCATGCCTCACTGCCTCTTACTAAATTCAAAATATTCTCTCCACTAATGAGGTCTTGTCAACAGTTGTACTAGGGAAAGCACACACACATCCCCCTCACATTCCAACCAAACTGCACAATCATCTCCTAGCCTTCGTGCACGCTACTCTCCTCTCTGCCTAAACCGCTCTTCGCACCTCCCTCCTCTAACCGTTACTTCTTAATGATGTTTAAGTGCTCAATGTCACCTTTGCCAGAAAGCCTTCCCAAGGCTTAGAGAGATACCCCTGGTACGTGACCCCATGGCACTCCGTGCCCACTCCCACATCATAACCCACTGAATGCAACACACTACAGTAAAATTACTTGTCCATCCTCCCCTCTGGACTATATTCTCTTTGGAGACAAAAACTTTTATTTATTGTTGTATTCTCCCAGTGCCCAATAAACAACAGGGAAGGAGGAAGGGAGAGTGGGGGGGGGGGGAAAGAAAGAGGGGAGAAGGGTTAATTAATCAAAGATGGGATTAAACAAAGTGTGGCAGAAAGAAGTAGGGAGAAGGGAAACAAGAAAGCGGGGAGGGCGAGAGGAAAAGGGAGAGGGGGAGAGGAAAAGGGGGGAGGGAAGAGACTTTTTCAAACACTGCCCACTCCTGTCCCTTCAAGGGAAGGCGCAGACCCCATTAAGAATCCCCACCAAAGCAAGTCACTGCTGTTGATACTAAGAAAAAGAACACTGAGAGCTGCTCTGTGAAGACAATAAAATAATCAAAGATTTGAAAATTATGAAATTCAATCCTGTGTGTTAACTTTGTAAATTAGTAACACAATTACCATGAAAAAATTAATTTTCCTTTAATTTTTAAACATTTACTCCACTCTTAAATGTGCATTTTTAAAAACTTTCTGGAATGTTTTTCCAAAAAAATTTGAAATATAATTTAATATAGAAATATAACTTTAACATATGCATTTTTGATAGCTAACTTTTTATAAATACATCGAAAAACTAAATGAAAGATACTGAAACTCAAAGATGCTAACACTTTAAGGTACATTTTACTTCACCGATGAAAGGAAATTCTGTAGAGCTTATCAATACAAGGGGACTGAAATTCACTGCTATGCCTTATAATTATTTGAGATAAAGTTGATCACCATTACTCTTTATACGCAGCACAAAAATCTAAATTCTTTCCTCATACAGATTCTATAACAACATCCAGATACAACTCTTTACTGGGAGATAACAGTAGACATTTTAACTCTTTTAATATTTTTCACTTTTAATTTAGTCTCTTACCCTAAATGCAGGATTTGCTCCATGTTCCAATAAGCATCTCACGGTACTTGCACACAAGTTATATGCAGCAATATGCAGAGCTGTTCCAAAATTAAAGTCACTGCAAGTGGCATCTACATCTGCAATGACACACCACACGTACATTAACTAAAAACTTAGATTTAGCTATTACAATATAAAAGGAGACAGGCTGAGTTTGTTTGCTTGTTTTGGTTGGGGGAAGAACATTAATAAGCCACTTAATGAGACTTAAACCAACCTGCTAGAAGCACTGTTTCACATATTTGTCACCTATGTGATCACATATGTAATCACCATTCACAAATATAATCTCCATGTTACAATCTGGTCAGCCAATTATTTTCTCAGTAAAATAAAATATCGTTACAACAAGAACTGATATTATCATAGACTTTCCAACTATCACAAACTAAACTATATTTAAAAGAAGTTAATGGTAATAATTCACATTTGTAAAAGTATCTGAACACAATCCCTCATTAACCTCTTGCATACGTGCCATGACAACTACAATGAGGTAGAAGGGTTTACGTCAGGAGCCAGTAAACAATGGCCCAGGGGCCAAGCACAACTCGTCATCTGTTTTTATAAATAAAGTTTTACTGGAACATGGCCACGTACATTTTTACATATTCTCTATGGCTAGACACCTGCCATAACTGCAGAATCAAGTAGTTCCAGTGATCCAGATTCCTACCTGGCCTTTTACATGGAAAGTAGTAGGTAAAATAATGCAGAATTTTCAAATCAGGAATAAGTTAAAGACTAATTAAACATGCAAATGTGTGCAAATCATATTAATTCAAAATACTTCATCAAACAAATGAATTTGGACTTCATAGTAGGAAAAAAGAATCTTGCAATTCTAAGGACATTTTAATAACCTTTCAATAAATCATCAAGATGCTATATTTAGACACAAGAAATCTTCCAGATTTGGAAATCCCATTTTGAATGTTTTTTGTAACACGGGTTTTAAATACTTGGTTCCACTCATCCTTCCTTAACCTAAACCGTACCAGCCCACGTGCCCTACCAACAACGGCAAACAACCAAGACATGCTCAGGACAGACCTTCCTGAGTTATTCAAGACACTGTACTACCAAAAGAGGCCCTTCTTCCCAACATCAATCAAAAATTGAAAGGTAAAAGTTAAAGATAAAATGGACGATTATACAAAGCAGGTTAGAAACAAACTTTCTGGGAAATTTAACTGTTGAACCTATAGAACAAGTCTTCTACAAATGGGGAGAACACTGTATCCCGCCCACCTTCAAGTATTACTACTGCACATGCTTTCATTTTTTTTCTCAAAAGAAAACCAACCCACTTGAGAGGACCAGAGAAAAAGTCAAAATACCAGGACTGTAATTTAGACACTCTGATGTTCAATTTTAGGGTATCACCATCAAGATAGGAGTGAGGGGGGAAAAAAACCCTTGAAATTGTGTCCTTTAGTGGAATCACAGAATTTCAGAACCGAATGCCATCTAAAATACTCTTTATGATTTCAATGCTTAGCTCTGAAAGCTTTATTGCTCTATTTCTGGCTACTCGAGAGAAAAGAATTATATAGCACATAGATTCAATTACACTTTATAAAATCCATGTTAAACTGGGGAATTTGCAGATATGAGAACACTATTTTGTACTTTTAATTTGTATCTCTTTGTACCAAGCCTTTTGTGAAATGACAGTAATTAACCTTCAATAAAGAAATATTAAACTATTCCTGAAAACACGTGGAATAAGAGGTCATATGGAACAAGATGGATTAGAAGTCAAAATCTCTTTGAATTTTAATTTTTATGCCACTAATAAAGTGTTCAACTAATAACATCTAATGGTGATCTTATAGTACTTGCCTTTTGGTTTAGATGTCTTCAAAATCACTTTTATAAGCTCAGGGACATCAAAATAAGCAGCATAATGCAAAGCATTCATATTTGTCCAACGACTCCGTAAACTAACATCTGCTCCCAGATCAATAAGTTGAGTTGCAAATTTTACAGCTGTATCAACATCACCTAAAGAAAGTTTTCTAAATTATTCTTCTTCAGTACAAACTGCAGTTCCAATAGATGGCTATCTACTACCTCATTTTAAAAGCCAAAGTAAATAGCATACCAAATATATACATACACCTCAAAAATTTCACTTACAAGGAATTTATTCTAAGAAAATAATCACACTCAGAGATATGGATAAACACTTAGCCATAAAGATGTTCATCACAGCACTTTTTATCACGAATAAATTTCTGAAACTAAACTACTTTACAAATAAATAATAAATTTTATTCTAAAATAAAGTTCTAAAAGCACAATAATAAGAAACTGGTTAAATAAATCATAAGTCATCCACATAATGGAATATTTATACAAAGCCATTAAAAACAATGTACTAGGGGTGCCTGGGTGGCACAGTTGGTTAGGTGTCTGACTCTTGATCTCCACTCAGGCCATGATCTCAGGGTCGTAAGTTCAACCCCCACATTGGGCTCTGTGCTGGGTGTGAAGTCTACTTTAAAAAAAAAAAAAAAAGGCAATGCACTAGATTAGTCCTACTCAGTATGCTCTGTGGACCACTAGCAGTCCCAAACTGAAATTTCTCTGTCCTTTTGATAACCCTTTTCTTTTTCCCTATACAATCATTTCTTCAGAATATATTAATCAAAATTTCATGCATTATGAAACACAAGTGGGCTTGTATTTTATATCTTTATTTCATTTTTCTATCATAATTTCATTTTTACTTTATTTTACAAAAAGAATCAGTCCATGATGGATTGTAGAAAAAAAAGGCCTTAATCAACAGCTTAAGAAGTCTATATCAGACTATTGAAACAGGGACAGAGACTCACAATATATAGTTAAGTAATAGAGGCAGGTTTTATACAATGGTAAAAGCACAGAACACCAATCTGGGAAAAATGTGCATACATGTTATGTATATAGAAATACCCCTCGGACAGGCCTAAAGGCTGGGGTCTGTAGGGACTGGATACTTGGAAAACAACTTGGGTTGTCTAACCTTGCTGTAAACTCTCAGGAAGGTTCTAGGGTGTTACCGGTTACTCTCACCTAGTGAGCATGCAGCAATGAAGCCTGCTCGGATGTACCAGCCTGGGATGTACCAGGAGACTACAAAGCCCCCTGAGAAAAGGGAGGGAAGGGGACAAGGTTTTGGGGAAGACCCCACTGAATGCTTGCCTATTCAGGGGATATTGTTATCATCAGCTGGGTACCTTCCCAGGGACTGTGGATGGCATAAACACAGCTTATACAAACACAAATACAGATGTCTTAAGCCACTAGTAGTTTGCCACACACTTACCAATACCATGAGCTCCAGATTTGCAAGTATAATGTAAAAGTGTCATATCTGTCAATCCATCTCTGTCATTCACATTGCAACCTCTCTTAAGAATCTGAGGAAACCGAGGATGATATCATGATAACATGGCCACTGAAAACGGATTTCAAACCCATGCTGAGAACGAGGTTAGACCATCTTATCGGAATTCGTTCTCAATAAAATGAGTATTGAGAACGGGCTTCTCTCAAGGATAAACTTTAAATCTACATCCAATAACAATGATGAAAACTGAACTTGTCAGCAGACTGAAGGAAATTCCTAAAGACGATTCCAGGGTAACCTGGCATTCCAGATACGTACTTTACTTAACCTCTCAAAAGATCAGCAAAATTTTCTTTCTAACGGGCTTAATGGCATTTGAAAATATATATATATAACCTTTCTCTCCTTACAACATGACAATGTGCAGGTCAAGGAACCCAGTAACTCTTGCTTCCCTCCTTCAAAAAATCAAATGTTTTTAAAAACTATACTCAAGCCTAGATCTTTACCAAACCACCCATAAGTATGGATAACACATGTCGGTAATCAAATCTCCTCATAGAGTGTATTTTTTAAAGTTAACAAAATTAATTTGTACAAAGAAAGGAAATATGGAAAATGCCTGCTGCCATCAAGAGTCTATAACGTCAGAGCTCCAGGTGTCAGCAAATGAGGAGCATGAGGGAACAACGGAAAAAATGTACAACTGCTCTGAGCAAAGCCTGGAGATACAAGAACAAACATCAGAATGTTTCAAAGGTCTCCCATGTATCACCACCTTTCCGTTCAGACGGCAGGGTTCAAAGGGGAGCACCTATACAATTAACAATCCCAATGATGCCAAATGTAAAATGTAGGAATTCCTTACCTCATTTCCAATAATGTCAATGTTCTGCTGGACCTGAGGAACCCACTGTCTTAAAATGGCAAATAATTCTGATACAGAAGTTTTAGGATCAAAGAGAATTTCCTGGCATGATGTATCATTAGGATCAAAGAAAGAAAACTCTGTTTGAAATTAAAAAAAAAAAAGGTATAAATTAAACTTATTAAAAGTTACAAATATATTGAAAATAATAAACAATAAGACCAGTGCTCAAATGATACAAATATTTTTAGATCCTAGCAAAAGTTTACCTTAAGCAATTTTCAAAACCAAAGTCAAGAAAGCCAAAAAAGTATGAAGCATTCCTGAACAGCTGTGAGAACGAGATTTCTGTGCTCATACCACATTTTTTTTTTACAGATGAAACAAAAATGTGAGTGCAACCCATCTCAAACGCTGAATTTTCCAACAACTACTTCTAAGGCACAGAAACTTTGTCAAATTTTATCAATATTTTCAGCTCTTACAACATAAATATATCATGAACAGTAGATTCACATCAACCACTCATAAAAGGGGGAAAATACCAAAATATCAACTAGTCTGTAATTTTAAATATTCTTTTTACTTCCTGATTTGCCCAATTTTCCATAAGAAATAGGCATTGCATTACTTCTTACGCACTGGAAACGCACAAGGAGAACTGCCATGCCAACCAATTAGGCAACAGTCTCTGGCAACGCAGAAATGAAACCTTAGGACAGAGTGACTGGCTTATTTTGGAATGTGTATTAGTAAAAACGTGGAATATTAGCAAAATTGAACATGACCTAAATATCTCTTAAAACTTTTCTAAGAATCACAGACAACTTTGGTCATCCTCTGGCTAGAGAATAAAAGAGAATGGAAGAAAATCAGATTCTATGATCTTGAAGAATCTTAAAAAAAAAAAAAAAATGGATAGGGAATCTAAAAAACCAGAAGCATCTAAAGAAGGAAAGCATTAGCGAACCAACATTTGCCGAGTGCTTACAATTTACCAAACACTACACAAGTCCTCACAAACACCTTACCTAGGAGGGATTATTGTTCTCATTTTGCAGATAAAGAAACCAGAGCTCAGACTAAATCATACTCAAAGTCACACAGCTAGTGAGTGGCAAATCTGGAGTGGAAAACCAGTTCTATATCCAAAGTCTATCTTCCTTCCTCTACTATACTGTCTCCCGAAAAGAATTCACTATTGAAGTCAGCTTCTAACAGCATACATGAGTAGCAGGATTCATATTTATGTTCTTTATGTTTTTAAATATTTTCCAAAATTACACTTATGTACACATAATTCATACTTTTAGAATCAGGATAACTAAAAGGTGAGTATAAAAGCACACAACCAAGGATGTGTATAAAAGGGGAGCCACAGTCCATTAGAAGAGAATCAGAAAGACTAAAACTAGAATAAGATACTATCCAAAATCTCAGACAACAGAATGGTCCTCTAGGTTCAGAAGGGAAGACACAGAAAAGAACTGCTATCCAACATGGAGAAGCACCTTGCATGGTTTCTTAAACATAGATTTTGGCATGTTTCTTATAAACAGCAGTTGACTAGATTGGGGAGGGGGGTGTCTAATTGATTTATCTATTCAATAAATATTTATGGATGAACCCCTTTCCTAGGCATTGGGCATTTCTAGTAGAGAGATTTCTAAATATATACCTAAAGAGACTCTTCTGCATGTGTCTGCAGGAGACAGATTCAAGAATTCTTACTGTAGCATTTATTATAATGGCAAAACATTTGGGCTGAAACATCTCTCCATAAAGGAATGGATTGGAGTGGCCTATTCTTTTGCTTTTTTACAACTAAATAAATGAATTAAGATATCTAAGTCATTAACTGATAAGCATAGGTCTCAAAAAAAACATACTGATCAATAAGCTACATAATAATATGCAGTATCTATCATTTACATAAAATTACAAATACACAAAACAGTACTACACATTGTTTACGGATGCTCATATGTATAGTAAGTATACAATAATACGGTTTGGAATCATCACACTAAATTTAAGATAGTGGTTACCTCTGGAGAGTAAGGGGAATAGGACCAAAGGAAAACAAGGAGTTTCAACTTCAAGATTTTCTTGTAACTAAAAAACAAGAGCTAAAGGAAAAATGACAAAATATAATATCTATTCTTTCTGATGGTAGATATGTTTGACTTACATGTTTGCTATTATTCTATTTTGTGCATTTTTATATTCCCATTTTATATTCCTATTTTTAAAAAATGAAAAGCAACGGGAAAAGAATCCCACAAATAATATCAATTAAGGTAACAAACATACCAATGCATGTGTGAAGCTTATTTATAGAAAGTTGGAAGAGGAGAGGGATTTAAATGGAAAAGACATATTACATTGCTGAACTAAAAAATAAAATATTTAAAACTGTCAATTTTACCAAAAACAATTATTTAAAATAATTTCAATTCTAATCATCATCTCACCAAGACTTATTGTAAGAGGAGATACAAAATGACTCTACTGTTCATCTGTTGGCAGAGCTTCTCAAACATCAGTATAGATAGGAATCACCTAGGGATCTTGTTACTATGTAGATTCTGATCCGTAAATCTCAAGTGGGGCCTGGGATTGCCTAACAGGCTCCCAATGATGCCAATGCTACAAGACTAAAGACCACACTTTGAGTAGCAAAATCTAGAAAGTAAATGTAAGATAAATAAACAAGAACATCTGAACTAAAAAGAATAATGACCTGAGTAGCAAGAGGGAGCAGTACCCCAATAAATAATAAAGCATATAACAATGCTTCAGTAATTATACACTGAGGTGATGGCAAATAGCAGGTATCATTTAAATAGTACTTAATAGGTGCCAGGGACTGTTCTATGCACTTTATAAATATTACCTAATTTAATCCTCATAATGACCATATGAGGTAGGCACTATTATTGTTCTCATTTTATCAAAGGGGAATTAGAACAAAGAAGGGGCAGTTAAAAATAAGTAATTTGCCTAAGAATACACAACTGATAAGTGGTTGAGTCAGGATTAAAGCCAGACTGTTTTGTGATCTTAACCTCTATGCTACACTGCATAGTAACAAATCTAACTGAATCCAAAGTTTGAGCCCATACAGAGAAAAAAAAAAAAAAAAAAAAAAAGCTTTAATCTAAAGAAAGGTGGAGGGGTGTCCCGTTTACCCACTTAATGTCAACATGGAGTAATGGGGACCAGATTTACCCTTCCATCTGAAACAACAAAAAAAAACAAGGAAATAGATAAAACGCAGTTTTCAAGGGCACTGGACATCAAGGCAATGAAAGACAGTGACTCCTAAGAGACAGATATAAATAAGGTGAGTCTTACGATTGTCCCAGGTTTCTGCACTACAGTGCAGAGAGAGGGAAACCAAGAGAAGGCCAGAAGACTCCCTATGTTGAGGAGACAGCGCTGAGAACCCAAGGAAATCAAGGAAGCTAGAGATCACAGGGAAGAGTATCAGTGGAGAGAGAACCCCAAAGACTTATGGAGGGTCCTCTTGAGTACTTAACATACATTTACAAGTAAAACCCAAAGTAAGAGAAAGAACCATCTAAAAGGATTAAAAGGATCAGAGCCCAGTGCTTATAAAAGGCCTAAAATAGTGCCTATTTCTACCAAAAAGACTAGGGAAAAAATTCACAGGGCACTAGGTAGAGTACTGAATAGTGAGAAATAATTAGCCTGAGATTAGCATTGCTCCAGAAGTACCTAACAAATCAAAAAACCAGACCTGAAATGGCCAAACTATTTCCAAGTAACTTAACTGCATCCCAGAACAAACTTCAAGAATATTTATAGGAATAGAAAAAACACAGCACTGAACAGGTAAATTCACAATGACTGTCATTCAATCAAAGATTGCCGGGCATGCAAAGAAAGGAGAAAACAGGACCCATAATCAGGGATAACCAACTGAAAAAGACCTAGAGGGGGCGCCTGGGTGGCTCAGTCAGTTAAGTGTCCAACTTTGGTTCAGGTCATGATCTCACAGTTCATGAGTTCGAGTCCTGCATCAGGCTCTGTGCTGACAGCTCACAGCCTGGAATCTGCTTTGGCTTCTGTGTCTCCCTCTCTCTCTCTGCCCCTCCCCTGCTTGCACTGTCTCTCTCTCTCTCAAAAATAAATAAACCTTAAAAAAAAATTTTTAGGGGCACCTGGGTGGCTCAGTCAGTTAAGCACCTGACTTCAGCTCAGGTCATGATCTCACAGCTCGTGAGTTTGAGCCCCATGTCTGGCACTGTGCTGACAGCTCAGAGCCTAGAGCCTGCTTCAGATTCTGTGCCTCCCTCTCTTTCTCTGCCCCTCACCGACTCATGCTCTGTCTCTCTCTCCTTCAAAATAAATAAACGTTAAAAAAAGCTTTAATAAAAAAAGTAAAAAATAAATTAAAAAAAACAGACCTAGAGTTGTCACAAAAATTATAATTAACAGTGGGGCACCTGGGTGGCTCAGTCAGTTAAGCATCCAACTTCAGTTCAGATCACAATCTCATGGTTAGTGAGTTCGAGCTCCACATCAGGTCATCTGCTGGCAACACAGAGCCCACTTCAGATACTCTGTCTTCCTCTCTCTCTGCCCCTCCCCCACTCTCACATGCTCTCTCTCTCTCTAAAATAAACATTAAAAAAAATTACAATTAACAGAAAAGAATATTAAACCAGTCATTATAACTGTATTCCAAACGTTCAAAAAGTTAAGTAGAGACATGGATGATATGAAAAAGACATAAATCAAACTTTAGGGATGAAAGCAACATCTGAGATGAAAACTACACTGGGTAAGATCATCAGCTGATCAGACACTGCAGAAGAAAAGATTAATGAACTTGAAGACATAGCAACAGAAACTAAAATGAAACAGAATTTTCAAAACATGAAAAAAACATCAGTGAGCTGTGGGACAACTTCAAGTAGTCTAATATTCATGTAACTGGAGTGTCTGAAAGGGTTCAGAGGCAGGAAAAATATTTGAAGAAATGATTACCTAAACTTGATGAAAAGTGAGACCAACGGGTCTAAGAAGCTCAACAGACCCCAAGCACAAGAACATTAAAAAAAAAAAAAATTACACCAAGGCACATAATGGAAAAATTACTCAAAAATCAATGATAAGGAGAACATCTTAAAAGCAACTGGCGGGGGGGGGGGGGGGGGGGGGGGAGACGCATTACATTCAGAGAAACAAAAATGAAAGCAGATTTCCTATCAGAAACAATGCAAGTAAAATGACAATGGACCAACATCTTTAAGCACCAAAAGAAAAAAAACTATCAACCTAGAACTGTATACTCAGCAAACATTTTTCAAAAGAGAAGGTAATATAAGTATGTCCTTAGACATATAAAAGCTGCCAGCATTCCTCACCAGCAGACCTGTACTACATGAAATGTTAAAGGAAGCCCTTCAGGCAGAAGGAAAATGGTATTGACTGGAAATCTAGATCTGCACAATAAAGAACACTGGAAAAAATGGTAACTACATGGGCAAATAAGATTTGTCATTATTACTTAAGTCCATTTAAGAGGCAATTCACTGTTTAAACAAAAGTAATAACAGTGCATTGTGCAGTTTATGACACACGTGATATGTGCTCTGCGTAAACTGGCTCTGAAGGTATTCAAAGCAAAAGATTCAAAAGTCTTTATATTGTCTCACAGAGTAACCACCTTGAGAATCAACACTGAACTATACATCTAAGCTCTGGTTTGTGCAGGGTGGTCTTTCTTTGTTTCTTGTTTTAATCTCATTCTCAGCCTCACATTCAATGGCTCACTTTCATTACACTTAGCATAAAATACAAATTCCTTGCCAAGGCCTAAATAATCCTGCAAGATTTGCCTTCTTCTCCAACTTCCTCTCCTGTCATTCTGCCCCTCAATCACTTTGTTTCTTAGCCACGATGGCCTTCCATTAATTCTTAGGATATACCAAAGGCTTTTCCCCCAAATCTGTGCCTTTAACTTCCTATTCTTTGGCCTGTAACACTTCTCTCCAAGATCTTCTTGTGACCAGCTTCCTCTGACTCCAGATGACTACCCCATCTACAATAGATGCTCCACTAATCCTCTATCACAGCACCCTGTTTTTTTCCTCCACAAAACTGACTGGGATATTTATATTTTGTTTATTAATTTACTATCTTTTCCCACTAGAATGTCTGTCTTGGTCACTGTGTTATCCTCAGCATCTAGGACAGTACCTAGCACATAACAGGCCCTCAAAAAATACTTAATAAATACAATTCAGGGTGCCACTTTTAAAGGGGACACTGACAACAGTGTACTAAGAAGGAAACAATTAGAATGAAAAGGGTCTAGAAATCCTGCCACTGAGGGAATGATGAAGGAACCAGAAACGTGTAGCCTACGGAAGTACAAGCTAGGTAAAAATATTCAAATTATTTCTAAATATTTGAAGGCTATCATATAAAGAAGTGTGTTCCACATAGCAAAAACCAGTATCAGTTGGCCAAAGTTTCCAGGAGACATATTTTGAGTGTAAATACAAAAACAATTTTATCACACCTAAAACTTTTTAACCATGAAATGGACTATTTCATTAGTTTCCCACTCTTGAAGATATCCAAGTGACTGAGTGGTTATTTATTAGAGATCTTGAAAATAGAATTTCTATCCTAAGAAGTGAGTAGGGAAAAGCTGACCTACAGGTCCATTCAGATTCTAAGAATGTATAATTCTAAGCATATAAGCAATATTTAATTTCAGTTATACATAAGGGTCAATATCCATTATCACCTTACATTCAGTGTATTTATTCAACAAACACTGACTGAGCAACAAATGGCTATATTAGCCCTAAGACAAACCAAAACAAAGCTTGATTGCTACCCCATCCCAAAGAGCTATGGTCTGGGTAAAGAGATCACACAATTATGACTTGGGATAGAACGAAGTAAGCGCCATAAGCAAGGTACAAAGTGCTTTAGTTAAGGTTTTTCCTGCATTACTGATTTTGTTATACCTGAAGATAAGCCCAGTCCATGTTTTGTAAAAGCTGCACATACCTCCCAGGATATAGGCTCAGGTTTTACATAATACTTTTGGTGATTACAAGGCAAAATCTGAACTTGGAGATGAGCAGTTATTAAAATCGATATTACTAAGTTAGATAAATTCCCAATCTAATAATTTTATACCTACTAATACTTAAAAATTGCATTTCTAAACAAAAAAAAATAAAAAATAAAACCTGCATGATCTTTACCTCCAAAGACGATTTGAAATGATGACCCAATACTTTACTTGAAAAATCCTAACTAAATTAGAAATGTAACAAATCTATCAAGTTTATCTCCTTGTTTTCTTTTATTCCTTTATCAGTATCTTATAAAATACAGGTCTAGGGAAATAAGCCTAAATAAGTAAAAACTAGAATAGTTATAAATTTACATTTTACAAAGGATATTTAAGTGAGCTGATTTAAATATGAGCCAACCCATTCCACATTCCAGGGAAAAGTCTCACTCTCCCTGCCTAGCAGCAGGCATATGGCTTTTTTTTTTTTTTTTTTTAAGTTTTACTGTCTTTGTGTATACCTTATAATTATAATGGAAGACACCTGGGACAGTCCAAACTCGGCTTGCTTATGTACTGAAACACATAACTTATTACACTGTCACCCAAATTTGGATCATTTCAGCAGTGATTATTTGGTAAATTAGATCCTAGCATTTCAGAGACAACAGGGCCCTTAGAGATGGCTAGCTCACAGTATTTTGTTTTGTCTTAATACATGGCTTTTTAAGCAAGTCAGTATATTTAACCAAAATAAATACATCAATAGCAAAAGAATGCTAGATGTCTAAACACCACTGCATTCTAAAAATAAGATCCTCTAAATCCATCATGGTGCTTAAAATGAACATTTTTACATAATAAAAATGCAGACAGCAGAAATAAAGCATTTAGCTTAAGAGGCAGAAAAAGGCAATTGTATTTTTGAAAAAGGAAAACTAGCAATTTTATGAAAACCACAGCAAATGGCTTTAGGAAGAATTATGAATGCAAAAAGGGCATAAGATAGAAGTCAAGTCTCCAGTCTACGGAAAATACATACGGCTACTTAACATACCACAGTCCGAAGGCATTGGTGCTGCAGAAATGGAAAAGACAACTGGTGTATCAGAACCTGGAAATAAAAATGGGTATCTTCCAATCAAAGAATTTCCTTCTACTGGAAAATCTGGAAGGTCCTCTATGGTCATCTTCTAGAAAGCCACCTTTAATGAGAGAGAGAAAAAAGCCTATCTATTGTATTTGTATGCAACTTAGAATGATTGCCTTGAATCACAAAAAGCCTATTTTCTTTTAATGTATAACCTACTGACCTTTTTTTAAAGATTTTAGTAATCTCTACACCCAACATGGGACTTGAACTTACAACCCGGAGATCAAGAGTTGCATTCTCCTCCGACTGAGCCAGCCAGGAACCCCAATCTACTGACATTTTTTAACTTCAACCTTCAAGAATCTTTTTGAGAGAGGAAGGGGGAAAAACTTCCTTTTAGCAAACTGCTATTAAAGAATATATGTTTGGGGCGCCTGGGTGGCACAGTCGGTTAAGCGTCCGACTTCAGCCAGGTCACGATCTTGCAGTCCGTGAGTTCGAGCCACGCGTCGGGCTCTGGGCTGATGGCTCAGAGCCTGGAGCCTGTTTCTGATTCTGTGTCTCCCTCTCTCTCTGCCCCTCCCCTGTTCATGCTCTGTCTCTCTCTGTCCCAAAAATAAATAAACGTTGAAAAAAAAAATTTTTTTTAAAAAAGAATATATGTTGTTTCACACTGTCTCTTACAGACATGCAATCTTTTTAGACAAAGCTCAGGAGAAATAAAAAGCTAAGTATTTCCCCAAAACACATGAAAACCTTTTTTATAAATATTGTTTTTGCTTTTTAATTTTTTTTATTTTAGAGAGAATGTGTGCATGAGCAAGTGGGGGAGGGGCAGAGGGAGGGAGAGAGAAAGGGAGAGAGAGAGAGAATCCCAAGCAGGCTCCATACTTGGCACAGAGCCCAATGAAGGGCTCAATCCCATGACCCTGGGATGACGACCTGAGTCGAAATCAGGAGTCATAACCTTGGGGCACCTGGGTGGCTCAGTCGGTTAAGTGTCCAGCTTCAGCTCAGGTCATGATCCTGTGGTCCGTGGGTGGGTTCGAGTCCCACATCAGACTCTGTGTTGACCACCTCAGAGCTGGAGCCTGCTTTGGATTCTGGGTCTCCCTCTCTCTGCCCCTCTCCTGCTCGTGCTCTGTCTCTCTCTCTCTCAAAAATAAATAAACACTAAAAAAAATTTTTTTTAAGTCAAACACTCAACTGACTGAGCCACCCAGGCACCCCTAGGTGAAAAGGTTTTTAAATGCTGAGTTAATACAAGTGAGTGATATTCTCTTTAGAGTAATAAAGGGATATAATATCCCTTGTAGATGTACCTCTATCATAGGATCTGACACAGGTTACATTATGTCTTCTAACAGTTCATGCCATGTGCTCATCACATGAAAATAATCTAGAGTGTTCTCGTTCTTTTCTGACATCCTAGAAAGCTTCACTGGAAATCAATCACATCACTTGTACAAATATGGGTCTAAGAGCTCCCAGCATTGTTTACTTCTCCCCAACATACAACATCCATTTAGTCCATCTGTGCAGAAAATGGAAGGCCATGCCTCTTAAACCACATCACTGATATTGCCTCTTTTTCCCAGAAAACATGAGAGCTTAGGATGTTTGCCCTGCAGTGGGCTGCTGCACCCTAGCTCAGATAGAAATGGCATAGCAGAGCAAATGTTGGTACAACTGAACTATATATAAAGGTAAAAAGCATCCAGTTTCTTTTGCATCAAGTCTGTAAAGTCTGAAATATTATAAATCTCTTCATCAGTGTTAAATATAAGCAAAGACCATATTACAAAACTAAATAAAAATGATTCTAGGCCATTTCAGTAGAAAGAATAAAGATAATTAACTGGCAGCTTACCCTAGCAGATAACACCATGCTAGAAATTACTCAGTGTGTGCTCTATACTTAACCAATCCTATATCTAACTTAACCATCTTTACTCCACCATCACCACCCTGATCCAAAGAAACAGTCACCTCTCTGAGCTAACTGGTTCCTTTCCAATGATTCATGTTTTCTGAAGACTGTCAGGAACTAGTAACAAGTAAGGTGACTTTTTTTTTTTTTTTTTGTCATAAGGTACATGCTTATGTGGACATGGATATTCTTTATTAAATAACCTAATACACTGTTACTATGTTAAAGGTATTTATGTTTTCTTAGATGCTAAAGTTAGTTGCCACCCAATACATTGAATGATTATGATAGTAACCCTACCACAATAATGGGGAAATAACAAGGAATTGGTGCCACACAGCAAGGTGATCTTCCTCAAACACTTCAATTCCAAAAAGTAACACACATCCCCAAAGACAGTCCTCCTTCAATGCTATAGCTTCTCAGTGATGAAAGTAACAGGATTTCTACTTGTTGGCTGCTACTTTTGGCAGTAAATCTGAGCAAAATATTCTATGCAGGGTATGAAGCTTCCTTTGAAATCAAGGGACATAAACAAGGCTTAATAACTATTAAGGAACCACCACATACAAGGCACCGCACTATTCTGGATGTTTTGGAAAATACGAAAGTGAGTAAGATAGTCCAGGCTTATTAGCTAGCTTGCCATCTACTAGGGTGAATAAAATAGCACTAGTAACTATAGATGATGAAATAGAATGGGGTATGTTCTGTGACATAAGTACAAGGAACATCTACATTGGGCACTCCTGACAATCAGAAACAGTGCATGAAGAAAGCATCTCCCAAGATGGGTCTTGAAAGATCAGTCAGCAGAAATTTAAAAGAAGAGCATGTTAAAGGAAGTAGGCTGGAACTCGGGCACATCTAGGTACATTGTTTGAGGTAAGGTTGTAATGTTTTTTTAGGACTTGGGAGTACTCGGGAGTATTTCATACACCTGATCAAAGACCAAACCACTTAATTCCATAAGCACTGGGAAACTCCTGATTTCTTAAAAGGAGAGAGTTCTGATTCAAACCATGTTTTAGGAAGATTCATCTGACTACAACCACACTTTAGAACTCACTCATGTTTTTATACTCCTAATTCTTCAGCCAAGTGATTGAGTGGCTATCCTTCTGAGTTGGTTAAGAGGAAGCCACCTTTAAAAACCTCCCTTTTAGAAATACAAATCAAAACCACACTGAGATATCACCTCACGCCAGTCAGAGTGGCTACAATGAACAAATCAGGAGACCATAGATGCTGGCGAGGATGTGGAGAAACGGGAACCCTCTTGCACTGCTGGTGGGAATGCAAACTGGTGCAGCTGCTCTGGAAAACAGTGTGGGGGTTCCTCAAAAAATTAAAAATAGATCTACCCTACAACCCAGCATTTGCACTACTAGGCATTTACCCAAGGGATATAGGAGTGATGATGCATAGGGGCACTTGCACCCCAATGTTTATAGCAGCACTTTCAACAATAGCCAAATTATGGAAAGAGCCTAAATGTCCATCAACTGATGAATGGATAAAGAAATTGTGGTTTATATATACAATGGAATACCACTTGGCAATGAAAAAGAATGGAATACGGCCTTTTGTAGCAACGTGGATGAACTGGAGAGTGTTATGCTAAGTGAAATAAGTCATACAGAGAAAGACAGATACCATATGTTTTCACTCTTATGTGGATCCCGAGAAACTTACAGAAGACCATGGGGGAGGGGAAGGGGAAAAAAAGTCAGAGGGAGGGAGCCAAACCATAAGAGACTCTTAAAAACTGAGAATAAACTGAGGGTTGATGGGGGATGGGAGGGAGGGGAGGGTGGGTGATGGGCATTGAGGAGGGCACCTGCTGGGATGAGCACCAGGTGTTGTATGGAAACCAATTTGACAATAAATTTCATATTAAAATAAAATAAAATAAAACAAAACAAAACAAAATAAAATAAAATAAAATAAAATAATAAAAATAAAAACCTCCCTTTTATAGGGTAGAGCTTCCCATCCAAAAAAAATTTTTGAAAGTGATCCTCAGAGCAACTTTCATTTCCTTGTAGACTGCTGAGATCCTCACAGAACTCTATCTTGCACAACTATCACAGGAGCTAGATTAGTGTCTTACACATATTTCATTTAGATGCAGTGTGGAAAGATGATTCACTCAACAAGGTGGAATAAACACTCATTTCATATACTAGATACTTCAAGCCCAGAGAAGCTACAATATTACCTAACCAACATACTGAACATTCTTTGTATTTTGTGTCTTCATTGCATTTTTCCTTAGTCCCATTTCCTTTCCTTCACGAAAAACTCAACAGTCTATCTCTAGTCCCACTTAAGAAAACTGCACACCTCTAAAAACATGGCAAAGTTTTAGAATCCTTCTGAAAAGCAATCTTTGGGTCTGAAGATCTAAGACACCTGGGATCTCGCTCAAACTTGGTCAAACTAGAATCAAATTCCCCAAACTCTGATTTATATAGGAATCCCATTCTACACCATCACCCCAAAACAGCTCTGAGAAAATGCAACTGGTAACATGGCTCAAATATCTTGTGATTTTTCAAGGATTCCTGGTCTATTCCCTAACACAGAATGGTGGTGAGAAGAGATGGCCACTAACTTTTTCAAAGCGGTTCAAGGCTAGTAGACCTCACTAAGGAACCTCATTATGGTCAAGAGACTCCCTCAGCTTTATCTGGAATATGGTTCAAGGGCAGCATCTTTGAGCTACTCAACTAACAGGAGATCTAAGCTGTGTCCACATGAGTTAGAATCACGAGGCCCTTTCATTCATATAAATACTATATTTTGCCAGGAGCCTTTATTTCCATTAGATTCCCAAAAAATTACCATAACCAAAATAAGCATTTAAATCATATCTCCAAGGTTCCTTTAAAAATTAAAAATGGGGTGCCTGGGTGGCTAAACATCCGGCTTCAGCTCAGGTCATGATCTCATGGTTCATGAGTTTAAGCCCCGCATTGGGCTCTGTGCTGACAGCTCAGAGCTTGGAGCCTGCTTCGGATTGTGTCTCCTTCTCTCTCTGCTCTACCCTGCTTGCACTGTCTCTGTCTCTCTCTCAAAAATAAACATTTAAAAAAATATTTTAATTTAAAAAAAAAAGTAAAAAATAGAGGGGTGCCTGGGTGGCTCAGTCAGTTGAGGGTCTGACTTCGGCTCAGGTCACGATGTCACAGTTCGTGAGTTCGAACCCCACATCAGGTTCGCTGCTGTCAGCACAGAGCCTGCTTCAGATCCCTTCCCCCCTCTCTCTGCCCTTCCCCTACTTGAGCGCTCTCTCTCAAAAATAAACATTTTAAAAACTAATTAAAAATTAAAAATAGAATTAGTAAGTGATCCAGTGATTCCACTACTAGGTTTTTACTCAAAGAAAACAAAACACTAATTCAAAAGACGTATGCACCCTACATTTACTGCAGCACTATATACAATAGTGAAGGTATGGAAGCAACCCAAGCATCCATCCATAGATGAATGAATAAAGAAGACTGGGGGTGGAATATTATTCACCCACAAAAAAGAATGAGAACTTGTCATTTGCAACAATATGGATGGGCCTAGAGGTTATAATGCTAAGTGAAATACGTCAGACAGAGAAAGACAAATACCATATGATTTCACTCATGTGGAATTTACGAAACAAAACAAAGGAACAAAGAAAAAACAGACTCAAATACAGAGAACAAACCAGTGGCTGCTAGAAGGGAGGTGGGTAGGTGGTGAGTGAAAATGATAAAGAATATTAAGAGTATTCTTATCATGATAAGCACTGAGTAATATATAGATTGATGAGTCATTATATTGTACACCTGAAACTAATATAACACTGTATGTTAATTATGCTTCAATAAAAGATAATAACCAAAAATATTTAATGTAGTATCTCCAGCTATCCATTTATTTGTTACATATATAAATCTATTCAATCACTAAACAGGTATTTACAGTATTTGATACTTAGTTGCCTCTCAGCCCTAGAAAGAATATAAAAGACACCTGCCCTCCAGAAGTTCATTAGTCACTCAACAAGCATTTGCTGAGTGTTTCTAAGTCCTAGGCTGGGCATACAAAGAGAAAGAAAATAGGTATGCCCTTGTCCCCACATAGGTTAGAGTCTAGTATATTCCTATAAGAAAGCTGAAATTACAGTTGTAATAAATGCTGTGTTCAAGAGGGTCAGTGGAAGCTTCCTGAAGGACTAAAAATTTAAAGTTGCAGTGTCCAACCAGGTAGCTACTAGCCACACGTGGCTATTTACATTAAACTAAAATTTCAGTTCCTCCATTGCTCTAGCCCCACAGACGTACTCAAAAGCCACATGTGGGTAGCAGACACCATGCTTAAACAGTGCAGAAACACTTCCCTCATTGCACAAAGTTCTATAGAACACCACTGAAGGAAAACAGTGCTGCTCAAATTCCAGATGTGAAAATAATAAGCATCAACAATAAACAAAGGCTAACAAAACTAAGCAAGCCAATAGCAGCACGGTTAATTATACATAAGGAACCAGGGAACAGTAAGCCTGAAAGTAACCAGATATTTGTAGGTTTAAACAGGGAGAAAGAGTTGATTAACAAAAAGGCCACTAGTACATGTTTCAAAACTGGAGTTAAGAACAATAAAAAGACACCATATAAATATCACTTTTTTTAAAAGACCCTGCTAGTGAAAACTGTATCTGGTGAATCTGAAATGTCTGAAGTAAGTACTACAAATAATATACCATTTGTTAAATCTTCTATCAAACAAGTAAAAATACTCATATTTCAAGATCTAATCTTACAGCCCAGGTGGTCCATTACCAAATGAAAGCATTTTTTAAAAACGCATATTGTTAGCAAAATAAGATAGAACCAGGATGCTTTTGCATAATAAAGATGTAGAAGGCTAGATTTCTGCCATTTTCAATTCTCTGCTTTCGGTCCATAGTCGCTCCGTGTCCCACATCGCCTGATCTTCTGCCATTTAGACGACTTACTTCAAATTGTGCAGAAGGTTCATAAATGACAAACGTCAATCTGAAAATGAAGTATTTGCAGGATGTTTCTAAGGAGGAGGGTGTTTCTATATTGAAATATTTCACAGGCACCGATTTATACTAGGAAATTGCTACGATGTGAACCACAGTCTAGCTGGGAACATAGAGCAAGTTACTATCCCTCGAGAATATCATCCTCTGATATATATCAAAACACTGTCTCAGAGTTTAAATCCAAACTGCCTCTTTAGTCTCGGGATGAATGAACAACCTGACATCTAAAAGAAAGCTGACATTATAAACCCATCAATCTAATCTACAAGGATGAGGTCTAAACCACCTCTCTGTTTAGGGCAGGGCTCAGAGCAAGTGCCCCCAACCCCCCACCCCAACTTCCCTTCCCAATTTCCTATTATTTCGAATTAAGGAATCTCAGGATAGCCAAAGACTGGAAGCAAAGCCATTTGGTTTAGCTTTGCATTCCCACCGGCAAAAGGTTTCTTAACAATTTATTAAGCAAGGGGAGGCACGGGAGATGTGAAGAGGCCCGCTGCAGGAAAAACACCAAAGGCGGCGCACCGCACGCAGCACATCTGCGTGCGGGTGACACTCCCAGGGCGCCCGGGCGGCCGCGGCTGCGGAGGCGGACAGGGGGCCCGCAACCCAGGCACCGCGCCGCTCCTCATCCCAAAGTTACACAGCCCGCGAGGAGCGGAGAAGAGAAACCCACCTCTCCGAAGGTGGGCCGCGCCGCCCCCGCCCCCGCCCCCCCGGCGACAGCCCCGGGGAGGCCTGCGGGAGCCCGCGACCCCGGCGCCACCGGACGCGGACGCGGCGCTCCCAGCGCCTCCGCGCGGCCCTCCCCGAGCCGTCAACAGCCCCTCGGGCACCCGCGCCCCCGCCCAGCCGGCCCGCAGCCCCCGCGCGCTCCCGCCCCACCTGCTCCTCCGGTCCTCTCGGGACGGCCGGCTGCGAACGCGGAGACGCGGAGGCAAGGCCGAGAGGCGCGCTCCTCCGCCCGGCGCCCGTCTCCAGTGGCCGGCCGCGGAGCCTCCCGCTGCGCCGCTCCCAGACCTGGTCCGGCCCCTCCCGCCTGCCGCCTCCGCGCGCGCCGAGCCGGGCCCCACGCGGGGTCGGCGCGCGCGCAGTGCAGGCGCCCGGGCCGCGCGCAGGCCTCGGCCCCAGCCCCGCGCACGCGCCGGGGCTGGGGGGTGGGGTGGAGGCGAGGAGCGCGCGCCTCTTGCCTGCGCCCCCGCGGGCCCCCAGCCCACGGAAGGTGGAGCCTCTAGGTTAGGACCGCCTGGGAGCTTCCTGGGCTAGGCTTGCGTGGAGGTGGTAGCGCCGTGGTATTTCCATCGCAGTCGCAGGAAGGTTCTCGGGGGAACCCCGCAGGGCCCAGGGCAGTGGGTAGGGGCGGCAGCCCTTGGCGCGCTGTACTCCTCCATTAAAGCCCTTAGCTACCTTCTCCCACCCCCGCCCCGGGGCTAGGAGCGCCCCCACCGAGTTCACAGGGGCAGGCATGGCGTCTTATCTGTTTGGGGCTCCCCTGTGTCTAACCCTGTGCATGGCCCAGAATAGGTCCACCAGTCAGTTACCTGTTTGCAGGTTTTGCTGTAAAAAGCCTAGCCGATACTATACCCAGGCCGAATACACCCAAAGGTGTCTGTGGAGGCAGAAGGGGAGACGTGAGTAGTCGTCCCAGAACTTTATTTCTCCCGCTGCTTTGCTCATTCCTCACCTTCTTCTCCCTCGGTCCCATCTCCATTCCCCAAGAGCCAGAGGTGGTGAAACTGTAACAACTAACAGACATAAGTGCTGACATCCTGGTTCTCCATCACCCAGTAGAAGGAAAGGTGTTGCTTGGCACTTAATGAGTCTCCTTAATGAAGGAACTTAATGAGTCCATTGTTTCCCCATGACTGAGGTTTATAACACTGAATCACTGATGTTACAACATAACAACTCTCTCTGAGGCCTTTTCATTCTGGCTGTGATATACAGATTACCACACTGTACCTCCGTGTTCGCCAAGCACAGTGCCTGGCAAGAGCAGATATTGAATGACTGAATGTCTATCTGGGTCTCTTGCAAGAGCAGAGGTAAGTGCTGGGGGCACACCAGAGCATCTTTTCCTGTTGGAGTCACGGATTCTGGAGATTAGAAAAAGCCCCCTTCCCTTGCCTGGGTCTCCCTTGCAACATCCTTACACCAAATGGCCATAGTTGAATACCTCCAGTAACCAGGAACTCTTTCTTTAAAAGCAGCCATTTTATCATAGACCAGCCTTGTTGACAAGCTCTTCCTACCTTGAGCTAAATCACCTCCCTGCATCTCCTCCTTATTAGGTTTCTACTCTGGGGACTTCTAGATCATGTCTGCCTCCGATTCAAGATATCTAGGACAAGCATTCTCTGTCCCTTAGGCTACTCCTTGTACGACAGGGTCAAGATCCCACTCACCAGCATGTTAAAGGAGTCTTTATGACATACCCCAGCTTGTTTAGAGCTCACAAATGAACGTGGTGTCCTGCTGAGTGCAAAGAAGATAGAAACTCTCACCTCTTTTTAGGTCCCATGCTTCTATTAGCATAGCTCAAGATATCAAAATAGTTTTGTAGCAGTCAATATTACATTGTTGAATTGGGTGGAGCACACTGTCAGCTAAAACCCATAGAACTTATGCAATATTTAAATGCCATGACCATCCCACGGTCCCTGGTCAGCTGCCAGTTTCTCTTTCTCTGCAGGTTCAGCACCTTTATGGACTCTCGGGGATGATCATGTGACACAGTCGCCTCCTCCCTTTGGGAGTTGCACCTCCTTCTCCCTGCTGCCATCATACCCTCTTCTTGTCTGATCCTGCCCACCTCTTTCACTGATTAGAAGAAGGAAGGCAACTTTGGTTGGCTTTAAGCAACTATAAATTAGTCCTGTTGTCAGTGAGCCACAAAAACTCATAAAGATCTGTGTGTAACAGAAGGTGCTATTGGTGTAGCTGTTTCCATAGGTATACAGTTCACTTTTATTGCTGATTTAAATTATCCCTCTGAGATGCCACTATTAGTAGGTGACAGGGTGTGGCCAGCTGAGTTGTTTTTAACTATAATAAAAGTCTCTGTTAGAACCAGCCAGGCTACTGGCCTTTTCTGCTACACCCAAACACAAAATAGTACACAGGCAATTTCCCAAGATACCAAGCAATTAGGGAGAGAGTCTCCTACTCACCTGGTTGCCTTTGTCCAAAATACTGAATTTATTCCATAAGCCATCATCAAGAATGTAAGCACTCATCGGAATCATGCTCCCTAGAAAACCCCATGGGTCATACAAGTATGACCACGTATTGCCCAGTTAACAAGAGTTGGACCAGGACTTGGAACTTAAACCATCTGCTGGGGTGGGAAGGCACATGGGCACGTGGTACAACTGTACCTACTAAGATGCAATTGTATCTGAAGGCACAGCGAGGTTCCTGGACAATGAAACATAAACCACAGTCACAGGAAGTTATCAGCACTGGTGATCAGTATGGAGAAGGGGCATTACTGACTGACCACTGTGTGGCCCTTTACCTATGGGATTTTACTTGCCTTCACTTCACAAATGAAGAAAGAGACTCCATCAGGTTATGGAACTTGCTTGATGTACCCTGGGGCAGGAAAAGATTCAGACTAAGTCTGTCTGATCTGAAGTCTTGTGTTGATCCACTATTTTGTATTACCTATGCAGGGTGTCCTTTGGGGCATTCAAGACACAGAAATGTTGTGTCAAATAGCAGGGACCATTCAGAAACTCAAGCAGACAACCAGAAGTCAGCACCAAAAAGGTCTCTCAGCAGCTAACAGGACCCAAACCATGGTAAAAGGGTTGAGGACATAGGCAAAAGAAGACTGAGCCACTGCTCTTATGTGGACTGAGGTCTTGGGCAGGATATCATATCATTCACTGAGAAGAAGACAAGGCTCAGTTTTCAGAATCTGGATGTAGGGGCCATCAGGACGTAGGGGTGCCAAATTGAAGCCCAACTAGCAGAAGTCGTGAAATGCAAAATATCAGAGCACTGGGTAGAGCCCCTAAAATCTATATCTGCAGATGATAGGATCATCATCAGAGAAAAGCTAACAGAATCAACTATTAGAAGTAGTAAGTGAGTTCAATAAGGTTGTCAAGTACAAGATCAATTGCTAAAAATAGTTTCCTCTATATCAGCAGTAAGGAACCAGGAAATATAATAGGCAATAAGATTTACAATAGCAATAAAACTCTTAAGCATAATATCCAGGAATTAACCTAACAACTTGTAAGAACTTTATGGAGAAAGTTTTAAAATTCTATTTAAGGACATAAAAGAAGATTGAGGGGTGCCTGGGTGGCTCAGTCAGTTGAGCGTCCAACTTCAGCTCAGGTCATGATCTTACACTCTGTGAGTTAGAGCCCCGCGTCGGGCTCTGTGCTGACCGCTCAAGAGCCTGGAGCCCGCTTCAGATTCTGTGTCTCCCCCTCTCTCTGCCCCTCCCCTGATCATGCTCTCTGTCTCTGTCTCAAAAATAAATAAAAACATTAAAAAAATGTTTTAAAGAAGATTGAATAATGAAGACATGCCATGGATAGGATGCCTTGACATTGTAAAAATCCATCTAATTTCTAAATGCAATGTTATACCAACTCAAAGTTTAAGGAACTTCAATAAACATATGAGGAAAAATAAAAATTTTCATAGTTAAGTCAGTTTGGAAAAGCAACAGCAAAGAGAGGAAGCTTGCCCTGCCAGATATTATTATTACCACATAGTGATAAAAAAAATAGTGTGGTCCTAGAACAGAAATAGAACAGTAAAACAGAATAGGGAGCTCAGAAGCAGACCGTGAGACCTCAACATATATAAAGGTGGTATCACAAATCAATGAGAAAAATGTATGTCATTTAGATGATATTGTTGGGGAAACTGGCTTAGTTTATGAAGAAATAAAGCTGGATGCTCCATGTCTACCATATACAAAGATGAACCCCATGGGGCACCTGAGTGGTTCAGTCGATTAAGCGTCCGACTTTGGCTCAGATCATGATCTCATGGTTTGTGAGTTCGAGCCCTGCATCAGGCTCTGTGCTGCCAGCTCAGATCCTGGAGCCTGCTTTGCATTCTGTGTCTCCCTCTCTCTCTGCCCCTCCCCAACTTGTGCTGTCTCTCACATAATAAATAAACTTAAAAATTAAAAAAAAAAGACAAAAAACAAAAACAAAGGAGAACTCTAGATGAATTAAAGACCTACATTCGAAAGGTAGAAGGAAAATGTAGGAGAATGTCTTTATGAACATGGGGGTAGGGACTTACTTCATAAAACAAGACTACAAAAGTACAAACCTTAAAACAAAAGGCTGGGAGATTTGCCATACATCACAATGAAGGCTTTTCTCCAATGAAGATTACTATAGAAAAAGTTAACAGCAGCTGACAAACTGGGAGAAGGTATATGATGTGTTCAAAAGTATTTAGGGATTAATATCTAAAATATGTAAGGAACGCTTGCAAGTCAACAAAAAGAAGTCAGAAAATCCAATATAAAAATGAGAAAAGGATAGAAATAGGCCGAAGGAAAAGCCAGAATGGCATGCAAGCATAGAAGACATGCTCAAACCCTCTAGAGAGGAGAGAATAGAAACACAACAAAAAGTATGGTGCTACCTATAGCCATTGGGATGCTGGTATATTTAAAAACCAGCTCTGGGGGGTTAGGGCAGGGGCAGTCCTAATTTTAGCGTTTGCTAATTTCCATGTGCAAATACTCTCACCCCTGCCAATTTCAAACTATCAGCAGGAGGTCATTGAACAAGGATTTTGGAAGAAGTGTGTTCAGTCTGCTCTCATGAGCCAGCACCAACACACCAGTGCCTCACCCATCAGCTTAGCAAAAATTAGAAAAAATCCCAAATATTGGCAAAGATATGGGGAAATGGGAATCCTCATGCACCACTGGTGGGAATTTAAACTGGTAAATACATTCCATTGAGCAAGCTGGCAGTGTCTAGTGAAAAAAATTATCAGCGTGCTTTATGACTCAGCAATCACCCTCCTAGATATGCCTCAGAGAAACTGTTTGTAACCTTCACGTGGCTTCCAGGAAGCCATTCTCTCATTTACTAGATGATCTCATCCCATCCAAGGCTTTAAATGCTATCTCTATTTTCAGGATTCCAAAATTTCTATCTCTAGCCCTGAACTTCAGACATATATCCACTGCCTGCTCAACATCTAATCTATAGTGTATAATAAGCATCTCAAATATAATATGTTCAGAACAGAACCCTACCCCACACCCTTCCCATGTCGGTAAATGACAGCTTGATTCTTCTGTTTGTTCACTGGAGTCATCTTTTCCTTCATAGTTCTGGATTTTCCAAACCAAAGCCCCATTCCCCATTTTTAAGAAAAGTTCATAACATCATTTATTGATGGAGAAATTCATCAATACCACTGAAATCCTTTCAAATCGATAGTCACCAGAGACCCCAGGAACTTCCTACTGCTGTCACCTGGGCTTGCTTTCTTCTAGAGAATCTCCTTTTCTCTCTCAAAGCTTCAAGTGGGGACCTGCCTGCTGAAGTGGACTACAAACTGAAGACCTCACAAGCCTTATTATCTGAATCCTTGGTTCTCATTCCTGCTTGCACACTTGAACCTCCTGAATACCTTTCACAAAATAAACCAGAGACTTCCTCATATATTCTAACTCAACTGGCCTAATTTAGATTCGTGCTCTTCTATAAGTTTATTCTCTCTTTTGTTAGTCTAATTCCCAAAAAGACACAAACAAATGAAGTTTTCAAACCCAACCCATTCCTATGTAGGAACTGCTTCCCATGTCCTCCAGTTGGGCCACTCCCCAACACCACATGATACAACAACTTTTAAAGTCTTCTTTATGGTAGGGTGCCTGGGTGGCTCAGTGGTTAAGTGTCTGAACCTTGGTTTCAGCTCAGGTCATGACCTCATAGTTCATGAGTTTGAGCCCCATGTTGGGCTCTCCATTGACAGCATGGAGCCTGCTTGGGATTCTGTCTCCCTCTCTCTCTTCCCCTCCCCTGCTCTCTCTCTCTCTCTCTCTCTCTCTCTCTCTCTCTCTCTCTCTCTCTCAAAAATAAATAAATAAACTATTTTTAAAAAGTGTTCTTTACAGGCCAACATAAGAAAGAAGGAACACAGGGAATGTTTCATGGCATCAGGATTAAAACTGCCTCTCTAAGGAACAAGTCTTTCACACTGGCTGCTCAAAGCTATGGCCACCAAGGCAGTTCCAGAAACATCTCTGCCACATAATAGCAGCATCGAGATGGTTTCCACTAGGATGTTAGTTCCAACGCCCCCGCCCCTCATTGAAACATACTTTAACCAAGTCTCTAGATATAAATATCATTTTATAGAAAACATGAAGCATGAAGGAATATCATAAATTACATCATGAGCATGTAATAGGCCAAGTCCAAAATGTGGAAACTTCTACAGGGAAAATAACCCAATTCCTACAATCAAAAAGTAGCTAAGGGAAACTAGTGTAGATCGAAAGAGACATAAAAGCTCTATCTACAAACTATAATGTGCAGAGCATTTAGATCTGGATCAAACAAAGAAATGTAAAATAATTCTTGGGGCTGTTGAGGGAAATTTAACATGAACTGGACATTAAGTTGTATCCAGAAGTTTTTGTTAACTTTTTTAGGAATGAGAATAACATGTGATTACGTTTTTGTTAAAAAGTCCTTATCTGGAGCGCAAAGTGTTTGACTTTGGCTCAGATCATGATCTCCTGGTTTGTGAGTTCGAACCCTACATTGGGCTCTCTGCTGTCAGCACAGAGTCTGCTTCAGATCCTCCGTCCCTATATCTCTCTGCTCCTCCCCCACTCACATGCTCATGTGCTCGCTCTCTCTCTCTCTCTCTCTCTCTCTCTCTCTCAAAAATATACATTAAAAAAAGTTCTTATCTGCTAGAAATTCATACTAAAGTATTTGTGATAAAATGTTTAATGTCTGAGATTTGCTTTAAAGTGGTCCATAAGTGTGTGATGGGAAAGCAAATTGGTCCAAGCACAATGGAAATCAATATGGAGTTTCCTCAAAAAATTTAAAATAGGTTTACCATACAATCCAGCAATTCCACTTCTGGATTTAAACCCAAAGGAAATGAAAACAGGAGTTCAGCGACGTATCTGCACTCCCATGTTTATCATAGCATTATTCACAATCACCAAGATATGGAAACAACCCAAATAGCCATCAGTGGGTGAATGGATAAAAAAGATGTGATACATATACACAGTGGAATATTATACAGCCATGAGGAAGAAGTATATCTGACAGGATATGCCACAACATAGATGGGCTTTGAGCAACTACGCAAAGTCAAACAGAGAAAGATAAGTGTAAAGATATCACTTTTATGTGGAATCAAAAAAAGTTAAACCTGTAAAAGTTAGTAAAATGGTGCTTACCAGGGGCTGGTGGATGGGGTGGATAAGAGTGATGGTGTTTAAAGACACAAACTTATAATGAATGGTAAATAAGTCTTAGAGACCTAATGCACACGTAATGAATGTATACAATGATATTGTGCTGTGATTATGTAATATGATAAATATCACTACACTGGCAATCATATTATAATATACAAATGTATCAAAATAACATGCTATGCACCTTAAACCAATACAAGGTTACATGTCAAATTTATTCAAGTAAAAATATAAGTGTATGGTGGAAGGGATAGATGAAAAAAGAATGACAAAATATTGATCATTATTAAAGCTGAATGATGAGTATTATTATTTCTTCTTTTGCATACATTTGAAATTTTTTTCCCTAATAAAAAGCTTTAAAAGAAAAAGCTCCAGAGGGAAGAAATTTTAGTCTATTTTTGTCAGTGCTGCATCCTGAGTACCTAGAACCTAGTACTTGGCACATAATACAAATTCAACAAATATTTGTTGATAAAATGGGCCTGGTTCTTTAAGATTTCAGTCACAGAAAAGATAACTATCATATCCAAGGAGCTGAGAAATCACAGAAGTTGTCTTTGTATCACATGCATGCACACACTCTAAAATGGGAAGCATTCATACATCACTAAAGCTCTATCAAGTTGTCTTTCCAGCAGCTGCTTACAAAACCAATACAGTTTCATCTCTGTTCACTGTAAACTATCAGCTGCTTAATAGCATCTTGATTAGGGGTTGAAAGACTGTCAGACCCACTGGAGCATCCTCCCCCTCCCCCACCCTGTGGGGGGTAGAGAGCAGTTTGCACCTTGTCAACAACGGATCAAATGACTCACCTAACAAAGAGAACCATTGACAGACCAATTAGCTGGGAGAAAGTCTCCTTTGTGACAAAAACAGCATTGATAATAAGATGGGTTTTGACATTCCTCATCTAATCATATTTGCAACAGCAGGGAACAGTTAAGACAAAAATAAATGTGAATTGTGTTTTTAGATTCACATAGGGTTCAACCCAAGAAGAGTAAGTTACAGTCCATCCTTTTAAGGCCCATCAAAATATCCCATGCAATATCTTCATCATCATCAAAATAATCACAACCATAAGCCCTGAATGACACTTAGCAAGGCAACCAAATTGCATATTAACCCATCAATCAGGAATAAACTGAATACCTCCTTCCTAAAGGAAAGTATGGAGTCTACCACAGTATAAGATTTGCTCCTTGTTTTCTAGGATAGGAGGAAGAGTGTTGAAGCTGTCATCATATGCAAACTGAGCTGGAGCCCCCAGAACCTTCTCTCCCCAGCTCAGTAACCCTAGAAAATCACTTAACTTCTCTGGGCCTTAGTTTGTTCCTTTGTAAAATGAGACAAAAAATACCTGCCTCCCACTGTCGTCATGAGTACAAAGCCTAACTCAAAGTGGGCTAGCTGGAGGAAAACAATCACATGTGGTCATGAGACATGAACATGAGAAAAGAACACCAACAACGTGCCAAAGAAGCAGTGTCTAGGGATTTCCCAAGAGGGAGCACACATTGCAGGATGGGGTGATCAGGAAAGGCTTCGAGGAAAAGATATATTCTGAGTTAAGTGGGGAGGATAACGAGCTCCAGTTACATGAATGAGGGGCCAGCATTTACTGAGGGCTTAGTATGTGCTGTGCATTGTTCGAAGCACTTTCATGAATTATTTTACTTCTGAAGAAGAAATATCATTTTAGTTTCACCTTCCAGTTGGAGAAATAGGCATAAGGTAGTTAGGCAACTTGCTCAGGATCACTCAGTAAATAGCAGAACCTGGATGTGAACCCAGGCAGTCTAGTTCAGGAGATTAAACTCTTAACCACAATGCTTTGCAAGAGAAAGGCTTGGAGGCAGAAAAGCTAAATGTGTGTTTGGAGGACAGCAAAGGGCCTAAGTGGTGCAGAGTCCGTAGCATGAATTGGTAGAAGATGAGCTGGAAAGGGAGGTTGAGAATAGATCAGGAATGGCCTTGAATGTCACAGTAAGAGGCTAAGAGACATTTATGAGGATGAGGAAAAGCCACCATGGAATCTGTCAGCACTGTCCAAAATAGAAACTCCTGCCTGACCCTTATGCCCCATATCTGTTACACTCTCTTAATAAAAAGCCTAAAACAAAAGCATACTAAAAATTCAAGCATTTTGAAGTGAAACTCAGCAACTAAAAACAAAGTTGCCTTGAAAGTGTTAGCCTTTATCAATTCAATTTAACTAGTTCTTTTAAATAGCAAATTATTTTTATAAATGATTTCTCCACAGACAGCTTAATTTAACTTGGTGTAAGTATGCACAGTAATGACCTGCATTCAAAATGAAGTGGAGACAAGTTATACAGATGTCCCTGGGGGATGGAAATCTATTGTTTCTGCCTTTCCCATCACACCCCATTAACCACTTTGCAGCATAACAATAACACCTACATATCATCATTTTAACCATTTGGTTGTTATATAATAATGTAATAACATAATAATCTTTTGGGTATATGTGCATTGCACAAAAGCATATTCCCAGTGAAGAAACAGCCACTCAGCTTCCTGGGGTGCTGTCCATCCATCAAGGTGCTGATGGTCTCGCTACCCACCCTATTGTGCTCCTTTTCTTGGCACCGTGGTTTCCGTTTCTCCAGCCTCATCCAAGCCCTAACTCAGTCTTCAAAGCAGGGAGTCTCTCAAGGTTCAGCTTGTCAAGTGAGGCACCACACACCTACCAAGGAGCTGCATTTTCACTAACTTAGGGGCACTGTTGCTAGTAACAAGAGCCTAGCATCTTTGTAAGCAATGGTCAGTGACATCATGGTCCATTTTGTGTCTCTATTGCAGAGGCCAGTGGCCACGCTCAGGTCTCAGCTGCATCTAAGATTAGCTGCCCTTACGCACACCCACACAGTCTTGAGCGTCTGCCATCCAAAGAGGCTCAAGAAAAGAGGTGTGGCCTTGGAGGGGAGCTTCTGGTCCTCATTTGTCAAGCACTTACTAAATAATTCTTGGTGCCAGTAAATACTATTAGATATCACCCTGTCCTTGGTGACTTTCTAACATAACTGAGAGGAGAAACATTAAATCTCAAAAAAATTGGAAGCAAGATAGAATCCCAGACTTTGAAGCCAGACATATAAGGTTTGCCTGGAACTGAAAGGGTTTCTAGGGTGTGAGTACTTTCAATTTTAAAACCAGAACAGTGCCAGGGATACCAGAACAAGTTGGTCACCCTACAGAAAAACTAAAGTTCAAGTTTAATTAGCTTTGGGACCTTGAACACACAAAATAACTTCTCAAAAACTCAGCCTCGGGGCGCCTGGGTGGCGCAGTCGGTTAAGCGTCCGACTTCAGCCAGGTCACGATCTCGCGGTCCGTGAGTTCGAGCCCCGCGTCGGGCTCTGGGCTGATGGCTCGGAGCCTGGAGCCTGTTTCCGATTCTGTGTCTCCCTCTCTCTCTGCCCCTCCCCCGTTCATGCTCTGTCTCTCTCTGTCCCAAAAATAAATTAAAAAAAACGTTGAAAAAAAAAAAAAGAAAAAAAAAAAACTCAGCCTCCTCATTTATAAAATTGGTATCATAGTAGGACCTACTTTATCACATATTTCTTGTATGAATTCAATGAGCTATTGTATGAAAAGAACTAAGCACAGTGCCTGATGCTGAATAATTGCTCAATAAGTGTTAATACTGTATATGTAATCGATAATTATAAGATAGCATATAATGAAAGGCTGCATTAGGTATTTTAGGAACTAAAAAATCAGATAAGGAAGAATTGGATCATTAAGAAAAGTTCCAGAGTGGTAGGGTTGACACATAAAATATAGGCTTCCCAATTAAATTTGAATTTCAGATAACAATTTTTTAGTAGAAGTATGTACCAAATTATTTTTTTTAATTATTGTTTATCTGAAGTTCAAATTTAGCTGGTTATCTGGGTATGTGCTTAAAATGGTGAGAGACAAGAGAAAAACACCAGGCAGAGAGATAAACATGAGTAGCAGTGGACCCAAGACAAGAGCAATGCATGGGATGTTCTTATGAATGTTTAGAGATGCTTCATAGAAAGAATGAACGAGACTTTGTGAAGGAAAAGAATGGATCCAAGGTTTTGACCCCAGGTCATTATGAGAGGGACTCTATAGTTAAGGAGATCTAGTATGTGGCTGTCAGGCAGGTGGCTTGAATTCAGGTGATCAGGGTAGAGGTGGGAGTGGGAGTGGAAAGAGTTGGATTCAGAGAGGTTTTATGAAGGAAGGTAATGTCTGTGGAGGAGGTAGTGACTAGAGTTCTAAATATGGATGTGTCCTTTCACCATGAAAACTTCCTTGAATCCCTGCAGTGTCATTATTGGTGACCTGAATAAGCAATTACGTATAACACTAGAGAGGTCTCATGAGGTAAGTTAACTCAGACCAAGAAAAAAAAAAAAAATAGGGCATTTAATGCCCTGTGTGCTCTTCTCTTTGTGGTAAGAAGAGATTAAAGCTTTGGAATTCATACAATTCCCTCATTGCTTTCCTCCCTCCTAAGAGATGCCACAGAGTTCTCCTGCCCCCCAGTAATGACAGAGTTCTTCAAAGAGACTGAGTTCAACGCAGCCAGCCAGCAAGGGGCCTGGGAAACTCAAAGAAACCTCCCTTGGCATCTGTATCACTATTTTTGACCTCTCAAGTAGGTTGCTTTTTTCCTGATTACGTATGTGAAATTCTACTGTTGGGGCAAATGAAAAACCTGCAACCCCATTTGGTAGTTTTTCCCCAGAAAGGCAGTGCTTCTCTTTAGAAACACTTCCTGGCATACGCCTGTCATTCTGATTCAAAGAAGCAAATGGTTCAGAATATCTGCCTTGAGGTATATGTGAAACCAAAAACCAATGGTCCTAAAAGAACCAGACCCAAAGGATCTGTTTAGAGACTCCCTCTGAGCACTTTATCAAGTTCTGATTACTCACACCGACATTCTTCAAAGTCATCTCCCACCTCTGCCCAATGTGATAAAACCTACCCCTTCACTCCCACCTCCCCATCCTATACATGCCATTCTTCTGCTTAGACTTTGCCTGCAATCTACCTCCTCCTATCCAAATCCAAGTACCCTTCCAGACCCTTCCTATATCTCACCTCTTCCATGGGAAGCTAGCTCTCTAATTTCTCCCTTTCACTAAAAAAGGACACATTTTAAAATCCAATTATATGCTGTTTTGTATATTAGTCACTCATGTGAAAACACTGGGGCACCCAGGTGGCTCAGTCAATTGAGCATCTAACTCTTGATTTCGGCTCAGGTCATGATCTCGAGGTTTATGAGTTCGAGCCCTACATCGTGCTCTGAGCTGACAGTGTGGAGCCTGCTTGGGATTCTCTCTCTCTCCCTCTCTCTGTCCCTCCCCCACTCTTGCTCTCTCAAAATAAAGAATAAACTTTAAAAATAAAATTGAATTAAAATATTTAATTTAATATCTTTCTCCAGATCCTGAGTTCCTTCCTCTCTTTCAAAAGACAGAAGCAAGCAAAGAAATAAAAGGCAAAGAAGACATTTAAAATGTGGACCAATTGGGGCACCTGGGTGGCTCAGTCGATTGAGCATCTGACTTCGGCTGAGGTCATGATCTCATGGCTCTTGGGTTCAAGCCCTGCGTCAGGCTCTGTGCTGACAGCTCAGAGCCTGGAACCTGCTTCAGATTCTGTGTCTCCTCTCTCTCTGCCCCATCCCTGCTTGTGCGCGCTCTCTCTCTCTCTCTCTCTCTCTCTCTCTCTCTCTCTCTCCCTCTCTCTCAAAATAAATAAACATTTTTTAAAAAGTTTAATGTGGACCAATATACAAAAGTCGATTGTTTTTCTGTATACCAGCAATGAACAATGGGAATTTTAAATTAGAAGCAACTCTATAAACAGTATAAAAAAGAGAAAGAGAGAGAGAGAGATGCTTAGGTATAAATCTAACAAAATATGTACAAGATCTATATGAGGAAAACTAGAAAACTTGCATGAAAGAAATCAAAGAACGTCTAAATAAATAGAAAGCTATTCCATGTTCATGGAAAAGAAGGCTCAAGATAATTAAGTCAGTTCTTCCCAACTTGATTCATGCATCCAATTCAATTCCAATCAAAATCCCAGTGTATTATTTTGTGGATATTGAGAAACTGATTCTAAAGTCTATATGGAAAAGTAAAAGGCCCAGAATGACCAACACAATGTTGAAGAAGAACAAAGTCAAATGGCTGACCAGACTTAAAGACTTAGGATAAAACTACGGTATTGAAGGACAGTGTGGTATTGGCAAAAGAAAAGACAATTATATCAGCAGGATAGAATACAGAGCAAAATATACCCACACAAATACAACCACTCTTTCACAAAGGAGCAAAGAGAATTCAATGGAAAAAGAATAGTGTTTTCCATAAATGGTGCTGGAACAACTGGACATTCACATACAGAAAAATGAATCTAGACACAGAACTTACATGTATCACAAAAACTAACTCAAAATGGGTCACAGATATAAATGCCAAATGCAAAATTATAAAACTTAGAAAACAACATAGGAGAAAATCTAGGTAACCTTGCATTTGGTAATGACTTTTTAGATACAACACCAAATACAAGTTGGACTTCATTAGAACTTAAAACTTCAGGGGCACCTGGGTGGCGCAGTCGGTTGGGCGTCCAACTTCAGCCAGGTCACGATCTCGTGGTCCGGGAGTTCGAGCCCCGCGTCAGGCTCTGGGCTGATGGCTCAGAGCCTGGAGCCTGTTTCCGATTCTGTGTCTCCCTCTCTCTCTGCCCCTCCCCCGTTCATGCTCTGTCTCTCTCTGTCCCAAAAATAAATAAACGTTGAAAAAAATTTAAAAAAAAAAAAAACACTTCTGCTCTGCAGAAGAAGTTAAAAGAATGAAAACACAGCCATAGACTCGGAGAAAATCTTTGCAAAACTACGTATCTGATGAATAACTTGTATCCCAGATATACAATTCCTAAAATTCAATAGTAAGAAAACAGTACAACTTAGGCTCATGATCTGAACAGACCTCACCAAAGAAGATGGCAAGGAAGCATATGAAAAGATGCTCAATATCATATGCTATCAGGGAAATGAAAATTAAAACAACGAGATACCACTACAATTCTACCAGAATGGCTAAAATCCTAAACACTGACAATACGAAATTCTGGCAAGAATGTGGAGCAAAAGGAACTCTCATTCATTGCTGGTGGGAATGAAAATTGGTACAGCCGCTTTGAAAGACAGTTGGGCAGTTTCTTACAAAGCTAAGTACTGTATAGTCTTACCTTATGATGCAGCAATCTCACCCCTAGATATTTACCCAGTTGGAAAATTTGTGTCCAAAACCTTGCACATAAATGTTTACAGCAAAGTTATTCATAATTACCAAAAATTGGAAATAACCAACACGTCCTTCAGTAAGGGAATGGACAAACAAATTGTGGTACATCTATACGATGGAATATTGAAAGTGGTAAAAAGAAATGAGTTATCAAGTCATGAAAAGACTTCAAGGACCCTTAAATATATATTGTCCAGTCTGAAAGAAGCCAGTCTGAAAAGGCTACAGTAAAAAGATCTGAAAGAAGCCAGTCTGAAAAGGCTACAGTAAAAAGATCAGTGGTTGCCAGGGGCTGGGGAGGGAAGAAGGGAAGGATTAATAGGTAGAGCACAAAGGATTTTTAAGGGCGGTGAAACCATTCTGTACCATGCTGTAATGGGGGATATATGACTTTACGCATCTGTCAAAACCCATAGAATATACAACACAAAGAGTAAACCATCATGTAAATTACGGACTTCAATTAAGAGTCATGTATCAATATTGGCTCATCAATCGTAAAAAAAGCAAAAAAGGAGTGGATTGTGAAGCATTTTTAATACTCCATTCAGGTTTTTAGCACTGAACAGACTTTTGACTTCTGGTGTTATTATATAGGAAAGGATACAGTTCTGTAAAATATGTCTAAATTGCCTCACAGCACATGTCCAACTACTTCAACCCATGTTAACTTGTTTAAAATAACAGTATACTTTGTTTAGGATGCTCACCTTTGCCTTTGCAGAAATGAAGTTTCATCGGAGGCGTTGGTGGGCGTGAGATTCATTTTATAGTGAAACTTACCCGAACATGACACTATTCTTTCAATGTCACCCAGAAAAAAATTTTTTCAATATCTCATGGGTCTTCCTCAGCAAGAGCACAAATTGTTTAGAGTGTTGGTTGGGAGTCTATGAAAATAGGCGTTTTCATAATGGGCTCCCTTGGGCCCATAAGCAGATTCCAATTACAGAAAGCCAGGGTGGTGGTGGCCAGCTTAGACTTGACTCCCTGTGGTGGAGTCCTCCTTTGAGTGCAACAGCCTGCTTTTCAACAGACAGCAAATACATAATAATGACATTGCCTGTGGTGCTATGGATACCAGATTTAAAGGGCCAGAAACCATAGTTAGGACTTTTAAGCTACCTCTTAGGCTGCTGGAAGCAATAGTGGAAGAAGAAAAATGGCTTCCAGAAGAAAAATGGCTTCCAGAAGAAAAATGGCCCGAAATAGGGCCTGGTCCTTCGTGTCATGGCAAGGAAGAAGCCTAGAAGCTGAGGAGACTCTCGCAAAGGGAAGCTGAGGAATCATTGCCTGGACTTACTTCTCCCTCCTCCAAGTCTCGGCCAGTGCATCTCTAGGGCTGGAGCACTAGGGATCCGTCTCCCAGAGTACTGGCAAGGGTGCAGAAGTGTGTAGAGTGGGGCACCTGGGAGACTCTGTAGGTTAAGCGTCCGACTTTGGCTCAGGTCATGACCTCATGGTTCACAAGTTTGAGCCTCTCATTGGCTCTCTGCTGTCAGCACAGAGCCTGCTTCAGATCCTCTGTCCCCTCCTCTCTCTGCCTCTCCCCAGCTTGCTCTCTCTCTCTCTCTCTCTCTCTCTCTCTCTCTCTCTCAAATAAATAAACATTAAAAAAAAAAAGAAGAAGAAGTGTGTAGAGTGGATCTGGAGGAGGAAAACAGAAGGGATCCAGCATTACCTGCAATTTCCTATCTTCCCCCTTTTGGTCATAGGGTTATAACCTAGACTCCAAAAAAAGTTGTGTTTTGTTTTTTGTTTTTTGTTTTTTCCACCAACAAGTGTTGGTTCTGTCTCTGATATAAAGAGAACATACTGAACAGAGCTTTGAATGGATTTTGTCATGATTTCTGATGATAAGACATTGTACTGACCTTTTGGGCTGCAGCAACAGATGAAGTAATAACTTGGAGAAGCAGCCTATAGCTTCCGTGGTCTATTCTTGAGATTTTGCTGACACCTGGCTGCCTATAATTATTGGAACCAGTACCGATTTCACAGTCACTGACTCAAGTGTGCAAAAATGTAATTTTCTCTATTCTTCTATAATTGAGTGTAATTTCTGCCTTAAGCCTCCATTCTGCCTCAAAGCAGAGAAAATTTAATCTAGTCACTCTCAGATAAACTCATTCAAATTCAGTCATTTCTTAGTCAATTCAAGTTTATAATTCAGTCACAATTCAGTTTAAAACTCTCTCTTTTCACCCCTCTGCTTCTCTTCCCTGGAATTGATCTCAGCTCTCAAGAGCTTATCCGAGGAGCCCCCTTCTTGGTCTTCCTCTGTCCTATCCAGTAGATGACATGTGCTCCCTTGAGAGGTGACCTGAGCGATCTATGGGGCACAAGGGGGTTCCCACTAGTTCTCTCTGTTGAAAGGGCAGGCAGCTCCATCCACCCGGGTCTCAGCCTCATCCTGGGCTAGCTGACCCCCTAGCTTTCTTTCTCTGGTAGATTTGTTCCACATGGAAGCCTTCAGGACATTGTAGGTGGTCTGTTTCTGCCAGTCTGACTGTGGGAGCCTGGGGTGGGCAAGTCTCCCATCCTTTTGTACGGAGACATGCCACACCAGCCTTCTCTTCTGGCCCTTCAAGGGCATATGAGGCTCTTCTCCCCAAAGCTTTCTGGCTTGTTATCTCCCAGCCTCAGGCTACGGCCCAGGAAAGGGGCTTGAGAACCTCTTCTCTCAGGAACCACCCCCATGAGGCCTTGAGATCAGAGTGGGCACAGAAGTGCCACACTCACACGGAACCCTGTGGCTTCTCTCTTCCTAACTCAGGAGGTATTCTTTAACTATGGAAAGAATTGGGGGGCAGGTGGCTGTTGTGTCTCCTCCAATCTCCTTGCAGATCTTTTCCATCTAATACCTGAGTGGAGGCTTTGAACTCTGAAGCTGGTGATTCATTGACTTGCTCTCCGGTGCTTCACAAAAGGGCTTCCCCAACGTGGCCGTGAGGAAAGGGGCTAGAGATGCACTGAAGACATCTGATGAGTAAAAGGAGAGACAAAAGCACCTCCATCAACATTCCACATCCCAGTCTGCCACACCACATTCTGCTTTATTTCCATGTCCTATTTTACTTTGGGAGGCACAACTAACCATAATTAGATTAATTTTATTTCATGACTGAAGTTGGCTCAGAAGAAAATTCTCAACCAGACTGTTCTGAAAATTTGGGGGGGGGGGGAGTGGAATAGCTACTTGTTGAAATACATGTTTATGGCCACCCCCACTACCCCATCACTCCCAAGCCCCCAGCTCCCCATTTCTGAGGGCTCATTTGGATATGTAAATTACTGGAGGATGGTGATTAACTTGCCTCTTTACTTAATAATCACATTTTTTATCTTCATATACTTTAAAGCTCATCTTTCACTTTAAAGTTCATAGTGGTCACTTACACATTTTCAAGTCACCCCATTAGTTTGCCATTTTGTGGCCCCAAAGAACTTAGTATCCTGTCAGCCAGTTCACTTCCATTTTAAGAATTCTTTAAAACATTAAAACCAGTCCCAGAAATTCTTGAGAGTCCCTAATTTGCATTATCCATCTTGAAATGTGTCCATCTCAAAGGTGTGCTTGAAATGTGTTAACTGTTTCAGAGCCGAAGCTCGATCTAGCTAAGTCCTATCCCCCCATTTCACAGGAAACCGACACTTAAAAATAATAACTTCCTAAAAGAATAATAATACTGACAAATTCCCAATTACAAATTTGTCCAGGTGTTTCACAAGGTATAAATTTAACCTTTCTAAACATGACAACAAAGATAAAAATTATAAAGAGAAAGACCCAAGAGTTGGTTATGTGAAATGAAAACTTTCGTACTCCAAAAAATATCATAAAACTAAAAGGCAAAAGGAAAACTTAAAAAAAAGTACTGGCAACATGGCAACATATATGACCAATTAAAATACTAATATTCTGAAAATTAACAAAGCAAAGATATACACCCCAGTTTCTACAAATGAGCAAAGAATGTACAAGTAACCCTTGACAGAACATATGCAAGTGGCCAACAGAGCATGTAGTTTTTAAAATACACAAACTCTCCAATAAATTCATGAATGCAAATTGAAAGGAGATGCCACTTTTACTCTTTAAAATCAGCAGGGTTTTTTAAAAGGACAATATCCAATGCTGGCAAGTTTACAATAATATAGATACATATTCACACTCCTGCTTGGAATGTAGACTGGTATATAGTCTTTCTTCCTAGAGAGTAATTTCACAATTTGTACCAAAAGTCTTCAAGATGTTTATATTCAGGGGAAACATAACTCCCCCCTCCCTATGCGTGGCTGCCAATCATACTTCCAAAGAGTATAGTAGAGAAATGGGATAGGGAAACACCTTCACGGTGGAGCAGTCTTACGTACACCGTATCAGCCAGGTGATCAAGGTCAATATCGCCAGTTGTAAATCATGTTGATAGTATGTACTCTTGATATGATGTAATAAAAATGGCACATTACCTCTATGATCTTCCTCTCAAAAATCCATAACACCAATCTAATCATGAGAAAAACGTCAGACAAATCCCAATTGACATCCAACAATTTGACCGGTACTCCTCAAAACTGTCAAGGTCATCAAAAACAAGGCAAGCCTGAGAAACTGTCATAGTCAAGAGGAGCCTGAGAAGTCATGATGACTAAATGTAATGTGTTCTGGATGGAATCCTAAGACAGATAAGTGACATTAAGTAAAAACTAAGGAACTCTGAATAAAGTGTGGGCCTGAGCTAATAATTATGATTGATTCAATAATCGTAATAAATATACTACACTAATGTAAGATGTTGTTACAGGAGAAACTGTGTAAATGGGGAGTATATGGGAACTCTCACCTCAATTCTTCTGGAAACTTAAAACTATTCTAGAAAAATTAAGTCAATTAAATTATTTTAATGTTTACATTCTTTGGCTAAGCAATTCCACATCCAGAATCTATCCTTAGGAAATAATCACAAATGTAATCAAAGATTTGCCTACAAGGATAAGGATATTTCAGGGGCTCCTGGGTGGCTCAGTTGGTTGAGCATCTGACTCTTAATTTCAGCTCAAGTCATGATCCCAGTATTGTGGGATCAATCCCCACGTCGGGCTTCATGCTGAGCGTGGAGCCTGCTTGGGATTCTTTCTCTCTCCTTCTCCGTCTCTCTCTCTCCCTCTACCCCCCTCACCTGCTCTCTCTCTCTCTCTCTCTCTCTCTCTCTCTCTCTCTCTCTCTCTCCATCTCTCTCTCTCAAATAGAAATAACCTAAATATGCAAAGAACTACAGCCTGAGAGTCAGCCAGACCTGAGGTGTAAGTCCCCATCTCATCACTTCCAAGGTGTTTGTCTTTGCTAGGCAGGGGCTTCTCAGACACACCCTGTACACTTGATCACCCTCTTCTCCATCTACAGGGCAGGTGTGTGGTTATGTCTATATGCATCTCTGTGATGGTATTCTCTCTGAGAAACACCTGCATGGAGGAAGAAGAGTTAGCAAATTCAAAATTGTGCTGTGATTTATACCTAGGGACTCTGCTATTTATCTTTCTCTTAAAGTAAGAGGTTATTGACTTGATTATATACAACACAGTTTTTCCCCTTAAGTGCTTTGAAACAGAGTAACGCGGAAAATGTTTATAATGTGTTTTTAGTGAACAAAGATAATATAATGGCATGTACAATACGATTAGCAGCTGTGCAAAGTATATATACAGGTAGAAGAAAAGAGGGGAAGGTAATAAGCAAAAATAAAAATTACAATGCTTGTGAAATGCAAGCATGCTTATGAAATGAGAACATTTTGGCTGAAATCAACACCTCTTACTTTAAAATGTCTCTAAGAATAGAAGTCCGACACTGTCTTCCTCTGGTAGCAACTTTAATCAGAAGTTAATATGAAGTTATTTTATATATTTAATTCCCTGCCCCCAGCCAGCACTCTGGCTAGCTAGCGTCCTAGGAGGTGAACCAGCTGAGGGACAGAGACTCGGAGTCTGGGCAGAGTTCAGAGGTGGTGGAACATGGGATTTCCTGCGGGATCTAGAATTTAGAGGTAGGGGTTATCTGAAAGTCCCCACCCAGGGACAAAATTAAAATCAGTGACCATCCAGCCAAGTCATCAATCCAAAGGAACAGTCAGAGACAGAGAAGGTTTGGAAGGGCAGCCTGGAGGACTTCTTTGGGCCACACAGCAAATCTGAAGTTACCTGTTGTCGACTCCTGCAAGCCTCCTCCTGGGAGCCAGAATCTGAGCATATGACCGAAAAGTCCAACATGAGATGAACGACCAATCCCAAGTGGAGCTTGAAATGCAGATATCTCATCCAAAAAAATGTAGTAGGAATAACACCGGCTTTGGAACCAGAGAGACCAGGGTCCAAATCCCACATCAGCTATATGCTAATTATAGGGATTGAACAAATAATCTAAACTTTTTCAGCCTCTGTTTCCTCATTTGGAAACATAGGTGTGGCTGAAGAGACTCCTTGGCCACCAAAAATTGGGGCTCCCTTTCCATGGTAAAGAGATATCGCTGAAAAGTATAGTTGTTCTGCCAGGGATTGATTACATTGCTTTTCATGTTATGGAACTTTATATAAACAGAACCATGCTGCATACACTCCTTTATGTCTGGCTTCTTTCACTCAGCATAATAATCTTTAAAGTTATATTGTTACATGTTTCAATAGGTTGTTCCTTTTATGGCTGGGAAGGACTCCATTGTACAATTATGCTCGATTTATTTATTTCTCTATTGACAGATTTTTGGATTATTTCCAACTTGAGGTTATTATGAGTAAAGCTAATAGGAATATTCTTGTACTGGTCCCTTTTGAGGACCTATGCATCCAATACTCCTGGGTAAATTCTTAGGAGTGGAATTTATGCGTCATAAAGTGGGTATATGTTTAACTGTGAAACAATTTTCCAGAGTAGGTGGGTCATCTTACATTTCTACTCAAATTACTCAACAGTATTCAAAGTAATTTTTTTTTCATTTAAAGCAAACGCAATTGAAAAGAAAGAAAAACAAAATTAGTCTTAATGAAAAATGAGTGGCAATGAATAAAGAACTTCTTCAATTATTTGGAATAGTCAAGAAAACCATTCTACAAGGTACAGAGCTATCTGACAGCTGACCCTGCAGGCAAATACTTTTATTTTGGTCATTGGTTTGGAAATAATTTTAGCCACTTAGATCAAAGGTTTTCATAAAGATGATTTGACCAGGGCCCCAAATCCCGAGAGGAGAAGAATGAAGAATGTACACGAAGAACCCTTCAGATGAGCTTTCCACTCTGTTAAATGGAAGAAAGAAGAATTTTCCCACATGGCATACTTGTTTACTGAGCCAGCCCAGTGCTGTGACAAATGAAACAACTTCTTGATGCCTAACACAGCTCGCCCCCAGGCACTGAGTCACAGCTTTGTGTTTCCCTTGAGTTCCGCAGCAAACAAACAGATCAGATAACTTTATTAATTACGCACCCTGGGGCCCAGGGCCGTGACAGGCTCAGGCTCCGCCAGCAGCCCCGGTAGTCCGTTTCCAGCCTGCTCGCGGCACAGGAGGTGTTTACACGTGCCTTCTGGTTCCGAAAGCATCCTGACACCCACGGTAGTGTTTTCACTGGCTGTATGGGGCTCTATAAGAAAAAATGAAAACTGTAAAGCCAGAATATCAACTCCAATCTCAGCAACTGTAGGAGATGCTCAATGCCATCTTTTTTTTCTCTATTAGGAAAATACAAAATTGGCCACCAGCAAAATGTCCAGAAATGAGAAATGGTTAAATAAAAGGCCCTCTTCCTATTGCAGATGGTGGGAATTGTGCATTTAAGAGCAGGGAAACGACACAATGAGGCCATGGGAAAATCCTGAGGTGGCAGTGTGCTGAGCAAAGGGCCATTCTGCACACACAGAATGGCCAAAAACCCAGATGTGGGGGCCGGAAGCCTACCAGTAGGCAGTTATTTCCAGATGATTCAGGAAAGGATTGGGACTTGGTCCTGGACAAATTAATGAATTTTCTTATGACTTTTATTTTCATAAGTGGGTAAGATGCCAGGGGAAAAGGAGTAAGGAATCCTTGTTCTTTTCTTTCTTTCTTTCTTTCTTTCTTTCTTTCTTTCTTTCTTTCTTTCTTTCTTTCTTTCTCTTTCTTTCTTTCTTTCTTTTGTTCTTTCTTCTTTTTTCTTTCCTTCTTTCTTTCTTTTGTTCTTTCTTTTTTCTTTCTTTCTTTCTTTTGTTCTTTCTTTCTTCTCTTTCTTTCTTTCTTTTTCATTCTTTTTCTTTCTTTCCTTCCCTCATTTTCTTCCTTCCTTCCTTCTCTTTCTTTCTCTCTTTCTTTCTTTCTTTACCTCTTTCTTTCTCTCTTTCTAATTTACCACTGGCCAGGCGCTGCACCAAGCACTTATAAAGCATTAACTGACTTAATGCCCACAACACCTCCACAAAGTAGGTACCATTATCCCCATTCCAAAGATGAGCTCTGTCTCAAGGAAGTTAATTAAGTTTGGAAGCTTCCCCAGCTGAAAGGAGCAAGATTTAAAGCCAAGCCTCAAGCCTCTCTACTTGCTCTAGACTACTGACGGTTTTAAAAAGTTCAAGAGGAGTTTTAAGATGGGCGGCTGCTACCCTTCACTATGGACAAGAGCTCCATATTAAGACTGCCTAGAAGCTGTGCTTAAAAAGGAAAAGATACTTTTCCCTTATGTTCTACTCCTAATGACCAAATCGCTCCCCACTGCCCAGGGCTGGCTCATTTTCCTATGAGAAAGATTTAGTTAAAAGCCTCTTTCTTTGACAGCATTACCTCCTGGAGCCCCTCTGCTCCATGGGGACCAGCCTTGAGCTCTATATGGCAGTGCGTTTCTCTGCTTTCCCCTCCAAATCGGGGAAGCCTTCTTCCCTGCTATCAGACTCACTTTTCCAGTGTAAAGGAAAGCCACCTTGCCTTCTTTATTCACTGTCTTATTTAGAGAAGTTCTCTAGCACTAGAGCCGTGGTATTTTTGTAAGCCACACGAACAACAATGTATTGCCTCAATTACTGTCTATTGTGTGTTTTGGGGTCTCCTTGATAATAGCAGGCTGGATGGAGCACACTCCGCTGCCTTGCCCTTATTAAACTGTGAAGGTCACTTCTCTGCCAGGATCTGTAGCTGGCGAGCCCTCCCTTCTCTTCCACAAATGTGTCTCTTCCAGAGCTTTTTGCAATTATGGCTCATTTCTCTAGGTTTCATATGGCAGGCGTCTGAACAGAATTAAAAGCATAAGCACGTGCAAAAATAATCCGCTTCCCAAGATAGCAAATGCTGAGAAGTTCTATATTAGAACACGCTGGGAGTGCTGACTGGCTAGGGCATGATTAACCTAATAGGCTTAAAGTTCCACTTGCCATGCACATCTGTCAGGACCGGGGCTGAAGCAGGCCCATAATCCCTGAGACTGGGGTCCTTCAGAATTGCCCTGTTGCTCACTAACAGCAGAGGGTTCAAGATTAGAACAACAAGACAACAGGCACCACCACCTCTTCATGGTGGGGCCAAGGGACTAAAGAAAACTGATTCCAAGGACCCGGCACCATGGACTTCAGAGGATTCTGGCCTGGAAATTGCCCGGACAGATTAGTAAGGCTCGCTTTTGTTCCTCCTATTTCAAATTTGATTCTCTGCAAACTGTGAAGAGTGTTGGGGGGGCAGGGAGATGACTACAAGCTGAAATCATGGGGTGCACACCTTCCCACAATGACCTTGTTAATAGCGTCGCTAAGAGTGGCATCCAGTTTTTTAAAAAGCCCAAAGCAATTTTGCCGGGACGTCAGGGGGGCAGTGAAAGATGCTCTACCCCTTCGCTGCTTCCCACCTCCACCTGCTATGACTCTGGGGGAGGCTTGTCCCAGGGACAGAGGCTGGCACAGGAGCAGCCAAGTTCCCAGACCCAAAGCTCGGCTGAAGGTCTTTGTCAGCTCCCAAGAGATCCCACTGCAGGCAAAGGGAAAGATATGGAAGGACTGCCCCCCAAAGCCAAAACCTCCCAATCCCACCTGGGCAAATCACAAAGCCGCACGGCTAAGGACATTCCGTCCAAGACACAGAGCTCCCACGGGTCACCAGGGGCAGCCTCCTCTGGGGAAGCCAGTGAAGAAAGTAACACCCAGGAAAGGATGCTGAGATGCCACACATGTGGCCAACAGGGCCATTGCTGCCAAAACAGCATTCCTGCTCACGAGCCTCAGGGCAAAGTGGACTTCCCCGAGCCCCTGGTGAAAGCGCACCAGCATGCCTATACCTACCTCCACTCCAGCCTCTCCAAATATGAAGCAATTCTGTGCATCACCCATCAGGCCACCCAGACCCAAGAGCTGCTCCAGCCCATGGTCAGCTTCCTGCTGCTGTGCTTTGATGAGGTCAACCGGCTCTTGGGGGAGATCTCCAAGGATGGAGAAGTGCTCCTCCAAGAAGTTAGGGAGGATCTGGCGTGGCCATTGAGGAAAGGAGAGCCCCAGGAGCAGCCGGACCTCCTACCACAGCTTCTGCAGCACACAGTCAGCAAGCTGCTGGTGCTCAGGGGCATGGTGGCCTCACTCACCGGCAGCTTCCTGGAGAGCTCCAGCAGTTACCTCCATGCCACCGCGAGCCACGTGGGAAAGAAGCTGAGCACAAAGAGGGGTGTGGATGAATGTCTCCTGCGGGCTCTGGGGCAACTGGAGAGCTTGGTGAGTGGCCACAGCGACCCTGGGACGCAGGGTCTGCCCTTGTGCTCCGAGGACAGTGGCATCGGTGCTGACAATGAGTCTGTGCAGCTGGCCGACAAGCTGGGCAAGCAAGCCAGCTGGGACTCAGTGCCGGAGCCCGCGGAATGGAAACCAGCGTTTCCAGCCACAGCGGAAGCCAGGCTCTCGGGACACACCTGGCAGCAAAGTCCTTTCCAGATGGGTTCAGACCGACCCCAGGACTGCCCGCTCTCGAGACCTCCTACGGCGAAGGTTCAGCCAGAGGCACAGGGTGGGGCCGGTGGCCCATGCCCCTCCAGCACGGGCCCAAGAAACACTACCTCCAGCCCCCTGGGGATGGCCAAAAGCACTTGGCGTGACTCCCTTGGGATTGGGATCTCCAGGGAAGCACGTTTTTCTAAAGGCCCCAGGTTGATGGGCACGTCTTCCCTCAGTGAAGGTGAGGACAGCAGCCCAGAGGAGGAGGAAGACCAAGCGAGCAGCATGAGTCCCTGTGCATGGCGGGAAAGTTCTTCCCAACCACGGCCACGGTCTTCCCCTGGTAGCCCGGAAAGCCTGTTTCAGCCACACCCCAGGAGGCTTAGGAGCCCCCAAGCCCAGGAAATGATTCTGAAGATGAAGGAAGCAATCAGCGAAAGGATCAAGTTTGTCCCTGTGCCCTCGGGGCCCCAGGACTGGCCTGAGGAGGAGGACAGGAGGACGGCGGTCCCACCAAGACCCAGCACAGCCAGTGGCAGCAGGAGGGCCCCTGTGAGGCAGAGGAGGTCCCAGTCAGAGGGCTGTCTGAAGAGCCAGGCCGAGGACCCCACCCTCCAGGAGCTGCGGAGGGTCCAGAGAGACCTCAGCCAGAGGCTGGAGGCATTTTACGCCCTGGGCGCACGACAGCAGGGGCAGAGCGCGGGGCAGGTCCCGCAGCCCAGAGCAGCGGCTCTGAGGCCCGACAACTGCAGGGTCACCCCCAGCAACACCATCAGCAAGCTGAAGGCCTCTCTCACCAAGAACTTCAGCATTTTGCCAAGTCAGGACAAAAGCATCTTGCAGAAATGCGGTCCCCGCCCTGAGAGTGAACAGCCCTGGTGGCGGAGAGCTGAGGGGCTTCCGGTGGCCATTGCGTCGGGTGAGAGGGCCAGTGAGGCTCCAGGAGCCATGGACTGGAATGTCAGGGGCTGCCCCACCAGAACATCGGTCAAGAAACTCATTGAAACTTTCAGTCCCACTAAGAGTCTGAGAACACTGGGGGATTCCAAGGACTCTGGGCCAAACCCCTGCCTCAGGAAATGGGGGGTCCCCATCATGCCTCCCAGATTTCCCATTTACAGGGGGCTTGCCCCTTTGTATCCAAAGCCACAAATTTCTCCAGCAGCAAGCAGAGACCCCCTCCAGGTGGGGCCAGACTGGAGGCCCCCACCTCCTATTTTTCCCCCTGTGCTCACAGCAGAAGCATCCAAGAGTGAGGATCTCAATTTCAACTGTGAAACAGAGGAGGACCCAGAGCATCTCCCTCCACCGCCTCTGGAAGTCCTGATGGACAAATCCTTCACCTCTCTGGAGCCCCCAGAAAGCAGCAAGCCAGCAGGGAGCTCCTCCAAGGAGACCCATGTGCCAGGGCCGGGAGGGGCTGACCCTGCCCGGAGAACGTGGGCTTCCCCAAAGCTAAGAGCCTCCATGAGCCCCACTGACCTGCTACCCAGCAGGAGCACGACTGCCCCCACCAGGCCCCACAGCACAGGACCAGGGGGCAGCAAGAGCGGCTACGGCACCAAAAAGCTCACCTGGGACCTTAACCACCTGCCAGCAACCAGCAGAAACCCAGAGGTGGAGGGCAGCGGGGCTCCGAGTCAGGCACCTGCAGACAAGGCTGCCAGCCTGTCCAAGCATCCCCAGAAGGCCATCCCCTGGCACCACTCCAGCCACACATCTGGGCACAACAGGACCTTGGGACCCAGCCTGGCCAGGCCAACACGGGGGCCACATTCTCCTGAGGCCCCAAGACCGAGCCAGGAGAGAAGCACCCTGCTGGTCAGGAAGGCCTCTCCCTCAAGGGGATACTGGACACCCCAAGCAGTCAGGAGGCAGCCCTCCTCTCACAGACCTGCCCGGCCAAGTGCTCCTTCTGTGCATGGCTCCTCCAGCCCACCTGTCAGCCCTCCGGTGAGCCCCAAGGTGCTAAGCCCCCCAACAACGAAGAAAGGAGCTTCCCCAGCAACACGGCAGCACAAGCCGCCCAGCCCTCCCCCCGCGAGCCCACCCACACGTCACAAGGCCTCCAGCCCCCCCACCCAGCACACAGAAGCAAGTTCCCCTTCCTCTGGCGCCTCCCCATCCCCCCCAGTGTCCCCTACTGAGGGACAGGAAACAAGAGGTTCTGAGAACAATCAGGCAGCCACAGCCAAAGTGTCTGGGAACACGTGTTCCATATTCTGTCCAGCCACCTCCTCTCTGTTTGAAGCTGCGCTGCCACCTTCGACCGCCCACCCGCTCACCCCACCATCGCTGCCACCTGAAGCCAGGGGCCCTCGTGGGACCCCCGCAGGATGCTGGAGGAGCAGCTCAGGGCCACGGCCGAGGGCGGGCTCACAGCGGGGCATGGCCCTGTGTGCCCTCAACCCTCAGCCTTTCGTCAGGAGGACAGCTTCTGACCGCCGGCCAGGTCTCCGCCTCCCGCTGCCCGTCCCCGGTGCCACCAGCAACGCTTGTGAATCCCCACTCAGCAGGAGCAGGTAAGGAAGGTCGTGGGCCCCGGCCCTGTGGTAATCAGAGTAGAGCCTTGGGTCCTTGGGATCATCTGAGTCAGTAGTTTTCCCACTGTGCTCCAAGGGAAGAGGCAGTTGGAAAAAGGGTCTGGGGGATATCCAGCCTCCTGCCACCCACCCCTTCCTCGAGCAGCTGTGCCTTCATCTGTCACTCATTTCAAGTTCCCAAGAAAGATTTTAATTGAAAGAAGTTCTGCTGTGTGAAAAATACAGTTTAGGGGTGTCTGGGTGGCTCAGTTGGTTAAGCATCCGACTTCGGTTCAGGTCATGATCTCACGGTTCATGGGTTTGGGCCCCGCATCCAGTTCAGAGCCTGGCGTCTGCCTCAGATATTCTCTCTCTCTCTCTCTCTCTTTCTCTAACCCTCCTCTGCTCATGCTCTGTCTCTGTCTCAAAAATAAATAATAAACATTAAAAAACATTTAACAAAAAAAAAATTTTAATAATCACATTAATCCAAGCACACACACACCCCCTTTATTTTGCACTTAGGGAAACGTAGATGAAGTGACTTCCTATGCCCCTACACCCTCCATTGAAACACTGTCACCCTGTCTGGAACCAGCGTCCTCATTACTGTAGTTTCTAGTTTACTAAAGTAGACCAATATCTATGTGGGAGGCCCTCAAACTTCCTTGTCCTGGGACCCCTTTAAACTCTCAAGAATTAGAGAGACCCCAAAAGAACCTTCATGTAGGTGGGCCATATCTATCACTTTTTACTGTATTATAAATTAAAATTGAGAAATGTTTAAAATGTTTATGAATCCATTTTTAAATGACCCCATTATATGTTAACATAAAAAGTAGGTACATTTTCTACAAAAAAAAAAAATGTTTTTGAGCAAAAAGGGTGGCCTTGTCTTATATTTTTGCAAATCCCTTCATGTCTGGCCTCACGGAAAGATGGTGGAATTCTCAAATCTGCTTCTGCAGTCCATCTGGTGTGATACGACACGTCACGTAGACTGGAAAACTCCACTCTACATTCACGGAAGAATGAGCGGAAAAGGCAAATAACATCTTGATATTATTATGAAAATAGTTTTGACCTCAGAGATTCCCCCCCTCAAAACTGTCTCAGAGACACCCAGGGGACATGCCTTGAGATGGCTCGTCCTGGATGTGTGCGATAGAAATGTTTGGCTTCCCCACGCCCCCAAAAGCCTGCCTCCACTTCTCCTCTGTTCTAGCCTCACCTCTACCTCCCCGTTCAGAGGTGTGTGGGGCAAGAGCAAGACTCTTCATGGGCGCTGAGTACCAGAACCGGGTGGAAGGACTGCCATCTCTACCCTCAGCAGACTGAGTTCACGTGTGCTTTTCCGGTGAGGGCAGCTGGCTTGCATGTCATTGGCCTGGCCATGTGGGCAGGCCTGGGCACGAGGCTGCGACGGGCCAGGAGTCACACTGCACCACTACCTGCACACAGAGGGAAAGGCACATATGCCCAAGTGGACGGAGTGCATGGGGCCATGCATCTTCTCCAGAATGTGGCACGGGAAGGAATCTGTCTATCTGACACCTATTAGAGAAGAACTCTTGTCAATGTGTCTTGATATCAGATCGGACGAAGCTCAACCAGCACGGTCCTTTCTATCTCCAAAACGCCCACCACTGCGTCAATCAGCAGTGTATTTCTGCCAGAGTGATGCGCGTTACAGACTTCACAATCTGTTGAGGCATGAATGGTAATTTTTTACAAAGTCCTCGGCAGTCAATTTTAAATAACGATGTTATCTAGGGAAAGTTGTGCATTATTATAGTTATATAAACTTCCCCAGCCACTTGAAAGAAATGAAATATTGATTATTTTTGCAAGAATCTTAATGTAATACTGCTCTTTTCTTAAATCTAAAATGAGCTTCCTACAGCACGGTGCTTTTCATCTAAGAACCTCTATAAATGTTAATGCATCACTCCTCACTCTAGCCACTTATTCAGATATTACATTTCTAAAACTGTGCCCTTCAGGAGAAGAGCTTGAGAGAACAGGGACAATAAAATGGCATTAATTAAAAACACTAACATTTTAAAACAGCAGGAGCAATACTAAAGTAACATAAAATTGTTCAAGAAGAAAATAATGCCCTTCTCTCAGGCTTCTCCTCGGAATAGGGCAGGCTAAAAGGTTGTTTTATGTCCTGAATCTCAATACTTGGGGAGATGGGGTGGTGGGGGCGGAGAGAAGGGCTTGCAGCTTGAAAGAAAGGAGGATCCGTGAACAGGCGCCTTCCCAAGGTCGCGTGGAAGGTCACAATAATGGCTCACACTCCTTCCCCTGCCTCCTGCTAAGACCACACCTCTCAGCCCCTCCAAACTGTGAGCCTATGAGCACGTGGTGGATGTGATGGGAAAATGCTCATTCCCCAGTCCCTCCACACCTCCGTCCCTGTCAAGTTGGCATCTGGGAGGAGAAGTACTCCAGCTATAAAAGCACTGAGTGGTTTCACCCTCTGCAGCTGCCTTTGTTCCTGCCCTCCTGCCTATGGGAAACCATACCGAGGAACTAGGCATAATTTCCCAAGATCGCGCAACTAGCCAACAAGCCAGCCCCAGAGAGCCTGAAAGACTCAGGACGGGCTGTTTCCGCAAGCAGGGACTGGCAGGGATGAACCACACCCCACACATCTTGCAGCAGAGGCAGGCGTGCAGGATAAACTGGCCTGCATCCGGCATTGATCTGCTTCTCAGTCATCCAGGCCGGGCACAAGCCCCTCTTATAGAAAAAATGATGATGTTTATCCTCCCAATCTTGGGACCCAGGGGGATGGGAACAGTCCTTGGAGGCTTACCCAGGAAGCTCCGTTACTGAGCTCCAACTGTTATTTATGTTTTGAATCCCCTGGTGGGGGTGCCGTCTCTAGGTCTTAGCCTGCTGGGGCATTGTGAGCGTTCAAGAAGGGTCCAGGCTTTCTCCCCTAAATGCAGTGCTTTTCGTCTCTGCTTGGACTGGACCACCCCCGGCAGGGGCTCTCTGCAACTTAAACCCCCCCGACCCTATTTCCTGGATCAGGCTACCTACCAACTGACCAGCAGGGCAGTGGCTGGGCAGCCTGCCTCCCCAGCTGTCCTGGGACCAGGTAGAACCACAGCTATGTTGTGGCAACCAGGAAAATCTGCCTCCTAGCCTGAGCCTCACACAGATGTGGAACCTGGTTGGGGTTGGGGAAGACGCACTTCTAGGACAAAGTCATTTGTCACCTCCACCGACACTACCCGCCACAGCCTATCTCCGGGAAAGCCCCTCCCATTCCTGCCAGCTACCCCATCGGGGAGCAGCACAGGGTCATGGATGAAGTGCATCCTACATCTGGCTTCCCCTGCTCCAGAAGAGGCACCGGGAGAAGTCAGTAAGATGGGAGCTGGTCCTGCACACAAAATCACACTTGGTCAGGCAGGGACCGGTCATCGGGCCAGAGGCCAACCTGGATGCGGTTGGCTCTGCAGAACACAGTGAGACTCTCACTGCCGAAAAATCACATTGGTGCCAATCTTGGTGCCCACTCCACCCCACCCCACATTCCTGCCACCTTGATCCCATTAGGATCCAAACTCAGACTTGCCCTCCACTGGTTTGACATCTCATGTAAGCCTAAACACATAGAGCTAAACATGCTGTGTAATGAAGCTCCCGGAAGAGTCAAGACCCTGCTGTCACGGGCAGAGAGAAAGACCTTCTGGTCTGTGCATGTGAGGAGCTGGGTCCAGTCCTGAACCTGAGGTGACTGATTGAGGGACTTTGGCCCTCAGGTGCCTACCTGTCATATGACAGGGTGGTCCCTAGTATCCCTTCCAGGTAAGACTTCTCGTTCATGCTACAAAGTGGCAGCACCAGAATGACAGCTGGCCATTTATTGAGCACTTATCATGTGCTGGTTAATATGCTACGACTATATCACACTTTATCCAATACTGATACCTTTGAGTGCCCTATGAGATGGGTACTGTTATTATCTCCATTTTACAAAGAAGAGAACTGAGAATCAGAGAGATTAATATGCTACAGGGCACACTGCTAGTAAGTGCAGGAATTGAACCCAAACAGCCAGACTCCAACCTCCAAGCAGTAACTACGAGGTTAGCCCGCCAGCACACAGCCAGTGCAACTTTCCGAGCCAGTCCCCTTTCTTTAAAAAAAAATTTTGTTTAATGTTTATTTATTTTTGAGAGAGAGAGACAGACAGACTGTGAGCAGAGGAGAGGCAGAGAGAGAGGGAGGCACAGAATCCAAAGCAGACTCCAGGCTCTGAGCTGTCAGCACAGAGCTGGACGCGGGGCTTAAACTCACGAACCGTGAGATCATGACCTGAGCTGAAGTCAGACGCTTAACCGACTGAGCCTCCCAGGTGCCCCTGAGCCAGTCCCCTTTCCAACCCAAGCTTGCTCCATGCTGGTGATCATTCTCCATTCTGCACTCCCAGTGCACACTGGCTGTCCCTCTCCACCCAGACCCCCTGTCACTGTGTCATTCAGTGGCTGGAAAGCTCTATTCTAGCCAGATGCCAGGCCTGGGCCAAGCACTTTCCATTTTACTCCATTCAGGAAAAGGGTGGCAGCTGAGTGAAGCAGGGTGTGGTGAGTTCTTTGGTTGTTTTGGGGTTTTTTTTAGTTTTTTTTTTTTTTTGCTGTTATTGTTGGCGTTGTTTTCAATTCAACGAGCTAAGCCTAACCCTTTATTAAACAAGAAGTGCTTTAAAAACAAAAACAAAATAAAGGCCCAGCTCCCAGAGTTCCCGAGGGAGCTGCTTTGTTCAGAGCAGCAGGATCCTGGGCATCAGAAGAACAGGACTCAACCTGTCAGCACAGACACCAGGGGCTGGGTTCCCACGGTGCCCTACCACAGCAGGTGCACACAGGACAGCACCAGCCAGGCAAACCTGATGCAGGAGGGCAGAGGTCTGACAACAAGGGGCCACAGGCCTGTGGGAGAGAGGCAGAAGGACAGAGAGAGGCAGAATAGGGATTGAGGCGGGGGCGGGGGGGGGCAGGTTGCAGAAGGAACAACAGAGGAGTTCTTGATCTACATTTGTCCTTTTTCCCAGCAGCAGCAGTGAGGAGAGCCCCAAAAAGGACACTGAGCCATGGAGCAGCCCCTGTGCCCCGGAACTAAAGGGTTCTGGCTTGGATGCATCTCCCCCAGAGCTCTGCGTGTTGGGCCACGGGCTGCAGCGGGAGGCCAGAGCCAGCCGCGCCCAGGACAAGCCTCAAGAGAAGGAAGTAGCCTGACAAGCCAACCAACAGGGTCACACTGATGCCAGTCATCCCAGAAGATGGGTGACAGCCAAGCAGCAGACTGCCCCATAGATGGTGGACCAACCAAACTCCTATTGAGGTGTCCTAGAAAGATCTGGAAAGTACACTGCCCAGAGAGTCTGCTAAATTCTAAACATTCGCCACTTTCAGTCCCAGATTCTGGTTTGCCTTGGGGCTCAAAAGTTAACTATAACTTTAGACCCCCACAAAGACACTCTTCAATCCTTCAAGTAGTGCCTTAACTCGGGGGGGGGGGGGGGAATGTATTTATCGCACGCTCGATGGGCCGGGGGTCTTACCTGGGTTAGTTTCATGGAATCAATTAATCCTCACAACAAAGAAGGAAGCAGATAGCATCCTCCCTATTTGCAGATAAAGAAAACCAAAGCGCCCCTACAGCCCCACCCCAACAGTGTCTTGCCTGAGGTCACACAGCTAGGAAGAGAATACAGCAAAAATCAAAGAGGTGTGCCTGGCACCAGAATCTCTTTGCTTTTCGTTCCATTTCATTGCCCATGACTATTCCATTACTCCATCTGCCCAAAGCATGTCTAGTTGTACAAAGGGTTGGAAAGTTTGGGTGTTTGTTTGTTTTTTTAAAGATTAAACAGTGGCACAGCATTCGAGTCACCACTGAGGGCTTTGTTTGGAAACCGATTGCTTCAGAGATAGGAAGACCAAGGTGGAATTAAGACACACACCCTTCTCTCCTCCCTCCCAAGCACAGACCCAAAGCCCTCAACACAAAGCTCCCAGCCCACTTGAGCTGAGCAGCTCAGATTGTGTCTCAGAGACGTGTCTCACATGCTCTGCCCTACGCATCCACATGCCTCTCAAGCTGGGTGGGTACAACCAAGCCTTGCAAACACACAGCCTGTTCTCTGTGCCCCAAAGGGGCTGGGGTTCCAGAGGGTACACACACGCACGCTTGCGCACGCACGCCAGTCTCCCCCAGGGGCTTCTTGGCCAACATTATTCATCTGCAAATCATCTGCACAACTTCTGCTGGATCTGAGATGGAAACGAAGAATGACTGGTTGTGCCAAAACCCTGCCTCTGCCCATGCACTAGATATCTGCTGCAGATCTGGAATTTTTCCATCGGTGGCTGTAGAGGGCTTTCTATTTAGAAAAGAATTTGCCATAATTGGGTGATTCAGTGCAGGCTCAGTGGGTTGTCTAAAGACAAGAATTCTCGCCCACGGGGTACAGCTAAGGGGCAATCCTCCAGATCCGCTGCAAAGCCGATTTTTTAAGTTTGGGAAAATTATAGACTTCAAGTCCTTTCTTGTTGAAATAGATCATGACTCAAGAACGTGTTAAACTGGGCCCTGGGGCTACAGCTACCTCCCCCAGGGACAGGCCGTAACTCCAAGTAAACGAATTCATCTTGACTTGTCCAGTTATTAAAATAGGGGTGATGAGGATAATCTCTTCAAAAGCACCCAAGGATTAGTTGATTAAACCACCAAGAGGGGCCACAACCCACCCCTCTATTGGGAAATGCCTGTGCACACCCAGCTGGATGCTCACGGCTGCTGGTTATCTGTGCTGTCAGAGCAGAGCTCAGGCAGGGGCAGGGCTGGTTGTGGGCAGGGCTACGTGCAGGGTGAGTGGGTGGGTGGACCTGGGGAACTGTGTGGGCCACAGGAAATGGGAGGGAGTGTAAGTGTGTGAGAGCAGCCAGGTTTAAGAAACTTCCCTGCTACAGAGTTGGCCACTCTCCTTACCTGGGCAGGCCAGGAGCAGGGGGACCGAGGCTGTGGGCCCTGGGTAGGCTGGTCACCGGCCTGAGCGCAGGGGAAGCAAGCTGGGCGGGAGATGCAGCTCACTGGTAAACAGCTTCAGGGAGGGACTGTCAGAAAGCTCACCCTGCCCTGGGCTGGGATTGAGGGGCAGGCTTCCAGGGGGCTGAAGAAACACAGCAGAAACCGAAACAAAGGGAGACTGGACAGGGACCCCATCAATGAAATTGTGATACAATGTAGGAGTGTAATCACAGAGACGATAAAAAGTCTAGTTCCTGGAACCAGGACAGGAAGTGGGAGTCACATCCACAGGAGGAGGAAGTGAGGCCAAGCTCTCTCTTAAAGGGCCGCCTCTTAGAGGTTTGGGTTCGTTTGAGTCTGTAGGTGGGGGCCAAGTGCACCCAGCTGCAGCAATGAAAGCTAGGTGTGGGTGGCTGGCAGAAAGGTCTGGAATGAACCTCCATGAGTGTGCCTGGCAGGAGGCTCTCTGAGAGAGCCTGCCCCCTCCCCCAAGCAGCAGCTGACACTCACCCTTCCTATGTGGAGGCAGCAATGGAGGAGTACTGGGCTTCTAGGATTCCTGCTGTCAGCCCTGGAGCAGTTCAGGACTCCTCTTCATCCCTCCACATTTACTGAGCACCTGCTTGTACCAGGACAATGCCAGGTTCCTGTCACATATCCCCATACGTGATGTAGTGACAGGCCTCCAGGCCCAGGTAGCATAGACAATTAGTTGGCATAGACCATTGTGTTGGCCCGAGACCCAAAGGCTTCAAGAATCCCAAGTCAGCTTTCCCTGTGGTAGGGAAGGGGTTGTCAATGCCAAGCGGCTGGGAGGCAATAAAGGTCAAAGGTGAAGCAGTGCCGAGCCGGCACAGGAGCAGATGGGTCACAGAGGTGGTTTTTTGGCTACCATCCCAACCACCAGACTTAGCCCAAATTATAGGTGAATTAGACATTGTACAAAAGAAATTAAATCTACCACAACAGGCAACTTATGTGGCTTCAGCTCAGTTTCAACCCTCCTCGAGACCGAGCCTTTACTCAAACCGACATCTACGGTTCTGCCTTAGAAAGCATACTGCTGGTGGCCATGAGGGACAAGCCCAATCCCACAACTTCTCAGATGGGTCACTCTCACCTCCACCCAAGAACCTCGTCCTTGCTGAGCCCAATCCACTTCTTGTCCTCAAAGGAGAAGGGAGAGCAGGGTCTGTTTTGTTTTGTCTCTTTAAAATAATTAAGCCAATAGGGGCACCTGGGTGGCTCAGTCGGTTGAGCATCCAGCTTTGGCTTAGGTCATGATCTCACAGTTCGTGAGTTCGAGCCCCTCGTCAGGCTCTGTGCTGACAGCTCAGAGCCTGGAGCCTGCTTCGGATTCTGTGTCTCCTTCTCTCTCTGCCCCTCTCCCACTCGCGCTCTGTCTGTCTCTACCTCTCAAAAATAAACATAATAAAAAAATATATTTTTTAATTAAGCCAATAGACCCAACCATTAAGGACTCATGAGTCTGCACTTTTTCTTCCCAAAGTTAGAAACAAAGAAGATATTTTGGATATAAAGACAAGAGAGGCTGCCACCAAAGAAGATAACAGTTTAAGAGGCACATATTATACCCGTGTTCTTATTTGGACCAAGTCTTTTCCAGGGCTGTCCAGCCATCCTCAACACTCATGGAGACCCCAGAGCTGCAGAGATGCAGAGAGGGAGATGCTTCAGCTCTGTATCTAACACGTTAGTAACATAGCATATGGTTCTGCCCCAGGGGAGAAACACAATTTTCCGGTTCCATCAAAAGGATTCATTGAGAAAAAAAAAAAAAAAAAAGGAGATATATACTCTGGCAGAACAGTGATAGCTTCTTGCAAGTATAAATACAATCTTCAAGAGGAAATAGAACTTTCTCTCCACAGCCTGGATCTGTGCAGTTGTTTAAGCAGCATCTATCTCTTTCCTCACATCATATACCCAGTTCAGAACCTGAAATAATCCCTGTGGATAGAAAATGCAGGGCAGACCAAAGAGACTTCTCTTGCATTGTGAAAAGCTTCTGTTTGACAAGACTTGTCTCAGCAACCCTACACCACGAATGAAAGGATTTTGAGAAATGGACGCTTTCTTCTACAATAAACCAGCGTTTTGCATGTATCAGGAGAGCTGGTGCAGTGACTTATAAGTGTGAACATGTTTGTCAATTGATCATTTGGTTGACAGCTTATAGGCTGCCAAGACCCACTGTATCTTCCAAAGGAAAGCCTTGCAAAGGTAATATATTTTTAAGTAGCCCCACATCAAAGCCTCTGTTGAACTGCCATAAAGTAAATGTGTTCTGGGCCTATATTAACAGAACAAGTTATACTGCACTGTGGTTTACTCCCAGTGCCTACCTGAAGTTTAAAGAAAGTTCCATCAATCCATCCCGACATTTTTATGAAATGTAATTAAAGATGCATTGCACACGCAGTGGAGCAAACGGTTAATTCGCTCAGCCATCTAATTCAATTTTATGGGGGACCCTGGACACTGCTGGCTGGATGACTCTCGTGGGCTTCAGAAAGTAACTTCCCGGATAATCTGTGGGCCCTGTGACCACAGAATCTGAGCCATCTAGGAGCCAGGGTTCTGAATGCTGAATCCCAGATACCCTTGAAGTCTTGCACACAAGCCACCAATCTGTTTTGGCTGGAATGGCAGCACCAGGGAGAGTCAGGTAATGCCCAAGGCAAACCTGGTGGGTCTGAGACCTGAGATGGGATGAATCAAAGAAACAAGGTGACCAGAGGAGAAAGGAGGGGTGTGGTGAATGCTACAGTCACCCTGGGGAGCCAGAGTTGGTCCTACTCCCGATGGTTGGAATTGGGACACAGGAGCCTGAGACTCAATGCCTCTATCCCACAGCCCTGTGACCGGGCTTCTAGGGATCCGTTTCTTCATCTGCAAAGCCACCATGACATTGCCAGCCTCCTTACCCTGCCATCGACAAGACTTCTAAACCATCTTTCTGAGCCATCTGGAAGAACTGAGCTGACAGTCCCTCCACCCTGGGTGCTGGTAATGTTCACCTCTGCCACCCCCACACCGGGAGATTCTGATTAAGAAAAGAAAGTACACGCCCGCCCCTTCCAGATCTGTGCTTTGATTCTCGGAGAAAGTTAAAACCGGCCAAGTTAAATGCAGCTAGAACGGACGTTCTTCTCTGTAGTGTTCCGTGTCTCTCAAAGTGAAAAGTCTTTAAAACATTTTGCTGGCAAACATGGCTACAAATATCAAATATTCCAAATGGAAAAGAAAAAATTGAGCTTCAGAATCTCCCATTTATTCCCATGCTGAGTGGTGGGTGGGTGAGCTGTCAGTCAGATGGTAGAAATGGCTTCTGTGCCTCCTGAACAGCAGGTTTTACTGGGCTGAGGCTACAGTTGATAATAATTACACCTTTTCTTTGTCCATAACACTCTACATTTTCAAAACACAATTATCTACATTGTTTTACTAGATTTTTCAAAAATCCTGTGAGATGAACAAAGCCAGTCTTTTTTTTCAACACCTTTTACAAATGAAAAAAAAAAAAAAAAAGGCTGAGGGTTATCAAATATTTGTTCCTAAGACACCCTGCCAGCTAGTGACACATTCCTCAGCCCCTGCTCAGCCTTGGTTCTAATACCTACTGCCAGCAGTATTTAGATTATTCTAAAAGATGCCACAACCTTCTTTGGCAGAAATTCTCAGTTTTCTCCAGCATTTACAAAGAGGAAATTATTTTTCATATCCAGCCAAAGGCCAGCTGTAATTTTAGCCATACCTCTTAAACTAGCTTGGATAGAAATTCAAAACAAAATTTCCAAGAGAATTTTAGAAAATAATAGCCCCCTCTACGTACCTCAACAGCTCCCTGTCCCTCCCCACCACTGCCCCGGCATTAAGAAAAAAAAAAGAGAAGTCATTTTCAAAAAAAAATTTTTTTTAAATCTTCATTCCCTGTTGCTGTGAACCCCCACCCCGCCCCCGTTAGTGGGCTTCCAGGTGAAACCCCCCGAAGGGAACAGAAGGCACTTTAACAGACAGCACTTCTATTTTATTGCCAGTGCCCCAAAGTAGTAAAAACCAATGGATGAGACAGAAAGGAAATACAGACCCTGGGAAACAAATTGCCTCCATGAAAATTATTTATCTAGCTTTTTTTGTTTTCCCTCCTTTGGAAGGGGGACAGGATTGGCTGTGTTTACAAAACCTGGAGACTTTTTAAAGCTATTGTTTAGTTAATGGCTTCTGACACCAGCCTCAGAGGTGTGGATCACTTTCTGGATGTCAAGATTCTCAAGGAGAGCCCAAGGTGACGCTAATAACAGCTGTCAACCCACAGAGAGGTAATTATAAAGCCGTGATTAAAACAACACAAAACCTTCAAATGTTACAGCCTTCTTCACTGAAACACCAGGTGACGAGACACGGAGGAGACATAATACTTCCCTGAATAAGCTCCAGTAATGGTAAGGACCAAACTGGAACCCCTACTGGTCCCAGACTCAGAAACACCCACCTGGTGAGCAATGCTGTCCTCGCTGGAGGGACTGAGCCAGGCTGGGAGCAGGCACTTAGACATTGCTTCTCCAGCCCAGCTGCTCCACAGGAGGACGTGGTTGCGGCCGGCGGGGGGGCGGTAATCAAAGCATACAAACTTCTAGTTGTAAGATTAACAAATTCTCCGGACCTAATGAACAGCCTGGTGATTATAGCTACTTATTCTGTATCATATACTTGAATGCTGCTAAGAGAATACATCTCAACACAAAAAAGAAACAGTAGTTATGCCATGGGATGGAAGTGTTAGGTAAGGCTATGGTGGTAATCACTTTGCAACGAATAAATGTATCGAATCAACACATTGTACACCTTAAACTCACACAATGTTATATGTCCATTAAATCCTAATAAAGCTGAGGGGGAGAAAAAGAAAGAAAAGACCGTGCCCTGGGCCCCACCCCATACCAAGTGAATCAAAATCCCTAGTGGTGGGATCCCGACATCAATCAGGGAAGAGAAAACAAGATGAGAAGCATCTTGTAGGCAGCTTTTCCTAAAGTCCCAGAAAGTCCTAAGCAGATACAAGTCAAGTCTAGTCCTTAATTCTTACACTGGAGGGAGACAGGGGCCCTTGCGTAACTAGAAGCTATATTCCCACCCCAAGCACATCTTCAGGAGGTAGGGCTCCTGGCTGCACACACAGCCAAGCAAAGAATGGAGTGGCTCTCAATCTTCATTTCCCAGCACTGACCATCCATTAGGGCCTCCTTCCCGCACGCACTCCCGACAGACCGAGACTAATATGCTGTCTTCCCTGTTTTAAAAGTAATGATGTGGGAGGGGTGCCTGGGTGGCTCAGTTGGTTGAGCATCCAACTTCAGCTCAGGTCATGATCCTGTGGCTGGTGAGTTCAAGTCCCAAGTCAGGCTCTGTGCTGACAGCTCAGAGCCTGGAGCCTGCTTCAGATTCTGTGTCTCCCTCTCTCTCTGCCCCTCCCCACTGCCTCTCTCTCTCTCTCTCTCAAAGATAAATAGACATTAAAAAAAATTATTTTTTAAATGAAATTTAAAAAATTTTAAGGAGTAATGATGTGGGAAACCTTTGGAGGCTGAAATTTCCTAAGGCCCTGAGAGAACCACCCAGGCCGTCCTCAGTGGGGTTGGGTCAGGGGCATTGCCCACAGAGCCCAGCTGCCCAGAGACTCCATCTAAAGTTAAAATTGAGTGGAGGAAAGTAGAACTTTGCAGTTATTTGTTGCTTTTCGGCGGTTCTCAGTTATTTTAAACTCTCCACCCAGGAGGGTGGATACAGAGCACAGGGAATGGGAGGCTTTCATTTTGAAGACGTCCTTGGAAAACAGGACCTCAAAGCGGGAAGAGAGGACGATGCCTTTGAGCTTAATTTCCGCCTTCAAAGTCCCTGCCAGACTCTACATCCTTGGGCTCCTACAGGTTCTAGGATCTTGGCAAGCAGAAAATGTCAGTCTCCTGACCAAACCCAAAGAGTCTGCTCAGACTCCAAGCAAACACAATTAATTAAATTGTGTAAAACTTTAAAATCTTTAAAAATCAGCCTCTTGGGCATCTTTCATGACTCCCTGTCCAGCAAGCCTTTAACCTGCTTCAGTCAGAATCAGCCAAGGAAGTGGCTGCTGGGAAGCCCCTGCTGGGGTCACAATTAGCGAGAAGTGGCTCCTGCTGGGGCTAGAATTACTTAAAGTCACACTTAAGCCACATATTAAAAGCGAGTCCCAGGATGATTGTACCATACCCAACCTCACCCTAGAGCATGGGGGGGGGGGGGGGGCGCGGTTAGGAGCCAGCCTTGCTGTATCTGGCCACACAGGCAAGATGAAAAAGTAGCTTTCTCAGGGATACCCATGAACACGGAAATATATAAGTGAGTTGATTCAGGGCTGCCCAGCCAGCTCTGGGCCATTCCCCTCGGGAGAGGCTTGGAACCGTGATGTAGAACCGATATTATGCCTTGAGGTGGGTGACACTGGACCGGGTCCACCTCTGGGGCCTGCCAGAAAACTTGCAGGCAGGAGGCTGGGGCCTCAGGGCCTCAGCCATCTGGATCTGCCCAGAGTGTTGCCGTGGGTCTGGCTGGGTTCCTTGGCTGGGATGGGACGCTGCCCCTTCAGCTCACACCTTATACGTGTGTTTGAGGTAACGACCTGAGCTCTAATTCCTCCTGGTCACAGTATTGCCAACCTGCCAGCGGCCCCAGGCAAGGCAAAGCCACTCTCACTGCGTCTAGGGCCCCAGCCCCAGACGTGCCTCTCTCCCTGCAGGACCCCATTTCCCTGGCTGCTCCCTCAGTGGGCAACACTTTCTCTCAGCTTGTGTTCTGGCGCATCCTGTACCCAACACACCCCTCCAGCTTCCCGATCCAGCCCCCGGTGGAGGAACCCATGTAATTTCAGAGCTCCCACACGACATCTGCACATCATGTAGCTTTATGCTTGGCCAAGTGCTTTCATTTATGGTATTTTGAGTGTGAAACATCATCTGACCCTCTGCAGAACTAGTCAGAATGCCATCTTGCTGAGAAGGCTTTTAGTAATGCAAATGTCAAACTCCCCCTGCCTTTTGAGAAGCTGGACAGATCGATTAGAAGATTCCCACAGAGGGGCACCTGGGTGGCTCAGTCGGTTAAGCGTCCCACTCTTGATGATATCGGCTCAGGTCATGATCTCACGGTTCATGGGTTCGAGCCCCACATCAGGCTCTGTGCTGACAATGCAGGGCCTGCTTGGGATTCTCTCTTTCCCTCTCTCTCTGCCCCTCCCCCACTTATACCCTTTCTCTCTCTCTCTCTCAAAATAAATAAACTTGGGGCACCTGGGTGGCGCAGTCGGTTGGGCGTCCAACTTCAGCCAGGTCACGATCTCGTGGTCTGTGAGTTCGAGCCCCGCGTCGGGCTCTGGGCTGATGGCTCAGAGCCTGGAGCCTGTTTCCGATTCTGTGTCTCCCTCTCTCTCTGCCCCTCCCCCGTTCATGCTCTATCTCTCTCTGTCCCAAAAATAAATAAACGTTGAAAAAATAAATAAAAATAAATAAATAAATAAACTTAAAAAAAGAAAAAAAAAAAAGGAAGCCTCCCACAGGATCAGGATGACCCTGGAGATGTTTGCCCTACTCACCTCAAATCAGGCTTATAACAAACGGACTGGGTTTAAATGGCCAACTCAGGGTCTCTGGGTTCAGGAGGGCTTGTCCAGTCTGTCACAGATAGGGGGACGTGGCCAAAAGGGTCTGCAGCACAGGGGTCTGTGCTACCCTTTTTCTCCCCATCTCTTCGTTTCGATGTCATCTGCAGCTGATTTTGCTGTTGTCTTGTTTTCTTTGTCACAAGCCTAGTTATTGAAAAATTCCCTGAGGTTAAAAAAGCACACGATAATAAAGCCTTAGAAAAATAAATAATTCCTTTATTCCTACTTCAAAATATACTATGTGCATCTGGAACTCTAAGAGAAAGTCCGGCCGGGAGACTGTTCCATCATAAAAATCAAGTAAGATAAAAAATAATGACTGCCCATTTCAGATCCGTCTGTAACCCAGGTGAAAGGGGCACGAGCTGCCAGTTGTCTTGCTGTCAGATGCCACCCTTCTGTCGGTGACGTTGGCTGGGGCTGCCTCACCGGGATTCTGTGTCTAAGAGTTCCTGGAGCATTTTGAGGACTTGCTTTGGCTGGCCAGCAGCCAGGTGCCGCAGCCGGGAGCCCATCTGTTCCTGGAGGCCCCTAGACAGCCGGCACACCGCCACTCGGACGTTCCTGCCACGCCCAGGCAGGACACCGTTCCCCGTCATGTTGTTCAGGAAATACCAGAGGACCGGAAGGACCTGACGCTCCACGGCCTGGGGCTTCTGGGGGTAAACAGAGGCCACCAGCACTGTTGGGCAGAAAAGAGGGAGAGTTACTCAAGGCAGGCTTGCTCTCTCTCTCTCTCTCTCTGTTTCCCTGCCCTCTCTTGGGACACCAGTTCTATCCCCCAAAGGGCAGGCAGCCCAGAAGGGCCAACTAGTCCATCAGACACATGACCTAGGGCTCGGGACATGTGGAGGGGTCCTGGAAATGTTCTTATTTCTTTAAAATCCAGAGAAAAAAAAATATGAAGATATCCAGCCTGATTTATATTCATGTTTATACCAATCAGTTGTAATATAAAATTTTTAACTTTTTTTTTTTAATGGAGGAATGAGTATGTAAAAACAAAAGTGCTCAGAGCCCATGACAGTCGTCACTGGTCCCTGCAGCCCAGGGGAGAGGAAAGAGGCAGACAGGGCCGGACTGCAAAACTGCCTCTGCTATTTACTAGCTGTATGACTTGAGAAAGCCATCTAACCGTTCTGAGGCTGTTCCCTAATCTAAGGATAATCATCCTGAACCAATCTCTTAGGACTGTTAGAGCTTAGATAATACATGTACGTGAGGTGCCCAGGTAGGTAGGCAGGTGACAAAAAGTAGCTAGGACTAGTGTTACTTTAATCCACATTCCCACCTATGTGACTTCACACGAACAAAAACTTGTACCAGGGAGGAAAACCAACACTCTCTCAAATGAAGCATTCTGAAAAATGAAACAGGCAGCAGGAGATAAGCCCAGTGTGGCCTCCCCAGTGTCTGGACACCAAACCTCACAATAAGACCAGCAGTAATCCAGGAGGCCTGAACGTGCTTTTCAACCATCAAGCTCTGCACAGACCCATGATTCAGTGACGAACCCCTGAAATCGGGTTATCCCAGCCTCTCTACCCTTTTTAATCCCCAGAAATCCAAGAAGCAGGCTACCCCTGCCAGCAAGCTCTCTGTCAGAGTAAATGCCAGGGTCGAGACCACCTCAAGAGCTACCCCAACTCACTTCAGAGCCACTGCTCCAGCCGTCAGCCACGGCCACCATTACCCTGAGTGCATCGGTGCTAACAATGCTTGCTCTACACAGCGCGGTCCGCCTGTCATCCTGCCGAGGAGAAGGGCTGGTGAGGGCAAACAACGCCGAGAGAAGCACTTTACTTATTTATGGAGCAAAGCAACTGGAAGGTTCCCTGGGCCAACACACACCCAGGAACCTAACACTGCCTCAGTCCTGAGTCTGGGGGTCAGAGCTTTGCAGCATGACTCCATTGTTCTCACAGCACCTCAAGAGGCAGGACACCAGCCCATCCTGCAGAGGAGGAAGCCAACACTCAGGGGTCAAGGAACCTGCCCAAGGCCACGTGGCTAACAAGGGCGGAGGGCAAAGGCCAAGCCCGCCTCAACTCCACGGCTCATGCTCTTCACCCCCCACTGTCCCCATCCTCCTGGAGTTCTTCAGTTCAGAGGCTGGTGTGTTTTGTTTCATTTTTAGTGAAACCTCAGTTTGTCCTTCCTTCACCAGCTTAACATCATCTGACCCCCCAGGATATTTCCCACGGGGCCCCTCTGACTCCGGAGCAAGCCTTGGACAACAGGGGACCAGAGAGGATGAGCTGGCCCCCTCAGCTCGGCCTGGCACTTGAGCCATGCCATTTCCCATGGAGCATGTATGTTGGCTTTCAGGCCACACCCCCAGGGCTCCTGCACCCCACACTGTGGGACCTCTCAGGGGCTCCCCAAGGTCACAGAGCCCTCAGAAAGAAAGGCAGTCCTCGTTCCCAGGCAAGGCGGGACGGCACCCAGTGAGTCAAGCCAGCCACGTTGGGGGTGAGCAGCCTCATAAAGTGGGGCAGAGAGGTGGGAGCTGGAGACAGCCCTCGAAGCCAGAGACAGACTGAGAAGGAGGCCACAGTTAACAGGAAAGCCACGGGGGCAGCCCTAAGGTGGGGGGAGGCAAGTTATACTGAACAAGTATAACTCAGAGTCTTTTTTAAACCTCCACGGAATCTCACCTGCAAACCGAGGAGACAGCTATCCCCAGAACCAGGTGCAGGTAGGGCTCCCCTGTGCCCACCCAAGGGTGAGGGGCTCACCTGCCCCTAACCTGCCCTGTGTCACTCGGCCGAGGCCCCCCGGCAGGCTGCACTCACACCTGACCTCTCTCCCTCCCAGCAGCGAGGCCTTCACAGCTGGGCCCAGGAAGCTCACTTCTGCAGTCAGGCCCACGTTCCCCGGGCACAGAAGGTGGAGGTCACCTGGCTGATGGTGGTGGGCCTCTCAAGCGGGCAGAGGCAGCGATGGCCCTTCTGGGAGTCATCACGGGGAAGAAAACCCCACTAAATTTTGAGCTTAAAAGGCAGTTGAAGTAATTAGCAAAAGATTTACTCCTGTTAAGCTGTGCTATTATTAGTCCACACCTTGTGCCAATTGAAATTTTCTTCTCTGTTCCTGGCTGGGCCCGACTTAACGGGAGAGCTACGTAGAAACTCTGGCTTTTGAGGTCTCTTGGAGACAGATGGAAAATATTTACAGTTAAATGGAGGATCTAAAGTGAGGTAGCCATCCACCTCCGGGGCCCATATATCACTCATACAAGGACAGGTAAGGGTTTCACCCAGAGAATGTTGATGTTGAGCAACAGAAAAGGGTTCCTTGTCTGGCACCCAGGCGGTCTCAGTTAGGGGGCTCCTGGGCACCAGCAACATGACACCGTGGCTGCATTTAGCCCCCGGCCCTACTTTGCTTGGAGAAGGCCTATCACCTGGGTGGAAGCCAAGGGTCCACTCCAGGGACACTAAAAGGGCTGAACCAGGGCACAGAGGCAAGGCCAAGAGCAGGACAGGGCTGTGGAGGAGTTGAATGACATCCTCAGCCAGGCAATGTGTGCTGAGCACCCCCAAAGCGGACTGAGGCTGGCACGGGGGGGGGGGGGGGACATGCTCCTGAGAGGCTCACGAAACTCAAGCAGGGGGGTAGGGAGGAAGGGGACACAGAAGTTGATGCCAGAACCAGGCCAGCACCACCCAGGTGGAGGAAGAAGGGTGGAGAAGGGCTCTCTCTGCAGGATGGGAGCCGCATGTGGGCAGGATAGGGCAGAGGATGGGAATCAGCCCCAGCAAGGCCGGTGGCATGCTGGTGCCACTCAGGGAGGGCACTCAGGGAGAGACAGCACAGCACAGCACAGAGGCTCTGTGGCCAGGCTCTTGGGGACAAAGCCCAGATTGCTCGCCAAGGGACCTTGGGCACTTAACCTTTCTGAGCTCCACTTTCCTTACTTCTACAAAAGGGATAATCATGGCACCCACAGCCTCTTTACGAGGTTGTTAGGAGGATTCAATGATCCAGTGCGTGTAACTGGGGGAGGGGGAGGCGAGAGCCTGGAAGGCCACTCCAGGGAGCCTCGACACTGTCCTGAAGACAACCCACACAACGACTCAAGCACGGGGGTAGCACAGCCTGTCTGCATTGTAGAGGTTGGACACTCAGAGGTCTGGAGAATAGATCCCTTCCGCCTCCTTCCCAAGAAGGTAGGGGAGGCTTTTGGTAAGCACGGAAGATTATAAAACCAAGTTAAATAACCTGCCCAAGAGCAAAATCGGCACGTGGCAAACAGGTCGGTACAACCACAAAGCCTAGGTCCTCCCCGTGCTGCCTCCTCCCGCGTCACTGGAGGTTTCAGACCTGGAATGGAATCACTGGAGACGGCAGACTCAAGACACTGCCTGGGAGCAAAGCTCTCCTCGGCCAAAGCTTGAACACAGCAGAGCAGACACCTGCCAAGGCCCCAAATCCCACGTAGTGCAGCCCCCGGGCACCTGGCGCAGGCATCAAGGAGGGTTGAAATCCAGCCTGTGCTCTGCTTTCCAGCCTGTGCGTGCCCAAAAAGAGACAACGCTAATTCTCACAACAGTGTTGCCACTGACCAAGCCATGTAGCTGGGAGGCAAGGTCTACCCAGAAGAGGTGGTTTTTTCGTTTTTTGTTTTTCTCTGATTCACACAAAGGTACCCTATGGCTTAGTGGACATCCTGTTTGCAAAGAAGAAATGCATTATGTTTTCTTTTCTTTTTTAATTTTTTTAACGTTTATTTTTGAGAGAGACACAGTGAGAGTGGGGGAGGGGCAGAGGGAGAGGGAAACAGAATCTGAAGCAGGCTCCAGGCTCCGAGCTGTCAGCACAGACCCCGATGCAGGGCTTGAACCCACAAGCTGTGAGATCATGACCTGAGCCGAAGTCAGATGCTTAACCAACCGAGCCACCCAGGTGCCCCCATGATAGTTTCTTAAAAGCTATTTTGTTTATGTACAAACCTGCCCCATTGTGGTCAAAAATGAAGATTACCTTTGGATAAGGTGGGAATTATTTATAAAAAGCAGATTATCAAGTTTTTTTAAAGATCTGCGAGGATTATTTGATTATTTGGGGGTCTAAGATAGTGGGTGGTTCTACATGCCGGGAGAGAAGAACAGAGATGGACTGGAAGGCTAGGGTGAGGAGCTTTGGGGACACTCACCGGACAGACGTTCTGTGACATCAAGCACTGCACGGCCACTCAGGAAGCGCACCTGCCCAGCAAACGCTTGTAGGAGGCAAAGCTTGTCTGAAAGAGAAGGAGAGGGCCAGTGGCCGTGAAGCTGTGGCTGGTTCAGTGCTGTTCAGTTCCGGGTCCCTGCAACACCTACCTAGGGAAAGAGGCCCATTGGGGAACTGAGTTAATGTCCAAGTCGCAACGGAGTGTCGGGGGAAGAGTGAACGACCTGGCATAGTTACACTGGCTCCCAAAGAGGCTTCATGGACTCCCACGGATACGGTTCCTATTATCTGTGCTTCCTTAAAATTGAGTTTGGGGGCAAAAGAGGGTTGCCCCAGTCCCGGGCAAACCAGGATGTTGGTCACCCCATCAGCAGCAGAAGCATCTGGCTTACTCTGGTTGGGTCAGAGGAGGGAATGTGCGAGGACCGGCAGGGGGCGGGGCATGTATTAGCTCTCAATAGTTTATCTATAACGTCCCTGTGTGAGACCCAGGCCCAGATGACATCCTTGTACAGACAGCAGAGTTTATCCTCCACATGCCCCAACCCACTTTTCAGGAGGTTTAGGGGAAAGAGGGATTTCTTTAACCTTTTTTTTCTTTTTTTTAAATCATCCCAGCACCCCACACCCAGCCCCCGGAACCAGCTCTCGCTGCTACCCAGCCACACTCATGGTGGGGACTGAGGACTGGGTACTTCCCCGTCTGGCTGTTGAAAGAGTGTTTATTAGAATGAACCACTGATGGTGAAAGCACAGGCAGCTGCAGGGGGGCTGCTTTGGGATAAAGAAGCCCTCTGGCATTCTTTGAACGTATTTCTAAAGATCCCACAGGTGCTGAATGTAGACACTGCTCATTCTTCCCCATTCTGGCTGACGTCTCCTGGTTTCTCACACTATTAAAACTTGAAGTCCTGCACTCCTCACAAAGACGCACAGGGTGAGGAAAGTAGCCCTTCACCTGAGAAAGGCGTGCTAACATCGCTCCCATATGCCCAGCTCCCAACAGTGCGCAACCACGGCAGTCCCAGGATAACCCCATGGGAGGGAGTGCAAACGACAAAACACGCTCTTCGGGGGTGTGGCTGCAGGGCCCGCCTACACCTGTCACAGAGGTCTGTGTGGGTGTCACCACAGGTGCCCCCAGAAAGTAGGTCCTGGGATCCTAGGGGCTGACCCACTCAAGGTGCCAGATTTCTCTTAGCAGGGGACAGAGATTACAGACCCACCGCAGGAAGTCTTTCCAGACAAGCTCCACCTTCCCTGAGTTCCTTAAATACCTCAGCATCCCCCTGGATGTGCACAGCTTCGCTTTTCCCGTCAGGCGACAATTCTAGCTAAGAGCTCATTCCCATTTCCTAGCTCCCCTCCTGAGAGCTGGAAGGGGTACAGAGGAGGAGATGTACACATGAACATCACGCATATCCCTGCTGCTTGCAAAAGCTCCATCCATAAGGCAAGAGTCTATAAAATCACTTGTTCTGGGAAATAAAAGAGATGTCAACCTCTAGAACATTGCAGTTAGCGAGAAGCAGTCTCAGGGCCACTTGGTCAATCTGTAGTCGTGTAAGCATAGGTTTTTATATCAATGTCGTCTGCATTGTTTTTTCCAGGTGCTTCTATTTGTCCCACCCCCACCTTTAACCATGAGCTCACCTCCAAGGACAAGGACTTCTGCCTCCTTGCTCTCCCCCAACAAAACTCAGTTCAGGACATTTTCTGGACACAGCCAGGCCTCCCCGCTCCTGGTGGCTGACATGGCCTCCCAGAGCCAGAGACAGGTAAAGAACTCGGGGGATACTAGAAAATGCACATCCGACAGACATCTGTGACAGATAATGCTCCCATGTGCCTGGCACACAACAGGTGCTCAATAAATGCTCTAGGACCACAGAAAGTGTTCAAGCAGAGACATTAAGCATGCCCGAACTGGTTTATAAATCCCAGAGCACCACACCCCGAGTAGATGGCCTCTCTTCCTCTGTCTGCTTTTGTAGTGATGGCTCACCACCCAGGTTTAATGAGAGGCAGGAAAATATATGGTGAAGGGTGTGAGCTCTGGGTTCAGGTCGCCTGGACCGAATCCTGGCTCTTCCACGTTACTCTATATTAACACTGGACAAAACCTCCTACACTTCAGTTTAGTCATCTATAAAAGGAGGATAACATCTTCCTCTTAGAGCCGCTGTCGTGTTATGATACTTAGGATATTGCTCTGGGCATATAATTACTATGTAAGTATCAGCTATTACTGCTAGTGTTACTCTTATTACCTGAGAATGTTCCAAAAGCCCAGCAATCTGAATGGTGGAGAGACCATTAAGAGGCTGGAATCTAACTTCCAAACCCTTAAAAAAAATCCATGTTCCATTAGCCGGAGCTCTTCAGAGGCTCCTGTTCTGCACCACAAGGGAGCCACAGCTGCCGCAGCTGGCCTTGGCACTGCCTGGACGAAGAGCAAACAGAGCCATGCAGCGTAGGGAAAACAGCTACAGGCTGGCAGGCCACATCCCCGTCCTCCCTGGGCCTCGCCTTCCTTCCCTGCAAGGGGGCGGAGGTCTCCGGGGCCTTGCACCTGTCCCATGCAGCTAAGCCCTAAGCGCACCAGGCCACATCCTCCTCAGGCTACTGGGGAGCCAGAGAACTTTTTTTAAAGCACAAAATGTATGGTAGCACAGACAGTGACAGCAAAGAAACTGGAGTCAAGCTGGACTCCCAACAATAAGCACAGGACTCCATGAATCGTGACATGCCACACAGCCACCCAAGCTAGGTGCGTTCATTGCAGCAAAAGTGGGAATGGTCCATTTAAACAGAAAAACACAAGACGTGGTCCAGCATGTGACAGACCTGTTAAAAGTGACTCCAGTGTGTAATCATATGCAAATGCTCACGCTCTGCTTCTTTTTTTTTTTTTTTAAGCTGGATGCAAATTTAAATGTGTAATATGATCATGACTCTGCACAAGAGTCATGCACGTGACTCTGCACAGGAAAAAAATCTAAAATGAAAAAAGCCAAATGTTAATAATGGTCTCTTCCAGGGGTGCCTAGGATGGTTCAGTCAATTAAGCATCTGACTCTTGATTTCAGCTCAGGTTAGGATGTCACAAACCATGAGCTTGAGCCCTGCGTCAGGCCCCGTGTCAGGCCCTGTGCTGACAGTGTGGAGCCTGCTTGGGATTCTCTCTCCCTCTCTCTCTGCCCTCTGCCCCCAAAATAAAATTTAAACTTTTTTTTTTTAAATAACTGTCTCTTCTGAGAAATTGAGACTAAAGGTGAAGGGTTTTTTCCTTTCAAATGCTTTATATTTTCCATTTTCTCAATAATTAATAAGTATGACTTTTACGTGATGGAAAGTAAACTTCTTATTTTTAAGTAGGAACACTGCATGATAGCATGGAATACTGGATAGTTAAAGAAGCAAAGTCTAAATCGTGTTTACCTTACAATCTCTAACAAGGGAAATCTGTACACAGGCAGACAGGAAATAGAACAGATTTTTAAGCAGTTGGTATATTAGAGGGGCACCATGGATGAGTTTCTAAATTCCTTTAACAATACCATGTTGGCCATATGATTATATAAGGTAAAGAATTCGGAGTCAGAGCAAAATCAAAAAAGTAGATCTGAGGCTGCCCATTCCCAGCTTATCTGCACTCTCCAGCACTGGCCTGGGGCCACGCTAATCAACAGAACTCCTTTTGATGCTCAGTCTGACTGGGAGGGGGGTGGCTGTCAGCAGCCTGATGTTTTAATCAGTGAAGTTTCTTCTGTAGCTAGCCTAGTCACAGGGCCCAAAGACAGAACCAGCCAGCCAGCTCAGGAACTGCCCTGATCCCCAGAATAACTCCCCTGAAATCAGAAGGTCCTGGCACAGAGTAGAAAGGATGCCACCCCAAGCTCCTTCCAGCAGTAACAAAGGGCAGAGGTCAGAGAGCAAGGTGCCCACATGTCTCCTTCCTCACCCCCCCCCCAAAAAAAAGGGGACATGGGCAGAAATCCCCACCTGCTCTGTGGACCACCGCACCACCTGCCCCATACACCCATGGGAAAACCAAGGAACCGGAAGAGATGTGGTGACTGTTGAGTCAACTTATCACTGAATTCCAGAATCAAGAGGGACCTTAAAAGGTTGCCTAAGAAGGCCAACCTCCCAGTTTGGCTGTGTCATCTGGACTTTGTGCCAGAAGGCAGACTACCCGGCTGTGTTCTTGTTCTCCTGGCCCCCTGTTGATCGGGGAAACAAACCACAACCTGCTGAGTCATCTCTTTGTGATTCTACACATTTAAGTACTCCACAGCATTTGGCTGTTCCTCTCCAGCCTGGAGCCAAGAATCCCTTGTGGAGAGTGACACCAGCCTTGGGAAAAAAGCTCCCTCTGCTCAAAGGGCTCCAAGCTACTTCCAGAAGGGACCCTGAGATGCTAAGAGTCTATCGGAGCCACCAGGCTCCACCTGGGTGACATGGGAAGAGAAGATTTACACCCCTTCTCTTCTGCCACTCCTGCCCCAGTCTCTATGTCTACCACCCAGTCCCCTGGGACAGTGGGAAGTTTAATTATTTGCATCCATTTTTCCCTCTTCAGGCCAGACTCAGCCCATTCTAGACAGATGAGAACCATTCCCAGAGAGAGCTTGATTCTACCCTAGGTACTCCCTGGCAGGGGTGAATTCTTACTGGCAATCTAAACCCATCCACTTCTGCCCTTTCTGGATATAGAAATCAGCTAGTTAAAAACACCTCCAAAACCAAGACTCCTCATTGGGCTGTGAGTATGGCTCACAGCAAAGCCACATGGCCCCGAGAGCCGCTGCTGCACCTGCTCAAACTGACCGGGAGCCAAGACCCTGTGCTTCCCCCTTTGGGCCCCACAGAAGCTTTTTGCCAGGGATTTACTGGACTCCATCCAACTCCCTGAGGCCAACGACATTCCATTCCAGCCTAACACTGACCTAAGGATTAGAGAGGAAAATAGTGCCCTTCATGCCTGCCTCTGTTCGCCTCCCATCAGATCCTTTCACTGATGGGACGGGGCAGGGGAGGGGGGTTATCATCAGCCATTTCCAAGGAGACCCTGTCCCAGGAGGAAAGGACAACTATAGGCATCTTTCCTGGAAGCTGCAGCCTGCTTCAGGGTGTGGTCAGATCACAAAAGCAGCCGTCTCCCAGCCCCTTTCCAGGGTGTCCCACTCAAGTGGGTAGAGGAGGGCCTCAGGTAGAGAAGGCCTGAGCCTTGTGACAATGTGAGACACCACATCCTGCAGCCCAGAGTTCCAAAGCTCCAGCGTGCTCCAGGAGGATGGCCCAAGGACAGAAAGTGGAGACAATAACACCTGGAGAGGAAAGTGTTAAAGCTCCTCTCCGCAGACAAGGGTGCTTAGCCTCTTCAAATAGCTAAAGCCTATTTTGCTTGGTGCAGGTTTTCCCAATAAATCCAGGGCCCGCAGTGATTTACCAAGAGCCGTGGTTATTGGCAACAGCAATCTCACTTACCCAGAGCAGCGCTGTGAACTAGCCGTAATTTAAAGCTGGATTTATATTGTTTGTTCTACAGCAACAAACTCAGCAAATCATAAATTCCCTTTGAGATGAAGAGAGGAAATTGACAGTATTTATGAACTGAAGAGGCAGAGAAGGGCCTGACCAGGCCTTTGATTTGTAACTGAAACTGCTTCTGGAAGCTCCAGCCAAGGACACAGCTGCTGTCCAGCCCCAGGGAGCTGGGCTCCCATAGGGTGTGAGCACCAGGAGGGGAGGGGTGCCTTTCGGTGTTTCCAGCCTCACCACAGGGATGCTCTGCGGGTTCTCAAGGCAGGACGTTGCTCTGTGCTCATCGGGACATACAGCAACAAGGCCAAAAAGGTGGTTCTCCGAGCATAAGCTTGGTCACATAGAGTCAAGAGTGGTTTGAAAACCCTTGGTTCCTCTGGTCTGGACATGACTGTACTCATGTGCTACATCACACACACATCTGCACTTCAGTCTGCGTCTTAGATACACCAAATATCACCTTCTAATCATCTACGAAAGGCATGGAGAACAGAAGCGGATGTGCCCCAAATTCCACCCGATGTTGGAGAACCAAGATGTGTTAGTGCGAAGCACATAGGACTTAAGGAGCTCTTGCCTTCCCTGATGTCTCTCCCATTGCCCCCCCCTTTTCCTTTTCATCCCACCCCCCACCTCCACTCCCCCTTCACCCTCCACCCCTCATCCCAAATTCCTCCTTCCCCGAGCCCTGGCCCCGAACAGTCTTTCTCAAAGTCAATGCTTGTCCATCCCATGCTCAAAAGCCAGTGGGATCCCAGCCTGACTCCTGTATCAGACAATCAAGGTGGCCAACCTGGGTCCACTCACCCATCTACTTTGTCCTCCCCAGCAGACTTGCTCTGCTCTCTCACCGCCATCCAGCCTGGTCCTCGTACAAGCCACACCCACTGTTACCATCTCTACACTGTTTCCAGCTTCTTCCTGGTAACCCTGACCTATTTTTCCTTCCATGCCCTGTTGGCTCAATCACTTCAGTACTGTGTGACCCTGGCTGAGTCATTTCTGTCACATGTACTATGAGGAGGCAAGACTAGATCATCTCCACATCTCTTCCACTCCCACCATCGAGGACCCTCAGGTGGCTGTGACATGGAAAAGCCTGCCAACCATGTCCTGGGCTGTCCACCCCCGTCCTCTATAGCCTCCGGGGAAACATTTGGCCTGAAAGCCCCAGTGTCTGTTAGCACTCTGCTGATTCCCAGCAGGAAGGGTGAGCCCACCCCGGGGAGGGCTCAGGGAGCGAGCCCACTGCATAATGGAGCCAAGCAGGGCTGTGGCAGGAGGCTTACCCAGGTTCTCAATCATGGCGTCCAGCGCAGCCGTGGCGGCGGTATAAATCCCCGAGTTCTTGGAGTTGAGGTTGTCTGCAACAGCGATGATGATGGAGAGCAGCATAGGGTGTAAGCTTGCTTTGAGGAGGGGGATCATCTTGGCAAGGGACTCCAGGGCCCACTGGTTCACTTTCTTGTTGGAGTCCTGAAGCCTTGGGGTGAAAGCATCAAAGACCTATTGAGGAAACAGAAACCAAGAGCCCATGGGAACCCAGGCTGGGCAGGAGGCCCACAACCCAACCAACCACCCTTGGCAGGGATTCCTCCTGCCTTCCTGGTCATCCAAACTACACCAGAACATTCTCAGTGATGAGGAGCTTACTTCCTCAAAAGGGAAAGAGGGGAAGAGGGGAAGAACAACTGTATATTGAGCACTCATTGCGTCAAAGCATCTAGAGCATCCCGTTAGGTACCCTGCACTCTCACGGAACGATCCAAACCGATGAGGCATGCGTTCCCATCCTCAGTTTACTATTAAAAACAAAACAAAAACTGAGGCAGAAAAAGGTTCACTGACTTTCCCCAGATCACACAGCGAGGCTGCTGACTTCAAGCCTGTGCCCTAAGTACTCTGCTACATGGCTTGACCATCAGCAGCCTCAGTCCTGGAAGAAGCAAACACCTGCCCCTGTTTCCAGCCTGTGAAAGGCCTGTGCTTGCTCCTAACCCACCTGTCCAGCCATCAGGGCCAGTCCCCTGGCCAACACATACTCTGCCCCCAAACATCATGTGCCTGGCTAGACCAGGAGCAGCCTTCAGCCGTGGCATCCTCTACCTCTAGCTTCCCCCCCGTCCCCCCCCCCCCCCGCCACCCTGCTATAAACCTGCTAGAGGGATGAGAGATGCCAGGACATCTCTGGGTGGTCCCAAGGGGCCTGGCAAGAGGTGATGCCCTTGCCCCCTTGGCTACTTCCAGGCAGTCCCACAGCGTTACCAAGGCAACTGGATAGCAGGTACTTTTCGGGCTCCCTTTACCCTGAGGGGTCTGGCACAATGTCAAACCCTGTCCTGAGTTTTCCAAATTGAACTTGCACCCACAGGGGACAGCCAGGTGAGACAGCAGGGAAGGGGCAGCGCTCACCTGGACCAGGTTGGCAGTGATGAGCTCTGGCTCAGCCTTGCAGCGCTCCAGGAGCCGCCCCACGCCCTCCATCCGAGACTGGTATTCTCTGGCCTCCAGCAGTCGCGTCAGCTCCCGAAGCCATTCCACCACCTCCGGGCCACTGTGCATGGAGGGCCGTAGCCTTGCCAGCCGAGGGCCATTGGAACTGAGCCTACGCAGAAGGAACTTCTGACCTGGGCAAGCCCCAGAAGATGGATGCACCTCTTGTCCCATGCCCCTTCCAGACAGGTGGAACTGAGACAGGAGTGTCACCTGCAGCTTAGTCCACCCCCAGCTTTCCACCCGCTGCTTGAGGACGCTGGCCCCAGAACTCTGGAAATGCCTTTTCCTCAGGGGACAACAATCAGGTTGCCTGGAGCCCCATCCTTTCATCAGGGGACAGGGCTCTCTCTTCCTGCCTTTTTTTCTCTTTTCAGAAAACATGTGAAGAATGGGGGATGGGTACCAGAGCGAGAAGGGGGAGTCCACGAAAGAATGACTGCACATTTAATGTAGGAGTGAGGAAAGGTCTTGCCAGCTGACTGTGTCCTGAGCCCTGGTTGCCTAGGCCCTGCCCTTCTCCAGTGACCAAGGAAATGTTAAGACTCCCTGTTCTATCATTGTGGGGGCACATAGCTATAGTATCCCCTGATCCAGTGCAGCCAGTATGAGAGCAGTTCCAAACAGGACTCCTATCCCCCACCCCAGCTCAGAAGCCGGCTCTCTGAGTTCACGCCCTGCACCCAAGTCCCCTATGAAAGAGCCCAACACCATCCATTCTGTCATTCAGTCCTACACTCCACACTGTTTGCCCACTGAGTGCCAGGAGCTGTACTGGCCACCGAGAAGAGGGACGTGAAAGACATGCCCTTTGCCTTAAGGAGCTCACAGACCAATGGGAGACAGGTGGGTCAACCGGCTGACAGAGTACTGAAGAACAGAGGGCACAGAGAGAGCCTCGGGGAGACGGTGACAGTGATCCGAATCTTGTGGAGTCTTGCAGAATAAGCAGGCATGTTCTAGATGCAGGTGGCTCAGCATAAGCAAAGAAAGGCTCAGTAGGAGATAGGATGGTGGGGAAGGGGGATGGGCAGGGAACATGAGCTGCTCCGGTCTGGCTGAGAGACTGTGTGTAGGAGAGAACAGGAAGCTAATCTTAAAGAGGTGACAGAGACTTTCCTGGGCGCCTGCTAAGGAGTTCAGATATGATCTCTCCCCGACACCACATCAGTGATCAGGAGGTTTCTGCTTGGTTTCGGCTCCTCCTAGCACCTACCCACCCTCCAGCCTCTCCGCCCATTCCCTCTCATCTACCTTCCTCCCAGCTCTGCCTCTAAATTTGTCCCAGGCTGGGCACCCTGATGGCAAAAGGGTGTGCTGCTCTAAGCGGGTAGAGAAACGCTGAGTGCCCACAGAGGGCCTGGCCAGCAACATGCCCTGCCTGTACGAGCGGAACTGCACCCCACTCGGCAAGACCGCAGCGGCCAACTTCTACTGGCAAGTGCTTCTGGTCCCATGATGTGGTCTCCCTGAGATTTGGGTGGGGGAACACCTCCTATAAATTCACCCATGAGTGCTGCAGACCCAACTAGATCTCCACCGTAGCCCAGATCCACACAGACTCCCAGAGCCACCCCTGGCCCAGGGCAAGCAGGACGTCTGTGTCGTCAGCCTTCGACGAAAGCTGCAGGGAGACAGGCGCAGCCATACCCATCCTCGCCGGGCAGCCCGTTCTCACACAGCACCAGACTCCTTGACACCTTGCGGCCCTTGGCAGATGGAAGTCCATCACTGTCTTCTATTCCCTTGAAAAATGCACACAGAACATGAACCAAAGGGGTGGCCCTCTGGGGAACTGCCGGCCACTCCAGGCTACACCATAAGGAAAGGAATAACCCCTTCCACCCGGCAGAGCTTCGGAGGGAACAGCTGAGCCTTCCGGAGCCCTGGTAGTCAGGGCAGGGGTCAAGATCCTCACTTAACAGGAGACAGTGTGGACGCCCAGCAACTCAAGGGACACAGGCAGAGAGGAGCACAACCAGGTCTGAGCACAGAGCAAGGAAATCACATTTATCCCACCAAGCAGGGGTTGTGAGTGAAATGGAAGCCTCTGGAGTGCACACTCCCCTGACCGGCCCAGCTCTGATCTCCACCCTGACCTGCTCATGCCCCCGACTCACCCGCTGCTTAATGGCAGCCATGACCTTCCGCAGGTCGTGGGACGGGAGGCTCTGCTTCAGAAATGCATCAAACTTCGTGTTCGACATCAAGATATTCACCATCTTCCGGCCATAAAACCTGCCACAGGAGAAAGAAAGGGATGAAAAAATAGCCATAGAAATGCATCATAAATCTGCTTTACAGATTTACATAAGTTTTCTAATTGTAGTAACAGAGTTTTTAATACTTTTTCTAATGAAGACAGGAATTGCTAATTGAGCAGTTAAAAACTAGATTCATAGGGGCGCCTGGGTGGCTCAGTCGGTTAAGCGGCCAACTTCGGCTCAGGTCATGATCTCACAGTCCGTGAGCTCGAGCCCCGCGTCGGGCTCTGTGCTGACAGCTCAGAGCCTGGAGCCTGTTTCAGATTCTGTGTCTCCCTCTCTCTGACCCTCCCCTGTTCATGCTCTGTCTCTGTCTCAAAAAAATAAATAAACGTTAAAAAAAAATTAAAAAAAACAAAACAAAACTAGATTCATAAAAGAATAAACATCACCCAAAGCCCCATTACCAAGAGAAAACTACTATTAAATTTTTACCTATTTCCATGTAGTCTTTTTGGTGCATATACATTTTCTTTGCTATCAGAATGTATATACAACTTGCCTCTGGTTTTTTTCACTTTATCATTAATCATCTTCCCATGTCATCCTTTTTAGTGCATTCATAATATTCCTTTGGATGACTATACTGAAACGTACTTAACTTTTTCTAGTATGGGGCATCTAGAAATCTGAGGAAAGGTGCAGTGGGGCAGTATGGGAGGAAGTGGTCAGCTCTACCTGGTGAACAGTGCTGGGTGGAGGGGGCGGGGAATCAAGGAAGACTTCATAGAGGAGGTGACCCTTAGACTGGGACACAAAAGATGAGTAGGAGTTCAAGAGTGAGACGGATTAGGGGGTAAGAGGGTGGTGGAGGGGCATCATTCTAGGATCCATTATACGGTCTGACATGTCAGCAGGCTTGTGGTTGCAAAACAGCAGGCAAGACCTAGATGCGGGATAGAATACAGAGAAGGTACGACCCAATTTCTCAAAACATGAAGGAGTTGGGCTTTAACCTGCGTGTAGTGGGAAGCTGAAGAATGATCAGAATTGCACTGAAGTCGATATGTCTCTGGCAGCAGTGTGGAGGATGCGTCTCTGTGGACAAGGCAGGGGGGAGGGGGGCAGGGGACCTGCTAAGAGGCCACCATAATAGTCCAGGCGAGAGATGATGAAGTCCTGAAATAAAGCCGTAGAGTGGGAGTAAGGAGGGGTGGTCAGATTCAGGACGTGCGGAGAAAGTTGAAACTTCAGGGTGTGGGAGCTGATTGGAGATGGAGCTCAAAGCATCTTCCGTTCTCGTATTTCACTCAACCTAAGACTCCACTGATCATAAAATGCACCATTGACTTATTTTCCACTAAGGAAAAACAGAAACAGAAAACACTGGCAATTTCCACTGCCTTCTATGACACTGCCCCATGTCGGAAGGCAACCCTTCTCTGTATTATCTCAGAAACGGAGTTAACGTTACTTTTTTTTTTTTTTAATTTTTTTTTTCAACGTTTTATTTATTTTTGAGACAGAGAGAGACAGAGCATGAACGGGGGAGGGGCAGAGAGAGACGTTACTTTTAAGTAGTGCCCTTCCCTCCTTAGGTTGGGTAAACTACTTGGTTTGTGGTGGCCTTGTAAGAAAATGTGGAATTTGGTTATTCCTTCCATGACGACTGTTTGCATTAATATCTAATTTATGTCCCATCTCTCTATTTCCATACCTTTTCTCATACACTATAACTTTTCATTTCAATGCCGAATAAGAGTGTAATATTTCCAAGACATTTTAGAGAGCAATTAAACTCAACAAGTCCCCACAGAGCATCCACGGTGACTTCTTAAAATAAATATAAAAGGCTAACAAGCAGAGAAAGCCTCATAGTTTACTTCCTACAATGCAAACTGTAATTCAAGGGTTTATGCTATGAGCAATAACGACCCAAGTTTGTAAATGTGCAGATAGTAAAACCCAAATCAAAATTGCTGCCTGGCCAACAGCAATGGTGAGACGCCTCTGATTGTAAGATACTAAAATGTGGGGGAAACTGTGTGTTTTAGAATCAATAAAGTAGGAAGTTCTCCATTTTGCATCTTCAGTGACTCAGTAAATAATAGAGGGAGGGAGGCAAACCATAAGAGATTCTTAAATACAGAGAACCAACTAAGGGTTGATGGGGGGAGGGTGGGGAAGAGGGGAAAATGAGCACTGGGTGTCATATGTAAGTAATGAATCACGGGAATTTACCCCCAAAACCAGGAGCACACTGTATATACTGTATGTTAGCCAATTTGACAATAAATTATATTTTTTTAAAAAAATAATAGAGGGAACACAGCCAGAGAAACGCTTGGGGAGAAGGCAATGGGTTCATTGAGGGAAACTCTGCCCCAAGGATAACAGTGGGACATCTGGTGACAGGCCCTCTGGAGATAGAGGTAAAGCACTGATGCTCAGGGAAGGGAGACCCTAGGAAGCATCAGAGTTGTTCGGGCTGGAGCCACGGAAGTGGTGACAGTGGTCAGGGAGAGTTGTAAGTGGGGGACAAGAATGAAGACACTGCTGTGGCAGGCAGGCAGAGAGGGGGCCACAGAGGGAGAGCAGAACCCGGGAGTGCAGGGCCACAGACACCGGGAGGCATAGGAGCCAAGAAGGAAAATGGAGTGTGGTCGATTCCTGCAATGGAAGAGAGGTCAGAAAGGAGAGGGACATTCGAGCTGGAGAGATATTAGATCTTGATTTCCATCCCCCCACCAACAACCAAAAACAAATCTACAAAACCTTCTGGCTCCCCACCAATAATCCTCATTTCAGTGACTGGCACTAACACTTACCCAGCTGTTCAGCTGAAAAACCCAAGCATCATCTTTGATTTCACTTTGAAAGCCTCACCACCCACATCCTGTTGGCCCTGCCTTCAAAAGACACCCCAATCCAGCTCTCCCCACCCTCTGCTAGCCTCCAGCACCCCTGTCAGGGACTGGGGAGCAGCCCTCTGTCCGGTGCCCCTCGTCCATCCTGCTCCCTCTCTCCTAGCAATCCTCCAATGAGCCCCCAGAAAGACTATTTTTAAAAATCAAAAGGGCAGTGAGCCTATAAAGAAACATAAACCCTAGTAATCGGGGTGGGGGAGGAGACTCTGACACAATAATGAACTGTTATTTTTACCCATCAGATCAATGAAAATTAGAAATCCAGATAATGCAAGGTCGCGAGGACGTGGGCAGCGGCACCATGGGTGGGGGACGGAGGGGCACAGCGTGCTCCCGGGCGCCCTGTAGTGCTCGGGCTGCGCCAGGGGACACATGCCCCTGACCACAGTCCTGCCCCCAGGGCACATTCCCAGCAGCTCTCTGCTCCATCAGGGAGCCATGTGCGCATGTGATGCGGGGCACTGTCGCAGTGGGGAGGGCCCACCCATGGACTGCTGGTGTGAAGGCACCGGCTGGTGCACACCACAGAACACGGCTGTGGAGCAGTCCCCGAGCTGGTGTGGTCTCCAGATCTGGTGACCAGACCCAGGAACCAAGGAGTGTGATTAACTGGACCCTAACCCTAGCTCTCCAAGACAGTGAATCAGGTTCTGTCACTCTCCTGTTTAACACCATCGAATTATCTCCTCACACTCCTACTAAAAATCCTCCGGTGGCCTCCGGTCACACACCAGCCCAAATCCCAGCTCCTGGCCGTGGCGCGTGGGGCGCTGCCAGGCCTGGCCCTGTCCTGTCCGCCTCATCTCCCGCCCACTGCCCCCCCCCTCACCAGGCACCCTGCAGCCCAGCCTTCTTCTTCCTCCAACACGGGGCCTCTGTACCATTTCCTTTGCCTGGGACACTCGCACCCCAGACCCCCAAAGAGCTAGCTCCTGCTGGCCCATCCGTTCTTAACTCAAATGTCACCCTTCAGAAAGATCTCCCCAGACTTGTAATCAAAGTAGCTGCCACCCCATTCTCCGTTACATCGTGGCGTTTTTCCTCTGTATCCTTTATCCATATCTAGAAGAATCATAATAATTTCTTTATTTTCTGCCTACCCAGACTAGGGGTGAGATCCAGGACAGCAGAGGCCTAATTTTTCTTATTCATTGCCCTATTCCTAATAATGAAAATGATCTGTTCACTATCCTTGGAAGGAATGAACAGTGGTCTTTGAGAGTGGAACTGGGGTGGGTCAGGATGGGGAGGGAGGGCAGCAGGAGAGAGGGAGAACCAGAGGCAGGGAGTGTGGACCCTCCTACAGGCCTGGCTATGCCTGTGCACAGAGACAGACAGCAGCCCTGAGGAAAGCAAACAGCTTCAGTCTATCCGATCCCGGGGAAGCTGAGCTATGGGGGGCCAGGGCCTTCAGGGCTGGCTGGCTGTCTTATCTGCCCTGGGCTGGCCAGGTAAGCAGCCCCCAGGCCCCCGGCCCTGCATCACCTGGTGTCCTGGTTGGAGTCCTGGGCCAGCCTCACCAGGTTGCGCACCAGCATATCTGTGCTCTCCCTGGTGCCTGAGAGAAGCTTCTCGGCGCCTATCTGCTCCAGGACGGCTGAGAGGTGCTCGGCAGTGCATTTCCGGACTAAGGGGTTTCGGTGGCTGAAAGGAAATAAAATCACAGTCAAGGGCTCACACAGAATGGGATGTGGGGTCCCTAGAGTGCCACACATGGACCTACACCTGTGCACCCATGCTTCATGCTGTGATGGGCTCTGAAATCTGCCTCCTACGGGCTATAGGGAATCTTCAAGGAAAGAGCAGCCACGTCCTGACAATAGAACCCAGGATGACAATGGCAACAACAGAAGGAAGAAGGAGCACCTGAAGCCACCTGATGCTGTTCCACAGTCCCTGCCAAAGGTGCTGGAGGCTGGCAGAGGGGAGGGGAGAGCTGGACTGGTGTGTCTTTTGAAGGCTCACCACCCCTGTGCCTTCCTGAGCCCATGTTTGCCTTCCCCGTCTTTTCTTCACCTAGAAAGATCCTACCCAATCAACGTCTCCATCTCTGCCCTCTCCAGCCCCCTAGGCAGAATATCCCCTTGTCCCCTGGGAAGTACAGGTACACCCCTGTGGCTCTCCCACCAGGCTAGGAGCTCCCAGGGAGCTGGCACCAAGCTTCCTCTCAGTGGAATCCTGTGCCCTGCTGGTGCCCGGCACATGCCCACACGTGGTGGGAGCTTACTGCACGTTTGTTGAGATGAATTGAGACAGGAGGGAGGGACAGGGGATCAATGGGTGACTTGGTAACCACAACAGGAGGAACCTGAAATCTTACAAGAGAAGCCCATCAGGGTGCCACTTGTTTCTTTCCCACCTTTTCCAATGGGGCCTGTGTGTCCACAGTTCATTAGGCAGCACTGACCCCTATTTCCCCCAGGGTCCCATCCCAGTGTAACACAAAGGGGTCTTCTGGGTTCTCCCTACTCATTATGGCCCAAGGACCAGCTCCATTAGCATCTGAATCAGAATCTGCATTTTAGCCAGATCCCTGGGAATTCAAGTGTGCAGCCCCGAGGACACCTGACCCTGGTTCCTGCGACAATGATAGGGTGGTTCAATTTGTAGTTAGTGCATGCACTGAGCCAGGCACCCTGCTGAACACCTTCCATCTATTATCGGTTCAACTCCATAAGCCACTGTTACCATCATTTTGCCTGTGAGGAAGCTGTGGCTAAGGGAGGAATCCAGAAAATGTACAATTAATTTCTCCCAAGTTAATAACAGCCCCAGTGGGCACTCAATAAATGTTCTAGTAAAGGCAGGCACTGTTCTAAGTGCTCCTTCATGAATCAATTCATCCGCTCCTCACTGTTTTATGAGGAATATACCATTATTATCCCCATTTTACAGATGAGGAAACCAAGGCACAGAGAAGTTAAGTAACAATCTGGGATGTGAACGCAGGCGACACGGCTCTGGAGCCCCTTACCCTCTGTACTGGGCTATGGTGCCATTACCAAAGGCAATGGCTGCTACAACACAGCCTGGGGTCTATCTGAGAAGTCTCCTACAGGAGCGTCATGACCAGCTCTGGGGTTGAGAGAAAGGCTTTGGGAAATGGTTTTGGTTTTGCTTTAGTTTTGGTTCCACAAGTGAAAGCAAATCTGGCTGCAGAAAGCCTCCGATGGTAGAAAGCACCTTCCTCCGCCCAGGAAAATGCCAAGAGGTGTGAGCCGAAGTAACATTTTGTGCCTTGCTCTCCTCACAGCCCAGATTTCATCAGAAAGAACGCCCCTCCCCTGGGAGAGGTACAGGCTGCAGGCTGCCTCTCAGCCCTGTCTCCAGGATATTACCACGGACACTATGATCTCCCCAGAACACAGCAGCTCTCCCCTTCCAGCTGAGGCCCAGGGCTGCCCTGAGCTCACCTCATTATCCCCAGCCTGGCCCAGGAAGGGCGGGAGAGAAGCCCCCCAGGAAGCAGGGTCTTCCTCCCCCAGCTAAATGTGTGAGGCACCTGTCCCATCTGCCTGCTCCCCTCACATCCCCAGGCCTCTCCCCTCGCCTTACCTTCCCAACCCACCCCTCCCACAACGAGCCAGCACGTACTAGATGCCCGCTGAGGTGAGGGCCCCCAGGGAGCGGGCAGGGGTCACATGCTCCACCATGGCCCCCAGGGACCGGTTGGCCGCTCTCTGGATGAACTCGCTGGCATTCCCCATCTTCTGGAGCAGGCAGCGGGTGATCTCCTCGGCCTCCTGGTCCATGTTCTTCTTCAAGGCCCGGAAGAGGTCCCCCAGGGTGCTGATGGCCAGGCGTGACACTTTGGAGCGGAGGTTGGTGACCTAGGAGAAAGATGGGAGAGGGACCCTCCAGGACCGCTGGACTCTGCCAAGGGCTCCAGAACATACGAAGAATAGGGCACGGCACCACCCTCTCCCACCACCTCCACCCTCATTGCAGGCCTAGGCCTTGCCAGGCTGGAAACGAAAACCTTGCAGCAGCTCTGGACAAAACAGCCCTATTTTCTTAAAAAACACTGTTATTGTTATCACCATAATTACTAATTCCACCTGTAATTTGAAATTTGAACATCTGAAATTTGGGCAACACTTAGTCAGCAAAGTACCTTTACAAATAATGTTCAATTTGGTCTTCACAAGCTGCCCCGCCCTCACCACTGGAATAGTCTATTCCCAAAAAGGAGCCCCACTGTTCCTCCAGGCCCAGCCTAGGCCCAGGACCAGTACCAGGGGAGAAAGTCCTTGGGAAATGTTACAACTTCCCTGAAGATGGAGATTTAGCCCAGAACACTCCAACCCTGCTCAGGCATCTGAGTACAGAGAACAACACAGGGCTGTGGCAAATGGGCATACAGGATTCCGATTATCACAATACCCAGCGATGAGAACAAAGGAAACCCCAGGCCCCAGTTTTCCATTCTGAGAAATGGGCGGGTACCTCCCACCTCCATGGCTGAGGGCTAAGAAATAAGCAGGGAGGGAGCCACGGCCCCTCCGTGGCTACCATGTGACCCTCACTGAACAGGGGCACCAGGGAAGGGGGAGTGGCTGCAGGGTGGGGACAGTGCCCAGCTGTCTAGGTGGCCTCACCTCCCCCGTCACAGCCAAGGACACGTCGTGCAGCCTCCCAGCAAGGACATCTGAATGACAGGCCGCCAGGCGCTGAATGCTCACCAGGCCCTTCTCCTTCATCTGCCTGAGAAGCGAGTTCCAGACCTCGTCACAGGCAGGTAGGGAGGAGCCCTGCAGACCAGGGGCGCCCCTGCCACCACCCCTCCCCTTGCAGTAGGGGGAGAAGGCGTCTCCTCACCAGTCGCTGCTCTCGAGGCACTGGAGGGCATCCATCAGCCCCAGCTCAGGGTTCGAGAAAGGCCTCAGCTCCTTAGAGGCTCTGAGAGCCATCTCCTCCTCCTCTTCTTCCCATTCGGGAGACCCCAAGGCAAGCACCGCAGGGAGTGAGTTGGCTGCACTCACAGAAAAGAGAAGGAACAGGGAGCATTTCAGCAGGAGGACCCAGGCCTGGCTGCGTCCCAAGCCCCCCTCACACGAGGTGTGCTCAGAGAAGGGACTGGTGGGGGCCGAGAGGGCAGGGCCTGTGCTTCACCGCCGGGGGGACACGGACACCACCCAGCACTCTACCTTTCGTCGGCCTTTTCCGTCCCGGCCCTGCCAACCTGATGGTTCTGAACAAGCTGGCCTGTGATATGCTGTTGATGTCATGTGACAAAGCACATCATGCCAGTGACTCGCCCCCAATCCTACCCTATCTGTGGTTGGGTGAGGCTCATACATCTGTCAAGGAGGGAGCCCCTACTCACACTGGTCGTGCTCTAACCTCATCCCCACCCAGGAACCTGTGTTATCAGTCTGTCCTCCTCCCCCCCACTCTCCATCCTCTGCGAACTTGCCCACAGGCAAGGAAGTGGTCCAAAGGAGGAAGCAGGGAGATGAGACAACGCAGCTAACTGGGGCCCGCGTGGTCAAGATGTGGCCACACTGGCAGGGACTGCCGAAAAGCAGGGATGTTGTTTAAAAATCGGGTCATGTTTTCTAGGCTCTCCTTCCTTGGGGACGGGGCCAGAATCACACAATCCTAGTGGAACAGGAGGGCAGTTTAGTCATCTATCTGGTCCAATGCCTGAATCACAGCACTGAGGCCTCAGAGGTTGGGCCCCTTCCCCCACAGTCCCCCCACGGAGCCATGACAAGAGGGTCTGCTCTGAACCCAGAGCTGTCACTGCCACACCTCACTTCCTTGCTACTTCTTTTCAGAGACTTTTCAGAGACTGGATTCTCCTCTCAGCTTTGGTGTTGGATAAGAGTCATTAGCCAAAATCTGAGTCCCTATGGGCCACCATCACCTAAAGTCAACTTAGGGGACTTTGGGTCTCTGGGTCTCAGTCCTGTTGTCTGTAAAATGAATGGAGTGGATTATCTAGATCAATATCTCCTGAGTGTCAACCATTCAATTACCACTTTCACGATTATTTGTCATATCTCTTAATTACCTATAATTTTATTCATATGGCATGTTTCTTCAAGCTGACCCACTTTTGGAATCTTAAATAAGTTTATTCTAAAGGGAGATTTATGTCACTGCTGTAATTGGTAAACAAATATTATTTTGTCATAGAATAGGATATTTGCAAGAAAAGTAAAAGGATGATATAAACTCCAGCTATCAAATTATAGCCAGTTTCTGATGCCTCCAGCTGGAAGGAAGATCTCTTTGTTTAAAAAGGAGATTCCAAGTCTGCAAGGCATGCTAAAGACCCGCACCGAATTTAGACTTTCTGCTTGACAGAATCAGAGGGATAGAAAGAGAATGGAAAAGAAGGGTGAGTCAATATTATTTCTGGCACCAAAAAGGTGTTCTATTCTACCACCATGGTCCCACCACACTCCCCACTTAAAGAAACTGTGAACCAGGCTGGTTGTTTTCCAATGTTCTTTAGTAGAAAATCTTTCAAACTTGAACTCTCAAGTGGTTATGCAATAAACAAAAAAGTGAGGCAAAATAGGTATTGCTCGGGTAGAATGGGGTCAGAGCCTCCTTTGTCCCTTGGCACCTTCCTGAGCATCCCACAGAACCTTTGGATCCTGAGATTGCAGGCTTTAACCAGCCCTATCTAACACTGACACTTTATGAGGCAAAGTGTAGGAACCCAAGGTCTTTACAGACCGCTCTCTTCCTCTTCCTGATGTTTCCAGCTACTCTCATGGGTGCTTTCCACAGGATCTGTGGTCCTGGTGCACTGGTGAGCCCTCTAGGACAAGTCATGTGGGCTGGACACACCTGCCCTTCTCCCAGTAATTCAGCTGCAATTCCCTGGGTCTCCAGGCTGGCTCCCACACTATTCCTCTCTCTCTGGCAAGGTGATTGCACCTCAGGCCACCCTCTACTCTAACATGGGTAATGAGGAGAAGCAGAGCAGTCCCGGTCACGTTTGTCGTGCCCGCAGAGCATCCCGAGGCAGCACAGTGAGTGGGACGTGTGCCCCCCAGCCAGTCGGTCTGGCCCCTACCTGAAGCATGGCGGGCAAAGCTGGGCTCCTGCTTGCTGACAGGGATGCTGGGTAGTGAGGCCCGGTTGGCCCGCTTCCTGAGGGTGACACCCATGTTTCTGCGTGGGATGCTCAGCCCAGTGGACACAGACAAGGTTCCACTGCCCCGGAGGGGAAGGAGGCCTGTGGAGGCAAAGAAAGTCCTAGGATGGAGCTGGTCCCACCTGTCCTCGGCCCCAGTGTCCTCCTCTGGGGACGGGCCCATCCATGGCCCCCTGTCTGGTGTGAGGTTG